>NC_060083.1:61895368-64516202 GCF_922984935.1 Meles meles
CACGCCGGGAGGGTCCCCACAACCTCCGAAGACTGCCCTGCGCTCTTGTAGCAGGTGGACAGTTCCTGACGTTTCCTCCCCCCTCCCCCCAGAGTGCTCAATCCACGATTCAGAAATGTCGGTGCGTAGCCCAGCTCCATCGTGGTGCGGGGGGGGGGGGGTGTTAATTCTGAGGAGCGTGTTTCTCAGCATCTCTCGGCGTTCTCTGCAGGATCAAGTTCCAAAGGCACACTGTAGGAGGTGTTTTCCCTGTTGGCCTTTCCTTCTGTGTCCCTAATGGGGGTTCCTTCACTTCCCGGATGAGGTGCTTGCCCTCAAGTCCCAGATAGAGACAATCTACAAACTCTCCACGCAGGCACGTACACAGAGCCTCCAGGCAGCTTGCACGTTTCACTCTTCAATACGATAGGACAGAGATCACCGGATACTTTTGAGAAGTCTCCAGGATGAAGAGCAGAAACCAAAACAGCAAATGGTTGAAATTCAGGGCAAGTGCTATGGTAGCCAATGTCCTGCAGGTTGGCCGCCTCCTGGTACTCACACGTGTGTGGTCCCCAACCCCTGCTAAGGTTGGTCTGCATGACCAATGGACTATGGCAAAACAGAATTTATCTCTGAGATTAGGATATGAAAAACACCACAGCTTCCATCTTAGTGCTTGCCTGTTCGTTCTCTCTCTCTCCCCTCCCCCTCCCCCAGCCCCCGATCACTCACTTTGGAGGAAACCAACTGTCCTGTCAAGCAGCCATACCAAGAGGTCCATGTGGTGAGGAATAGAGGCCTCCAGCCCTCAGCAACGTGACTGAGCTTGGAAGCCAGTCCTTCATCTCCGCGTGTGCCTTAAGTCACTCCAGTGCTGGCTGATACGATGACTGAACACTCAAGAGAGACCCTGGGCCAGAACCACCAAGCTGGGTCCTACCAGATTCCTGGCCTACAGAATCTGTGAGATAGGAAATGTTTGTTGTTTTAAGTCACAAACTGTGTTCGGGGATAATTTGTTACATGGCACTAATATTCTAGTATAAGTACATACTCTGCAAAGAGAAGAAGACCACGAAGACTTCCCTAAGATGCGGAAAGGCATGGCATGAGTGAAACAAATGATCAGAGACAGCAATGCCCACAAGTTACAAACACAGTTACATAAATCTAAGCAGAGTCACTGGAAAACAGAGCTCAAAAACCTTTCCCAGGAAGCACAACAGAAAGCCAAGGAAATGGACAATAGGAGTTTTTTTCTAATTAAGAGTTTGGTTATGAATCCAGGAGCTCTGATATCTGACAAAGAGGAGTTTCAGAATGAGAACACAAGAGAAAATCAAGAGAATAAAATTATCAAAGAAATAATACCAGAAACTTCCCCAGAACTGAAGGGCATGAGCCTTCAGACTGAAGGACATACCAAGTTTCTAAACAATAAAAGAACAAAGGCAGACTTTTATGACATTTCAGAACATCAAGGATAAAAGCTTTCAGAGAGAGGAAAATTAGGTCATAAAACAGGATCAAAAATGAATGGCATCAGACTTCTCAATAGCAGCATGGAAACCAGAATGCAGTGGGGAAAATGCCTTCGAAATCCTAGGTAAAAATAATTTCAAAACTAGGAGTCTGTACTCCAGCAGAACTGAACATGAGAAGGGAATCAGGCATCTGAGGATATTACAAGAGAATGAACTCCACTAAGACTAGGTAGGAAACAAAAAGATAAAGCGGCAGGATCCAGGAAGCATGAACTCCATTACAGGAGTGAGTAAAGTTCCAGCCAGAACCATGTAGCAGTCTGGAGGGTACTGCACCATGGGGCAGGTGTCACAGGGCTCCAGAACAACATCTTCAGGGAGAAAAGAGGGCTGATAAACTATCCAACCTTGCGGACCTTGTGGAAACTGGCATAGAAGAGCATGTTGGAAGGTGTACCAAAGCCTAAGCAATTATTAACTCTAGAATAAACGAAAAGTCATACCAAAAAAATCTGAAGTTATGATAGTCATAATAAAGAAAACCTGTGTGTAGATTTAACCAAAACTGGGATATTATTTGGGGAGGCTGGAAAATCAAGAAGGGATGTAAGTAAGAGAAAACCTGGTGTACCATTAAAAAAAAAGCTCAAAGATGAAGTCTAAACTTGCTAAGTCGAGAGATTTCAGTGTATTTATATGCTTAGAGAGGTTGTGGACAGAAGTTTTATGTCCTCAAAAACTCATATGTTGAAATCTTAACCCCCAATGTGATGGTATTAGGAAGTGGGGCCTTTGGGAGGGGGTCAGGTCGTGAGGTTAGAGCCTTCATGATGGGGTTAGTGCCCTCGCCGGAAAAGACATGTGCGCTCACTGTCTGCTCTCTTGCCACGTGAGGACACAGCATGAAGACAGCCGTCTCTACTCCAGGAGGCGGGCCCTCCCCAGACACGGGACCTGCCAGTGCCCTGATCACAGACGTCCCAGCCTTCGGAGCTGCGAAAAACAAACGTTTGTTGTTGAAGCCACTGGATGATAATTTGTTACAGCAGCCTGAGCGAAGACAGGAGGTAAATGCCAGAAGAGAGAGCTCAGGGTAGAAAGGGATGCAAGCAGAGGTGGGGCGTGCGGCGGTGGGGGTGGGGGGTTGCTGTGGGTGTTTGTTACAACCTTGGGGCGCTATTTGACTCTTAAACAATTTGCTTGTCATACACCTTGATTTGTTTAAAGTTAATTTAGTTTCTCAAAAATAAATGCTGGGGCACCTGTATGGGAAAGTCTCGCCAATTCGGCCAAGTTACATGGCTGGTATGAATGAGGGAAACCTCTGCGCACTATGAATCTGAAATAAATGCTGCTCTTTTTCCTTTCGGCTTCACACAGTAGGTAATCCAGAGCCCGCTCACAGTTTTGCCAAGAGGATAAGCAGGGCACGAAACGAAGGAATCGTGGAATGGCAGAGCTTCCAAAGAACTCTCAGGTTCCTGACCCAGGACACGTACTATTATACGGATCTGTTACCTGAGCCCCGGAGGTGCTGTGTGCCCCCAGGACACGTGTAGTAAGCGGCACAGCCGGGACTCACGCCTGGTCTCTGGCTCTCCAGGACCTGTTGCCTTTATGTAGCCAGAGCACCTGAACTCCTCAGGACCCCCCACTCCCGAAGGCTGTGCTCAGTGGGAGGAGTTTCCAGAACAATAACCTGGCAGGGTGGAGGGAGAGAAAAGAAAGACACTGGGAAAATTAGTTCCACTGGGCCCAGAGCTCATGAGAGAGGCAGCAGAAAGGCCAGGGACTGAGGCGTGTCTGAAAGGCTCTGCCCCGCATGCCTCACCCTTCGCTGAAAACTTGATGGATCTAACGCCAAGTCTTTGGCTTAGACTGGAGCTCGCAGAAACATGGACATGGCCCGCCAGCCTTGGCACAGGCCCCTCCGTGTGAGGAAATGGGTTCGTCCTAGCACTTGAGCTCCAGCCCTAACAAAAGGACCCGATTTTCAAATAAAAGTAACTGGACTCAGATGCGGAAGAGAACTCCGTCCTTCAGAGCACTTCGGTCACCTTGGGCCCTGCTTTTTGTTCAGTGCACGACAGGAACGTGGGTCTCACAGCTGCATTAGCACCTCTCCCTCCCTGCCTCTCCCTGAAGCAACGTTGTAGATGCTTCTGGACTATCTCCACAAAGCAGGCCTACGTCCAGGGACTGACATCTGACCCCACGGAAGGACCAGAAAACAAAGAATAAGCTTTAGACTCCAAGTGGGGTTCCGAACCAGCAGTTCTAAACCAGTTTCCACCACGGCGTCAGCCTGGGCCTGAGTGTCCGGCTTCCCAGCCAGGCTGCCCGCCGCAGAAGGAGCTCACCTGCAGGGAAGCACAGCACGCACGTCACTCGTGGGGTCTGCCGAGGCTGCTCAGTGCCTGACACTGGCCCCAGGGCTGGAAGCACAGCCCTGCATCTCAGCCAGAACGAAGAAGGCGAGGTTCTGGTGTCCCCGCAGCAGACAGAGGGTCAGAAGGGCTTCTGTGGCCCTAGCGACAGACTCATGTCTCCACCCCTGCCCCCCCCCAGCTGACCTTGGGACCAAGTACCCAGGATAATAACCACATACCCACCCCCTAGAGTGATCAGTGGGCTTGGGGAAGCAACGCACAGAAATCCCAGCGACGGGCATGTAGAAAGCTCTCCCTATGAGCTGTGACCACCAAAGCCCGACCCAAGCAGACAGGAGCTCGTCACTCCCTTCACTGTTGGGACCGTGTTGGTTTTCACCTTGGGAGCCCCCAGGGAAATCTGCCAGAAGCTCAGGGGGAGCGAGAAGAAGAGGAAGGCCACTCCAATGGGGGGGTGCCGGGGTAAGAAGCAAGGGGCTTACAACGAGGCTGGTGTTGGGCGCCGCGAGATGAGCTCATCTCCATGCCACTGCCAGAATCCTACGTCTATGGAGGGGCCGTAACTGAGTTCAGTCACATCCACCGTCTAGAAAGTCCCTCTCAGAGCTACGTCCTTGCAGATGGCACATGGTGGGAATGGCAGGATGGGGGATGGAATTACTTTCCAAGCACGGGGACAGAGAGGAGCCTCTGATTGTCCAGGGCCAGCTTGTGGGTCAGCCGGTGGTCACATCCGTTCATGACCTCCAACAGGCAGGCTGTGCTTTTTTCCAGAAATGCCCACCTGTGGTGCAAAGTGCCACCCCAGACCCGCTGAGCCTTTTAACAAAATGTAAAGTAGACACATGTCATATCTTTCTAAAATCCAAACAAAACCCAAAACCCACCTAGTTCTAAGGGAGTTCCAAGGCTTTAGTTAAGGAAATGTAGATGTGTATTATGTTACATTCCATAACAAAGAACCTCCTAGAACCCGGAAGGGATGATGATTCCAAGGCTAAAAGTTATCCAAAGGAAGGAGAGATTCGTTTCTAAGAAGGTCCTTGAAGTGGGCATCCTATCCCTGGAGTGGGGGCGTCCCCTGCCCTCGATGGGCAGTGGGTGGCGTTCTTGTTATCAGCTGTGGAGACGTGCACTGACCGGGGACCAGGTCCAATTATGGCCTCATTTCAACGCGGTAACAATCCCAGGAGTATGAGGAGCCCCACAGGAAAAGTCGGGCTCAGGAAGGTGAAGTGTGTGGTCCGCAGCCACACGAGGAAGATGGGGCAACCCAGTGTGTTCACTTGACTCTGTGCTCGCCGCGGCCTTAGCACAGCTCTGCCGGGCCTCCCCCTCCCCGCTCACACCCTTTGATCCTACTCCGCCTGCCCCACCGCGTCCACCACGGGCTCCTCCAGCGCCAGGCCAGCCCCTTGGCCCCTGCGGGGCTTCGCTATGGTCGCCCGCTGTCCCCACCCCCCGTGTGCAGTAGCAGGCGTACATATATGGACCCCAGCAGACTCGGGGCCTGGCCCCGTTCACTGCTGCCCAGGGCTCTGACCAGCAAACACATTCCGCCTGTGGTTGTCTCACTAGGACACGAGTGCCCGGAAAGGAGGGCACACTGCCGAGGAAGCGGGTGGCCAACACGGGCGTGGGGGGTGCCGGGGGTGGAGAACGTGGAAGGCACATGCTACAGACACTCAGATTCAAGCAGGTTTGTGAGAATCCTTTATGCCAGGGGCCCCTGAACTGGCCCGAGGACCAAGTCTGACTACCTGTCCTTGCAAATAGAGTCTTATGGGAACACACCCAGCCTCGTAGACTCACGTGTCCTCCGCAGCTACTTCTGAGCCGGAACTGAGCATTTGCAACAGAGGCCATCTGGCCCTCAAAGCGGAAAATATTTATTATCTGGCCTTTTACAGAAAATGCTTGCCAACCCCTGTGTTAAGCTGTTGCTGGTCCAGCAAATGCGTGATAGTCGTTAGGAGCGAAGGAGCGAGTGCAGCGGCATGTTACTCGGCCAGAGAACGGAGGGAAGCACGTCAGCCCCAACATGGATCAGCCTCGAGAACGTGCTGAGTCACAGAGGCCAGGCACGAGAGCCCACGTGTCGTATGATGCCATTTCTGTGAGATGCCCGGACCAGGGAAACCTATGTACAAAGTAGATGAGTGGTTGCCAGAGGCTGGGGGGTGGGGACCATGAGGCCGTTCGTCATCCATTTTGGAGGTGATGAAAACGCTCTAGAACACCGTGGTCGATGCTTGCACAACCCGGTGAAAATAGCAAAATCACGGAATCGTACGCTTTCCACGAGTGGCTTACGCGAATGGGACTCGTGTCTCAACAACGGTGTTTTTTAAGAAGCGAAGGGACACAGGGAATTGGTAACGGAGATTCCCGCTGAGTTCCCTCCAGCCTGGGGTGGCCATCGGGGTGTCCTGAGCCATGTGCAGGGTGAGGAGAGAAAGTTGCACGTGGCAAGAGTCATTCTGAGGAGAGAGACACCAACCCCCCAACACCACCACCGCAGCAGGCGCAGCTTCTGGCCTGTGTTTTCCGGGACAGATCCTGACAGACAGGTACAATTTTCCGCTCAGACGTGCTCTGCCTGTGGAAATGCAGGACAGCCCACACTGAAACAGCAGCTGACCGCCCCTGGTGCCGCGTCCTGTGGGACAATATAATGCAGCCTTGAAGGGCATAAACAGGAATTAGGGAGACAGCCGTCTTCCGGACTGGGAGACAAGAGCTTTGCCCACAGAGACCGATGCCCCAGGAACTGTGGGTTCTCAACACCCATAGCACATTCGGGAGCAAAGTGAAGGCTCTTTCCAGTTTCGCCGGCAAACCCTGGAGGGAAAGATTTGCGGAGCATGATGCAGCTGCAGAGACCGGGAGTCCCGTGGAGAAACAAAAGGTTCCGGAACAGTCAGGTAGTCAAGGCCTGTCCGGACCTGAACCGGGGCCTTCCCTCAGAGCAGGGCCTCCATCAGCACTCCTCACGTCCACCTCTCCCCTGCCTGACCCCATCCGGCCCCAAGTCCTGCAGGCCCGTGTCCTCCGCCCACCACTGTTATCCCCGGGCCCACGCCCTACTGCTTCCAGGATGTCCCAAACCAACCCAGCTTTTTAACAGAGAGGTCCGCAGTGCTTCCTAAGAGGTCCAGGTAAGTATGACCGGCGCTGCGGGCCACGCGGCCTCCGGCTCCACGATTCCACTTCTAGAAAGCGGCCATTGGCAAAACGTAAATTAAAGTGCACAGCTGGGTGCCAATAAAGCTTTGTGGACAAAAACGGGCAGTGGGCTGGATCTGGCAGATCTTTGCAAAAGCGGCGGCGGGGCGGGTGGGTGGGGGATCCCATCTGCTTCGCCTCCTACAGCAGAAGGCCGGGGTGTGCCTCACCACCCCACAGTATCCCCTGTGCCCGGCACAGAGCGGGAATTTCGCAAGCATGGAGTTAAGTTAAAGAACAAAAGGATGGAAGGATAAGGAAATCCTAGTTCCCTATAGGGTGGGACTTTGAAAGAGGTACAATAGCCTCTTTGTGACACCGTGCGACAAGGAGCAGAAAACGCCGTAGGATAGAGAACGTGTGGCGGGAGTTTGTCCAGAAAAGTTCAGGAGACGCTGAACCAAAACATCATGTCAATGGACAGCATTTGTTGAGTAAATGAATTTCCAAGCAGAGTGACCGCCTGTAAACGCTCTGAGCTCAGGGGAAGGGAGGGTAGATAGGGTGGACTGGAAGGTCATCGGGATGTCGTCTCCTACACAGAACTCTCCAGCACCAAGCCGGTGCGAGGTAGACGCAGATGGGAGGTGTAAGCAGGCCGTCCTGTTCAACTCCAGCCAGGAGTCTTGGGAAGGGGGAGTGGGGTTAGGGTGGGAAATGAGGGAGGCCCCTTCCATGAAGTCACCTCAAGGCCAAATCAGGGGGGCTCCAAGGCCATGCCAAGG
Source organism: Meles meles (assembly GCF_922984935.1). Lineage (NCBI taxonomy): Eukaryota > Metazoa > Chordata > Mammalia > Carnivora > Mustelidae > Meles > Meles meles. The sequence goes on from NC_060083.1 coordinate 61,903,175, forward strand.
AGTCTGGACTTCTTTCTGCTAGGTAATGGGGAGCCACTGAATGGTCTTGAGCAGCGGCATGCCATGTAAGTAGCTCTGCTTCTGAAAGACCCCTGTGACAATAATGGAATGTACAGGCTTGGAATTTTGGGGGCGGGGGTGACAGGGAGGCCTCGGCAGTGGTCCAAGTAGAAGACCAGGAGTGCCTAGAAACTAGGGCACAGGAAGTAAGGCAAGCAGGTGAGCAGCGTGGAAGAAAAAGGGCGGGAAGAGAGATGTGGGAGGGGGCCACAGAAGCAGCCCCAGGGCCCGTCCGTGCCAAGGGACAGGAAAGACACACCCGAGATGAAGAACCACAGCAGCCAGGGGCACCCAAGGCCCGCTCCTTTTGCTCTTAAGGAATTGCGTCCAAGTGGAAATTCACAGGCTCAGAGCTGCTGGCTGGCCTCCCAGCACGTCTGCTTCTCGGAGCACGTAGCCTGCGGTTAGAAAACACAGGTGACCACGTGTTCAGACAGGAAGGAGCAAGTGACACGGCACCTGGTCTGGGGTCTCTGGGACGTTTTTCTCCTGCAGCTGCCCTTCCTTAGTGGGAACACCGACGGAAAACAAGAATCAAGGTCACAGTTCCCAGCTGATGATGACCCTTCCCTCTAAGGGTCGGGGCTGCTTGACAAATGAACCTCCAGGAAAAGCACAGTCTGCCCAGAGCAACACGGTGGCGTGCTCACGACATCAGGCATGGCGGCGGGACAGCCCCCAGCCTGAGGCTCAGCCTCCTGGCTCTGTGAACACACAGCTAATGGATTCCTTGATTCTGAATGGCCTCACGTCCTTTTCCATCCTGGAGAGCTCCACTCTGTCCAGACACATCTTGTCCCCCCTCACAGATTCGTGCTCCTGGGGGCACAGAGCAAACGAACAAATGTTTCTGGAAACACGTTCAATGGTGCCTTGTTGGTGGCAGCGGCGGAGGGAGGTGGAGGGATGGTTTGTGTGTTGGAAGGAGAGGAGGAGGATGGGGGGTGGGTGGCGAGTGCATGCATAGAGCCTGGCAAACGCCTCTGACCGATTCTTGGTGGCCTGTTCTGTAAGCTCCAGGGGAGACTATAGAAGGTTCTTTAAACCTCCAAGTACCCCACCCCCACCCCCACACACTCAGTGCATCCTCAGTGCTCCAGCCGCACATAGCGACTCTGGCTCGATTCTAGAATCCCGCAAAATACAGGCCTAGACTCTGAGTACCGACATCATTCTGTCGTGGAAGGCATCGAGCTTCCCGTAAAAACCAGCCTTTCACCATAAGGAAGGACACGGGACTCATAATGAGCACCCAGGTCTGTTGACCGGTTAGTACAGCTGCTTCCCTGGGTGTTTCAAAGAAAGCTCAAGGGCTCTTGGGTCAACGCATCTGCAGGACACCAAGGGACACATCTCGCTGGGGTGTCTGGCCTGTCTCGGGACACTGATGGCATCTTCTGGACAGAGTTTCTCGAGACACACGAGCTCACAAGTCAGAGGAGGGGGACAAAGGCTGAGAACATTTTGTTCTCCTGTAAAAATAACAGACAAGACCCCTGGGTGTAGTGGCCCCAACACAGACAGCACAGGGGAGGGGCTTGCTTTGCTCCTGGGTTTTTCATAAGCTGAGGATTCACGACCACAAAAAAGAAAGACTCACAGTTCTCATGACAGAAAGACGAGGACGTCTTAGAAGGGAGGCAGTCTCTCTGTTCTCCGGTTCCCGATGGCGCATGTGCAGTGGCACACCGGCTTTCTCCCGCCCTCCCTCTCCCTCCCTCCCTCCCTCTCCTTTCCTCCCTCCCTGTCTCTGTCTCCCTCTCTCAGCCTGTGCCCCATCACACCTACACTGCCCGTACCCCTTGACTGTTGCCTCTGCGCTGCAGGTGCCCCTGGAGCTCAGACAGCTCGACACGCACACACACGCATGCATGGACATATACACGCACACGCACACACGTGCACGCACGCACACATGCCTGAAACTGCAAGCTGGAGCTTAGTCCCCCCAAGATGGAGGCCCAAAGTGGCACCCCCAGAGTCCCTGACTCCTGTCCCTGCTGCTCTGAGGCCCGCTCCTCCTCCTGCACTCGCAGCCCCATCTACCTCCACGTCAGCCACTCGGCCGCTCAGGTCCTTCCCGAATGCACACAAGGCCACCCCGTATGCGATCACCAGCCTGCAGATCCCTGCTCCAGGGGCACAAGGAGATGGGGCACGGGGGGCTGAGCTGGAAACCACGGCAGCACCTCAAGAGGTACTGAGGGTCAGGAAAGTGGAGGTGGGCGCCCTGAGGCGGTCTCAGCCCAGGTCTCTGTCCCCCTGAGGGGCCCCAGACCCAGCCCAGAGCAGGGGGTTACCTCGGGGCAGCCAGCCAGGAGTCCGTGGGTGTCTAACCATAGTCATGTGTTCAAGTCACATCTCCCAGCAGCCAGGGAGCGGGGCGGAATGCTGGGCTGAGGTGTCGTTTTGGTTTGTATTTTTTTTTAATTTCAGTGAAATCCATTTAACATAAAATGAACCATTTTAAAGCCTACGACTCTGTGGCTTCACGGTGCTGTGCAGACACCACCTCTGTCTCACTCCAGAACATTCTCAGCACCCCCAGAAGGGAGCCCCGACGCAGTGAGCCGGCAGTCCCTCCCCGTTGCCTGGTCCCTGGCCGCCGCCAGTCCGCAGTCTGTCCTCACGGATCCGTCTGTCCCGGGCATCTCACGCAGGTGCCATCACGCCTCACAGGTCCTGTCGTCTGGCTTCTTTCTTGGGGCAGTTTCCAGGTCCATCCATGAGCAGGATGTCGCCAGGGCTCCGTTCAGGAGGGAAGAACACAGGCTCACTTTTTCTCACCCCCTAGCAGCAGCTTTTGGGAAAAGTATTGAGGCCAAGCCAGAAAGGACAGTGCTGGGTCAGCCACAGCAGCCCTCACACCTTCTTTTCCCCGGAGAAGCAGGAGGAGTGAGCGAACCTAGAGGACAGGGCTGGTGGGGGGCGGGAGGGGGCGGCAAGCCTGGCCACAGGGAGCCTGGGAGGGCGGGCGTGCAGGGGACCTGGGCACATCCCCACCGCACTGACCTTCACCGTCCACGGCCATGCTGACCTTCACTGGCCCAGAGCGGGGGAGGCCGTGCTGAAGAACAGGCAGGGGCCGCCCAAGGCATCCCGGCCAGAAAACACCTGGGTCTTGCTGAGCCGGAAAAGCCAGAAGACCTGCCGGCCAGGCTGTGGTCCCGGTCCCAACCGTGCAGGGCAAAGCCATAACTGCTCAGGGCTCCGTACGCCTTTCCCGAGAATGGGTGTGTTGGCAAGACCAGGGATCCCACATCTGGGGAGGATCCAGAGGGTCTGGGAACCAGACCGGGAAAACATTTCATTCCTTCTGCACACCCCGCTCTCTGACAACTTCCCAATTACAGACGCAGGCCGTGCCCAGCTGTCTCTGCCACGACACGGGCATGTCTGCACCATGAGCCAGATGGGGCAGACATCATGAAGTATCACCGGTGCTGGTCGCTACTTGTGGGCTCACGTGCCTCTTCGGCCCGCCACCGCATCGTCTTAAGTTGTGCGTTCAAAAAGGAGTCCATTTGGGGCACCTGGGGGCTCAGTCGGTTGAGCGTCTGCCTTCGGCTCAGGTCATGATCCCAGGGTCCCGAGATCCAACCCTGTGTCGGGCTCCCTGCTTAGGAGGGAGTCTGCTTCTCCCTCTCCTCCCTGCTCATGCTCTCTCTGGCCACCTCTGTCTCGCGCTCTCAAAGAAATAAGTAAAATCTTGTTTTTTCCCCCTAAGGAGCATATTGAAAAGCCAAAAAGTAGAAACAACCCAAACACCAACGTTGATGAACAGATAAGCAATTCCGTCCATCCCGTGGAATGTATTCGGACACAAGAATGAAAGTCCGGCAGCTGTCACCACAGGGATGAACCTTGGAGACAGTATACTCGGTGAGAGGACCCAGTCACGAAAGACCACGTTTTTACAAAATACTCAGAACAGGCAAGTCCACGGAGGACGATCTGCGGTTACTGGGTGAGGAGGGGGACGGGGACCATCTGCTCTACGGGTTCGGGCAGAGGCCATGGAATTCGGCAGGGATGGGCCTGTGTGAAACCACGGAGCCCTGAAGGTCACTAACTGTACACTTTAAAGGGGTTTATTTCATGTTACAAGAACTTCTCTTCAGGGGCGCCTGGGTAGCTCAGTGGGTTGAGCCTCTGCCTTCGGCTCAGGTCATGATCTCAGGGTCCTGGGATCGAGCCCCGCATGGGGCTCTCTGCTCAGTGGGGAGCCTGCTTCCTCCTCTCTCTCTGCCTGCCTCTCTGCCTACTTGTGATCTGTCAAATAAATAAATAAAATCTTTCTTTAGCAAATGTTTCTATGGTCAATGTCAAAAAGATTACTACCTATGTTTAAAAAAAAAAGAACTTCTCTTCAACAAAAAAGCATATACAACGATGTCTCGTTTCCTAAATATTTCAATCATTACATTTTAATACAATAACCCTAGGATATCTCCTCTATGGATTTAAGACTATTTTGCTGAGAAAGGGTCTGTTGGCCTCCCCAGATGCTACAGGGCTCCTTGGTACAGAAGGGTTGGAGTCCCCTGGACCGGGGCTCTCCGTGGCCCACTCTTCACACCGTTTACACCTGGACAGGTACAGCCCCGCCTCCCGCCCCCCGCCCCGCCCCGGCCCATCTGGCCCGAGTACAAAAGCTGCTGGCGAAACCCTGCGCGTGCCCCTCATCCCCTCTAGGTCTCTCATTCGGGGGGAAGACTCTCGGATCCCCAGCAGTTGCTCTAAAGCTGCGGAGGTCCCGGGAAAGGTGAGACTCGGCAGCTAACCGGGGTGACTCTGCAGTCGGACGAGACTGGGCCAGGCGACAGGAAGAGGACGGTGAGGCTTCGGAGAGGGGGTGGGGGACACAAGCCGCAGAAGGGGAACGAGACAGACAGAGCTCCCGAGTGTGCAAGAGCTGCCGGCTGGGGTGGCCAGGTGTGCCCAAGGCCGGCTTGCCGTCCTGAATGGGGACACCGTGTCGCCCTGCACCTGGCAGTGCCTCCCGCCACCCGGGACGGGGGCAGACGGCCCTGAGCACCTCTCCCTGAGCCCGCCCGGCGATGAGCCTACCTGCAGCCCACTCCCATCCGACAGCGCGGCCCCCCACCCCTGCCGGCAGACCCGGGCCGACCGTCCTTGACGCGAGCCGTCGACTGCCATCTGCCCCTCTGCGTCTGCAGCCCTGGGGAGCATCACGTGCTGTCTCTCCGCCCGCAGCGCGCCGGTGGTCCATAAGCAGTGAGCGCAGGCGGCCCCTCCCACAAGCCTGCGCGCTGTTTCGGGGAGAGAAACCGCTGCTCAGGAGGGACTTGAACCCAAGACCCGCGCTCTCTCGGGCAGACCGCCCCTCCCCTGAGAACATCTCCTCTGTCTCCAGAGTCCCCTCGACCCTGAATCACGCACTGCCTGCACGTAATGGGGCTGGGCTTCTGCGCGCCGGGCCCGTGCCCGTGGGCTGGAAACAGCCGTAAACAAGTGCCCAGGTTGTAGACCGAGAGGCGGGAAGGACACTACAGACGAGAAATCCCACAAGACCATCTCAGCGTGCAGTCAGAGCTGCGCGAGTGAAGACGGTCTGCCTTCTGCCCGAGGGCTGACAAAGCCTGAAAGCCCGGTGCTTCGTGGGAAGGTCACCGCTCGCCTCCGGTCCGTGTGGCTCAGCAGCCGCCCTCGGCAGCTCTCCGCCCACCGGCGACTCCGCTCCTTACGTCCCCGCCCTTCTGTCTCACACAGGTGGCCGCCTCGGTCACCGTGGAAGGGAATAGCGAGTGTGGACAGTCCCACAAGAGGCTCTGTGGCGAGGTCTAGATGTGGCGTCTGTCACTTCTGCTCGTGACCCACCCGCCCCAACCCAACTTCAAGGAAGGCTGAAAAACGCGGTCTTCTCTGAAAGCCAGGGGGGCGCGAACAAAATGGAATTTGGTGGCCACAGGATGTTGTCTCTGCCACAAGAACAGTAGAGGAAATAGAATGATGGACTAGAAAGTGGCTGGGACGAGGGGCCCAGGGTCAGGGAAGGTCACTGTAGGGGTGCCTTGGGGGAGCCAGGCAGGAGACAGCCTGCCAGTCCCAGGGGACACACAGGCAAGTGCAAACAATTGATGCCTGAAAACACCCGGCACGTTCAAGGGACACAACAGAGGCGGGCAGGAACGGGCAAGGGTGGGAGGAGACGCGAGGTTGGCCACGCAAGCCGGGTCAGATGGGCAGCCCAAGCGCATGTCAGAGTCACGTGAACCCTCTCCCAAGGGCCCTGACCTGGAGCCGTCACCTCCCTTACAGTTAGTGCCCTTTGCATCATGAGAACTTTCCAGATGGTCTCCTGTATTATCTTCTAGCGGGCAGGACTGACCTCCACAGATGGTGTGAGGTAGGGGTCAAGCTTCCTGAGTTTCTCAGGCCGCGGTCCACCTGACCCGGCGAAGAGCATCCGTGCCAGCGCCTTGAAAGGGCCGCGTTAGTCTCACGCGTCGTTTCCCCGTATATGCTGGTTCTCTACTTGGCCCACCGGTCTGCTTGTCTAGCTCTCTGCTCACTGTTTTAACCTCTCTCAGTGACCCTAACGCGCAGCCAGGGTTGAGAACCACGGATCTAGGACCTCGCAGTTTATGGCAACAGGTTCGAGTGCTAGTCTAAAGGCAAGTATGTAGATGCCCGACGAGGGATTTTCAGAGAAAAATGGATGAAATTCACGATGTGGGAAGAGCAATGCCAGAACCACGGGGAGAGGTTCCGTGGCGTGGGTGGGGAAACTGCATAACGGGCCAGAAGCCAAGATGCTCAGATCAGGCCGTGCCGCTCCCAGTCCTTCTCTTCTGTCCTCTCCGGACCTCCAGATCCACCGAAGCCGCGGAGCGAGGCGCCCACAAAGGCCAGAAGAAAGTTTCCTGCCCAGGTCCCCAGCCACGGCTGCAGAAATCTGACCCCACGGGCAACCAGTGTATTCGCAAGCTACCATGGCACTTCCTGTAATTAATGGCTAGGTGTTAATTAAACATCGATTAGCCACTAATTAGTCTAATGATTAGTCCTGGGGAGGAGACAGGGCTGTCAGACCCCATAAAGGAGGCAGGAGAGATAATGAAAGATTATGGCTTAGGTGGAAATGCCCTTCCTCCCCCCCTCCAAGCCGAATGTTTTCTATGATTTTGGGCTTTTATAAACGATGCTTTCAATGTGAATTTTTTTAATCGGTTTGAGTCTGATGAGGTCCCAGGCGGCTGGTGCAAGGAAGATTGAATCCACTCGCCTTTTCATCAGACTTCAGCCTCTTAACGCAGCTAAAGAGCCTTTTCCCACTTAGAGAGGAATTAGTTTCCGTCTCCACAATGAAGTCATCCTGGGCTGAGGCCGTCCCCCTCTCATGTCCTTTGTGGGGGCCCAGACCTTGCCTAGGACTTCCGAGATGTGAGTGCAGCCAGGCTTCCCCCCGGAGCGGATCCTGCAACGCCTGATGCCCCACGTCCCCCTTCGCTCGCTCCCTGCTCTCCCCCTCCACCAGAAAGAGAGGTTGGGCTGCGGCATGTGGACACCGCTCGGGGCCAGCTGCCTGGGAAGCCACCCGGTAGGAAGTCCAGAACGCGGAGAATCTTCACGGCAAATGCCGTGGGATGATGTTGGTTAATGAACCCTAATGCACCCTTTGTAAGTTTGGGTTTATGAACAACAATACAAAATTCCCAGAAAGCCCCGTGCTGAGCATGAAGCTCCGGAGTGAACAGAAGCCTGAAACCTGGAACCCGGGGGGTCAGGGGAAAACGCCCACCCCCGAGAAGGAGGATCCGGACAAGCAGGACTCGCGAGCCATCGAGAGTCTCCAACGCCCCAGCCTGGGCCAGGGTAGGCCTAAGAAAGACCTGGAAGCTGACGGAAACGCTCATGCTGCTTTTTTTTCTAATAATTTATTTTAATTTATTTTATTTTATTTATTTATTTGACAGACAGAGATCACAAGCAGGCAGAGAGGCAGGCAGAGAGAGGGGGAAGCAGGTTCCCTGCTGAGCAGAGAGCCCGATGCAAGGCTCGATCCCAGGACCCTGAGATCATGACCCGAGCTGAAGGCAGAGGCTCAACCCACTGAGCCACCCAGGTGCCCCATGCTGCTTTTTTTTTTAATTGTAGTAAAATACACATAACATAAAATTGAGCATTTAACCACGCATGAGCGCACAGCTCCGTGGCTCCGGGAACCACCACGTCGTGGAGCAGCCGTCACCACCGTCCGCCCACGTCCTCACGTCTCAGAGCGGAACCCTGTGTCCATTAGACTCGAACCGCCTCCCGCCTCCCCCAGCCCGACACCCCCCACCCCCTCCTGCCCCTACGAATCGGACGACTCCGGGGATCTCGCACCAGTGGGGTCTTACGGTGCTCGTCCTTCTGCGACTGGATTACTTCGATCCACAAATCATCTCACGGCGGCCGGCGCTGTAGCCCGTGTCAGAAGCCACTTCCTCTTCAAGGCCGGGTGACGCTCTGCGTGCGGCTGTTCCCGTGTTCTCGCAGCCGTCATGGGACCCATGGCCGCTGCCACCGTCCGGCCGCGGTGCGGAAAGGTGCACTTCTCCATCCAGCACGGGGAGCTACGCGTCTCGGCGTGGAAGATGGGGTGACAGGGGCCCCGCACGCCCGGGCTCCGCTTCACTCTCCTGGACCGACAAGAACACGCAAGACCTGTGGCGGCTCCCGAGACGCCATCCGCGTCCTCACGCCTCCCCTTACCGAGTCTTCTCGTTGTGTCCCGAGAGCTGCTGCCACACGAGCACGTGGGACATGTTCCTCCCAGCCTTGGTCATCCTGCCGACCCCTGCCACGAGCTGGGGGAGGGGCCCGCTTCACCGGGAAGGGGGCCGGGAGCAGAGCCCGGAGGGGGGGCCTGGAAGCCGGAAAGGGGGTCGGAGCCCAGCCCTGCCCTGAGGCAGGCAAGTCCTTGGCCTCTCTCTGCTCCACTGTAAATTGGACGGGACCCCGGGCCGGCTCTGGCGAAGCCACGTGTGGGGCCATGGGCTGCGTGCCACGCGCGAGGCTGGCATCGTGGATTTTCTGGCTTTCGACCCTGGGTTCCAGGAGCGGGAGTCGAAGGGATCGCACTTGGGAGGAGGGGCCGGGCTCCCGCAGCACAAAAGTGTCCTGACCTGTCGCTGGTGCCTCTCCAGGCGCTTCCGTCTCCGTGAAACGCTGAGTAGCCACGGAGGGCAGATCCGTACCTGGTGCCAAGCCTCACGAAAGCCACGTTCCCGGCGGTGGGACATGAATCCCCCTGATAGTTTTATTGGGCTCACTTCAAAAGTCGGGAAATTTGGGGCACAGAGCTGTCATGTACCGTGGCCCCGCTGAGCCTGAAGTCCCGTGGCAGAGACAGTGGGTGGGCCCCAGAGCAGGCGTCCGGGGGGCCGGCCCTGCCCGCAGCCCCACAGCGTGCCAGGGAGACCAGATGTCCGGTTCTGGCCAAAGGGGGGGGATTGGAAGGACGTGCTGTCCCTTCCAGACTGAGGTGGCCACGTCCTGATGGACTGTCCCTATGTTGCCTCCACAGCCAGCTGAGTCCCTCCTGGGGACAAAGTCAGCTGGACACTGGGAGCAGAAAGAAGCAGGCTGTGTGTTGAGTCCACGGCGTCTGAGGACTGCCTGTCCGGCGGTCAGCAGGACTGACTGATACATCCTGCTCACAGTCAAGGCCACGCTCCCGGGGCGGCCTCCAGCCCGGCTAGGTGAGGACGAGGCATGGGTTTCAGAGGGAGGCTTCGGGCCTGACAGAGAGCACCGCCACAGCACAGGCCGTGGTCATGCCCACTCATCATGGACGAGGCCAGCCTGGCGTCTAGCCCCACACCGGGCTCCTGGAGGGTTGTCCCGCTCGGCCTCCCATGGTGGGCTCGGCAGAGGCTGGGCCAGAAGCTGGCCTTTGGCCTTGGAAGCTGATAAGTTCAAGAGAGGCTAATCACCCAGGGGGTGAGGTGAGGTCCAGACACGCAGCCCGGAGGCTCAGGATTCCTGGGGGATTCCTCAGTTCAGTCTTAAAGGTGGGCCAGGTGCAGAAACAGGGAGTGCACACACCAGGCAGAGATCACGGGCGAGCAAAGACACAGAGGCGCAAGGAGGCACGTGAAGGGCTCGTACTATGGGGCATGGCGGACCCGCGGACCGGGCTGGACAGCCAGGACCACCAGGGGCTGAGTGTGAGCAGAGGAGGGACCCCAGCCCGTTCCCACCCTAAATCTATCCCCTTAGCAGCAGCAGGGAGCACGGCTAGCAGCAGGGGGAGGAGGTGTCCCTGATGGTCCTACTGGCCACTGGAGTCCAGACAAGATGGAAAGCATCTGGATGGAAAAGATGGAAAGATGGAAAGATGGAAAGCACCCCACGGCTAGGGGGCTGGCAGCCGCAAAGGCCCGGCACCGGACGCCTAAAAGAAAAGAGGTCAGATCTGAGACTTGGCTTCAAAGTGCTGGCGCCGCAGCAGCATTTCCAGCCGAGGCACAGAAATGAGGGGACGTTCGGAAATCCAACTTCCTCTCAGAGAGAACCCCAGACGAGGCCAAGGACAGTGTGCCATGACTGCACAGTGAGTGAGAACAAAAAAGCAGCCGTCCTCACTGGAGACCACTAAGCACGCACCCTGATCTCGGAGGAAAGGACCGCTTCTGGCCGGAAACAACAGCAGGCTTCCCGGAGGAGGTGACATGTGAGTGGGCTGCTGAAGGATGTGTAGGAGGATTCCCAAGAGCGGAAATATCCAGGCACATGCCCCACACAGAAGTCCTGGCCCAAGGGACGAGAAGCTCAGTGACCAGACACAGTGAGAGGGGACAGGCCAGCCCCACCAGAAACGCACTCAGTCATTCAAAAATCCTGAATCGGCTGCCCAGGTCTGGGTTCAAGGCACTGAGACCACAAACTGAGCTGAGCTGGTGGGGAACAAGGCTGAGTGTCGCCGGGGCAGGAGCAGATGGAAGGTGAAGCCAGAGGCAGAGAGCCCCCCGGGGGGCCACTGCTGGAGACACCAGACATGAGGCGAGCTGCGGTCAAGCCGTGCCTGCGTGCAGCTCAGGCCGGAGGGTGGGCTCTCTGACGGCTGGCAGGGCTGGTGTCCCGACCCGGGGCTCCCTGCCTCCCGCTTCCCTCTGCATTCGCTCGCAGAAGTGCACGGATATTGACCGCCGCCCCCAACTCATCGGACGCCGATCAGGGGGATCGATGGGGTTAGACCACAGAGCCAGCAACCCAACGGGCCCGGGGCAGTGTGCTCCTTGCTGACTTGCATTTTAAGGATAAAGAGGCAGCTGTCCCTTTTGCCAGAAGGCATTTAAGGATTTTAATCTCTTCCCTGGGGGAGTAGAGGCAGGTCTCGGCCATGGCATGGTTCAGCGCAGCTTCAGAACGAAGCGGCCTCCTTCCGGGGTGAAGGTCATGGCTGGGACTCACCGCTGCCAGCCACTTGCTACGCAACGTGTCCAGCCGGCTCAGCAAACGGAACGGCTCCGGACATTCCCGATAGTCAATGCCGACGAGGACTGAAGGCGGAGCTGTGGACGGAGCGAGGGCCGGGTGGGCAAGGGAGGCGTGCAGCGCGGCCCAGCCCCAGCTGTGCACACCCCCCACCAGCTCCAGAGACCCACAGACGCTCCAGCCCCCCGGGCGTCACTCCGGTCCCTGGAGCCCCGGACACATGCACAAAGACGCACACACGCCCCATGATCTCGCCGCGCTGGATGCAATCTGTTAGCGGCCAGGAGAGGCCAAGGCCCCGTCTTTTCTGCAAGGGACTCTTCCACTCCGTGCTCCTTCCCCGGCAGCAAGCAACGCCTGGCAGACCAGACCCTCGACACACTCGCGCGTCCCGGAGCTGCGGCAGAGGCTCCGGACGTCCTCCTGGCGGGGAGGGTGGGGAGCAAAAGGTCTTTCTCTCCAGCTCTCCGGGGCAGGACACAGCGGCTCCCTGCGTGTTCGCTGCCCTCTCAACCCACCTGGAGGGAACACGGCGGTGGGGCAGGCGGGGCCTCCCCGGGGCACGGGGTGGGGACCAAGGGCCAGCCCATGCCCGTAGGCTGCCTTCTCCAGGCCAGCCCCGGAGCCGTGCCCTCCCAGCCACCCCCAGACTCCCAGGAATAAAATGGACACTCGTGAACACATTTCCCGGTGCGACCGCTGCATCGATCACACTGGAAACTGCTTCTGTCCGGTGGCATCCAGAGAGCTGTTTCCCAGGATGCTGGTGGGCTGGAGTGTGCCCTCTGCGTGGGGAAGAGGCCCGGCCCTGGTGACCAGCCTCAAAGAACACATCAGGCTGACAGTCACACAGGTCAGAGACGGGGTCCGGATTCCCACTGTGGCCAAGGAGGAAGCCCACGGACCGCCTCGAACCTCCAGAGAGCCAGGCCTTGGGCTTCCCCTCCGGGCACAGCACCAGCCCTCGGGGAGACACAGAGCACGTCGGCAAGAAGAGTCACCATGTCCCCGCAGGTGCCTCTGAGTGCTGTGACAAGAAAACCGAATGCTGCGGTAGGAGGTGACGGGCCAAGGGCAGGGACACGTCAGCACCTGCAGGTGGACGGGAGGAGAGCAGAGGACGGTGGGCCTGAGACCTCTCCCCCACCCCGGGTCAGCGGAGCCGCGGGAGCCTGGCCCGTGCTCCTACACACGCACGTGTCCACAGAGAGGCGTGCACACCCACATGGACGCACTCACGTGTGCATATCCACGCAGATACGAGACTCGTGTGCACTGATGTACACTCACAGGCCCGTGTGCATGCGTGTGCACGCATGTGCGTCTACGTGCACCAACGCAGACACACGTGTGCACATACACTTTCACAGGGATTTGACTCCTCACCACGACAGAGGGAGCGGCGTAAACTGTCTCTCTCAGAAACGTGAGGTCCACAGGGCCGGCCGAGGGAAAGGGGGGGGTGGCTGGCAGGTGAGAGGGGAATGGGGGTGGAGAGCACGAACCACCCCCCCCCGCATGAGCTGGAACCTGCAGGGACAGCCGCTGTGGCCACTGCCCCTCACGCTGAGAAACGACCCACCCATTACCTGCTGGGGGGCTGAGACCTGCGTGCAGCTCGCAGATTTTAATGATTGCAGGATGTCCGATCAAGGTCCCTGCCGGTGTCCTCACCAGATGACCTAGAAGCGCACAACCGGGGGGTTCCGAGTGGGGGACTCCCATGAGCACTCCCAGAAAGGCAGAGAGGGGACACCTGGGGCAGGGGAGTGGCAGGAGGGGACCTCAGCCTGGGGCCAGCCCCTTGCACTGCCTGTCCTGGTTGTGGGGATGTGGGGATGCTCCACAGAGGGGCCGCTCCAAGCCGCCAGATCCGGTGGGACATCAGCAGCACCCTCCCCGGCAGGGACCCCCTGGCAGGTCCTCTCTCCCTCCTCCTCCCCATCCTCCCAGCCTAGATGGGCTTGAAAACCACAGCGCGGCAAAATTCTCTCCTTGTCCCGAGATCCGACACAACCCAGCTGCTCCCGGTCGCACCTCCCGGGGGGCTGATACGGTGATGGCAATTATTGGCACCTTCCGGGCTGCCCAAAACCTCTGGGAAGGCGCCTTGGGTCCTCGCAGGTCCAGCGGAGCAGATAAGGATAACAATAAGGAAAAGCCCGGGGATCCGGTCCGCATTGATTTCTTGTTTTGTTTTGCCCCAAGTGGAGGTCATCTTACAGGCAGGGCAGGAAGGAATTACGTCCTCTTCCCCCTCCAAGGAGATTCTGCTCTCGTCTGGTGACACGAGCTTGGCAAGGGGCTTGGGTTCCTGGCCCCGCTGTGACCGGGGACCGGCGGCCGTGAGCAGCTGCCGCTCCTCCGACCTGTCCCTGCGCCCGGCAGACCGTTCGCGTGGACGCTGCATCGAGTCGGCGGCTCCACACGCCGGCGTCACGCACGCATCGGACCCCGGCGCTGACAGAAGCCAGGCCGCCAGGACAATTAGGCCTGACACAGAGGGGAACAGAGGTGGTGCGAGGCCGCCGGGCAGAAGGCCGGGCAGCCGGCAGGCCCTGGCAGATGGGCGCAGCCTTGAGTCTCCAGGGCAGACAGAAGGTTCCGGGAGACGCCCTCCGCCGGAGCCTGCCTCTCCAGGCTGCACCGGGCCTGTTCGCGGCTAATGAGCTCTAATTAACACGTTGACGGGGATGTGCGCTGTTTATATTTGGAAACTTTGTACTGTGTTGGTTGTTGCTTTTGTTGGATTCATGGTGCTCAGGTTGGATCCTCTCCTCCCCGGGCCTGTCCTCTCCTCCTCCCCGGCCCCCTGTCCTCTCCTCTTCCCTGGCTTCCTGCCCTCAACCAGCCCTCTGAGCCTGGTCACTTGCTGGGGCCACGTGCCCGCTGCATCCACGGCCCTTCTCCAGACATCATGGGCTCCCGGCTACGCATCCGGACTTCCCAGCCCATCCTGCTTCCTCCCAGGCAACTCGTTGATCCTGGCACCTGCCTCTGTGTTCACCACTCTTTGGCTGGGCCATCAAGGAAGGAGGGTCCTCAGAGACCATTTGGATGAACTGAGGGCCAAGGCACCAGAACCAAGGTAAAACCCAGAGCCTGAACCTGCTCAGAATACCCTTGGGTACCGAGCCCCTCACTGAAACATCCAGGTGTTCTGGGGGGAGCAGTAGGCACCTGTAGTCATCCAGAGAAAAATACCTTTTTCCCAAGTTCTCTGGCAGTTCAGGAGCAAGCTTAGATACAGAGGTCATGATAAGGGGGAGAAGGACTGTGCCCTCGGGTAGAGGATCTTTTCTAGGACCACCACCAGCTCGTACAGCCTGCTTCCAATGTGCTTTTCCAACTCTGCCTCCCACCTCCTCAAACCCTGTCCAGCCTCCCTGCTAACCTCACACAATCAGAGTTCTGTCCTCTTACTTCTGCACCCCTGCACAGCCCTCCTCTCCCCAACACCTTCAGCTTCCCCCAAATCCTTCCTCTTCCAGACCCAGTGCCTTAGTCAGCTTCTCCCACATAACGCTGCGTAACAAACGTCCCCCAACGTCAGTGGCTTACAAAAGAATCTGCCATCATTCTGACATGTCTGCAGACAGCTCTTCTTTCGGCTGGTTAAAAACGGGCTCAGCGGGCCAGCCCTGTCTCAGGATGGGTATCGCCTGAGCTTGACTCCGGGCTGTGGGCTGGGCCCGGGTCTGCTCCCCAGGTACCTCTCCAAAGCCCAGGCTGGTGGGGCCCTGCTCCGGGCATATCCACCAGAGCACAGGATACAAGCACGCACTCTGCTCATGCTTTGTCCACTGTCATCCCACTGACCACCACAGGCCACTTGATCTCCCTTGGCATTGATGGGGAAAGGACACTACTTTTCTTTCTCTGCCCACAGTGGGAGAGAGGCGATGAATATTTGCTAAACAGCCATCCAAACTATCTCCCCTGGCTAAGTACCACTTTCCACCATGCCTCCCAGGCTCTCCTGACCACCCAGCCCTCCTCGCCCACCTCGGAACCTCCTGCTTCATGACAGCCTCCTCTGGTCCTGGCTCAGTCAGCATGAGGTGATGTGCGTCCTGTGGCCTCATCTGGAATGCAAACACCCTGAGTTTGGGCCACCTCCCAAGGTCGCATTTGCCCTCCACAACCCTTAGCATGGTTCCTGGAACACAAGAGGTGCTCAGTAAATGACTTACAAATAAATGAATGTGAGTTGGGTCTCTGACTCAAAGGTGACTCCACAACTATAAGGCTTTCTTCAAGTTACCTGCAGAAGGGCCAGGTTTGTGGGCGCCGGGCTCTGCAAGGGAATGAGCCTCCCCTGCCTGCTGGGATGGCTTTGACCTGCTGGCCCCACCTCTAGGCCCCCAAGGTCAGGGACAAGGAACCAGGATCTTTCTTCAGCAGCCAAACATGGCCGTGACAAGATATTCCCTCCCTGAAGATTCCTCCAGCCCGGGTACAACTGCCAACCAACCCATACAGCTTTTCTAACATGGCAGCAACCCACGCTCTCTAAAAGGGGTAAACCACCAAAACTACAAAGTCCAATTAACACCCAGGAATGGGATGGATATGCAGCTCTTCTGCTGGTGGAAACGTGGCTTCACATCTCCCTGTACGGGCAACCCTGTCACTGGCTCCACACAGTTGTGGGACACAGAATTGTCAGGTTCACCCTGGCTGTGGGTGCTGGAGCTCTGGGAGCTGGAACCAGGGAAGGGAAGCCAATCTATAAGAGTTAAAGCAAATCAGTGAAATACTTGAAGGTCTTGTTAACACACAGTGGTCACCAGGGAAACATTTGTTGGATGGATGGATGGATGGTTGGATGGATGGGTGGGTAGATGGATAAGTGGGTGGATGGATGGATGAAGTGGATGGATGGATGGATGGATGGATGGATGGATGGATGGATGGATGGATAAGTGGATGGATAAGTGGGTGGATGGATGGATGGATGGATGGATGGATGGATGAATGGATGGATGGTTGGATGGATGGGTGGGTAGATGGATAAGTGGGTGGATGGATGGATGGATGGATGGATAAGTGGGTGGATAGATAGATGGATAAGTGGGTGGATGGATGGATGGATGGATGGAGTGGATGGATGGATGGATGGATGGATGGATGGATTGTTGGTTGGATGGATGGGTGGGTAGATGGATAAGTGGGTGGATGGATGGATGGATGGATGGATGGATGGATGGATAAGTGGATGGATGGATGAATGGATGGATGGATGAATGGATGGATGGATGAATGGATGGATGGATGGATGGATGGATGTGTGGATGGGTGGATGGATGGATAAGTGGATGGATGGATAAGTGGATGGATGGATGGATGGATGGATGGATGGTTGGATGGATGGTTGGATGGATGGTTGGATGGATGGATGAATGGATGGATGGTTGGCTGGTTGGATGGATGGCTGGATAAGTGGGTGGATAGATGGATGGATGGGTGGATGGATGGAAGGATAAGTGGGTGGATGGATGGGTGGATGGTTGGATAGATGGATGGGTGGGTGGATGGATGGATGGATGGGTGGATGGTTGGATAGATGGATGGGTGGGTGGATGGATGGAAAGATAAGTGGGTGGATGGATGGGTGGATGGGTGGATGGGTGGATGGATGGATAGATGGATGGATGGGTTCATGGATGGATGGATGGATGGGTGGATGGATGGATGGTTGGCTGGTTGGATGGATGGCTGGATAAGTGGGTGGATAGATGGATGGATGGGTGGATGGATGGAAGGATAAGTGGGTGGATGGATGGGTGGATGGTTGGATAGATGGATGGGTGGGTGGATGGATAGATGGTTAGATAAGTGGATGGATGGATAAGTGGATGGATGGAAGGATGGATGGATGGATGAATGGATGGATGGATAGATGGATGTGGATGGATGGATGGTTGGATGGATGGTTGGATGGATGGATGGATGGATGGTTGGCTGGTTGGATGGATGGATGGATAAGTGGGTGGAGAGATGGATGGATGGGTGGATGGATGGAAAGATAAGTGGGTGGATGGATGGGTGGATGGTTGGATAGATGGATGGGTGGATGGATGGATAGATGGATGGATGGGTTCATGGATGGATGGATGGATGGATGGATGGATGGATGGATGGATGGGTGGATGGATGGGTAGGTAGGTAGATGAGTCATTGCCTCTATTGTACTATGATGACGTGAACCTGGCATAACCAACCATCCTAGCTGCCCCGCACCCCAGAGAGGTTTTCCAAGATGCAGAAATCTCAGGACAGTTCCAGGCAAGTCGGGGTAAGTTGGTTGCCTTCCATGAAAAACAAAATCCATCAAGTCCCTCAGTGTAGCTTTCCTGTGCCTGGCCTTAGGGAGAGAGGCAGAAATCAGAGCCATAAAAGTGGAAGGTAGACCAGAGATTCACCCCACATGCACACAATCTTCCCCGGCAGGAAGAAAGGATCAGTTCCTGGAGGAACAAACCATTCCATCAGGGTGACCCTTGCTGATGGCACCAGCTAGCTGCTCCTGAGGGGAAAGAGTGGAAACCCCTGGAGGCCAGGGAAGCAGGCTCTAATGGGCTTCTTAACTGCTAAGAACAGCTGTGCTGGGAGAGAGCAGGCTTGTTTCTGGAACAGCAGAAAAGCAGAGAACTAGGGATTGCCTCCAAATCTGAGGTTTCTGCCCAGCGCCCTCAGAGGTCAGTTGGCCAGAACCCAATGTTTATAGCAATGCAGGCTGACATCCTTAAACACATGTCCAACCACCGGAAGATGGGGGCTTATGGTGCATAAGCACGCAGGAATTCTACCCGGCACTGAAAAGAAATGAACATTTCACATGTATGAAGCTCAAAAAAAAAACGACGTTGAGGGGCGCCTGGGTGGCTCAGTGGATTAAGCCGCTGCCTTCGGCTCAGGTCATGATCTCAGGGTTCTGGGATCGAGCCCCGCATCCGGCTCTCTGCTCCGCAGGGAGCCTGCTTCCTCCTCTCTCTCTGCCTGCCTCTCTATCTACTTGTGATCTCTCTCTCTGTCAAATAAATAAATAAAATCTTTAAAAAAAAAAAAACGACGTTGAGTTAAAAAAAAAAGGAATAAAGGTGCAGAAGAAAATACAGGGTGACTCTATTCGACTAAAGTGAGAAATATACAAGTAAATCATACGCCATCTGGATAGACACAGTGCAGTTAAAACCACAAAGAAAAGCGAGTGAATGAACAATTCAAAACACAGGACAAAGTTCCCCTTCTGGGGACAGGGGATAAAACCGGGAGGGGCAGTGGGGCTGGAGGCCAGGACCCCTGCCTCTGCCTCAGGGCCAGTGGTGGGCCCACAGACACACAGTGCCTATTTATTATTTACACCTCGATGTCTATGCATATTTCATGACGCAAGCCAGGAACTGAAAGGCAAGGCAAGACACTAACATGGATAGACAGGGAGTGAAGGGAAGGAGAACCGGGCAGGGAGGAGATGCCGACGTGATCTCCCAGCCAGGGGGGCACGCCCAGCCTGCCGAAGGGGGTGTCTCCCAGTCCCACATGATGCTTTGTCCTCCTGTCCCGCAGAGGGGGCCCATCGCTGAGTCTGACACCCCACCAGAGCATGGCGTGGGCCAACACAACTGCCTCCTGCCCGGGGCTCCCATGGCGTGACCCTGGGGCTCTCCCTGGGGCTGAACTGGGCTGGACAGGGGTGCTGGCCCAGCTGCTGGTGGGAAATGTCCATCGGGGCACCAGCCAACATCAGCCTGAGGGGACCTGGCCTGGCCCTACCTTCCCTCCTTCCTCATTCCCACCTACCAGCCTCAGGGTGGGGGTCCCTGCCGCTCTCCCTCCACTTGGGTGCGGTGGGGAGGGAGCCGAAACCCAAGGTCCTCAGGGGCCACGCCTTTTCTCTCTGCGAAGTTTTCCTCCCAGGGGGTGTGGGGCATGCAGAGACGCCATCCTGTCCCCTTTGGCCAAACCCTACTCCGTGCCCCTCTCCATCTGCCCCAGGAGGGACGCCCTAGAAGCCCACTCGGCACCCACATGCACGCGGCAGGAGAACGTCATGGGCCAGTCTTCTCTCTCCCTCTGTCTGGACAGACCATCCTGACAGGTGCTCTATGGGACCCCCTGGAGGCTGGTCCTGGGAGCCGGGCTGCCCATCCCGCCTGGGGGGCTCCTCCCCACTCCCCAAAGGTCCGAGATCCTGCCTGTCCAGCTCTGCTTCCCTGTGATGCTGGGCTGGGCTCTCCAGGACCCCCCGGAGCCCTCGGTGCCCCGCTTCTCCGCACCCACCCCGGGATCTAGCCTCACCGCTGCACTGCAACAGACCCGCACTCCAGCACATTTGTTCGGTTTTACGGAGCACTGTGCGAAAACGCTGTGAAATCAGGTCCTGGCACGAATATCACGCTCTGCCCATCCGTCTGCTTTTATGTCCAGCACAGAGGGGAAAGGAGAGGAACCAGGGCAGGCGTTGGGGGGGGGGGGGGGCGGTGCTGGGGTCATGGTTGGAGTTTCCAGTCCAGGGAATGGGGGAGGGAGGCGGAGGCGCAGAGGGAGGCCACGTGGCCCGGCAGGGTTGCAGGGGGGTGGGGGGGGGGCAAAGAGGGCGTGTGAAAGGACGGGGCTCCCAGACTCCTGCCTGGTCTGGTGCACCTTGGGCCTGGGCTTGCCGGTCTCACTAATGCCACCAGCAGAGCATAGAGCAGCTTCTCTGGGGCCAGCGAAGGAGGGAAAGGGGGGAAGGGTGAGGAGGAAGGGGGGAGGGGGAGCGGGGGAGACCTGGAAGAATGATGGAAGAAGAGGGAAGACAGGAGGGGAAGCAGGAGGGAAGGGAGGAGGGGCAGGGAGGGAATTAAGGAGGGGGAGGGGGGAAGAGGGAAGGGAGAGGGGAAGGAGGGGAAGAGCCACCCATGGGCCAAGGCCAGACCCTTTCCCTCTGACAGCTACTCTGAAGGGGGTCCCTGGTTCCCAGAACCCCGGCCAGCCCCCCCCCCCCCCCCGCCACCAGCTCCGCTCCAAGGTCACTGGGCTACGAAACCCTCAAACACGAGTCTTCCCGCACCACCCCCAGCCCCGGCCATGTGCACAGGCGCGCGGGGGAACAGGGCACACAGGCCCGTCCGCCTACTCCCACCACTCGGCTGCCCCCTCGTCCCACCGACAGGGCTTCCTCCCCGCTGGCTTCCGCCGGCTGGCCCTGGACTCGGCCCATGCAGAGGCCGCTCTGCACGTTGGAGGTGGTCAGTCCTGCTCCACCAGGGGCAAGCAGCGGAGGGACTCGCCGCAGCTCATTGGCCCGTCAGGGGACTGGGTCAAAGGGAGACCCAGAGGCTCCTCCTGCCCCCCCAGGGAGGCCTGTTGGGGGAGGAATCAGGACGGGAGCATAGGGGTAGGACGCAGAGAGGGTGTCCCCTCAAGGAGAGGGTGTCGGGCGGCTGGGATGAGGCCATCTCCAGCTGACCACCCCCCGACTGGTGTCGCTTATTTTAAGTAAGCACAACTCTGGCCAGCACGACCATCTGCATTGTTGGTCTGACTCAAAGGGAGAAAAAAGAAGCCCGACGAGGCGGGAGGCGGGTGCCGGGAGTGGAAACCGGCCGAGCCCCACCCGGAGCTCAGGACCGGCCGCTGCCTTGCCCTAAATTTAACCAGCTGGAAATCTTTTTTAAGTCACTTCCTACTGAACCTTTTGAAATAAAGATTTGCCTTTTAATGGGAGATGTGCATTTCACTGTGAAGAGGGAGCTGAGCAGACTCCTGGCTTTGACTGCAAACCCAGGGAAGCTCCCGGCGTGGACACCCCCCAGCGCTGCCCCTGGGCTGAGGGGCCGGTTCCCAGCCGGTGGGCGCACAGGCTTCCTGGAAGCCAGCAGGAGACCGAGAGAGCCAACCGCGGTGGAAAGGTGCCCTGCCAAGAAAATAAATAAGACGTTCTTGCTCCCGCGGGACAGGCCCCATGATCACGGGAGCCGGCGGCACCGCCCGGGCCGGGCTCCCAACCCGCCACTGCATCTTGGGCCTGAGAGCGGGGCCCTCCTCGTGGGCTGTGTGCGAGGCGCAGCCGGAGAGCCACAGACTGCGGCCCCACAGGAAACAGGAAACGTGCTCTCCGTGGGGATGGCGTGTCACCAAAGCACGCGAAGGCAGAGGTCACAAGCACGCAAGAAACACTCACCGCATTCGACTCCGTGAGCCTGTGCGAGAGGCCGGCTGTGGGACGCAGAGCCCGGCCCTCTCCGATCTCATGATCCCCGACAGAAAGGGGGACCCGGTGCGGGGCAACTCCAGGCCCAGATGACACAGGGCAGAGGTGCAGAGAAGGGAGAGGGAATGTAGGGCTAAGAGCCCCTCGGCCCTGGCCTGGCCGGCTCCTGCCTGGGCGGGGGCCTGCTGAGCTCCCCACCCCACCACGACACCATGACGGTGTCAGGATAGAAACCAACCCCCCAAAGCCTTCTTCCCCAGGAGGCGAACGGTCCCTCATTAACCACTGGCCATCTGTTTTCGGGGCTAGCTCGCCTGCCTGACTTCCCTCGTCCTTTTGCCAAAAGAGCACTTTTTCATCCTTTTCACCATTTTTATCTCAACGGCCATGCGAGCCAGCAGCCAGGCCACGGATCAGTTGAGTTAGCGTCCTTTGTTCTGGGCCCGTACGTACGACCTGGATGTGGCCACGCCTGCCTGGCCCTGTAGGGGGGGTGACAAGGGCCAGCCCTGCTGTCTCAGGTCCAGGGGCCACATCTGCCCCTCCGCTCCCTGGACCCAGCTCAGCGGGACCGGGACGCGGTCCGCGGGAGCTGGGATGTCAGCCCGCTGAAAGTGAGCTGGAGGAAAGCCCGTCTGGCCCTCGGAAACGAGTTCATGGGTCGGGCCATCGCGGCTCCAACAGGGCCCAGACAAAATGTGGAAAAATTCAGGCCGCAATGTCGTCCACACCCACACGCTGTCCCCAACAGTGGGATGATGCTGTCACCGTCTGCCGGCCTTGCCGTCCCCCAGGGTTCGTGGAGAAGGCAGGTGAAGGGGGAGGGACCGGCCTCTAGCTGTCCACCTGACTCCTAACTCCCACCCATCGCCTCATCTCCTCTCTCCCTGCTCTGAACTCCCAGGACGGCTCTAACATGCCAGGAGAAAGTGGGGCTCCGTGAACGCATCGCAGGGAAACAGAGCCCTCCGGGCTGACGACAGCCTCCCCCTGACAACGTACTGACCGTTCCGGGAGCTTCCTGCCTCCTGAGTGTGACGGGCCCAGGGGCAGAAGGACAATGGGGGAAATGGGGGACAATCGACCCACACTATCCTAGACATCCGTGCCTACAGAATCCATCCTCCGTCCATTCAAAGACAAGGGAGCCACGGAGCCACGTTCCTGAGGAAGCCGAGACGCTGCTTCACGTTGCCCCAGGGGCCCACACACGCGGAAGCGGGTACGCACTGCTGGCGTCCCGCGTTGGGGTTCCACAGGCTGCCGTCCCCAGGGCAGCCAGTGTGTGTTTCCATCAGAGGCTTGCCCGGGGAAGGAGCCACTTCCCAGCTCTCGCTGGCCGTCGGCGCAACTCCCTTCCTTGCGGTCACAGGCCCTCACGTCCTGCGGACTGTTGGCTGGGGCGGCCAGCAACACCCGGCGGCCCCCCACAAACCCTGCTCTCCCAGCCCCACGCCTCCGGTCCGACTGCCCTTCTGGGAGCAGAGTCCTCCTGGGCATCGTCGTGGCTTCTGAGCTCCGGGAGGCGTGAGGGTGGGACAGTCAGGAGGCCAAGGCTCCAGGGTCCCCTGGACACCCACGCCCTGGGGCTCTCAGAGAAGATGCTCACCTGCTTCACCCCTTCCTGCCCCCCAGCAGGGCTCTAGGGACAGACCCCGGGGACGGCGACAAGTTCTTTGGCTTCAGGTGGCACCGTGGGGTCCAGAGGCCCCACATCACAGGCCCGGTGGCTCCCTCTCAGCCACCAGCACCCACAGAGCGTGGGTAGGACGTGAAGAGTCATGACTAGCCCAGAGAAGCCAGCGGGTGGCCCCTGGGCCCCTCCAAACCCGTCTTCTGTCTTGGGGCTTTTCCGCTAGGCCTCGGGGACCTAGAGCTGCAGCTCCAGGAGAGAGCGGGGAGCAAGACGGCAGTCAGGAAAAATCCTATGAAAAAGGAAACATTTCAGTAAAAGGTGTTAAAAGATAAAGCAGAGATACACTTTTAAACATTTCATTTGTTTCCTAAAGGTCTCGACAACCGGCTTGTGGAAGCGGACGGTGCGCTTCGGAAAGGTGCTTTCGATTATCTCCTGAGTAGCCGCCCGGCCCCCCGCAGCCCACGCTCATTTATGGAGGTGGCTTTTCCAGCCCCGACTGGCGGCCCATCTGCCAGTGCGGTGACCAGGGGACAGGGCTTCACAGGCGGGCGACCCGGACACACGCAGAGCCGCCTGGCCTCCCCAGGCTTCTCGCGCTGACCCAACGCTGGCCCCTTGGTTCGGGGGCTGCAGAGCTTCTGTCCCCAGCAGAGGGAAAGGAACCAAAGGAGTATTTGCAAAAAGCTGAGTTTAGTAAATATTTTATACCCGTTAATGCGATGGCTTGAAACGATGTGCGGGCTTGGCCCAGGGGAGGGGAGCACATGCCAGGAAACGTGAAGAGGGTCCCCAGGGGGTCCCTGCCAGTGGCGAGCTGAACTCGTCCCCCCAATTCTCAGCCTGCCGGCCAGGACTCACTCACCCCAGATAGCCCGTGTCTCCTCGATGGCCTTCAGACACTGTCTTGGCTTCCAGGAGGGGGTGCATTTGCCATCCCCCCCCCCCCAGCTATGAAATACACTCAGAGCAACGCAGCCAGACCACAGCGGCCACCAGCTGGGATCCCCCGCCACTCTCACCCGGGACCCACTGCCCCCCAAAAGAAGCAAAACATGAAGTCTTGGTGCCCTTCCTAAGAAGGGAAACGTTCCCTGAGCTCAGTTAATGTGGTTCTCAAAGTGGGGTCCCAGGAGCAAAGGTCAGATGAAATGTGGATTCTCGGGCCACACCCAAGACACCACGGAGTGAGATGCTCTGGGCACCGGACCCCACGACTGGGCTGACCACCCCCTCCAGGAGACTCGGACACAAGATCAGTGCCGGGCGCTGGGGGAAGGGGGCCCAGTGGGTCCCGGGTGAGAGTGGCGGGGGATCCCAGCTGGTGGCTGCCGTGGTCTGGCTGCATTGCTCTGAGTGTATTTCATAGCTGGGGGCGGGGGGTGGCAAACGCACCCCCCATCCCCAGCAGAGGGGGCTTGGGAAGGAGCCAAGGGAGTGTGGCCACTCAGAGCTGGACGGTACCGAAACTGCAAAGCTGGGAGCCCCCACTGCCCCTCCCCGCTGCCAGGGGCCTGGAACCTTCGGTGGGGCCGGGCATTTGGGAACGAAGCAGAAAGCCGGGAGCCCTGCTGCAGTTGGAGGGAAGGAGGGAGGAGAGTCTGCCCCCGACCGGCCTGCCAGGGCACCTACACTGGACTGTGTCCCTTCTGTGACACTGTCCCTGGCCCGACCCTTCAGACGGGACTCACTTTCCTGGGCAGGAGCAGCCAGAGGCGGGGGAGGTGGGGGGGCCAGGGGTCTGCGGAAGAGGGACAGCAGCCCATCAAGAAGCCTCCACACGCCCCACCTGGCCCCAGGCCCCTCTGCCCACGGGCCCCATCTCAGGGGGCTCCCCCACCGCACCCCTAGGACTCTGAGCTGGTGCGTCCCCGAGGGAGGGGACTTCCTTGCTGACAGAGGCTTCCCTCCCAGGTCAGGTTGGAGTAAAACCCAGAGGAGGGAGCCTGAGGCCCAAGGCTAACAGGGAGCTGGGGGAAGGGCATGACCCTATCGCGCTTCCCTCCCCGGAGGCTTCGCACCAGAAAGTTCCTCTATCAGCTAGAGGAGTCGGTTGGTGCCAGTGGGAGAGAGAAGTTCTCCTGGGCCTGGTGAGAAGGAGGCAGGTGGTGGGCATTCTGTCTTCCTTCTGGAGGGCCCTGAAGGGAGGGGACACAGCCTGCGGGAGGGCAGGGACAGCAGGACCCCAGGAGGGATGTGGGGTTGGGGGAGGGCAGGGCGCAGTGGGGGGGACGGGGGGAGGGACGCGGGGCTGGGGGGAGGGCAGGGCGCAGTGGGGGGACGGGGGGGCGGCCCAGATGCCAGTAGATGTCTCAGATGCTGCCGTGGGGCATCGTAAGGAGGTGCCCCGACTCTCTCTCCTGAGGACTGGTGGCAGCCAAAGCCATTAGCCACGAAAATGAGATGGAAGGGAAGGGCCTGGTCGGCAATCATAGCAGGTAAGCAGGTCGGGTGAGAGAGGACCCCGCAGAGGACGCCGGGGTCCAGCCATTGACGTCTCGGAATCTCTCCTGCCCCCACCAGGGCCCTGCTCTCACCACCACAGTCTGGGCTCAGTGTGGCCCAAGAGAACCGTGGGGGCTCCCCACACGTTCCCTTGTGCGGACAGCACCAAGGGAAGGTGGTCCCCAGGGGGCTGGGGGTCCCCAGAGGCTGCTGCAGCAGCACGGGGGGTGGGAGTCCAGGGGGCATGGCTCAGAGGACATGGGAGGCCCAGGGCAGGGGAGGAGCAGAGGAATCAGGCTCAGGAAGGCAGGCCCAGGTCACTGCAAGGGCGGGTGAGCCTGCCTTCCCATCCGAGCGGCCCCTGCCTGAGACTGAGAACGTGTGACAGGTGTGCAGGGGCCTGCTCTGGGGCAGTCCCACCGTCGCAGAGAGCGGCAGCCCCCACCAGGGCAGGGGTGGGACCCCCCCACCCCGCACTTCCGCTCCCGCAAGATCGAGGACACGAGTGCTGTGTGGCCTCAAGCAGGCCCCTGGACCTCCCTGGGCCCCCTCAGAAGGATCTACGAAATCAGGGGTGCGAAGCCTGGCCATAGCGTGGACACATCTGTTCGGGGGGAACAGCGACGACCCTCCTGAGCCAGTGAGAGCCCCTCCTGGATTTCTGGGTCTCAGCAACAAACACGTGACCTCACACCGATGCTGGGCATGAAGGAGAGGCAGAGGGCAACCAGGCTGGGGCAGTGGACCACGCGCCTCCCTCTCTCCATCGCTGACCCGGGGCCCTGGTCCCCTTTTCCCTGGAGACACTCTGGGTGTCCCCTGACCCCGCCCCTCTGAGATCTCTGTCCCATGAGGCATGGGCCTGGGTCAGAGGCCAGCCCCCTATGAGCACTGGGCCACTCTGTCCTCGCCTTGAAACAGGAACGGGAACAGCAGAAGAGCACAGGAAGGGGCTGAGTCCCTGTGTGCCTCAGTTTCCCCCACGTGCAGCACGAGGCACCATGGAGTCAGCCTCACGCGGGGAAGGAGCCTGGCACTTCTAGGATCTCAGCAAGGAGCTTCGTCATCATCCGTGGACCCCAAAGAAGGATCCAGATAATAGACACGCACCAGGACACGGGCTTCGGCAGGACCCGTGCTGAGACTGGAGCCCACGGGGACGCTGCGCGGGGACAACGCACGTCTCTGCGAAGGAGTCCACGTAAAGAACAACGCGACAGCTGTTCAAGCGGAGTCTGTACACACAGGCTCACACAGGCTGACGGGAGCGGAAGGGCCGAAGCAGTCCCGGTGGGCGTCGAGGCACGAAAGGAGACGCGAAATGTGGCCCGGCCACACCGTGGACTGCTCCTCAGCCGTGCAAAGGCACGGACTCGGACACGTCCTGCAACACGCACGGGCCCGGAGAACACGGCGCCCCGAGGGCAGAACCAGACCACACGCTGGACGATTCCATCCACGTGAAACATCCCGGGCGGGCAGCCCCAGAGGCAGAGGGAAGGCTGGTGGCCGCCAGGGGTGGCCGCTGAGGCCGTTCCAGAAGTGGACAGCGGCGGTGCTCGCAGACACGGCCGGGCACGGGAGGCCGCGGACTTTACCAAGGTTTGTCTACCGGACGCGGGGTCCACCCCAGCGAGATGAAACGAAGACCACGACGCGGTAAGAGAGCGGGCTCCGGCCGGCTGCAGGACGGGGGTCTCAGGGCCACCGGCGGGGAACGGTCCCAGCGACCCTACCAAGTACAGATGTTACTGCTCCTCCTCCACTCGTAAAGGACTCGAAGCCCAGAGAGAGTGAGCGACCTCTCCCAGGCCACCCAGCCACTACGGGATATAGTGGGATTTGACCCCGCCGTCTGGCTCCAGGAGAGTTGAGTTGGGGGAGGAGCCTAGGGAAGAGGGTGGCAGGATGTGGGCAAGGGACAGAGAGTGACCTACAGCGGATGAAGGGTGGGCGGGGGGCGCTGCCCAGCCCTGAGCCCGCACGGGTGCAGACACCCGGATCACACTCTACACGGCGTCCAGGGGACCTTCTGGAAGGCAACCTGGAGCCTGTCACGCCTCCTCCTCCACCCTGACACCCCCGTGCCCCCGCTCGGTCCCTTCCCTTCTGCCTGGAGCAGGGGGACTGGCCGCCCTGGACAGAGCTGCCCCCGGCAACAGGAAAACCCAGCACCCAGTCCACACCAAGCTCTGTGGGAACAGCCATGCGCTGCATTCTGTCCGCAAAGGTTTTGCTTTGTAACTGGTCAGAAAGAAAGGGAGGGAGGGAGGGAGGAAGAAAAAGAAAAAGGTGTTTTCTAGCATCATTACCAACAGAAGAACACACAGGATCAATTCTCCCAACCCCCTCAGGCCTAGGGCACAGCCATGGCGCCCCACACAGGGGTCTGAGGACTGACGTCACAGGGGGTGACCCCAAAGCCTCCCCCGGATGCCCAGAGTCCTCACGCCCACCACGGTGGAGTGGACCACCCCCCACCTCCTGCCCTTGTCCCACCCTAAGCCTGCAAGGGCTCAGCCATCCCGTCCTCTGGGAAGCAGGTTTGGCCCCCCACCAAGGTGATCCTCCCTCCACAGTGACCCTCAGCCATGACCCCTCGTCCACTGTAGTGAGCTGACTGTTGATGACAAGGGAGTGCTTGTCCTCTGCCTGTGCCCGGAGTCCCCTGGCTTCACCCCGTGCCAGGCGTTCTACCTGGGCACCACCTGGACCCTCGGGAGACGCTCGGGAATCCCTCCAGCTCTGTGAGCACCGGCCCGGTGTCAGCTGCAGGGAGGGGGGCTACAAGACCCCAGAGCAGCCCTAGGCAGGGACACCCAGCCCAGAGCCCTGGGACCGAAGGGACACCCAGCCCAGAGCCCTGGGACCGAAGGGACACCTGCAGAACACAAGCAGGCCTGGGCCTCCTCCCAATTCAGCCCCAGGTGGACAAGCAAAGCCCCACCAGGGGCCTGGAGCAGATGGGGCAGGCTCCGGAGCCCTGCCCGGCCCGCCATCTGTCCTGACAGTCGGCCCATCTGCCCAGGCAGCCCCCCCTCCCAGCCCACCATCTGCCTGCTTGGCCCTCCTCCTGGCTCCCCCAGGGCTCGGGAAGGGATGGGGCAGGAGCCAGAGCCCGGACCTGGCTGCCTCGGCCCGACCCCATCTGGCACCCCTGAGGGGAAGGGGACAGCAAGAACCCAGCCAGGGCAGGGCCACCTCCCCGGAGGCTGCTCCATGACTGGGGGGTGACAGGGGAAGGACAGGAGGGCCTCGCCCCTGGAGGGGGCAGCAGCCACACCTCTCCTCTCCCTGCAAGGCCTGGCGTCCCTGCTGAAAAGGCCTTGACCGGCCCCTTGTCCAGGCCTTCCCTGCCCACCTGGCTTGCCCACCCCACCCCTGCCCGGCAGCTCCTCCAGGGTCCCTGGGAGCTGGCCAGCGCCTCCCCCTCCCTGAGAAACGAGAAGAGGAGTCTCCCTCCGGGCCCCTGAAGACAGGCTGGTGAGGGCAGACGGGCACTGGAAGGCCCAGCTCTGCCTCTAAGGCCCGGCAGCCAGGCTCCTGTGTTAGCGACCCCAAATCCCCCCACCGCTCACTCCCGAGGAGCCCGGTGCCGAGAGGGCCAGGCCTGCCTTTGGAAGCCCACCTCGGGTGCGGGGCCTCGCGGGCCCTAGGGGGGCAGTGGCCGAGCCATGGTGACGAACAAACCCAAGAGGTCTGCAATGCGGCCTCGGACCCTCCCTCCGCCTTGGGCCCTTTGCTCATGAAACCCCCGGTTCCCCACGTCCTCCCTGGAGCTCCTCACAATGTGACGTGATCTCTCGGCCACAGAAGAAATGTGGGCTGCGTGAGCTCCACTTGGCGAAGGGGGAGGGAGAGAAGGGCTGGCAGGGGTAAGGCAGGGCATGGCGGCCTACCAGGCCCTCTGGCTCTCTCCTGGAGGGTCAGACAGGGAAGCAAGTCCTCGGTGCAGCCCAGCAGGTGGTCAGTCCCTCTGTCTGGTCCCACAGCCGCCCCCCCCCCCACTCCCCATCCTGCCCTCAGAGCCCCAGGACGGCCCCCAGCAGGGAAGGCGGTGAGGGGCCGGAACCCAGGAGCCCCCAGCTGCCACTGCAGCCCCCCTCCCTCCCCAGGGCCAAGCGGCCGATCAGGACGTGCCCCACCTTCCAACCATCAAGACTCTCAAGCGGGACCCCAGGAAGAGCTTCCTTTTGCCACGCCGGACGGAGGATGCCTTCCCAGTGACCTGCCGTTCACCAGACCCCCTGGAGCCAGGGACGCCCTTCCTGCCGTCCACCACACTGGACCACCCCCCCCATTTCCACCCGGGGCAGGAAGTTGGAACCCCAGGTGCACCCACCAGCTGGCCTCCTCACTCCGTGACAGCCACCTGCCCCCCGCCTCAGCTGGAGGACCAACGGACACCGGTTCTCCTTGTAGGGGCAGGCGGAGGAGACCCCCGGCAGCAGGGCTCTGCGGCTGTCACCATTGCCGGCACAAGCGTGCTGGGGTTGGGGACTGCACCAGCAAACCCACATCCACGCACCCTGGGGAGCACAGGGGACTCTGTTCTCCCTTGGCCCCAGGGCCTGGCCAGGAGCAGAGAGCCTTGGAGCCAAGTGGGTTCAAAGTGGGGGAGGCCCCAGCAGCAGATCAGTGGCTGGACAGCGCCACCTGGTGTCCTTCTCTGAGACTACAAAGCCTGGGGACCTTTTTGTTCGTGATCTGTGGTTTTCCCGCGAGGGATTTCTTTCCCTCTTCCCAGCAGAGCTCCGTGACTATCAGAACGCCCTGCCCTCTAATCGGATTCTGCTTAGATATGGCTACTTATCAGAGGGCCCAACCCCTGCACTTCAAACAAGACAGGACAATAAATCCTCCGACAGTCCCCAGGGAGCCTCCTGCCGCCAGCCCCCCGCGTCACCAGCCGCCCCAGGGAGTCGCCCTTCCTCCCGTTCCCGGTGTGCCACCTCTGGGGGGGAGAATCGGAAATCCCCAGCCAACCAGGGACAGATCAAGCCTAAAGTGAAGACTATTGGTTAAAACATGCTAAATACATAAAATAGAAAAATATGTAGAAAAAGAGAAAAAATTTCCCTAGAAACCCCCTGGACGTAATAGGCCCCCAACTCTACTTGGGAAAGTGCTCGTGAAAAGAAGTGAATTAAGGCTATTCCTTGTTGGGCGGCGTCCCAGGGTAACTATAAGGCCAGCTGAAGGGGACGGTTTGGTTTGATTAACGGGAGGATTCCAGCTCCTCGCGGCAGATGGATGCTGTCATTTGGAAATCGCCATTTTGCAAGCTCTTGTGACCTAGTTATTTCCTGCAACGGTCATGGGTGGATGAGACCAGGGATGAGAGGGGTCAGCAAAGAGCTGGGGCGTGCCCGGGGGACCTGCGGACCCGGGCCAGTGTCGCAGGTGAGCCTCAGCGGGAGACACAGGCCCGCCTGGGAAGGGTTCTGGCAGAGACGAGCCTGCGTCCCATCAGGTTTCCCAGCTAGACTTGTTTTCAGGAGAGATGGGGACAAAGGGACGCCGCGGGAAGGTGCGGAAGGTGCGGACGCCGCCGGACAGCGGATCCGGCGTCCACAAGGCACGGCGGGAGGGAAACTGGGGCGGGGGTGATGCCTGAGCTAGACCCAGAGAGATTTCAGAGGCCCAGCGATCACTCTTCATGCGTGGACCTTGCTGGGAACCCAATTTAAACAAACCAGCGGCAAAAAGATACTTCCAAGGCCATCTGAGACGTCAGTTACAGTTCCAGATGGGGCATTAGCCCATAGGGAGGAATTCCTGCTGATTTTGATACTGTGTTACCAGGGCTGTAATTATGTCACGAAGTTTCCCCTATTTGGAGGAGCAAAACCACAGAACGTCTGCTCGGGGTCGGAGGACAGCTCAGCCCCAGAGAACAGCAAAGCTCAAGGAGACAATAAAGCAAACGTGACCGTCAGTGACCGTCCCATCAGGATGACCTTGCACAGGAGAGCGTACTGTGCATTCTATCTTTGGGGGATTATGAAATCTTCCATTATACAAATTTTTTAAAAGGAAGACACGTCCTGCCTCCTGCAAACTTCACCCGACATGAACATCCTGGGAGAAGCATCATCACAGAAGCTGATCCATCCTGCATCCCGGCCCCCGCTCCTCTCTTTCTCAGGGGCCTGTCTTGGGGAGGGGACATCTCTGGAGTCATAGTTGACGGTCCGTGTGTCTCTGAGTCCGTAGGGCTTCTGCAACCAGGCTGGGCCCCTGGGCAGAGTCCCTGTCTCATCCCCACAAGCTCCAGCACCCTGGGTCCTTGAGCGGCCCGAGCCAGCTGTTCATCCCCGGTGATAAGGATTTGATGATTCTGCACCACCTTATCCTTCCCAGAAACCAGCTTAGATATGGCTAGTCAAAAAAAAAAAAAAAAAAAAAAAAAAAAAATCTCAGCTGGCAAAGCACTTTCTCTAGCCACCAAGACCCCCTGTCCTTCCGCCCACCAAGGGGTGCCATCAATATCCCTGTGAGCAAAGATACACCACACCTTCTGCATGCTGGGGGCTTCCCGGCTGTGCCCACGAGCAGGGGCCTCCGAGGGTGACTCTTTCCCTGTCCGCCTCCTACTCTCAGCCCCCAAGCAACCTGCCCGGGAGGGTCCTGGGTTTCAGATCTCCGTCTACGCCACCAGCCTTCAGAAAGCACCTCCCCCATGGCCTGTCACACAGCAGGTGCCCCCGGTTGACAACACAGGCTGAGATGGAGGGTCACGGAGATGCATGTAAATTAAGGTGTCGTGCTGTGGCCGCATTACAGGGGACACAAGGCCGGCCTCCAGCAAGATTTCCTGAACCTTCCCCGGGAGGGTCTCCGCCGCCGAAGCACACCCTCTCTCCTGCCCTCCCTTGGACCCAGACCCAGCTGGGTCACCGCGGCCCACAGTGTGGTTCTTGACTTCGGCCCCGCACACTTCCCCTGGCCACCAGGAGGCGGAATCTGTGATGACAGCAGCGGCCACGTGAAGGGGCTTCTCTGCCCAAAGACATTTGCTGCCCGAGAGGGATGCCATCCTCCCCTAGGTGGGGGCGAGAAGTTGGAGCAGGTGTAGCGGGGACATGTTAGCTGTCCCTTATCTGCCCGGCTCGGCCAAAGGTAGCCCCTTATCTGCCTGACATGCCCCTTCATTATCCAGGCACACAGCTTCGGAGCGGCTATAAAACAGCTGGTTCTGGAGATAGCAGGTGCTCTGAGCTCCCCTGAGGGAAGTAGCCCTGACGGACCCAGATGCCATCAGTCTTCTTCCTGCTGCCTGGGTAGGGAAGGGCCCTGGACCGGCCTGGCCCTCGGGCAAAGTCAGCACCGCCACGCCCCCCACCAGTGTGGTCGGCCTTGTGCCGGGAGCCAGTGGAGGGATGGGCACCCCTTATACTGTGCAGAGAGCCCCAGGCATAGCCCCTGGGCCACCACACCCACCCAGGGCTACGGGGGGGCCCCTCCACACCCCTGCGCCGCAGAGCTCAGCTGCTGGGACAGGATGGAAAGCCTCGAAGCCAGCACACCCCAGAAACACACTTTGGGGAGGTTCCAAGCCTGAGTCCTCCTGGAGACCGCGGCCAGAGGCCCAGACTAGCTGGAGTTCTGAGGAGAAAGCGGAGGGAAAGATTGACGCCTGAAACACCTTGGGGACAATGACAAAGTTCCAGGAAAAAAAAAAACACAAAACCCTCATGGACTAGCTGCAGGGGAGATGGGCTTGCAAGGGGGTGGCAGCCAGCAGCGGGCTCTCCCCTGGGGGGGGGGAGGCTGGGAGGGCTCAGCCACAGATGGGACCAAGGGGGTGACCAGCCTGGCCAGCCAAGGCCAGGAAGAAGAGGGTCCTGGACACACCACCACCCCCCACCCCAAGACACACGCAGAGTCAGGGTCACTGGGGGATTGAGGTGGGAAGACAGGAGTGTACCCTCAGGTCCCCTTGCCCTGTTCCCCTCTGCCTTCCTGCCCCAACCAGCTGACGGTGCTGCTGACTTCCCCACCCACACAACCCTGCCTTGTCCTCCGGGGTCAAGGTCCCTGAGAGGGTGGGGAAATGCCCACCCAGGCCTTTGCTGCCCAGGGAGAAAGCTCATGCTCCAAGGACAGACACCGTGATGCTGAACGCCTCATTTCTCGTCTTCCTCCTTGTGATGGACCTGCTGGGGTCTGCTGGCATTTGGAGGCAGGGGGAGAGCGGGACAAGCCAAGGAGGACTCCCTGGGGCAGATTCTCAGGGTTGAGGGACACTACAGACCACAGGATCCCCAGACCCCCAGCTCTCTCTCCACAGCACAATGAGCCTAGCATGACCTGGGGCTGGGCTGAGCACCGGGCACCTCCCCTCTCCTCCCACTCACGGCCCTTACAGAAAAGCCCACAGATCCAGATGAACCAGCAGGGGCAGAGGCATTACTGGAAAGTGTGGCTGGAGGGGGGGACCTACATCCCAACGGGCAGCAGAGGCCGCCAAGGCCGGCAGCTGGCAGGAGCGGGAGCACTGGGCCGGGGCTGCCTGCCCGAGACCCCACCCGATCTTTCCCAGGCGACCAAGTCCTTCCCTGCTCACCTGTCCTCAGTGGAGACGCAGGGCCTGTGCCTCAAGGGCTAGGGACCTGGGGCCCACCCTTCACCTCCCAGGTGCCAAGGGCAGGAAGGGCTCGGCTGATCCAAGCAAAGCACAGACTCAGGCCCTGCCCAACCTCCCCAGCCAGGCTGGCTCCCCAGTCCTGGTCAGCACCCACCCAGCCCCTCTGGGGTCCTCCAAGCCAGGCTAGCGGTGAGGGGAGGAGTCTCCTTCATGCTGATCCAGAAAGTGAGCTGCTTAGACAAGCAGGTGCCGTGGAGCACCAACCAGAGGCACAGGGAGGACCGCACAGAGCCACACACCCTGCCCAGCCCCCCCTGCCCCCGACTAACCTCCGGGGACACCTCCCCAGGCCCCCGCATGGAGGTCCCAGAGGCGGGGCCTGCCAAGTCTGGGCGTCCGGCCAGCCCAGCCCCTGACCAGCTCTCCAAGGTGAGCAGACTTCACGCTCTCCGGACCTGGGAGTCCATTGTCGTGAGACGGCAGCTGGTGTCCCTGAGCAAATGGTGGAGAACGGGGCTCAGTGAGGAGGACGCCGGGGGACAGCGAACCGAGGGCAAGAGGAAGCTGGCAGAAGGTGAGCACAAGGACAGGAGCCAAGCTTCGGAGCAGGAGAGCCGATGGAGGGAGGGAGGGGTGACAGGGTGATGCTCTTGATGGCCCCTGATGGCCCAAGCAGGGTGATGGCCCCAGAGAACAGCCAGTGCCACTCAGGAACAGCCACCAAGCCTCCTCCTGCAGCCCCCAGGGGAGATCGCCGGCCCTGGGAGCCTGCCTGGGGCGCAGGGTCCAGGGTGCAGCTCCCCGCCCAGCTGGGTGGGAGGAGGTAATGATGGGGGAGGAGGGTTGGAGACCCCCGACCCCCAAACTGGCCTAAAGGCAGGGCCCCGTGGCTGTGGACCATCTCGCAAAGGCTACTGGTGGGGAGCCAGAGGTCCCAGGCCTGCGAGGCTCAGCGGACTCTCCGAGCGAAGCTCCGGGGCCCTGCTGGCTAGAATCCCCACGCCCCACACCCGCACCCCAGCCCCCACGGACAGCGAGCGCCCCGCACAGGCCACTGAGAATGTTCTGTTCAGCAGCTCATCACTCACTAAGCACTAAGACGAAGACAAAATCAAAACTAACCTTTAGGGGTGCCTGGGTGGCTCAGCGGTTAAGCAGCTGCCTTCAACTCAGGCCCCGATCTCAGGGTCCTAGGATTGAGCCCCACATCGGGCTCCCTGCGCAGCAGGGAGTCTCCTTCTCCCCCTGCCTGCCCCTCCTCCCTGCTTGTGTGCTCTCTCTCTGAAAAATAAATATTTCAAAACAAAACTAACCTTTTTGTCACACTCAACCCACATGTAAGTGGACGTCTCATGATGCTTGAGGAAAAAGACCGCTGGCTGCCGTCCCTTGGGTCGTGAGCCTTAAAATTATGCTAATTGCCCTCTCCAGGCTCGTCTGTATGTTCCA
Source organism: Meles meles (assembly GCF_922984935.1). Classification (NCBI taxonomy): domain Eukaryota; kingdom Metazoa; phylum Chordata; class Mammalia; order Carnivora; family Mustelidae; genus Meles; species Meles meles. The sequence goes on from NC_060083.1 coordinate 61,939,004, forward strand.
AGTGTTCTGAAATGAGCATGAACTACTTCCAAAATTATCTTCCTAGTTACCACTGGCATCTAAAACTATTTTACTGGGGCGCCTGGGTGGCTCAGTTGGTTAAGCGTCTGCCTTCAGCTCAGGTCATGGTCTCAGGGTCCAGGAATCGAGCCCCCCATCAGGCTCCCTGCTCAGTGGGGAGCCTGCTTCCCCCTCTCTGCCTGCTTCTGTTCTCTCGCTCTCTGTCACATGAATAAAAATCTTCTTAAAAATTAAAAAACAAAAATAAAACTATTTTACTTATTCGTAAAATGGGGGTGGGGATGGGTAGTGGTTTTACGACCGTGATCTCAGTTTGCGGGTCTGGCCCCCACCGGAGGACAGGGGGGAGCCCCGTCCTTCTTATCCTCATCTGGAAACCCCTGACACAGCCGGGGCCTCGCTGGGACTGTCCAACCAGGCAGCATCTGGAATTCTCCAACCGAGTGCCGAATCCCCCTTAACATTCTTGGCATCTCAGAAAGGCCCCAGGGTCCCAGGGTCTTTTTATTTAATTTTTACTTGCAGTAAAACACCACGAGATCCGCATTCACGCTCTTGTGCACCTGACCTGCGGAACTTTGTCATCATCCCAAAGTGAAACTCTCTCCCTGTTAAACACTAACTCCCGCCCCTTCCTCTGACCCCTCACGCCCCCCCATCTGGGTCTGACGACTTCAGGAACCTCTCAGAAACGGAACCCTACACTCTCTGCCCTGTTGTGACTGGCTGACTCCACCTGGCTCCATGTCCCCCAGGCCCATCCACAGGGCGGCAGGTGTCCGGACACCCCTCCCATCTAAGGCGGCGTGACATTCCACCGTGGGGACAGACCCTCCTCCTCCTCCGACGGACTCCTGGCCTGTCCGTGTTTTAGCTCCTGTGAATCCCCACTATGAACATGAGCATGCAAATGTCAGCCGTGGTCCCCCGTCCGGGGAGCCAACCTCCCTCCCTCCTTCATTCCTCAGTGGTGGGGCAAGCAGACCCACACACCCGTAATGTACACAGGTGACAAGCGGTTCAACAGAACAATCGTCAAGGTCCCCGAGGCTCTGCCGGGGGCCACAAGGAAAAGCTCCCAAGTTGGGGGCGGAACCTTCCTCCAGCTTGGGAAGGAGATGGTGGCTCTGGGAAGGAGACCGATCAGGGGTCCCCGGACACGGGAGACCCAGGGGACCCACGGGGGCCAAGCGCCCAGGGCCGGGAAGCCCCACCTGAGAACGTGGGTTTTGTCCTTCCGTGATGGAATCAGGAGAGGGACGGGAAGGTCTCACTTTTCTAAAATGTGGGCGGAGCTGGAGTATTTTTCCAGGAGAGAGCCCCCAAAGGCCGGATACATTAAATTCAGAGACTGTGCCACTCAGGGGGCTGAGACACGGGGGCAAGTCGGCATCCCTCCCGCCCTGTCGCCCCCCACTGCCAGCTCCCACTCCGTCTTCCTCCCTTCTCCCCCACAGTGGTCAAGCCCACTGACCGCAGCACAGTCTGGTCTCTTCAGGGACCTCGCCCTGCAGGGCCATCCCTACCCTGGGACAGACCCCCTCTTCAAGACAAACTGTCCCCATGGCCCAGAGCCGTCCCCCCCACCCCCCAACACCGGAGTCCAGACCAGGCAGCCCCACCACCCCCCCCGGACCTCAGGACCCCGTCTCCCTGCACGCCAGGAGGGAAGCCAGGGAGGAGGGGAAGGGCTGCGAGGGAGGGGAGCACCGGGAGTCCCCAGAGAGTCCTGCTAACCCACAGCACATAATCCTGTTAAAATATTAATCCTCATTTAGCCGGAGGCGAGGTGGCCGCGGAGATAAAGCTCCTGAGCAGGAGTGAGAGGCAGCAGCCCCTGCCGGAGCGGACGGTCGTGCTACTGACCTGCTGTCGTGACATCGGGCTGGGCCCGGCGTCAGGAACAACCAGCAGCAGGCAGGTCCCGGTTGCAGTGGGCAAGGGAGTCACGGCCGCCCGCCACAGTGGAGGGAGGGTGCTCACTGGGGGGGGGGGGGTTCTGTTAATCTCTCCAGCAGAGTTGGGGGGAGGCTGCTTCTCTCAGCTCCTTCTCCCCCCACAGAGCCGCTGGACAGCGGGACACTAGACTGCTGGGGCCTTTGGGAAGGAACCATCAGCCTCAGGCCGCCGTCTCTCCCCACAGGAACACCACCGTGGCCAAAAGGATCATGATGCCTCCTGGCAGTTCACCTGCTGAGCCCAGGCCTGTCCCCCAGACACCTGTCCAGGCTCCATGGCTCAGGCCCCCCAGGGACATGAGGATGAAGCTCCCCGGCCAGCCCCCAGCCAGGGGTTCCCGGGGCCCCCCTCCAAGGCGGCTGGCATGGCAAGGGCAGCATCGGGGTCCCTGTTTGGAAAGGGTCATCTGCCACGCCCCCAAGTCAAATTCCTTGTCTACTTCCACCGTGACGGCAACGCTCCTCTCCAGCCGTGTGTTACCAACACCACAGCCTTCGCTCCGAAGGGGCACGGCCGGGGCACTGGGAGAGGCCCATGAGACCCAAGTTTGCCACTTGTCACTGTGGACAGGACTTCCACACGCCTTGGATAGAGGGGAGGGCCCCTGGCCGGAGCACCTGCTCCCGCGTCCAGCCCCCCGGCCGGGGTGATGGGGGCTCCCCGGCGGGCCGCACCTGTCCAGGACCGTCCTGGTTTGGAGACTTCACTCTTGCCGCTCACGCCAACAAGCCACCTTCCTGCCTCCTGGGTGCTGGGCACCGTACCGGAGACGGTACGGCCAGAAACCAGGGCACTGTCACTTGTCACACCCAGCTCTTGGTCTGTAATAGCAGCGCCAAGAGAAGGAACCAGGGTCCTTGAGAAACGCCTGATTCCAGGGCTGGGCGGCAAACACGGGAGGGGAGCCTGGACACCTTCTGGTCCTAGAGGGCAAGGATGGACTTGAGGACACAAAGCGGTGGGCATGACAAGGGACCCAGGAGCCCACAGAAAGAGCTCCCGGGGGCCAAAGAGGAAGCAGTTAGAGCAAGGGGACGGACAGGGAGCAGCGGGCTGTAATCCCCACTGCGAAAGAGACCTCTGTGAGCCCGAGCTGGCATAAATCACTGAACGGAGGGACAAACAGGGAGAAGAGACAAGTGTCCTGCTCAGAACTCCAAACGACCGGTGTAGACCCTCTGTCCCCACGGAGGTGGGGCACGACCCCTCACCCCCGACGTGTGCGGGGCACACGGTGACCTTCCTTCCGAAGAACAGAGCACCAGAAAGGAGGACCGTCCTGCGGAGACACCCGGAGACGCGATCATGGTGAAAAGGTCACGTCGCAGCGATGAATCACGGTGATAGGACGTCTCTTGATATGATAGAGCGGCACTTTATCTCTGTGCCCCTCTCCCCAAGCCCCAGAACCCCTGTGTAATCAACAGAAAGAGAACAGATAATACCAGCGGAGGGACGCTCTACAGAACGCCTGACCAGCACTTCTCCAAACCGTCCATGTCATCAAAAACAAGGAGAGTCTGGGGAACGATCACACCCCAGAGGGACATGGGGACACGGTGATAACCTAACAGGATCCTGGAACAGGGCCAGGGCAGCAGGGCAGGCACGGAGTAACCTGAGCCTAACGAGGACTTGTCAGCATTGAACAGGATGATGACTTACCCACATGCTCGCGCCGCCGTGCAAACACGCCGCAGAACGCAACACGTTACCAGCGCAGGAAACCAGGCGGGCGGCGTGTGGGAACTCGACCATGTCCGCAGTGTTTCCACAAGCCTCAGGCTGTCGTCAAATAAAGAGTTTATTTTTTAAAAATGTTCTCCCTAACCAAAAGTACGGTAGATGTTTGCACAAATTCGCCTTCTAAGCAGTGTATTTACTCGTCTGACAAGTACCAGGTGAAGCCTACTCTGGGCCGGTCCTCGTGCCAGGCTCTGGGGATGGGACGTGAACACTATGGCAAGCCCCGTCTTCAGGGAGCGCGGGGTCTACCGTCTACCCGAAGAATGACCAGTGTGCAAGAGGGCGGGGAGAGTTACGAGTGACAAACAGAGATGACAGACGCCTACGAAAAACGGAGTTTTCTGCCAGAGTGCAGATTCCAAAAACACACACACTACAAAACACACAACCGATGAAGCCCCAGGATGCGATGGCCGCTTGGACCCCCCAGACGGTCTGAGAGATGGCACCCTGCCCGTGGGGAGCAGAGCTAAGGAGGTGGGGCATGGAAAATCGCCCAGCCTCTCTGGCTTTCGGACATCGCTGTACATTAAGGACACGAAAGGAATAAAAAAACCCAATGGACACCATGGGGCAGAAGAGAGGGGACAGCTCGTGGCTGATGGGACCAGCGACTCACAGCCTAAGCCGTTCCTGACAGCAAGAGGACCGGACGCACCAAGCAGCCTCCCCCTCCTTGTCCAAGGGCCCTTCCCGGGCAGTGCACCCCAAGGAAGTGATGTGAACACAAGAGGGGAAGCCAGTGATCGCACCATGGTGACAGCTGCACCGGGTTTAAAAGAAGGTCAGCGGGGCACCGGGGCGTCAGTCGGTGAAGCGTCTGCCTTCGGCTCAGGTTATGATCTCAGGTCCTGGGATCGAGCCCTGCATCGGGCTCCCTGCTCCGCTGCTCCCCTTGCCTGTGCTCTCGCTCTCTCCCAAGTAAATAAATCTAAGAAAAGAAAAAAAAAAAACGTTAACAGCCTCGAAGCCCGACATGAGGGTCCTCAGCGGCTGGTGCACTGGTGGCATTTAGAAGGGGGTCGCAGCAGGGTCGCAGCCTGGCTCCTCGTCTATGCTGGGTGCCGGCCTCGGTTTCCCCACCCATAAAGCAGCGTATTACCGACTCCTGCCTCCCAGCCCACCCCGAAGCCTGGAAGAGCTCCCGGGAAAGCCAGGGCCTGGTCTGCGGAAACGCCCGGCACTGCTGGCCACGGGGGCGAGGACGCCCTCTGCTTGCGGTCTCGTGCTCTCAGCGGCCACGGCAGGGAAGGGAACCGACGGGCAGAGCCTCCCGTGAGTGCAGGGGGGATGCGCCGAGCCGTGCAGGAGGCCGAGGAGAGGCCCTTCCCGCCATCTCCGGGCCGGGCCCAGGCAGGCGGGCAGGCGAGGGGCAGCAGGACTCGAACCCACAGCCAGGGCCAGCGGGGAAAGTGCGCGGGGACACCGTGTCCGCGAGGCCCCGCCCACCCTCACCCCTGCACGCACCGGCCCAAACCCACGCCAGGCCCGGGCACGTGTGGCCGAGCCCGCGTCTGCCCCCGGGCCACAGCGTCGGCCCGCCTCCTCCCCTGCCCGCCCCGCGCCCCGCGCCCCGCGGGGCGCGGCCGGCACCTGGGTCCGCCCACTCCACCAGCCCCGCCGCCCGAGCCCGGCCCGCACCCGGCGACAGGAGCGAGGCAGGGGGCGCGCGTCTCCCGGCGGGGCTACCGCCCGCGCCAACCGGGACGCCCTCGGGGACCGCCCCTCGGCGCACACACGCGCGGCCCCGGAGCCCCTCGCCGTGCAGCCTGGTGGCTGGCGCCACCGAGGAGAAGACCCCGCAAGGCAGAGCCTGGCTGTCGCGTGACATTTTTCTTTCGTCCCATTGGTCAGAATGCGTCACATGACCAAGCCGCGCTGAAGGGGATGCTGGGAAATGTAGTCTTTATTCTTGGCAGCCATTTTGTTCTGGAACACTACTAAGCTGTAAGATCCAGGTTCCTCCATGACCTACCCCTTTGCGTCCAGCCCGACCTCGCCCATCCTCCTTTTCAGCGAAAAGAACCCCGCAGTTCTTCACCTGCACGTCCGCCCCCTACCTGGAAGGCTTCCCGGCCCACTCTGCTGCCCGCATCCATCCCGCAGGCCTCCTGGGCTGTCAGACCCTCGTCCTTGCCCCCCAACACCGGTGCAAACGCGGCCCCAGAGCACAGCTGCCCGGTCGTTCCCTGGAGCTGGGGCCCTGTGCCGTGGGAGGGAGGGTGAGCACCTGCACGGTCCCGCACCTGCTGTGCCCTGGCCCACCACCTGACAGCCCGGCCCAGCCCACCCCGCTCCGCGCTGGTCGTAGGAGCCCTGCCGTCCGCCTCTCGCGGGTTCCCGGGGCCGGCTGTGTTGGGGGACCCCGGGTTCCCGGGGCCCGCTGTGTTGGGGGACCCCGGGTTCCCGGGGCCGGCTGTGTTGGGGGACCCCGGGTTCCCGGGGCCCGCTGTGTTGGAGGACTCCTCCAGGCTGCGTTTCAGCGGGTGTCCGGGGGCGGGCGGGAGAATCTGCACCCAGTCCCTGGGCCACCTCCGAGGAGGCTCTGACGCACTCGGTGGGGCCGAGGAGCTGGGAATCGCCTGATGACCACATCTGCTTGCTGCAGCCCGTCGTCAGGTAGAGCCGCTGGGGGCAGGTTCACAGGTGAATGGGGTCGTACCACCTACTGGAGGCCTCCCAGGTGGAATGCTTGTTTCCATCCTTCACTGTCCACCTGGGCTCTGATCTCCAGGTGCGCACACAAACCCCATCACCCCGGCTCCTGGGGGGCAGACCCAGCCCTCCCCCACCTGCAGTCTGGCCGCAAGCCCTTCAGCATAGCACCCCCCCACACACACCTGTGGCATCTGTCACTGCCCCAGCAGCCACACTGATCTGGGCCACCACCCCCTCCTGCCCCAACCCCAGCAGGCACCTCCCTGCAGTCGGTTCCACAGCCCACCAGGAGCCAGGACTTGCCCCTGACCCCACTCCCCGGGCTCCTACCCATGCCATCCTGACTCGTCCCTGGCCGCCACCACCCCTCCCCAGGGACTGCCTCACCCCAGCCTCACTATTTTACTGTTTTACTGATTCACTCACCTGTCTCATTCACTGCTGGATCCCCCAAATTGAGAACCACGTCTGGCTCACGGAACGTGCTTCGTAGGTTCCGAGAGAGGGAGGGACAGAGACAGAGAAGGGGGTGGGAGAGGGTGCACCCTGAACTCAGGGGTCCCTTTCCCGTGCACACCCACCCCATGAGCACAGGTACAAGGAACCCCCTCTTCTGAGCCCCCCGCCGCTGAAGTCCACAAGTGAGATCACCCACATCTGTGTGCCCGTCCGAGGTTCCATGGGACCCCAGGAGGCAGGTGTGGTGGGCACTCACCTGGGCTACCAGGCTGTAGCAAGCCCAGCGCATCCCAGGATGCCCCTTCATGGGCACGGCGGGAAAAGGGGCTCACCTAAGCTGGGGCTCCTGTGGACAAAGCCAGGCTTGGGCTGAGCTGCTGGTCCTTGGCTCCCAGGTCCTTGGAAGCCCAGCCCAGAGCCTGACCGAGGCAGGCCTGAGACCCAGGCACCCTCGAGCTCTCCCTAACTTAGAAGCTGGAGAGGGCCCCTCCCAGTGCTCTGGGGTCAGGGTGAGCAGGGCACAGAGACCGAGAGTGGCTAGAAGAGGTGGAGTGGGGACCCAGGCCTATAGGATGGAGTGGCCCCTTCTGCTCTCCAGGCCTCTGGGATTGGTCCCCATCCTCCCCACAAGGACAGGTGTGCACAGGGGTGGGGAATGCGGGGGAGGGGCAGCCAGCCCAGAAGCCTCTGCTGGCAATAAAGGCAGATGCCACCTGAGGGCTGGGCTAGGGTGGCAGGCACACGGTGACCAGGGCTGTCTCCTGAGAAGTGGGTATGTGCACGGTCTCGTGTTCACGGAGGCGCAGGGCAAGACCGGCCCGGCTGACCCTGGGACTTTGTTCCTCATCAGGAACCAACGTCTTCATGTCGGGGCGCTTGACTGTCTTCCTGACCCTGGCTCTGGCCACCCTCCCGGCTCCTGGGGCAGGGGCTCCGCTTGGCAGGAGGGGTTCCCGGAATAAGCTGCTACTCGTGTCCTTTGACGGTTTCCGCTGGAACTATGACCAGGACGTACAAACCCCGAACCTGGACGCCATGGCGCTGGATGGAGTGAAGGCCCGCTACATGACGCCGGCCTTCGTCACCATGACCAGCCCCTGCCACTTCACCCTGGTCACGGGTGAGCGTGCGCCTCGGGCTGGGCCCTGGGGACAGGGAGGGGGCTGAAGAGGGAAGCCAGTGCGTGCACAGAGCCCAGTCCTCCGGGCGCTGCACAGGGACAAAGGAGACCAAGGAGGGGATGTCCCTGGGAGACACAGCACGACCGGGGGGGGGGGGGGGGGGGTCATCAACTAGCCTCACTGTCGGCGGGAACTTACACAAGGCATCAAAACGCCCAGCGGTCCCATTTTAAACAGTGACCCCCAACCAAGGTGTCCACGCAGGAGGGCTTCTGGAGGAAGTGAGCGTGGCCCGGCTCCAGATGGGCAGAGAGAGATGAGCCTGAGGTTCCTGCTGTTCCCACGCCGGCCCCGGAGATGCCCTCAAACCCTCCTTGGCTCTTTTGGGCTGGATGTCTGGCATGCAGGTGTCAGGAGGGCCACGCTCCCTCGGGAGACTCTGGTGGACCCTACTTGCCACTCCCAGCCTCCATGGCGCTTCTGGGGCCTGTCTCGCCAGCCCCAGCTGTCTCTCCTCGTCTTATGAGGGTGTTCATGCATAGACGCAGGGCCCACGGTGACTCAGACCGCCCTCATCCTAACCTAACTCGTCACATCGGCAATGACCCTATTTCCAAGCAAGGTCCCATGCTGAGGCTCCAGGTGACCGTGACCTCGGGGGGAGACCCGATTCAGTACAGACGTTCATCCACGTGCCAGCATTCTGTGACCGGGGCCCCCCCTGCAAGCATCTGGTTCTCCCTTCCCGCACGGCACCTGTTTCCTTACTAGATCGCGGAGGGAAATGCGGGGGGAGGGGCACGTGGCTTAACGTCCCTCCTGCTGTAGCTTCTGGGCACGAGGGACTGTGCACCCCACGCACAAAGTGAATTTTAGAAAAGAGCTCGTGGATGGAGCTCCGCGTGAGGCATTTAAATGTCTGGGATTCTGCTTTATGCCTGGCGGTAACTGTTCCGTTATTTCCCTCCGGATAGCCACTTGGGTCACTCCCGGTCCTTGCTAAAACCCACCAGGCCACAGATGATGTTGGCACACCTGTGTGCACGTTCGGCGGCAGGAGAAGCCGCTGGAAGGGGTCGTGGAAACTCGGGGCTGGAGAGGACGTGTCTGGGACCCCGAACGGGGACTTCCCCCACCCCCGGCCGCGTATGGGAAAGCCTGCCCCCTTCCCGCCTGCCCTCCCACCTCCTACCTCCCCTCTGCCGTCTCCTCCCCGCAGGCAAATACATCGAGAACCACGGGGTGGTTCACAACATGTACTACAACACCACCAGCAAGGTGAAGCTGCCCTACCACGCCACCCTAGGCATCCAGAGCTGGTGGGACAACGGCAGCGTTCCCATCTGGATCACCGCCCAGCGGCAGGTAGCGGGGGCCCGAGCCCACAGATGGCAGTCGGGGGACAGGGGACGGGAGGACCCGGCCCAGAAAGGCTGTGACCTGGTGAGACCCCGGCCCCGGGGTCCTGGGCTGACAGCACGGAGGGGTATTAGGTGGGGCCCGAGGCTGGTGAGTGCTGGGCGTGGATAAGCAACCGCCAGCAGGCTCCTGGCCCTGCCCAGTCCTCCCTGCAGCCCCGGGACCGGGACCGAAGCAATGGCTCCACCCTCCGGAAGGGAAGGGAAACGGCAGCCCCGGACCCTGGGCTCTGGGAGAGGGCGTCCACACAGGAAAAATAAGTTCACTCAACAAAAGGACATCTCACAATAGAACAGCTTTCCGCCTTCCCCCTTCGGGGAATTCCGCTCCGGGCTGGGCTGCCAACTTCCAGGGGCAAAGGGTCAGTAAGGGGCAGAATGTAGTGCCGAACCCAGGAACCTCTCCGTCCTGCAGCGCTCTGGGGGATCCCTGGCCCCGGAGATGTGGCTGCTCGCCAACAAGGTCAAACGGAGGTTTTCAAGATGACCCCAGAATGAACTTCGCAGCCTACACCCATCCTCGGGGCAGGGCGTCCACTCAGGTCGGGGTCCCTTCCCTCTGGAAGGAGCTACCCGGACGCCAGGCTCATGCTCAAAGTCAGAGCCAAGAGCCGGGCATGGCGTGGTGCCCGGTGGAAACAGAAGGGCAGCTGGGAAGCGGACATGCAGACAGGGCGAGCTTGGACCTCTGTGGTTCCAGGGAGAGGGTCCCTAAATAAAGCCGCTATCGACGTATGCAAAGACAGATGGGTGTCCAGGCCAGAAGGGCAGGCGAGGGGACACAGGTAGAAGGGCCAGGCTCCAGGCCAGAAGCGGAGGGCTGTCCGGGCAGCTCCGCGGTGGGGATGCAGGGCCATAGTGACGATGACACTGTGTATCTGGGCACAACTTTATGTCTGTTATGTCACGAGGGCTGGGTCCCCTGGGCACCCGCTCCCTCCTCCATAACATCAGTTTCACCCATGGGAATGTAGGAGTTATACAAAGCCGGTGCCTGCGGCGGGAGCAGGGCTGAGTGAGCGGGCAGGAGGAGAGGCAGCAGGCAGGGGGGCAGCAGCGACTGCGGCAGGAACTGGTGGGGGCGGGGGGCAAGCCCAAGGAGGCCTGTGGCTTTAAGCCCCCTTCCCTGGCAGGGCTTAAAGACTGGCTCCTTCTTCTACCCCGGCGGGAACGTCACCTACCAAGGCATGGCCGTGACCCTGAGCCGGAAGGAAGGCATTCTGCACAACTACAAAGATGAGCAGGAGTGGAAAGCCAACATCGACACGGTGATGAAATGGTTCACCGACGAGGGCCTGGACCTGGTCACGCTCTACTTTGGGGAGCCAGACTCCACGGGCCACAAGTACGGCCCCGAGTCCCAGCAGAGGAAGGACATGGTGATGCAGGTGGACAGGACGGTGGGCTACCTTCGGGACAGCATCAGGAGGAGCGGCCTGGAGGGCAGCCTCAACCTGATCATCACGTCCGACCACGGCATGACCACCGTCCACAAGCAGGCCCAGGACCTTGTGGAGTTCCACGCGTTCCCCAACTTCACCTTCAAGGACATCGAGTTTGAGCTCCTGGACTACGGGCCCAACGGGATGCTGCTCCCCAAGGAAGGGATGCTGGACAAGGTGTACGAGGTCCTCAAGGACGCCCACCCCAAACTCCACGTCTACAAGAAGGAGTCCTTCCCCACGTCCCTCCACTACGCCGGGAACCCCAGGATCACGCCACTGCTCATGTACAGTGACCCTGGCTACGTCATCCATGGGGTGAGCTCCTTGCCCGACGCCCGGCTCGGGCAGGCTCCTCCACTGGGCGGCTGGGTCTCTCCCTTGCTGTAAAAAGCCCCCCCGTACTGCTCATGAGTCCCCACTTGGAGGGGCACCGGCCACCAAAGGGACACACCCGTCACTGTGCAACCGGTATGAGTGTGTGCGCATGTACTGGGCATCAACGTGTGAGGTCTGTGCGCGTGTGAACGACGTACACGCTTTGTGTGCGTGGGTTGTGTGAAAGCATGGACGTGTGTGTGCTTGCGTGCAGGGTGAAGCGGGGGCGGATGGGCTGTAAGAAATGAGAAATGGCGGGGGGGAGGGCAGGAGCCTGGTGGGGTCAGCGAGAGCCAAGGGATGCCAAAGGGCAAGGAAGATGCAGGGGGCAGGGGAGAGGGCCTCGGGGAAGGAGGTGCCACCCTGCAAGCTTGGGGTGGGCCTGGGTTGGCAGGTCTTCCCGGAGGCTCTCCCTCGGGGCCGCAGGTCTTTGGAGCCTCGGAATTCAGAGACACCCTCCCGCCCCACCCCTGCCCGTGTGAACCCTTCCCAGAGGTCTTCTGCCCCCGCAGGGGCGCTGCCGGTGGGGAGGGCAGGGGTGGGCTGGGAGTCCCCGCGGAGACTCAGGCCCTCCCCTCCCCGGCAGAGAGTGAACGTGCAGTTCAACAAAGGAGAGCACGGTTTCCACAACGAGGCCATGGACATGAAGACCATCTTCCGGGCCGTGGGCCCCAGCTTCCGGAGGGGCCTGGAGGTGGAGCCCTTCGAGAGCGTCCACGTGTACGAGCTCATGTGCCTTCTGCTGGGCCTCGTGCCCGAGGCCAACGACGGGCTCCTGAGCACGCTGCTGCCCATGCTCTGGGAAGCCAGCCACGGGCCCCAGAGCACCCCCTCGGGTAAGGGGCTGCCCATTCAGCCGCAGCGCCAGCAGCCGCCTGGGGCCACCTTCCCTTTCCTTGTCCTGCATCCCGGAAACATCTCAAGCCCCTGGCAGCGCCGAGGGGAGGGCCGGCGGATGTGAGCAGCCAGAGAAGCAGGCGCTTTGCCCACAGGACAGGCCCCTGCTGAAGTCCACCTCGGGGCTCCTGGCTCCCCGTGACCCGCTCTCCCGCTTGGCCTTGGGAGGGCTCCTTCCCGGAGTCTTCCTCTGTGGGCCTCCCCCAAACACGCCCTCACCCCCACCCTGGCCCATCCCCAGGCCAGAGGTCACCTGGGAGCTGACGAGACTGCAGACCCCAGTGGGGGCCTGGCCGGAGGTGTGTGGGCCCTGCTCCCCTCAGGGGACGGGCCTGGTGAGAGCCGAGGTCAGGGGGCTTGTGGGAGGCGGGGAAGGGCACCGGGCCCACCCTCGAGGAGCAGGGGTGAGTGACATGCTCCGCTCACCGGGTTCTCTGAATTTCCTCAGGCTCTGCTCTCCCGCCAAGTGGCCGGCCCCCTGTGCTGACGGGACTGCTGACAGCTGTGATGCTTCTGGCCAAGTTCGCATAATGCTCTGTCGCTGGAGGTCAGAAGCCCAGGAGGCCAGGGGAGGTTGGACCTGACGCCCCCACTAGAGACCTGGGTCCCCCACAGCGCAGCAGAAGGGAGTCAGTGCTCAAGAACCCCCCACAAGTCCCTTCCAGCCGCTCTGCTCTAGGCTTGGAGCGGGCCTTTCCGAAGCAGGCAGAGAGCCCATGAGGCTCAGACCCTACTCAGCCTCCTCCCTGCCTGCCTGCAAGGCCTGCGTGCTCCCCGGGGACGAGGCAGACCCCAGATGCCATCGGGGTCAGGTGTGTGGGGAGAGCTGCAAGGGCAGGAGTCCCGGAATATTCCAGAAGCCAGCTCGAAGGATCTGGCGTGCCCTGTGACAACCCCATCTTGTTTCTGCCCTGGGGCGCCGTGGCCCTCCAGCTGAAGCAGAAGCAAATCATTCATTCCCTCTCAAGCCACACGGTGGGAGCCGGCTGGGCGTCGGGCTCTGCCCTGGGCTCTGGGCATCCACAGTGAATGACGCAGCCTGGGCCCTGCACCCCAGAGGCTATGATCCAGGGGTCACAGAGAGCGGATAACAGGGACAGGACAAACCAGTGTGCGAGGTGACGGACCAGGTCAGGTGTCGCGGCAGAGAGAGGACTGGGCCACAGCCAGGAGCAGGAGTCCGGAATGAGGAGGCTGAGCCAGCCTTGCCCAGCCCAGGGATGAAGCTCCTGGCAGGGGAGAGCGAATGAGAGCCCCCGAGGCGGCCCTGCCCCTCCTGTTTGTGGACAGGAAGGGAGGCCCGGGCTTGGAAGCTGGTAAGGGAGGATGGGGACGCATGAGCTCTCTGTGGTCGCAGGGAGCAGTCTTCCCGGACAGGCAGTGGGGACCCCCAGCCAAATGACATGGGGATACACCTGATTTGACACCAACGATTGAAGGAGCACAGGATTGCCAGGCTCGAGAGGAGGGACGGTCACTTAGGACGGTCCCCCGGGGGTCTGGGCAGAACATCTCAGGAGCAGAGTGGAGATGGTGCAAATGGGTGGGTTCGAGAGACCCTTCGGGGCTGCCTTTCTAGGGAGACACAGATGCGATATGAAGGCTGCATGGACAGCTCGGGGCCTGGGCGGCCCGGAGAGGGACAGAGCTGCTCACTGAGACGCGAGGAGAGACAGGGACATGGCAGCCCAGGTGGGACGGAGGCCGGAAGACAGAGGGGCTGCAGGGCTCTCGCCACCAAACCGTAGGGCTGGATGGGACCAGGGAGATGATTTGGCCGACCCCCTCTGACCCAGATGGGACGCTGCTGCCTAAGAGGTTAGCTGGCTGGCCTGGGACCCTGCAGGTGACGGAGCAGTGTCTGAACCTGGTTTTAACCCCTCGTCTGGAGTCCTTTCAGCTGCAACCAGAAGCAATAAAAGACCCGACGTGTGGCCTTTCCTATCTCTGTGGTGTAAATGCTCCCACAGAGGCCAATTTCAAGCTCCCAAAGCAAGGCCACAACAGCCAGGTCAGGAAGAGACCGCAGAGTCGGCCCTCAGGCCAGAGCCCAGGCCGGGCATGGAGCTCAGAGCCGTGGAGACAACCTCCCCCGTGGGGTTGGTCACTGCGGCTGCTGAACCCCGGGTCCGAACGAGGCTGCTGCCTTGTGGGCCCCGTTCTTCCCTCCAGACACAGTGCCCGAAGGACTCGCTCCTGCCTGAGCAACCGGGCAGCCCTTCACCGTGACCTAAGATCCTCCCTCCCCAGGCGGGCAGGCAGAGCGTCGGGGAGACAGAGGCACCCGTGGGCTCTCCTCCCGTGGGGTCCGCAGTGTGCAGGGCACGACCCCCAGCCAGGCCCAGGAAAGGCCCCCAGCCCGGCGGGAAGGGTGTAACCCCCAGCCATTCCCCACCCCATCCCCACTCCCACCCACGCGTGCCCTCCTGGGTCGGGCGGAGGGTCTGGAGTCCCCACAGGGGTCCTCCTCGGTCACACCCCAGCGGGAGTGTCCGGGCCTCTGTCTGCCCGCCCGCTTCCCACCGCTGCCTCCCCGCACCCGCTCCCGCTCCGCCCCCAGACCTTCCTCGCCCTGCCCAGCCCTTCCCCTCAGCCAACACACACTTGTTCTTCCGGGCCTGCCTCCTCCAGGAAGCCTCCCAGAAGCCGTCCTCTCGCGGTGTCAGTCTGCTGGACTCGGATGAGCCTGTCTCCGCCCTTGCCCCAGACCTCGGCGTCCCCCAGCCCCGGCTCCCGCTCCTCCCCCGCTTCCCGCAGGCCCCGCCCAGAGCCGTGCGGTCCGCGGCCACGCGGGGGCGCCCGAGAGTCCCGCGCGCGAAGGTCCGGACCTGACCCGGCTCCGACCGAACCCCGGACCCGCCCAGAGCGAGCCCCGCTTCGGCCTTCGGCTCCGGCGGGGACGCAGGGCAGGTGGCCGGGACGCCTGGCCTCGTGGAGTCCGCACGCCTCTGCCCTGGTGGCCGCCCCGCCGGGCTGCCGGGACCCGGGGGACGAAGGACAGGGCCGCGGTCACTTGCAGGCCTTCTGCTCCGGAGCCTGCGGGGATTTCCAGCGTCCTTAGCCGCTGGCCCCAGCTGTGACGCGTTCCCCACGCCTCAGGCCACCTCACAGCCCCTGGGGACCCCTGCTGGCCTGCCGGGAGAGGGGACAGTGGGGGATGGGAAGGCTCTTTGCAGACGGACAGAATCCCTAAGCCACGTGGTTCAAGCAAAAAAGTGAAAATGTTAAAACAGGTGCGAACACCGCAAACAGTAGACCACCCTGGGTGGGGTGAGGGAGGGGAGGGGGAGGGAGTGTGTGCGACCCACGGCTCTAGACATACAGATGCTGCTGCAGAACCCGCAGCACCGAAGGGCAGTGACCAGCTGCAGAGAGGGCACTGGGCCCCCAGGCAGGGAGCAAGAGGGGGGTCATGTGCCCCAGAGTCTGAACACGGAGCCAACCAGAGCATCTCAGGGCCACTTTATCTTTTTAAGATTTCTTTTATTTATTTGTCAGAGAGAGAGAGAGCACAAGCAGGGAGAGCAGCAGACAGAGGGAGAAGCGGGCTCCCCAGCAAGCAGGGAGCCCCATGCGGGACCCGATCCCAGGACCCTGGGACCATGACCCAAGCTGAAGGCAGACGCCTCACCGACTGAGCGCAGTCGGTCCCCACTCGCAGGCCGCGGCCTCGGTGGTTAGCCTTCCCCAGCCTCGGTCGGCTCATCTGAAAACGCCGGGCAGTGAGGAAGGCGCACCGCTCTGAGATGGGCCCAGGACAACGCGTGGAGGCAGGTGCCCCTTGGTGTGGCCACGGGCAAGGCTGCACTGACGTGGTTGCCGCTGGCCGGTCCAGGCAGCTTCGGGAACAATCCAGGTGTAGCAGCGGGAGACATCCCTCGAAGGTTCTCGGACCGCCTAGGCCCCGCCGGCGAAAAGCCCCTCCCCGGGCCTCTTCCACCCCTGACTTGCTCTCCACTCGTTCTCCAGAACCCATCCCCACCCGCCCTCCGCAGCTGCCCGACCAGCTGCCCAGACCTGGAGTCCTGCCTCGCCTTAACGGCCCTGGGTCCCCCGCCCTACAGCGAACAATTTTCCTAGGAGCGTCCCACCCCCATGGCAGCCTGCTCTAGGAGACCCAGACCAGCCTGCCTGCTCACACCAGCTTCCCACTGCACCGGCCCCGATCCCATCCTGGCCCTTGGGAATCGGCGCCACCTGGCTGGAGGGGACCCGCAGGAGTATCCACGTGCATTCACACCTGGAGGGCAGTGAGCACACTCCGGTGCCCGTGTAACCACCACGACCCACGGGTCTCCAAAAGACGCCCCACCTTCCCCAAGAGCCCACCGTGCCGTTGCTCAGCCTCGTCTACTCTCCAGGGGATAGGGACAGTTATCTTAAGAATCGCTCGATGACTTTTTCAAAGAGAGGAACACCCAGGGCTGCTTGCCGTGAGGCTAAATTTCCCATCTGTGCAGCTGTGGGGGTGGCGTGTGCACGGAGGACCATCCTGAGCCCCCCCTTCCCCCACGATCACTAATGCAATGCTGTGCAGCCCCAGGCAAGTCGCTAACCTCCGGGCCATTTCCTCATTGTAAAATCAGGACTGATAGCTGTACGGTCTCCTAGGCTGGTCCTAACGATTAAACGGGTTATTATTTGTAAACCTCTCAGAACCGGACCTGCAGAAGGCCCACGTGTTCTGCTTTAGGACTTAACGAAGAGACGGGCAGTGGCTAGGGAGAAAGTCACAGCTGCTCTCTTCTCAGTTCCCTTCCACGCCTTCTTGCTTCTCTCGCAGAAAGTTTCGGGTCCGTGACACAAAGCCTTCAGCGCCTTGCTGCGGTAGCACAGAGAGGGCCCAGGCTCGGAGCTGGGGTGGGCCACGTAGCAAAGGGTGCCTTGTTACAGCCCTGGTCTCGGTCTCCTTGCCTTGTCTTCGTTTTCATGATCACCGACAGTTTGCCGTGAGAACTACTGATTTTCCATTTATATCTGTTATTTCCCATTTTTTCCTTTGAAAATTAACAAGTACAGAAGGATGAGCTAATTTTTTAAAGATTTTATTTATTTATTTGACAGACAGAGATCACAAGTAGGCAGAGAGGCAGGCGGGGTGGGGGGGAAGCAGGCTCCCCTCTGAGCAGAGGGCCTGATACGGGACTCAATCCCAGTACCCTGGGACCATGACCTGAGCCAAAGGCAGAGGCTTTAACCCACTGAGCTACCCAGGCTCCCCAGGGTGAGTTAATTTAAGGGGAAAATGTCGACCACATGATAGTGGGGTTGGCAGGTGGACAGGACAGAATGTATAAATAGTAAGGGAGGGGGCCAGAGATAAACACTGGAGGCCGCCCAGGCTCCCGCCTGCCTCCTCTCCCCTCCCACCAGGTGGCCAGCCCCGGAAGCTTCCGGAGGGCAGCACTCGGTCTCCCGGGGGCAGGTGTCCAGAGACTGCCCCCTGGGGAGTTCAGGACACTCCTGAAAACTAACATTGTAATTCCCCGTACAGAGTTCATTTTACTGTCGGTCCAACTAAAACGGTCGGAAGAAAAGCCCAGCTGAAACAGCAGATCACTGATTCTGGAGCCACGCGCGACTGACACTCACCACGGGCCGCATACGGCGGTCTGTTCGTCGGCTCAAAGCCTTGTTGGATTTAGTCAGTGCACGTGCTGGCAGGAATGGGGGGGACATCCAAGTACTACTGGCCAGTTCAAGAGGGACAGGGGTAAATGATGGGGACAGTGAAAGCCGCCTTTGTCAGGAGGCCTCACCCCTTTACAGCCGGCCCTGCACGCCATCACCAGGAGGCGGCGCTCTTGGGCTCTTCAACACCCTTTGAAGCCTTTCCCAAGCGGTTTGTGAAACCGAGAGGAATTCAGAACCTCTGTTTCCACCGGCTTCTCCTTCCCCTGTTCCTCTGACATAACCACATCAACCTTAGGGGGGTGGTCAAAGAGTATTCGTTCCCCCAAATTTTAGATGGAGCCCCAAGCGAATGCCCGTAGTTCAGAGAAGTAGAACTTTTCAAATCAGATTTGTCCTCCGATCCGTTGAGGGAAGGGATCACATAGCCCCATGCTGGGCACAAGGGCCACTCTGGATCTGCCTGCCTCTGAATCGCTTTGTTCAGGCTGTGCAGGTGAGCCTGCGTGCGCGCGCACACACACACACACACACACACGTGTCCGGATCGGGAGGTCTGGAGTAGGCCTGAGAACCTGCATTTCTGAGGAGCTCCCAGGTAATTCTCGTGCTGCGGCCACAGTATCACACTTGAGAATTGTCGCCCTTCGTCAAAGCTATGGGGGCGCCTGGGTGGCTCCGTCGGTTCTGCTCAGTGGCGAGTCTGCTTCTCCCTCTCCCTCTGCTTCTCCTCCTTGCTTGTGCTCTCTCCCTCAAATAGATAAAATATGTATGTAAGGAAATAAAAATAGGCGCCTGGGTCTGCCTTGGGCTCAGGTCATGATCCGGGGTCCTGGGATCGAGCCCACATCGGGCTCTCTGCTGCGTGGGGAGCCTAGTTCTCCCTGTCCCTCTGCCTGCTGCTCTGCCTGCTTGTGCTCTCCCTCTCTCTTTCTGTCAAATAAATAATAAAATCTTTTTAAAATAAACAATAAAAATAAAGGTTATGAATGAATGAACAGAAACTGGTTAACAGGATTACAAGTGGGGCCGGCGAGCCCCGAGCGGAAGTGGGAGGGAGCACAATCCCAGGAAGGCCAGGCCAGCCCCTTCCCTCAGGTGCTCCCTGAGGGCGCAAGTCAGTGGGTTCTTCCAGAACCCAGTGAACTGCCGGCCCAGATCCTCTCCTCCCCGCTGAAGAGGAGCTTGTGTCCAAGGCGGGGGCTCGCTCTGGCCCACCGGCCTGGGCCCCTGCAGGCGCACAGCCGCGCTCGCAGTCCGGGCCGCCTTCACCACCCCAGGAGCCTCTGGCCGCTGCGCCTTCACGCTGCGCCTTCGCACCCGACCTCACCGAGGGCTTTGCGCGTCCACTGGCCGCGAGGCGGGGCAGCGGGACTCGCTGGGCGCCCAGCCCCAGGCCCGCGGGGGACACGGGCGAGCGGTCCAGGTCCCGCAGACCAGCAGCAGGGGCGGAGGACCGGCCGGGGCGCCCCACCAGGAGGGGCGTCGGCGACAGTGACTCGCAAGGATGTGTCCAAGGGAACCCCGCGCGGCCGCGCTTTTCCGGGGCGAGCGGACTCCCCTCCCCCACGCCCGCCGTCGGGGTGCGCAGCGCCCCTCACCCGACCGCGGACCGCCGAGCGGGAGCTGCCGTCGCCATGGTTACGCGCCGCGGGAGGTCCCGGCGCCGCAGGCGGTGCGCAGTGGCCGGGCGGAAGCCCGCGACGGGACTCGGAGGGCCTCGCGCCGCACTCGCTCGCTGCCCTGTCCCATGCCACCCGCGCACACCGCACGCACACTGCACACACACCGCACACACCTCACGTGCACCGCACACACCGCACACCGCACACACACTGCACACACACCGCACACACCTCACGTACACCGCACACACCGCACAACCGCACACACACAGCGCACACCGCACACACACCGCACACCGCACACACACTGCACACACACCACACACACCTCACGTACACCGCACGCACACCGCACACACACCGCGCCACCGCACACACACCGCGCCACCGCACACACAACGCGCCACCACACACACAGCGCACACACAGCGCACACACAGCACACAGAAGAACGCGCACCGCCACACGCGCGCACCCCGCCCCCACCCGCGCCGGAAGCATCCCTCCCCAGGCCAGCTGTAAACACTCGTACAACACGCACCACCCGCCCTGAGCCCACTCGGGACCAGGCACCCGCAGCTCCGCGTCTACACTCGCCCGCACAGCCAGCGGAGGGTCGCAGCCGGGTCCGCGCACGCGCAGCGAGCTGGCGCACCCCTGCCCTTTGCGGGCCTCAGTGCGGACCCACCTTCTGGTCCCTCAGAGGATGGGCGACCTGCTAGGCACGCTCCGCTCACCTGGAAGGTCACCGCGGCCGCCCCGGACCCGCCACCGCCAGTCCCACCCTGAGCGCCCAGACCCCTGCCACGCGCGGGACCCCCGCGGGGGCGCGGCCAAAGCGCCGCGGGCTTGGCCAAGGGCGTTCAGTGCGGCCGTTGCCCAGCGAGGACCGCGATCTCGGGGAAGCCTCGTTTCCTCACCCCTCCATCCCGCATGGCAGGGGCAGGAGTGGGGGGGGGGACCTGGGGGGGGGGGGGACCTGGGGACCAGGGAGGGACCAGGGCCCCTCACACACGGGAGCACAGAGAACGCCAGGAATCTCGCTCATCCGGAGAACCTAACCCAGCCGACTTTTAAAATTTTGTTTTTGGTGCTAAATGACTGTGTGGCTTTTGACCTAACTCTCCAAAGAAGTCCAGAAAGGGGCGTCCGGGGGCTCAGTCGGTGGAGCCTCTGCCTTTGGCTCAGGTCATGATTGGGGTCCTGGGATCCAACCCCCAGTAGGACTCCCTGCTCAGCGGGGAGCCTGCTTCTCCCTCACCTTCTCCTCTCATGCTCTCTCTCACCGGCTCTCTCTCAAATAAATAATAAAGTAAAATCTTAAAAAAAGAAACAAAACAGGTCGCCTGGGTGGCTCAGTGAGTAAAGCCTCTGCCTTTAGCTCAGGTCATGGTCTCAGGGTCCTGGGATGGAGCCCTGCACTGGGCTCTCTGCTCAGCAGGGAACCTGCTTCCCCCTCTCTCTCTGCCTGCCTCTCTGCCTACTTGTGACCTCTCTCTGTCAAATAAATAAATATAATCTTCAAAAGAAATTTTTAAAAAATAGCTCAGAAAGAGGAGGGACATAGCCTTAGCAAAACTCAAAACTTCATGTGTGAATTTATATAAACAAGTTTTCCCATAGATGACACTAATAAATGAAAAACAGGAATGAACCAAGTCTCTGGAAAATAAATAATATTCATCCAAAGACACATGAACCACTTGAAACGTGCAGCCCCATGTCATTAAGAGATGCAGTTCAACATTTTAGTGATCATAGATATTACATTTATATATTATAAATATTATATTATATATTATGTTATATATTACATGCATAATAAATATATATCACAATTTAATATACTTACGCTGGTTTGGTCACGGATTAATTGCATTACTCAATCCAGAATAATTTTTTTTAATACCGAGTCTTAGAGCTGCCTGAAATCACACAAGTTAAATTTGAATCATGTTTTTGTTGCAGAAACCTATGCTTGAGTGATTAGTGAATTACTTTCAAACATAAAGTGTTTTTATTAAAAATAAAATTCAGCGGAAGAAGGGAGACAAGCCCCTCCCAGGAGGAAGAGAAAAGAACCGAGAAGAATTTGTCCACATTTTTGGTATTGTGGGGTCACATCCTACGTTGTATACATTTCCTTTGATATAATTAAAATAATTGCCCAAGGGAAATGGGAGGCAGTTGCATTTAGAAAAAGAAGAGAAGTCTTTCTTGCAAAGAGTGCAGGGGAAGTGCATTTTGCCAAACAAAAAACACTATCAAGTATTTAAAAGGCAAAAAAAAAAAAAAAGTTACAAGAGAACCAAGTTTCCAGCAGCCACTTTCTCCCGTGATTATGCTAATCCTAAAGGTCAGGACACATGACAGGAAGAGCAAAGGTCGGGGCTAAAATTCTTATTCTCAGAGGTTCGCAGGAAATAAACAGGGTTTTCTTATTCAGGGACGCTAAGATTTGGGGTTATCTCAGGTGCAAAGCGGTTTGCTGGTTTGGTTTGTCTGTGACTGAGGACAGGACTTGCTCCATGACCTTGAAAGCAGGATAGAATGTCAGGTTTTGCTTCTACAGAGGAAGGAACGGTTTTATTTTTTAAAAGTTGGTATTTACAATACACCAGAAACCCCATCCTTTGCATCCTTGTGAACTTAATTACAAAAAATCACGGTATGTACCGATCTCAAAAGGTACCAAAAGAGCATTTTTCCAAATTCTTGCAGGGGTTCCAAGGACAAAGCAACTTGGAGGCCGCTGACCTAGTTCCCCTTCCTTTTGGACCCAAGAGTCGGAGAGGGTGTTGGTGACAAGCAAGTCACCAAGAGCTCAGAGAGGACACTCGCCTGGAAAATGCAAGTCCCAACCACACAAGACGCCACCTCGCACCCGAAGGAGGACTATTGTAATACAACAAGAGAAAGAAAGAGAAGTGACAGGTGTCTCTGTAGACGTGGTACGGCCAACCGCCAGAGCCCCACGCGAGGCCAGCGGCCAGGAAGCAGGTGCAGCCACGGGGAAAGCAGGCCGGTCTTTCCTCGGCAGGCGACAGGCGCAGGCATGGTGACCCAGCGATGCCACGGCTTGTAGGTGCCCCGAGAATGAATGTCCAGAGCGGCATTCTTGACAATCACCAAAACATGGGAATAGCCAGAAGACACGTGCCAGACAGAAGCGGGGATCCCCGAAGTGTGGTGCGTGCCCATGACAGGACACGACGCAGCCTGGAAAGGAGGGAAGCACCCCCCCTTCTCCCCCTGCCCATGCTGCATGGATGGGTCTGGGAAACCTGTCGAGGGAAGACAGCAGCCACAAAAGGCCACATGTCATAGGATTTCTTCGGCATGTGCGGCATAGACAAATCCTGGGAGGCAGAAAGCAGGGGAGGGCTGCTGCGGGGCTGGGGGAGTGGGGGCGGGCGGTGGTCGGCGATGGCCCAGTGAGTACAGGCTCCCTGTGGGGAGATGAAAATGTCCAGGAACCTGAGAGCAGTCGCGCGGTTACAACATCCAGAATGTACCAAATGCTACCGAACTACACGCTTGAGCGTTAAAAGGGTAAATTTCATGTCATGTGTATTTTAGCACAATTTCTGAAAAAACAGATTCCAGGACCCCATCGAAAACCAAAACAAAAAGCAGGGAGGCTGCAACAGGGACTGTGTTTCAGGTCTCAGAGCCTCCCCAGGACGAAGGGTCAAAGGGTCGGCTCGGTGGGCTTCCCCAGAGCTCCTCCGACTGGCAAATAAATGGGCTGCCAGTGAGGGGACCCGAGGGCTGGGCTGGGGGAGGGGAACCAGGAGGGGCAGCTTCGCTGTGCCCCCAACACCCCCAAAGCCTGGCTGAGCCCCCGTCCGCCATCAGAGAGGTTCAGGAAATGTGGGCAGGACACTCCCGTGAGCACCAGGCTGCTTCTTAAGGCTCTACTGGGGCTGCCTTGAGGGTCTGGGCCCGCCAGTTGGGTAGGCATCCCGGTTTTGGAGGGGGAGGCCCAGAGCCTGTCCGTACCCGCCAGCTTCCACAGAGTGGCCAGGTCTGCTGAGCTGGGCCTGTGGGGCTGAGATTCTGAGCCCAGACTGGATCCTGGGAGGCGAACCGGCCCTCGGGAGAGGGGCCTGTCCACCGGGCCAGCCCAAGCTACCCGACAAAGCCTTGGGGGGTGTGCATGGTCTTCCTGGGCAAACCGAAGTTAGTGCAGGAGGGATCTGAAGCTATAGCCTTGCTCCGGGCCCTACAGCGCGTCAGTCCTCTTAGAAGCATGAAGTCCTCCTCCCTGTACCAGGAGCAGACGCAGGGAGGCAGATCCGAGAAGACCCCGATGGGCAAGACCATTGCCCTAGAGGTGGAGCCCCCCGACACCACTGCGAAGGTCAAAGCCAGCATCCAGGACAAGGAGGCACCCGCCTGACCTCTGCGTCTGATTTTTGCGGGCAAACAGCGGGACGACGGCTGTGCTGTCGGACAACAAAACCCAGAAGAGTCCGTCCAGCGCTTGGTTCTTCCCCTGTGGGCTGGCCTCCTCATCGAGCCTGCCCTCCGCCAGCGGGCCCAGAAATACAGCTGCGGCCGGACAATCTGCGGCAAGTGTTTTGCTCGCCGGCACCCTGGGGCTGTCAACTGCGGCCAGACTAAGAGCCGGCGCCCCAGAAAGGTCACATAAGGCCCCTCCACAATCTCTTTCTTTGCCTGCCGGGTGACCTTTTGCCCAAGCCCCGAGGCCCTGGGACCTCAGTAAAGTTTCCCTTTCATTGACTGAGCAGGGGCCCCGCTGCAGGGTGTCAGCCACATCCTGGTGGGGTGACTCCTGCTGGCTCACTTGGAACGACCCTTTTTAATCACCAGATTGAAGCAATCATCAGATTGCCTGTTTTTTAAGCAGAGAAAACACCTTCACGATACCTCTCCCCTCCTCAAAAAATATGCAGGTTGAATATAGTCCCCATCTGGAATTCACTAGGGAAGGGGATTTCTTGACCAGCAGCTCCTTGGGAGGAACTCATTCTGGAAAACAAACGCAAGAACCAGCCTTTCTGAGCCAACCACGCTGCAGACACAAGTCCTCTGGAAGGCCGGGGTCTTGCGTGAAACCCCAGGTAAATAGGCAGGCTAGGGCACGTGCCCAGAATCCGTGGTGTCTGGCCCTGGCAACGGGAAGGGTGGCGTGTGGGTCAGGGATGAGTCCTTTCTCCTGCCGCACACACCCGTGAGGCAGGATCGGCCTTGAAGAGTCTCTGGCTTGGGTTTCCTTTTGTCACGCCATTCTTAATGTTGCTACTCTTACAACTTCGTTAAACAATTAGTGTTTTCTGCTTATGTCCTTTCCAGGTTTCCTGCCAAGGTTTCCTCCTCTTCCAGATCCCAGTGGCTGCCCACACCCGTGGGCTTGTGACGGTTCGCTCCAGCCTCTGCCTCTGTGGTCATGTGGCCTCCCCTCCGGCCTGTACCCTCTCCTCTTCTAACCCTTGGAAGGACCCTTGTCACTGGACTTAGGACCCACACAGTTAACCCAGGATGATGTCATCTCAGACCCCTAATTGCCTCTGCAAATAGCCTTCTTCCGTAAAGGCTCACGTCCAGAGGTAAGGAGGGTCAGGACTCGTGCGCGTCTTCCCGGGGGCTGCCACTCAACCCGCCACGCCTGCTTGCTTTCTATGCCTACCAAGCTCACGGGGGCACGGTTAGGATTTCGCTGACCAGAAATCAAACCCATGATTAGGATATCATGACCTAGATGACTTAGTGACGCGCTGGAGGAGCTGAGCCTCACCCAGAAGCCAGAACTCCTTGAAACCCCAGCCAGAGGTCCACTGAAATGCCTGCAGGAAACCAAGGTGGGACCTGTTTGGTGGGGATGAAAGAGAGCCCCCCCGCCAAACAAGAGTGCTCGTCTCTCCCCGAAACACGGAGACCTTTCCACCGGTTTTCTATTTTTCACGTTTGATAGAGATGCAGGTAATGGAAATATTTTGCTCTTTTCTTAATTCGACTAAAAGGAAAACAACAGCGGAAGCACGATAACATCTAGCAGTCAGCCTCTGGTCTGTGTCCAGACGCACTGTCCCGGGATAAGGGGCTGCTCGCTGCCGGTCACTGGCACACAGGACCGCAGCCCAGTGTGGCCCACAGAGCCTTCTTCGTCTCGAGAAGCTGGACGCTGGATATTCCTGGAGGGTGGCACCTCCCAGGCATTGAGTGTTGACAGTTCAATACAATGAGAAGCCCTGGTTGGTATGGAACCTCCTGTGTCCACAGAAGCACGGTCACCGACAGTCAAGGGACCGAAGGACCCCAGGTGGCCATCAGGGGATGAACGGAGAAGCAATATGGCATCCGTCCACACGAGGGGATCTGACCCACCCGCAAAAAGGAAGGACATCCAGACACCGACCACACACGGAGGAGCCTCGGGGACACAGTGCTCGGTGAAATCAGCCAGTTGCAAAAGGACAGATCCTCTCGGATTCCCCTTACGTGGGGTTCCCCGGGGTCATCGAATTGTGAGAGGTTGCCAGGGGCCGGGGGAGGGGGACGGGAGCGGGTGTTTCATGGGGTCACGTCGGTTTGGGAGGATGAAACACCTGGTGATGGTTGTATGACAGGGTCACGGCGCCTCGTGGCTTTAAGTCGTGTGCGTCTCACTGCAATTTAAGTTAAAAAAACAACAACACGACCCCCCTCGGGCTCTGCATTGGCCACGCCTCACATCTAGATGTCAAAGGACGTCTGCCAGTTTGGGAGGCGGGCGAAGTTTCTTGAAGGCAGCGACCCTGTCTTAGTCGCTGGCATGTCCCTGGCATCCAGCCCACCCCACCCATCCCCTGTCCCCTAGCAGGTGCTCAGGCCTTGACATGTAACACGGCTTTGATGGTTTGGCTTTTCGGGGCAGTGTCTGTGGTGTGCGTCCAGTACAAAGGGACTGTGGGCGCAGAGAATCCTGTGACCCTACGCGCACACACACACGGAGGAGACGCGTAGGTAAGGAGGGTCCGGGGTGCCTAATGCCACCCAGACATTCAGGTTTCAAACTCTGGTCACCTGGACCTTAAAATCCTTCCCTCAGATTATGTAGAAACCGCTCGTTGTTCAGGGGGATGAGAAAGGGGGCGTTGAGGGAGCACAGAGCCAGAGAGCTAGTTGGAAGGAGGCTCGAGCGGCTGTGGGAAGAGGCGTCGGCGTGTCCAAGTTCAAATCACAAAGTCACCGGGAGCCGGAGGGGGAAGCCGCTCTTCACAGGAAAGAGAAGAGGAAAATGTCATTAAAGATCCTCAGCCTGAAACACAGGGTGCGGGCAGCGTCTGCCCCCACGCCCCGGCCAGCCCAGCCCAGAACAAGACATCGAAGACTTCGGGGAGGGGGACAGCAGCTGCTGCCCACTGTCATCCTGGCCCCCCACCCTGCCCTTCTCTTTCGTCCCGGGGAGGCCCCAACCTTGCCGCCAAACTTTCCCGCCTGCGGGGCCGACAAACACCAGCAGGAGCCAACGGAGGTGGTCAACACAGGCCTTGCTCCAGCAACTGGGTCTCTCATATTTATCATGAATCCTCCGGGCGCCCCCGCCCCCCCACGCCCCTCTTCAACTCCACCACCTGCTCCCCACACTCCTCCCCACCTCTACCCTCTCCTCAACATGACAGCAGGTGACGCGCCATCCTGGAGGGAGGCTTGCTCTCGCACCAGCTCAAGTCCCTGCTGACCGCAGTGGTCAGGTTAGGAAGGATTCTGAGGTCCAGTCTAGGCTCAGAAGGCAAGAGCGCTGCGGTGCGTTGGTGCAGCTGGCCTCAGGAACAAGACGAGTGTGATGTGCCTTCCGGTTCTGGGGGCTTATTCTGAAGCGGTTACCAAAAGCAAACGAGCGTTTCGTGTTGACACGGTGCGAGGCAGGTATGTGAGCGAAGGAACGACGTGGGTGAGCATCTGAGTCTCAAAACCACCTCCCTGCTGTACCGTAGGTATGATCCGCGCCTTTCAGATACGAGGTCCTGATTTCTCCGGCCGCCCGTCGGTCAGGGTTTCGGGAGGAGCGGCCGGCTTCCGCCACCCTCCGACCCCCAGATCTCACATCTGGAAAGTGTCTACGGTGTCCTCGCACCCCGCTTCCTGTGTGGAGCTCGCCGCACCACCACCCAGGCTGTCTCCGACGTGACCCTAGCCAGGTCCCGCCGACAAAGCAAGGAGTCGATCCGTGGTGTAGACACTCAACGGAATACTACCACGTGGGAACCAAGGGAGCTCTCCAAACCCGGCAGAGGACGGCAGGCAGAAGGAGCACATTCTGTACAATCCCGTTGACACAGATTTCTACAACGGACCGGCCAGTCTGTGGGGCGGCCCGTGAGAACAGAGGCGAGCTCTGGGGCTGGAGAAGGCTTTCTCCAGCCCCTGTGCCTCTCAGAGCGGTGGCTGCACAGCCTGCAGCAGGCGTGGAAACACGCCGAGTCAGTTCCTTCGGGTCCGTGCCCTTTATCGAGTGTGAGTTAGAGCTCACCTCTAAGAGCTGCTTGTCCCGGGAACGGATGTTTTACATATACGGAAATCACGACATACAAAAGCATTCTGAAACTTTCTTAAATATATATATGAAAACACAAAGTTCAATATGTTTTTTTACTGTGAGCACGTATTACTGTTACGTATGTGGACAGCGCGGTAGGTGAGGAAAATAGAAGACCGGCCTCTTGGAGAAGTTTGTCCCGGGCACCCTGGGGGCTCAGTCGGTTGAGGGTCCAACTCCGGATTTCGGCTCAGGTCGTGATCTCAGGGTCGTGGGGTCAAGCTCCGCATCGGGCTCTCTGCTCAGCGGGGAGCCTGCTTCTCCCTCTGCCTGCCACTCCCCCTGCTTGTGCTCTCTCAAATAAATAAATTTAGGGCAAATAAATAAATAACATCTTTAAAAAATAATAAAAAGTAATAAAATGGATAAATAAATCTTTAAAAAAAGAAAAGAAAAAAAGTTTGTCTCCCTGCCCTTCCACGTGCATACGGGTCCCCTCTTGGGGGCTGTCCACAGCCCCCCCAATGCCTCAGTCTTCCCTCCCCTCCCTGGCACCTGGCCACCCCAGCTTTGGGGCGGGAGACATTTCTAAATACTCGCGCTCCAGAAATTGTGAGGTCAAAGGAAGCTTTACTTGTGTTTCCAGAAGCCACATCCAGGGGCAGGCCTTGGCCCCGGAGCCGGCGACATCTCCAGCCCCAGGGCTCTGAGTTGCCAAAGACCGAGGGGAGGGCTCTGGGGGGGGCTCCCGGGCTGCACCCAGCACATGGGAAGAGGCTCCCCGCGACTGACCGCAGTGGAAGGCGGAGGGCTCAGGATGGACCCAGGCAGGGCTCCCGGGCTGTCAAGACAAACCTGACTTTTCCTTTACGGCAGCAGGGTCCGCCCCAAGGGGTCAGGGATAAGGAGGCGCCCACGGCTGTGCTCCGGGGTGAATACCGCAGCCCCCCCAGGCACCTGCATCCATAACCAGGAAAACAGGGTCTGGCAGGGTTGGGGATGGCGTTCTCACCGGTTAGAGAACTGGTGGGTCCGCTGGTTCGGTCCAGGAGGAAACGGGGAGACACGGGGAAAAGGAAACCAGGAGACACTCCCCTATGGCACAGCCCAGCTCTCCGCCCAAGATGAAGCTTCCAGACTCCCGCTGCCACCCAGACGCCCGCAGTTTCCTCGGTGAGCCCACTGCTGTCTCCGGGCTCGGGGGCAAGCCGCGGGAGGGTGAGGGCCCCCTGGCAGTTTGTCCTGCAGCGGCATCGCTCCCCCGGGAGCCGGGACGCCCATGGAGCTGTCTGAGGGCGAGGTGGGAGCGTCTGCTCTTTCCAAAGGAGGGGAAGCGGCGATGTGGGGGAGGGGTGTGTCCCCAAGGACACACAGGGCTGCTGAGAAGGCCACGGGCACCCCCTGCCCATTCCTAGCCCTGTTATCAACGGTCCACTGAGCCAGAAGGCCCCGAATACTGGAGAACGTGACGTCCGAGGGACAGACAGGGCCGGAACGGTGACACAGAAAGTTACCAGCCGTGACCCGGAGAAACCCCAAAGGCCGTGGGAACCGGAGCTGGCTCATGGTTTTGACTCAGGTTCAAAAAATACGGCAGGTATTTCAAAGGCCGGGTTGACCAACTATCCTGATTTGCTGGGATTCTCCCGGTTTTCGCACCGAAAATCCCTTATACGGGGTAGCCACGTGTCCTAGGCGGCCGCACGTCCTTCCCACAATTTGGAGGGTTTAACACAACCGAGGGGGCATTCTCTCCCCGTTCTGGGGACCAGAGGTCTGAAACTGAGACGTCAGAAGCTTTGGTTCTTTCTGGAAACCCATAGAGAGATCCTGTCCTTGCTCCTCGTGGCGGCCGGCGGTTGTCCCGCGGCCCTTGGCGCATCCCTTGACTTGCAGGCGTATCCCAGTCTCTGTCCCTATCCTCACGTGGCCTTTCCCCCGTGTCTGTCTCGAACCTTTCTCAGAGAAGGATGGCTGTCATTGCAGTTGGGGTGGCCCTAAATCTGGGGGGAATCCCACCTTGAGATCCTGGCCATAAGTACATCTGCAAAGACCCTTTCTCCAAATAAGATTAAATTCACAGGTCCCAAGGGTTAGGATTTGGAAATACGGGGGACGCAAGTCAACCCACTCCAGCAGAAGAACAACCGGGAGGGAATCAGTCCCAGAGAGACCGGGATGATGGCCACCTGTACCCCCTGCCACCTCCGCTACTCAGGGGGACCTTCCGCAACAGGTGGGGGGGCGCCCGATCCTCTCCTGTACTCACCTCAGGGAATGGACACCTCGCCATCATTGCTGGGTGAAGCCTGTGTGGCCAGTTCCTGGGCAAAAGACCCCCTTCCCGGGGGTAGAGAGAGAGAGAAGAAAGCCTCTTCCTCTGCCTGCGAGCGTCTGGTAGCCTCTCTGTTGGGATGGAAGGTCTGTGACCCCACACGTGTGGCTTCTCTTCTCTCTGTCCTACTCTCTGACATTCCTTCACTACATCCCACTCTTGGCCTCTGCTCTACGACTCAGGCTGTTTGGGGAGCAGACACATAATAATGGCATGTCATACCGGCCGGGGGCCCAGACCCACATCTGCTGGACACCCAGAGTCCGCAGGCAGCGCCCCTCCTTCCTGGGGGCGTCCATCCAGAGGCTGGGAGCTGGGTAGGTCCCCATGTCCAGAACCGCAGACGGGAGTAGGAAAGAGAGAAAGCAGGCGCACGCAGGAGCCCCGTGGGGAACCAGCCCCGAGTGACCTGTCTTCCACGGGGCTCCAGGGATGACAGCAACCACAGCTTCAGGATTATTCCACCGCTCGGTCTCACCACCCCGAGGTCATGACCTGAGCCAGAATCCAGAGCCAGACGCTTCACCCCTGAGTCACTCAGGCGCCCCAGAAATATCCCACTCTTGGAACTGCAGCTCCGATGAAAAGGAACGAGTGGACGCTGAGCGGAGGAAGCCAGGCACCCGGCCCCACGCTGTGTGGCTGCATTTGGAGGACACGTCCAGAATGGATGCAGAAAGTAGACCAGGGACTGTCAGGGCTGGCGGGCGAGGAGGGACAGCTCCTGGGCACAGAGTTTACAAATTCAGCCTTCTGTCCATCTGATTTCTTTTTATTTTTGTGTTGGCGTAAGGAGCGCGACTTTCTTATTTTTCCCCTAAAGGATTATCAGTTAATCTAACTTGTCTTACGGCCGATCCCTTCCCTCCACCGATCCCGACATCGCTACCCTCAGACGGTCAGAACCCTCCATGTGAGTCTCCCGGGGCTGCCGTAGCCAAGTACTGCAAACAACGGGACATTAGTTCCCGGTTCCGGACACCAGAACCCTGAAATCAAGGCGTCGGCGGGATCATGTGCCCTCTGAAGGCTCTAGGGGAGGACCCTTCCCTGCCTCTTCTGCTCCTGGTGGCCGACAGCGTCTCCCGAAGGTGACACCTGGCAGAGTGTGACATCACAACCAGGACACTGTCCCTACAAACACAGACCTTAGATACGGATCTCTCACTTCTGCTCATTTTCCACTTTTAGGTACAGTTTCCACACAATAAAACACACCCACTTACGGTTACTTTCATCCGTTTGGGGAAAGGTACACAGCCCTGCGACCACCGCCATAATTAAGTTTTAGATATAAAAGACGAGGAGGAGCCCAGACAGCGGGTCCCCGGGCTTCTCAAACACCTTCTGTAGGTTTCCATCATGAAGCAAGACACGTTCATGGAGCGAGACGCTATTGTCTTAAGTAAGCAGAAGTTGGACGAGCTTATTTCCGGACTTTCGTGCACATAGATAGTTCATAAACATGGAATCATTTGGGGTACATAGTTTCAAAATCCGGTTTTTTTAGAACGTAACATATCTGTCCACCCGTGACAAGAAAAATATCGGGACGCCTGGGGGGGGGCTCAGTCAGGGAAGTGTTGCCTTCGGTTCAGGCCATGTTCCCAGGGTCCCTGGGTCCAGTCCTGCGCTGGGCTCCCTGCTCGGTGGAGAGCCTGCTTCTCCCTCTCCCTCTGCCCCTCCCCACTGCTCATGCTCGCGCGCTCTCTCTCTCGCTCTCTCTCTCTAGCAAAAATAAATAAACCCTTAACAAAGGGAAAAAAAAGAAAACGTTTTATAACTTTCTTTCCAGTGATAAGGCATTCTGTCGCAAGGCCCGCCCCATGAGAAAGGCCCAAGAAACCCCTGGGACAGCGAGGCAGGGAGGCAGGACCCCAACCCCAGTGCACTTTGGGGAGCATCCTGCCAGAAAGCCCCCGTGCCCTTTGGCAGTCAGACAGCACCCCACCCGTGGCTCAGGTCACGGATCTGCTTCCCATGTCTGTAGGTTTTGCCTTTTCTAGATTTCGTAGAAATGGAAGCATACAGGCTATCACACTGCGTCTGGCTTCTTTCGCGGAGCAGAGCCCTCTGAGAAGGACCCCCGCCGTTGCCGTCACCAGCCGCCCCTTCCCTCCCATCCCGAGCCGTCATCTCCGTCCTCTCTCTGCAACTGTCCCGAAACTTGTTTATCCTTTTATCCCTTGACGGGCCTCTGGGCTGGTTCCGCTCTGGGGCCATCAGGAGGGACGCTGTCCTGAGCGTTCGGGGACAGTTTCGGGCAGACGTCTATTTCCAATTCTCTCCGGTAGGTACCTGGGGGATTTCAGAATCAAATGGTAAGTGTTCATGTCGCTGACCTGATCCCCAACCTGATCCCTGGCAGCGTGCGGGGCTCCCTCCTCCCCCAAATCCCCACCAGCACGCGGCGGCACCCTCTTCTAGCCCCGGCCGCTTCACCGCGTGCGGCCTAATCTCACTTCGGCCTTAACGCAGAGCCTCTCTTGGGCTCCACATAGGACAGAATATCCCTGCGTCTGCATTTGCGATGTGTCCACTCGGTCTTTCTCCGCACCCCCCCCGCCCGCTTTGCACCCTCCCGTCCTGTTATATTGTGACCAGAGAAGGGGGCCCACGGGGTGTCCATGCAGGGACTTTGATACTGTTTCTGGCCTAGAACGTCGGCGAGTTTTACAAACGTTCAACAGGAAGTTGAAATGAAACATGGTCTCACGTTGACGGAGGGGACAGAAACTCAGCTCGGACGGAGCCGAGCCACCAAGGGGACGTCCCAACCAAGAAGGCTTCGTGTGTGTCTTGATACTCTGGGCTTGTCCCGGGTTTCTGCGGGTTTCTCTGTTTCTTGCTCTCCTCTTCTTACCCTGCTTCTCTCCGTGTGCTGTCTCGGCGACTCGTAATAGACGCACGAGTCTGGGGCAGGGACGCATGACGGACAAGCCTCCGATTTAGCAGAGGAAGCAGGACTCGGAGGAGGCAAGACTTTCCTGCACGGTGCTCGGGCAAATGCCCAGGGGAGGGCTCGAGTCACAGCGGTCCCCAGGCGAGGGAGCTGCAGACCAGGACCCAGACCCACCCCCTCCCCCAACACACAGGACCCCACAGAGAGGAGGAGGAGGAGGGTCACATCCCAAGGGAGGGGGGCGCTCTCCCCAGAACCAGACAGAGTGAGGCAGCCGAACACTCACATGCCTCTTGCCCCTCCAACAAGACGCACAGCAGAGCATCGCGAACGACAGGCTCCGGTCCTGGGAGGCCTGATGCGTTCCCACGCGCTGCGATTTCTCAGAAAAGCTCACGTCTCCACTGTCCTAACAGGTCTCCGTGCTGCATCTTTCCTGTATGAAAATTCACGAATAGGAACCCTGGGAGGGGTTGTAACTTTGAGCTGCAAAAACTTCCTTTCTCCTGTTTCATGATTTTCGTGGATGATGCTTTTTTTTTTTTTTAAGATTTTATTTATTTATGATAGAGAGACAGCAAGAGAGGGAACACAAGCAGGGGGAGTGGTAGAGGGAGAAGCAGGCTCTCCCCCGAGCAGGGAGCCTGATGCGGGGCTCGATCCCAGGACCCCAGGACCATGACCTGAGCCGAAGGCAGACGCTTCACCAGCTGAGCCACCCGGGCGCCCCCCCTAATCACTTTTCTCGTGTAATGTTACACATGGTTTCCACCGTGTCGTTGCAAAGACCTTCCAGAACTTGAATCATAAGCCTGCGCTGAATGTCCTTGCATGGACGCAGCGTACTTGATGGAAGTCAGGTGCCCACGGAGGAACGCTGAGCTGTTTCCCATGCACGGGCCAGCTCTGCTGCGGGGAACACGCCGGTACACAAATACATCTTTCTGTGCCTCTCGGTTCTGTTTTATCTCCTTCAGACATTCCTTACGTGCGGAATTGCCTAATAGAAGAGGCGGAGTGGTCAAAGGCCCTGGGATGGCCCCGGCGAACTGCTTTCCAGAAACGCGGAAGCCACTCGGACTCCCAAGCGCCTGCACCGGAGCTGGTTCCTCCCACGCTCCCCCAACCTCTTCCAGTGGCTCACAGCCGAGTTTTCATTTAGTTGGCAGCACGAGGTTTTAAAATTACAAAGACGCTCTGTCTGGGGATGAGTGTGCCCCGTGCCTACCTTCAAACTACTCATTTCTGGGGATAAGGCTGGGGAACCAGTTCTGCGCCCAGTGTTGCGGCCAACGTTGCGATCCCACCGTTGGGGGCTCACACCCTGATGGGGAGGAATTCAAACCAAGAAACAGTCAAAGAACAACAAATGAACTCAACGAAGAAACCCACGTTTATTTGCAGAAAGTGATCGAGCTGGAAAGGCGGAAATGAGCCTGTTGAAGAGAGGAGGGGAGGGTACAGCATGGCAGGGAGGTCAGGGCAAGATAGAGGAATTCTCTCCAGGAGGCAATTTGGCAATTCATGTCAGTCGTAAAAATGCTTGAGTGTTTTAATGAGATTTTCACACCAAAATGAGTGATAAATTTTGATCAGAAGGAATCATGCTGACGAAGCCACAGGGAAGGCATGCATGCTGGTGCACACTGACCCCTGGTGCCTGCTGACCCCTACTGCATACTGACCCCCGGTCCATACTGACTTCTGGTGCCTGCTGGTCCATACTGACCCCTGGTGCCTGCTGACCCCTACTGCATACTGACCCCTGGTCCATACTGACCCCTGGTACCTGCTGACCCCTACTGCATACTGACCCCCGGTCCATACTGACTTCTGGTGCCTGCTGACCCCTACTGCATACTGACCCCTGGTCCATACTGACCCCTGGTACCTGCTGACCCCTACTGCATACTGACCCCTGGTCCATACTGACTTCTGGTGCCTGCTGACCCCTGGCGCGTACTATCCCCTACTGCATAGCGACCCCCTGGTCCATACTGTCCCCTGGTGCATATTGATCCCTGGTGCATACTGTCCCCTACTGCAAACTGATCCCTGGTGCAAACTGACCCCGGTGCATGCTGTCTCCTGGTACACACTGTCCCCGACACAAACCGCGCCGCCATCTTTTTGCAAAGCCGCTGGCGGACAGAAGCTCCCGTACTATTTTCACAGCGTTGGGACCCAGGACCCGGTGCTCATCTCCTGCCCATGAGGATGATGTGTTCAAGTACGGTGGCATTTTCAGAGGTCAGCAGCGATCTGCTGTCCCCTCTCTTCCAGGTAAGGGACCTGGGCTCAGTCCCAAGACTATCCCATTGGCTTCAGGTCTCCCCTGCCTCAGCCCTGCCATATCCCAGTCCCTCCCTGGCTGTCTTCACATTTGAGTAGCAGGCAGAGCCTTCTGCGTTCATCCTACAAGGGTTGGAGATTCGGCTGTGCCCCCGGCCCTCTCTACAGGGGGCCCCTGAGCGAACCAGCCAGACCACACTGCCTGGCCTCTCGGACTTCACTAGTCCACACCGCACCATGCTGGTTCCATATTTATATTTATGGCAAATCCTGACCGGGGACTGTGAGTCCTCCTACCGTGTTCTTTTTTGAGATTGTGTTGATGACTCAAATTCCTTGGTATCTCCCCACAAATTTTAGAATTAGCTTGTATGTCTTTTTTTTTAAGTGTGCAGAAATTATGAATGGGATTGTGTTACACCCTTAGATCAATTTGAAGGGAATCAAAGTCTTAAAAATAGCAAATCTTCCAATCCATAAACAGAATCTTCTTTATCTAAATCTTTAATTCCTCTCAGCAATAAAGAAATCAGAATATACTGAGGGGAGACGAGGACCTGAATACTTTTATTATAGAAAATGTTTATAAAATTTAAGTTTTAAAAACTCGATTAAACGTTATCAAAGCTCAAAGCAAGCCAAACCTTAAATACTAAGTAACTCAGGAAACTGCACTTTGTATAAATATGTACATGCACAAGGGGGTGCCTGGGTGGCTCAGTCGGTGAAGCGTCTGCCTTCAGCTCAGGTCCTGACCCCAGGGTCCTGGGATCGAGCCCCGCATCAGGCTCCCTGCTCGGCAGAGAGTCTGCTTCTCCCTCTCCCTCTGCCTCTCCCCATGCTTGTGCTCTCTCAAATAAATAAATAAAATCTTTAAAAATAATAAAACATCACACACAGTTCACAAGGTCAAAAATGGATCATTAAAACACTCTTCACTGCCAGTAAAGGACAGCGACTGCTCTCCGCACCCTGGGTATCCTCAGAGGAAAGGTGCATACACCCATGAACCCACAGATCCCTTTTGGCTGCACAACAGAAGTAAAACCATATATTATTTGTAGAGGGTTGAGCCGTGGCCCCCAGAAAGACGTGTCCAAGTTCTAGTCCCTGGGACCTGTGGGTGTGACCTTATTGGGAAATAGGTTTGCAGACGTGACTGAGTGAAGGATCACAAGATGAGGCTGAGCCCTAAACCCAACGACTGGCGTCTTTACTAAGGCTGAGGAGAAGGAGGTCCGAGACACAAGGACGGAGAGGAGGGGACCCAGGGGAGAAGGCCCTGTGAAGATGGACGCAGAGAGTGGGACGGTTCCCTGGGAGGCCAGGAATGGCCGGCGTCCTCCTGCGGAAGCTGGAAGAATCAGGAAGGCTTCCCCGCCTCGAGCCTCTGAAAGAAGCAAGCCCTGCTGACACCCTGATTTCAAACGAGTAGCCTCCACGACCGCAGGAAAAACAACTTCTGTTGTTTAAGCCCCCACGTTTGTGATGATTGGTTATTGCGGCCCTGGGAAACGCAAGCAATGTCGTTCCACACTTAGGGGTTTTTTTCCCACAGAGTAACACGCCGCCTTGGAGAGCTTACGTGTCCACTCGGCTAGGCTCTCAGCTACATGTGTGCGACCAAACACGAATGGAGGTGTCTCTGTGAAGGTATTTTGCAGATGTGACTCACATCCACAATTGGTTGACTTGAGGTCAGGGAGATTGCTCTGGATAGCCCCGGTGGGTCTGACCTAATCGGTTGAAAGACCTTAAGAACAGAGCTGAGATTTTAGAGGAAGATGGCAGTCTGCCCACGGACAGCAGCTTCGGTACCCAGAGGTCCAGCCCGCCTTTCCGGACAGCCTGCCCTGGGACTTCCAACCTGTCCAGGAGGCTCCCCGGTGATGGTGTAAGCCAATTCCTGGCAGGAAATCCCTTTATGTTTGGCATTTCTGGTCTTGGGGTGGAACCTAAATAAAATCGAGGGCCCTCGTCTATGCTTTCTGTGCTCACGTTTCCCTGCCCTCATCAAAGAAATGCTCTGGCATCATCGATGGCTCGGGTCACCGCTGGTCCCACTCCTGGGGGCTGCCAGGGGCCACCACTCTGTCCTCCTGCGGCAAGATGACCTAAATACACGTTTGCTGTGAGTGGCTCCAACCCCGCAGTCGCCTCGCAGATTCCTACGTGGTGGCGTCCTCACGACACTAGGTCCCAAGCCACCTGCTGAAGCTCTGAGGACACAGCCGTGCCACTCTGGGGCACGAGTTCTCCCGTCAGCAGTGTTCACGCGAGGACAGGAGCCTCTGAGAAGCGGTAACCCCACAATGCAGCTGCCCTAAACACCGAGGAACCCGAAACGGTGACACGGAGAGCAGCCCGCTCGTGTCTGGAGCCAGGACGGGGAAAATACCAGGCTCAGCCCCAGGGAGGACTATGCCATCAAAATACCCCAGAGACCGTGACCACCACGGTCGGCGCCCGGAGCTATTCCTGTGTACTCGCGGGAACCCAGCCGGACGGGCAGGGCCGAAAGGGGCCAGGGCCGAGGACCGCCGCGCTCTGTGGGTTCAGTGACGAGCCTTCCCATGACCATCCCGGACCTTCGGAGCGGGCGTGCGTCTCTCAAGGCCCGCGGTGCAGAGAAACTCGGGATCTGAAGCAGGGTCACTTGCTGCAGTGGGCCCGCGACACCCACCAGGGCCCCTCACCCCCTGTCCGTCAGCATCCAGTTCAACAAGCCACGATACACCCAACCACGGAACCACGGAGAAGGTCAAAGGGACAAGGCGGGTCTATCCGTTTGATGGGACGTAACCCTCAGGGCACCTTGCTAGGGGAAACAAAGCAGCGTAGAGAACACTGTGAGGGGTTCGCGACCAAGGGGAAACCACAGGAGGCAGGAGGGGAGGAAACGCTCCAGGCATCCTTGCCGGGGAGCACCGAATGCCCCAGGAGTAAATCTAGGAATTTTCTAGATTGCTTCCAAAATGGAGAACCAGGTTTTCGGGGACCAGATGGAGGGAGGTTTCTCAGTCTGTATCTGCTGAACTTCAGGATTTGGCACCCCTGGGCACACCCCACTGGCCTCGCTCAGTTGGCAGCCACAGAGGCCGTGGCTGCGGGGGGTTGGGGGGCAGAGCTCAGAGGCAGCCGCGAGGCTGGGGTGGGGGGGCTGGCCAGGTGCCGTCCTTCACTGGCGGGAGCCCAGGTTCACACCAGCGAACCCGGACACGCCTTTGGTCCTCTGAGCCCCCCTGTGCTCACTTGCAAAGTGGAATTTCCACAGCACCTTTAGGTTCAAACACTCCTGACGCTGAATGCAATTCTTCTCGTTCTCACTGAGAACTAGAAGCAGAGAAAGGGGCTTTTTAAAAATGTATCCTTTGGGAGCCCCTGGGGGCTCAGTGGGTTGCGTCTCTGCCTTCTGTCAGGTCATGATCCCAGGGTCTTGGGATCGAGCCCCCCATCGGGTTCCCTGCTCAGTGAGCCTGCTTCTCCCTCTCCCTCTGCCTGCCGCTCCCCTGCTTGTTCTCTCTCTCTCTTTCTGTCAAATAAATAAATAAAATATTTTTTAAAAAATGTGTCCTTTGTGGCCCCTGCGTGGCTCAGTCGGTTAAGCATCTGCCTTTGGCTCAGATCACGATCCCAGGGTCCTTGGGGGGGTCTGCTTCTCCCTGTCCCTCTGCCCCTTCCACTCGTGCTCACTCGTGCTGTCTCTCAAATGAATAAATAAAATGCTTTAGAACATTAGAATAACATACAAATTAAAAATAATTGTATCCTTTGGACATATCTTCATATTCTTTCATCAAAAAACAGCAGGACTGGTCGGTCGAGCGACCAGCTCTTGGTTTTGGCTCAGGTCAGGATCTCAGGGTCGTGGGATGGAGCCCCGTGTCGGGCTCCCTGTTCGGTGGGAGTCTGCTCGAGGATTCTCTCTCCCTCTCCCTCTGTCCCTCCCCCCGATCATGTGTGCGTGCTCTCTCTCTCTCCTGCTCTCTCTCAAATAAATAAACATCATTCTTTTTTTTTTAAGGATTTTATTCATTTATTTGACAGAGAGAGAGCACAAGCAGGGGGAGCAGCAGGCAGAAAGAGGGAGAAGCAGGTTCCCCGCTGAGCAGGGAGCCCGACATGGGGAGACCCTGGGACCACGACCCCAGCCAGAGGCAGACACCAATGAGCCACCCAGGTGGCCCTAAATATCATCTTTTAAAAAAAAAGAAGCAGGGTTTTAAAAGGCAAAGGAAACCTCTTGCTTTGTGTGAACTAAATGACATCTCTTTGTTTGGGTTCTTTCAGACAAAAGGTGTCCCAACGAACGACGGCATTGAGATAGGACGTGTGTTTGACTCAGAGGGGGATTTGCAGCCCAGGTCTCGGACCCCCGTTCCCCGAGCCCGTGGCTTTATCGGTGGAGCTCAAAGGACTGATAGAGGATGCTTGAGCTCACCTCCAGCAGCCAGGAAGAACAATTAGCAAACCCATAAATGGGCTTTTGCTTGCCGCTTTGAAACCCCAAACTAATTAATGGCTTTGAAGTAAGGGCTTCACCCCAGAGTCTAGAACTTTGTTAAGTGTAAGTCATTTTTAAATTTGTGAAAATAATGCGTTTCACACCAGAAAAAAACTGTGCTCCTAAAATCGTTTTACGTTCGAACAATTCTGCAAAAAAAAAAAAAAAAAAGCAGATGTGGGACGTGTGACAGACATGATTGATTTGTGTGAGGAAACCACCGAAACCCAAGCATCGAGCACGTTCGGGTGGACTTACAGCTCCCAGGTCTGCCGAGAACACAGGGACAGACTCAAGCCCGTCGATCTGGGGCAGGAGTGTAAATCAGAGCAGACCCTCGGGGACTGCCGGGCAATTCCGAACAAAAACAGCAGATCCCCGTGCCCTTTGCTTGCCACTGCAGACATGCCGGCGCCCTGCACGGGCAAACATAAAGGCGTTCATCACCGCACTGACCCTAACGGGAGATGCTGGAATTGCGGACTGATTTGGTTGCAAAATTAATAAACGGCACCGTTTAAGACAAAAGCCTTCTGCAGTGGGAGCTCTCCCACGGGGGGCTGTGGTGTGGTCTCTAAGGCAACCTCGTAAAGTGGTTGGTTAACTGTCCCCTTCTCACTGCTTGTGACGGTGTTCGTCGGTGTCCCCTGCCCCAAGCGTCCGAGGTGGGGAGGTCCAATTTGTGCGGGCTCCTTCCACACCTGGCCTGGCCGCCCCCACCAGGCACCTGTGGAAAGGACAGGACCGGTTCCAGGGGCAGATCTGAAGCCAAGTAGGAGTCCTTTCCTTCCTGTGTGGAAGGAGGGCTGGGACGGGCTGCCCTAGGCAAGACATGTTCTCAACAACAGAGCTGCGGTCAGCTTCGGGGTCTCCTGGGTCTCTGGGCTGGGGTCAGTATTCGCGAGGCGTGCCCAGGGAATCCTTAGGCAAACGGAGGAGTTGGGGACTCCCACGGGCGCCCTATAGCCATGCTTATTTTCACTTGGGTTCAGACACCTAAACACTGTCTCACGCAGACGCAGTACTTATCCTCTGCGCACACGAAGTTGGAGTCCCGGGACATGGCTCCCCGGTAAGCCACACCTCGGTCTTGCCCACGCGAGGGGACCGGGGGGGGGGGGCAAATCATCACGTTACATGTTAAAAATGCTGCAATGCATTGTTGCAGACCCTGAGCCCCCTCCACGCAAACTGCCCGGTGGACGTGGCGACGGTCCTCCTTTCGCAGCCCACCCTGACTGTA
Organism: Meles meles; assembly: GCF_922984935.1. Lineage (NCBI taxonomy): Eukaryota > Metazoa > Chordata > Mammalia > Carnivora > Mustelidae > Meles > Meles meles. The sequence goes on from NC_060083.1 coordinate 61,980,120, forward strand.
GTCAGGACCCAGTATCTGTACGAACCAAGAGGTGCCCTGAAGCTGCTTTGTAAGGCGCGACTCCTGGTGCTTAGTTTTCGTGGTCCAGTGGGGCAGAGCACGGGATGCTGGCTTCGTCTCAAGCCCTGACTTCCTTCCCATCAGGAGGGACCTCGCCATTCCTTGCTCCCCGCTCGGCTTCTCGGTTCGTGGCAGCGGCCCCAACACCGCGGCTCCCGTCTGAGCGACGTCTCAGACACCGGTGAGCTCGTGCTCGCCCTGGGCTCTGCCGCTTGCATGGAGAGAAAAGGGCGTTCAACGAAGGTTTGGTCCGAACACCTATACGCCTGCGTGTCTACTGTCCTTCCGTGCAGGCTGCAGACGCCCTCGCGCGCAGGAAAACCTACGCTGGAGTAGAAGCAAACTGCACCTGCCTCAGCATTCACCCAGGTGCCGGCGCTACTTCTGCCCGCAGTGGGATCACAGCCTACCCCCGGCGCCCCTGTGGGCCTGCACCGTCCGCGTACATGACCTCCAGCCACGGGTGATGATGACATCTCCATGACTTGAAATTAAATACAATTAAAAATTCAATTCCTGGGGCGCCTGGGTGGCTCAGTGGGTTAAAGCCTCTGCCTCCACCTCAGGTCATGGTCTCAGGGTCCTGGGATCGAGCCCCGCATTGGGCTCTCTGCTCGGCGGGAAGGCTGCTTCCTCCTCCTCTCTCTCTGCCTGCCTCTCTGCCTACATGTGATCTCCGTCTGTCAAATAAATAAATAAAATCTTTAAAAAAAAATTCAATTCCCTCGTAGCCCTGGCCACGTGTCCCTCGCTCACGGAGTAGCTGCAGGTGGCTGATGGCAAAGGAGGGGAAGAGGGCAGGTACCAGCCACGCCCATCATCTCAGAAAGGTCTCTCGGACCTCACAGCTACAGATTCGTCTGTTCCTGCCGGGACGACTGCAAATGCTGAGTGAGTCTTTGTTGGATGAGTAAGAAAATAATGAGTTCAAACTTGTCTTAGTAATTCTTAAATGGGACAGTCAAAACGGAAGACAGAATCTGCTACGGCCCAAACCTGTATTTGGACATAATCAGATTCGCTGGAATTATTTCAAAACTCCCTTCTTCCAATTTTGTCCTTAATGGGACACTTCACACATTTTGGATCAACCCTCACCCTCTTTATCTGCTCCTTTAATTCTAGTCAAAGTCGGTCATATCGTTGTCTCCAAGTAAATTATCTGAACGCGATTTTACCCAAACTGGGTGCTCGAAGTTGAATGGATGAGGTATGTGTTAAACTTTCCAGGAAATTGATTCTTGTTTCATAAGTTAGGATCAAATTCTAGACAAACTTATTTCTAAGGGCAAGAAAGAATTCCACCTTTTAAGCTTCCTTTCCCTAAAAATCATCATCATCATCATCATCAAGTATCCCAGGGAACCGTGGGTCACCAAGAGGAAACCAGAAACTTCCAGGACAAAACCCTCACACCGCAGACAAATTCCACAAGGAAACCTGAGTGGAAACTGATCCAGCTGTTTTTAGGATTACATTAAATACACCTTTGTCTTCAACTCCACAATTTACTGCCGAGTTCCAGAAGATAGCGATACGGAAAGAGCTGGAGATTGGAAGCGACTCTCTGGATCACAGGTTTCATCCCAAAACGACGGTTCCGAGCTGGGGCCCCTCCAGAGTGAGCCACCATTTCCACCCGCAAGGGAGCCCTCCCCTCCTTCCTTCCTTCCTTCTTAAAAAGCAGAATCTAGTTTGCAAATGTTACCCAAAGTCTCTCCAGGATATCAAATGAATGTAACATATTTAGCCAAATAAAGTGCAGAACATGCCAGAAATTGAAAGATGGGCTTCCGCAGTTCCCAATTTTTACAGCAGGCGTTTCCGTTAAAACAACAACAAAAACAGTAATAGAAAGTACATTTCTTCTGCAGAATCTTTATAAATATGGCTCTAACGAGCAAAAATTCCTTTTAGACATTCCCCTGCAACAAAACACGACTTTCTGACCTGCCCCGCAGAGAGAGCACGGTGCGGCTGCGTTCAAGGCAGAACAAAACCAGAAAACGGATTTTCATGAGGTTAAACTGTCTCGATGCGGGAAGACTTAGGGCAGGGCTGGCACGGGTCCCCCTGTCGCGAGTCTGACCCGGTCTGATTCAGGACCCAGGTGACTGAAGGGGCGGCACGGACCTCAGCGGAAGGGAAGAAAGGGCGGCCTGCCCACGACCCCCCGGGCTGCAGGCCACCCTCGAGTGCGCGAGGTCTCCCCCGGGGCGCGTGCAGTCGCGCCCGGACACGGCCCCGAATCCCCGCGGGCCGATTGGAGACCCGGTCCTAGGTGAGAACCACGTCCTCAAGCCTCGCCCCCGCCCCACACTCACTCCCCCAGAACCGAGGCAGAAAGCAGGGAAGGGCGAGTTGCCCTTCTCCCTGCGCGCCCCGAGTCTTGGGAGCCGGGCTCCACCCCCGCAGCCCCAAGAAGGAACCCGGGCAGCTCTCCTCTCCTCCGCCGGGCGCCTCTTCCCCTCTCGCCCTCGGGGGAAACAAGCTAGACCGCTCCCCCCCGCCCCAGCGCGGGGTCTCCCGTTCCCTCCCCGCCCCCGGCCCGTGGGGCTCCCGCGCAAAGCAAGAGACGCCTGCCCCACACCGAGGGGCCCCGCGCGGAAGGGGAGAGGCCGGGAGGGGCCCCGCAGCAGCGCCCCTCCGAGGCCGGGGCAGGAAGCGGCCCACTTCCCCGCTTCGGGCCTGAACAATGGCCCCTTGCCCGGAAAGCGAGGCTCGGAGAAGGGCGGACGCCCCGGGGAGCGCGGCCGGGGGTGGGCGCGCGGCCCCCGGGCGCCCCTTCCTGCCTGCGAGGAACCGGCCCGCGCCCGCGCCCCGGCCCGGCCCCCGCGCGCGCGGGACCCCAGCGCAGCGCGCCAGGCCGAGCCCGCCGCGAACAATGCGCGCCCCGCCCCGCGCCCGCCCCCGCGCGCCCATTGGCCGGCGCCGGAGCAGGGCGGCCCGCGGGGGCGGGCGCGGCGCGGGGGCGCGGCAGCGGTGCGCGTGCGCGGGGCGGGCCCAGCGCGGGGCGGGGGCGGTGCTTTGTGTGCGGCCGGCGGGGCGCGCGGTGGCGGCGGCGGCGGCGGCGGGGCCAGCGGCGGCGGCGCGGGGCGCGGGGAGCGGCGGGCGCCGCGGTCGGGGCGGGCGCGCGCGGCAGCATGGAGGAGCTGAGCAGCGTCGGCGAGCAGGTCTTCGCCGCCGAGTGCATCCTGAGCAAGCGGCTCCGCAAGGTGCGTGCGGCCCGGCCCGCGCCCGCCCCGCGCCCGCCCGCCCCGGCTCACGCGCCTCTTCTCTCCCCGCAGGGCAAGCTGGAGTACCTGGTCAAGTGGCGCGGCTGGTCCTCCAAGTGAGTCCCCCGCGGCGCGGCGCCCGCCTTCCCGCCCGCGCCGCCTCGGGCCCGGGGGCGGGGGCGGGGGCGTCCGCGCGCTGGGCGGGAAGTTCGCGGGGTCCCCGCGGGCTCGGCGGGAAGGGGGCGCGCAGCCTGCGCGGGGCCGCCCTTTGTTTACGGGCCCCGCGCCCCGCGCCCCGGCCCGCTTCCCTCCCGCGCCGCGCGCTCCTCCCGCTCCTCCCGCGCGCATTTGTTGCCTGCGTCCCCGGCCCGCCTCAGCCCTCCCCGCGGGACGCGAACCCCCCTCCTCCCGTCCATGTTTCCCCGCTGTAACCTGAGCTTCCTATTGATGGATGGAAGGGCTCCTTTCCCCCCGTTTAAAGTAAGGAAGGGGACTTGGCATCCCCGGAAGGAGCTCTGTTTGCAGCCCCTCGGGCACACCCGCTCCCCCTTTCTCCCCGCGCCCCACTTCTCTTTCTTCGCCCTCCCCTCCCGGTGCCCCGGCCCGCGCTCGCTTGGGCGCCGGCCACATTGTTCGTAATCTTTGGGCTGCGCTCCTGTGCCCCCCACCCCCCGCCTTCCCCTCCCTGCATCCTGGAGCAGCCTTCCCTTCCCTCGCTGGATCCGGGCCAGGCTTTGGGGGCTTCCCTCCCGGCAACTTCCCATTTTACTGGGATTTGTTTTCCTCCCGGGGGAGACCGAGGAGTTTTCCTGAGGCCGAGTGCTAGTTAATTGAGGGCTGAGGTGGTGGTTTCCCTTGGAGTTTGAGGCTGAGGTGGTGACCTTAAGGCCCCCAGTCGGCAGGAACCGACCTAGGCCTGGGTGGGATTTGGGGGGACTCTGCCACGGCACCGCGATGCCCTTGCCATCAGCGGGGATTGGAGGGCGAGGGGGGCGGGCCCTTTCCAGCTGTTTCCTGAAGTGGCCTGCCAGGGCCTGGTGTGTCTTGACTCCTTGCTTTTTGCTTTTGCAGACACAACAGCTGGGAGCCAGAGGAGAATATCCTGGACCCAAGGCTGCTCCTGGCCTTCCAGAAGAAGTGAGAACGTTAACAGCACACGTGGGAAGGGGGAGAATGTTGGGGAGACCTGTGGCCTGTCGTGTGGTGGTTCAGGGCCAAGCCGGCCTTGCAGGGGGCCTGGGCCTGGGCTGTGGTCTGAGGGCCTCCCCCTGGGGTGGTGGTCTGTAGGGCTGGGGTCAGCTTTGAGGAACCCCTCCTCGACCTTCCATCGGCTGGCTTGGCCGGCGTCATGTCCACAGCTCAGAAGTGACCGCGTTACTGCTGCTCCGGGTCTTTGTGCTGGCCAGTCTTGCAAAGAAAACCCTCTCGGTTCCTTCCTGAAAAGTCCTGCCTTCTCTTGTTGGCCTCTGCTGTTGAGTCATTTGCCAACGGCACTAATAAAAACCAGGATCGCAGGTTTGCCCTGAAAATGGTGGCCTGGCCGCCCAGTGCTACCCGAGTGTGCCACTGAGCAGGGGGAGGCCCAGAGAGGGAGCCGAAGCAGCACAGCAGAAAGTTAGTGGGTTCTGTACCGGAAACGACTCAGTATTTATCTTCAGGCTGCAAAACAGGTGGTACCGGGGCGGGGGGAGCTCCCTCGCCAGTCTCGGGGGACAATCCTACTTCTGTAATTTTAGATGCCATCTCTATTTTTAGATAGGAGAGCTGGTTTAGGAGAGACTTTGAGGTAGGCAAAAGGGAGGTGAGGCGCAGGTGACGGAGGGGCCAGCCGTCCTGGCAGGAGGGTCCAGGGAGCGCTGTCCCTAAGCACACTGCTGGGGGCGGGAGGGGGGCAGCGGGAGTGAGGACTTTGCTGCGGGTTGCCTGTTGCTAGACACAGTTAAATGAGTCGCTCAGAAGCTTTCCCATCTGGGGTCAATCTGGCCAGCTTGTTCTCTGGTCCACTTTTTACCCCCACTCTAGAGCGACATTTGGGGTCTTCTCCAAGAGGCCGTGGCAGTGGGGAGTGGGTAAAGCTGGGCTTTGGGCAGAGTTAGGAGGCACGAGGCCAGCACATGCTTTCCTCTGTACCTTTGGAAAAGCTTATCAGTGATCTGACTGTCTGCCGTTGAGTTCATAATTTGTAAGCCTGGGGGGAGGGGGTGAAGGGAGCTGGTCCGTTTCTCCGCAAGACAGTACCCTACCTGCTGCGACGGCGTGTGTCCTTCTCGGTTATTGCACAGCAGACGAGAACTGGGGTGAAGTATCCAGGCGGTGTGAGAGTTGAAAACAAGCGTGGGGTCTGGCTTACATCCTGGGGAAGAGAAGTCAGGGAAGTGGGTGGCTCCCCCGTGCGCCCAGAAGACCCCGCCCCCCGCCCTGAAACTAGGAGCTGGCTGTCCCTGCTTGGTGGGGCGGGGGGAGACGTGTAAGGGCAGGTGTGCGGTTCACAATCTGAGGGAGCAGGTTAGTGTGTCAGCGGAAGAGACTCAGGGGAAAGCCCTGCCCTTCTGTGACAGTTCAGGGTTGCTTTGGAGACTAGGAGCTCTGTCTGGTTGTACTAATTGCATTCTTTAAGCGGTGGCCTTCCAGGCCCCAGTGAGATGACTGCTTGCCCCTTTTAATTACTGGGAAGCTTTTCCAGATCAGCGTCTTCCCCGGGGTGGCCTGAGACGCAAGCTTTCTCGGGGGGTGGGGCTGGAAGCAGCTTTCTTGGCTTCGTGACCCCGAGTTCCGGGAGCTGGGAGCTGATTAAACGTGTCCTCCCAGAGGTGCGTGCTTTGAGCTCCAGCCACAGTAGGATCAGACACGAGACACGTTCTAGGAACAGAGGGGTGTTAGGAAAAGGAAACGGGAGAGGGAGCTGGGGCACCGGCTGTGGGAAGACCAGAGTGCGGGATGGGACCAGAGCCCTTGGTTCCCGGGACTGGGGCTCATAGACTGGAGAGACAGAGGCTGGGGCCAGGGGTCCTTGTCTGCCCGCGCGGCGCTCTTGTTTGGAGCGCTGGGCTTGGGCCGTGTGACAACTAAGGCTCCTTCTAGCAGGCTGTATTCTAGAAGTTCCATGAGACATTCTCCCTGTGGAAAGCGGCCGGGCTTAGCACAGGGCTGTCTGAAGAGGAGTCGGAGAAACTGGAGAGCTGTTCCTTTTCTAGCTTGGCTGAGATTTCTTTCGCTCAGTTTTACCCAAAGGCAGATGAAACCAATAGGTAAAAAGCTAATACTGTACTGGGAAAAGGAGAGTCCAGACGTCTGCCTCCGGTGCATTACGAGTGGCCGTGTTTCTGCAGCGGGGCTGGGGAGAAGCTACCTTGGGCCCGGAGCGCCGGTTGGGGTTTGGGGGTTTGGGGTTCCCATGTGGTGGGAGAGGGTGTGCGCACGGGGCTCCCGCACCCTGACTGGTGACTGTCTCAAGGGAACATGAGAAGGAGGTGCAGAGCCGGAAGAGAGGCAAGCGGCCCCGGGGCCGGCCGAGGAAGCACACGGTGGTGTCCTGCAGCCGGCACTCCAAACTCAAGGTGAGTGGCTGCTGGCCCACGTGGCCGCTTACCTCCCGCACCCCCTCTGCGCCGGAGGGTGGAGGGCTCGGCTCAGGGACTGGGTGTCCGGATGGGGACTGGGGATCCCGCTCGGGGACTGGGTGTCGAACGGCTGGCTTTTCCACAGCTGCTTTCGTCTCCCTGGCTCAGAAGGGGGGCCTCCTGCCTCCTTCCGTGCTGGTGGCTCTATGCCTCCGCCAGCAGGAGGCAGCAGCAAGCCCTTGCTCCCTGTCCTGCCCTGCCCCTGTCCCTCTGCTCCCTCTGGCCCGCCTCTGCCCGGAGGGCTGATCCCCTCCTGGGCTGGTTTCCTGTTCGTTTGTTGTCCCTTCCACACTCCTTTCCAGTGGACGGCAGGGGCAGACTTGGCTGCTGAGCACTTCTCTGCAGGCACAGAAAAGGAACTTTGTACACAGTAGGTGCCCATAGGTTCGCCGAGTAGACACAGCCAACCAGGGCAGCCACGGGGACGCACGCTTGGGGTCTGGGGCTGTGCCCTCTCTTCAGTTCAGAAGCAGGATGGGGAAAAGGGTCACGGCCCCAGTCTGGGGTGTGCCTGGGATTCCTTTCTCGAGGGCACTGCCCCAGGACCCTGAGCCCCACACAGTGTGGCCAAGAGCTCTGTCACGGACAAAAGCCACCCTTCTGGGAGGCTGTGATGACCTCACCTTAAGGCTTGTTGGCTGGTCCGCACAGCCTGCTCTCGTCTTCACATTTTCCTTTCGAGTAGGATGGTGGGAGCAAGGGGGGTCCTGTGCCCTCGGGCTCTCATCAGCTGGGGTGACCAGCCGGGGACCATCGAGGCGGGGGGCATGGCTGGGCAAGGAGGCTCTGGAGCCCCGGATTGGACTGGATCGTGCCAGGCTGAGGGCAGCAGGGAATTGACTCTGTCTCCCTAACGGGTGCCCTTGGAAGCACGGGCGCGGTGAGACGCAGAAGACGGCAGGCAGCAGTTTTGTTTTCCTGTGTGCTGGAATGTTCTGAAGGGGTCCGGTTCGGACGTGGGAGGGCTGGAGCAGGATGTCCTCTTGCTTGATTACGAGCACGTCCACACGCGACTCTGTCTGGCTCGTAAGCTCAGCACTTCCCTTTCCCTCTGCTGGGGAGCCTGCAGCGGCCCGGGGGCCCCCTTCAAGGCCGAGCCGGCCTGGCCTTGACCGCGCGCGCCCTTTGCTGCTTTCCTCTGCTCCGGAACCGCCCGTTCTTCGTTCCGCAGAACCTGGCAGAATCTCACAAGGGCTTTTCCCATCTCTTCTGGAACAGGCTGGCGAGGGCTCGCTCCCTCCTGGCTGCGTCTCTAGCGTGGCGGCCCCCGGCGTGGTCTCAGCGTGGAGGTGTCCGATGGCCCCAGGGCCCGGCCTTCCAGGCAGTGACCCCGTCTGTGCTTTGTCTCTGCAGGAGCCCGACGCTCCCTCCAAGTCCAGCAGCTCCTCATCTTCGTCCACGTCGTCCTCCACCTCCTCTGACGAAGAGGACGACAGTGATTTAGACGCCAAGAGGGGTCCCCGGGGCCGTGAGACCCACCCGGTGCCCCAGAAGAAGGCGCAGATCTTGGTGGCGAAGCCCGAGCTGAAGGATCCCATCCGGAAGAAGCGAGGCCGAAAGCCCCTGCCTCCGGAGCAGAAGGCGGCCCGAAGACCCGTGAGCCTGGCCAAGGCGCTGAAGGCTGCCCGGAAGGACCTGGGGGCGCCGGCCGGCAAGCTGCCCCCTCCGCTCAGCGCCCCTGTGGCCGGCCTGGCCGCCCTGAAGGCCCATGCCAAGGAGGCCTGTGGTGGCCCCAGCGCCATGGCCACCCCGGAGAACCTGGCCAGCCTGATGAAGGGCACGGCCGGCAGCCCCAGCCGGGGCGGCATCAGCTGGCAGAGCTCCATCGTCCACTACATGAACCGGATGAACCCGAGCCAGGCCCAGGCCGCCGGCAGACTGGCCCTCAAGGCCCAGACCGCCGGCAAGTGCGGCCTCGGGCTGGACCTCAAGGTGAGGACGCAGAAGGGGGGGCTGGGGGTCAGCTCCCCAGGAAACAAAGTCCCAAAGGCCCCCAGCGGTGGGGCCGTGGAGCAGAAAGGGGGGAGCGCTGGGGGGCCCCCCTATGTGCACAGTAGCAGCAAGGGCCCCGCAGCGTGCCTGGGCCCCCAGCCCGCACCCACCCAGGAGCTGAGCCTCCAGGTCTTGGACTTACAGAGTGTCAAGAATGGCACAGCAGGGGTGGGCGTGGTCGCCCGCCACGCCACAGCCAGCAAGGGTGTCCCTGCCACCAGCCCGGCCGCGGGGAAGAGCGTCGGGGGTGGCCCCACCGGGGGGAGCGGGACGCCCATGCCCTCCGACGGCAGCAAGAGTGAGAAGCTGCCCTCTAGGGTGACGGCTTTGCCCACGTCTGCGGGCAAGAGGGACTGTGTGAGGGGCAGCGCGGCCCCCGGCTGTCAGGAGGGCCACACAGCCCCTGGGGAAGGACGCAAGGCAGCCTTGGCGGCGGAGCTGAGCGCCGGGGAGGAGAGCAGCTCCGACTCAGACCCAGGCTCGGCCTCGCCGCCCGGCGCCAAACAGAACCCATCCGTGTCTGTCCAGACCAGCCAGGACTGGAAGCCCACCCGCAGCCTCATCGAGCACGTCTTCGTCACCGACGTCACTGCCAACCTCATCACGGTCACGGTGAAGGAGTCCCCCACCAGCGTGGGCTTCTTCAGCCTGAGACATTACTGAAGCCCCACCCGGCTCTGGCCTGCCCTTCTCTGGCCTCTGGTTTTGCTTCGATAACAGCCCTGTACCCCCAGGCCCTTTCTGGGGTCGGGGTGGCCTCCTTCCAGGGCAGGCTTGGAGGGACTTGCCCCAGCCCTGCCTGTGATTTCAGGCAGGGGAGTACCTTGATGCCTTGCCAAGGCCTGGCCTTGCCCTCGTTCCTACCTCTGGGCCTTTGCTTCACTTCCCACGTGCCTCAAGAAGTCTGCCTCCCGTATCGCGGGCCGAACATTCCTCAAGGCCGTCCCCTGTTTGCTGTTTGAACTGCCCTGCCCGGCCTGTGACGACAGGGTGGGGGTCAGCTTTCCCCTAGATTTCTGTGGGGGGAGCACAGCTGTTAGAGGAGGGATCCGCTCGGTACTTCCTGCCCGGTGGTGGGGAGGCGGCGGGGAAGCAGCGTGGACTGGACTGGGGGCAAGGCCTTGGGGGACTGCTCCAGGGCTCAACCAGGCTGTCAAGATGGGCCAGGGGGCAGGTAAGGGACCTTACCCGTCAGGACTCCCCTGCAGAATGGTGCCTGACTGCCAAGGACCAAGGGCCTTGTCCTTGTCCCTGTCCCTGTCCCATGCCAATAGCTCAAGGCTACGGCCTGAATGTCGAACAGGTGCAGGCCGCATCCCTTGGTGACCTGTGATTCCGGCTCAGACTGACAGCCGCAGCGCCCAGTGCTGGCCGGAGGGCAGCGCGAAGCAGGAGCAGACTCGTCCCCGAGCTGTTTCACTAGAACCTCCCTGTTTCCGGGGAGCAGAAGCAGAAGGGTGTCACTCTGGCTGCCCTCCTTTCTGCTGTTCTGTGTGAGGACAGCCGTGGCCCCACAAACTGCCTCCGAGAAACCGTGGAAGGTGGGAGTGTGGGCAGTCGCTGGAGTTAGGCGCACCCTCCCGTGGCCTGCTGGCTTCGGGCTTGGGACAGGTGTCTGGCAGCGGCCACCGTGCCCCCCTCTGCCACAGTGGGCGGGCACCGCCTTCCCTGACAATCCCTCCCACCTCTGGGGGTTCTGCATGCTCCTTCCCCACTGCCAAGCTGTGTCCCCGGACCATTTGGAAGTGGGGCGTGATCGGAGCATCCCCCGCCCCGCCCCCCAGCAGAGGGCCCCTGAAGAGGCTGGATCCCCCAGCCTGCCTGCCTGCCTGCCCCCAGATGGGCCGAGTCTGGGACAAGTCTGGTGTGGCTTGTGGCAGAAGGGTGGCTCAAGGAGCAGGGTCACCGGCTCTCTGTGATGCCAAGAGGAAAGTGGAGGTGCGGGGTCCCCTTCGGCCTCAGTGGTCGTTGGAAGCCAGCCAGCAGGTGTGGGCATTCCCTCTGTCCTGTTGCCTTGATCACAGGGGACCCTGGGCTCACACGGTGGGCTCAACTTTCTAAGGGGCGGCCCTGCCAGACCTTCTCCTTCGTCCCTCCCCGTCTGCGCCAAATACGAGAGACGGCTTGTGCTGTGAGTCCGTCTCAACAGTGTGCCTTTGGGGACAGGCCCATGTCCGGGACCTTGCCAAGGGGTGTCTATGTACAGCTTCTGGTCTCCTGCGCGGTAGCCGTGCTGGGCCACGGGGGAAGCAGTGCCCGTCTCTGCAGATCAGAGGGCTGAGCTACCCAGATGACCAGGCTGGAACCAGAGAGCGGGCAGGAGAGAGGAGACTTGCTTCCCCCCTCCGTCCTCCCCCAGGAGGTGGGGGGAGACGCTGCAGCTCCCTGCACAGCCTGGAAGAGGGGGATCCGGCATTCTGGGCCGCTGACACCAGCTTCCCCTCTGGTTCCTGGGCACCCCAGTGCTCCCTGGCTGCCTCCCCCTCGGCGGGGGGGGGGGGGGGCTGCTGGCCTCCAGGTTTTTGCATCGCCCTTTCTGCCAGGCACCGTGCTGCCTTAGAGCCCCCAGAGCCAGGCCACCAGCCGCCCTCCAAGCCCTTGGGGCCACCCTGGGCTTCTACAGGCCACTGGGTAAACGCTTGTCGGAGCTGACCTGACGTTGTCTGCAGCCAGGTCTCCAAACCCCGACGTGGTGCCTTTCTCTTTACCAGCTACTTCAATCCCAAAGTTGACTGCCTCACCTCACTCCCAGCCACTTTGCCTTCTTGCTGTGTTGTGTGGGCTTCGGTTTCTTACCGTTTTGTGTTTTTTTCTGGTGCTCGTGACTGTGGTTCGTGTTTAAAAGGGTGTGTGCGCGTGCGCATGTGTGTGTGTCCGTGCACACACATGTTGGTGTGACCGCCTGGGCTGGAGAGTTGATTGTCATGTTTACCAATAAAAGTAGTGCTTTTTTATTTGCTGCTATGTGTGCGTGCGTGTCCGTGCGTGGCTGGGCATCAGCCACGTCTGGTCGGAGAGTCGTGGAGTGTGTGGGGTTCCCGACACGGCTGCCTCGCGGTGTAGCCTGAGTGGGTGTTTTAATCCTGCCGTGTCTTTGTTTGCCTGTCATGGCTAGGAAGAAGTGGCCGGTCTGTCCTCTTCTTAAGAGGGTTTGACATATTTTTATATATATTTTTTGGTACCAAAAAGAGTGTGCCTTGTTTTGGTTACACTCAAAATTCTGACCTGACCAAGAGGGCTCTGGGCCCAGAGGTTTCATTAAGGGAAAACAGGGAGGCCCAGAGCTTTGGACCTGTGCCAATTGCTGGCTTGATTTGTGTTTTTTAATTTAAAAAAAAAAAATTTCATGTTTGCCACTTCTAATTGCTTTAAACTATGGCTGTTTGCTTTTTTAAAAGAGAGAGAACAAAAGTGAGTATGTGATTGCCCCGGGAAGCTTAAGATCTTCGTTGAACAGGATGGCAGCCCAGCCCCCGTATTCAATCAGGACCTACCAGTTAGAGAAGATGCTTCCCCCAGGAAGCCGGCGGTGGTTTGAGGGGAGGGGGTGGGAGGAGGGGCGAGGTAGTGCCTAGATGACTAGATTTTTGCTCAAGTACATTTAAAGAGTCTGTTGCTTTTCTAGTATTTTTGGAAAACTAACACTAGGCCTAGGTTGCAGGTTTGTTTTCTGGTTTCTGATGTTAATTTATTTTGCAGGGGAAAGACATTAGCAAGTGGTGTCGGGGTTTGTCTTACTTTCTGTTAACTTTTAGTATATCAATAAATTTTTTTTTTCAACCTTGTCAGCCTGGTTTATATCGTGTGTGATGCCCGGAAACACTAGTCTCTCTTCACTTGCCCTTTCTCGAGGCAAAACACTCTGGATGTGGGCTGAACCGAGGGACCAAAACATCTAAGGCTTCGGGAAAGGTTTAGCCCCTTTCCTGGAGCGTGGAAAAGGGTGTTTTTCTCTAGGCGAAGGGGTCGGGTTGGTTACGACGGTGACCCCTACACCAGCAGTTCACAAAGGGCAACTTGGCCACGACTGGACGTGATTCTGGTGGCCACGCCTTGGGGGCAGGGGTGAGTGTCGCTGCCCCTGACTTTTAGTGGACAGAGGCCAGGGACACTGCCCGACATCATAAACTCACTTTGAGACCTTTCCCAGAAAGTGATACTTCAACTTAACCCCAAAGACACTGTGCTGGAAAGTTCCATGACCCCTTGAGTCCCCTCCTGGGCTACCTCTTTAAAAGGACACAGCTCAAAAACCCCAGGGGATTTGCTCCAGCCGTTTGGTGTCATGGGTGCCACGGTAGACCTAACTCCGCTCATAAGGAGGTGGTTTGCCTATTCTAGAACCTTCCCTGAGCCTTCAAGGTTCGCATCACCCTCGGCCTGAATTTGTTCATTAATTTCAGCCTGCAGGGAGACGCAAGCTCCCTTTGAAGTGAAGACAGAAGTTGGACCTGGATGTTGGCCTTCGTTGGCAGGCTAGTTGGGGCGAAGGCCTGAATGTTTTCCCTCCTGAGGTTTTCACTACAAACAGAAATGCGACCCGGTCTCCAGAAAAGGCCAGGGATGTGGAAGTGCAGCTCCTGGGGGGCAAGGCCGAGGGCCTGCTGTCTTTGTTGCCCCTGCAGAGAGCCTGGGGCCCTTTTGTTTTGGAGAAGGAAGGTGGGCAGGGATGACGCCTGCCTTGCTGGCTTCTGGCTTTCGAGAGCCGCAGAAGCGGGGCGGGGATGGCCGGGAAGGAGTGGGCACGGCGCTGCCCTCGGTGGCCAGCTGGGCTTTCGTGGGAGCCCCTGTCTCCGGAGCCTCCGCCAGACGGGTGCGGGGCCCTGACCCACACCGGCCTTTGTTCGTTTCTGCGCGGCTGATCTGACGGCCTAATCCACTGCCTTCCCGGAAGGATGGGCTGGGCTGCTGAGGGGCCCGATCCGGCCCGCGGGGTCCAGCCCAGGGCGCCCGGCAGTAGGGCTCAGCAAGGCTCAGAGGCTCCCGGCGGCTGAACACCCCCTTCCTGCCCGCGAGGGAGGGCGCAGAGGGCGCGCCCACCGTGGCCCACCGTGGCCCACCGCGGCGTGCTCTGCGGCAGCTTTCCCGGCTCCTCTGGAGGCCCAGGAAGGCACCCGCCCGCCCGAGCGCTCCGCGAACCCACAACCCGGAGGGGGCGGCGCCGGCAGAGGGACAGAGGCCGTCGCCTCCAGAGGGCGCGCGCGGCCCGCGGACTTGGAGCCTCCCGCTCTTGGGACGCGCAGGGGACGTTCCCCACCTCGGCCTCCGAGCTGCCCCGGGGAGCCGAGTGCGCGACCCCCACCCCGACGGCTCCCAGGTGCCCCCGAACGCCTCCATCTCCGCAGTCTGCGAAAGAAAGCCCCGGCCCCAGTGTCCAGGCCCCCAAGGCTGGACGCCGCGGAGCGCCGCCAAACACCGAGCGGCTCGCACCTCAGACTGCGGCTGGATCGAGGCCCCTCTGGGCCCGGAGGGCTTTTTGGCGAGCGCAGGAAGTCAGAGCATGAGCCCCCAAGGCGCTGGTTGCCGGCCCTCTCGCCGTCGACTGGGATCGGTGCGTTGTAAGTATCAAAGGGACAGAAAAATGGATTCGATCCGCCGCGCTCCACGGAGCCGTAAAGATTCCAGTTGAGCCAGCGGCGGCCACAGCCGCGGACCCTGCCCTAGGGAGCAGGGGAGCCGACCCAGGGCGGAGGCGGCCCGCGGGCAGAGGTCTCCGCACCTGGTCTCCTGGAGAGCCTGTCAGGGAACGGGTACAGCGCAAGGAGCTCCTGGTCAAAGCCGAGGTGGATGGTGGCCAGCCAGCCGGGGAAAGGGGACAGAGTGGGCACCCTCCCATCTGCCTAAACACCAGTCCCCTCCGCTGCCCAAACACCCAGGAGAGGTCGCCTGAGGGAGTCCCGACCGAGCAGCTGGGCCGCCGCTCAGGGGCTGGCCGCCCGTGGAGCCCCTCGCCAAGCCACCCCACTCCATCCCCGCCCCCGACTTTACCCCCCTCCCCCGAGGGCGCAGACTCTTCTAGTCCGATGGACACTCAACGCCCCATGACCCGCTGCCCCGAGCCCGGCGCCAGTCGCTCGCTCCCTCCCCGATCCTCCCACTCAGCTCTCAGAACTGGGGAAAGAGGCGCGGAGAGCACCGCCAAGGGCGGGGTCCCCAACCCGTTGGCCAAAGACTGGAGATGCGCGGGCGAACGCGTCCCCGCGCCCCTCCCTTCGCGCTCATCCGGTGCGCCCAGGTCTGCCCTTCTCTGAGCCACAAGGTGCGGGGATGGGGTGCCTACAGGGGTGGGACTGGGACAATGCCATGGCCGCCCTGGGGTCCGGAAGGTGGCTCTCCCAAGCCGCCGCACGTCAGCTCCCTGCAAAGTCTTCCGCCTGGAAGGGCCAAGAACCCCCATCCCCACCCTGAGCGCTGCTCTCCCCCGACCGCGCCTCTCCCGGCCTTGGGGCTTCTACACCCCAAGAAGACCGGGGACGGAGAGGCTGGCGGGGGGCGGGGGCGCGGGGCTGCGCCGCGGCAGCGCCAGGTTCACTAATCACATCAGCGTGCTCTGCGCCGGCTCCCAGCAGCCAGTTGCCTAGCAATACCCGCGAATTCAATTCCTCAATCAATAGGCGCGAGGCGCTGCATTTCGGGGAGCGCTGGCGAGGCTGGGTGGGTCTGGGGGGCGGGTCCCACGACAGCATCAGGAAGCAGACCCGGAACCGCCAGCCGCGCGTCTGCGGGGCGCCCCGGCCTCGGGCACCAGCGCCGTCGGGTCTGGGGGTGAGGAGCGCTGGGGGGGGGGGAACCCCGCCAGAAGAAAGGGGACCCTAAAGGTCGTGCCCATCTTCCTGATGTCCCCGAGCTCTGCCTGGGTCCCAGAGAAGTGCATCCCGTAGGTGAGGAAAACCACGACCTCCCCGGGAGGCTAAGGAGAGGCATACCCCACTCCCACCGGAGCCCTCTCCCCCCTCCCCCAGCGGAGAAGTTTCCTGAGTAGGGGACCGGCCTTTGCTGGGGGAATCCTCCGGGGCCGACGGGGGTGAGTGGGGCGTGGGTGGGATGGGTAATGAGACTGGAAGAAAGGGTCCTCTTTCCCGGGGCCAGTGTACCCTCTGGTGGGGGCGGGGAAGGGGAAGGAATAAAACCGAGACATGTCTCTATTTACAAAGTATATATTTAAACACGTAGAAAGCGGTATTGGGTACAGACATTCACGACCGCAGAAGATAGGTACCGAAGCTTCGCTCTTGAGCTGAGGCGGGGATCGATTGGAGATTTGTACAAATCCTAGAATTAAATAAACTCCACACGACGCGCACATCCGGCGCGGTTGCAGACTCCCAGCCGCGCGGCCCTGGCCCACCCCCACCCCCAGGTCAGCGTCGCAAGAGCGAGCGGAGAAGACAGACACACGCACGGCCACGGACACAGGCGGACAGAGGGGCGGCGGGGGCAGAACCAGGCTGGCCTCGGAACGTCGGAAGGAAGGGGCAGAGTCAGCCCCGAGGGAGGGAGCGGGGAGCCACGAGAGGACGGGAGAAAGGAAGGCGGCAGCCAGGTAGACACGCGTCCCCGAGTCACCGTCCACTGGGTGACAGACACGTCCCTTCGATGAAGCTTCATCTGAAAACAGCGTCCACATTTTAGTCGACACACTTGGTCAACGGCGCTTCTTTATACAAAGTCAAAAATACCAGTTTTACAAACGTGAGCGGATAAAAATCCCCTTTCCGGGGGCTCCTCTTTATAGGCGCAATTTGATATTCAAAAACAAATAAAATCACGTAGTACACCGTCTTCCTCTTCTTCACCCCTCTCTCTAAAGGCAAGAAAGTCTGGAGGAGAGAGGGAGGCGGGGAGGTGGGGAGTGCAGAGGACAGGGCGGCTGCTCCCACCCTGCACCCCATCCAGAAGCTCCCCCAGCCTCGGCCCCCCGCCTCGCTCGCCCCGAGTCGCGCTCCCGCCCGCGCGCAGGGCCCCCACGCCCTCCCCAGACGAGCCGCGGGCAGTCGGATCTTCCTAGCCCTTTAAGGGCCGGGGAGGCCTGGGGGCCAGGATCAGTCCTCCAAGAGAGGGAGGGGTGGGGGGGAGGGGAACAGATTTGTGCTTTCCAAAGAGGGGCGCGCGTTCTGCGTCCCTGGAGCGCACGGGGGCGCCCGGGCCCCGCCGCCGCGCACGGCCTCCCCCGCCGCGGCCGTCTCTTTTCAACTCCGCTCCTCCCGCCCCCTTTGGCGGAGTTTGAATGTCGAGTTCAAATAGAGAACACTCCGCGAATCGAAAAGGCCTATAAATTATAGCTTTTGCTTTTAGAAAGGGGGGGGAGGGAGGAAAAACCAAAAGTTCTGATGCTCATTCTTGGATGAAAACCTCGCCGCGCCCCTCCTTCCCCTCGCCCGCAGGAGCCGCCGGGGATGCGGGTCCTGCCCGGCCCCGAGCCCCCGCCGCACTCCCCGCCGGGCCTGGGCGCGGAGCCCCCCGCTCCCGGCCGCGCCCGCCGCGCGCCTCCCTCCGTGGTCCCGCAGGGTGGGCCTGCCTGGCGGTGCGTCCGTGCGAGCGCCGGCGGCCCGCCCTCCCCGAGGGAGGCCGGCCAGTCCAAGTCTTCCCGGGAGGCGGGGGCCACCGTCTCTTCTGCAGGCGAGGCTAGAGGACGCGGAAAGGAGAGTGTCCACCCCCAAACACTTTTCCTGGAAAACAACGACTGTCTCGAACTCTGGGCACGGACATGCAATCCTCCCAATTTATCCTGGCATTTCGGGAATGTAAACAGATTCGCTGGATTTCTTTTCTTTCTCTGGAGTAAGGAAAGGAATCGAGGGAACCGGGAGACTCTGTCCACATGACATACACACGAGCTGATCGGCGTGCGTCACACACACGTTAGCTCCCGTAAAGTGCATTTCCTGATGTGGTCCTGGGGGGGATCTGCTGGTCCCGCCCACCTGCAACTTTTACCTTCAACATCACACACAAAAGTTATTCAAGTGACTATCCCCCCCCCCAACAGACTTCTCAATCTTAACAAAAAAAAAAAAAAAAAAAAAAGGCAAAACACACTGACCCCACCCCCTCTTTTTCTGATTGGGGAGCCCATCTTTTGTTGGCCTGGTGGGCCAATGGGAAGAGAGAGAAAACCCGGGTCCTGCTTGGTTCCAGGGGTCTGCCCTGGGGCTGTGGGAAAAGGGAGGAGGGGCGAGGTGGGTAGGCTGAGTCCCTCCGGACACCATCAGAGGTCCAGTACCCAGGTCCCCAACCTCCCTAGTGCCCTGGGTGGCTGAGGGGCGGCGACTCAGCCCGTCTGCCCCAACTAAACCACACTAAGTCTCTCTTTCTCTCTCTCCTTGTTTAAATAAAACAACTTCAAGAGTTGAAATATATATATTTAGATATTTTTTCTTAAATAACATATTTACATCTAATAGAAAATATAACTCTAGAGATAATCTTTCCAACCAAAACTGAGGGGAGGGAGGAGGAATGGAAAGGGCTGGGCGTGTGAAGTTAGGGACAGGACCAGCCAGAAGGCCGCCTCCCACCCAGAAATAAAAAGCGTTATGCCAAGTTTGCGCTCCCACTCTCTCTCCTGCTCTCTCGTCCTGGGATCAGCCCACCCAGCAATTCATCTTTTCTCTTTAAAAAAGCCTTGGTCCGTGTTACTTTCCTTAATGGTGACGGTCAAAAAGTTTGAGGTCACGTCGGTGACCACCACCTTCTCCAGGTTGGTCAGAGAGGGACTCCAGGACTCCTCCTCTGGGTCCCCCAGGATTCTGGCCACTGGGATCCTGGCGATGAGGGAGGGCCTTCCCCCCTGGGCCCCCATGTCCCGATACAAGCCCCCCACAGAGCCGGGGGTGCCTGAGCCATGCCGGACCCGGGGGACACCTGGGTCCATGGTGCCCTGGCCTCTGGCCTCCAGGAAGGTGGCCCTGTGCTTTATGACCCTGGCCGGAAAGGTGTCCACAGCCAGCTTGCCCGTGGCCTCCGCCGGGCTAGGGTTGGCCACACCGCACTGGGCCAGGTCCGAGTCCTGCCTCCGGGCCAGCTGGATCACGCTGTGGCCAGCTGGGAACTTTCCTGCCCCAGAAGGGGCCTCGTCCAGCTTCCTGCCCTTGAGGTAATCTCCGAGGCCATCACTGGCTTCTCCCAAGGGCCTCTGCGAGGGGTCCAGGAGCTCCTTCCGGGGCTTGGGGCCTCGCTTCTTGGAGCTGTCTCCGGGTGAGCTGGGTTTGTCATCCGTGCGGCTGGCACCCCGCTCCCGCTCGCGCTCCCTCTCTCGGTCCCGCTCCCGCTCGCGCTCCCTCTCCCGCTCTCGGTCCCGGTCCCGAGGGGGCTCCACTCGGCAGGTGCTGCTGGGGCTGCTGCTGCTTCCCGGTGGGGACAGACCCATGTTCCGAAGGCCCTCACGAGCTCGAGAAGTAGAGGCCAGGTCCTGGGGGGCACGTCCAGGGTAGGGGATCCGGATGCCTCGGGCCGAGTCACTTCGGAACTCGTAGGTTTTGGCCTTTGCCTTGGCCTGGGCCTGTAGGAGAGAAGGCACGTCAAAAGCAGAGCAGGGCCCCCTACCTACCTTCCCCCAGGACCCCTCTTTCAGTGAGGGCCTTCCTGCTTCACCCTCGGATGCCTCAGAATTTCTATATGGGGGGCTGGAGCTTAGGGGGACGCGCTGGAGAATTCGTCTGGAAGCAGCCATTTGCACCAAGCACACTTCTTGCTGGTACTGGATTATGTGTCTACTGGGGATGGCCGTGGGCACAGTCCTAGCATGGCTAAGCCCCTTTCCCTAAGACACCCCTTGGCACCACCACTGACCAGGTGACAGCCTGTCTGGGGACTCCTTCCTACATTATAAATAAGCAACATGATGGGACACCCCGAAGGTCCATAAGCCCTCAGAGCCCCCTTCCCCAAAACTCACACTACAACACTGCTGCCCACCACTGGGCACTGCCATCTTACCTTGAGGAGGAAGGTTTTGGGTTTGGGTCCGCGCTTTTTGGGGCCATAGAGCTCCATCTCCCGTTCCCTGGAGACAGAAAGGAAAGAGAAGGGGGGGGGGTGTGAGTAAAGAATCTAGCGGGACTCCAGTCCAGGCTGGACCTGTGTCCCTAAGTTAAGGGTCTGAGCCTTGAAAAGGCCTGTACCTTTCCTCAAAGGCTGCGAGCAGGCGGGCATCCAGGATGTTTTCCTCCGGCTCCCATGTGCTGTACCTGGAGGGAATCAGGAAGAAGTGGGCGTCAGTCCCGGGAGCAGGGAAAGAGCGGCGGGTGTGTGTGTGTGTCTCTAACTTTTCTTGCATTGTGCTGTATTTCCACGTAAAGGGAAAAAGAGGAAGAAAGAAACCTCCCGAACAACAGTCTGGGGCTGAGAATTGCATATAACCTACTTACTTCTGAGACCAGCCCTTCCATTTCACGAGGTACTCCATGCGTCCCTGCGGATGCAAAGGGGAAAATGCGTGTGTGCAAGGGGAGAAATGCATGACGAGGACACAAGAAATACATGCAGAAAATGCATGCACCAAATGAATGCGCGAAATCCCACCGCGAAAGGCACGCGCTCGCCGCATCACCCCTGCACGAAACGCTGCACAAAGTGCATGCACCGGCATCCATCCCCCCACCCCGCCCCCCACCCGTGCAATCTGTGCATCGTTGCAAGTCTAAGGAAAGCGCCTGGGCTCAGAGCCGCCGCCGCCGCCGCCGCCACGGCCGCGGCCGCTGCTGGGACCTGGGGGAAGGGAAGCTGGGCTGCAGCAGGAGGAGGGAACCCAGGCCGGGAGGGGAGGGCTCGGCCAGCCTCGGTCCGAGGCCCGGAGGTACCTACTTTCCGTATGCGCCGCTTCAGGAGGGCTTCGGCCGCGAACACCCGCTCCCCCACCGCTGAAAGCTCCATGTTGACTCGCCGCTTCCCCCCTTGGCCGCTTCCAGGAGCAGAAAAGCAGCAGCCAGCGCACGACAGACCATAATACTCTCCCGCTGACGTCAGTTCTCCTCCCCCTCCCGCGCGCCCGCTCCCTCCCCGCCCCCCTCCCGCGCGCCCGCTCCCCCCTCCCCTCCCGCCCCGCGCTTCCTCCGGCCCCACGTGTTGCTAACGACGTTGCTAAAGCGGAGCGGCTGGGGCCTGCGCCCCTGCGCGCTGATTGGCCGAGCTCCGGGCCACGCCCCTCTCCCTTTCTCCCCCGCGTTGCTACGTGACCCGCGTTCCAATCGCCAGGGGGCGGAGTCCGAGGCTACTCCAGAGACCGAGCGCGAGGGGGTGGGGGCCGCCGCCGGAAGTGACCTAGCGGGGAGGGCGGGCCCGGCCGCTGTCAGTCTGCGGGGCTGGCGAGGGGGCCGTCCACCCTCTGTCCTCGCCGGGGGCCCCCTCCCTCGCCACCAAGTTGTCCCTCCGGTGCTCGACGTCCCCCAGGGCTCTCGCTGGGACCCCTGCGGTGGTGTCAGCCAGGCCCCGCCCCCTCGGCAGACCCCGGCCGCCCCGCACCCACCGCCCGGACTCGCGCCCTCCCCTCCCCCCAGCCGCCGCCCGCGCCGCACAATGCACAATGCACAGGTGCTGGGGTGCCGCGGGCCGCGCGGGTCCCCTGCAAGCCGGCCTCTCGCCCCGGCCCCGCTCGGCTCCCGGCCCCTCCCCCTTCCGCACTCCCGACCCTCGGTCTCCATGACGACGGCCTCCCCCGCCGCCGCCAGCCCCATCCCGCTCGCAAATCAATGTGCCTGTGTCTGTCTCCTGTCGCGCGGCCCTGCCCTCGGCCACCCTCGGGCCCTGCGAGTCGAGGGGGGCTCGAGCGCTCGCTCCCAGCTCGGAAGCCGAAGGCGACCTATGGGCACCCGCGGTCCGGCCCGAGCCTCCGCGCGCCCCAGGACCCCGCGGGGCACGTCGCGCGTCCTCTTCCAGACCCGGACCGGTCCCCGACGCCGGCAGCCACCTGCCCCTGCCGCCAGTCCGTGCTGCTCGTCCCCGCCAGGCCCCGGCCCCGCGCGTCGCCAGCGCCAACCCCTTGGCAGGGGTGAGGGTGCGCTGGGGGAGCGCGCGGACCACCCCCGAGGCAGAGCCCGAAGTCCGGCTGGGGTGGGGACCAGGCGCTGTGGGGGCGCCCGGCTCCCCGCGGACCCGAGCGACCTGCGGGGCCTGCGCCGTGCACTTCCTGTCCGGGGCTCTGCCGATGGGCGCTCCTCTGTTCACTCGGCCAGAAGAGGCCAGGAGACCCCGAGCGGGAAGTGGCGGGGGCGTCCCGGGGTCCCGTGCTGCTCGAGGGCCAGGGGCTCTCGGGCGAAGACGGCAGGTCCAGAACAGGGGCGAGGGCCGGGCCACGGATGCCTGGCGCGCACACGCACGCACAGACGCTTCGGCTCAGCTCGCGGGGGTCCGAGGCTGGGGCAGCGGCGCGGACGGCCCCAGTCCCGGCCCAGCTCTCCCGACCCTTTTCTCCTACCGCCCAAGCTGCAAGTCACAGCGCCCACTCCTTGGGACCCACGATTTAGTTAAAACGTCCCTAATAAACTTGACTGGAAGCGATTTCCCTTGGCGAGGGGTAGAGAGGGAGAATGGGGAGGGGAAGAGGGAGAGGGGACGAGGGAGAGGGAGAGGGGATGAGGGAGAGGGAGAGGGGATGAGAGAGAGGGAGAGGGAGAGGGCGAGCCAGGGAGTCTGACTCCACAGGGCAGGGAGCCCGGATCGGAAAACGGGCCTCGGGTCCAAAGTTAGGTGCGCGGCGGGCGGCGGGCGCGGTCCTGGGCGCGCGGGACGGGCGCCGCTGCGAGCCCACCCTCCCTCCCACTCCCGGCCCCTGGCCCTGGAAACGCGGGGTCCCAGGCTTTGGCCTTGCTCCCACACTTGACAAGGTGGGCGCCGGGCGAACAGCCCCATCTCCGGCCGCTCTGCCTTAACGAACGGCGCGTTGGCGACGGCCACATCGCCCCGCCGACCCGCGCGGGCCGCCCGCGAGAGGCCGCCGACGGCCGCGTCCTTCATCATAAAAAGTCATTCCCGGTAACAAATAGTTTCGTTGGCCCGTGCCAGCGATACAGCTGTTTCTGTTTAAGCTTAAATACTTTCCAACAGTTTGGGCAGTAAAAATAAAGTCGGCCTCAGCCGCCTATAAGTGTCTGGTTTCCCCGCCCAGAGAAAGCCCACCCTCCGCCCCGGGCCCGGGTCGCCCTGCACGCCCCGCCCGCCCCCTCTTGGCACCCGCGGGCCGCCGTGGGCGACCCCGCCGGACCGCCCCAGTCCGCACCGGCCGCCGGAGGAGGGTCGAGGGCCACCTTGGAGGCCGGAGGGAGGGAGCCTACGCGGAGCAGCCGGAGGACCAGACCCGCTTCGCCGCCCGCCCTCCCCCCACCCCTCGCAGGCGGCCTGCGCCCGCACTGACTGGCGGTTTCCCTTCAGATAGGGTTTCTGAAGCCCCGTCCCTGGGAGTTGTGTTTGCGTTGGGTGCCTTCACAGACCCGGAGTTTGCACGAGGCGTGCAGAGGTCGATGGTTTCAGTTTCACGCTGAAAAAGTTCGCGTTCCTCCTGCCTCCCAGGGTTTCTCTTCTTTCCTTCTTTTCCCCCCTTTCTTCCTCCCTTCCCTTCCTGTCTTCCTTCCTTGCCTTCCAGACCTCCTTTCTCCTTCCTTCTCGTTCCTTTCCTCCCCCCCCCCCCTTCTCTCTTTTCCTTCTTTGCCCCTACATGCCTCTGGAGCTTGCAGTGGGGACATGCAAACCCTGGTATGGCCATGCACGGCCCCTCCCCTGGAGGGGTACTGAGAAATGCTCCCCTTGCTTTCTTGCTGCACCTTTCTGCCTTTCTTTATGCCGGGTAGTGACAACTCTTGTTCCAAACAAAATTATCGCTTCTGGGGTGTCTCGGTTTGCAAACATCGGGAAGGGTTCCTGCAGAGCCCACAGCAGAGATGGAACTCAGTCCAGAAGGGAACAAGAGATACGGAATGATCTGAGATCAGACTGAGTCCCATTCTTTTCAGCAGCAGACACGGTCTTGCCTGCTGACCAAAGCAAACCCCCAAGGTGGGGTGTTACCCCTGCTTGGCACCCGCCACCACCTGTCCCAGATCGGGCAGGGTCACAGAGAGTGGGAAAATGGGCCACTGAGGGACCTCAGGTCTGGGAAGGTTTGAAAACGGAGAGGTTGCCGTGTGAGAAATGGGCTTGTAGTGAGGCAGGACCCAGAGCTGGGGCCTCCCTGGTGGGCACCAGGGTGCCTGTATGTGCCAGGAGAGGGCGCTAGCCCTGGGGATGGTGGAGGCTTCATTGTCGCAGAGGGGGCAAGGGTTCTTTCAAACCGGTCTGCTGGTGCCACTGTCTTAGAAACCAGAACATGGAACCCGCTCCCCACTTTCTCACTGAATGTCCCTTCCTGAATCATTCACCCTTCGCCACCTCCCTTCTTTCCTCCACACAACTACTTTTCTCTTTCTAAGTTAGATAATTGCTTTTCCCATATGCACCCCTGGGAGTAAACAAAACAAAGTTTCAAAGAGCTAGAACCCTCTGCTTTTAATCCCACTGCTCCGCTGCCCGAGGCTGCGGCTGTCAGGTTGGAGTGCGCAGCCTCTGCAGTAAATAAGGTAGCTGCTTCCCATTACTTTAGCCCCATATGGCTGCAATTTGAGTGTCTTTGGAGACAGTGCTTGTGTTGGGGCGGGGGGCACGGGGGAGTGAAAGTGGAAATCAAATGCTCTCAGATCGCATTTTTATGAAGGAAATTGTCGGCGATTCTCTTAGCAGCCTTCCCTCCACCCCTGGGTCCCGAGAGGAGCTGCCCAGTTTCTTTGTTTACGGAAACACAGGCGCCCGCCTACCTCCGGGCACCTGCTTCCCCAACCCCTGGGTCTCTAGCCCAGTTCTGCACTCATTTTGGAGACCTGGGAACACAGCCCCAATGTCCCTTCCCGACAAAGGACCAGAAAACCTGGTAAGCCCTCCGCCCCAGTCTCTGGACGGTGCTCCCATCCTACGCTCCATGCCACCCTCTCATTTGAGCCTGGAGGCCACCTTAGGGCCAGAGGACCTCTTAGACCTCCCTGTGCTCGCTGGCAACCGACTCAGCTCTCCGGGGAAGGGAGACCCGAGGCCGGTCGGGTCCGAGGAAAAGGAAGGGGAGGGGCAGGCCAGGCAAGGCGTTTGGCTCCTCGACCAGCAAGCCCGAGCGTGTCCTCTAGCTGGAGGGTGAGGCCGAGCCTCAGCTCGTTCACTGGGAGCGTTTCAACTCCACGGCTTGGCGGGCGTCGGACCTGCCTGGTCTTGGCCACGTTGCGGGCGGATTTGGAACCCAATCGTACCCTTCAGGAGCAATGGTGGGGCCGGCTGTGAAGCGAGCACGGTGGCTCTGAACCGTGGCCGAGTGGGATGTGGTCTCACGTGCGGCAACAGGGACCAGTGGCTTACTTTCGGTGGCCCCAGAACCCAATGGGCATCCTCAGCCTCTGCCTCCCCAATGCCCAAGCCGGGGGCCCGAACCCGTGGGTCACTGAATGCTACTGGGGGAAGCTGCGGGAGTGACCCAACACCCTGCAGAGAGGTCCCCATGACCCAGATGGGACATGCTGGCCAGTGACCGGAGGTGCGGCTGCCAGGTGTCGCCTGCACTGTCCCTACTTCCCGGGAACTCCCTGGAGCAAGAAGTTCCACCCCCTTGTCCCACTTTCTCCTCCCGGGTAGACCTGCAGACCCTCCTTGTTAGAGAAACACTAGAACATGCGGCACAGGCTGAGAGGGGGGCTGACCATGTTCCAAGAATTACCCACAAGCCTGCACACACCTGAGGAGCCACATAACCTTTGACTTCGGCCCCCTGAAATCACGTGAGCTGAAATGAAGCCTCCTGACGTCCCCCTCCACAGGAGGAATAGCGGCCCCTCGGAGGCGGGCAACATCCCTTGAACGCTGGTGTGGCACCAGCACGGTACCACTTAAGATTCCTAACAACCAGCAAGATCAAGTCCATTGTTCCCATCTTACAGAGGAGGCACAGTGAGGCACAGAGGCCAAGTAGCCTGCCCAGGGGCACAGAGCAGGTGTCCTGCCTGCGAAGTCCTAAGCCTGAATCTCTCTAATACTCCACATCAGGGGCTTCGGACCCTCTGGACATTTCAGCTCCTCCAGGGCTGAAGGAAAGAATTCAAGGTAAGAAGGGGCCCATGGGACCTCCTGGAATGGCCATAGATGAAGCCAGGGGTCTCATCACCGGACTTAGCAACCCCGTCCTGCTAAGCAGGGATACTGCTCTGGGCCCTGAACAGAAAAGATGAGACTGGGACAAAGAAGTGGGAAGCAGTCCTAGTAGCCCGGTGGACTGAGCTCCGGGCTAGATGTTGGGGGAAGTCTTTGTTTTCCCTTCATCATGGAGCACAGCACGGCAGTGGCTAAGACTGTGGGCTCTAGGGCCAGCCTGCCTGGATTCAAATCCACTTACTAGGTGTGTGCCCTCGCGCAAGTCCCTTAACCGCTCTGTGCTTCAGTCCCCATAAGTGTAAAAACACCAGAGTGTTCACAGGTTTACTCCACAGGGCAGATAGGAGGGTTCATTTTGAGACGCAGGTAAATGCTCACATTATCGCTCAAGGTTGTTGCTATGATTTGTGCTCTGGGACCCGTTCAAGGTAATAGGACGGCGGCGGGGGGGAGGGGGTCTGGTTCAGGTGACCTCCTCCCCACCGCACCCCACCGCACCCCACCCCACCGCACCCCACCCCACCGCACCCCACCCCACCGCACCCCACCGCACCCCACCCCACCGCACCCCACCCCACCCCACCGCCCCCTGCCCAGAACACAGTGTCAGCCTGAGCTGGCCCTAACGTCCCGTGAGGGGCACACGGGAAGAAGGAGCTGGGTGCTCACCGGCCCTTTCGGGGAAACCGACTGTGTACTCCTCAGTCTAGACTGGCCTGTTAGGGCATCTGCTCCAGGACGCATCCCACCAGGTGGCCTCTCTGAGAAAAGCACCCGAGACCAGGTGCGGAGACCAGGCACACTGCGGGTGCCCGGCGGCGGGAGCACGCGCACGGCGCCGGAACCCGCACGCATGCGCTCACACGCGCCGCAGGGTGGACACCCCCTCCCCAAATCCTCTCCTGAAGACCGTCTGGCGTCGCTTGCGAAATCCAGCTCCCGGAGCCAGGAGGCACCCTCGGCGGGTGCGGTGCGCGGGAAAGCCGAGCGGCTGCACCCCCTGAATGGGTCTCGAGGGGTGGGAGCGTTGCGGGGCTGAGGGGTCCGAGGGTTCCCGCCGCTCCTCCACAAGGGGCTCAGACCCGACGGTCTAGGCACAGCAGGGCAAGACTGGGAGAGGCAGGAGGGCGGCGGGGTGTGGCCGCAGAGCAGCTTGAGACAGGTGGGTGGCTTAGGGGTCAAGGCCTTGGAGCCCCATCTAGGAGGAGAGCATTGTCAGAAGTCTCTTGGCCTGCGATGTCCGGGCGCGCGGACTCTGGGCTGCGTCGGCCCTGGCACCGACGGCTCGTCCCCACAGACGGCGGCCTGTGATTCCGGATGCCCCGGGGGGGGCGAGTCTGACCCCGGATTCTGTCTGGACGGAGAGAGCGCTGGCCTCGCGGTTACGGCATATGGTCCCTGTGCGCCCCTTCCCCTCTCGGGACCCCACCGGTGGGGGAGGCAGGGAGCACGCAGCCTCCCAAGGGAAGACTCCGAGGCGGGGCTGGCCGCCCAGTGCTGGCACCGCGGCCCGCGCTCAGCGAGGTCTCCTGGCTCCCTGAACCCGACTTCCGCCGGGGTTGGCACCTCGGGGGCCCGACTGGCCGGTCGGCTGGTCCCCGCCTCGTCCTCTCCAGCCCCCCACGCCCCAGGGGATCTCTCCGCCCGGGGGAAGTGGGGACGCCCGGGATTCCGTCTGGAGCTTCTCCTTCTTTCTCGCTTCCTCCCTCGCCCCCAAGCGGAAGGAATTGAAGTGACTTTTGCTGGGACTCCCGGGACCCCAAGAAGTCCCAAACTGGGGGTCCCCCAGCCGGCGCCACTCCTTATTTGGATGTCCGCGCTGAAAAGAGCCCAAGTCCGGCCTCCCCTTGCAGGGGCCAAAAAGTTAAGGCGCGGGAGACCAGCGGGTCACTCGAGGAGGCCCGAGGTGGGGGCGACCCGGGGAGCAGCGGCGTCCGCCGGCGCGCCGCCCTCCGAGGGACTGGGCGCAGCGGGGACCGCAGTGGCCGAGCCGCAAGCCCCGGGGGCACACGTTCGCGATCCGACGGAGAAAACGCGGCGGTGCCCGCCCGGGGCCGCCTTCTGCCGGCTGGACCTCGGCGGAAGCGCGCGTCCGCGGTCCGCGTCGCTGCCCCTCCCGGCAGCCCGGCGCCGGGGCTCCCGCGGGGCGGCCCCGCCTTTGTCCGGGACGGGGGACGCTGTCGGGCGCCGGGCGAGGCCGGGCGGGCGTCGAGGCTGCGCGGCCGGAGCGCGCCGGCTCCGCGCACGCCCAGAAGCCGCGTCGCCGGTTCCGGGGCTGCCGGAAAGCGCGCGGCCAGCGGCGGCTCCGTCCCCGCGCAAGCGCCTCACCGCCCGGGCGAGACCCGGGGCTCTCCGGCCGGCCTCGGGCGCGGGGCGGCTCGGGCCCCGGGGGAGAGCGCAGCCGGCCGCCCTTCCTCCCGGCGGAGCGAAGCCGGAGACCCGCTTCCCCGCCCGCTCTCGGAAATCGGATTCAGGGAACGCGGTACCGTATTTACCCGCGCAGCTTCCTCCCTTGACATCTTGCGCTCGCGAAGTTGGGGCGCAAGTAATTATGCAAACATCTGGGGCTGTCCTGCGCCGCGACCGGAACCGCCCTTATTCATCCTGAAAGCCGCGCGCCCTCGTTTGCATAATAATGGCTTATCTAGAATAACAGCAATCAGAGGCAAAATTAATTTTCTTTTCTTCAGCTAGTCCTTGAGATCCAGCAAACGGAGGCTAAAGGCAAGAAAAACTGATTTTGTACAGAGCGTAGGGTTCCTGACCAGGACCCGGCAGAGATGAAGTTTAGGGTAGGGGGAAATTAACAGCCGAGTTTCTGTTACTTTTCTACTGTCAGCCTTGGAGTTTAGGTACTTTTTGGCCAAACGGGTGAAGGGCTGAGCCGCTGGGAGAGCCGCCAGGGACACTCTATCTATCCCCCCCACCCACCATGGGAGGTTGGGTGGCCCCAGAAACCAGGTCGGCATGACTGTGGCTGGGGGGATATTGGAAGCGGACTTTGTCCGAACGGCCGGGAGGAAGGTAGAGCCTGGCCGCTGTGGGTTAAGGGGGTGCCTGGCCACCCAGCACTCTGGGCCTCCGGTCTGGTCCCACCAGAAGTCCGTTCCCCACCCTCTGGACAGACCAGAGGAAGCACTTCCTTGCCCTGAGATTGTCGCCCTGCTGACTGGGGCAGAAGTCTTTGAATTCAAAGCAGGGGGAAAAAAAGGGGGGGTGTGTGTGGGTGGGTGGATGGTGGTGAGGGCATTATGTTCAGGAAACATCTTTTAGACATTAAAAAATCTTTTTGATCTTTTTTAATATGAAGAGGAGTGGGAGGGAGAAAATCCACAAATAAATATGGTAAATGAATTTCTACCAGAATTGTAATCACGGGGCCACTTTCAGGGAGATTCTGGGCTCCAGAGGATCTTTGCTGAAGAACTAGTACCCCGGGGAGGCACTGTCTCCCCTCCCCCAGTAGACAGTGCTGAGAAGGAGCACAGAGGAAAGGGCGGGAGACCCGCCCATGACCCCCCCCATCCTGCTGCAGACAAAACCCCCCAATCTCTTCCCAAAGGTGCAAGTTTTATGTTTATTAAGGAGGTGGTGGTAACTCAGGCTTGTCACCAAGATGTCGCGGTCACTCCTTATAAAATAATTCTGAAGTTCCTTTAAAATCAGATTGTGGGAGCAAGGTGGATAAGGAACTGCTGCAAGGTAGGGCAGACAGGCAGGGACGGGCTGGCAGGGGGAAAATGGGCAGAGAATTAGTCCCACCGGGCAACGACCGGCGGTTTCAGCAGGAAGGAGGGATGGGGCCACCGGGACGTGTGGGGGTGCGGGAGGGGCTGTCTCTGGAGACTGGGGCTGCTGGGTCGGCACCGGGAGTCTCCACCCCATCTCCTCTGCATTCATTCGCGCTGCCTTTTAGATGCCGCTTCCATCCCGACATCTTTAAGCCCCCAGGGGGTGCAGACCGACCTCAGAGGTATTGTGTTCCTTCCAGCGGCGTGGGAATGATCATGGCTTCTTCCCTGGGGGAAGGACACCCCTACAATACCCGAGCACACACATTCTGGCTGCCCGGAGACTTTTCCCAGCTGGGAACCGCAGGGGAGTTGGGATCCCAAGCTGCCCATCACAGTCCCAGGCTCCTCTTCTCCTCTTCGTGGAATGAAGAGTGGAGAAAGGGGCCAGCCAAGGGCCCTGCAGGGCGCTGTCACTTTCAAGCTTCCGAAACCCCTTCAGGTTTGCAGGAGAAGGTCTCCAGCTGACTTCCTTCTCCCGCCAGCTCCCGATGTCCTAGCTGATTCCGGGCGGTGGGTCCCAGAACTCTACTCCCCATTCCCGCCCGCCCCCAAGCTGAGGAGAGGTTGGACCTTTTGGACCCACAAACAGCCTCTCCTCCTGAGGGGGGCGCCGCCCGGCCTGCAAGGGCCGCAGGGACGGCTTCGTTTGCCCCAGAGAGGGAGCCCACTGGGCCACTGGGCGCCGGGAGCGCAGAAGAGCCCATGCGCAAGGGCGCGGACGGCCTAGGGGTGCGGGGCGCAGGGTTTCGGCCCTGGAGCGACCGGCCCAGGCCCCAGTGCGGTGCGGCCCCTGCGCGGGGCAGCGGGGTGGGAAGCTTTCCTCCCG
This sequence comes from Meles meles, assembly GCF_922984935.1. Classification (NCBI taxonomy): domain Eukaryota; kingdom Metazoa; phylum Chordata; class Mammalia; order Carnivora; family Mustelidae; genus Meles; species Meles meles. Next base: position 62,010,781 of record NC_060083.1, read on the forward strand.
GACTCGGGGATTTCTAAGAGCGAGTCCCGCCGGGCGAAAAGTTCAGCGCCCACTTTGCCCCGCTCGGGCCGCGCGGTCCAGTGCAGGTGGAACGCAGAGGGCGGGCGCGAGGGGGCGCGGGGGACCGAGGGGTCTAGCGGGGCTTTACCCGCGCCTGCACCGCTCGGCAGGGCCCGGGTGAGAGTGAGCTGGAGGCCACACGGGGGTGCGAGTCCGGAGGAGAGGGCGTGCGGCGAACAAGTTCGGGGGAAGAGAAAGGGAGGAAGAGGGCGCAGAAGTGGGAGAGAGATGTCTTGGGGGAGATGGCTCCCAGCCCCAGACTTAGTTTCTTCCTCTCCCTGTCCACCGTCCGTCGGGTACTGAGCGCTTGTGGGCTCACCCCGGTGTCCCCTCCAGCTGGGGCTCTCAACTCTGTCCAGTCCCTGTTCCAAGTTCAGCGGCATCCAGGGAAGCCCCTCCAGCGCCTGCACCTTGCCAGATCAGACCCCTCTCTGGAAAATCAGTATTCCCACCTGCCAAATGGGCAGGTTCCTTCCCATTTTGTTTGCTTGACAGACACCTGTAATGGTCCCACATGGAGAGGATTTTGACTTTCGGGAAAGCAGAATTCTAAACTACACACACACACACACACGTACACACACACAACCACTGCTGTTTTTCCAAGATGAGGAAAGGGTCCCAGGCTGATTCCTAGAGTAAAGTGTACTTCTTCCAGCCTCTGTGGGTGCGGGCACTGACCTTCCCCAGAGGAAAAGAGGCTAGGGCTTTCTACACTGCTGCTCCCGTGAGTGCTCAGGGAAACCAGCCCAGGGATAGAATCCTGGGTTCTGGGTGACAGCAAGGGGTGGGGCAGGGCTGAGGGTAGAGCGGGACAGAAGCTGGAGAGGCCAACAGGGGGAATTCATGGGAGAGTAGGGAAAAGGCTGGAGCTCACGCCCACCAGATAGCAGCCCAGGGGAGCCTGCCCGGGAGGGTTTGGGAGTACCTGTTTTTGTGTGGATCAAATGTATGTGATGTTTTATGGTCATCTGTATCCAAGAGCCTGGTGCCCAGCCTAGCACAATAGGGTCTGCTGGAATGGTGGGAGCGGACGGGTGTAGCTACCATCCACCAAGCAAGGGCTACTGCATGCCGAGTTCTGTCCTGGACGCTTTCCGAAGTCTTCACTTTTATGCCTCATCACAGCATCTAGAAGGAAGCTTTATTGACTTCGTCTGAAGATGGGGAAAACAGCTCGGAGAGCTTAAGTAACTTGCCAGTGACCAAGTTCAGCCACAGGACAGGGTTTGACCTAAGTCTGACACCCAGGAGTTGAGGGCCTAAGAGGAGATTCTGGGCAGAACCCTGCTCCGCAGTGAGACAGGTACAGCCGTGCTGCTGCTCTGAGTCATGCGGTTCGGCATGAGAGAGCCAAGATAGTGGGGAGCGGGGAGGGATGGCGCTAGCTCTTGGACTTCCTAGACTCTGGCAAGACCAGGAGCCCAGCAGCCTGGAGCCAGAATCCAACAGTTTTCCTGCCTCTAGTCCGCGTCCTCCCCAGCTGCCCTGACGGAGTGACTGGCTGCCATCAATGACTGTCAGTTCCAAGCACTGGAAAAGTCAGTCAGGCAGCCACCACCGGACTCCCTCCTTGCACCGGCTGCAGGGCTGCTGGACTCCCAAGCCACGCTGATACGCACGGCCCCCGCGACCACTGAGATGCACCTGCACAATCCAAAAACCGGCAGATCGGGAATGCAAAGGTTTGGGTCCAGCCCTGAGCTTGCTCTTTCCTGGCTATCTGAGTTACCTTAGGCAAGTCAGTTTCTCTCCCCCGACGTCAGCTTCTCCCTGTAAAATGAGCATTCGAAGCCAGATAACCTTACAGCAGCGCCTGGTTTCCACGTTCCACATGCGGGGATCATTCAGGCAGGTTTATCGGGATACCAGAACCTTTTGAAAATGCTTGTGAACCACGGATGGCTTACCGCTGGCCCATCACAGAACCTCAGCCAGCACGCCAAACCCCAGAGGGTGCAACTGTCTGGAAAGCGCGGGGACTCCTGCGGAGAGCAGGTGCATTCCTGTCCCAGCTGTGCGGGTGTCAGTTTCAGTTTCCCCAGCGGTGATGCAAGGCACAGAACTACGGAACACCTAGTCAGGGGGCCCAGGAAGACAAGAGAGAGAGAGTCCTGGGGGAAGCTCTGGGTGCACGGACCACCCCTCCAATCCCTTCTCCTCCCCAACCTCCATCAAGGACAACAGAGGGCATTATTTTCCCTCCAGCTCCCTCACCAGCGCCACGCTGCTGGAGGCATTGCCGCAGCTCGGACTAATTCCAGGTACATTCTATAGGTGGCATCATGCTACTGGAAATGGCCTCTTCAGAAGGGAGAGGTTCTCTCCGTGGCATATCCAGGCACCGGGGAAGCCAAGGCAGGGCAGTACAGTCCCACTCCAAACTGGCCGGCGAGGGGAATCTTAGGCACCTGTGGAGCGCGTGGCTGGCAAGGGTTCTCTCAGACTCCAGAGGCCCCCGATCCAGGCGCATACAGTTCTCCAGGATCAACACCCCGCTGGTAAGCCAGGGGTCCGGGAGAGTCTCCCCTGCCGCGGCAAACGGTGGGAGAGAAAGGCCTTAGCCCCAAAGATGGTGGGGGGGGGGTGCCGGGGGGGTGCTATTTGAGATTTTCAACAATATTCACCCACAACGGGAAGCTGGCGGTGGGGGCACAGGTCCCAGACTGAGGCTCCTCCTTCCTTTCCAGACATCCTAACCAGGGGCCACTCCTGTGACCAGGAGTGTCACAGGGGCTTGTTAAGGCCCCTCTCCTGATCGGTGAAGGGACTGGCCAGAAGTGGGGAGGGAGAAGGCAAGCAACCTGCTGGAGACAAGACTCTGGGGTCTCCAGGAGGAGCAGGAGCCCAGATGCCCGAAGTTGATGGGCTGTCCCAGGGCTCCACCCTGCGCCAACTTCTCCACTCAAAGAGACCTCCTGCAGCCCCTTCCACCTTCCGTGGTCTGATCCCGCCTAACGGACCCATCCAGTAGGTGGATCAGAGACCCGCGGGGCTGGTCACTGCGGGTAGCACTCTGCCTGACCTCAGGGAGCAGGGATGGTACAGAGATAGCAGAGAGATGACAGCGATGCCTTCTCTCTCTCTCTCTCTCTCTCTCTCTCTCTCTCTCTCGTCGCCAGAGACGACTGGCTCCAGGCTGCCCACACCAGCGGGGACACCGATCCCGTGTGTCCTCGCTGCCACCGCTCCTGGCCTCCCCACCGCCCCAGTCCCACGCAGCTTGAACCCTCAAGCCCCGGCCTGGGCTCTTGGCCAGGCCTGACGCGGAGGAGATCGGAGAAATGGGGCGCGGGCTCTCAGACGACTGCATGATGGGCCAGGCCTCAGGAGACAGCTGGAGGACCCCAACCCCCAATCACAGTCCAGATCTCTTCCCCCCCCCACCCTCCCCACCCCCCCCCACCCCCGGCATTGGGCTCGGTTTCTCGGGATTCTGGGCCTTTGCTCAGACTCAGCACAGACTCGCGTTTGTTACTATTTTTTTTTTTAAACAAAAGCAATTAGATTTCCATCTCAGCTCATTTGCATTTGCACCTCGGAAACAGTGCGGGGGGCGGGGGCGGGTAGGGGAGGAAAGAAGGGGGCTGCCTGGCGGCGGCGGGCGACTCCCTCCGAGCGCCACAGCTGGCCCGAGCTGCCATTGGGCCGTCCACATCTGGCGCGGTCGCGCGGCCGCCGCGGCCCTCTCCCGCCCGCGCTCGGAGCCCGCGCTCCGCAGCCCGCTCGGCCGCGCGCTCATCGATCGCCGGGGCCGCGGCCGGGCGAGCGGAGAACAAGGTATAGCCTGTATTTAGGTTCCTGCCCTTATATGGCGATGTGCGCGAGCGCCCGCCGAGCGGCCTCACCATATAAGGGCACGCGGCGGGCGCCGGGCTGAGCTGGTGCGCGCTCATTGGCCCGCGCGTCTCTCAGCAACCGGCTCTCACGAGTGGAAAGGAGCCAGCCGCCCCCGCCCGCTCCCCGCCCCCTCCCTTTCTTTCTCCCCCGGCCTCCCCGCCTCTCGCCTCGGCACCCCCTCCTCGCCGACCCCCGTTTTCGCCTGCACCCTCTCCCCCAAGTTTCTGCGCGCGGTCCCCCTCCCCCTTCGCCTGGCTGTCATTCTTTTCCTCCGGCTCGGCCTGTCCTCGCCCCCTCCGCGCGCTTCCACATCACACCCCACGCACCCCCTCCCCAAACCCGGCGGACGGCGGCTGAGGAGCCGGAAGGCCCGGATGCGGGAGGGGAGCTGGAGAGCGGGTGTGTGTGTGTGTGTGTGTGTGTGCGCGCGCGCGCGCGCGCGTCGCTGCTGCAGTGGCCGCCGCAGCATCAGGTCCACGGCGTGCACGCACGCGGCTCTGCGAGCAGTCCGAGTCTCCCCCGCACGCGCACACACTCACCTCCCCCGCCCCAGAGGTCATCAGAGCAATTAGCTGCCAAGAAATGTGCGTGCTGGGCTAGGGATGTGCTAAACCACAGACAGCCCTAGGTACCGCCAGATTACCATTTCCCGGGGTTTCCCTTCGGGCTGGATTTCTGAATGCAATCATAATAATGATAAATCGATGTCTCATTTAAAGGTTACTTTAAAAGCCTGCCAATTGTTGAAGGGAAGGGAGGGGAAAAAAAACCCTGCGTGCGGAAGGGAAAATGCTCCAAAAGAGCCATTCTCGTGTTTCCGGGCAGAACGCAGCGGAGCGGTCGTTGCGGGATGCAGGTCAGGTGCCCAGCTCTGGGCCCACCCGCGGGATGGGAGCCCGTGGAGGCAGAAGACGTCACTCTTCCTCTTGGCATGAGGCTCCGTGCGCCTCAAACTCAGGCAGCCGAGGCACCGCGGTTCCTGGGGCGCCCCTCGCCCCCTCCCTCCCGCTCAGAGGCGCGCGCACGCGCGCGCACGCACACACAGGTGTCCGGCTGACCCCTCCCAGGCGGCCGCGGGTGCCGCAGCGCCGGTCCTCCTAGCGACGCCGCTGCGGCCCGAGGCAAACCCTTGGGAATTCGCTCCTCTCCCCAGGGACCCAAACAGGAAAGCTAAGACAATGGGTACCCTAGCGCCCTGGGGACTTCGCCTGTGACCGAGCTCGCCTCTCCAGGGCAGCCGCCTCGCGGAGGCGCCCAGCGATGCCCCCTACTGGGAAGTCTGAGCCGGGAACACGGCGCAGGTGGGGGTCGTACAGGAGGCGGGCTCGGGTGGGGGATGGGGAACGGGGCGCGATGACCGCCTGACCTCCGCTTCGTCGGGGGCATCCTTCCCTGCCGTCGCCCTCCGTTCCTTCCAAACCTCAAATTCCCCCAACCCGGTCCCTCCTGGGGAAAGGTGGCGGAAACGGGCACTGCCAGGGAATGCGGGTGCGAGATTGGGAGGGCGCTGCCTGCTGGATCGAGTCTGCTTCGGCCGCCGCCTCCTCGCTGCTTCTGCGGAAGGAAGCTCTGCGGCCGCCGCAGCCCTCGGTGCCAGCACGGATCCCTTCCTGACCTTGGCCGAGATGCGCGGCCATGGGGTTTAGCCTCGCAGAAAGCACCAGAAAGCACAGCCCCCCGCCCGCCCCCCCACGCGAAGGGACTGAGGATGACCTCGGGGCGGAAGGTTTGCCTAGGTCTGCGCCCCGCGCCGCACGTGTGCCATGGAGACCTCTCAGAGCTCGGAAAATCCGTGGACGCCGGGACGCAGCCTCTCAGTGCCCCCGCGAAGCCCACCCCCGCCCCGTGCCTGCCCAGTTAGCCAGGTCGTTCCTACTCAATCCCCATTCCTAGGTGTCTGTGTGCTCAGGTACATGGATGCCTTCGTCCAGCGGAGGGCTGGGGGCGCAGGTCCCCAGGTGTCCTCCGACTTCGCCCCGCACGGGGACGTGCCTCCTTACGGGCGCTCCTTCTCTACTCTTAAACCCCAAGAGCAGGAGCCGCTCTCCAATCTGGAAACGCCTTTACCTGACCTGTTGGCTCCTGGTCTCTGCCCGCTTATTTACTGAATTTGAGTTTTCCAGCCAGTGGTAGTGAAATCGCTGGGACCCAGGACGCGGTTGGCGGGAGGGGCGGGAGAGAAACTTGCAGATGGGAAATTAAAGCCCCGAACTTAGAGACACACCTCTCCCCGGCGTCCGGCCGCCCGGGGCTGGGTTCCTCCGGGCTGAGAGAAGGGGGGCTACAGGACCCTCTCTACTCCACCAAGTGGTCCCGATCCCGGGGTCCGACCTCACCCACGGGCCCTCGGCTCACACTTTTCGTTTATTCCCCAGGAACCCCAAGCCCGGGACTCCGGGGGCAATTTCTTCCCCCGCTCTAGTGCTCCCCTCGGCCCTGTCCCGAGTTCGCGCCGGGGTCTCCAGCTCGCCCTGGGCGCCCCTCTCCCGAGCCCCGGGCTCCCCTTGGCGCCCAAAGAAGTGTGCTTGGGCCCGGGTGCCGGGGAGCCGCAGGGCGGCCGCGGGCGCCCCCGCGGCGGGAGCCGCTCTCGGCGGGGCGGAGGCGGGGGTCGGGGAGCGGCTGCCTGCGGCGAGGAGGGTGGGCGCGCGGCACCTGCCGAGCTCCCGCCGCCGCTGCAGTTCATGGCGCCCGAGGATCCACCCGGATCTTCTCCGCGGAGTTCCGGGCTTGGGTCGTTTTGTAGTCGGCACGCGCACGGCTTTTAATTTAATTTTCATTTTCCTGCGGGGGGCGTCGAGGCGGGCCCGCCCAGCTACACCGCCGCGAGGGGGTGGGGGCGAGGCCGGGGCATCTCTACTTGCGCGGGGGCGGCCCGCGGTCGCGGAGGTCAACAGCCCATAAGCATTTCCCCACCCGGGAGCCGCGACCCCGGGAGGGCTCGGGGCGTGCAGGGAGGGGGGCAGGGCGAGAGCACCCTCCGTCCCCGCACTGGCCTCCCGCCACCGCCCCCCCCACCCCGCGCCCCTCCGCCCGCAGGTAACCGCCCCTCCCCCGCCCCGCTCGCCGCCCCCCCGCCCTCGCTCCGGCCGCTGCGCCCCCCTCCCGCCCCAGCCGCCCGCCCCCACCCCGACCCGCTGCCCGCCGGGGTCCCGGCGCCCGGGCGGAGAGTCCGCGCGCGAGGGCAGCGGGGCCGGGCTGCGGGGGGGGCCGCGGCGTCCGCCCCCGCCCGTGCAGCGTGGCGACCGGCGCCGCTTTGGCAGCCATTTTCTGCAGCTGCCGCGGCCGGGGCTCTGCGGAGGGAGGCGCAGGCGGCCGCCGCCACACGCACGCGGCGCGGACCGCGGGGCGCGGGGTCGCGGGCGGGGGTGCGGGCGGGCGGCCGGGGCGGGGGCGGGGGGCGCGCGGGGTCGCCGGCCCGCCCCTCCCCCGCTGCAGCGCGGGCGGAGCGGGGCCGCTCCTCGTGGCGAGCGCCCGCGATCCCACCCTTTCCCCGCCATCTTGTACCCGGGCTGGCGCCTTCCCAAAGCCGCGCCGCCGCAGACAAAGCCCGGCCCCGGCCCACGGGGGCCCCTGCCGCCCACCCGCGCCGGCCGGCCTGGGGGCCCCGGGGCTCCTGCGCTCGGCCCCCCTCCTCGGGGGGGGGCGCGGCCGCACCCCCCCATCCCCAAGGGGGCTCCGCGTGCGACGGCCACTCGCGCAGCGCCGGCGGGTCGCCCGGGACCCCCCTTCCACGCCGGTCGCAGGGCTGGACCCGAGCCCTCGCCGCAGCCCACCCTGGTTGCGGGCAGGGGGGTCCCGCGCGCGCGGCGGCGGCGAGGGCTGGGCACGCTTCTAGCTCGGATTGGGCTGCTGGGGGGTCGCTGATCCGGGAGCCCCCACGCCCCCGTCTTTGCACCGAGGAACCTCAGAGAAGACCGCGGCAGGGGCGGCTCTCGAGACCCCCGAGCTGCCCAGCAGCTGCTGCAGACGGGAGATGGGGCTCTCCATCTTCTGGGATGGCAGCGCGGCCCTGCTCCGGCCCCCCAGCTCGCTGGACCCCGTCCCTCAGCACCCCTGCACGGGACTTCCAGACTTAGGGCGCTGTGGGGTGTCTGTGGGAGGGGTGGCGCCCCTTCCTCGGCCCAGACAGCCCGGGGAACCTGGCGCCTGCCAGCCTGGGCCATCAGTGTCCCGCTAGTGCGCGGTCGGAAATTCGAAGACTCCATTTTCCCCTTCTGGACGCTCCAGCGCCCGCGGGGCGGTGGCGATGCCCACCGCCCCCAACGACCAGTTGAGCTTCCTCAGAACTGCCCAACCCCGGGGAGCACAGGGCCACCGGCTGTGGCGCCCTCCTTCCCCTCGCACCCACCGGGTCCCCCTGGACACCCATGAGTGCCTGACTGGAAGGGACAGTGAGGGACTAGGGAGCAGGCTGGGAGAATGGGGTGACCCGTGCAAGGTCAAGTCCGAAGGCTAGTGGCAGAGCCGGGCTCTTCTTCACACTCCTGCCCTCTTCCTTCTTTCACGGACCGAGCTCAAAGCCCAGGCTCGCTGCCGACCGGGGGCTCCCACCTCGGGCACTCTTGGCCAATGCCGGCCCTGGCGGGAAGGGACTGCGCACCAGCGGGCTGGGGGGCGACCAGCCTGCAGGCACCCGCAGGAGGACCGCGTTGCCTACACTGGCCGCCTGCTGTTCCCCCACCCCGCGGGTCACCGTGGAGGGTGGAAAACAAAGCGTCCCGGGGTGGCCTCTGGTGCCGCTGGCGGGGGTCCTCCCCCACCAACGCCTGCCAGCCCGCGTGGATTCCGAGCGCGGCTCCGGAAACCAGTCTGACCACTTCGCCCATTTCCCAAGCCTCCTCGGGCGTTGGGCGGCCACCTCCCAGGGTGGAGTGAGTGCAGCTCGCCGCAGCCTCCGCTGCCCCTGCGATGAATGGATTTGCCCAGAGGGCGAGCGGCAAAAGGACTCTCCCGCCCGCATGCTGAGGGCCTTCTGGCCGCTCCCCGCCGGGTCCCCCCATCACAAAATCCCGTGGTTGGAAGCTCCATTCCTGGGCCACATCACCTCCCACCTGCAGGCTTAGCCACCGCGGCCCTGAGGACCCCTGCCAGAGCTGTCTCTTGACCTCTCCCTGTGCATGGCGGCTGCACGCTGGCTGCCCTGGGGGCACGTACAGCCGGGTTGGGACACAGAGCTGAGCCCCAGCAGGAGGTGTCGGGCCATTAGAAGGCGGGCTGCTGTGTGGGGTAACAAGGTACTCTCTTACAGGACCGAGGTCCAAGAGGAAGGAGGGATCTGCAGGGTACCCCGGGCGGGAGAGGCGGGAGCAGCCCGGCCACGGTGGTGGTGTCAAGGGTGGGCACGTGGCCCCGCAGCCCACCTTGGGCATGTGTTTCAAAGGTTTCGCGTGCAATTCACCAGATCTCCCCGGGAAAGGGACTGCTCTCCCCTGTCTGGTCCGCGGCTCCTGTGGATGAGAAGCCCCTGGAGGGCAGGGATCCTGTCCCACCCATGTGGCGCCCGCGCTGGGTGCCCGCCAGCTGCCCCTTTCTCTAGGGCGGTAATGGCACACAGCCACGGCGCTGCAGACGCCGTGGGGTGAGGAGGGAAAATGGCCTGCCACCAGCGTCGCTGAGCCTGGGGGTGGGTGCTGTGGAAGGACAGGCAGGCCTGGCGGGGGCGGGGGGTGGGGGTGGAGGGGGCGCTGTGGCGAGTCTTCATGCCGGGCTGCTGTGGGGGAAGCCAGATTTGTGGAGTCAGCAGGACCAAGGTGAGGCTGGTGCGTCCCTTCTCCGAGCCCCGCCTCCTTCCCATCCCCACCTTGCTTTTTTGGGGACAGGGAGAGGATAGACAGCGCTCAAAGTTGGTGTTGTGCGGGGGGGGGGGGGTGCTCTGGGACCAGCCCACCCTGCTCTGTGCCCTGCTTTCCCAACAGCAGTTTACCTGGGAGGGGACAGAGGAGAGCTGTCTGCCCATGGACCACCTCCCCTCCTCACTAGCCAGGCTGAAAGATTTGAGGAGAGCAGGTGGGAGTGGGGGAGTAGGAACAACAAGAAAAAGGCAACCACCCTCGACCCCATGCTCCGTAGAGGCTTGTTCCCATAGGCAAGTGCTGGGGGGTGGGTTTCAGAGGAGCCAAGGGTGAGGGTACGGGCATAGTTCAACAAACAGTGGCAGAGTGGGGTTTGGGGGTCAGCCTGGCTGGCTGGGGAGCCCTCCCGCCAAGGCTATCCCCCAGAGCCCCCAGCACTTGGAGCCCTGACCCATGGGCTGAACCCACATGAAAACGGAGGAAGCTGCAGGATCTGGATTTCAGAGTGGGTAAGGAGGAGGCTGGCAGGGTACCTACCTGGGATTCCGGGGCCACCCGTGATCCTGGGAAATGATGGAAGGAACTCTTGCTTAGGTCGGAGCTGAACTGAATGACGTCTGGGGTCTCTGCCTGCAAGGTCCCAGGGAACACAGAAAACAGAAGCATGGCCCACAAGTGGGTTCGAACCCCTTCTCGGCTAGTGCTGAATTTCTGCAGGCCTCGTGTTTCATCTGTACCACGGGGCCATGGCAGGACCCCAGTGCAATAACGCAGACAGTGCTGGGCACTTAGTAGGCGCCCAAACTAGAATGGTAATGTGGAGGGGAGCCTTTACTTTCTTTCTCTCCTCCCCTCACCCAAAGATTTTTTTTTATTTATTTATTTATTTATTTATTTATTTATTTATGTAGAGCATGTGAGCAGGGAAGGGACGGAGGGAGAGGGATAGAGAGAATCCCAAGCATACGCTGATCTGAGCACGGAGCCCCACACAGGGTTAAATCCCACAACCCGGAGATCACGACCTGAGCTGAAGTCAGGAGTCTACCTCCCAACTGACTGAGCTACCCCGGGCTCCTGAAAGCCTTTCCTTTCTCTAATAGTGTCTGTGTCCTGGGGCGCCTAGTGGCTCAGTCATTAAGCATCAACCTTCGGCTTGGGTCATGATCCCAGGGTCCTGGGATCAAGAGCCCCGCATTGGGTTCCCTGCTCGGCGGGAAGCCTGCTTCTCCCTCTCCCACTCTCCCTGCTTGTGTTCCCTCTCTCACTGTTTCCTTCTCTGTATCAAATAAATAAATAAAATCTTTAAAAAAGTGGTGTCAGGGGGCGCCTGGGTGGCTCAGTGGATTAAGCCGCTGCCTTCGGCTCGGGTCATGATCTCAGGGTCCTGGGATCGAGCCCCGCATCGGGCTCTCTGCTCTGCAGGGAGCCTGCTTCCTCCTCTCTCTCTGCCTGCCTCTCTGCCTACTTGTGATCTCTCTCTCTCTGTCAAATAAATAAAATCTTTAAAAAAAAAAAAAAGTGGTGTCAGTGTTCTTATGGTTTTCTTTGCCATCATGATTGTGGAAAAGCTTCTGTACATGCCCCATCGGTTCCTCACACCGTTCTAGACCCTGCACCAAGGACTTGAAGAAGGTGCCTACAGAGTCCCATGGGTCACCAACAGAGACGTGGCAGAAAGAGGAAACCAGTGTCTCTGAGAATCAACTATCCTCTCTCTCCTCTGTCCACCTCCTCACCTTGGGGGAACCACAAGATAAAGCATCAACCCCAGATTGTTCTCCTGCGTAGCGCATGAAGGCCATCCACTCCAGCCCACTCACTGGCTTCCCCGCTCAGTTAACGGGACACCCCATAAAACCTTCCTTAGGGCAGCAGGCAGAGGAAGGAGGGCAACACCCAAGTGAGTAGAAGAGAGAATGTAGTCTCATTCATGCCCGCTTGACGTTGCCACTAACCCAAGGGGCTGCTGGTTAGGAAGGGAAGCATTTGGGGGCATTTTTAGCAGGAGGTCTCTGGGGTTGTAGCTGGACTGACCACAGATGGGAAGGAGGATGGGGAAAGAATGAAGGCACCTCCTACCCTCCCCTTTCTGCACAGTAGGAGGCTGTTAACCTCAGAGACCATTCTGGTCATCTGGCGTCCTAGAAAATCTTCTGCTCACTCTCTCAACACCCACCCGCCCGTCCATCCGTCCACCCTCCTAGGTATTCCAACGACAATCTGCCGGGCATTTTCTACATGCTGGTCAGCCCGGCGCTCAGAGCTCAGAGCTATTCTTATGAATAAAACAGACTTGGCTTCTGACCTTGCAGAGCTCAAAGCCTGGGGTGAGAGGTGAGCAATAGAAGAACCGTCCATCCGCCCGATGTGATTTATAGCTTTGATGAGTGCCATGAAAGGTAAGTGTTGGGAGGTACTGAAAGCATCTAACGGGGTAATCTGGGGCTGGGGGCTGCAGGAAAGACCAGGATGGAGGTTGCCTGACCCACACGGGCTTCTGGTTCAGGAATTTTAGGGCCGGCAGCTCAGCCCATTGAGGATGTAAGCAAAGCTTGAGCATTCATGGGGTAGCCATGGAAATAGAACTACCGCGAATGAAGATGATGAGTAAAGATCCTCTTACCGGCTTGCGGTTGCAGGAAAGAAGAGGCTGCAGAGAAACGCAGCTGTGAACGGGGGAGATCTTTGCCCCGTCTAGAGGCCAGATGTGGTCACCAGCAGCCTCTCATCCTGGAGGCCACTGTGCCGCCGTGTTCAACTTGGGGGGCCTCCGGAGGGCTGAGCCAATTCTGGAAAAAGGCAGGATATTTGGATCTGAACCAGAACTTGAGCAGGTCCCATTCCATATCAAGCCCCATCTCTTGCCCCAGTCGGCCTGGAGAGCCGACCCCGAAGTGCAGCGCCACAGGCGGAAGGGCTGTCCCCGCATGGTCTCGGATGCCTCACCAGCCAACGTGTGGGGCCCCAGCATCCTCGTAATTCACTGGTAAAAGGAGGGGGCAGTGCCCTGGAGTTTCCAAGGCTCCTTCCAGCTCCACCCTGGTGGTGACTCTGTGGCCCCGAGAGCTGATCTCTTTGTGGGGTTCATCTCAGTTCATGGCTGCAGCCTCTGGTGTATGGGTAAGGTTGTGGCTATGTTACCAGTCCTCCAGGGGACATCCTGGCAGGACCATTTTTGTGTCCGAAGACCCCGGATGGCAGCCGTGTGGAGCTATGGTAGGAGCCCGTGCCCCGCGACTCACTCCCTCTGTGATTCTAGACCAGGTACTTGACCTCTCAGAGCATCCGTTTCCTAGTGGGTCTAATAATAGTTTGTATTCCATCCGGTTACTGCAAGGATTAAAAGAGACGAAAAGCCTCTAAGGCTTTTCCATAGAGCCTGGCCCGGTGACCATTCTATAACTGTGAGTTCCTGTCATCACCGGGTCGTGGGGGCACCAGGCAGTGGTGTTCATCCAGGGCGGGTGTCACTCTGGGCACCTCTTCTGAATTCAAGCTGATAATGAACTTTGTGAGAGGAGAACAAAATGGCCTGACCAGCTATGACAAACGTGATCTCTTTGGTAGCAGAGAAGAACCCTGACGAAGACCGAGTCCGGTAACCACAGACTGGTTACGGCAGTGGGAGAGGCAGGGACGCGTCCCCTGCCTCCCGCTCACATCAGCAGGTGGGAAGTCACACAAGGGGACCCGCAGGGCAAGATGGAGCCCACCGCCACTCCTGGAATTCTGGATATGTCCTGTCAGCCTGGTGGAGGCGTCTCACCCTAATGGGGGCGAACCCGAGGAGGGCTCCTCGGTCCCCATGTTAATTTCCAGGGAGCTGCAGGGCTGCCGGTGAGGGGAGGGGTGAGAACCATCTCGTGGCTGCTGAAGGTTCTGTGTTTGAGCTTCAGCGCAAGGTGGAGAAAGGCAGGGAGGGCTCCAGCATCTGGGCTTCCAAAGGTCCGGTGAGAGAGCCTGACAGCTCCACGCTGGGGAGGGGACGAGTGAGGCGCCCACGCCTGCCGAGTCCTTGAGGTGCCTCAGGAAGCGCTATTTATAGATCTGACTGTTTGTCCACTCTTATCTTGAGGATGGGAATTGGGGACACTGGGTCACAAGTCGGTTTCTTCCTTTGTGAGCAGTCATGCGGCGTGGCCATCCCCGTCCTGGCGGCACACGGCGAGGGCGAGACAAAGACGGCTGGTCTGCAGGAGACCCCGCTGGTCCAGAGTTGGAGGCGCATCTCGGGTCCGCCGCCAGCTGCGGAGGTGGCCGGAGCGGACCCGGAGATCCCCTCTAAAGTTTTCAGTGTCCACATGGTCCCTACTTGCCGACTTGCCAATATCGGATCAGCTAAACCGGCCGGCGCGATGTGTCCCCTGCGATGCGCAGGGGTGTTTTAAGTCTTTCAACAACGTCACGAGGGAAGCCACAAAGCAGCCAACAGCAGTAAACACATGCCAGTGGATGAGGCTCGGACTTTCCTCACCACCTTCTGCGCTACTCCAGGCACCCCCCGGGACTTGAATTCTCAATGAGGTTGTCTCCTTGGGCGCTCATTCGGTTGGGGAAGGGACCATCTCCCCTGGGGATGTCACAGTCAGCTGTGATGAGCGTCCCGGGCACTGTGGTCATGTATAATGTCGGCTTCCAGGGAGGGGACAAAGCTCAGGCCTCTCCGGGGTCCGGCCAGTGCTTGGAGAGTCCTGTATGTCCGGGAAGAAGCCGAGGGACGAGCTCAACTCACCTGAACTAGCCGCGATTTTCACTCACTCGCTCGCCCACTTCTCCACACAGAACCTGGCTGGCAGAGCAGGATTTATTGTCTGTTTTCTGTGGACTTTGCTCCTTCCCATTTCTGGCAGCTGAGGGAGAATGCGGAAAGGTGTGATTCTTTTCTAGCATGTTCTGGGATCAGTATGGGAATAGCCAGCTCAGCACGAGGAGGGCCATCTGGGGGCCCGGGGAGGCTTTCCATTTGGAATCTCTTCACAGGGCCACATGGCTAAGTGCTTCTGGGGCCCACGCAGTCTCGGAGCTGGACCCACGCGACGCCCGTCAGCCCCGCACCCGCCGCATTGTCCCAGAACTGCCGAGTCGTCAAGTCCGTGGGGTAGAGGCTGGGACACCTCACCTCCAGCGCTGTGCCCTGCTCAGAGCACCGCATAAGGCCAGATCTCTCTCTCTCTCATTCTGTCTCAACACACACATGCACACACACAGACGGAGACACGAGGCAGACAAGTCAACAAATCAATAAGAAGGAAAAACAGGATAAGAAGATGGAGTCGTTGGTCAGCGGGGCCTTCTCTCAGAGCGGAGGTTTGGGAAACCCAAATGGTCAGGCCAGCCAGGCTTGGGGAGCGTTGGAGGACACAGCCCCCAGGCCCAGGGCACAGGACCGGTGAGCACAGAGCGGCGGGCACACGCCGGTCACTCATTTGCCGCGTGACCGAACCCTTCCTTCTGCTGGATTCCCTCCTCACGTGGCCGCAGGGCCGAGCTGGGCTTTGCCGTGCGGTGTGAGCTGGAGATGGCTGGAACCTCTTGGTACAGGGCAAGGTCATGGGGCGAAGGGTTGGAAAATGGGCCCTCAGGCAGGTGGCGAGGGATGGGTCAGGCCTCCCGGATGTTCTCAGCGGCTGGAGAGCTGGTTCTCAGGCTTGCCTGCCTGTGGCCGCCCTCCTGGTTCTCAGCCCCACGGAAAGGCTCCAGCACCTGTCCCCCACCTCAACAGGGAGGTCCCGAGAACCTCTTTTTGAATATCAACTCAGCATTTTCTGCCAACGTAGGGAAAGTTGCAAGCGCGGTAAAATACCTTTCGTGTATTCTGCGTCTAGATTGGCGCGTTATTTGCGTCTTACGCGTGCTTTATCGTTCTCTCTAGGCACATATCTATTTCCCCCATTTTTTGGAACTATTTGAGAGTAAGTTGGAAACCCTGTAGCCCTTTATGCCTAAATACTTTAGTGCTGTTTTTTCCCTGGGAACGAGGGCGCTCTCTCCCATAACCAAAATCAGGATGTTTACCGTTGATCCAATACTGACCCACAAGACATCGGCAGCCTTAGTCAGTTTTCTTAGTGATGTTCTTTATAGTTTTACTCTTCCTCTTCCAAGAGCCAAAACAGGATGGTGAATTGCATTCAATGCCCTGTTCTTTTAGTGTCCTTTAAGCTGGGGACAGGGCCTCTGCCTCGCTCTGGGTACCTTAACCTTGGCGGTTTGAAGAGTACCCATCGGATATTTCTCCGCGGTTAGACTCCAGCTCTGTGTCTGGGGTTGCACTGCCACAGAGGGATGTTCTGTCCTCCTCAGTACATCATGGCAAGAGGCACGTGTCACTTTGTTTCGAGACCGGTGATGCTAACTTCGTTCTCTTCCGACCTGGCGTTTCTGAGCCACTCGCGGTCTCCTCGTCGGCTTCTCGTCTCCTTTTCTGTTTGTGATCATTTTCCATTCCCTTGTCCCTGTCCTTTTGGTCTTCTTACCTCTGCATCTGTCTCTCTCTCTCTCTGGTCCTGTCTGGTTTCCGTTTCTCTCTGCTGCTGCCTCTGTCCTGGATTTTGGTCCTGACTCACCCGGTCCCCATCCTCTCTCTCCGAATTACTGAGATGTGGGTAGGCAACTCTTACACCAGGTTAGCCCACAGCGGAAGACCTTGTGCAGCCGGCTGGTGCTTCTTCCCTAAGAGGATGCACGTGGAACTGATGGGAGCTCGCTCGGAGAGGCGAGGCCCATGGGACACCTGGATCTACCCAGGTGGGAATCTCATGCTCTGGGAACGCACCTCTGAGCCCAGGAGAAAAGATAAGTTTCAGGGTGAGAGACATTCTGCAGGACAGTCCCTGTCCCCACCATACAGCTGCCTTCTGCCCACCACAGGTCCTTTTCCAGGATAGAGTGCAGAGACCCCAAACTCTAGACCCAAGTCTGAGCAGATGCCTTTGTGCCCCTGCAGAGCCAACGCAGAGCTCTGAGGTTAGCAGGTGCCATCTTGGAGAGCTGAACCCATAACAGCCTTCATCCCCACTTGGTGGTCACTGGCTTGGAAGAAGCCCAGACCCTCCTGTCTTTTCTCTAGGTTAAGCCCCAAACCACAGTCTGGAGAACAGAAGCCAGACCATGACACTCAGTGTGCAGCCGGTTGCTCATGGCCAGGGCACTGAGTTTGGAATTGTTATCAGTAGTCCTCGTAACAAATACAGTTTTGTCAGAGGTGAACTGGGTGAGTGCTAGTCCTTCTTGGAACACACACACCCGCTCGTGGGCTGAGAACCACTGGTAATTCACTTTGAGGTTGGCTCTATCCTTTTGGGGGCTCCGTTTCTCCATCTGTAGAGTGAAGGGCTTCAAACTCCATGGCCCTTCTCTGCTTTGAGCTTCCAGGAGTCGTGACCCCACGGTCAGCGGGCTGATCCATTCCTGTCGAAGGGCAGGTGATTCGACCCACCTGCCATGGAGCAGGTGCTGCTCTGCCTGTGCTCCTGATCAGGACGGTTATCGGGGTGTTCGTGTGTATTTCTCTCCTGGACCTGCCCCAGGGACTTTCCACCCGGATGGGTCCTCTGCAGACACTTGTCTTCATTCTGGTCTGTGAGCGTCAGAGCCACGAGCCACTGGGCTCTGGAGAGCTCAGAGCCGCCCCTCATTTGCAGATGAGGCACCAGGGGCCTGGGCAGGGAAGGCAGGGCACAGCCGTGGTGGAGCTGGGACCCGACCCAAGGACTCCTTGACGTCACATGGGTGCTCCTTCCGCTGTCGCCCTGATTTCTCAGCTCGCCGCTTCGAGAACTCTCCCATCCCCAGACCTGTTGGCAGGGAAGAGGAATAACTCATGTGAATCAGAAGCAATTTGCAAACATAAATAATTTTCAGTGCCTGGAGAGGGAGATGGCGGGATGCGGGGGTGGGTCGTCCTGGTGGAGAGACATAGCGAAGGCTGAGAAGAGCTGGTCGGCCCTGCATCTCTGCGGCCTTGCCTGGTGCTTCCTCTCCTGGCTCAGCACCAACAGGAGCCTCGGGGAGCAGGAAAAACAAAGCAGGAAACGGCTATAAGGATGCTGGCTTCCGCTGCTCCTAGGAGGGATTCTGCTCGCCTCGAGAGAGAGTCAGAGGAGAATAGATGGTCCCCCGCTTGCCCCTGGAATAGCCCAGGTCTCCTGCCTCAACCCTAAACAGCGCTACCTCTGCAAACCCCGGCTGGTACACCACTATCCTGCGGCATCCATGTTCTCTCAGCATTGTATCAGGACAGAGCTTAACGTGATTGTCCTGTTCTCCGTCCCCATGCCGCTCCGCGGAAGGGAAGTGGCCGCCCAAGACCATTCTCAGATCTGGGGATGGGTGCTTGCGTCTTTCCCCAGGGCCTCACGGCTCATGGTGCCTTGACCGCCCCGAGCAGCCGTTTCTAAGAGCTTCTGGAGGGTGGAGGCCGCGGTGAGGGTAGAGCCGCTGTCATTTTGGACCGCCGAGAGCGCTCCGGCACACCCTTCCAAAGCCCACCCCAAGGGGCTGTCTGAAGCCGAGAGAAACAATGAGAAACCAGATACCATGGAATTAGTGAAGAATTTCTCAGATGAAACAGGAAAGGGAGGAAATCCAGGGGGTTTATATTACCCCTGGCGCAGGTTGAAAGGCATAGGGCCAATCGTTGGCAATAGTAATCTCTAGGGCACGTTTGAAAGGATCCTCCGCCCAGGCAGCAAAACAGAGGCGCCCCTCCCCGTCCAGGCAGAGTTGCCGTGACCCTCCTCCAGTCATGATGCTCTCAAAAACACACCTGCTTGCACACACACGCACACTCACTCACATGCACACGTGCCGTGGACGTCCTTGGGTACGGCTGGCCGTCTGCCCCTACCCAGGTCTGAAAACTTGTGGAGAACGGGTTAAGCGAAACCGTGATGGCCGGTGACACTCGGTGAGTCCTTACCGTGTGGGAGGCCTTATCCACGCAGCTCCCGTGAAGACGACGCGTGAAAAGAAACGAGGGGCGCGGGCCGTGTCTTCGGCCTGTCGTTATGCCGTGTGCGTATGTGTGTCGGAATCGGCAAGCCTCTCTCTCTCTCCCGCCCCGAGCCGCGTGTTACAGTGAAACACACAGGGACAAGGACCCGTGTAATGCGTACCACCAGCGAAGGACGGAAATTAAACCGCGATTCTTCTGCTTCCCTAGATTCAATTACCAAACGATTACCTAGAGCTTCCTGAAGCTCTCACGAGTGGATCAGGTGAAGGAGGAGGGGGTGGCGGGAACCGAGAGTTGCCAAGGGTGTGTGTGCGTCTGCCCTGGCCAGTGGGCAGAGACCGAATGGCCCGAGTCCCCTGCCTCTGCTCTGCAGCCTGAGCACGGAGGCCCTGGGGACAGCTCAGGGTTGTCCTTGGTCCCTGGACCCTGTTTATGACTTGCAGCTTGGGAATACGCATCATTGTCCAATCACACACACACACACACACACACACACACACACACACACAGGACTCAGTGCTCGTACACACAAGACATCGGATTCCCAGGCATTTATCTAAGCGCAAGCTTTGGGAATGCATAACACACTCCTCGCCTCGCCTCCCCAGGTGCTCAAGGCTGTGTCCACTTGGAGAAGGGAGGTGGTCCCTACCTGCGAGTTCGCTGTGGCTTGAAACTGAAAACGATCTGGGGGGAGGCAGTAAACACCGCGGCCTTGGTGAAGACTGGAATAATGCAGGACAACCTCAGGCAGGGGATGGGGCTCAAGCTGGACCTCCTAAGGGCCCTTGGCACCCTGGAAGGTGGGAGGATGGCCCCTGGAGACGGGTAAGTCTATCTCCGAACCCCTGGATGTTGGACCCAACAGCTTACTCAAGCCTCTAAGCCTTAGCCTTCATCTTACTGTCTGGGAGACAAGGACAGTGAGAGGACCCACCTCCGGACCCAGCTCCGGAATGAGCACTGAATGTGGTGATCCCCAGAGCTGCCCGCTACCGTGAGCACTAGTGTCGGCTGTTCTCAGTAATTGCAGAGGGAAGAGGGAGGCGCAGAAGGGCACGGGGTCGGGGGGAGGTGGGGAGACGGACGACAGTGACTTCTGAAGGATGGCTGCAGGAAACGGATACGAAGTCCAGGAATAACTCTTTCCTCTTCAGAGCTCTTACCTTCTCGCAGCAGCGGCAACCTAACATGGAACCATAGACAAGACTCTTCAGAATGCACGGGGATTTGGTCTGTACAAGGGCAGGTCTGGCTCCTGGGGGTCGTCCTGACTCCCTCATGTCCTGGTGTCATTCTCAGTGACCAGGATAAAACTGGAGGGGCTGAGGATGAGGTCCCAGGTCAATGGGGAACCCAGCAAGCAGGTGGTGAGGGCAGCGTGCGGAGCCCTGGAGGTGCCCACGGGGTTACAGAGAAGGGAGGCAGGGAGGGCGGGAGGGAGGGCGGGCTGGCAGTCAGTTTCCAGGTAAACATCCCTGGGTACCTGTCCCGCCTGTCAGGCTGAGTCCTTGGAAGGCGTTTGCACCTGACAAGGCATGTTTAATGTTTCCTGGTGAAAAAGTAACCTAGATGTTTCCTTAGGGGGGTTTTCCAGAAACGCTCAAGGCCCTCTCCTGACCTAGTTGATCCTCAGAGCCCTTCAGAGACGAGGAAGCCGAGAGGTGGGAAGGGCCGGATTCCTGGTAAGGGGAGTGGGTCCTGTGGCTAGACGGGTTCTGCCCTCCTCGTACGTATGTTCTCGAGGTTGGCTGTTCGGGGTGGGCAGGAGTGAGGAAGAGCCTCCACCCAGAGCCCTCGGTGGGCCAGTTCAGGCTTTCCCTCCCTCCTTCGTCCAGTTGTGGCACAGATGTACCTCTCCCTAACCTTCAGTCAAGACCTGTGGCACGTGCCCCGCGCCCCGCCAGCATCCTCGCTGTCCTTAGGATAACTGTGCTCCCGGGACCCAGGATGCTCAGCTCTCGGCACCTGCTCTCTCCTCTGGGCCGGAAACGTCCCTGTGGGCAAGGACTGACCACGCTGGCTCGTCAGGTCCCAAACAGAGTTTGCAGATAAAATCCGGGATGTCCGGCGCAATCCGAATAGACATAAACAATGCATTTTTTACGTCTTCGTCTACCTCAAATTTATTTCATGAGACACACTACATAAGTGTGCGTTGTCCATATGAAATTCAAATTCGGCTAGGTATCCTCGATTTTTCTGTGCTCAGTCTTGCAACCCTAGTTCCAGAGCACCCCAGCGGGATCCAAGGACGACGGACAATACCCTGAAAGGCTGACCTCCTGACGATGAGTTGGGGTGCCTACATGCTGTGGGGAGCGCAGAGCTAGAGCTGGGCCCTGGCTGGTGCAGGAGGGACCAGCTTCCTGGCGTGAATGGATATACCGGAGCCCCCGTCTGGGTGGTGGGTCAGCTCCAGCCCTCTCTGCTCAATGCTCAGACCCCTCAGAAAGGAAAGAAAACGATGAAGTGTGGGTTTCCTAGTATGTAGGGTTAAGGTCCCAGCTTCCTGCTTGCTTTCTCTCTCCGGAACTCGGGCTCAAAGAGAGGGTGTAGGACCCTTTGCTTGTGGAGGGCTCTGGGCACCGAAAGATGCCGAGGCCTCCAGTTAGGAAGAACCCGTCCACACCCTGAGGAACTAGGGCTACTGGACTTTTCTCCCTTGTCCCCAGGCCAGGGCTCCTGACCCTCTTTGAGTGTTCCCAACCTTGGACACGTGTGTCCCAGAGGCCCTGAGCTCACGTTGCCGTGGAGTACCTCTCTGCAGGCTCGTGGGGCAGACAGGTTGGCTCCAGAATCAGCAGAGAACCGGGAGTTCGCCGTCCGGCCTAGACAAGCCCTTCTGCCTGCAGAACGTCAGAC
Organism: Meles meles; assembly: GCF_922984935.1. Classification (NCBI taxonomy): domain Eukaryota; kingdom Metazoa; phylum Chordata; class Mammalia; order Carnivora; family Mustelidae; genus Meles; species Meles meles. Next base: position 62,032,297 of record NC_060083.1, read on the forward strand.
CCTCAGCCCCCAAGGAACCTCAAACCCTCTGGGGTCTGAATGGCATGAGATGCTCAGCACATGACAGGGTCCTGGGGTCAGAATGGGTGTTGGACTCTCTTGGGTCTGGCACCAGGTCGGGCATCCCTGCAGGCCCTCCTGACCTACCCATCTGCCTCTGTCCCACTGTCAGCCCTGGGACCTCAGGCTCCAGGCCCCACCTAGGCTGGCCTCCTCAAGGACCTCCCCCAGAAGTTCCGCCACAGTCCTCAAGGCTTCACGTCAGCTGAAGCAGGCCACACCTTCCCTCAAATGGTCACCGATTTGTCTCCCCGCCCCCGACAGTGCCATCGCTGGTCTGCCCCCCAACCCCAGGCTCAGCCCGGCAGAGGCTGCCCGCCGGGTAGGAGGGGCACCCTCGCGGCTAAGGCTCACTTGCAAGTCACCAACTGTGCAGCCCGGAACAAGGGCTCCCCTTCCCGCTCTCGAGTGCTCCCTCTTCCCTACCAGAAAAACAGGGAGACGAAATCCCTGCCTGGCATGCGCCTTTGTGTACCAGCCAGTGAAGGACAGGCCCAATTCTAGTGCTGAGCAGGCAGTCTGCCAGGAGCAGTCAAGATCACCCCTCCCTCCACTCCCAGGGTGGCAAAGGGCATTCATTACATGGAGGGGGGAGGGGGGAGTGTTTAACTCACTCTAAAGGGGGCTGGGGTGATGGGGGTAGTGGGAGGGACAATTCACAAAAGCCAGGGCTAGAAACTCCCAACGGCTTTTTTTCCCCTTTTTTTAGAACTTCCCTTCCCTCCCTCCCCTCCCCTCCTCCCTCCCCTCCCCTCCCCCCTCCCCTCCCCTCCCCCACCTCCCCCCCCTCCCCTCCCCCCTCCCCTCCCCTCCCCCACCTCCCCCCTCCCCTCCCCTCCCCCACCTCCCCCACCTCCAGCCGCTGGTGGCCTTCAGTCCGCATTCAGGCCTCCCGCCCTCCTGGCCCTCTGGCTCTTCCCCTGGCCTTCCCAGCGCCCAGCTCCCTCGCCACCGCCCCCTCCCCATTCTGCACTGCGTTGACCTCTTCCGCCCTGGCGCCCTGCACAGGCTCCGGCCCTCCGGTCCAGGCAGGCAAGCAAGGGGCTTTGGGGGGCCAGGAGCAGCCCTGCGCCCACCAGGGCCCCTGTCCCGCGGCCCCTGGCCCTGCCCAGCCAGCCGCCCCAGCCAGGAGCAGATCGCTGCGTCTGCAGAAAGCTGGCCACGGCCGCTGCCTCCCCGAGTGACGGCTTCCCGGCCCGGGAGACGACCTGGTGTTCGGCCCACTCCCCTCGGCCCCTCCGGGCCCTTAACCCCTTCCTGTCCCGCGACACCAAGGGCCCCAGTCTTGCCACCCAAAGCAGGACGAGTGGGACGCGGTCCCGCACTTCCCCTCGCTCACGGAGGAAACAGGGGTGGGCAGGCCTTGCTCGCCAGGCCTCCTCCCCTCCTCCTCCCCCGCCACCACGCAGGAAGCCCCCCGCCCCTGCCCTGGCCGCGCTCGCTGCGCCTCCAGTCGGAGCCTCTGGCCTGGTGGTTTCCGGGGAGAGAGACTGGCAGAGAAAGAGCCTCGGCGGCTTCCTCGGCGGGGCGGGGCCAGCGATGCCAGCAGGCGACGCTAGGGAGGGTGGGAGGGTCCCCTCCCCGCCGAACCTGCCTTACCGGGCAGGGATTATTAAGAACACCCCTGCCCCAGCTGAGCCAACGCCTGGGGGTGTGGCGCCCCGGGTGGGTGGGGGGCAAAGATCAGCAGGTGCGGGGGGGGGGTACTGCGCACGCGGCTGGCGGTGGGGGGGGCTCGCCCCACCCACTCCTCTGCGCCGCTCCAGCACCCATGCCCCCCTCCCCCCACCGCGCAGATCCCCGGGTCTGCCAGCGCCCAGGGCACCGCGGGCCTGGGGAGCCCTGGGGGCGGGGGCGACGCTGACACCCCCTCCCCCCGCAGGAATTCCCCTCTCGGTTGGAAGCGCCTCTCGACTTCCGGGGAGCAGGGTCACTCCTCCAGCGCGGGACGCCCGTGCCACCAGTCCGCTCTGCCTCTGCGCAAGCTTTAGCGCAGGACGCGGGGAGGTTTTCTCCCCTAGCCCTAAAGTGTAAGTGGGGTGGGGAGAGGGGTCCGGCCGCCTCCCGAACCTCCAGCGCTCCCCCTGCCCTCATCTCAAAACAGCCAAAATGCACCTTCAACATCTCCATTTAATATTTACATTCAAGCAGGTAATAATTGGAAGCTTATAGTTTAGACATTTCTAGTAGCAGCAGTTTCTAGAGAGCTCGTTTAGCTTTTAAACAAACTTTTTTTTTTTTTTTTTTTTTTTTTTTGCACATAGAAACAACACATCCATGTGTACGGTATCAAAAAATATATACCAACGTTACCGGTATTGCAGTTCCGGGAAGGGGAGGAAATGAAATCAGCCGAAATACTGAATGAACAGGAAGAAAGGTCAACAGAAAATAGTTTGTCTGATATAGAATATAACATGATCTAGAGGAAACTCCATAAATCTAGGTTTTTATATTTCAATATATAAATACCTACAAATAAATATATATATATCAGCCCGAAGGGGGTGGCTGGGCCTTTTGAGCTCAAACAATACATTTCAATAATAACACCACGTACAAACGGGAGTAAAGTCTGCACTCGACAAGTTAGCACGGTTAAAATATAATACTATTACTCTGAGACCGAGGTGCGCGGCTGCCCTGTCAGTCCCGGAGGTCCACGAGGGAGGGGAGGTCCAGCGCGGGGATGGGGCAGGTCGGGGGCGAGACCCGCAGGCACCGCGTGGAAGGAGCCAGTGCCGGCCGGGGCGGGGGGCGGGCCCCAGCCAGGAGGCGACCGCGGGGCGCAGAGGGGCGCGCACGCTGCGGCTGGGGCGTCCTCGCACCCGGGCAGGCCCGGATCTCCCGCGGCGCGGCGGGCGAGAGCAGGAGTCCGCCCCCAGGCACCAGGTGCTAGACCACCCGCGGGGATGCGCTCCCCTTCCGAACCCCTCCGGCTACACCGTCACGTACTCCTTGAACGTGACGGTGAGGCAGTTCGCGGTGACGTCGGTGATAATTATATTCCCAAAGAAGGGCTTGAACTCGCTTAGCGGCTCCTCGGGCTCGTCCTGGGCCTCAGCCGGAGGCTTCTCGGCCGCTGTCACCGGCGCAGCTGCCCCCGCCGCCACCGTCGCGGGCGCCTCGGGCTTCACTTGGAGGGCGTTTGGGGGCTCCCCGGCTTCGCCGCGCGTCTTGACGCAGCGCAAGTCTATGGGCTCATCCAGATCCGAGTCCAGCAGGATGACCTCGGGCTGCGGGAGGGTGGCGGCGGGGGGCACGTCGGTGGGGTGTTCGGCGGCCGGGCTGCCCCCCAGGCAGGTGGGGGTGCTGATGCTGCGCGCCGTGAGGCGCTTTTTGCAGGGCTCGCGCTCGCCGTGGGTCTCGGAGAGGCAGCGCTTGCGCGCGTGGGAGAGATTCAGGCCGACCGCGTGGTGGTGGTGGTGGTGATGGTGGTGGTGGTGGGAGGGCGCGTGGGCGCTCCGGGCCGGGTCCCAGGCCAGCAGGTCGGGCTTGGTGGTGAGCTGCAGGGGCTGCTCGCCGAAGGCTTCCTTGGTCGGGGACAGCTTGCGGGAGCCGGCGTCCTGGGGCTGCGGGTCGCCGGCGCCCTGCGCTTCCTCCTCCCTCCTCTTGGACGGCGCCTCCGCCTTCTTCTCCTCCGGCCCCGCGGCCTTTTTGAAAGTCCTGTCGGCCGGGGGGTGGCGCTCCTCCGCGGCGCGCTTCTTGTGGCCCGGGGAGCGCGCCTCGCCCTCGGCCGCCTCGCCGGACTTGATCTTCACCGCCTGCATGCCGTTCTCCATGTATTTGCTCATGACGATCACGATGCGCCCGTTCTTGTTCTTGTTCTTGACGATCTTCATCTTGCCCCCGATCCCGTTGCCCGTCACCGCCTCCTTGGGGGCCGGCGTCATCCCGTTGGGAGGACCCTTCTCCGAGCCCTTGCCCGGAGCCCCGGCCGCACTGGCCAGGGGCTTCACGGCTCCCAGGTAGCCCTTGGCCCCCGCGCCGTGCGCCCACTTGTCCGGGGGGTGGCTCTTGGCGCCCAGGTCCGGGCAAGTGGGGCTGGGCGCCTCCTTGTGGCCGCCCTGGTACTGCAGGTCGTACATCTTGGGGTCCGGCTGGTAGGGGTGATGCTTCTTGCTGTTGAGCTGGTAGTAGTACTTGCCGCTCTTGCCCGGCGGCGGGGGCTTGCCGGCCCGCTCCTTGCTGTGCGGCTGGTACTGGTGGTGCTTCTTGCTGTTGAGCTCGTACTGGTGGCCCTGGCCCTTGCCCTGAGCGCCCAGCTCCAGCTTGGCGCGGTTGTCTGCGGAGGAGTCCTGGAGTCCAGTCAGCACGTTGGAGCGACGGGCAAACGTCGGCACCTGGGGGAAGGAGGCAGGGATGCGAGCGGGAGGTGAGAAGAGGGTAAGGCCAGCCCCAGGGCGTGCCTCCAGCATGAGGAGCGTCCCAGCCCCAGCTGGGTCAGCGGCTGCCTTAGAGGCCCGAGCTGGAGGTCAAGAGGAAAGGAAGTGGAACTGGGTGCTTCGGAGAAACTCTCCCTGCCCTCTGGGCCTGGAGGCAGCTCAGGTGGCAATGGCAAGGGGAAGATGAGTGGACAGGCCCGCGCCCAGCGATCATATTCACCTGCACCACCAGCGGTTTGGGCTTCGGCCCTCTCTTCCGGTATCCCATCAGCTGCTCCTGCCGCTCCCTGGGGGGAGGGAACAGAGGGCAGCGCGGTTAGCCTCCAGGTGGCCTCCCCTCCTGCCAAGATCCAACCTGCTGTGATGCCCGCCCCCCACCCCCCACCCCTTACCCCTCCCTCGAGCAGAGCAGCCAGGCCAGCAAGACCCAGAGGGATCAGGAGCTCAGGGCAGAAGGTCACCTGGGCCACCAGCAGGGCGTCTCCGGGCTGTCCCAGAGCCCTGCTCTGTGCTCCCACGGACCCTCCTCTGCCCAGGGGTGCTCCGCCAAGGGCTCCCCCACCTCTGGTATCCGCACCTGCGCTGGCGCCCCCCGCAGCTCTGCCTCTAGGTGGGGGAGACTGCGGCGGGGCGCTAGGGCGGGTGATGCACTGGCGCCCCCAGCCTTGGGCCCGCGGCCCCGCGCAAAGTGAGGTGGGCGCTGGGTCGAGGGGATGCAAACAGGCCCAAAGGAGGTGCGCGGAACACGTCCCTCCCCGTCAGAGGCTCCAGATGCTAATGACCTCATTAAGATTCAGATAACGAGTGCCGCCGGCAGAAGGGAGGACTGGTTTTCCTACCGCCAGGCACTAAATAGGGGGAGGGGCTGCGCCCTTGTTTACACGGAGGCAAATGAGCCAATTAGGGGCTGGGGGCGGGGGCCGGCCGCGGAGGCCACGGCCTGGCCAGGTTCGCAACCACCTGGTGGACAGGCTCCGGGTCGGCCTGGGCGGAGCGAGGCCGGGCGGTGCGCGGAAGCCCCGCCCCCTCGCCGAGCTGGGCTCCGGGCCGCCTCGGTTTCCCAATTGTTAATAAACGTCACCAGAGGTGGCCCCGGCCAACACCATCCCCAGGCTCCCGCCGACCTGGCAGAGGGTGACCCGAGGCTGGCGTTCAGATCGTCCCGGCACTGCCCAGCTTTCCCTGGGAGAAGAACGGGGTGCCCCTCCAGCGCGTGCTGAAGTTGCAACCCGCTCCCGGGCCGGGCCGGCGCTCTCCAGCGACCCCAGGCACCCCCCTGCCCGGGGGCTAACCCAGGGGAGTTCGGCCACGCCCGGGGGCCCGGGCCGGGGCCTGACTCCGAAGTTGCGTGGCATTGCACCAGCCTGCGCTCTAATTCTTCGGGGACCCATTATGCAACATGGCATCAGCCGCTGACATGGTTACAGGGTGATGAACTCCCAGGTGGAACCGGGGCAGGATCCCTTCTCGGCGCCCCCCTGCGTCGCGGGAGAGCAACTTCCCTGCCGGTCACTCGCTCTGAGGGTCTAGAGTTCAGTTTTAGCGCCAAATGCGCCACAGGAAATAATGCAAAATAAAAGGGGGAGGGGGAATGGAAGGCAGCGGGGTGGCGGAGCTCCTCGGACTCGGGCCGCGCCTCCCCTCCGCGCCCGCCCTCCCCCCCTCCGGTCCTCCCTGAAACAGAGAACCGCAGCCACGGGCGCTGGATCCAGCTGCCGCAGCTGCAGCGCGACAAGCATCTGTGCGCGCAAGGATGAGCCCCGCGTCAGAAGCCACCCCTCCACCACCCGGCAGCTCCCAACCCACGCCCTTTGGGCCAAGCTCCCCCTGCCCCAGGATGGGGGCCGACACCCACCGACTAGCCCAGTGGGGGGTGCAAAGGGCACCCAGCACCAGACAGGCTCTACCCCCTGCGGAGCCCAAGCTCCCTGGGAGGGGGGAGTCGAAGGTTGGGAGGGTGGTTAGGGCCTTGCCAAGTCAACTTTTCTCCACCCCCCAACAGGTTAAGTTCAGTTCCGTGACGTCCCGCGGTTTCACAACGCCAGCTCCCTCGGAGCTGCCCCGAGAGGTGCCGGTGCCAAGCGGCCAGTGGCCACAGGAAAGCAACACCTAGGCTCCGGGGGTGGGGCTCCAAGGCTGCGCAGACAGGGGGGCCCGCGGGGGGCGGGCAAAAGCCGCCTCGAGGTCTCCGGGCAGCGGCAGGGCCACCCGGACGCACCCTCCTCGCAGTTCCCCCCAAAACACCAGCCTTGCCTTCTCCGGCCCCGCCCCGCCCCCACCCCCAGGCTGCCGCAACCGCCAAGGACGTTGGTGGAGAGAAGCCGAGGCCGCAGCCGTGAGGGTGCAGGCCTGTCGGGGGAGGGGGTCGCGTCGGCCCCCTCCAGGCCCTTCCCCTCTTTCCCACTGCAGCGTGGCCCCCTCTCCCATTCCCATATACGGTCACGGCTGCGGGCGGCGGCTGCTGGGGGACGCTCACCTGTTCTGGAAGGCGATCAGCAGCCGGGGATCCAGGATGTTCTCCTCGGGTTCCCACGTGTTATATCTTGCAAGGGAAAAGGGAGGGGACACGGCGTAAAAAAAACCGAGCCAGCTTTGGGGCCTCCAGGTGGGGAATGACATAAGGCCCTACTCTGTCTTCATGAACCGAAAGCTATTTAGCTGTGGATGTGGGGGGTGGAGGGGAGATTTCTGCAGGCCTGACACGGTCCCCGACACCCCCCCCAAGTCAAAATAAACACACAAGGGCAGGAGGAAAGGGGAGGGGTAAGGAGAGCGAAGCTAGCAGTTTATTTTGCAGTTGTCAAGAATTTTAAGCATGTTACTGCGACATGTTCCAAAGCCACTTTGCTCACCAGGAGCCCTGCGTGCAAAGCAGCCGAAAGGCAAAGTCGCAGTCCCCCTCCTCTCCCCAACCCCGAGTCTCCGCGAGGGCTTCAGCTGTTCTCCGTTTGACCCCTAATCCGATCACCATCAGCCAGGCATCCCCCCCACCGCACACCCCCTCGCAGCCCTGGAGCCTGGTGTCACGGGCAAGCACCCCCAAATACTCAGCAATATAAAAATATGCCTCTGTGTGTGTATGTGTGTGTGTGTGTGTGTGTGTGTGTGTGTGTGTGTGTGCGTGCGCGTCTGTCTCCATCCGGTGCTTTCGCATTTCAAATTAAAAAAAAAAAAAATTCCCCACCAAAAGCGCAGTGACAGTTCCCAACATTTTCTGCCTTTTTTCTTCCTCTCCCCGCACCACTAGGAGGGAAGAGGCACACAATTGCATTTTCGTCGCTTTTTAATTTTTTTTTTTTTTTTTTTTTTTTTTTTGGTTTTGCAATATGGAGCCGTTCGGTGGAGGGAAAGGGGAAAGGAGCCATTTTCTGCTGCACATCAGTCAGTGCCTGCGCCCTCCCTCCCTCCGCCGGCCTCCCCGACTCGGCCCCGCGTCTCTCCAGCTCCTCCGGCTCCTTTTAGTGCATAAATTAGTGATGGCATTTCCCGGAGAGCGGAGCACAACACAGGGCGCCGGGCTCGGGCTCGGCGGCTCGGCTTCCCCAGTGCCTGCCACCGACTTCCCCACCCCCTCCTCCCTCCACCCCACCTCCACCCCGCCTCCCGTCCGCTCCCCCCACCACCCCACCAGCTCGGCGGTCCGGAGCCGGGAGCCCCGCGCCTCGGCACCCGGCGCCCCCGCCCCTCCGCCGCCACTTACTTGGGGGACCAGCCTCTCCATTTCACCAGATACTCCACTCTGCCCTGAGGGGGGAAGAGACAGCACTCCATCAGCTTCCGCGGGATCCCCGGCTCCGGGCCGCAGCCTCCCCACCCCCTCCCCGCCTCCTCGCGGGCTGCTCGGGCCGCCGCTCCCTCGCCGCCTCGCCGCCGCCCCCGCGCCGCCCTACCTTGCGGATCCGCTTCTTCTCGATGCTCTCCACCGCGAAGACGTGCTCGCCAACAGCTGGCAGCTCCATGGCCGAGCCGGAGAGCGCCGGGGCGCGGGCGGCCGGCGCGGCTGCAGACGCTGCTGGCTCCTGCCGGCGCCCCGCTGCCGCCCCGGCCGAGGCGCCCCTGTCGCCCGCGCCGCCCGCGCCGCCCGCACCGCCGCCGCCGCCGCTGCTCCCTGCACAGCCCGGCCGCCCGCCCGCCCGCCCGCCGCTGCCCGCGCCCGCCCCGCGCCCCGGCTCGCGCTCGCTCAGACAACTGAGCCCGGGCCGCGGCGGCACAAGAACTCATGCAAATCCGGACGTCAGCGGGCGGGGCCTCGCCGGGCCCAGCTCGGCGTCAGGGGGCGGGCCGCGGCCGGGATTGGCGCAGCCGGGCCTACCGGAGGCCCCGGGCCTGGGCGGCGGGGGGAGAAGGAAGGACGCGGGAGGGGGGCCGGAGGAGGAGGGCGCCGGGGAGGTGCAGGGGGAGGGATCCGCGGGCCCGGGAGAGGGAGGGAGCGGGACCCGGCGGGAGAGGTGTGTCGGCCGGGGGGGCGCGGGGCGGGTGGGGAGCTTGACACCGCCGGGAGGGTCTCGGCGGCGACCCCTCGCCTGCAGCGCGGCGCCTGGGCCTGCCCCTGCGCCTCTCCTTCTCGGTGTGCGCCGCCCGGGGACCCCTGCTGGGGGCCACGGAAGCATCCACTGCAGTTTCCAGTTGCACAGAATTGCGTCATGTGCAGACACACACACACATACACGCACACGCAAACGGGGAGCCGCCGGCAGGGGGCAGAATCGGGGCCGGGGCAGCTCGCGCCCCCCACCCTGCGCGCCCGCCCCGCCCCGCCAGGCGCTGGGCATTTAGGAAGGCGAGGCGCGGGAGGGAAAGGGCAGGGAGAAGGAGAGAGCGGGGTTCCCAGGATCGCCAGGGAGAGCGGGAAGGAGAGGCGAGGAGGAGGACGGAGGAGCAGCCAGGCTGGGGCCCTAGCGCTTGGGAACCTTACCGGAAGCGGGCTCCGAGGCCGAGCTTACCCCAGGTCCCGGCCGGCTCCCAGGTTGCCCCCGGCACTCTCCTTGGTGGGGCAGGACCGGGCTGCCTCCTTTCCAGCAGCACCCACGCTAGCCCCAGCCCCGCGGCCAAGCTGAACGAGAGGGGGCGACTGCAGAGGGGGCACAGGGCATGTCCGGATCTGCCTGGGGGACCGAGGGGACTCGGTGGGGACACGGCATCGAAGGCGGGAGTGGCGAGGGCCGAGAGGTTCAGGCTGAGCAGGGGCACATCGAGGCTGCGCAGAGAGCCGGAGAACGCAGTGGCTGGGGAGCCAAGCGGCCGTCAGGACGGTGTGTCCCCGGTCCCCAACAGCCAGCCGAGCCGAGGCCCTCCCGAGAAGCCGCCGAGTGTGAAGTTTAGCACCTCCGGCGGCGAGACGGCGCGTTCGGTGTGCGGCTCCGGCGTCCGGCTGGGGGAGCTGCTGCGCTCCACGCCGCCTCCCGAGGGCGCCGCCCGCGGGGCCGCGAGCTCGCTGGGGTCGCGGCGAGGGCGGAGGGGACCCGGAGAGGGTGCAGGAGGGGCAGGGCGCGCTCGCCCTGGGGCGTGTCTGGGCCCCCCGCTCCTGGCCCCTGAAGGACCGGGAGCAGGAAGCTTGCGCAATCCCTTGGCTGAGCGTCCATGGAGAAAGAAAAAGAGCAAACGCCGAGCGAGAGTGGAACGCGCGAGGGGGGCGGGCAAAGAGCCATCCGGGTCTCGGCTCCCGCCCTGACACACGTCCCAGAAAGCTGGGTGGGGACCGCGCGGGGCCTCGAGAGACCTGGGGAGGGCCGAGGGGCCGAAGCGAACCCCCAAAGCATGCTCGGGGCTCGCGTTCTCCCGGGAATCCAGTAGAAGCCTGGAGACAGTCTGGTGTTTGAGGACACGCGCGTTGACTCCACCGTTCCACCGCCACCTCGCAGCTCCCGCCGCGGTGGCCGTTTCTGTTTCGGCGTCGGCCGCTGCCGGCGACGACTAGCGTGGCCCCTCCCTTCGAGCGGTTCTGGGAGTGGGGGGTCGCCTCGGGCGGCACAAGAGAGGGGCTCGGTCTGCAGTGACTGCTCTCCAACAAGCTCGAGGCACAGACCCAAGATTCCTGGAGGAGTCGGGGTGGGTGGGGGGCCGGCTGGGGCTAAATAGGGCCCACGCCTGCCTGTCGTCCTCGCGTGGGAGGGGGGCTCTCGGGGTTTATAGAAGCTGGGGTAGGTGGAGTTTTGGGGAGGGGGGACACAGGGAGAACGTCTTTCTCCTATGTTTTGGGCTTTTATCCTGACACTCTTGGCCAGGGCAAGGAGCTCTCCGGTGGGACAACTAAACTGCGGAGGGGGCAGGGACCCCAGGCTGGCGCGGGAAACGCTGTCAGCACGACAGTCACCCTTACACGTAGAGCCAGCCGCAGGCCATAGGCACTTTCAGTCTGTGCGGAGGTCTGCAGCGACCTTGTCCCGGACAGCCCCATCGTCCCGGGAGGGGCTGAGCTTCCCGACACTTCGGCGGCCCCCTCACTAGAAAATCCCCTGGAAAATCTGTCTCTAGTGGGTGTTTCCGCGCCATCCTGGTCGGGCTGCTGCAGCCTCTGCGCCGCCAGGGGCGTTGGACTCCGCCCTCCGCGGCGGGCTCTCTCTGCCCCCGCACCTCCCCGGACCTCGGGGGCCACGCGGCGGCACCCGGTGCCCGGTCGGCAACTTTGCGCAGGAGCCGGGCTGGGCGTGTGGCCGAGCTGGGGAGGAGGGTGGCTCTCGCAGGCCAGTACAGCGGATCTTTTCTCTGGTTGCCTGTGTGGTAGTGCAAGCAGCCGCCAAGTGCCCCCGATAGCGGGAAGGGACTCCCCCAAGGTCCTCAGAACTCCCGGGAGCCCGCGGCTATCCCCTCTCCAGGCCTCTCTGCTCCAAGTGACCGGAATACACAGGCACCGGCAGAACGCGACGACTCGCCCTTCGCGCGGTTACTAACTTTGTTCTGGGGAGGACGGGTGGATGTGGAGAGAGGCCGAGTCCTAGAGCCCCAGCCTCACCTTGGCCTGGCCATAGACCACCCCTCACCTGCCAGCGGGTGTGGGGAGGAGCTCAGGACCGGGGAAGCACCAATGGGCTGCATGGAGGAGGCAAAGACAGAATCTGGGGGTGTGGGGGGAGTGGGGAGTGCCCTGGAAGCCCCCCCAGGCGTGCTGTGAGCCCCTCCTGGGAAGCCTCCCGCATGGCCTCCCCTACCATTCCACCCCGTCCTGACCCCTCTGAGGGAACCAAAGGCGAATGGAGCCTAAACTCGGGATTCCCAGAGCCTTCAGCTGCGGCCCTTGCCTCCGACCCGGGATATCCCGAGCCCCTTGGGGAAGCCCCGAGAAGGGTCGCCGATCTGCGCATTTGGCGCTGCCTCCTTCCAGCCAGGACGGATTGCGCCCCTGGGTTCCGCTGAGGGGCAGAAGCCTTCTGGGTGCCCCCTCAGGCTGGGGCCCCCAGGGGCCCTCAGGGGCCCCAAGTGAGGAGCGATGCTGTCTCCCCAGCTACAGCCTCCCTCGTGGAGGGGAGAGGGTGGAAAGAGTAGACCCCGGAGAAGCCAGAGACTCTAATGGCCCTGGGCCAGAGGGTGATGCGATCCGAGTCCCTAGCAGGACCTGAGCCACCCCAACCCGGGGAAATCAACGACTCTCTAAGTCTTCTCTGTGAATGGACTCCCTGCACGGAGTTACCAGCTCCCGCCCACGAGCCCCAGGTCTGAGTTCTGCCCGGAAGGGACGGCCTGTGGCTTCCCGGGCCAGTCCTAGACTAGCGAGGCTCTCGAGCTGGTGTGGCTTTCTAGGTCCCCGGAGGTGGGTTTCCGACAGCCAAGGAGAATTTACTAGCATAACGACTGCAGAATCTACCCGGGCTCTAACAAGGGCTCATTTCTCTCCTCTGCTCTTAGTTGGGGAACTTGTCTCTGACGTCAGCGCTGGCGTTTGTAATTTCGCATTTTTCGCGGTGGCTGACCTGGCAGGACTGTGCGTGGGGGGTAGGAGAAGAGCCGGGAGGCGGTGTGGGAGCCCTGCACTCCGCCCCCCGCACCCTCTCGGAGGGACGGCTTTGTTCCTAAGGGCGCCCCTCCGCCCTCTGTGTCCTCACCCCCATGTGTGCGCTCTTTGTGACACCGACCGCGAAAGGTCGCCTTTCATTCGGGCGGCGAAACCCCTGACGCCCCGGCGTCCCTCCGCAGCGGGCTGCTCGGGGCTGAAGCTGGGCGCCAGGTGGGAGGGCCGGGCAGGGCGCGCGGGCGGGGCAACGGGCCCGGCACGCCTCCAGGTCGTGGCCCCCCGGCAGGTCCTGGGCATTCCCGGGGCCACTCCGGCGCCCGCGGGGCCTTGCCTCGGCGTGGCGGCCCGCGGGGGTCGCAGGCGCAGGAGCGCGACGGGCAGTGTTCTACGACGCCCGCGGGCCCAGCCCCTCCCCACGTCCGGGCAGCCCCCCCACCCCGGCCAGCCTGGAGAAACCCACGCGACCCCCCCGCACAGGCTGGGTCGCGGGGCTCCTGCCGGCCTGGCGGTTTGCGCCCCCGGGATCCATATTTCAAACGTCTTTGGAGCCGCTTCCAGCGCCCGCCGCCGCCGCCGCGCGCTCACAACGGCCTCTGCGCGCCGTGTTTTCATCTGGGGTTGGTTTGCCCAAGGTCTCCCCGCGGGCCTCCCCTGCGCGAGGTCGCCCCTCCACGTCCGCCCCGCTGTTTTGCTCTCGATGCCCCGTCGCACCCCCGAACGCAGCGGGGCCCACACGCAGGGCGGATTTCTTTCTTTCCCTTTTCCGAACGAGAGCGGCTGCGGCAACGCCGGGAACGAGATTAAAATCGCCCCGCGGCCCCCGAAGTGGTCGTCCGCCGCCGCGCAACCCCACCCCGCCCCCCCAGCCCCCCGCGCGCCCCCCGCCCGGCCTGGCGGCGCGCCGAGGGTGAAGCGCGCGCCCGCGAGGGCATTCGGCGCGGCGGGGAGGGGCGGGGGTGGGGTGGGGGGCCGGGCGCCGCGGGCCGGGGAGGCTGGGCTCGCGCTCGGTCCCCCTGCCGACCCCGGCGTGGCGGGGCGGGCGCGATCGGAAGGGCCCGGTGCGTCTCCGCCTCCCAGGCTGGCGGGGAGTCGGGCCGGCCGCGGCCCGAAACCGCGAGGGCGCTGCTCCGAGGCCGCGTCCTGCGTAGCCCGAGCGGGGGGAGGGGGCGCAGGCTCGGGAGCCGCGGCCGCGCGTCGCCAGCCGATCGATCCCCAGGGGCGGGAACGCGGCGAGCCCCGCCGGACGGGGGGGGGGGGGGTGTCCCTGAAGGATCGAGGGGCGAACAGAGGGGCTGCTCGGGGATCCCGTGACCGTGGGATGGCGGCCGGGAGGGCCCAGCCTCAGCACAGCTCGGCCTGCCGTGCGGGGCCCGGGGCCGGGGGCGGGCGGTAACGCCTCGGGCACCCCAGAGTCCCGTGCATTCTCTCTCGGGCCCCCGGGTTGGCCACTTCCGGAGCCTGTCTGCCGCGCAACTTCGTCCCTCCAGGTCCAGCCCCCCACCCCCGTCCCGCCCCACCCCCACCCCGATGACGAGGTCGTCGGGCGCGATCACCCAGGCCTTCCTTACCCCTCACCCCGCCCTCCCGAATCCTGATCCGAGTGGGTGGGGGTCCCCTTCCTTAACACCACCTCTGGAAGGACCCCCAGGTCTGCCCAAGAAGCCCCTTCCCCAACTTGTTCCCGAGGGCCGTTTCCTGGGACGGTCTCCGCGGACCCCCAAGGGATCCCCTTAGGCTCCCGGGGGCCCTGGCCGCCGCCTCACCTGCCGGGTCCGCGGCCCAGGCGGGGCCGGGGTAGGGGAGCCGAGGAGCCTGCACCCGCCGCGCCCTCCCCTAGGGGGCGGGCTCCCCTCGGGCTGGCGGGCGGCTGGGGCCTGGGCCAGGGCGGCCCTCCCAGCCTCTCCCGGAGTGGGAAGGAGAGGCGCAGGCAGGCGAGCAGGGGGGTCTCGCTGCAGAGCCCGCCCCACTCCTCGCGTTGGCAGCGAGGCTGCCGCGCCTCCAGCCAGAAACAAGCGGACCCAGAGCGACTTGGAACCTTGGGAGCCGCAGCACACCTAGGGCCGAGCGCATCCTGGCATCCTCGGTGGCCAGGACCTTGCTTCTCAGGAGCGCCCCTTGCCCGAGGCCCTTCCCCTCCCACTGAGAAGTCGACAGGAGGAGCGTCCGTGCATCTTTGGTTTGAGGTTTTTCAAGGTCACAGGTCAAGAGCATCCCCAATTCCCTTGTTCTGCTGTGCAAGGGCCCGTAAGAAGCAAAGTGGTATGACAGCGCAGGTGTCCCCAACAGCCCAGCCAGCCTGACTTCACGTGGGCATGAGTGGGAAGGGGAGCCTGGAGCGGAAGCCCCGCCAGGGACTCTCTTCTCCAAACTGAGGTTCGCAAAGGAGAAGTGGCTGTGCCTGACAAATGCCCCCCCCACTTTTTTTTTTAAGATTTTATTTATTTATTTGATAGGAGACACAGCGAGAGAGGGAACACAAGCAGGCGGAGTGGGAGAGGGAGAAGCCGGCCCCGGAAGAGCAGGGAACCCGATGTGGGGTTCGATGCTGGGCTCAATCCCAGAACCTCGGGATCATGACCTGGCTCATGAGGTCATGAACCCGACGGAGCCACCCAGAAGCCCCCAACTGCCACTTCTTAAAAGTGCCCTGATACTTCCCTGTAAGGGATGCTTCCTGGGTTGCTGGCTGGGGGAGCACTAATACCCCCAAGAGATACCCCAAGTAGGGAAAAGGGACCCCAGTTCTTCCTCTGGTGGGGACAGTGGCCTTGAGAATGGCAGCAGCTATAGGTTGGAATAGGCCTTGAGGTTATTTATAGTCACTGAATTTCCAGATAAAGTTCAGAATTTCTTTTTTTTTTTCTGGGCTAAGGTAGTCACTGATGGAGGAGGGTAGGAGGCAAATGTAGCGATGTGCGCATGCGAATGGGGCTGGTAAAGGGCGTAGGGAGGGAGTGCGCAGGCCCAGCCAGCCCCGAGCTTGGGGCAGGGCCGTTCCTCCACCAGGCTTGGCTGCCAGGGCCGGAAGTATTTTTAGGGTTCCACAAAAGTGGTCTAATTTCTTTTCTCCGGCTCCTCTTCCTCCTCCGTGAAAGTCGTTTATTAAAAAAATTATAAAATACGTGTAATATTGGGGCGCCTGGGTAGCTCAGTCCATTAAGTATCTGCCTTGAGCTCAGGTCATGATCTGGGGTCCTGGGATGGAGCCCCGCATCCAGCTCCCTGCTCGGCAGGAGGCCTGCTTCTCCCTCTCCCACTGCCTCTGCTGTGTTCCCTCTCTCGCTGTCTCTGTCTCTCTCTGTCAAATTAATAAATAAAGTCTTTAAAAAATACGTGTAATATAAAATTTACCATTTCAACCATTTGCAAGTGGCACGGGGCACATTCACATGGTTGGGCAAGAATCACCCCTGTTCACCCCCGGAATTTCCGCATCACCCCACACAGAAACCCTCAGCCCCTGGTACCCCCCGTCCTACTTTCTGTCTCATGAATTTGACTGCTCCAGTTGGAATCATACAGTAGTTGTCCTTTTCTGTCTGGCGTATTTTACTCAGCATCATGCCTTCAAGGGCCATTCGTGTTGTAGCAGGTGTCAGAATGTTCTTCCTTTTTAAAAGCTGAATAATATTCTATTGTATGTCTGTCTAAATTCTTTTAAAATCAGAAGAAAAATCTTTAGGTCAAAGGCAATGTCTTGGGGCACATGGGTGGCTCAGTGGGTTAAGCCTCTGCCTTCGGCTGGGGTTATGATCTCAGGGTCCTGGGATCGAGCCCCCCATCAGGCTCTCTGCTCAGCAGGGAGGCTGCTTTCCCATGTCTCTCTGCCTGACTCTCTGCCTACTTGTGATCTCTCTCTCTGTCAAATAAATAAAGTCTTTAAAAAAAAAAGACAATGTATTAGTATATAATATTGATATGTTCACCTTTATACCAATGCAGTTATAAACTCATTTTTTATACATTAAAAAATATTTTACTTATTTATTTGAGAGAGAGAGAGGAGAGAGAGATAGCGAGAGAGAGCATCAGTGGTGGGGGGTGGGGAGAGGGAGAAGCAAGCTCCCCACGGAGCAATGAGCCCAATGCAAGACTCAATCCCAGGACCCCGGGACCACGACCCAAGATGAAGGCTAGACGCTCAACCGACTGAGCCACCGAGGCGCCCCAATTTTTAATACTTTTTTTAGGGACAAAGGATCCACCAAGAGAGCCGTGCCCAGGGCCCATGAAAGTTCTGGGAGAGGTTTCAAGAATGGCACGTCTGGGGAGACTTGGTGAGTGGGGCCCACCAGCTCTCCCTGCGGGTGGGTGTAGGTAATCAGCCGGCCTTGGACTATGGCTCTGGGGGGGCCCAGAACGCTCACCTGCCAGTGTACCCCGGTACCTCAAGGCATCCTGGGGACGACTTCTCCTCGGCTGGAAATGCCCGTTTCTGTCTGAGGCCATTGAAGTAAAAAGCACGTGAAAGCCATGGGAACACAAGACCTAGAAACACAAGGCCTGCCTTTCTCTCCTCCTTTTATTTTGAGAGTCTCGGTCTGCAGGCTGAGGCCCAGCTCCGGCTCTACAAATTTCTCCCGATGTCCGTCTGGCCTGTGTCTGTGAGCTGATTGCCTGCAATTTGACAGTAATGATTATAATGCGGTGATTTTGTATTCTTTGACTCATTCAGATCGGAAGGTTCAGAAACGGACCCAAGCCTCCCCCACCCCCATCCTCTTGCTTTTGAAGCTGCTGGTTCCTTCGTTTGTTTTTATTCCAAAGAAACGGCAGAATCTCATGGACACAGATCCATAGAGAGAAAATGTCTTTCCCTTTTTGAACCGACTGATGATTACTGATTTCCTTTTTTGGCCTTGTGATGAAGAATGAGTCCCATAGACGCCAAGAAATATTGCACAGGACCAGGGGAACATTGCTACAGAAGTCTACGCCGGAGGGAAGCCTTTCTGGGAATTTTGAGAAGCTCGGCCTTTCCCAGGGGCTGTGCCCGCTGGGCTGTGCGGTGGTCGCTCACTCCTACACTCTGCCGAGCCGGCTCTTTCCTCCCCTTCCTTGTTACCTCCCGGCGAAGACACACTCCCGTGTACACTAAGCCTTCTTTCTCCGAAGAGGCCCAGACAGACAGGTGGATGGCCATAGATACAATGCTGCAGGGTGTGAAAGCCGCTGAACCGGGGTGACATAGCCCCCCGATCACTTGCTGCTGGCATCTTAGCCTGACCTAGGGGCACCGCTCCTGGCCGCTGGGTTTCCCCCCGTGGCAGGAATCAAGAAGCAGCGCTATGCTCTGCGGTGGGACCTGTGCGTGCCCTGGCGGGCGTGTCCCAGCTCTGGGGCAGCTCCAGGTTCCCAGAGAGGCAAGGCTGGTTTTCGCACATAGACTGCAGACACGGGGCTCGCCGTTTCTGAGCAGCATGGATGAGGCTGTTTGCACATCGCTCATCAGAAGCCTGGTTGTTTGCGATGCAGAGACCCTGCCCCCCACCTGCCACACCCAGACCCTCCAGTCCCCCCAGAGGAGCGCCCCCGCACCTGCCACTTTAGGATTCCTATGCGCACCCCCTAGAGAGGGCGGCCCGACTCTGCCAAGTCCAGCTGCCGGCGGGCAAAGACTTTGTTGTGACGTTCCTGAGACCAGGGCTGGGGGGCTGGGGGCTGGGGGTCATCGAAGAGGAGGTTCCCCCTGCAGAGTGGAAGGGCGGCTGCTCATCGAACAGGAAGAGTCTCCTCCCCCGCCCCCATCTTCTGCTGGCTCCCAGCCAAAGCCCAGGGTCCTGGCCCTCCCTTGGGTCTGGCAACCCGGGCTGGGAGGGGAGGGAGGTGTGCCTGTAAGACCAGAGCGTGCGGGAGAGGTGCTTGGAGGAGCTGACTCCAGGTTGCCGAGGTGAATCTGTCAATAGAGAATTAACAGGCCCGGCTGACTGGTCGGAACTGTGTTTCAAAACAGCCAGCTTCTGGCTGTCCTCACCCGTCCCAGAGCACGGCAGACAGGAGCCTTGCTGGGCAGGAGTCCCTGGGGACAGGAGGCCCCGCAGCACCTCGCCTCTGCTGACCTGTGGTAGGCCACACGGAGGTGTCTTCACCCCCACACCCCCGCTCGGGCTTGTGAGCATGCCTCCTCCCCGGACCTTCACCCAGAGCGCCCTGCCCCCGGGGGACTCTCATCAGGTTTTCCTGATCACCCGCCGGCCCCAGGCACATCCACTGGGGTCGTCTGTCCACGTTGCAGGGCAAAATGAAAACATGGGGCCCCTTGTTCGAAAACTATGAACGAGGGACAGAGCACTAAATCAGTGTGGGTCTGCTTACGTCCCGTGAAGCTGGCCCTGTCCCCACCCAGGGCAGCTCAGAGCCCCGTGTCTGCTGGTTCTCCGCTGGTCCTCTCGCTTCCTCTCTGGTCTCAGTGTCCGGTCCCCGAGCCCACCAGTCCAGCTCCCTCCAGCAGTCAGAGCCTCAAAAGTGGCCAGCTGTCCCCAGCATCCCGCCATCCCTGTTGGGGGGAGACTCCAGTGGTGGCCCTTCGGTCAGGCGTCCAGCTCTGGCCAAGATGGCCACACTCGCGTGGCGTGGGGGAGTGCGGAGGGACTGACTGGGGCCAGGCACAATGGGGCGAGCCATCCCCAAGCCTGCCGGAATGCTGCCCACTCGCCGCTGACACAGGCCGCCACCCTCCTTGCTCCCCGCCCCATGAGCTGCCCCACAAGTGTTGGGAATCGAGGGGTCTGGCTCATGGGACCCTCAGGCCTGATCAGTGAGGGCTGTTGGGACGGGGAGAGACCCCAAACTAGTTGGACACCCATTGAGAGTCTCTCTGCCGTGGGATGGCAAGCAAACAGCGTCCTTAGAGCCAGACCCACCTGCCTTCTCTTGACCTTCCCACTTGCGACCTGGTGATTCCAGGCATCAGTTTCTTCTTTGCGAAAAGGAGGTAAGACCTCAGCTCAACACCCCTGCAAAGGCGCCAAAGCCCCGTGTGACCTGACACTGTCATCTTCTGCCTTACTGTCCTCGGACTTTCCTTCTTCTTCTTTTTTTTAAAATATTTTTCTTATTTATTTGTTAGAGAGAGAGAGAGAGCATGACAGGAGAGAGGTCAGAGGGAGAAGCAGACTCTCTGCCGGGCAGGGAGCCCGATGCGGGACTCGATCCCCGGACTCCGGGATCACGACCTGAGCCGAAGGCAGTCGCCCAACCAACCGAGCCACCGAGGCACCCCCGGACTTTCCTTCTTGCAACTCTGCTCCAGCCACACAGAATCCTCAAACACTCCAGGCACGCTGGGGCCTCAGGACCTTTGCACTGTCTGTGGCCATAGTCTGGAATAGATAGCGGCATGGTCCTCTCCTTCTCCTTCAAGCTTTGCTCAGATGTCATGTTTTTTTTTTTTTTTAACTTGTCAGCATTTAATGAACTTCCCTCCACGGGGCTTCAGGCTACCAGAACGCAGGCTCCCCCTGCACCCCTAATCTTCTCCTCAGCAATTCTACTGAAGAATTTCACCTTCAGGATGACAGGCTGTTTGGGTGGGGCGCTTTCCCGTCCCCAAAACTCTGTAGTAGCCCCATCGTGCCGTGAGAAGGATGGGAGCAGCTCGGGGCTTCTTTTCTGGCAGCATTTCCCTGTGTCTGCTCCCTGACCCAGGCCCACGGTTTATAAAGGTTGACAGTTGGGCAGAAGCTCTGGTTCCCGCTTCCGTGGGATGGCAGGTCGGCAGCCCAGACGAGAGAGCCCGACCCGACATCATCTTTTCAACGTTCTGCTCCTGTGGTCCCCTGTGACCCCGGTCTCCCTGGGCCCTTTCTTGGAGCACCAGCTTCCCCTCCTTAGGGACACTGTCCTCTGTCCTGCTGATGCTCCTGATCTCTCTCCTGCAGGCACAGGAGTCCACAGGACAGGGTCCAGCTAACCTCCT
The DNA here is from genome assembly GCF_922984935.1 of Meles meles. Lineage (NCBI taxonomy): Eukaryota > Metazoa > Chordata > Mammalia > Carnivora > Mustelidae > Meles > Meles meles. The sequence goes on from NC_060083.1 coordinate 62,052,608, forward strand.
CTCTCTGATGTGTGTCCCGCAACTAGAACATGGCCCGGCACACAGCAGACACTCAGTGCATACATGTCAGCTGGGTGTGGGGTAAGTGGAACTTCTGGAAGTGACAAGACAGTGCTGTCACTGACGTGCGCGCACTGGCTTGTCCTGGCTCATGAGAGCCGATGGCCCAATCTTCAGAAATTTCGTGACCCAGTTGTTCAACACAACGTTATTAAGAATTCAATTATTGGGACGCCTGGGTGGCTCAGTCGGTTAAGCAGCTGCCTTCGGCTCAGGTCATGATCTCAGGGTCCTGGGATCAAGCCCCGCATGGGGCTCTCTGCTCAGCGGGGAGCCTGCTTCCCTTCCTCCTCTCTGCCTGCCTCTCTGCCTACTCGTGATCTCTGTCTGTCCAATAAATAAATAAAACCTTTAAAAAAAGAGAGAGAGAATATTGTATGGTTTTTAAAAATTTTTTAAGGGTTTAATTTATTGATTGGACAGAGATCACAAGTAGGCAGAGAGGTGGGCAGAGAGGAGGAAGCAGGCTCCTCGCTGAGCAGAGAGCCCGATGCGGGGCTCGATCCCAGGACCCTGAGATCATGACCTGAGCTGAAGGCAGAGGCTTCAACCCACTGAGCCACCCAGGCGCCCCGAATATTGTATGTTGTATTATGATTTGTAAATTACGTGATACACGTCTTTCTATCACTAATATGCATATTCCTTCTCCTCGAGAACGGTCTGGGAGTCTGCTGTTTACCAGCACCTCCAACAGGAAGGCATTTGGATCGCTGTGAGCCGATGGAATATATTTGATAAAATGAGGCACCGTCTCAGCTCCACAGGTAGCCCTTAAGAAGGCAGGGAGACAGGAAGAGAGCAGCTGGCCCGGGGGCTCATGGGTGGCAAGCGCCGGACACCGGCGCGCCATAAGCGGGCACGGGGTAGCTATGGGGCCCAGCAAGGCACTGGGAGGCCCGACCTGTTGGATGGGGCCATAGTGAAGGGGCAAGCAGGCCTGTGCATGGGGAATCTTTGTGCCCCTTACAATTCCCCCTCACCCCCCCACTCATCCCACTCCCCACCCCCCCGCCCCGGGACACATAGACTACACCAATCCCCAGGACGCCAGACCCCTGAGGCATTGTCCTAAGGGCAAATGGCTCCAGGGCCCTGGACAAAGACCTCGTTATCCTCGGGCGGCCCTGTGCTACTCTCTCTCTCTCTGTGCTCCCAGCTGGCGAGGGGACCTTGTATCCCAGGACTGCTTACATCCACTCCTCCGGCCTCTGTATCTGCTAAGCTCCTAAGAGGGGCTGGTCCAGCCCCAGCCCTGACCTTCTTGCTGGAGGGAAAGAATTCTCCTTTTGTTTTGTTTTGTTCTTTACTCCTGTTTGCGTAAAAGATGCTTCCATTGGGTGGTCAGAGAAGGCCTCTCTGAGCAAATTACATATGAATTATGACCTGCATGTTGAGGATGAGCCAGCCTTGTAAAGATAGGGGAGGGTTTGTTCCAGGGAGAGGGACAGCAGGTGCAAAGGCCCTGAGGCAAGCACGTGTTCAAGGGCCAGAATGAAGCCGGGGGTGGGGACCGTGTGAGCCGAGGGAGTGGGGTGATGGACAAAGGCAGTTTGCCCGAGAGGCTGGGACTCAGAGTTTGCATTTGATCTAATTGATCTAATTGGTCCAGTCGCTCTGGAGGGCCTTCGGAGGTTTCAGGCAGGGGAGTGGGGAGACTTTTATGTCCTGGTCAGATAACAGGGTCAGACCGGGCCAAAGGACGAGTTCCCTGGATGTGAGGAGGCACCTGAAGGACGGGGCTTCCGGGGCTCTCTCTCTCTCCACCTGGTTTCCTTTGAGAAGCATCTCAGAAGCCCCATCGTCCCTCCAAGCACATGGAGGTGAAGAGTCAAACACCGAAACTAGAGCCTAGAGCTAAAGAACGCAGACTCCAGGAGCCAGACTGCGGGCCTGTGCCTTCCCACGGGGGACATCCGCTGCCCTCTGACCTTGCGCCACTGACCCTTGCCCTGTGCCTCCACGTCCCCAAGCCGGAAAGCAGGCTGGTGATAAAACGCTTGGTGGGCAGTGCGGGAGGCTGAGTGGGTCGACAGGCCAAGAACTTCCCGCACCTGCCAGGAGTGAGGCACAACGGTCCGTCGTTATTAGTTTTACTGTTTTTATGATGGTGGTGAGGACAGGGAGGCACCCAGGCAACCAAGCCCGGATCGGAGCCCCCGCCCAGCATGAGGGTTCCCGGGGTCAGGGGAGCTGAGCACACCTGTCTGGAGGCTGGCGACGCCTGAGCGGCACCCCTCCCGCTCTCTGCAGAAGCAGATGTGGTATGCGTCCCGGCTGAAAGTTCTAGACCTTCTCGAGCCTCACATTTGCTCTCCATGGCAGGCTGCAGGCCGCGGGGTCCTCCTGCTCTGTGAATGGCCCCAAGTCCCTGCTGGCCTTGAGGGGTGACCGTGGTGCTGGAGGAAGGCTTCTGTCCTCAGGTGGCGTTCACTCTCTCCGGGATCTGTGTGGTCCCAGGACGCCCCGGGTTCCCGGAAATGAGCCCGTCTCGGCCCAGGCAGCCCTGGGGAGGCACAGGGGGACCTGGCCTGCTGGACGGGGCCATAAGGAAGAAAGCACTTGCGCCGGTTGGTGGACCGACAGCCACCAGGCAGCCCCTCGGAGAGGCCCAGCAGGAGGCATCTGTGTCTTCTGCTTGCGGTCTTCAGCTCACTGTGCGTGAAGCGGAGCTTTTGACCCCAAGCCCAGTGTCAGCCTTGGGCACATGGGATGGCCTGGGTGGCTTGGGTGGCAGGGCTCTGTCAACACAACCTGGTCCCTGGCTAGAAGAGAAAAGAGAAAAGGGCTAGAAGAGAAAAGGGTCCCTGGCTAAGAATCCACAAGACCTGGACCGGGTGCCTCCCAGCTACAGGGGAGACTCTCTCTGGCCCGCGGCAGGGACCAGGACCCCCTGTGTTATGTGCCTGGGGTGGCGGCGGTCGAGACTGTGTTCATTCAGTTCGTGCCCGACGCTGAGAGCTACGCTACATCCTTCACTCACAGGGGGAGAAACCGGCGTTCTAACTGGTTGTGCGGGGCTGCGGGGCTGGGACCCAAGCTAGGGTGCGCAGCGCCAGACGAGCCCTCACCCTTCCAGCTGGAAGGCGTGCTCCCCGGGGCTCTCTTTCCTTCTCTGGCCCTTCACGCCTGTGGCCAGCCCTGGGGAGAGCCTGGGGTTTGTGGGGCGGTCCGGAGGGAATGAAGCAGACGCGAGTTCCAGTTGTCACAGAGCGTGGAGCCGGGGAGCTCCCGTGACTCAAGGCCACTGCTCGAGGTAGTCATTGTTGCCCTTGGCTCTGTGGGGGAAACCGAGGCAAAGAGAGATGAACACTAGGCAACAGGATGTGAGCGGTGAGTGTTTCTTGCTCGTGAGATGGGTGTGAATTTGGGCTGGGGGGTCACGGGTAGACTCTATGGATGGAATAGTAGGTCCCAACATGTGAACTTACTTTGGAAGGAGGGTCTTTAGAGATGTGATTAAGGTAAGAATCCTGGAGATCATCCTGGTTGAGGGGAGGGCCAACTCCAATGATATGTGTCCTCGTAAGAGAGAGACAAGGAGAAGATGCACACGGACATTCTTGTATCTGCAGGGGAAGGCACCTGGGACAGGCAGACTGGGGACGCCTGCAGCCACGAGAATCCGAGAGAGGCACAGAGGTGTCCTGCCCGGGAGCAGGCATGGGGAGCACAGCCCTAGGGACGCCTTTCTGACTTCTGGTCTCTAGGACTCCAAGACACTAAACTGCTATTAGTTTTAAGCCCCTGGGTTTGGGGTGGAGCTGGGATGTGACCCTGGGGGTGCCTGCCACAAAGCCTCGGTTCTCCCGGATCTGAGCTAGGAGTCTCGCCTCTTCTTTTCTTTTCTTTTTTTTTTAAAATGATTTTATTTATTTATTTGACAGAGATCACAAGTAGGCAGAGAGGCAGGCAGAGAGAGAGAGAGAGAAGAGGAGGAAGCAGGCTCCCTGCTGAGCAGGGAGCCCGATGCGGGGCTCGATCCCAGGACCCTGAGGTCATGACCTGAGCCAAAGGCAGAGGCTTAACCCACTGAGCCCCCCAGGCGCCCCCCGCCTCCTTTTCTGATTGGCCGAAGGGCCGCCAATCACTGCGCACCTGCCTCGGCCGGTGCGGGGGCGATTCGGGTCTCCGTCAGTATTCCCCCGCTGGGCTGGGGATTCCGGGCTGGCGCGGGGCTGCCGGCCCTGCCGTGTCTGTGTGCCTCCCTGGCAGGCACGTAGGCACACGTGGGCGCTCTGGAAGAGACGCAGTAAATGAGAAGTAAACACTGATGTTGACCTCGAGGGCTCGGTGCCGTCAGGCCAAGCGCATGTGTGGGGCGGCCTTCGTGCTGCTCGTTCCACGCTCCCAAGGGCTGCCGGGGGACCGGAGCTCGGAGCGGCCCCATGAACCACTCACGGTCCCTTATAAGGCAGATGGGAGCCACAGGGCGTTCTGCTTCCCCACGAGGGGCTGGAGCTCCGGGGGACGTTCCTCCTCATGGTGAGGTTCAAAGTCAGCACCCTACCAGAGGACTACCACGCGGGCCTCCTCTGCAAAGTCTCCGGGCAGCCACGTTTAAAAAGCGAAAAGAGGGGCGTCTGGGTGGCTCAGTCGGCTGAGGTTCCCACTCTTGATTTCGGCTAAGGTCATGATCTCGGGGATGCACAATCAGCCCTGGACAGGGAGCCTGCTTGAGATATTCTCTGTCTCTCTCTAATAAAATAATAATAAAAATAATTTAAAAATTGTTTAAAAAGTGAAAAGAAGGGGCGCCTGGGCAACTAAGTTGGTTAGGCATCTGCCTTAGGCTCAGGTCATGATCCTGGGGTCCTGGGATGGAGCCCTGAGTGGGGCTCCCTGTTCAGCGGGGAGTCTGCTCCTCCCTCTGCCCTGCCCTGCCCCCCACTTGTGTTCACTCTCTCTCTCTTCCTCACTCTATCTCAAATAAATGAACAAAATCCTTAAAAAAAAGTGAAAAGAAACGGGTAAAATGAATTTTAACAATATCTTTTATTAATCCAGTATATGTCATTCCAACCCATGATCAATATAAAGTTAATGTTTTTTTAATTTTCATTTTTCAGTTTAAATTCAACTAATTCGTACAAAAGGTATCATCAGTTTCAGAGGTGGAGATCAGCGATTCGTCAGTCGTGTTTAACAGTCAGTGCTCATCACATCACATCCCTCCGTAACGTCCAAACCCCAGACACACCACCCCCACCCCCACCCCTCCAGGAACAGTCAGTTTGTTCCTAGGGTTAAGAGGCTCTACGGTTTGTCTCCCGGCACAAAAACCGTTAGTGAGACATTCTACTTTATTTTTGTTGTTGTTGTTCTCGGTCTTGGAAATCTGGTGTGGATTTTGCGCTGTGGGCACTTCTCCACGGGCGGGCAACAGCCGCGTGTGGCTCGTGGCCCTGCACTGGACAGCAGGTCTGGGGCCCAGGGAGAGAACCTCCAAATTCCAGCTGAGCAAATCCTCTGGAGTCTGGCCTGTTGCTCTGGCTTATGTCCTGGGGACCTGAGGCAGCACGGGGTGGGGACGGGGAGCTGGACCCAGCGTCAGCAGTCACGTGGCCATCTGTCTGCCCGGTGTGGTCAGGACCGGCACGAGGTTTGGCGAGAAGGCTTCCGTGAGGCTGCCTCCAGGCCACCTCCCCTGGGAGGCCCACCCAGATCGACCTAGAAAATGCCAGCCTAGGGCCAGCATGGGTGGTGGCCTTCAGGGGCACCCTCGGGGCTGTTGACCTGGGCTCCTGGATCTGGAAGGTCACATTCATAACCTGTACCCTGCATCTGCGGGCTCCCTCGAGCGGCCCCCGTCTGGGGACATGGAAGTTTCCCTGCGTCCTAGGAGGCCGGTTGGCTGTCTGGGGGGCTGGAGCTTGAGTTTCTTCTGCAGGCGCTGGTCAGGACACTGGTTACGGGCAGGAAGCCGCCGATGTCAGCCTCTCGCTGAGACGGGAAGCGCTGGGACTCTTGGCAGGGCTCTGCCGGCCACAGCCAGATGCCTCGGATGAAAACGCAGACATCTCCCATCATGGGGCCACGGGACCAGGCCATCTGTGGGCAGTCCTGGTGGTGCTGACCTCCCCGGCCATGAACTCTGCCCTCAGGATGTCTCGTCCTGGGGTCCCTGTCCTTGTCCTCATCCCTCTTGCTTTGTTGTCTTTCTCGTCCTCCCTCCGCCTCCTCCCAGCTTTCCTGTCCTCCCCCCTTCCTGGGACTCCCCAGGCTGCTCCTGTGCGCCTCACTCGGGGGCTCCCATACCGCGGCCAGCTCGCCCCGGTCCTGGCTTGAGTCCTGCCTCCCCCCACTCACGTCCCCCCGGGATCGCAGGAAAGGACCTTGTTTGGACACTGGGTCTCTGCAGATGGAATCGGGTGAAGAGGACGGTGTTGGGGGGCCCTTGGCACCCGGTGATGGGTGTCCTTACGAGAACAGAGATTAGGAAGCAGAGACATGGTACAGGGGAGAGGCACCTGGAATCTGGGAGCCCGAAGACCGCCAGCAGCCAGCGACGCTGGGAGAGGCAGAGCAGGGTTCTCCTCGGGAGCCTCCTGGGGGAGCACGGCCCTGCCCACACACTGATTTCCAGCTTCTGGGCCCAGAACTTTGAGACAAGCAGTTTCTGCTCTGTCCCTACCTTTCACTCTGGTGGTACAGCTGCCCCGGGACACTCACCCAAGAGCCCTTTGCTGGGTTGGGCCCTAGCACGATAGGACGAGCACCCAGCCAGCTCCATGCTGGGGTACCCTTGAACCTCAGCAGGCCGCCCCTGAGCCCCGACTCTGTCTGCAGAAGCCCCCAGCTTGCACACACTTTTGGGGATCACGGTCCTCAAGACTCCAAGATTTCTTTGAGCTCACCCGATGCCGATCACAGCTAAGCCGTGACCCTGCGCTCGATAAGCGGTGCCCCCCCACCCCGCTGGAGTCTGGGGAGAGACTGCTGGGGCGGCAGAAGCCGGGTGGGCCCGAATGGGCAGATGAGAGCAGGTCACTGCCGTGGGATGGACTGAATCTGTCCCCGCCCCAGTCGGAGGTGGTCAGAGGTCACAGGCCCCGGGAGCAACAGTGGCAGAGGGGGTGACGCCGGCCGAGCAGGGAGGCCAGCAGAGGGCACGTGGTCTTGTGCAGGGGGAGCTGAGGCAGCCAGTGCAGGGGAAAGACTGAGCGGGCAGGTGCTTGGGAACCATCTGGGTCAGAGTCTTGGCCCTGTCCGGACGGGGTGTGTGGGTGGGGTCCTGAAATGGATGGGACGTGGCCCTGGGGCAGTGAGAAACGGGAGAACCGGAAGCTCTCAGGCATCATGTTGCTGCTGTCGTTTGTTCCAGAACATACTAAAGCCGTAGACCAGGGCAAAGTGCTAAAAGCAGAGAGAGGAACAAAAGACAGGGGTCCAGAGGGACGTGTGAGGGAGGGCAGCCGGCTCGAGAGGGAGCAGAGGCCTCCGTGAAAGGCCAGTGTAAGGAGAACGAGGAGGCTCGTGGGTCCAGCGGGGAGCTGAGGAGGGCCCTGGGGGCCAGCAGGGAACCTGGAAAGAGCAGTGTCAGCAGCCGCGGCCGGCAGACAGTGGAGACAGGACGGGGCACACACACATGTGCACGCTCATGCACGCACACACCTGCACGAATGGATGCCCACGCGCACATACAAGTATGCACACACATATACGTGTACGCACACCTACACACTCATGTGCACGCATGGACACACATAGATGCGCACACGTACACACATGCACACGGGCAGCAGGCAGTGACCATGTCAGGACAGGCTGTCATTAAGGTGAGCGGAGGGCTGCAGCGGGAGGGCCCCGGGGGTCAAGGGTGTGTGTGTATTTCATGACAGGAGGGGCAGGAGCAGGAGTTGGAATAGAGGAATTACAGGACAGGGCCGGGGGTGCTGGCAGCTCGGATGGGGGGTCCACTTTGGAAAAGAGGAGGGTGGCCAGTCCCGAGACAGGTGGGAAGGAGAGAGATGGGCAAGATGGTCTGGAATGCCAGGAGGAACACCAGGGTATGGGGGAGGCGTCCATTCTGGCCATGGCTTTTCCAGAAATGCTGGAGACCAGGTCATCGGCAGGATGCTCGGGGGGGACAGGGCTGCGCTCGGGTCACCGGGAGGTTGGGGGAGAACGGCTGCCCAGCAGGGAAGCTGGGCAGCCTTAGCATCTCCAAGATCCACGCTGTCCCCCGCAAAGACCTGAGACCTACGAGGGGCTGAGAGTCTGGCTGTCACTGGGTCAGGCTGAGGTACCCCTGCCCCCGCTGCCCTCTCCTCGCCCAGGCTGCAGACAGATCGGAGCTGAGCAGACTGGCACTGTCTCTAGGCGTGCAAGTTGGCACACGGGCCTCTTCGATGTGCGTGTACATTTGCACAAAGAGGTACCTGGAGAGATGGTCGCCCCCTTGTCACCAACTCTTGGCAGTAGTGTCTGCTGATTTTTATTTTTCTCTTTTGAGCTTTTTGGGGGAGGGACAGGAAGAGAGAGAGAACCTCCAGCAGACTCTGAGCTAAGCATAGAGCCCATTGTGGGGCTCGATCTCATGAGCCTGAGATCATGACCTAAGACGAAATGAAGAGCTGGACACCTAACAGACCGAGCCACCCAGGTGCCCCTAAGATTTTGTTCTGGGGTAACCTCTATGCCCAACGTGAGGCTGGAAATCACCTGAAGACAGTCACACGCTCTTCTGACTGAGCCAGCCGGGCGCCCTTCTCTTCTGAGATTTTAAATTTAGTGTAAATCCACCATGCACTGTTTTTTCCAAACTCAACAAAGCAGTTAAAAAGCCTCCTCCACAGTGTCCGTTGTTTGGATGGAGCCGGAGGGAGAGCCTCTCGCTGCTGTGGACGATCTCAGGTCCTGTCGGGGGGCCTGCCTCTTTGAGCCTCCTGGGTCCCAGGGTGCAGGGGAACTTGGGGGGCCGGGCAGTCAGCATTGCCTCCGATGCAACACCGGCTGAAACCATCCCTCCTGGAGAAAACAGATGTCCCCTGTGGGAATGCCACGTCCTTCCCGGCGCCCACAGCCAACCTCGCTCGGCCTCCTCCTGCCGCATGGCCTCATGCCCATTCCTTCCCGCCCCTCGCACAGACTCTGTCCTTGGCCTCTGGTCCCCGTTGCCTCCGCAGTCCACCCCCGCCCACAAGCTGACGCCGGGGCAGTCACCTCCCGTGGCCCGCGACCCACTCTAGCTGACCGCCCCGGCGCCTCCGCTTCCTCCAGGGGCGGGTTCGATCAGCCTGGGGTGGGGTCCGGGCCCTGACATTGGACAGGAGCCCTTCAGGTGACCCTCCTGTGCAGCCCGGGCCGAGGTCCTCCAAGCTCACGGTCTCCCAGAAACTCCAACCGCCCCCTGCGCTGAATCAATGACGAGCTGGTGGGTGTGTGCAGGAGGCCCCGAGGCACCCCCGTCTGCCCGTTCCTGGCCGACGGTCCCACCCAGAAGCTCACCGCCTGGCGGAGTTCCTGAGAGTGGAACCGTGGGAGGCACATCCCCGTGGCCTGGCTGGACTCTGAGCGGTTTGCCCAGCCTTCTGGAACCTGTTGGGTCATGAAAGCAGAAGGGCGTCTACACTGACAGCCCAGGGCAGGGGCCAAGGGGGCGGCCACGGGCTCCCTCATTCTAGGCCTTTTCGGGGCACCTGAATGATCTCTCTCGTCCCCTCCAGAGCCGTAGATGGAGGAGTGACACCGCTGAGGAGGACAGGAGGACAGTCTAGACGGATGCTGCTGCCCCCCAGCCCCCCAGCCGGTGGAGCCCCCCCACCCCGACGGTCGTCTCCTAGACTGGCGGTGGCCCGTCCTCCCACTGACATCCTTGATGCCGCCCCGTTTCCCCAACCCGCTGCGTGGGGCGCGCTGCCAGACCTCTCTGCTGCTCGGGGCGGCCCGTCAGGTGTGATCCTCGGGTCCGGAGCTGGGGTGCGATGCGGGGGCCGCGCTGCTGCTCTGACCCGCGGCAGGTCCGGGTGCTCACCGGGCGCCTTGGGGGCGGGTCGCCGGCTGAGGCTGGTGAGAGACCGGACAAGGGTCGGCTGTTCGGCGGCGGGTGCGAATCCAGCCGGGGGGCCGGGCACGGGGCTCGCTGAGCTGTGGATTGTTGCTTCAGGTCTCTTGGTCTCCTGCTTCCACACGGGGTGGGCTGGCTCGGTCGTGTCCTGGGAACCATGCGGGAGCCACCGTCTGGCCTGCTTTTCTGGCCCTGGCGCCTCGTTTCATTCTCTGCCAAAAGCAGCCAGAGTGGCTTCTGCTCTCTGCATGGGAGCCCTGAGCGACACACCTTTTAGCCCGGGTCACCTCCAGTCCCACGTCCTGGGACCCTTATTCAAGCTCATTTGGCCGGGACCCCCAGCTCCGAGGGACAGGCCTGCATTCCCCCACGATGCATAAAAAAAGGTAGACCCCAAGCAGGGACCTAGAAATCTCAGTGTGTCCACTCACCGGCGAAGGCGACATAACCCAGCAGCCCAGAGAACTGGAGTGAGGAGAGCTGCGGCCGTGCCGAGGGACCGCGGGAGTCAGGACGGACGGCGCCTTGCTGCATCCACGTTCACCCATTTTCCTCCCGGGAGGCCCACAGGGCCCTTCAGACTTCACGCCCTTTACCATGCAGGTCGCGGAAGCAGGGGAGGGAGACGCAGACGTGAGGATGGCCGAGGGGGTGGCCGTGCAGAAGGCAGTGTGGACGGTGAAGAGCGAGGGAGGTTAGGAAACTGTGCAAACAAAATGTGAGGCTCTGAACTGTGGCGGGACGAGGGGGGAGGGTCTGGGTGGGGGAGCACGGAGTGACCCTCTCCCCAGCACCCGGGGCCCCCGAGGTCACCAGCACCAGGGCCCCACCCTGATGGGCTGTGGATGCCCACAGCTCAGGCTGCCCAGGGACGGGGTCAAGCACGCTGGCGGCCTGGGCTGGGGAGCACCTGCGGCTTGAGAAGGCTGTTGGAGATGCGTCAGGACGAGCGGGTGACACGTGAACGTCCTCCCTTCTTTTATCCGGCGCCCCTTAACAACGCAGTGGCAACTGAAAAGCAGTTTCCACGTGAGTGATTGTTTTAAAAATACAGTTTTTAAATCGAGTGAGACGTGTTCCCTGAAAAAATGTTCGGAAAAAAATTGTTTAACGTTGGAAAATTCTTCAAAGTGAAAGAAAGAAATAAAAATGGCCTCTGAGCCTGGGGCCCAGGGGGAGTCACCGCCGACCTGTTGGACCTCTCCTGCCACCCGCCCCACCCGCCGGCCCCCCACGGGGCTGTGCATCCCCCGGGCCGTCTAAGGCTCTGCCAGGACCGTGTCTGGGCTGCTGTCTCTCTCTCTGTGAATATACATTAAAATAGAAGAACAAGTCAATGATGACAGCGTATTTATAGGTCTGTATCCTGCTTTTCTCCTAACTTCCTTATCTCGCCTCTTCCCATCAGAGGATTGAAGAAACCAAAACCAAACCCCTTGTTACTGGATATCCTTCAATTAAGATCGCCAGATTTTGCAGATAAAAATACAGAACACCCAGTTTAATTTGAGTTTCAGATAAACAGTGACATGCAAATTTGGGACATAGTTATAACTAAAAAATGATTCGCTACGTATCTGACATTCAAACTTAACTGTGTCCTATATTTCGTCTGGCAGCCCTACCTTCTGGGTGCGGAGTGGCTTCGGACACTGGGGGTTCAGGCATCCTGGAGGGACTGGTCTGCTCACACCTGGAGGGACGTAAGGGACTGGTCTGTTCACACCTGGGGGACTGAGTCCCCTCACACTTGGAGGGTCTGGTCTGCTGGCACCTGGAGGGACTTAAGGGACTGGTCTGTACACACCAGTGGGGACTGGTCTGTTCACACCTGGATAGACTTAAGGGACTGGTCTGTTCACACCTCGGGGACTGAGTCCACTCACACTTGGTGGGTCTGGTCTGCTCGCACCTGGAGGACTGGTCTGCTCACACCTGGAGGACGGAGTCTGCTCACACTTGGGGGTCTGGTCTGCTCACACCTGGGGGTCTGGTCTGCTCACACCTGGGGGGCTGGTCTGCTCACACCTGGGGGGCTGGTCTGCTCACAGCTGGCGGACTGGTCTGCTCACACCTGGGGGGCTGGTCTGCTCACAGCTGGCGGACTGGTCTGCTCACACCTGGGGGGCTGGTCTGCTCACACCTGGGGGCTGGTCTGCTCACACCTGGCGGACTGGTCTGCTCACACCTGGGGGCTGGTCTGCTCACACCTGGGGGCTGGTCTGCTCACACCTGGCGGACTGGTCTGCTCACACCTGGGGGGCTGGTCTGCTCACAGCTGGGGGCTGGTCTGCTCACACCTGCGGGGCTGGTCTGCTCACACCTGGGGGCTGGTCTGCTCACACCTGGGGGGCTGGTCTGCTCACACCTGGGGGGCTGGTCTGCTCACACCTGGCGGACTGGTCTGCTCGGGTCATTCCCAACACCAGGTGATACTTTGCTTTGGCCGTGTGCCCGACGACTGGCCACGTAGCGGGTCCATTTACCCTCCACGAGAGCTGCAGAGCCCATTTTGCTGAACAGGAAGTAATTGGCCAAGAAAGTGGTTGGGCTACGTGACTGCCCAGGACCTGCTAGCCGGAAAGAAGGTTTGGGTCCAGGTCTGCCCACCTGGGCTCTGCTTGGCTTGGGCTGAAGAGGCTCAGAGGAGGCTAAGCCAGGTGGCCAGGGTCCAGAGAGGCCCGCACCAGGCTTCAGGGAGCAGACGCCCCCTCCCCGGGGACCCTCCTCCCCTGGAGGGCGGGCTTGGGCCTCTGAACTGGGGGGAGGCCTCTGGTGACCTCCCGGAACCCGAACAACCAGACGGAAGCCACGGGCTGCTCAGGCCGTGGGACTTCCAAAGGGCTGGCTGCAGTCTCCTCGGAGCCCTCAAGGGCTTCTTTAAATGCAGGTAAAGCTCCGGCTCCTAGTGGGATACGTGAAGCGCCAGGAATGGAAGGTTAAGTATTGGCTTCCGGAAGGGGATGGGGCTCTGCCCCCGGCCTGTCACCCTGCTCTCCGGGGCCCTGCAGCCCTCACCCTGTGGCCCACCAAGCAGACACCCCCCCACGGTGTTCACTCTCCCCTTGCTCTCTGGTCCTTAGTGACGCGCTTAAACCCAGATGCACCTGGGGATCACGCGCAGAGAAGCGGGTACAGTGTGGGCCGGGCAGGCCTGGGAGTCTGCATTTGAAGCATTTGGGAGGTTCCAAGGCAGACCAGAAGCCCTTGTCCCCGAGACCCCATGTTGAGCAAACTCGGGCGGGGACTGAGAAGAGGAAGGGGGGTGACTTCCCTACCGCCTCTCACCTGCCCATCCTCCTCCTTCCCACCCCCTTTCTCCCACCGGTCCCGCCTGGGGGCTGCGCCTATTTCCCTGTGTTCCTGGTGCAGCTGGCAGACGGGCTCAGGGAAAGGGAGGCTGAGGCCAGTGTGTTTCAGCCAGCCCACCTGCTGTACGGGAGGCAGGCCGGAGGCTAGGAGTGTAGTTCCGAGGAAGGAACCGGGGAGTGGGCTTCAGCGGCCCCAGACCCTGGCCGTGTCCACAGGCCGTCTGCAGGGACCAAGAGTCTAGGGTGGGAGAGGGGAGGAAGAGGACTGACTCCTGCTGGCCTCTGCCTGTCCCTGCCTTTTCGGCCTTTGTCCCATTTAGTGCTGTGAGGTCATAGTTATCGGCCCATTTCCCAGAGCGGAAAGCAGGGCTGGGGGTGTAAGTTTTCAGACACCGGACCCCGTCTGCCATTCCGCAGGAATCTGGCTGGCTGCCTCTGGTGCCTGGTGTTCTGGTGAAAATGGCAATGCAGGACTCTCGCTCCTAGAGGATCCTTCCTGACTGGGTCTGGGACGGGTCTGAAGTTCATAGGTTTACAGCTCCCCACATTTGGGCCCCCTGTGATCTTTGCCCACGACACACAAGCTGGAAAAACCTGGCGGCAGCAGGATTTGAACTGAGGGCCACTGGCTCCAGCTCTGCCTTAGCACAGGTGCCTCCGGGGCAGGGATGTGGACAGCGCAGGGCAGGGCGGGCGGAGGGAGGCGGGGAGGGTGGGAGGGCTCGTTGCTAGGTCCCTGCTGCTGCCCAACACTTGCCCTGGTCTCTCCCTACTCCTCAGGGTGTCCCTGGCAGGCAGGTGCCACGCCTCTCCACTCACAGATGAGCATGCGGAGGCCTGGGCATGCCAGGTAACTTGGGGTGGCCCACACAGCCATGACCCCAGAGCCTGGAGCGGGGTCCTCCGGGCCTGCCAAGAGTCACGGGGAGCTTTAAAATCATACCATGACCCCAGGGGCCGCCCAGACCATTTGCATATGAATCTGGGGGGGCAGTTTGTAAAGAATTGTCAGGTGGTTGTGACGCAGTCAGGGCGGTGGACTGTGGTTCAGAGACGCGTGAGAAGCAGTCCCGAGCTGGCCTGGAGGCAGAAGCCGGCTAAAGGACCCCAGGTGGCCTCCTCAGCCGGGACTCCGCCGTTCTTGCCGGCCCAGGGCTGGGGAGTTCCGCACACTGGAAAGATATGTTGGAAAACGGGGGGAACCTCTGCCCTGAAGCCGCCTGGGCCTTGGGTGCCGCCGATACCTTCTCCTTTCTCTTGGGACACACCCCTGCCCCCCACCTCCTGGCCCCGGTTGGGGGATCCCCCCGTCGGCATCCCCAAGGGCCTGGATGCTGGGTTCTGCAGGCGCAGAGTGTGGGACATGCAGTGCCGGTCCTCACCCAGTGTAGACACAGTCCCTAACAGCAACCTAGAGCCCCCCCGTGCTGCCTCCCAGGACGGGGTAGGGCTCCAGGACCACAACCTCCCTGCTGTATGTTCAACAGGACCCTGCACCTCGTCCTCGTCCCCCACCCTCCTGCCAGCCTTCAGCAGGCATAGGTAGTGACTGCTCCCCTGGCCCCTGCCGGCCTCCTGGGTGCCCGGGCTGCTGGGCATGCTGGGGGAGGGCACAGGATGGCTTCCCCAGAGTTGGCAGCCAGGCCTTGCTTCCTCCCCCCACCAGAGTACCTGCAGCCCAGTCCCCTGGCCCGGCCCGTGTGCCGTGGCCTCTGGAATCCTCTGCCCGGATCTGAGCTTGATTGGGGGTGGAAGCCTCAGGCAGGAAGGACAGAAGGACGGACAAGGAGGGGAGGGAAGAGCTCGGGATGAGGAGTCGGGGGTGGGGCCATGGGGGTAGGGGTGTGGAGCGGGAGAGGCGCACACGGATCGCGGAACTGAACCTCAGTCCAGTCCGGGGGGAGTTTGGTTTGGTTTCGTTCATTGTTTATTTATTTATTTTTTCTTAAAATATTTTATTCATTTGACAGAGAGAAATCACAACTAGGCAGAGAGGCAGGCAGAGAGAGAGAAGGAAGCAGGCTCCCCACAGAGCAGAGAGCCCGATGCAGGGCTCGATCCCAGGACCCTGAGATCATGACCTGAGCTGAAGGCAGAGGCTTTTAACCCACTGAGCCACCTGGCACCCCATTGTTTATTTTTTAAAATAACCTTTTTCTGCTGAGATACTTGTGGATTCACGTGTCATTGTCAGAAACAACAGCGATTCCAGGCACCGGCGACCCTGTGTTGCCCAATGGTGAGGCGCGTCGGAGCAGCCCACAAAACCACAGTGAGACCCGGGTGTCGGGACGAGGCACGGATCCTACTGACGCTTCCCGGTCGGCTGTACTCGCATGTGTGTGCGCGTGGGCGAGCCCGTGGGCATGTGTTCCGTGTAGAGGCCGCTGTCGCCCGCGGGGGTCACAGATCCACCTCCACAGCCTGGACGTGGACCGGTTCCAGCACGGCGAGGACCTCCCTTGCCTCCACACCGCCTGCCTCCGACCCCCTCCACCAGGATCACCGATCTGCTCACCGTCGTCTCAAGAAAGCTGCGTAAATGTGTGGATGGACCACAGTTGACCTACTTGTCAGCCGAAGGTCCTCCAAGTGCATCCAGGGTTTGGCTGTTAGGACCGAGGTGGCCGGTGTGTGTGTGACCATAAGCTTCCGGGTCTGGATGAAGGCTGGAGGGAGCCGTGGCTGAGCCCCGTGGCGGTTGCATGTTCAGTTTTATTTTGTTTTTGTAGTAATTTCTACACCCCGTGTGGAGCTTGAACTCATGACCCTGAGATCAAGAGTGGCAGGCTCCTCCAACCGAGCCAGCCGGGGGGCTCCCCGCACGTTCAGTTTTGGAGGCAGCTGAGAGCCGTTTTTCCGAGGATCGGCACCATTCTCCGTTCCCACCAGTGCTCTCTGAGGGACCTGGCTTCTCTGTATCTTTGCCAGCATTGGGCATGGTCCCTACTTTTTACTTGAACCTTTCCGACAGGTGTGCGGTGATATCTCATTGCGGTTTTAATTCGCATTCACCTAACGGCCCACGAAGCTGAGCACCTGTCCACGAGGTCATTGGCCATGTGTGCCGGCCCTCTTCTGTGAAGGGCGATTGCTAAGTCTGCGGTGAGTTTCTTGGGAACAGCGTGTCACTGGGTCGTTTGAAAAAACAGACTCTGCCAATCTCTTCCTTTTAAGTGGTGTTTTTAAATCATTTACATTTAAGGGAACTTCTCCAGTGTTGGGATTTAAGTCTGCTGTTTTCATGTTGATTTTCTATTGTTTCCTCTGATTCTCTTTCCCCGCTTTCCCGTGGATTGCCTGGACATTGGGATTCCATCCTGATTGATTCGCAGTGGTGTGGGGTGTCTCTGTCTGCAGCGGTCCTCACGGTCGCCCTGGGTGTGACAGCCCATGTCATCTACCACTTTGGCTGCCAACCACTTAGAGGGACGTGTGGACGACACTTTTGCAGCAGGTCCCTTTACCTTTCTGACTTTCAGACAATTTTTAGATAGGCTGGGGGGGGTGGTCTGTGAACGCAGGAGTTCATTGACAGGGAGAATGCTGGTGTGCGGCGGTGCCCCCAGCGGCCCCCTCCCGTCCCCAGACTGTGCAGCATGGCGAGAGTTGCCTGCGGTGACTCCTCCTGGCTCAGCTCTGCCAGGCACCACGCGCAGGCGTCCCCTGCATTGCCAGGCCAAACCAGCCTCCACCAACCCCAGAGCCTTCTCCAATTAAGGTCTTAAGAGTCCCAGGAGAGGGAGAGATAAAAAGAAGTTTCCCGTTTGACGTGTTAACACCGTTCACCCAAAACACCCCTGAGAGACATCTGGCAGGGAAGAAATTGGCATCAGAGTTCCTTGAAGGGATGCTGGCAGGGAAGAGGAGGCAGGGTCCAGCCCCGTTTGCTCACCTGGTGGCATAGCCCTGCTGTTTGCACGCAGCAGGGAGAGTGGAAACGAGGTGTGGTGGCCAGGGGTGCTGGGGTGTGGGGTGCAGGAGCCCCGGGGCCTCACCAGGTAGGTGCCAGCAGGCAGCGGAAGCTGTCACAGCAGGCCAGGGGTCCCCAAGGGCCCTTTCCAGGGTCTGGGTTGGCTGGCCTGTCCACCCACAGCCCATCTGCCTGCCCTCTGCTTTCCGGGGCCTCCAGCCCAAACCCCACCCACGTCCTGGGTCCTCCTGCTAGGTTGTGCCCTGGAACGTGCCCTTCTCCCCGCAGCGTGCATGGATGCCCGTGTATGTGTGTATGTGAGTACGACGTGTGTGTCGTGGGTGTGTGCATGTACGACGAGCGTGCACGTGCGTGTGCAGGCAGGACGCATGCAGGACGACGTGTGTGTGTGCTTATGCGTGTGTGATGCACGTGTACGACCCGTCAGCATCCGGCGTCACGGGAGGCAAATCCACGGCAAGAACCAGGAATGAACCGGACACGAGCGAAGCGTGCGTGTTTGGGGGGTGATCCTGTCCACTGAAGTACCTTCACGTTGCGGCCATGGCGGCATGACCGAGGAGGGACGTCGTGTGTGTTCATGAGACTGGCGACGGCCGTCAGATCGTGCGTCAGGGGGAACAAAATCCAATAAACAGAAGGCACGTGGCTTGATCCCCATGTAAGCCTCGCCCCACAGGCCTGCGTTGTGGTGTGAAGTTCCCAGACTGGCCGCTGACTCTGGAGACCCGAGGGAACACGGGAATTTGGGGAGGTGGGGGATGCGATAGGGGTTTCTTTTTCCTTTTCCTTTTTTTTTTAGTGTTTATTTATTTATTTGATAGGCAGAGATCACAAGTAGGCAGAGCAGCAGGCAGAGAGAAAGGCGGAAGCAGGCTCCCCGCTGAGCAGAGAGCCCGATGCGGGACTCAATCCCAGGACCCTGGGATCATGACCCGAGCCGAAGGCAGAGGCTTCACCCACTGAGCCACCCAGGCGCCCCACAATAGGGGTTTCTTGTCGCTGACTTCTGCGTGGTCTCCCTTGTTAGAGGGAGGGTGTCTTCCTTGTAAATCTCGCTTTATTAATGTGCATTCAGGACAAGCGTGCAGGGGCGTCTGGGTGGCTCAGTCCATTAGGCGTCTGCCTTCGGCTCAGGTCATGATCCAAGGGTCCTGGAATCGAGCCACGGATCAGGGTCTTCAGTCAGCGGGAAGCCCGCTTCTCCCTCTCTCTGCCAACTTGTGTTCTCTCTCCATCTCTAAATACACACAATCTTTAAAAAGACAAAGACGTGTGTAAAGGGTAGAGTTCAATAAGGCTCAGCTGTGTGTTCACCTGCGTCGCCACGGTTGACCACATCCATCGCCCCGACGCTTCCCATCCCGTCCCTCAGCCCCCAAGCCGTCCCCAGGCAGCCCCCGGTCCGCTTGCGGTCTCCACAGATCTGTTTGCGTTTCGTGCCTTGTGTGCGGACGGAAGCCTCCCGTGTGTCCTCTTCCGGGCCTGGCTTCTCTCACGCGGCCCGATCTGGCCTCCCACTCTGGCGGGACGGCAGCCACTGCGTGGAAATGACTCGGTTTGTCTCCTGCTCGGCTGGGGTGGCAGGTTTCCAGTTTCAGGCTGTTATAAATACACTGCTAGGGGCATGTGTGGGCGGGAGTTTGTGCGGACTCACACCTCCCCTTGAGGACCTGGGGACAGAAGGGCCACACCCCGCGACGGGGGGTCTCTAAGGTCTTTAGGAGCCGCCCGCGTCCCAGAGCCACAGACCTCGTGCTGTGGTCTAACGGGTGTGCGGCGGGACCTGACTGTGGGTTGAACCTGGGCTTCTCTGGTGACAGTGACCCTCCACACCGTTGCAGGCACTTGCTGGCCATCCCTGCCCGTTCTCTGATGAGGGTCCGTTCAAATCTTACATGGGGGCGCTCTGGGCAGGCCGGGCGGAGAGGGCCGCTCTCCACTAGTGAATCTGGAGACTTCTCTTCCTGTTCTCCGTACACATACTACTGGATGTCTGGTTTACAGATATTTTCTCCTCGTTGGTGGTTTTTTCTTCCTCTCCGTTTCAGAGAGCTGAAGTTTGAATTTTTTCCTTATAACAGCGTGCTGGCTCCGTCGCAACTTCCATCAGGGACCACACCCTCCCCCCACCGAAGTGAAGAACCCAGAGATCTTTCGTGTATTCACGGATATGTGCAAACACCATCGCAGTCGGTTTGGGAACATTCAGGATATTTTCATGGCGGTCGCCCCCTCCCCCAGCCCCAGGCACGTTCTCGTCAAACATGTCACTTGGATGAGTCCCAGTGATCAAGCGTTTCTTCGACGGATCTCACTTTCCGTGTCGCACCTCAAATATCCTCGCCCAATTCAAGGTCACAACATTTTTTTCTCTACTCACCCCCCTTCCCCGACCCGCAGCCCCCCCAGGAGTCTCCCAGTTTTAGGTTTCACATTTAGGTCGCTGATCCATTTTGAGTTAATTTTTGTAGATGGTGGCATGAGTCGAAGCTCTCTTTTTGCATATGGATATCCAAATGTCGCCGTTGTTGAAAAATTCCCTGCGCCGAATCGCCCGCGTCCCTCCGGGAGAATCAGCGGTGGCTGCGTGCGCAGGTCTATTTCCGCTCCCTCGATCTCTCCAAGCACCCTCGCTCTACCGTCACGCCGTCCGGACCTCTCAGCCCCTCGAGAAGGCCCGACACGGGGTGATGCCGGCCCCCAAGCTCGTGCTTCTTTGTCAAACTTGTTTGGTTGTTCTAGGTCCGGCTCTGTTTTTATGTGAGTTTTAGAATCAGCTTCTCAGTCTCTATCAAAGAGAGGCTGCTGGGGTTTGCATGGGATCCCACTGACCCCATATACAATTCTGTATGATTTGGGGGCAACGGACATTTTTCTTTTCAAAGATCTTATTTATCTGTTTCACAGAGAGAGAGACACTGAGAGGAAACACAGGCTGGAGTGGAGGGGGAGAGGCAGGCTTTCCACCGAGCAGGGAACCTGATGCAGGGCTCGATCCCAGGACCCCAAGATCATGACCCGAGCCAAAGGCAGACGCTCAACGACTGAGCCACCAGGCGCCCCGGGGCCACGGGCATCTTGCAGATCTGGGTCTTCCCATTGATGAGCCGAGTGTGTGTCTTTGGTTTCTTCGATCGTCCTTGAACTCTCAGCAATTACGTGTACGTTTCAGTGGACACATCTTAGACACCTTTTGCCAGATTTGTCTTCAACTGTTTATATTTTTGGAACTATTGCAAATTATACTTAAAATCTTTTTAAATTTCTGATTGTGGCTATTCCATAGAATACAATTGATTTTTATATGCTGGTGTTTGTCCCACACACTCATTCAACTCACTTGTATGCTCTAGAAGGTTTATTTTGTAGATTCCGTTACATTTTCTGCGTGGATGACTTCTGCCATTTAAATAACATAAAGGCAGCTCTGTTTCCTCCTTTCCAATCTGAGTGTGTTTTCTCCTGTGCCTTCTTGCGCTGGCTTGGACACGCACGGCGAGCGGAGTGGAAGGGGGGTACCACCCCCTCGTCCCACTCCTGGTCCTGCGGGAAAGCTGTGGGTTGAGGATGTGGGTTGAGGATGGACTTGGCCGTGGGTCTTCCACAGACGCCCCGTCACCAGGGCGAGGAAAGCCCCTTCTTTTCCTAGTTTGCTGAGTGTTTTGGTCAGAAATGGATGCTGATCTTACCGAATGCTTTTCTCTGCCCCTGTTTTGAGATAATCATAACATTTTCCTCTTTCTAGTTTGTTAACGTGGTGAACTATATCGATCAAATGTTAAATCAGACTTTCATTCCTGAGACAAATCGCGCTGGGTCAGACGGATCATCCCCTCAGGTCTGTCCTCGCTGAAACTCTGTGAAGGGTCTTTGCGCCCATGTTCCTGGGGGATATTGGCCTGCAGTTTCCCTTTTCTTGTAACGTCTTTGCCTGGTTTCACGCCAGGGCAATCGAGGCAGGCCTCCTACGGCGAGCTGGCAAGTGCCATACCCCCTTCAGTTTTCCGGAACGTCTTGTGTACCGTTGGTGTCATTTCTTCCTTCAGGGTTGGGTAGAATTCACCTGTGAAGCCCTCTGGGCCTGGGGTTACTCTGTGGCGTGGTTTCTCCACACTGCTTTGATAGGTCCAGGCAGATATTTTTTTTAAAGATTTTATTTATTTATTCATGAGAGACAGAGAGGCAGAGAGAGAGAAGCAGGCTCCCCGTGGAGCAGGGAGTCCGATGGGGGACTCGATCCCACGGCCCCCATGGCCTGAGCCGAAACCAAGAGTCCGACGCTTAACTGACTGAGGCCCCCAGGTGCCCCCATATGTACAGATCTTTTTAGTGGTGCGGAAACTTCCTCCTCCCCTTTTCCGTCTCTGAGCTCGGCCTCCAGAGGCAAGCACGTCCAGGGCCCTTAGCTCATTCTGGCCACTGCTCCCAGATGACACACTTGCTCACTCGCTCATTTGACAAATATTTGCTGAGGGCCTCCTGCGTGCTGGTAGTTGTTGTAGGCGCCTGCGAAACTTCATGAACGAGACAAAGATCCCTGCCTGCCCGGAGCTTCCTCCTGGGGTGGACATAATTCCAGCGGGACAGACCGACACACAGCGGACCTCGTGAATATGTAAGTTGGGCCACACCTGAAAATACTGTAAGTGCTTTGGGAAAACCCAGAGCAGGGTAAGAGGGAGAATCAGGAGTGCGGTGGGCGGGCGGGTGCCATTGAGAACGGGACGGTCGGAGGACACCAGACTGAGAAGAGGACACGGGAGCAAAGTCTCAGAAGCGGTGGCTGGAGAGGCGGGAGACGGTGTCCCGGCCAGCGGTAGCAGCTGGCGCACGGCCCCTGAGGCGCCAGTGTGAGCAGCGTGGGATGAGCAGGGAGGAGGTGGGCTGGCTCGGGGGCTGGAGGGGACTCAGAGGGGAGGTCAGACAGAGGATGGGGAGGGTCACCCCAGCACTTAGGCCTTGGAGGCCATCCTAAGGACTTCGGCTTCTTTGTCCTTGAACAAAACGAGGAACTATTTCTGGGTTCTGGGCAGAGTGGGATGGGCCCACCTGGGTTCTGGAGAACTGTGGGGCTTCTCCGGTGAGGACCGGCTCTGGGGTGGACGAGGAGACCAGTGCAGCATCCCCGGCAAGAGATGATGGTGGCCTTGGGAAGCAGAGCGTTCTGGGTCGACCCCAGAGGCAAAGTCAGCAGGATTGGTTGGTGGGCTGGGGCTGGGGAGCGGAAGAAGGAGGCCATCCCAGACACTCCAAGTGTTACTGGAGCCCGAGCCCCTGGAAGGACGGCTCGAGGTCAAGGTGGAGAAGCCTGCGTGTGGAGCAGGTGTGAGGAAGACGGGGTGCGGTTTGGGCCGCGTTGAGTTTGGGTTGCTCCCTTGCTGGCCTCGCAGTGACGTCAAGTTTGTGGGCAGCTGTGGTTGCCGGAGCTGGGAGAGGTGCAGACCTGGGAGGCGTGCACAGTTCCGCCTCCCCTCTGCAGCCCTGCTGAGACGCACCGGCGGGATGGCTGATCATTGAACCCGGTTCCCCCAGCCCCTGCCAGCGGAGAGGGACATCTGGGAACGGCCCTGGGGCTTGCCCATGGCACTCTGTCTCACCCTATCTCCAGAGCCTCAGAGGACACCGTCCCAGCAGGTCTCGGACCCCTGCCCTCCGCGGCTCCCCCTGCTCGCCACACTCGCCCTCCGCAGCTCTGCTGCTCCACACGGCCGAGGCTGCTGAGGCCGGTCGTCCGCTCTGCAACCCACTATCGTTCAAGCTTGCTTCACAGGCTGCTCCTAAAGTGGCAGAGCCGTAGCAGTTACATTACATGATCACGGCTCTTCGTGAAAGTCCAGGGCTCGGCTGCGCGGCATCGCGCGGTTACGGCTTTGGTGTTCCTCCCTGGCCCTCCGAGGGCCTCCCTTTTGTTGGCGTCACCCGCCTCTGTCACCTACCGGATCTTCCAACTTGCCCACCACCGACAGAGTCTCTCAGATGCCTCCGAATGAGAGGGGGGCCTCCGGGGTCCCCTGCGCCCGCGGGAGGCTGCTGGTGAGCCAGCCCCACTGCTCTGCTGGCGCCCTGGGCCCGATGCATCTTGCCTGGGGTGGGACTGAGGGTTCTGGTGCCGCAGTGCTCCTCCCAAGACTCCTAGGACTAGCGCCACTGGTGGTACTAAGCACCGATACCAGGAGCACCACCGGTGGTACTAAGCATCGATACCACGAGCACCACCGGTGGTACTAAGCACCGATACCACGAGCACCACCGGTGGTACTAAGCATCGATACCACGAGCACCACCGGTGGTACTAAGCACCGATACCACGAGCACCACCGGTGGTACTAAGCACTGATACCACGAGCACCACCCATGCTACCATCTCTAAACCGGGGTGGAATCCACATAACATAACATGAACTGACTTCCAGTCTAGAACTCAGGGGCCTGAGTACTTTCACAGGGGTGCGAAACCCCCACCTCCATCTCGTTCCTGAACTGACCCCACCAGGAGACTCTAGATCCATGAAGAAGTCACTCCTCATTCTCCCGGCCCCAGCAGCCCCGGGAAGCCAGGCGCCCGCTCTTGGTGGGTTTGCCGGTGCTGGACGATTCCCATGCGGGGACTCGTGCGATGGGCTGCCTTTTGTGCCTGGCATCTTCCCCGAGCGGGGTGCTCTGTAATCCACGGGGCGGGAGGTGTCCCAGCTTCACTCCTTCTGAAGGCCGGACTCGGTCCCGCCGTGTGGCTCGGCCGTGGTGTGTGCGGGCTCCTCCGTCGCGGACGGCCTGCTGCTTCCACTCTGGGCGGCTGTGACACGGCTGCGTTCAGGTCTTCTGGGTGCCAGCCTGGGCCGGGCTTGCTGGCTGCACGGCAGCCCTCTGTGTGCTTGTGGGAGGATGCCGGGCCGGGGCACAGCCTGAGCAGCTCCCCGAGCGGGGTCTGTGGGAGGCGTGTCTACAACACCCCCACAGCCTGCCCGGAAGCTGCCCCGCCCCACCCCGAGAAAGGAGGGTCCTTCTGGAGGAAAGGGGGTGCCCTCACCAGCAGCGCTAGGATGTGGGGCTGAGCCCCGTGTCTGGCATTCATGGGTCCCCCTGTACGGATGAACTTGCTTTCCACCACGACCAGTAGAAAATTGAGCTAAGCCATGGTCGACTGTGGGGGGCCGTGCACGGCCGAGACCGACTTTGTTTTTCCAGCAGGCCTAGTACTTGTGGTGAGTGATGCGTGAGGGAAAGGGGCCCGGGGAGATGGGGCATCAGCTCTGTGCCCCAAAGTCCTTGCTTGGTGGCCCAAAATGGGGCACTCCCCTGCCCAGGAGTCAGGAGGTCAAGGGACTGGTCCTTCAAGGTCAGCCATCCCCTGGGCTGTGATTTTTCTCTGCTTGCAGTTATCCAAAGAACCAAGTCTAACCTTAAACTTGAAAGGCAGACTCAGCGATCAGCCCAGCCTGGTCTGGTTCTGGGAGCAGCTGAATAGGGAGTGGCTGTGTCTGAGACACCCACGGCCCCGAGGCTTCCAGGGCTTTGGGCTGTGCCCTCTGTGGAAGCCGTGAAGCTGGGACCGGTGCCAGGAGGTGATCTTTCTGCCCTATCTACTGCCGGCTCGGCCTGGGAGCGTACTGGTGGTTCCCACCAATCTCTCCCCTTCCACCTGCCTAACCAAACCCCGATTATTCAGAGAAAGCCACGTGCCAGGCTGAAATTCCTCACCTACCCCACACTCTTTGCAGCTGGGGTTTGCTGTGTGACATGTGAGCAGGGATTTCAAGAGGTTTCTGGAAAAGATTTTTGCTTTCTGGCTGTGGTGCTGTCCCTTTCTCCTCCCCTCTTCTTAGTTTGCTGCTGAAAGCATGGACGTGAGGCCCGGAGGGGCAGCAGCCTCCTTGCAGACATGAGGATGGACCGAGGGTGCTCGGGGAGCCTGGACTCCAGGCCTCATCAGGGACTTGAGCCTGTTGTTTTGTTTTGTTTTGTTCTCCATCTTGAAAATGATGTTGGAAAAGAAAAAAGAATGCTGGAAAAGTTTTGTCTATCCTGGAGTTTCAGTGTAGCCCAAATAGTGTATTCTTATATGTCTCAAGTGTCTATTGGCAATTTGCCTTAGCCAGGCCTTCAGTCTGGGGACACTCAGGACAGGAGCTCAGAGGGGCTTGGGAGATACAGTCGTGAAGACACAAACCAGCAGGCCAAGGACCTGTGGAGGGGTCATGGGAGTGTGAGGAGGGAGCCCTGCTCTGGTGACCACATTCTCTCCCACAGAATAGTGCCTGACATGTCATTTCAGTCCTGGAATGAATGGGGGACAGCCTGTTCTAGAATCATCCATGACCAGGATAGCTAGAGGCTCTCCCAGGGCTCCCGGCTCCCGGCTCCTCAGAGGGGCTGAGACTTAAGAATCCCACCTTTCCTTCCAGCACATGCTCCCTGGCCCTCCCACCCCCGAGTGTGACTGGCCCCTGGGCTTCAGGTTCTGTCCATAAGGGAGCAGACTGAACCGGATGACAGAAGGTTCGTACAGCTCTGGAATGCATTCTGTAACTCTAGACAAGTCAGACCTTCATGGCTTCTTTCCAAGGGCAGGCAAGGAATAGAAACAGAGAGGGCAAGTGGTTTTCTCCGGGTCACCCAGCAGGTCAGTACAAACAATGCGGCAATGTCCGTAAGCACGTAGTTGTAAAGACATAACGTCTCCATGTGTCAGCGTATCCAGGAAGAATTCTTAGAACTGGAATTGTTGGCTCGAAGGTTCAGATCAAGCTTCATAACTTGGTCAGATGCTGAAAAACTGTTCCCCCAAAAGTTCACTGACGTGTGTGCCCAAGAACTTCGTGTACCCCCTAAACACTGTGTGATCAGAGTTGCTGATCTTTTTATTTAGCTTTAAATAAAAAAGCTAAAAATTGTGTTTCAGGATACTTTTCATTTATGGAAAGTGGAATTGACACCAAAAAAGCATGAGTAACAAAAGAATCAATAATGTGGGCCTCATCAGAACTAGACACTTTTGGACATCGGAGGACATTATCCAGAAAGTGAAAAGACAACCCACAGAATGAGAGAAAATCCTGCAGATCCCACAGCGGATAGGGGCCGGGTATCCAGAATGGATACGGAACTCTTAACAGCTTGGAGACAAAAAGACAAACGACCCAATCATAAAATGGGCGAAGGACTGAATAGATATTTCTCCACAGAAGACGCGCAAAGGCCCAAAAAGCACAGTGAAAAGACGTTCAACAGCATTCACTAGTCGTCAGGGAGATCTGGACCCACCAGGTTGGTTGGGACAAAAAGGGGAAGTCAGAAGTCTGGGGAAGGCGACTCTATTCCAAGGTATGTGCTCGGGAGAAAAGAAAACAGGCACTGGGTGGCTCAGTCAGTTAAGTGTCTGCTTCGGCTCAGGTCATGATCCCGGGATCCTAAGATCGAGTTCCCCATCCAGCTCCCTGCTCGGTGGGAGCCTGCTTCTCCCTCTCCCTCTGCCTGTTGCCCCCGTCCCACTTGTGCTCTCTCACTTTCTTTCTCTCCAAATAAATAAAATCTCAAAAAAAAAAAAAAAAAAAAGACAGGGACCCAGAAAACTCACAGTCACCAAAAGGTAGAAACAAGGCAAGTGCCCATGAACAGGCCAGTGGGTAAACTGGTGCAGCCACGGCGGGGCGGGGTGGGGGGGCCTCTGCCACCTGCCAGGACACAGCTGAGACATGGAAAACACCTCCGCGAAGGAAACCAGACACGAAAGCCCACATTCTGTACAATTCCATTTATAGGGAATGTCCAGAATGGGAAAATCCAGAGACAGAAAACAGATTGGCACTGGCCAGGGTCTGGGGAGACACGGCTAAGGGGGACAGGGGCTCCCTGTTGGGGGAACGGAAATGTTCGGAACGCATGGGGTGGTCGTTGCACTAAACGCCACTGAATGGTTGGCTTTCAAATGGTTAATCTTGCTATGAGAATTTTACTTCGTAAAAACAAAAAAGTGAAGTTCAGTGAATTTTAATTTCCAGAGCCACGTGTCTGTCATTATCTGTGGCCTGGTGAGGGCCTTTGGCCATTTTATTGGTGAGTTATTAATTTTTAAAAATCGATTTGTAATTCTGTTGCTTTTAAGGAGACCGATCCTTTGTGATGAATTGAAAATCTCCTGCTCGCTTTTCAATTTTTTCTGACTTTGGTAACGGGGGGTTTTGCTCTGAAGATTTAAAAAATAAAAGTTGTAATAAAAATGATTATTCTTTTCCTTATGGCTTCTGGTCTTGGAGTGAAATTCAGAAAGGTTATTTTGAAATCTCTGTGCGCTCTCTGTTAGAGCCCTTAGGGTTTTTTAATCTTTGAAATCTGGAGTTTCTACAGGGTTCGGCGTGAGGTTCAGATATGACTTTTATTCTGGGCGGCGCCGGCTCACCCCAGCGCCCTTTATGAGAGAATGCAACCGTTTCTCCTTGGGTGGAAATAACCCCTGTCATGGGTCGGTTCTGGAGAGTCTCTCCTGGAGGCTGAGAGTGGGGCGCAGGGGTTCACAGGGGAGCATTCTCAGAACGGACAGCTGCGGGGAAGCAGGGCTGGGCACAGGGCAAGCCTGAAGGAGAGCCGCACTGACCCGGTGGGGGCTCCGGAGCTGGGGTGACCCCGCAGGGAGCCCTGAACCCGGCCCCGTGCCCTCCCAGCCCCCGGTCCCCACGAGGATACAGAGACAGTCGTCCCCAAGGGTGGTGCGTGGGGAGGGACTCAGCTCCGGGCAGTGGGGGTCTGGCCCATGGACCCCCAGCATCCACTTCTTAGAACGAGCTCACCCACCAGGAGCTCTGCTGGGTCCCCAAACGGCTTTCCTGGGGCGGCTGCAACAGACTAGCGCACCGGGGGCTTTCACAGCACAGGGCTATTCTGGCGAAGTCCCGGAGGCCGGAAGTCTGACATCTCGGTGTTGCCCGGTTGCCCGGCCTCTGAGGGCTCCGGGGGAGGGTCCCTCCTGCCTCTCCCGGCGTCTGGCAGCTGCGGGTGGTCTTGGCTTGTGGCCGCGTCCCTCCGGCCTCCACCTCTCTTCTCATGCCCTTGTCCTCCGTGATGTGCTGCTCGTCTGCCTCTCACAAAGACTGTGGTCAGGGACGCCTGTGTGGCTCAGTTGGTTAAGCGGCTGCCTTTGGCCCAGGTCATGATCCCAGCATTCTGGGATCGAGTCCCACATCCGACTCCTTGCTTGGCAGGGAGCCTGCTTCTCTCTCTGTCTCTGCCTGCCTCTCTGTCTGCCTGTGCTTGTTCTTTCTCTCTCTCTGACAAATAAATAAATAAAATCTTTAAAAAAAAAAAAAAAAAAAAGACTGTGGTCAGCAGGATTCAGACCGAGTCCAGCCGGGCAATCCGGATCCCCTCTCCCTCCCGAGCTTAGGTATATCTGCGAAGACCCTAACCCAAACAAGTCACACTCAGAGCTTCCTGGGTGCCACTCAGTCCTCGCTGCCGCATGGAGAACCGGCGCTCTATCTCCCCCACGGGCCGGGAGGGTGACGCCGTCCCTCGCTGGCTGGCCTCTTCGCACAGGAGCCCAAGGTGACTAACCAGCCGAGGCGCTGACGTGAACCCCGGTGGCAGCGTCTCCTGGGAATCAGGCCCTCTACGCTCACCCGGGGCTGGAAAGCAAAAATCCTCCAAGGGGGTCCCTGGAAGTGATAGCGAATGGGGACCCTCTTCTTCCCCCCGCCTGGCTCCGGACGCAGCCCCAGCACAGCTGTTGACCTCGGGGAACCCTGCACCCGTGCATCTGGCAATGACTTCACGGCTCCTAACGGCGTCTCAGCAGCACCTTGGAGAGACCACCCTGTCCCACGGTCAGGCCAGCAGTTCCCGAGGCTCGGTGGGACAGCATCCAGGGACCTCCAGGGACCTCATGGTCGTGGGTCACTCCCACACCCCCCTTGGCCATGACTGGGTCCCTCAGTGCCCTGGGGATCGCTTCCCGCCTTACAGCTGCTCTAGGCTGCAAGGAACCCTCACGGTGGGTTTCTGCTGTGCGCACTGACCTTCTCCCTGGGCCTCACCTGCCGCAGCTCACCTGGCAGTGCCCACTGGGGTGATGCATTTGAGGGTCAGCCTCTGCCTCTCCAGCAAAGAGCGCAGGAGGAGCCGGATTCCAGACAGAGGCCTGCCTGGGGTGGACGCTGGGGCTTGCCGTCCAGACATGTGGCCTCTCCCCTGCCCCCACCTCGAAACTCACCAGATCTGTAGGGTCAGAGGGCCCCTGACCTGCTCCTGCTCCAGGTCCTCGCCCAGCCGGCCCCCTCTCGTGGAGTCGCCAGGGTGGGATGGGCCACCACCAGGACAGGAGGGTCTACCATGCGTCCTTCCTGGGGACAACAGGCATGTGGGGCGATCACGTGTTCTCTACCTCTAAAGTCCCAGCACACCCCCAACTTCAGGCCCTTACGAACGTCCTAGGGTGACCCTCCGGCCTCTGGGGGCACACATCCTACCAAGACCTCCAGACCCCCAGCAGCTTCCACGGGCGTCCACGTGAGCCTCCCGTGGGGTGCCTGTGGGAAAGAATGACCACAGAGCACCGACACGGGGCCATGCCACTTCGCTCCAGCCCGGATATCACACCTGGCCGGGCTGCTCCGGCGGGGGCAGAGGTCCCTGCCCCCCTGCAGGGTGTGTCCGTGGCTCTGAGCACAACACGAGTCCCACGGATGGCCGTGGGATAGGGACCACCAGCGCCGAGGACTTTGGGTCTTCGAAGGAGGTACCAACCTCTGCTATTTCCCCAGGATGAAAAGTTGCCTTTTACACACGGTCTTGGCCAGGGATAGGGACGTGTTATTCCCTATCGCAGCTGTATCGAATGGCTGTGAACCTCGTTGTTTGAAGACACGTTTGTTCTCTGATAGTTCTGGAAGTCGGAGGTCCCGTGTGGGGCTCACTGGGCTGGAATCACGGTGTCAGCCAGGCTATGATCCCTCCGGAGGCTCTGGGAGGATCTGAGGACCTTTTTACCTTTTCCGCCTTCTAGCGGCCACCCGCTCTCCTTGGCTCGTGGCTTCATCCCCGCGTCCCCCTCCCATGGCATCACCCCGAGCGCTTCTGCCCTCCCGTCTTCTCTCCTCGCCGTCTCCCCCACCCCCTCCACCTCTGAGGCCCTTTGTGATCCCGGCGGACCCAGAATCGTCTCCCATCTCAAAGGCAGCCGACTGGGAACCTTCACTCCGCCCGCGACCTCCTTTCTCTCTTGCTGCAGGACCTGCCACGCGACGTCCCAGGGGCGAGGGCCTGGACTTCGGGGGCTGTAACTCGGGTCGGCGCAGGAAGGGGCGCACTTCCGGCCGTTTGTGCTTTCCTAGTCACAGTAGCTCGTGCTCCTTGGACGAGTGAACTGATGCGGGTTTGTGTTAACCCAGCAAGGCGTGTGCAAAGCCGATGACTCACCCAGGGGCCAGGAAACGATGCTGGGTGCTCCCCGGAGCCAGGGGACCAGCTCGGAGCCAGACCGAAGCCAGGACGTTTATGACTCGGCCCTCCTAGGCTCCCACTCAAACAGGGGGACCGCGATGACACTTCGGATCCCTAGAGCTCCAGCGTCTGTCGGCCCCGACCCGCAGAGGAACTCCCATCGCCGGCACTGTCACCACGCGGGGGACGGGCGTGTCTCTCAGGGTGCCCCACAGAACGTGGTTGGTGCCCTCCAGCCTTCCGTGGGATACCGGCTCCAGCCTGGCCACGCCTCCCAGCCTCGGTCCTTCATCCACCGGCTGCTGGGGTGCGTCTGACCTCTGTGCTTTGCGGCTGGTGTCGACGACTCCTGCCCCCGAACCGGCACCGGGTATCAACTGTCTCCCTCTTCCCGTGTGTAGTCTCTCTACGTGTCGTGGCTTCTCTGTTTGCTGAAACATCAGGAATTTAAATCGTTAGGGGCCCCTGGGTGGCTCGGTCAGTTAAGCACTTGCCTTCAGCTCGGGTCATGATCCCGGGGTCCTGGGATCGAGTCCCGCATAGGGCTCTCTGCTCAGCAGGGAGCCTGCTTCTCCCTCTGGCTGCTGCTCTGCCTACTTGTGCTCTCTTGCTCTCTTTCTCTGTCAAATAAATTAAATCTTAAAAGAATTTAAACTGTGAGCATCAAATTTGCCATTTTTCTTCACATGGCGCGATGACACCCTAAGAGCACACGGTAGAGCACCGAACGCGCACGCAGAATCCCCGAGGTGGCCCAACGCAGGTCCGTCTCCCAGTGCGTGAGTGCGTGTTCCCCCTTTGCAAGAAGGAGGGGGCATTGCTCAACGCTGACTCAACTGTCCTCATTTCCCGTTTTGTTTTTTTAAGATTTTATTCATTAATTTGTCAGAGAGAAAAAGAGCACGAGCAGGGGGAGGAGCAGAGAGAGGGAGAAGCAGGCTCCCCGCTGAGCAGGAGCCCGATGTGGGGCTCGATCCCAGGACCCTGAGATCATGACCCGAGCCGAAGGCAGAGGCTTCACCGACTGAGCCTTCATTTCCCATCTTGACGCTCACCTGCTCCTGCCTTTCCAACCCCGGGTTCCTGCGGTGCCGCTTGCTGAGGACTGGGGGCTCCTGCCACCACGGGTCTCTCGGTGCCAAAACAGGGCGGCTGGTCACCCTGCCGTGCGTCCCCTCCCATCCCAGCAAACGCTCTGTGACAGCGGCAAGGGGTCACAACTATTGGTTCAATCCCATCCTGTTTCTCTCTTGCCAAAGCCTCCAGAGCACCTCAAAATATAACTACCGCCCGCCCCCCCCACACCGCCCTGTGGCTCAAGATCTGGGGGAGGGTGGCTTGTGCAGGACACGGGGCCCCCCGCCTGTCATTAGACCATTTCACCTTTGAAATTGGCTTTGCTTCCCGTGGTTGCAGCCGCCGATCACCGCACACCGGGTAGCTTGAAACAACAGGGTAAGTTTGTTCCCAGGGCTGGATGCCCAAGTGCAAAGTCAAGGTGTCGATACCGTCGTGGGGTTCCTCTGGACGCTGGAGAGAGAATCCTAGCTTCTGGGGGCAGGGGGTCCCCAGGCTCAGCGCAGCCGGGCCTCCCTCTTCACATGGCCTTGTCTGCGAGTCTCTGTGTCCCCTTCTCCTCATGGACGTCACTCGCTTTAGGGCCTGTCCTGACACCAGGAGGCTTTCATCCCAGATCTCAAACTAATTTCATGCACTAGGACCCCGTTTCCTCCTTCTCCAAGGTTCTGCATGGACATAAATCTTGGGGGGGGGTGGGTTATGCTGTTGGGAAACTGAGCAAGGGGGCTGCGTGGGACTGGGGGCAGCCTTCGGTGGCCCCTGTGTACTGCCCAGCCTCCTCCGCGAACCCCTTCTCCCAAGTCCCGTCGAGTCCCTTGCATGCAGGGTGGGTTCCCAGGAAGCCAATCGTGAGGGGGAGGCGTGAGGTCAGGAGGCACCGCAGTTGGGGTCTCTCTCGAGGAAGGCTCAGCCGGCCCTGGGGAGCTCCGTGGCTGGGTCGGGCTCTAGGCCTGCTGGAGCTGGGTGGAGGGGGCAGGGCCTTGATGCACGTTCCTCGCTGCTCGGTGCCCGCCAGAGGCTGACTGCCCTGGGAAGCGTGTGCCCTTGGCTGAGGCCCCTCCTGCACTGTAGGAACTCCCCGAGGTGGCCAAGAGCTGAGCCTCTGCTGGGAACCAGCCCCTTCTTCCCACAGCCGGACCTGGAGGCCACCACCTGGCCCTTGAGACCTTCCCGTCCATGAAGATCCATGACTCTGGCAGGTCAGGCCTTGAGGCCTTTATTTTCCAATTCAGTCCACGTGCTGACCCCTGACCCACAACCACAGCCACCCCAGCACCACCCCAAAGGAGCCGGCCCTGCCCCAGGGTGAGCCCTTTCCAGGACGCCTGCAGCCTGGAGATCTGACCAGCCGGCTCCCGGCCACATCCCAGCCCAGATACACCTTCTTGCATCTCGACCCCCTCGAGGGGCCGGCCCTCAACAGGCGGGGAGGTGTCACCCCACTTCACAGAGGGAGAGCCCCTCGCCCTGTCCCTAGGTCAGACTGGACTGTCTGACCCCAGAGGCCATGATCTCCCCCAGTTCAGTCCCTCCTTGGGGACGGAGGGCCCCTGAGCATCCCCAGCCTGGGTCCAATTTCCCAAAGACACCGGATTCCCTGGGGATTGCAGTCCTGCTGAGCAGGCCGTGGGGCTGCTGTCCTGGCTCCTTTTGGAACAGGGATGCAAAAAGAGGCTGGCTGACCTCAGAGGCCGAGACCCCACTTTCCTCGGGCTTTCCTGAGCCCCCTCTCCTGGCTGCCTCCTAACTGGGGAAGGCACCAGCCCCCAGGGACCTGTGATGATCGCTCTGGATGTCACCCAAGCCAAGCAAGGGACAGCCACGGTCACAAAGAGAGTGGCCAAGTTTAAGGCGGAGGCAGGCAGGGCACTGAGAGTTTTTGCAAAGTCAAAAGATTTGGGGACAAATCTTTTAGATCATAAGTAGTTTGTGATATTCTAAGTCTCTGGCATTAAGTACCTGGAACGGGGGTGGAGGCTCAGGGACTCGTGGCCAGGGCTGGGGACAGACTTGTCGGGATCAGAGACGTGAAGACCGGACGGTAATGAAATGATGATAGGACACTCATCTATTAATATTACAACAATTATAAGATAACAGCAGCCACCCCTTGTTAAGCACAAATACACGCCAAGTCCTTTGCACGTTTATAATTTTTTTTAAAGCTTTATTTATTTACTTGAGAGAGAGTGTGGGAGGGGCAGAGGGAGAGAATCCCAAGCAGACCCCCCACTGAGCGTGGAGCCCGCCAAGGGCCTTGATCTCACCACCCTGAGATCACGACCTGAGTTGAAACCAGGAGATGGACACTCAACCAGCTGAGCCGCCCAGATCGCCCAGACCCAGTATTTTTATTCTCATCTCACAGTGGAGGCCAAGGCCCAGAGAGGTGAGCTAACTTGCCTGAGGCCACACAGCTAGGAAGAGGCAGAGCTGGCGTAGGAACCCGGGTCCCCGGCTCCCCTCACTGCTGAGATGAGCCCAGCGCTGGTCCCCACTGAGAGCTTTCCTCACAGGGCTGGCTGCTGCGTCTCCCGGGCTCCCCGGGACTCTGGAGGCAGCGGGGTGGGGGGCGCCAGTCTGCCCCTCCTCCCTCTGCACCAGCCGGACCACGACAGGGTAGTAGAAGGGAGGGATAATTGTGGCTCCTTATTCACGGTCACATCTCTGTCCCTGAGTCGGCTGGGGCCTGAGAAGAGCCGGCCAGCTCCACAGCTCTGAGCAGGCCAAGACGTCGGCTCTGCATCTCTGTGATTGGGACGCGGGCCCCAGTGTGGAACACTGACTCCCGGCCTGTCCGGGGTGCCTTCTGCAAACCTCCTGCCCGGGCCCTGGCCGCTCTCCCTCCACTCCCTCCGGGGCTGTGCTTCCTCACCACGGGCCTCACCAAGCTCCCGGCGGCCCGGCGGCCCCTCATTCAGCCTCGCTCCTGCCTTGGATGTCCTCCGTGGCCAGGAATAACCAAGTGACTCAGGCGACGCCCGGAGCGCTGACCCTGCTCCTCGGGCACATCTCCTTACAAGGCCGTGTGTGCCTGCTGCGAGCCGGAAGTGACGTGGAGGACCCCTGTCTCATGTCACCCATCCGTCCGTCCATCCATCCGTCCACCCATCCGTCCACCCACCGTGACTCACTTTGCTTGCTCTCTTGCACAGCCCTGGGATCCAGCCCCTCACAACAGAAACTCGGGGGGCTGCGGCTTCACAAGGCAGCTGGTGTGAGAATTAGGCCGGGTCCCAGGTGGATTCCCTCCCCCACCAGCCTCGCCGCCTGACCTGTCCTGCAGGGTCATGAGCGAGCCCTCCGGCTCTGCTGCTGGGCAAGGCCACCAGGCCAGGCTGGGCCGCCAGGGGTGACCACTGTCCTCGAGAATGAAGGAGGGAGGAGTGCCGAGCCCGCCCGCCCGGTGGGTAATTCCCGCCGGTCTCCTACCTGACTTCTCCTGCCGTTTGCCTCGAGGGGAACCCACCAAAGCTCCCAGCCCGAGGGGGGCTCACCGGCCAGCCTGCCCACCACACCTGCTGGCCTGCCTCACCTGCCTGCTTGGCCAGCCGGGCTGCATTCCCTCCCCAGGGAGGAGCTGACCCCTGGCTGCCCGGTGCTCGGTGCCTTCGCCGGTGAGTCACAGGGTCCCTCCTGGGGCAGGGATGGGCTGGTCCCAGGGCTTGGCCGCGGGGGCCTCTGCCTGACTCTGGACGGATCCTGCCCGGCCGATTGTGACTCCTTCCCACACACAAAGCTGCTGTTCATGTTCTGGTGTCTTTCCTTCGTCCTCTCACTACGTCCACTCCTGTGTGTAGATTAAAGAAGAAAGAGCTTTATTGAGATACAGTTGAAACGCAAACACAAAACACCGCCGGCCAGCACCATCAGGAACCTCTTCCCCTGGGACTTAAAATCTCCAATGGCTTTACTGAGATGCTAATATACCCCAAGCTCTCTCACTGAAAAGTATAAAATTCAGTGGCATTTAGTGGCGTAACCACCTCATAACGGAATTCTAGAACACGTTCCTTGCTCCAGAAATGCCTGGTACCCATCGGCGGTCATTCCTGCCTCCTTCCTTCCCCCCAGCCCTGGACAAACCCTCATTTCCCTTCTGTCTCTACAGCTCTGCAACTTGCCTCTTCTGAACGTTTCATGCGGATGGACTCACACAGTCTGTGGGATCCTCGTGTTTCTTGAGACCCCATACAAAATGGGCTCGGGGTTCTGATCGTGACCGCACTGTGTTCCCTCGGTGGGTATTTCGGGGAACTTGAACAGGTGTGGGCTTTGCGAGGACCGGCCCCCACCCCCACTGGAAGAGCCGGACGGCGGGGGTGGGGTTATAAAGGTGCGATGGGGGACAGAAAGCCCTCCCCCGTCCTTGTTCGCGGCACCGCAAGCCCCTCAGCCGGAAGAGCGGGCCATCACAGCTCTCCTCCAGGGAACAGGGACCCTCCTTGGCGTCTGCAGGTCCCCCCAGTGCTGACAGCATCAGCTCACAGAGGCACAGAGGCGCTCAGCGAACGTTGGGCACCAGCACAGAGATCGGGGCTGCCACGTCTCTGGCGGGCTCTGCTTGCCCACACGATGCCGCAGACTCTCCGTGCTCCCGATGGAGATCGGGCTCCTCTTCCAGAACCCCGCCGTTGCTTCCAGGATGGCCTTTCGGGCGGGAAATCCCCACTCGCTGCTGATGGAGGCGGTTATGGGAAGGAGATGCCCAGATCAGGTGGAAAAGCTGCGCCGTCCAGCCCAGAAGGGAGAACTGACAGCACAATTGAAACCCAAACCCAGACCGAGCCTGAATAAGGCTGCAAAGCAACAGGAGGGTGGTTTCATGGGACTTGTCCGCTGATTCCCAAAGGCGGTTCCCATACTGTTCTCAGCCATGGCAGACCACTGTGTGTCTCCCCAAAATGCCAGCTCTGGGCGCTCTGGGCGCCGGGGCGGGGGGTCTGTGGGAATTAAAGTTGGGAACTTTGAGGTTCTGTGTCAGCTACAGATCCGGGCAAGGGGGAGACAGGTGAAGCCGGGAGTCAACAGTGCAGTTGTCCGCCGACCCCAAGACCAGGCTCGAAGCAATGCCTGCCTTTCCCGGCCACATCCTAGGCGCTGTTGCCTGCACGCTCCCACCAGACCTTCCCACGAGGACACAGCGCGTCCCAACCCCCGCTGGAGGAATCCCATCTCCTTCCGCCCAGGTCAAGAGATTCCACTTCCCCAGAGTGTTCATGGGGGCCTACTCTCCCTCGCCCGTGCCTACGGAGCAGGTTCAAGCCCCCTCCATCCTTGTCCGTGTGCCCGGCACTCC
Source organism: Meles meles (assembly GCF_922984935.1). Classification (NCBI taxonomy): domain Eukaryota; kingdom Metazoa; phylum Chordata; class Mammalia; order Carnivora; family Mustelidae; genus Meles; species Meles meles. The sequence goes on from NC_060083.1 coordinate 62,089,735, forward strand.
TGACCACCTCTCCGCCACGTGTTGCCAGCCAGGACATGTGGGTGGTGGACGACGCGTGGGCCACCACAGGGTGAGTCAAGGTGGCCCTACAGAGAACAATCTCCTTTCCACCAACCTGGGCGCTGGGGAGAGAGACAAACGCGGCCGTGGCTACCTGATCTGGACTGGGCGGCTTTTCCCAGAGCGGGTCCCTCATGAATTCGTCGAGAGTCACAAACCTGCTGGGCAGCTCCACTTTCGATGTCTGAAAATGGCAGGACCCCTTCGACCTCCGTGACGCTTTCAGAGGAATTTGCATCTTATTACAGTAGAATTGAGACAGAAAATTCCCGAATGAACCTCTGGTGAATGAAATCTCACAGGCTGGATACTGGGCTGGCCTCCCTCAATGTTTGTGGGCACAGGACTCCCGGAGTCTGGCAGAAGCTACCCCGAAGAGGGGCTTGTCGTGACCCCAAGGGCTGGACACCACAGGCTGGACAAGCAGCCAGGACAGGGGAGGGGACCTGCTCCCAGCGGCCGCTTCCAGCTCCCCAGGGCCAGCTTTCAGGGGAGGGGAGCTAAGGGTTCAATTTCGACCTTCGTAAATGCCCCGCTCCAGCGTGTGGCTGCCTGGGGCCCCTGTTTGCAGAGGTCACCATCCCGGCGTCTAGGGACTCATGCCCAGCACCGCCCAGCTGCCCCTCTGCTCCAGAGGAAGCACCCTGCCTGAGCACCCGGCAGCCAGACCCAAGAAGGCGGCCTGCACAGCCCCGAGGGCTGACCTCTGCACGCCCCCCTCCCCCGCCACCCTCCATCAGGCAGTGCCAGGGCAGCTCCAGGAAGGGGTAGGGGCCAAGCAGTGGCTTCCGGGCCCTGTGCCAGGCCCAGGCCTGTTCCCTGGGCACCGCGCTCTGATCCCGTCTTTCACAGGTGCGGGAGGACAGCCAGAGAGGGCGAGGGGCCCCGCCAGGGTCACCCGCAGGCCAAGGAAGGGAGTGGGCAGCGGGAGATGCCTCGGAGCCTGGCCGTCACGCAACCTGGGTTCCAGTCCCAGCATTCCCTCTAGCTTGCGGCAAAACCTCAGTTTCCCTGTGAGGAAACAGCTCATCTCCGTGAAAAATGCCCCTGTCCATCCTCGGGGGCCCTTGCTGGCAAACAGACAGGGAGGACGGCCAGCCGGCTTGGAAGCGCCAGGTCATAGCCGCCCTCCGCCCTCCTGCGATGGGTGTGCGCCCAGCAGGGGAGGCGCCGGGGTGGACCCCCAGGGCTCCCAGCCTTGATGGTGGGCAAGGGTGCTGGAGGAGCCCCGGGGCTACCCTCCTCGCTGCCCCCACCTGACCCCCGCAGCTCAGGCACCAGGGTCCCAGCCCCCACCTCGGCTCCGGGAGGGGGGGGGGGGCCGTGTGCAGGAGCGTCTCCAGGGGCAACAGCGCTGTTGCCCAGCAACCCATGCGCCCCAGGTCCGCCTGCCCCCCCCAGCCCCGTGGGGGAGGGGGTTGCTGCTGGGGGGAGCACAGCCCCTCCGGAGCTGCTGGTGGGACGGGGCGTCCAGCAGCTGTGTGTCTGCACAGAGGGAGGCAGGACACGGCCCTGGCAAGTGCCTTCCCTCCCTCCGAAGCAGAGGCAGCAGAGCCTCCAGGCCTTCTCCGGAGGCTGGGCGGGGACAACGGGGAACAGGGAACGGGTCTGAGCGCCGGTGCAGGTAGGTAGGAGACTCTGGGGGGGTGGTGCGGGGGTGCTGGGGGCAGCCGGGTGCCGTGGCTGAACTGCGTCAGGGTGTGGCACCCAGATGACGTCCACTCAGGACTGGCTGATCTGGGGTCTGCTGGGGGCAGAGGGAGCACGGGGGACCTGGCCGCTGAGGCCCCAGGACCGCCCGCAGAACTCTGGCAGGGTTGGGCTTTCTCCCCATGGGGTGCCTGCGTTTTAGGGGAGCTTCTGCGGCGCCCGCTCTGTTCTCTTGTGCTGTTCACTCACCCGCGAGGCCGCTCGCTCACACCGGAAAGTCACGGGATTCCAATAGCTTAACTCCCAGACCCGGATCTCGGTCCACGTGGGGGAGTACGGCCCAGGAGCGTGGAGGGCCTCCAGGGTGGGACCCTGCTGCAGGGGATTTGGGCGGCTGCGGGGCTGAAATTCGGGGTGACCAGCACGCTCAGCGGCGCATCTGCACTGGGCCCTTGTCACAGATCTGGGTTGCTGTCACCGTCCCCCAGGCTCCGGCGGCAGCCTCGGGGCAGGGACAGCAGGACGGCGCCCACCCGGCAGCCCCGGCCCCCAGGCTTGCGTCCGGAGCCTCCGCTTCTGGATGCTGGGGGCTGCCCCCCAGTCTGGGGGCGTGTGGGGCCCAGGGTACACCCTCAGTGTGGGGCCGGGGCTGATAGGGACTCGCCGAAGGACCCACCTCTGGAGCCTTCTGCCTGGCCTCGGAGGGGCTCCGCTGGTCTTTACCACTTCTCAGCTGGGCGACCTTGAGCAGGTGACCTTGATCTCCCCGGCCTCAGCTCCCTCAGTCCACAAAGTGGGCACAAAAATCAGGCTTTGTGGGGATTCGAGAAGGTGGTAGGGCAGGGGCGTGCCGGAGGGAGAGCCCTTCCCTGGTGCTCCTCGGGTGCCCTCCCTGCTCTCCCTCTCCGGGTCCGTCCCAGATCCCCCTGCTTTTCCCCTGGTGTTTTCCTCGTTTCCACCCCTCCCCCCACCGCTCTGTCTCATCTCTGTGCCCCCCTTTCCCGCTCTCAGTTTCATTTCTCTGCCCGAACATCTGGGGAAGCCCCAGCCTGCCCCGACTTCTCCTCGGGTCCTGCCCTCCTGTTGCCCAGGGGCTGGGGGGCGGGGAGGAGGGTGCGCTGACGTCACGGGACGTTTATCCGCCCCTCCCCGCCTAACGCAAATTTCATCCTCCGTTCTCTCCGAATCAATTTACTTTTATTGCCTCAGCTGCTCAAAAGCAATTTTTCAAGAACAAAAAGGTCAGCACGTCCAAGACTAATCAATTCTCGGAGAGCTCCTGCCGCCACCGCCGGGGGAGCTGAGGACGGCCCCTCCCTTCCCGCCAGCCCCCTCCCACCAGCCCCATCACTTTTATTGCTTCATGATGTCTGTCATTAGCGGCGTGTTTGAGACGCCCCACAGTGTTCTTACAACATAAAACCTGGGCCGCTTGCAGGGGAGGGGGTGCCGGGCCCATTTATGGCCACTCGCCGGCCCCGGACAGTAACAGCCGAGCTGATGGATCGCCCGCAAGGGGAGCCAGGACAGGAAGCAGCCAGACACTTGTTCACCGGCGCGTCAGGGCCCTGCCTGCCTGCTCTCAGGCCTGGGCTCCTTCCCCCGACTCCCCTTCACTGTGACCTTGGACACGCCCGCTGTCACCCCTTCCAGGCCTTCCTTCTTCAGGTCCCCCTGGTCCCCACTGCATCCCTGCGCGTTGGTGGTATAGTGGTGAGCATAGCTCCCTTCCCACTGCATCCCTGCTTGGTGACAGAATATTCCTTCCTGAGTGTCCCCTGCCAAGGCCCACCCCTCCCCCCACCATGGTGAGGTCTGTGCTCCCACTCCAGACGGGGCAAGTAGGAGGGAGCAGGTGCAGGCTGGGACCAGGCCGTGGCCAGAGGAGCACAGGTCTGCTGTTCTCGGTTTTGCTTTGCCGTGGTCCCCGCTGTCCTTGTCCCGTATCATCCCGGCCTCTGAAGCCCATGACAGCGGCTGCCGAAACACACCGAGGCTTCCCGCAGCAGACCCTGCGCTCAGGGCTCTGTATGGGCCACCCTCTGTCTCCACGGCGGCCCCGTCGTTAGCCATTCTGAGGCCCATTTTTCAGACAAGGAGACAGACCCGGGGACATGAAGGATCATGCCCCAGCGACATGCGGCCTGGGTCCCCACGATCTCCGTTTCGCTCCTTTGAACAATGGCCTAGGATATGAAGTGTCCAGAATAGGCAGATCTGTGGGCACCGGGGACGGACCGGCTGTGGGAAGGGGAAGGACGAGACACTGCTTCAGGGTCACGAGGTTTCCCTCTGGAGGGGTGAGAATGTTCTGGAACTGGGTAGAGGGCTGCGGTTGCACGACGTTGCGTGCTAAATGCCACCAAACTGTACATTTTTAAATGGCTGGTTTGACATTATGAGAACGACATTTCAATAAAGTATTTTTTAAAAATGGCTTGGATTTTTCTGCCGCTAATTTAGCAGGAGGTTGGGTGACCTGTCGGGTCCGAGTGTCCCACAGGGGTGGCCTGCGGCTGCTGTCCTGGGACAGGAATGGACAGGACCCCATGCGTGCATTTCCGGCTTCTCTTGGGGGCCCTAGGAGCTCCCTCAGCCCCTGCCTGTCCCTGAGCCTGAATGCCCTGCCCCCCCATTGCCTCTGCCCCCCACTCTAGGTCTGAGCTGAGATCTGGGACCTTTGGCCTTTCTGCAAGGCTTCAGAGGTCCTTGGGTGCTGCCCAGCACCCCCTCCAGGCTGCCTGGTCGGCTTCGTGACAGAGAGCTCACAGCCTTCTCTGCAGAACAGCTTTACCTGAAAGATCTTTCTGGGATTGAGCTGCGCACACTGCCCATGGGAGAGCCAGCCTGGTCTCCTCTCTCCAGATCAACACACGGGGGAAGGCTGCTCCCTGCCCCCCACACCCAGCGGTCTCTGAAGGTCCCTGTCGTGGGCCCCTCCCAGCCAGGCTGCCGCTCTGTTGCTCTCCAAGGCCATGTCCATCCGGAGCCCAATCCCTCGGAGGTCCCCAGGCAGGGCCGCCCAGCCACTCGGGGAAAAGGACCCTGGGCCGTCTTCGCATCTCCAAGCTTCATCTCACCCAGGGTCAGAAGGGGTCTCCAAGCGGGAATGAAGTTTAGGACCAGTGAGCCCCTCTGCCACGGAGCCCAGGACCCCACCAGAGGGGTAGGCTCTGTGACCCTGGGCACACTGGCTGTCCCGGGCCCAAGATCTGCAAATACGGCCGGTGGGGAGCCCTGTGCGTGTCTCCCTTCTCCCCAGCGGAGGATTCTGGAGGGAAGGCGGAGCTGGGAGAAGCTGGGGAAACGCCCAGAAGAGAGCAAACACCAGTGCCTTCGAGTGGATTTGTTTTTTTTAACAACGGTCATGACAACCGCTGCCGAGCCGCCACTGTCTGAGGACGGCACGGGGTCAAATGCCAGTGAACTGTGTCCCCACCCACTCAGACTGCAGAGCGGAGGAGGGTTTTGGGGTGGGAGGGGCCCCTTTGCAGACAGAAGCCCCGAGGAGCAGGATGGCAGGAGCCCCCCCACCAGTGACAGGTGCGAGTGTCCACGACTGACACCGCGCTGGCCCCGCCAGTCTCCCTGACAGCGTCCCAGGCTTCCAGGCCTTGGAACTTGAGCCACTTCCCTGTTCCGGCCACGGGGGCCCCTGCCAAGACCAAAATGTGCAGTGACTGCTGAACATTCTAAGAAAAGCCTCCTGGGGTTTTCTCAGGAGCCTGGGGAAGGCAGGAAGTCCCCTGGGCTAAGGGGACGGTGACAGCAGGTGGCACCCAGAGCTGTGGGCGGGGCCTTCTCACAGGGGCGCCCAGGCTGATGAAGCAGAGGCAGGACCCAGAGGCCCAGGCTGAGCCCGCATGCCGGTGGCCGGCACATCCGCGTGGACCCCGGGCCCCCCCCCGCAGGCTGGGCTCCTCACCAGCCCTGTCTGCAGACCTCGAGCTGTGGGGAGCCGGTGTGCCTCGGGTCCCAGAGCTGCATGGGCGGGGGGCGGGGCCTGTCCTGACCCTGGTCTCCGGCTCCCCCCACGGCAGCCTGTGGCCCGCCAGGGACCCACGGCCAGCAGCCTGCAGTCACCAAGTCCAGCGGCTCCTGAGTCTTGCCAGTTGGGCTCAGGATGGGGTGGGAGGGGGTGGAAACTACAAACCCATTTTCCTTCTCAATAACTGGGAAAAAAAAAACCAAAAACATGAAAACCAAACAACCATCAGTGTTGGGACAAATAACTACGTATGAATTAGATGGAGCTGGTCCCGGTGATGCCCGTGGGTTGCTCCAAGATTTTCCTTGGTTGTCTCACTGGTGGCCTCCGGGTGCCCCCACCCGCCCCATTCCCTCCTCTTCTACACCCTTCCATGCTCCTAAATTCAAGGGTCACACTGCCACCTGAACAGACCACTCACAATGGGATCATTATAGTTCCAAAGCTAAAAAAAAAAAAGAAAAAAGCTGGGGGGTGCCGGGGGGGTCCAGGAATGTAGCCGCACCCAGGAGAGCCGCAGTCAACTTCTGTTGTGTCAGAAGTCTCCCGGTGATAAGAGGCGAGCCTGGAGAGGCCGCTCTCCGAACTGATTGCAGAACAGAACAGAAAGTTCAAGGTCGCAAGATAGCCGAGCACCAAGCTCCGGAGCAGCCCTCCAGGCGCCCAGGGCCGCTGCCAGGCGTCTGGGCTGGCCAAGCCCTTGGCAATGGCCCTGGTGTCCATCTTCACAGGGGCTCCTAGGAAGGGGGGCCTGGCTCAGTGCCCCCACGTCTCCCCTGGCTTCCCGGGCGCCAGGACACGGAGCCGGCTTCCTCCCAGAGGGCTCTGTCCCAATTCTCTGCAGCAGCTGCAGCCCCAAGGGCCTGCTCTGGCCCGGCCCTGGGCCACCGGCCGCTTCGTGTACCTGCTTTATCTTACTTGTTCCTCCCACCCAGCCCGTGCGGGAGGGGTTAAGTCCCTCCCCGCCGGCGGGGCAGGGAAACTGAGGCAGGCAGCCGGTGACATCTGAACCGGAGCCGTGTGCGCGTTTCTCATCGTGCTTCCGCGCCTCTGGTTTATCCTGCGACTCCTCTTGGGGTCCGCTTTGCAGGGAAGACGAACACTGGCCGTGACCTTGGGGCTTCCTGCACCCTCTCCCTTGGGACATCCTCACGACCGTGCCAGCGCAGCTCAGGCCAGGTGACCTCCCCGCACCTCTGTGCTCATAGACGGGACTCGCCCTACACTCCTGTGTCTGGCACTCGAGTTTGGCCGGTCTTTCCCAGGACGCCCGGCCCTGCACTGCCCCCCTTCCGTTGGCATTAGCAGCCTTAAGGCAAGGATGGGAAGGATGGTGGGGACCCAGTCCTTGTCCGAGTGACCCTAGGGCAGGTCGTAGAACCTCCTTGTGCCTCAGTTTCCTAATCTAGAAAACGGGGACCATAATGGCCTCCCCGCCGGGGCACTGAGAGGAGTCACCCCCAGCACATGACTGGGTCCCCGTCACGTTTGGGGCCCAGAAAGCATTCATTTCAGTCCAAGCCCCTCACTATATATACTAGCCCCTGTGGCCCAGAAACCCAGGGCCCGCTTATTCCCGACCCCCCGGGGCTCGAGGGACGCCCGCCTCTCCGCCGCCACCTCCCCCACCTCCACCCGCTGAGACCGAAGCGTCGCAGTCCCAGTGCCCCGGCCCCAGTCAGGCAGGGTGGTAAGTGTTCCGCAGACCCACTGCGCGTGCGAGGGGGTCCAGGAGCTGCCCACCTGCAGGGTGCAGGGAGGGCTGGACGAGCAGGGGACAGAGAGCAGGCCAATGGCACGGTCCTCTGGTCTTTGCCTGTCACCTTGCCGTGGTGCAGGCCCCGGGTGGGAGGGGCCCAGAGCGCAAACTGCTGAGCTGGGGACAAGCGAGGGCTGGGTGAGCCTTGCTCCCCCCAAATCGCCCCTGCCGCGGCGTGAGAGCTTCTAACAGGCCCGGCACGAGTGACATGCTTCGTCTGTTACCCCCCGCTTTTCAGAGAATCCCCGCGACGAACGTCAGACGTGGATTCTGTGTCTGCAAGTTACAGGCAGGCCCCGGAGACTCAGAGCCGCTCAGCAACTTGGCCAAGGTCACCCGTTGAGGGGGAGGCCTGGATGGGAACAAAGGGACCCACAGCGCTCAGAGTCCAGAGAACGGCAAGAATGTCTTCAAAGCCCACTCCGAGCAGAGACCTTCTCGTCTCCCCCTGCGGAGCGGGCCTCCGCGCTCCGGGACCTGGTCTTACCTGCCCCATCGGCACTTGTTACAGCGTCTTTACGGTCTGTGTACTCTGACATGCGTCGTGTTGGTGGTGACGTTCCTCATTCCGGCAATATTTGCTGACCGTCAGGGAGGGGCCCTTGTTTATTCATTTACTATCCAGCGAACACCATGACGCTGTTGCGGGCCAGGCACGGCCCTGGGTGTGGGGGACAGGGGCCATGCCCCCGTGTGACCGGTCCCGTGGAGGGCCGGGCCGTGATGGGCGTGGAGCAGACCAGCCGGCTCTGGGAGGCAGAACCAGACAGAGGCCTGGTGGCCACACTCGGGTTCTGAGAGACCCCGTGATGTGCCGTAGACCCACCGGGGAAGCTTGTAGGAACTCGGGATTCAAATGCAAGCTCTCCTTGGGCCCAGCTGTAGGGGCGTCCTCGAGCCTGAGTCCCCTTTAGGGGCGTCCCGTCCTGCCTAAAAATGAGGTTGTGCTGGGAGCCCCGAGGGAGATGGACCCGGAGCCAGCACCCTCCCGCCCCCAGGTTCCTAGTCTCTCTGAGAGGCTCTCCATAGAGCCTCAGGCCGGTGCAGGGGGGCAGGTCGCAGTGGCTGAAAGGAGGGGGCGGGGCCCATCGCCGATGTGCGGCGACCGCTGGGCTGGGCCTTCGGCTGGCTGGGTTCTGCGGAGCTCAGGGGGGCCGGCAGCCCCACCCAGCATGGGTTCTGCGGAGCTCAGGGGGGCAGGCAGCCCCACCCAGCATGGGTTCTGCGGAGCTCAGGGGGGCAGGCAGCCCCACCCAGCACCAGGCCTGCTCGTGCTCTGACCTGGGAGCTGGCATCCGAGGCTCCCGAGAAGGCGGAAAGGGTAGGGCAGGCAGGGCAGGCCTGACGGGTCCCGCCCGGGGGCTGCTGAGGACTCTGGCTTTTCTGTTCGGGGAGGCGTGAGGCATCCATGGCCACACCTGCTCAGCGCTTTGGAAAATCAGCAGGTCTGCGAATCTGCCAAGTTCTCACCTTGCAGATGTAGGAATCTCCTACCTCTGTGGTTTCCAGACTATAAAGGCAAGGCAGGGGGGTGAGGGGAAGAGCCCTAGGGCACCCCGGTGCCCCGTGCTCCTGCCAGACTCCTCCCCCCGGGTCCCAGGGCCTCCCTGGGGCTGAGGGTGGGTACCTCGCCGTGCCCCCTAGAACACCCAGGGCCTGGGTGCTGGAAACACTTCTTCAGCACCTCTGCAGGCTTGGAAGTCAGCCCGAGGGTGGGTGGGAGACAAGGAAGGGGCTGGGGGTGGGGGAGGCAGGCAAGGAGGGCTGGGTGTCCTCTCGAGGCTCCAGGGACCCTCGGACAGACAAGTCCCACCCCTTTCCCTCACATCTGGCAGGGGTCCTTGCAACCCCATTTTCTTCCCTTTTCTTAAAATTGAAATACCACAGGGGCACCTGGGTGGCTCAGTGGGTTGATTCTCTGTCTTCGGTTCAGTCATGATCTCAGGGTCCTGGGATTGAGTCCCGCATCGGGCTCTCTGCTCAGTGGGGGACCTGCTTCCCCACCAGCCCCCGCCTGCCTCTCTTCCTACTTGTGATCTCTGCCTGTCAAATAAATAAATAAAATCTTAAAAAAAATTGAAATACCATGGACACAGAGTGTCGCCTTAGTTCCAGGTGCAGACACAGCGATTGGACAAGCCTGTATGATACACTGTGCTCACCAGGAGGGTCCCCATCTGTCCCCCTACAACGCTATTACGACACCACTGGCCACCTTCCCTATGCTGTATTTGCAGGCACCCCCAGTTTTAAAGTCCCCAGGACCAGGACCCTGCAGAGCCCTGTGATCTGCCCGCAAGCATGACCCCCCTTCTGTGTTCCAGCCCCAAACCGGTCCCCTATACCTGGGATGTGGGGGCCCCCTTTCAGGCAGGAGGGGGAGCAGGCCTGGTTCTGATTCTGATGATGGGGAGAGGCACCCCCGGGGCTGGCTGCAGGGCCCGGACACGGTGCCCTCCCTCCCCGCGGCCTGTCCCCAGCTCACACGCTCCCTGGGGGTCCCTCCTGCCACCCACAGAAGCTTCCTGTGTATTTGCCTGGTGATTTTTTGTGAAAAGCATCTGTCAGGTGGCCTGGCTCTCCCCCTTCCTGGTCCCACGCCGTGAACCTGACCTGACCGCATCCCGAGAGACCAGGCGTGCAGGGGTGGAGGGCTCCCGGGGGTGGCCCTGCGGGGCAGGGGGCGGTGTGGGGGAGGGGTGGCATGCCGCCTGCAGCCTGTCCCACGGGCTCTGAATCTGTCTGTGACACTTCCTGGGGAATGCGGGCGAGCGGCTTCCCCTCCTTTCTCATCTGAGAACACATCCTTTCCCTGGTCCGGAGTTTGGCATACAGCAGGCTGCTAATATGCTCCCAGGCAGGGCAGAGCCCGGGGTTCCAGCTGAGGACCGAATCCCAGAGAGCCCTGGGACGGAGCCCGAGCTCCCACTTCCCACCCCTGCGGCAAGGTGGTGTGAGGCACCCCGTCTGCCTTCAGAATGGACTCCACGTAGCCTGGCCCTGTCCCCACTTCTGCCCCAGGGACGCCCCCAGGGGGCCCATCCTCCTTTCCCCTTTCCTCTGGGCTGCTCTCCTTGCCCAGGAGGACTCTGAAGCCAACGGCCCCTCCTTCCGTCCAGAGCTGCCTGCTGGGGCCAGGCCCTGCCTCTTCCCTGCACCCCGGGACACAGCCCCATGATGCGTCCCACTCTGGCTGTGTCCCCGGGCTGCCGGAGTGGAGCCTGCTGGGGACGGAGCGCTGGGAGCTGGCTCTCCGTAGTCCGGGTGGTCTGAACGGGGCCATGGGCTTCTCCCTGCTGGGTGCTGAGGTCCCAGTGGAGGAGGAGAGTCAGGTGAGCCCCTCTCAGAGCCGGGGGTTTCTGTCATCTGGTTGGGGTCACACTCCTGCGTGCGTGATAGAAATGTCCCGCATGGTCACAAAGGCCTAGAGACGGGGAGGCCTCCTGCCTGAGGTCACACAGCAAGCTCAGGGCCCGGGGCCTGCCCCCTCTGCCTGGGAGGGAACCGGTGACTCAGGTCAGGTCTCAGTAAACGCAGATTCAAGGCACTGTCCAGATGGTGCTCAGTGTGTCCCCTCCCCTGGGGAAGGATGGTCCAGCACCATCGGCCTGAGACTGTCCAAGGTCGGGGAAAGAAGAATCAGAAAGACCTGGGCCCTGGCTGGGTGACCTCGGACCAATGGCTTAACCTCTCTGTTTCCGCCTCTAAGAACCAGGTCAAACCAGCACTGCCCCCATCTGGCAGCTGTGAGAATTGAGCGCCGCCCTAGCTGGGAAGGCCCTGCTGGTAGGTCCCTGGAATTCATGGCCCACCCCGGGCCTGCCGGCCCGCGTTGACAGGTGCTGAGATCTCCATTCTGGGGAACATTCCAGGCAACAGGACGTGGCTGGACAGGGCACCCGCCTGGAGAGGGACTTGTCTTACCGGCCCTCCCAGGGAAGGCGCTTCACCGCCAGCTGGACAGGTCAGCAGCGCCCCACCCCTGCCAGCAGCTTCTCTTGCCAAGAGTCACAGGGGCGAAGAGGTCCCTTTCCTCCAAACGCAGAATAAAGCTGCTGCTGGTCAGGTCAGAAGCCCAGGTGTCAGCTGGCCAGGGCCAGGGCCAGGGCCTGAGGGAGGGTGGGCGGGCTACTGGATGGGGGAACCCCAGGGGGACCACGGCCGCACTCCAAGCACGCCTTGTCCTCGTCCCGGGCCACCCCATGTCTGGCTCCTCCTGGGACCAAGCCAAGTCCCCAGGGGCCACAAGTCATCACTGACTCACATGAGGGACTCTCCAAAATCTTGATTTCAAGAGAAAAGGGGCCTGGGGGCCATGAGTCCCCATGAAAAGGGACATTGCTGAGTCGGCCAGGCTCTGGAGCCGTGGCTGGGGTCCAACTCTGGCCCTGGGGGAAGCGTTACCCCAGGTGAGCCCAGGCAGCTCTCCCGGTGGGGCCTGACCCTGCAGGGGAGGTCCGGTCCGTGGGCATTAGAGACTGGCTGCACCCAGGCCCCCGGGGAACTCCAGGTCCTGGGGGCTCTGCGGAGGCCTCTGGAGGAGGGGGAGGGCATGGCGTATTTGGGGTTTGCACGGAGCCTGTCGGCTGAGTGGGGGCAGAGACTGAGGGGAAGGCTGAGTGAGCGGAGGAACGAGGGGCCAAGTCTCTGGGGCGTGTGGCCTGGCGCTCTAGCCTCAGGCTGGCTCCCAGGGGTGGGGCCCTGGAGGGATGCGGGGGCCACGCCGGGGGCTGGGGTGCTCGGAGGGCACTGGACCGGGGTGCTCACCCTGCCGGGGGCTTGGTCTGTCCCGCCCTATTGCCCCCCGGGTGGGCTGGGGGCAGGGTGGCGTGCGTACCTCTCCAGCAGCTGTGGCCGTGAGGATGGGCCAGCGACACCTTCCGTTCCAGACCCTCCTGGGGGCTCAGTGTGTTTTCTCCTTCTGGCCCCCGGGGTCTCGCTGGGAGGGACTCGTTGGCAGGCCTGCACACTGTCCTTCTAATTAGATTCTCCCAAATTCCCCCTGTCACCGGGTTATTAATATTTATCTAGAGCACACCTGATGTGATTGGCTCAGCGGCCCGGAGGTGGGAGAGGTGGGGGGATGGAGGGCTCCCGCCTCTTCCCATTCCCACCCAGAGCCCCCGCCCCTTGACTCCCCTCCGTTCCCTGAGTGCCCTCCCTCCGGGAGCCCCCCAGCTCCTGTCCTGTGTGCCCTCCCTTGGGGCCCCTCCCTGCCCCTCACTTGGGCGGGAACCAAGGCGCCCGGGGGTGTGCACGCGGCTGGCAGGGACAGAGGCGGGAATCCCCACTCGGAGAAAAGGCCGGCGGGGTGTGAAAGCAAAGGAAACGGAGCCCCTTCTGCGGAGAAGGGCGGGACACACTGGTGCGGGCCCTGCTCCTAGGGAAACGGGAACCAGCGTGGAGGTCGGGGGGCCCCACCGGGCCCACACAGGCCCACACGTGCCTCCTTGTGCCCTGGGCTCCAGCGGCACTTGCAGGGCAGGGGTCCTACTCTCGGGGCCTGGAGTGCGTGGAGGGCTCCGGGAGGCCGGTGGGCCGAGGCAGGGATGTGAACGCCTGCCCGTCTCCCTGCGTCCCGGGGGGACAACACCTGGTGAGAAGCCCAGGCTTTGCAGGAAAGTGACCATGCGGCTGGCTCTGCCCACCCCCCGCCCCCCGGGGCTGCGCCTGGCTCCCTCAGGACAGCCGAGGGGCCGGGGACGCAGGGCAGTCGGCCTGCCGTCGCACTCGGAGCTTCCTGGTGGCTAGGGCTTTGGAACTTGCTCTCTAGAAAGGAAAATACCCCATGGGGCGGGGGTTTCCAGTCCTGTCTGGTCCTCCGAGATCTCCCAGGCACCCGTCCACAGCTGGGGGTACCGAAGCCACACGGTCTGCAGGAGTCCTGGAGAGGGGTCCTTCCCAATCCTTAACCAGATCCCGGGGGCCAGGAGCCCACTCTCCCGCTGACCTTGGCGTTCCGGGCCACTTTCAGGCCTGGGACAGGAGGAGGGGTCTGTGCAGGGACCAGCAATGGCATTTCAGGCCGCAGGCCTCCCGCCCTTTTGGGCACCCTGGGAGCTCTCTGGGGCAGCTGTGGGGGCTGAGTTCTGTCCCTGCTGGTAATACTCTCTCATCTGTGGACCCGTCCCGAAGAGGGGAGGGGAGGGAAGCTGGGGCAGGGGAGAGGCAACCTGCAGGTGGGGGGCAAGGGGAACCCAGCCCCAGCCTTGCTGAGCTGCCCCACCACGGGCACCCGAAGACGACCCCATGGGGGCAGGGCCTCTTCCCACCTGCGCTAGCCTGAGTCCGGCTTTCTCGGTCTCACCCACCTAGAAAACCCCATCCCCATCAACAGCCGGGAAGTGCACCCCGGGCAGAAGGCAGAGGAGATGGTTTTTCTGTCCCAACCCCCTGCAGAGCAAAGAGCTGCCTCCCCCGGAAATACCGTCACCCGGAACACCCCACCCTGCCTCGCCACTGCTCCAGGCTGGCCGGCTCTGCGACCTAGAAGTTCTCTCCTGTGTATCTGCTGGCTCGGGGGGCCACGTCGCCCAGTTGAGCAGAGTAAGACCAAGAAGTGGGGGAAACTCCCATCTAAATTAGTCATTTCACAGAATCTGGGGTTTATCAGCACATCCAGAAGGCGCTGGAGGAACACGCTGGAAACAGGACTGACCCTGCTCTTTGGGTGGACGCGTGGCATTCTCCCAGAGGGCACCTGCCCAGAGCAGTGGGGGTCACCGTCACTTTCTCAAGTTTTCTGGTGGGGACAGAGGTGGGCAGAATAGGGGGGGACCAGAAACCTGGAAACTGCCCCGGAGGGGGGACGTCATCAAGGGCGACCTGGCCTGCCGCCCGGCCCTGTCTTTGCTGCTGGTCGGCTTCTGGTCTCAGCTAGTTGTTTGTCAAGGACATTTGGGTTTTCTTTTGCAGGACACGGGGACCGTGTATCCGAAAGCCGGCTCCAGCCTGTTCTACCCTCCGTCCTGACTTGTGCGTCTCGTGGGGTGAGGAGTCCAGTGGGGGGACAGGCTTTCCCACCAACGCTGAGTTGCCCACCAGGAGTCCACACAGTTCCCGAAGGCAGAGCAGAGGGGTCAGCCCCTCGGGAGTAACCCTCTCAGAATCGTCCACCTGTCTTCCCAAAGCTGGTGTCCAGACACTGACCTCAGTCGTCCAGTGAGCCCAATCCAGAGCTCGGACCTCCCACCACGCGAGGTCTCCCCGGCCCTCGCCCATCGCCGTACGCTGCCGTTCGATTTTTAAACTGCCGGACCATCGCGCTCCCTCGTCACCAACTCGTGGCCACAAGGACCCTCGGCAACTTCTGTCGTGCGCCGTCATGGAATCAATGAACTTCAGACCTCGCATCGGGGCAAGGCGGAGGCTTCCCATCCTGTCGCCCTGCACGTGTCTCTCCTGGCTGGAGAGGGTTTGCACCCCGAGGGCTGCGGAACCCAGTCCGCGGCCCCGCACCCCTGCGGCAGCACCCTGATTCCTGACTTCGGCACCCGAATGTCGACTTTGAAAATCACAGAGGCATTCTCTCCGATTAAAATAAAATACGAAGTGCCCTCTTTTGTTCAGGGTCACGTTGCTGATGGAAGAGCTGGGGGGCTTCCGACCTGTCGAGGCAGACGGATTATCAGAGACAGAGACCGGGCCGCCTCTCTCTAAGCCACTGTCTAAATTACGGTGGACGCCCCAGGAGCCTGGAGGTCTGGGCTCTCTCCTGTGATGCAGGGAGGGGAGTCTGGGGGAGGGAACGCATGAGGAACAGGTTCTGGGGTGTCCCGGGGCCGAAGCTGAGTGGGGCCCACGTGCCAACGGGCAGGTGTCTCCCCGTGTGCAGAGGGCGTGGAAGTGACCGGGCGGGACGGCTCTCCCTGCAGCCCCAGATGGACACGAGTCCACAGGCACGGCTCAGACACCCGTCCTTCAGCAGCCGTGTCGCCTGTGTGGTCGATGCGTGGGGACAACTGTCCTCTGTTCTCGCTGCACTTTTCCTTGCAAGCCTGCTGACCCTGTCATCTCCAGGTGCTCCCAGAGGCGAGGGAGGCAGGTCGAACCTGGGAGAGAAGGGGACTGGCGCCTGCTCCGTGTGTGGAGGGGGCCACTGGCCTGGAAGCGTCCCCACCCCGGGACAGGTTGCCCACCCTGGTGACTCAGACAGAGGACAGAGCCAGACTGCACGGGCTTTCTCGGACTTGGACACAGGGCGGCTCCGTGGGCACGAACGGCCAGGGCAGGAAGACCCCGACCTATTTGGTATGAGCCCCCCCATCCCTGCTCACTGCACCGTCTTCAGGTGTGGGGGCAGCGGAAGGACAGACACCAGGAATGACAGACTGAACAGGTCAGTGGGGCTCCTGATATGACATGTCTTTCTCCCTGGGGCTTGGAGGTAAGAGTCACACCTGTGAAGCGTAGGGGGAGGCCGCTGGTACACAGGATCCTTCCAGTTTGCCCCGTGGGCCCTGAAGGCGTCGGCGTCTGAGTGGCCTACCCTTCCTCCCTGGAGGGTTACAGGGCCAATGTCTTCCTGTCCCAGAAAGCCCAGCCACCTGCTGTCCTTGCTCAAGCCCCCAGGGCAGGTCCCCAGTGCAATGGCTCCAGGCCTCCCTACAGGATAGCCACTTGCCTTGAGGGGGACGAGACCCCCAGGAACATCCCCTCCGTCACTAGCAGGAGTAGGAACACTGTGCGGTGCAGGCGGCTGTCTATACCACAGGAGAAGCCGCTACCAGGCTGGGTCCTCGGGACTGCAGGAAAGCAGAGGGCTAGGCCTTTCCGGAGCCGCCCCTGAAGAGCCTGGCTCATGGGGCAGCATGTCCCCTTGGCTGTCCCTGTGGCCGTGAACTAGGTTATTCAGCAGAGGGCAGAGCCCAGCGAATACAAGCATCCTGCTGGTACATCCTGGTTGGACCAGACCCAGGGAGCCAGCCGCCCGACAGGTTTGAAAGGCCCTTCTGGGTGGGGCCGGGGACAGTTCCCTCTGTGGGGCTGGGCTGTGGGGTCTGGACCATCCCTTCTGGAGGATGCGCTGCTCCTGCCCCTGGCTTCCAGGTCCCATGTCCGCCTGCTTCAGATTCCAGGGTATGGCTGGGGCTGGCTTTCCAGCGTGATGGGGAAGAAGCACACTCATCCCCCAGAAGGACCAAGATTTCCCTGAGGGCACCACCAGCCTCCCTCATGCTGCCAGGCCCCTCACTCCACCCCCTGCCCCGCCCAGAAGGCACTTGCCCAGCCGGCCTGGGGGTGGGGGGGCACCCGGGCATGCAGCGTGCAGACAGGATGGCGAGGCGGCAGCCCGCGGTGTGGACATCCAGAAGAGCCTGGCACTGCCCTCCGCCCCATGCGGCACAGAACGGGAAGGCACCCACAGCATCGTGGAAAGCCAGCTTCAGTCCAAAGGTGCTGCCGTGGGGGCTAGAAGCTCATCACCCCACCCCCCTGCTCCCGGAGAACCCAGAACCACCCCAGCCTCCCCTGCCCAGCCTCCCGCAGTCCCCCGGGGCCTGGCCTCGCAGCGGCGCTCCGTGGGCTCGTGAGGTGAGGGGAGCGGACACAGCTTCTCAACTCCATCCCCCCCACACCCTGCAACAAGGTCAAATTCACCTTATTTGCCTCCTTAAAAAAGTTCCCAAATGCAAGACTCCGGCTTTTCCTGAAATCGGAGCCCTGGCAGTCGAGGCTCAATAAAACACTGTGTGCTTCCAGGCGCCGGGCCGGGCGCGGGGCCCCCACTTGCCAGGGCTTCCCAGGCCTTCCCCAGCCTTTCCTGAACTCCCCGGCCGACCCCTCCGAGGCAGAGGCAGGAGCCTCCCGTGCTCCTGGGCCCGGCCGCGGGACCTCCCTCCTGCACCCCCGGCCATTGTCCCCTTCCCTTCCCCATCATGGAATCCCCAGGCATCTGCGGGCTCTTCTTGGGGGCCCTCTGTGCCCAACACTGAAACCTGCCACACGGGGGCCGAACAGACCCCACGGGGCCTTCCGGAGGCGCCGGACAGCGTCTGTCTGTTGTCAGTGTGATTTTATTTACTTTTCAGGGGAATCCACGGGAGGCGGGAGCACGGCTGGGGTGGTGGTGACCAGTCCCGGCTGGGGGCGGGGCCCAGCGGACAGGTGATTGTATTCACAAACGAAACAAAACAAAACACAAAGAATTGCTTGCGTGGACAAGAGTAGTCTGTTGGTCAAGGTGGACATGATCAAGGCAGAGCGCTGCCCTCTGAGCAGAGCCGCTGGAGAGGAGGGCCCTGGGGTGGAGCGCTCTGAAGGTCCGTCCCACCTAGAAATTCAACGCCTCGTATTTAAAGGGCCAGATGCCCGCAGGCCGCATGCACCCCTGCCCTGCTCCCTGGAGGCCAAGGGAGGCCCCTCCCGGGGTCCAACAGTACTGACCCAGAAGGCCAGAGTCCCCGCTGGGGGCATTTCTGCGGAAGGGTAAGACGTTGCCTGCACGGACCACGTTCCCGCGGAAGAGCCTTGCAAGCCTACGCAGACGCCTTGCAGGGGTGCTGAGGTTACAGTTCATGCCTGACTTCTTTTGGTGGCAGGAGTGGAGGGCGTGGGGTGAATGTTACAGACGAGGCACAGAGAGAGTTCCCGGCGGCCGGGACGCAGCAAGGTGGGCGTGAGAGGAACGGGTTTGCTGACTTCCAAAGCAGGGAGAGCTCTGGAGCCGGGGTCACATTGCCGCTCGGGCAAGGCTGGGAGGCCAAGGTCCGCGGTCTCTTCCCCAAGGGGCGGGTGAGGCCCCAGGGGCTCCGTAAACCACCCTCAGGAGACCTTTCACACCAGCCATCGGCGGTGTGGGTGGGTGTCAACCTTCTCATTCTACAGATGGGGAAACTGAGGCTCAACCCCACTCACCCCCTAGAGGGAGCCCAGGCCTCAGCCTTCACAACTTGGGAGGACATGAGCTGTCTATTTTGGGGCCGTTCCCTTTGAGCCAGGAACATCCGGGGACAGAATGTTTTCACTCCAGGGGACAGCCTTGCCGTGTGGTTTAGAAAAACCGGCCTCAGGGGATCCTGGGTCTGGCTCCCTAGAGTCTCTGGGGATGTGGCATGCCCAGCCTCAGGCTGGACCTTCCCATCCCTCCCTTTGCCTCAGGCCACCTCCTCTGGCCCAGTCCACACCCCTGCACATGTGGGTCTTCCCGGGAGAACGCCTCTTCCTTCCTCCCTACAGGGTGGCCACCAGGGGCCTCTGCTGGGCAAACTGGAAGAGGCTTCCATCTCTTTGCCGCGTGAACCCTGGTGTCCCTGACACCTGCCAGCCTCCCTGCGGGGGAGGGGAGGCCAGACGGATGACTGAGGCTTCCGCTGGTCTCTGCTGTGAGCACATTCCCATCCTGAGCCTGCCACGATCCAGGTGATGTCTACCAAACAAGGAATGGCCACGAGAGCTTGGAGGGACCTCCCAAAAACCAAGGGGGAAGCCACAGAGCACCACCCCCCACCACTATGGCCCCAGTCTTTGCCCCATTTCTGGATGGCCACCTGTCAAAGATCAGTGCGGCTGACCTCTGCCAGCCCCCGCCACCTAGGCTAGGAGAAGCCACCGTCTTAGGACCAGAAGCTTTGTCCTGTCCGGCTGCCCTCCCCGGATGGGGCTTTAGGTTAGGCTCTTAAGGAATAACTCAAAGGATGTGTGCTTGAGGTCCGGGATTTGAAAACCTCCGTGCTGCCGTACACGCAGCCCATCAGAACAACATGCCTACTCATGGCACGCAGATGGAGGCCCCCAGGGAGCCAGGCCTCCCCTTCTGGACTGCAGACTGTTCTCTTGTGCAGAGGGGCCCCTCCCGACCCCATCCATTCCCCACTGATGGGCTCAGGGACACAAAATCCCACAACTTGTGGGTTCCAAATCTTCCTGGCTGGGACTTGAGTTGGAGCCTTCTGGAATAAGAACACTGTTCTCTGCACCTAACCATATCCAACCCCGCCAGCCTACACGTCCCCCACCCTCCCGGGGCCCAGCACCCTCCCTCCGTCCCTTCCTCTCTGGGAACGGGAACCCTCCCTGGGCCGGCGAGCCCCTGCCATGCGGCCCCGTCTATGCCAGCAGGAGCGTATCAAAGGCTCCCTCTCTTCCCAGGGGCCCCGGCAACATCCTGGAACGTCAGCACAGACATTAGCGGGAGGGAAATTAAGCATGCGCGCACACGCACACCAGCCAATAACATTAAGTGTCATTAAAAAAAATGGGTTAAATAAGCAGCATCACCGACAAGGCCGTGCCGGGCTGATTATCCCATATTTGCACGTTTGGGAGGTGGGAAGGCTAGAAGTCTAATGACAGAATTATCACCCTAATGCCTTCTGCTGGCTGGGAAGAATCCTGGGGCCGCAGGGTTTTGGCTGGCTTCCTCTAATTGCACCCAGATTAAGGAGCCCTGCAAGGCAGGCCTTCCCCAGCCCTCCAGAGCAGCCTTTCCTCCAAGCGCCCACGCTCCCAGGGCTTCGGTTCCTGAGTTTCGGCTGTTCTAGAGGCACAGATCTCCTGGGGGCCCGGCTCAGCACAGGGGCGTGCGTCGGGAGCAGGGAGGGTGGGGTGGCACTTGGCGCGGGGTCTTGGGGAGCTGTGGGAGCCGGGAAACTCAGCATGAATGCTTTGTACCCAGGACCCTCCAAAGGGAAGGGATCCCTGGACACCCGCTCCCCGCCCCCGCCAAATCCACAGCAGCCCGAAGGCACAAGGTGTCTCAGTAAAATGTGCAGCTGCTGCCTCCTAGATGGGGTGAGCTGAGAAGCATCCTTTTCCCCCTTGGCATCTCCTGCCTTTCCAAGGGAAGTCCTGCCCCCTGATAGGAGAGTTCCCAAACAGGGCTATTTGGACCAAAACCTCCTGGAGGGGATGGCACACATACCCACAGCCCAGTCCCTTCCCCTCGGACTGCCCAGCCCCCCCCCCCCCCCCGCCATCACCATTCAGCACCTCTTGCTAAAGGGAAGGTCCACTCCCCAGCCCTGGACGCTGAGTCCAGCCATAGCACTTGCTTTAGCAATGGGATGGCAGCGAGGGTGGCCTCCCCTGAGGCTTGGGAAGGCACCTGTGCATTTCTGCTTCTGCCCTTTCCTCTTGACCAAGGTCAGCTTGCGGGTGGTTTGGGGAGGGGGAAGAGACAGCGCCAGGTCTGGTCTCTACACACATGAGCATCCCCTCTGAGCCAGACACGGGCACGGAGCCAGCCAAGACCAGAGGCGCCCAGTCTAAACCGCTGACCCCGCATGGGGTGGGAGATGGGCCTGGGGGCTCTTCGCTACGCAGCACGGCTGCAGCGGTGGCTATAACCAATGCTCCTCCGCACGGGGAGATGGTTTCTAGTGTGGGATCGGCGTAGCGTCTCTTCCATAGCAGACTGGGGGCCAGCACGGAAAGGCATCCAACCCCCTTTCCCAGACATAGAGCAGGTAAGAAGTCCACCCCAGCCAGCCCAGACCCGGCTGCAGGGCTGAAACAGCCAGGGCCCCAGGACCCGGGGACTGAGGGGGCTCCAGGGGGCTCTCCCCAGAAGGCCCTGGCAACTCGGAGATGCTGGAGGACTTGAGCTCATGGGAACAGACAAGCTTCGAAGGAGGAGGCCAGTAACTTCCTCTCTCCCGTCGAAAAACATCTTTTCAACGTGGCACCAGCAGCATGGCTGGCTGTCCGGGGAGAAGAGCGGAAAGAAGCCTCCGTAGGGCGGTGTCTCCACCAGGACTCTCGGCACTTCCCGGGTGTGCAGGAGAATTCGGGAAGAATTCGAGCCTCCATGAGCCCACCAGCTCAAGAATCGCTTTCTGTGCAGACAGCTGGATGCTGTCCAGACGGCTGAGGGCTCCCACGCCCTCCTCTGTCCATTGTCACTAAATCCCAGAAGGAGCAACCGGCAGAAATCCTCGGGATGTGGGAGCGGTGTCCTGAGTGCCGGCTACAGGACGGGGCCGCCGCTGTACCCGGCCACATGCGAAGGCCCACGGTCACACCGAGCAGGCCCCGCAGGGAAGCGGAGGTCCTTCCGGGCCTCTCGGATGCCTCGTCCTGGGTGCTCAGCCTCCCCCAGAGGGTGGGGATTTCGCCTGTGCACCCACGGCCCAACCCATGTGGCCCCCATCTGGCTGCTGAGTTCGGTGAGGCTGATCTTAATGTCTGAGACCCTCGTGGAGAACCCATGCCCCCAACCTGGGAGAGGGCCGGACCACGCCCAACAGCCCAAGCCTCGGGCTCAGCGGCAGGCAAACTGCTTCACATCCCAGGAGGATAAAATGTGTAAACAGACACGGAAGAGCCCCCAGCTTCTCGGACCCTCAGGCTGCTCCTACACGTGTCTATCCTGAAATCACCGGGTTTCTTCTTTTTTTCTTTTTCCAGACATCTTCGTATTAGCTTTGACTGTGCGAAGCTGAGACTGGCCGGCTCAGGAAATGGGGCCTGATGAGGGGCGTGTTCAGCTCACAGAGATGTCCCTGGGCTGGACAGACCGTTCGGCTCTGCCTTCCGGGTGCTGCTGGCTGAGCAGGCCCTCGGCTCCTTTCTCACCGCCTGGCTGCGACCCCTGGCGCCCGCCGAAGGAGCTGGAGGAGTCCCTGACGCAGGCCGAGACCCGCCAAAGGCAGGCACCCCGAGAAGCCAGCCAGCCCGCCTTTCCAGACGGAAGGACCGCACATTCGGGCCCTGCTCTTCGGGGAGGTGACTCTTCTCTGGCCTTATGTCGTTAATACAAAAAGGTTCCCTTCCTGTTGCCCCAAGTCTTTCCCCTTACGTTTCTACTCTCCCTTGACCCCTCCACGCCCATCCCCACCCCCTCCCACGTGCCCAAGCCCTCTGGGGTCCCGTCCACCTTAGTCCAGGGCGGGGAGCCCGCCTATCTGCGGAAACTGAAGCCTTCCCGGGGCGTCTTCGGGCCCTTCTTGCCTTCTCTGGGGGGCTTGGGCGAGGGCGTCTCCACGGTGCCCCCGTAGGGACAGCTCTCCGAGCCCGGGTGCTGGCCCGTGCACTCCACGGCGGGCATGTAGCCGCTGTCCCACATGCCGGTCCCGCACAGCTTACACAGGTCATGCAGGCTGCAGGGGATCCGGGGCAGGAGGCGGAACTGGTACAGCAGGCTCCGCGCCTGCCGAGAGAGGACGGGGTGGGGAGGGGCGCAGGCTCCCAAACGCGCGCCTGGGGGGTGAGCAGGGCGGCCCAGGGGCCGTCTCAGAGACCCTCCCTGCCCTTCCGTCTGCCCCCTCCGGCTCCGCCCCGCGCGGGGACACCCCGGCGCTCGGGCGGCCCCGTGGCCGGGTCCTCCGCCGGGTCCGCCGGCGCCGTGGACAGCGCTGTGCCCCCTTCCTGCCCAGCGCCCGCTGGCCTCCGTGTCGCCCCTGCCAGCCCCCGAAGACCACGACAGGCCTCCCACCTGGGGCGTCGCGGGCGACACCGGGAAGTGGGGAGTGGCCAGCAGCGTCCGGCCCCTCCGGTCCCCGCGGGGGACACGTGGCCGCCCTCCCCCCGCGCTGCCTTCTCAAGCCGCGGCTCTAGCGGAGGGCGGTGCCCCACGGGGCGCCTGTCAAGCCGGACAACGTGCTCACCCCACGCAGCGGCCTCTGGAGTCCCGGCGATGGAGGTGGACCAGCCTTGCCCCGGCGCTCCCCAGACCCGGGTCCGCACGGGGCGGGGCCTGCGTCCAAGCCCCGCCCCCGCGCTGGGGACTCGGCTGGGGGCGGGGCTCGGGGGCGGGGCTCTGCAAGCCGGCGGGTGGGGCCGCGTGGGGGAGGGGCGGGCACTCACCTTCCTGAGAACCAGCTCCCCGTTCATGTGCATGGCCAGGTTTGCGAAGTGCAGGAGCATCTGGTCGGTGGCCAGCTGCTGCTCAATGACGTCATCCCCGTAGATGGCCACGATGGCCACGCAGATGAAAAGGTGGAAGTAATCGGTCTGAGGGGGAGAAGGGCGCAGGGGGCGGCTGAGGGCAGAGCTGTGGGGTGAGGCCTCTGGGCCGAGGCCCGTTCCCTGTCTCCCCACCTGCGCTCCGGCCAAGGTCAATACTACACCCACAGGCTGCTGTGACATGCAAAGGGGCGGCCGCTCGAGCTACCCCTGCTGCTGGGGTCCCCCCGGGGCACTCCTTCACGGGGCCAGGAGGGAGCTTCCTCGGAAGGCTGGCCCTGGCTCACCGCGAAGAAGTCTATTCACAAAGGGCTGAGAAGAGCTCGTGACCGTCCGCTGGGTCAGAAGGCGGCCAGCGGGCTGTGGACGCGCCAGCGAAGAACGTTCTAGCGGCCACCCTCCGCTCAGCGCCTTCCTCCCTCCGGGCTGAACACCCCGGCTCTTGCCCCAGAGATGACCCCTAGGTTTGTCGCTAAGAAATGGAGCCGATCCTAACGGGGAGGAGCGAGACAGCCCCCGGGGGCCCCCACGGAGCATCCCGACGATCCTGCTGTGTTTCACTGTGTCCTCACGGACCCCACAGAGGACCCTGCCGTCCTCCCTGGAGACCACCTCACCCCACGACCCAGCAATGCCAGGCACCGGGCAGGACGCGGCACACTTGACGGGCACTTCCTGTGAGCTCCCCCGCCGGAGGCTGGGAGGGGCACTGCCTTTGACTCATGCGGGCCCCAGGCGCAGAGGAAGAGTAAGGAGCACCAGGAAGCCCGTGTTTAGTCTCCTGATGCCAACCGGCCAGCCGGATGAAATAGGAAGGCCGGGGCCGGGTGGAGCCCACAATTCTGGCAGAAGTTGGAGTCAGCAGACACCCCACGCCCTGCCTGCCCGGGACAGACAGACCCCCAGGCTGCCCGGCCCCTTCCTTTGAACTAATCCGGAATGGATTTATTCCTGCTTTGGCTCCTTCGCTGGGCTCCTCGGCCACGGCAGGAGACAGCAGGATTCTGGGAAGGGGGGGGAGTGTGCTGCTCCTTGGAGAGAGAAACATGGGGAGGAAGGGGCAAGGCGTGCCCCACACAGGGCTGGGCAGCAGGACAGGACTAATTCCATTCACAGGACAGGCCCGGGGCAGTCCAGCCCCCACAGACACAGGGCTCACTTCAGAAGAGCCCTCCAGCCCAGGGCGCGTACTCCTGAGGAAGTAACCTACTCCCACTCCCAGCATTCAACCATCTCCCCCCGCACCCCTGCACCACAATGTCATCAAGGTGTGGGGCCAACACGGTCCAGGGTCTAAGAGACATAAATTGATCAGTGAACTTCACGCAGAATGGCAGCCGCTAGAGACGCCCAGAGGGGCCTCTCCTGCGGTTTCCGCCGGATTCCATGACACTTAGGATGGAGATGAGCACAGGGATGGAAAGCGTCAGGCCAAGTGGCTCCCACGGCAGAGTCCACCTGTGACCGGAGCCTAAACCGGGCGTCCCCTGCTGCTGGAAGGACATCGGTGGAGCCTTGCAAAACAGACGCGATGCAAAAAAAACCACACGTGGGGCGCCTGGGTGGCTCAGTGGGTTGAGCCTCTGCCTTCAACTCAGGTCATGATCTCAGGGTCCTGGGATCGAGTCCCGCATCGGGCTCTCTGCTCAGCAGGGGCCTGCTTCCCCCTCTCTCTCTGCCTGCCTCCCTGCCTACTTGTGATCTCTCTCTGTCAAATAAATAAAATCTTTAAAAACACCACCACCACCACACGTGGCCCAGCGTTTTGGCCCATCCGTGCTGTGCTTCCCCCGATGAATGCAGAGTGCCAGTCTCCCTCATTCAGGAGGGGCGCAGGGCAGGGGGGCGAGGGAGTGCGGGCAGGGTCGGAGACGGCTTGGGGCACCAGCACGGCCTCCGGGGACTCGCCGCTCTCAGAGACGCTCCTCCAGCGACGACGCCAGCGAGACTTCTCTAACGGAAGCTCCTGGCTTCCACGACAAGGACAGAGCTGGCCCTTGCAGAAAGGATCCTGGCCACCTCCCAGATGCGTCGGTACAATTTTTTTCTTTCTTTAAAGACTGATGGATCCAAAGAGACTTGCCCATCTTTGAACACAGCCAGCTTGTTGCTCATTTGGGTGTTAAAGCCACATGACAGGGCTGCATGCTGCTCCCCGGGGGCTTTGCAGCTGAAATCTGGGGAGGGATGGTGGGTCCTGGGTGCTCCAGAGGAGGTGACGGGGACGCAGGGTCTCAGGCTCTTTCTCTGAGCAGTTCCAGGCGTGGGGGGGTGGGGTGGGGAGGAGGGCCTGGCGGCCTGGGCTGCAGGGGGCCTGCTCACCCTCACAGACGTCTTTCGCACTGATTGGTTGTGGCAGCAGGGAGCTGGGCCGCAGGACGCGGTAATGAGCACAGTCAGTGGGCAATGCGCATCCGTTTCAGTTACTTGGGAGGCGAGCTGTAGGCCTGAAACCAGCCCCAAGGGACAGGGGACAAGGGGTGGGATGGGAAGGCAGTGGGCTGGTGCAGTGCTGATGTGTGGTCTCTGCAGGCTGGGGTTGTGGGGGCGGGAACCCCAGAACCGGTGCGCAGCTGCACAGAAGCTGCCCTCCTCGCAGGGTGTGGCGGGAGACCAGGGCCCAGCGGCCCGGCCTGGCTCACCTGGTAGTGGGCCCAGCAGGCCTCCCAGATCCGCAGCGCCTCGGCCTCGGGGAACTCGCGCTTGAAGCACAGCAGCAACCAGCGGTGGCAGAAGAGCATCTGCAGCGCGTCCTCGCCCAGCGCCGCCAGGTGCCCGTAGAAGCGCGCGTGCGTCAGCCGCAGCAGCTCCCGCAGGTAGAGCTGCCGGCAAGGCCAGGACCGCTGAGCCCCCGGGCTCTGCCCAAGACGCACCCTCCCCCCGAGGCCGTCCCGCGGGCCCCGAGCCCGAGAAGCCCCCACCCCGGGCCCCGGGCCTCCCTCGGCTGCCCCCGCGCCTGCCGAACGTTATTCTGCCGCCGGAACCCGACTCCCCGCCCCATCTGGGCTCCCGATCCCTGATTTCGGCGGGATCAGCTTCCTGGGGAGCGTGCTGCCCCGCCGCGGACGGGCAGGCTCCCCAGGCCTCAGACCCCACACAGGGCTGTTTCTGCCGTCCCCTCCTCCCGGGAAGGCGAGATCACGTATGGAGACCCCCAACCACCTTCCCATCGCCAAGATCCACCATCCTCCGGAGCTGACTTCCAGCAGGGAGGGGGCATTTCTGAACCTGAGGGCACTCGTTTCGGGCACGTCCGGTCACCACCCAGGGTTGTGGGTGAGGGACAAGATCGAGGCTACTTGTGGCGACGCCCAGTTCGGGCTGCTGACTTCCGAACCCTGGAGAAGACCCGTCTCTGGCCTCTCATGAGTCGCCGGGCCGCGTGCCGCCAGAGCCCGTCCGGGGCCAATCGTGTCCAACCCCATAACTACCTCCCCAGGTGCCGTGGAAACCTGATGTCACAGGCCCGATGCAGAGAGGGCAGCCGGGGGTCCGGCGTGTAGGGGGGGGGACCTGGGCAGGGTTCCGCGACTCTCAGGCCCCTCCCACACTAGCCACCCATCATTCTCCCTGGAGACAGCTGCGAGGATCCTTTCTGACCAGCCAGCGTGAGCATCCTGCGGCCCACACCAGGGTCCAGACCACGCATGTGGCTGGCCCCTCCCCTAGCCCACATGGACGTCCCCTGGCCCTCCACGGCACGCCTCCCGGATCCTGGCTCCCTGGTCCTCGGATCCTGCTGTGCTCGGCTCCCATTCACAGTCAGACCGCAGCTCTGCTCAGCTCCTTCCTCATCGCCCCGACATGGCCAGTCCCCAAAGCCCAGGACACACAGTATCACTGCCCCAGTCTGTGCTCGGCCGAGTCTGGGCACATCCCACGTGCTGTGGAGTCTGCCTGATCTGCCTGCCTGACTTCCTGTCTCTGTCGGCTTCCCAGCTGGGGTTCCCTCTGGGACCACAGCCCAGTGTCCTCCACCCAGCACCCGGCAGGTGTTTGGAACACACAGGCGCTGCCTGGGGGGCCGGGTGAGGGCTCCCGGCCCCCCCCACCAGCTCTGCCTGTCCCCCCATCTACCCAACCCTCAGAGCTGCTGGCTCTTTCCGGTGAGGGGAGGCTATGAGGAAGGGGTGATCGGGCCGGGCACTCAGGGGAGGCCTGAGACCTGGGTTGGGGCATGGCAACTGCCCAGGGGGCCTCAGGAGACCCTCCCAACCCTGCATCCTGCCTTGGACCCCTGCAGGGAGCAGCCCAGATGTGCCTGTGGCTTGGGACTGAGGAGGAGCACGCGTTCCTCCCAGGGAGCTGGGTCTTCCCAGAGGCCCACGGCTAAGCCCCCAGGCTCATTGGCAATGCCCACCCTGGCCTTTCTGCCTGTGGACCCACAGCGGCCACGACACACGCAGCCCCCGAGATCTCTGGCGGCGAGGGCAGGAGGCGGCATGCCCCCCTCCCCCAGCATGCTGTAACCCTCGTCCCCAGCCTCACCAGCTGCTTCTCCATGTCCTCGTCCCGAGGGCTGCTGACGAAGATCGTGTTCTGCATCAGACCCACAAAGCACCAGAAGGTGTCTGATTCGTCCAGGACCTCGGCCAGGATGGGCGCCACCAGGTCTGACATGCCCTGGAAGTAGCCGATGGCTGGGTTATACACGGCGTAGTTCAGCAGGATCCTCCTAGGGGCGCAGGGCAGAGAGCAGGCAGTCAGCAAGAGCGGGGGTCTTGACCGGGCCCGCCCTGGCTGCGCTCCGGGTGGCCTGTCGCCCAGGCTGGAGACCCCAGGCTGCCAGGATAATCCCCCCTTCACCTCGATCTCGGGGCAAGGGAGGCAGCTCTGGGGACTGTCCTCAGAGTCTAGGGAAACGGAGGGGCCTGCAGTAGCCTCTTGCCAGGCCCAGACCTCCAGAGCAGGGGAAAGAGGAACGTGGGTCTGATTTTCTTAATGGTCGCTGCCCGCCCGTGACAAAGGCGGGGACATCTGTACGGGCTGCTGATTTTGTGCAATCATTCCCCAGGCAGCGGAACGTCAGAAATGCCCACCTCGGGCTCGGTGTGGTTTCATCCCCGGGAGGCCCGGAGGGAGGCTCACCCGGGGCTGGTGGGAGCCAAGCAAGCCAGGCCTGGTGGAGGCCCAGGGGATGGGAGGCTTTGCCGGTCCCCTGGGGAGGGACCGGCCACAGACGTTGACTGATGTTGCCTAATAGCTCAGGAACCTCTGCTTCTGGACCTGGAAGGCGGACCCCACCCCTGCTGCTCACCCTCTCCTTCGCAGGTGGCCGGCGGAGGGGGCCCGCGGGGTGAGGTACCCAGAGTGGCAGGTGAGGAGCTGGGAGGGGGGACACAGGGCTGTCCTCCGCCTGGGAGAAGCCGGCTGGCCAGGAAGGCGGGTACCTCATGCTCTCCACATTCGGGTTGTCTTCGCCGCGGAAGAACTGGTTGCCCCGATCCGTCCGTACCACATCCTTGTCCACGGTGAACTGCACGTCGCGCCAGAAGGCTCGGTGCTCTTCCGGGGTCATGGAGAGCCTGGCTCGGAGGGCCTGGGGCTCAGCGAGCGTCCGGGCAGGCCCTGCCCTGCCTACCCCTGCTCCCGATGGGGGCTGGGCTGCTGCCCCGGCAAACCTTCCAGCTCCCCACCAACTTGGAGGGGGGGAGCAAAGCTGGCCAGGAGAGACCTCAGCCATTGGCTGGTGGGGGGCATCCCCCGCCCCCCCACCCCGCCGCTGGTGTTCTCAGCGGGGTGTCGCTGCCGAGCTCAGCCTGCTGGGACGAGCTCTCAGACCCTGACACGGAGCTAAGGAGAGCCACGGCTGAGCCCCAGGGATAATGACGGCTCTTATCCAAGCCTATCAGCCCGTGCCTGGGACCCATCTTCCCAGGAAAGTCTGGGTCACGGAACATAGTATCAATGCGGAATTGCACGCCAATCGCCTGGTCGGCTGACTGCCCCGAGCGGCCGGCCGGGTGGGCGGGAGGGCGGGGGGGCGCTTACCTCTTCTGCTGGATCTCGGCGTACTCCCGACGCTTCTGCGCCCGCAGCGCCTCCCTCTCCTGCGACGTGGACTCGTGGTTGTAATATCGCAGCAGGAAAGGCCAGACCTCCCCCCGGATTGACACATCAATGCCGCCGAAGAAAATGGCCTGCAGGAAGCGGCAAAAGTTGGGGAGGGGCCAACACAGGGCGGCTCAAAGCACCCCCCAATCCCCGGAGATTTGTGTTTTGCGGGCTTTGCTGGGCCTGGGTGACAACTGATGCCTTGATTCAGGTCGCTGTGATTTGCACATGTTTGGAGGGAAAGTGGCAGCCCTCCATTCCCATACAGGACGCAGCCAGGCTCATTTCAATGTCAATGCCCACCCCGGTGGGGCACTCAGATTAACGTGTTGTTCTCACGTCACGGCCTAATCCCGGTTTTGGAAGCGCCGCATTTTACCCCGAGCGGTTCTATGCAGCCGGACGCCGGGTACCCCAAACCCGCTCCGGAGGGTTCCTTTTCAACACACGGAGCCTTGACTGCTTTATCGGCCGGACCCACACCGCGCCTCCCTGCCCCAGGGGGCGGCCCCCAGGGGACGGCCCCGGTCCCCTCCCCCGCTCACCTTGCGCAGTTTGTAACCCTCCTCCACCTGGCCCAGCTCGTTCAGGTGCCGCAGCCAGGCCGCCACGTCCAGCCGCTTGTACATGCTCTCCTCGGGGTGCGTCTCGGAGGAGGGCAGTTTGGGGCGTTGGATGGAGAACTGCATGCACGTCTTCTCGTCGGCGACCTGCTAGCCGGGACAGAAGCTCCGGGAGATAAGCACCCGGCGGGGGCGGGTCGCCCGAAGCCAGCCCGCTCTCCCTGGGACGGAAAAGCCCCTCTCTCCCCAGGAAGGAGGGGGATCCGCTCTCCCCACATACAAACCCCTCAACGGCAAGTGTAATTAGACGCAATTAAAATGAAAATACCTTCATCGTAACATCGGTTTCCCGGGTCGCTGGGCTCCTCCAGCCCTCTCCCACCGACCCACCGACCGACAGACCACGACCCCCCTGGCCGCCACCCCCACTCTCCCCGCGACCCCCGGCTGGCCGCAAAAAACGGAATTAATGCCTCGTACGGCCCAACTTCCCTCTGCCGGGAGGGCCTGCAATAAATTACATGTGATTGGCCACAAACAAAGGGACCGCTGTTCCCCGAGCAGGGAGCCCGCCTGTCAGGTTGTCTCCACGGGCAGTCACGAATCCAGGGCAAAACTGCGGCTGACATTTAATTCAAAAATCAAAGGTTGCTCGATGTAGGGGGAAAGCAAGCCACACTACTGTAATAAGGGGAGCCAGCAGGAGGCTCGGTGGGAAGGAAGGGGAGCTCCAAGTCGGCCCCTTTCTAATAAGCACAGACGGTCTCTCGAACAGATAATTAAAGAGTTCTTATCACATTTGTATGTAGATTGAGCAAAATATGGCAGGAAGCCTTGTCAAAACATGGTTTCTCCAGAGCAGAGCCCTGACTTCACAAGGAGCCGTCGTCCTGCTTTACCAGCTCCCCCAGCGACCAGCCGCCACCAGGGGCCCCAGGGTCATGCCCCCCACCTGGGGAGGCCTCTGTGGGTGGGGGGAGCCCTGGACCCCGCCTTGGGCTGGAAGGGCAGGGGGTGGGTCTGGCGGGGGTGGGTGGTGTGGAGTGGGGGGTGGGGCCTCTCCATACCCCTCCCCCCAGGCAGCGCCCTTGGGCCTCCCGGAGCCGGCTACCTGGTCCTTGAGGTGCGTCTCCGCACAGTACTTCCAGCGCTGAAACACGTCGGACAGCTTGTCCAGGCCGCCGTGGTGGAAGTGGAAAACCTTGTACTGGCTCTCCCGGCTGGCGACCACCAGCTGGCCGCTGGTGCAGGCCTCGTCGCTGGGCCGCCGCGCGGGGGAGGGGAACGGAGCAATGAATATGCGAAGGCGGGCTTTTATTTCCCAGGGTAATCAGAGGCCTCTGTCACTGACCCCAGAGGCAGGACACACGAAGACCCCTGGAGTCTGACCGCTGACCGCAGGGGGACAGCATGGCAGCGCACAGAACCCACCACCACCGCCCCCTTGGCCGAAGGAAGAAAACAACCCTGTCCTGGGGACTCCTGTCCTCCCTCCCCGGACACCTGCCTGAGAGGCCTGGCATCCTGACCCCCGTATGCTACGTCCTCTCAGGGAGACCCAGGGGGGATGGCGTTCGTGGAATCTGATTTTGAACCCGGGTGGGATGGGCGCTGAGAGCCTCCTCCATCGGTCTGGGCTGGACTCCTCTCACTCTGGGAGAATCGTCCGGGGAGACTCACTGCACACTCAGCAGGGCCGTCAGCCCAACGCCTGTCCTTCCATAAACGGGGCGCTCCGGGGACACGCCTGCTTGGAGCAGGTCTTCCACTGGGGCTATTATTCCGTGGCTGGGCCACTGGGCTTCTCGGGAGAGAACAGATGCGGCCACGAGATGGGACACGATTGGTCCGCCCCCACGAGAAAGGGGAGCCTCCCTCCGGAAAGCCACGGCCACGGCACACACAGGCTGAACTGCAGAGCCGGTCTGTGGGTGACTGGAAGCAGCCCGTAGCTGCTCTCCGTGCGGCCCCATCTGGCTGTTCCTCCAAGCCACTCTCAAGTCACAGCCAGCCACCGTCACCCTGAGGGCCGGTGGGAGAGTCTGGTAGCTGGCCCAACCCGGTTCCTGAGGGTGGCATCCTGGGGTACCCCTGCCCTCCAGCTTAGTGATGTCGGGGAGGCCAACATTTGGGAAGCCCCGAAGCCCTGCCTGCCAGGACCCCGGCGCCACCAGCCGCCTTCCAGGAAGCGGCTCACAGAGGCTCTCACCTGAAGAAGAGGCGGAGGGAGCGCATCTGGCCCAGGTCCACGCGGAACACGCCGCAGATCTGCTCCAGGGCGCAGGCCCTCTGCGGCTCGTCCCAGCGTGGGGTCTGCAGGAGGCCGGGGCCGTCGGGGAACCGCAGCTGGGCGTCGGCACTGCAGGGGGAGCTGGTGGGGCAGGTCGCGGGATGGCCACTCGGTTCCCTGCCCACGCAGCCACAGGCACAGGGCAGGGAGGGTGCGGGGAGACACTCAACCTGGGCCCAGACGCGAGCACACGCACAGAGGGGACTGGAGGCGCCGCGCAGGTGGAATGAAGGAGCCCGTTCTCGTGCGGAAGGGAAAGCCTGCTTGCAACCACTGCACCCCATGTCAACCGAGGCGGTAAGCGGCCCTGATGGCAGGTGAAGTCACCCCGACAAGCCCTCACTGTGCGACCTGGGCAGCTCCCCAAGCCCCTTTGAGCCTTCGTGTCCCCGGGTGCAAAGTGGGGATAATCCCAGGCCCTTGTGCAGGATCCGGGGCGGCAGAGTGCCGGGCACCCAGCCGTCCCGTGACCGCGTTAGACAGCAGGGGCCTCCCATGCAAGTCCTGTGAAGTTCCCACTTTCCTGAAAAAACTCTGGTTCTGTTTATGGTTCAGTAAGAGAACATGAGGACTACTGATGCTCATAACACGAATAATGAACATTTATTAAACATTTAGCCTGGGTCTGGCCCTCGTGTGCATTTAGTACGTATAATCCTCACAATAATCCTTCGAAATGAGTCGTGTCATGACCCCGCCTTGTACAGAAGAGGAACTGAGGCCCAGAGAGGTTAAGCAGCTTGCCCAAGGTCACACAGCTAGCAGGTGGCGCAGCTGGGATCTGAAGCCAGCTCTGTGGCCCGGGTCCTCATCGGCAGATGATTGTCTCTGAGTTCCAAGTTCAGCAACACAACCCCACCTATTCTGTTTTATTTATTTATTTAAGATTTTTATTATTTATTTGAGACAGAGTGCGTGCACTAGCAGGGGGAGGGGCAGAGGGAGAAGCAGGCTCCCCGCCAGGCAGGGAGTCCCACACA
This sequence comes from Meles meles, assembly GCF_922984935.1. NCBI lineage: Eukaryota > Metazoa > Chordata > Mammalia > Carnivora > Mustelidae > Meles > Meles meles. Next base: position 62,122,922 of record NC_060083.1, read on the forward strand.
GGACTCGATCCCAGGACGCTGGGATCACGACTTGAGCCCAAGACAGACATTTAACCGACCAAGCCACCCAGGCACCCTATTCTATTTTTTTTTTTTTTTCATTTAAAGTTCACGAATTTGTTCAAAACCCAAGTTGCAAACTATCCTCTTACACGGGTTCAGCCCTACCATAGGTTAAATGCCGTCTCTTGAGACTGGCCAGCGATACCTAGCAAATGCCCACGGAAACAGCAGCAGAGCAAAGCGCGCATCCGTTCCAGACCCCAACCCCAGCATCCCACAAAGATGTCACGGCGATCGCCTCATCCTGCTTCCCTGTTCTCGCCCAGAGCACAAGAGTGTCGGAGACAGAAATCCGGGGGCACCTCTTCCTCCAGGAGGCACCGCGTCTCTCCGGGCGGTTCAAGCACAATCCCTCATAACTTGGAACTTCCTCAAAGAGAAAGACTGGCTTTTTAGAACTTTTGCTGCTTCTAGAACAACAACGGTCCCCATGTAGGACGCTCTTCTTTCCTCCCTGTCTCGGGAAGTGGGCCGAGCCGGGGCCTACCATTTCCGTGGGGGCCCTTGGGCTTTCCAACGGGACAGACTCAGGTCAAAACAGGTAGCTGGGTGGGAAGGAGGTAGATGAGCTGATCCACTGTGGCCAGAGAGCAAACTCAGACCCAAAAAGGCTGAGGCAGTTGCTGCCTTCCAGAGTGGACCCTGACTGGGCTGCACTACACAGTCATTGTGTGCAAAACAAGGCCAGTCGCAGGCCTGAAGACAGCCCCCCACCACGCCACTCGTGCAGCATCTCATAATCTCCTTATTGAACAATGAGGCCCCAGCGGCTGGGAGATCGTGGGCTCCGCATGCTTCCCAGGCTGGCCGGCCCATCCCGGGCTCGCCTCCAAACCCGGCTGGAGGGAGGCCCCCAAAGAGGGGCGTTCTTCCCAGCCCCCTCCCCCGGCCTCCCCACCACCCACCCACACCGCGCAGAGCCACCCTCCCAAACCTGTCCACTCTCCCGCACACGCTGCTGCGGCCGCTAACCCCGAGGGGCCCGCCAGGCTTTCCAGAAAACAGAGCCAGGAAGGAGACTCAGCCTGGCACAGCCGGGGGTGGGAGACCCCCCCACTCCACTGCCCCCACCGGGAGCACAGCCTCCCTGGAAGGGAGGGGCCAGTTTCAAACCAGGAAAGGGCCCCAGAGAGAGGGTCTGCCACACACCTTCCAGGGCCAGCTTGTCTCCAGGCAGAAGGCTGCTACACCCTTTCCTGGCTCCTCGGGGGGACATTATTTGCAATAATTCATTGATTGATCAATTAATTCAAGACACTGTGCTGGGGACCGACCACTGGGACCCCATCGACTTTACCGTTTCAGCTGACTCAAAAGGGTTAGGATGAAGAGGAACAAGAATGGATTTTAGAAGTTTGGCTATTTTAAAAATGTTAAAATCTGGCCCCAATGCCTCTTTGACCTTGAAAACCACAATTTTGGCAGTTTTCTCCTCCCTGCTCAGGCTTTACTCTGAAAAGGGACCCTTCCGATATATACTCCAGTCACCTGCTGCCATGTAACAAATGACTCCAGAACTTAGCACCTTAGAAGACAACCCCGTCTTCTTTGCTCCCAGTTCTGGCCCGGGGCGCAGGGCTGAGTCGGGCGCTCTGCTGGGTGCTCAGGCAGCTGTAGCAGGTGCGGGGGTGGGGGGGACTGAAGTGGCCTCTGTCCACAAGTTCTGGGGCTGTCGGCCACGCTTCTCACCCCTCGTGGTGCCTAGCCACCTGTCCCCGGGCTTCCTTACGTGGCAACCGGCCCAGCAGCCAGCAACGCAAGGCACCTGCTGCCGGGCATCCTGCGGCCAGGTCTGGACTCGCTTACGTCACTTACACCACGTCCCATTGGCCAAAGCAACTGGTGGGCGGGACGGAGGGCGGGGACACGCGCAGAGAATCCGATGCTGCCCCTGTGTTCAGCCTTGACCTTGCGGGCTTTGCTGTTCTTTTGTTTCTTTCTGCATTTGGGTGAGATCCTCAGAAAACAACAAAAACTAAGAGATGCTACATTCCTTGGAGTTTGGCGCCTTCTGGCTCTATCTGGGACACATTTTTAATTTGCAGCATTTCGGGAGAGATTGCCTAAATCAACCGTCCGCTTCATTTTCATGCACCACGCACAGGAACTTTATGAACAGCCCAAATCACACACGGCACATTTGAATATTCTTAAATCCAAACTGTTCTCCACGTGCAAATAGATTAAAAAATACAAACTGTGCTGATTTCCATTATTTCCTTACTGTTCTTTTCCTACAGCTTCAAAGTTCACAGACATTCAGCTCAAGGGTTAAATGACCCTGTGTTCTCTGCCAGGACCGCACTGGGAGCCGAGACGCAGACGCCACCAAGGCAGTCATTCCCTCATGGCAGTGGGTCTTGGTGGGGAAACTGATGTCACGCTAGGTGACCGAGGTGGCCGTACAGTCATGTGCTACGCAGGCCCTACTCTATGGAGACCCAAGGCTTCCATCAACTTTGCTCTAGTTTGAACCTGTGGAGCCCCAGTGGTCGGTCCCCAGCACAGTGTCTTGAATTAATTGATCAATCAATGAATTATTGCAAATAATGTCCCCCTGAGGAGCCAGGAAAGGGTGTAGCAGCCTTCTGCCTGGAGACAAGCTGGCCCTGGAAGGTGTGTGGCAGACCCTCTCTCTGGGGCCCTTTCCTGGTTTGAAACTGGCCCCTCCCTTCCAGGGAGGCTGTGCTCCCGGCAGGGGCAGTGGAGTGGGGGTCTCCCACCCCCAGCTGTGCCAGGCTGAGTCTCCTTCCTGGCTCTGTTTTCTGGAAAGCCTGGCGGCTCTGTGGGTTTAGCAGGCGGCGGCAGTGTGTGCGGGAGAGCGGACAGTTTTGGGAGGGTGGCTCTGGGCGGTGTGGGGTGGTGGTGGGGAGGCTGGGGGAGGGGCTTGGGAAGAACGCCCCTCTTTGGGGGCTCCTCGTAATTTTCAAAACTTGGAAGCAAGCATGCTGTCCTTCAGGAGGTGAATAAACAAACTTTAGCACATACATCCAGACAAGGGACTATTACTTAGCGCTAAAAAGAAATGAGCTACCAAGCCATGATAAGACGTGGGGGAACCCTGAATGCATCTCACCAAGGGAAAGATGCCGGCCGGGAAATGCGACCGACTATGTGAGTCCAACTACATGACATCCTGGAAAAAGCAGAACTAGGGACACGGTTAAAGGATCGGTGGTTGTCAGGAGTTCGGGCGGGAGAAGGAGAAACAAGCAGAGCCGGAGGGTTTTTAGGGAGTGAAATTACAGACGGCCCCTGAGCAACACAGGTTGGAACTACACGGGTCCACTTCACGCGGGTTTTCCCCCATGAATTCAGTCTTGTACTATAAGTATATTTTCTCTTCCTTTTGATTTTCTCAATAACATTTTTTCTCTCGCTTGCTTTCTTGTAAGACTACAGTACATAATACATATACAAAATACGTGTTACTGTTTTTTTGTGATATTGGTAAGGCTTCCCGATCAGCAGTAGGTATTAGTAGTTAAGTTTTTGGAGAGTCAAAAGTTATATGGGGATTCTTGAGTGTGTGGGGGGTTGGCACTCCTAACCACCACATTGTTCAAAGGTCAAGTGTACTCTGCATGATGCTATAATGTTAGATACATGTCACTATACGTTTGTTAAAACCCACCGGACGTGCACCAAGAGTGAGCTCTCACGTAGACTACGGACTCGGGGTGATAATGATTCGTTGATGTGGGTTTACCAGTTGTAACAAATGTACCCCCTGGGGTGGGATGCTGACAATGAGGGAGGCGATGCACGTGTCAGAGCAAGAGGTGTACAGGAGATCGCTCTAGTTTCCTCTCGATTTTTGTATGAACCTAAAATTGCTCTAAAAAATAATCTCCCTTAAAACAAAACAGAATAAGAAGAAGCCTAAGGAGATAACACACACACACGACAAGGAGTCATAGTTTTAATAGGTAAAAATGCATGTAAACTAAACCAAAACAGAAGAAAGTCCAACAGAAAAGTGGCAAAAGGACAAGAAAAAACAACTCACCAGAGAATAAATACAATAACCAATAAAATTTTCATGTGCAGGGTGATGAACTAAATGCAAATAAAAGAAGATACTGTCTGGGGGGAGGTCGAGGTCCATGAAATTGGCAACAACCAAAAACTACAGAATGTGGTGTAGGTAAGGGCTTGGGAGAACAGACACTCTTACATAGGCAGGGGTGGGGAGGTGCTGGATATGGGTCAAGTTTCTCTTTCTGGCAATTTAGAAATAGGACGCTAAAGGCTTAAAAATGTTTATACATCTTGACACTTTACCTTCATCTGTAGATATTGATCCTAAGAAAACAACCAGGGACCAAAAAAGAATAAATACAGAAAAATCATTTGGCAAAAATCCAACACTTATTCATGACAAAAACCATCAGCAACGTAGGCATACGAGGGAACCTCCTCAAGTTGATAAAGGTCATCTAGGAACATTCTACAGTTGACATCATACTCGATGACTGGTGACTAGATTGCTTCCCCCATGGTCAGGACAAGGTTAGCTTGCCTGTTTTCATCACTTTTATTCAGTATGGCTCTGGAGGCTCTAGCCTCTGCCTAAGGCAAGAAAAGAAACTAAAGGTATGAAGATCAGAAAAGAAGAAGCAAAACTGTTTCTGTGTGCAGATGAGATAATTCTTTATGTGAAAAAAAAAAAACCCATGAAATTTACAAGACAACCAATAGAACTAAGAAGTGAATTTAGCAAGATAGCAGGATAAAAGGTTAATGTAGACAAATGAATTGCATTCTTAAAAACTTAGCAACAGACAATTGGCAAATACAATAAATAAAAAATTCCGTTTATAGCACCCCCTCCAAAAGAATCTCTTTATAAAATATTTCAGAATAAGTCGAGCCAATGACATTTGAAACCTCTACACTGAAAAACACAGATCTTGCTGAGAGAAATAAAGGAAATATAAATAAATGGAAAGATATACCATGTCCATGGATTGAGACAGTCAATATTATTAAGCTGGTAATCTTACCAAATCAATCTATTAAATCAACACAATCCCAATCAATATCCCAATAGGGCCCTTTCTGGGGGGCTAGAAATTGACAAATTGACTCTAAAATTCATAGGGAAATGCAAAAGACTTAGAAAAACCAAAGTAATCACACACACAAAAAAAAGATGAAAGTTGAAGGACGTATCTGATTTTGAGGCTGATTATAAACCTATAGTAATCAAGGCAGTCCGGCACTGGTGAAAACAAGGACTTTCAGAGCAATGGCACAGAGTAGAGAGTCCAGAAATAGACATATAAGACCACTTGATTATGGACAAAGATGCAATTCATGGAGAAAGGACAGTTCTTCCACAAATGGTGTTAGATCAACTGGATAGCTGTCTGAAAAAATATTAACATCCCCCCCTTCCTTCATGTCAGACACAAATATTAACTCAAAACTGGTCCCAGACCCAGATGTGATACCTAAATTTTTTTTTAAGATTTTATTTATTCATTTGACAATGAGAGACAGTGAGAGAGGGAGCACAAGCAGGGGAGGTGGGAGAGGGAGAGGGAGAAGCAGGCCTCCCACAAGCAGGGAGCCTGACACGGGGCTCCATCCCGGGACCCCGGGATCATGACCCAAGCCGAAGGCAGACGCTTCACTGACTGAGCCCCCCAAGAGCCCCAGTGTTACCTAAAATTAAAAAAACTGCCAGAAGGGATGCCTGGGTGGCTCAGTGGGTTAAAACCTCTGCCTTCTGCTCAGGTCATGATCCCAGGGTCCTGGGATCGAGCCCCACATCGGGCTCTCCGCTCAGCAGGGAGCCTGCTTCCTCCTCTCTCTCTGCCTGCCTCTCTGCCTACTTGAGATCTCTGTCTGTCAAATAAATAAATAAAATATTTTTAAAAAAAACTGCCAGAAGAATCCATAAAAGAAGACTTAGTCACCTTAGAAGAGGCCAAGTTTTCTTAGAACACAAAAAGCATATGCCATCAAAGATAGACTAATAAACTGGAAAATTAAAAACTCTTTTCTTCAAAAATTCACCATTAAAGAAAATAGAAATACAAGCCACAGCCTGGGAGAAGATATTCACAACACATATGCCCAATAAAACATACGCTCAGCCTATATATGAGAAGCTCCTAAAACTCAATGTTTGAGTTAGTCATAGACTGTTTGGATATGATACCAAGGCAGGATCCATAAAAGAAAAAAATTGATAAGTAAGACTTTAGTGAAAAGGAAAGTGTCTGCTCTTTGAAAGACACTGCTAAGGAAATTAGATGAGCCACGGACTGAGAAACGATGCTTGCAAAACACCTTCTCTGATGAAGGATCAGAGACACTTCGGAATAACGAGAAAACAAACACAATTTAAAAACAGGGAAACGATGTGAATCGTTTTATTTTAGAAACAGGCAAGTGACGTGAAGATACTTCACCGAAAAAGGGGGCAAATAAGCAATGAAAAGGTGCTTGACATCACGGTCATTTTTAAAAAGTTTTATTTATTTAAGTAACCTGTATACCCAACCTGGGGCTCAGACTCTTGACTCTAAGATCGAGAGGTACAAGGTTTCCCAACTGAGCCAGCCAGGGGCCCCGTGACATGGTTGGCCAGGAGAGAAACGTAAGTAGAAACCGTAACGTCACAGAAAGGACAACACACTTATGAGAAAGACCGAAGCACAGCGGAGAAACGGTAGTAGAGCCCGCCGGCCGGACACAGAGCCATCAGCCTTGCACGTGGCTGGCGGGACTGCCAACGAGAAAGCCACGTGGGAAACATACATTTACCATGCAACTCAGCAGTCCCTCTCCTAGGTCTTTAGCCAAGGGAAATGAACAATGTTGGTAGGAAAGCCTGTGTGTGCATGCTTAGAGCAGTTTTATTCATAACTGCAAAACCCAGAATCAGCACACGGGTCTTTCCACGGGCTAACGGCTCCACAGGCAATGGTAAGCCCCCACAACGGATACGAGTCAGCAATGAAAAGGAACAAACATGGCCACGTAAGAGGATGAATCCCAAATGTACGGCGTGGAAAAAAGCTAGACTCAAAAGGTTATATGAAAAGATATTCAGCATCATTAGCGATCAGGGAAACGGAAATGAAAACCACAGTGATACACGCCCACACACCTGCTAGAATGAACGAGACTGACCGCGACCACTCCGACTGCGGGTGAGGACTGGAAGCCCCCGGGACGCTCACACACAGGGCTGGTGGGAGGGCCACGCGGACAAGCACTTTGGAAAGCTGTCCCGCGGGTTCTTCAAGGGTTCGACACCCACCCGACGACCTGGTCATTCCGTTCCCGGCTAATTACCAAGACATGTAAAAACCTACGTCCACAGGCAAGACTTCCACGTAAGCGCTCAGAGCAGCTCTATCTGTGGCAGCCAGGAACTGAGAAATCCCGGCCGGTGAATCCACAAACGAGCTGGGTCTAGACCCACAGCGGACTAGGACTCGGCGACAGAAACGAAGGAATCTCCACGCACTCACACGACAACGCAGCTGCGTCGCCAAATCGTCGCGCTGTGAGAAAGAACCCAGATGGGAGAAAGAGTACCCACCGCGGGACTCCGGTTATATACGATTCTAGGAAACACAAACCCATCCACGGTGACAGGAGCAGCAGGGTCATTTTTGGGGGCAGGGGCTGGAGGAAGGGATGGATAACAAAGGGGCACAAGGAAAATCTGGGGGTGATGGGGAAGCTCGTTAACTTGATTGTGGAGATGGTTTTCTTGGTGTGCGTGTGCATGCACACACGCGTGTGTGTGTGTGCAGGCTCAGCAACTGTACCCTTCAAATGTACACAATTTAATATACATAAATTATACTTCAATAAATTTTTAAAACCCACCAATATTCAACTCAGGGCTAATACTGAATTTCTAACAACAGGATAATATTTTAAATATTTTATTTCTTTGCTTTTCTTTTTTTAACAATTTTATTTATTTGTCAGAGAGAGCGCACAAGCAGGGGGAGCAGCAGGCAGAAGGAGAAGCAGGCTCCCCACTGAGCAGGGAGCCTGAAGCAGGACTTGATCCCAGGACTCTGGGACCATGACCCAAGCCGAAGGCAGACACCCAACCAAATGAGCCACCCGGCATCCCTATTTATTTATTTTACAGAGAAAGAGAGAGAGAGAGAGAGCATGAGCAGGGGGAGAGGCAGAGGGAGAGGGAGAAGCAGATTCCCTGCTGAGTAGAGAGCCCAGCACGGGACTTGATCCCAGGACCCTGAGATCACGACCCGACCTGAAACCAAGAGTCCAACGCTCAACTGACCGAGCCACCCATGCGCCCCAGCAGGAGAATACATTAATACACTGTAGCCCGTTAACACGATACAATGCCATTAAGCTATTATAAAACACCTTATTTTACTTTTTAAAAGATTTTACTTATTTATGTGACAGAAGGAGAGACAGGGAGAGCAGGAGCACAAGCACTGGGGGGATGGGAGAGGAGGAAGCAGGCTCCCCGCTGAGCAGGAGCCCGATGCGGGACTCGATCCTGGGACCCTGGGAGCATGACCTGAGACGAAGGCAGACGCTTAACGACTGAGCCACCCAGGTGTCCCTATAGAACATTTTATAGAAGTTTTGAAAGAACAAGGACAATGCTCACTGTCATGTGACGTGAAGAACGTAGGATGAAGAATGATGTGAGCTAGAACAGACGGTTTTATAAATGAGACAGTGATTGATACTTTGTATCTACACAATATATTATTGAAGTGGAAAACGGCCCCTGAGTTATCACAGTGATCATGTCCAGATGGCAGGATTATACATTTTTTTATCTTGTTTTTTATTTCATAAATTTTCTAAAAGTAACACTGAATCATTTTGATAACTGGAAATAATAAGCTAATCTTGTATACTTAGAGCTTTTTTTGGTTTTTATTTTATTTTATTTATTTTTTAAAAAAGATTATTTATTTATTTGAGAGAGAGAGAGAACATGAGAGAGGTCAGCGGGAGAAGCAGACTCCCTGCTGAGCAGGGAGCCCAGTGTGGGACTCGATCCCGGGACTCCAGGACCACGACCTGAGCCAAAGGCAGCCGCCCAACCAACCGAGCCACCCAGGTGCCCCACTTTTTTTGTTTTTAAATAAGAAGCCTATTAATCAATGGTTTTATACTGAAAAGCCAATAAGGGTAATTTCATGAAGAAGAAAATGTAGGGGAAGGGTCGGGTGTAACCAACCGAACGTCGTCGTGGTTACCACCTACCAGTGGCTTCCCAGGTGCTAGTGGAAGGGGATATTATTAACGCCGTTTTATAGCTGAGGAGACTGAGGCCAGGAATGATGTGTGGACTTTGCCCAGACGGTACATGGCTGAGCCGGGACGGACGGCCGCGGGCGGCTAGAGCTAAACCCAAGCTCCTGACTCCTGTGGCCCATGACTTCCCATATGAGTTGGGATAATTTAGAAGACCAAAAAGGAAGATACGAAGGAAAACCAAACTCCGTTTTTAAAGGCATCTCTTAAAGGATGCCGCTAAAATCCGTCCACGCCGCCCCTCGGCCCCCGGCTCCCGGCTCGGACACTGTCCGCCAGCGAAGCCCAGTCCTTAGCCTGGCAGGTGCTCTCGTGTCCGACCGCGTGGCTTCCTGCAGCGGCCGTTACAAGTCACCACCCTGCGAGGCTTAAAACCACACAAGGGTCTCCCTCACAGTTCCGGAGGCCAGAAGTCCGACATCAAGGCGTCAGCGGGGCCATGCTCCCTCTGAAGGTCCGGAGAGGACCCCTCCTTGCCTCTCAGCGGCTGGTGGCAGCGGTGATCCTTGCTTGTCTCCGACCGGTAGATCCATCACCCGGATCTCTGCCTCCGCCATCACGTGGCCTTTCCCCCTCCACATATGGGGGATCCATCTCTGTTTTCTCTTCTTATAAGGACACCAGCCATGGGGTCAGGGCCCACCCTAATCCAGAATGATCTCCTCTTGACTAATGACATCTGCAAAGACCTGATTTCCAAATAAGATCATATTCTGAGGTTGAAGGTGGACGTGAATTTGGGGGACATTATCAACCCACTCACTGCCTTTCCACCCCGTGAGGTCCGCTCTCCGGGCATTTGCTCACAGGGTCCCTCCCTGGGGGCTGCCTGCTCTGCCTCTCTGCATCTTCCTTTCACTCTCCGAGGCTCCCAGCTTCGATGCCGTTTCATCCAGGCTGCTTTCTCCGGACCCGTGGAGAAGCCGCTGGGCAGAGCGCCTGCCCTGTGCCAGGTGGGTGACATAGGCTGACTTCCCTGTTTCTCGGGAAATCCTTAGAAGTTCGTCATTCTCTCTTGTGTGTTTTGTCTTTGACTTTGCGTAAAGCCACTTGCTGATGCTCAAACCAGACAAAAACGTCCCAAGAACGTCACATTCCAGGCCCTTCTGAACATTCCTCATGAATACAGGCACGAAATTCTCAACAAATACTAGCAAACCCAATTCAACAACGTTTAAAAAGGATTGTGCACCATGACCAAGTGGGACTTACGCCAGGAATGCAAAGGTACTTTGACATAGAAAGAGCCGTCGGTGTAATACGCCAGATTAACCGAATAAAAGACCAAAACCACACGATCTCAATAGCAGCACAGAAAACATTTGACAAAAGTCCAACACCTTTTCATGACGAAAACACGTAGCCAGCTAAAAATAGAAGGGAACTTCCTCAAACTGATAAAAGGCAACAATGAAAAACCCACAGCCAACATTATACTCAGTGATGAAAGACTGAAAGCCTCCCCCTATGACCAGGAACAGCACAGGATGTCCGCTCTCTCCTCTTCTACTCATTGCTGCCGTGGAGGTTCTAGTCAGGGCAATTAGGCAAGAAGAGAGATAAAAGGCGTCCAGATTAGAAGGAAAGGAGTAAAACTATCCCTATTCACAGACGACCTAATCTTGTACATGGACTGTTAGGAATTCCAACGCCCCCACACGAAACCTATTAGAACTAATGCACGAATTCCACAAAGTTGCAGGATGCAAGATCAATTTTTTTTTAAGATTTTATTTATTTATTTGACAGAGAAAGATCACAAGTAGGCAGAGAGCAGGCAGAGAGAGAGGGGGAAGCAGGCTCCCGGCTGAGCAGAGAGCCCGATGCGGGGCTCGATCCCAGGACCCTGAGATCATGACCTGAGCTGAAGGCAGAGACTCAACCCACTGAGGCACCCAGGCGCCCCACAAGATCAATTAAAAACAAATTAATTGCATTTCTATGCAACAGCAATAAACAGTCTAAAGTGAAATTAAGAAAATGATCTCATTTACCACACACACACGCGCGCGCACACACACACACACGCAAAGTACAAGACTTGTACCGTAAAAACCACAAAACCATGTTGAGACAAATTAGAGAAGACTTGAGGAATGGAAAGTCCTCCCGCATTCATGGGCCGGAAAACCTCGTATTGCTGAGACGGCAATGCTCCCCACATTGATCCCCAGATCCAGCACAACCGATCCAAATCCTGCCCGTGGACAGGCCAATCCTAACACACATATGGAAATGCTGTGGGCCCAGAACAGCCAAAACAACATTGAGGAAGAGGAACAGAGTTGGAGGGGGGGCTCGCGCTTCCCAATTCAAAAACTTACTACAGAGACACCTGGGTGGCTCAGTCCAGACTCTTGATTTCAGCTCAGGTCGTGATCGCAGGGTGGTGAGATCGAGCCCCGTGTCGGGCTCCGGGCTGGGTGTGGCGCCTGCTTCAGATTCCCTTGCCCTCTCTCTCTGCTCCTTCCCTCCCTCCACCTCGCACTCTCTCTCTCTCTCTCTAAAAAAAAACTCCAAATAACTTACTACAAAGCTACAGTAATGGAGATTGAGTGATGCTATTGCAAGGACAGACGTAGCAATCAGTGGGGAGTCCGGAAGGGAAACCTACCTGTGTCTGATCAGCTGGTTTCCAGCAAGGTCAACACAACTCAGCAGAGGAAATAATAGTTCGTTGTTTGTTTTTTTTTAACAAATGATATTGGGACAATTGGACACTTATGGGCAAAAGAATTAAAGTGGACCCCTACCTCACACCATTTACAAATGGTAACTCAAAATGGACCAGTGACCTGAAGTTAAGAGCTGCAGCTCTAAAACTCTGAGAAGAAAATAGGTACAGATCCTCATGGCTGGAGCAGATCACGACTTCTTCAATACGAGCTCGAAACCACATGCAACCAAGGACGGATACTTCAGACTTCGTAAACATGAAAAGCTCTTATGCTTCAAAGGAAACCATCAAGAACGTGAAAAGACAACCCGTGGGCTAGGAGAAAGTGTTTGCAAGTCACGCGTCTGACGGGGGGCTCGAACCCCGGGTATACAAAAACACACAGAATTCAACCATGAAGACACGGTGACTCGGCTCAAACGTGGGTCTGTCTGAGCAGACGTCTCTCCAGCGGAGCCACACACCCGGCCAACACGCACATGAAGCGACACCCAGCGTCACGAGGCGTCAGGGAAATGCAAATCAAAACCATCACGAGGTACCAGCTGGCAGCCACGAGGACGGCCAGAACCACAAAGATGCATGACCTTAAGTGTTGAGGAGGACACGGAGGCGCCGGAGCCCCCGTGTGAAACGGTCCACTGTGCCTCGGAATTTAAACACGGAGCTGTCGCCCAGCAGTCCCGCTTCTGGACACATACTCCAGAAACCGAAAACATACGTCCACGCAACGTGGACAGATTTCACAGCAACATCGCCCGTAACAGCCCCGGACGGGGAGTGACCCAGAGGTCCGTCCCCTGACTGGGTCCGTCCACACGACGGGCGGTTACTCAGCCACGGGGAGGAACGAGGCGCGGACATCCGCGCCAACGCAGGTGAACCTTGAAAACACGGAGACAAGCCAGTCACACAAGGCCACGGACCGCGTGATTCCGTCTGGACGATACGCCCAGAGCCTGTTATGTTGTAGGACAGAAAGATTCGTGGCTGCCAGAGGCCGAGAGAAGGGGGTTTAACTGCAGTGGGGATGGGCTTCCTTTGTGGGGTGATGGAGAGACTCTGCCCTTGGTGGCAAGGGTGGTACAACCTCGTGGACGTATGAAACGCCAGCAGGGGGTGCGCTTTAAAGGGTGACTTCTGTGTTGTGTCACCGGTAGGGTGATAAGGCAAAGCCACCAGGTCCCCGTTCTCCCCAGCCTGATCCACTCTGTACGTCTCCCAGCAAAGGGTCATGCACCCAGGCATGACCTCAAAAAATACTCGTTTATTCAACACAAAGTTCTTTGTGGGCACCCCCTCCCTGGTGCTGGGGGCAGCTAGGTATGACCCCCGCCATGGGGGGCTTCGAGCTGGTGGAGAGCGTGGTGGCAAACAGAGCAAGGAGCTGTGTCGGGGGCTGTTCTGGGGGCCCTGAGCCCAGGAGCAGGAGGGCAGGGGGGCTGGGGGCTGCCACTCCGGAGTAGGGGTCTTGGGGTCTCGGCGAGGCCCCGGATGGGGGGAGGGCCAGAGCAGCAGCGCAAACGCCCAGGGAGAATTAGTACATGAAAACGCAGAAGATGCTGGGAAAGCCAGCAGTCCTTGGACCCGTCCTGCTGCGAACCCACACTGCCCCGAAATCCGCGTGCCCTCACCTTGCTGAGTTTAACTTCCCTCCTAGCGCGGGCACGGAAATGATCTCATACTGCAAATAACTTTACATGAAAAGACACTCCCTGTAATTCTTTTATTGCTTAAAATTCGCAAGCGATAAATAAACTCACTCTCGTGGTTCGAAATTCCAAAAATCGTGCCGAGCTGGCAGTGGACGTGCCCTTCCCGACCCCTCCCCGCCCCGCCCCACGTACCCCCCAAGAAGCTGTCCCGGGCGGTGTGGCAGAGCCTCCGAAGCCCCGCGCACACCCCTATATACAGCTGAAGGGCGCCGCTCACGTCATTGTGGGATAATGGCTCAGGCACAGTTAAAAAGTACAGACAGCCTTTATCTTTGGTTCAGCCCGACCTGCTGCAGTCCAGTCGATGGCTCTTCTCTGCGACACTCAGCTTCACTAAGGAGACTTGAGGAGGGGGCCCTGCCCACAGACAGCCAGGGAGCTTGCAGGGATCTCAGCCGTGTACAGGGGCTGGGACACCGCACAGACCGTGCACGGCTCCGGGGGGCGCAGAATGGTGCTGGGAGCATCCCCCAGGGCCAGGGAGGGGGGACATGCTGGCTGGTCTTGGGGGGTCTCCGGGTGAAGGGCAGAGCCTGACCAGGTGCAGGACGTGCGCGGGAAGAGAAGAAAGCCAGAAGGGCAGGTCAGAGTCACTCCGAGAAGGACCCCGGCACTGGTTTTAGAAACGGGCTGCCCCAAAGATCCGACGCGATCTCAAGCAAATGCGGATACACTAAACGTGGTCCATCCACTAAACGTGGTCCATCCGCCCCACGGAACATCACTCGTCCTTAAAAAGGAAGGACGTCCTCACATCTGCTACCGCGTGGATAGACCTTGAGGACCCTGAGCCAGTCCCCAAGGACAAAGCGCAGGATCCCCTTCCTGTGAGGTCCCTAGAGGAGTCAAATGCCTAGAAACAGAAAAAATGGTGGGGGTGGGGGCGGGGGGAGGGGGAAATGGAAGTCCGCGTTTGATGGGGACGGAGCTTCGGTCTGGGAAGATGGCGCTCTGGAGGTGGACGGTGGTGGCCGCGGGACAGCGTGCACGTGCTCACTCAAACACGGTTACAGCGGTTCAAGCTACGTTATGGGTGTTTTCTAAAAGATTTATTTATTTCCTTGAGAGAGAGAGAGAGAGGGCACGAGTCGGAGGGGCAGAGGGAGAGGGAGAATCCGCAGTCACTGCACCGAGCACAGAACCTAACTAGGGGCTCGATCCCACGACCCTGAGATCATGACCTGAGCAGAAACCAAGAGCCGGATGCAAGACCAACTGCACCACCCAGATGCCCCTGTTATGTGTATTTTAGAAGGCAGAGGAGGGGGAGGAGGGGGAGAGGGAGAGGGAGGGGAAGAGGAAAACAGGTTACTGCTTTGGAGCCTCTCGGTTTCCCTCACCTAATGTGTACTTTCCGGCCTTTCCGATCATTCCTGCTCGAGCCCGCAGGACGCACGCCCAGATGGGCTGCGGGGCTGGGCAGCCGGGGAGCCTGGGGAGCCTGGGGGAGCCTGGGAGCCTGGGGGAGCCTGGGGGAGCCTGGGGAGCCTAGGGAGCCTGGGGAGCCTGGGAGAGCCTGGGGAGCCTGGGAGCCTCGGGGAGCCTGGGGAGCCTGGGGAGCCTGGGAGCCTGGGAGCCTGGCAAACAGACGGCGGGGCTGGGGCAGCTCTGCTCACCTGGGCTGTCCACGCAGCTGCTTTGCCTCACCCCGAGGATGATGACGCGTTTGTGAAACATGTTCGGGAACAATCAGAAAGTGGGTAGAAGGCCGGCCGTCCTGCTTTCCAAGTGTCTCTGTGTCCCCTCCCTTACCTGGCCCGGGTTCCTCAGCTGAGCAGGGGTGGGTGTGGGAGGCCGCGTCTCCCCTGTTAGGGAAGGCCGTGGAAGAAGGCCACCGCTTTAGGACGCGCTGTCCCCGTGCCTGTCCCTGTGCCGGCGGTGGCCCCAAGAGAGAAAAGGGGCTCATTCCTGGCAGGGCCCACAAACGCCCAGGAGACACCCCACCCCCCGCTGGGGTCCACATGGCTTCCCCTCCCCCAGCCCTCCCCGCAGGGCTTCAGGTTCTGGGAAAGCAGGTTTTGCTCCACTCTCCCCTGATTTGGTAAAGGCCGGGTGAAGAAAGCCCGCCTTCGGGCTTCTCGGGAGATGGAACCACCCGGCTCTGAGGTTCTGCCATCTGCCCGGTGGCAACGCCGGCCAAGCCCGCCCCGCACTGGGTGCCAGCCGGCAGCGAGGGGTGCCGGGGACCTGGCCTCCCGCGGGTTCCTGTCCGCCTGGCCTCGCAGCTCCACCTGCGGCACAAGCCTGCAGCCGCCCCAGGCCGCAGCCACCAGCCCCAAACCTGCGCCGGCAGACCAGGGACCGTGTCCCCGCAGCCCCGAGCACACACGCAGTTTCTGGGAAGGGACCACGGCACAGGGCGGGGCTGTCATGGGGTCTGCCTGGCAAAGCCTCTGGGTTCCAGGGTGACACAGGCCTCTCTTGGTCACCGGGACGCTCGTCCTGGCGCTCCCAGCTTCTGCCTGTCCCGGTCAGGGCGTGGGGACGCCGCGCAGTGAAAGCTGCTGGCTGGCGGGCACTGGCTGCCGGCCGCACGGTGCCGGGCATTCCCGCATGCTGCCCCGCTCCCCAGAGGCTAACGAGCCCTCCCCTGGGACAACCCGCGATCTCCCCCACCCCAGCGCTTCCTTCCCCAGACAAAGCCAAGAGGAGGAGATAAGATCCCTGACAGGAACTCAGCGGTCTTGGTTCTGAAGGGTTACCCAGGACCCTCCCGCTGCATCGTGGGCATGCCCACTTCTCAGATGTGGAAACTGAGGCCAGGGAGTCCTGGCCCCTGCTCCAGGCCGCTGCGATCCGCGGCAGGAGACGCACACCCTCCATCGTGGGTCAAGCATCGGGTGATTCTCACGTGGGGCTTTCAGACGGGGGCCGACCCAAAGTGTGGCCCGCACGGCGGTGTGCACACACCTGTGTTTACCGGAACGTGAGCGAGTGCACCAGGCACGCGGGGCAGGCCCACGTTCTTCCAGCCAAGCAAAAGCTGAGGGGAAGGCCTCCCTTTTGCCGGTTTAGCGCCCGGCGGACCTGGGACCGACCCTGGGTTGGCCTCGGTCCCCTCATCTGTAAAGCGTTTGGGGGAGACCGCCAGCACAGGGCTGCGTGGACACTGCCATTCCGTCCGCTCAACAGTGCAGCTGCCGGACCCACTATCTGTGGTCCAGGCAGGATGCCCTCCGCGGGCCCTGCAACCCCGTATCGCCTCCTTCCCGGTCTGGGCTCCAGAGTGCTGGCCATGCCCAGCCCCTGCTGCCCCCCAACCCTCGGCCTCTGCATGCGTGCCCCTCTCCGCACCTCTCCTCTCTCCAGGGAGCCCCGCCGAGTCCTCCGTGAGTGAGCGATCGGGGAGGAAGGGGACTTCAGGTAGAGACTTTTCTGTCCCCCTTTCCCTGTACCCTCACTGGGGGTGGGGGTGGGGGGTCACCAGGGCTGTGTCAGGAGGAGAGGCCAGGCCGGAGGGGTCTCTGACTT
The DNA here is from genome assembly GCF_922984935.1 of Meles meles. Classification (NCBI taxonomy): domain Eukaryota; kingdom Metazoa; phylum Chordata; class Mammalia; order Carnivora; family Mustelidae; genus Meles; species Meles meles. The sequence goes on from NC_060083.1 coordinate 62,140,133, forward strand.
CCCTGGCAGGGACCCGCCTTCCCGGAGTCCTTGGCCCTCCCCGAGTCCCTTCCTGGCACGTGCGCCTCCCTGGGACGTGTCCTGGCCCCCAGCAGGGATGGTGTCTATGTCCAGCAGGGCTCCGCATGGGGGAGGATGTGGGCAGTTGGCAAGGAGTCCTCCCTGTCAGCCTCCTCCTCCCCATCTGTGCATCGGAGCGACGGCGCACACAGCGGCTGGACCCCGAGAACCGAGACCCCGTCAGGCTCTCAAGCTCTGGCCGTTTCTAGAAGGCACACTAAGCCGACTATTCCAAGCAAAACCGAAGGCATGTCCGCCGTAATTGATACCGCACACACGTGCACAGAAACACACACGCGCACACAGACAGCGTGCGATCAATCCAGCCGCGGCGCTGGGCTCTGTCTGGTTTCCGCTGACCGCGGCAGCCGTGGGGCCCGCACGGGGGTGTGCTGGCAGAGCCCAGCCGGGCGGGGCACGGGGAGGACAGTCAATGTCACCTCCCCAACGGCCAGCCAGGGCACTAGGCCCAGGTGACCGGCCCCTTGCGCCGCCCGTGGGAGCTTGACAAGCTTTCCGGAGACCTCGCTGCCCCAGAGCACCCCAGGGACCCGTCCCCCCGGGCGAAGAGAGTCGTTTCTGATGTGATTGCAGATTTTCAGAGCGGAGGCCGGGCACTCTGCTGCTCCGGTCCCCAGAACTTGCCGCGGCCAATCTGGCTCTCCCGCCTAGAGGGACACGGGAGCCACGGGCCGCGGACAGACAGGCCGAGCGGGGCATAAATCACCGGCCGGGCGCTGCTCGGAGCCGGGAGGGCAGCGTCTCAGCCTGGCAACTACCTCTCTCTCTGTCCCTGACATCACGTGAGCGTGCAGGGCTAATTATGAAAGGCGTAAATCACGGGGAGGAAGGGAACAGGCACATTATTCAGGTTTATTACCAATACAATTTAGGAAAAGATAACCAGGCCAGGCCTTGCTTCTTCTCTGCCGCCGGCCCAGGGGGAGCGGGGCTGGGCTGGCCAGGCCACACGGCAGGCGGCACAGAACACACCAGTCCTCTGGCCGCGGTTTCTGTCTGCTTCTTTTTCTGAGTCCAACAGAATGACACCATCTGATTTCTCAGCAGAATTAAGAAAAATACCATTTAAGCTGCCCGGCGGCTTTCACGAGTCTCTGATTTCCCCGGGTCTGATGCATTACGCTGTCACACAGGTAGACTCGGGACGGACGCGGGACAGCGCGCGGCCCGTCCCCACTTAACATCATTATGCGGTATTATTCGTGACGGGCTGGAGACGCGGACTGTAGCCATTTGTTTTCTCTTTCCCTTAAGGCATTTGCAAATACGCTTGGAGGCTAAGGGACGCTGGGTACATCTAATAAATAAAGCGAAATAATTAATAGCCCCGGCAGTCTGGAGACCACGCCCGGCTGCTCCCAAACCAGGCGTTTGAGGACCTAGTGCTCAACTTCATTCCTGGCAGACTTCATCCTTGAAACAGACTTGACCGAGACAGTAAGAGGCAGGAGAGCTCTCTGAACCCCAAAAGAACGAAAAGCAGAGATACACGTTTTTTTTCCCCTCCCAGATTTTACAGGAATTAGCACAGGAGAACAAATGAGAGAGTTCCAGAGCCAAGTGTGCGGGGGAGCTGTGTGCCCTCAGCCCGCTCACGGTCACACCTGGGAAGCTGTGCATGCCTGAGAAAAATAAGGAGGGACACAGTTCTGGCAAGAGCCAGACCCTGGCAGAGGCCAGGCCCCGGGGGCCACACTGGCAAAACGCCTGGGCTGGCAGAGAAAGGCAGAGGATGCGCACCTGTGGCGGGTCCCGGCTCCCAGCCTTGGGGGAGAGGGTGGGCACCCGGAGGCCCAGCCCAGCCCACCTGCCAGCCTCGGGACCCCTTCGGGACAAAGCTGGGACCCCAAGCCAACACCAACAACGTGATGCTGGGGGAGGACGGAGAGGCCGGAGCAGCACCACTTGTCCAGGGGCAGGAGGAAGCATGGCTCCTCGCCCAGCAGGTTCTGCAGTGCAAGAAACAGGTACTACGTTGGCCTTGTGTCGTTTTTCTGCAAAAATTTCTGGAATTCGGGGGGGGGTGTGCCTGGGGGGCTCAGTCAGTTACGTGTCCGACTCCTGATTCCAGCTCAGGTCATGTTCGCACTGTCATGGGCTCGAGCCCCGCGTCCACCTCTGCGTTCAGAGCCAAGCCTGCGTATGATCCGCTCCCCTCTCTGCCCTGCTGGCTCTTGCTTTCTCAGATAAATAACTAAAACCTTCCGAAATGCCTGGAATGGGTCGTCAGCCCTAGAAAGCGCCGCTTTCAACCTGTTGGGCCCCAGATCACACAGGTCTTACGTCTTAGCAGGAGCAGGAAGGAAGAGGCCCCGTCATCCTTTGTACACCTGTTCTGGGAACTCCTCCCACGCACCAGGAAGCCCACCCCAGACTCAGAACCAGCAGAGGGTTACTTCCTCTGGTCAGAGGAAGTAACGGGCTGACCAAGTGGCCAAGTAACAAGGAGCAGACTCTGGGTGGGGGTCGTCCTTGACCAGGGAATGCGCAGTGCGTGGCGGGCTCCAGGAACCATAGCCTGGGGCTGACGAGGTCAATAAGTGATTCATTGTGGGTCCTGCATTACACCAAACGCAGGAAACCCTCAGGCGTGCCTGACCCACTGTGGCCCCCTGGTCTCCCCAGCCTGGACCCTCTGGCTCGGGGCTGGGGTGCCACCGGCGGCAGGCGTGTGGTTTCTAGGGACCCCTGTGGTGCCCCGCCACACCCCAGCCCCTGGCTCTGCAGAAACCGAGCCCTCACCACCCAGGCTGGTGGTTTCCCGACATTTTCGGTGATGTTCCTCTAGGCGATTTAAAAATGGAATGAATACTAATAATAATTTGACTAAATTTAGGTGTTCCCCTTAGGCATCTGATTAAATTTCATGAACTCCCTTTTCAGGCTTTCAGCCCAAATTCATCTTCTCTCTGGGCTTCACGCAAGGACTCCTTGACCATCCTGCACGTCAGCGAGCTCCGCCCAGCGGGCTGGAACACCTTTCCCAAAGTGGCAAGACCAGCAGAGGAGGTTCATGGGGGATGGGTCAGGGGTGTCTGGAGGCCAGCTTGTCCAGAGAAGGAGGCCGTGGTCACAGAAGTGCCTCAAAGATCACGGGGCCAACCAACTCGCTTTCCTACATGGGCACCAAGGCCCAGGGCATGAAGGGACCCGCCGAGACACAGCCAGGGGGAGGAAGAACAGAGTTTGAAGCCAGAACATTCTGGATTCGGAGCTCTGGGCTCCGTGCCACTCCCCACGTCTCCTTCCCACGTCCAGGGTCGGTGTGAAGCACCTCTGGGAGCCCCTGCGGCAGAGAGAGCCGCCCTGGCTGCGGGTCCAAAACACACCGTCCCCCACACATGGAACGGTAACCCGGGGACTCGACCGCACCCCACCGAAACCAGCAGACTGGCGGACTCTGCTCAGTGGGGAGCCTGCTTCCTCCTCTCTCTCTGCTTACTCGTGATCTCTCTCTGTCAAATAAATAAATCTTTAAAAAAAAAAAAAAAAAGAGAAGAAACGACGTGACTAAGCCCTCAGAACCCATGCGAGGGTGTCCGTCACCAAGGAACCCAGCGAACACGGTTTTTAGTGCCTTCACGGGTGCTGAAGCTATTTCCAAACAAGGGGAAAGCGATGCCAGGAGGTCTACCGTCAAGCGGGCTTGTCCTCCCGCCCGAGGCACAGTGAACCGGCAGATCCCGAGCCCTCTCTGTGAATCCTTTCATGCCGAAAGGAATGTGCTCGCTACAAAGTCAGACACTCGACGCGGGTAAAGCAAAATCGTGAGGTCTCCTGTTCCCTCGCCAGCCCCAGCCCAGAGCCAGTCCTGCGCCTGCACGGAAAGCTGGTGGGGCGGGCGGGGGGCACTCCGGGGCACACACGCACGGCACACGGACACACTGGAGCAAACAGGGTCACGCAGTTGGCATCGTGTCAGCCGGACGTCTTCCGTTACCCTGCTGGAGGCCTTTGTCCCGTCAGTACGGGGTCCACCACACCTCTTCCTGAGGACGGCTCTAGGCGCCGCATACGCAGACAGTCTCTACTGACAACGACTTGGGACGTCTTCCTCTTTTTCTTTTTTTTCTGGTAAGATAAATAATACCACAGGGCCTTTCAGGGTGCACGCCTGTGTGCACACACGGGTCTGCGTTCAACCTTGGGCGTACACACAAGGAGACACGGATGCTGTGTGCGCGGCACACACACGTGTCGGTGCTCAGGCCTGTGAAGCAGCAGCAGCAAGGTGTCCCGCATCCCGAGAGCTGAAAGTGCTCCCCTCCGAGTCTGTTCCCAGGAGCCGCTGGCGCGCGGAGCCTGGACGCGTTTCTCGCAGGACCCCGGAGCACCAGAGACAAGGGACCGTCCGTAGAGGCAGGCGGTGGAGGGAAATGTTGCACATGTACCCCAAAGGGTATTGAGCAAGCGTTAAAAATTACTGCCATTAAGGAGACGTGAGGCAGGGAGGAAGTGGAAACCGCAGGACAGAGCCCGGGCAGTCCTGGGGTGGGAGCACGGCGGGCCCACCGCCGGGGAAGACGGTGGGCGCATCGCATGGTGTGGGGCTCCCGCGTGCCTCCCCCAGCGATCTGCTCCCCGCGCCGCAACACGGAAACAGCCAGGACAGCACTGTTCCTGGAGAAAAGCCCCAAAGACAAACCAGACGGGGACGGACGGGCATGTGGACGACCAGAGCCAGGCAAAGCCTGGAGGCCAGCCCTGCCGTCCATACAGGTGATCGCAGGCATGACCGAGACACAGAGCCGGGTCACACGGGACTGCAAAGGATGGCACTTTTTGTAACGCTCAAAACCAGACGAACGGCAGATGTTTTCGGCAGCGGCGCACCTACGGGGACAGCCCCCCGCGGAGGAGCGAGGAGACCACGCACACCACGTCCCTAAGGCGGCTCCTTCCAGGCACCGCGGGAGACCCCGGGGGATCCGGTCCACGTGGCTGCGGGAAGACGGGGCTCATTCTATAATGCTGTGCCTTCACACACGTCCCAAGTGCTTTTTGCACGTATCACATACAACAGGATTTTAAATTTTTTTTAAGCCAAGAAACCAGATTTTCCAGATAGCATGTGCGTGACTCTATGCAGTAAGGCAGGCGTCACAGACACACGGACAAGAAATAAAGGTGGAAAGAAACACACTGGTGTCACCAAGGGCCGCCGCGCTGGGCGGCCGGTCCTAGGCAAGATCACCCCCCTCTTCTGAAATCACTTTGGCAAGCACGTGTGACTTTTATAATTACAAAAGTAAACAAAATCCCCCCAAATCCCAAAAAAACATCAAGGGCAAAGAAACCCAAACAAACAAACGGAAAACCCAAACAAAGTAAAAACCTACCCTCTGCAAACGAAAAACTGACCTCGAGCCATCAACCCGCAGTTTCAACAGCGAAATAAAGCGTGAAGGTCAAATGACCAGCCCCAAGTCAGTCCTTGGGTCTTACGGAAAACGGGCTGTCCAGATGCCCCCGCCTCAACTTTCTGGGCCCCCTGCCCCTTGCTCAGCCCACCGAGCCATTCTCTGCCTTCAAACACCAGGACTACTGTCCGCTTCCCGGGGCTGCCGGAACAGATCACCGCCAACTCGGTGCCCTTAAGACAACGGGAGTGTACTCTCTCGAAGACCCGCAGGCCAGCACGCGGAAATTGAGGGGTCCAGCTCCCTCTGAAGGCAGGAGGGAAGGATCCTGCCTTGCCTCTCCCAGCGTCCTGGGGCTGCGGCCACCTCCATGTCCTTGGCTTGCCGCACCTCCCTCCCACCCGCTGCCTCCGTCCTCACAAGACCTTCTTCCCCGGGTCCGTCTGTGGCCTCTTCTGTCTCTTACAAGGACACTCACCCCGGCGCCCACCCTGACCCTGTGTGGACTCATCTCGACCCTTACGTGGGCTAAGACCCTCTGAGTAAGGTCGCATCTGAGGTTTTGGGTGGACATGAATTTTGGGGGGACGCTACTCAACCCACTACAGGCGCAGTCCCCAGCAAGCGGAGACACATTCAAGCCTTGGTTGTGACAGGGAGGCGGAGCCGTGTGCGGGTGGGCAGGGGCAGGGGCTGCGGGAGAGCCATGCCGAGGCCCGGTGGGCTGCTCAGGGGACAGTCCCTGCCCATCCTGTCTCAGAGGGGCCTGTGCTTGGGGACAGGGCCAGTCCTTCTCGCCGGCCATGCTTGCTCCCCCGCTCTGCCCGCCCTGGGAGCGCCGGCCCCAGCCCTGCGGCCCTGCTGCCGTGTGGGCCCCGGGGAGGGGCGATGCCAGCCGGTCGGGACTGCCCTCGCCCTGCGGCAGCCGCTCTCCGGTGAGATCTCCTCCATTTGCTCTCAGACGCGCATTTCCCATCGTAAACTGTGCTAAATGCTATTTAGTAGCTAATTAACTTTCTGTGTGAAGACCTCTCTAATTGCACACTCCCCCCTCCGCCCCGGTCCTCGGGGGACCCGGGGCTGTCCTGGACATTTGTTCTGCCGGCTCTCACCTCCCAGGCACAACCTCCAGCCCGACAGCGGACTGCCAATCAAGGCGGCAGAGGTCAAGGGGGACCAAATTAGGAGCCCTCTGTTACTGCCAAACTTGCCTGGCGAAGCTTAATTTAAATAGAAAGCAAAAAGGTTCTGGAAAATAATTTTTCCCACTGAAACTCTCTGCCAGGCAGCAGACGGGGTGCCGTCCTCTGCTCCCTGGAACGGCTGATTTCTCCCTTGAAATGTTCTGACTGGAGTCTGTTTCTATTTTGACTTCGCTGGCATCTGCCATCCATCAAGCGGAGAGATAATCGGAAAATAAAAGTGTCTGATTAACACTCGAGAAATCTCGGCAGCGCCACTTACCTCGCGGCCCCGAGGCATCCGCCCACTGGGGGCCAAAAGCCATGGTCAGTTTTAGTCACTGGCCTCAGACCTGGTCTTTCTAGGACGTGCCGGGCACAGGCTCCCCATTCCCCATCTATGCTCGGATCCTACACGCAGGCCGTCCTCCAGGAGAGAAGTCCGGCCCACAAGGAAGCTTCTGGTGGGCACCAACGTGGCTTCAAATCAGGGCTTAAGAGCAGACATCTCAGCCCTGCACCCCCCCATCACCCTGGTGGTGGCCGGGCCCCCGGGACAATTTCGGGAGCCCCCACTTGCGGAGTTTCCTTGTGGAGTCTACCTACCCCAAGACCTCCACGGGCAAAGACAGAACAGAAGGGGACAGACGCTTCCCCTGACAAAGGCATGTTCCATCTTGGAAGGCAGAGCTTGGAAGGATGAACAATGGTGGGGGGGGTCACCCCAGGGTGCCCGAGATGCCCCATCCCTTGCCTCTTATTGAAGGGCAGGGCCACCACCGTGACTGGATGGATTTAATCTTGGAAACCAAAACCCCAGCTGGGATTTCCATTCACGAGCAAAGGCTCAGCCATCCTGACCCTGCGGGGGGTGTGGTTGAGCCCGTGTCCTGCGTCTTCCGTGGGACATGTCACCCCTGGTTGAGTGAGGAGCCTGCAGCCAGATTGGTGTCTGAGGCCCTCCCCTGGGCAGGCGGGGCAGCGCGCCGTGGGGGGGCGCTGGGGTTGCTGTGGCGGCATTTGTCCTGACCTAAAGGACAATCTGGATTAGCGGTCAGCGTACGCTCCCGCCCTGTGGTCTCTCTGCCGTTTCCTCAGATCCCTTGCAACAAAGCCCCCCATGATATATTTTGTTTCTGCAGAAGGTTCTGGATGGGAGCGGGGCCCGGGCATCTCTAATGCGGGCAACGGAAGGACAGGACCAGGATCTGCCGACGGAAGGACAGGACCAGGATCTGCCGTGGGGATGTGGTCAGTGTCGTTGCCCAAGGCAGAACCAGGCCTCCAACCAGGAGCATCCTCCCAGGCCATGACCCCAACCCCAACCGGCACAGAGAATTGTTCCAGAACATCTGCGTGGGTGCCCGTGAGCAACAAACTCTTCTTTAAGGAGTTTATTTTCACAAGAGAATAAAAAGGAGCCGGGATGTGCCTGGCGATCGAGGGCCAGCCCCGAGCCTCAGCCCCTGGAGAGCACCCCTGGGAAGCACGCTTCCCTTCCAGCGCAGGGACCCTGGCCTCACCCCTCGGGGAGCCCACTGAGGTCCCGGCTGCTGTGCCGATAGGAGAGATGTGGAGGAATATCTTAAACTTGGAAAAACAAGCCCAGCAATTCTGAAAGTGATTTTAAAAAACAAAACAAAACAAAGAAAAACAAAGAAAAAACTAAAGAGGAGAGAATGAGGATGTTTTTTTCAGACTCCGACGACGTATGTTCAAGCTTTCTCCCTGAAACGTCGTGTTTGCATGTCTGTGCGAGCACGTGTGCCCATGGACGTAACGTGTGCACACGCAGGATTATGCATACGCGTGCACACGTGTGTGCGCGTGGACGTGCCGGGTGCGCGTGTGTGCCTGCGCATGTCCGTGTGCCTCTGTGCGTGTGAACACATGCAGTGTGGTCTTCGTGCGTGCTTGTGTGTGCATGCGTGTGCGGTGCATGTGGACACGTGCAGAGCTGTGGGTTTTGAGCCAGTACTCCCTGTTCCTGTCCAGGCCCATGCCGACCTTCAGTAACAAAAGGACCAGAACTTGCCCTGGGGATCGCACCGCAGGCACAAGGATTAGGAAAGAGGGGAAGGCATCACACCCACCCAGAAATCGTCCCATTTATTTACATTAAGGATCTTCCCCGAATCCGCCAGGGAGATGCTATCCTGGCCACCAGCCCTGGGCTCCCCAGCAGGCGGGCATTTGCCCGTCTTGTCTTGTATGTTCTTTCCAACGTCCTCGAGCAAAGCGGCATTGCCCAAAGAGGTCACACGAGCTGATGGGCGCGTCTCCCCGGCTGCAGCCACGGTTGTGGCCAATTTGCCCAAACGGGACATAGTGTCCCTCTGTCGACGACAGATGCGTTGAACCCGAACCCACAGTCAGCCCCACCACGCGTGCTCCCAAGGGGCGTGGTGGGCACAACTGGGATGGGGACTCCTGGCCACGGAGCTGCCCAAAGGTCAGACAAGGCTCAGGGGCTGCCCACCAGCCGGGGCTTCTCCTGGTGAATCGAACTTCCGTGCCACGAACCAATCCCAGCACAGAGGGAACAAAACCCGAATCATTAACTTCAGGGCGAAGGGCATTTTTCTGGAAGGTTCTATGCATGGGATATTGGTCCTTTGATTGGCAATGAGCGACAAAGCAAAACTCAGTGGCCCCCTGCTTGTTTTGTTGGTTAAAGCCTCAAAAAACCAAGGCCTAACTCTGCCCAGTACGGTGGAGCCTGTCCTGGCCAGCTCTGCTGAGAGCCCTGGGCTTGGCCATGATTCCCCGGTCTCCATCGGGCTGGCTGTTGCCACCACAGCCCAACCCCTGCCTGCCCTCTCGTGCCAGGCTCTTTCTGGGGACCCAGACCCCTCAGTCCTGCCAAGGAGAAGCCTTTCAGTCAGGAAAGAAAGAAAAGATTTCCCCAAAGGATGTTTCTTTAAATTGGAAAAAAAAAAAAAAAAAAGGTGCGGCGGCGTCAGTGGGACGTCTTTCTACGGTCTCTTATACAAAGTCGAACTTGGTGTGAAAGGCCAAGGCACGCTGACCCGGCAATCTCACTCGCTGACGGGATTCCAGGGGGCCCTGAGGGCACCCCAGATGTGGGGGGCGACTTAAGTCCCTGGCCAACAGCACTGTCTTCACCTGGTGGAAAAGCCCCGAGAACCAGGAACAAATTTTGCCCGTTACAGAACCGGAGAGGTGCCCCGAGCTGAGTCCCTGCCAGGACAGGCCACCGCGCATGGGTCCTCACCTGGCAGGTGGTTAAAATGCCCAAAGCCTCCTTAACTGGTTCTCTACCGGTCTAGGGAGCAGGGGTCTGGGACCCCGCCTGCCCTGTCCTCTCTAGGAGTGTGGCCTTGAGCAAGCCACCTCTCTGTTCCGAGTCTGGGTGACAGAGAACCCCTCAGTGAGGCTGGTGCCGGGTGAGCTCCAGGGTGAAAAGACACGGGCTTTTGTGCCCACCAGAAAGAAAGTCCTAATAAGGGCTCGTGTCTTTGCCCTCCCCAAACGCTCCGAGGCTAAGGGCTTTTGCCGAGTTCAGAACTGTTCCAAAGGCCCTGTGGCCCCCTGTGAGCGAGTCTGAGCAGCCTCCGTCCATAGGATGGCCCTGCATGGCAGAGACTAGAGGTGCTGAGTCACCACGGGGCCGGGCTCCCAGCCAGGCCGGCCCATGAGCCAGGCGTGGGCCCCGGAGATGGCCTGAGGTCCTCCCTAGGGGCCACTGAGAGGTCAGGGACGCTGGCCTTTTCAGGGCAGGTTATGGTTGAACTCGAACACCTGCCAGACCCAGAGGTCGCACCACGCAGTGGCCGTTTCTGGACCCTCCTACAATCCTGGGGGGGGGGGGGGGGGACTGGTCATGTTAAGGAGCCAGCTCCAGGCCTGCGGGTACCTCCCTTCTGCCACGGAGCCCCGTGCCCATGCCCAGAAGGGCCTGCTCAGTTCCCCAGGGTCCAGGAGACCAGGGGAGAATCTTTCAAAGTTCTGGAAAACGGGAAGGCTGTATCTGTCCTCTAAATAATCCTGACAAGGCTCCAGCTTCCTCCTGGTTTTCCTGCCCGGCGGAGGGAGTCCCGGAAGAACCAGCTTCTCGGGCCCGGCTCTGGTTTTATTCTGAGCTGCTTTCGATGAGGACCGAACAAGCCGTGTTGAGAGCTGGCGGCTGCCTCCCAGGGTGGGCCCCGCCAGTCAGAGGAGTCCTGGGGTTGGGGGAGCCTAAGCCACCGTCAGCCCTCTGGCTGGGGCACCCCGATGGCCGAGCCAGGCTCTCCTTCCAGACCGAGCCACACCAGAGCCCCCGGCCAGCAGCCTGGGACCTCCCTGAGCCTGAAGTCCAAGGCGACAACCCACACAAGCTCACAGGATCTCATCGCAAACCCTGGTTCCCAAAAGGCTGGAGAGTCGGGCACCCGCGTGGCTTCTCGCCGTCCCAGTGGCCCTGCCGACCTCGACTTCTTCCTCCTCTCTCCCTTCTTCTATTGCGGCCAAATACAACAGAAAACTTACCATTTTAGTCATTTTTAAGCGCACAGGTCAGTAGCATTAGGCACCTTCCCCATCAGGACATCGTCATCGTCCCAGACTGAAACTCTGTCCCCATCAAACACTCACTTCCCCTTCCCGTCCCCCAACCCCTGGCACCCTCGCTTCAACCCTCTGTCTCTACAATGAAGACTCCAGGGGGTCAGTGGAACCCTCCGGTATTTGCCTTTCTGTGAGTGGCTGACTTCGCTGAGCGCGCTGTCCTCTGGGTCTGTCCACGGGGCAGGTGGCCGGATGTCCTTCCTTCCTAAGGCGGACCAGCATCCCACCGGGTGGACGGACCACACTGAGTTCATCCATCCATCCACGGATGGACCTTGGGGGGCTCCCAGCTTTTGGCGACCGTGAGCAACGCTGCAGTGAACGTGGGCGCGCACGGACCCGTTTGAGCTCCTGCTTTCAATTCTTTGGGGCGCCTCACTCCTGGGTCCAACAGCAGCTGGTGCCTCTGCTCTGGGGCCAAGGCCAAGCCCGTCTAGAGCCTGTCTGGTCTCTGGGGAGGTCGTGGTTGGCACGATGTGTGTGTGTGGGGGGGGAGGTCATGTCGGCGACTTTCTGCCAACAGCACCCAGAGAGGCCACAGGGAAGGGCAGGACGGGGGTCCCACATGGAGGGCGCCTGGCCTGGGTCTGAGCCTGCGTCCGCACCGCAGTTCCCTCCCCAACAGCGCACAGCCAGCCTGTGTAACTGGCCGGGCTCGCAGGCGCTGGCCGGTCCCCAGCCACCGAGGAGGGGCTCAGCACACCAGCGGAGGGGGACGTAGCAAGGAGGGGCTGCAACAAAGGGGGGGGTCCCCCGTGAGGAGGTCCCTTGGCCATCAGCGGACGACGGGGGCGGGGCGGGGCGTGGGGGAGGGGCCGGCCCGGCGGAGGGCGGCGCTGCGGGCAGGGGACACCCCGGCTGATCTGGAGGAAGCCTGCCATCTGCTGGGCACACGAAGCGCCACCTCCGGGAAAATGGAGTTTCGGGGGTGGCGTTGCCAGCCTGGTCCTTCCTGGGGTGGGGGGGAGTCACGCGGCCCTGAGGCCCCCCACAGACCGGATCCTGCGGCCCGGACCGGGCACCCGGGCGGCCTGCTCTGCAGAGAACCCGGTCAGTGGCCCTGGGCGCCCACAGCCTCGCCTGTCCCCCGCCAGTGGGGGCTGCTGCCCGGGAAGCACGCTCCTCGCACGTCTGCCTGGGGGCCCCCCAAGGCGGGCTCTCTGCAGGCCCCCCGGAGCTGGGGGGCACAGAATGCGCCCTTTCACCCCAGGTGTTTCTGCGGAGCTGGCGACCTCCCTGGGGTACCGGGCTGGCCCCTGGCCCTGCATGTCATGGCTCGTGGCTTGGAAGCTCGGGGAACTGTCACTTGCAACTACCATCAGGGAAACTCCTCAGACGTGACACCCACCTTTGTCCTGCTGCTCCCACCCGTGGGGGCAAGGCTGGGAGCCTCTGTCTGTCCACACTCTCCCAAAGTGGGGGGCCAGGACCCCAATTCAACGGTGGCCCCTGGATCACCAGGACGGGGAGCACGGGGGGCCTGCAGGGAGCCCGCTGTCACTTGACACCCTTCCCGGCAGCCCGGCAGCCCGCCAGGCTCGGAGAGAGACCGTAGCCACCAAAAATAATCCTTCCAGTGTTTAAATATTTACAGAAGCAAGACAGACCGTGGTGCGTCCGCAGTCTACACAGCCCGGCACTAGCCGCCAGCCCTGCGGCTCCTGGGAGAGGCCACACCGCCCGCCTGCCCCTTCTGCTGGGCCCGGGGTCTGTCTTACCCCCACCTCCCTAATGCGTACAGGTCTCCTTCCAGAAGACAGCCACCCTCCCCCTTCCAGAACATTCCCCCTTCCAGCTTCTTTCTCCCATGTTCCCCGACCCTGGCAGGCACCTCCTTCCTAAGCCCCTTCTGGCTCCAAAGACCCTCAGAGACCCTCAGGACAGGCCCCTCTTCCCGAAAGGTCCACACCTCCTTGGAGGCCACCAAGCAAAATGGAAGAGCAGAGGGGTGTGCCCTCTAACCCCGGGCCAGTCTCCGTGCCCCCCTCCCTCGGGACCTAAGGCTGAGATGGGGGGAGCTCCTGGCTACCGTGGGCCCCAGGAGCACAGAGGGGCCACGCCCCATGCCGGCCTTGTGGTCGCACCGGTCACTGTGCCCACCGTGTGGAAGAGAAAGGGGGGTAGTGAGGGCAGGGACTTGCCAGGGCATGTGGCTGGGCAGAGCCAGGATAGGACCTGTGGCTCGGGTCCAGCACCACTACATTTGGGGACCACTCTGTGTCACTGCCTGCCGCGAAGGAAGGCCAGGGACTTGTCCTGGGCCACCTGCTCGCCCCGGAGTCCAGGCCTCCACCCTCAAAGGCCAGGATCGTCAGGAAAACCATACCTTCAGGTTCCCCGAAGCAGGAAGCATGTTCTGGACACAGGTGGGAGCCCTTTGTCCTCCTGCGCATCACAGGCGTTTGAGGAACATTGGCTGAAGCGAACAGAAAACCCAAGCAAAAGTGTCTGTTCTGATTACTCCGCTGGGAATGAATGCGGACACGACCAGCGTGGGTACGAGGACGTTTCAATCAAAAGACAAAGGTCGGGGCATCTGGGAGGCTGTCAGTGAAGCGTCCGACGCCTGGTTTCAGATCAGGTCATGGTCTCAGGGTGGTGAGACCAAGCCCCATGTCAGGCTCGTGGTCAGCGGGGGAGCCTGCCTGGGACTCTCTCCCTCTCCCTCGGCCCCTCCCCCTGTGCACGCTCTTTCTCTCTCAAATAAGCAAATAAACCTCACACGCACACAAAAACGACAAAGGTCATTTGCCACTACTCCTCTCTTTTAGGGAGAATTTCATCGGTATTGGGTTACGTTGCAACAGCCAGACGTGGGTCCCCAGGGACAGAGCGTGAGCTCCCCGTCTCACCTGGGAGGTGCTACCGCGTCGCTGCTCTGTGACCTCATGCTTCCATCCATTCCCTGCGGAGCCCCTGCCCAGGGCTGCTGAGGCAACACCCAGGGAGCCCTGGGGACCCTGGCTTCCTGCTCCCGAAGGCGGCTTCATGCCGTCAGAGCAGAAGAGCTCCCCGGCGAGCATCCCTCCAGGCCCCGTGCAACAAATCATCCACGGTTGCATCAAGGACCCCCAGAGGGGCTGTCATGGTTTGTGAGCGGAGCAGGGAAGGACAACGTGCCTCCTGCGGCGGGAGCCCAGCGTCCCCGGGGAGTGCCCCCTCTCCAGGAGGCGGAACGTCCTCCTTCTCGGTTCTGGAGGGACTGGTGCACTTCCTTCCTCCCCCGTCCTGACAGCTTTCACAGAAAGAGGCCAGCTTTCTAAAGAGCGGACGGTCCTTTGCAGGGCAGACAACATGATTTCCAGGGGACCCGCCGGGTGCGGTCACTTCCTTGGGTGACACCCTTGGCTGGGGACCTTCGAAATCCCTGCTCAGAGCCAGGGAGGGGTCAGATCCGCAGGACTTCCCTAGCATGGACAACCGAACACCGCCCAGCCCTCCTAGAAGCTGCCCAGCCATTGTGGACAGAGAGAGAGGGACGTCCAGGGGAAAGGGCTGCCCAGAAAAATCTAAACAAAACAGCCGGACGCCAGGCTGAGCCGGCCAACGCGGTGGCCCCGAGCCCCACGTGGCCCCGAGCACGTGAAGGATGGCGAGTTTACCCTGAGATGAGTTCTACGGGTGCAGTGCACGCGGGGTTCCTAAGACTCGGTCCCCAGAGACATGACCAATAATGGGACATTGATCACACGTTGCCGTGGTAATGTTTGGGGTATGCTGGAGAACCATTAAAATTACTCTTATGTGTTTCTTTTTCGGGTGGCTGTTAGGCCCACACAAATACGCCCAAACGGTGACCGGCACGGACGGATGCAAAAGCAATCCGACGGCGGGATGGTCTCCTTGGTGGTGCCACGCTGACACAAGGGAGCCACGGGGCGTCTCGGCTGGGCTGATGGTGACACAGAATGACCCCACCGCAGAGCTCTGCGGGCACCCAGCCACCGACGGGCTTCCTGGCTTGGAAGGCGTACTGTGGTCTCGGACAGGATGATGCCATTGGGGGAGGCTGGCTGAAGGGCTCGTGGGACCTCCCTGTACATGGTTTGGTTTTTTTTTTTTTTTGCATTTCAAAATCTAGTGTTCAAAAACGAGACTATCAGAAAATTTTAAACCATGTACGGGGGCTCAACATTACAGTTCTGCTGCTCAGGGCTGGCCGAGACCAGAATCACCCGTTAGGGCCCCCGCTGTCTGTCCCTGTACCACCCAAGAGCTGAGAACTCGTTTTTAAAAGCAGATTTAATTTTTTAGGGCAGTTTTAGGTGTACAGAAAAACTGAGCAGAAGGTTCCTAGATATCCCTCCACCCAACACACACACACGCGCCCGCACGCGATTTCCCTGTTATTAACCCCCTGCCTTCGCGCGGCACGCGTGTCGTAATCGATGACCCAGCAACGATCCACCACCAATAACCGAAGCCCACAGCTCCCGTGGGTTCCTCCTGTCTCGTCACGCGGGGTTGGGCAGGGGGACGAAGCCACACACCTCTCATTACGATCCCCCCAGCGTAGCCTCTGCTACTCTCTAACAATGACTAGAACCCCCTCGTCTGGACGGACCGCCGTCCACCTGTCCGTTCACCTCCCGGAGGACATCGAGTTTGCCCCCAAGCGTTGGCGGCCATGACGGAGACGGCCACCCGCGTCCGCGCACGGGTTTCTGCGCAAAGAACGGGTCTGAACGTTTTTCAGGGTTGGAAGAAATCAAAAGGAAGGCAGTATTTCAGGACACACGAACACTCCATGAATTTCAAATTTCAGGGTCCATCAATAAAGTTTTCTTGGAACCCGGCCACGCCCAGTCGGGTGCGCACCGCCAGCGGCTGCTTTCCCCCCCAGGCCAGCCTCTCAGCCAGGAACTCACGCGCTCTGACCCCCGGCCAGGGACACGGGCTGTCAGCGCCTCTGTTCTCGCTCAAACGGGGCAAGGACGGCACCCGCCCTGGGCCTTGTTTCCACGACGAAAGGTCATGCTGGGTTGAACAGCGTCGCCTAAATTCGGGTCCACCTGCAACCTCGCAACATGACCTTCTTTGGAGACGGGGTCTTGACAGAGGCTGTCGGCCAAGGGCCCGAGCCTGACCAAGCCTGCCTGTCCCTTCCCTGCCCTGATGGCTCCCTGGTTTGGACATCGGAGGACGGGGCACTGTCGAGGCCCAGCCTGGGCTCCCGGGCAGCCTCTCGAAGCTCCCGGAGTCAGCGGCAGCGCCACCCCATAAGGGGCTCCCACGGCTGAGGGCAGACGGTGAAGGGCACGTCCTTGGTCCTGGACACCTGCCAGGCTTCCTAGCCTGCCCGCCCGGAAGCCGCGGGCCAGTCCACGGGGCCCCCGCCGGCCGGCGGCCCTTCCCAAAGCCGCTTCCCTCAGACCCGGGTGTCGGCCACCGCAGACGGAGCAGCTGGTGACTGCCACCTTGACGGGAGGGGGGTGGCGCGCGGAGGGGCGGGGGGAGCCGGCACGGAGCCCGCCGAGTGCTACAGAAACATAAGACAAGATTAGTCTTAACGAAGCCCAGAACAGATTGCAGGGTGTCGGGAGATGGGATGTTTTAAAGAAATACATCTCAGCTCCCAGTTACAGAAGCACAAACAAACCCAAACAACAGATCTTTGGAAACTGCCAGCTTCGCGGCTGCCAGGCTGCTGCTGAGGGCCCAGGAGGGGCGAGGTAGGCGTTCCTGTGGCTCCGGCAGGGGCGGCGGGGCGCCGGCCAGGCCCACGGCGGGGCACAGGGGGAGCTCCCCGAAACCTCGAGGGAGGGACGCACCCCTCCACCTCCCCGCCACCCCACCCGCCGCCGGCTCCCTGCCGCCCCCCTCCTCTCTGTCCAGCACACACAGCTGGTCGGGCAGATGGGTACCCTGTCTCCGGGGTGGTGGTGGCCACCCCCACGCCCTCCCCGCCCCCGTCTGGTCCTGCTGCTGCTGGAGCCGCCTCCCGGGACGTCCCCCAGTGCGAACACACTGTCGCCTCGCCTGGAGGCTCCCCCGTCCCTCCAACGCCCTGGGCTACGCGGGGTCACATCCCTCTCGCCCCCTCCCCTGCAGGGTCCCCCAGCCGGCCGGAGGTTGCTGTGCAGAAAAAGAACAGCCAGGCCGTCTCACGCCACCTGCCACCCTCAGCTGGCTTCGGGGGACCCTGGACGACACCCCCAGCTCCCCGTGGCAGCTGCCCGACACGACGCTTCCAGGCATTCAGGCCTGGGCCACCGAGCCCGCCAGTTCCAGACCCTTCTGAGAGGCTGGGGTTCCCGCCTCCGGTCTGTCCCCTGTGCGCACAGGCCAGTTACACCAACAAGGACGACAGATATCAATAATTCAGCCTCTACAGCTGATAGCCTGGTGTCATGCAGTCTTTTCCTCCTAAAGGCAAAAAGCACTTACGATACCATTTATTTCCGCCTCGTGTCCTGCGGTGGGGCTGCCTGGAGCCGGGCAGGGATGCCCCTCGTCACCAGCTTCTGCCTGCGGCGTCAGGGCCCCCTGAACCCTCCGGCTCCCCTGGAAACCCGCCAAGGGGGGGCACCTGGCCACTGGGTCTGTGACCCCTTTCCCTTCAACAGAGAATCGGAGGGCCCTCCCCCGGGACCGTCTCTTGGGGACCAGCGCTGCCCAACACGGAAGCTTCTGGCCTCTGGGGCTATCAAAATTTAAATTCGTTGAGGACCGACAAAATTAACTCCAGCTGCTCCATCACCAGAGGCCCATTTCAAGGCTCCACAGCCACACGTGGCCAGTAACGACGGCCTGGACAGCGTCCGCCGCCCCAGAAAGTTCGGACGCACACGGCACTGCTCAGACGGACCCCGAAGACTCAGGGAGAGCAAGAGCGCGGGCCGGGGATTTCACGGGGGGCGGAAGCCTGCAGAGTGCAGCACGGCGGGGAAGAGGGTCGTCCCCGGCCCACGGGCTGCCTGGGGCTTCAGCGGCACAGGGGAGAACATTCCAGACAGTGGCGGCAAGGCTGCGGGACGGTGGAACAGCGGGCGGGCTCGGGACGGCTGGCAGCGGGCACGGGGAAGAGCAGGAGCAAAGACTGGAGGCAGGGGGGCATCCGAGCGGGACCCCGAGGGCGGGGGGCATCCGAGCAGGACCCCGAGGGCAGGGGGGCATCCGAGTGGGGCCCCAAGGGCAGGGGGGCATCTGAGTGGGGCCCCAAGGGCAGGGGGGCATCCGAGAAGTGCCCCGAGGGCAGGGGGGCATCCGAGTGGGGCCCCAAGGGCAGGGGGGCATCTGAGAAGGGCCCCGAGGGCAGGGGAGCATCTGAGAAGGGCCCCGAGGGCAGGGGGGTGTCCAAGCAGGGCCCCGAGGGCAGGGGGGCATCCGAGTGGGGCCCCAAGGGCAGGGGAGCATCCGAGAAGAGCCCCGAGGGCAGGGGGGTGTCCAAGCAGGGCCCCGAGGGCAGGGGGGCATCCGAGTGGGGCCCCAAGGGCGGGGGGGCGTCCAAGCAGGACCCCACCTGGCGTTCACCAGCCTGCGTCTCCCCGGCGCCTGTGCCCTGCTCGCCAAGACCCACATCTGAGCAGGCTGGCCCACGGCACCCAGGAAGCCACCATGAGAGGCCCCCAGCCAGTTCCGTAACCCCACACGCCACCCTTCACCTGGGACGGCCACCCTGAGGGCAGGCACCAGGAAGGGCAAGAGGGCCCCGGGAGACGGGAACAGCAGCCTCTCCCGGGGGCAGGGGCGCAGCTCTGGGGACCGGCTGGCAGGTCACCAGCGTCAGTTGCCCGCAGGACCTCAGTCACTGGCCAGTGGAGGAGCCTTTTCCCGGACAAGTGTGCAGCCCAGGCCGGGGGAGCAGTCTGAGTCGGGCACTTCAGCTGGCTTTCTGGTTTTAAAACTCGGTTTTTACCGTAAAACAAATACAACCACAGAGTAACATTTTTGAAAATCGAGAAAAGGAAAACATTAACCACAACGCGGTAACATCCCGGCACAGTGTTCGCTAACCGGTGTTGACCGACGCGGCGGCCACGCACGCCGTTTAAATTCAGATCCCGCAACATGACGGGACGTGGAAGTCTGTGCCAGCAGCCACACCGGCCACGTTCCCAGAGATCCCAGCTGCGCGGGAGGCCAGCGGCCACTACGGTGCAGGCACAGAGCTGGAGTCCGTCCCGCGAGGAGGGAGGTTCTCCTGCGCCCCCCGGCCCCTGCCCCGGACGGCCTCACCCACGCTCAGGGCCTTTCCACAGACTTTAACCGAAATGTGCGTGGGATTTGCCCTGCTTTGCTGCTAAGACACCACAAACGTCCACGTTTACACGTCCACGCCTTCCTGAACACCGCGTGGCCTTCCTCCAGGAGGCACTGAGGTCCGAACGCTCGGGAGTCACAGACGCCTGAGGAAATCGGGTGCTGCCCCCTCCTCAGAGACCCCCGTGAGCACACACACAAAGCAGCCCAAGAGGTGGGGGGCCCACGGACCCCTGATAAGACTCCCCTGTCTCGTAGGTGAACCAGCGAGCAGCTGCCTCCTTCTCGCCTGTCGGGCAGAAGTCCCTCCCCTCCGCGCCGCTCTAAAAAGCTCGGTGACGAACATCTTCTCGCCAACGTGTTTTACGTCCGTGATTCGGACTCTTTCCCGCACTCAGAAGACTTTCGGGTTCAGAGACGGCGGCGGCGGCCCGCTCCACACACGTGCCGCTGATGCCCTTCCCGGGGCGTGGGCACTCGGCAGACCCCCGGGGCCCGCACAGGGTCCTGCTGTGTTACAGCCTCACCTACCGGCGCTTCGGATGGGGCCGGGCACCTCCCAGGACAGACGAACGACAGGCTGGCCGCTGACCGCGCTGCTGACCTTGCCCGATGGTCGCCCTCGCCGGCACGGCCATCCCACGCCCTAGTTCCTGCTGCCGAGGGAGTCACAGAAGCCCACCCTGCTCCGGGACTCAGACCCCAACCGGGCAGCAGCCCTCCGAGGCTGCCCGCTCCCCAGTGGCCTTGAGCGCTCACTCGGTCGAGGATTTCAGGCCATCATTGTGCTGGGAGGGGGTGGGGGGTGGATAGGGGTGGGGGTGGGGTGGGGCAGGTGCCTTGCATCTGGGAACCGGTCCTGCCCGGATGTGCCCCACAGGTAGCACACGAACGGACACTGGCCTCACATCACGAAATGCTGGAGGGGCTCTCAGGTCAAGGGCGGGGTGGGGGGTCCTCCCTGCCCGTCCTAGCCTGCCTCGCTGCCTCCACATGTAGTTCTCTGGTTCTGCCACTAGAGGGATCCCGTGAACCAGCCTGCCTGCACCCCTCCTGGGGACCCAGTGCCCAGTTACAGTGGGACCCTTGGCTCCAGGAGCCGCTATGGGCACATGCCAGTCCTCAAAGCCAAGCCCAGCTGCGGGGTGTCTGCTCTAGCCAATGCCGGCATTCTGGACCTCCATCCAGACGCCCTCTCGGTCCAGGGCTCGTGGACCACGCCTCTCTTCCTGGGGTCCCCTTCAGAGCTGCGGTTCTCAACCAGGCGGCCACGCCGCAAGTCCCTGGGCCCCGCTCCCAACAGCTGGAGGTGTGATTGCCACCCGGGCAGGAGGCGTTTCCAAGCCTGCCCAGGGCGTCCTCACCTTGCAGCCGGGTGCCGAGTGCCTGGTCTACAGTGTCCCACACGGCAGACCCTTAGGGGCAGGATTTCCAGCCCCAGCACCGTATGGGCACTGCGTGGCGGCGGGAGGGATCGGAGGAGCCGTGCCCTTGCTTCCACGGTCTCCGGTGTGGTGGCTTGGAGAGGAAAGGGGCAAGCGAATGTGCCCAGCGCCCAGGCCTGGCCGTCTTCACAACGGCCTGTGAAAATGCAGATTCCAAGGCCCATTCCGGCCCCTTCCAGAATCCACACCTGCTTTTTAAGGTCCCCAGTGACCTGTCACACACAGCTGGGTCGGGAACCAGGGTTCCTCCCCGTAACACCCGTCAGGTCCCATCTGGGACGCAGGCCGTGTCCACATCGGCCCTGCCCCCACCTCCGCTGAGCACAGGCTCCCGGCCAGGAGGCCACGCGGGCTCCCCTCCGTCCCGTCGCAGCACAAAGCCTCAGCCTCACCGGATGGCTCGGGCTTGAAGAGCACGTGTCACGATCTGCGGGGTCTCTCTGGTAGACGCGGCCCGTCCCCGACCACACCGTGGTCTGCTGCTCACGCCCAGAGATCGGCCCACCGCCTGTGAAGCAGCTCTAAGCAAACAGATGACCCCAAAGGAAACTGGAGGGGCCGGGGTTCTGGAAAGCAAACATTCGGCTCCAGGAACCTTACCACCGAGAGGCCTCCTAACGCGGCCTCGGAACCCCGGATCCGGAGAGACCCCCGCTTCCCCTCGGGGACCTGACGTGGTACAGAGCGGGGCTCTCGCATCCGGCCGCCGTTGGAATCACCCGGAGTAGCAACCAGCCACGAAGAGGAGGCCCACGTCAGGGACGTCGTCAAGGGACATCAGGGACATCGTGCTCAGTCAAAGCAGCCACACACAAACGGACACCTGTGCCATGATTCCACTTACGTGGAACGTCCAGAACGCGCAAACCCACGGAGACAGACAGTAGGGGAGTGGCTGCCGGGGCTGGGGGAGGGCGGAGGGGAGTAGCAGCTTAACGGGTGTGGGGTTTCTTTCTGGGGTGAAGGAAAAGTTCGGGAGCCAGACAGCGGTCACTGCTGCCCAACACTGAGCGTGCTAAAGGCCGTGGAATGGGGCAGTTTTAACTGGCTACAGCGGTGAGTTCTGTGCTATGTGTATTTTACTGCAATTAGGAAAACAGAATGTCCCTACTCTGGGGCCGCCGTGTCAGGGAGGGTTCTCAGCCTCGGCACTGAGACACGCGCACAGGATCACGCTGTCATGGGGGGCTCGTCCGGGCACTGTGGGGCGCTCGGCAGCACTCCGGCCTCCAGCCACCAGGGGCCAATCACGTCCCCATCCTCCGCTGTGATCAAGCTGCCACGTGTCCCTTAGGGCAGAATCGGCCCCGGATGAGAATCTCCAGTCTGGACGCATCTGGAATTGCCTGGCCATGAGGAGAGTAAGACGGGTCCCCCGGGGGTGCCCACAGGCAGCCAGCGTGGAGAACCGGGGGAGGGGGCAGCCAGCAGGGAACTCACCAGGTAACCCCGTTAAACAGGTTACTATTCTCATCTTACGAACGAGGAGACGGAGGTTCTAAGAAGACACAGTGCTTTCCCGGGCTCATGCCAGCCAGGCCTCCCAAACTCCCAATCCAAGCTCCTTACGCGACTGGGGTCCCTGCAGGGCCCGTTACATCACGCCCTGATTCGGGCTCTGCCACTTCGACCTCAGCCATGAGACCAAAGGCCAGGCCCAGCACACCTGAGTCAGAGTAAAGACGGAACTCGGGACCTGTCCCTCCACCTGGGCCGTGCGGGTGCCGGTCACCCATCCTTCTCCCACCACCTGGGCCCTGCACTGGCCGGTGGCACCACCAGGGGGAGCTCCGGCCAAGCCCTGCGGTGGGAAGCCAGGTTGTTCTGGTTCCCAGGCTGGTTCTGGGGGGACCCCACACAGCTCAGTGCACAGGGTGCCGCGGCCGCTCCCCGCCACAGGCACTCTCCAGTCCGTGAGACGGCAGCTACCAGGCCACTCTCGGGCTCCAGTGGACCGCACCGTACAGAGGGGATAAAACCAGGAAAGAACCCAAGAAGCTCAAATTCCTTCTCCTTGGCTCCCCGCTTCCGTCCGTCCTGTGTGACCTCGTGTGCTCCGGGTCTGGGGCAGAGCCAGCTGGGCTCAAACCCAGCTCCTCTAGCGTGCCGGCCATGTGACCTCCAGCAGGTTACATAACCTCTCCGAGCCTCGCTTTCCCTTTCTGGGGGGGGGGGGGTGATGGCAGGACCCGCCTCGCGGGGTCTGGGGGGTTGTGAGCATAAGCGTGAGCTGCCCGAGGCACACACGCCCTGTGTCCACGCCAGTGCTGGAGGCCTTCGCCCTGGCCCGTGCCCGGCTCACAGCTCGAGTTCGGTGATCACATGCCGGCCACACAGCAGGGCTTAGGGGCGTGACCACCGTCCACCCAGAAACCTAATGAGAGTGAGGACCACGGCCGGAGCATGAGAAAGGGCTGCCGAGGTCAGGGGTGCCCGGCCTGCGCAGGCCACGGCCTCTCCGGGTTAGCGCAAGCCCACAGTTCCCAAGCCTTGGGCACGCCCGCCCCGGCGATGCCCTGCAGCTCCCTCATGAAGCTGAGCGGTGGCCACTACCGGCTGTGACAACCCTCTCCGGTCAGGGGCACCGAGGGCGGGGGGGTGGACTGAGCCAGCATCTGGTGCCCCTGGGCTCTCAGGCCACAGAGGGAATGACAAGAACGTCAGCCCCCAGGACTGTGCTCCAGCCTCTTATAGCTCAAGGGTCTGGGCAGAAAGGTTAAGGTTCCCCCGGGGTGCAGGGGCTGGGCCACATGCCTGGTTTGGCTGCAACCCCAAAGGCCTTACGCTACCAGCCAGGAGTCTCCGAGCCTACCCGGGGTCTCTGGGATGGCCACGAGCCACTGTCCCCCCACTGATGAGAACTGGGGCACCAGGATTCCCAGGGCCTGGCCCCATGGGGTTTAGTCTGGGTCACGGGGCAGGTCAGACCTGTGGGGACGGCTTATCCTAGGTGAGGCCGCTGAGGGGAAGGGGACGGGAGAGAAGGCAGAACCCCCCCACCCCGTGGGTCCTTCACCGTCTCCTTGAGCAGCATCAGTGGGGGGACACGGGGCCGAGGCCCTGGCGTGGGGAGAACCGGACCCTGGCAGGACGAGACGCAGGCCTCCCGCAGTCCTCAGGGAGCAGAGCCCTGACTCACACAATCGCCCCCGTGAGAGGCGCAGGGCAGGCCCTGGGGGTGGGACTCAGGACTCACCCGCTCTCGCTGTCCAGGAACACGGAGCTGCCGCTGTCCACCAGGGCGGCGCTGATGGGCGAGAGGCAGAATGGCGAGGAGAAGGCGTCGGAGTCGGAGTCGAAGGAGCTGTCCCGGCTCACGCCGTCGGCGGACAGCTCCAGGGAGCCCTCCTCCTCACTGGCCTCAGGCCGTGGCTCCCGCCCCTCCTCCGCCCCGTCCTGCGAACCGACTGCTGACAGGATCCCAGAGTCGCTGTGGGCTGGCGGTGGGGCCACCCCCAAGCCCCCGGCCGGCTTCTCCCCGTCCTCGGAAGGGGGGGAAGGGCTGACGCGCACGGCGTCCGGGTTGCCCTGGGCCACCACCAGGGCGTCCTCATCTCTGGGGGTCAGGGCAGGCCTAGGCTCCGTAGGGGAGGGCTGGTGGGGGGTCCCCAGGCTCTGGGCGCGCCGGGCCCGCGGGCGGGGCGCCTTGCGCACGGGGGAGCTCTCGGGGGTGATGTAGCGTAGCGCCTCCTCGTCCTGCCTCTGGATGCGAGAGTTGGGGACCCACGCGAGGATGACGGTGCTCCCCAGCAGCTCGTCCTTCTCCACGTACAAGCACAGGTACCCTGCCGGGGTCGGGAGGGCAGGTGTTAGGGACCGAGGTGCCTCTGTCTGGCTCCTGGCCGAGGCCCCGCCCTGGGCCGCCAGGACACCACCGGGCCGGAGCCGGCTCCAGACAGCCTGGCCCCAAGGGCAGCGTAGCTGGGGCCACAGTCGGGCTCAGTGAGTGAAAACGGGGGGCACGTAGCCGATTCAGGGGCACCGGGCTCTCAGGCAGCGGCCTGTCGTCACTTCCCCACGCCCTGGGAGCCCTCCTCCCGCTCAGAGCCTCACCCCGGCCACGGTCTGGCGGCCCCGGAGCTTCCCTCCCCACAGCCAGCCTCCAGGTCTGGGCGAGCCCAGGGGCCGGCGGGTCCTATTTCCCCACACCCGGGAGTGACGGAAGCTGCGGACTTTATTTCTGTCTCATACAAAATAAATCCAAAGAAGGGTGTTTAGGCGTTTTCCAGTCAGTTGGGGTCTCAGTGTGTCTTCTTTAACGCAGATTTCTGGAAGGAGGGGCGTCCCCAATGTCAGGCACCAGCCCGTGGACAGGGCCGGAGAAGAGCGGCCCCCCTCAGAGGTGGCTGCCAGCGGGTGGGCTCCCGGGGCCCCCGAACGCTCAGTCTGGGGACAAGTGGCATTTCCTGACGCTTCAGGATGTCCTGACTCCTGGGTTGATCACCCCAGGTGCTCAGGCCTCCTGGTCTCTGCTCTAGAAAGCCCCCGGGGCCGAACTGGGCCGTCACATCCCCCGGAGCTCTGAGAACCTGCAACAAACTCTCCTGAGCCTCGCTCCCATTTCCAGAAGAGGTGGGGACGCTCCAGGTTAACGGTGAGGAGCAGGGGAGGCCACGTGTTTCCACACCCTCAGATCCTGTGGCTCGGGGACAGGGCAGGGACTCCGCCCCCAACCCCGGGGCCTTCCGTCATGACGGCATCCGCACAAGGCTCTCCCTGGGCTGGGCTGTTCTTTCTGACTGAGACCAGAAGAGATGACACTCTCTGATCCGGCCCTAGAACCTCTGTCCCCTCCTCGAACCCCCAGAGCTGGCCCCGTGGTCAGGAGTCCACGGCAACAGGCCACCAGAGCCCGCACCCCCTTCTAGAGCGCACTGCGGGGACATTCAGGACGCTGGAATTCCCTGTCTACATGGCCCAGAGCTGGCTTCCAGGGCCTGCTCCTGAGCTGTCTGTGGGGGCTATGGGCGGGCTGGGGTGCCCACATGTGGGTGCCCGCGGTCCCGTCTAGTGCAGGAAAGAGCTGGGCTGGAGGCAGGCTCTCCTGCTTCGGGACCTGTGGGGGCTGATTCCGAACCCGCACCTGACCGTCGGGGGCTACAAAGACAGACTCACCGAGGTAGGACCAGTTCATTAATGTAATTTAAAGGTTTTGTCCTTTAATTAACTCATTTGGTACTTGGCAGACACATAATTTGCATACAGCAAAGTGCTCAGGCCTGCCCGTTATTTATAACTTTTCCATGTCTGGCGTCTGGTGTGGGGCTTCTCTCTGTGCTGGGCGGGCGAGTCCACAGGCCGCAGCCGGCCCCCTGCAGGTGCACTGGGGGCCCCGAGGGCCCTCCAGCAGCCCGGGGAGGCCACAGGAAGAACGAAGATAGCCCAGAGCCTGCCCTTGTCCCATCTCCACCCCGGGCTAGCGTTGGGAATGGCCCAGCCTCTCTGAGCACCAGCCTCCTCGTCGGAAACAGAGGCCTGTCCCGGCTCCGGGCACTCTCATGAGGTTAACGGACAGGTAAGATAAGGCAAACCATGTACTTGTTGCAGCCGTCTGCAGAAACGGCAAAGGACACAGGACTTGGGTATCACGGACCCATCATTTTGTCCTTCCCGTGGGAGGCAAGCGGGGCTGAGGGAGGTCAGTGCCCCGTCGCTATGACCGGATCTAAGAGCCTCAGACCCGCCCCGGCCCGAGGACAGCCACAGTCTGGTACCCGACCTGGAAGAGAAGCGACTGCTTTGCTCCGTGCTGTGAGCCGCAGCCCCGCGGAGCACCGGGCAGCCGGCCACCGCAGCAGGGCTCAGGATACAGCCTGAGCCCCGGGAAAGAGGCAGTTTCTTTGTCTGCGGCTTGGCACAGCTCGCAAAGCTGCCGTCACCGCAGCAAGTGTCCAGCCCACGCTCACGTAGGCCCGGGTGCTGGTGTGTCCCGCACATGGCCCTCGGGGCATGAATCTGCGGTCCCCACATCTCCCAGCGGCAGCCTCCAGCTGATGCTTTCTGCCCTGATTTCGGGACCATGGGGTTAGAGGACAGGTGGAGACAGGACAGGTAGAGACAGGCTTGGTGCTTTCCGGGGCCTGCCCTACAGTCCACCTGGTTCTCATCGCAGCCTTCCGGGCTGTGGGAAGGGAAGCAACCACCAGGCCTAGCTCGAGGGGTGTGGTCGTGCCACAGTGGAGGGGGCCCGTGGGTACTGGTCCGTGCCCGCAGAGGAGGGTGCCCGCTTCCCTGCCTGCCGGCTCCCTGCTCCCAGCAGCTGGGAGTGACCTAATGTCCTCTTCTGAAGCTGATTCCCCGTAAACCGTCTCGCCCCATGTGTACAAGTTAAAGGTCACCGGGCCCTTCAAAGATGGAGAAATCAGGACAAATGGAGAAGTGGCCCAAAGCTCTCCGAAGCTGGGGCTTGGACACATTAGAAAGAAACCAGGCCCCCCGCCCAGGCCCTCCCATCTCTTGGGCTCACCTGGGTGGTGCTCCCCCAGCCCCTGCAGCCCCTCGGGCGGGTGCACGCAGACATTGTTCTTGGAGTAGATGATCTCCCCATCCAGGACGGAGGGGGGCCCGCCACCGCCGCCCGGGGTGAGGGTCAGGAGGTCCGAGGCTTTGGAGGAGGCCCGGCGAAGGAGACGGCCCAGAGACATTGCCGGGGGAGTGTTTCCATCCTCCGCACGCTTCGGCCCAGGCGGGGCTCGTGCAGATGTGGCTGGGGGAGAAAGACAGAGGAGGCACGTCAGGCCGAGGTCAGAGGCTTGGGTCGGGTGTCTTCAACCCTATGTCCTGCCTCACACCAGCAAGCGCAAGATGGACGGGAGTTTGCTGACCTCCGGGACGGGTCCTGCTAGCACGAGGCCACGTGGCACCATGGACGTTTGGGGCCGGGTCGCTCTCCGTGCTGACCAGACTAGACTAGAGACCCCGGTCTCTACCCATGGATGCTACCAGCAGCACCCTTCCCGCAATGACTCCAGGCATGGCTAACATCCCCAGGGGCCAAACCACCTGTCACAGGCGCTCTGCTCTCCCACGGTGACGCCAGGAAACGTTCAGACTTGCCTCCGCTCAGTTTTGCCCTGCGTCTGTATCAACGAGCCCTCGGTCCTGAACCTCAACCCCTCCACCGTGCTTCCCAGGGAGCGACCTCCTTCCTTCATCCCGCCCTTCCCAGCCTCCTCCACCCCCAGCCCCGGCCTGATGTCCCAACACGTGACTGGTCATCTCAGCTGGGAAGGGTGTCACAAGGACCCGAGTTTGCCTACAACTCGGCAACGAGAGGGGCGCCTGGCCGGCTCAGAGGACTGGGTGACTCTTGATCTCGGGGCCATGAGTTTGAGCCCCACGTGGGGTGTTGAGATCACTTAAATAAGTAAAAAACTTACAAAACAAATAAATAAAAATTAAAACAGTAAATGAGAAACCGGAGGATCGACCCAGTACGCATACAGAACTCCTCGAGATTCCCCGATAGAAGGAGCGGGGCAACTCGCAGGAGAGTGAGCGGGTGAGCTCATAAAGGAGGAGTCCTTGGTCTGGACGAAAGCCCAACACCCGGCAGACGGCCCGAAGCAATTTTTATTCCAGCCGAAAGCCCAACCGTCAGAAATCGCTCGCTGTGTGGACCGGCCAGATGCTTCGCATCCGTCGAGCCCCAGAATGTGGCCACCCCGTGGAGCCATGGAAGGAGGCACGGGAGTGAGCTCGCGTGCACAGACCCTGCTGCCCTCCGCCAGAGGCGCTGCGTGTGCGGGACGTAGCCCGTGCTGGGCAGGTGCAGGCCGGCCTCACGGGGCGGGGCCGGGCCGGGGCACCCGATCGCCTTCCTCTCGTTGAAAGAAGAGGAACGAGGTGAGAGCCAAAACGACAGCATCGTCGATGACGGACGGACTCAACGAGGTCCGTCCGCATGGGGGATGTTTGTATTCGGCCTTAAGAAGGAAGGACACTTGGCCACCGGCTGGCACGGGTGGACCTCAAGGACACTGTGCCCGGTGACGTCGGCCACACACAGAAAGACACAGAGTGTAGGATTCCACATCCATGAGGCCACTGGAGTCGTGGGTCAGATTCACAGAGAGAGAATGTAGGATGGGGGGCTGGGCGCCAGGGGCGGGGGGAGGGGTGGGATGGCGAGTTAGTGTTTTGGGGGCCAAAGTTTCAGTTTGGGACGACGACAATGCTCTGGACATGGATGGCAGGGACGGCCCCACAGCGGCGTGAAGGGACTTAATGCCACTCAGTAAGACGGCGCAGTTTTACGTCCTCACAGCAGGACGACTCTTTGAACCTCCTGCATTTCTGACGCTTCTTCCCCACCCCAGAGCTGGTTTGCAGGGTTCCCCTACGTGAGGCTCTTTCTGCTGGAGGGTTTGCACAGGCTCGTGGGGTGGCAGGGGTCCGGGCTCAGGGTGCCCTTCACTGTCCGAGGCCGGGGGTCTCCATGTCGGGTCCTCAGCCCCCGGCTCTCTGGGGGCCCCTCCCGTGCCCTCCACTCTGTTCTCAGATCGCACCAGAAAGTCACTATCTCTCCCAAGCACAAGATTCTTCTAACGGCTTCCTGCCAGCCTGAAAGTCACCCTCCCTCGTCCGCATCTTTACCTAGAAAGATCCATCACGCCCTTCTCCTGGATGACTGGGTTCCCAATATCGGCATCGCCTTGAAAATCATGGTTCTGGGACCCTCACTGCCTCAGCTACAAGCCGAGGACATCACTCCGCTCGTGGTCGTATCCAGGGCCCGAATCCACCCATCGAAGGCTTCCCCCAGGCCAACACTCTCAACCCCCTTGGCCGGGGGGCGGCAAGCTGATTTCAAGGACCAGACAGTAATCTCCGGGCTCCGAGGCTGCCGGTCCCACCAGGTGACAGCGGCCACAGACGGGAACCAGAAGGTGGGTCTGTGACCCAGTGAGACTTGACTCACGGACACTCTCACCTGAATCTCCCAATCTCTGTGTCTCACAGAAAATTCTCCTTTTAGTTTATTTCCAACCATTTAAAAATATAAAACCCAACCTTAGCTCAAAGACTAGAAAACAAGCAGGAGGCTTGATTTGGCCCATGGGCTGCAGACAGCTGACCCCTGGCTCGGGCCACCTTCTGGATACTCGGCCCCTCTCTGTACCCAAACTGCCTACAGGCCAGCCTCTCCGGGAAGCCCTCCCGGCCTCTCCAGGTCAAGGGGGTGACCACCCCTTATGCCCCGCACTGGTCTGCTGTCTGAACTTGGAGGCACCCCCCAGCACCTGTCAACCTCGGTATAAAATTCTTTTAAAAAAAAATCACGCGCCCTACATATCACGTCGTCTGTGTGACTAACTGTCGTTGTTGTTATTCTAGTGACGACTCTGCTGTCCAGAATATTTTTAGCATTCAAGAATCGTTCCAGAATGACCAGGTCCCTTCACGAGCCGTACAAGAAAATGAGTCTCTTCTTTCTAGACCAGCGCTGCCCGATTTGCTAATATCCCCCGGCCACGTTTTAAAAAGTAGACAGAAAGGAGGAAGCCTAATTTTGGTGACACACTTTCATTTCAGTCCTTACTCCCCAAACAGGATCCTTTCGGCCCATAATCCATGCGGAAACGAGCTGCTCGATGTCCCCTAGGCCTCTGGAGTCTGGGGTCTGTTTCGCGTTAAGGGCAGCTCAGCCGGGACCACACTGCAGGCTGAGGCCTCGGCTCCCTCGGGGTCTCCCGGGTGTCTCTTCGTTAACCCAGACAAGGCTGCAAACAGCTGTCAGCTGAGTCTGGGAACCAAACCGTCCTTCAGTGAAGACATCTGCCACCGTGGAGGATAATCAGGAGAATGTGCTGGAAGGTTTGAAGGGCATCCCGAAACACAAGCGCTCACAATCCCACCTTTCCCCGCACACCCGACACGGACCACACACTCTCCCGCCCGGAGACTCTGGCCCACGCGACCTCCTACGTGCAAGTTCCGCAAACGAGAAAACAGGTCCCGAGCGTTCGGGTCACTCGGGGCAGAGAAACTTGGCTCCTAAGACCTTCGTCTCTGTGCTCAGGGTTCAGCTCCCACCCCACCCCCGCCCCCTGGGTGGGCAGGGGACAGTCCCCCCAGCTCCGGCCCCAGAGTGTCCTGCAGCAGGCCACACCCTGGGGCGTGTCAGTCAAACGCCCCCACAAATATTCACCCTCTTCAGACACTTTGCACTTGCTCTCCAAGTGCGTCTGCTCCTCTGTGAGCCGCCTTCATTGACATGAAACCCGGTTCCCAGCCTCTGCCACGCTGCTCGCCGAGAGAGCCCTTGACCTATTTTTGAAGGCTTTTTTTTTTTTTTGTAAATTAGGCACCAAGCTCAGAGAAGTACAAAGAAGAACACAAGTGCCTTAAATCCCAGGATCCGAAACCCTTCGCATGTCTGCTCCTATCGTCTGTGTCTATCTCATAAAAAAGCAAAGACGCCCCACGGGGGTGACCGGGGTCTTGCTTTCTGTCGCAGCGTAAGTGCATTCTCCCACGTGTTAATGAGTCTGAGAGTGTGTCTTCCCCCGACCCCCAAATCATATGTTGAAGCTCCACACACACACCCCCACCGCACCTCGGAATGCGGCTGTATTCAGAGACGGGTCTTTCCAGAGGTGATCACGTTGGAATCAGGCCGTTAGAGAGGCCAGAATCCAGTGTGGCTGGCGTCCTTTGAAAAGAGGAAATTTGGAGATGGACGAGGTTTCCAGAACAGGGCACAGGTCCAGGAAGAGGCAATGGTGTGACACAGAGCTGTGGCGAGCTGGAACGGGAAGGGAGGGAGGGGGGGAGGCCTGGCCCCTGCAGAGCTGGCTGGTCGGGCAGGAGGGGAAGGGGAAGGGGACAGGGCCCGGAAGCTGGGTGGGAGACGCAGAGCCGGGTAAAGAGGATAAAAAATTCCCAGGGTGGACGGGGACCCGTGGCACAAGGACGTGAACGGCCCCAATGCCACAAAACTGCACACTTCAGAATGGCCCGAGTGGACACCACGCGTGTATCCTTGACCGGGATGAAAAATACTGTAACAGTGGAACCCGGAGGGGGGTGCACAGACGCTCTCTGTACTGTTTTTGGTAGACCTGAAACGCTCTAAAAAATAAAAACTAATTTTAAAAAAGAGGGTGGAGACCAGATTGCATGCCCCCGGAGAATCCAGGCAGAGAGGACTCCAGCGGATAGAGGCAGGGGACGGGCAGCGAGCCAGAGGCAGGACGAGGGGCAGCAGCGTGACAAAGGGAGCTCAGGGGTCCAGGCCGAGCGTCGCTGCCAGCAGCAACACCAGGGCCTGGCCAGAGCCGCACGCCCTGTCGGGGATCTTCCTCCTGTCCTTGAGTCCTCAAGATGCATGACCTTGAATGCTTCACTCATAACCTGCAGAGCAGTTTATGCCCGTGACCTCTGGGACCTGGTGTCCCATGGGGTTGGGAGGAGCACAGAGAACTACCCCTCCTGGTAGACCAGAAAGCTGTGCTCCAGAACGGGAAGACCCAGGGACAAGATTCTGAGCAAGGAGAACGCCAGGCGCCCTTGTGGGTCTGGGATCTCTGGGCAGGTGACTTACTCTCATTCTACCCCGGACAGAGCTGGGGGCAGGAGCACAACCAGCACAGCCTGCAAGTGCTGTCAGCAGAGATCCGGAGACCACGAAATCAGCTCATGCTTGCAAGAAAGGACCTGAGAGGAGCCCGCGGCCAGGAGCAGCTCCCCAACTCCCCCAGCAAGGACTCGGCGGTCGCTGAAATCAAAATAGCAGCCGAGATGCTCCGAGCACATTGTACGACATCCCGGGCCACCCCCATCCCCGAGAGGGGAAGGGGAAGAAGGAGGCCGCTCACGGTACCCTTGACGAAGATAAAAACAAAATTTTCCTCCAATCCTTTCCTTTAACGTTTCCACTTTAAAACAGTCACACGGGGCGCCTGGGTGGCTCAGTGGGTTGGGCCGCTGCCTTCGGCTCGGGTCATGATCTCAGGGTCCTGGGATCGAGTCCCGCATCGGGCTCTCTGCTCAGCGGGGAGCCTGCTTCCCCCCTCTCTCTGCCTGCCTTTCTATCTGCTTGTGATCTCTCTCTGTCAAATAAATAAAATCTTTTAAAAAACAAAAAAAACAAAAACGGTCATGCCCGTGTCGGTCTTGTGGATTTTAGGTGATAAGCTCCTGAGTCCAAGACACCTGTGAAAAGTCCCCATCCTCACGGATGGGCCCACCAGAACGCCGCCTTCGGTAAAGGTCCACAGGCTTTGTTCCTGCTGACGGGAAGGACAGCGAAGCCAGCCTGGCAGTTGGCACAGGGGCCAGAGATGGAGGAGAGCCAAGATCCAGAATGAGCGTCATTCTGGGCGGAAAAAAAAAAAAAAAAAAAAAAAAAAGTAGTGATTTTAAAAGGTATGAAGTAAGAACAGCGGGGCTGGTCTCCAGCCATCTGGGCAGCCACGATCGCAAGCCGAGCTCTGTGCCGCTCTGAGCCATGGTGACCACGAGGTCGGGCCAGATTTCTGCAAATAGGCTATTGTGTCGTTCGAAAGAACAGAACTTGGCTTCCCCTCAAAACACACACACATGCCCATGACACCGAGCTCCCTCTGCAGAAGGCCCTCCCCCCGCTCCTGTGGCTCTCCCAACGCCTTCCAGAACTGCGGGTTCTCAGCCGCCAGCAGCCTGCGGGGGAAGGGAAACTGGGGACCCAGGACAGGGGTTGGGGGTGGCTGGAGAATGGGCAGCCGGGAAGGGGGCAGGTGTTTATCTCACACCCCGGTTTGGACCTGGCCCTGCTGCTGGCTTGGAGCCAGGCGCGGGGGGTGGCCGGTCTTCACCAACCGCACTCGCTCCTGGACGCCCCGGGAGACCTGCCACCAGCCCCGGGCCAGAGACAGCAGAGGCCGTGGAGCCCAGCGTGGTGGTGCTGGTGCAGGGCCCTCTAATGTTTTCGGGGTGAAGTGGAGACATCCATTACCCAAAATTCGTTCCCCAGGAATTGGTGATTTATACCTGGGGAGGGGGTCCTGGGCAGAGACAGAGCCTAAGTCACTGAGAAGCCAGAAAGGAGCGAAACACAGGAAGAAATGACATCCTTTAGAAAAGACACAAGTCGGGACGCCTGGGTGGCTCAGTTGGTTAAGCGGCTGCCATCGGCTCAGGTCATGATCCCAGCGTCCTGGGATCGAGTCCCACATCGGGCTCCTTGCTTGGCGGGGAGCCTGCTTCTCCCTCTGCCACTCTGTCTGCCTGTGCGCGCTCTCTCTCTCTGACAAATAAATAAATAAAATATTTTAAAAAAGAAAAAAGAAAAGACACAAGTTGCCCCTCCTGCTTTCTTCGGAAAGCACCGCCGTCCCACGCGCCTTGGTTTCCCGTGGCTGTGAGTTACACATCACCACACGTTCCACAGCTGAAAACCCAAATAAGTAAGCTCACAGTTCGGAAGGCCAGGAGTCTGACCCGGGCTCACGCGGCTCCAACCAAGGTGTGGGCAGGGCTGCGCCCCTTCTGCTGCCTCCGGGGAGAATCCGCATCCCTACCTTGACCAGCGTCTGGAATCCTCCCGCGGCCCTTGGCTCGTGGCCCTCCCGACACCTTCAAAGCTACTGGTGCCCATTCTGGTCCCCCCCACCCCAGCACAGGGCTCTGACGCTGACTGTCTTTCTCCTTCTTCTGCTTTTAAGGACCCTTGGATGACGCTGGTCCCACTGGATAATCCAGGACAATCTCTCCATCTCTAGGATGGCTGATGAGCCAGCGACCTTAATGCCATGTACCCTAACCAAGTCCCAGGTTCCCAGGATTTGGACGCGGACATCTCTGGGAACCGTTCTGCCGCTGACCATGCCACGGCAAAGACACAGGAAAGCACAGACTTCTAACTCACCCCCCGATTGTCAAATGTCCGTGCAGGGCGATCACCTTTTAGACAGTATGATGGGGACCCCAGGCCTAGAGCCGGAAGAGAGGAGGACACGGGTCCCCATGTCCACGTGGGAGCAGCAGGACAGATGGGAGGAAAGGGCGCACTTACGCCAGGGCCGGCCCTTGGTGTCCTCCCCAGTCCAGAGCTCTGGTTTCCTGTCCTGGCATAAAGGGGCCCCATCATTTGCCAACCAGAAAAGCAAATAGGAGCTAAGGTGCAAAGTTCTCTCCCGGAACCTCCCGAGGAAGACCAGACAGATGGGGCAGCCGGCAGCCACTCTAAGAGGCAGGAGCTTGGCTTCTCCCGTTCGCTGCTCTGTGCGCTGCCCCTGCCTCGGGCCCACCTGGCCCCGTGGGATGCAGCTGTCAGCCAGGCGCGCGCACGCGGTCCCAGCGAGTCCCAGGGCTGCCCGTTCCTGCGAACCGGAGGCTCGAGCCCACAGCCATCCTGACAGCCGCTCACCGCAGCGGGGGAAGGCAGGCAGGGGTGGAGGGCCCCAGGACACGTTAGGGACCATGTGATGGGATGGAGCCCACAGGGGATGACCCCGCCCCGGCCCTGGCACGGGCACACCACTAGAAGCAACAGGCCCTGCCTCGGCGCCGGCAGGAACCGGTTCCCCTGCTTTGCACCCAAAGCCGGATCAACACAGAGCAGGAGCAAGCGATGCTATTTAACCAGGAACCGGACGCACGAAAACAAGGATCATGTTCCTCCCACGCAATGTCTGCTGCTAACACTGGTCCAAGGAGACCCCAGCCCTCTCTCCCAGGCACGTGTGCCGCGGTCCTTCCCGGAAGCCCCAGCTCTGCAGTTCAGAGGGGGATCCACAGCCCGCAGGGAGACGGGCTCAGGAACCCAGTCCTTGGGGTACACAATTTGGGGAAGCTGGGTCTTCCCGGTCTCATCGTGCGGACAAGAGACCTGTGGGCTAACACGATCCGTCCTCCCTGCGGTGCTCCCCTTCGTGCTACGGGACCATCGTGGAAGAAAAGGGTCTTCCCGACACGTACATCACGTTCGGGATGCCCGTGGAGAAGACCGTCACCCAAAAACAGGGTCGCTGTGGGCAGGGCCCCTGCCTACAAGGGAGGACAAGACGATCAGCTTGTATTTAAAATGAAGGAACAGGGGCGCCTGGGTGGCTCAGTGGGTTAAGCCGCTGCTTTCGGCTCAGGTCATGATCCCAGAGTCCTGGGATCGAATCCCGCATGGGGCTCCTTGTTCAGCGGGGAGCCTGCTTCTCTCTCTACCTCTGCCTGCCACTTCTGCCTGCTTGTGCGCTCTCTCTCTCTCTGACAAATAAATAAATAAAATCTTAAAAATAAAATAAAATAAAAGGAAGGAACGTAGTATAGGGCAGAAGCCCCAGGGCTGGAGGCTTGGACCAACTGCCATCTGGGAAAGGACCTTTGAAAGGCCGTAAGGACAAGAAGTCACAGAAACAGGACGGGGAGTGAGTGGCCAGCTTCGCTGTGACTTCCATCTTCCGGCTGCCCAGCTGTCACTTTGATTATCACCGGCTCCCTGGAAAACCCCAAGGCCTCTGCCTCTCACTCAGGAGGCTATCTGCTGCTTGTGCCCCCTTGACAGCAAATGCCAAAACACTATTTCCTCCCCAAAGAGCCAGG
Organism: Meles meles; assembly: GCF_922984935.1. NCBI lineage: Eukaryota > Metazoa > Chordata > Mammalia > Carnivora > Mustelidae > Meles > Meles meles. Next base: position 62,176,490 of record NC_060083.1, read on the forward strand.
AAAGTAGGGCCTGGGAGATGAAACTGACCTTAGATATGAGCCAGGATAGAGGAACGAGGAAGGACTGGACCCAAAAAAGCAAGGAAAGGTGCAAACCCAGCCAGAAGCCACCCAGCGACCCAACGGTGGGTCAGGTGCACCTGACGTCTCTATGGTTCCCCTAAGATTTTAGTGACAGAACTTGACAAACGAAAGTGTAAAATGACTTCTGTTATGTATGCCCTTGGCCCCAATTTCGGAAAGACAGAGGTGGAACGACCAGTTTATCAGACCCGTGCATTCCGGGTCACTCACGGTGGAAAACCAGCCCGTAAAGCCAAGCGCGCAAACTAGGGCCGACGTGGGCTACTGCGGTGTTCCTGCAGCGACCAACCCGGACAGAGCAGGGAGAAGACACAGACGCCAGTGCACTCACAGCCAGGTGGCCCCCCCGGGTGGCTCGTCACTTGCGTCAGCTTTAAACACCTGCACAGGTTGGCCATCCGAGGCTCAGCAAGAGCAGGGCACGCCACCCCGCTGGGTGAGGGCTTGGGGAGCATCTCACTGAGTCTTTAAGCGGCCGGACCCTGCTCCTCCCTGAGGGCTCTATCGGGTCAGAAGACACAGTAAATGATACACTTCAGATCGGACATCACGGGACAGTTCGTCAAAAACAGATTTCTTAGTGACCCAAGATCCAGTGCCCAAGGACGCACAGGTGGTCAACAGCAAAACAAAACAAAACAAAAAAACCCACCACCCCTGGGTGACTGGGGGGCTCAGTCAGGGAAGCATCTGCCTTCAGCTCAAGACATGATCTCAGGGTCCTGGGATCGAGTCCCGCCTGGGGCTCCCGGCTCAGCGGGGAATCTGCTTCCCTCTCTGCCTCTCTCTCTCTCTGTCTCTCATGAATAAATAAAAACCCTTAAACACACACACACACACCACCACCACCACCACTAAAGTGAAAGGAAAAAGATCTCCTAGACTAGTTCCCTGAATTTGGGGGGAGGGGAGACGGCAGACTCCTGCTGTCAAGTCTGTGCACCAGGCTCATCGACGTTCACCAGTTTTGTAGAAATACAATGTACACCCGGGCCCCAGCTGCTACACTTGCCTCACTGTGCAGCCGCAAGCCCGTCCTCCCCACGCTGTCCCCACGGTGTGAAACTACGTAGCTAATCTTACAATAGAAGATTCAGGCCTGTGAGAAATTGGGGGTCCCTCCTCCGGGGAGGAGGGGGCGGTGCACAAATCTCGACCCGAGAACTGTGCTGCAGACAGCCTGGGCGCCCTGGTCCCGGAGGACAGCCCGTGGGACCCAGCGCCCCGCGAAGTTACGAAGCAAAGAGTGTCACTATACCCACGCGGTGCGTTCCAGGGCTGTACAGATCAGTTTCCGCCCAAGGGACGATACACACAAGGAATTAAGAAACAACATCAAAATGTTTTTCCCAATTTGCTAACTGTGAACAATCCAACGGATGGTCATCGATAACATTTTGTTACAAAGTATAATGCTTAGTATGTGCCAGGCACTAGGTCCTCGGGATGACCATTGCCCGTGACGTGGGTACAACGATCTTCACGGCCCAGACTGAGAGGCTAAGGCACAGAGGAATGCAGTCGGTACCGCGCACCAGGGCTGGCATCTGAACCCAGCACTTCACTTTGAGGGCCACGCTTTAGCCACGGCACGAGCCACCCCAAACCAGGGCAGAGAGACCTGTGCGAGCAGGTGGGCTCCAGAAACCCAACAGCTGCCTTCTCAGATATCTTTATCCGAGGCCCCGGGAGGCTCTTTCTGCACGAAGGAGCTGATGCCAGCCGCTGCCGGTGACATGGGACTAGTTCCCACTCCTTTGCTTTTTTATGACTCATCAGGCAGCACGAACCGTGTTCTCCTGTCTGCAAAAAGAGGGGTTGGGAAGTGTGTGTGCACGCGAATGGCAGGCACCCCTTCCCTTCCAAGGGAGGAGGCAGCGTGCACAGCCGTTTCGGGGGCTGCAGCATCCTGAGCCCGAGGATGCATAAACTTGGTTCTGTCCTAGGGGCGCGAACTTGGGGAACTTACCTCCCTAAGGCCCAGGGTTCCTCTCTGTTATGGGGATAACCTCACCCCTGAGATTTATGGGCTTCTTTTGGGGGCTAAGTGAGTTCATGCATAATAATCAGAAAGTATATACACAACAACCATCATCGCCCGAGGGTTTTAAAACTCCCCGGAGAAGAACTTTCACCTGCCATGTCCTGAGATTCTGCCCACCATCAACAAGCCACACGCCAGTAAGTGCCACGGAACACGGAACACTGGCACTCAGCATCCCCCCGCCTCCCGGTGCCAGCACGGGGCAGCTGCTCTTCAATCCCCAGTTACTATTATCAGCCAAGAGCGCTTCAATAATCCTTTCTTTGCAAAAGTTTCCGTGGCTCTTCAAAGCCTCCAGGAGTCAGTCACTCATCAACAACTAATATTTCAACCGAGGAATTTCTAAACCTGACGGCACAGATCCCTAAAAGTTCCCTCCTCCACCCGTAGGCAGGGTGGGAACGGACCTCTGGGCTCTGGCCTTCTGCGCCCACCCCATGGGGCCGTTTCTGAGAACCGTGTCTCCCTTCCTTCCGGATGCAAGAACTTGGGCCTTCCAGGTGGTTAAAAAACAAAAAAAGAAATTGGTAAGACCAGTGTGGGAGGGGGTGCCTGGGAGGGACAGGGAGCGACCAGTTCCTCCTAGGAACCTGATGGAGCAGGAGGACAAACTTCCCAGCGGGCACCAGAACGTGCTCTGTCGCTCTCCATCTCGGAGAAGAGTCTGAAGTAGACCGTGGCCGACATACGGCCCCGGCTTCCGAGTGTGGGATGACAGGATTTCAAATCCACCCGCTTCTGGCAGGGCTCCTGAGCGTATATCTAGCCGTCTTAAATTGCCTATTTTTTTTCCTTCTCCTTTTTTCTACTCTTTCTTTATTTCTTTTTTTAAGTGAAACAAGGGGGAAGAGCCCGGGCCTGGGGGACGTGCGTTTCCTGACACGCGGTTCCTGCAGCCAGACCGCCGACCCCAAGGCCCCCGCAAGGCCGGGAGCGCGCAGCCGGGCCGGGAGGCGCACTTCGGGGGCCGCGTCCGCACGCCGCCGCCCCTGCAAGTTCTCCCCCGCGTGCTCTGACGACGATCCAGCAAGACAAAGACCGCAAGTCCTCGGGTCCAAGGCTCCACGCAGGCGGGCACGGCGTCTCCCCGGATCAGGTCCGCTCCCGGCCCCGGGCGCCCGCCCCGCCGCGGACGGGGTCCCGGGCGCGTGTGCGCGAGCCGCAGGGCTCCCACGCCGTCCCGCTCGCGCCCCGGCCCCGCGCCGCCCGCGCCTGCGGCCGGACCCCGGCTCCTCCCGGGCCCCGCCGCGCCAGGCCCAGCGCCCCGCGCGCGCCCCCGCCCCGTCCCCGCGGAGGGGCCGCCGCCCGCTCCCCACCCAGGCTCTCGGCCCCCGCCCGCGCGGCCCCCTCCGGGGCCCCGATACCCACCCGGGTCCCGCAGCGGGGGCCGGATTCGCGGCGGGTCCCGGAGCCTCCGCCGCCGCCGCCGCCGCCGCCGCCGCCGCCGCCGCCAATGAGGCGCGGCGGGGCGGGGACGCGCGGCGAGGCCCGGCCCCCGGCCCGCCCCCGGCCCGCTCCGGCCCGCCCCGGCCCGCCCAGACCCTAAACCGGCCCCTAAACCGGCCCCCGGGCCCACCCGGGGCCTGGCCCCGCCGGGACTCCAACCCGGATCCGGACCCATCCCGACCCCAAACCGACCTCGGGCCTAACCCGGTTCCTGATCCAACCCGGACCGCAACCCGGACCCGGACCCGGACCGGGACCCGAACCCGACCCTGCCCAACCGGCCCAGCCCAGACCCCGCCCAACCCGGACCCCAACCCCGCCCCGGGCCCGACCCCATTCCCCGCCGAGCCCTCCCCCTCCAACCCCTTGGTTCGCCCCTACGCTGCCCCGGTCACCTTTCGCCTCCGACCAAGTCCCCTGTGCCCGGACGTCCTAATCCCGGGTCCCGGGACTTGCGCGCGGATGGCAGCCCCTGCCCGGCCTCCCCCGCAGGGAACACAGGACCCTGGGACGCTGCACGTGCGCGCTCGCCTCTCTGTCCCGCCCTCTCCATTTGCACGTTTCCCATTTGGGGGTCAGAAGGGATCTTCACCCACAAAAAAGCCTCTGAGCATCCCTTCTCCGCCCCGCGGAGGGGACGCCGAGCCCCCCAGGTCTGGAGATGGACGGGCGGGCACCGGGCTGGGACCCCCCGGCGCCCCAGGTGCGGTGTGCTCCGGGGCCCCTCGCGCCCCCACCTCCGCCTGCCACCTTCCGGGCGCGGAGCGGCCGCGGAGCCCCGGGTGCCCGGCGCTGCCCCTGGGGCACCGGAGTTGCTGGCTGGACGCTCGTGGACACGGCTGTCCTTTACGGACCGGAGCCGGCGGGACAGAGCTCGGACTCAGAGACGCGAGACTGTGTTAGTGTTTCATGAACCGACGCAGGAAGCTGCTCCGCGTTTCCAGCGCGCAGCGGGGGCACAGAGGCCGCGCCGCCCGCGCCGGCCCCGCGCGTGGTCCCCGCCCGCCGGATGTTGACGGCGTCGCCTAGCAACGGGAGATGGCGGAGCCGGGTGACCAGGACGGCGGGTAAGCGGGGCGGGGGTCGCGGGCATCCAAGAGGCCTCCACGCCTCCCTCTTGCCCTCTCGCCCTTGCCCCCGCGCCTCGGCCCGGTCCGTCCCCGCCCTCCCGGCCGCCCCCAGCCCTGCGCGCCCCTCCTCATCTCCCGTCCCTTTGTCCGCTCCTGTCCTCTCCCTCTGTCCCCGCGCTCGGGCCGCTGGGCTCCCGAAACCCGGCTCGCTCGGCCCGCAGTAACCATGGCAACCACGATGCCCGGCGGTGCCTGTGGAGAGTTCCCGTCCTTGTAGACCCGCAGGACGCGCGGGGGCTGGGGGCTGTGCGGGGTCTCTGCGTGCGGAGGATCCGGGGGGGGGGGCTTCGCGACCGCGGGGACCCCAACCTCCCCGGCCACCGCCAGGCCTCCAGGAGCGGGGGCGGGGCCGGGGACAGAAACTCTTTTGAAGAATTGGACCTTTTACCTTAGACGTTTCCGCGGTGTTTCCCTTTTAAGGATAGGTTTGTATATACAGACTTGGAAAGAGGTCCAGGTTACCTTAAACGAAAAGACTAAATGGGAAACAGTATGTAGAGGGTGACCTCTAATTGTGTGTGTGTTTAAATGTACAGAAAAATATTTGCAAGAAGATACCCTTAAGTCTCTTTTATTACTTGTGGTTATCTTGAGAACTGAAGGGAAAGTGGGGGAGGATTTTCATTGTCTGTGTTACACATTTCTGTTTCACTTTGACTTTAAAAAACAAAAAACAAAAAAAAACTTGTATTTTTAATTAGAAAAAAATAATTGTAAGAATGTAAATCATGACATTCTTGTACTTCTTAGTCCCTTTTGTGCAACTTTCTCTTACACTGTGTTTCTTTGCCCCATTGGGCTGGGGAAAGTGTGTTTAAGTATATTTCAGGTGACTTTTCTGTTACAATGTACCGATGCTGTTCCCTGAATGTTTCCATCATTTCATTCATTCATGGAACAACTCTTGTGTGGCCTGCGCTCCCTCGGTATGACAAGTACGATCTGGTGCTGGGGTTGGTGACAAATAGCCAACAGCCCAGAGGGGAGGCAGATAATCAACAAGCCCGTAGTAGTATAGACAGACACCGGGAGATAATCAATGCCAAGAGAAAGAACACTGTTCTTTGAAACTGTTGAACTGTATTTCTGTCCATAGGTCTCAGCAGGAAGGCGAGTCAGCTTTTGAAGACGGGGAGGCTGGGAATCATGAAGGCGACAGGGTAAAGTTCCCTGTGGGGCAGGCTGTGCTGGGCTTGTCTTTACTGGGGGTTAAGGAGTTAAGAGCTGCTCAAGAAACCCACACCGTGATCCTGTACCTTGCCCAAAGCAGACTCGGTCCCCTCGCAGAGCAACTCGTTTTCCTCTCCCCATTCTTAAGTGCTGGCAGCTTGCTGGGTTGTCCGGCGTTCCCTACTCAGATCCCCCGAGGGTTTCAGAACCTGAGTTCCGCAAGGAAGGATGCAGAGCCTTACAAACACTGTAGAGAACAGACAGAATGCGGAGCAGACTCTCCCGGGGACTCGGACGTGTGCGGATCCTAGTTCCCCACCACTGGGATTGCGCGGTTACGAGCAGAACTTCACAGGAGCCGTTGACTGTGTTTCCTGGTTTTTCTTTTTCCTGCCCCAAACCTCCAGGTATCACCCACAGGGAAGACCAGTGACCCAAACACTGATGAGGCTGCTGGTGCCACAGAGCTCTCTGAAGAGGAGATCGCGGCCCCTGGGGACGTCACAAGTGAAGGAGAAATCGAAATTGAGGGGGAAGTGGAAGCTGAGGGGGACGAGGAAGCTGAGGGGGACGAGGAAGCTGAGGAGGAAATCGAAGCTGAGGGGGAAGTGGAAACTGAGGAGGAAGTGGAAGCTGAAGAAGTGGAAATCGATGGAGAAGGAGAAAGGGAAGAGGAATTCGAATTGGAAGGGGATGAATTCGAATTTGAATCTGAAGGGGAATTCGAGTCTGATATGGAAGCCCCATTACCTGAAGGGAGAGTCAGTTCCTTAGATCTGGCTCCTTCAGAAGAGGGTGCTGGGGAGGTGCCCCAAGAGGAAACGGGCCCCAGCCCGTGGCATGAGCGTGCAAGCGGGGAAGGTGTTCCCGAAGACAGAGAAGCCGCCCGCCCATCGGAACCCAGAGACTTGAGGGCCGTCTCCACGCAGCCATCCCGGCAGGCAGTAGACTCCTCCGAGCCAGTAGGCCGGGATGCTTCTGGAGCCGGGGCCGGCAGACCGGTGAGTGACTCTGAGGTCGATTTCATGAAAGTGTTTGATTGCCTTTGTGGTTTGTCGCCCTGTAGTGTTATGTTAATTTTTTTTTAAAGATTTTATTTATTTGACGGAGATCACCAGTAGGCAGAGAGGCAGGCAGAGAGAGAGGGGAAGCAGGCTCCCTGCTGAGCGGAGAGCCCAATGCGGGCGGGCTCCATCCCAGGACCTTGAGATCATGACCTGAGCCGAAGGCAGAGGCTTTAACCCACTGAGCCACCCAGGCGCCCCTGTTAATGTTTTAACATAACAAGGCACATCTAAAAACAAATTGCAATCCCTATTAGAAATTTCTCAGCAAACTTAGGTCTCAGGACCCACTTTTGAATGCCAAGAGTTTCTGGACCCTTCTTTGGTGTCGGGAGCATTCCACGTCAGGGCAGCCAGGCTTCTGGTCTCCAGAGCACCGCCGTCCAGTGAAACTTTCCGTGGGGACGGAAATGCCCCGCGTCTTTGCTGCCCAGCATGGTAGCCACCAGTCCCAAGGGGCTACAGAGCACTTGAATGTGGCCTGGGAGAAGGAGGAACTGAATTTTTTAAAATTATTTTTTTAAATTTTTTAAAACATTGTATTTAGTTACTTGACAGAGAGAGAGAAAGCATAAGCCGGAGGAGTAGCAGGCAGAGGGAGAGGGAGAAACAGGCAGGAGCCCGACATGGGGCCTGATCCCGGGACCCTGGGATCATGACCGGAGTCAAAGGCAGTTGTCCAACCAGCTGAGCCACCCAGGCGCCCCAGGAACTGAATTTTTAATGAGGATTCTAATTAATTTTAATTTATATAACCACCTGTTGCTGGTGCTTACCATATGGGACAGTGCAATTCTGGGTAATCATGATTATGATGATCTTATAATACTCCTTTTTTTATTACTTTTAAACAAGCATGGGCTTATGGAACAGTTGAAGTGTGATTGCAGGACCTGTTTTATTGTTTTAAGCCTTGGAGAGTAAGTGATGCTTCTAGGAATGTTTCTCACAATCAACCAACATATCACTGTTAAAATCGGGAAATTTCACTACGTCACCGAATAACCCTCAGGCCTCATTCACCAAGGGTCCTTTTCTAGCAGACGTACAGTTCCGATCCCATGTTGCCTTTAGCCATCCCATCTCTTAGGTCATAATCTTTCCTTGACTTCAATGACCTTGGCACTTCTAAAGGTCACCAGCCAGCCATCTTGAAGGTGGTTCTCAGATTGGATTTGCCTGGTTATCCTCTCGAAGCAATCTGGGTTATGCTCCCTTGGGGTCATATGATCATTGGGTCCTCGAGGGAGGCTGGTTCTCCTTCTTATGTCCTCTGAGGTGGTGCACTGACTGTGGTTTGTCCCATTACCAACGAGGTTGTGGAACGCTTGGGTGAGAAGAGCCCGCCTTCTGCACCGGGAAGTTGCCCTTCACCTGCACGCACTTAAGAAAGATGGCACGGGAAGGCTCTCTCTTGGTTTAAGATAGGAAAAGTGAGTGTTTCAAAGGAAGGGAAAAATCACAACAAGCCACCACCATATTGTTAGGAGTGTGTCTTCCTCTCAGCACGGGTTTAGGCCCATCTTGGGTCAGATTGACCCCTGACTATTTCGCATTTCTGAAAGACTCACCGGGAAACAGTTTCCAAAGGTGACCAGCCAGAGGGGCGGAGACAAGCCCCTATTTCCAAGTCCTTCCTCCAGCAATGAGAAGGCTAGTCCCATTCTCCCCAACGCATTTAGTCATTCGATCAGTCCCCCAGATGGGACCTCCGCGGCATTTCTCCCCCCCCAAGTGGACTCTCCTCACCACACCTGAACCCAGACACCCCCACACTGGGCTACCCTGGTCCCTGTTGGGCCAACCCCACCCAGGCCAGCCCCCAAATATTTGGGCTCTGACTCTGTGCCAGGCTGTCCTCGGTGGGGACTCTTGTCATCAGGCCCAGGCCTGTCACCTGTGTGGTAATGACTTCACACAGAGATGGCCTCTGAATCCCAGTCTCCTCACCCACATTAGGCGAGCCCCCGCCCCCCGTCCCCGTGCTGGCTGCAGGTTTGAGTTGTTCTGGAACGAAAGCAAGGAGTAGGGTTACATCTTTGACTCTGGTCTGGACGTGCCTTTGCCCTTGACATTCCGTCCCAGTGACACTCACAACAGCCTCTGGGGAGGACGCCGGTCACCCCGTGTCCAGACGAGGACTCGGCGCACGGATTCCCTGCCCAGACTCACACAGCTGTGACGGCTGCTCTTCCTCCGAAGCCCCCATCCCGAACCACAAAGCCAGGATCCCACCCCACGTGGTGAGCCCAAAGCGTTCATAACTTCGGAGAGTAACATGATCTAACGACCGCTCGTCAAGCTCCAATAACAACGGTCGCCGCCTTGTACGATGTCCCGGAGACTGGAAGTGTAGGTCACTTCTTGAGCTATAAACCTAGTTTCCAACCTTGGGTCTCATTTCTAGAAAACTCACTGGGAAACAGTTTCCCAAGGTGACCAGCCAGAGGGACGGAGACAAGCCTGAGGGAGCGCCCCATCTCCCGTCCTCCTGGCTGGTGCTCCGTCTTCTGAAGGACCAGGAATTGCAGAGGGGGCTGCTGTGTGTCTCAGCGTGTGGGGGAGCCTCATGGATTTCTTAGTAGGAGAAGCCCTTTCCGGACACCCCCGAGGCAGGCTTTTGGCTCTGGGCCCCCAGTCCTATCATTACAGTTCGGGTTGCCGGAGAGATAGTTTCTAGAAGCTGCAGCATCTGAGGAAGTACTAGAAAGAGCAGGAGCGGGGGTAGAGGCATCCCAGCTCCGAGCCTGCCCTCGGCTGCGTGTGTGAACTTCAGGCAAGGTCCTTACCATCCGCGAGGCTGCTTCGCCTCGGATAACTGAGGGGACAGCTGCCTGCCTCACAGCGTCGTGTGGGGCCAGATCGCCCCCAGCGGTAACTACTGCCCACAGTAATCATCGCCAGAGTCTCTTTTAAAGCTAAAACGGAGACAGGCACTTTGAACAAGAGAAGGTATTTTCTTACCAAAATGTCCCTAAACCAGGGGCACGCAGGTGGCTCCGTCTGTTAAGCGTCTGACCCTTGACCTCGGCTCCGTTCTTGTTCTCCGGGTCATGAGTTCCAGCCCCGTGACGGGCTCTACCCTGGGTGGGGAGCCTGCTTAAAAAACAAAACAAAAAACACAAAATGTCCCTAAATTGGAATATTTTGCGAAAGGAGAAGTAGAAACAGCCTTTTGGGGAGGCGCTTGCCCAGGGCGGAGGCTTTCCAGCATCCTTTCACCAAGAGGCTGCTCAGAGAGGTTGCTTACTTACTTGCTTACTTACCGTCCTCAGGGGATCAGCGCTGGGGAGTAGAGAAACCCATGCACAACACGCCCATGCTTCCTCACTGATGCTTTGCTGTGGATCAAGACAGGCAGAGACCGTCCCCGAATTATGTGGGGTGGGGGCGGGTAGGTGTTTCTGTTTTGTAAAAGCCAAATAATCTTTATATCCGAATGGTTTTCTTTCTTTCTTTTTTTTGAGATTTTATTTGTTTACTTGGGGGAGAGCAAGAGCAAGCGCATAAGCAGGGGAAGCGTCAGAGGCAGAGGGAGAAGCAGACTCTCCACAGAACAGGAGCCCGACGCGGGGCTGGATCCCAGGACCCCGGGATCAGGACCTGAGCCGGAGGCAGACGCTTCACTGACCGAGTTGTACTGCTTCGGCAGTGATGTTGAAGTTTGAACCCTGCGATAGATCAAAATCAAATAAATTTTCGGTCCTGACTAAGGCCTGATTGATTTAGGTTTGGTTGTTCTTGTTCTAGAAGACCAGTGAAGGGCTCGAGCAGGAAGTGTTTCCTCTGGGGCCGCAGCACCGCCTCCGACTGAGCCAGGGAAGCAGCGTCTCGGCCTCGGAGCTGCTCCGGAGCACGGAGGAGCCCCGCCTCCAGGAGCCAGGTACCGCGCGGGGGGCTGTCCTGTCCGCGGGATGAGGCCCTTCCCTCCCCGTCCGGGCAGGGGGTACCACTCATTCATCGTCTGCTACCTCGTTTCCCATTCGGCTGCGAGCTGAAAGATACAACGGTCATTAACAGATACGGATAATGTTTACGGAGCATTCGCTCTGTCTCCTCTCACTTAACCCTCACAGCAACCCAGTGAGGTAGGAACCCTTCTCCTATTTTACAAAGACCCTAAGAGTCGTTCAGTGACCTACCCAAGTACACAGCAGAACCAGACCTTGACTGAGAGAGCCCGTGACATCCCAGACCACAGCCCCCAACGCCACCCCTCCCTGCCTCCCGGTCTCACAGAGGGGCTTGGCATCGACACCCCTAAGCCTGCGTGTTTGCTGAGTCTCCAAGGGTCACTCGGCACACCCCACCCCCTATCCCTGTGTTGTGAACGTGGGAAAATAGACCAGGATGTTTCTTATTCCTCATGATACACGAGCATGGATGGTCCAACCAATAAAGCTTCCCACCGCTCACAGGGACGTGAGGACAGCGCACTCCCGAAGGGTGAAAAACAGAACAGGATCTCTCCAGCCCCGGCAGGTTGCAAAGCTGGAACTAGAGCCCGATGATACTTCTTTTCAATCTCATCAACTGTTTCCCATTAGAGAAATACAATCAGTGTAGCCCATCAATAAGAAGTCACCTTCCTCTTCACCATTTGTGTCTAAAAAGTATCTACAAAACAGATTTCCTTCTTGGAATATAGTAGAGGTCATACGCATCACCTCTGAAATGCAACCCTTTCTACGGAACATGTTAAACCGACGACTACCAGACACAGACGGAAGATGCTGCAAGCCCACGTCTGAGCCCTAACCCAAGCGATGCCTTGTCTTTGTTTTGTTGCCTGAGGCTGGAAACCAGCGTCCCCGGACAGCACCAGCAAAGTGGCCTCATTAGCCACTGCATCAACCCCTCAGTAGTGCTCGCTGTGCCCCCAGGTGTCCCTCCAGAGGCACCCGGTGCCCAGCCCCAGAGAGGAGCCGTCGCCGCCCTCCTGGACCGGATCCAGCGGCTGAGCACCGGCGAAGAGGACAGTCTGGAGAGAATGGAGTCGGAGGGGAGTGACGAGGAGGAGGAAGACGGACAGCAGCTGGTGGTTCTGGACCCCGACCATGTAAGCACGTGCTCCCCGGCCCTGCTGGTGCCCTGACGCAGAGCACGACCAGAGACGCCCCCCGACCGGCTGCTGAGCTGACCGCTGCCCCTGCGCCCCATGCCCAGCCCCCTGCCCCGTGCCACCCTCGCCCACTGGGCAAAACCAGCTCTGTGAACTTTCTCCTCCTTTCCGTTCATTCGCCCAGAGTCAGCAGTCCTCGGCGTTGGCAGTGCTGACATGGGGACCTGGTCACTCTCTGGGGTCGGGCTGTCCGGGGCAGGACCCCTGGCTCCACCCATTAGATGCCAGGAGCGCCCCTGCGCCTTAGCCGTGAAGCCAAAAATGTCTGCAGACATCGGGGAGGCTGGGTGGGGGCGCAGTCACCTCGGTTCCGAGCCCCTGCTTTGGGCGTATCCCCCAGTCTGTGAGGTCCCACGCCCCCCCACCCCACTCTGGAAAGCGGGGAAGGAGAATCCTGATGGGCTGAGCCCTTTTGGAAAGCCGGGTGCTCCCGGGGTGCTCCCGGTGAGAAAGATGGGCTGTTGCTCGGAGCTCTGTCCATGCTCACCTCACCCTGTCACCCCCGGGGAGAAACCAGGACCACCGCCCCAGCTCACTCTGCCATTGTGCCAAAATGCACACTCAGGCCTTCAGCGCCTGGGAGGGGACCGTGGGGGCCCTTAGTCTGGGGCCGCCGGCGCATGTCCTGGGCAGAAGTGGGGCGCCCCCAGCCCGGAAATCCTCTGCACCCCCAGGGAGAGCTCTGGCGGCTTAGGTGGGGCCCTGCCTGGGCGGGCGGGTCACCAGACTCGCTTCTCTGTCGTTTCAGCCCCTGATGGTGAGGTTCCAGGCCGCGCTGAAGAACCACCTCAACCGTCAGATAGAGAATCTGAAGCTGGAGCTCCAGGAGCTGGTGCGTAGCGCCCGACCGGCCTCCCGCGCGGCTGTGCGCCTCCCTCCCCTGACCCGGTTCTCTCCCCGCCGCAGAGCGTGGCCACCAAGCAAAGCCGAGCGCAGCGGCAGGAGCTGGGCATGGATCTCTACGGGGTCCAGCAGCACCTGGCCCGGCTGCAGATGGAGCTGGAGAGGAACCACGACCGGCACTCGACGGCCGCCTGCGCCCGGAGGCGGAGGGAGGAGGAGCTGCAGAGCGCGCGCCTGCTCTACGCCAGGACCTGCGAGGCCGCCGACAACGAGCGCAAAAAGCGTAAGGCTGGGGGTCCCGTGCAGACCCGTGTCTCCGGGTGCCCTCTCCAGCCGCCCGGATCACGCCCCCATGGGGAGCTCATCCCCGAAGGGCATCTCTACGTGCCGACACGGGGCATCCAGAAAAACGGTGTGGCCCCGTCCTTCCACCCCGGTGAGCTCCCAGCCTTTCAGGGAGAGAAGGCAGCGGTGTCTTGAAAGGCACCTGATTGGGCCAAGCAGCTAGGAAAGCGGACGGAGAGAAAAGGGGAAGAGGCTGGCAGGCGGCGGGGCGTGGGCAGGCTTTAAATAAGCTGAACACAAGAGTGAGGCCACCCCCAAGCACAGCGTCTTACCCAAGCCAGCCAGTGGCCCCGGGGACGGCGGCAGCCAGGAGGCTTGGGACCAGATGAGGCAATAGGGCTCCTCCTAGTCAAACACCCACACCCCTGCACAGGCCGGGCTCTCGGCCCCGAGAATCCCCACTTTGCTCGTTCTGCTGTGAATATTTCGGTCAGTGGGTCTTTTTTGTTCCAAGTTGGTTTATCCACTGCGTGTGGTTACCACAATGGGGAAAACGACCTACACACATCCGGGGGAAAACAGAACCACACGACACCCCACGTGTGGCTGCAAAGAGGCACTTCGGACCCCGAGCAATGCAGAACTTTCTGGATTGACCGAGTCGGGCTGAGAGCTCCTTTATCAAGCACCCTCCCTGACGGGCACCAAATCAACAAAAAATACTGAGAAAAGAAGAACCCGACATTCGTGCAAAAGCAATAAAGAATCACGGGCTCCGCAGGGACAGAATTTAGACTGGCTCAAAGAGGGCATGGCCCCCCACATGGTCCACGCCAGCCCCCCTCAGTGGAGCCAGGCTTCTGGAGACAGGCAGACATCTTCTTGGACTTTGTGTCCTTTCTGGAGGTCACCAGGACACAGAAACAGATGCTGTCAACCAAGCAAGGATTCCAGAAACATCCCCCGCTCTCCCTTCCAAGTGCTAGGGACGTGGGTGCTGCCGCTGCCAGGAAACACGGGGTTTCCCACGGGAGAACGTTCTCGACTGCACACCTCCCCTGACAGGAAGTCCCTGAATCTTCCCGTCAAAACCCGAGTGCTCGGCAGCACCCCCAGGTTCCAGGGGTTCGGGCTGGACAGACAGAGTGGACGCGTCCACAGGCACAGGCTGTGGAGAAAAACAAGAGAGCGTGAGATTGTAGAGGATATCCCAGCAGTAGAACGAGAGCGGACCGTTAGGAAAAAGGATGCTTGGAATTAAATAAAATAACCCTCTCCCAGAACAAACAAAATTCACTCAACAGACAGAGGGATACTGCAGAAAACTGAACTTGAAAACCAAAAGGCCAGTTTGAGGAATTCTTCCCCGAATTCAGAGTGAAAACCCCAAGCGGTGGACGTTTGAGAAGAAGATACAAGACATGGGTGTGAGGTCTGGGACCGCGGACGCCCATCAGACGAGGTCCCAGGAGGTCAAGGGCGCTCACGGGAGACCTCAGAGGAGAACATCTGGGCGAGCTCAACCAAGGTGAGTCCTGGGATATAAAGGCGCCCGGGGGCCGGACAGCTGGAAACCAGAATGAACACGCCTAGACACAGCTGGTGAGATTTTCAAACTCCAAAGCTAAAGGAAAAAATGCTGTTGGCTTCCAGGCCGGACAGTATCCGACTGCAGCAGGCGGAGAGCAACCCGCTGACCCTGGCAGGAACCCAGGGCGACTCGGTCACCAGGTCACACAGCCAGGCCCACACCCTCCGTCCCCTGTGGAACTGTCCTGCCAAGGGCTGGGATTTTGTGTTTCTTTCCTTGGTTTTGTTTTTTTTTATGAAACCTTCCAGATTATCTAATGTGCATTCGGGGCCGAGAATCACAGGTACAGACATAAACGACAGGGTCGGCGCTGCTCGGTTGAAACCCCGCTCCGCGCCTAGTCCTCATTAACGGGAAATCAAACATCCCCCTCCAGAGGCTGAAAAAGGGCAAAGAAGCCAAACGAAGCAGGAAGAGGGAGTTAATTAAGTAAAACAGCTGAAACTTGTGCAAAAAAAGGAAGTAAGTTGGCCTGATAGATAAAAATACTCCGTTTTTGAAATGACCAAGACGCCAATGAACTTGGGCAAACCGGGCAGGAGCAGGCAGGCTGTCCGTCACGGAGCAGCCCAGGGAGTGGAGACGGTTCAGAGGGACTGTCGCTCTTCTTTTCAAGACGGCCGTGCTGGAGACCGGGTTCCTCACTGAAGAAACTGAAGACGTCGTCAGACTTCGATTTCCCTGAAGCCACCAGCTTGTTGGTTACGGGCGCGTCTCCCCTGCTAACCGAGACAAGAACAGACGCCCCCGCACTGCCCAACCCTCCGGGGGGTGGGAAATCTGGGAAACTTCCCTGGCACGTGTTACAACGCCGAGTGCGGCCCGGCCTGTGGATGCCTCCAACACAGACACGACACAGCGGTCCCACCAGCCAGGCGAGAAAATCCTAAATGAAATAGTAGCAAACGGAGTTCGGCCACATTTATTGAAAGAGAAGTACCTGGTTCTCAAGAAGGGTTTTCCTGTGGGATGTGGAGTCATTTCAAATTAGGAAAGCTGCTAATTTAATGCATTTGATTAGTAAGTTATAGGAGGGGGAAAACAAAGGATTTTCGGGGTCTGGGCTAACACTTGCTGTCGATCCCGAACTAGGGTAGAAGGAAAGTTCCTTATAATGTTTTCAGAAATGAGCCAGAAAGCTGTCCTGGGTGGGAACCACTGGAGAAGGGCCAGGCTAGGAACAGGAGGGAGACGGGGAAGCTGCCGGCACCGTGGGCCCAGCCTTGGAGTCTCCAGCTGGCAGAGTAAATGAGGGGAGACTTCGGGACACGAAATGCTCACGCTCTACCTATCATATGACCATTTACCTAGAAGATCCAAGATTACCAATTAAAAAAACAAAACAGTACTAGAAACAGTAAAGAAGGTAAAGTAGCTGAATGCCAGATCTAGCATTTTCTCCTATCCCAGTGATATCTAGTTAAGAATTAAATTGTTTTTTTAAAAAACCCTCATCTACCAGGGTCTTAACGACCATAAAATACTTAGAATAGACCTAACAAGAAGTGAGTGAGTCTTTCCAGAGAAGAACAGCCCAATTTTGCTAAAGGACATAAAAAAGATTTTAATAAATAAATCTCCTGTGTCAGTGGGAGGGAAGCCCCACGACACGGTCCCGGTCCGCACGCCGCGCAGTGCTGTTCCCGCTAAAGCCCACAGCGGGGTATTTTGGGTGACCTTAAACTTATTGAACATAGTCATTAACTTACTCATTTTCAAGAAGTAATCATTCCAAAGTCGAGAGCTCCGGGGTGGGCAGTCTGCCGCCTCCCCCTCCCCCAGATCCCGGGACCCTCGACCGAGCACCCGGGCTATTGGTTCTCATGTGTTCCTTTAAAGACATTTTTCTGTAGCGTGCGAGAGAGGATTCCTGACCAGTACGTGAAGTGCTCCTCACCCTCCACAAATTGGTCTGATTAAACGCACAAGGCTACCCGAGAAAAAGTTGAAAAGGAGAGTTACCTGCAGAGAAAGTGTCCTACCAGGTGTCCTAACACGGTGTCAGTCCACCAGACCGGCACCGAGGAGCAGAGCCCAGGGGAGGAAGGTGGAGAGCAGAGGCTCGCGTGGGAACCGCGTCCGCAGGCTCGGTAAGCAGACAGACGGCGTCTTTGAGCCACTGCGTCTTTGCCTGACCGTTTGGTCTTCGAAAATGCATCCTTAGACCCCGTTTCACAGAGAACAAGGTCAGCTGCAGCAGGTGTCCAGGAAGTCACAGGCATCGGACGAGCGCGTCAGGCCGCCGGAGGGGCTGCTGTCGCTGATGTCTCGGGCTGGGCGGGTCTCCGGAAGCCTGATGTGACGGACGAGGCCTGAGGGGGGACTTGGAGAGTTGTGCTGATGCAGAAACCTAAGACGTATGGAGAAGCATGACGAACACGAGCTGGGAGCAAACCCCGCCTGCACATCGGTGACAACCTCTGTGTGTCCCGGGTTGCTCTTCTGCTGCCCGGAAACAAATTCCCACAGACGTCGGGGCCCGCACACGCCCGTGTGTCTGCACACTCACGCGGCCCGAGGTCGGAGTCCTGATGCGGCCGGCTGGGCCCCCCACGTGGGCGTCTCGAAGCTGAGCACTCGTGCTGGTGGGCTGCGTCTCTCGGGAACACCCGGGAAAACCCGACTCCGGCCCGGTTCGTGCTGTTGGCAGAATTCAGCTCCTCAGAGCCGGAGGACCGAGGGTCAGCTCCCTCAGGGGGCTGTCGGCAGGGGCCGTTCTCGGCTCCTGGAGGCCGTCCACGTCCCTTGCCTTGTGCCCCTTCCCTCTTCGAGTCAGCTTTGCAGAGAGTTCCCCTCTCAACAAGTCCCTTCACCTTGCAAATCTCCCTCACTTTGTCTTTTGCCACTGGCTGGACACCACTCTCTGCTTTTGAAGGGCTCGCCCGCTTAGGCCAGGCCCACCGGTACGTTCCTTTGGGACAGATAACGCAACATCATCGCAGGAGTGACAGCAGGGCGCAAAGGCCAAGGGACGAGTTCTGCCCATCCTGCCTTTACTGCATCAAGGGTTCCTAGAAGCCGCCCAACGAGAGACAAGCGTCCCAGTAGCCGTGTGGCCGAGGACATGAGCAAGGGATTTGAAGAAGGGACAAACACGGTCACGAAAATGGGGAAACTCGCCTCAGCTCTGCTGACACTAGCGCAAGCGCACGCGGGCGTTGGAAATAGTGACCTTCCACTCCTCAGCCAACCCGGAAGCAGAGCGGGCGGTCGAACTGGCCTTAAGGAAGGGTTGACGTGAGTCTCGCCCGTTTCAGGTGGGAGGGCGAACGGTCAGCTCCGCGGCTGCGGGTCTTGTTTTCTCCAAGTCCTGGGGGCTGGAGGTCCGAGAGCCAGGCGTGGGGAGCGCCGGCTCCGCCCGAGGCCTCTCTCCTGGGCTTGTCGCTGGCCGGAAATCTGCCATCTGGCTCTGAGTGGGGAGCGGACGGTGCTGTGCTGCTGAGGCCCGGCGCCCAGGACAGCCCTAGCACTCCCGGCCTGCACCGCCACGAGGCCATTTCAGTCCCGGGGGCGGGCAGGAGGCCCTGGCTGAGCTCAGCGCCCCCTTGGGCGGGTGTCCTCTCAGGGTGCAGGACTCCCAGACGCCCGACGTCTACGCGGCAAGAAACGAGCCAGAAACAGGAGGCCTCGTGGCCTGCCGGGTCTCAGCAGGTCCTCAGACACGGGGAGGGCCTCTAAGCCACGGCGGGCGCTGGAAGGCCGCTGACGGTGGCTGGACGGGGGTTACCTGCATTTCCGTCTCTCCCACCAGACTGCAGGGCTGTGATGGCGAAGTCTGGGTCTTCACGGTCTGGAAGCCGCAGGCTCCCAGGCGGGGTGGCTGCTGGAGCCCTGGGCCCCGAGACGACGTGTGTGGGACACTGAGCGCCACGCCTCCCTCCCCCCACAGTGGCGGCTCTGCAGACCGAGCTGGACAGCCTGGCCCTGCACCTGTTCTACATGCAGAACGTAGCGCAGGACGTGCGCGGCGACATCCGCGTGATGCAGCAGGTGGTGAAGAAGTCGGAGGCGCAGCGGCCGCGGGCGGAGGCGGAGAAGCAGCAGCAGGTGCTCTGAGCCCTCCCCACGGTGCCTTGCCCCCCACCGCACCCCCAACCTTCCACTTCCAGGAGACCCGCCCCCTGGCGTCTGGCGTGGGAGGGGCTCGCGGGCTCGGGTGGGGCGTCGGGTGGGGCGTTGGGTGCGGCGCGCAGGAACGGGTCCCCTTCGCAGGACCTGCACGTGGACCAGCTCACCAGCAGAGCGCACCGGCTGGAGGAGGAGATCGCCCTGCTGGAGGCTCAGAGCTGCGCCCAGGCCGAGGACACGCGGGCGCTCCGGAAGGCCGTGAGCGAGGTAGGAGCCGCCCCGCACCGTCGCCCCCCGGGCCAGGGGATCACGGGGCCGCGCCCCACTCAGCCCGCGGGATCCCAGCGTGTCTCCCCAGCCGGCCGGCCTGCGGCTGCCCCACAGCGGGACGCGGTGGTTCCTCTTCTGCACGGCCGGTGGCAGCCCGGGAAGCCGGACACCTGGGTCTGCTTGTCGGCCGGATCCTCGCTGGAGAGGCCCCTGGTCCCCCAAGGGGGCCGAGCCCGGCCGTGGGCGCATGGCCAGAGCGGCCCTCAGGGCAGCTCCACCTTCCGAGACCAACAGGCGGAAACAGCAGCCACGTCGTCTTATTTTGTTGGTCTCTGAGTCACTCTCGTGTGCGGGAACGTGGAGGACACAAGCCGCTTTTACGGGGAGAAGAAAACACTTGCAGAAATGGACAGGCCCACGTGGGCCCACGTGGGCAAGTGCCCTGGGCCCTCCAGCCTGGGGATCTAGAAAGTGTTCTGATCAGAATCCCAGAACAAAAGAGGCAGTTTTTATTTTTTAAATATTTTTAAAAAGATTTTATTTATTTATTTGACAGAGAGAGACAGTGAGAGAAAGAGCTTGGGCAGGGAGAGGGGGAGAGGGAGAAGCAGGCTTCCTACAGAGCAGGGAGCCTGATGCGATGCGGGGCTCCTTCCCAGGACGCTGGGATCACGACCTAAGCAGCATATGCAGACGCTTAACGACTGAGCCCCCCAGGCGCCCCAGGAGGCAGTTTCTAGTTAGGAAGAGATTCTGAGGTTTACCCGAAGCATACATTTGGAGGCCTGGGCAGGAGTTGTCTGGGAAAGGGAAGCTCGGGAGGGGTTTTGCCGGGAACAGGGGTGTCCTGAGATGTGGGGCTTGTGGGAAGGCCAGAAGAGGCCCAGAACCCCCGGGCTGGTGCCCCTCTGAGTGTCACCCACTCTGAAGCCTGGAGGCCGGGACGGACGGGCCGTGGAGCCCACGAGCAGAGCCCCGGCGGGAGCAAACGCTTGCAGGAAACTTGGGTGTGCTGTCAATCAGTGGAGAACACAGGAATCTTGCCCAACGGAGTAGGGAGCGTTGGTTCATCATTTGGGGAAAAATTAAATCTTTTCTCATACCAGACACGAAAATGAATTCCAGATGGGATCAAGAATGTAAATGGGAACATGTACTGGAAGAAAATACAAGAAAAATGGGCTTCAAATCCGGAGTTGCAGAGGCCTTTGGAAGCCTAGCCCCGAGAGCAGACCCCCTTAACGGAACCCGTGGGGAGGGTGAGGCAGGCCCACCATGGAGCCTGGGGACTGAGGGCGTCACCAGCAGAGTGAAGAAGGGACACCCGCCCAGGAAAGACAGCCTTTCACCTACGAGTGCCTTTGGTGGTGGCAACAGATCGTACAAGTCAGTAGGAAATGCCCGGCGCTACTACGGGACGGTCGTGGGTGTAGGCACAGGCTTGTGTCTCTCAGTGACTTCTGCCCCTCGCTGCTGGGTGTGTCCCCGCCAGGCAGGGCAGCCCTGCGTCCCATTCACTTTGCCTTCCCGCACCTGGAACGGCACAGGCCACAGCAGGTGCACCACAGACACCGTGATAGAAGGGAACCAGCACAGAGGGGACTGGCCCCCCCGGCTGGTCGTGAAAACACATGGGATCCCATGCACCCACCCCACCCCGAAGACTCCCCTGCCCCCTTCCAAAATACCGCCTGGGCCTCATTCCAAAGAAACTACTCCAGAAGCAATCAGAAATTTTGTGCATTAAAAACTCCACAAAGTGAATAGTGATTCACTGGGGACGCCTTGTTTGGTTCAACAGCAAAGTCCCAAGGGCAGGGCGTTAGCCGCAAAAGTCAGGATATATCCCAACAATCAAATAGACCCTTGCTGATATGGAACCCTGGGTACAATGTGCTAATTTTTAATTCCAGGCTATAAAACAACATAGATAATATGATTTCACACACACGTGCACACACACACACACACACACACACACACACACACACCAGGGCCCAGCGGATGCTCCCACGGAGCTACAGGTCATTCTCGACAGCTCCGGCTCCTACGGGAAGGGGTGTCAGGCACGAAGGCTGTGCCCATCTCTTGTGACCGAAACTCCAGTCTGTGGACGGTGCTCACGGTGAGAATCAGCGACACCTCCCAGCCCCAGCGTCCGGGGTCTGGGTGTGACGGGTGTCATCCCTGCTGGCTCCCATCATCTCCTCCTCCTGGAGCCCTGACGTGAGGGCCTTGGGGCCCGGAGTCAGGGCTCGGCTGGGTGTTTCGCTGTGTCTTTAGACCTGTATTATTTCAGCACGTGCCGTTTTGCTGGGCGGGGTCAGAAAAGCAAGGGTCACACTGGGGAAGGAGATGCTCCAGGACGTCTGGGGCTTTTCAGACATCCTCCTGGGGCCTTGATCGGAATGAGGTTGGACCAACGTCCCCGTAACCCCGGCTCCTCCCCGCAGGCCTGCATGGAGATCGACGCCATCAACATGGAGAAAAGGCACGTCCTGCAGCAGTGGGCAGCCTGCCTGGTGGGCATGAAGCACCGCGACGAGGCCCACAGGACCATCCAGGAGGCACTGAGGTATGGGCACACCCAGGATGGCCTCTGGCCGCCCTTCAGGGGCACCACGGTGTGGGGGCTGGTGGCACAGGGCGACAGGTGGACATTCAGATCGCTGCACTCACACCTCCCCAGGTGCGCCCACAGCGCTTCCTGCTGGACCCGCTGGGACAAAGGGGTGCACCTGCGGCCCCACAGCCCCGGCTGCCGCCCTGAAAGCTCCCTATTATTCACCAAGATCCAGCGTTTTCAGACTCTCCGTGGTACCGGGACAGTAGAGCTTTCGTTCTCAGGCTTCCTGGGAAGATTAGGACAAACGGTGGGAGAAGGAGAAAGGGGTGTTTATCTCTGGGAGAGAAGGTCTCCCCCTCCTTTGCTCTTCACCACCTGTGTGCGGAGACCATCCCGGATCCCGTCTTAATCTCCCCGCGGGGGGGAAGGAAGAGGGCCCTCCTGCAGTCCCTAGGTGACGGGGACCCCGGCGCGGGGCGGAGGGCAGGAAGGAGGGAGTGAGCCACTCTCGGCGGCTCTGCATCTCCGGGGCTTGGACAGTAGGAGACTTTTCTCCTTTTTGGTCCTGCAATTAAGAAGAAAGCGAAACAAAACCACCACCCTCCCCGAACAAGGCACACACACACACAGAAGTAGCACGCCGCTGCGCACACACTGTGAACGCCTGGCTTTTCTCATTTGCCAACCTGCCCGGGAGACCTTTCCCGATCTCAGCATGGCGTCGGGTCATTCCTTCCTTTCCCAGCGTGACTGGGGGTGGCTTCCAACCAGGTGCGGCGGGTCCTCCCACTGTCTCCGCTGATGGGTCTCACCCGCGTCCCGGCTTATGACAGTGTGTGCTACGTGTGTTGAGCCCGGAGTTCTGGGGGGCATCCGTGCACGGATCTGCCAGGTGGTTCCCCAAAAGGCCGTGACAGTCAAACCCCACAGGGGGTTCCAGAGCCCGGCGAGAACTCGGCCATTTGGATGGCGCCCATCAGACTAACGGGAGGAAAAAAAAACATGTTTTGAACACTTATTTTTTTTACTCTCTCCCTTTTTTTTTTAAGATTTTATTTATTTATTTGGCAGACAGAGATCACAAGTAGGCAGAGAGGCAGGCAGAGAGAGAGGAGGAAGCAGGCTCCCCGCTGAGCAGAGAGCCTGATGCGGGGCTTGATCCCAGGACCCCGGGATCATGACCTGAGCCGAAGGCAGAGGCTTTAACCCACTGAGCCACCCAGGCGCCCCGTCTCTCTCTTTTTTAAATTTTTTTCAAGATTTTATTTATTTATTTTTTAAGACTTTATTTATTTGTCAGAGAGAGTGAGCACAGGCAGAGGCAGAGGGAGAAGCAGCTCCCTGCTGAGCAGAGAGACCGATGTGGGACTCGATCCCAGGACACTGGGATCATGACCCGAGCCAAAGGCAGAGGCTTAACCAACTGAGCCACCCAGGGGTCCCTCAAGATTTTATTTTTAAGTAGTCTTTACATCCGACGTGGGGCCCAAAGTCACAACCCCGAGATCGAGCGTCTCCTGCTCCACTGGCCGAGCAGCCGGGGAACCCCTAAATACCGTGTTTTTAAACGAGGCGCACGTGGAAGGTTGGTTGGGCCTTTTAGCAGAGTGAGTGCTCACACACACACACACACACACACACACACACACGACGCCCCCGATGACCGTAATGGAAGGTCTGGTCCAGTGTCCCTCCTAAAACTGCACCCAGAGGAGCGAGGTCCACCCACATGGCCCCCGCGGGATCCTGTGAGAGTCGTAACCGCAGAGACGCGCCATCTGCATCCATACGGGTCCGAGGAAGGAAGTGGGACCCATCCCCAAATTAACCTACCGTGTCGCTCGCCCCTCGCAGGCCAGGTCCGCGACTGAACTAAACACCCCACAACCCGGCAACGTGCAGACTGTTTAGAAGACGCAGAAGCCCGCGGCTCAAGGCCAGCACCCTGGTCGCGGTCTGGGCACAGCAGGACCCTTTACCAGGGGAGCCCCCGGCCCAGAAGCCGGGTTTGCTATCAGGTCGCGGGTTCATCTGTGTCCTCGGGGTTAGCTCACGGGGATCGGGGTCACCAGAGGCTGATGTGAGACGAGAATGCCCCGCTGTGCGTGTCCGCTAGGAGATGTGAGGGCCAGAGAGGCTAGCGCTTGACCCTTGGGCCCACAGGGTCTAGCCCATAGGAAGGAACACAGGGCTGGCCAGAACCGGGTCGCTGCTCAGGGAGTGATGGGGCCCCGGGCCCTGCCGGACTCCCGCTTCTTCCCACAGCCCCGGGCAGTCAGCCCGCATGCTCGCCTCTGGCTGCTCCTGCCTTGGTGGCCCTTTGCCGTCACCCGCCCACCCCTCCTCCCATCTGACTCCCGTGGGATTTTCCCCCATAACATGACGCCCTCACTCGGGTTCCAGCCAAATTCTGCCCTTTCTCTTTTTCTGGACCACGGTGTCTCTGCATCAATGCTGAGTCTACAGTTTAACTCTCAGGAGACACTCTGATCTCCCAGAGCTTGGGTGCGGGGGGGTGGGCACCTTGACATGGTCCCATGGGTCTCGTCTGTGAGCTGCACGTTGGGCGGAAAGCTGGAACGTTTCTGGTCTGGCCTTTCTTGCTGGTTTCCCTGTGCCGCGGGGCATGGGGCCCTGTCAGGAATACACGGTTGGTTTAGCTCAGCTGCCGGGTCCAGAGTCCCTTGGCCCCGGGATGTTAAGCTGACCCAAGGGGCCTCCAGACCCCCCAAGAAAATTCCCTCTCAGCCCTTGAATGGATCAGGCCCGACGCGTGGGCCACGTCCCAGATTCTACCCGTCTGTTCCGTTTATTTTCTATCAGTATCTGTTGATCAAGGAAATTGTTTTGTTTTAAGAATTTAAGGGGTGCGGGGCGCCTGGGTGCTCAGTGGGTTAAGGCTCTGCCTTTGGCTCAGGTCATGATCTCAGGGTCCTGGGATCGAGCCCCAAGTCGGGCTCTCTGCTCCGCAGGGAGCCTGCTTCCCCCTCTCTCTCTCCGCCTGCCTCTCTGCCAGCTTGTGATCTCTCTCTGTCAAATAAATAAATAAAATCTTTTTAAAAAAGAATTTATTTATTTATTTGACAGAGAGGGGGCACAAGGGGGGGAGCAGCAGAGGGAGAGGGAGAAGCAGGCTCCCCGCTGAGCAGGGAGCCTGATTCCCCATAATCAAGGATGTTCTTTTTTTTTTTTTTTTTAAGATTTATTTATTTGACAGAGAGATCACAAGTAGGCAGAGAGGCAGGCAGAGAGAGAGGAGGAAGCAGGCTCCCTGCAGAGCAGAGAGCCCGATGCGGGGCTCGATCCCAGGACCCTGAGATCATGACCTGAGCCGAAGGCAGCGGCTTAACCCACTGAGCCACCCAGGCGCCCCTTAAAGTATCTTTTTAATTTTTATTTCATTTTTTTAAACTATTATCTTTTTTCTTTTTTCAGTAGGCTCCATGCCCAGCATGGAGCCCAGGGTAGGCTTGTTTTTCAGGATGGCAGCCAGAACATCCAAGGTCTCCATGTGTAGGCTTCCATGTCGAGGGAGAAATAAGACCTTTTCCAGAAACTCCTTCTAATCTCTTTTGAGCCTAATCCCATCAAGTTTCATTCCCACCACTCCGTAGGAACCATGGTACTACATTGACTAAATGGAGTGATCAATTCTGTCTTCATGTGACTTGACTTATCAGCATGTGATACTGCATTTTTTGGTCTGTTTTAAGCAGGCTCCATGGTCAAAGTGGAGCCCAGCTCAGGGCTTGAACTCACAACCCTGAGATCAGGACCCGAGCTAGGGTCAAGAGTCAGATGCTTAACTGACTGAGCCACCCAGGTGCCCCCCTAAAGTGTGTTTTTTAAAAAATAATCTTCGTCAAGGATAAGTGATCACACTGTAGGAAATCTGAAAAACAGAGAAAAAGGTTCACAATACCACCATCTTTTTCCTTCGGGGACAATGACAATTTATTAGCATTTTGGGCACTCACAGGCATCTCTTGTCCCGCACGCATGTCTTACCACGCGTTCAGACTTCTGTGCTGCAGTTTGTGACTGTGTCTTTTTAAATTGGATGTCTTATTTTTATTGTCAGATTTTAGACATTTATAAGGCTGCTACTTCCTGAAAAAGAAAATGAGTAGCTTTTTTATTTTAGGTTGGGTTTGTTGAGGCTAATTTATGTGCAGATTTCTTATGTACAAAAGTTCTCCTTCGCCCGTGCCCAGCTCTGCGAGCACGGCAGATGGGCAGAGGCAAGTACTCCCCGGGCCCTCAAGATGACGGGCCGTTTCCTTCATCCTCAAGTCCCATCCTCTCCCCACCGCCAGCCCGTGCCAGCCCCGATCTGCTGTCTGTCCCGCCCGCCCCGTCATTCCCGGGAGGTCCCGTGGATGGAATCACACAGTGCAGCCGCGCTCGCCGGGCTCCTTCCCCTCCGCACACTTCTGAGCGTCATCCCCATGTGGGACGGTGCCAGCGCGGCCGCGTGTCTCGTTACTGCCAAAGACACCGCCGCCGTGTGCACCAGGTCACCAGCTGACGGGCTTCCCCATTGTTTCTGGTCCGGGGTGTCGTGGGCAGAGCTCCTGGGCAGCGTGGACGCATCTGGGCGTCTGGTGTGGCCGTGTGTTTCCGCGTCCCCTGGGGGAGCGCCCGGCCTGGGACTGCTGGTGAGCGTGCATTTGACCTGGTCACGAACGTCCAGTGTTTTTCCCAATCTCGTTTGTTCCATTTTGCGCTCCCTCCAGCAGCGGGTGCGACTCCCCCGTCCTCACCAACACTGGCTGTTGTCAGTCATTTTAACTTTAGCCACGAGTCGGGCAGTCATGGTATCACCGGAGGTTTAACTCTGCAATTCCCTGGCGAATGACGAGGTTGAGCACGTTCTCACGCGCTGACCTGCCCCCCAGAGACCTTCTTTTTTATATTGAGGGGCTCCTCTCATTACTCGCTCAGAAGAGATCTTCATGTATTCTAGATCCAATGCCTCTCTCAGACGTGTGCTCTGAGCATATTTCCTCCCAGCCTGTGGCTTTGTCTTCCCATTCTCACGACAGTGGCTTCAGAAGGACAGAGGCTTAAACGTTGATGAAGCCCAGTTAATTAATTTCTTAGCTCATGCTCTTTGTGTCCTCTTGAAGAAATCTTTGACGCGAGGTCCTGAAGCTCCCTCCGTGTCTTCTGCTAATTCTTGCCTGTGGGTACGCAACCATCCCCAGTTAACATCCATTGCGGCAGGAGACCCAAGTTCAGTCCATTTGCCCACAGTCCCAGCACCGCCGCTGAACAGACCGTCCTCTCTCCATTGAAAGACCTTGTCCCCTTCGTCAAATATCAGTTGGCCACGTGTGTCTGTGTCGGTGTGTCTGTTTGTGGGCTCCTGATTCTGCTCCCTCCACCAGTAAAACCACACGACCTGATAATGACAGCTTTATACAAAGTCTTAAAATCAGATCGTGGGGTCCTTGTTCTTCTGCAAAATTATTTGGGCAATTTGAAGTCCTGTAGATTCCCATATATAATTTTAGAATGAGTGTGGCAATTTCTGGAAAAAAATATACTTACTATGATTGTAATTAGAATTGCATTGAGGCTAAAGATCTTTTGGGGGAGAACTAACGCCTTAACGATGGTGAGTCTTCTGCTGAGTAAACACGGCACATCTCCCCGGTATCTTTTTTTTTTTTTTGCTCCCCGCTGAGCAGAGAGCCCATTGCGGGCATCGATCCCAGGACCCGAGACCATGACCTGAGCCAAAGGCAGAGCCTTAACCCACTGAGCCACGCAGGCGCCCCTGATTTTTGAATAAGAACTTCGAGTAAGATGCTACCAGTGGAGAGAAGCGCGGCTGCAGGACGTCTCAGAATGCAGGGAAACAATGTGTCACACGCATGTGAAGATGCTGCTATCCAGCACCCGTGTGTCTGCCGTGGTGTTAGTTTCGGGCATCTGCACGGCCAGTGTGCAGAGGGGGACCGAGAGTCAGGAGCGACACCCACAGGTGCTCCTCCCAGCCACGCCACGCACGTGGCCACTGGCTGGCAGCTCAAGGGCTCGGAGCTCCCGCGTCCGTGTGCATGAAGTCGGATTAGCGCACTCCCTTTCTGGGATCGCGCCCCTGACCCGCGAGGGTGGCGGGATCCGGCCCCGCAACAATGCCTGCCGCCTCCAGCCCGTCTCCCTTACTCTCTACCCATCAAAGTGGGCAGCGGTTCTGTGACTAGGTCCGGAAACAGGCGTCGCGATGGGCTGCTGCTAAGAGCTGGGTCCCCGTTCGTCCCTCCCTCCCGGGCGAGACCCTCCACGCGGGCAGAGCCCGGGCACGGGCGCTCTGAGGCCCCAGCTTTGCTCTCTCACTCCCGGCAGCGAATGCCAGCACCAGATCCTGTCCATCGACGGGGAGATCGAGGCCTACAAGAAATCCATCACGAAGGAGGAAGAGAAGAACGAGAAGCTGGCGAGCATCCTGAACCGCGAGGAGACAGAGGCGGGCCTGATGCAGAAGCTCACGGCGCAGAGCCTGAGCCAGCAGGAGGCGCTGCAGAGGGAGTTCAACGCCTACCGGCTGGCGCTGCAAAACACAGAGGACGCGCTGGGCAAGGCCCAAACGGTACGACCGCGTCCCCCACCCCTGCACGGCGTGTCCCCGCGGCCGCCCCCACACAGCCCTGTCCCTGCCCCTTCCTTCCTGTCCAGGAGTACGCGGCCAGCACGGGCGACCTGCAGTCGGTCCAGCAGACCACCCAGCACGAGCTGGAGCTGCGGAGGAGGATGGACGCCTCCATCGTGGAGAAGCTGCAGGAGCACCTGACCTCCAACAAGATGACCAAGTTCTTCCGCCAGCTCATCCTCAAGCTGCAGAAGCGGAAGACCAACCTGGTGGGCCATCCCCACGCGGCGGCCCTGGGGGCGCCTGGGCTGGCGGGTCATGGGCGGGGGACGCGGGCCGAGCGAGGGGCCCTCAGCCGGTCTGCTCACTTGTCACTTAGCTCTGGTGGCACCCACGAGCCGACACGCTCACACGCGCGCGCACACTCGTGTGCACACGCGATCCCACGCAGGCGCCCACGTGGGCGCGCACGTGGACACACCCGTGTGCCTCCTCCGTAAACAGCGTCCGACTCCTTTATCAGATGTCAAGTCTATCCTAGTCCCAGTCTCCTGCGTTTCACCGAAATACGCCGCAGAGAGGAAGGCGCACGTCCCCACGGGCTTTCTCCCCGGGCAGAGGCTGTTTTAGTTCACTTTTTGGCCACATCCAACTAACATTTTCCGTGAAATGTTCCTCAAAAACCTACATTTTCCTTTCTGCATGCCATTTCGTCACACAGACGAACGCATCATGCTTGAAAATCCTCTGCGGAGACACCTGAAGGTGTTTCCAGGTTCTAAACATTGTAAACAACTCAGCTCTGGACGTGCTCGCCGGACGTCTTTGTCCACATTCGTGAGGAGAAGCTGCTACGCAAAACCCAGGCTCGCAGGGTGGGGTCGCAGAGCCCCCGGACCTCTGCCCCACCAGGCGAGGCGCCCTCGTGGCCTGGGGACCTCCTCCAAGAAGAGCTCTCTCTTGCTCTCCCTGGGGTCTTGCTTCACTCCAAGCCGTGGTCGGGGGTCCCTGTACCCTTCCTTGAATCATTTCTTTGCCTCCCATGGTGTGACCCCCTCCGCGTCCTCTGCCTCGGTGGGCCCCCCTGCGGGACCCACGGAGACCACCGCGGCCTGCACCAGGCCTAGGACACAGCCCAGCAGACAGCCTGCCCCAGGGCTCCGCTCAAGTCTCAGGAGGAGGGAGCCCTCTCGCCCTGCCCACGCGTAGCAGCAGCTACACAGAGCTTCCTTTCTCTCCAGACTACCAGAAGCTTCCATCCGAGGGGCAGGAGTGGAGGGAACGTGGGTCCCTCCCAGCCTGGGGTTAAGAGCATGAGTCGGGCTCCCGTGTGATCCTGGGCTCGGCCTTTACTCTCTCCCTGTGTGAGACACCTGGCAGGCGTTAGAGCATCCGATCTAACCGTGGTTACAGTGACGGCAAAGGTGGGGGGAGCCAGAAGCTGTGCCCCTGCATGCCAGCGACTGATGGCCATTGTCCCCTGCATGTCAGCGACTGATGGCCATTGTTGGCAGGAGGAGGCTTGGCTGAGACAGGTGGCAGGGCTCCCCTGTCCTTCTGGGAGGGCAGGGCTGCTGTCTACCTGGCCGGCAGCCCGAGGCACCCCATCCCTCCCAGACCTGGGAGAAGGGCAGCTTGCCCCTGGCCTGGTCATAGCAAGGAAGTGGGGAGACAGGGCCGGAACCAAGACTGGACTCAGCTGGGTCTCCGTGGGAGGTCCTGTGTAATGCTGGGGGCGTCCCGCTCATCCTTTCTCTGGGAAGTCAGGGCAAGACCACCCCCTGGGAGCAAAACTCCAAGCCAACGAGCACGGTGTGCGTGAAATCACCCGCCAGTCCTTCGGGGAGGCTGCGCTCGTAGATCCCCAGACCCCCAAGCCCCCCAAAGCCCCCAGGCCCCCAGGCCGCCAGCCACCCTTGCGGGTGGTACACACACTACCAGCAATGTCCAGAGGAGGGCAGTAAAGAGTCTCGGTCTCACAAATTTGTCCATTATGATTGCCCCAGAGATGCAAGTCAAGCTCTTTAAAGGGGGCACTTTTTCCAAAATGTTAAAAAAAAAACAAACCCCAAAAAACTTGGGATCTGGAGGTGGTCCAGAAGGAGGGCAGGCACAGGTCTGCAAGTTAGTTCAGGAGCGGCCAGGGTGGTCTCAATGAGAGGGAACGGTCCGTCCGGAGCCCCGTGGGGCGGCAAGCACGGGGGGCAAAGAGGAAGGGGGAGCCCCTGTGGAGACCCTATCCCGGATGGTCCTGACCAAAAGACATGTGGCTCAGCCTGAGCTCAGAGGCTTGGAGGGTTCAGGAGCTTTACCGTGGGGAGCTGGGTGACCAAGATGCAGGAAGCGTCCAGGTGGGCAGGGTCTGGCTCTAAAACCCAGGACTGTTGGGCATCCTGCTGAGTCACCTGCAGGGGCCAGTCAGAGGATACATGTGAGACAGAGCCAGCCGGGGTCTTCGGGGCAGAGCCGAGATGACCCTGGAGGACAGGGAGCTGGCAGGGGCCGGGGCTAGGAGAAAGCTGAGAATTTACGTGGGCGAGAGCTAAGGGGCGAGATCATAGGGTCAGGACACAGCCACCGCTCGGAGAAAAGACTCCGTTTCCAAAGGAAGCCTGAGCGACCGTGCCTGCCACCCCCCTCCTCTGGTTCTCACAGATATGCTCCCAGTAAACCCTAGGTCACAGGTGGGACCCGGTGACTCTCCCTGAAAGCCAGCAGAAGAGGCAGGGGGTGCTCGTCAAGACTTTCAGGACAGTGGGCGGGGCCCGAGAAGCCCTCAGCTATGCAGCTCTGGCTGGGACTCCTGCCCCCATAACCCAGGGCTGGCAAGAGCCCAGAGCCACCCAGGCGGCCAATGTCAGCACAGTAAGATACCGTCTTTCCATGACTGTGTCCAGCTTTTCAGCAAAATGTAAGGACACCCTTCTGTACCACCAGATACAAATGAGAAGTCGTCGTTGAACTTGCCACAGCAAGTTCACAACCCCAGAGAGGAAGGAATCTGTTTCCTTCACCAAAACATACCAGCTGTCCAGACCAGCCCCTGGGCGCCAAATTCCGAACTGTGGGACAGGATGGAAGGAGGATGCTGATGACAACCGTGGCTAGTTTCCTCGGTTACAAGTATAAGGGAGTATTACGCAGCCGTTAAAAATGACATGAGCATAGAAGTCAAGATTGAGTTCATTAAAAAGCGGCTTATAAACCTATGTGTAGAGGGTGATCCTGCCTTTGGTTCTGGGGGAAGGTGGGGAGGTCATATATAAAGACTAGAAGGAAGGAGAGGTCGACCGTGGAGCAGATGCTCAAGGAAATGATAGCCCAGCGAGAAAGAATGTTCAGACATGTTTCCTTATGCTAACGCAGGTGACACATCTTTCCAAAATTGACGGCGACATTGCTCAGACCACCCTGGACATCACAAACACCAACTGCAGGCTGGACATGCACCAGAAGACGCTGGCCGAGCTCGACAAGGAAGTGAAGAAGGTCAATGACCTCATCACCAACAGTGAGAACGAGATCTCCAGGCGCACAATCCTGATCGAAAGAAAGCAAGGCCTCATCAACTTCTTCAATAAGCAGCTGGAGCAGATGGTTTCTGAGCTGGGGGTAAGACCTCAGGGCCAGGAGAGGCTGTCCCTGGTTGATATCTGCACCTGGCCGTCTCGGGGACGTTCTGAAGTGAACTCACACGGAACAGAGCCATTCGTTTCCCGCCTCTTTTATGGGTGACACAGCCGGTGGGGGGAATCCCCCAAGTCAGGGGCTCTCTGCGAACCTTCTTCTGCCAAGGTCCAGACAGTAACTATTTCAGGCCAGACGCTGTCTGCTGAAGGTCCTCACCCCTGCTGTCATGGCCAGAAAGCAGGCGGTAAGGAAATGGCTGTGTGTCTTCTTGGTGGGCTCTGAAACTGGACCCTGTAACTTTCACCAGGAACCAAATCTTCCTTCTTCCCATGCAAAGACAGCAGGTGGGATCTGACCGCGACTCTAAGTGAAGGCATCTGATGAGTTAGAGGCCTGAAGTCCTTATAAGTTACCCACATATCTCTAACGTGGGGGCATGTCCATGGGCTTCAAGTCCAGGAGAAAGATGGTCAGCTGGGCATGGTCTTGGATAGATCCCGAGCACCAGAAAGCTTCTCAAAGCCGTGGCCCAATGGACAATGAGGGAGTAAAGACTCTGGCCCTTGATGGTCTGTCCCTAAAAGAAAACTTGTAAAGCCCCTTTCAGTAATGGAGGCCATCCAAGGCTCTGCCCTTGGCCCCACAAGGCTGTGGCATGATGGGGAGGGGGCCACAGACCTCCTGAGACCTGTGTCTCCCACAGAGGATCAGGGGCAGGCGTGGGGCCCTCAGTCCCCTCGAGGAAACGTCCCCCAGTCCTCGCACGGATGCATGATCCCGGGTGGGGTCCCAGCCCTCCTCAGCCCACCCAGAAAGCAGACCTTTGAAAACAAGGAAGCTCGCTTTGCTTTTTGGTGACTCTCACTTTTAGGGGGAAGAAGTGGGGCCTTTGGAGCTGGAAATCAAAAGGCTGAGCAAGCTGATCGACGAGCACAACACCAGCGTGACCCAGGCCCAGGTGACCTGGCTCCGCCTGCAGCAGGAGATGGTGAAGGTCACTCAGGAGCGGGAGAAGCAGCTGGCGTCCCTGGACATGTTCAAGAAGGAGATGCGCATCCTGGAGCAGAAGAAGCTGCGGATAGAAAGTAAGCACTGGGCGGTGCAGGGACCCCGCTGGCTCGCTGCCCTGCTCAGGGAGACGGGACACCTCGCGCCCCAAACTCAGGGCCGTGGGACGAGAAGCCTTCTTCCTCTCCAGCTGAACTTAGAAAACGGTCCCTCCAGAGGCTCCCCAGCCCCTGTCTTGTCCCAGGCGGCGTAAAAACCAGGGTCTCTAATGGGCCAGGGTGCCTGGAAGAGCGAGATGAGCACCCTTCCCGGCCCCCACACCCCCGCATGGTCCCCACGGAGGCATCCTGGTCCCACCTGGTCCCACCTGGGTCTCTGACCAGAGATCCATGCAGATCGGCCGGGCCATGGGGCCCCATGGGAAATGCTGCCTGGTGTTCCGGGCCCCACTCCACCTGGACCCCTCATGCCAGAGGCCCTGCTGCCCTCCTGGCCTGCCCATTAGGGTGGTGGTTTTCTGGCCCCTGCCCCTAAGCTGGGCGGCGCCTTGTAGGGGGCAGGGCCCACCTTTCTTGGAGACCCAGTGAGCGCCACCATCCCGTCATCCCACCTGCTGGCTGTCCACACAGCGGTCCTTTCCGTTGTCTCGGAGGGCCAGGCTTTGGGAACGGAGCGTCCAGAGAGAGGTCCCCTCCCTCTGGCCCTTAGGGCCCTGACTGGGGCGGGGGCCACTCTGGGAGCACGGCCACCCCCACGTCCCCCCCACTGCAGACAAGATCGACCAGGAGAAGAAGGAGCAAAAGGAGATCGAGCGCCACATGAAGGACCTGGACAACGACCTGAAGAAGCTCAGCGTGCTGATGAGCAGGAACCGGAGCAGCTCCGAGGGGCTGCAGCGGCACAACGTGCTGACCGAGAAGGAGTTCGTGCTCGCGCTCAAGGTCCGGCGCGCGCCCGCTGCGACTCGCGCGGGCTCCGGGCTCGGGTGTCGGGGGCGCGCACGGGGGGAGGGCATTCGGTGGGCCCTGCGTCCCCCGGGGTCCCCGCACAGCCGGCCGCACCTCTGTCCCCGCGCAGGCCTCGGAGAGGGAGACCATCGAGATGCAGGAGAGGCTGAACCAGCTGCAGGAGGAGAAGGAGGCCACGCTGAGCAGCCTGGTGGAGGCGGAGTGAGTGCCGGCCCCGCCCCTCCGCCCCGCCCCCTGCGCGGCCCCGCCCATTCACAGCGGCCTGGGAGCCACGAGCCACGCTGGGGGCGGGACCCAGGGAAGAGCAGGTGTCTGGGCGCGGTTCCCGCCGTCCACCCTGGCCCTCCCAGTCTTCCGGGGAAGTTGAGTGCTTTGTTTGATTGTTTGTTAAGATTTTGCTTATTTATTTGAGAGAGAGAGAGAGAGAGAGGACAAGCAGGGGGAGCAGCAGAGGGAGAGGGAGAAGCAGGCTCCCCGCTGAACAGGGAGCCCCATGCAGAACTCGATTCCAGGACCCTGAGATGGGGACCTGAGCCGAAGGCCGATGCTTCACCGACTGGGCCACCCAGGCGTCCCCTTGAGTGGCTCTCTTTGGGATAAAGTTTTTTAAATTACTCTCTTTTTATGACGCCTGGCTGTAAGTAACCCACCCCCAACTGTAGCATTGTGAACGGTAACAATGTGTGCAAAGACACAGGCCATTCCGACTTCCTCCCTTTGCAGGGAAACCACAGTGCATACATCTTTCTTGTCTGCTTGCTTTTTAAACAAAAAAGGGGTTCTCTGTGCTGCCCTCTGAAGCAGTTTTATGTATTTTCTGTGGACCCACACTTCCCGCGGGACTGGCTGCGGAGTCAGCCCCGCCGGTCCAGGTCAGAGCCCACGCAGCACTCCTTCCAGCTCCCCCGAGCCCGCTGCCCATCCAGGCCGCAGTAAGACCTCCCGCCAGGGCTTATAAACTGTATCGGTCAGCGTTGTGGAGGCTGGAAGTCCAAGGTCAGGGGGGTCGGTTTGGGTGAGCGAGGGCCTCTTCTGGGTACTGGGCTTCTGGCTGTGTCCCCGCGGGTGCTCTGTGGGGTCTCTTCTCTAACGGCGCTGACCCCTTTCATGAGTCTGCACCTGGTAACATAGGCACTTCCCAGAGGGTCACCTCCAAACACCATCATGCTGGGTGTCATGGAAAGGGGCACAAACATCGAAGCCAGGCGGTGAGCATCTGTCTTTGCTGCTATGTGAGCTTCTCATTTTAACCGAAGTATCCTTAGCACACAGAGGTACGGTGGCTTCAGGTGTGGTGTAGCTGTGCCTGCACAGGACGCCACGACAGCACCGCTGACCAGGGAGGGAGAGCCCCCTGTGCCCTGGGTTGTGTGGGCAGGAATCTGAGAGAGCGCCTTGGCCCCGGGGTTTATGTTGACCCGCAGGTAACAGAATGCGGAAATTTGTTTCTGTTTGACAGTCAAGCCCTTCACTCAGTGCCTGGGTATTTAAACACGCCAAGTGAGAGACAGAGAGAGAGCATGAGGGTCCCAGGTACAGGCCCCCCTGCTCTGAGCCTGCCCCAAGCCCACCATGCTGAGCCTCTGCTCACCCCTGCCTTCCGGCCGTCCACTGCACGTCTCAACTTGGAGCAAGCCCTTAGGTCATGAGCTCACAGAAGCATCAGAAAGAAATCTCCTCAATGTCTCCCACTCTCACACTGCCTCTCCCACTTTTAAAGACACCAGATCATGCTTTGGGAGAAAAAAATCCAGCTGGCAAAAGAGATGCGGGCGTCGGTGGATTCCGAGACCGGCCAGACAGAGATCCGAGCCATGAAGGCGGAGATCCACAGGATGAAGGTGGGTGGGGCTCTGGGGGCCTGGGAACCAGGTGGACCCCCTGGGACCACACGGGCCACCCTGGCCAGTGGCATGGACACCATCCCCAGGGAAGGGCAAAGGGCAAGCACTGCGGGCTGCTCCCTTGCTGACCTCCCACGCAGGATCCGTCCACTTCGATTCTTCTCACGTGGCGAGGATCACAAATACCAAAAGACACACAGCCGTGTGCGCAGTGTTTCGCAAGACACTCTTGTACCCTTGCCCCATGCAGTCGGGGCACTCTGATGATTCTGAGGGCGGGTGGGGCCCCCAAACCTCACAACCCACTGGGGAGAGACATCCCACTGTCGAGGAAAGGTTTCGCCGGGAAATGTGTTCAGAGAACACACCCATCTTTTCCGTGGGAGCCTCCCGTTCTCTCCACCGTCCTCCTGAGCTGGATTTCGTTCCCTCAAAAACAGCTGGTGATTAAATCAGGGTCTCAGGATAAGCAAGGAAGGTTGTAAAAGCAGGCGGGCGTCACTTCCACAAAGCCGCTTTCTTTCTTTCTTTCTTTTTTTTAAAGATTTATTTATTTGACAGACGGAGATCACGAGTAAGCAGAGAGGCAGGCAGAGAGAGAGGAGGAAGTAGGCTCCCCACCGAGCAGAGAGCCCGATGCAGGACTCGATCCCAGGACCCTGAGATCATGACCCGAGCTGAAAGCAGAGGCTTAACCCACTGAGCCACCCAGGTGCCCCCACAAAGCCGCTTTCAATCAGGACCCCTGCCTGCGGCATTCAGATCAAATGCATATGCTACTGATAAGTTTTTAAAACGCTCCATTTAACTGACTTTTCGGACTCTGGAAGCCACATGCGTTGGCTGCAGCAGGTCAGACCCCTCCGACCCCGAACCAAAAAAAAAAAAAAAAAACCAAGCGCTTGCGCATGCGCACAGGGGCGTCCCCCTCCCTCCGCCGATGACTTGCGGCTCCTTCCTTTCCTTCGCAAAAATGGGATCTGCGCATCTAGCTTGGCAGCTTGTTTTTCAAAAAATATGGACATTAGCCCGGTTTTTAACAGTTACAGAATGTCCTCGTATGTATCCTAACTTCTTGGAGCTTGTCCGGGTTGGTGAGAATCCAGAGTGTCCCGGTCCCCCGTGCTTGCCATACCGTCCTTTCTTGCTGGGGTTTGCTGCAGGTTAGACTCCCCAAAGTGGGAACACAGGGCGGAGGAGTGTACAGTCTGTACCAGAGCCCCTCGGATCATTTTTCCAAGAGGTGCTCAAGGACAGCCACGTCCCGAGAGCCTGGGCACCTCGAGGTGTCCTCAGCCCATGAGGCTTTATTTTCAAATTGAGGGGTTTAACCGAGCTCACCCCGGGTGGCACGGTCCCGTGAGCTGTGACAAAAATGTACAGCCAGGGGCGCCTGGGTGGCTCAGTGGGTTAAAGCCTCTGCCTTCGGCCCAGGTCATGATCTCAGGGTGCTGGGATCGAGCCCCGCATCGGGCTCTCTGCTCAGCAGGAAGCCTGCTTCCTCCTCTCTCTCTGCCTGCTTCTCTGCCTACTTGTGATCTCTGTCTCTCTAGTAAATAAATAAAATCTTTAAAAAAAAATGTACAACCACATAACCACCCCCCTTCGTGATATGCAGTATCTCCATCACCCGCGGGTCCCCTCGTGCCCCCTGCACTCTGCGTCCCACGCCCCAGTCCCCGACTCTCCCAGGATGTCACAGACGCAGACGCTGCAGCGTGAACTATTATTGCGAGTGCGGCTTTTCTCACACCCCGGAACGCATCCGAGACCCCTCACGTCGGTGAGGCCCGCTCTGTTCTCTGTGCATCACTGCGGTGGTGCATCTAGGAAATCATAGCTCAGCCCACGGTCACAGAGATTTTTTTTCTTATATTTTCTTCTAGAAGATTTGTACTTCCCTGTTTTCTGTTATGGGTTATTGAGCGTGTGTCTGTGTGTGCGCGCGCGCACGTGTGTCTGTGTGTGTGTGTGTGGCAAGCACTTCCTCAATTTCCCATTTCCATTTTCTTCTTGGCACCTCGGGGGAGTTTGGGCACGTCACCATTACTAAGCCCCGCCTCGGACACCCGTCCCACACGTTCTCCCTCGTCTGCTGCTGGCCTTCGCGCTCTCTGCTCTGGTCTCTCCCCACTCACGGGGTCGTTACGGTTCATGCCGTGAGGCGTGTCTGCCTTCCGCGCGGCTTCTGGGTTTCCTGGATTGCTCTAGACGGCCACCGCAGCTTGAAATGACACAAATATGTTCCCAAGTTCTCTGCACGTGTTTGCACATCTTGAGATCCTGAATCCACCTGGAATTAATTTTTGGACATGGCGTGAAGCAGGGGCCCATTGCTGTTCTCTCAGCTGGGGTGTGAGTCTCGCTGGCATTCCCAGATCATCTGGGCTCATTCGCTGAGCCATCGCCGCACTGACGACAGCCCATCTGTGCCGTCCCCGTCCTGGGCTCCCGCCCCTGCAGGCGTGAGGCTGCTGCCACGCTTTAAACCCGGTGGGCTAGTCTCCCACCACCACCCTTGACGTGGGGGTTCCTGCCTGTTTATCCTTTTTTATTCTGAACCGGCTTCACTGACGGACGCACAAGGAGATGAATTTATTTTCAAAGTCCGGCTGGACGGGTTTAGCTCAGGCCCACGTCTCTGTCCCCACGACCGAAACGGAACACTCCTAACACCCGAGAAAGGCCTCACGTGGCCCTTACAGTCAGCGTCAGCGACAACCCGGGCCCCGGCCCTGGTCCCACAGACCCTTCCTGTCACCATCTCCCAAAACCACGACTAAGAAATCAACGCTGGTACAGGTGTCCCCGCTTTCTTGGCTACCGTCCCTTTTCTGCTCCAGAATCCCACCCAGGCTGCACGTGGCGGTCCTCAGTCTGCCAACCTCCCCTGGCCTCTGCCAGTTTCTAGTTTTCCCCTTGCCAGTGCACTCTTTACATGGACCTCCGGCTCATTCTGACCAGCGGCGGATGGCTCCGGAGCCCTCTGTCCTCGGGCACGTCCCCCTCACTGGCTCCCTGCCAGGTCAGGGTTCAGCGGAGTCAGCGGAGGTGGCGCTGGGCGCTCTCCCTCACGGCCCCCCTGCCCTGTACACCCAGGTCAGGCACGGGCAGCTGCTGAAGCAGCAGGAGAAGATGATCCGGGACATGGAGCTGGCCGTCGCCCGCAGAGAGACCATCTCCACCCAGGCCAAGGGGCAGGCCGAGATGGACAAGAAGTTGCTCACCCGGACGGACTTCCACCGCCAGCAGACGGAGCTGCGACGCAAGATCAGGGACATTCACAAGGTAGGGGGCCCTGTGTCAAGAGGGAGCGTGCCGTGGACCCGGTCCCTCTGTCCTGCCCGCCTGCTTCTCAGCACTGCCCCTGCTCCTGCCCCCATTCCCAGAGCTGAGTCAGGGCTCCTGTGTGGGGCGGTCTGACCAGGCTGAGAAGAGGCAGTGGGGGGCTGCGGGGGGACGGAGGCTGGCTCCGGAACCAGACTAGCCAGCTGTCCCCTGTACCATCTGGGCCTGAGCCCCACGCCCCACGTGCCGGTTCTGGGTAGAGATGCAGCGGCTGTCACTGTGCCCTTGAGGGGGTCCGGTTTGGGTTTTGCAGAAGAACCACACAGAGCGGTACAGCCCAGGGCCAGAGAGCGCCAGATTTCAGCCCCTCACCCAGCACCTCACAGAACCGGCGTCAGGGATGCACGGCGTGTTGAACCGTGGCTCATGTTGAGTCCCTGTGTCTCTGAGCCCAGCTGGTGGGGGGACAGGATGGTGGGCACTTGGAAGGCCACACCCTCGTGCACCAGGCCGTATCAGCGAGCACATAGCGTGTGCCCTGCCCAGCCCCCACCCCCTCGGCCGTCACAGGCCTCTGGTTCTGACTCCCTTGGCCTGTGTGACCTTGGGCGTATGTGGGGACATTTCCGAGCCTGCGTTTCTGCCTCTGCCGGGTGATATATGAGCAGTAGCCCCCCCCCAGGTAGGTGAAGGCTCGCCCGAGAAAGAACCCGGTCTCCGAGCCCCGCTGGGCTCCAGACAAGCTGTTCCACTCGAGGCTCAGGCATGTTGCCTGACAGCTCCGTGCCTCAGCTTCGTGGCCTGTGGAATGGGTACGCATCTCGTACAGCTGTCCGGAGGATGACCTGGAGACTGTCGGGAGAGCCTCTGAAGGCCTACGAATGGTCTTTTCTTGGTCCTTGTCGGCCGATCCTCTCTGCCACGCTGGTCACTCCTGATGTCCACTCCTCTCTACCCCGGGGCTCCCCAGCTGCCACCCCTGCCCTGCCCTCCCTGACGCCCGCTCAGCTCCGGCTACAGGGGGTCTGCGCCCGGAGCCTCCTGCCACACACATCTCCACGCGCCACACCAAGACCGCCGGCGTTCATGCGCAGACTGGCCCTTTGCACAGCCCAGATTCTCCCGTGTCCCCAGCTGGACCCCGAGAGTCACTCTGTTGCCTCTACTTTATTGATCCACTGGACCCCACCAGCTGTGTCCCCACCAACCCCGGCTGTCCAACCTCACTGTGACAGAGCCAGGCCTCCTCCGTGCCCACCCCCAACACCCCCCACCCCGCGAGGCTTAGCTGTTCCAGGCATCTGCTGTTCCTACTCTTGGCATGCAGGGACCCAGGAGCCCCTGGTCCCTGTGCCCTTGCAGACAGACTTGCTTCAAGAGGAGGACTCCCATTTCTCTCTCCCAGCCATGCCTGCCTTTGGGGAGCAGTCTGCAGGGTGGGCTTACCTGCCCTCTCACTGGGACTCGCCCCTCCAGGTCCTGGTGTCTGAGGGCAGGGACTCCCTCTGCCCTTGTAGGGAATCCTCCCCAGACTCTAGCTGACCCT
The DNA here is from genome assembly GCF_922984935.1 of Meles meles. Lineage (NCBI taxonomy): Eukaryota > Metazoa > Chordata > Mammalia > Carnivora > Mustelidae > Meles > Meles meles. The sequence continues at coordinate 62,217,055 of NC_060083.1, forward strand.
GTCTACCTAGTAACCAGGAGGCAGCATCCCAGGACGGTCCCGTCTGTCTCCCAGGCCACCGAGGAGTGCACCAAAGCCATCCTAGAACTGGAAGAAACTCAAAAGCACGTGAGCAGCTCCCTCTCGGAGAAGCAGGAACAGCTGTCGGTGATGCAGTCCAGCACTGACGAGCTCGAGGCCGACCTGGACAGGCTCTTGGCCCTCAAGCAACAGGTAGGCCAGTCCCCTGAGGCACCAGGGCCACAAGCGGCCAGGCATGGAACCTGCCCCTCGCAGCAGCAGCGACCCTGCTGACCCAGTTAAGCGCAGGGACCCCAGCGCTGCCCAGCGCTCTGTGACCACTCGCTCACCTCATATGCCCTAACATCTAATAATATCGCACAACTCTTATGGCCAGGCACTGCCCTCGGCGCAAAAGCAACAGAGCAGGCTCCTGGAGGCTACATTTTGGGGACAGAGGAACACGTGACAAACAAAACGAATGAAAAAGATAGCTTGTGTTAGGTGGTGATAAACATTCCGGAGAAAAATAAAGCAGAGAAAGGGTCCTGGGGGCCCGGGGGTTTAAGTAGGGTCGTTTGAGAAAACATCTGTGTCCAGACTTGAAGGTGGCAAAGGAGTGAGCCTGCTGGGTAAAGCAAGGCAGGAGGCCACGCTAGGGGCGGTCAGAGGCCAGCAGGCTGGACCTGAGGGCAGAGAGACCACAATTCATGCTGTGCACAGCCAGGGGGCGGTGGTGATCTCGACTTTGGGCCCTTGTTGGCGAGGTGGGAAGACTGGAGGGTTTGGGGCTGAGGCGTGGCTCTGGGTTAGCAGAATCCCTCTGGCTCTGATGCCAAAGGGTCCAGGGTAGAACATGGGAGGCCTAATGGAGGTGATGCACGGACCAGGGCAGTAGCCATGAGGCTAGTGTGAGGCTGTGGGATTCTGCATATAATTTCAGCTGCTGCAGTGGGAGTTCCTGCTGGATTGGATGTGGTGTGAGCAGTAGAGGGGGGTCAAGTGGGTCTGCAGGGTCCGAGCCTGACCAGCAGAGACGGGGGAGGTAGCGCAGGGCAGTCCACCATGGGCCTGGCACCAGCGCTATCAAATGTCTCTCAGAGGACGGGCAAAGGAAAAGGCCCAGCTCACAGCACATCGGCCTCACCTCTGCGGTTTGGGGAATCCCTGTCCTTCGCGCTTCTCCCCCTGGCATTTCCTCCAGTCCTGAGTTCATGTGGGGCCAGCGGGTGTCCTGTTTTCAAGCTGCATAACCTGATGCGGGGTCTCTTGTCCCACCCAAGAACCTCTCGGAGCTGGTGGCCCTGCAGACGCGGGTCAAGCACCTCCAGGCTGTGAAGGACGGGAGGTACGCGTTCCTGTTCCGCTCCAAGCAGTCGCTGCTGCAGGAGCACAGGCGCTTGGACAATCGGCTGGCCGTCATCAGCACCATCCTGGACCAGGTGAAGAACGAGTACCCCCAGTTCCAGGTGGCCCTGCTCAAGGTCAGCCAGACCATCGCCAGCAAGCTCCGGCCGTCCCAGTCCCCCTAGAGAGCAGCCTGGACCCTCCCTCCCACGCCTGCTCCCCCCCACCCCTGGAAGAGACCAGAATCTGTGTATGGAGCCATGCCCACGCCCAGAGACGCCCTTTCAGAGGAACAGGTCAGCCGCCCCGACCCCGGCCGTTCCAACCGAGTCAACTCCCAGCGCTTCGGGGCGCACTTCGGGGCGCCTCCCGCCCCACGCCGCTGCCCGGAGAGTGCCCAGAGGGGACCGCGGCGCCGCCGCCTCGCGCCCCGGTCCCACTGGGCGTCCCCGCGGAGGGCCCGACGCCCCAGGACGCCGCCCGTCTCCAGCTGTCCCCGCGCGGTCTCGCCGTCGCGCCCCGCCCCGCCCCGCCCCAGCACCTGCCACCCGGCGGCTCCTCGGCCGCGTCCTGGGAAAGGGCCTGAACAATTTCCGGCACGAAAATAAAATTCTTTTCTGAACGCGGGAGAAACGCGTCTTTGTCCGCCGGCGCCGCGCCCTGGCGGCGGGAGGCGCCCTGGGAGCGCCGGGTCGCCCTGCACAGCCGCCGCTTTTCGGGGAACGAAGACGCTTTCCCTCCCCGAACGGCTTCCGCGGACCGGCCGCGCGCTGAGGGAGCCCGCGGTCCCCGTCCGGGAGGCCCCAAGACCCGCGCGCCGTCCCCGCCCTGCACGCGCGTCCCGGCAGGTGCGCGCCGCTCGCCCCCTCCCAGGCTCGGGGCGCGGCGGTGGGCGGGGACGGGGAAGCCCCGCCAGCAGGGGGCGCGCGCGGCCGGAGGCGAGCACCCTCCCCAGGGCGCCTGCGCGGGCAGCCTGGCGCGTGCCCGCCTGCGCCTGACGCCGGGTGGCCGTGGTGGGCCGGGGCGCGTGCGCGGACGCTAGCTGCGGGGGGAGGGGAGGATCGGGCGCGCGTGCGCGGAGACTAACGGGGTTGGGGGGGCGGTCGGAGAGCGAGGCGGGCTGGGCGCGCGTGCGCGGAGGCTGGAGGGGCGACCGCAGGCTGGACGCGCGTGCGCGGAGGTGAGCGGACAGCGGGCTGCGGGGGTTCCAGGCAACGGCCGCGCGGGGACCGTCGGCGGCGGCCGCGGCGACGAGGGGCCGGGCGGTGGGGGCGGCCGTGACTCCGTCAGGGGCGGGACGGGCCGGTGGGCGGGATTGCCTGGCTGTGCCCGCGGGTGCAGGAGCAGAGCGCGTCCTGCCCGGTCCGCGCGCGGCGGGGTTCCGCGGTGCCCTCCGCGCCCCCGGTGCTGGGCGACGGGCGGCCGCCTTGCCCCGCAGTGGGGAGGAAACTGAGGCACGGGGTAAGGACCCTGCGTCTCTGAGCGGGGCGCAGCTGGTCTACACCGCCACTCGGGTGGGGCGAGCCGCGGCTCCGGCTCCGAGCCACTTCCCTGAAGCCAGGTCACGGGGCCTCTGGGCCGGCGGCACCGCTTGACCTCCTGACCTTCTCCTTCCCCCATTTCGTCTAAATGCCCAAGCCCTCCGGTGGACAGTCTTCCCGCGTCCAGGGTCTCTTCCCCGCGCGGAGTGGAGACAGCGGCAGGGGCGGGTCCTGGCCCTGCTGTGCCCCTGGCCACCCCCCGGCCACCCCCGCGCCCCTGAAGTGGGGGGGGAGGGCCACCAGCAGTGGGCAGGAGCTCCCCAGGCGGCCTCGCGGTGATCACAGGGTTTCACAGGCGTCTGGACGGGGCAGGTGCAGCTGGGACACTGTAGTGTAAACACGTGCACACTTAGTCTTCGTCCCCAGCTCCTAAGACCCCGGGAACCTTGGCGCTGGTAGTCTTTTCTGCGCTCACAGAATGACGGGGCCTCTGGGCAGCCTGGGTGGGGGCCGGTCCCGAGCAGCAGGAGGCAGGAGTCTAGCGTGGGGGCTGTCGGCCCACTTCCCCTACCCCAACCTCTGGGAAGGACAGAGGGGCTGGTGAGTGACAGTCACCAGTGGCCAGTGATTTAAGATAATGAAACCAAAACTCGTTGGGGATCGGACAGCCTCCGAGCTGTGAACACATTTCAGCGCGGGAGGGTGGGCGGCCTGCCCAGTAAGGGCGTGGGGGCTCCGGACTCATCCGCCGGCCTCTGGCTGCCCCATCCTTTGCAATAAACAGGTAACAGTGTGCAGATCTCCTCCCTGAGTGTGCCGAGTTGTCCCAGCCCATCATCGAACTGGAGGCGGATGCAGGGAGGGGGGCGCACCCCTGAATTTATAGCCCGTTATTTGCTCAGAAGCGGGAGTGACAACGGGGGCTTGTGCCTAGGGTCTGAAGGGGGCAGTCCTGTGGGGCTGAGCCCTCACCTGTGGGGTCTGCGCCGACGCTGGGATTCATGTCAGGGTTGGAGTGGATCCCTGGGCGCCCAGCTGGCTTCGGGAGAATGGAACGGTGGGTTGGCGTGAGGGAAAACCCCACACGTTTGGGCCAGCAGCGCTGTGAACAAAAGCGGTTCACCCGTGCACCCAGTCCAGCAGTGGCCCACTGTGGCCAGAGTGTCCCAGGGGACCCGTTTGTGTGTGTGATGGGTTCAGACTCCCTTGGGCCCTCACTGACTTCTACTAGCATGTGACTTTTCCCCAGCCTTTGCATGTTTCCGGGGGCACGATGAGGAGAGCGGCCCCCAGGCCTCCTGCCACGCAGAGTTTGCCCATGTCTGCTCCGGGGCCAGGCTGCTTCCTGGCCCGCGACACCGGGGCAGGCCACCACCGAGAGACCTTGACCTCACTAGTGGCCAGCTTTGGCTCAGGTCCTCCTGCCAGACCCATGGCCTGGCGGAACCTTCCTTAGCCTACACGGCAGGCAGTCCAGGATGCTTAGACCCAAGCACTCCTCCCTGTGGCATCTGATGTGTCTGAGGTAGATCTTGCCTGGGGTCACAGCTCTCCCAGCCTTCCTGGCAACCTGCCCATTTTCTCTCGGAGAGAAAGGACTCCCCTAATTAAATCCTTGCACGTTGGTCTTCTTGGTGTCTTACTCCTCAGAGGAGCTGAGCCAACAATGTTCATCACCAAATATTTAGAACAGGGGCCCTTGGGTGGCTCAGATGATTAAGCGTCTGCCTTTGGCTCAGGTCATGATCGCCAGGTCCTGGGATCAAGCCCCACGTGGGGCTCCTTGCTCAGCGGGGAGTCTGCTTCTCCCTCTCCCTCTGCTCCTCCCCCTGCTTGTGCTCTGGCTGTCTGTCTTCCTCTCTGTCTCAAATGAATAAATGAGAAAAACATAGGACATACAGAGAAGCAAAAGGCACGTAATAGCGGACTTCGCTCCCGAGAGCCCAGAGAGAGGAGATGCCGCGCACCTGACTGCAGGGGCGGGGAGGGCCGTCCGTGAGCGTGGCCCTCGGCCGCAGTGCTGACGGCTTCTTACCAGGCTGTAGCCACTGCCCGGTCAGCAGAAGAGGGACGGAGGGAGAGTGGTGGGTGCCCTGAGGGCTCTTCCACTTCTAGCTCATTCGCCAGAACGGAGTGACTCCGCCCCAGTCTCTGCGGACGCCGGCCGTGTTTCTGCCGGGCGTGCTGTGACTCGTCTGTTTGATTTACGAGCTGACCGCATAGGTCTTTGCATGTCGTTAAATCATTTTACACACATTTTAACTGCCTTTCATTTGTAAGCAGTCCCAGTACAGGGCGTCCTGAAACTCCCTATTTGGGGCTTTCCTCGGCTTTCCCTTTTCCCTTCCCTTGCTGTCTTTCTAAACAGAGCCAACAGCTCGTCCCTCCCTGCCCGCCCCTGGTTCTCGGCACACCTCACCCTGGGCACTGCCGAGCCAGCCACAGGTCTGCGTCTAGAAGCTGCTGTGAGCGCCCCACGCCGAACCCCCACCCCCCCCACTCCCAGCCACTCCGTCCTGCCTTCCTTGCTGAGCCCGGCTCCTCTCTCCGCAGGCCTCCCGGACCCAGCCGGCTGCCTGCAGGGGCCAGCGACCATGGCCGCGCGGTGGCCTCCCAGCTCCCGCCCCCTGCTGGGGGTCTGCACCTTCGTGTCCCTGGCCACCGCTGTCTTCCTGGGGCACGTCCTGCTCCGTGATTTCTTGGTGGTTCCCCAAGAGCAGCGTGGCCTCTCCCGAGTCCCTGAGCAGCTGTATCACGCTCGCCAGCGGGGAGCCCGTGACCTGGGCCCCCAGCCCCCCACAGGGCACCACGGCAGTCCCCGAGCGGCACCCAGCCAGTGCGACGTGCCCCCCAACGGCCGCTTCGATTGTGCCCCTGACAAGCCCATCACCCAGGAGCAGTGTGAGGCCCGGGGCTGCTGCTACCGGCCTGCGAGGCAGTGGCCTCAGGTTCCCCGGATGGGGCAGCCGTGGTGCTTCTTCCCGCCCAGCTACCCGAGTTACAAGCTGGGGAACCTGACCAGCACGGAGACGGGCTACACGGCCACCCTGACCCGCAGCAGCCCAACCTTCTTCCCCAAGGACATCATGACCTTGCGGCTGGACCTGCTGCTGGAGACGGAGAGCCGGCTTCACTTCACGGTGGGCAGGGCCACACGGGGGCAGAGGAAGCACGGGTGGGCGGCCTGTCAAGGAGGCACCGACTGGGTGCTGGTGTGCAGACGTGTTGGGTGCCTTCCCCGGCAGTCCAGGAATGTGCGCACAGTGCCTACCCTCAGGGAGCCGTGGCTGCTAAGACAGTGATCAGAAGGTTCTAGAATGTGCTCTAGAGGGCAGGGCACAGTGGAGGGAGGTCAGGTCTCCCCCAGTAAGTGACCTTCCACCTGGGACCTTAAGTCCTATAGGACAGGAGTCAGCAAGGGGAGAGGTGGAGAAGGAAGAAGGCAGGACCAGGCAGTGGGCAGTGGGATCTGGGGATCGTCCACCCCCCTGAGGGCAGGACCTGCTGTCCGATTCACTCCCTGCTGCTTTCCAGCCCCTGGAACTGTCTGGCACGTAGCAGATGCCCAGCGGAAACCCAAGCGCTGATGAGGAGGCCAAGCCAAGAGCGTCTGAGGCACAGAATTCGTAATAACTTTAGCAAAGTGATTTCCAGCCGCCAGCATTTACCGGGTGATTAGTGGGCAGCAGACGGAGCTGGGCTGGCTGCTCTGATCTGACCCTCAGCCACCCTGTGACAGGCATGCTGGGTGGAACGCTGTTGCCAGGTTCAGCCAGTAAAAATGCAGGATGCCAGCAACTTAGAATTCCAGAAAACCAAGGAATGGGTTTATAGTTGTTAGTGTATGTCCCATGCGATATTTGAGACATACTGGAAGAAGTTGTGTGTTTGGAATTCAGATTGCCTGGGTGTTGTGTGTCTTCCCTGGAGACCCACGCGGGGTGTTCCCCGGGCTCGGGACGCAAGGACACAGAGGCTCAGTGGACCATGTCACCCACGCTCCCATGCTGCGTGCAGCCACACTGGGCCGTGCATGGAGTCCCCACTCCTCTGGAGGGTGAGGACGGGGTGATGGGGGAAGGCGTGCCAGTCCACAGAGAGCCTCACGGTGCCAACATCTGGCTTCTAGATCAAAGATCCTGCCAACAGGCGCTACGAGGTGCCCCTGGAGACCCCACGTGTCCACAGCCGGGCCTCGTCCACACTCTACAGCGTGGAGTTCCAGGAGGAGCCCTTTGGGGTGGTCGTGCGCCGGAAGCTGAACGGCCGTGTGCTGTGAGTGCTGGTCTCAGTGCCCCGACCCCAGCGGGAGGGTCAGGGCGCCATCCCCCGCTCTCTCTCGGGCCGCCTCCCTGCTCCCTCCACCTGGAGTCCTCCCTCCCTTCGCTCAGTTCCTCAGCCACCCCTCTGCAGAGGCCCTCCTGACGTCCCCTAGGGAGGGCCCGCTGGGGGTGGTGTCCTCCCAGGGACCCTTGGCTATGGCTGTCCTGCACAGAGCACCCTCCCCAGTGTCGAAGGTGCCAAGGCTGAGAAACCTCGGTCCGCAGGGCAACAGCACCCCCACTGCGGGCAGCGTCCCCCCACTGCAGGCAGCGTCCCCTTGCGCTTCCCGGACACGTGCATGTGATCTAGTGTCCCATGCCATGTGTCACTCAGGGGCATCGGGCACCCCAACAGCTGAGAAGTGGGTGCTGTTACTGTCCCTACCGTCCGGACAGGGAGACCGAGGCAGGCCCTGAGGGCAGCTGCGGAGCCAGGGCCCCGGCATCCGTGTTATTAGCCACTGTCTGGGTCCCGTCCCCCCAGGGCTTCTGTCCGTTGAGTCTTAGGTTTGTCCGCATCGTGGCTGCTGTCTGCCCGCCACGGAGCCTTTCCCGCTCCAGACACTTGCTCCTGGGTCTGCAGCTCCTAACGAGGTTCTGACCCACAGTGGACAGTGGCAGGATGGGTAAGGAGGACGAGGGCATTGGTTGGTCATGCCCTCGCCTTCAGGGGACACGTCACCTCCCCATCACACCCTGGGGGTTGGATGCACCGAAGTGTCCTGGAATCCAGTGTGGTGGCCGTGACTCCAGCATCTGCCGGGTCCCCTGCCAGAGTGCCCCATCTGTCCTGACGGTGGATTCTGCAAGCATATTTTCACCCGGGGCCCTTTGCCCACACAGTCCCATGTAAAGAAGTGCGCTGGGCGGCCGGGGCTCCTCTTTGTCACTGGACGCAGCTCCATGTTTGGGAACGAGCTTGGACTTGCCTTAGGAGAACTCACCTCCTGAAATGCGTTTTTCTTTTCTGCTCCTTCTGGGCTGAGCGTTACGGAGCTGCCCCCAGGGCTGACACAGTGGAAAGAGGCAGGGAGTGAGGCCAAGTACGATGTCATAACAGTGCTGAGAAAGTTCTAGAGAGGAGCTGTGCAGATGTGGAGGGCAGGGCTGGCTCTAGAGTGAGGGGCTCCAGAAGGCCTCTCTAGGAAGTTGACCTTTGAGCAGAGATCTGAGAGAAGTTTTCCGAAGCATCAAGTCAGATTTTGGTCTTGAAAACAGATAAGTCTTGCCCAGGAGCAGGCGCGATGGGATGCCATCCCATGAAATCAGCATTAATAGGTCTTTCGTGCCCCATCTGTGGTTCTTGCCTTGTCCGGACACTGTGCAGCCTCAGGGGGTCCTGGCCTCCCCTGGGTGGACAGCTCCGTGGGCTCTGGGGAAGGACGTGGCCAGGGTCTGGGAGTAGATTTGGTCCTTGCAGAAAGCTCTTGAGGCCACAGCTCCTAGGACTGGAAGGGTTCGGGTAGCCCTTGCCCAGCACCTGCTTGCAGCAAGGGCTTATGGGGCTGTCCCCTTCTGGATGCCCGCCTGGGGCAACGTGAGCATAGCCAGGTAGTGTGGGGGGAGCTCTTCATACCTGGGTCAGGTCCCCTGGGTCGCTGGGCCTCCCATGGCTGCTTCTGTCCCAGGGTCAGTGTATCACAGCGTGGCCAGGCCACTCCAGCCCTCCTCGGGGGCCACCAGGGGTCTCTCTGGTCGTCTGGCCACCTGGGATGCCGAGGCTGCTGGGCTCTTCCTGGCAGGCTGAACACCACGGTGGCGCCCCTGTTCTTCGCCGACCAGTTTCTGCAGCTGTCCACCTCCCTGCCTTCCCCGCACATCGTGGGCCTTGCCGAGCGTCTCGGCGCCCTGATGCTCAGTACCGACTGGACCAAGATCACCCTCTGGAACCGGGACATCGCCCCCGCGGTAAAGGGGGCGGCGAGGCGGGGACTGGAGGCCCCACGTGGGGGAGGGCGCTAACGAGCTGTGTCCACACGCCCAGCCCAACGTGAACCTGTACGGGTCCCACCCTTTCTACCTGGTGCTAGAGGATGGCGGGTCCGCTCACGGGGTCTTTCTGCTGAACAGCAATGCCATGGGTAAGCAGGTGGGCACCCGGTCCCCGTGTCCCACAGCCAGCGCTCCCTCTGGGCCCCCAGGCCAGCGGCTTCCCTGGGTGTGGCCGCACCCACCACCCCTTCATGGGGGGAGCTTGGGGCTGTCTGCACCTGTCCGGACCGGCTAGCAGTCGAGGACGGGGGCCGTGGCTTCTGCCAGCTTCGCCCTTAGGTTCCCCCAGGGTGCACTCTGGGACCCCTGCTCTGAGCAGAGGCCGGAAAGGGGAGCCTGGGGTCTATTCGGCTCCAGGCTCTCAAGGGAGTCAGGCTCAGGGGAACTGTCCCCAGGCCCCAAGCAGGCTGCTCCCAGCTTCCCTGGTGGGATGTGACCCCTCTTCCAGGTGCCGTGGAGGCGGGGGTGGGGGGAAGGCGGCGCGGGTATTTGTTCCTGAGCCCCAGGGCTGCCTCCCCCAGACGTGGTCCTGCAGCCGAGCCCGGCCCTCAGCTGGAGGTCGACAGGTGGGGTCCTGGACGTGTACATCTTCCTGGGCCCTGAGCCCAAGAGCGTGGTGCAGCAGTACCTGGAGATTGTGGGTAGGCCTGTTCCGCGGCCCCGCGCCCCCCACCCCTCCTGCCCCCCCAGTCCCCTCGGGTCCCTCCACCCCTCCCCCGCTGCCTGCCCGCTCACGGAGCCTCCGCCACGCCCCCGACTGCAGGCTACCCGCTCATGCCGCCCTACTGGGGCCTGGGCTACCACCTCTGCCGCTGGGGCTACTCGTCCACCGCCATCACCCGCCAGGTGGTGGAGAACATGACCAGGGCCCGCTTCCCCCTGGTGAGTGCTGGGAGGGTGTACTCGGGGGAGCTGGGCCAGGACACAGGCCCCAGGCCGGCTGCAGCGGCCCCTGTGCTGGCTGCAGGACACCCAGTGGAATGACCTGGACTACATGGACGCCAGGAGGGACTTCACCTTCAACACGGACGGCTTCGCGGACTTCCCGGCCATGGTGCAGGAGCTGCACCAGGGCGGCCGGCGGTACGTGATGATCGTGGTGAGTGGCCCTCCCGTCCCATGCCGCATGGGGGCTGCCTCTCCAGGAAAGGGGGCCGGGTGCAGGGCCAGGCTCCGAAGGGCCCCGCTCTCCTGGGGCCAGCTGCACGGCTGGAGATGGCGAGGGGGCGCTGAGGCCGAGGGGCTGCACGGCGGACACCCATGGTGGAGGGATCCGGTCTGCCTGGCGCTCGGGACCGTGCTAACACTGGCCGTTCCCTCAGTTCAGCCCCTCGGAGCGCAGCCAGCATCCGTGGCCGCTCAGGGCAGGGAGGGCGGATGTGGACCTTCTTCTATTCTGAAACTCGAGAACCTGTAAAGCAGAGCCCAGACGTGCACGCAAGGGGCCCCGCGGGCCGGTCTCTCCCCAGACGTGTGCATCAGCACGCATGGCCCCTCCTGCCTCTGTTCTTCCTAACGACGTATGGGGAGCATTTTCCCATTTCCCCAGTAACTGGTGCATGGCTTCGGGCATTTCCTTTTCCTCTGACCCCTCTCAGGACCCTGCCATCAGCAGCTCAGGTCCCCCTGGTAGCTACCGACCCTATGACGAGGGTCTGCGGAGGAAGGTTTTCATCACCAACGAGACGGGGCAGCCTCTGATTGGGAAGGTAGGGTGGGGGCCGGGGGCCCGGGGCCCGGGGCGAGAAAGCAGGAGGCCCAACCAGGGGGAGCAGGGCACTCTCTGTTTGGGAAGAGGATAGGATTCAAGAAATCCTGTTGTCCAACGAGACGGAGTGCAGGGCAGGTTGGGGGAGGGTCACAGCTGGGAGTGACGGGGGCTGCGGATTGATGCCACCTCGAATCCTTCCACTGGGGGCCCTTGACTTTGTGGGCAGCTGGGCCCAGCCCGGGCATGAGCTCTGCAGACCCTTGGCAAGGGTCTCTGTGTCCTCAGGCCCCCGGGGGCTTCCCAGCTCTTCCCACAGGGCGCCTGGCAGAGCCCCCAACTTCTGTTCCAGGGCGTGCCCATAACCAAGGGAAGGGGTTCCCCGTGGAGGGGAGGTGGGGAGGCCATCGGGGGTGCAGAGGTCCGCGACTCGGTCCCGGGGCCTTTGTCTGAAAGTGAGGTCTCAGCTGAGTCCCTCCACGGCCCCTACCGCCGCCGACCCTCACTTCCACAGCCCTCCCACCCCCAGGCAGACGAGCAAGGCTGTAGCTCTGGGGGGGCCTGGTCTCCCCTCTGGCCTTTCCTGCAGGTGTGGCCCGGATTCACCGCCTTCCCCGACTTCACCAGCCCCGAGGCTCTGGACTGGTGGCAGGACATGGTGTCTGAGTTCCACGCCCAGGTGCCCTTCGACGGCATGTGGATCGTGAGTGTCCCGAGGGCCGTGGGACTGGCCCTGCCATCTGCCCAGGGCAGGGTGCCCACCGCCAGGGCCTCTTTTGCAGGACATGAACGAGCCGTCCAACTTCGTGAAGGGCTCTGTGGACGGCTGCCCGGACAACGAGCTGGAGAACCCGCCCTACGTGCCAGGCGAGTTCTTCCCGCCCCCACGTGCCGCCGTCCTTTCCGAGGAGCCGATGGCACAGCCACCCGGGAAGGGGAGGGCAACCCGGGAGGACGGTCAGGCTGGAGAGACATCAGCCAGGCCGTGCAGACCGGGGCACCCGCTGCTGGCCGGGGCCCTCCGGAGGGAAGGTGTCTCGGGCTCAGGGACAGGAGCGGGGAGAGCCTGGAAATGGGTCAGGAGCAGGTGGGTGTGAAGTCTGCGGTCTGCAAAGGTCGGCCTCAGCCTCCACCTCTCCCTGGCCTTGGAAGAGGGGGGATACCCCCCCTTCCAAGGGGGCTCCTGGGACGTGGGGGCACCGGCGGGCCAGGGGCGGCCCCACCGACGGAGACAGCCTGCTTCTCTCCAGGGGTGGTCGGCGGGACCCTGCGGGCCGCCACCGTCTGTGCCTCCAGCCGCCAGTTCCTCTCCACGCACTACAACCTGCACAACCTGTACGGCCTCACGGAAGCCCTGGCGTCCCACAGGTGAGGGCCGTGCTCACGGCTGCCCCGCGCCCTGGAGGAGGGCCTGGTGGCGAGCACACAGAGACCCAGCGGGAGCCTGGAGGGACGCCTGTCCTCCCTGTGACACGCTCACCTTGCAGGGCGGCCCGGCGGCTTGGGCCGGACCCCCGCCCTCCTGGAGTTGGCCCTTTCAGCGGCTCGCTCCCCGCTCTGCCTCCCTCCTGCATCCCCACGTGAGGCGCGGGGTCACGCCGGGGCTCCCGGGCAGCCCTGCTCCGCACTGGCCTGTCTCCCTGCCCTGCACAGGGCCCTCGTGAAGGCTCGGGGGACGCGGCCCTTTGTGATCTCCCGCTCGACCTTCGCCGGCCACGGCCGATACGCCGGCCACTGGACGGGGGACGTGTGGAGCAGCTGGGAGCAGCTGTCCTACTCCGTGCCAGGTGAGAGCCGCTGTCCAGAGCGGTGGCCCCGAGGGGGGCGGGGCTCAGGACGGAGCGCTGGGCGCAGCTCAGCTCAGCGAGACGCTGCTGGCTCACGCGGGGCGAGAGGCCTGTGGACCCCTGTGCCCCTGTGCCCCGTGCAGGGGGCTCACCCGTGCGGGTCGGCTGCCCCGTGGCTCTGTGCCGCTCTGGCAGGCGGTGATGCAGTTTCCAAGCATCCCTGTCTCTGACTTGCGCCGGCCACTGCCGGCAAAGCAGTCAGCTTCTGTCCTCTCAAGATGTCCCTTCTGGCGACCGTGTCCTGAGCCCTCAGCCTGCAGGTGCCGCCCACCCACCCCCCCCCCCCCCTGCGGAGCAGTTTCACTTCAGTTCTCAACAGCTCTGATGCTGCAGACACTGCTGGGCAGAGAGAAGGGGCCGGGTGCCCTCCCCAGGTCAGCCCCTGGCACTGCTGGGCCTCCAGCAACCCCCGGCCTGGGGGCGCCCTGGTGGTGGCCGGCCCGTGGCGGTGCGGGGTGCGTCTGCAGACCTTCGGGCCATGGGGAAGCCCTGCGAGGCGAGCTCTTGGAGGAGGAGCCGTTCCTCCTTCCAGAAGCCGCCGTCCGGCTCTGCCCACAAATGCCACCGGCTCTGATGTCACCCTGGGGCAGGCACAGCCCGCTGGGGCCCAAGCCCCTGCAGGCCAGTCTCTGAAGTCTCTTGGAGCAGGTTCCTGGCCCTGTGCCCACCCCTGGTTCTCGGGCTGTAGCGCTCGTGGGCACTGGTCATTCCGTGGCAGAGGTCACGTTGGTCCCGGGACCTGTTGCAAGCCAGGCCCTAGGCTGGGTCGGGTCTGCCCGTCGGCTGCTGGTCCCCGAGGAGACCCTGAGGAGAGGGAGAGCCCAGAGCAGCCTGGTCTTGCCGAACAGTGGCGTGTGCGCCCCAGCTGATAGGACCCACAGCCACCTGACCCTTCAGCAGCTCGGGGGCTCGCTGACCTCCCGGCCGCACGCACCAGCTCACAGTGGCTGCTGACGGCCCAGAAGCGTGGGCTCCCCCAGCCCTGGAGGCTCGTGGTCCGACTCACGGCATCAGAGCGGAGAGCCCTTCCTCGTGTCCCCAGCTTCTGGGAGTGGCAGCCCTCGGTATCCTTCATGGGGGGCTGTCCCCCTGGTCGCTCCCTCCGTTCTCGCTCAGCCTTCTGGCCCGTGTGTGTCATCATGGTCTGAGCTTCCTCTCACGCAGTCACGAGGTGCACTGGGTCAGGACCTCCGGTGACCTCGACTGAATGGTCACCGCCGAGAGCCCCTTTCCACATAAGGTCACCTCACGAGCCAGAGGGTTAGGACTCGAGCATCCCTTTTGCGGGGGACACACTTCCACTCTCATGGGCCGCTCTGCCCACCCCGGATGGCAGCAGGTGGTCTGCGAGGGACCCCCTTCTGCTGACCACGAGTGTGCCTGAGCGCCGTACTGACCGGCGGGCCGGGGGCGGGGGGTAAGCCCCAGTCTGGCTCTGCCCCCCAGAAATCCTGCTGTTCAATCTGCTGGGGGTGCCGCTGGTGGGGGCTGACGTCTGTGGCTTCCTGGGAAACACCTCGGAGGAGCTGTGTGTGCGCTGGACCCAGCTGGGGGCCTTCTACCCATTCATGCGGAATCATAACGACCTCAACAGCCTGGTAGGGGCCGGGCGGGGCGGGCGGAGGTCCGCCCTGGGGGTCCCACCGCAGACATCGCAGCGCGGGCTGGCGTCCATGCCAGCAGGCCGGGTCTCCCGCGGGAGAGGCGGGGACCTCGGGGCCTGAGAGCCGGATGCCCCCTCCCCTCCCCTCCCCTCCCCCGCTGCAGCCTCAGGAGCCCTACAGGTTCAGCGAGACGGCGCAGGAAGCCATGCGAAAGGCCCTGGGCCTGCGCTACGCGCTCCTGCCCTACCTCTACTCGCTCTTCCACCGGGCCCACGTCCTGGGCGAGACCGTGGCCCGGCCCCTCTTCCTGGAGTGAGTGCCCCGGGGTCGGGGAGGGAGGGCCCACAGGCTGACCACCGGCCTAGTGGCCGGCAGGCCCCCCATCCTGCTGGACGGGGTGTTGTCCCCAAACCGAGGGAGGCAGGGAGGAAACCCAGGCCCTCCCCACTGGGGCCCTTCGCACCCCCACTTCCTACCCGTGGGATTGCAGCTCAGGGCTGGGACAGTGCAGGTTCCTGAAAACCCAGGGTGAGGGACACCCAAGTCCAGACCAGGCCACCGGACGGTAAAGCGAGTTGTAAAGCCATCCCGGGGTTGGCTTACAGGGAAAAGGACCTTGAAAAAACCCAACTGACGCCCCCAAGTAGGACTCAGATGCGTCAGAGGCGCCCACGGGAAAATACCGCGTCCAGCCCCTGGGTCAGAGCAGTCTCACGTGGTGCAGATCCGTTAGCTCTTTGCAGAAACCCGTCTTGCTCTCACCTGTGCAAATGCAAGTTCCAGGTGGGTTACGCCCTTAGGCATCGAAACCGAAGCTCTAGAAGTTCCACGGGACACAGAAGCGAACGTCCCCCACTGCTCTGACAGGAGGAGAGGGTTGAATTTAGGAAGAAAAGTTACACTTCTCCGAACAGAAACGGAGGCCATCATGACTTCCCTCATCGCGGAATCGCGAAGGCAAACGCACTGGGGTCATCGGTGTCCCAGAGTGACAGGGAAAACGCAGACGGGTGGTAGCACCAGGACGAGCCGGCAGCAGACCAGGGGCCAAGAAGTTTGTCACTCGGGGGCCACGGACGGCTCCCTGCCTCGAGTGTGTGGCCGGCGAGAGGGCCTGTCTGCCTCCTGCGCCAAGCTCCGGGGGCTGGGACCAGCCTCGCCCCATCCCGCCTGGAGCCCTCTGGCTCCTTGTGATTCCCTGAGGGCCTCTTGAAGACACTGAGGTCACCAGGCCCACGCGCCCGCCTCTCGTGTTTGAAGGTTCCCCGAGGACCCGCGCACGTGGACCGTGGACCGCCAGCTCCTGTGGGGGGCGGCTCTGCTCATCACGCCGGTGCTCGAGGCTGGGAAGGTCCAAGTGACGGGCTACTTCCCCCCTGGCACATGGTACGACCTGCAGATGGTGAGTCCCGGGGACCAAAGCTGTCCCTCCTCCCGGGCCTGGGGGGTGGGCCAGAGGGCAGAAGGGAGCATGTGTGTGGGGACCCGGCTGCATGAGGGCCTCCTCGTGTATTTCGCACCCAGGCTTTGCAGTGGCCCATTTTCCAGATGAGGAGACTGCGGCCCGAGCGGATAACTGCCCTGGTCTCCAGTTCTCCCACTCCAGAGTCCTGTGCCCGCCCCAAGCCTGCGTCAGGCTCCTAGTGACCGCACCGGGGCTTTGGCACTGTCCTGACTCATGACACGCCGTCTCCCTCCAGGTGCCAGGAGAGGCCTTCGGCAGCCCCCCGTGTCCTCCTCGGGCTCCCCTCGTGCCCGCCATCCACAGCAAGGGACAGTGGGTGACACTCCCAGCCCCACTGGACACCGTCAACGTGCATCTGCGGGCTGGGCACATTGTCCCCCTGCAGGTACCCGGGCCGCGCCCCGAGCCCGTCCGCCCAGCTCGGGGCTGCCAGGACCCCACGCTGCCCCCTCAGGAGAGGGTCCGTCCCTAAACCTCAGGCAGAGAGGACAGCGACTAAGGGTTGAAGACGAGCTGACGTGCTGTGCCCGGCGGGGGGGGCGGGGGTCCTGCCTCGTGTACCCTTCTTGGGGAGCAGCCTGCGAGCCTCCGTGGGCTGCTCGTGTCCTCCAGAGTGTCTGCGCTGGCCAGAGGGGTCAGGACAGGCGCCCCAGCCCCGTGGGCGTAGGCTGTCCTGTGGGTCCTGCCTCCTTGCAGCGTGGAGTCGTCCCAGCCCGGCGTCCTTCCTGTCCTGACTCCGGAGGCCTCTGCCAGGCTTGAGAAGGTGACACCACCCGCTTTTCCAGGGCCCAGGCCTCACCACCACGGAGTCCCGGAAGCAGCCCATGGCCCTGCTTGCTGCCCTGACCACGACCGGGGAGGCCCGAGGGGAGCTGTTCTGGGATGACGGGGAGAGTCTGGGGGTGCTGGAGCGCGGGGACTACACGGAGGTCATCTTCCTGGCTGGGAATGTGAGTCCCAGGACCTGCTGGAGCTGGTGGGCGTCATGGGGCCCCTCCGTCCCCGGGTCAGGGAGGGAGCAGGGCCTTGTGGGCCAGCTGCCCCAAGCCAGTCCTCACGCACCTGCCGGTGTCCTGAGGGCTTGCCCAGAGCCCCCCGCTGACCCCCGCTAGTGGGGCTTCCTGGGCCATCTGCTGACTCCTCGCTCTGTCTCTCCGTTCCTCCAGAACACCGTCGTGAGCGAGCTGGTGCATGTGACTGGCGAGGGGGCCGGCCTGTCGCTGAGAAGGGTGATTGTCCTGGGGGTGGCCGTGGCCCCCAGCCAGGTCCTCTCCAATGGTGTCCCTGTCTCCAACTTCAAGTACAGCCCCGACACCCAGGCAAGAGGGCGCACAGCTGGGGTCAGAGGGCTTGTCCCCCAGGATGGATGAGGGGGCAGGAGGTGCTAAGGACCCCTGGGACCTGGTGCCATCCGAGCCGGGCCTTACAAGGGTGAGGGAAGGAGGGGAAGGACAGGCCCCGTGTACCCTGGATCTTTGCTCCGCCCGTGTCTACACAGACGGTGACGCGTGGGCCATGTTTAAATGCCAGCCCGCTTCCAAAGCTGGGGCCGGCCCCGAGCACACCACTCACCCCAGCCCGGGGTCCCATGTTCCAGAGCTCAGGGCCTTCCCTCTGACGGCACCTGTTTGGTGCTCAGTTCTTACTTTTTTTAATTTTTAATTTTTAAAAGATTTTATTTATTTGAGAGAGAGGGAAAGAGCACAAGCAGGAGCAGAAGCAGAGAGAGAGGAGGAAGCAGGCTTCCCGCTGAGCAGGGAGCCTGATGTGGGGCTCCATCCCAGGGCCTTTGGATCATGATCTGAGCCCCCAGGCACCCCAGTCAGTTTTTATTTCTTATTTTTCCCCAGACCCTGGACATCCCCGTGTCCCTGCTGATGGGACGGCAGTTTGTCATCAGCTGGTCGTGACCTGGGCCGGTGCTGCGCCGATCCTGTACGGGAAGAGACAGGTTTCACCGCGGCCCCGGCACCTGTGACGTCCTGGTCAGGACGTGTGGGTGGGCCTCGGGGTCAGACACGTGTGCCCCACGTCTCACGGCGCTGCCCTCCCTCGAGAACCCAGATCTGCCTGTGTGTCTACCTCCTGGGACCAGGGGCTCTGGGCCAGCAACATGCCTCACGGTTCTCTGCACAGATCCCACGGGCCGTGGCCCCAGGGTTGCCTTGTGTGTGCGGTGCTGTTCTGGAAGCTCACCTCTCTGAAGCTTGTCACTGGAATGAGAATGACGTCGCCTGCCCCCAGCTCCCCGCCGGAGACAGCATAGGTGTGCGCCAGACGAGGATGTCGTGCCTGCACCCCGAGGTCACGCCGCGGGCGGCTGTGCTGCTCTGGCCGGGGGAAAGGACAGGGCTGGGCGGCCACCACAGCCTGCTTTCTGGGCGACGCCCCCCGGCAGCAAGGGGCGCCGTCCCCCCGCCCCCCGTCCGATGAGAAGGGGCCAGGGGAACTCCGGAGGGCTCACGGGACCCAGGGAAACCCTTGATCTTAAGTGCAATTATTATTAATAAAGGGGTCATTGCAATCAAGCTTCTGCTGGTCCTTCTGGGTTCGGGGCTGAGAAGATGTGTCTTGGGGCCAGGACGTGGAGGCAGCCCCTCCGGCCTCAGCCGGCCCCTGGGTGCTCAGGAGCGGGGGGGAGCTGCACGCGAGCCACAGCCCAGGCTCTCAAAGCAGCAGAGCCCTGTGCCACCTTCCCGGCACCTCTCAGGGGCCTGGAGAACATCCCACTGGGTGTGGAGTCCGAGGCAGGGTGGGTGGGAGATGGGCTCCCACGCCTCATCCCAGGCAACCACCAGTCTGCAGTGTTTTCCGGAAGTTTACGGAAAGGGGAGCATCCCGCACGTTGTCCCGCTGAGATCACTCAGCCTGAGTCCTCCGAGACTCGCCCACGCCCCCGCTCACCTCCGAGTGGCTGTGCCACCAGCCTTGGGGCTGGCTGTGATCTGGGGCCGGTTTGAATAAAGCTGCACTGAGCGGTCCCGGGTCCTCACTTCTCTTGAGCACAGGCCAGGGCGGCACAGTCAGGTCGTACGGGGGCGGGTGTACGTTCTAGAAGCCACCAAACTGCCCTCCAGCGTGCTGGCATCAGTCCGCGTTCCCGCCAGCAGCCAGGGTCCCCGCTGCCCCTGCATCCTCGCCCACCCAGGGCCAGTCTGCTGGCCTTCGGCCATCCCAGCGAGAGTGGGGCTTGCGGTTCCACACACGTGTCCCTGCACACGAGCCATGCCGAGCATCTTTTCGCAGACTTTGGTCTATCTGTCACCCATGAATTTCTCCGGGGAAGCGCTTCAAATCTTTGGCCTTTTTTTAACATGGAGGAGTGGCCTTGTTATTGACATATTACACGTCTTTCCTTGACATTGTAGTTTTTCCACTGTCTTGTTATTATGTTATATTCATATACAATATCATAGATACTGTAGTTTTTCCATAGCTACTGTAACAAATGACTACAAGCTCAGCGGCTGAAAACAGCAGAAATCACCTCGTGGCGGTGCTGGTGGCAGGGAGGGCGGCCCAGGTCTCCCTCCGGGCTGCTTCCTACCCTCAGGCTCTGGGCCAGAATCCGGTTCCTCGCCACTGCAGGCTGCCAGCAGACTTCGGCCGCACGGGTCTGGAGGTCTGGGCTCTGGCTTCCGCCCACTGTGAGCCACACGTCCTTCGCCACGTCTAGAGGCTGCGGCTCACCTTGGCAGAGGTGCTTCCAAGCCCAGCGACGGCGGGTGGGGCGCGTCAGACCCCTCTGGCCGACCAAAGTCGAGAATATGATTGGGTTTCCAGAATGGTTGGTCTGGGTCCACTTGGGTAATCCAGCATGATCTCGTCTCAAAATCTTTAATCACATCTGTCTGTGACGTCCCTCTTGCCATCCAATGTGACACGGTCCCAGGCTCCAGGGAGGAGGACATGGGCATCTGGGAGGGACCACGGCCCCTCCCGAGCAACAGCCCCGCATGCGGGCTCCGGCTGAAGGCCTCCGGTTTGCGCTTTGGAATTCTGTCTCCCAGGCCGTGGTGCACCTTCTTGCTTTCCCAGCGGTGCCCAATGAAGAGTAGAAGGTTTTAATTTTGAAGAGTCTGATTTATAATTATTTTTTCCGTCCTATTAAAGAAATCTTTGCCAAACTCAAGGTCCCTAAAAACGTTTCTCCCGCTCTCTTCCAGTTTAGTAATTTTAGGCCTTGTATCTCAAGCTACTTTTTTCTACATGGTGTGAAGTACCAACTGAGGATTCTTTTTCTCTGTGTGTGGTTACCCCAGTGTTCTGGTCCCTTCGGTTAAAAGCACCATCTTCCCCCACGGCACTGTAAATCTGTGTCTCTTGCTAGACTCTGTATCGTGGTCGAGGGCCCCGTGGCGTCCTGGTCCCGCTGTCACTCTGCAGTATGCTTTGCTGTAAGGCAGTCAAAGTCATCCAGGTCTGTTCGAGCTCGCAAAATCGTTCTCGCTATCCTAGATCCTTTGTATTTCCACAGAAATTTTAGAATCAGGCGCCTGGGTGGCTCAGCGGGTTAAAGCCTCTGCCTTCGACTCAGGTTATGATCCGAGTCCTGGGATCGAGCCCCGCATCCGGCTCTCTGCTCCGCGGGGAGCCTGCCTCTCTGCCTACTTGTGATCTCTGTCAAATAAATAAATAAAATCTTTTTAAAAATAAAAAATAAAAAAAAATAATTTTAGAATCAGCTTCTCAATTTTTGCCCAAGTCTCAGTTTTGTGATGGGGGTGAGCGGACTCTGCAGGACGGCCTGGGGAGAACCTGACAAGGCCGACACCTCCGCAGGACGGCCCCTCTCTCGCTCACAGACACGTCCCACCACGATGTGCTGTGGCTTTCGGTGCACAGAGCTCACGTATCTCCCGTCTGACGGAGCCCCCGGACTTCATTCTCGGAGTGTGCCCTGCGGACATGCAGGAGTGCCAGTGAGCCCTGAGTACTGACCTTGTATATGGCCGCGTTTCCAAAACTTGGTTACTGGCTCTTCGCTGCAGGTTCCTCAGGATCTTCTGCGTGAAGGATCGCGTCACCCGTGCATAAGGACCTTTTCCTTGCCAACCGGATGCCTTTTATCCCCTTGGCTGCCTTACCGCGCCAGCCCGCGCGACGGTCTGATGCCGAACGTGCGAGATGAGGACATCGTCCCTCTCTCCCACACGGTTACTGAGAGCAGCTCCTCATTGTGGGCTCATCCATCTCTCCGTGCAGTTCGATCGGCTTCTGCCAGTTCTGCTCTGAGGTGCGGGGACACTGAGGACTGTCACATTGTTTCTGATGACTTACCTTTTCACTTGCGCCCCTGGTAACACTCAGGCAGCAAAGCCTCGGTCCATGCCGGACTCGCCGCTCCAGGCTCCGTCGGTCAGCGGGCCACCGAGGACGGTGTTCCCGTCGCGTCGCTTATTTGCGCCTGACTTCTTATAACGGTGTGCAGCCGTGTCGTTTTACAGCCCAGCCTAACAATCCGTGAACAGCGGACTTCACCTTGCTCACGCCGGTGTAAGCATCATTCGGGGGAGGATGTGGCAGACCCCACCTCGCCCTGGTTCTTCAACCGAGCCACGCTCGCACGCAACTCGCCACCTTTCAAACGCGTTACCCAGCGATACGACATTCAGAGTAGCACGACCATTACAACGGTCCAACTCAACATTTTCATCCCTGCCCTCCTGGCCCCCGAAACACTGCCCCAGAGCACGTACTCCCCAGCCGCCCTCCCCACCTCCGGAAAAACACCACCCGCTTGCTAGCTGTCCAAGTCACCTGCCTGGGACATTTCACAGAAGCAGCATCACAGCACGTGGCCTCCTGCGCCTGGCGGGCTCCGTGAGCGGGCGTTCCAGCGGCCCCGAGCTGCGACAGGCGCCAGCAGGCACGCTCCCCCGCAGGCACTTACCACACCTCCCAGGGGATGGATATTTGGGTTATTTCCGCTTTCCAGCTATTAACCGCTAAAAATAGCTACTGAATCCTTGAATATTCAACACGGAATGCTGAATGGTCTGAACATCTGTCTAGCGGGGCCCACCAGCCCTCTTGCGTCCCTCAACGCTCAGTTGCCAAGGGACTCAGCTAAACTGTCTGGGCTGACGCCAGCCGCCTTCCCAACAACCCCACCCGCTCATACCGATGCAAGTACCAGCGCGCGCCCACAAAGCCCCCGGTGCCAACCACTCACTCCCCTTCCCAGTGCCGCAGCGCACTGTGGGGAACGCACTTGTGCAGTCTACATTCCAGACTACTGCCCGAGGCAAAATTACTCCTCAATTTTAATTGCTCCCACTGCTCAGAGCCAGGCTGCTTTCCAGAAAGTCTGTACCTATCGACACCACCAACATAAAGAGTTCCCACGCCCCTGCAACACTTAGGGTGGTTATGAAACTTCTGATAGCCACGGGTCACATCCCAGTCACCTGCGAGGGAGAACGGCTTTCGTGCTTTTTCTAACTGCTCTTTCCTGGACAGCATTTGAGTTCAGCTCCCCAAGCGTCTTAACTTGCGGTTGGGTTGGCTTCCTGCCATTTCTCCTCCACCCTAACCTGCGGTGCTTCTGAAGCCAGAACAACTCAAGGCCGGTGACCAGCTCAAGGCCAGTGACCAGTCCTTCCAGGGATTCACCCAGGGCTCCCATCTTGTCTCTCGGCACCTGGTGCACAAACCCAAGGCCAAGCTGGGGACAAGTATTCGCGGCCTCTGCTCTTCCACCTCCAAATTCCCTCCCTCCCGTCCATAGGAAACGGGGTCCAGCACCGGGGCCGGCTGCCGTGTCCTGGCTGGAGACAGCGTGGGTGCACGTGGCCAGGGCTGTGGCGTCACAGTCTCTGCTGCTGGTGCGGAGGCGCCCGCGTGCACTGCCTCTGGGCCCCTGTGCCGCCGCTCCGGGACGGGAGTTCACACGGGACGTCCCCTTCACAAACCGGACCAGCGCAAACGCCTTCAGTCAGAATCGCCGGTGAACAGTGCGCAGCACTAGCATCCTGACCGGCGCGGGCCGGCCGCGGAGGCAGGCGGGTCTACCACTTCCGTTTACCGTTCAAGAGACCAGAGAACGGGGTGAAGGGTGACCGGGTGCCCGGCTTACACTGCACGTTACCAAAAAAGCCGAGGGTACCTTAAGAAACATACATTACAAGGGCGCCTGGCTGGCTCAGTCAGTGGAGCCGGTGGCCCTTGATCTCAGGGTCGTGAGTTCGAGCCCCACGCTGGGGGGTAGAAATTACTTAAATAAATGTTTAAAAAAAGAAAAGAAACATAAATTAGAGTTTATAGTAAAAGTTGCAAACATTTAATGAAAAAAAACCTCAGAGCAATCCATTATTTACACGTAGGTAAGAAAAGAACACCAAACGCTCGTCCTGGGGCTGTCAGAGAGTTCGCACAAACCCCATCGCCTGGAACCGGCCCCCGAGCGCTTCCCCACTGGAGCACGGGGTGGGCGGGCGGGTGGCCACGGGCTCGTCGGCACGGGGCCTCCTCAGATCAGGTCAGCCACTGAGAGAGAGAAAGGCGTGCGTTAAGGAAGAACATGAACAAGAAAACACACAGCTCTACCTGGAGGCTCACGAAAGACTTCCCCAAAACAGCCAGAACGAGAACAGGAAAAGGGCCCCAGGGCCGCCACAGCGGGGCCGGCGGCCGCTCACCATTCATGGGCATCTCGTCGATCTGGGTGGAGTAGTACTGCTCGATGTCCCTCAGGATGCGGATGTCGTCGTTCTTCACGAAGTTGATGGCCACCCCCTTGCGGCCGTAGCGGCCCGACCGCCCGATTCTTCAAGAGCAGAACAAACCGTTTCAGAGGACAGAGCAGGAAAGGCACCAGTAACCCCGGCCGGCAGACCCCGAGAAGCCCGCCGTACCTGTGGATGTACAGCTCTCTGTTGTTGGGCAGGTCGTAGTTAATGATGAGGGACACCTGTGGGACGTCCAGCCCCCGGGCCCACACGTCCGTGGAGATGAGCACCCGGCTGTGAAGAGAAGGAATTTGAGGCGGTCACCTCAGTCACGCAAGTTTCAGGCTGGCGGGGCACCGGGTGGCTCCGTCGGTGCATCGTCCAACCCTTGATTTCGGCTCAGCTCGCGATTTCAGGGTCCTGGGATGGGGGCGCCGCACTGGCTCCACGCTCAGCGCACAGTCTGCTTGTGCTCATCTCTCTGCCCCCCGCCCCGATAAAAAAGATCTTAAAAAGAAAGGTTCTGGACTGGCTCTAAGTTGAAACCACGCTGGGTCACCGTCACCCAGCCCCCTGCACGTGTGAGGGGTCGCGGAAGGCAGCGACCCGTGCAGAGGGCACTCTGCATCCCCAGCTGCGCTGGCCTCCTGCGCGCTCAAACTGACAGAGACCAGGACCTCTCCCTGCACTGCGCTCAACCTGTGGAAAGCTGGTCCCGTCAATCACTGGAAACGCGTCCTACTTCTGCCCGGCAAGGAGCAGGGGACAGCAGCGTCACTGACTTCGGTGCAGCCGCCCCAGTGTGTTCCAGCTTGAATGGCGACTCGCGCCACCCTGCCCTTCAGCCAGGACAGGATCGGACACACCCCCGGCCTGCACCGTCCAACATGGAGGCCGCCCGCGCGCTGCCCGCCGAGCACCCCCACGTGCCCTGCCTGGAATGGGGGCGTGGACGTGTCACACACACAGCGTTTTGAAGACTCAGACCAAAAAGAAATCAGAAAAGTCTTAGTGTTTTCAATGCTAATTACATGTTGAAAACGCCGAAATGACATGCCACATGAGGTTAAATAAAATGTATAAAAACCAACTTCACCTCTTCACCTGGTTCTTTCTACCTGTGTTACTGTGGCTGCCAGGAAATCCCAGGTTAAACTATGGCTCCAATCGTAGCTTATGGGACGTGACTGTGGGGACGCACTCAGAGCGCGAGGGCACAGAGTTCAAGACGGAACAGGAAGGCATCCCAGCCATATCACCCGCGTGCGCAGCCCCAAGGGAGGAGAGAACAGGATCCCGGGCACGCGGGGAGGGGAGGCCAGGCTCGGCAGGTCACACGGCCACCAGACACGAGCAAAGACGAGAGCCACACCGAAACCCATCAGGGGAAGAAACAGGGAGACGCAAACGCACGAGTGGGGCAGCAGGACTCCCCAACGGCAACAACCGTAACCCCAGACTCTCTCAGCAAACCCCTCCCTCGAGACGTCGGAAGGGGGCGTTCCACAGTGAAGCAAACACTTCCCGACAAACTAAAACCCGCACCCTGTCCCCGGAAGCCCCAAAGTAAACGCACAAAGACACTCTTCAGGGAGAAGGCGACCCAACCGAGACAGGTCAGAGACAAAGGAAAAGAAAAGCGAACGGTGACCGCGAGTCTCAATGTAAACACATGCCACCACACCAAGATGTCGTGCGGTTCCACGGAAGGGCAGGGCCACTGAAGTCCTGCTTCCAGCCTCTACGGGCAGCGACGACGGCCCCGGTGCCCACCACGACAGGTGCCGACGTGCTAAGGAGGCTGCTCGACTCACGAAGGTACAAACACTTTCCAAAACCAGAACTGGGGAGAAGGAATCTCAGTGAGAGGAAACCCGAGAGAAAGAAACAAAGGAGAAGAAACATGAGAAGTAAAGCGCACCCACGACGCGGTCAGTTTAAACCACACACACCAGCGGCTCCATAAAGACGGGATCACCATCAGACTACAGGAAAACCACCCGCGACACACTGCGAGCCGCATGCACCAGGGACACCGCAGCCTGTGGCCGCAACAGGAGACAGAGAGTGTGTGGGAGCCTGGAGGGGACAGCCACCCAGAGGGGACAGCCGCCGAAAGCAGCCACTATGGTGGCATCATGGCAGGACCGAGGACACAGGTGCTTCGGTGACGAAAGCCACTCCTACAGAAACAGAGGGAGCGCGCAGGTGCGGAGCCGGCCCTAGGACACCCGCGGGAGCACAGCAAGCCTCCCAGAACGGCGTCCGCCACACTCCTAACGCCGACGGGACGGTTCGGGAAACAAAGGCCAGGACGCAGAGCACCTGCACCTCCAGGCCCGCACAGGACGCGATGCGTGGCCACCCCACAGCGCTCTGCCCACGCACACGTGCACCAGCATCTGACGGGCGAGCGAGCACTGGGCCAAGGAGCACATCCCAGTACGAGTCAACAAAGCACGTTCTCTGACCACAGGGGGATTTAAAGACCCACCACGGAAGGATGAACAGAAAATATCCTTATCCAGCAACGAAGAAACACACTTCCAGTAAGGCGACCTGCCTACCCAGTGAAGGCGCCCTCACGGGGGCCCCCACCACAGCCGGGAGCACGAGGGGAAGCAGGCACAGCCCGCGGACAGAGAGCCCAGGGAACACCACCGGCGGGACCGGGTGCGGAGAGAGGAGCTGGCCCACCTGGCGCCAGACCGGAACTCCTTCATGATGGACTCGCGCTCCTTCTGCGGCATGTCCCCGTGCATGGACGACACCGTGAAGTTGGCTTCCCTCATCTTCTCCGTCAGCCAGTCGACCTGCACGTCAAACCAACAGACGCGCTGTAACTCGGGAACCAAACCAGACAGTATGTTCTGGATTTACCACAACAGCCTACGGCACAACTGATGTGCGCACAGCCCAAGCGCTCTTAAACCCAGACCAGTCGAGGGGCGCCTGGGTGGCTCAGTGGTTTAAGCCTCTGCCTTTGGCTCGGGTCATGATCTCAGGGTCCTGGGATCGAGCCCCGCATCGGGCTCTCTGCTCAGCAGGAAGCCTGCTTCTCTCCCTCTCTGCCTGCTTGTGATCTCTGTATGTCAAATAAATAAATAAAATCTTTAAAAAAAAAAAACAACTCAGACCAGTCGGGGCGCCTGGGGGGCCCCGTCATTAAGTCTCTGCCTTCAGCATGGGCCCTGATCCCGAGATTGGGATCAAGACCCGAGTCAGGTTCCCTGCTCGGCGGGAGGCCTGCTTCTCCCTCTCCCATCCTCCAGCTCGTGCTCTCTCTCTCACAGTCTGTCAAGTGAATAAATAAAATCTTAAAAAGAACTCAGACCAATCTTCACTGGATATGTAAGAATTATACTTTCCCTAGCACGTATCAAGGCAAAACCGCTCTTGTTTGTTCCATATAAATTTCTCAAGAAGGAAAAAGAAGACTGTATCTCACTGTTCTTGTTTGAAATTCAAATTCGCGTCTTTTTTGGACAGTGGCCCAACTCCTTTCCCTGTTTCCAGGGAGCCGCTGGGGGCTCTCCACTGAGCCTGCACACAAGCATCACTTGGGGGCCTACAAGACGCAGGCCCAGGTCCCACCTAAAACCAGTGATTCCCGAGCCTTCTCCAGTGGGACCAGCATGGACACGTCTGCACAGTCCACTGGACACGCCCGACTGTTCGCTTCTAAACCGTTTCAGAGAAGGGCTGACCGGCGTTCCTCAGAGAACCAACCTTCCGTTCGGGCCAGAAGGACACTGAACAGCTCGGGTGACTGCCTACCTTCCGTTTGGTGTTACAGAAGATGACGGCCTGAGTGATGGTCAGCGTGTCGTACAGGTCGCACAGCGTGTCAAATTTCCACTCTTCCCTCTCCACCGCCACAAAGAACTGCTTGATGCCTTCTAGAGTCAACTCATCACTAGAAGACAAAGACAAGTCCTGGGAACACATTCTCCTGCCAAGATCTGCAGGCGGACACAAGCCGAGCACTGTTCCCGGCACCTGCCTGCCCCACGGCGGCGCCCGCCCCTCCCGGCCGCAGCCCTCCCCGCGGTCGGCACTTCCACCGCACGGGCCACACGCCGGCCGGTCTCGGCCCTCAACCGCCGCTAACCCTCGTATGGTGTACTGTACTGCCACGACGCCGATGGACAAACGCCATCAGCTAGTTGATGCATTTGGAAATTACTGGGCCAGAGGGGAACGCACATACAAGAGCTGGCTTTTCAAAACAGAAAATAAAATGAAATGAAGAATTCTTCCCATTTTAAGCCCCAGATACAAACTAGGTGCTGTGCTCTCGCACCACCCGGAAGCAGGGGGTTCCTACCGCTTCACCAAGATGCGGATGGGGTCGGTCATGAACTTGTTGGTCATCTCCAGGATCTCGTGAGGCAGCGTGGCGCTGATGAGCACCACCTGGGTGGCCGGGGGCAAGTACCTGTACACGTCGTAAATCTGCTCTTTGAAACCTGCAACCAACGGTGAGGCAGGGTGGGTTCTGAAGGCTGCACGCTCCGACCCAGAGGTGGCGACCGTGGGGTCCGAGGCTATACGAGGAATCTCCCCCACAGAGCCGGGAAATCCACGCACCCTGCTCCCCGCGCCTCCCTGGTGGGCTCTGGGGGTCTCAGCCCCACAGTTAAGAGCAACAGAGACCCAGCCCTGGGCTGCCCGCCACTCAATCCCAGCCGCAGCCACCCTGTGCCACCACCCGCCCCGCCCAGGCAGCAGAGGCTCAGCAGGCAAGCGTCTGATGACGCTCAGCCTCCCTGGGCCCGGACAGACCGCAAGGCTGTGACCACATGAACGACAGAGCCCAAGATCCTCCTTCCCAACCAATTCCCCGAGAAGGCGGCTGCCACTGGTCTGGAGGCCTCACCCTGAGAAGTGCTGCCCACGGGACCGGAGCACAAGGAGCCACCGGCAGCTTCGCCAAACACTAAGGAAGTTCCGAGTGCCCCAGAGTCACTGTGCGTCCCACTCGGCTCAAGAGCAGCCCCTGAGGACAGCATCAGCTCCCAGGGACCTGGCCACCAGGAGAACCCCGAGAACCCCTCCTGCACTGCTGGACACTGCCTGCTCCACCCGCGTGACCCCGACGTCTGGGCAACACGCCATAAAGCCCGCGGCACAAGGTGGAGACGGAGGCGGAGGGTGTGCGCAGGCGGCGCGGCGAGAGGACACTGTAGCAAGGCCCTGGCTCAAGGTGACATTTCCATGACCTGCTTCTACACCGTGCACCAAGGCCACAGCCGTCCTCACTGAGGACCAGCACGTATCTGTCGTCAGATGTGTTTTGGTAGAAACACGGGAAAAGCCAAAAAGTACACAAGTCTAGAAATTCATCTTACTAACTGCTAAGAAGAAAATCAGCCTAGACAACCCATAAGACAACTAGTTAAATAAATGACAGAACACCCCGTTGCCACAAAACCAGCTTCCCTGGCACACCGCCATGCCCCGCAATCCGCGGCAGGCACGTCTACACGCCCCATCTCAAGCACACGCCTCCCCGTCTGTGCCGACCCCCAGATGCACGGGGCAACGCCATTCCAGGCTGGGCAGAGGTGCCGTGGTCCTGGCTGCCACCGGCCTCACGCCCACCCCTAGGCCCCCCACCTGTCCCCAGTAAAAGCAAGGTGCAGGGTCACTTCCGTGGCCGCCCCGGGGGCAGGAGGCTTTCCGCAGACACCAGGAACGCCCGCATTCGCTCCACGTTTCACCTCTGCCGTGAGAGCGCGTTCACACCTCAAGGTCAGAAGACCCGGCTTCTGTGACTCATACCTTTATTCAGCATCTCATCTGCCTCGTCCAACACCAACATCTTGATGGCACGCGTCCTCAAACTCCTGCGCCGGATCATGTCTGCACGGCCAGTTGGGAATCGTTAGAGCCCGGGCTTTGGGGAAGCAGTCAGCCTTTCCACCGGGCTCCGGAGCGTTTCGGGGACCTTCCGTCCACTTCTTTCACGTCACCCACACACACACTCCAGCACGCAGCCCAGCAAACGGAGAACAATGCTGGGTCGACGGAACGTGTCTTCCCAACACTCCCGCCCCACGACTTTTAGACAAAGGCACTTACCAAAGACACGCCCCGGTGTGCCGGCCACAACGTGCTGCCCGTAGTCCAGCTTCCTGATGTCCTCCCCCACGTTGGTGCCCCCGATGCAGGCGTGGCACTGCACGTTCATGTAATCCCCCAGAGCGAGCAGCCCCTGAATGGAAACCAGGGTCGCGTCTGGGGCCCGCCCTCACGTCCATGCTGAAGCCAGAGACCTCGGCATTTCCCCGAAGTGAAAGGAACCTCTACTCCAATGTAAGATGACCCCCAAGTATCACTGATTCCATGATTTATACCATAAAACAACAAAAAGACCCACCCTCCTCTTCTACGCTTTTCTGTGCCAAGATGAAGTTCATTTTATTGGCTTACTACAGAAACAATACATTTTAATTACAAAAAAACCAGACATACATAAAATTTGTAATCCCAGCCCCCCAGAGACAATATTAACATCTTAATATACACTGTCTTTATGCTGTTAAGTACACAATAACAATTATTTTATTAAAACCGATTTTCTACTGAGAAAGATTACACTTCTGAGATTGCAAAAAGCTCGTGGAATCACACCAGCTACACTGAAAGTGACTTAGTATAAACCAGCAACTCCTGCCGATGATTTATGACAAAATGTCAGGAATCAGGAAACAAAATTTGAGGGAGCCGAAAAACAGGATTAGATTAAATCAACCCACCGGCCTTTTCCAACTGAATGAGAAAGCAAGTACAAAGAGCCCTCCCCACCCCCAGTGGCTCACCTTCTGGATCTGCACAGCTAACTCTCTTGTTGGGGCCAAGATCAAGGCCTGGGTTTCTCGAACCTGGTGAAATAACGTGTCAGGAAACAGACAATCCTTGGTATCCTCAAGGCAGACTGTGCTAATTCAGATGAAATTTATTCTGAACACTGCCGTGTAGTAGCCACACATCTCACTTCTTTCCTTTTCTTTTTAGATTTATTTATTTGACAAACAGAGATCTCAAGCAGGGGGAGAGGCAGGCACAGAGAGAGAGAAGAGGAAGCAGTCTCCCTGCTGAGCAGAGAGCCCAATGTGGGGCTTGATCCCAGGACCCCGGGATCATGACCTGAGCCGAAGGCAGAGGCTTTAACCCACTGAGCCACCCAGGCGCCCCACACACATCTCATCTCTAATGGAGGTAAACGAACCCAGACAGAAGTTCGAGTGTAATCCAGTAGGATTCTGGTTTTCAGACAAGAATGTCCACTAAAATCTCTCCCCATTTAAACAAGGAATTTATGACAGAGTGTTGGTTAGCTCTCATAATGGCGTAGTTAAAAGTCTCTTAAAAAATCTGAGTCAGGATGACTGAACAAACATTTTCAAAAACTGTCCTTTCAGAACGCCGTGGTTACAGGAGAAAGGAAGTATTTCTTAGGCTCGAAGGAAGGTTCGCTGGAAGAGTGTAAGTTACCTGGATATCCAAGCACTGGAGGACAGAAATGCTGAAGGTGGCGGTTTTGCCCGTGCCAGACTGCGATCTGTTAACAGAAACCCAGACACAGGGGTGAAGATGGACGGGCTACCCGGTCCCACTCACAGCCCCCTCCCACAGCAGCACTCCGAGGGGCAAGGGTGGACTCTGCGGTGTCACGGGCAGTGAGATCAGCAGGTGCACTGGGGGACTCAGCGCCACATCAATAACCCTGACAGGCATCACAGACGGCAGAAAAAGAGATTCCTTTTTCTACCAATGTAATTCTTCTCTACAATTTGGGACTAAAACCATCCTCCAAAAATAATTTTCCTTACAAACAAGTCTTTAAAATTAAGGCAAATCAGGAATAAACCCCTTGAGAAAGTATTATAAACCGTGCCACATGCCAACTGGTAAGTAAAACTGCCTAAAAATATGACAGCTTTCCAGAGTAAAAGACACAAAAACCAAAAAAACAAGACACCCTGTGGCTGAAGTCAAGGGACAAGTTGATGGCGAGTCTGTGGAGGAGAAAAGCGGTCCTCCCAAAGCACTTAGCTGACTGACAAGCGCCTAACCCCGATCGGTGCCAGGGACGTACTGAGCAATGACGTCTCTCCCTTTAATTATCTGCTTGATGGCTCGCTGCTGGATGGCTGACGGTTTCTCAAAACCTGTAAAAAGAAACAAAGTTGGAAAGTTAGTTCTAACCATGAGGACGCTGGAAGCTCCTTGGGGCACAGACGGTGTTTTGTTTTAAGCCCCACCTCACCCCTCCTAACCCAAAATCCAACACACCCAAGCACTCAAGAAACAGCTGCTGAATGAATTAGGCTGAAATGTATTTTTTTTTATTAATTTTTTTAAAGTTTTTTTATTTGTTTGTCAGAGAGATCGAGCGAGAGCGAGCACAGGCAGACAGAGAGGCAGGCAGAGACAGAGAGAGAGAAGCAGGCTCCCCGCCGAGCAGGGAGCCCGATGTGGGACTCGATCCCAGGACACTGGGATCGTGACCTGAGCCGAAAGCAGCCGCTTAACCAACTGAGCCACCCAGGCGTCCCTGAACTGTATTTTTATACCAACATGCATCTTATTCATACAGACCAAATCTATGAAACGCACATCGTTACACAGAGACCCCAGTTAGATTACCAAAAGCCCCCACGTATTAATGGTGGTGCTCCTGGGATGGGCGGAGAGCCCGCCATTTACTCCAGTCCTCCTGTACGGACGTTACAACAGCCTGCATCGCTCTGTACTGCTACGTTTACACTGCGAGAGTGGAAACCGAACCCAGCAGCACCGTCGCCACCCCTTCCTGTCCGGATCAGTGTGCGTGAGGTGCATGCCGTCTACACTGGCCCTGACTCCACGGCCCGGGGCTCTGCTGGGGCCGACTGATGCAGCCTCCTGAACTACGACACGACACCCTCCAACACAGCCACTACCAAGAATGAGGCCGCTCTGAGGGAGGAAATGCTATCTTCCAAGTAAACAAAACCTTACGTACAAAAGATGTATTTTAACTTACTTCTGGGTAGACCTGACAATGTAGGATGGATTTCCCGTCCAACATTAAAACCGTAACAGACGATTTAAAACCCTTGTGATGACCAAGCACACGGACGGGAAACGAAATACAGCATTCGGGGAAGGGGTGTCCTGGATGCCAAGAGGTGGGCAGGACGGTCAGCCTCACGACCAGGATCCACCGCAGTGGCCCTTCTCACCTCCCACGCCCTTGCCCCGTCTACACTGCGGTACTGTCAAGGACTATTGGGTAAAACGCGGCCTAGCCCCACGGGTTAGGCAAAGATGCTGATCGCTCCCATCCGCATCCCAACCCCACCTCTTCCCAGGCTCCCGACATCTCCAGCGAGTCGGCTCCCAGGCCCCTCAACTCACCTGCCTCCCTCAAGTGCTCCCCACCTATGCAAACGGCAGCACCCCCCACCAGCTGCTCACAACACCCAGGAATCCTTCCTCTGCTGCTCACTTTCAACCCATCTCCACCTCAACACCATCAACTCTCCTCAACGCATGCCCCTCACTCCTCCCCGCCTCACCTCCCACCTCCCTTCATGTCCACACACTCCCAGAAAACCTCCCAAAGTGCAAATCTGACCCTGTCATCCCCCTGCTTAAAACCCTCCATTGGCTAGGGCGCCTGGGGGGCTCAGTCGTTGGGAGTCTGCCTTCGGCTCGGGTCATGACCCTGAGGTCCTGGGATCAAGCCCCGCATCAGGCTCCCTGCTTGGTGGAAAGCCTGTTTCCCCCTCTCCCGCTCCCCCTGCTTGTGTTCCCCCTCTCACTGTCTGTCAATTAAATAAATAAAATCTTTTAAAAAAGTTATCTTAAAAAAAAAAACCTTCCAATGGCTTCCCAGTGCACTTAAAAATAAAACTCAAACTCTTCATCACCTCAGAGGGTGCTCTGCAGAACCTGGCCCTTGCCGGCCGTCCCAGGTCCTCCCTGGGCTGCCACCACGGAGGGCACCCGACTCCGAGCTGCAGGGTCCTGGCACCAGCTGCTCCCTAATCCAGACCTCAGCTCAAACGTCAGCCCTCCTGGGAGCCCCCTTATCGATCAGCCCCGCTCCTCCCCTACCCAGCCCCTTCGCAGCCATCACCACTGCCCCAAGCAAGCTCGGCCCCAAGCAAGCTCGGCTCCAAGCTGCGCTTCTCCCTGAAGCCACTCAAACTCCCTTAGGGCACGAGCCTGCCGGGGTCAGTGGAAAACCCTCAGGGCCCAGACAGCGCGGGTCGTGCCAGGTACAAGCCCGTTCCCGCGGCAGGAGTGACCCCCCGGCGCCCGAACTTCGCAGCCCTCGCGGGGCCCGGCGCCGAGCTGTGCACCCAGAACGACGCGCCGAACGACAGCGACGCGGGGAGGGTGCTGCGTGCCGGCGGGGGTCGCCCGTCCGCGGCCCCGGGGCTCTCTCCTGGCCGCGCCCCCACCCTCCCCGCCCGCGCCCCGCGGCCCCGGACCGTAGGCGTAGATGCCGCGCAGAAGGTCCTCCCGCAGGCCCATGGTGTCGAACGTGGGCGTCACGTCCACCTCCTCGCTGGTCTCGAATTCCACTTTGGTCATGTCTTCCTCTTTGAGCAGCCGCTTCCGCGCCGACCCGGAGGTCGCCATCGTGGCCGTGGCCGCCATGATCCTGAGTCGGCTGAGAGCGAAGCGCGCGCCGCAGCGGAAAGCGGAAGCAGGGCCGCGCGGCGCCGGCGCCAGGAACTGACGCCACCGCGCGCGTGCGTACGAGCGTGCGTCGGGGCCGCGAGCATCTCTGCGTGTGAAAGGGGAAACCGGGTTGGCTTCAGGGAGAGGGGCGGTGCTGCTGCCGCTCTCGCGCGATTTAAGCTCCCGCGGGATCGCGCCAGGGGCGGGGCCCCGCCCAGACCCTATAAATAAGGCGGAGGCGTCCGGGACCCGGAGTTGAGTGGGTTGCTCCGTCGTGGTGTGTTTGATGCTTAGTTCCTGTGCTGGCGGGCCCGGAGCCTCTCGCCGACAGCCGCCGCCGCGTGAGGCGCCCCGTCCGCACCTCATCCCGCCGAGGTTAGGGTTAGGGTTAGGGTAACGCAGCGCTGGCGCCGGTGCAAAACCTCACGCCAGCGTCCGCTCTTGGAAAGCCTCGTGCAGGCTCCGACCCGTTGGCCGGGCGCGCAGCCCGACTCTGTGAGCGGAGCGCCCCAGGCCGGGGGTGCGGGCCGGGGCCGCAGACACGCCTGCCCCGGAGGGGGGCCCCGGAGGGCTTGGCTTTGCCCCGGGCACGGGAGCCGCTCCCGCGTCTGGCCCAGACGTCCCGGAGTGCGCCTGGCGGCGGGCTGCCCCGCTGGCCCCGCGCCGGTCTGGGCTGGAGATGGAGCGTGGCGCTTTCACCCCGCTTCGTCCCCGATGGCTGGGCCCGCGCCGGGGCGTGTCTGCCCCGAGGCCTCTCGGGGTGTTGGCGCGCGCCCCGGCCGCGGAAGGTTAGTGTCGCGCAGGGGGCGGCCGTCTCCGCCGCGAAGCCGGGCCAGGCGGGGGGCAGCGTCGGCAGCGAGCGAGCGAGAGGACGGGGCGGCTGCTCCCGACGCTCCGGCCCGAAGGCGGGGTCTGTCCGAGCGGCCGCTGACCCGGGAAACGCGCCCGTGACGCTGGTGTTGGGGAGATAGTCCGCGTTCCTGAGGCCCACCTCCTCTCTTGGACCTGAACGTGTGCGCCGTGATACCGAGGGTTCCCCGGGCCTCTGCGGGGGCGTCCGGCCGCGTGGCCAAGCGCACGCGGGTTCCCAAGACGCGAGCGTCTCGTGCGTGACCTTCCGCGGCCGGGCGTTGCAATGACCGCATTTCGGGTACCAGAGCTACATGGCACTCGGGCTGTTTTCCTACAACGCCGCTCCCGGGCCGCGGTACCGGGGAGCCCCACGCGGCAGTGCTGCGCTAGGCCCTCGCGCGCACGAACCTTGCCCGGAGCCACACGTGGAGTCGCGGGGCCAACGAGGAGAGAAGATCCTGGCGTTCGCACTGAGTACCGCGGGGACGGCTGCCTGGGCGCTGGGGAGGGGTTTCCCATCTTAGTCACCATCCCCGCGGGCTCGTCTTTGGCCTCCCCCTTACGCGCCGGTTTCCTGTCCAGGTCCGTGCGCGGTGTTGGAGCACACATCCAAAAAGCCTCTTCCTTTTGTTTGGGGCCAGTGACTCTTCGACTCTTTAGGGCCAGAGCCCATGCAAGGACAAGAGCTTTGGGGATAGGGGCGTGGTCGTCCCTGCAGTGTCTCCTGAACAGGGCTCACCGGGAACAGCGGGGAGCAAGGCTGACTTGCGTTTGTCCCTGAGGTCACTGTAATCCTGTGGGATGACACCCTCTCCCAAAATACACTGCGCGAAGTGAGGTGCGGGACACAGCAGGGGCTGCACCCGAACCTAGCGGGCAGGTGCCCCTTGGTGACCAGGAGGCCTCTGGGAGGATGAAGAGGGTACATCCACCCTAGGGAGCTTGGGGCTGGACGTGGGTTCATTCGATGAGGACTGGTGGCCCCTGGTGATGGCAGCCGGGAGAGTCCCTCTAAGGAGAGGTGTCCCCCGGTTCCAGTCCTGCACCGGTTTCCACAAAACCTGTGCAACGCACACCACAGGATCCGTAGATCGGGAACGGGTTTTGCTTTATCACCAGTCGGAAGTGTAATCTAGTCAGCGGTGTATTGAGAACAGACTTTTGTTTCCTGCTTGTTAAAGTACGTGCACCCGTGGCTCTGTGGTGGTGGTGGGCGTAAGCATCCACCTGCAGTGCGGGAATTGACAGCCCGCTTGGGGGTCGTAACCAGACCGCTGCTCCAGCGTCCCCAGGAAGGTCTCCATTAACCTCCATAATGTCTCCGGAACCTCAATTCCAACTCCAGCTAGAAGGTGCAGACTAGAGATGGCCCCGCTCTGAGAACCCTAACCTAAAAGATGGATTTGAAGGGCTTGTCACCCCTGGGCTCCCCATCCCGGGGCTTTCAGTCCCCGCAGGGGACCCCCCCCCCCCGGAACCCCCCCCCCACTTCTGCTGGTGCCTGTGCCTCCTGCACTCCCTTCCCACTCCATGTATGTTTGGGGGAAGGCGCTTGCCCACTATTACTACCTGATTAGACTAATCTCAGGGAGGGCAGGGCCCTGACTGCTTTTCCTCCCATCGCCATCCAGCACATAGTAGGTGTGCCTGGATGTGTGGAGCAGGAGGGCAGGAGGAAGGCAGGATTGGTCCTGCCGTCTGGGAGATCCCCAAGCTCATCCCCGAGCAATGGGGAAGACGGAGCACAACTGTGGGCTACACCACGGGAGACCGCCTCCTTCTTTTTCTCCATATCTGGGTTGGAGTCGGGGTGGAGACAAAGTGGCTGGTCTTGTCCAGGGTGGGAGGTTTGGGTGCAGGGCTGCTGGGCTGGGCTCCCATGAATCATCACCACAGGAGCTGATGCCCTGAATCTGAGGCGCTGTCCCCAGAGATGGACTTCCTGCCAGAGGTCCCTGCCCATCACCACGTATTAGAGCGTAAACCCTGTTCCTTGGTAGGCATGGACCTCTGTAGCCCCACCTAGTCAGGGCAGCAGCTTGCTAAGCTCGGGGAACCCACTGGCTGGACCCGAGACTACACACTGCCGGCGTCCAGCATTTGGGTGGCAGAAGTACAGGACCATCTCTCAGGCGCAGGCACCGTTCCAGGTGCTGGAAGGGGCGGTGGACGGGGCAGATGGCGCTGCCTCGCACAGCTTGTGTTCCGTAGGAGGGCACAGGCCCTACAAAACTTGCAGACCAATAAGGTAATCGCAGGTTTTATAACTACATGGTGCAAAACGGAAAAAAAGCAAAGTGAAAGAGCGTTAGTGGGTTTGCTGATTTACAGGGTGACCGGAGGACGGTGCCCTGCAAGTTATTAAAGGAGGCGGCCAGGGTAGCACCCCAGGGAGGAGTCTTCCAGGAAGAAGGGACCATGAGTGTGACGACTCCCGGACAGGCGGGGGATTGGTGCAGTCGACACACAGCCGAGGTGGTTGTGGCATCGTGAACATGGGCAAGTGTGGGGGTGGGAGAAGTGGTGAGCCAGACCAGATCATAAAAGGCCTCACAGGCTGTGAGCGGAGTTTAAATGCATTTGGGTGGCCACAGGAGCTGCTTCAGGGTGGTCTTTCTTTGAGAAGAGAGGATCGTGCTCATATAAGGGGTTTAGAGAGTTGACCTGGCTGAGGCAAGAGGTCACGGGGCTGACCCGAGGGAGGATGTACAGGCAGACGGGCTGTTGAGGCGCGAGAGGACTAGTGGACTCCTGGGTGTCTGGTGCAAGCATGTGAGTGGCCGCAGGGTGAGACGGGGAGGCTACAGGACAGCAGTGTGGGGTAGCTCGGGGGCGAAGCTGACAGATGAGTCGGCCCAGGAGTTCGGGTGCACACAGTCACAGCAGCACGACTCGCGGCCGCCAGGAGGCGGGGGCAGCCCCGTGTCCGTGGAGGGATGAGTGGGTAAAGACAATGTGGTCTGTCCGCACAACGGGGGGAATCGTGCGGCCACTATGCTGAGCGAAAGAAGCCGGACACAGGTCACACATACGACCCTACGAGATGTCCAGAAGAGGCAGATCCACAGACAAGAAGTAGATGAGTGGTTCCAGGGAGCGGGGAGGAGCTGCTCAGTGGGCCTGTATAGGGCTTCTTTTTGGGCAAACTGTGCTGATTGGAGGTGACGTTTGGACAGCACTGTGAAGGGTTCGTGTTCAAACGGTTGATTTTAGGGGCGCCTGGCTGGCTTGGTAGGGCATGTGGCTCTTGAGCTCAAGGTTGTGAGTTCAGGCCCCACACGGGGCATGAAGCCTACTCAGAAACATAAATAAATAGGGGCGCCTGGGTGGCTTATTGGGTTAAAGCCTCTGCCTTTGGCTCAGGTCATGATCCCAGGGTCCTGGGATGGAGCCCCACATCGGGCTCCCTGCTCTGCGGGGAGCCTGCTTCCTCTTCTCTGCCTAGTTGTGGTTTCTCTCTGTCAAATAAAATGTTTTTTAAAAAAACATCAATAAATAGAAAAGAAAGTGACTGCTGTCTGTCTGAATTTTGCCCGATTTAGCCAGGTTAGATCCGAGACGCCTCGACGGGCAAGTGGGGTTGGCAGGCAGGTGTTTGCGTGTCTGGATGTGGAAAGTAACAGAGAATGACCGGTTTGACCTGCCCTGTGGGAATGGCTGCTTCCTGCCTCCTCAGCTCACTCTGCGTTGGCGCGGGCCAGAGACGGGGATGGGGTCCACTAACCAGTCTGTTCCCCAGAAGCCAGGCTCACAGCCACACCCAGCCCCGTCCCAGGGACACGCACTCCGTCTTCACCGTGGGATTGAGAACCTGCCTAGAAATTCTGGAATCCTCCCCCAGCATTCGTCGGAAGACAAAGGCATAGTCCCCATTTACGGTATGTCAGCCTCTACCCGAAACCTGCCCTTGCAGGACAGTGGGGCCCGTCGCCGCCGTCCTCCACCTGCACTCCAGGTCTCTGCACCTTCGTGCGCCCAGCCCCGCCTCTCCACCTGCTGACGGCATCCTGATGGCAAGGCAAACCCAAAGGCCCCCCACGCCAGCTCCCTACGTTTTATGGAGAAGACGTCACCTTCAGGTGCTCTGTGGCTGGCCCCAGGCAGCTCACGGGGTCTACTGGTCACTGCTATGGGATGTGGTCACAGGTGGTGCTGACCCCGTGCCGCCTGGAGCCCCCCACCCCACTCCTCCGAGTTCCCCCAGAAGACACTCTTTCAACCAAGCCAAGGTTACCAGAAACACCGCTTTCTTGATCTTGGATGTATGGAAACGTGGTCAGTCGGGGTCCCCTTGACGATGCCGTGGTGACAATGAAATGGTTTTTGCTCTCCTCCTGTGCTCACGGCCCTTCGAACTGGAGGCTTCCTCAACTCTGGCCTGCAGCTCTCGGTACTGCTGTTCCTTACAGCAGAGCCACCGGCCTCCTCTCTGACTTAGAATGATGGCATTTCTTTGAGTTTGTTAGAACTATCTAGAACTTTCCACGCACCAGGCACCGTGAGAAGTGCTTTCCCACCCTGATGATACAGGCGCCCCTATGAACCCCACCACCAAGGAAAGAAAGCCAAGGCTTAGGAGTTTGAATGTCCTACCTTAGAGGACAATAGGGTCGCGACTCTGGGCTGAGAGCCTGCCTCCGTGTCTGACCTCTGATCTGTCCTCTGGCCGCTCCCCGCCCATCCCCGCTCCGCCCCGGGCAGCCTCAGCCTCGTTCTTCTCACCAGGCAGGAGGTTTGAGTTCTGGTTGCTGTTCTGCCATCAACTGGCTGTGTGATCCTGGGAACCGACCCTTGTCTGTTGGGATGAAAATTCTTAAGGTCCTTCCTGCTCAGTCCGTGAAAGTCTTCCTTGACTAGTCTCTGCCTCGGTGGGAACCAGGCACCCGACCAACGTGTACCCATTCACCCAACCCATGTGTGTGGAGCATCGCTGCTCTGGGGGTGGGGACGCAGCAGAGAATGGGAGAAACAACTCTCATCGTCTGGAGGCTACGGGCTCATGGCGGGGAGGCAGGCAAGAAACCAGCAAGTGACTGGAACGTATCATATATTAAGAAGCAATGGGGGGGGGGGACGCCTGGGTGGCTCAGTGGTTTAAGCCTCTGCCTTTGGCTCAGGTCATGATCCCGGGATCCTGGGATTGAGTCCCACGTCAGACTCTCTGCTTGGCAGGGAGCCTGCTTCCTCCTCTCTCTGCCTGCCTCTCTCCCTATTTGTGATCTCTGTCAAATAAATAAATAAAATCTTTAAAAAAAAAAAAAAGCAATGGGGTGTGCCTGGGTGGCTCAGTGGGTTCAAGCCTCTGCCTTCGGCTCAGGTCATGATCCCAGGGTCCTGGGATCGAGCCCCACATCGGGCTCTCTGCTCAGCGGGGAGCCTGCTTCCTCCTCTCTCTCTGCCTGCCGCTCTGCCTACTTGTGATCTCTGTCTGTCCAATAAATAAATAAAATCTTAAAAAAAAAATGCAATGAGTCCGACAGACACAAACGAAGCAGGGTAAAGGGGAGGGTGACCCAGGGTGGGGAGTCCGTGATTTTAAGTAGAATGGCCTGGAATGGCCTCTCTGAGAAGATGGCTCTTGCGTGGAGTCCAGAAGGAGGCAAAGGAAAGAGGGTTTCAGGCAGAAGGAACCACAAGTGCAAAGGCCCTGGGGCTGGAGTGTGCCTGGAGCTTTCAGGCAGCCCTTGGGGGGGGGGCAGCTAAGTGGTATGGGGGCAGAAAGTAGGAGGTAAGCAGGGCCCTGCGGGTCACAGTGAGGATGGAGGGAATCACATACCCAGCTCATCCTTGGACGGTATCCCTCTGTCTGCAGCACCAAGAATTGGCTTTGGTGGGGCATGGCAGAGGTCAGGGGACAGCGGTGCCTGTGCTGAGCAGTGACCAGATTCTGGACCTGTCCTAACACAGAGCAGCCAAGACTTTCGCCTCCCCCCAAACAGTGGCTATTGAATGTTGACTTTGGGCGGGTCCATTGGAATAGCTTAGATACTGGCCACAAAGGGTCATGAGAACCAAATAAAAGCTCCAGCTGAATCCTGATCTTTCTGGATTTTTCCAAGGGGTTTACTCTAAGCCGTGCTGACTGCTCCCAGAGGAGAGAAGATTCCCTGCACCCCATGATTCTCCATCATCCTCTGGGTCACCGCCACCCGAGGTTTCCTAGGGTCTCACAAAAGCAAAACAGACTTCGGCACGTGTCCTCCATGCCGCGAGAATGGATTGGCTCCTGAGGGATACGCGGAGACCCAGTGTAAGGCGTGGGCTCTGTGGGCAGGGCCAGGAAGGACGGACCCGCCAGACCTGCTCATCTGCCTGCCGTTCAGTCTCGGATCAGCCATCGCTGCTCCGCGACAAGGACGGCCAGGGCATGGAGTCTGTCCCCGGGAGAGCAGGTCAGCCTACCAGGGGAGGGCGGGAGGGAGGCTGGGAGGCAGTCCCAGAGCCGTCCTGGGGGAGTGAGGGGCTTCTGCCTCCTAAGGGGTGGAGGTGCCTGTTTGAGGGTGAGAGGAGGAAGCAGTTTGTCCCCTTTGGCTTGGTCAAAGGACTCGAACGTTCTCTGGCTGGTGAGGGCTGCCTACCTTGGCAGCACGGGCGTGGTGGATGAAGAAGGCTCTGATGTTGGCTCTTATCTCTACCTGGTTCTCCGGTGAAAGGAGGGGAAGGAGGGTTCTTCTAAGCGCAGCTGCCTCTACGGGTGGGGTCCGGACACGGCCAGACATTTCCAGTGGAGCGCGGGGCTGGGCTCTTCGCTGAGCGGTCACTTAGCTGACGCCTGGTGGCCGTGCGTCTCACCCGTCATGTTTCTGGGTTTATACCGATTTTTCTAAGCTCTCCCGTACTCAGCC
Source organism: Meles meles (assembly GCF_922984935.1). NCBI lineage: Eukaryota > Metazoa > Chordata > Mammalia > Carnivora > Mustelidae > Meles > Meles meles. The sequence goes on from NC_060083.1 coordinate 62,258,871, forward strand.
GCTCCCATTCTGGAGCCTGTGTGTGCACGTGTGCGTTCTCCTTCCCTCTGCTGCGGCGAGGGAAGACAGCCCTGAGCTACAAGGAGGCACGGGCAGGTCCCGCAGGAGGACCCCCGACTCGGATGCTCACGGCTCCTGTGACCTTGGGTTCCCTCTGGAAAGGCTGCAGGGTTAGAGAAAACGTTTTAGAGTTTAAGCTGTGCTGAGAGATCTGTGGGGTAAGTTTCCTTCACTGGTAGGACTTGCCCCTATTTAAAGCGGGACTGAGTTGCAAACCCCCAAAAAACATTTGGGGTTTCGCCGGAAGCCGCTTCAGTGCGCAAAGAACAGCCCGGAGCGGCTGCTGCTCGGTTTCGCCACTGACACCCGACCCCAGCGTGGCCGGGGGTCCCGGGAGCCGGCCCGGTTGGTTGGGGTGTAGAAAGCTCCCGAGAGACCCCTGTCTTCAGCAGCCCCGGCGAGACAGCGGGTAGCATGAGCTGACCTGACTGTGTTCACCACGATGGGGCGGGGGTCTACGAGAAGTCAGGTGTTCTCAGACCTGCCGCGGGAGTCCTGCGGAGATGGGGGCCAGGTCGGAAATGCAACGGACCCAGGGCTCACCACGCAGTGAGGAGTGCAGCCTGGGCTCCTGCGTTTCCCACCCCAGCGTGGTCCCCCGCACCTCAGCTGAGCTTTCCCCAGTGCGAGTCCTCGGGAGTTTGGTGCTTGCTTCAGCTCTGCGGACGTCTGCGGTTCTTTCCTCGGGATGAGCAGCTAGTGGGCAAGTCCTCGAGACCCTCCCTGCTTCTGTGATGGGGCTGGGGGAGTCGCTGGCTCCCGCGCCCCTGTACCAGCCCATCGGCCTCAGGGCTCATTTACTGTTTTTCAGAGTGTTTGGTGCAAAGTGTTCATGTGTCCACCTTTCCTCATTTTGTGGCTGTTTCTTTATTCTTTTTTTTTTCTTTTCAAAGATTTTATTTATTTATTTGACAGAGAGAGAGAGATCACAAGTAGGCAGAGAGGCAGGTAGAGAGACAGGAGGAAGTAGGCTCCCTGCTGAGCAGAGAGCCCCATTTGGGGGGCTCGATCCCAGGACCCTGAGATCATGACCTGAGCTGAAGGCAGAGGCATAACCCGCCGAGCCACCCAGGCGCCCCTTTGTGGCTGTTTATTATTTATGTGTTTATTTACAACGCTGGCGTACTTCGGGAGGAGCTGGGGCAGAGTCTGAGTCTTGCTTCCTTGGGTACCTTTACAATCTGGACTGATTTTATATGTGGAATTGGACCCAGAGTCTGAGCCGGACGCGGTGGGAGGCAGCTGTCCCCATGCCAAATGTCACCGGTTCATCGAAGACACCTTCACGCATGTGGAAAAGTGCTCCTGGGGCGCAGGGCAGCGGAGGGGTACACGGATGCTGGAATGAGCGAGAGCAGGGGATGGAAAGGCAGAGGCCAGGAGGCGAGGTTGGGGGGGCTAGGGCAGAGCTTGGCTGGGGCCCCAGATGGCCAGGACACCTGCAGGACACAAGCCCAGCTTGGACTACAGAAAGCAGGCCAGCTCCCCGGGAGACCCTCCTCTCATCCTGGCAGGGAGGGGGCCAGAGGGAAGCAGGGTGTAGTTATCAGCAGCTCTGGGAACTTTTCGTTAAAAAAAAAAAAAAAAGACTTTTATTAAAACATAATTCATGTACCACACAATTCACCGATTTAAGGGGTGCGATTTATGGCTTTTAGTAGATTCGTGGGTATGAGCTACCATCGCCGTCGGGTGGGCCCACGACGTGGTGGGTAGCTATGCCGCGGTTCGCCACCCGGTTCCTTCTAGGAACCTGCTTCTAAGCCCTGAGGAAGTGTCTGTAGTTACTGAGCAAACCAGAGGTCAAAGATCTGTCAAGTGATTTCCTGGACAGGAATTTGCCTTATTTTTTTTTTCCTCCTCCTTGCATTAGTCTTTGGGGCCTGAACTTTGAGTTCTGGAGCGACTCAGGGCTGGAGAGAGCAGGGAGCCCACCTTGGCGCTGGTTTGGCCGGCTATTCCCGCCCGGCCCGTTCCTGCCCTGCAGCCTAAAGGCAAGCGGACGGGCGGCGGCGGAGCCACAGCTGGACACGGAGGGGGCTCCAGATCGCAGCCCACGGCGAGGAGCTGCTGGGAACGCAAGAGTGGGCATTTCTCAGTGAGCACTTCTGGAGCCTGGGTCCCTCGTACGGGCTGGGCGGTGGGATCTTCCCACCACCACTTCCCATTTTCCTGAATTTACACCGGTTGGTTTGCTCTGGCTTTCCAGCATCTTCAGTGGACAGACCTCTCCCAGAGACATTTGACTCCAGCCGGTCCAGCTTGTTATTCCAAAGGAAAAGAACCAAGTCCCAGGAATTCAGGGTCTGAGAGAAACGTCGCCATCTGTGCCCAAGAGCCTCACCACAGCACCGAGGGGGCTGGAGGAGAAGTAGAAACTAATGCTGGCCGCAGGAGCACCGGCAGATGTCAGCTGTGGCTTGTTCGTATCATTGAATCCCACACGAGTTAAAAAAGGGAGGAGAGTTTGTGAGCGGCTAAACCTCGGGGGGGGGGGGGGACGGAACACGTGGCGTGTAGAGCCGTGCCCAGCGTGACACTGTTTATAGAAAGTTAGAGTCAACAGCAAAGACACCATTTATGTTCAGCTGCTCCTCGCACAAGGAATCGAGTAAAAGCGGGCGTCTGTTTGCAGACGGGCCAGGCTGCAGCAAGCAGGACTGAGCCCACTCTAACGATGCGTTCCCTTGATGAGGAACCTTCTGCCGAGTCTGAATATGGGCACACAGATATGTTGTCTGTTTGTGGGACTTTTTTTTTTTTTAATTTTTTTTTAACATTTTTTTATTTATTTGACAGAGAGAAATCACAACTAGGCAAAGAGGCAGACAGAGAGAGAGGAGGAAGCAGGCTCCCTGCGGAGCAGAGAGCCCGATGTGGGGCTCGATCCCAGGACCCTGGGATCATGACCTGAGCCGAAGGCAGAGGCTTTAACCCACTGAGCCACCCAGGCGCCCCTGTTTGTGGGACCTTTTAAACAGCTTGAACTAGGGGTGTCTGTGTGGCTCTGTGGGTTAAGCCTCCCACTCTTGATTTCAGCTCAGGTCGTGATCTCAGGATTGTGAGATTGAGCCCAGAGTCAGGCTCCGCGCTGGGCTCTCTCTCGGTGTCTTAAAATAAACAAAAACAAAACAAAACAAAAAAACAAGAAAAATATGCTCGAACCAGCCCAGGATTTGAAAGCATTTCAGAACTGTTCAGATGGAAAATGTTCTAATGACCCTGTGCCAGGGCCAGCAGGGAAGAGAGAGACTCAGCCAGGGGCTCGCTGCAAAGCTGGAGGCACCCGGGTGAGCTCCGTGGGCGGGAGGCCGGGTGGTGCCCTCCCAGGCACTCCCAACAGAAGGTCTTGGATTTTAGGTCAGTTGCATCAACACCCCCCGCCCCAGAGCGGCTGGTCAGGTACTCGGAGGGTGAGCTGCTCCATGATCTCTACCCAGGCAGACCCAGAGCCTGTGGCCCCAGCCAGAGGGTCCGCCCAGGCCCACTGCAGCCGAGCCCCTTTGGAGACCCGCCAGCCGAGAGGTGGCGGCCCGTATTACTTACTCGGAGTCCTTGGCTTTCGTTCTAAATTGTTTCCTAGTACACTCTTGCCAAGTGTCACTCCCTAGCACATTCCCTGAGCGTCTACGGACAGGCGTCCTGGGGTCACGTCAAATAAAAACAGTGGGCTTTCCGTGCACACACGCCTTCCCCCAGCTCGCTTCCCACCTGTTCCCCCCACGCCCTCACCATGGCCTGTGGGCGCCTCCTCTGGTTGCCGGGGGGGCTGGATGGGCCACCCAAACCCCCACGTTTGTTCCAGGCAGTGTCCCTGAAGCTTCTGCCGTCCTCAGCCCTAAGGAGCCGTCGTAGACGTTTCCTCCCTCGCCGTGCCCCGTGAGATCGTCATATCACAGGTGTGCTGAATGTGTTCGTGCACAGCTGAGCTTTGTACGTGTAAGGGTAAGAGTTTCAGGGGGCTCTGTCCCCCCAGTTGAGAATGCTTGCTCCGGACCAAGCTTGTAAATCAGCTCCCCAGGGCCAAGGGCAGTTTCCCAGGCTTCAAAGGCAAATTCCGTGTCCCGATGCCCAGAGAAACCAGTTCTTGTTCTTCTCGGGAGAGAGGAATTGATATGAAATCAGCAAGAGGGAGGGCTCATCAGTGCCCCCGCCCGGGTCACTGGGCACCAGGGCCAGGGCAGCGTCACCGTCCTCTGCAGGCCGGTCACTACCCTCCCAGCCCGCCCGTGACCTGGGGTGAGGGGGTTGGACTGGGAAGGCCCCCGCGGGCCCAGAGGCCATGTCACCGGGTCCAGCCGTCCACGGCCGCCCTCTCCTTCCCGTGCTCCTAGCCTCGGGGCCATGGCGGTGCTGCACCGGACCGAGTCCGCGCTGACCGCGCTGGACGAGGACGCGCTGTGGGAGCTGCTGGACAGTCACCGCCACAAGATCGTGCGCAGCATCTGCCCCGGCCGCCTCACCCCTACCTGCGCCAGGCCAAGGTGCTGGACCAGCTGGACGAGGAGGAGGTGCTCCCCGGCCCCAGGTTCACCAACACCGTCATGAGAGTCGGTGAGGACCCCCGGGCGCACACCGCCCCCTCGGCCCCTCCCCGCCACGGCAGCTCCACACGGGCTGTGCCACGAAGCCTGGGGCCCGGCAGGGAGTGCAGGACTTTAAGGACCCGCATTCCAGGCATGGGGACCCTGTAGGGCCTTCCCAGAGCTGCCGTAACAGGTGGCTTAGACCAGCGGAGACGTATTGGCTCATAGTTTGGGATCCAGGTGTGGGCTCGAGGGGCGTGTCCCTGCCTGCGCCTTCCTGGTGGCCCGAGCTGGCCCTCAGCTTGTGGCCACATCCCTCCAGGGTCTGCCTCTGTCCTCACGTGGTCTTCTCTGAGTCTCCTCTTCTGGGCCCCCCACCCCGATAATCTCATCTGCAAAGACCCGTTTCCAGATTAGCTGCCATTGGCAGTTTCCAGGTGGCAGTTCCTTTGTTGGGGGCGCACAATAAAGCCCACTCCAGATGTCTTCGGAGCTGATTCTGAGAGTCTGACTAGCTATGTTCATTCCCTGAAAACCAAGATTCTGTTTCTGCCTGATGTTCAGGAACCTCAGATCCAGGAGAAAGGGATCCAAGCCGCCAAGCTGGGCTGAGAGCCATGGGATCCGGGAGGCGGGCTCGCTGGGACTCGGCCCTGGGGCACTGTCTTTTGCTTCTTTCGTCCCATGAGATTTGTACAGTGTCCGCACATGTCCACCGACACAGCTGGGAGGTCTTCAGAGCAAAGGTCACCTTTTTCCTTCTTTTATGGCCAACTCTTGGCACTTGGGTTATAGTTTTCTCAAGGACGATGAGCCTGGCCCTTCTGGGGACCGGCTGCCGACACGTCTGTAAAGGACCCAGAAGAGCGCTGAGGGCACCTGCTCCCCCGGATCCCGGGAAACTGCTGTCACCGTCTAATCCCTAGATGTGGGAGGATTTCCTTCCCCTCCGCATCCTGCATCCCGAGGGAAACTCACCCAGAGCCTCCCGACCTGACACCATTCTCTCACCCAAGGACACTTGCTGGATTTGCTGAAGATGCGAGGGAAGAACGGAGCCATTGCCTTCCTGGAGAGCCTGAAATTCCACAACCCGGACATCTACACCCTGGTCACCGGGCTGCAGCCCAAGGTGGACTTCAGCAACTTCAGTGGTGAGGGCTGGGTCCTGGGGATGGGGGTCCTGGGCACAGGCTTCTTCGGAGCCTCTGGGTCCTAGTGCCTGCATGCTCTTGCTTCTCCTGCTAACCGCCCGGCACTCCGGGGATGAGGACACCCCCACTAACCGGGTGTGGGTGGCAGGAGAGGGAACCCGTGGCCTCTGGATCTAAAAGAAAAGCTCTTAGGGCGCCTGGGTGACTCAGTTGCTTAAGCATCTGCTTCCGGCTCAAGTCATGGTCGTCGGGTCCTGGGATCGAGCCCTGCATCAGGATCCCATTCAGTGAGGAGTCTGCTTCTCCCTCTCCCCACTGCTCTCTCCCTCTCTCTCGAATAAATTAAATAAAATCGTAAAAAGAAAAGAAAAGGAAGGATCTGTCCCTACTTATGCAGTAGCAACGGGAACTCCGCTTGGGGCAGAGTCTGCACCCGGGAGATGCAGGGAGAGGACAAGTATGGCCTTTCCCTAGAAATGCTCCTGAGATGGCCTTAGCCTCAGCCGTGTGCTTACATGGAGGGGACAGCCAGGTCCCTGGGCGTCCCTTCTGCTGGGAGAGGCCCCTGCCGGAGGGGAGGAGGAGTGGAGCCTGCAGCCCTCCGCACCTTCGCTCAGCCGGAGGTGCCAAGATCGAGCCGACCTGAAGGGAAATGGGGCCATTTCTGTTTACTGAGTGATTTCAGGCTTCCGTGCAGGAGCTATAGAAATACTTTGGGGGCGCCTGGGTGGCTCAGTGGTTTAAGCCGCTGCCTTTGGCTCAGGTCATGATCTCAGGGTCCTGGGATCGAGTCCCGCATCGGGCTCTCTGCTCGGCAGGGAGCCTGCTTCCCTCTCACTCTCTCTGCCTGCCTCTCTGCCTACTTGTATCTCTCTCTGTCAAATAAATAAATAAAATCTTTAAAAAAAAAAAAAAAGAAATACTTTGGTATGCAAAGGGCAGGACCAGCATCACTCAAAACTGGATGGGCAAACCTTTCTTCCTGTTTGGTATCGTAGACCGTGGTGACGTTAGTTGGGGTTCCGTTGTATGGATTTTTGTCCTTTGTTATGTCTCTCGTAGGGTGACGTGGAGACGGGCTGGGAGGGGCCCACCTTAGCTGATGGGGGAGCTGGGTCTACACAGCAGGGTCCCCTGGGGAGGCTCAAGGGGGTAATCCTGGTTCCACAGTCACTGGTCATGCTATTTATAGAACCAAAGTTGGGCCCGGCTGAGCCCGGAAGTTTATTTTTTCTTTAAGATTTTACTTATTTATTTGACAGGTAGAGATCACAAGTAGGCAGAGAGGCAGGCAGAGAGAAGGGAGAGTGGTGGAGGAAGCAGAGAGCCTGATGTGGGACTCGATCCCAGGACCCTGGGATCATGACCCGAGCCAAAGGCAGAGGCTTTAACCCACTGAGCCACCCAGGCGCCCCGAGCCCAGAAGTTTCCAAGGAGACCCAGATATTAGGGTCGGGGGCTCCTGCTTGAGGGGACCCTGGCAAAGCCCCTGGTGGCCGAGGAGGGAGGCGCGATGGCCCACCCGCCCCTTGTCTGCAGGGCTCATGGAGACGTCCAAGCTGACCGAGTGCCTGGCCGGGGCCATCAGCAGCTTGCAGGAGGAGCTGAGCCAGGAGAAGGGGCAGAAGGAGGCCCTGCTGCGGCGCTGCCAACAGCTCCAGGAGCACCTGGGCCAGGCCGAGGCCCGCATCCAGAGCCTGGGCCAGATGGAGGCCGACCACGACCGCATGAAGCGCGAGGTCAGCGCCCACTTCCACGAGGTGCTGAAGCTCAAGGACGAGATGCTCGGTCTGTCCCTGCACTACAGCAACGCGCTACGGGAGAAGGAGCTGGCCGCCACGCGCTGCCGAAGCCTGCAGGAGGAGGTGCGGCGCTGCCCCTCTCCCCGCCCCCCTGCAGCCCCCAACCCTGCTGGGAGGAGGAGCCTTTAATCCCCACCCGCCTCGTGTGTCTGTTGTGGCACAGGCACGTGGACTCCCGTTTCCAATAGTCTGTAACATACTACCGTCCCGAAGGAGTTTCCTCAGACGGTCCCAGATTTGGCCAGGGGGAGCCCCTTGAATGTCCTCCGTGTCCTGTGGCACGGCCCCCTGTTTTCTGAGCACAGACTCCCTTGCTGGTATGGCGAGAGTTCCCCGGATCGTCTCGTCCCCACCCTGCCCCAGCTCTGGGCTCAGCCATTTCCCTGAAGGGCCCTGGGTTCTTGCAGAGACCAAGATCGGGGCCCTGGGGGTGCTCACTGCCCCTGGGGTGTCTTTGCTCCTCGGCCCTCTCCGCAGACAGAGCTGGGAAACGTGCACGTACACACGCCCGTGCACAGACACGCATACAGACTTACGCGTGCATGGATGTATGTCCACAGACACCCGCGCATCTTAGAAACTGTGCGGTCACACCCACCTCTAATTCCGGCGCGTCCCCAGGGTGTGTCCCTGCCTCCCCCATGCCGCCCTTGGGAGCCCCTTCTTCCACCGTGAGAATCCCCCCACCCACACTCGCGCTCACCGCGGAAGACGCCTCCGGCATTAAACAGAGCTGCCGAGAGGAGCTGAGGGTTTGGAGCTGCTACGGCTGACGGCCATCCCTCTGCCTCCCTCTCCCTCCCGTCGCTGTGGCCCCCGTGTTTGAGACAAGGTTCATTTGCTCCGTTTATTTTCAGTTTTAGCCCCGCCCCCAGCCCCGTGCAGGTCCCAAAGAGTGAGTGAGTGTGTGGAGTCTAACGCGCTCTAGCGCAGACGGCCCACCGCCGGAGCTGTGCAGCTGCTTATGGAAAATTTGCTACGGAGATGTCGGGAGGGGAAAAGCCCGAGTGGAAAGGTTCTTCCTTCTCCTCTTGACCCCGAGCGAGTGCGGCCTCCACCCTGACACCCAGACTTCCCGGGTTTGTCTCTTGGGGAAAGTCCCCTCCCGCCTGCCGGGGCACCACGCCCTCCCGGGGGCGAGAGGCCAGGCCCTCGGTTCCAGTTCTGAGTTTCTCTTGGGGTGTCATCCTGCGGGGTGGCAGGGTGGAGGCCCGCAGGCCCTGGCGACGGAGTTCCCAGGGGACCACAGCCCTGGACACACCTCCCGCGGGGCCGGGGGTGGCCCATATTTGCGTGGGATTGCAAGTGCGTCTGCGTAGACCAGGCATCTCTGCTCCGTCTGACTCTATTTCCTCTTTCTTCTCACGAGTCCCTTTATGCCATGTACTCAGCAGAATGTGGGAAGGCAGGGAAGCCAGGGAACCTGCTGAAGGACGCTCGCTCACTGGTCACTCCCCACCCACCCGCTGCTGGGACTCGAAGTTTCGAGAGAGGGATTTCCGGGGCTGATTTCCCGGGCTCCTTCCTCTGTTCCCGGGGCCCCACCCCGTGATTCCATGGCTCGCCTCTTCTAAAAAATAAAGCTAGAAATGCCTTTCTCCCCCTGCAGGAGCTGGAACTATTCACCGGGTAGAACTCCTTCATGGAGTTTGAAATCCGGGGGAGGGACCCCTTGAGGGATGAAAAGCGTCTTCCCAGAGGAGAAAGGTTGAGGGACATACAGGCCCCCCGGGCGGGTGGAGAACCAGCCTTCACGCTGCCCTCCCTCCGGCCTCCTCCCGGCAGCTCTACCTCTCGCTGCAGCGCGAGAAGATGTCTTCCTGCCACGCGCGGGAATTGCGAGAGCGGTCCCTACAGATGGCTGGGGACCTGGAGTCCGGGGACAAGGAGCTGAGCCGCCTAAAGGAGGAGAACGAGAAGCTCTGGTCGCTGACGTTCAGCCTGGTGGGTCCCGTACCTTTCCCTGGCAGCTGGCGGGGGTTCCCGCAGCCTGGGGCCGGGGGGGGGGGGGCGGTTCTCACAGGTGGTCCCTGGAGGGGTGGCTGAGGCCCGGAGGCCATCCTGGGACACCGTACATGCCCCTTCCCGCTCTGCCCAGCGCGGAGCGTGGGCAAGGTGAACAGCGATGGGGCTGCCTAGCAATGCCCCCCTCGGCCCAGCTGCTGGAGGGAATTAGGCTGATTGTAAGTGGCGGGATCTGGGGGTTGGGGGAGGGGCACCATTCTGCCTGCAGAATAGTCTGTCCCGAGACGTCCCGCCCACATGCGCTGGGGACGAAAGTGGCGGAACTGGGTGACACCAACTTCCACCTCTCCTCGTGGATTCCTTTCGATCAATACAATGTCTGTTTACAGAGCTGTTCCGTCCAGTGAACAGACATTCCCTGGGTGCGGGGTGGGCCTCGGCAGCTAGTCACAGGGCCTGGACGGTGCCACCCTTCCTAAGCCCCTTCCTGAGAAGCGGGCAGGAGAGGGAACGACCTGTCTCCTGGTGGGTCCTCTGTCAGAGACCGTGCTGGTGGCTTTGTGGACAGAGCAGCCTGATGTGGCCCAGCGGGGGGATGGCCCCCCGCCAAGAGACTTCCAGTTTACTTTCTGTCCCCAGCCCAGAGAAACAGAAACAAAACACCCATTTCCCATTTTTTTTTAAAGATTTTATTTATTTATTTGACAGACAGAGATCACAAGTAGGCAGAGAGGCAGGCAGAGAGGCAGACAGAGAGAGAGAGGAAGGGAAGCAGGCTCCCCGCTGAGCAGAGAGCCCGATGCGGGGCTCGATCCCAGGACCCTGGGATCATGACCTGAGCCGAAGGCAGAGGCTTTAACCCACTGAGCCACCCAGGTGCCCCCCATTTCCCATTTTGATTGTTGACCCTGCGTCTTGTCCTGCCTCGTGTGCGGGGATAAGTCTGAATCCATTCATGCGCCTGGCCCCGAAATTTCCTGCTGCCTATTCTCAGGGCAGAATGACGGGGCGCTTCCCAGAGGCAGGACCTTCAGGAGGCGGGGGTCCCTGGGCCGACCTCTCTTTGTCGCAGGCGGAGAAGGACATCCTGGAGCAGAACCGGGACGAGGCCCTGGAGAGCAAGCAGGAGCTGGTGGACCGCATCCACTCTCTGAGGGAGCGGGCCGTGGCCGCCGAGAGGCAGAGCAAGCAGGTGACCCCGGCCGGTGGCTGCAACAGCACAGGGCAGGGGCAGGGAGGTCAGGCTCTCGCGAACGTTCATCCCTCGTGGGAGCTTTATGGAGCATGGACTCACGGCCCCAGGCTAGCGGTCCCGTCTGGTTTGTGGGTGCTTAGGAAAGGATCAGACCCACGAGCAACAAAACTCAGGCTGCTTTCCAGTGGGGCGGGTGTTCCTTCATGGCTACGACAGGCCAGGGGAAGATCGGGAGGAAGGAGACGGTGGGAGAGAGCGAGGCAGCAATGAGACATGATTCACATCTTTTGGGACATGGGATGGACAACACGTGGTTCTACCTGCCGCGTCCGCGTGTGTTCTGACGACTGAGTCCAGGTGTGACCAGCACGGCGACCCCACAGACGCACCCTGAGATTTAACACTTAAGGAACAAGCAGGAAGTCACCCACATCAGCTCCAGAAACCCCCCCGTCCCTGACCCCCCCCAACCCCCTTGCACGCCCACCTGTACCGCTGGCCTGCATGGGCTGTGTTTGTCCCCGGCCAGTACTGGGAAGAGAAGGAGCAGACCCTGCTCCAGTTCCAGAGGACGAAGGTGGACTGTGACATCTACAAGGAGAAGGTGAACGCCCTGCAGGGCCAGCTCCAGCAGCTGCAGAAGGAGAGAGACCAGGTGCCCGGCTGGGGGAGGGCCCCAGGGCGCCGCCGAGTGGGGACAGGATGTGCCGCCCGGCCCAGGCTCCTCGAGGAGCTGGCTGGGGTCACGGGGCGCCCCTCACCCGCCGATGGCAGCTGGTTCCAGATTCCCAGCTGTCACCGCCGACGCCTTCCCTTGGTGCCATCCTCCCTCCTTTCCTGTCAGGCTCGCAGGCCTGCTCCGCCCGGGACGCAGCCCAAATGGAGATTTCTCAGAACCTGACGGAGAAGGACGCCCTCCGCCGGGAAGTGTTCGAGCTGACGGACCAGGTCTGTGAACTGCGCCAGCAGCTCCGCAGGCCGCAGGCTGCCGAGTCCCCACAGGGGGTGAGTGCTTCCCTCCCACCGCACGGGGAGACTCGGCTGGGGGGGGCGGGTCCCGGGCCACGTGCGCCCCGGCTGGGACATCGGGCACGCTGGCTCTCGTGGGCCAACCTTGTTACCAAATCACTGAAGACACAACGGGGCGAGTTGAGCCTGTGTCTGCCTCCCGGGGGTGGTCTACACACGCCATGGGACAGGTAGCTGGGCGGAAGGTTCTGGAACGTGTAATGTATGGTGTTCCACGAAGAAAGAGAGCATATGAGACTGGGCCAGCCGGCAGCCACTCACTTTTGTAGCTGATGCGTTCCTGAGATGTTTGCAAGTCCGACGGCCATTGCAAGTCCGATGGCCAAGAGCTGACTTCAGGCACGAAGGGAGCTATGTTCGCAAAGAGCTAAAACGATTCCAAAACCTCCAGTTACCGTCTGTCAGCAGCTCCGGCTCCAGGCACTGGGGAGGGGGGCGCGGTGAGACCCTGCAGAGGGGCCGGGACCTCCCTGAGGGCGGCCGCACCCTCCTGTTCCTGGGCAGGGAACCCCCGCCATGCTTTTATCTCCAGAAATTAGTTTCCAAGGATTTGCATGCTACTTCTAAGAAGACAGTGTGTTTCACATGGTAATACATGTGGTCATACAGGGTTCCTTATATTTATACAACCTGTAGAACTTAATCTTCCCCATGCCCACGAGCAATAGGTATTTTAAATTTTCTTCCTTCACTCTCCGCACATCTACCACGTCCCCCCCCCAAATATATGTATTCATGTCTGTGTTAAATACATAAATACATACATATGTAATACATATACATGTATGAAATAGAAATGCATATGTATTATATTTATTTATATATAAGTATAAAAACGTGTGTATGGATCATATGTACATGTTATATATATTTACGTATGTGTTAAAACAAGGTAGACAGCAAGATGCCAACTACCCTGTCTGAGTGTGGAGGACAGGAGAATTCTCCTTCCCTCTCTGCTCAGTTCTGTTTGCCCCCGGTGTTCTGTGTGCTTACGTCTGTGACACACGCCCTGGGCGTTACTTGCACCATCTGTGAGAAGCAACATCTAATCTGCGACAGAGACCAGAGAGCATTCACCAGGCTGGTCGCTGTCCTCGGGGCTCGGCTCCTGCAGGGCTGGGGGTCCCATGCTCCGAGGAGGGGACAGGAGCAGGGGAGGCTGCCTGGAGCCGGAGGGGGGGAGGTGGAGGCAGGAGGGAGGTGGGTTTGCTGGAAACCCCCAGGAGCATCCGAGAGGAAACTTGCCTGAACTGAGCAGCCGGGGCCTGTCTCGGGCAGCCTCAGCAGGAAGCCAGCGCCAGGGAGCCGGTCCGAGGGGGAAGCAGCCGCTGGTGCGCATGTTCGCCATCTGCCGGCGGGACAGTGACGACAGCGGCCCCAGCTCCACTGAGGTACGGCGGGTGCCTCCTCCTCTCCTGGGTCAAGCCAGCTGCGCCCTCCCCAGGCAGGATAGACCCGGGGGGCCTGGCACACAGCGGGGGCTGAAGGTGTCCTTGTGTCCTTGTGACGTGCTCTGCGCACCTGACTCGCTCCGCACGTGGCACTCGCCAGCCGGGGACTGGGCCTCTCTGGCCCGCGTAGGTTTGTGCATCCGCACTGAGCAACAGGGACTGTGGAAAGCAGCCAGCAGGGGGCCTGGCACGCAGGAGGGGCCCAGCTAGTGTGACCCAGCTCCGTGCTATGTCCTTCTCACATCCTCTGCCCTGAGAGTTAGGGACCACGCTTTGTGACAGTTTTGCCCCTCACCCAGTGGAGCAGCAGGGAGGGGGTGAGCAAGGTCCCCCTGGGAGCCCTGTGCCGACCTCTGCCCTGTCCTCCTCCAGTCCCGGCTCTGCTCTGACCTGAACGCCACGTGCAGCCGTGAGCTGGAGGACAGCTTCCGCTCCAGCAGCCCCGTGCTTCCCAGTCCACAGTCCCTGCACAAGCGGGCGGCAGAGGACTTCCGGGAAGACCCCTGGTCTCTCAGGTAATGGACTGGCCACGGGGTTCGGATGGCACGGACCCCGGCAGCTCACCGGGATATGGGCCGATGGCAGGTCAGGGGGGTCTGAGCAGGGAGCCATGGGCACCGCCTGATCTGCCGTCTTCCCATGCTTTCCAGTGGTTTCCTAGAAATCCGGCAGGTGGCCCGGGGACCCTCCCGGGGGGTGAAGGCAGGGGACGCCGAGCTGGATTATGAGATTGTCGACAGAGCAGGTGAGTGTCCCCCACCCGGGCCTCGGCAGCATCCCCTCACCCCTGGGCCGGGCCAGCTGAGCAGGAGGAGGAGTGAGAACAGGGTTCTCCAGGGAGGCCGGAGGGACAAGCCAGTGCCTCTCCAGAGGCTAGGCTGAGGAAGCGAGTGTCCCTGCTGCCCTGCTGCCCTGCCCTGGGCCTCTGGGAAATCCCGAGTACCTGGTCATTCAAGCCCATGCCCTGTTCACCGGCATCCGTTCTGGCTCTCACCTGGAAGCCAAGGGAGCTGTGCTCATCTTCCCATCCCGCTCCGCAATAAAGGCTCAGACAGCTCTGGACACACTTTCCTTCTCTCGCCCCCCGCCCCCGCTCTGGTCTGGGGACATCGGGTTCCCAGCGACATCAGAAGGCAGCAGGGTTTCACACCCCCACCCCCACCCCGGAGGAGGCACCTGTTGGGAGCATCTCTCCTCCCAGCGGTGGCACCTGAGACCCTCCCACTTCTGTGGTTCACTCCTCATATTTGTGACTTGACCGACCTCCTCTCCTTCTCCACCACGGGCCCCACTCGGACAACCTCTCCGCGTTTCCATCCCGCACACCTGCCCCCCACCCCGCCCCGCCGTGGGCCTGGGGCACCGCAGGCGCTTAGCGCCGAGTCCCAATGCCCCGCAATGGCCACCAGGGGATGCAAGGCGTCGTGCGGTTCCCGGAGGCCGCCCCTGGGGCAGGCGGGCCCGGGGCAACCCGCGGTCACGTGGCCAGACACCCCCCCCCCCCGCCCCGCCCCAGCGGGATGGTTGGCGTCTCTGGAACCTCAGTCTGAGGGCGACCCCCAGGGAGTCTGCCTCCTGGATGCGCCGCTCCTTGCATTCCTCTGCCGCTGCTCCAGGTAGCGACCCGATTCCCCTGCGCAGTGGCGTCGCCCGGCCGCAGGGTCCATTTTCCTGGGACTTGGGGTGGGACTCGGTGTGACCGGAGTGGTCCCGCCAGTGCGCTCGGTCCCGCCCGTGCGCTCGGCCCAAGGAGCCGGCAGAAGCGCACCCGGTTATGCCGGGCTTGATTTCATGTTACGTTTTGTTCTAAGCACCCAGCGCTGGGCACAAGCTACCCTCAGTCCCCGTCCCGTGTCCCGCACCCCCGCACCCAGAGCGGACTTTTAATGGAGCCGGAAATCCAGACCCGAAGTGCCCTGTCCTGTACATGGGGGAGAGCCACTCAGCTGTCCCGTGAGGACACACTAGGCCGAACCCCGCTCCTGTCCGGGGGACGATGACATTAGGGTCCTCAGCAGTGAGGAAGGGGAGAGGCGGGGAGGTCTGGCCTCAGCAGAAGGAGACAGGCCTGCGGGGTGCCACCCAGGGCTGGGATGCGGGACCAGGTTGCCCCAGTAAGCAAAGCTCCGTCCGGAGGGGAGAGCCCCGGGGGGGGCCCCGGCCTGTGTCTGAGCCCCGCCCTTTCGTGCAGACCTTCCCGAGTGTGAGAGCGGCCTGCAGCCCTGCGCCGGGGGTCTCACCGCCTCGTCCAGGTGAGCAGTGAGGGGGGCCAGGGCTGGCGGGTGGTCGGGCAGAGGGCTGTGTCCTAACACCACTGGGAGGGGACAGCCCCCCCGAGGAGGAGGTCATGGCCGTGGGTGGGTGTGTGTGAGAATTCAGAACACTGGGGCGTGGCATCAGGGCCTGGCCCGACCTCCCCCTCCCGTGGCTGGTGGGGCCTGTCACCTCCCGTCCTGCAGCAGCGTCCCGGTGTGGCGGAGACTGGCCCGCAAGATCCTGAGCCAGGTCACCGTGCTGGCCTTCCAGGGGGACGCGCTGCTGGAGCAGATAAGTGTCGTTGGTGGCAACCACACGGGCATCTTCATTCACCGGGTCACCCCTGGCTCGCCGGCGGACGAGATGGCCTTGCGCCCGGGCACCCAGATCATGATGGTGAGTGTGTCCCGCGCCCCCGTGAGCGCCCCCCACCCACCCCCTCTCGGGGCCGGGTCAGAAGCTGCAGCTCTGCCTTGACAAGGATGCGTTGCCTGTGGGCTGAGGTCACACTCACTTAGAAACTAGTCCCAGCCGACTCCCACGGCAGGCCTGCCCCGTCTAGATCCCCGACGTTCTCAAGCTGGGGTGCGTGAGCCCGAGAGCTGCCGTGGGGCTGGACCACCGGCCATCGGAGAAGGCTTCTGGCTGCCGCGGTACTGACCTGGGATCTTCTGATACAGCTGTAGCCTGTTCGTTCTGGGCCGGCCATGCCGTGTGTGTGTCGTAGAACACACAGCCATCACGCACACTTCCCCGTCTCGTTGGGGGCATTTAAAAAAATTCTTTATTGGGAAATATTCACTAAACTGCAAAACCCATAAATATACTGCTTGACTAATGTGTGAGCAGGGAGGTGACTTCGATGGGGCCCCAAAGCAGAGAACAGTGTTCCTGAGGCTGGCTCCCCCCGGGGGAGCCTGGGCTGTAGCAGGGACGGCGTGGGGTGGAGACGAGCGCTGAGAAAGGTGGGCGGCAGGCGCCTTTGCTCCCAGGCTACGTTGTGGCTAAAGCAGCCTTTATGATGTCTGAGGAGACAGTCCTGATATCTTAATATCTTAATATATTTTATTATTATTTATTTACTTTAAAGTTTCTAATTCCAGTTAGTGAACATACAGAGTTATATTGGTCTCCAGTGTATTGGTCTCCAGCTCGACACTTCCCGGGACCACCCGCTACGCTTCCCAAGTCCCGAACCCCCATCGCCTGTTTCATCCAACCCCCATCACCTCCCCTCTGTAACGATCAGTGTGTTCTCTAGAGTTAAGGGTTGGTTTCACTCTCTCTCTCCTTTTTGCCCTTTGCTCCTCTATTTTGTTTCTTAAATTCCACATATGAGTGAGATCATATAATTGTCTTTCTCTGAGTGACTTATTTCACTCAGCATAATATCCTCTAGTTCCAGCCACATTGTTGCAAATGGCAAGATTTCATTCTTTTTGATGGCTGTGTAGTATTCCATTGTGTGTGTGTGTGTGTGTGTGTGTGTGTGTGTGTGTGTGTGTGTGTGTGTAAATCTTCTTTATCCATTCATCTGTTGATGGACATCTCAGCTCTTTCTGTAGTTCGGCTGTTGAGGACGTTGCTGCTATGAACATTGGGGTGCAGGTGCCCCTTCGGATCCCTACATCTGTATCTTTGGGGTAAATACCCAGTAGTGTGATTGTTGGGTCGTAGGGCAGCTCTATTTTCAACTTTCCGAGGAACCTCCGTACTGTTTTCCAGAGTGGCCGCACCAGCTTTCATTCCCACCAGCAGTGGAGGAGACTCCCCTTTCTCCGCATCCTCGCCAGCATCTGTCATTTCCCGACTGGTTAATTTTAGCCATTCTGACTGGTGTGAGGTGGGAGCTCACTGTGGTTTTGATGTGTATTTCCCTGATGCCGGGTGATGTGGAGCACTTTCTCGTGTGTCTGTTGGCCATCTGGATGTCTTCATCGGAGGGATGTCTGCTCATGTCTTCTGTCCATTTATTTCCTTCTGTCCATTTTTTTTAAAAGATTTTATTTATTTATTTGACAGAGAGAGAGATCACAAGTAGGCAGAGAGGCAGGCAGAGAGAGAAAGAGGAGGAAGCAGGCTCCCTGCTAAGCAGAGAGCCCGATGCAGGACTTGATCCCAGGACCCTGAGATCATGACCTGAGCCGAAGGCAGAGGCTTTACCCCACTGAGCCACCCAGGTGCCCCCCTTCTGTCCATTTTTAACTGGATTATTTGTTTTTTTGGGTGTCGGCTGCTGTAAGTTCTTTATGTATTTTGGACACTGACCCTTATTGGCCACGTCATTTGAGAGTATCTTCTCCCACTCCAAAGTGCCTTTTAGTTTTGTTGACTGTTTCTTTCACTGTGCAGAAGCTTTTTGTTTTGATGAAGTCCCTTGTCTCTGGCTACGTGTCCAATAGGTTGCTGGAGCCAAGGTCAAAGAAGTTGCTGCCTGTGTTCCCCTCTGGGATTTTTATGGTCTCAGGTCTCACATTTAGGTCTTTCATACATTTTGAGTTTGCTTTTCTGTATGGTGTAAGAAACTGGTCTAGTTTCATTCTTTTGCACATAACAGTATCTCTCCAATTTTCCCAATACCATTTGTTGAAGAGACTGTCTTTTTTCCATTGGACATTCTTTCCTGCTTTGTCGAAGATTAGTTGACCATAGAGTTGAGGGTCTATTTCTGGGCTCTCTATTCTGTTCCATTGATCTATGTGTCTGTTTTTGTGCCAGTACCATGCTGTCTTGATGATGACAGCTTTGTAACAGAGCTTGAAGTCCGGAATTGTGATGCCACAAGTTTTGGTCTTCTTTTTCAACACTCCTCTGGCTATCGGGGTCTCTGTGGTTCCATACAATCTTAGGACTGTTTGTTCCAGCTCTGTGAAAAATGCTGGTGTTATTTTGATAGGGACTGCATTAAATGTGTAGATTGCTCTGGGTAGTAGAGACATTTTAACAATATTTGTTCTTCTAATCCGTGTACTCAACATATTTCTGTATCATCTTCAATATCTTTCATCAGTGCTTTTCTTTTGTTGTTGTTGTTTTTTAAAGATTTTATTTATTCATTCAACAGAGAGAGAGAGAGACTGAGCTTAAGCAGGGGGAGCAGCAGGCAGAGGGAGAGGGAGAAGCAGGCTCCCCGCTGAGCAGAGAGCCCGATGCGGGGCTCGATCCTAGGACCCTGAGATCATGACCTGAGCTGAAGGCAGAGGCTTAACCCACTGAGCCACCCAGGCACCCCTCATATTTTGTAGTTTTCAGAGGGCAGATCTCTTTATCTCTTTGGTTAGGTTTATTCTTAAGTATCTTGTGGGTTTTGGTGTAGTTGTAAATGGGATTATTTCCTTGATTTCTCGTTTTACTGCTTTGTTATTGGTATATCGAAGTGCAATGGATTCCTGTACGTTGATCTTGGGTCCTGCAACATTACTGAATCCACAGATCAGTTCTAGCAGGTTTTTGGTGGGGTCTTTTGGGTTTTCTGTATAGAGTATCATGCCATCTGCAAATAATGAAAGTTTTATTGTTTTCTTAACAATCTGGATGCCTTTTATTTCTTTTTGCTGATTGCGGTAGCTGAAGTATTTTTTTCATTATAAAAATATATACTCTTCTTTCTTTTTTTTAAGATTTTAAAAAAATTATTTATTTGACAGAGATCACAAGTAGGCAGAGAGGCAGGCAGGGCGGGGCTAGGGGGGAGCAGGCTCCCTGCTGAGCAGAGAGTCCGATGCGGGGCTCGATCCCAGGACCCTGAGATCATGACCTGAGCCGAAGGCGGAGGCTTTAACCCTCTGAGCCACCCAGGTGCCCTGAAAAATATATACTCTTCTAAACTTGAAATAACCCAGGGTTGGGAGAACGAGTGGGGTGGACAGCAAGGGCCCTGTGCCGGTGGGCTTTCACCACTAGGGCAGTGGGGGTAGGGCAGGGCGAGGGATGTTACTCGCCGTCCTCCAAGGCCCAGGGCCAACCCCACAGCACAGAACAGTGGCCGCACTTGTCAATAGTCCCAAGCTGAGAACCCCTGACCTGAAATGCTCTAGGCTTGACTCTGTCTTGAGAAGTGGAAACTCGGCCCTCGTGGTCGTCTGTTGATGGAAGGGCTGGTGCTGGACTCTTGGGACGGGAATGAGTGTCGTTGGAGGAGCCCGAGGTCTTGAAGCAGGGCCGGGGGCAAGGGCTCTGTGGGTGCGAGCGGCTGGCCAGGAAGGGTGAGCGGGTCCTACTGCAGAGTACAGAATCCGGGTCGAAGGAGGCCGACACTGGTTTGCCCTCAGGTCGATTACGAAGCAACACGGCCCTCGTTCAAGGCCACCTTGGAGGACACAACCCTGGAGCAAGCTGTCGGACTCCTGCAGAGGGTCAACGGCTTCTGCTGCTTGTCTGTGAAGGTCAACGTGGAGGGTACACACGCTCCCCCGCGCCCAGCCCACGAGGCCACTACCTGAGACCCGAGCCCCTGGCGGCGCGCACCCCAGAACGAGACTGTGCCCCAAGTGTGCAGAGGGCCGCAGGGCAGCGGGGGGTCCCCTTCCCGCCCACTGGCTCCTGCACAGGGATGGCTCCCAAGACTCTGGGGGAGGCTCCTTCCTTCTCTCCTGCTTTCAGATTCCAGAACTTTCCCCGAGGGGGATCATGGCCCTGGGGTTATCTCTGACCAGGTTATAGGAGGTTGGTCCAGGACCTGGAGGCCAGCGTGGTGACCTCAGGGGACTCCTTCTACATCCGGGTGAACCTGGCCATGGAGGCGGGGGCGGAGGGGGAGCTGCAGGTGCGATGAGGTGACGTCCTGCACGTCAGCGACACCCTGTTCCAGGGCCGCGGCTGCTGGCACGCCCACCGCATGGGCCCCTACAGCACGAAGGGCGTGGAGCACGGCATCATCCCCAACTACGCCCAGTGAGCCGCGGTGGCGCGCCCCAACACCTCCCCCTCCCTGGGTAGGGCCAGGGGCGTGGCCAGGGGGGCCTGGCCTGGCTTTCTGTGGGCGACCCCTCCTGCCCAAGAGGAGAGGGTGGGCATGAACAGACACCCTGAAGAGGGATCCCCGGGGGGTCACCCCCAATGTCACCGTGTAGGTGGGGTTTCTTTGTGCAAAGGGATGCCCCTTGATCCTAGACCATTCTAGAGCATCCGGGACCAGCGTGACATCTGGGGCTGTCTTGCCCGGACACGGGTGCCCGTCTGGGCACAGCAGGACCTTGAGCGGCGTCCACTTGCTACATAAGGAGCCCCTGTGCCCCCAAGATGATTCAAAACGTCTCCAGACGTTGCACAGCATCCCCTGCAGGTTGGGTGACCACCATCCTGCTGTGTCCAGGACTATTTCGGTTACAGCCAGGAAAGTCCCGTGGCCTGGGGAGCCTCTCCGTCCGGGGCCAGCTGGGACAGAGGGCCGCCCTCCCTGGGAGCAGCAGCAGTCCTGCGGAGAACCGTGCTCCCGATCCCCCGCAGCGCACAGCAGGGCGCCCTGCCCAGCTCCCCGAAGTCATGTCCCTCTCGGTGGCGGCAGGCTGGCTGCTGCGAGGTTCCAGAGCGTGGCCCACACCCAGGCTCCCACGGAGACAGCGGGGTCCTAACCGGAGCAATTCCATTGGCAGCTGCAGTTTTCTCAACGCCCCAGGGGACCCTAGTGGGCTCCCCGCCCCCAGGGTGCAGCCGGGGCCACAGGGGTGTGTTTGGGGTGCTGGGCGGGGCCCTCCTTGCCCTGGGTCAGGGCTGGCCTCCTCTGCGCAGGGCTCAGCAGCTGCTCATCGCCCTCATCCAGGACATGGCTCAGCAACGCACCGCCGGCCGCAAGGTGCGCTGGGAGACCCGGCAGCCTGGATCCCGGACACAGGGCTGCGCCGGGGGGGGTCTGCCTCTCTATCCTGGCCTTCTTCCTCCTGGCTCACATCATCTGGAGGCGGGGGGAGGTTCCTGCCTGGTGGGTCCTGGCCCTGTCTGTGGTCGGAGGGGCAAGTGATGGCCTGGGGGCCCAGGGCCAGGGCCCATAGGCTGCTGACCCCATGGGTGCGACCTGGTGTGTCT
Organism: Meles meles; assembly: GCF_922984935.1. Taxonomy (NCBI): domain Eukaryota; kingdom Metazoa; phylum Chordata; class Mammalia; order Carnivora; family Mustelidae; genus Meles; species Meles meles. The sequence continues at coordinate 62,280,336 of NC_060083.1, forward strand.
GTCCCCGCTGGTCCCTCCAGGCCTTCGCTGGGGTCGCACAGCACACCCGGCCTGCAGGCTCCTCTGTGGGCACAGATCCGTCCTCTGGGCTGTGTGTCACACTCCTAGGTCACCCCGTTTGCCCGTCCATCTGCACCCCATCCTAGTCCCTCTGAGGTCCCGACACAGGCCTTCAGCCGTCCCTGAGCAGGATGCTAGGGCAGCTTCCCTGGATTGGGGCAGGGCTAGGCCGCGGGGCCCCTGGTGTTCCCTCCCGCTTTATGCAGCAAAGCCTGCCTTCGCTTTGGACGCCATGCTCAGGGGGTGCCCTGCCCGGGGGCTCTGCCTGAGGACCCCATCCTGCCTCCCCCCTGCCTCCCTCCGGCATGGGGCCCAAGCCTCCTGGCTGTTCAGTGAGCACAGCCTGGTGGTCCAGGGACCAGCCTGCATTTGGCAGTGCGCTAGGATGCGGATGGCTTGGACGCCTGCTTGTCCCTCTTCCCTCCTCCAGCAGTCTTCCGGGGCACCCCAGAAGCTGGTCCGCATCGTCAGTGTGGATAGAACCAAGGCCAGCCCTCTGCGCTCATCCTTCGATGGGGCCCTGTGGGAGCCCAGCAAGCTGGAAGGTGAGGCCGGTGGTGCAGGCCAAGGGGGCCCTGGATGGCCTCGGTGTGACGGGCGTGGGTGTGAGGTCACGACAGAGGTCAGCATGGCACGCGCCCCATCAGGTCAAACCCCGCAGTGAAGACAGCAGGAGTGGACCGAGAGTAAGGTGAATTACTTTGAGTTAATTTTCCTCTTTTTGGCAAGTGTTTCGGGTGCGTATGACTGATGGAAAGAGAAGTAAACCCTAGAGGAGCAGGGAGCCAGAGCGAGGGAAGGCCTGAGTGGGGGCGCGGGCCCCATGGCCGGGGATCTCACCATGTGCTGGGAAGTTGGAGAACTGCTTCTCTCTGTTCCCGCTGTGGGCCCAGGGAGCTGAGCCCAGAGAGACCTCCACGGTCAGCCACGGGGTGTAGGACGCACGTGTCCCTGGGGGGAGCCGAGCCTCTGTTACTGCCCCAAACACACACAGTCCGGCCTGCGGCCCACGGGGCTGGCAGACAGCACGGTCCTGCACCCGGCCCACTCGTGCCTCCTCTCCCCCCCAGAGCCCTCCACTGCGTGCTTCTGGGCCGAGAGCTGCTTCACCCTGGTGCCCTACACCCTGGTGCACCTCCACAGGCCCAGCCAGCCCCGGCCCGTGATCTTGGTGCCCAGGGTGGTCGGGAAGATCCTCAGCGAGAAGCTGTGCCTCCTCCAAGGGTTCAAGAAATGCCCAGCAGGTACGGTGTCACCTGGGAGCCCCGCCTGCCCATCGGGTGGCCGGGCGAGGCCTTGGCACGATGCTTGCCTTCTCGGGAGAACAGCGTGGAGGTTCCTGTGCAAGTGTCCTGGGGCTGCCGCAACAAAGCACTGCGGCCTGGGCCACTTGGAATAGCAGAGATCTAGTCCCGAGTGGTGAGAGAGCCAGAAGGCTGAGGTCCCGGCGCGTCTGTGCTGCCCTCCCAACCCCTCCGCCCCGAGACTCTCGGGGGAGTCGCTCCTTTCCTCCTCTGGTTTCCGGTGGTGCCGACAGTCTGGGGGTCCTTGGCTTGTACCCGCATCACTTCCGTCTCTGCCTCCGCGTCACCTGGTCTCCTCCGTGTCTCTGTGTCTTCACACCGTCTTCGTATAAGGAAGCCGTCATGCAATCAGGGTCCGTCTTACTCCTGATGACCTCATCTTCACTCACCACATTTGCAACGACCCTATTTCCAGATCCGTCCCATTCCAAGGCTCTGGATGTTCGTGTGTCTTGGGGAGCAGATCCTGCCTGCAGATGGGGCTTGCACTCAACTGGGGTAGGACCCCCAAAGGGCTCCTCACCCGCTCAGCCCCAGAGCTGCTTGGTGGAGAGTCAGAGAGGAACTGGCCATCTGGAATCCTGGATGTCAGGGGACAGGGTCTGAGTGTCTGCACGCAGGAGAGGCGGTTCCGAGGTTGGCGAGCGGGAGAACCGCTTTGTGGGAGTTTTTGTTCATCAGCTCGGCACTGGCCAGCCGAAGGTGACGGGAGGCCTTGGGTTACCAGCGGAGGGGGAGTGGGGCTCTGTCCAGACCCCGCTGGGGTTCACAGAGGGCACAGGGCTGAGTGAGTCTGGCTTGTCTAGCATGTGCCAGGTTCCCTGGGGGGAGCTGGAGAGAGACAGCCGCCTGGAGACGAGACAGGCTGCTGGTTGTTGGCTCCACAAGTGGCCGGGGGAAGGAGACAGGTGCTTTGGAGAAGGCGGGGCAGAGCTCGGTTCTGAAGGGCAGGCAGGAGCTGGTGAGGCCGCAGACCAGGCAACAGTGCGGTGGGCTGCAGCCCCCGGGCCTGGGCTGCTGCGGGTGCGGCACGACGGGAGGAACGGCCTCGGAGAGGAGCTGTGGTGGGCGGGAGTCCCCGGGATGGCGGGTGCGGGTCTGACCCAGGAGAACGCGGGCTCAGAACAGAGGCTATCCAGGAAGAAAGGCAAAAGCAGGGTGTGTTTTGACTATTCTCAGCCTTGGCCCTGGCAGTCGCATGGGGCTGCCTTCCCCTCTGGGAGGGCTGTCCCGGGCATTGCAGGACTCGGGGCGGCACACTTGGCCTCCCCCAGTAGACCCAGCAGCGTGCCCAAGTGTGACAGCCACAAATGTCCCCAGACGTTGTCAAGCGTCCCCCGGGGTACAGCTGCCCACAGCCGGGACGCACCGACCTATGGGCTCATTGCCCGGTGTGAGGAACGGAGCCCGGTGTGAGCGCACCCCGGGAGCACGCGGGGCTGGGGTGACGGGGAGGCTTTTTATCTGTGTCGCTGCTCCCCTCTTTCCTCTGTCCCCCCACGCCCTGGCGCCGACCGAGCTCCTGCCGTGTCTGCTGGTGTGGGGGGCGTGCAGGGCACAGACCCTTCTGAGTGTGAAGGGCCATCCCGGGAGGCGCGTCGCCCATGGGGGTGGGCGCGTTCAGCTTGGGGCTCCCTCACCTCACCTCACCGAGTGTGATGTCCCCGTCCACTGTCCCCTTCAGAGTACTTGAGCCAGGAGGAATACGATGCCTCCAGCCAGAGAGGGGACATCATCCAGGAGAGGGAGGCGTCCGGTGGCCGCTACTGGGTGACCCGCCGGGCTGTCGAGTCCCTCATGGAAAAGGTAAGGGACGGGGCGGGGGCTCCTCTGGGGGCGTGGGGCCTCCATCCCCAGAGGACCACGCTGGGATAGGGCAGGAAGGACTGGCCTTGAAATGTGGGGGACGCTGGTCACCAACCTCCTGGCCAGGGGCACCTGGTGCTGGTGCTCGGCTCGTCTCTGGCTCGGTGTTCAGAGGGAGGGGTGCAGAAGGGTCCAGCCCCGACCCTGCCCTCTCAGATCCGGGGGACTCGGGGCCAGCCTCTTAATGTCCCAGGCCTGGCTCCTCGATACAGGAAATGCTGAAGAGTATTTGTCAGGTAACGAGTAAGATGAAGGAACAGTCTGTGATTTGAGGCCCACACGAACATGTAAAACAGCTCACCGTGAACCGTGCAGCTTTCTGGGACCTGAGAGGGCCAGGCCCAGCTGGGCGCCAGAGGCAGACGCCCCCTTGCCAACCCCCACCCCGGCAGAGGCTGACGGAGCCGGAGCCTTCTGACCCTGCGGGTTCCAGCCCCTCTCAGTGTCCCTCCACCCCAGCGGCTCACAGATGACAAACCAAAGGGACAGACTCGGTAGAGCAAGCGCCCTCAGACACCACAGAGCATCCCTGGGTTCTCTCCCCACCGCTCCTCCTGGGTGTGGGTTCCCTTTGCGGCCGCCGAGGCCGAGGACCTTGGCCCATCTCCCCACCATCCCCCCAGAACACCCACGCCCTCTTGGACGTCCGGCTGGACAGCATCCGTGCCCTGTACAGGATGGAGATCTTCCCCATCGTCATCCACGTCCCCATCAACGAGAGAGCAGCAAAGAAACTCAAGTAGGTGTGGCCCCGGGGGCTGGCCTGGGGTCTGCACCTGGCGCCACGCGGGGGTGGGGGGCTCCAGAACTCCTGGAAGCATGACAGGACGGTTCCCCCACATCTTCTGGGACAAAGGACCTGCTGCCCTCCCCTCCGGGGACAGCCTGGGGGACGGTGAGGGACGACGTGGAACCTGCCTTGGCTCAGGGCAGTGTCCAGTGAGCTACACGCAGCTGACATCCCGGCCGCATGAGGCGAGGACGGGCTGGAAACCAGTACTCGGGTTACAACGTCCTGTCGCCCACTTACAATTTGTGCATTTGCCGGCTGAGCATGTAAACTAGACCCCGCCCCCATCACTGCAAGTCACCTGGGGCCCGACTCGCGTCTCCTCTGTGGGGCACTCAGCCCCCAGGAGAGGGGGTCCGCACGCTGGTCCCCTGAATTCTGAGCTGGGTCCGCTCTGGGCAGCCAGTGCACGGCTCTCCCTGAGCGTGTCCCCCGTGTCCGGCCTGTGCAGGAAGGCCCTGCAGCGGCTCGGCACGTCGGAGGAGCAGCTCCTGGAGGCGGGCAGGCAGGAGGAGGCCGCGCTGGACAGAGCGCCCTGTCTGTACGGCAGCCTGGCCCCCGATGGCTGGAGTGACCTGGAGACGCTGCTCGGCTGCGTCCGCTTCGCCATCGGGGACGAGCAGAGGAAGGTCGTGTGGACAGAGCAGAGCCCCCGCTGATGGCGCTGGAGCCCCTTCCAGGGGCCGCGGGGACCTCTGAATCCATGATTTGAGCTCAGCCTCGCGGACACAGCCTCGGGCGTGGTCACCCGAGCCTAGCTCTCTGGGCATCTGGTCCCCTCTCTTGCTGGGGCCCAACCTTGAACCCCACTCTGTGCAGGTCACAGACAGGCATTTGAACCGTCTGCCCACTTTTCTGCCAAGCCGTCTCCTCCTCCAAGGCTCGGTTGCCACGTCTGAACCAGAGGCCCCGAGAACGCATCTCCTGCAGACGTGTCCAGAGAACCATCTGTCTGACCCCGATCTCCCCTTTTGCATTTCAGGGTGCCAAAGGGCTCGTTCCCAAGCCACTGAGGCAGGAGGCTGGTAGCCCTGGTGCCCCCGAAGTCACTGGCACCCCCCCCCAGAGCGGAGGCACAGACCCCTGGTGAGGTAATCCCGCTGACTGCCTCAGCGGCCAGAGACCTGCTTCAGGGGCTCAAGTTGGGGAAGTTGTGTGTACCAACGGGGAAATACGGTTTCCCAGCCACGGAAATAGTGTTTTCAGCGGGTTTCTGCCTGGTGGCCACCAGACCCGGTGCGCCCACAGGGGTGTCCTGGAGAAGCCTCCCACAGACACCCTCGCACACGGGCCGGGCTGTCCCGAGCCCCACATCTGCCCCCCTCTACTGGGCAGTAAAGAGCCTTTACTCCACCTGCAGAGCTCAGGAGACACGTGGGCATGGCTGGACCAAGCACCCTGGGCCCCCCGCCACCTGGCCTTGTCCCCCCGCTGCAGCAGACAGACCGCCATTTCGGCAGCGGCACCCCTGAACCCGAGTGCCCCAGAAGCTGCTCTGGGATTGAGGCAGGCGTGACCGTAAACAAGCCAGAAAATGACCTTGTGCGTGTTTTACTGAAATACAAAGTTTGACAGCACCAAGCACCGTGGCTCTCCGGCCGCGCCCCCAGGGTGGACTTGTGGGGGAGGGGAGGGCGGGAGACCACCCACTCGAGGGAAAAAGCCCCCGCGCTCTAGGCTCTCCAGGGAGAGCTTCTGCGTCCGGGGACAGCAGGGGGACACCGGGCAGGGCTGGACCATCTATGAGCAACATCCGTGCCACAGCCCCATGTCCAACAGGACAGAGCTGGCCCGAGCCAGAGGACGGGCTCTTCAGCCTCAGACATCCAAAAAGAAGGACGAGCTTGCCCTACAGACCACAGACTGAAACCGGGCGTGTAGGGAGCCCGCCAGGAATCAGTGGCCTCACGGAAACCCAGCCAGCGTCAGGAACTTGACCGAAGGGCAAAGCAAAACAAGCCCCAGGCTTGGTCACAGATTTTTTCAAAACCAGAGACTGACAAAAGGCAGATACTGTGTCCCTACACGGAGTGTAGTCTGAACCCTCCTGCCACTCACGCGGTACCCGGATGCCCCATCTCCTCTCAGGTGAAGGATATGGGAACATCTGGGGGCTCGGAAGAGGGAAGAGGGAAGAGGACCTCAAGCCCCAAGTCCCAGCCCCTTCCCTCTGCAGGTCCCAACCCGATCACGACCATCCTCACCTGTCACAGACTGGGGGCTCCTGGATCCCCTGGAATTCCCGTGCTGAGACCCGGCTCAGACACAAGGACAGCAGTGTCCCCTATCATGGGGGGACGAAGGGCCAGGGCACACACCCTCACCCCTCCAGGCAGCGGCCGAATGACAACAGCATCAGGGAGAGCCCTCCTCCCATGGGCCGTGTGGGGACCCGGTCTGGGACAGCCACCCATGTGCCCCCAAGGACGCTCACAGCTCGTTGTGGAGTGGCCGGCACTCGGGGGAGAGCCTCTCCTCCAGGACCCCGTCAGGTGCGCACACCCAGGGGTCATGGGTCTCCCACTGCCACTTGGCCAGCTGGGTCCGCAGCAGTTCAAGGACCTGCGCGTAGCGGGGGTCGGCAGCCAGGTTCCGGGTCTCGTGGGGGTCCTGGCTCCTGTCATACAGCTCCCAGCGCTCCCGGTAGTAGTAACGGTGGAGATCCTTATACCAGCCCGTGGGGCGGCCGGCCACGGTGCGATTCAGGAGGTCCTGAAAGGTGGGCGACACGTAGAAGTCCTGGTCGATGGGGAAGGGCATCTTGAAGTTGAGGTTGTGCACGAGGCGGAAGGTCCGGTGGTGCACAGAGCGCATGGGGTAGGCCATGGTGACCTCGTGGTGGCTCTGGCTGCCGAAGACGGTGTTCCAAGGCGGCTCTGCGTCCAGCGCCGGCAGGAGGGACCGGCCAGTGAGCCGGACAGGCTTTGATCCAAAGATGGTATAGCTCGGGTAAGGGATAGAGAACCAGTCCAAGATGGTGGGCGTGAGATCTGGAGAGAAGGCGGTGTCTCAGCACGGTGGCCCTCCAGCCACCAAGCCGCTCTGATTCCAAGCCATTCTGTGATGCTGGTGGGCCGCCTCGCACACGGGATCACCAACAGGGAGGAGCTGCGCTAGACCCCACCCCTGGCACCCTCATCTTGGCCCTCTAGGACACAGTGCCTTTAACGAGAGGCCCCGCTTGGCGGTGTTCAGGATCCTACCGGAACCCTCCGGATCAGTAAGGAAGCGCCCGCGGGGGGCTCATGGACTCCTGCCCTGAGCGGCCACAGTGCTCCCGACTTGTGCTTTGGAGACAAAGGGGGATGTGGGCCCCAAGCCGCAGGGGCCCTGTCGCCCTGACTCCTCGAAGCGGGGGTGGCCCGGGAACTTGTCAGAAATGCGAATTCTCAGGCCCCACCCCAGATGCACGGTGTCAGACACTCTGGGGGCAGGGCCTGCCGTGCGGGGTTAACAAGCTCTGCGTGCGAGTGTGACGCGTGTGACGCTCACCTGTGGGCCAGTGGGAGGAGCAACAGCCTCAAAGACCGAGACCCAAGCTAGAATCCTAGCTCGGTGCTCACAAGCTGTGTGACGGTGGGCAACTGCCCTGCCCTCTCTGATCCTCCAGACTGCATCTGTAGAATGGGGTGGCCGTCCCTTCCTTGCCCAGGTGGTGTGGGAACCACGTAAGGCAGCGGTGTGAGCACTGTCCGGACTTGGTGGTGCCCCTGAATTTTCACCTCCCCCTCCCCTGCCCCTGCGTGAGCTGCAGAGCCGTACCTAAGAGGCTCGCGTAGGCCTCGCTGACCTGGCCCCAGCGTTTCGTGTGCTCTGGGGACGACACCAGCAAGGGTTCGGCGGTGCCCGGCCAGTACAGGTTGGTCCTGCCGCTGGGGAAGGGGATCCCGTTGTCCGACGTGAAGATCACTAGGGTGTCATTCAGGACACCTGCTGTGTGCAGCTCCTGGAGCACAAGTCCAACCCCTGGGAGTGCAGAGGGGACAGCAGAGCTCAGCCGCAGCCGGGCATGCGGGGGCGGGCATGCACGTGCGCTCACAGGTTTCCCCCTCCGGCTGCGGGGCCCTGCACCCTTGCCGTCCCACCCAGCCCCGTGTCCTGCAGCAGGCCAGGGACGCCGGCCGTCCCTTAGCACGTCCATGCCACCCTGTGCAGCCGCTACCAGCCGGACGCTGGCTTGGTTTTGTTTTCTGGAATTTCATGCCTGTCCTATGGGGATGACAGGGGCAGAATTGGTGGTGGCTGGAAGACAGGACTCCCTCTACACCTGCCCCCTCTCCAGGTCACCATCCATTCATGGCACCAACAGGGACGCTATAAAGGTTCCAACTTCTTGTGGGGGCTGAATGGTCCCCGCAAAGATAAACCCTCAGGAACCTGTGACTGCGACCCCGTGTGAAGGAGGGGTCTCTGAGGATGCCGTCTCCAAGGATCTCAAGGAGATCGTCTCGACGTGGCCAGGAGGGCTCTAGATCCCATGACAAGTGTCCTTATAGAAGAAGCACTGAGATCGGGGCGCCTGGGGGGCTCAGTGTGTTAAAGCCTCTGCCTTGGGCTCAGGTCATGATCCCAGGATTCTGGGATCGAGCCCCGCATCGGGCTCTCTGCTCAGCGGGGAGCCTGCTTCCCCCCCTTCTCTCTCTGCCTGCCTCTGCCTACTTGTGATCTCTGTCAAATACATAAAGTCTTTTTTAAAAAAAGCAGCAGAACTGAGAGACATGCGAGAGGCTGTGTGAAGACAGGGGCAGAGATGGGAGGGGCATGGCGAGGAGCCAAGGAACGCCTGGGGCCACCAGACGCTGGAAAGAGGCAGGAAGGACTGTCCTGTCCCCTAGGGCCTGTGGGGGGACACGGTCCTGTTGACACTGTGACTTCAGAGCTCTGGTCTGGGACGGGAGCCCACACTGCGGCACCCCACTGCCCGGGCTCCTTGAACCCACCTTGGTCCATGCGGCCGATGGTGGTGTACTGAGCGGCCAGGTCAGCTCGAGCTGCGGGAGTGTCCGGGACGAAGTAAGGCACCTGAAGGGGTGCGTGGGTGCGAGGTCAGGGCTAGAAACAGGCAGGCGGGCTGGGGGGAGGGGTGTCCAGTCCTTGAACTGGGGCAGGACACCACGGAGCCAGCCTTCCTCCCAGGGCCTGAGACCACCCTCCACCAATGCACGCTTGAGCCCAGGACGTCCCTGCTCCTGGACACGTCACTCCACATCCCGACGCCTCTCTCTCCCGGCCCTGCAGACGGGAACCCGGATCCAGGGAGTCACGGAGTCTCCTCTCAAACGTGCTCAAAATCACACACCCGGGGCCAGGACTGCCAAGCCCTTCGATTCACGAGACGGAGAAGGAACGGCACGCGAGCATCTTGGAAATACTGCAAAGGGCTCTCTCCTACCACCACGTCCTGTGGGTCATAGGTCCGCGGGGTCCAGTCTGGGATCCGCCCCATGCCGCGCTCGCCGTTGCCAAACTTCTCACAGAAGGCCCCGTACTGGGGCTGGGAGTGCCCACAGCGGTGGGGGTCATGGAAGGCGACGTAGAGGAAGAAGGGCCTGCCCAGAGAGGGGGGGCTTGAGTGCCGAGGTCAGCCGACAGACGTGCCACCTGGCTTTCTTCTCTGGAGCGCCCCGACCTTCCGGAGGGCACACCCCGCAGCACTGCTCACTCCTCTGGAACTGGAAGTCTCCCTGGGATTGCTCGCCTCAACTTCCCCGTGCCTCCTTTCCTTTTAACCTGAGTTTCTGGAACCTTCTTCCCCTCCCTCGCTCCTCTACCTGGGGCCTCGAAGGATCCCAACTAAAGACTCTGGGAGGAGCATCACAGGTTAACTGCCCAGAGGTCCGGCCGTGCGAGGGAGGGGACAGGGCCTCCTCACACCTGTCATCCCGAGTCTGCAGGAACTTCCGGACCAGCAGCTTAATTCTGGTGATGTTCCGTCCCACCTGGAGGACGGAGTCATTCTCCTCCGTGTACGCAAACTCGAAAGGGTACACCGTCTCGGGCCCTACATGCTTCTTCCCAATGATGCCTGGAGGTGGGGACACAGGCCTGCCAGAGTCCCCGACGTATCCCACTGCCCTCCTCCGCCCCCCAAACCCCGTGCCCTGGAGTGGCCCCTATGAGGTCAGCCCAGGCCCTTGTTCGCACAGACCCAGGGCCCAGGGAGAAGGCCCCGGCCGTGGGGTGCTCTGAGGATGTGACACGGGGCGGAGGGTGGCTCAGGACCAGGTCTCGCCCGCCGGGGCCCATTCCCACCGTGGCATGAGGCCGCTCACCCGTGCGAACGCCGGCTTGGCCGAGCAGCTGCGGCAGGCTCTGCACCTTGTCGAAGGAGTTGAAGTGGTGGGCGTCCTGGTGCAGGCCATACATCCCGTTCTGATGCTGCGGGGGGATGCCCGTGAGGCTGCGCCCGCCCCTCCCAGGCCCCCCTGGAGCCCCCGTAGCCAGCACTCCCAAGAGTCCACCGCCTCCCCCGGCCCCACCCGCTTCACGGGACAGCGGCAGGAAACAGACCAGGAAAGCGCACCCGTGATAACGGGGGGCCTTTATTTTCACCCCGTCCACCTGTACTTGCCAGTTCTTTCGTCATGAGCGCACACCACAGTGGAAAGAAAAAGCACCAGACCTCGAGTAACTGGATTTTTACAGCGCCAAAAAAATACCCGACGCATCACAAAATCAGACTAGAAAAAGACTTAAGGTGAGATGGGGCAGCCCTGTCCTCACTCCTGCGGCCCACGGCGGCCTGAGGAGCCTTCAGGCGACGGGGGTGGGGGGGGTGGGGGGGTGGGGGGTGGGCACTGGTCACAGCTTGCCTCCCCACGTGGGCCTCGGACTCGGATGGGGACATACAGGACACAGGGGCTCGCCATGAGACGATGTCATGAGACAACGTGACCGGAGGAAGTGCCTGTGTCCCCCCGTTCACAGCAACACTATTCATCATCGTCACGGGCAGGAACAACCCAAGTGTCCAGGGACAGATGGACAGGTGCACAACATGGGCCATACCCATACGACAGAACGCAGTCAGCCATTTAGCTGCGAGAGGGCAGGCTGTTCTGTGCTACAGCATGGGGGGACTTGGAGGGCACACGCTCAGGGCGGTAAGGCCGTCACAAAAGGAAACATACTGCAGGACTCCACTTAACGTGAGATACTGGAGTGACCAAGTTCAGAGACACGGACAGGGGAGAAGCGGCCGCCAGGGCTGGGGGGGGGGGGAGCAGTGTTGACGGGCACAGCACTTTCGTTTGGGAACATGAAGAAGTTCGGGAGATGGACGGATGGACCACGGCTACACGCCAGCATGACAGAGGCAGATGCTCACGGAGGAGTAAAAGGGTGAGTTCTGCGCTGTTTGTGTCCTAGCACAACACACAGGGGGAAGTGCAGTTCTTCCCCGCACTCGGGCTCCTGAGCGATATTGTAACATGAGTTAACGCCGGGCGAGAGCGTGTCGGACACCTTCCTGCCTTCCTGGGCACTTCACATACGAAGCAGGAGCTCGGCCCACCCGTCACGATCCCACGAACAAGGTATTATCATGACCCCATCTGATGGGTGAGACGACCGAGGTGCACAGACAGTGCTCTGCTCACAGTCACACGGAACAGGGGAGCCCAGGCTCGGGTGGGCAGGTGGCGGGGACGAGAACGTGGCCACGTCCCAGCAGAGGTCAGGGAGGGGCGCTCCCTCTCCCATGCCGTCCTCCTGCCCCCCTGCGGCCCTCACCTGGGGCAGGCCGGTGAGCAGACTGGCTCGGCTGGGGGAGCAGCTGCTGACGGAGGTGAAGGCATTGCGGAAGGTCAGGCTGCGGCGGGCCAAGGCGTCCAGGTGCGGGGTGCTGACGGCACTGTTGTTGTAGGCGCCACTCTCAAAGCCTCCATCGTCCGCTGAGGAAGGCACAGACACTGAGGCCGTGGGGGCCCGGGACAGTGAAGCCCATGCAAGTGGCATACGCAGGTGGGCATGACCCAAGGCGGCATGACAGCTGCTTGGGATTGATGTCCGGGGGGACGTGACACCCAGAGGACACGGTACTCAGGGGGTCCTGTTAGGAAGTGGGCAGGACCGGGCGGTCCCGGCTCGGCAGCGGCCACAGGAGGATGCGGTTTCTGCACCCGCGTCCCCAGCAAGGAGGGGCCGAAGGGAGTAGGGGAGAACTGTTGACGCTACCATCAGCGGAAGGGCCTGCTTGGAGACCACAAAGTTAATCAGAAAGAGTGAGTCTGGCAGAACGCCAGACCTCAAAAGAGGAAAGAACGGGGCCCTCTTGTGACAGCCGGACCCTGGGCACCAAGTCTCGTGATCAGCCGGGCCGGGGGAACTTGTGATTTGGGGAAGGGCTGCGGTTAGGGGAGGAGGGGCGGCTGAGCTTTTCAGCCAGAAGATGGAGCCACAGCGCTCCCGGGTCTGGAAGCCAACCTGCGGGGCTCCCCCGGGGCAGGGGAGGGGAGCGGGGCGCCCCGCACGCAGCCGTCCCTGCGGACTTGGGCACCCGCCCCTCGCCGGCAGCCCCTCTAGGGCTGTACCCCGCTGAGCTCCGGAGAGCCGCCCATGCGCCGGAGGTCCCGCTGAGCTGGGCAGCGTGGGGTGCGGGTCAGGGCGGCGGCCGGACGCGGTGCTGGAGGCTGGCCGGACCCGCGGCGGGCGAGGCCGCCCCTGCCTCCCTCCCCAAGCCGGCCGCGAACGGGCTGGGTCAGCGGGGAGGCAGGCGCAGACGCGAAGGGGCGCAGGGCTCGCCGGACCCGCGGCGGCGACGCACTCACCGAGGAGCAGCAGCACGTTCCGGGGACGCGCCCGGTGCGAGCGGCAGAGGCCCAGGGTCAGCAGCAGCAGCAGCCCGCAGGCCGGCCCTCGGCGGCGCATGGCGGCGGTTCTGGCCCCGCCCCGCCCGCGGTCACGTGCGCGCTCGCCCCGCCCCCCCCGACGCACGCGCCAGGTCCCTCTCCGGGTGGTCACGTGTGCTCGGGGCTCCGCCCCCCTCCCTCCTCCCTCCCCCTCCCTCTGCGGTTCCTGCGGACCCCGCTGCGGTGGCGCCGGGAGACCCCGAGCTGCGGCGCCGGGTGAGTCCGCGGCGGGCGGGGAGCGGGGCCCGGGCCCCGGGGCGGAGAGGGCGAGCTTCGGGGGACGGGCCGGGGTCGCCGGGGCGGCGCGGGGCCCGAGGGGGCGGGCTCCTCCTGCGGGACCCTTCCCCACTGCGTCCCCACCGCGTCCCCGCCAGGCCCCCGCCGCCCTCGGCCTTGCCGGAGCGGTCAGGCGGCGCGGGGTCCCCACCGAAGACCGCGGGTCCGGGGCAAGCGTCTTCGTGGGTGGGAGGCGGGGTGCGTCCCGCGCCGGGGCGGGGGGGGGCGGTCTGGGCCGGCTCCGCGCGCGGCTGCGGGCCGGGACCCGGGAGGCTGCGGCGCGTCTGAATTCCCGGCCTCGGACGCTGCCCCGCGCCCGCTCAGTCCCGGGGCGCTCCTGCGGGGACGAGGAAGCCACAGGTGGGGGGTGGGGTGGGCGCGTCAGGCTGGGAGACCCGCACCGCGGTGGGGGGTGGCGCCGGGCCTGCTGCGCGGGGAAAGCCGGGGGCGCCCACCCCGCCGGGCGAGGGAGCCCCCGTGGACCTGCCGCTCCTCGCGCTGCTCCGGATAGATCCGTGGGAGGAGGAAGATAAATTATCTCGGGAGAGAGGGTGTCTAATTAGCGACTGCGTTTCTCACGGAGAAATCATGGATCGCCTTTTTCTGGCCAAGGTCCGTGGACAGCCGCGAGCCGAGGCTGGGGCAGGTGGGATTCAAGGGAGCAGTGAGCAGGCGTCAGGGTGGGGCGGCGACACCTATTCTTGTGGTCCCTTCGTGCCCAGGTGTGGGTGCCTTTCAGGGCAGCGAAAGGGCGTGTTTAATCCCTGTGGCCCATACCCCTCGGGAGACCCCTGTGCCTCTCTCAGGGCCCTAGACCCGGCTCTGTTGCTGCATCCTCCCAAGCCCAGACCCTGACTGCTGGTCCTGTTGCCCCCAGGTATGCCCTCCTCTGTGAAGGCGTTAGGTCAGGCCCGGCCGTCGGGTGCCCGCATGGCCCCCCAGGCCCGCTGCTGCTCCCCAGCGGCCGTGCAGAGGTGGCTGCCCATCCTGGCCTGGCTGCCCGACTACTCGCTGCAGTGGCTGAAGATGGACTTGGTCGCAGGCCTCTCGGTTGGGCTCACAGTTGTTCCCCAGGCGCTGGCCTACGCCGAGGTGGCCGGACTCCCGCCCCAGGTGAGACCTCTGCCCCCCCGCCAGCTTCAGCCGCTGCCCGGAAGCAGGTGGGAATGCGTCCTCTCCGCTGCAGACAAGCGGGCCGCCAGGACCCAGCCCCGTGGAGCCCCGGAAATCTCAGTGTACAATCTATAGCGTGTGATGGCCTTTGGGCACGTGCACACCCCTGTCACTGCTTTTGTCATAATTGTCACTGAGCTAGTTCTGGGGTGTCCATCGGGGCCGGCAGGCAGACTCACTGTGGTCTCAAGAACGCTTTCTTAGGCTCACAGAGAGACAAGCACCCCTGGCCTTTGTGTCCCTGCTGGCACCCAGCTGGGGTACAGGTAGAAAAGAGGCTCCTAGTTGCTGCGGGTCCACACCACGCTCACGGAGGGCGAGCGCTTTGCCCTGGGTGCGCGGCTGTGCCGGCCGTCAGGACGGCCCCCACAGACCCTGTGCTCAGACATCTCCTCCCGGACACTGGGGGCCCCCTGTGCGCCACCTCGATGCTTAGTGCTGTCTCCCCACCAGTACGGCCTCTACTCTGCCTTCATGGGATGCTTCGTGTATTTCTTCTTGGGCACCTCCCGGGATGTGACGCTGGGCCCGACGGCCATCATGTCCCTTCTGGTCTCCTTCTACACTTTCCACGAGCCCGCCTATGCCGTGCTGCTTGCCTTCCTGTCCGGCTGCATCCAGTTAGCCATGGGCTTCCTGCACTTGGGTAAGGCTCTCCGGCCTTCCTGCCAGGGGCTACCCAGGCACCTGCCTCCTGGGGAGGCTCTGGCTCTCGGCCTTCCCTTCTTTGTCCTGTGCGTGTGTGAAGGGAGGGGTCCCCTCAGCCCTCCGCTACTCTGCTTAGAGGCCAGGACGCTTGGAGAAGTGCCCAGGGCCTCAGACCCTAGCCTCCCTTCCCCACCGTCCAGACCAGTCCGAACAGGGTGTGTGGCCCACCTGTCCTCTGCCGCACTCCCGCCAAACCTCCTCTCCCAGCCCATACCCGCCCACGTTTGTTGGGACTGGGCAGAGCGGGGGCGACCAGCTCAGGGTCCCCTCTCGGCCACCAGGCTTCCTGCTGGACTTCATCTCCTACCCCGTCATCAAAGGTTTCACCTGCGCTGCCACAGTCACCATCGGCTTCGGGCAGATCAAGGTAGGCACGCTGGTTGGCAGCCGGGCCCCTCCCGGGTCGCGGGACGGAGGCTGGCTTCCCTCTGCGCGGGCCAGTTGACGTGTTGCTCTTCCAAACCTCAGACCACAAGGTGCTCCCGTGGGTCTCCACAGATCCCGGCAGCCCTCGGGGGAGATGATGCTGCGTGCCGGTGGGACAGTACGACGGGTTATTGGGGTGACCGGCAGCAACCGCCTCACCCCTGTTGGGGTTTTGGGGCCAGTGTTTGGGGCTTGGTTTGCCTCGCAGGGCGATTCAGTTCTGCTGCCTTCCCTACCCCCCGGCCAGCGCGGCCTCGGGCCATCCACGTACTGCCGACACGTTGACCATCAAGTTGGTCCTCCCATGCTCGGGCTCGTTTAGCTTGATTTCATTTTAATGTTTTTTTTCTCCATTCTGTTTAGTATTTTTCCTTTAAGATTTTATTTATTTGAGAGAGCAAACGAGTACAAGCGGAGGGAGGCAGGCAGAGGGAGAGGGAGAAGCAGACTCCCCGCTGGGCATGGAGCTTGACATGGGACTCGATCCCAGGACCCTGCGACCACGACCTGAGCCAAAGTCAGATGCTTCGTGACTGAGCCAGCCAGGTGCCCTCTTTTTTTTTTTATATAAAATTTTTTTTAAAGATTTTATTTTATTTATTTATTTGACAGACAGAGATCACAAGTAGGGAGAGAGGCAGGCAGATAGAGGAGGAAGCAGGCTCCCTGCCAAGCAGAGAGCCCGATGCGGGGCTCAATCCCAGGACCCTGGGATCATGACCTGAGCGAAAGGCAGAGGCTTTAACCCACTGAGCCACCCAGGCGCCCCGCCAGGTGCCCTCTTACAGGTGGTGTTATAAACAGAAACGTAAGGAGACGTAGCACCTGAGAAATACTGAACAGGGGGATGCCTGGGTGGCTCAGTCGGTGAACTGTCCGACTCCTCATTTCAGCTCAGTTTGTGATCTTGGGGTCCTGGGATCGAGCCGCATCGGGCTCCATGCTAAGCACAGAGTCTGCTTGGGGTTCTCTCTCCATCTCGCTTTGCCCCTCCCCCCACTTGCACTGTCTCTTTTTCTCTGAATAAATAAGAAAAACCTTTAAGGAGAATTTGTAAGAAATCTCGGAACTAGTCATCACCGGCGACTGTTCCCTCTTCACCGGGGATCGAGGTCCCAGAGCACAGGGGTGGTTTTGCTTTGCGGCCGGCCGGCCCGTGCATTGTGCAGAAGTGGGTGAGTGCTCAGTGGGGTGTGCAGAACGGAGTGGAGCCCGATTGTGCAGGCGAAGGCCCGCCCCGTCTCAGGACCGCTGTCAGCACCCCTCCTCGCTGAGGCATGCCTTGCGTGGTCAGGGCTGGCCCCGCACAGGCTCCCTGGTGAGCCAGAGGAAAGGAGCAGACCTTCTCTGTGCTCCTATGATGCCGGATGCTGGGTTAGACCCTCCCTTGCCTTGGCTTGTCCTGACGCCCCGGGAGGCAGGCTCATCCTTACCTACCGGGAGAGAGGAGGGAAGCCCTTAGGTGCGGCGGACGGTGTGCGTGTGGTGTGTGCAGGTGCGTTAGGGTAAGCCTGGCAGGTACTGCTTAGTGGGATGATCTGTAGTTCGTTCTGAAACAGCCTCCTCTTTGGTATCGGGAATGTTCTTTCGTGCAGTTAGAACATACAGAAGGTAGCTTTTTTATGCACGGGTGCGCGGCAACGCTAGGTCTCCTAAGTCTTTAACACCCTAAGTCACAACAGCCATCTGAGAGCTCTGGGCCAGGGGTTCTCCTGACCTGCCCTGGCAGGAGCTCCCTGGGTCCCAGAATCTAGGGTTTCCACCCTGGAGTCTGTCCCCATTCAGGCTGTGTGCGTGGGTTTCGGGATCTTGGAATCTGACTCTCTGGGGGTCTGGGCCTTAACCACCCTATAAACACTCCACACCCTTTGTCAAGTGGGATAAAGGATTAACACAGAGGAGAGCCCTTTCTCCCTCCAAGGACCCCGTCTGCCTGTGTCCCCTTCCCTGGAGGCCCTCAGAGCCTCTGGTGGTTCTGCCTAAACCTTCACCTGATTTTCCTTCTGGGGGAACAGTACCCGGAAGGTGGGCCTCAGACCACTGGCAAGGGGGTGTGGGGCATGTCAAAGGCAATGGGGCCCACGGGACAGGCACAGTGACCTGGACCCTGGACCAGGGCAGTGGGGTCCACGGGGCAAACAACCGTGACCTGGACCCTGGACCAGGGCAGTGGGGCCCACGGGGCAGGCACAGTGACCTGGACCCTGGACCAGGGCAGGGGTGTACTGATATCTCTTTGAGATCACTTGGACTGATTTTTCTCACAAGGGAGAATTATTCACCAAGAAGTGTCGTTGACCGTGAATGTGAAGTGCCTTTTCGTTGGAGGATAATTCTGATCTCCTGCTCCTGGGGGCTTTGGGAATGGGCAGGTGGTTCCCGGGGAGCCCTGGGATATGCCCCGGAAGGGGGCTGAGATGGGCTAGGATGCTGCAGGGGAATGCTGTCTAACTCAGTCTGTGTTTGGACAGAACCTCCTGGGACTGCAGGGTATCCCGAGGCAGTTTTTCCTGCAAGTGTATCAGACGTTCCGCAAGGTGGGAGAGATCAGGTACCTGCCAGCCATCCGGTCCCGCGCTTCCCTCCGGGGGCCTGGCCACCCAGACTGGGTCCCAGAGCTGCACCGGTGGGCGTCCAAGGAGCTCAGCCCCGAGCAGCCCTACTCCATCAGTCAGGGCGGGACAGAGCCCCAGGGAGTGGGGCCACACCCAAGGCTCAGAAGCTCTGACGGGGCCGGGAGCCGGTCTGCGGGGCCCCTGTGCACAGCCTCCGCGGGCAGTGGCGGGAAGGGCCACGGTGTCTCTGAAGGTTTGTAGTGCAGTGAGGAGAGCGCAGGGCACGGGGAAGGCAGGTGCAGACAGAGCGTGCAAGGAGAGGGCTTGAGAGCCAGACCGCCACTCGTGCGCTTTCTTCAGATGAAGGACAGACAGGAGATGCTCCTAGAGGGGCCCAGCCGGAAGCCAGGACACCTCGGTGGCCGGAAGAGCAAGAAGTCGCAGTGGTCTGGGAGGAGCTGCTGGGAGGGAGCGGGGACACCTGTGACCGACTGTCCTCTGATCGGCTGCGAGGCTTCTCGGAGCTGAATACAGCTGAACCCGGGGCTCCCTGGCCCAGGACATGCAGACGAGGTCCTCCTAGCTGTGAGATGGGGGGTGGGGCAGGGGAATAAGAGACTGATGGGCTGGAGAGCCAGGCTGTGAGACATGAACCTTCCAGAACAGACGCAGCGGCGCCTGTGGCCACAGGGCTACGTGGCTGTTAACATGAGCCTCTAGTCCCACCACCGTCGCGTTCAGGGCCTCGACTCCCAGGCCTGCGTGTCACTGAGTGTTGAATAAAGCCGTGAGCTGGACCGGGGATGCACGTGGCTTAGGAAAGAGCGAGGAGAGCCGTCAGGAGAGAAGGCCTGCTGGCAGAAGGGGCGATGGGAGGGCGGAGGGGTGTGCCCGGGGCCGGCCAGGGTGTGACCTGTGTCGGTCCGCAGGGCGGGCGACGCGGCGCTGGGGCTGGTGTGCGTGCTGCTGCTGCTGGTGCTGAAGCTGATGCGAGACCGCGTGCCCCCCGTGCACCCCGAGATGCCCCCGGGCGTGCGGCTCAGCCACGGGCTGGTTTGGACGGCCACCACAGGTGAGTGGGGTTCTGGCCACGGCTGTCCTGCGCACCGGGGCCGCACCTGCGAGGTTCTGCTGTCCCTGGTCTGGGTGTGACCCGGGCAATGGGGTACTGAAGCTTGCCAGCGGGCTCCAAGCCACAGCCCGGGTGGAGAGCGGCGTCCAGTATGCTCGAGCACAGCCGATCTCGACTCCCAGGGACCTTTGATTGTGTCTGGAGGCATTTCTGGTTGAGACTCCTGGATGGGGCCGTCACAGGCACCTGGTGGGGAGAGGCCAGGGAGGCCAGCAAACGCCTGCGGGGCACAGCCTGCCGGTGCTGGTCCAGAACATCCGGGTGTGAGGCCGGGAAGCCCTGGCTGGTCCCTGACGGAGAAAACACACAGACCACATGGGTCGGGTTGAGCCGTGTGGGGCTGAGCCTGGGTTTCCCATCACACGATGGGCCACAGGGCCCTGGGCCTTTCCTGCATCCTGGAAGGTGCTAAGCGGCTGAAGTTGTTGTCCCGACGACGTCAGTGATGAGGCTGTGATGTAGCTTCTTGAGAGCTCGCTGGGTAATGGGGTCCGATTCTGGGGAGAGATATACCCCCCCCATTTAAGAAGCCAGCACAGGGGCACCTGGGTGGCTCGGTCGGTTAAGCCTCTAACTCATGGTTTTGGTTCAGGTCCTGCTCTCAGGGTGGTGGGATCGAGCCCTGCGTCAGCCCCCGTGCTCAGTGGGGAGTCTCCTTGGGCTTCTCTCGATCTCTCCCCCCACCTCCGCGCCCCCCCACCCCCGGCTCGGTACAGGCTCTCGCTCTCTCTCCAATAAATAAAATCTTCAAAAAAAGAAAAAGAAGACAGCCAGCACCACTGGGGCGGGAGCCAAGAGGTGGGACCCAGGGTGACCTGTCGATGACACGGATAGCCGTGTGTGTCGCCGTGGACCTGTCCCACCCTCTCGCATTTGCCGTGCCATCCCCCGTTCCTGCCTGCCCCTCATTCGCTGGTGTGTGTGCCATTTCCTGGCTGGAGTGTCGGGGATGGTGGCTGGGGACGGGTGTCATGCCTCCTCACGTGTATTTCCTGCCCCGTCGCCCAGAGGAGCCAGGTTTCACAGGCAGGTCTCCTTCTGTCCTAGCCCGCAACGCCCTGGTGGTCTCCTTTGCCGCCCTGATCGCGTACTCTTTTGAGGTGACCGGATACCAGCCTTTCGTTCTAACGGGGCAGACGGCCGAGGGGCTCCCTCCCGTCCGGATTCCGCCCTTCTCCGTGACCACGGCCAACGGGACAGTTTCCTTCACCGAGATGGTGCAGGTGGGTGGAGACGGGGAGCCAGGCCTGCCAGGCGGAGCCAAGGTGGTCTCCGGGCCTGGGTCTGCACTCCTGAGGCCTCTGCCTTGTAACGAGGAGCTCCGAGCCCAGCTGGAACCGCCGAGTCCTTGGGATGGAGCGCCTCTGGGTGCAGCGACGGGCACAAAAGGGTCCTGACTGGGCAGGACCTCCAGGGACACCACATTTACTGTTCTGGCCTGAGCCCAGGGTGCTCCTCGTGCTGTGGGCCTGACAGAGCAGGGATGCAGTTGGTGCTCTGTTTCGTGTCTGGCCCCGGGGGAGCTCCCAGCCCCGCAGCTGAAGCTCGGCTTCTGGCCAGACGCGATGAGCCTGTGCCGGCCTTGATGGGTCACTGCCCGGCCGGCCCCTCCTCGCCTTCCCCGGAGGCTCAGCTGCTGCCCCTCTCTCCCCTCAGGACATGGGGGTTGGGCTGGCCGTGGTGCCCCTCATGGGTCTCCTGGAGAGCATTGCGGTGGCCAAGTCCTTCGGTAAGCTGCCCCCCATCCCGGACCCCAGGGGTGTCCCGGCCTTGCTTGCCTGCCCTCTTGCTTGCATTTATCCTCTTTGGTTTTTAACAGCTTGAGTTTTCAATCAAAGGAACGCGTGCTCGTGTGTTTAAACCGTGTGGTAGGAGTGCGTTTGTGACAAAAACGCCATCCGGCAGTGTCTGGTAGCGTGTGTGATGGTGATTCTCCTGCCGTCCAGGAGGAGAAGGGCCTGTGTCTCGCTGTCGCCTTTCCTGTGGCGTCAGCGTGTCCCCCACCCGTCCCGCCCGCAGCGTCCCAGCGGATGGGGGCTGGAACGGTCTCATCTCGGGACAGACGCCGCAGCCTCCACCCACTGGACACCTGTGGTTAGATAGCTTCGTGGGTTGTGGTAAAACGTAGTAGTTCAGGAAGGGATGAGATTTAAGTTTTTCTTTATTTTTGACACGACTTAGGTCCTTGAAAGTTCTCACCTAATAGATAATAAGGGCTGTGTCTGATGACAGGTTCCCCAAATTCCTAAAAACCTAGAGGTGCGCTCTTCCCAGCTGGCGGAGCACACCTGTGCCCTCCTTGTCCCCGGGGCGCCCGGCGCATGAATAGCCCCAATGCCCACTGACTCGCAGACCTCAGATTTCTCCGGAGCCTGCTCGTCCCTGTGCGGCCCTCCCTTGGGTCTGCGGGGCGTCTGGCTTTGTGCTGTGCACGTGGATAACACGATTCTTTGGTGCTATGATGGTCACGCGCCGTGGTCCTGGGCTGCGGGTCAGTTCTGAAGATGAAGCCAGCGAACGGCGTGTACGTGGCTGCAGCTCCATAGACCGGGTCTGCCTGTGCCCACGGCTCGAGCCTCCCGTCCTCCCAGGGACGCGTGCCTGACGCGCATTCGCGGGCTTGTCCCCACCGGCCCCCAGCGGCTGCTCCCCGACCCGCCATGCGGGCTGATCAGATCTGCCTTGCGCAGTTTGTTTTCCTGATGATTTTCCCCGGGGTGGGGGGCTTCGGGGCCCTCTGGATTCTGCACCTCACAGCGTTTATGCCACTTGGGGCTTTGAAGCTGTTTTCTCCTGAAGTCACTGGACACCCTGTCCTAACGTGGAAGCTGTTTGTTCTCCGAAACCAGGGCTGGAGACCCGCGGCCCAAGGGCGGTTTTTACGTTCTCAAACGTTTGAAAGAGTTTCCGAAGATTAGGATTTTGTGACGTACGAGAAGCGCGTGGAATTGGCGTTTCCATGTTTATAGAAGGAGATGTCCCTGGAACATGGTCTTGCTCATGCGTTCACGGGTCCCCATGCCGGCTTCCAGCTACGACAGGTGCCGAGTCGTGAGAGTGGCCGGCGATGCCTACGGCGTTCCCAGCCTTGCCCTTTCCCGGAACGTGAGGGCTTCATTCCATGAATGTTTTTTCAGTGGAGATGTGTGTCTAATGACAACGTTTTTATTGTCCTTTGTCTGTAGCTTCTCAAGGTGGTTACCGCGTCGACTCCAACCAGGAGCTGCTGGCCATCGGTAAGCGCCCCGCGGCGGCTCTCTGAGGCCGAGGGTGCTTCTCCGCGTCTGCCTGAACCGCGCAGGTCCTGGGCTGGTTGCGGTGAGGTCCAAGGAGCAGAGCTGGCCCCGAGTTGGGCCCTTTGAAAGGCTCGCGTGGATTCACCCGTAAACCGTCACTGGGAGCAGGCAGGTCACCTGGGGCGTCCCTGCTGACTGCAGCTTGTCCAGTGCTGGCTCTGTGCCCAGCCCCGAGGGCTGTAGCCTTGTTCTGTCAAGGAACGCTCAGAATGTCCCCCCCCCCCCCCCCCCCCCCCCCCCGAGGTCAGATCGCTGAGGAATGTGGCCAGGTGGGACTTGCTGGAGTTGAATACCCAGGCCCCCCTGCCCCAGGGCGTCCCTCCCGGCCCGTAGGCAGCTCCATGAAGACTCGGGGAGGCCCCCGTGTGGACAGTCTGTGCCTGGCATCAAGCCTCTCTGGTGATTCATTGTGTGGGCGTGACGTGAGTCTTCATTTCTGTTATCATGACTTTTTGATTTTGTGGACGGACACCAGGCCTCTCTGCCTTTCCTTCCTGCTCCTGGTGAGGTGGGTGCGGTTCCAGCGGGCATCGGCACCAGGTGCCTTCCCAGCAGAGTCCACGGAACCTACCCTGTCCCCCACCCATCCCCCGCCCCCCCCCAGGCCACTCCCTCATGGTGGCAGTTTGGACCTGATCTGCTGGGTTTCCGGACAGCGGAGGGCGTGGAGCCCCAGGATGGGTCTCAGGAGCTTTGGGGGCGCTCATTTCTGAGCCCGTGCTGGCAGGCGTCACCTCGGTGGCTAGCGAGGTGCAGTTGGCCAGGACTGGCTTGGCCCCAGACGGGGAAGTCCTTGGACTGACCTCCCCACGCTCAGTAGTAGCCGCCCCGGTCAGGGTCCTCGGAGCGCTGCCGCCCTTCCGCAGGGAGCGCGGAGCTGCTTCTCATGGCAGTGACCAGCAGGGCATGGCCACGAAGTGCCGGTTATTAAGGTGGACATGTGGACCCCAAGGGCAGCTGACCCCGGGGTGTGGGAGAAGCCAGGCGGCAAGAGGCCTCCGTGGACTCCACAGAACCCCCCACTGGGAGGGACCCACACATCTCCACCCTTCAAGCAGAAGGGCCCCGACCTGAGTCTCGAGCGGCCATCGTGAGGAGTCGGGGTGGCCACGTGTGGTCCGTGCACGGCTGTGCCACGTCTGCCCTGCTCTCGCTGCGTGTGCCAGGCTGCGGGACTGGGAGGGCCTGCGTGAGTGGGCCCCACCCTGAGCTGCGCGAGCATGTCTTGGACCTGCGACCCCCCGTGATGTTTGTGAAGGTGCCGGGCTGAGCCACGTGCCAGTGGGGCTGCCTGTGCTGAACGTGGGCTGATTCTCTCCGTTCTTGGGGCCCAGCCAGGTTCCGTCAGGTCGGGGTGGGTCAGCGTCACAGGGGCGGACCCCTAATTAACCATGACCTTCTGCCCCAGCTGGTCGTCTCATGAGAAGAGTTTGGGCCTGAAGGCACTCGTGGGGTGCGGCGGGTGGGCAGCCGGCCTCTGGGCAGCCCCAAGTGTGCTCGGCCCCTCCTGGGGAGGGGATTCCTCTCCTTGTTACACGTGGGGAAAGGTGTTTAGCTCATCGGGCAGGGCTGGGACCAAAGTTAGGTTAAAGGGAGGGTCAGTGAATTTGGCAAAGATCATGGTTTGTTTTCCCTTCCCCGAGACAGACACACAGGCACAGACGTAGGACCCCCTGGGTGACTTCTCTGGCCTTCTGTCTTCTGTTTCCTCTCTGGTTTTTGGCCTCCTTTTCTCTACCACCTTTCCCCTCCCCCCAATCTATTTTAAACTCTTCTCTCTCCTGGATAAACCTCTTCTTTCCGCTTTCTTCCCAGGCCTGACCAACGTGCTGGGCTCCCTCGTCTCTTCCTACCCGGTCACCGGCAGCTTTGGACGGTGAGTGACCATGTCCTTCCTTCTCTGTGCTTTGGGGAACGGGGGGGGGGGGCTCCCAGCCCAGGCCAGAGGGTCCGTGTCCACCTCAAAGAGCCTGCCCGGTCCTTGCCCACATCTCAATCCCGCTTTGTTCTTCTCTGGGGCCGAAGTCTGCCTGCCAGCAGCCGCATCTCTAGACCAGTGGCACCCGCGGGAGGCAGGATGGGTCTCGCTCTGCCGCCCCTCATGATCTCACGGGGTTTTCTCTGACGGCCTCGTGGTTTACTCCTAAAATGTTCCAGCCCGTGGTGGTGCTCCGTGGGTCGTGGCGGAGCGCCTTCCTAAAGGAAGTGGGGGCAGAAGCGGGGGAGGGTCATGCACAAGTGTCCACACGCAGCGCCACTGATGGTCCCTCACGAGGCAGAGGGTGACCTGGGGCGGAGAGGCGGTGGACGCCTCAGCCTGCAGGGCCCAGACCCCTGGAACCGCTGGCCCCACCCTGTCTGAGTACCAGGCCCCCCTGACACCCCCACAGCCCCGCATCCCAGGGGCCCCAGGGCATTCTCTGTGTCCCCCCCTGCAAACAGGCGTCACGGCGGGGCCCATGGCGGGGTTACCAGAGGTTACGTGGGGAGTGTGTATAGCAGGGCCAGGGGCCACTTTGTGGGATAAAAGCTCTGTTCCCTTGTAAAACTTCCCACTTGTTCCTGCTGACGAGTGGTGTGCCGAGCCCCGCGCCAGTGTCCGCGGGGCCGCGACGTCCCCTCGCAGGCGCTCCTGTCCCGGGAGACCGGCTCCCTGCTCTTCCAGGCTCCCACAGCCACTAACGGCTTCTGTCGCCTTCCAGGACGGCTGTGAACGCCCAGTCAGGGGTGTGCACCCCAGCGGGGGGCCTGGTGACAGGTGAGCACCCCCCCCTCGTGCCCAGACTGCATGCGGGGGCGGGGCTGGAGGTCACGGGCGCCCCGTGTCCCCGCAGGCGTCCTGGTGCTGCTGTCGCTGGACTACCTGACCTCATTGTTCTACTACATCCCCAAGTCCGCGCTGGCGGCCGTCATCATCATGGCCGTGGCTCCGCTCTTCGACACCGGGGTCTTCGGGACGCTGTGGCGCGTGAAGAGTACGTGTGCCCTCGTCCACACACGTGTGCCCTCGTCTGCCTCGCACGCGCACACACGGCCTGGGTTCTTCCCTCACCGCTTTCGCCGACCCCCGCGGTCGGGCTGGAGCTGGGCGTTCTTTGTTCTGGGAGGTGGTCCCGCTGCCGGCCGTGGGTCAGGGCGTCCTTTAGCCCCTCAGGCCACCAGGAGCCCCAGACAAGCTCCATGAGGTGCCGAGCGAGTCTGCAGCTAACAGGGTACCCGCTGCTCCCCCTCCTCCCGCACCCCTCCTCCCTTCCCTCCTTCCCTCCCTGCCTCTCCTGCACTCCTGCCCGTCCTCCTCTCTCCCTCCTCCTCCGCACCTCTCCTCCTCCCCACCCTGTCCGCTCCTCCTGCACTGCTCCCCGTCCTCCTCCACGCTCCCTTCCCCACTCCCCCTTCTCCCCTCGTCCCTCCTCTCCCCCTCCTCCGCCTCCTGCACTCCTCCCCGTCTTCCTCCACTCCTCTCTCTCCTCCTCTCCACCCGCATTCCTGTTCTCCTCTCCCGCCGCCCCTTTCCCAGCCCCAAGCCCGGTCCAGCGGGGGATGATGGGAGACTTCCAAGGTGACCAGCCTGTCCCAACAGAGCAGTCCCCAGCTCCCGGCCAGTCACAGTGGTTAGGACCCCCCACGCCTGCAGGGCCCTTCCTGGAACAAGTGTCTGTTCTGAGGGAGGGATGGGGCTCATGGGCTTCTCTGCCGTCGGCCCCCCGGAGTCACCAGGTGAGGGAAGTGGTGGTTCTAGGTGGTTCTCAGCCCACACGTGCCTCTTCTTCCCTGAGCCACCACCCCGTCCCCGGGACAGCCCCAGGTCGCGCGCTGCCGTGCCTCCGTGGGCGCCTGGGTGGGCTCCACAGCTGATGCTTCCTGCCCACACCGAGGCCATGGGATGGGGGCCTCGTCGGAGTGACGCATGTCAGCATCAGGTCCTGACATTGAACCCCCAAGTACGCCCCCCAAGCCTTTTGCACCAGGATGTCTCATCCAGTGGCTCAGAGAAGTCACTGGTTGCCCAGGGTCAGCCACGTGGCCTCTGGGAGGTCGCAAGCCCTCCCCGGCCCCCAGCGTCCTGGACCTGCTCCCTGCCCCAAGTCCCGTTTTCAGGCCTCTGACAAGTGTCCACTGTGGACAGGCTCCCAGAGGGCAGGGGCTTGGGCCAGGCCCTCAGGTCTTGTCCCTCCGCCAGGCTGGGGGGGGGGGCGCGGCTGACAGCCTCTGAGCCCCAGTGGCCTGTGAATGGTGTCAGGCCCCGAGTCCCCAGCGGGGGGTCCCCCGGGGGCGTCAGCCAGCCGGACCGCTCTCTCCCAGGGCTGGACTTGCTGCCCCTGTGTGTGACGTTCCTGCTCTGCTTCTGGGAGGTCCAGTACGGCATCCTGGCCGGGACCCTGGCGTCCCTGCTGATTCTGCTGCACTCCGTGGCCAGACCCAAGATGCAGGTACCAGCCCGCCCGTTCTCGGCGCAAGAGGGATCCGCAGCCTCAGAGTCCCAGGGGGTGAAGGTGCTGAACTCCCCACGCGCCAGCTTGTCTGCCCTGTGCTCCCCGACTCCCAGCGCCGTGGGTTGGGGGCTCCTGCCTGGACGGGCTGCCCTAGCCCAGCTGCCAACTTGGATGTGCCTCCGGGACATGCAGGCTTCCCTCGCTCTGTCCCCTGTCCCCAGGTGTCGGAGGGGCCGGTGCTAGTCCTGCAGCCGGCCAGCGGTCTGCAGTTCCCCGCGGTGGAGGCCCTCCGGGAGGCGCTCATCACGCAGGCCCTGGAAGGTGCGTGGGCAGGGGGTGGGGGGAGGCTGCGTTCATGCCCAGCTCCTGCCATTGTCTCCGCACCCCAGTTCTGCTGCCGCAGGACCCGAGCCCTGTCTCAGCTCTGGGGCAAGCGCCCCGCTCCTGCGTCCAGGAGGCTGGCTACCTCAGGGCAGCGTCCAGCGGCTGCTTGCCGTCTGCACACAGCAGGGGAGGCTGTTCCCGATCTCGGTTCCTAAACACCCAGCCCTTCCTCCGGGGCATTAGGAATTAGGGGAGAAGAGGGACCTGTGTTCCCTAAGGAGAATCACCGTGGTCTCCAGACGGCTGTTGTCTGGGGTCCTGCCAGTCCTGCCCGCCCGCTCCCCGGTGGGGACGGAGCCCCCATGGCCTCGCCGTGCCCCGGCCCCGGGCCAGGGCCTCCCGCAGCCGCCCCGCCCTGTGTGACGGTCGCCTGTCTCCGCAGCGTCGCCCCCGCGCTCTGCCATCTTGGAGTGCGCGCACATCTGCAGCGTGGACTCCACCGTGGTGCTGGGGCTGGAGGAGCTGGCGGGGGACTTCCACAGGCACGGCGTCACCCTCGCCCTCGTCGGCCTGCAGGTGGGCGTCGTCACGGGGCGCTGGCCGGGCTTCTGTCCGCCCCACGCCTGCCCGTGAGGGCCGTGCGGTCACCATCCCTGCGCCGGGGCCCGAGAAGCTGCCCGAGGTCCCGTGTCCCACCTGCCCGTGGTCCCGTGGGGAGGACCTGGGCCCTGGCTCCAGAGCTCTCTCCTCAGTGTCAGCCGTGCGGTCTGCAGAGCTGGTTCCCGCGGCTTCGCTGAGTGAGAGTTTAAATAGCCTCCCACTTCCAGCGCGGCCGGAAGCCAGTTTCTTCTCTCCGTTCTCCTGAGCGGACGTGACGTTGTGTCTGCAGGGGCGGGGCGAGGCTGTGACACGCGGTGGCGGTGGCGCTGGGCCTGGGGGCCCGACCCATGTGTGCTTGCGGGCAGCAGCGGCCCCGCCCCCCACCCCGCCTGGAGTTAGTTTCTCTGCCCCGCAGGTCCCTGTCCTCCGTGTCCTGCTGTCTGCTGACTTGAAGTGCGTCCAGTACTTCTCCACCCTGGAAGAGGCAGGTGGGTGTCGGCAGAGTCCTTGGAGAGAGCCGCGGCCACTCGGGGCGGGGCAGGACCGCAGGACAGATAACTCTGCTCCGGGAAGGTGGGGCGGGCTAGTGCGAATGTGGGGCCACGGGCATGGTGCTTGAGGCGGAGGGCAGGCCCCCCTGTTCTGGGAGTTATCTCGGGGGTGGTTTAATGATGCGTGGCGTGCACCCTGTGGACACACACACCTCGTGTGCGGCTCGAGGTCTGACAGGTGGGTACAGCCAGATGTGCGCCGATGTGGACCATTTCCATCATTCCGGAAAGTGCCGTCAGTCCATCCTCGTGACCCCCACTGGGGGCTGCCACTGTTCCAGTTCCCTCCCCCCTGGGTCAGCTCTGCCTGTTCTAGAACCTCACATAACTGGAATTGAAGGACTTGGTCTGTGTCTGATTTCTGGGGCTTAACGGGGTGTCGTTGCTGGGAGCAGTTTAGGCGCTGACCCACAGGAGATGGGAAGAGACGTGGCCTGACCGTGCCAGGGGACCACTTGGCCCTAAGGAAGGGTCATCTGGGCGTGGACAGTGATGAGGCGCTGGCAGGGACTTAGGCGGAAGCTGCCTGGGCTGGGAGTGCCGGCTGGGGGCACCCAACCCCCTATGACCCAGGACTCGGACGCGCCACCTTCATCCCGTCCTGGGACCTGGCCCTTCCCCACTTCGGCCTCTTCCGAGCTTGCAAACCTTGTACTTTCTGCAGAGAAAAGCCTGAGGCAAGAACCGGGGACCCAGCCCTACAACGTCGGCGAAGACTCCGTTCCGGAGCACAAGGTCGCCCTGTTGAAGGCCTGAGGGACGCTGGTGGGCATCTGATGCCTGGGGAGTCTCGCAGAAGGTTCTGGGTGCTGTGATGCCAGATGCCACCCTATAAACGCCTCGGTCCCAGGGCTTTGAGCAAGTGACCCCGGAGGAGGAAGGAAGCCACGCATTGAGATCCACAGGTGGGACTCGTGCGCTTCATTTGGGGTGACTGAAAAGTCATCTCCCTTCTGTTCTGGGCATGAACCTTTTCCTGAAGCACGGTTTGCAGAGAGCCTTCTGGAAAGACTGACCTGGTGAGGGGGGCAGGATTTCCACCTGGTCCGGGGGCCGGGTCTTCACACCCCAGCCCCTTCCGGGTTCCGGGGCGGTGGGGTTGGGCAGCTCCGAGGCGGATTCCAGTCTGGGTGGCGGCGTCTGCGCTGTTGTTGGGAAGGAAACCGAGATGTGCCAAATGACTTAACGTGTGTGTGAAAAGTAATTCTGTTGTCGGTGTTTTTTAAATTAAAAAAGCAAGAGCTTTGGTGTTTTTGTAAAAACCGTAAATGCTTATTGTAAAACGTACTGGAAATCACCCTCTCCATCCACTTTGGTGGTCGCCCAGGCCCGTCCCCGCAGTGTGCGCGCCCGTCTGTGTCCGCGTGCGGGCGTGTGTTCCCAGCCGCGTGTGGACGGGGTCATTGTGTACCCGGTGCTCTGTGACCCACACTTCCGTGCAGTCCTCCTGTGAATTACTCGTTGTGATAATAAATAGAGAATACGTGGTCTGTAGCGTCTCCGATGTGCCTTATTCTGTGTCTGTGTCACAGTGGGCGCCCCGAGCCTCTGCGCCTGAGCTTCTCTCACCCGGCGGGTACGTACACCTTCTGCCCCCGCCGTCACAGCCGAGGAAGGCTGGGCTCCCGGGGCTTCGAGAAAGAACTTGCCGTGCAGGCGGGCGCCGCGGAGTTCCCCGGCGTTCCCGCCAGGACATGTTCTGGCCCCTGACCCACCCCTACCCCTGAATCTGGATTTCCTGACCTCGAGCAGCTCTTCTCTCTGCACAAATGAGCATGTCCTGGAGCCCTGCGCTCTGGGCCGCCTCTCCCCAGAGCCCCGTGGAGAAGCCGTCCCGTGGTTCGCGGCCCCCACGCCAAGCGCGTCCCTTCTTGAGCCGAGAGACCACCCCAGTGGCAGAGCGGGCAGACCCGGGCGCCCTGGCAGGCCCTGCCCTCTGGGGTCTGCACCCGGAGCCGCGGCCGTGAGGGGACCCGAGGATGGTTAGCACAGCCTCGGCGATTTCGGGAAGTGAAAGCCAGCGGAATGTCTCCTTGGCCGCCGGGCCGTGTGGCAGGTGAGGGCACCGGGCGGAGCCGTGCGTCTGCACGCTGCTGCTTTTGAGGAAAAAGAGAGGGTTGCGGAGCGATGCTCCTGAAGACGCGTTTGTGTGACTGACGTGGCGATGTCTGTCTGAGCTTAAGGAAGGTCCTGGAAAGATACACATCCAACTGACACGAGGAGTCGCGTTGATGTTACACGACCTCTGTTGATTTTAACTGTCTACGTGTTGTTTAGTTTCTCAACGATGCATTCACATGTAGGTAAAAATTAAGTTATGGCTTAAAATTAATTTATATTAAATTTATATTAATATAATGTATAATTACGCATTTGTTAAGTTTAAAATTAACTTATAATTTATTAAATTTTGAACTTGCTAAATTTATAATTAATAATATATAATTATTAATTATACAATTAAAGCTTCATTTTAGGAAAAGAGCAGAGACTGGAATGGACCACGGCACGGAAAGACTTCGGAATTTGGTGTCCGAGGACGCCCGCTGGACCCCACCGACGCCCCTCATTGGCAGACGAGCCCCTCTGGGCCTTGGCCTGTGCCCCGGGGCCCGCCGAGCGGGGCTGATGGTACCGTTGCAGCAGGACAGGCCCGCGTCCATATGGCTCGGCTCTTATAAAAAGAGCGGTTTGGTCCACACACACACGTGGGGAGAAGCTGTGTGATCAAGAAGGCAGAAGCCCGGGGGAAGCTTCTGTGAGGCGGGAACAGCACAGGTGGCCAGTTAGCCACAGCAGCCGGGAGAGGGGCCCGGGGCGGAATCTGCCTCACGGCCTCGGGAGGACCCGCCGCGCCGAGCCCGGGACCCTGGCCTTCGCGCCCCCCACCCCTGCCTGGCGTGTGCTGCTGTGTGACGACAGGCCTGGGCAAACTAGAGGTATTCGGTGCTGGCAGGACGGGACCTCACCGGTGCCCCAGGAAGCCACGAGCTGAGAATGGCAGACTGCGGGCCCACGGGCCTGAAAGAGGGCACGTGCCAAGCAGCAGCCCATGGGCACCGCCACCCGTTGCAGCCCCAACCATACACCGGACGGTGGCCCAGGTCCACGGCCTCGACGTGAGCCCCACGAGCCATCTTACCGTTTCCAGTCACCTTAGCGAACAAACGGTGAGATTAACGTTTCGTTTGACCCGTTACACCCGCGATACTATCGTTGGAGCACGTGATCTACACGCAGCTCACCGACGGGACGGTTGGCGTCTTGAAACCCTGTTTCAAGGCTGCGGTGGATGGTGTGCCCGCAGCCCGCCGTGAATCGGATCAGCCACGCGTGGAGTGCTGCGGGCCACGTGTCCTGTGGCTGCCGGGCCGGATACCCCAGGTTTGAGATGTCCGCATCCGGCGTGGTTCGGCTCCTGGCTCACGCCTCTGCTTGCCTCCACTCCATCCCTGGGGTGGTCGTGGGACTCGCTGGTGCGGGGATGCGGGGACGTGGGGACGTGGGGACAGCAGAGGAGGTGGCGTGCTGCGGCCGGCTGGCGGACAGCTGTGTTGAGTCCAGGCTGCTCTGGTCTCTGGCTGCATGACGTGGGGTAAATTGTCTAATCTCCCTGGCCCTTAATCTCCACATCCTCCAAAGGGCCATGGCAGGGATGGAGCTGAGGGGCGGGGTAGGGAGGGACAGGTGTGTATGGGGCTCAGACACCGCTGCTGGGAACCGGACCTCCTGGCCCTGTCCTTCCTCAGGCTCTCCCCTCCCCTGCTCTGAGCATGAACCCAACGCCTTCCTTGATGAGCATGTGTTTGGGGGCTGCTCCCCGCTGGAGGCAGCTTGAGGCAGGACTCTGAGGGCGGGAGGAGGGAGGGGGGAGCTTTAGGCCCCGGGCTGCAGCGCGGCGCTCCTCCCCTGCCCCAGGGTAATGAACCCGGGCAGGGTGGGGGATCCCGTGTGACTGCTCCATGGTTCCTGCAGTCTGAGGCCACCGTGGAGCGGCCCCCCCAATGCCACCAGCTCTTACGGGGCCAGCTGCATGCTAACGTGGGGAGCGGTGGGTGTCCCCGTGCGTGCTAGAGCGGGCCGGGGACCTCCGGCTTCAGTAGAACATCCCCCTGGAGCCGGGCCACCCTGCCTGGGCTGACCCGGAGCCAACAGCAAACCTTTTCCTGGCTGTGATGTGGTTACGTGCATAAACCCTGGTCCGCACAGACGTACCTGCCCTCTGTAAATTCAGCTACTGACGCCGGCAGAGAGCTTGTCCCCCCTCCCCACTTTAGAATAATTTTAATCCCATGGAAGGACCCGAGTTTATCCAAACCATAGGAACCCTCTGCGGTACCAGATGGCTGCGTCTCTCTGAGCAGATCGGGCAAAGCCCACGGGGCTGGTGCCTGCAGAGGTTGAATTCTGTCCCCTAAAAAGAGTTCTTGGCCGTAGAAGCCTGTGACTCTGACCTTCTACGGAAACAGGGTTTTTGAGGATGTCATTAGTGTGCTCCGAGGAGGTCACACTGGATCGGGGTGGCCCTAAATCGGACGGCTTGGGGGGACGGAAACCCACGGGTAAAGATGCCATCAAGTCACTTGGCTGCTTTCTTCTCAGTTCTGTGTCCCTTGCCCCTGAAACAAACAAGGAACCCCAGCACCTCCATAAGGCTGCCCTTCTGTCTGCGTGGCCTGCAGCCCCCGTGGGGACTCCGGTGCCGATGGAGGCGGGTTTTGGACCCCACTGTTCCAACCTGAGGGACATCGGACTCTGGGACAGTTCTTACTCCGTGGGGTCAAGAGTACGATCTCTAGCCGAGAATATCCAGGCCCAGAACACTGACTCCCACCAGCCAAACTCAGCCCAGACCCATCTGTACCCCAAAGCCTGTTTCAGGAACCACGTGACTGCCAAGCCTCGCTCAAATAGACGTGTGGTCTTCCCGTGGGAAACACCAGAGCCAGAGAGAGGACCCGAAGGCAGGCTGGCGGGTAGACGTGACCGAGGCCGAGAGCTGCAGCCCCTCTCGTTTTGCACGGTTTTTGGTTACACGGCTCTGGGGTGAACGAGAGCGCTCTGTTCAGGCCTGCCTGGTCCCACAAGCCTGGCTTTGAGGTGGCAGGAGGCCAACCCAGGCCAGGGCCACAGAACCACATGCCCCCAGGCCTAGATTGTCCTCATAAGGCCCCCTTGTTCTCTGCCTCCCCTGACCCCTGCCTGCACTTATGCTCCCTGCAAAGTGTGCCTCTCTCCTGGCTACCCCTAGCAGGAGACCGTCCTCCCTGCAGGCGACCCCAGAACCCTTAGTACCCTCAGGCAAGGAGCAAGGCCAGCCAACCAGATAGGTGTGGGGTCCCACTGGATCCGTCTGCAAACGCGGGTGGCTGCACAGTAGAGATCAAGGACATTTCAGATGCTCCACCATCAGGGGTCTTGAAGATGCTCTCTGCAGGGTTCAGCCAGGTAGAACAGGTGGCTGAGTCAGCGGGCCCGCCTGCAGCCGCCACGGGAGAGAATGTGCGGGCAGGCTTTCCGCAGGGGTCAGGCTCTTTGCGGACGCTGGGCCGAGAGGAGAGAGTCAAGCCTGCAGCCTCGGCACCACCGCGTGTGTAGGGACAAAGCTGAGGGAGGTTGACACCACCTGAAACCTTTCCTCCCCCCTCCTTCCTTCGTCCCACGACCCCATCCTCCCGCACTGACGTCAGTCTCAGGTCCTGGCTCAGCCGCGCGAAGGAAACTGTGCCTGCCGTTGTCCTTGTATTTTGTTGTTTTTCTGTCTTATTTCCTAAAGGTGTTAGCTCGTACTTGTCATTTTATGTCATACTACAGGTGTATTATTTTTTCAAAAATTGCGTGCCCATTGCGATGTGTCCGTTTATGGCGTGTATCAAGACTAGGGAGCGTGAGGGGTCTTCTCTGCGAGTCCCCGCCGCGGGCTCGTAACACCTGGCTTTTACGTGTGTTCTTCATTGTGTCTGTATTTGGTGTGCTCCCTGAGTTCTGCCTTGGTTCTTGGGGTCGCTGACCATCTTCACGGTGCAGGTGTCCTGACGACAGGACCACGTACGGCCTGGTTCTCAGCACCGAGAGGCGGAAGTCTCTGGAACCCCTGCTTTCCTAGGAGCCCCTGGTGGCTTGTCTCTGCACCTGTCAGAACAGGATGTCCACGCCCCCCGTGCCGCTTACTGACTTCTCAGAAAGTAGGGAGTCGGAGCCTGGCTCTAAGCGGGCTTCCTCTTCTGGAGGTTGCTGTCCCTCAATCACCCCGTGAATGCAGGTGGCAGCCCGCCCCGAGGCAGCCTGGCTAGACAGGCTCCTAGCGGCCGAAGGAAGACACTCCAGCTGCAGCTTCTCTGATCTCGAGCCACCAAATGGGCTGGGAATGCAGGGGCAGACAAGGCAGGACGGCAAGCCCGGCTCTCAAAGGTGAGATACTACACATCCTTTTACTGCTTGCTTCCTGCCAAGGAGTGGTCAAGAACACAGAGAAGCGGGGCGCCTGGGTGGCTCAGTGGGTTAAAGCCTCTGCCTTTCACTCAGGTCATGATCCCGGGGTCCTGGAATCGAGCCCTGCATCGGGCTCTCTGCTCAGGGGGGAGCCTGCGTCCCCCCCCTTCTCTCTGCCTGCCTCTCTCCCTACTTGTGATCTCTGTCTGTCAAATAAATAAATAAAATCTTAAAAAAAAAAAAAAGAACACAGAGAAGCGGACAAGGAAGATACCTCGGGGACGTTAAAATAGCGCCTTAAAATCCAAAGTGTGTCTCCCCCGGTGGGGCGTCTCTCACTGGAAGCATCCTCATTCCTAAGGCTGTGTTGCGTTTTACAACAAATGGGCTACACCACACGGGTCGGGGTGTTTTCTCAGCCGCTTGACTTGCCCGGGATGTGACCTCCCGGCCCTGCCAGGCTGCAGAGAGCTGACCGCGATGCCCTCTCTGCCGGCCCTTCCACACCCCGTTACTGGGGGCGGGCTCCGGGTTCTGGAGCCCACGAGCCACGCCTGCGCGTGAGAGCACACGCAGGAGGTGCCCCGCGTGGCCAGCAGGGCTCGCCGGTCACTGGCCTGGAAGGGCGCGTCTGGGGTTTGCTCTGCTGGCATCTCCCCAAATCTGATGGTGACATGGGACAGTGTAGGGAAGGGCTGGGCTCTCCCTTCACTTGCTAGTCCCAGAGGAACCCCAGATTCCCAGAGCTTTCCCTGGATTCTGACTAAACCCCCATCCTGCTAGGACCCAGAAGGGACAGCCCGGTCCAGCCTGCCCAGCCCAGCACCCTGCCTGATGCCCCCTTCTTTCAGAACAAGCTCTCCTGGGCCCCACGCGAGGTTGGCACAAGGTCAAAGGCCGCAGCAGTGGACACAGCTTGGATCCTGCCCAGATCCAGATGAACCGGGCAGTGGGGGTGGCGGGCTGTGAATTGGAGTTTGTGGCTCTTGAGTCAGTATGAGGTCAATCGCGGCAGTCTGTGCTGAGCACCCCGTAAGCACCTCCTGAACTCAGGGATGCTGGGTTGGAATGAAGAGGCCAGCCTGCAGGGGGTGGGCACTGCGGGAGTGGAACCCCAGGAAGGGAGCCTGCTGTTCCCGGGCCAGAGGAAAGGTGTTGTGGCTGGAGTGTGTGGAAGGGAGAGGGTTGGAGACACAGGCAGGAATGGAACCGTGGCCTTTTAAATTATTGTCAGCATGCCAGCTGGAGTTTGTAGCAGCCCAGGGGCCCCAAGTGCTCTCAGGTTCGTTGGTTCTGCGGGAGAGGGCAGTGAGGAGTGTAGGGAGTAACACACATCATGTACTTTGTTTGGGTCCTGGCACACCAGCATTGGGTGTATTATTATTACTGGTCAATTCTTCAGCAGCCCTGGGATGCCGCGCGGTGAGCTCACAGATGAGGACACTGACAGTCGGAGGGGTAGGGGTGCAACGCAGGCCACAGCGGCCTCTTGGTTATCAGTGACCATCCCAGGGCGGGGCGCGGGCTGGAAACCCTCTACGACCATCGGCCACTGCGGTCACTAAATCTGTGCAAGGCCCTGATGCGATGGGGCGGGTGACCTATACTTTGCACCCGAGTGTCTGGCCTGGCGTCCTCTGTGCCCCTCGCTGGCGGGGGGGGGGGGGGGGGGGGGGGGGGGGGGGGGGGGGGGGGGGGGGGGGGGGGGGCGGGGGGGGGGGGGGGGGGGGGGGGGGGGGGGGGGGGGGGGGGGGGGGCTGGTTCTCCAGGGAGGTGGGCACTGTCCAGGGTGCTGGGCTCCGGTTGGGGCGGGGGTGGGGGTGGGGGTGGCGGTGAGGCTGCTGGGGGACAGCCGGGGGCAGACCCCTGCGGGTCCAGAATCTGTGCTCCTCTGCACCCTGCCCCGAGGGCAGCGACAGGCAGCGCCTCCCCCTTGTCCACCGGGGGGCGCCAGGAGGTGGCATTGTGGCCGCGCCCGCCCGAACTCTCCCTGCCCGCAGCGGCGGGACCCGGACCAGAGAAACGAAACTGGGCCTCCGCAGAGGCTTGCACGCCCGGGCGGCGCGGGGGCGCGGGTGAGCGGAGGGAGGCGCGGGGCGCGGGCGGGCCGCCGGGTCCTTGGGTCTGGTCGGGGCGCCTGCGTGCAGCGGGCCGTCCCCGCCCGGCGGCCTTTTCCGGGGCGCCTGGTTTCGGTTTTGCCTCGGGCCCCGCGCCGCCCCGTGCGGACCCCAACCCCGGGCAGCCGGTGGGCGCGCGGCGTGCGCGGAGGAGTCCCGGGGCTGGCGCCGAGCCCTTCGCTGCCTGGGGTTGCCGGGGGCGCCCCTGCCTGCGTCCCCAGTAGCTCCCCGGAGCGCGGCACCCCCGCCCCGTGGCCGCCGAGCGCTGCGCCCTTCGCGTTCCCAGCGCTGCCCGCCGCCGGGGTCCCAGGCCACGGTGGGCACCGCTGCCGCGACGGCCTTAAGGGCCCCGAGGTGGCGGCGGGGAGGCCGGAGAAGGAGCGAGTGCGGAGATGGGGAGCCGGGCGCCCTCGACCCGCGCGGCTCCCGACCCCACGTGACCCGGCCCCGCCGGCGGGCGCGGGGGGTGGCGGCCGGGGGATGGGCGTGGAGTCCGGCGCATCCTGAAGCTGGGGACGTCGGAGGCCGAGTGGCTAGAGTATTGCCCGGGTTCTGCTACGCCTCAGGCCCCGGGTGGGGGCGGGAAACAGAAGGGCCCTTCAGGGACTTCTGAGCCCTGTGGTGGCTTTTCTGGTGCGCGGGGAAGCAGAGCCTTGCGGAGGGCAGCGGAGGGGTGGAGGCCCCGTCGTCACTGAAAATCGTGGAGACGCCGGACCGGGACGGTGGTCGCGTCCCTGGCCATGCAGGGGTGAGGGGCGGGGTGGCCGGGGCTTGGAGGTGACAGGTTGAGCCGGGGAACCTGGCCCACACCGTCTAGCTCTCCCTGCCCCCAAGAGCTCACTAGCTAGTGCACCGCGCGAGCCAAGGCTGGGGGAGGCAGGCAGGCCACGGGCTGGAAGCGGGCAGGGCGCAGCCTGCTAGGCTGACCACTAGCCCTGTTTGCCCTGAGCTGCCCCAGCGCACAGGCGGGCCCCTCCAGCGCTCTGGCATCTCTGAAGGGCTGTCTGCCCCACCCAGTCCCCATGGCACTGTGCACAGGTGCTTCTGTCTGTCTGCCCCTCGTCCAGCACCCACCGGGCCCTGTCCAGCACCCACCAGGCCCTCTCACACCGTGTCTGATCTCGGGGTTCTGCAAGGGCTGTGTCTCTGCTGGAACAGTGCCCCCTCCCCCAACACCTGGTTCTCAGTTGTCCCAGCCCCCAGGTCCAGCCAGCGGGAACCGTTTTAGACTCACTGAGGGATGGAGACCCCAGGACGGGTGGTCCTGGCCCAGGGAAGGGGGGGGCAGGAAGAGAACAAGCTGGAGCCCCTGGTAGGGGAGGGAGCGGGGGAGGGGGGAGATGCCGGGGTCAGGAGGGGCGGTACCGAGGGGGGTTTAGGGCTGCGAGTGCTGCAGGTGAGGACTGGCTAGCAGTAGGTTTCCGATTCAGCGGGGACCTGCTGGGCGCTGTAATTTCCCTTTCCCAGAAAATGAAACTGAAGCAGGGCAGGTCACGTGACAGGCAGCTCAGTATATAGTCAGCTGCCTGGGGACCCTTTTTCTTCCAGACCTGCAGGAGCGTGCCTGCCTGGAGCAGACCCATCCCCGGAGGAATGGAGTGTATTTCATGTGGCTACGTCTCCAAAGACGAAGCCCCCAAGTTCTGCAGCCGGTGTGGACAGAAGCTGTCTCCTGCAGCCCCCGTCCCAGGTGAGGGCTGAATGGGGGCGGTGGTGTGGGCAGCAGCCCAGCCCGGCTTCCCGTCTCCGGAATGGAAACTGTGCCCAGTGGGCAGCTCCGGCGAGTAGTTGGAGGTCTTCTATGGCTGCGGGACTCTTACTAGAAGCACTTTTGTTACAAGAATAGTTTCTCTGGTTCTTTACTGGGAGCTCTTGTTGCTTTTTAAAAACCTTCAATTTCATTTCCTGGAGAGCATCTGATGGTCCTTCTCCTCCCCGGGACCAGGCAGTGTCGGGCCGAGCTGAGGTGTTTCAGATTGCAGAGGATGCTGTGTGGGAGTGGTATCCCAGGCGGTGTGATGGGGTGCGGGGTCCCTACAGCCTGGACAGGACCCTCTCTGGTGATGGGGGGCAGGTCAGTGCCTGAAAGGGAACCATGTCACCTGCCAGCTCGGGTCGGTCCTTAACTCTTGGTGTCCAGGACCTCAGCCCGCCTTCCTTCCTTTCCTAGATGTTCTTGGACCCAGGACCTTTGCACTGCCTGTTCCCTCGGCTTGGAATATACCTTTCCTCTGAGGGCAGCACCATCACCCCCTCACCGCCTTTCTGTCTTTGCTCCTCGGCCCTCCCACATGGAGGCCCACTGACCACCCCACTGAGAACAGCACCTCCCCCCCTCACTTGCTCAGGCTGTTTGCGGTTCTACCATTCGGCCCCCAGCAGCGCACAGCTTCAGACAAGACATTTGTTCTCTTGGTAGCTGCTTTACTCCAAGTCCCTGGCACGGCGCCTGGCACATAGTAGGTGCTTGACCAATAATTTCCGGACCCAGCAAGGAAAGTCTTCTGGAAGATCGTGTGTGTTTTCTTTTTTTAAAGATTTTTTATTATTTTTTTTTATTTATTTGGCAGAGAGAGAGATCACAAGTAGGCAGAGAGGCAGGCAGAGAGAGAGGAGGAAGCAGGCTCCCTGCGGAGCAGAGAGCCCGATGCGGGGCTCGATCTCAGGACCCTGAGATCATGACCTGAGCCGAAGGCAGCGGCTTAATCCACTGAGCCACCCAAGTGTCCCTCGTGTGTGTTTTCTAAACACAGTTTGTGTGCGTGTGTTTGCACGAGAGTCAGTAAATGCCGTCAGTACCAGCCCTTCTTGCTCACTGACCCCTGGGTGATCTGCGAGGGTGTCCTGTGTGTGAAAGGGAGGCCCTGGTTCGTTACTCTCGTCTCTGCTGCGTGTGTACAAAACACTTACATCCCAGATGTTTTTACTGGACTGTAAGAGGTGCGAAGAGGCGACTGCTTTTGCTCTCAGGTTTGTTTGACTTTCTTTGGCCGCGGCCCCTCTAGGGAGGAGCTCCGGCTACAGTTAGATCCGGGGAGTCTGTCTTTTCCTTTGGAACACAGGGGACTTGACTCACGCAGTCGAGCTTGAATCAGCTCCGTGTTCGCTGTCCTCATTGGCTCCTGGCTGTCTGGATATGGGACCATGGCCTAGCTGAACTCTTGGTGGGTCCAGGCAGAATTTTCCCCCTGCTAGGGCTCCACACCCCTGGTCACTAGAACATCCGCCTGAGTGGGAGACCTTGTGAGGGGGTCTTTGGGACCCCAGAGAGTTAAAAAACCCAAATCAGACCAGTTGGTGAAATGGCAGTGAGCCTGATGTTGTGCTAAGTCTTGAGAGAGGAGACGTCATAAATTCCCATTTTACAGATGCCAAGAGTGAGGCACAGGGAGGTTAGGGAAACTGTCTACAGTCCCACAGCTAGCAATTGGCAGAGGCAGGATTTGAGCCCAGGCCGGCAGAGTCCTGGGAGGAAGCCGTGGTCTTGCGCCTCTGGGGGAAGGGAGGGGGGGAGGGTGGGGTGCTGGCTGCTCCCCCATCTACTCTGAGGTGCCACCACCTGGGCGGTGATAAGCAGCTCCACCCCTGCTGGCCCCACCCCTGCTGGCCCCGGCCTGTATGGGGGTCAGGGGTTAGGGGTGAGGCAGGGGTTGAGTGTGGGCCTCCAGGGTGGACATGAACGACCGTGACCAGGTAAAGCAGGAGGACCCCAGACCGGCAGGCAGGGGACCCTGAGGGCCTTCTCTGGAGTCTGGGTCCAGTGCCTCAAGCCTCCTGGAGACCCACCTCTTTAGGAAAGCACTCGCTCCTCTCTGGGGTCTCCAGGGGGCGCAGTACCTCTGCCCTCCTGTGGTTTTGTGGGGGGGGGTCTCAGAGCTCTGCTGAGGGTGGCCCAGGTGTCATGGCAGAACTGGGAAGGGAAGGTCTGCCTGCCAGCCTGGGCGTGTGGGGCTTTTACAGGATGCCATCAAGTCTTCCTGCCCTGACAGCAGGCCAGCGGTCACGGTCCAGGGCCCCGCCGATCCCTGCGGGTAGGGAGGAAGGGTCAGCCCCCCCCCCCCCACCTCCGAGATGTCCGCATGCTGCCAGACGACAGGACGGGAGACAACTGGAGAGCCGCCTGGAGTGCTGACTTCTCACGTCGGGGCCTCCCCTGCTGCTGGTGGGAGCGGGGCACACGGGATGGGACTCCAAGGGATCCCCAAGGGCCGGGATCTCAGGAGCGATGGCGATCTCCCCCAGCCCCTGCCCTGCAGGGCGCTCCTCCCAGCCCCCCCCCCCCCCTCCCTCATTCTCGGCCAAGCTTCAGCTTATAGGAAGGGAAACCGAAACCAAGCTGGGGCTGTGGGGGGAGGGGGAGATCTTCTTCCTGTCAGCCCCTCCCGGAGCCGCCTGGCTGCCGCCCCAGGGCTCTGGGCTGGGTGCCGCTGCTGTTCCTAGGTGCTGGGATCTGAAGCCTGCTTCAGGAGTGCGCGGCCGAGGCCCAGAAAGAATCCTTCAGACGTTTTCAGGGCAAAACAAGTGGTTTTATTGAAGCCCGGGGACCGAGCCGGTGCCGGAGTGCAGGGAGAGCTGCACTGGGGCCCGGGGAGCAACGGGTGATGTTCTTTTAAGCGGAGGACGGATGGGTAGAGACAGAGGAAGTTTCCGAAAGGATTTTCTTATGTTAGAAAGACTTAGAGGAACCCGGAGGCCTAGCCCTTGTTGAGCTAAGGTAGTTTTGGGCTCTGGCAAGACAGTAACAGGACGACCCTTGAGAGCTCCTGGAGGAGCTTCATCCTGGTCTCATTGTCCGTTCACCATAGTTATGGGGAAATCCCATTCCCTCTACCGTTTCTTTCTGCCTCGCACCTCCTGTGGCTGGACGCCTGGGTCGGGAGGCTGGGGGCAGGGCACCGACCACATAAAGGAGCGGAAAGGGGGTGTGTGGAGAGTCCCAGTCCAACCTGGGCAGAGAGGGGCCAACTTTGCCCAGAGTCGTGTTGGGCCAGTCTGATGAAGCTCTAGAACCTAGGTGGGGTTCGGTGGTGAGGTCCGGAGCCGACGGCTAAGAAAGAATTCTTAAGACGTCTCTGGTGCAAAAAGGTGGTTTATTAAAGCACAGGGACAGGACCCGTGGGCAGACAGAGCTGCTGCCCCGCTATCCTGAGGAGTGGCTGGTTATATACACAGGAGTTGGATAAGTGAGGACGAAGGGGTGTTCAGCAGGGCTATCGGGGAAAGAAGACTGTCAGGATATTGAAGGCCTGGTTACTGTCAAGCCAAGACCGTCTTTCCCTCTAATGAGGCACTAGCAAGAAGACAATTGGGAGTTTCCTGGTGGAATGTTGCATTCCTCCTATCAAGCGTCCTTGTTAGTGAGATTTGGGTTTAGAAGAAACTCAACTTTATTTACATTTCCTTCTGCCTCAGCCTCCTTTTTATGGGGGGAGGGTGATGTTAGGGCTTGAGGAACTGAGTTATGTGCCTCTGGAAATTGGGCTATTGATAAGGTAACTTCTTTGTTGTAAATCTCTAGGACATCTGTAAACCAAGGGAGAAAGGACTGTGATCTCTGTTAACTTTGTGTTTTCTTTTAGGGCAGCCAGGGGTGCCTGAGGAATGTCACACACGTGACCGAGGGGAGCGGGTGGAGAGGGGGTGCAGGTGCCAACTTTTTCTTTGTCCTCAGCCAGCCTCCTGCTCCCTCGTCAAGTCCAAAGGTGGAGGGTAGGGCCAGGGGGGAAGGTCAGGTTCCCCAGCGGACCCAGTGGGACTCTACCCTGAGTGCTAGAAGCCTATTATCAGGAGAGGAAGTTCCGGCCAGCGTCGTTACTTTTTCGTTTTCTGCTTATGTCCCAGTTTCCTTGATGTTTTTATAAGGGGAAAAAGAGGAGAACCTGAGACCCTATTCGCATCCAGGGTAGGGCTGGGGGCCCCTGGGGCAGCTCAGAGGCAGGACAGGTAGAGGTGGGGGTGGCCCCAGGCCGGGGGGGGGGGTTTGGGGAGCAATGGAGGGTCCCTGGTCAGGAACAGAGCCGTCCTGCCTGTTCGTGCCTGTGGGGCTGGTGTGGGCGCCTCGACTCCACGCCCACTGGCACAGGCCGTGGGTTTGTGCTCCCTGACCGGACTTGGGGCGGGCGGGGCAGGCACACCCGGAGGGTTGCACTGCTCAGTGCCCTGGGTTTTACGATTTCGATCGGGGTAAAACATTTATAACGTGAAATTTACCATTTTAACGCAGTGTCGCTGTTCGGCGGCCTGAGGCCCATTCTCGTTTTCATGCGGCCATCCCCACCATGCCCTCCAGAACGTTCCATCCTCCCAGACGAACGTCCATCTGCAGCAAACACTGATGCCGTCCACAGCCTCTGTCACCCACCGTCTCTTTCTGTCTCTGGGAATGTGACCGCCCTAGGGACCTCCGCGAGCGTGGGAAGCGTGCCTGCTTGCTTTTTAGCCTTGACAGCCTGCAGGGCTGCGGCCCCTGATTTCCAGCCTAGGGCTGGGCCCGGATGGCAGGGGGCCCCGGGCTAGCTGGCTGCCGTCCCAGGGGTGCGTGCGCTGCAGACCCAAGTCAGAAGCCTGGGTGTCGGAGTCAGCGTGGCTGACCGCATTGGGTCGAGTTAATTTTCGGTGACGTTTTGTCAAAGTGATTTGGGGTTGTCGGTGAGGCCCCTGCCTTCTCCCCTCATTCCTGTGCTAATCAACCATTGACCTGATTTGGGGACATGAAGGGGAGCTCAGACCCGTTGGCTCTCTGGGTACCCCCGGGTCTGCTTACCTGCAGGCATCCTAGCGTGCACGCATGCTTCAGGGCTAGGGGATGCGTCAGGGCTAGGGGACAGGAATTTGCTCTGATTAGCCAAAATATCCTACAGGCAAGGACCAGGACCCCGACAGCTGTCCGCAGGGCCTGTTGTGGCTTCTGTGAAACCGTGGGAGGCAGCCCAATGCCTGGGTTCAAGCCCTGCTCCCCAGTTGTCCTTCCATATTTGTGTCTACCAGGAAAGCATCTCCCTGTTGGCTGGCTGTGTGGGTACTTAGCGGGTTCACACGCAGAGCGCCCACTAACCTCCGCCGCAGGTTTGCTCCTCCTGAATCCAGCTGGAACTAACACCTGCTGGTGAGAACGGAGGTGATTGGAAGTGGTGTTCGGGAGCAATTCTT
Source organism: Meles meles (assembly GCF_922984935.1). Classification (NCBI taxonomy): domain Eukaryota; kingdom Metazoa; phylum Chordata; class Mammalia; order Carnivora; family Mustelidae; genus Meles; species Meles meles. The sequence goes on from NC_060083.1 coordinate 62,324,377, forward strand.
CAAACATTCGTGGTACAAAAAGGGTGGTTTTATTATAACACGGGCAGGACCTGTGGGGAGAGAGAGCTGCCCTCGGACTGCGAAGAGATTATATACTTTAGAGTTGGAGGAGGTAAGGACAATGCAAAGTTTCCAAAAGGATTTTCCCCGTCTCAAAGATTCACAGGGTCCGGGAGGCCTGGCTAGCTATTGTCAACCTAATGTTGCATTTCCTCTAGCAAGGCATTAACTCGGGAGACTGGGACTTCCTGGAGGAATGTTATATTCTGCCGGTCTAGAGTGCTTGTCAATAGGGCTGAAGGTCCTAAGGAAATTCAATTTTATGTACATTTCTTTTGCCTTTGTTCCTCAAATCATGAACGACCCTCCCACTGTAGGAGGGCACAAAAGCCATGAAGCCCGACCTCCTCCCAGCCCTGACCCTTTGCATCCCCCGTGAACACAACACTATTAAGTGTTTGGTGTGTCCCCTTCTGGATGTTTCCTCTGCGTGGAAACGTGCGTAGGCATATGTGTTTCTGTAAGCTGGTGGGTCATGCTGATGTAGTTTGGGAATACAGGGGAGGCTTGGTGGGGTAGGGTCCGGAGCCGACAGCCAAGAAAGAATTCTTGAGACATCTTTGGTGCAAAAAGGTGGTTTTCTTAAAGCCCGGGGACAGGACCCATGGGCAGAAAGCTGCGCTGGGGTCATGAGGAGTGACCCATGATGTGCTCTGTAGTTGGGGGGCGGTGAGGGAGAGCGTGAGTCTCTGAGGAATTTTGGAAGCAAGGTTTGCGGGACCGTGAGGGGCCAGCTGGTGTTGGGAAGAGGTCATTTCCTACTGCCTAGCAAACCTGAGTCATGAGACTTCGGATGTATATCTGTGGGTCATATCCCTGGGGATAGAGATAAAGGGAGTTTCCAAAGGAATTTTTATTTATTTTTATAAATTTTTAAAGATTTCATGTATGTATGTATGCATTTTAGAGAGGGAGAGAGTGGAGGGGCAGAGGGAGAAGGAGAGAGACTTAACCCAGCATGGAGCCTGACATCGTGACCTGAGCCCAAATCAAGAGTTGGATGCTTAAAACCGACTGAGCTATTCAGGCGCCGCCAAAGAAATTTTTATATTTTAAAGTAGACTTAACAGGATCCAGGGGCCGGGCTAGGACTGCCTTGGGCCCTTAGCAGAGTGTCAGCATCCGCTGAGTCCCTAGAGTCCCTAGAGGAAGGTCACTCTGCCTGTTTCAAGGACTTGTCAGTGGGCTGTAGGTAGTAAGGAAATTTAATTATTTTTTTCTGCCTTTGTTCCCCACATCACTGGGCATTTGCCTTGTTCCACCGTTTGTCGTAAGGGACATGGCGAGGCGGATCCTGCCCCCGGAACAGTCTATCTGGAGGACAGCTCGTGTGTTTATAAGCATGAGGCTTCTGGCCCCTCTGGCCTCCGGGTTTTGAGGTTTCTCGTCCACCTGCCTCCTCTGTAGCACTGGGCGCTACACATCTTGCTGGTCCATGCCAAGTGGGTAGGTGCACATGGCATCTCGTAGGTTCCTTGATCGCTTCCTTGATCAGTAGAGAGCCAAGGATGTTTTCGAGGGTCCCGTGTATTTCTTTTTCTTCGAACCGCCTCGTTTTCCTCTTGGGAAGCTCATTTTTTACAACAATTCCTACTGATTCTTCATAGGCGTCGAGGCTGTTTATATCGGAGAGGACCAGAACCGCAGCCCCCTGCTTCGTCCGCTGGAGGAATGCACTGCCTGTACGCTCGGCTCCAGAACCAGGGTCTTGGGTTTCCGCGGGGCTCGGGGCTCGCTCTCTGTCCCGAGTTCCTCTGTCTCTGCCTCTTTCTCTGGTCCCCTGCTTTGTCCCCAGGCTGGCTGTGTTCATGAAGGCAGACGAGCTCACCAGCTCCGGTGCCTGGGATCTGTTTGTCTGACCAGGGGAGGGAGTCACTGTGTCTGAAACCCCAGTCACCAACCCGGGAGGCCAGCTGCACGTTCTGCCAATCACTGGGGCCCGGGGAAATGCCAGGTCCTAATTGGATCAGGCTAATCAGGGATCGCACCACAAAGAGGCAGGTAGAGGCCAAAATGCTCAGAGTTTATCATCAACGGAGAGTGGCTCTGGGCGTTGTGTACGATGAGATCCTTGCTGGCTTGGTTCTTCGGCCATCAGGTTGTGGGGGAGGAAGAATTTTTCTCTACCCTTCAAAATGCTGCTGGCTGGTCTGAGAAGTAAACTGACATGAGACAGATTGACAGGAGAAAAATAGATTTGATTTCTGTACGATGAGAGATTGCAAAGATAAGTGAGGGGAGGGGTCTGTGTCACCCGGACTCAGGAGAAGGGACTGGGTAGGGGTCTGGGACGCCAAAGGGAAGATGGCAGGTCTCAGGGAGATGGGAAGGAGTCAGGGGTGAACAGATGTTTGCTGGGCCATCAAGAAACTATGGAACAAGAAGACTGTGGTCCAGCAGGGACCAAAGTTCCTCCTGGCCCGCCAGCCCGCCAGCCCGCCGTCCCTAGTTCACAGCTTAACGTCGTTATGTGCAGCGGCTCCCAGTGCCTCCTTCTCGATTCTTTTTTTTTTTTTTTTAAAGATTTTATTTATTTGACAGACAGAGATCACAAGTAGGCAGAGAGGCAGGCAGAGAGAGAGGAGGAAGCAGGCTCCCTGCGGAGCAGAGAGCCCGATGCAGGGCTTGATCCCAGGACCTTGGGATCATGACCTGAGCCGAAGGCAGAGGCTTAACCCACTGAGCCACCCAGGCGCCCCATCCTTCTCAATTCTTGTAGGCAGTTAGGGGGAAGGTCAGAATTTCTTCCTGAGTCTTTTCAGCTCAAAGGAGTCTTCATGACAAAGTGGCCCATCTCGGGGCAACTCAAAGTTCTAAGTATGTGTATTTAGACATTTAATGTAGTTGTCATTAATTCTGAGTCTCGTCACAGTCATCCAAAGGATGACTTCTGAGGGCCAAGTTCCAAATGGCAGAGGCTCCAAGGGAAGCAAAGCACTGGTCCCCACTCTCCAGCATTTACAGAGGGGAGGTTGGGCATAAGACAGGGCCTAGGAGAAGGAAGAGGAAGGGGCTTCAGAAGCGGGGCCCAGCAGGCCTTGGCTTTAGAGGCCAGGCTGAAGGAAGGTTTCAAGTAGAAAGCCATCTGGGGGGTGGAGGTGAGGGTGGCATGGGGACCTAGGTTTCAAAATAGGGTCCCTGAAGGCCTCAGTTTGGGAGGGGCCCCCATGGGGATGGTGGCTGTAAACGGGGGCGACTCTGAGAGCAAAGCAGCTGGGGTACAAGGGTCAATGGGGGGCAGGGACCAGGGAGGTGCTGGGAGACTCTGGGTCCGGCCGGGATCCCCAGTGAGAGGGGCTGAGAGTGGGGCGCCTGTCCCTGAGAAGAGAGGAAGAAGCACCTTGGGCAGGGAGGGGAGCGGCTCATTCTGTTTTAGACCCAGGGCCGGGCCACTCTGCTGATGCCGACATCAGGAAGAGCTGGACGGTCAGACTGCATGCGCTGTCTCGGGGGTTCGGCTTCTTCCTTGGGGCTGGAGCCGGGGTCCTGGTCCGTCATGCCCACCCAAGAGCAGAAATTGTACCCAGGGAAGGTGCACGTTGGGGAGAGGGCCGATCTGGCCAGTGTCCTCGCGGGACTTTCCTCCGGGACTTTCCTTGCTTTATCCTGAGACTTGCGTGGACCTTTGCAGATTCTGAGAACAACAACCCTGAGGCAGAGCCGGCCCCAGAGGAGAAAATGGAGTGTGAGCAGGAGCTGAAGGAGGACGGTGGCCCCAAGGTGACATCGGACCCAGAGGCAGAGATGGAGTGTGGACAGGAGCTGAGGGAGGACGGTGGCCCTTTCTTGTCCCCGGACTCAAGTCACCTCCTGCGGGCAGATCAGGATGAGCCCGTTTCCAGTGTCTCCTTGGCCGGCCAAGCAGTGGGCAGAGTGAGTCGTCCTGCGCCCTGGCGGCGGGCCGGGGGGTCTGTGAGGAGCAGCAGCGGCCCATTTCCCCCTGCTTGGCCCAGAAGCTGCCGCTGCTGTGGTCACACCCGTGGCGGAGCAAGGGGCCCCCTCATCCTTACCGTGCGGCTCGGTGTGGCCCCCCTGCCCCCGACGGCCGCACGCGGGGCAGCAGCAGGGCAGCCCGGTCTCTGCAGCCGGTTGGCCGCGGGCTCTGGGCTCCTGCTCCCCGGCCAGGCCCGGCCGCCGAGCGGGGGCTGGTCTGGAAGCCTGAGCGGCTGCGGCGCGCTGTGCCTCCTCTCCGGACCTCTTGGCCTTGACGGGGCTGGCGCTGAGGTGTCTGAGGCCACAGAGGCAGGGTCGCCGCTCAGGGAGGACGGCGGCGGGCCAACGCTCCTCCCCTAGAGCGGGGGTGGGGAGCCGGGGCTCAGCAGTCCGGGGTCGCCCGCCAGTGACCTGAGCGGGTCTTGCGAGCGAGCGAGCCTAGGCCAGGCTTGCAGGGAACGCGGGGACAGGTTCAGGGGCAGGTTGGGGACCACGATGCGGCAGAAGGTCCCGTGCTGCAGCTCGGCCTGTACGGACTGTAGGACCCAGTGGCCTGGGGCTTCCGCTGGACATGGGGACACGATGTTGTCCTTCCGTGTCGGGGTTGGGGCCACTGTCTTGTCTCTTCTCAGTTGTTCCTTGAAGTGTCAGGCCGGCGGGGCAGACGCGCAGCCGGCAGCGTCACGGTCAGTGGGGCACCGTGCGGGGCGCGCGGAGGGGTGAGGCGGGTGTGCGTGGTGTGGCAGGGGTGTGATGTGAGGTGAGAGCGGGGATGTGTAAGAGCGTGTGTGTTAGTGTGCGTGTGCGGGCGTGTGGGATTTGTGTCGTGTCGGTGTGGGTGGGGTGTGTGGAGGGCGCAGGAGTGTGGGTGTGTGGTGTACGTTAGTGTGGGAGGCCGGTGAGGTTTTTGTTAGTGTGCGGTGTGTGTGTGGTGGTGGGTGTGCGTGGCGTGGGAGTGCGGGGTGTGGATGTGTGCGTGTGAGTGGGGTGTGGGGCGTAGACGTGTGTGCGGGCGTAGCTGGTGTGACTGCGGTGCGTGCGGGGGGTGTGTGTGTATGTGTGTGGTGTGCATGTGAGCGTGCGTGGGGTGTGAGTGAGTGGACGCGGTGTGTGTGTGAGGTGTGACTGGGGTGTAGGGGTGTGAGTGTGATTTGTGAGTGTGTGGTGTGTGAGTGTGTGTCCTTCCCCTTGGGGTGTCGCTGTCCCGAGCAGGACGTGGGACGGTGAAGGTTCAGGTGAGCTCTGGGAGCGGGCGCCGGGGGGTGCACACCCGCAGGAGGGCACGTGGCGCCGTGAGTGGACCCGACTCTGAGCCCAGCAGGACTGGGTTTTGTTTTTTAATTTTGAAGTAACCAGAGTGAGTTTTTCAGGCTCTTTTGGAAACAAAAACGGGCAAGAATAACCAAGAATACTATGAAAAAGAAAAGTCTGAGTGGGACTTCTGCACGAAATCAAACAGAAACGTGGTACAGAGCCCTAGTCAGTGCAACGGTGAATTCTGGGGGCGATCGTTGTACTAGAAGAGAATCCCTGAGTCAGAACCTAGTATGTGCAAGAACTGGGGGCGGTACATACATATGTATCTGATCTCTGAATGGGGAAAGAGTTTCTAGTAATTAAAGCAGGGAAAAGACGACAAGCAAGAGACTGGTGTCTTTGACTTAAGAAAATTAAAAACGTCATAGAATATGATAAGCACCAATGAAGGACAAACAATCGAGGAAAAACTTAGAATATTTTTATTTACATAAAAGTACTTTTAGCGAAGAGTGAGTTGCCTCAGTATGTAAAAAGCTTTTAGAAATCAAGAAGAAAACAGTTGACGACCCGGTAGGACAAAATGGGTCAAGAGTGGATTGTAGTCTCTAAATAAATGGCCTGTCAATTTATAAAGCTCCCACCTCTGAACTCTACCTGGAAAATAAAAAGAACTGTAAGCTTTTACGTGGAACTTGTAAAATGAAAGAATGGAGTAAAAGTCAGTGTTTGGGGCAGAGTTGTCTCTGCACCTGCGGGCCGTCTGGTGGGACCCCGGCGAGACAGGTGCTCTTCTCTGATTTCATTACGAGAAATGACCCCAGAAAGGCATCTGAAGGTTTCAGAGAGGATTTAATCACAGCCCCAGCTTCTGTGGCCCAAAGGCTGGAACCCTCTTGAGTTCCCCCCACCCCGGGCAGGGCCCCCTGGGTCGTCCCTAGGCCCGAATGCATTGTGGCCTCCGGCTGTTACTGTCTCAAAGATGGAAGCCGTGGGGAAATTCTTGCGATCCAGCCATATAACTAAATAAACGAAAAGAGAAAAGAAAAAAACCCCAAGAATGGTAAAGGGATACCAGGGACAATGGCAGAGAAGGAGCCTGCAGGGTTCTGTCCCTCCCAGGGACGCACCAGCCACACTGAGCAAAAGAGCGTAAGTTCAGTTGCACGTCTGGAAAGTCTCGGTAGCGGGAGACCTGGCCCCGGTGGCTGAGCCTAGTTTGTGGGTTTCGGCCTGGCCCCACTCCCTCCCCGCATGGGGGGTCTGAAGGTGCCGCTCGTTCTGACGGAGGACGGGAGCCCTGCAGACCGGGTTCTGGGGCTTGACCTCTGGGATGTCTAAGGATGAGAAACGCTAAAGAGGCTGTTGCTGGGACAGCCGCCGGCACCTGGAGGGGCTCCCTGCACCCCCCAGGGAGGGAAGTAGGGAGTCATTGCTCAGAGGGCATGGGGTTCCTTTCGGGGAGGATGAAAATGTCCAGAACTAGATAGTGCGTGCGTGCAGTGGCTCACTGTACGTTCTGTGGTTTTCGCCTCGTGTCAGAAAGCCACATGTGGCACTATCACGGGAGGGGTTGAAGACAAAAGCGAAAGACGGCACGTGCGTGTGTGAACAGGCTCGTGTGTGCAGCTGGGGTGTTCCCACGGGGCGGGGGGACTCTGCCAGGGAACCAAGGGCCAGGGCCCCGGGCTAGGATAGGAGCCTTTATTCAGTGAGTCACGAATCAGGCAGCATCCCACCCAGCAACGCCAAAAGGCTGAGTGGAAGGTTTTCGAGAGGCAGAAAGGGGGTGGAAGAGAAAATTATTAGTAAAGAATGCATTGTTTTCAGGCAAGGTTGTACTCCTGTGGGGGTCAGGCGGAGGGAGGGCCAGTTGGGCTCGCTTTCCTGCAGAGGGTGTCCGGGAGGGATGGCCTCGGCCCAGGGGCGTGGGGCAGGGGACAGGAGGAAGGAGGTGTCTACGAGAGGGACATCGAAGCAGGAGAGGACAGCAAGGAGGCGTCCTGACTGTGTCTGGCATTTAAGATGGACGTGGCTGAGTGACAAGAGGAGGGATCGTGCCATGCCGGGAAGCCCCGGGTAGACGAGAGAAGGAGGGGGCAAGGCAAGTTTGGGCAAGTTCAGGATTGGCTGGTTTGAGTGATCTTGGTGGGCCCCAGGCTGTCAGGGTGTTGCCTGCCATTGTGTCCCCGGCCCTGGGGTGATTTAGAGCAGAAGAGCCGTGGCTGAGGGAGTTGTGTGGGGTGTGGGCTCTGGGTTGGTTGGTTTGCGAATGGAAGGGAGTCTCCCACAGTCTAGGAGTGAGCTAGCCCTGGGCGGGGTGGGCTCCAGGATTAGCGAGGACCCCAAACTGTCCAAGCGCCATAAACTGCAGAAAATAAAACCCAGGATTAATACTGGCGGCGGGAGCAGGACAGTGCAGGGTGAGGTGGGCGGGCTGTGAGCGGGGTCTCCCAGCCATGGTCCGGCTGTTATCCTGAGTGAGCAAATCTGGCCGCTCATACACGGTACAGGACCAGGGAGTCCTTGGGGAATGGGCGAAGCCATCTTATTAGGGCTTCAGTGTCTTTCAGGCTCGGCCTGCACCATCTCCTCCAGGAAGCCTTCCAGGCTAGAGGCCACCTCTGAGATCCCAGCCCCTTTGCCATTGGCCTTCCCCACACACTTAACACTGTCCGTTTGCATAGTCTGCTTCTCTTCCGAAACCACTGGCTTCGTGGGGCGGGAACCAGGCTTGCGCTCTTGCTCCTGGTCCCTGCACAGAGCCCAGTCGGAGCAGAGCTGGCGGGGCTCCCAGGGGCGCACTCGGGGCCTGTGCAGGTCCTCTGGTCTCCAGTGACCCTGGCAGCAGCTCATTGGAAACGCAAACGCCCAGGTCCCCCACGCCCGCCCAGTTACCGTCTGCGGCGTTAGTGCTCTGTACCCCCACGGGCGTTGGACAAGTTACCGCCTTAGCTGACCTTTCTTTCTTTCTAAGTTTTATGTATTTAAGTCATCTCCACACCCCATGTGGGGCTCGAACTCACGACCCCGAGATGAAGCATCGCGTGTTCTTCTGACTGAGCCAGCCTCTGCCCTTAGATGACCTTTTCTTTATGAGTTAAAGACTTTATTTATTTATTCATTTATTTTAAGGAGAGGGAGTGACAGTGTGGAGCCCGACACGGGGCTCGATCTCTCGACCCTGAGATCATGACCTGAGCCGAAATCAAGCGTCGGCTGCTTAACCATCTGAGCCACCACAGGCCCTCCTGCCCCCTTTGAAAGCCTCGTTCCTGCCAGCGCCATGGTAGCAGGTGTGGGCTTACAGGCCAGAAAGTCTCCGTCGGAGGCCGCAGCGCTGGGGCGGCCCGTGTGTCCTGCTGGTTGCTGCGGACAGAGCTGGGAGAAGACCCGGGACCTGACCCAGAAGCGGGCCGACAGACCCCAGGCCCGGGGTGGGGGGCGAGCCCCGGGTCCGTGTCTCTGGCACTGACAGGCCAGTGGCCCCTCCTCCCCCGCCCCAGAGCTGTATCCCAGGCGAGGTAGGGCACCGGGTCCCTACCCTGTGGCTGGGTCCACAGAGGGGCCTCCCCACACTGCTCCCCACAAGCTATTTCTGGTTCCAAAGCCGGGAGCGCCGGCCGCTGAGCAGGGATCTCCAGGCTAGAAAGGGCCGCTCAGACTCCGGTCTGCTTCTGGTCTTCTAACCTCCCAGCCGAACGGCTTGGTGTCGGAGTGTGGTACGTGGGGGCCCGTGTCCGCTTTGGAACTTGCGAGCAGCGCGCTTCAGGATGTCCCATGGGAAGCAGCCCCCGGGGAGGTTCTCGGCTGTGATTCGCGGGGACGAAGGGTGCGGCCAGCACTGCTCTCGGCCTGTCCTGCAGCTCTGCCCTGCCCCGGCCGTCGGGACTTTCCAGGATAAGCAGGTCTGACAGAGACGAGGGGGGTTGGTCAGGCCAAGCTTGATGTACTCGAGACATTGAAAGGAAATGGGAGGAAAATGTTGGGAGAGTGGAGTGACCCCAGGAAATTTAACAAGTGTCTCTTCTGTTCAGAGCAAAAGGAAGAGAGGGAGGAAGAGAAAGAACCCGAGTGCTTCCGCTTCTGCAGAGCCAGACTCCTTGTTGGAGGCCTCCTCAGTCCCCGAGGGTGTCTGCTCGCTTGCAAACTCCGGCTTCCAGGACCCAGCCCCACCCCAGAGCGGGGCCCCACACGGTGGTCCGACCAGCGAGCCGAGCCAGCCCCCGGGCGCCGCCCCGACGCCGCCAGACAGTGGCGACCACCCAGGGCCCGCGGGGCACGCCGAGGCTGGTGGCAGCCGTCCGCCGGACCAGACCGGCGGAGGTGCCCTCCTGCACGGGAAGGGCCACGACACCCCCGAGCCCTCCAAGGGCAGGGGGCCCCCCCCGGAGGGGGCTGGTCCAACCACCTCTGCCAGCAAAGACCGGCCTGGGAAGGAAGGTGCTGCTCAGGAAGTCCTGCCTCCTGAGTCCAAACGGGGTTCTGAGCCCAAGATGGAACCACAGAGCCCCGCGCGGCAGGCCGGGGCTCACGCCTCTGGGGTGAGTTGTCGGGAAGTGGTGAACGGGTCCGCTGTGCCCGGACCACTGGCTGTGGCCAAGCAGCTCCGCCGTCCGTCGCCTCCCTGCCCAGGAAGGGCACCCCTGGGACTTGTTCCCCGGGATGGCGCCCCTCCCTGAGCCACTGGTCCCTCTCGCTGGGCTGGTGGCAGTGCTGACCTATCCCCGACAAGCTGTTGCCTGGGCCCTGACGTGTGGGGCCTTTGTCTCCTCCAGGAAACCGCTGCTGCAGCCCAGCCCGCTAGGCCCGTGGGAGGGGCTGGGGAAAAAGTGAAAGCCAAGACTCAGAAAACGAAACAGCCGCCCGCAGGCCCCCCTGCTTCCCCAGAGCACTGCCAGGTAGGGAAGGCATCTTGTCTTGGAAGCCTCTGCGTCCAGCTGTCTGTCCCACCATCTGCTCCTTTGGGCCCTGTTCCTTCTAAACCTCATCCTTCGTTCAGCCATTCAGTGATTCCCTTTTGGGGGCTAGGGATGCAGCCACGAAGGAGACCTGACTCCTGCCATCATGGCTCACATTCTATAGGGGGAAAGACAGCGAAGTTAGGCACAGGGAGAGCCACATGGAAAGCAGGGTGCGGGCGGGGGGAACCGAGGTGGGTGCTGAGAGAGCGTCGCCAGGCAGGGTCTCCTCAAGGAAGTGCCGATGGGGCAGAGATCTGCCAGCGTGAGGGGCAAGCCATGCAGTTCTCTGGGGACATGTCCCAGGCAACAATGGCAGGTGCAAAGGCCCTGTGGCAGACTTGTATTGGGAACAGTAAGGAAACCAGTGACCCAGGAGCAAGTGAGGGAAAGAGGGTTGCGGAGGGGTTCTTGGAGGCTGTAGCAGGTGGGTCAGAGGGCGATGGAAGGGAAGGGACATGACCACTCTGGCTGCTGTGACAAGCATTGGTTGGAGGGGGGCAAATGGGCTTGGTTACTTGTTCCAGGAAGCTGAAACCAAGGAGAAGGTGGCCGTTGCTGGAGACAAAGCAGGTGGAAGTGATAAGGCCAAGCCAGAGGCTCCAAAGAAGCCAGAAGCGAATGACATGAACTATGCGGCCGCGGTGAAAAATGAGAAGGAGCAACAGAACCGCAAAGCCGGAGCATGTGAAGTGAAGGAGAGGTAGGTATGAGCCCTGGCACCTGGGAGCAAGGACACAACCTGCCCCAGGGACGCAGGCACAGCCTCCCGGGCTCCCCCACCTCGCCCCTGCTGGGGCAGGAGACAGACAGATTCCCAGGCTGCCCTTCTTGGTGACTCTTTTGGGGAAATGGGGGAACTGCTGAGGAGGCAGACCGGGGAGAGCCACGTGTCCCTGTTCCTTGCTGGTGATATGCTCCAGCATCCAGCCCCCAGGGTCCCCAAGGCCACATGGGCCTTATGGATCTCAGGGGAGAGGCTGGCACGTCCCAGAGTGCTTTCTGTCCCCTCCCGCCTCAGCCCCCAGCCTTTCAGAGTGGGGCAGAGATGGCCCCCACCCTTGAGTAGAAGCCCACCCCCTGCTCCACCGTGAGGGAGGCCCAGCAGGACCCACGTGGCATGGGTCTGTGGATGCCGTTGCACTCCGCCGGGGTGTATGTGAGCAGTCAAGAAGCAGAGGCCCTGTTGTGCACGTGTGTGTGAGTGTGCACGTGAGTGTGCAGGAGGCAGGCAGGTCTAGATCTAATCCGTGTTTCCTCTGATGCTTGCCTCCAGCCCACTGAGTCTCCAGGAAAGGATCACGGTGTTCTTCCACGCAATCATTTCCAAGGACGTCAGCTTTGACCCCAACGTGCACAAAGTGTTTGTCAAGGGGGGAGAAGAGTTGGGGAAGCCCAAGTGGAGTCGGAACGTCTGTGAGATGCACTGCACCAAGTGAGTGTGCCGGGGTCGTGGGGACTCTGTTGGAGAAGCAGAGAATAGCCAGTCTTCGGAACACATTGAAATCATGGTTTTTTTCACGTTGCTAACAATCTCACACTTTGGAAAACGACGGCTTCAAACAGATACGCCCTCGAATGCGCTTCTGTGCGATAGGTCACCGTGGCCCACTTAGTGTTGGTTCTGTCTGCAAACTGTGTCTCGTTCTAGAAGCATCCTCTGGTCAGCAGTGATTTCTTTTCTTTTCTTTTTTTAAAGATTTTATTTATTTACTTGACAGACAGAGATCACAAGTAGACAGAGAGGCAGGCAGGGAGAGAGAGGAGGAAGCAGGCTCCCCGCTGAGCAGAGAGCCCGACACGGGGCTTGATCCCAGGACCCCGAGATCCTGACCAGAGGTGAAGGCAGAGGCTCAACCCACTGAGCCACCCAGGCACCCCTCAGCGGTGATTTCTAGCTCTGGGTTTGCTCCAGGCTGTTTGAGGAGAGCTAAAACGTTCAAAATAGGAATCTGTTTTGGATAACCGGCCGGTGTCCTGTTGATTCAGAGACCTGCACGAGAACGGGTTCCTCGTGGAAGGCAGCGCCGTCCTTTCCCGGCAGCACGTGAATAAAGCCATCCCCTACAAGTACGTTGTCGTGCGCGGCAAGAACAGCGACTACGAGTACATCTACAAACCCCAGCAGAGCAGCGAGCACGTCAACCGCTGTCTGCAGGTGCGGGCGGAGCTTCTGGGCTCAGGAGGTGAGTCGCCGGCAGGGCCCCTGGGCTGAGCTCAGGCGTGCAGGTGCCGGGCCTCCCGAAGTGGCCGGTCCTCTGCAGAGCGGGGGCCCCCGTGGGTCCTCTTGGCTGGTACTGCCCTTGCCCGTGCCCCCGGGCCGCGGCCCCCAGCCTCCAGCTCTGCATTGAAGAAACCCTAGTTCAGAAGCCCGTTTCTGATCAGTGTAATGGAACCCCTCACTTCCCAGGGGAAACCAGGAAAAGGATTTTTACTCACGGGCAGAGAGGGTGAAGCTGCTGGGGGTGGGGGGGCAGAGGCTGGGTGGAGGGGCCGCAGGGCTCTGGCGAGAAGATTCAGGGCAGGAGGATGAGGCTGGAGCTGCGGGCAGCGACCCCTTGCCCCGGAGACTGTGGGTCTGATCCCTGCCCGCACCCACACCCCCGCTGCTTGGCGTCCTGGCCACCCTCCGCTCGTCTCCTTTCTCCTGTTCGTGTGTCATTGCTTCCTTGTCTTGTCTTTCCTGTTTTTTCTTTGCTCTATTTTCTTCTCGTTGTATGTATGTGTGTGTGTGTGTGTGTGTGTGAACACGGCGTGTGTGGAGTGTGGTGTGTGGGGGACATGGTGTGTGTGTGAACTGTATGTGGGGCGTGTACGTGGCACATAGGCGTGTGTGGCCTGTATGGCCTGTGCGGCGTGTGTTCTACCTATACGTGATCTCCGTGGCTTCTGCTTTGGGAACGTGCGAGGACTTTCTCTGTGGCCGGGTGCCCGGTATGTGGCAGGCGTCCCCGTGGGCTGAGCCAGACCGGGCAGCGAGCTGGGGGCGCGCGGGCCCTCGTGCATCTGGTAGACGAAGCCCGTTTGATAGTCAAGTCCTTTCTCGAAAGGCTGGCGTGTGGGCTCCCGAGAGGCCTCCGTCCGTGTGTTGCCCGGCGCTCCTCCCTGCTGCTCGGCCGCGAGCGCCGCGGGCCTTCGACGCAGGGTGGCCGTCTGGACCTGGGGCCGTGGGGTGTGGGAGCGGGATGGAGGTGAGGCCTGGTGACCTGCGGGACGGCTCGTGGGGAGGCCTTGGCAGGCTCTCCTCGGAGGTCACTGTCATTGCTACAGACGGCTGGGGTAGGGGCGCGGAAGGTGCCGGGAACGGGGTGATTGCGGGGGTTTCGTGTCCGCTCCGTCCCGTGCTGCGGCGGCTCCTCTATAGGACTTGAAATATAGCAGGTCTCCTGGTTCCCGGCGCAGGTACGGGCAGGGGTGGCTGTCCCCCTTCCTCCCTCTACGCATCCCCGCATGGCGTAGTGGCAGTGGCCAGGCCGCCACAGTAGGGGCTCCCGGCTGCCGCCCCACACCCCGAGAGACCCAGACCATGGCCGCCCTCCTGTGGGGGCCTGAGCATTGTCCTTCCGTGTCCTCTACCACTGTCCCTCCCCGTCTCTCTGTGGTTCCTCCACTGTCCCTCCTCTGTCCCTTCTCTGTCCCTCCATGGTCCCCATGCAGTCCCTCCACAGCCCTCTGCCGTCCCTCCACTGTCCCTCCGCAGTCCCTCTGCCACGTGTCGGTGCCGTTCTGCCTGGAACGGGGGGTGCGCCTGCTGTCTGCACCACCGGCTTCTGCTTCTCCATCTCCGCCTTCGTCTCTGCTCGGCCCTTGCTCTGGGGCCTGCCTCTCCGGCCACCTGTCTGTTTCGCTGGGCTTTCGTCGGTTTGTTTTCTGTCCTGGTTTTTCATTCAGTCTGACCATCCGTAGAGCATGCACTTAGCCTGCCCGGGTTCGTCCCGGCTGCTGCCGGAGGACAGACTTTGGCCGTCTTGACGGGTCTCTTCTCTTCACCTTGTTTTCATGCCCTCTTTTGGGTATTTTTTCTAAGTTGCAGAATTTCTTTCTCTTTCGTTTTCTCTAGTGGGTTGGAAACTTAAACATGTTATTTCTTTTCTTCTGGTAGATTCTGAGAGACCAAAACCTCTGATGGCCCCCTCTCCTCCATCCCAGTGTCAAAGGTGTCCCCTGCCTAGGTGACCCGGGTGGCCCTCTCTCCTCCTCTGGGATGTGGGCCTGGCCAGGCCAGCAGTTCACGTGGGCGTCTGGAGGCCGGGCACGGAGAGCAGGAAAAGCAGTAATTCCCAACGATAATTTCAAATTCTGGCCAGGCTGGGGTGGAGCAGAGGTGGGTGAGTGGGGACCTCGGTGCCGACAGCGGGATGCCGAGTACCTGCACTTCCGGACACTTGCCCATCCTGATCTTCGTGGCTGAGTTCGTGTGTTCATGTTGTCTCTGCCGTCTTCTAATTATTTTGCAGCTGGTTTTGCTGGGTTTTCTAATCAACTCTGTACCTTTGCACCTCGTCCCAAGAGCAGGGGTGGACTCAGTCCTTGCCCTGCCTCAAGGGCTCTGTCTTGTCTGTCCCACATGGAGTGGGTGTCCCAGCTCCCAGCACACAGGAAACTAGCCTTTGGGTCCAGTAACTCAGCCAAGTGGGGTGCTCAACTGTTAGTGAGTGCGGTTTCGGATAGAATTCTTAACCTCTGTGTGATCGTTTTCCAATGATCCCATATACCACGTGTGCTGAGCCATCTGGCTTAGTACAGACCCGTTTCGAATATTTTCACGCCCGCCGGATCATGGGACCTCGGGGCTCCCTCTCATCGCTGTGGGGCGGCAAGAGTCTGGGGCCTGAACACAGCTGTGCTCCTGCGTTGCCCCTCGCCGGCGGGACCCTGGCCCGGATGAGTTCAGTCCTTCCCTTCCTCTGCCTCCTGCGTTGGGGTCGTCAGCCTCCTAGGGGCGGTCTAGGTCGCCGCGACCGCGTGGCCCGCAGCGTGGTGTTTTCCTCTCTCCGCTCCTAGACTGGCACCAGTACGATGATCTGGTCCGTATGAAGAGCCCGGGGATGTTTCAGAGGATGGTGAGCTCCTTCACAGACGGGATCAGGAAGGACCTGGTGAAGGGCAAGCAGGTGGCGGCCGCCGTCATGCTGGACGGCATCTTCAGCCTCCTGCAGCCCTGGAGCGCCGTCAACCTCAAGAGCTTCTTCACCCAGCTCCGGCAGTTCTACTGGGTCGTGAAAGTGCCCATGATCTACGAGGGCCACGCCCAGCCCTGGCACTCTCTGCAGTACGAGGAGAAGGAGGTACTGGGTGTCGGGGTGTACGCCCCTCCCCTCCCGTTCTGGGCAGTCAGCACCACCCCACTTCCTACCGGCCAGGGGGTCCCTGCGGAGCAGCTGGGGGCAGAGCTCACCCTCGCCGCTGTCCAGGCTCTGCTGCTTGTGGAGTCTCTGTCCTCCTGGTTTTCTTCCTTCCTTCCCCGACCGGCACCTCCTTCCCCAGGCCCCACCCCGCCCACCTCCTCTCCTGGCCCCCCCACCCCCCAGGTCCTCTCCCGGCCCCACCCCCTCAGCTCCCCCGCCCCCCCGTCCCCCCCTCTGGCGGAGTGAAGGAGCAGGTGGAACCTTCCTTTATCACCTCTGCCTGCTTTGTGGGAAGGCCCTGGCCAGCCTGGGGACGTTTCGGAGTTGGCAGTTGGGCCTCGCAAGCGTGAAGGGCCCCTCCACCAGGCAGAGTTTCTGGACTGCACCGTTGGCGGCCTCTCCCAGCAGAGCCCTGGGAAGTGGGGGTGCTCGGGGTTAGCTGGGGAGGCGGGGCAGTGGGCCGGCCTCTCCGTGGAGCCGTCTCTGCCTCTTGGGGGCCTCGGTCCCTTGCCCAGCTGACAGGGCACTGAGGGCCGTGAAGGGACCCCTCTCGCACCCCTGCCGGCTTCAAGTCCACGGTTCCGTCTTCTCTCCTGGGGTCAGGTGAAGAGAAACCTGTGGGAGTATCTGAAGAAGCAGGCGGCTCCGTTCCTGGAGAGCAGCGGGGACCCTCTGCCCGAGGACAGCCCAGTAAAGAGTAAAGTGAGGATGGGCCTGATCCTCCTTTTCGCCGTGGAAAAGTTCGACATTCCCGTGTCGGAGAACGACCTGGGCATCCTCTGCCGTCTTCTTTCCTCCGACGCGCGTTCGCCAGCTGACCTTGACGGGGACCTAAGCCACATCTTTGGAACATGCCCGAGGTACTGTGTGTGGGTCAAACGATTTTACAGCTGTTGACAAGAGGGATCTGATCCTGCAAGAGTGTTTGTCGCGGGTCGGCGCGGACGTGCGGGCAGTGAAGCTGCTCGTGGTTTCCCTCGCCTGCCGCTCCCGTGTCGGCCTCGCCGGCCTCCTTCCTAGCACGTGTTTTGTCTTCATGTCTATTCCTCTTCTGTCGAACAGCCTGCTTTTGAGACGCTTTATGGTGTACCGTGCCCTGCCGCTGGCGACCCAAAATGAACAAACCTTTTTTCATAAAATTAAAAAAAATAAATAAAGGAAGGGGGGCACCTGGCTGGCTTAGCCGGTGGAGCGGGCAGCTCTTGATCGCGGGGCTGTGAGTTGGAGCCCCACGTGGGTGTAGAGAAGACTTAAAAATAAAATCTTTAAATTGATTTTTTTTATTCGTTTTTTTTTTTTTTTTTTTTTTCTTAAGTAGGCTCCACACCCAGTGTGGGCCGCCAACTCACGACCCTAAGATCAAAGTCGCACGCTCCACTGACGCAGCCAGCCAGGCACGCCACGTAAAAATGAGATCTTAAAAAAAGAAGAATGAAACAGGAAAAGTATTTTATTTGAGCCCAAGTTAAAGCGGCCAACTGGGACCCACGAAGAGGAGCACACACGCTCCAGGGAGGGAACCTGGGCTGCAGGGTCACGTGTGCTCTTTGCAGAAGGAGTTATAGATCATCAAGACAGACGTTCAGAAAGTTACAGACTTTTCCTTATGTGTTTAGTATGTACACTACTTTACTCTTGTGGGAACCTGAACATGTTTTCTCTCTCTTCTTTTTTAAAGATTTTATGTATTTGCCAGAGAGAGAGAGAGAGAGCGCACACACAAGCAGGCAGAGAGGCAGGCAGAGGCAGCGAAGGAAGCAGGCTCCCTGCCGAGCAAGGAGCCCCATGCGGGACTCGATCCCAGGACCCTGGGATCATGACCTGAGCCGAAGGCAGGGGCTTAACCCACTGAGCCACCCAGGCGTCCCTGTTTTCTCTTATCTTTCTGTTTGGAACGCTCCTTTTTGGTTTTTATTTATTTTTAATGAAGCAGACGCACGGTGTATGCTCCTGGCAGAAACAGAGCCCGTGGTTGAAGTCATTTTCACCTTTGTAAATGTCAAAGTTTTGCTTCCCTGGGAGCCCAGGAGCAGTGCCCACAAGCACAAAAACTTGAAAATGTCCCATATCACCCTGTGTGCGCAAGGTTGCTGGCGTTGGGGTTTGGGATGGACGGTGAGGGCCCAGCGAGGCACGCCCGTGGATGCAAGGGGGGTGCTCTCCCTGGGCCTCGGCGGTGGCCGGCCTGCCCTGAGGAGCCTCCGTCGTTCGGGTGGAGGGCCCCGCTCAGCACCCCAGGATTTCAGGCCCTTCCTACGCTGTTTTCAGGAGCTGTGTGAACAGAACTGGAGGGCAGTAGGAGGCAGGCTTCCCTGAGCAGTGAGTCCTATTGGGACATCTGTCTCTTGGTTTTACAAACTTGAAACACTGAGGGCAACACTACATTTTGAAGGCAGAGGAACTGGCAGCAAATGTACGAGGTTTGTGAGCGTGTTTTGAGGGTTTCCGAGAAGCGGCAAGCATTCTTGTCTCGCGACGGAAGGCAGTGTGCCGTGTGTGGTTGGCTTCCCCTTGTGCGGGCAACGTGGCTTCATATCTGGGCCTACTGTCTCCAGAGGGCCTGGGATCACAGGTCACAGAGCCCCTGAACCTCAGCTGTCAAGGGGATGGACGTTTGCTGTGGGTCTGCACAGAAGGCTTGTCTGGGGCCCGACGCTTCGCAGGGTGCCAAGGGCGCCCCGTGTCCCATGCAACCACGTTTTTCCTGGGGCTAGTCACTCTTTTCAGCCACCCTGAGTGCTCCTTACTTCCTCCGTGTGAGGGGCTGTCAGAGCCCCGGGGGCAGGACACTGGCCATCCCAGCTCACCGCGGGCTCTCTGCTCCCTTCGCAGCTGGCGAGAGTTCCTGGTCAACCTGTGCCGGCGGTGCATGGAGGCAAGAGTGAACCTCTGGGTGCTCACTCTGCCCGTCCTGCACCACTGCCTGGCGTCGGCGCCCCAAGGAAAGCACTCCAGGATGCAGCCTGAGGACACCTGGGCGGCCCTGGAAGGAATCTCTTTCTCGGAGTTTCGGGAAAGAAGGCTAAATGGGTAAGTTGCAGATCTGCACTTCCATCTGTAAATCTTGGAATCACAGCCGTGCTTCGGGGAACTCCGGCGGCCCCCTGGGTGCACACGTTTCCGCTTCTAGTGATCTTTTAAAATAACTTCTTTAGCAAACTTTAGACATACAAGAAATGTAACAAAGAATATTTAAAACAAAAAACAAAAAAACAAGCCTGAATTCCCAGAGAGAATCGTTGTTGCTAATACTTTGGCATGCACATTTCTAGGATTTTGTCCAAACACAGCTTTGCGGGCACGTGACGTGCTCGATAACAGTGACAAATGATTGGCTCTTTTTTTTTTTTAAAAGATTTTATTTATTTATTTGACAGACAGAGATCACAAGTAGGCAGAGAGGCAGGCAGAGAAGGGGGGGGGGAAGCAGGATCCCCGCTGAGCAGAGAGCCCGATGCGGGGCTCAATCCCAGGACCCCGGGATCACGACCTGAGCCAAAGGCAGAGACTTTAACTCACTGAGCCACTCAGGCACCCCAAAACGATTGGGTCTTTATTCTGTTTTCCAAACAGGCTTTTTTTCACCGCACAGTATTTTGTGAGCGACTCCGTGTCAGTAAACGTACGGCTATGTTGTTGTAATGACTGCTTACTCATCAGAATTTATTTTTACTTAAGTAAGGACTGGACAGGTTATTTCTGACTTTGTAAGCACGCATGCTTCCACGAGCATCCTTGTTGCTTCCCTGTCCAGTTCTTTCCCCGAGCTCAATCCCTGAAGGCAGGCCTGCCCGGTCAAAGGCTCGGCCCGTGGTATGTGCCAGTCTTGGGGTAGGGAAGTACCAGTCTCCGGGTGAGCCAAGCTTTCTTAGAGGAGACCCAGAATACACAATCCACAAATGAAAAATGGTAAATCGAACCTAAGTGCACAAACCAAATAAAAATTTGATAAAAAATTTGAAAAAGAGGAATACTTCTACTCAGTGGCAAGCACAGCGCTCCCCCACCCCCTGGCCCGTTCACGTTGTCTTGGGTCAGAGAAAGGATTCCAGGTCTCACCTGCTCCCAGCCCTCCAGCAACCCAGTACACTGCTGCCCATCCGTTGTTAGGGATTAAAGTAAATTAAGTTATTGTTCCTTCACTATTATTAGAACCTTTAGAAGTTAAAGCCCAGTTAAGATTACTTATATCAAGGAAAAAAAAGATTTCTTATATCATTGCAAATATTTTAGGGACCCTTTCGTGGTGTACAAACTGTCTGGAAGAAATTTAGTTGTAAACAGTGGGGAATGGCAAACACCAGCCTTGGTCTTAAAGATCGTACCTTTCAGGCAGACGTGACCTTTACTGTGCCATGAACCTTCATCCATGGGGTCCTCCTACTCCTGGGACTTCTGTGTGCCTTGCTTTATTGATTTTCTTTTTCTTTTAAAAATTTTTTTAAAGATTTTATTTATTTCTTTGACAGACTGAGATCTCAAGTAGGCAGAGAGGCAGGGAGAGAGAGAGGAAGAGAAGCAGGTTCCCCACTGAGCGGAGAGAGAGCCCGATGTGGGGCTCGATCCCAGGACCCGGGATCATGACCTGAGCCAAAGGCAGAGGCTTTAACCCACTGAGCCACCCAGGCACCCCAGCTTTATTGATTTTCCAGTGGTCATCTTGTGGAGTCTCCAGTACAATGTCACAGAACCAGTATGATTTAAAGACCTTCACTGGGCTCCTTTGGACAGTTCGATCTGAAGCATTCACTTAGTAGCTCATCAAAACACTTAGTTCATACATCACTGCAGCCAGTATGGAAAACAGTATGGAGGTTCCTCAAAAAGTTAACAGTGCAACGCCCTTTTGAACCAGAGGTCGCTCCTGTGGGCATGTATCCCAAGGAAATGGAATTGGCATCTCAAAGGCGTACGTGCAGCCCCATGGTCACTGCAGCATTCTTCATAATAGCCAAGACACGGAAACCACCGAGTGCCTGTTGACCGATGAATGGGTAACAGAGATGTGAGACCCGCACACATGTACACACACGGGAGTATGATACGTGCAATAGCATTTGCGTGGAATCTAAACAAGTCAAATTCCTAGAAACAGAGTAGGACGGAGGCTGCTGGGGGAAATCGGGAGATGTTGGTCATTGCACAAATTTCCAGCTGGAAGATGAGGACGTTCTGGGACCCCAGGACACAGTGTGGTGACTATCGGCAGTGATACTGCATGATAGACTCCCAGGTTGCAGAGAGAGGAGATCTTACCTGCTGTTAGCATGAGAGGAGGCCTGGTCACGTGACGTGGCGTCCGTGCTAGCTACCCCTTCGGGGAAGTGTATCAAGTCAACACGTGGTACGCGTTACGCTTACACGATGTTAGATGTCAGTGATATCCCAGCGGAGCTGGAAAAAGTGCCTACGTCTTCGTGTAGTTTTTTGCTGTGGTAAAATACACACAGCCTCTAACTTGCCCTGACCAGTTCCTGTGTGGACTTCAGCGGGCCCACTCGCGCGGCTGGGTCGCCACCTTCCGTCCCAGAGGTTTTTCAAGTTGAAACTCTGTCCGCGTTAAGCAACATCTCTGTTTCCCCGACTCCCCCACCCCCGGGTAAGCACCATCCTCCTGTCTGCTTCCTCGAATTTGCACAAGCTGGGGACCTCGCGGAAGTAGAGTCAGCGTGGCCGTCCTTGCGCTACCGGCGGCTTCACTCGGCGTCACGTCCTCAGGGTTCATCCGCTTTGGTGAATTCTTAATACGTTATTGTTTGCTTTTCATTTGATTCAGTTATTTTTAAAGTTTGAACTTTATGGCTCTCTTCTAAACATGACTGTACTTACCTTCACTCCATCTGTGTGTGCTGATCCCTACGGCTGCCCTTCTGTTCCCATTGTCCCTTATCCAGGACACGGCTGATTGACCTTATGGGAGAGTGGAGCCATTTGCTGGACGTAGATGTGTGTCTGTTCCGGTCCTGGTTCAGTCTGCTGCCTCTGAGCAACTTAGTCTCCTATATGAAGAACTTCACGGAATATCTGAGTCGCTCCCCTGCTCGCGTCCTGGACTGCCTTCTAGGGACTTGGTACCAGCTTCAAGGGCTTAGAGAAGTCTTCAGCAGAAATCGGGAGGTCTGTTGTCTGTTGTCTGGAACAGGCTCTCAAGTCCTTGCTTATTAGCAAAAGCAGATCAAACTAGACATTCAGGACCCGTGATTCCTTTTTTCTGAAATCCTGGCAGGGTGAAGCACTTTGAAGCCAGAGACGTGGTCGGGCCGCTGTTTCTTAGGGCTGCAGGGCTGCTCTGCTTGCCATTACTCTAGGGCGGGACGGGGTGGGGGTGGGGCCTGGAGTGGTCAGGCCCTGTGTGTGTGCATGTGCGTGTGTGTGTGTGTTGGGGGAGGTCCGGACAGGGTCCACACAGCTGCTCTCTCCTTTCCCATTTTGTGCAGTGCAGAAAACAGTATAATCTTAAATCCTCAATTTTATCTGTGAAAGATGTAAGCTTGGTTCTTGAGCATCTTAAAACTCACTTGTAGACAGAAAAGAACCCATTGGGTACATCTCTACCCATGTAGAGAAAACCCACTGGGCACATTTCTATCCATGTAGAGAAAAAAGAACTTAGATTTGCCTTATTTAGGTTGGTTTTATTTTTTCATTTGTTTTCAGGAAGATGGTAGCATCATGATTAACTCTTTCCTATCTTTTCTCTTCACTGCCCCAGAACATTGAGGAAATTTTTCAAATGCTGCTGCACCTCCTGGATATTTTTCAAGACAAGTAAGTAGAAAAGTGAAATGCAGCCTCTGTCTTGCATGAGGTTACCTCCCCCACTCCCCCCAACTGACCGGCCGCGTCCCGTATTTACTGTTGAAATCGGAAGACCCTCAGTATATATCCAACCTTGTTTTTAAGCTATTACTATCCTGGTTTGGTTTGGTTTTTTTCTTAAGGGAAAATAATCAATATCAGCTGCTAAGATTTTGGTTTATTTCCATCTGGTCTTTTTTCCTACACATTTGCTTCCATTTATTTTTTTGATGATCACCATATTACATATTCACGCTCGTGTTCTGGATTTCTTTAACATTGGTCTTTGTGTGTTTTTTGCAAGTCAGGCCGGTTGAAAGTAAAAATCAAACTTAGCTTTACATGGTTATCTGAACTCAGTTGCTCCTACAGACTTGTATGACCTCTGACACCCTGAAGAGACACACTATAGAGCAGAATGCAGAACAGCAGAAACGCACAAGTGCTGATAGGTGTTTCCTGAGATTCCCGGAGCTCTTTCCATATCACCTCACCTGAACTCGTAGGGTGTTCAGGATGGTGGGGGTGTCAGATCTCTGTTAATGTCAAGCTCCACAGCTTCGAGGTCTCCCCTGGGTCCCACAGAAGCACCCCCACGGTGCCTTTCTCCTGCCACCTGCCACACCACGCTCCAGTCAGTTCCCATCAGCTCGGGCCCTGTGCCAGCCGGGGAACGTGAGATGTGGTCTCCACGCACAGTGCCCATTCTAGCACTTTCCCCAGCCCTCTTCCCCAGCCCTCCCTCCCTGGATCTTTCTGAAATTTTTTCAAGTTTATCTAGTATCCTGATCTTCAGTAATACACAGCCCTAGCGTTTTTTTTCTTTCAAATAAGGGACTACACTTGGAAATAGTTTCACTTGCTTTTGTCTAAAGAGTTCAGACCATGGAAGCAAACCAAAAGGACTTTGTTTCCTTTTTTATCTTGGTCATAAGTTCAGGATCTGTTGAAACGCTCCTGATGTTAAGCACATGGGATCAGAACCATGCCCTCGTCGTAGGTATTTTGAAGGGAAGGAGCTCATCAGGGACAATGGGTACTGTTTTCTCACTTCTCCTAAATTACTTCAATGATCTCTCTTGACTCTTTGCTGGGTAGGATTCTTGAGGAGCCCTTGATACAGTCCTACTTGACTGTGTGCCTGAAACTTCATGAAACTATCTGCAGAATCACAAAAGACCCAAAGTTTTATGAGCTGCCTGCCTTATCTGCTGAGATTGTTTGCAGAATTATTTCACTTAAGCCTCTAGTGGTAAGTGGAACACACACACCATGTCACACCCACAATAAGTATGGAATTCCAAGTGGCCTCACTGCAGAACAGAGATCGGCTGGTTTCTAGGATTGCTAGAGGGACACAGAGTGGCTGATCCCCTCCTCAGATATTTGTTGGGCACCTGCCCCACGCTGGGTTCTGTTCTATACACTGGGGATGTTTTGATGATGAGTCTGTGCCCTTGCCCTCCTAGGGCTTCTGTTGGAGGTGGAGAGGCAGTGCAGGGGTCAACGTACAGAACTTCACATGAATGGGTTAACGGAAGAACAGTGCAGCTGGCTGGCAAGTCAGGCAAGGTACCCAAAATATGTGCCCAAAGTGCGTATCCATGCATGGTCGTTCCCACGTGACCTCATTTCCTGCGCACTGTTCCTTAAATACAGCAGCCGGCTGCACACGTCCCAAGTACACACCTCAGGGCCTTGCACACAGTCTCCCTTGTGCTGCCTCCCGAATCAAGCGGTAGGGAGACTCCAGCGCCCTGTGCCCTCTCCTACTCCCTCCACACACCTCCCAGGGGGAACCACCTTCTGTCTCCTACCACCAAACCTGAGTTGTGGCTGTTGTTGAACTTTCTGTGTTGTGTGTCTGCTCGCTTCACCCAGCACCATGTCTCTGAGACTCGTGCCCGTTGCCGCTCACGACAGCATTTGCTTCTTGTTCTGTACTCTGCATGCTTGAGTTTTAAGGGCTTCAGTTTGAAAATGATAGGAGATTTTATATTTAGACTAATCAACCTTTGGTCTACTCTATTATGATTCAGAACTGTGATGTTAATGATGGAGAAGAATTCAGTGTATGTTTTAACTTTATTCCTTTCACTCTTTCTTCCTTAAAATACCAAAGACACATTTTAAAATAACTATTATTGGTAAGATGATTGCTTTTTATGAATCAGGTGCCATTTAAACCATCACAGGCAGGTGCCCACTTCCAAATGAACTGTGTTTAGGAAGTTTGTTAGTTTTCTAGGGTCTATTTTCCTGCAGAAAAAAAAGTCTTAAATGTGGGTCAGAATCCCAGACCAGTGTAATCTACATCATGGTAAAAATACTCCATCCATGCCATAAAAACAAAATGTTTTGCAAAACTGGAACTCAACAAAAGTGACGCGTTTTCAACCAGCTTCCGGATGGGTCCTGACACAGGGCTCACTGGACTGGCAGGACACCGGAGTGAGGAAAGCAAGGAGCACACACGTGAGCCTGCCAGCCTAGATGCTCAGGCTTGGGCTGTTCACTTAATTGCCTGGCCCGGTGCAGAGGACAGGGGGATGGGAGAGACAAAGGCCCGCCTCCCAGAGAGGTCTCTGGGGGGCCACCCAGTGAACACATAACTGCACCACAAGGGACACAAGTAAGCTGGAGGGTCGATAAGGTGCCCTGGGCACCAAGGGCAGGGCCTGCATTCCCATGAAGCGGAAACAGCCCTCACGGGGTCAGGAAGGGGGAACGTTGCTGTTCCCCAGGGCCTGTGGCAGGAAAGGAGCCAGGTCCAGGTAAGGGCAGATCGCAGGGAAGGCATGCCATGCTGAAGCTTGTGGACTATTCTCGAAAGTGCTGCACCGATTGGGGATTTTAAACAAGGGCTGAGATGTCCAAATTTCAGCTGAGAACTGTTGCCACCTCTGGCCATGCAGTGATCGGGCGCACTGGCCAGGCACACCCCTACCCACCTCCCACACATCCGGCACCCTCCTCCTTCTTAGGGACAGAGCCCCTTCCTGCCTCAGGCTGGGTATCTGCCCTTTCGTACGTCTTGAGAATACCTTGGACTTTCCCTACTCGACACTCACCGTGGTTAACGCCCAGATGTCTGCCTGTCTGTCTGTCTGGATTGTAGCCCTCTCCCCCGCAGCATCAGCTCCCGTGGGGAACAGCATCTGCTTGGCCAGCAGCTGGGAGGGAGGGCACACGGTGGTTCTCAGGGAGCATCCCGCAGGGAGAAGTAGCAGCGAGTCCCGTTGTGGGTCCTGACATTCTAACTTGTGGAACTCCGCTGAGGAACACAGGCTAGCACAGAGCTGGGGAGACCCTTCCAGGGCCTCAGGGAGCAGCCACCACAGAGGTGGGGGCTCCAACGCCTGCATGCATACGGCTGTGCTCCTGCTGTGGTGGGGGGACACGCCAGAGCCCGCGACCCCACAGAACTCGGATTTTCCAGAGGGAGAGAGGGACTAGGGGAGGCCTCATGGGAGGTGAGCATGGATTTGGGTTTACCTCTGGCCCACTTCCTGCTGTTTCTGTGGCCAAGGATTAGGGGTTTGCAGGGTGCCCTGGTTGAAGGGTGTCTCTGAGCTGCTGGTGGCTCTGCATTTGGGATGCGCCCTTACCCAGCCAGTCTGGAGAAGGTGTACCGGCGTGGCCTGGGCTGGCATGATATGCTCATTGGTAAGGCCAGGTCCCCTCTGCTAGGGTGGTTCATGGGGGCGGTATGCTTGTCCTTCCCGTCCCTCCCCCACTTTGCCTGAGTTGTCAGCTCTCAGAGTGAATCCAGAGTCCAGGGAAATGGAAGCACCTTGAATGTAGTCCCTGGCGAGGCAGGTGTCCCGGAGGCACTCCTGTGACTCAGAGGTTGCTGTTCTCAGGGCC
The DNA here is from genome assembly GCF_922984935.1 of Meles meles. Taxonomy (NCBI): domain Eukaryota; kingdom Metazoa; phylum Chordata; class Mammalia; order Carnivora; family Mustelidae; genus Meles; species Meles meles. The sequence goes on from NC_060083.1 coordinate 62,350,601, forward strand.
TGCTGTGGACTGGGAAGGGAGAGTGTTGTTTCCAGAGTAGCCCGAGTCACAGTTCAGGGACCATTACACACCTTCTCTCCCCTGCTGCAGCAGGATTCAGCCGAAGGGCCGAGAAATGAAGCTGGGAAGATTTCCGTGCAAACAGTATTCCAGGGGACGTTCGCTGGGACCAGAGCTTGGCTTCGGGGCATTTTTCAGGAGAGCATCTTTAGGAACACCTACCCATCATCTGTCACGTTCAGATACCAGGAGGAAATCAAGGTAAGCTCTGCTGGGCTGAGACGCTGCCCAGAGGGGTCTGAGCAGGGATGCGATGTGTGGGCCCCAGGCCGGTGCTCCATCCTCAGGACTGGAGAGCGCAGTGCTGGTCATACCACCTGCAAGCCCCCTGTGACAGGCCTCGTGGGAAGAGGGGACACAGGCCTTTGGCGAGGGGGCTTTGGGCTCTATTTGAGCAAGGAAGGTGGGAGGTAGTCATGGCTGGAAATGTCAGGAGACAGTAGAGACGAGGTAGTTGAAGAGGCGATTGGGCAGAAGGTTTCTGCAATCAAAGAAGAGGGAAATCAGCCTCAGAAAGGCTAGAAGGGTTCCAGAACAAGGCTGGATGAGGTGGGGGAGGACAAGGGCCACGGGGGGGTCTGGCCCGTGGAGGGGTCACCCAAGCAGGAGTGGATGCGTTGCTCCGAGATGGAGGGGTAAGAAAGGGATGTGCTGAAGGCTGGGGGTGCCTTACTTCCTCTGTTTTTTACCCTAATGCCTTATGTCTTCTTCCTACTTCCAACAAGTTATGGAGGGTCTTCCGCTTGAGTTTCCATGGTGTTGAGAAGAACCCACTTAAAATGATCTCCATGCTCGACGTTGAGATTTTGGGCCATCCCATCAGTGTACCGTGGGATGGCTCTGGCTTTACGGGACTGGGTTAGGTCCTACAGGGCTGTCTACACATCCTGTCCGTTTCTTATTCCCCTGCAAAACTAGAGAGGTGATGGCCCCTGAGGAAAATGCCTGAAAGGAAAACCTTGGCCACGAAAAGCTTATAACCCTTAGCAGGTTCTCCTGGCTGGCGGCCAGCGAGCTGGCAGCGTGTATGCCGAGCATCCGGTTCTGTACTCCCGTCCTGGAGCGATCTTGGTTTTCCTTCCCCTGTCTGCCTGGGGTGATGCAACCAGTGTCTGTGGCTCAAGGCTCATTTTCACACTCTTCTCAGCCTCCTAATCAGACCTCGCCTCTATGTCAGTGCCTGTTTTCCATCAAGATAGAAGGCGACTGTTCATGTTGGTCCCTCGCATAGAATAGACTAGAATATTGACAAAACAAAATGCCCCCCAAAAGTTGCATATTTCAGCGTGTGGCTCAGTGGGCTCAGCTTGTGATTGTTAAGCATCAGAAAAGCCTTCTGTAATTGCGCTGTGAAATTCCAGGCATCAAGAATGACTTCAGGATGGCCTTTGGTCCATGGACGTGAGAGGATGATTTTCAGCTAAATGCAGTAATAATGGTGAAATAATGTTAATTAGAATGTCATTGAGTATCCCCTCTGAGGCTGGTGCCTCACCCCCTACGGAGGAGGCAACCATGGCTTGGGGGAGATGGGGCAAACCCAGCTCTGTTCCTGGGACCTCTGTTCACAGGACAGGGGTCTCGTGACCTCCTTGTGCAAGTCTCTGATGCAACAGCACCCCCAAGATTTTAGGCAAGCCGTGGCACCGTGCAGACTCTCAACCCTGCCTGACCTACAAAAATACATTTTTTTTTTAAAGGTTTTATTTATTTATTTGACAGGCAGTGAGGCAGGCAGAGAGAGAGGGGGAAGAAGGCTCCCCGCTGAGCAGAGAGCCCGATGCGGGGCTTGATCCCAGGATCCTGGGATCATGACCTGAGCTGATGGCTGAGGCTTTAACCCACTGAGCCACCCCAGGCGCCCCAAAAATACATTTTCTATGCGGCTCGACTCCATAGTGTTCCCGCCAAAAAAAAAAAAAAAAAAATCAAATCTGGATCTCCTGGGAGAATCATGAGTCAGAGCAGGTTGAGAGAGTCTACAGGACAGCAGAGTGTGGACAGCACCTCCCACAGAGGACTGGGTCCCGCCAACATGATGTGCCTTGAGTGTGACATGTGCGTCATGATTGTGGAGAAGGGCCACAGTGTTTGGATACTCCTGCCCAAGTATTTCAGGGGCACGTGGCGTGGCACCTGCGACTTCTCTTCCAGGGGTTCTGCAGAGAAAGTTCTGTAGAGAGAGCATGGAAGACAGAAGGCAGCTGTTGAATATTAACACCTGGGGAATCCAGCTGAAGAAATATGGGCGTCATTGGGCCATTCTTGCGACTTTTTTTTTGTAGGTCTGAAGGTGTTTGAAATAAGGCAAGCGAGAGAAGTACTTTCAGAATAAAAAGCAGTTACACTGTGGAAGGACCGTCCTGGCGGTCTGGCCCGGTCCGGGCCCTTCCTTTTCAAAGTCTAGGGTGGCTCTGACTTGCCACTGACACAGCGCACCAGGGACAAGGACAGGGTCAAGTCCCAGGGGGCCGTTGCTCCTGGGGTTGCGATAAAAGTCTTTGCTCCTTCGTGGACTTCACCGCGGCTGTCACTGACACGGGTGCTTTGCAGGTCTGGAGACGGCTGGTGGACATCAGCTTCCCCGTGGAGTGCGACTGGACGGGGTCCTTGATGGGGGACTTGGAAGGGCGAATCAAACAGGTACCGGAAGTCGGGTTGTTCTTTCCATGGGGCATGTTGAGGAAGCCGGACGCTGACGACAACCTGCAGAGGACACGTGGCCTTTGAACGGACGGGCCTGCTGGGCGCAGGGCACGGGGCCAGGGCGCCCTTGTCTTCTGACCCAGCCTGACGAGCTTGACCGAAGATGACATCCCCGCGACGAACGGGGGGGATGGGTCCTTTCCCCCGGGAAACCCACAGGGATGGGGAGGAACGTCCCCCACGCAGTAGCTCCAAGTGGCCCGACCGAAGCCGTCCTAAACCCGGGGCCAAACGGGGAAGCAAAAGTGGGCCTCGTTTTAGCTCAGGCGCGCGGCCGAGGCCCGTCAGGGTGTGTTTCCTCAGGGCAAGAGGCGTTGATGCGGAACTATTAAAGGCCGCTTTTAGGGACGGAGAAACCGGCGGGAGGTCACTTACTCTCCACAGTCCCGCGGCTTCCTCCACAGAGCGGGAGGCGCTGGGGGCGGGGCCCGCTGTGGGGGCGGGGCTGGGGCGGGGCTGGGGCGGGGCTGGGGCGGGGCTGGGGCGGGGCTGGGGCGGGCTACCAGGCTCGCTGAAGGGCGTCTCGGTTCCGAGGCCCGCGGGCGGCCCCGACGCGCTGGCTGTGGTTGCAGGAGAAGCCGCTCGTGCAGATCTCCGCCTTCTGCAGCCCCCACTGGGACGCCACGGAGCGGGAAGACAGCGTGTCCCGATGCTTCGAGAAGTGCGCCGTCGAGGCCGTGAGCTCGGCCTGCCAGGTGACCAGCCCCGCCGGCTCGGCTCGGCGACCGCGACCGCGCGCGCGGCTTCCCTCACGCCGAGCCCCGGGCATCCGCCTCCCGCTTGGGGGCGCCACCCGTGCGAGTGCGCCGGTCACTGCCGCGGGCCTGTGTGAGCGCCAGCAGCATGCGGGAACCCGCCGCAGACGCACCGCACATTTACGGAGGCAAACCGGCCGCAGCTGAAGAGATGTTGTCGACTCACTCACGGTCTCGGCTGCGGGGCGGGGAGAGATTGCGCCCCGCGGGGCCTCTCGGGAACGGCCTCCACCCGTCCATGTGTGCGCGTGCGCCTGCGTGCGCGCGCCCGTATGTGCGTGTATATATCTGCGCGTGCGTGTGTGCATGTACATATGTGCGCGCGCGTAAAGTGCGTGCACGCACTCGCGCTCCGGGCTTTTTCCCGCCACGAGACCCGGTCAGGGCCCGTGAGGTTCTGCACTCCTTCCCTCCGACCCGGCTGCTCTGCGTCTTGCTCGCGCTCGTCGGTCTGACGCGCAGCCGCGGTGCGGGCGTCCTCGCCTGGCTCCTCGTCTCAGGAGGACGCCGTCGTCCGTCACGGCGAGCGCGTGCTTAGCTCCCGGCGGCGTCCGTCAGGGGCCGACGTCCCCCGGTTCCCGCCTCAGCGGGGCGTCCAGCCCGGGGGCGCGGGTGGGGTCGGAGCGGGGTCGCCTCCTTCCCTGTCTTCCCCGAGGTGGCGGACCGCGGGAACAGACTCCCGCTCTGCCGAAGGCTTCCGGGCGGGCGGCGGGGCGACAGGTGTCCTGTCCGTCGGGAGCGGGCCAGTCACGCCGCCCGCCGCGTCCGTTCGTCCCCGCAGTCCCGGACCAGCGTTCTCGAGAGGATCTCCAAGCACGACCTGTGGAAGTTCGGCACCCTGGTGTCGGCCGTCATCACCAAGTCCTGGCCGCGACCCGACGGCGACGCCGCGGACGACCTGGACGCGGTTTTAAAGCACCTGCTCGTGTGGCCGGACATGAGGCATCTCTTCAAGCTGTGCCGTACGTCTGCGGGGGGCGCCTGCTCCGTCCGACCCCGGGCTGGGGGTGCAGGGGCCGACCCCCCGCTGGGATGTTGGGGTGATGTCGGCAGAGGGAGCGGACGGGCCCCGGGAGCCCGGGGGATTCAGGGCATCGACCCCGTGGGTAGGAACCGACCCCGGGAGCCAGCCTTCCCCGGCCGGGCCAGGCCGCCGCCGCCGCGCCCACCGGGTTCCCCGTCGCGGTCCAGAAGGATCCGCGCGCTCGCTGGGGTGCGATCGTCTCGCGCAGGCCCTTGGGGATAGGGATTAAGGACCAGAATTCAGATCCACGTGTGTCTGCGGGAGACACTCCTCCGTTTTCCCGGGTCAGCGTCCATGTCCCGTCCGCCCGAACAGCTTCCGACCGAAGACTCGGACCGTCGTCTTCCACCCTCACCCCACGCCCTGAGCGTTGTAGGATCAGAGAGCGCGAGACACGAATTGCCCCATAAGCACCGTATTACAGTGTGTGAGTCATCAGATTCGGATTTAGGGGGAAAGCACTGGACTTGGAGCTGAAAGTCCCAGTGAGAAGATTTGGAGCCTCTGTTCCATCGGAGGACGGGGACAGCCAAAACGGAGTTCCTTGTGCGTGGGTGCGGTGCCCATAGCGTCAATACCCAGTAGTGCGATTGCTGGGTCATAGGGCAGCTCTATTTTCAACATTTTGAGGAACCTCCATGCTGTTTTCCAGAGTGGCTGCACCAGCTTGCATTCCCACCAACAGGGCAGGAGGGTCCCCTTTCTCCGCATCCTCGTCAGCATCTGTCATTTCCCGACTGGTTAATTTTAGCCATTCTGACTGGTGTGAGGTGGGATCTCACTGTGGTTTTGATTTGTATTTCCCTGATGCCGGGTGATGTGGAGCACTTTTTCTTGTGTCTGTTGGCCATCCGGATGTCTTCTCTGCAGAAATGTCTGTTCATGTCCTCTGCCCATTTCTTGATTGGATTGTTTGTTCTTTGGGTGTTGAGTTTGATAAGTTCTTCATAGATTTTTGGATCCTAACCTTTTATCTGATAAGACATTTGCGAATATCTTCTCCCATTCTGTCAGTTGTCTTTTGGTTTTCTTAACTGTTTCCTTTGGTGTGCAGAAGCTTTTGATCTTGATGAAATCCCAGTAGTTCATTTTTGCCCCTGCTTCCCTTGCCTTTGCCGATGTTCCTAGGAAGATGTTGCTGTGGCTGAGGTCGAAGAGGTTGCTGCCTGTGTTCTCCTGCAGGATCTTGATGGATTCCTGTCTCACATTGAGGTCCTTCATTCATTTTGAGTCTATTTTTATGTGTGGTGTAAGGAAATGGTCCAGTTTCATTCTTCTGCAGGTGGCTGTCCAATTTTCCCAACACCATTTGTTGAAGAGACAGTCTTTTTTCCATTGGACATTCTTTCCTGCTTTGTCGAAGATTAGTTGACCATAGAGTTGAGGGTCTGTTTCTGGGCTCTCTATTCCATTCCATTGATCTATGTGTCTCTTTTTGTTCTGGTACCATACTGTCTTGATGATGACAGCTTTGTAATAGAGCTTGAAGTCTGGAATTGTGATGCCACCAACTTTGGCTTTCTTTTTCAACATTCCTCTGGCTATTCAGGGTCTTTTCTGGTTCCATATAAACTTTAGGATTATTTTATCCATTTCTTTGAAAAAAATGGATGGTTTTTTGATAGGGATTGCATTAAACGTGTAGATTGCTTTAGTAGCATAGACATTTTCACAGTATTTGTTCTTCCAATCCATGAGCATGGAATGTTTTTCCATTTCTTTGTGTCTTCCTCAATTTCTTTCATGAGTACTTTATAGTTTTCTGAGTACAGATTCTTTGCCTCTTTGTGTAGGTTTATTCCTAGGTGTCTTATGGTTTTGGGTACAATTGTAAATGGGATTGACTCCTTAATTTCTGTTTCTTTCATCTTCTTGTTGGTGTAAAGAAATGCAAGTGACTTCTGTGCATTGATTTTATATCCTGACGTTTCACTGAATTCCTGTACAAGTTCTAGCAGATTTGGTGTGGAGTCTTTTGGGTTTTCCACATAAAGTATTATATCATCTGCAAAGAGTGAGAGTTTGACTTCTTTGCCGATTTGGATGCCTTTAATTTTTTTTGTTGTCTGATTGCTGAGGCTAGGACTTCTAGTACTATGTTGAATAGCAGTAGTGATAGTGGACACCCCCGCCGTGTTCCTGACCTTAGTGGAAAGCTCTCAATTTTTCTCCATTGAGAATGATATTCACTGTGGGTTTTTCATAGATGGCTTTGATGATATTGAGGTAGGTACCCCCTATCCGTACACTGTGAAGAATTTTGATCAAGAGAGGATGCTGTACTTTGTCAAATGCTTTTTTTTTTTTTTTAAAGATTTTATTTATTTATTTGACAGAGAGAGAGATCACAAGTAGATAGAGAGGCAGGCAGAGAGAGAGGAGGAAGCAGGCTCCCTGCGGAGCAGAGAGCCCGATGCGGGGCTCGATCCCAGGACCCTGAGATCATGACCCGAGCCGAAGGCAGGGGCTCAATCCACTGAGCCACCCAGGCGCCCCTGTCAAATGCTTTTTTAGTATCTATTGAGAGTATCATGTAGTTCTTGTTCTTTCTTTTATTAATGTATTGTGTCACATTGATTGATTTTGTGGATTGTTGAACCAACCTTGCAGTCCCGGGATAAATCCCACTTGCTTGTGGTGAATAATCCTTTTAATGTACTGTTGGATCCTATTGGCTAGTATCTTGGTGAGAATTTTCGCATCTGTGTTAATCAGGGATATCGGTCTACACTGTTTTTTGATGGGATCTTTGTCTGCTTTGGGGATCAAGGTAATTCTGGCCTCATAAAATGAGTTTAGAAGTTTTCCTTCCATTTCTATTTTTTGAAACAGTTTCAGGAGAATAGGAATTAATTCTTCTTTAAATGTTTGGTAGAATTTCTCTGGGATGCCATCTGGCCCTGGGCTCTTGTTTGGAGATTTTTGATGACTGCTTTAACCTCCTTACTGGTTATGGGTCTGTTCAGGTTTTCTATTTCTTCCTGGTTCAGTTGTGGTAGTTTATATGTCTCTAGGAATGCATCCATTTCTTCCAGATTGTCAAATTTGCTGGCGTATAGTTGCTCATAATATGTTCTTATAATTGTATTTCTTTGGTGTTGGTTGTGATCTCTCCTCTTTCATTCATGATTTTATTTGGGTCCTTTCTCTTTTCTTTTTGATAAGTCTGGCTAGGGGGTTATCGATCTTATTAATTCTTTCAAAGAACCAACTCCTAGTTTCTTTGATTTGTTCTATTGTTTTGTTTTGGTTTTGGTTTCTGTTTCATTGAATTCTGCTTTGATCTTTATTATTTCTCTTCTCCTGCTGGGCTTAGGCTTTCTTTGTTGTTCTTTTTCCAGCTCCTTAAGGTGTAGGGTTAGGTTTTGTATTTGAGACCTTTCTTATTTCTTGAGAAAGGCTTGTATCGCTATATATTTTCCTCTCAGGACTGCTTTTGCTGTGTCCCACAGATTTTGAACCATTGTGTTTTCATTATCATTTGTTTCCATGAATTTTTTCAATTCTTTTTTAATTTCTTGGTTGACCCATTCATCCTTTCATAGGATGCTCTTTAGTCTCCATGTATTTGAGTTCTTTCCAAATTTCCTTTTGTGATTGAGTTCTAACTTCAAAGCATTGTAGTCTGAAAATATGCAGGGAATGATCCCAATCTTTTGCTAACGGTTGAGACCTGATTTGTGACCCAGGATGTCATCTATTCTGGAGAATGTTCCATGTGCACTAGAGAAGAATGTGTATTGTTGCTTTGGGATGGAATGTTCTGAATATATCTGTGATGTCCATCTGGTCCAGTGTGTCATTTAAGGCGTTTATTTCCTTGTTGATCTTTGCGGAGATGATCTGTCCATTTCAAAGTCTTCTACTATGACTGTATTTTGTTGATGTGTTTCTTTGATTTTGTTATTAATTGGTTATATAGTTGGCTTCTCCCATGTTAGGGGCATAGATATTTAAAATGGTTAGATTCTTTTGTTGGACAAACCCTTTGAGTATGATATAGTGTCCTTCCTCATCTCTTATTATAGTCTTTGGGTAAAAATCTAATTGATCTGGTAGAAGGATTGCCACCCCAGCTTTCTTCTGATGTCCATTAGCATGGTAAATTGTTTTCCACTCCCTCACTTTAAATCTGGAGGTGTCTTTAGGTCTAAAATGAGTTTCTTGTAGTCAACATATTGATGGGTTTTGATTTTTTAATCCATTCTGATACCCTGTGTCTTTTGAATGGGTCATTTTAAGCCCATTTACATTCAGGGTAACTATTGAAAGATATGAATTTAAGCCATTGTATTGCCTGTAAGGTGACTGTTGGACTATATTCTTTGTTTCTTTCTGGTCTACTACTTTTAGATTCTCTCTTTGCTCAGAGGACCCTTTTCCATATTTCCTGTAGAGCTGGTTTGGTGTTTACAAATTCTTTCAGTTTTTGTTTGTCCTGGAAGCTTCCCCCCGCCCCCCCGGAAGCTTTTTATCTCTCCTTCTATTTTCAATGATAGCCTAGCGGGATATAGTATTGTTGGCTGCGTGTTTTTCTCATTTAGTGCTCTGTATATATCATGTCATTTTTTTCTGGTCTGCCACATCTCTGTGGATAAATCTGCTGCCAATCTAATATTTTTACCATTGTTTGTTACGGACTTCTTGTCCTGGGCTGCTTTCAGGATTTTCTCTATGTCAGTAAGACTTGTAAATTTTACTATTAGATGACAGGGTGTGGACCTATTCTTACTGATTTTCAGGGAGGCTCTCTGCACCTCCTGGATTTTGATGCTTGGTCCGTTTGCCATATTAGGGAAATTCTGTACAATAATTCGTTCCAATATACCTTCTGCTCCCCTCTCTCTTTCTTCTTCTTCTGGAATCCCAATTATTCTAATATTGTTTCGTCTTATGGTATCACTTATCTCTCGAATTCTCCCCTCGTGGTGCAGTAGTTGTTGGTCCCCCTTTTGCTCAGCTTCTTTATTCTCCATCATTTGGTCTTCTATATCACTAATTCTCTCTTCTGCTTTATTTATCCTAGCAGTAAGAGCCTCCATTTTTAAAAAAGATTTTATTTATTTGACAGAGAGAGAGAGATCACAAGTAGGCAGAGAGGCAGGCAGAGAGAGAGGAGGAAGCAGGCTCCCTGCTGAGCAGAGAGCCCGATTCGGGGCTTGATCCCAGGACCCTGAGACCATGACTTGAGCCGAAGGCAGAGGCTTTTTTTTTTTTTTTAAAGATTTTATTTATTTATTTGAAAGACAGAAATTACAAGTAGGCGGAGAGGCAGGCAGAGAGAGAGGAGGAAGCAGGCTCCCCGCTGAGCAGAGAGCCCGATGCGGGGCTTGATCCTAGGACCCTGGGATCATGACCTGAGCCGAAGGCAGAGGCTTAACCCACTGAGCCATCCAGGCACCCCAAGAGCCTCCATTTTTTATTGCACCTCATTAATAGCTTTCTTGATTTCAGCTTGCTTAGATTTTAGTTATTTTATTTCTCCAGAACGGGCTTTTATTTCTCCAGACAGGGTTTCTCTAATATCTTCCATGCCTTTTTCGAGCCTAGTTAGCACCTTGAGAATCATCATTCTGAACTCTAGATCTGACATATTACCAATGTCTGTATTGGTTAGGTCCCTAGCCTTCGGTACTGCTTCTTGTTCTTTTTTTTGTAGTGAGTTTTTCCGCTTTGACGTTTTATCCAGATAAGAATATATAAAGGGAGAATAAAATACAAAAGGGTGACAAAGACCCCAGGAAAATGTGAGTTAACCAAATCAGAAGAGACCTCAAATCATGGCGGGAAGAAGGGGGGTCAAAAGAAGTTCGGAAAAAAATTAATAAATAAATAACGAAAAGAAAAAGAATGAAAAAAAATTTAAAAAATATATATATTAGACAGGTAAATAGAACAGAGCCACCCACTTAATTTTGGTATTTTGGTCTATTAGAAGAAAGTACCTCCCAAAATTTTAATGAAAGAAACACACACACACACACATATATATATATATAACTGTATATGTGTATATGTATATGTATGTATATATACATATAAGTTGGTTGGGAAAAGAAAGAAAAAGAAAGTGGGGAGAATTTGCTCAGGCTGGAGACTAGAACAAAGCCCTGTGCTGGATTTAGGGTATATTTTGATCTATTAGAAGAAGCTGTGTCCCAAATTTTTTTAGAAGAAAAAACCGTACGTGTATACAAAAAATAAAGTTAGATATAATGAAGAATAAAATATGATTATAATAACGAAGTTTCAAAAAGATTTTTTTATGAAAGGTATTGTTAAGATAAAGTAGTAAAAAATGTTAAAAGAGGAAGGAGTAAAAGTTAAAAAAGATCAGAATAAGAAAAAAAATTTTTTTTTTAATTAATTAACTTTGCAAGACTAAAGAATCATGGGGAGAAAGCCATGAATTCCATGCTTTGATTTCTCCTCCTCTGGAATTCCGCTGTTCTCCATGAGTGAACTTGGTCTTGGCTGGATTTCTTGCTCATCTTCTCGGGGACGGGCCTGTTGTAGTGATTCTCAAGTGTCTTTGCCCGAGGTGGAATTGTGCCACCCTTGCTGCAGCCGGGGGCCGGGCTAAGTAATCCGCGGGGGTTTGTTTTTGTTCCCTGAACGCTTTCTGGCGAGCCCCGGAGGACTGGAACGAAAGTGGAGGCCTCCCAGTCTCTGGCCCTGAGGAGGCGAGAGCTCGGGGCTCCACTCCTCAGTGCGCCCCCCAGAGAAAAGCGTTGAATCACTCCCGTCTCCCTGGCCTCCAGCTGCGCTCCAAGCTCACCCAGCCTGCGACCAAGCGTCTCTGTCTCTGGCACACAGCCCTTCCTGGAGTCTCCAAACCCAGCAGATCCCTGCTGATCTTCCAGGGGGGCAGCCCCAGATCTGCCACTTGTGGGGTCCCTGCTCAAGGAGCAGTGGCCTAAGTGTGACACAGATCACAGTTTAAGGTAATCCCAAGCTGCGAGCTCACTCCTCGGCTCTGTCTCCATAGCCGGCTTCCCCACTCTAAGACCTGCGAGCTCGGCGGCACTCAGACAACCCCCGATCCTTCTGTGACCCTGCGGGACCTGAGACCACACTGTCCCCACGTGGGCTTCACCCTGGCTTAGCCTCTGGAGCGATGTCGCTCAGTGGAGCAGACTTTTAAAAGTTCTGATTTTGTGCTCCTGTGCTCTGCCACTCGGCGGGAGCCGGTCCTTCCCCCCGCGGTCTATCTTCCCGTCGCTTTGGATTCATTTCTCCGCTGGTCCTACCTTTCAGAAAGTGTCGATTTTCTGTTTCTAGAATTGCTGCCCTTGTTCTCTTCGATCTCCTGGTGGATTTGTAGGTGTTCGGAATGGTTTGATAAACCATCTGGCTCCATTTCCTGCTGCCGGATGTCCCCTCCGCCTGCTACTCCTCCGCCTGTACCTTTGTTTTTGTCACCAAATAATCTTCCATAGTCGGGACGGACCGCAGTTTGTCCTTTCACCCACTGCAGGACATCTTGGTGCTGCTTCCAAGAATTTGCAATTATGAACAAAGCTGCTGTGCTTTTAATGGCACAGAGAAATCTGGTCTTCTCATCATGCCACACAACCCTAAAATTACTGGGAGGGAAGGCCTCTCTGGGGGTTGAATTAAATATATTTAAAAATTCTGTTTTCTAGATTGATCTTCAAATTCAAATTCAAAATTTTGCGAGAAGGCCAAGATGTGCATAGAATCCAATCCTCGCATTGATGTATCTCTGTTTCCATATGCTACGAAAACACTCCCTTAAAACCATCTGGGTCACCCTTGCTGGGTGCGAATACAGCCACTCTTCCCCTGGATGGATTCTCAAGATGGGGGCACATAGAGGAGACAGTGGTTTAAGAATGATATTCAGGGGACGCCTGGGTGGCTCAGTTGGTTAAGCGGCTGCCTTCGGCTCAGGTCATGATCCCAGCATCCTGGGATCGAGTCCCACATCGTGCTCCGCAGGGAGCCTGCTTCTCTCTCTGTCTCTGCCTGCCACTCTGTCTGCCTGTGCTCGCTCTCGCTCTCTCTCTCTGACAAATAAATAAATAAAAATCTTTAAAAAAAAACAAAAAAGAATGATATTCAGCATATACTGAAGGGGCCCAGGTTTTAAAACCCAGAGCAATGTGGCTCTCCTGCCTGATTGCCACCATGGGAGGAATCCTTTTCATGAACAGGGTCATTTGGGAAGCCTTCCAGGCAGAAGCAGAATTGGGTGAAGGGAGAAGCACGTCTGGAGACACAGAATGACCTTCACTTGTCCCCTGTGGACGTGGGGGCAGGTCAATGAGGAGGCTGTTGGGGACCCCCATGCTTCGTAGAGTTGGGAGGAGAAGCGGGCGTCCACTGTTCTAACTTTGTTCCCCACCTGATCAGGAACTGATGAGAAGATATTAGCCAATGTTACTGAGGACGGCAAGAGGCTGCTGGTTACTGCCGACTCTGTGTTCACAAAAGTCAGTGAGGATCTCCTGAATGGCACCATTTTAATTGGGCACCTGGAGCTCATCGCGAAGCACTCAGATCAGTTTCTGGACATCTGGCAGATAAGTGAGTACCTGGGTGGGGTCTGGGCTTCAGGTTAGTGGGCAATGATTGCACTTGCCTATGTATTCTGTAGGGGGGCGACCCTCGTCATCTTTACAAGAGTGGCTCTTCCTGTCACTAAGTGGGGAGCGGATGGTTTCTAAGCCTCCGGAAAACCTTGGGAAAGTGATAAAATGGTGACTTAGTTAGACCTGCCCTTTCTCTCTCCACGCAGCCGAGCTCATAGGCGTCTTTCCCGTGTGGCTGTGCACACAGCCCCCTTGTCCCTCCCTGTAGCCGTGAACATGGAGCATCTTCAAAGGGATGTGGAGGAGACCGTTGCAAGGAAAAGGCTCTGCTTATTTGTTCTGTTGAGTTACTTTTTTCTTCCAGAGAGAAAAGATCTTTTACCCCAAGAGAAAAAGCACGACATGAAGGAGGTGCTGGACTGGAGAAAGGATGAGCTGAAATTTCTGAAGAGAGAGAAGAAATACGTGGACAGTCTCCTGAGGTTGTGTGAGCAGGTGAAACATCTGATAAAAGGTGATACTCCTCAGTGTTAACACAAATGACATTGAGAGGGCGCTGGGGGAGAGGGGTCAGAGGGGCGGAGAGTAAAGTAAACACGAGTCCCATGGCAGCCTCAGGGGAGGCAAGTCACACGCGCCTCCTTAATTCTTTTGGGATTTATCCCCATGCTCCCACATGGTGTGCTTAGACACCCCCTTCACCATTCAGGCTGCAGCATCAGGCCCTGTGGAACAGGACTGGGTCTCTGTTTCTCCAGGCTCTGCACATGGATGCACCCCTTCCAGCCTCCCTCTGTTCCCAGTCCTGTCAGGATTTCAGTGCGCTCACCACTCAGGGTTCCGCGATCACATCTGTGTAAATACACTGTTCACAACCAAGCTGTGAAAGAGGCCGTCCTGGTTTTCTATCTCTTGCACCAGCTTTGTCGTCTCTGGAGTTAAAATTCTCATTTTCTCCTCTGCTTTGTTTTCAGTGTATTTGTTTTCATTCAACCCTGGGCTCTTGATCAACCGTCTGAATTTCCTCACAAAGCAATCAATCAGATCTTCTGGAAGGGTTCCCCCAGACTGCAGGGTTGTAATTCTAGAATCTTCTTTTGCCATCTTAGGGGTTTCCTTTATGTCTCTCCCCAGTGAGATCTATTTCCCAGACTCCGTGATTCCCGTCTCTCATGTCTGTTTAGTCGAACGAGTTCTCTGTTCCTTGCTCACCCCCGAGAGAGGAAACACGTCTCAAATCCTTGCACGTCCGAGGATGTCTGCCCTTGCAGCAGTGTAACTGCCAGCCAGGTGGAATTACACAGCAGAAATCCTGCAGGATCTCGGATGCGTTGCTGCACCATCCTGGTCACTGCTGGGAATTCAGATGGGAAGCTCACGACCGAGCCTGTGTGTGGGCCACGCGTACTCTCTCTGGAGGCTCTCCAGAGCTTTTTGGCCCCACTCTCCTGCAAGTTCGTAACGATGTGCCTTGGTCAGGGTTGGTTTCCGTCTACCACATTGGGCATAATAGGATGGGTCTTTCTGGTCCAGAAATCCACATCCTTGACTCCTGGGCACTTCTCCTGAGTTATTTAAGTGGTTAGTTTTTCTCTCAGGAAAATGTGCATCGTTGGGTGCTTGACCTCCCAGGGCGGCCATCAGCCTTCCCTAAACTTCCTCTTCTCTTGCCTTTCTCTTTGGTTTCTGCCCTGCTTTTGGAGAGATTTCTACAACATAACCATCAACGTTTGCATCGTGTTTTTCGTTTGACTTCACACAAATATTTGATTGATGGGAACAGCTTTTTCTCTGAATGACCTTTCTTTATACTACCTTGCTCTTATTCAGAACTGCGGTGTTTTGTTTTTCTGAGATTATTGACAGTTTTGGTTTAGAGGTCTTCCTTGTCATCGTTCCTCTTCTTCTTCTTAAGATTTATTCATTTGGGGGGCGCCTGGGTGGCTCAGTGGGTTAAAGCCTCTGCCTTCGGCTCAGGTCATGATCCCAGGATTCTGGGATAGAGCCCTGCATCGGGCTCTCTGCTCTGTGGACAGCCTGCTTCCTCCTCTCTCTCTCTGCCTGCCTCTCTGCCTACTTGTGATCTCTGTCTGTCAAATAAATAAATAAAAAAAAAATCTATTAAAAAAAAAAAAAAAGATTTATTCATTTGGGGGCGCCTGGGTGGCTCAGTGGATTAAGCCGCTGCCTTCAGCTCAGGTCATGATCTCAGGGTCCTGGGATCGAGCCCCGCATCGGGCTCTCTGCTCCGCAGGGAGCCTGCTTCCTCCTCTCTCTCTCTGCCTGCCTCTCTGCCTACTTGTGATCTCTCTCTCTGTCAAATGAATAAATAAAATCTTTAAAAAAAAAAAGATTTATTCATTTGTTTGAGAGGGAGCGAGCAGGGGGAGGAGCAGAGGGAGAGAGCGAGGACCCCGAACACACCTGCTGAGCGCAGATCCGAGGGGGCTGGATCTCAGGACTCTGAAACCAAGAGCTGGCACTCAACGGACGGGGCCGCCCCGGCCCTCCTAGAGGTTTTCCTTGTCTTTTACTCCCAGAGCTTCCTGTTTCCTCCGAGTCTTCTTTATGTTGCTCTGTTTCCATGTTTGTCTTTCACATGAGAGATTTATCACGTATGTCTGGGAATTACTTTGCTCTCTGTATGGAGAGGGGGCCCAGCAAACCCACGGAAGACCTTGAGGGTGGTGCAGCTGGTCCTGCGGTGGACAGGTCTTCTCTGGGGCTGGCCAGCCTTGCGGTCCCCAGCTTGGCGGCCACAGAGCGCCTTCCACATTAGCAGCTGTCGCTTGCTGGGGTGGAAGGAGTGGCTGGCCTGCTATCTAGAATGGGGTGGGCAAGAAAGTCGGACCTCTTCTCCTGCCTTTCAAGCCAGGCCTTCTCACTTCTCACCAGCTCCCCCCCTCCAGCGGCCATATGACCGGTGTAGATGTTGCTGGAAATCCTGTGGCAGGAACCTGGCTGAGTCCTGGCCTCCCCGCTGCAGCCTGGGCTTCCATGTCCGGGGGCCCAGCTTGACCTTCACCACTGCTTTACGACTCCTTCCCTGCTCTGGCTGTCACATCTCATTTTCTGCTCTTCCCAGCCAAGACCGTGTCTGTTCTGGCCCTGGAGTGCAGGATGTGGGGAGGGAGTGAAATAGGCAATGTCCACACTGTCATCCCTGCCCAGGAAAGACCGTGCTTGCTTTGTTGTGAAAATTCATGAGCAAACTGGGAGTGGGGTGGGGTTTGTCAGGGAGACAAATGGCTTCTTAGTGAGGAAAAATGCCAGCAAATGTGTTTGTGTGAGTTTTCTTAGGAGCAGTGAGGAAGACAGTAAATATGGGGGAAATAAAATAAAATGGTGTGGTGAGCAGAGGTTCGACTTCTGACCTTCCTTTATGGTTTCAAAGTGGATCTGGAAGAGATGGCGGAAAGACACTTAGAAGATCTCAACAGTAAAGGACTGAGTGACGCCGTGACAGTGAGGTTGTCACTCAGCTCCCCGGATGTGAAGAGGACGACATATTACAACCTGAGCCCCCAAGTCCGGGAGATGGCCGAAAAGGTGGACCAGCTAAAGAAGAGCCACATTTTCCAGGTCTTCTGGGAAGACGCGGCCGAAATGCTGAGCGAGCCCGGGGAGGAGATGGAAAGGCAGACTCTTCAGGCTGAGGAGGCATATGACTGTCTGTATCTCCCTTGTTTAGAGAAGTTGATGAAACTGTATGAGGATCTGAGGTCCGGAGAGATCACCTTTCAGGAGGTTGACACCGTATTCAAGGATTTTGTGAATAGGTATAGCCAACTCACCTTGGATCTCCAGAGTATGTGTGTCCTGGACCCCAGCGACCGAGGGGACTGGATCAGGTGTCGCGTTGGGCAGATCAGGGAGTACCATCACCTGCACCAGGCTGTCGGCTCAGCCCAGGTCATTTTGAAGGTCAAGGAGAATTTGGGCCTGACCGGAGACTTCAGTGTTCTGCACACTTTGTTAAACTTTGTAAGTTGTTTACCAGGGACCCTTAGGGTGGGGGTGGGGGCTCCCATGGGCTCTCCGGGCTCTGGAGGCCAGACAGGATGGTTTCACAGCCCCCCCAGGATTTCTTGTTTGCATTTCACCTGATGCCTGATCATGCCAAGGGCTTCGTTCTCACCTGTTTATAGTGAGTTGATATGAGTGCTCCTGGCAAGTGAGCATTTTCTCAGGTTGGCATGAGAGTTGAGAATGTGGGAATGGGCAGTGACCCTCTTTTGGTAGCCAGGCATTTGGAAAGGGTCATCTGGTCTCATCAGGTAGGAGTCTGGAGAGGCAAAAATAAGGGATTGTTCTGGTCCCCTCTCTGTGCACATCTGCCAGGGCCGGCACGGGGTGGCGCACGGTGAGCCGCCTCTGCTGTGCCGAAGAAGCAGGTGCTTTGTTCTGTGTTTCTTCAGGTGGGCATTTATAAGGCACCCCACGATCTGTGGTGCGACAGAGACACTTAAAAGATGATGAAAATCAAACACAAAATTTGGAACGAGGCACACGTAGCCTCGGCTCCCAGCAGCGTGTTCTCAAATCGGTCACTGCTCTGGGCCTTCATTTCTTTACCCACCAAACGGGGAAGTAACAATGTGCACCTGGCAGAGTTCTTGTGTAAGTTGCTTCGTGGAGCGCCAGGTAGGGGAACAGTAGTTACTGTGGGCCGATGGGGAGACGGCAGCGAGGGCTCTACTGTTGCAGCTTCCGGTCAGGAGCTTCATGCACCTGCCTTTAGCTGCTGCAAGTCCAAGAAGGGCAGACCGGGGCCTTTGGGATGGTCGGCGCCACTGCTTGGACTCTAGGGTTCCAGGTAGCCAGGTTCAGCCCACAGTAGAGCTCTGTCTCGCAGACTGACAACTTCAACAACTATTGCCACGAGAAGCTGGACCAGATCAGCGAGCAGCTGATCCATGCCAAAAAGCTGCTGCAGGACATCAGTGAGACCCGGTGCCAGTGTCTGCGTGAGCTGTCGCTGAGCAAGGAGTTCATCCGCTGGGTCCAGGAGGCTCTCGGAGGTACAGCTGGTCATTGAGGTTGCTGGGAGAAGGGAGAGAGCGTTAAGAGGGCTCACGGGAGGGTTTCATAAATTTGCAGGCAGTCCCTTTGCTTGGACACATGCTGTGTAAAAAACAGACGCACTGTCTGCGTCCCTTCAGGATGTGCCGTGCATGCCTCATCGATTAGGCATCATGGCAGTATTTCATACGTTTTGGCATAAAAACTATTTCCTTCACTGCTTTTTGCCCTTGCTCTGGAGGCTTGTTGTGAATAGTTGGATATCATTTTCATACAAACTTACCCTCTTTAGCTTTTTCCTTTGGTTGATTTTAACTAGAAGACAAGATAAGCTCTTATCCACCAAAGAGATTTCATTACATCAGCTCATTAATGTTACGTGCATTTCTTTTTTTGGCCAAGAGCTTGGAAGCCTTTTTTGCCATGTGGCTTAGGTGCCTCTGGCGGAGGGGATGCATGGAGGGGGACAGAGAGGTGAGGAAGATAGGTGGAGGAAGCAGGAAGGGGCGGCAGCAGCTCTGGTGTGCAGGACGGGAGCTCATCTGGGTGCTCAGTACCCTCAATGGGGGGCTGCTTGGCCCACTCTGGGGCACAGCCTTTGGTTAGTAAGTCGTCCAAAGAGAATTAGCTTCATTTCTTTATAGTTAACTGGCAACATTGCATTTACCAGGTGAAATCATTTCTTTTCATATTAAATAGTGATGTTGGGTGGATCATACACGACAAAGTGCACGGAGGCCTTGTGCCATGTCTGCATGTTGCCGCTCTGTGAGGCCAGATGTTGGCCAGTGGCGTCAGCATCAACAGTGGAGGAAATGTGGCCCCAGATTTGTACTAAAAAACAAAAAGTGGATTAGGCCCTAAAAACCCATCACTATCCATTTATAGCCTAAGTGTTCTTGTTCGAGGTCTGAGTGTGGGATCGTCCTAGAGCCCTTGGGCACTTACCTGTCTCTCCTCACCCCAAGACATCAACGAACTAAAGGTGTTTGTGGACCTCGCCTCAATCTCTGCGGGGGAGAATGACATCGACGTGGACCGGGTAGCTTGCTTCCATGATGCCGTGCAGGGCTACGCGTCGCTGCTGTATAAGCTGGATGTGAGTGCAGGATTTGAGGAGTTCATGATACATCTTGAAGAACTGTGGAAGGCCCTGGAGAATGACCTGCACCTGCCCCGTAAACTGGTAAGTCTTCTTTCTGGCTTCATCTGAGCACACGAAGCTGTGCACAGGATCTCATTTGGCATCACAAGGGGCAGGACTACAGGTCACCCCACCTGTGTGGTCTATGTTAAAATGATGTTTGAGACCAGTTTTTCTTCGTATGTGGAACTGTTATCTTTTCCTTGTTATGGTAGATAGAAAGTGGGACTCAAAATTTCATGTAAATAACAGCAGTTTCCACCGTGCAAAACACACATGGAAAAAAGACTGATCTATGACCCGTGTTTCCTTTTGAATGGTGATATCTGTTACTTTTTACTATATATTTCTTGGTTCTTTCCACGTTTCCCACAATTGGCATGAATTAGATTTCTTTAAATAAGCTCTCCACACCCAACATGGAGCATGAACTCGGGACCCTGAGATCAAGAATTGCATGCCCCCCCGACTGAGCCAGACAGGCACCCCCGTAAATTCATTTTTTATCAGAGAAAGGAATGAACGTGTTAGTGTAAGTAAACCATTTGCACCGGGATCCACACAGACCCCTACCATGTCACGTGGCTGGCACACAGAGGTGATGTCCAGCCAGATCCGCCAGAGGGTGAGGGCGGAAAGGAGAAACAGGACCGGGTAGAGGGGTCTCCACTTCCGCTGCTGGAAGCTTGCGCCTGAACAGAAGTCTTTGCTGTAATCGCTCCCAGGGCTTCCATTTGGAGCTGGGGTCCCCAGAAGCACACTTAGAGTGTAAGGCCACACTGCCCTGCTCTGTCCAGCAGTACCCCCACCTGCGGGCCTGGCAGCATGAAGCCCTCTCAACTGTTCTGTCCATGTGCCCCCGTGTGCTAGCCAGGGCAGTGGCCATTGGTCCCCACCAGACAGCCTGTTATGTAAAGGGCAACACCATGGGACAGTGACCGGGAGGGCTAAGTGAGAGGACAGTGGGTGAGGAAGGCCTCCGCTGCGGGCAGAGGATGGGGAGGGGGAACTTGCCCCATGGGGAGCAGAGACGGAGCCACAGGAAGAAGGGCAAGAAGGTTGCTCATACCGTGGCCTATTTCCCCTCCTGTTCCAACAGCGCGACTCTGCCAGGAACTTGGAGTGGCTGAAAACTGTGAAGGAAAGTCACGGGTCGGTCGAACTTTCCTCCCTGTCATTGGCAACAGCCATCAATGACAAAGGCGTCTATGTGATCAGGGCCCCCAGGGATAGCCAGAAGGTGAGCCACCCTGCGTCCTGGTACAGCTGTCAGTGGTGTGTTCAGGCTGCCGCAAGTTGGGGTGGGGGTGGGGTTCTTCTTCCACAACAGTGACCTCTAAGCGTGCACGGTTCCGTAGATCTCCCCAGACACGGTTCTACAGTTGCTCTTGCCGGAGAGCCATGGAGACCCTGAGGAGGCGCGAGTCTACTCTTTGGAAGACCTCAAGGAGCTTTTGAATAAATTGATGCTGATGTCTGGCAAGAAAGATCACAGGAACGTTCAAGTAGAGATATTTTCCAAGGTGAGGACTTGTGATGACGTTGGGACCAAGCAGATGTCTTGAGCTCATGTTTGGGCAGAGGACTGTCACTGCCCAGTAGCCAGAGAAAGAAGGGTTTGACTTTGGATTAGTTGTTAGGAAGCACTCTGCTCTAAATCCACGGAGCGGGGAGCCAGCGTGTCTGCAGAATGAAGTCACCCCAATTCCTGACCCCAAGAAATGCCCGAGCTCCAACGGGCCCTTTGGTCGGTAGTCCCTTCTTAAGATGCTCAGACCAGATCGTTCTTAATCCTCCACATCACGGGGAGATAACTCCATGGGTAGGTCTTAGAAGGAGACTCCTCTTGTTCCGTTTACTCTAGAAGTCAGCAAGAACACGCCAAGACTTAAAGATTTAGCTAGTCATTCTTCACTGAAATCAAAAAGTAACCATGTCGATAAAGGAATATCTGTGTACGTAACTGTCTCTGGACTTTGTTACGGGTGTTTTCTTTCGAGGTCGTTTGTACTTTATGATGACATCCTTTAGCCTTATCAGAGAGTCCTGTGGGAGGCGTTGATATAAATCAGGAAATAAGGCCTCTGTGATTACCCCGTGTGCTCAAGGCCACCTAGGGAACCAGTGGAAAGACATTATCCCAAGTACTTCAGGTCATATTTCTGTTTGGGTCTTTCTGGACGATTGTGTGACCTCTGACGCACTCCGTGGCGTCTGCCTCCTGGTTCCGTTTGCTACAGGTGTTCTGCAGCGTGCAGAGGCTTGTCCAGGCCTTCATAGCCCTTTACTGTGCTGGAAACATGTTGTTCAGGGCCTGGGATGCCGAGGTGTACTGCTCCCCCCAGCACAGTGTCTCCATTCGAATGGATTTCTGCTTGACGCCCGTAAGCCAGCTCAAGGGCAGTGGCCCGGTGGCCACGCTGTTGGAGGCCGTCAGCAGAGAGATGGAGTGTTTCCTGGATCACTGGAAGAACTTCGTGGCAGAGAAGCGGGCCAAGTACTTTTATCTCAACTACTACACCGCCGAGCAGCTGGTGTACCTGAGCACAGAGCTCAAGAGACAGACGCCAAGCGATGCCGCTGTCACCATGCTGTCCTTCATCAAAAGTGGCTGCACCCCGACAGATGTTGCGAAGGCCCTCGAGGGGCCCGATGGTGAGGCTGCCAGGCACCACGAGAGGACAGTGGTTGAGAAATTGCGGCGTGAGTTCAGCCTGGTGGGCAAGCTGAAGGCCGTCCTGGAGCAGTCCATGGTGTGCATGAGTGCCTTCCTGCCCCACTCTCTGGACCTGGAGACCCTCGGCCGCTGTCTGGACCACCTGGGCTGGATGAGTGGACGTCCCGTGATGCGGTTCCTCCCCAATGGCCTGCACGTCGGCCAGCCCAACCTCATCGTCTGTGGCCACTCTGAGGTGCTGTCGGCCGCACTGACCATCTACATGCACACCCCGCATCAGCCGCTGCCCACCTTTGACGAGGTACTGCTCTGCACCCCGGGAACCACGTTTGAGGAAGTGGCCCTGCTCCTGCGCCGCTGCCTCACTCCAGGCTCCCGGGAACAGGGGGTCTATAGCCTGCTGTATGCGGACCTGCTGAGCTATGAGGTGGCTTGCCAGGTGGAGGCGCTCTTCCTGACCCTGTGCTCACAGCCACACCGGGATGACTTCCAGCTGGTGATGATCTGTGACTCTGAGCGGGAGCATTGCCACCTGCCCTCGGCCTTCAGCCAACACAAGGTCCTTGTCACCCCTCAGAAGCCCCTCCAGGATATCCAGGCCTACCTGGCTCATCATTTCCAGGTCCCCAAGCACATGCCGTCAGCTGCCGACGTGTTCCGCGACCGGATGTGTGTGGGGATTGTGGCCTCCAAGCGAGCAGGCGTTGGTAAGGACAGTTCCTGGGGTGGATGGGCCCCTTGGGTCCCAGGGACCATTTGATGTTCAGTGTTCAGTGATGTACAAATGGCACAGGTTCCGATGCCGTATTTTCCCATTTATGTCCATGAAGTACCTTGGGATGACGTTCCCTATCTTGCAGGGGCAACTCAGGCAGAGCCCTCTGTAGGAGGAAACTGAGTCTCAGGGAGGTTTTGATTCTCGGAAGCTGTAAATCAGGGCCCATGCTGGAATGCGACACCCTTCTCCCTGGGTTTCAGGCTCAGGCGAGTCCAGGGAGCCAAGTCACCTTCCTCTAAACAGGCTTCTCTGAAGCTCCCTCTCTATTATTTTATTTATTTATTTATTTGACAGAGAGAGAGAGAGATCACAAGTAGGCAGAGAGGCAGGCAGAGAGAGAGAGAGAGAGGAGGAAGCAGGCTCCCTGCTGAGCAGAGAGCCCGATGCGGGGCTCGATCCCAGGACCCTGTGATTATGACCTGAGCCGAAGGCAGAGGCTTAACCCACTGAGCCACCCAGGCGCCCCGCTCCCTCTCTTTTAAACTCTGTTGGCCACTTCAGGGTTGATGTGGATCTTGAGAGCAGAGGGAGGTGTGATTGCTTTGTCTTGAGAAGAAATAGATGCCCCTTGACTTCCCTTCTCTTGACTTTATCCCCTAAACAGCACAACCTTCTTTGCATGGAACACCTGTGCCTCCCCTCCCCCGGACATGGGTGACACAGCCGCTGTCCTTTGATTCAGATGGCCACCATCCATTCCAGGGCATGGCAAGGATCTTGAGCAGGCAGCAGCAGGGAAATTTGAGGATTCAAAAGTGTATTCTTTACCGTGATGTTACATCGTGTCGGTTCTGAATTTTGCAGAGAAATGACTTGTAATAAATCTGGATTCTCTTATTCCTGGGCACAGCCCTGGCACATGATTTCCATGTTTTATTTTATTTCATTGTTTTAAGACTTTGTTTCTTTGAGAGAGAGCATGGAGGGAGGAGCAGAGGGAGAGGGACAAACAGACTCAGCGCTGACCGAGGAGCCTGATACGGGACTCCATCCCAAGACCCTGGAATTGTGACCTGAGCAGAAATCAAGAGTCAGACGCTTAACCCACTGAGCAGCCCAGGTGCCCCCTAATTTCCATATTTTAATGTTACAGGAAAGTCTCTCTATGTCCAGAGATTACATGGCAAATTGAAAATGAAGCTCGGAGGCAAAAAAGTGCCCCTAAAAGTGATCCGACTAATCGATGCTCAGGTGGATGAGAACCAAGTGCTGCAGTCCCTCCTGCCTTTCCTGAAGGCTGAGCACCAGACCGGACCTGTGATCTTCCACTTTGACGTGACCTCTTCGGTAAGTCCCCCAGGGTTTCAGTTGATTGGTCGCGTCAGGAAAGACTCAGGCCCCATGTCTCGCGCTTCCTCCTTCCTGTATAAAGAATTTCCTCTTTCTATGTGATAGTCAGTATCGCTGTGTCCAAGGACAGAGAACAATGGTCCTCAGGGTTGGGAGACTGCATGGTCCTTTGTGTGACTGCTTACACACCCATGTGATTCTGTCTCTAGGTGCAGACTGGACTTTGGGCGTTCATTTTCAAACTCTTCATCCTACGGTACTTGATGGATATTAATGGGAAAATATGGCATCGGAACCCGTGCCATTTGTACATCATTGAAACCCTGGAAAGGACGCCAGCGCCGCCCAGGACGCCTTCAAGACGGGTGTGTGCCACAGGGCCTTTTCACGTGTCTGTGCCGGCACGTCCCACTTCTGCCTTCGCGAAGCCACTTTACAAGTACTTTTTTGATAATGTCTGGAATAAAAACACTCTTACTAGTTAGGAGTGTCTAGAGTTTGATTTGGGATTGATGCTGTTTGTCTGAGTAAGCGCTAGAGGCGCTCAGGACCCAGTAAATCCATCTGCGGGCACACACAGTCCGTCCCTAACGCCAGCTAAGACGGGGAGGAGGCTTTTGTCACATACACTTCTTAACAGAAGCGAGCCTTGTGCACACACGCACGCGCATGTGCTTAGGAGAGATTTTGTTTCAGGAGGGTGGGTGATAAGGACCTGACCGTGGAACCGGTAGCTCCCTTGATGCCCCATAGAGAGAGAGCAGCCTGAGCACAACGGAGTCCGCAGCAATGAGTTTGTGGAAAGTGGGATCTCAGAAAGGTCCTGTACACTGCATGTGTACAGCTAGTGTAGATCACGTGGAGGGTTAAAGATTTTTTAGGAAACGTAGTCATAACCATTGTATTCGTGTCTCCCGTTTCTAGAGTACACACACCCCCTACTTCAGTTTTCTCGATATCTTCCCAAGAGTCACCTGCCGGCCTCCCAAAGAAGTGATCAACATGGAGCTGAATCCCGAGGAGAGCTACAGCGATCCAGGGATGGACCAGAAAGCATTCCGCAGTGAGACTTTCCAGAGGCCTTATCAGTATTTGAAACGGTTCCATGAGAAACAGAACCTAGACATGTTTCAGTACCAGAAAGGCTCTGTGGAAGGCAATCCTGGGGAATGCCTCCAGTATTTCCTGATTTACTGCGGGTTGATAGATCCATCCTGGGCAGAGCTACGGAACTTTGCTGGGTTCCTCAATTATCAGCTCAGAGATTGTGAGGCCTCCCTCTTCTGCGACCCACACTTGATTGGAGACACCCTTCAAGGCTTCAAGAACTTTGTGGTCACGTTTATGATCTTCATGGCAAGAGATTTCGCCACACCGACACTTCATACGTCCGATCAGAGCCCTGGGAACTACGCAGTCCCCATGGATGGGGTCAGGGAAGAAGACCTAGCCCCTTTCACTCTCCGGAAGAGGTGGGAGTCAGAGCCTCACCCGTACGTGTTCTTCAATGGTGACCACACATCCATGACATTCATGGGCTTCCACATCGAGCCCAATGGGAGTGGCAGCCTTGATGCCATCGACCTCTCCAGTGGGAGAGTGATCAAGAACGATGTCATGGGGATGGAACTGTACCGGGGGTTGTTGCTTCAGAGGGTGCCTTTCAATGTTGACTTTGATAAGCTTCCCAGACATGAGAAACTTGCAAAGCTCTGCCTGGTGTTGGGGATCCAGTGGCTCTTGGACCCTGATGAAACCTATGAGCTCACAATGGACAATATGCTGAAGATCCTTGCCATCGAGATGCGGTTCCGGTGCGGGATCCCCGTCATCATCATGGGGGAGACTGGCTGCGGGAAAACCAGGCTCATTAAATTCCTCAGTGACCTGCGACGTGGGGGCGCCAAAGCTGAAACCATGAAGCTGGTCAAGGTCCATGGAGGGACCACTGCAGAGATGATCTACTCCAAAGTGCGGGAGGCAGAGAAACTGGCTATGTGCAATAAGGACCAACATCAGCTGGACACTATCTTGTTCTTTGATGAAGCCAATACGACAGAAGCCATAAGCTGTATCAAGGAAGTCCTGTGTGAT
The DNA here is from genome assembly GCF_922984935.1 of Meles meles. NCBI lineage: Eukaryota > Metazoa > Chordata > Mammalia > Carnivora > Mustelidae > Meles > Meles meles. The sequence goes on from NC_060083.1 coordinate 62,376,706, forward strand.
CGTACAGTGGGTGGCCAGCCCCTGGCCAAAGACTCGGGCCTGCATATCATAGCGGCCTGCAACCCTTACCGGAAGCACTCACAGGAGATGATCTGCCGCTTGGAGTCGGCCGGTTTGGGATACAGGGTCAGTGCAGAGGACACGGTGGAGAGGCTCGGCTCCATCCCCCTGAGGCAGCTGGTGTACCGAGTGCACGCTCTGCCGCCCAGCCTGATCCCGCTGGTGTGGGATTTCGGACAGCTGAACAACACCACCGAGAAGCTCTACATCTTGCAGATTGTGCAGAGGCTGGTGGACGCCATCAGGTTAGATGAAGACGAGACTCGCATGATCACGGAAGTGCTCTCCGCCTCTCAGGCTTTCATGAGGACCAGAGTGAATGAGTGCAGCTTTGTCAGCCTCAGGGACGTGGAGCGCTGTGTCAAAGTGTTCAGATGGTTTTACGACCACAGTGTGATGCTTCTGTCAAAGCTGGAGTCCTTTCTCCAAGAGTCCCACGTCAGCCAAACCAACGTGGAGAGAGATCCTGTCGTCTGGTCCCTGGTGCTGGCCCTCGGGGTGTGCTACCACGCCTCTTTAGAACGGAAGGAATCGTACTGGAAAGCCATTTGCATTCTCTTTCCAGAACCATATAACGACAGCAAGATTATTCTGGAGGAGATAGCTCAAACACAGAGTCTTTTTCTAAATGGTGTGTCTTTAAGGAAAACCATCGCTAGGAACTTGGCTTTGAAGGAGAATGTCTTCATGATGGTTATCTGCATTGAGCTGAAGATTCCCCTCTTCCTGGTGGGGAAGCCCGGCAGCTCCAAATCGCTTGCCAAGACCATTGTGGCAGATGCCATGCAAGGCCCGGCCGCTCACTCGGACCTCTTCCGGAGCCTGAAGCAGGTCCATCTGGTATCATTCCAGTGCAGCCCACACTCTACTCCTCAAGGCATCATAAGCACCTTCAGGCAGTGTGCCCGCTTCCAGCAGGGAAAGGACTTAGAGCAGTACGTCTCTGTGGTGGTGTTGGATGAGGTTGGACTGGCAGAAGATTCGCCTAAAATGCCCTTGAAGACTCTGCACCCGCTGTTGGAATATGGGTGCATTGAAGACGATCCTGCCCCCCACAAAAAGGTTGGCTTCATAGGCATCTCCAATTGGGCCCTGGACCCTGCCAAGATGAACCGGGGCATTTTTGTGTCACGTGGCAGTCCCAACAAGAAAGAGCTCATAGAGAGCGCTAAGGGGATTTGCTCCTCAGAGCCCCTAGTTCAACAGAGAGTCCAAGGCTACTTTGCGCCCTTTGCTAGAGCCTATGAAACAGTATGTCAGAAGCAAGACAAGGAGTTCTTTGGCCTCCGCGACTACTATAGCCTCATCAAAATGGTCTTCGCCAAGGCAAAGTCTTCTAATAATGCGCCCTCCCCGCGGGATATTGCGCAGGCCGTCCTTCGGAACTTCAGTGGCAAAGATGACATCCATGCTCTGGACATTTTTACAGCCAGTTTACCTGAGGCGAAGTGCTCGGAAGAAGTCAGCACCATGCAGCTGATCCAGGAGAACATGTACAGTGACCTTCAGAAGGCGTCGGGCAAGGAGCTGGACGGCTCCGAGTCCCGCTACCTGCTTGTGCTGACCAGAAACTACGCGGCCCTGCAGGTCCTGCAGCAGACGTTCTTCAGGGAGGACCAGCAGCCAGAGATCATTTTTGGCTCCAGCTTTCCCAGGGACCAGGAGTACACCCAGGTCTGCAGAAATATCAACCGAGTGAAGATCTGCATGGAAACGGGCAAGATGGTGGTGCTGCTCAACCTGCAGAGCCTGTACGAGAGCCTCTACGACGCGCTCAATCAGTACTACGTCTACCTTGGAGGCCAGAAGTACGTGGACCTTGGTCTGGGGACCCATCGGGTCAAATGTCGGGTTCACCCAGACTTCCGCTTGATAGTCATTGAAGAGAAAGACGTTGTCTACAAACATTTTCCCATCCCTCTCATTAACCGGCTGGAGAAACACTATCTGGATATCAACACCGTTTTGGAGAGATGGCAGAGAAACATCGTGGGAGAGCTCAAGAACTGGGTGGAGAGATTTGCAGCTGTGAAAGCGGAGCATCTTGTGGCCGGACACAAGTACAGCCCCTCTGAGGTCTTCGTCGGCTACCACCCGGACGCGTGCGCCTCTGTGGTGCTCCAGGTCACCGAGAGGCTGGGGCCCCGCATCTTGACTGATGAACTGTACCAGAAGGTGTCTGAGGAGGCCAAGCTGATTCTGCTGGGTTGTGCCACGCCAGACGCCGTGATTCGGCTGGGAGCTAGCTCCCTGGGCCTGTTCGCCGCCCAGTCCCTGGCTCGAGAATACTACCACACGCAGCAGCATAACTGCTTTGCTGACTTCCTTCAGGCCCAGCTTCGCACCGCGGATCTGGGGCACCATGTGACCTTCACGGAGGTGATTATAACTTTACCGTTGTTTTCTTTCCGAGGCCTTGCATCCCTAGTTTCTAGAATTCGGGATTCTTTTCAGGTCGGTGTACAGGATTTATAAATTGACGTGTTTGGACTTCAGTGTCTCTCCATTAAGTGCAAGGAAACCCAGGCACTCACAAAAATGCAGTGAGAGCAAGTTTGGAGTGCCTCTTACTGTGCAGAGCTGCGTGGTGGTTGTAGCACCGTGTCCAGTGTCCACTTCAGCGAACGAAGCGACACGAGGGCACCGAGGATATAAAAATGCGTCGGCACCGTTCTTGGCCTTGGTCCACATACAGTGTCAGACTCGTGAACGGGTGCCGTTGGCATATACCACAGGGCTATCCGTAGGGGCAGAAAGGAGCAAGGCACATCAAGGTATGAGGTCAGAGGACCCTCCAGCCGACTGTGAAATGCGGCTGAGGAAGTGTCATGGGCAGAGGTCCCTCCTGGAGAAAGGTGTCAAGGTGAGGCACAGTGCCGTCTGTGCAGGAAACCAGGAACCGGCCGCTGTGCATGTGGAGCTCGAGGGTGCAGGGGCCACGAGTTGGGGATGACATGCCCTGCAGAGCCTTCATGGAGGGACCTCTCCGCGCTGCTGATGGGCTGGGTGTGCTGTCGACAGGGGGGAGAGGAATGCGTATGGAGATGGGTCCCGTTGCCTGGGAGAGGGAGAAGGCCAGATGGAAGACTGTCCCAGGAAGGGCAGGTAGGGAGGCCGCTGAACCACTTGGAAGTAGAGCCGCTGGGAGACGGAGCTGGGAGATAGCTCGTGAGCCGGCAGAGCTCGTGACTGATGCCGTCTGGGGGCTCTGGAGGACGAAGGGTCTAGGGATGACTTCCTGCAGTCGTCCTTGGATGACTGGAGGTTTGGTTAATGACAAGCCAGGAATGAGCAACACATATTGGTAAATTCCATTCGGGACAGACTCTGCTGCCCGTGGGATCCCGGCAGACACGTCTGTCATGCAGGTGGACATGGGAATCAGAAGCTCAGTGGCAGGGTCGGCCTGGAGTTGGGGGTTCAGGAGCTGTGATAGCTGCATGCCCATAAGGAGTGTTTTGGTTTGCTCTGGGCCGGTGGGGGGGAGTGATACAGGGTTACAGGAGAATTGGTCATAACTCGGGGGCGGAAAGGGCACCAGCCAGCTGCGCTCCATCCGGAGTATACAGAAGACTAGGAGGGAGGAATGGCATTTGTGTTGAGCCCCAAGGGGTCATCCGAACTTCTAGAAAGGGCTCCCCAGATAGGAAGGGACACTGCAGTCCAAGGAGATGTGAAGGCACCTGGTGGTAGGTTGGGTCTTTGCTCCATTACCTTTGGATCCCGTAGGTTCTGTCTGCCTCACCACTGCCTCATTTTTCAAAACTCCTCTGGGTTTGGGTGCTTTTCTGTCTGTATACCAACTGCACAGTGATGCTGAGCCCATAGAAGATATTTGCTCAGCATCCTCCTGTTTCTAAACCCAGCAAACCCGCAACCTCCCTTGAATTCTAGCCAATAATTGGCATTTCCTGACTTCGCAGATCACCACTTTCTCCAGGCTGCTCACCAGCCATGACTGTGAAATTTTGGAATCAGAAGTAACGGACGGAGCTCTGAGGCCCACGATCCTGTCCCTGCAGGAGTTTGATACCGAGAGCTCATTCCTCGGAAAAGTCCAGTGAGGCTCCCCCTTCCCTCCCCGTCCCCTCCACCCCCATCTCCGACTGCTTCATGCTTCACGTGCCTGACTGCGGGGGCCACCGGCGCCGTCGCCAGCCCTGGTTAGCGAACACCGAGGACACGTGGTGGAGAAGGATGGTGTCCCGTTCTCCCTGTGTCCTCTTTGTCTGTCCTGCCTTCTGCGTAGGCATCCTTCTCAGAAGCCAGCGCCTTTTTTCTCATTAGAGAAGCATTTACTGGGGTTTATGCACTCTCCACTGGCTTCTCTATCCACATAGACGAGAACCCCCACCTGAGTGATTCCCACCAATACATTCCTTCATATTTCCCGTCACCCCGGGAGTTTTATCACCCATTGTTTAGGACGGGCAATTTCTTTTTCCTTTCAGAAACTGCTTAAATAACGCAGCCAGATGCAAAATCCTTATCATTCAAACGAATTTCGAAGACGGAGTCCGTAGTGCTCAGCTCATCGCTTCAGCTAAGTATGTTTTTGTTGTTTTTCCCAGAAACTACCCAGAAAGCCCAAATTTCATTCAGGAGTTCCTGAAGAGTTTCTTCCCTGAAAACAGTGTAGTATTAGAATACACAAAGAAACAGAAATAGAACAGCTCTCGCTTTTCATTCTCTACAGATACGGGCTAGAGAAAAGGCTAAAACAAGGCAAAAATGGTAAAATGCCTAGAGGTGTAGATAATAGATTATTAACGGATATAAAAGAATATCCTCGGAACACATTCTCTACAGACGCGTCTCGGTAGTTATTAATTGGATGTTTTTATGGTATTAGTATAGCAGAAATCGGGTACTGTGTTCTCTTATTACTTAAGTTAGGGGAAAGTGATTTCTGGGCCTTTGAAGGCTTTGGAAGCCGTATCTCATAGTGTGTTTGTGGGTTCACAGAATCCTGTTTCTCAGGATAGAAAGCCCAGCCCGCCTCACCCAGAGCAGCCTCAGAGCAGGCCCATCAAGGGTTGCATAGGGACACGACACTTTAAAGCAGAGGGACACGGGAGTGGGGAAGAAAATGTTCCCAGTGGTACAGAGCTTGCCCTCTTCTCACAAGAGGAAACAGTGAGCATGAGGGTATGAAATTTACCTAGGGCGCCTAGGTGGCTCAGTCGGTGAAGCCTCTGCCTTCCACTCAGGTCATGATCTCAGGGTTGCGGGATCAAGTCCTACATCGGGCTCCCTGCTCAGTGGGGAGCCTGCTATTCCCTCTCCCTCTGCTGCTCCCCCTGCTTATGGTCAGTCTCTCTCTCTGTCAAATAAATAAAAAAAGCTAAAAAGACACAAGATTGAATCCGACCACAGGTAGGACACTCTTCAGCCACTTCACGACTTTGGTTTTGTTTATTTGCTTGTTTTTTTGTTTTGTTTTTTGAGTTGTTTTGTCTTTGTTTGTTTTAAAATAGGTATTCTTCCATAAATGAAATCAACAAGCTACAAGGCAATAAGGACCGCATCTTGGTCTATTTTATTACGAAACTGTCCCGGATGGGAAGTGGAACATCCTATGTGGGATTCCATGGAGGTAGGATGAAAATGTTAGTGAAAATGCTTACTTAGATCCCGTCTGAGTTTTTCCTGATTTGGTCCCATGATGTACAAGTCTGGAATTAGAACATTGATGTTAGTCTCCGCAATACTCGTTTCGGATTCGATGAGATTTCTTACCAGTGGTTATCGCGGGAAACACTTGTGTCTGGACTTGCTGCCCCAGCCTCTGGCTGCCCCTTCATAGACCGGTAGATCAACATTTGCTTAACCTCTGTGGGTCCTCGCCTTGCGTAACATGGACGACTCAGACGAGACCCTCCCAGCTGGCGCTGTTTCAGAAGCGCTGCCGCTTTATGCCTGTTTCTGGAGGGAGCAAAATAGTATTTTAAACCTCTTTCTCTCTTCCTTTTTCTTCTGAGAATTAAACCGACTAATGTTAAGAAAATTGGTACTTAAGAAATTGACAAATAACAGCTTGGGGAATGGGAAGCAAGTCTTGCCAGTTTCCCACACTCTTTACTAACTGTGATGCAGCAAGTATGATACAAAATGGAAAATATTCAAGAACCTTCAGATATCCTTTACAAAAAGGCAGTTCTCTTCGCTCTTATGACCAATGTTCGTGTCTTGGTCATCGGCATAGGTGCAGGGACAGGTGGTTTCTGTGTGGATTCCAGGCTTTGGGCATCAGGTACAAATCATGGAGCAGCAGTGAATTGAAACGTCAGGACCCGTGGTGTGTCCCTGCTTGTGGCTGACGAGAGGACACCAGGAAAGGCACGGGGAGACTCTAGATGGCTTTTACCCCCCCCAGGGCTGTGGCAGTCTGTGCACATTGACGATCTCCGGAAGTCCACAGTCATGGTTTCAGATGTGACTAAGTTGCAGGATGTGGCCATCAGCCAGCTCTTTAAGCCAGAAGAGAACCCTGAGTGTAAGTCGGGAGAAAGCATTTGGGGACGTAGGTGGGACAGCAGGACTGGTGGCCAGGGGTGCAGGGAGCTGCACTGCTGTCCCGTGAGGGCCAGGCCGTGCCCTTGTCCCCATTGCACCTGCCCCAGGCAGGTTAAGTCCACAGGCAACACCTGCTCCTTCCCAGGACCAGGCACTGGTCAGGAGTCCCACATGGCAAAACAGGTCTGCATGGACGCAGCAGGCTGTGAAGTGGGGGCGGGGGGGGTGTCTCTGCCATGTGTCACACTCTGGTCACCGGGGCCACACGTCAGCTATGCTTTGGATGTGGATGGGAACAAGTGTTGCCGCTGGCGGACCGCACAGACGGGGCCGGTTCGAGGCCTATGTGCTCCGCAGCCTCTCCTACGGGGCCTGCAGTGGAGGTGAGGGGCCGGGAGGCCTGTGGGGAGAGTCCGCGTGTCACTCCCATCCCCAGTGGCTTCACTATGCGTCTCCTGCAGCGGAGACAAGATACGGGGCTGGAGACGGCCAGATGGAGGCAGAGGAAACCCAGGCTGCCAGGTCAGCGGAAGCGGCAGCGGCAGACTGGGAAAGGGAAGGCTCTGAGACGCTGGCCGGCACATGTGCTAAGCGAGGCAGGAGTGAGGTGAGTTCTGGCTCTTCGTTCGTGGGCCTCCCAGAAGGCCAGGCTACCCCGCAGGCAGCCTCCTTCTGCTCACCTTTGGAGTCGAGGCCCACAACCAGGGCAGGGCTCCCCATGGCGGAGTCCCCCAGCAGTGGCCCTCAGAGGGGCGGGGGTGGTGTGGGGCCAGGAGACCTTACCATCCCCGCCACACACACACAGATCCTGGACACCACCAGCCTGCTCCAAAGCTGCATCCAGGGCGCCGTGGGCATGCTCAGGGACCCGGAGGAGAGCTGCCCGCGCGGCATGCGGAGAGTGGAGATTCTCCTCCAGCTGCTGAACGAGGACGACGTGGAGAAAGGTACAGGGTCCTGGGGCCACACACAGGCAGGCTCCCCTCAGGAGTGCCCGTGTGACACACCCAGGACGTGGCCCCTCTGCCCTTCTGCAGCTGCGTTCCTGCAGGCATGCAAGGCGCGCCTCTACGCCCTCCTCAAGCAGCAGGAAGAGAATTGCTTCTTGAACATGAAGGAGTGGGTGTCGAGGGAAGCCTCGAATCAGGATGCTCTCCAGGAGGCAGGCACATTCAGGTACCGGGATGAAAGGCATCCGGGGGCCGTGATACGATGGTGGGGCAGGAGCGCCCTGGCCGTGGATGGTTTGGCCACCCACTTCTTCCTAGAGCTCTGAGTGGTTCAGAGTGGTCATGTGTCTTCTCCGAAAGATAGAGGATGGTCTGGGTGGTGGTACATGCGGTTTGCTAGACTCTTCTCTACTTTTCCGCATGCTTACATTCTGTCCTAACAATAACAGAACCAGAACACCTGCTCTTGCGGGATGTAAGCACTGGCCGGCATGGCCGCCCGTGGAGGTGGCTGCTGTTTGAGGCTGTGGAGGTGGTGCTAGGCAGGGAGGCAAGAAAATGCTGTCCCAGGCCTGAGGTTTGGTTGAAGTTCCGTGATGATCATAGGCATCCGACCTGGGAGTGTTCATTCAGTGGCATGGTCTTTTTTCTGTAAAACCTGACCGTTTTTCAGGACCAAGTGAGCCAACCCATGTTGTGGGGAGAGGTGGGATGCTGCGGGTTCCCCCAAGAAAGATCCGGCCCCCACCTTGTCCACAGAGTCTTTGTAGGCTTGTGACAGTCACACTGTCACTCCTGAAGGAACGTTCAGCTCACCGGAAGCCTCTCCCAGCCGGTCTTCCCTGCCATGATCCGTGTGGTTTCAGGGACACAGCCCTCCTACGCTGATGCAGGAGGGCAGTGTGGGCGCCCCCGGAGTTGAGTGGGAGGTGTGAGCTTGTCAGTGTTGGTTTTACTGCTGTGGGTGGGGGTTTCTGCTTAAGTTTCCTTCCTTAGTTACCCGTAGTGTCTTTCCTACTTACACTTTCTGAGTGAGGAATTGTAGAAGATCACACATGAACCTAGATTCCTTCATTCACTCCTTACCGTACTGCTAAGTACTTAATTTCGCATTAGTACTCCTTGAAATCTGTTTTGGGTACACACTTGACAGGTGTTCCAAGAAGCACACACGTGGCCCCACTTCTGATTGCTGTGCCTTTGGCTGTGGCGTTGGGGCTGGCCCAGCCCTTAGCAGGCACTGGTACTCTCTGAACACACCTTCGTGGAGGAGTGTTCAGGACCACACCTGTAGCTCCCCTATGTCAGCCGTCGGGCAGGCTCCAGAGCCTGCTAGCCCACTCCCAAAATCTCTACGCCCGTCTCTCTTTACCATCCACGTACCTGGGACCTATGTCATTTGCCCTCTCGGGATTAAAATCCAAGGTGTGATAGTCCTGGTTGTTCCTGATGTCCGAGGTCTGCATGCCTGTCCAGGGACACCTTCCTGCGTGCCCTACAGCCAGCTTCCAGCTGTCACCCTGCGGCCTTCTACGCTTCCCCGCTATGCGCACATTTCCCTTCAGTCAAGGGCTCTCTGACCATCAGCATGATTTGTTTCCTCAGTAGATGCTTGTGAATTCTTGCCCGTGAATTCACTCTTCAAGAAGGAAATCATTGTTCTTTCTTCTTTTCAAAATGGGCCTGAATTGGTCTCCCCGACATGAACGAGCCGGTAACAGATGTCTTACACTGGGTTACAGAGTTTGTGATTGTGTATAAACATTGTGATAACAGTGAAGGATAGCGTAGTTCATAGAAGCGGAGAAGTGTCCCTCTGGACGTAGAAACACTCAGACCCCGTGTGTCCAACCATCAGCAAGAGCGACCTTCTAGAGAAACAGCTACTTTCCTGTTTCCCTTGACCTGGAACACATTTGTTTTGTATATAATATAGCTTTGTATATAATATAGCCTTTTATATAATATAGCCTTTTATATAATAAAGCCTTGTGCTTTATTATATTCTCTCTTTAACTGTTTTTTTAAGAGTAAAATTTATTTTTTCCCCCAAATGCACATGGTCCCTCTTCTTGTAGAGCCTGGAAGACTTGCCCTGGGAAATTAGCTGTATGACAGGGTTCAACAAATGCTACTTGGCCTTTTTAGGGAGCCGATGACCACTTATTCCATGTAGATTAAGGTATATTCTGGTCCTGCCTCCAACCTTAGATGTTTCTATCTGTGAGTTTTTCTTCGAGTACTTACAGACACCGGCAGTCTGCATTTACCGCCCGAGCCGTAGTGTGGAATTGGGAGACCAGACGCGTTGTTCCGGCCTAGAAGGAACCGGATGTCCGAAGGAGGCAGGGCTCCTGCAGCAGTCTGTGCTCATGGAGCTGGAATGAGATCCCCTCTCCCCTGCACTGCAGGCAGACCCTCTGGAAGCGGGTCCAAGGTGTGGTGACCCCTCTCCTGGCGAGCATGGTCTCTATCCTGGACAGAGACAGCAATCTCGAGCTACTGATCAGGCCGTACTCTCCTTCGTGGACAAGAGATCTTTGGATGTTTATTTTCCAGGACATGAAGCTTCTGAACATTCCTCTTGTGACAAATGATACGAGGTAAGTAGGAGAGTTTCATTTTGTGGAAAGGGAAAAAAATCGTAACACAGCGAAAGTCTTCATGTGTTCTTCCAAGTAATTGACAAAGCATAGGTTTCCATTTTGGAATCACATTTATTTTTTTTTTAAGATTTTATTTTTACATACTCTCTGTACACAGCGTGGGGCTCAAACTCACAACCCCGGGATCAAGAGTCTCACAGTCCATCAATGGAACCAGCCAGGCGCTCCTGAATCACATTTATTTTAAATGCGGCCTCCTTTTGCAGCCTGAGGTTTTGCAGTAACAAAGGGGAGTTCTGGAAAGTTCTGAGACATCCTGGTTTCATTCCCCTTCCTAATTTCCTTGCTTCCAGAGCACCCACCACAAATAGAATTTCCAGCTTCAGCTTTGTCTACACCAGTGAGGCCGCGCTTTGGAGAGCTGTTGGATGCGTGCGGCACTGCCTGTCCCTCATTCTGTGGCACGACCCACGCGGCCCACCCCGGGCCTGCCCTTACATAGCTCTACTCTCAGCGGGCCTCCCAAGAGCTTCCTCTTGGATTTCGGGGGCTTCGATTCTATAGTATGGGCGAATAAAGAGTCTACGAGTGACTGGGGTTTGGATCTCCAGTGGGAACGCTTATTTAGAAGACAGGACGCTGTGGACCATGATGGAAAGGGTCGCCTCGGACAGGCCATGTTCTCTGTGCATAGGTGGAGGACGAGGGTAGGTCCAAGCACCGCAGACGTTGGGTAGCCCGCTTGACTCTTCCTGGCCTTGGTGCGTTTCTGTTTGTCTGTGAGGCAGAGGTGATCTGTGGATGTCCTGGGTTCCTTTGCAACAGAAGCCCTGAGCTGTGAAAGGGACCAGCAGGTTGCCTCTGAGGCCTTTTAGGCACACCTGCCGTCGAGCATGGAGAGGAACTGGCAGCGGTGTGGGTCTCCTGCTTTGAGCAATCGCTCACTGATCCTGTCCTTTGTCCTCCTCTGCCCGGCTCAGGTCTAAAAGTGAGATACCCTACATCACAGTGCAGAATGGTATGAGCCCTCCCGAGGGTGTGTCCAGTGACGTCCCGTTCTCCTGGAGAATCAAAGACTATCTGGAGGAGCTGAGGGTCCAGGCTCAGTACGTCACCGGAGCCGAAGGTGAGCCAGGGGTGTGGGGAAACAGGACGTGCTGACTCGCCGTCATAAGCCATGGAGGCTTCTGGATAACTAGCGTGCCAGCACTCAGGAGATGTCCCTAGGTGAGCCTTTCCCAACAGCATCAGCAACCAGAGTGGACTCAGCTCCTCCAAACTGAGCGGTCAGTGTCCTAAACCACAGGGCTCTTTGCTCTGCTCTCACAGGCCGAGCAGCTTGGCCTTAAGTGTCCCAAGAAATCTGGGGATAGTGCATACTTTTGCAAAAGTCATCTTTCGTACATGGGATAGTCTTTTCAAAGTTTACTTATGGTATTGCCTTTGGAAAAAGTAGGTCAAGGGGTACCTGGGTGGCTCCGTCAGTCAAATGTCTGCTCTCAGCTTAGGTCACGATACTGGGGTCCTGGGACCGAGTCCCACACCGGATTTCCTGCTCACCGGGGAGTCTGCTTCTTTCTCTGTCTCTCTCTACCACAACCTATTCCTCCCCATTGCTCATTCTCTTTCTCTCAAATATGTAAATAAAAGCCTTAAAAAAAAAAAAAGGTCAGGACTCCTGGGTGGCCAGTCATAAGCGTCTGCCTTAGGCTCAAGTCATGATCCCAGGGTCCTGGGATCAAGTCCTGTGTTGGGCTCCCTGATTAGTGGGGAGCCTGCTTCTCCCTCTGCCTTCCGTTCTTTCTTCTTTTGCTTTCTCTCTCTCTTTCTCTCTTCGACAATAAATAAAAATCTTTAGAAAATAACAACAAAAAAAGGGGGGGTTAAATATTTGAGCACGTTACTTCTCTGGGTACACATTCTGCCACTGGCTCTGAGCAAACTGAAGCAGTCTCTATCCTGAGGAAAGAGTACTTCTTTTTCTCGAGGCCGTGTCCTAACTGACCGGGCTTTCCTGTGATAGCGTGTGCCCCAGGGGCCAGCGCGCCTGCACTAGGGGCAGATCTTTCTGGTGTGAGCAGCCTGCGAGCCCAGCCCCTGAAGAGCAGCTCACTTACTCCTCATCCACGTGGGTCCTGGGGTTCCTGAAGCACATTATGGTGCTGGCCATAGAGCCCGGTTTGCTTTAGGTCGTTTTATCCAGCTCGAGCCAGCTAGGCTGTTTGTGACAAATCTAACCTTTGTTTCTGGTACTCCACTGGGAAAACATCTAAAACGTCTAAAAACATCTGAAATGAAAGGACTGTCAGATCCTGCCGCTTGCCCCCCGTGGCCGAGAGCCAGCGTTTGGCAAAGCCTTACCTGCTGCTGCCGTTCGCAGCGCTGCCCTTCCCTTGGAGACGCGGCGGATTCTGATCGCAGGGCCAGAGTCACACCTCACGGTCTCCCTCCAAACCCTTCTTGGTTCTCCTCTGCAGGAACGTCGAAGAAGTTAGTGGAAATCTTTGAGCAGACCCCGCTGGGCAGGTTTTTTGGGCAGCTCGGTGCGGAACAGCAGCGGGAACTGTTTCTGTGCTACATGAAGGACTTCCTCCTTCTGACCATGAGAGCGTCCACTCGGGAAGAACTGGAGGTCAGTGCTGGGTCTCGGGCGGGGCGGTGACGATGTCACAGGGATGGGGGTGAGCCGTTCTTCCACTGCTGAGTGTGCTTTGACCCTCAGCCCCTCCGCCCCGGGGTCCCCAAACCACGGGCTTTTCATTAACACGAAGAAGACCTCCGATTTTCCTTTAATGCCTTGTTTTTAAATGTGGAGTTTCTCTTGAAAAATATTAGGTGAATTTAACTGACTATTACAGGTAATAACAGTAATGGAAATTTTAGTGGACATTTTGATACTTTTTTTTTTTTTTAAAGATTTTATTTATTTATTTGACAGAGAGAGAGATCACAAGTAGGCAGAGAGGCAGGCAGAGAGAGAGAGAGAGAGGAGGAAGCAGGCTCCCCATGGAGCAGAGAGCCTGATGCGGGGCTCGATCCCAGAACCCTGGGATCATGACCTGAGCCGAAGGCAGAGGCTTTAACCCACTGAGCCACCCAGGCGCCCCCATTTTGATACTTCTGACAACCGAAGGATTTCAAACTTAAGTACATAAAAAATGAAAATGACAAAATTTGAGGCGAACATATTTACAACCAGTATGATTAAGGGTCAATAAAACATTCTTGGGAATCTTGGGGCAACCGGCTGGCTCAGTCAGTGGAACGTGCAACTCTTGATCACAGGGTTGCTCAGGGTTGTGAGTTCGAGCCCCATGTTGGATGTACAGATTACTTAAATATACGAAATAAAATTGGGGGCCTGGGTGGCTCAGTAGGTTAAGTGTCTAACTCTTGATCTCAGCTTAGTTCTTGATCTCGGGGTCCTGAGTTCAGGCCCCACACTACGCTCCACACCAGATATACAGCCTACTTTAAAAAATAAAGTGAAATAAAAGATCCTTAGGAATCAATAAGAAAGTCTCCTTGGGTCATGTGTGGCTCAGTCGGTTAAGTATCTGCCTTTGCCTCATGTCATGATCCTGAAGTTCCGGGGTGGCGGGGGTGGGGGCTTGCGGGAGGGTCTGAGGGAAAGGGAGAGAGTCCTGAGCAGATTCACCCCTGAGTGTGGAGTCCGACACAGGGTTTGATCTCATGACCCTGAGATCACGACCTGAGCCAGAATTAGGAGTTAGATGCTTCACCAACTGAGCCACCCAGGAGCCCCAGAAGGTCTCCTTATTTTAATAAATAGGTGAAAGTTATATAAAGCAGGAATTAACAGAATAATTATGCAGAGATCTAGAAACATTAGAAATACTGGCCAGCCTCACTAGTAAGTCAACAGAACGTGACTGGCTTTTAGATACTGCTTTTGCCTGCCCACATGGCAGGACTGGTTTGTGACAAGGCCAGATGCTCTTCTGTGGCTGACAGTGCTGAGAACAAGCACGTGCTTCGGGAAGAGCCTGGAGGATGGATTAGGAACCTTAAACTATGAACTGGTGTTTGTGTCCCAAGAGCGTTACCAGATGAGGACATATATTTTATCCATAGGAATGTTCCTTCCAGCTTTGTTTTTTCTTTAAAAAAAAAAAAAAAAAAGATTTTATTCATTTATTTGACAGAGAAAGAGCAAGAGAGGGAACACAAACAGGGGGACTAGGAAAGGGAGAAGCAGGCTTCCCGCTGAGCAGGGAGCCCAATACAGGGCTTGATCCCAGGACTCTGGGATCATGACCTGAGCTGAAGGCAGAGACTTAACAACTGAGCCCATCCTTCTTACAATGAAGAAAATAGAAACAATTGTCCATCATGAAAGGTCAGGCTAATTAAATCACAGCCATCTGATTGTTGATTGTGATTGGCGCACACATTAACAACGGGGTTCTTCCAATGTGTTTAATGACAGAAATGTTCACAATGTGATATTAAGTGGGGAAAAATCAGAAATACACCATGGTTGTGATTTGAAGACCAAACGGGGGCAGGATTTGGGTATAAAATACCCAGAAGGGGAGACACCAAAAGTGCCCAGGGAAAGTAACTGTGCGTGGTTTTTAAAGTTCTCTTTTGTCATTTCTGAGCAGTTCAAATTTTCCACTGTGACAATATATCTTTTCTTTGCGTTTTACAACTGTACACTAAAAGCTTGTTTCTCATCCCAGGTTTTGCAGGCAGCACTGGGGTCCTGCCTCAGTCAGGAGCTAGCAGAGAGGCCAGAGGAAGCGGTCTCCTTACCGTGGGTGCACCTCACTTACCAGCGCTTCAGGGGCCGGCTGCAGAACTTGTCCAGAATCCTGACTGTCTCCCCCCAGATTCTCCAAGTGCTATTTCACAACATAACAGAAGGCACATGGAATGTCCGATTGGACGGACGTGAGCTGGTACGGCCCCTCGTGGGGACAGTTTGTGCTCAGAGTCAGGGCTTGGCCTTCCTGGAGCCGGTGGGTTGTGTTCCGGGGCCGCCCGGGATGGGAAAGCCCGGGAGCTGTGTTCTGCGCGGTGTGCCCGGGTAAGGTAGAGATGTGAGGAACACATCTGCCTCCTGCCTCCTAGGTCCCAGGACGAAAAAAGTTGAGGCTCCAAGCCTAGAACACGAGAACACACTGGGGTCACGGCCTGGACCTCTGGACTTAGCACTTAGGGCAGTGACAAGGGGTGGGGGTGCTCCTGCGTCAGGGGCTTGTTCTCTGTGCCCCCAGACTCTGGACGCACTGGCAGCAGTGGCCTGCACAGAGCTGCTGACAAGGGACATCCTGCAGCCCAGCCCCCAGGCGTGGCTGCAGATGGTGAAGAATCTGTCCGTGCCACTGGACCTCCTGGGCTCTGATGGATACCTGCGGAGCTGCGGGAGGCTGGCCACAGAGGTCATCAGGGTAGTCAGGTGAGACCAGCAGCCTGGCCCCCACCCAGTCCTTCCCCACATGCTTGCCCACAGCTGGCTGGGTCCCGGGCACGTGGGGTTCTCTGGCCACAGAAAGGGGTCCTCTCGCCACTTATATCACATCTGCTGAACCTTCTTCCGTGCCAGGCCTCAGGCTGATGCTGGAGACGCAGAGAGGGAGAACACATCCAGGGAGTGCTGGGGGTATAGGCAGGACAGAAAGGGGAGCTTGGGGCTTCACGGGAGAAATGCCGGCAGGAGGGAGCAGTGGGAAGGCGCCCCAGACAGGACAACGGGGACCAGCAGGCAGAGGAGAGGGGTAAGCAGTTAGTCTAGGCTTCCCAGCAAGGTAGGTCCTGTGCCGGCCTTCCAGAGCGAGGCAGCACTCACTCGGCACAGCCTGTGGATGTGGCCCCTGGGGCCCCTCTGCTCTGCAAATCGGAGGGAGGGCGGAGGGCACATGGAGGTGGCTGGGGGTCGGGAGCATGCAGCAAAGTCTTCCATCTGCCCTCACCCCACCCCTTTCGCGGATTCCGCCCCTCCCCTCCTCCTGGCATCTCAGATGCTGTTGTCCAAGCCCAGGGAATGACAGCCGTCTCTTACAGAACCCACTGGAACCGCATTTTCCCCCTGGCTCTTTTCGTGGAACACGTGCTGCTGGGGATCGAGAGCCAGATTCCTGAGCTGCAGGCACTGGTAACTAACTACGTCTTCCTGCTGAACAGGGTGAGTGCTTGGGCCGGTCCAGCTCAGCTGGTAGCACACACGAGCCTCTTTCCAGGACGCAGGACGCCAAGGCGTCATCGGACATTCATCCGCGGGGTGGTACATTTGCTTCCGGCTGAGAGTCGTACCTGGAAGTGCAGAGGCGCTACCCAGGCCTCCAGTGGCCTTAGACCCGCCCAGCCCAGCAGTCTGGCCCCCTCGCGAGGCCAGGTTTTCACAAGAGGGCCACTGGGCTCTGGGCTTCCAAGCAGTGGGTGAACCGAGGGAACGGGAAGCCCTGGGGCCTCTGCCACCTGCCACCCTTCATGAAGTCAGCGCCTCAGTTCAGTGCCCTGTGCCCACGCGCTCAGCACCGATGGCCGTTCAGCAAAAGATGGCCTCTGCCTCGGTTACCCCTAGAGCCTTGCACCAATGCATCTAACAGCTCTAGCTGTCCAGGCTCTGACGCACACTCCACGGAGCTGACGTGGATACCAGGAGCCAGTCTTCCTCCTCGGTGACTAGAGTGTCAGTGGCAGAACAAAACGTAAGGCTGCTTCTCACATGGTCCTGCGAGCCTGAGCAGTCCGGGGCGGCGGCAGGCCCCCTGTCAGGTGCCCCCGCCCCTCTGACTTGTCCCCTTGTCCTCGCTACACAACCTCCACCTTGTCATCTGAGAAGGCTCTTGCTTTCGTGTGCTGCAGGACACGACGCACGGCCCATTTTGAGAGCACAGGTCAGAGTCAGTTCACACCACTGTGAGTCCTCGCTCACCGTCCTGAATGTAGTCACAGCCTCACCTGGCTGCAGAGCAGGTGGGGACACCTCGGGCAGTGTAGTCATACGCCCAGGTAGACCTGGAGGTTCTTTTGAGGGAAAAGCGGAGAACTCTAGAAAAGGCTGGCGCTCCGCCACCCGGGGTCCAACTTGGCCAACCTGACCAACTTGACCAACTTGGCCAAGGACAGTATCCATGGCCCAGTTGAGACCTTTCTCCTGTGGTAAGAAATGCAGCCCAGCCTACGGTCTGGTCACAAAGCTCAGGGAGAGCCCTTCCCATCTCAGCTCTGCCTGAAGGCCACAGGCACAAGAGGGTCTGCCTACAGCCTGACTGCCCCAGAGTTATGCCCAGGAGGAAAGGGCAGGAGCCTCACTCTACCAAGTGTCTAGGCCTTGACCGGCAGTAGGGCACCCAATTTGATTTGCTTATCTCCCTTCCTTCCTCCCTCTTTCCAAAAAAAAGAAGGAAAAAAAAAATTGGGGGCCTAGGTGGCTCAGTCGTTAAGTGTCTGCCTTCGGCTCAGGTTATGATCCCAGGGTCCTGGGTTCTAGCCCCACGTTGGGTTCCCTGCCAGGCGAGAGGCCTGATTCTCCTCTCCCACTCCTCCTGCTTGTGTTCGCTCTCTTGCTGTGTCTCTCTCTGTCGAATACATAAAATCTTTAAAAAACAAAAAAAAGACAAGGACTCATGATACCCTTCTTCCCACACAGAGGTCAGCTATGGCCTCTCTCCGGTCTCTGCCCAGTCCCTGGCCACAGGTCCCAGGGCTTGCTCCATCCTTCCAGCCGGTGCAGTGTGGCTCCTGATGGCCAGGTGACCGGTGAGCCAGAAGAGAAGTTGTTAGGTCCCCACACGCCGGTATGCACACACACACGCAGGCTTTTGCAGGCTCGGTATGTGGGGAGGTATATAGGGCAATAACGTCACCCCAGAACTTACTGGGTTTCTGGATTGTTTCTTCCCAGTCAGATCCGGGTGTGAATGATCAGAGCCAGAGGTCTTCTCTCACACTTTTTCATACCTGAAGACTCTCGTCTTTATGGCCTCATGCTCTCCTTGTCCCCTCCGAAGCCAGCCTTGAGGCCACTCGCAACAAGAGGCCGGAGGGGGAAGCATTGCCTGCAAGGCTGGCTCCCATCATCCAGCTAGGAAGGAAGTATTCACCAGGCAAGGCCTGGGGTCCCAACTCATCTTGCGCTGGGGCCGTCTTTGAGAGCCTCCACTTAGTTCGCCTGCGCCAGCAGCTGCCAGGGCCTCCCACAGGACTTTGGCAAAAGCTGCAGAAAGATGGATATTCTGTTTCTGATCAAAAGGATGGGTGGATGCATGGATAGATGGATGGGCAGATGGACAGATGTAGGTAGGGAGATAGATTCTCTTGCCCTGTGACCTGCCTCTCATGGAGTCACACGGGACAGACAGTCTTACCAGATGTTGTGTGCTGATCTTAAAGTCATTGGCTTCCTAATCTGAAACGTCCCTGTCCTTACCAACAACCATCCAACCACTAGACTACTGCCGTTTTTTCACTGTGGTAAGATACACGTCACATGAAATGTATCTTTTTGAGCATCTTTAGGTGCACGGATTAGTGACATCAAGCATATTCCCACTGTTGTATACTTATCACATTGTCTCCAGAACTCACTTTTCTTGTGAAACTGAAGCTCTGTCCTCATGAAACACTGATTCCCCATCCCTCCTCCCAGCCTTGGTGCCCCCGTCCCACTGTCTGCCTCTGTGATCTGATGACTCTAGGGACCTCACACAAGTGGGATCCCCCAGTGCTCGTCTCTTTGTGAGTGGCTGGCTTCCCAGTGGCCTCCAGGTCCGTCCCTGTGGCAGGCGTCAGGATGTCCTTCCTGTCTAAGCCTGAGTCACGTCCGCTGTGCGTGCGGACCACGTTCCGTTCATCCGTCCGTCCACTGGTAGACGTTCAGGGTGTCTCCGCCTTTTGGCAACAGGGAGTAACGTGTACGCGTATCTGAGCCCAGGCTTTTGACTTTCTCGGAGATCTCCCTGGAAGTGGAATTGCTGGTCATACGGAGGGTCTGTGTTAACTTTTTCGGGAACCGCAGAACGGTTTTCCCCCGTGGCTGCGGCCTTGCGCTCCCGCCAGCCATGTGCGCCAGCCTCCGGTGTCTCCGCATCCTCGCCAGCACTTGCCGTGTTTCCGTGGTGTGGGCTGCCATGGCCGTCCTAGTGGTGGCAGGTGGCATCTCATGGTGGCTTTCATTTGCTTCTCCCTGGTGCCGATGACCTCGAGCCTGTTCCTATGTGCTTGTGGCCCATTTGTGTGTCGTCTTTGGAGAGAGGTCTGTTTAAATCCTTTGGTCCCTTGTGAATTAGGATATTGCTTAACAAATCAAACTTCGCGGGGTATTAAAAACATATCATTTCAGGGAGCCTGGGTGGCTCAGTCAGTTGGGTGTCTGCCTTTGGCTTGGGTTGTGGTCCCAGGGTCCGGGGATCGAGTCCTGCATTGGGCTCCCTGCTCAGTGGGGAGTTTGCTTCTCCCTCTGCAGCTCCCCCAGCTCATGCTTTCTCTTTCTCTCGCTCACACTCAGATAAGTAAATAAGATTTTTTTTAAAAAAACACATTATCATTTCAAAGTGAAATTAATCCTGGGAATTCAGAGAGAGCTCAAAAATCATAAAATCATAAATGTTATCAGCTATGTAACAAATTAAAAGTGAAACCTTAAATGCCCATTTCAGAAGGTACAGAAAAAGAATTTAATACAATCTATAATTTGGAAAAAAGTTACTTTTGGCAGACCAGGACGAGAAGGGGCATCTCTTTATGGCGATAATGCCCAAGGGCATGTAAAATATAAAGATATCTACTGCAGACACCATGCCTGAGCCCCAAATTCCAGAAACACACGCAGCTCACTCATTGTGTCGTGGCGCTGGAGATGTGCGCTTCCTAGAATCCATTGCTTCCCCTTCTAAATACATGCCGTAGAGAAACTTCCCACTGGTGTACTCAGGCGGACACATGGAAGGATACAGGGTGCAGAACTGTAATTGCAGAACAAAGGGAACATTCTAACTTGATTTTTTTTTTTTTTTTTTAAAGATTTTAAAGTAGGCAGAGAGGCAGGCAGAGAGAGAGGGAGAAGCAGGCTCCCCGCTGAGCAGAGAGCCCGATGCGGGGCTCAACCAGGATCCTGGGATCATGACCTGAGCCGAAGGCAGAGACTTTAACCCACTGAGCCACTCAGTTGCCCCCAAAGGGAACATTCTAGATGCCCATTAACCAGAAAACAAGTAACTGGCGTGTCCGTCAGTGTGCGCCGTACAGCAGCTAACTGAGTCATCTGGACCTACGGACAGCGTGACGTCACTGAGGCAAAGGCTGGAAACGTTCAGAGCAGCACCACGGTCTCTGTGCTCGTGTGTAAATGTAGCGGATGTGGGCGTTTGGGAAGGCGGTCCTCTGTGGGAGGGGAGGAGGGCCGTGTTTTCAGAACGGACACAGGAAGTCACAGCTGTGTCTGGGATGTTTTGTTTCTTTAAAAAATAACCTAAAACAAATATTCAAAAATGACAAGATTTCTTAAAGCTAGGTCATGGTCACACAGATGGTCATTATGTTATCATTTAAAGTTTGAAATGTCTCGGAGCGCCTGGGCGGCTCTGTCAGTGAAGCGTCTGCGTTCGGCTTAGGTCATAATCTCTGGGTCCTGAGATCAAGCCCTGCTTCGGGCTCCGTGCTTGGCAGGGAGCCTGCTTCTCCCTCTCCTTCTGCCTTTCCCCTCTGCCCATGCTCTTGTACTTTCCCTCTGTCTCTGTCTCAAAGAATTAAAATTTTTTAAAAAGACATTAAATAAATTGAAGTTTGAATGATCTCCTAGTGGGAGAAGTGTGAACCTTCTCAGAGAGAAGGGGGCAGAATCAGAAGTGGCAAATCCCATCCTCCCCGCAAATGCAGCATAATGAGAAAGGGCATTCGAAGCCAAAGAAACTGCTGGAAACAGAAAGGCCTTGCCCTATAGGCTGACCTGATGGTCCCACAGCCCAGCAGCTGGGGGGTACCTGAGACGTGCCCTGGGTTGCCCGGGGAAAGTGGTCTTGCTGGCTAACCTTTGCCCTTACTCATGGCTTGTCATCCTCCTGGTCGTTGCTCCTCTCTCCACCAGTATCTGCAGGATGACTCTGACATCAAGACATACAGGCCTTTTGTCGCAGTGATGCGTACTCTACGTGAGTGCAAGGACCAGGCCAGCAAGACCCTCTCCAGGTGAGAACTTTGCTTGGAGATCACCTTGGTGGGGAGCACTGCATGAGTGAGGTCTGAAGCTGCCTGTGGCCAGCTTCTCTGCTTCAGAGCTGGTGCCTCTACGTGGATTCTAGGGTTGAGATTCAGCCGTGCCCCATCTGCCTGGGGGACGCCCAGGATCCGGTCTGCCTGCCCTGTGACCATGTGTTCTGCTTGAGCTGCGTCAAGTCCTGTCTCACCCTAGGGCAGATGAGATGCCCCTACTGTTTAACAGACTTGCCAGAAGACTACTCTCTAGCTGTGTCCCAGGAGCACAGGTAAATCACCCTTTCTCTTCGATTTCTTCCCTTTTTTGGCAAGTACATAAACTACAGAAACATAAACTTGTTAACCTACTTATTAATATCAACTGTATTAACCTGAACGAACCTGACTTTGGAGCACCATCCAAGAGAGACCGCCACCTTCTTAGACCCCTAGTGTCTCAAAATTGTTCCCTCCAGAAGACACCCCCAAGTAAACATTTGGGAGGCAACACGGTTAGAGGAGATAAAGCAGAAAGTCCTCAATGAGATAAAAGCATCGCAGGATACCAGGGAGTTTAGGACACAGCCAGTTTGGCTCCAGAGACCTGAGGGCAAAGCTAGCTCCTATGTGGCCGCGTTCTCCCGAGCAGGGAAGGAAACGAGCGGAGGCTCTGTGGGCTCAGCAGCCTCCGGCTCCGCTGCAGCGATGGCTCCCCGCCTCCTGAAAGGGGAGCACAGGGCCAGCGCGGGGCGCGGGATCTTTGCAGGCTTCAGGATGAAAGGTCCCGAGGACCAAAGTGCTCCTAGAAAGACACGAGTCTGCGTCCCGGCAGATAGCTATGCCCCCTGCTCAGTCAGTGTAAGGGGATGGTTGCATCTTTTTACTGAAAAACACAGACCGCAGGTAAATCCCGAAGCGCTGCGCGTGCAGGAGCGCGCTCGGCAAGCCCGTTCACCGTGTGTTCCAACCGTCCCCAAGGGAGGCCGTCCGGAAGCATGCCTGCGTCCGGCAGCGATGCAACAGCTTCTTCCTGGACCTGGTCTCCACCGTGTGCTTCAGAGACAACTCCCCGCCGCAGAAGGAGGTGATCGACGCTCTGCTCGGTTTACTCTTCGTACAAAAGAAACTCTTAAAAGACACTTCCCAAAGTAAGTCGCTTGCTTCATGTAGACCTGAAAACGCACTTCCTCGTCTCGCTTCTTTATGACTGATGGGAACACGAGCCTCCTCTCTCCCTCTGGTTTAAGGCCACCGCGAGCACACCAAATCTCTGTCTCCGTTCGACGACGTTGTGGACAAGACCCCGGTCATCCGCTCGGTGGTCCTGAAACTGCTGTTGAAGTACAGGTGAGCACAGAGCCTGGGCTCTAGAACTTCTAGAACGCCTTGCCTCCTGCTTCCCTCCTCTTGGCCGCTGCTTTGCTGCCAAGCATCCCTGGCTGAACTGGTAGGTGGTTCACGGTCTTGGGCAGAGTTTCCAGGAGGGACCGCCTGTTTCTTTATCTGTACTGGTTGTGTGCTTCACCCGTGGGCACGTGAGTTCCTCATCTCCACAAGTTCCCCGTTAGCAAGGACGAAGCGGATTTCAGAGAGGAGTGAGGTAGTGTGACACGTGTGGGAATGTGGGCAGGGACCCGTAGTTCTGAGCCTCCTCACACAGCTGCCTAGTCCTGTGACCCGGGGGCTGCTGAAAATGTCCCCTCATCCTCGTGGTCCTGCATGCCTCCGACGTCTCGTTTCAGTGTTTCAGTTTCTCTGATCCCGTGAATGGACAGAGAAGTCCCTATGGTGCCAGTGCTCAGCAGTCTTGTCAAATTATGCTATTCTAGAAAATTCTTAGGGAGCTGATCTCTGTTCAGAGGCTTCTTTCTGAGGACACTGTGTATACTCGGCCTGTGCTCTGATCTGACAGCATTCTTTGAGGTGATGGCAAAATCAAGATGCTTCAAGAAATGCTCCAAAGGGGGCGCCTGGGTGGCTCAGTCGGTTGACATCTGCCTTCAGCTCAGGTCACGATCTCCGGATCCTGGGATCCAGCCCTGCGTTGGGCTCCCTGCTCAGGGAGCCTGCTTCTCCCTCTGCCTCCTGCTCCCTTTGCTTGTGCTCACACTCTCTCTCTGTCAAATGAATAAATAAAATTTTTAAAAATAAACAAGTAATTAAATATTTGCAGTAAGATGTTGTTAGGAACTGGTTGTACATATTTACGTGGTTATGTGTATATCTGTATAGGGAGATGGAGATGGATAGGCAGATAGGTAGAGAGATTCTCTCTCTCTCTCCCTTTTTGGTACGATGAGACCACCAGGTACCCTGTTTTTCTTTCCGTAGCTTCCAAGAAGTAAAAGATTATATCCAGGCTTACCTGTCGCTGTTGGAGGAGAAGGCCCTGCTCGCTGAAGATAAAACCGAGCTGTACATCCTGTTCAGCAGCTGTCTGGAGGTGAGCACGACGCCCCCAAACTCGCTGCACCGTGTGGTTGACTCTGTGGAAAAGAGTCTCTGGAAATTCGCAGGTGATTTTCGTCAGTGAAAGGAACAGACGTGCTGTGGCGTGCACACGGGGCTTCCGCAGCCTGGCTTCTGCGCCTCGCGTTTGTGCATCCTGCCACGCTTGGGCCTGGGCCAGAGAACAGAAACTCGCCCCCCGACGTAACCGTGCTCATCTCCAGCTGGCGAGCTCTGATGGCTTTACATTTTACATTTTACATTTTTTTTTTTAAAGATTTTATTTATTTATTTGACAGACAGAGATCACAAGTAGGCAGAGAGGCAGGCAGAGAGAGAGGGGGAAGCAGGCTCCCTGCTGAGCAGAGAGCCCGATGCGGGACTCGATCCCAGGACCCTGAGATCATGACCTGAGCCGAAGGCAGCGGCTTAACCCACTGAGCCACCCAGGCGCCCCTACATTTTACATTTTTATCTTCCTATTTTGTTACTTCCCAAAATTTTACCAGGTGTGTGAGGAAATTAGATCATAGGACATTTTTTTCCATTCGTTTCCTCTACCCCTTCTTCTTGCCCCCATCCCATACAAAAGGGATGTTCTCTTGCCACGATTCAATACAGTTACCCTCAAACTTACGGTATTTCTACTTGTTCCCCACCGTCACAGGGTGGCGATTCGGGAAAGTTGGGGGTGTGCCTGCTGAAAGGAACATCCGTTTTTTCCGGGTTCTTTGTTCCCTAGGATTCGCTGTACGAGAAGGCCAGCGGTCTGTCTGCCAGCGAGGAGCTGGCGTACCTGCGGGAGGAAGGCGTCTTCCTGCAGACCTGCTTGTGGCGGCACAGCCTGGAGCCGGCCAGCGAGGCGTCCGTGGAGTACCTGCAGGAGACGGCCCGGGTCCGCCTGTGTCTCGACAGAGCGGCCGACATCCTCAGCGAGCTTCAGGAGGGCTCAGGCAGGTCTCCTTTGGCACGTGTCCTTACCCTAGGCTTGGAAACTCCACGATTTAGACATTCGGGGCATTCTCAGGGTGACCCCAGTCTGTACCCGTGTCCCCTTTCTCCGCGACTGGTTTGTTCGCTGTGAGCTCCTGGCGACCGGGGCACCTGCCTTCCGCCGGACTCCGTGTCTTGGGTGGGCGGGCAGCGGGTCTGCTCAGCCAGCGTCGCTCAGCTCTCTCTCGGGCTCCGCAGAGCTGTCCGGGGAGAAGCGGCGCTTCCTGCAGCAGGTGGAGCGCTTCTGCGGGCAAGGGGGGAACGACTGGCACCGCGTGTACCTGGTGAGGAAGCTCGCCGGCCAGCAAGGGATGGAGTGTGTGCAGCGCCTCTGCGGACAGGGCCAGCCGGCGCAGTGGGTGCTCCCCCAGGAGGCCGTGGGGCAGCAGGTGAGGACACCTGACCTCGCTTCCCCCCTCCCGTGGCTGCTCTGGCCCCTTGTGTCTCCGCTGTGGCACCCCGAGCCTGCCGCTGGGCGTGGGGGACAGGGTGTGCGTGCACTTCTGGCTTGTCTCCTGCGGGCAGAAAGGCGTCTTTAAGGCTTCACTTCTGATCTAGTTTGACGTGGGGAAGGCCCAAGAATGATTCTGTGGCTTTTGCTTTCGGCAAATGAAAAGTAACTCAGGTTGAAGCATCTGGGGGGCTCGGTCGGTTGGACGTCTGCCTTCAGCTCAGGTCATGATCCCGGGGTCCTGGGACCCAGCCCTGCATTGGACTCCCTGGTCAGCAGGAGTCTGCTTCTCCCTTTGCCTCTGCCCCTGCTCCTGTGCTCTTTCTCTCTCTCTTTCTCTGACAAATAAAATCTTCAAAAAAGAAAAAAAGGAATTCAACTTGCAGAAGTCCATTACTCTCTTCAGCAGACAGGAGGTACGGGAATGAGGGTAATAGAACAGGAGCAGTTTAGGCTTGGGGGCCCTCTCTAGTCCTGTCCTGGGGGTACAATTGTACTAAAATCCTGACTTTCTTTCTCCCTCCTGGTGGGAGCTGACAGTCCACATACCAGAAGTCCCTTGTGTCTGGTGTCTGCTCTCAGTGGAGACAGGACGCGGCGACAGGACCGCCGCGGCTGCCTCCCCCAGTTTCTCACCTGCTCACCCCTTCACTGGGCAAGGGGGAGGCGTCTCCCAACACAGCAGGGGACCGTCATGCCCGGGGCTGGACCTCTGATGCTTACCCAGTCCTTTACCTTTCTCGATGGTTCTTTGCGTGTGCTGCTCTCGTCCCCGCCCTGTGATTAACCTGTGTGTTCCTGGGCTTTGCAGGAGGATCATCCAAGCCAGGTGGACCTATACCTGGTGCATGGTGAGGAGTACAAGGCTCTTCGGGACGTGGTGGGCAGAGCTGTGCTCAAGTGCAAGCCCTTGGCCGCTGTGGCTGGTCCGATGGTACGACAGCCCCCAAGTCTCCTTCTGTACCAAACCGCCGCGTTTGTGTCAAATGACCCAGCGGAAGAGGCACCCCCAGGCGACGTGCCATGTTGGGCATCGTGTGTCCACAGCCTCAGCGTGCCTGGCTGAGACAGGAGGCCGTCAGCGACAGAGTTAGGGGACAGATTTGCTCCGCTGTGCTGACCTGCAGGCCGTCAGCGACAGAGTTAGGGGACAGATTTGCTCCGCTGTGCTGACCTGCAGGCCGTCAGCGACAGAGTTAGGGGACAGATTTGCTCCGCTGTGCTGACCTGCAGGCCGTCAGCGACAGAGTTAGGGGACAGATTTGCTCCGCTGTGCTGACCTGCAGGCCGTCAGCGACAGAGTTAGGGGACAGATTTGCTCCGCTGTGCTGACCTGCAGGCCACAGCTGTCTGCCGCTCCGTCCTGGGTGCTCCCGGGTGTTAATTTCCTTTGAGACCCAGCTGGAGCCTCCCTCCCTCCAAGGTCACCCTGAGGGCAGACCCGCCAGCAGCGCTGAGAGATTCCCTCCTGTGCACATTCAGGATTCCTGGCCGTGGGGATGGGGGTGTGGATTTTCATAAAGGGCAGGGTTTTTAGTATCTAATCTTCAAGCAGCTCTGGTCTTCCTTCCTCTTTGAGTCCCTGTTTACTCTGGCAATGTGCCCAGAAGCGAGAAAGTAAATAAATAGCCTCTTTCTGCTCAGAAGTTTCAAGGAATGGTGAAGTGGTCGGAAAAATAGATGGTGATATCTGTTACTTGTATCCCAAGTGACCTGATCAACGTGCATGCGTTTCACGGCAGAATGTTTGTGAGCCTCGCGGGCTGAGGTGCGGGGTGGTGCGCGTCCGGCGTCCGGGAAGGGCTCCCTGCCCTCCGCCTGGTGGAAGGGCTGAAGCAGCGGGACTCCGGCCCTGAGGCAGACGTGTGCCATGGCTGTAAGCCTCACCGGGGTCCCTCCTTCTTGCTTGAGGTCTGCGAGAACCCCGGCCCGCGGCAGGCGGCCCACTTCCTGCTGGCGCTCTACAGAGAGGTCACCACTCTGTACCGGTCCCGCAACGCAAACCTCCACCCTAAGCCAGAGGTGAGTGTCCGCGTTCGGGCCGGCGCCCCCGGTCTCCGTATCTGGAGGTACTTTTCTGAAGAGGACTAAAAGCCACAAACACATTTTGCCCATAATTTTTCTTTTTATCTGGGATAGAGGTTCTCAACTTACTTTTTTCTTTTTCAAGATTTATTTATTTTAGAGGGTGGGGAGGGGCAGAGGGCAACTCTGAAGCCGACTCTGCGCTGAGCCGGGAGCCCAGTGTAGGCCTCGATCTCGTGACCCTGAGACCGTGACCTGAGCTGAAATCCAGAGTCTGCCGCTCAGCCAGCTGAGCCCCCCAGGTGCCCCTCAACTAGCGTGATGTGGAGGAACGACTTGCTGTGCCACGCAGAACTTTCAGAATTACGATGAAAAAGTCAAGAACGTGAGAAACTGTCGGAGCTAGTCCTGGGGTGTGTGCGGCTGCGCCGGCAGGGGACGTGCTCTGGTCTGGGCCATTGCCGCCCCCCCCCATTCCCTCCGTATCTGATAACTAGTCACGTGAATACCTGCCTTGAAAGCAACTGTTTGTGGTCACATCACATTCTTCTCTGATACATTGTCAATGCTAAAACGGTTCTGATACATTGTTAATGCTAAAACGGTTTCCCATCAGCAATGCGAGGCTCTACACAAGTTCATCCAGGAGAGCCAGGTCCTGTCTTCTCCAGACATGAGACATTTTGCGACATCCCTCGTGACCAACACGCTGCCCCTGCTGAGTGACAGCAGCCTCGAGGGCCCAGTGGCAGAACTGGTTGTTCACACCGCAGTCGTCCTCCTGTGTGGACACAGCCACCTCTTAGAGCCCCTGCAGAATCTGGCCTTCTCCCCGGCGGACATGGTGGTAAGACCAGGCTGCGGTTTTCCTGCGGCCTGTCCCTCGTGGCCTGTGTGTCTCATGGCTCCTCTCTCTGCCTCTGTCCCTCCTGATGCCCTAGTCCATGGTGAGGTGAGAGGTGGAGAACTCCCAGGGCACTGGCAGCCCGCCCAGTCTCTCACCTTCCTGAAGCCTTCTCTGCTTTCTTGCCGTTTCAGACTGCTTATCTTCCAACGATGCCTGAAGACTTGCTGGCTCAGGCTCGGAACTGGAAGGGTCTTGAAGGACTCCGCTGGTATGGTAAGTGTCCGGTTCTGACACAGGACCGCCATCCTCGTTGCTTTGAACTGGAGTCCCTGTGGTTTGTGCCTCAAGGTCCCAGACACCTGCCCTGGCCCACTGTCAGGGCTTTTGCAGCACAGGGCGCCCCGCTGACTGCAGAGGGCACGTGTCAGGGCCTTCCCAAGCCCCGTCCGGGGGGAGGGTCTGCATGTGAGCCCAGCCAGCAGCTCAGGCAGGGGTCCGCTCGGCTGTTTGTGACCCAAAGATAATTGTTTTTGAAACAACAGAACTAGGAATCCAAATAATGTAAACCATACTTTACGTAAACTTTGCTGCTGTCTGAGAAACAATCTTTTTCTTTTTTTAAATTTTTATTCATGTTTTTAAATAGACAAAGCAAGGCCTTTCCAGATTCTCTCTCTCTCTCTCTCTTTTTTTTTAAGTTAGTTCATTTATTTATTTAGTAATCTCTACACCTGACGCGGGGCTGGAACCCACAATTCCAAGATCAAGAGTCACATACCCCTCCCACTGAGCTAGTCAGGTGCCTCTCAGCAGATAATCCTTTGAAATGAATTGTAAAAGTCGTTATAAGACATGCTCTTGGGGCGCCTGGGTGGCTCAGCTGGTGAAGCGTCCGCTCTTGGTTTCAGCTCAGGTCGTGATCTCAGGATCCTGGGATCCAGTCCCGCGTGGGCGCCCACTCCGCAGGAGTCTGCTTGAGATCCACCCTCGGCCTCTGCCGCTCCCCCGACTTGCGCATGCACACGTGCACTCTCTTTCTCTCGATATAATAAATCAGGAAATAAAATCTTTTTTAAAAACCCACGCTCTTTAAAAACAAAAATTAAAGAGAATATGAAAGAGGCCAACGCTACCTCGCGGGACGGCTCCTTCAGGAGGCTGTGGTGGAGTGTTTCCCTGCTCTGTCGGGTGAAGCTGTACATAGTTTTCTCTCATGTGCTCGGCCCCTACTCCATGTCTTGGTTTGGTTAGGCTGGAGAGGAGGGTCTTGGCTTTCCTTCTCTGCCCTGGGTCATCAGGTTAACCCTCACCAGCCCACGCGTCTCCTGTTGTTCTTTTCACAGTGTGTCCCAACGGTCACCCGTGCTCTGTGGGAGAGGTAAGTCTCGGTATTTAGGGTGGTGTTTGCCGGGCTCAAACGTTTATTCCTCTAGATCTGAGCAGAGGGAACGGGGAAGGGGTTAGTGAGGGTCATGACCTTCTAGAGAACACAAACTCTTTTCAGCTCTGCTTACGGTGCTCCACCCAAACATCTAAATGGTGTGGAGGGCCTGCAGGCCTCCCTGTGTTGTGGGGCTGGCACTGTGGGCTGTGGTAGGCATTCCTGCTCTCAACTCCTAGAGGCCAGTTGCTCCACAGGTCACAAGGGGGACAACCAAAAATGTGTCCACACATGGCCCAAGTCCCTCTAGGAGACAAAACGGCTGCTAGCCGTCCTTCCCAGCCACGGCCGCGTGGGGTCAGTGACACGCGCTAGGGGTTGACTGGGCCATAGGCTGGATTGCAAGTGTGCTCTAGAGGCCACAGGACAGGGAAAGAGACCCTGGATGATCAGCCCCAGTGGAGAGATCTGTGTGCCTCCCCTCTGCATCCCGCAGCAGCCGGCAGGGCCCTTGGCGCTGTCTCCTCTGCTAGCCCAGCAGTAGGCTGAGGAGCTGAGCAAAGTGAATGAGAGACAGGGAGGAAGCACGACTACAGACACTGCACCTTTCTCAGGTTCGCCCACTTCCTCCTCCACGACGTGGGGAGAGCGAAGCCCTTTCTTCCCAAGACGCACTCCACTCCGACGGTCTGAGGCCTGGGGCTTGAGGCTGGTTTGGGCTCTTTCGGGCTGAGATTCACAGTATACAGCAGCCCACGGCCACATTTGGAAATATGAGGTTTGGGAAGGAGCAAATCATATGGCTCCCTGTTTTCCTTTTTTAAATTAAAGAAGTCCAAACTGAGTTCAGGAATTACGTTTGGAGGCTGCGGTAGTCTCTGGGCGCTAGATGATGGAGCTGCGGTGCGGTGGCCAGGGGGCGGGGAAGAGCAATGAGCCTGAGAAGGGAAGGCTCCTTACGTATTTGTCTGCAGAGTGTCTGGGAGTAAAACTCAGGTGGTCTCTCC
The DNA here is from genome assembly GCF_922984935.1 of Meles meles. Lineage (NCBI taxonomy): Eukaryota > Metazoa > Chordata > Mammalia > Carnivora > Mustelidae > Meles > Meles meles. The sequence goes on from NC_060083.1 coordinate 62,407,153, forward strand.
TGCTTGAAAAGTCCACACTTACTCCCATGCGCCACATTTGCATGGAGCATCTGGCCCGGCTCACGGGGCTCCTGCAGTCACTGGCACGTGCTCGCAGTAGAGCAAGCAGTCGATGTGCCACACGTGGATGGGCCTGCAGGGTGGCGTCTGCGCATGAAGCTCTCCTCCTCCGAAACTGAGCAGGGCACCTTTGTCTTCGTCCCAGTGTGGCAGGCCGATGGAACAGAGCTGCTGTGTTGACTGCGGGGCCCTAATCGGAGGGATTAATCACAACCCCGAGGCTGGATTTCGAATTATCAAGTATGTAAGAGCGGATTTCTTTTCTAAGTGATCAAGCCACGGGTGTCCGGGCTGTCTCGATCCCAGCGGACACAGTGCTCCTGAGTGCAGTGTAAGTCTCTGCTGTGCATTTGGGCCTGTGTCACGTCGGATCTCAGCGCTGAGGTCCCTGTAGTCATGTCCCAGTGAGGAATCTGATCTGTCGTTGGCCGACTGGGTTCTTAAATGTAAAGCAGACCACACGTTCAAATGTCTTATCCAGATGTCCTCCGTGTGGGCCTGGGCCATGCCCCTGTAGAAATGTGCTCCACACACAAGTGACCTGATTCAGAGGGACACTGAAGTCCATGGAGGCACAAATTGGGCTTTTGTCTATCTGAGCTCACACTGTCTCACTTGTAAGCTCTCTTAGCTTCCTCCACTGTTTGTGAGACGCTAAGGAGACGTGGTGCTTCTCACCAGACACTCCAGAATCCACGCGCATAATCCACACACTTGTCCTATCCCAGCGTTCCCTCAAGATGAGCGTGGCTCCCCGTGCTTCTCCAGATGGCAGGTGGGGCGACCTCTGGCCATCATACATTGTGGCTCTTCTAGGACTGTTATAGTTTAAAATACCTTAGCCTGTTGTCGTCACAAACCTTCAGAAAGTTCTAGAACCTCCAATATTTACAACAATGTATCTCTCAAACTGTGCCTCCCTCCTGGATGTGATATGAGATTCTTCACCAGGCCTTCAATCGCAGTGTACAGTTTGGGAAAATGAGATTGAGACACACACGTCCTGATGTTGATGTCACCCATCCCAAACTCTGGCCACACTTAGCCTGTCTGCTCCCCTCCCCATGATGATTTCCGTGATAAAAGCAGGTGCAGACCTTGGCCTGACACATGGCCCAGGAATCGCACAAATAGCCACTCGGTTCAGCCGTTTCACAGAGAATGTTGTGGCCTGTGTTCATCCGGAAGGGAGAGGCTGCATGGAAGACGCTGAGTCGAGTTGTCTGGGTTTATGAGGACAAGTCCTGGAACGCCGTTTTCTTTAAAACGGCGAGCCTCCTCTCCCAGCTCCCAGGAATCTGGGTTGTGCCCCGAGGGCTGAGGAAAGATGATCATCTTCCGTCTCCTCCCTGTCTTCTCTTGTCCAGCGACAGCACAGACAGAACACAGACGGGCCATGTGCTGGGAGCCCCGTGGTTCAGAGGCGAGGCGGTGGTGTCTGACCGGGAGCTGTCCCCAGTGGTCTTCCTGCTCATCCGGCTGCTCACTCACCTGGCCCTGCTCCTGGGAGCCGCTCAGAGCCCTCAGGTACCTTACGGCCTGTTCCTGCCAGGCTGTGTGTTTGCTCGTTCGTTTTGAACAACCCACTGTAGATTTTTCAGTGAGTCCTTTTGTCTACAGAGTGCGGGCCACCTCCCGTGGGTTAGGACACCTCCTCTGTCACTGTTCTCTAAGCCACAGAACAGTAGAACATTCACACCTCCTCACTTCCCCACTGTGGCATATGACGGTGTTGGGGAGCTACCCGTCACGTTACATAAAGTCCATTTGATTTATTGATTTGGACAGAGGGCACAGAGGGGAGGGGCAGAGGGAGAGGGAGAACCCCAGGCAGACTGCACACTGAGCAGAAAGCCTGACCTGGGGCTCCATCTCACAGCCCTGAGATGACCTGAGCCGAAACCAAGAGACAGACACTCAACCGAGTGAGCCCCCCAGACACCCCTAAAGCCCATCTTAAACGAGCACTCCATGTCTGCGCCCTCCCAGGAGCGGAGAGGCTCCCGGAACGGTGACATTACCTGCGTCTTCCCGGTGGCTCTGGGAGGAGACACACTGTCTCCTCTGAGTGGATTAACTGTGATAGCAAACGTCAAGACTTTGAGATTCTTTTACTTCGGGGTGTAAACAGTGTAGCTTTAATGATAGGGATGAGGCTGTTTGCACATAAGCTTGTAAACGTGCATCTTTTTTTTCTTTTTTCTTTTAATTTTTTTTTAAATTTCTTTTCAGTGTTCCAGAATTCATTGTTTGTGCGCCACACCCAGTGCTCCATGCAATCCGTGCCCTCCGTAATACCCACCACCAGGCTCCCCCAAGCTCCCACCCCCGCCCCTTCACAACCCTCAGATTGTTTTTCAGAGTCCACAGTCTCTCGTGGTTCGACTCCTCCTCCGGTTTCCCCCAACTCCCTTCTCTGCAGCTCCCCATGTCCTCTGTGTTATTTCTTACGCATCTTGATGAAGGAAGACGTTACTTGAGAGATGGGTTTCGAGGCGTTAAGAACAGGGCGGCGAGACTGTTGGCACTGACGATGTCGCAGGCAGTCGTCCCCAGACCGTGGCGGCTCCTGCCACCGCACGAGCCTCCTCTGAGACGCCGCCTCTGCCTCGGAGCTGGCTTCCCTGCCCGGGGCCTGCGCGGGTGCCCGGCTCCCCGCGCGAGCTCGTGTGTCTCGCCCTCACAGGCTCTCCTGAACATCATCAAGCCCCTGGTGCAGGACCCCAGCGTCTTCCTGCAGCAGCACGTCCGCAACGACCTGCAGCAGCTGGCGAGGACGCTGGGGAAGACTGCTGACGAGACCCTCACCGTGGCGCACCTCGTGCTCTGCGGCCTTCTCCCAGGCCAGCACCACCGCTTTGGATGGAGTGAGCACAAGGGCCGGCGGGGGTGGGAGTGGAGGGCGGCGATGCTGAGTCATAAAGGGAAGCCGGGAGAGGCCTGTGGAAGGGAGCACAGGAGGACAGCTCGGCTTGCGTTTCCCCGACCAGGTTAAGACCCGTGACACCTGTGTGGCCGTGTGCACAGGGGTGTTACCTGTGCGTGCACGGGGGAGGCTTTGCCCTTTCAAATGCCAGCCTGGTGTGCCGTGCCCCTGCTGCACGAGGGACGTGTACGGTCCAGGACAGGCGATGTGTGAGTCATCACTGTCAAGAGACCAGTGTCTGGTGATCTGTTGGGACTTGTCCTCCTTGGACCCCTGGCTTGTCTGCAGGTCCTTCTGCTTTTCGTAAGCACATGGCTGTCCAGGGCTACCTGGCCGTGTTGACATGTCTGCAGGTCGCTGTGTGGAAAAGTCGGCTACAAACCACTGTGGTCACTGAGCTAATGTTCCCATTTTTAAAACTGAAATCCATAGAAAGGAAAGGTCCGTAACATAACTTGGTAAAATGGTTCTCTGGCGCTGAGATTTGACTTTATTTGTATCTTCGCAAAGATCATGGGGTTGGCGGGAGCAGCAAGGACCATTTTTAAGTGTTCGGGTTAATTTAGGAAGACGAGCCCTGCCCATCCCTGAAAAGGAGTGCGACTTGGTCACCTTTAGGTCCTGTTCAGGGGGCTGCTGTGCTTTCCGTTCCGTGGGTAACCCATCACGCTTCCTGGCAGGCCCTTTCGGTTTCGATGCAAGGCTGTCAACCAGAGAGCAGAGAAAGAGCTGGGAGAAAGCCATGCAGACCCTCATTCTCCCTGAGCTGGAGGTACGTGGCCAGCGGCCCGGCTGGGAGCCTAAGGGCTGGTATCCTGGGTGTCCCCCAGGCACTCGAGCCAGCACGGCTCACGGAGGTGCTGTCAGGGGCTCTGGCTGAGCCCCAGCCCAAGGGTTGACTGCCCAGCCACTCCACTGTCCCGCTGTCCCCACACCCTCTGCCCCTGAGGCCGGACGGGCAGGTTGGGACACTACTGTGAGTCCGGACAGTGCACGGGGCTTTCGCTCCCCCGCCTTTTACAGCAGGACAGGAGAGCAGCAGGTAGACAGACAAACCCTCCTGCACACACCCACCAGAAGTGGCACTTTGTCCCTCCTCTGTCAGATGACAACAGCACTGAGAGTAAATAAGCCCAGCGGGGAAGGAAAGTCGGTAAAACAGGTCTGGGAGTCTCGTGTGTGGAGACGAAGCCCGCAAACAGTGAACCGTGAGCGGTCTCCAGAGACAAGGAGTGTGGGTGCCCGGTCGCGTGCTGGACCCAGCAGGGCAGACTCCCTAAATGGCCCGCCGCTGAAGCTACCGGGTGTCCCCGCCTGCGTGAGTGGTCTCACCTCCAGGCCCTGTGCCGTCCTCTCACCCAGCACCTGGAGCAAGCCCTGCTGACGGTGAGCAGCCTCATCAGCAAAGACGAGCGGATCAGCTCCAACCCTGTGGCCCGAATTGTGTACGGTGACCCGACGGCCTTCCTGCCCCGGCTGCCCCGGAAGAGCGCGGTCCACTGCTCTAAGATGTGGACGTGCAGGAGGAGGGTCACGGTGCAGCACCTCCAGCACGTGGTGGAGCGGAAGAACGGCCGGGAAAGCGTGCCCGTCCTCTGGAAGTTCCTGCAGAAGGTGAGGCTGCCCCACTGAGCGCGCACCCGTGTCCTCCGTGCGCCTGACGGCCCGCCTTCCTTTGGTCAGTGGGGCATCTGACCGACGACATCGGGGCTTCGCTTTTCTGATGGAACGCCGGGAGCACGAGACTCGGGGTCGGGGGGTGGGGGTCTTTGTACACATGAGACCGTGAGGCGGTTCGAAAGTCACAGAGGAAAAGAAAACCATACGCGGGTCAGGGTTAGTGGGAGTCTGTGAAGCCGGGGAGGGCCAGGACCGCATCTCCCCAGTCACTCAGCACGGAGGAGGGGAGTCAGACCTTGCGGCCGGTGGCCGTTCACCTTCACCCCCGACCCCCAGTGCCGGGAGTTGAGTGAAAAAGCTTTCGGCAGCCTAGAGTCTCCCCTGTTCCCACCCCGGCCTTGGGAGAGGGCAGTGTGGTAAGCCAGTCCCATCGGTTAAACCATGAACCCACCCGTGCTGGCCTTGTTCCATGTAAAGGCTCCTGTTTCCACAGTCGTCTGTCGAGCCCCTCCCCCTGGGCCAGCGTTTACAGTCCAGCAGGAAGCGTGGGGCCTCAGAAATGTCTGACGGTTGGCGAAAGGGCAGGAGTTCCTGGGGGAAGGCTTTCCTGGCTCTCCCAGGAGGCGCCCCGTCCCACTCCACTGGAGATTTGGGTCCTGTCCTCAGATGACTCACAGGAGAGATCCCAGGCCTGGTTGCCTGTGTGCCCGGCCTTTCCGCTCCTCACATGGGCCCACAAGACAGATTTCTTTCATGAGTTTTTGGCAAATACACATGATGCGTCAGCTCCAGGAAGCCAGGGACTGTCCCTGGTGTGCAGGACATTTGGCATCCAGGCGGCAGGCTCTGGTGAATGACGAACAGTCACTGCCCGTGTCTGAGGAGCCTGATGCGGCATCACGTGACACGGCACGTTGACTCACCCAGTGCAGACCCGAGCCCTGAGCCAGCCCCAGAGTCCGTTTCCCGGGGCGTGTTCCGGGAGAACTGATGCGCGGCCGGGCTTCCCTCTCCAGGAGGCAGAGCTGAGACTCGTGAGATACTTGCCGGAGATTTTGGCGCTGCAGAGGGATCTCGTGAAGCGGTTCCAGAACGTTTCTGAAGCTGAATACCAATCTATCAGATCTTTCGTTAGTGGCCACCACAAAGGTACGGGTCGGCACCACCCACTTTTGGTGGCTCGAAGGGATCGCCGCAGCGGGGCTGGGAGAGGCACAGTCGGGCTCTGGGTGCTCCACGCCCTCAGCTTTTAGTGCCAAGCGGTGGGCGCTGTGAACCCAAAGCCCAGACGAGGCTTTGCTGCGGCTGAACACGCTGCCCGGCCTCTGGCCGCTAGAGCTGGGCGTCTGCGCTCTCGGTGCGGAGGCGTGAGGCTGGGCTCTTCCCAGAGACCGTGGGATGTTATCGGTTGGGCCTGGTGGGGCGGATGTTTGCGTGGGGCTCTGAAGAAGCGCTCTGTCCGGCAGACGGGGTGAAGCAGCTACTGCACAGGAGGGTTGGCATCTTTCTGTCAACGTGGAATAAGCTGAGGAGGTCGCTTCAGACCAGAGGTAGGTGCCGCACTCCCTGCACCTGCCCGACTCAGCCCTGCAAATGCAGGGCGCCGCGCTGCACGTGCTTCCTCTGACCCTCTGAGTGGAGGTGTCCGGGACACGTGAAATGACGTACCGGGAAGACTGAGTCCCCACTCATCCTGGCGTGTCGATGTGGACTCAGGAAGGAGTTGAACATCGGAGCCAGTCAGTGCAGGGGAGAGGCGGGAGGTAGAACGTCAGAGTGTCCCCGGGTCCAGCCTTGACACGGTGGGAGCAGCGACAGCGACCGGGGAGGCCTGTCTGCTGAGAACACCTGTCCTCTCAAGGTGAGATCAAGCTGCCAGAGGACTACTGCGCCGCCGACTTAGACGCGGACACCAGTTTCGAGGTCCTGCTGCCTCGTCGCCGCGGCCAGGGCCTCTGTTCCACCGCGCTGGTCAGCTACTTGATCAGCCTGCACAACGAGATGGTCTATGCCGTGGAGAAGTTCTCCGGCGGGAGCAGCAGGTGGGTGCACGCTGCAGGGGGCTCCGCTCTGCCGGCGCAGGAAGCGCTTTCGGAGCTGGCTCACCCGGGGCTGCCGGGCCCGCCAGGGCGGACGTGAGCGCCGAGGCAGCAGCTTCCGTGCCTCGGTCAGGTCCTCGGGTCCCCGCGGCAGCGTGCTCGTCTGCTCCGACCGCACACGTCCGCCAGGGGTCGGCTCCGTGTCGCCCAGAGTCCCGGGCCATGTGTGCGCGGGAGGACGCTGAGTGCCGTGCTCCGGGCTCCCGCAGCTACTCCATCGACACCTCCGAGGTCACAGACCTGCACGTCATCAGTTACGAGGTCGAGCGGGACCTGATGCCGCTGATCCTGTCCAACTGCCAGTACCGGGTGGAGGAAGGCCAGGAGACCCTGCAGGAGTTCGACCTGGAGAAGATCCAGCGCCAGGTCACCAGCCGCTTCCTGCAGGGCAAACCCAGGCTCACTCTCAAGGTATGACTGACCCCGGGGTATTTACTGGGCCGACACGATTCTGTGAAAGTCGGCCCAAGTGTGGCTTTTATCCAGCGGTTTCGGCATGAGCTGGGAGCGGGGGTGGCCGTGCAGCCGCACATCCCCGCAGAGGCCGGGACTCTACTCCCGCCAACCCTCTTGAGCTGCCTCTAAGCTTCTACCTCCGGGTCCCTGCAGGTCCCAGCGGACCCGCTGTAACATTTCCCCACCGCAGTAATGGCATTGCCTCCTGCCCCGACGGTCCTTGGTGGCGGCCGTGTTCCGCTTCCTCTCTACACACAGCCTGTCCCCCGGCACCACGGGTGACCCATGTAGCTGCCACAGCCCCACCTTCCACGCCCAGCATGTGGCCCAGGTGTGACTGCTGCAGCGGCCACCACCGCCCCCTGCCTCCCACGTCTTCAGGCCACATTTTGAAGCCAGATCCGACTCCTGTCACTCCCTGATGATGGCCCGACCACAACGGGCATCCGGTGCATGTGGGGTAAAGTCCACGCTTGTCCCAGCCTGACTCTAGCCACCTCTCGCAGGCGGCGTGGACTGCTGTGACCTCACGTACCAGACCGTCCTCTCTCCCTAAACACACTGTGTCCCTTCACGTCTCTGTTCCTTCACCTGGGCTGCTCCTGTTCCTTCCAGACCTTGTACTGGGGGCAGGGGGGTGCTCCCTCAACTGCCTGAGGTCACGCTCTGAGCTGTTGGGGCCCAGGGCCGCCTGAACTGGCCCTGCCATCCCTGTTGTCTAGCAGAGGGACTGCCTTGTATGAGGCTGTGCCCTGTCGTGTTCAGGGAGGGCCCCATGTTCCTGTGTCCCCAGCGGCTCGCAAGCTTACAGCATTCTATGTGAGGCGTCCGCGTGGCCGTGGAGGCGGGGCCGGGTCCCTCATTGTGTTGTTGGTTCCATAGACTGTGGATCAGACACAGACATAACGGGGCCAAAGCTGCGTGCTCTGCCTGGCGGTGTGCTGACAGCACGGGCCTGCGGCGGCTCAGGAAACCTCCACGGGCTTCCATTTCCAGAGTCTGTTTTCTTTCTCAATTCAGGGAATACCCACTCTGGTGTACAGACGGGACTGGAACTACGAGCGTCTGTTCACGGACATCAGGAACAAGATGCCACAGGTGATCGCGACACCCCCATCGTGTGCTTGCTGCTCTCACCTGGTCACGCGCTCCCTTCCTGCGGGGACTCCGCAGCCTCGCTCCGGGCACCATGGGGGGTCTCCCCGAGTTCCCTGGGCCTGCTGCTCTTTCCAGAGGGCAAGCAGGACGCAAATCAGAAGTGTTCTTGTTGAAACCCTGCTTTCGTTTCTTGGTAACGATGTCATGACTGCGTGTGCTGATGCAGAAGTTCCAGAGAACTGATTTGTCCCGCTCTCTGGGTTTCTGTGGTGGGGTGTGTACCTGGCGTGTGTGTGTCCGTATGAGTGTCCTCACGGAGCTGCTTTGAGGACTTGGTGACTTCACGTCTGTTTCTGTGAAGGGTCTGAAATACCGCTGCCACGTAGGAGTCACTAAGTGTTCACTGTCGTTATTGTTAGAGGGGTCGTCCCCCCTGTGGCCTGGCAGTGAACAAGGTTTTAAGGGCTCTTGTCAGGTAGCCGGGAAGCCCCAGCCATGGACCCCTGTCCTGTCTTTGATTTCCTAGAAAGCCCTCCCCCACTCAGCCGTCAGCGCCATCTGCGGGCAGCTGCTGTCCTACAGCGAGGTCTGCGAAGCTCTGTCTGTCCTCGAAGTCGCTCTGGGGTTTCTGAGCACGGCCGGCGGCGATCCGAACCTGTCCTTGAAGGATTACGTCCGAGACATGCTACGCATGGGCGACCAGACCGCCCTGGCTCTGCAGGTGGGTCTCGGCTGGGGCTCTCTCGCAGCTGAAGGCACGCTGCCCTCCCCACTTCCTGCCAGGATTAGCGCCTCTCGGGGCCTCCCCAGAAGGCGCTCTGGCTAGAGCTAGAGATGCGCCCGCAGTGGGGGACTCTGAGCCCAGCCGGCCACAGACCGCCCCCGGCACACCAGCCAGGGCCGCTCCCTCAGGGCGAGTGCGGGCTCTGAGCTGGCCCCGGCGGCGAGGGGGACGGCGCTCTTGAAGTCAGGCGCACGCTGGTGCACGCATGTGGGAGGCGTCTGTGTCCGTGGAGAGGGGGATCTGTCGCGCGGGAGCAGAGGCGCCACCGCTCCCGCCCACTGGTTCCTGCAGCCCCGCACCCTGCTCAGGGGCCTGTTGCGCTTTCAGGTCTTCCAGAGGTGCCAGCTGAAGCACGCCATCGCCCTGTGGCAGCTCCTGTCGGCCCACAGGTCGGAACAGCTGCTCCGGCTGCAGAAGGTGAGTGCAGCCCCACCGGCCAGGGGCCGCCCGCCTCCTCCCAGCCTCCTGCTGCCTCTGTTCTGGTTTGTTCCAGGAGCCCTTCCGGGATATCAGTGCCCGGTACAAAGTGGATCTCGTCCCAGAAGATGCTAAGTGCCTCGGCATTTTCCTGAATCAGACGGACCTCGACTCCTTCCTCCTGGAGCTCCATGAAATGATGATCTTGAAACTGAAGAGCCCCCAGGCCGAGGACGACTTCAAGCCCGAGTGGAGGTACGGAGGGGTTCGTGCGCACGCGGGTGTCCTGCCGTCTCTCCCACGGTCGTCTCTGTCCTCCACATACATGGAAGATACCGCCTCACCTCAGAAGCCCGCACCCTGCTGCGGTACTCCCCCCAGGCCCCCCGCAGGCTGGCCTTCTGGGTTTGGTCTCTGTTGGGTTTCTTAAAATAACTACGGGAGAATTATTTTCATTATAGCAAGCGTACTTATGTCAGAGATGTGCATTTTATTTTTAAGTTTTCCTTCTTTTATTGACGCGTAATGAACACAGTGTCCCGCTAGTTCTCGGTGTGCGGTGTGGCGCTTCCACAGCTCTGAACCGCGCTCCGCGCTCGTCATGGCTCATGTGCGCTTAACCCCCTTCGCCTGTCCCGCCTGCCCCCCGCCCCGCCTGCCCCTGGTGACCACTGTTGGTTCCCTAGAGCTAAGAGTCTAGTTTTCTTTGTTGTTTGCTTTTTTCTCTTTGTTTATCTGATTTGTTTCTTAAACTCTCCAGATGAGTGAGAACACGTGCCGTTTGTCTTTCTCTGGCTGACCGCTCAGCGTAGTGCTCTCTGGCTCCGTCCACGTCGTTGCAAATGGCAAAATTTCACTCCTTTTGATGACTAATATTCCATTGTGCCCATATATATATTGTAACTTCTTTTTTAAATTTATTTAAATTCATCTAATTTACACAGAGTGAACTATTAGTTTCAGGGACAGAGGTCAGTGACGCGTCGGTTGCTCACAACACCCGGCGCTCATCGCATCCCGTGTCCCCCTCAGTGCCCGTCACCCAGTGCCCCCGGCCCCCAGCCCCGCTCGTCCAGCCACCCTCGGTCTTTTTCCTGTGGCTAAGGGTCTCTTACAGTTTGTCTCCTCTCTGACTCGGTCTTCTTTTATTTTTCCGTCCCTTTCCCTTTGTTCGTTTGTTTTGTTTCTTAAATTCCACATATCACTAGATCATATGATAACTGCTTTTCTCTGACTGACTTATTTTGCTCACCATAATACCCTTGAGTTCCACCTACGTCGTTGCAACTGGCAGGAGATCGTTTGTTTTGACGGCTGCGTAGTACTCCATGGTGCACCACCTTTTCCTTATCCATTCATCTGTCCATGGACATCTGGGCTCTTGCCATAGTTTAGCTACTGCGGACATTGCTGCTATAAACGTTGGGGTGCAGGTGCCCCTTCGGATCACTACATTTGTATCTTCAGGGTAAATACCAGTAGTTCAAAGAACATCAGTGTATGCAGGTATGTGCCAGAGAGCGGAATGGAAGAAAACCGCAAATACAAAGTATGCTAGCGAGGGGAACTGGGATTAGATTATCTATTTAGAAAAACAGGAACCAGGGCGCCTGGGGGCGCTCAGTCGGTTAAGCGTCTGCCTTCAGCTCAGGTCATGATCTCAGGGTCCTGGGATCGAGCCCCATGTCGGGCTCCCTGCTCAGCGGGGAGCCTGCTTCTCGCTCTCCCTCTGCCTGTCTCTCTGCCTACTTGTGATCTCTGTCAAATAAATAAATAAACATCTTTAAAAAAGAAAGGGAGGGAGATAGAGGAGGGAAGGAAGAAAGAAAGGAAGAAAAAAAAAGCCACATCAACGTGTTGTATGTAAGAATGCCCAGCACTGGATATTATCCGTCTTTAACATTTTTGCCAATCTAACAGCCAAAGAAAAATCTCATTTTCACTTGTATTTTCCCTGGTGAAGCTGCCCATTTTGTATCCTCCTCTGAATTATCTGTCACGTTCGCTTTGGGCTGTTCACCTTTTATCATAATCTTAAAAGATTGAAGATTAACTTTTTGTTTGTTATGTTATAAATGCTCTACCTTGGTCTTTAATTTCAGAAAGCCAGATCTGACCATTTTTCTATCAGGACTAGGAAAATACAGCCGTACAGGTTTCCTTACCCGAAGGTTGTAACGTATTCTGCCGTTTTCTTCCTGTGGTTTATAGTTTCATGTTGTACGTCTGCTGTGTTAACCAGGCTATTTTTTAAGTGTGATGGGAAGGATTTACCATTCCTGTTTTTCTTTTTTTTTTAAGATTTTATTTATTTGACAGAGACACAGGGAGAGGAGGAACACAAGCAGAGGGAATGGGAGAGGGAGAAGCAGGCTCCCCACCAAGCAGGGAGCCCGATGTGGGCTTGACCCCAGGACCCTGGGATCATGACCTTAGCTGAAGGCAGACTCAGCCAACCGAGCCCCCCAGGGGCTTTGAATGGCGAGGCCATGCGTTCATGTAGCAGGTCACATTAGCAGAGTGCGAACGGGACCGTGACCCGGCCGTTGCCGGCGTCAGCTCTGGGCCGCGCTGTCTGTAACTGTGACCCGGCCGTTGCCAGCGTCAGCTCTGGGCCGCGCTGTTTGTATGGTGCAGTGCGGTACGCAGCAGGTGCATCCTGGAGCCCTGCGGCGCGCGTTCTAGTCCCCGCTCAGGAACTCAGTAGTTGGTTGACTTGATTTTGACGGTCTCCACCAGCACTTGGGGACTGTGACGACCCTGATGGTGTCCTTGCATTATATGGGAGACGCTTAACCTTCTGCCTCTTGTTTCTTGGTTTTTCAGCCTGAGAGACACTCTGGTAAGTTACATGGAAACCAAAGACAGTGAAATTCCTCCTGAACTAGAATTCCAGTTCCCCGAGAAGATACTGCTGTGCAGCTGTGTCCCCGTGTGGAGCATGGCCGCCGAGCTGAGGCGGGCTCGGCAAGTGAGGTAGACTCTGCCCCCAGCTTCTGCCACCGGCCACCCTGGCTGGGGCTTCCTGGGGGGCCACAGGACCCCCGTGTGCTGCACCGCGGGCGGCCGGGAGGGCCACGCTGCTTCAGGGAATGTGCACGTTTCTCGTCGGATTGTGAGTGCTATGCATGGGGAAGGGAGAACCCGAGACGCCGTGATACCAGAACCGACCACCCTTCCATTCTCTGGGGCACCAGGCACGTGCTCCTCAGCGTCCCGTGACAGCGGCCTTCAGCTCGCCGGCTGGAGACTGGCAAGCACCCACCCCAGCCCCTCTCGCTCCAGAAAGGCGGGGGAAACAGGGCTATTGATTTTGCTTCTGTTTTCCTTCTCATTAATTCTGCACTCGGAGAACCCGGCTTGTTTCTTCCTTCCAGTCCCTTCAGTCCCGCGTGTGATACACGTATTTGTGGACTTCCATGAAGGTGTGAAAAAGTGCCAGGCCCTTTTCTGCGTCCTCCCAAAATACAAGCCAGCATGTTCTGTGAGTGCCTTAGGCCAAACCTCCCAGCCCTCACGCAGCCCCCCGGAGTGGCACGGGTCAGAGCTTTCCTCGTGCACGCAATCAAGAGACTGGTGTGGTGGCCAGATTTGCTTGTGATTCTAGGGGTTTTCAATTCTGAACGAAAGTTTTTCAGTTAACCTAGGGTCAAAGGCATGGTTCTGGCATTTTCCTGGGAACTTTTGGACTGGCCAGCATCATGCTAAATAAACGTGTGTTCTTGATGGGACCTCGATGTCTCTGACATGTGATTGGTTCTTCCTCTGATCTCAGCCACGCCATAAAAACAGACTCAGAGAGAAAACTGAACCAGTCAAGTTTCTGAAAAAGGAAAAAGAGCAGTCGATCAGCTCTGATCTTGTACCTCTTTTCTTCCTGGGAGGGTTGTGTCTCTTTTGTACAATGTCCTCAGACACTTGTGGCCTTTGGCCTGACTCCTGCTCCCGGGGGGCTCAGCGCCTTTAGCACGGAGATGCCCGCTGTTCACGAGTCAGAGGCGGACGTCTTCAGTATACAGTCCCCACGAGTGAACGACTGTCAGCTTGAAATCAGGCCCTCGGGGTGCGAGCTGCAGGAACAGAGAATGCTGCCAGGACCGCTGTTGACCCTGCAGCCGCGGCGGAGGGAGCAGCAGGCGGAAGAAGCCGCCCCCGTCCTCTTCGTGTCTGAGGAAGGGGGCGCGGGAATCCAGACCCCTCCGCGGTTCATCTGATACAACAACCTCTCGCACTGAGGAACCTACGACTGTTCCATCATTCTATGCTATGCAAAGGCCCCTCCCTTCCACCTGGATTGCCCATGTCATGGGGGGGGGGCTCTTCAACTCCTCGACTTGCACTTGAAATTCCTTTGACACCTCCAAGCTGGGATGGAGCCGGTGTGGCCCTCAGATGCTGCGCGGGTCCCCGCTGTGCCACGCCTTCACGGGCAGTCAGGTGTCGGTCTTGTGCTGTGAAACTTGTTTTTGGCTGGGAGTTTTCTCCCCCACACTTACGTAGCATTTTTTAATGAAGGTATTTTGTGTGCTATGCTTTCGAAGCCTTAACCGTCGTTATCTAGAATTATCTTGTTTGTACAGAAATACACTGGCTTAGCACAGGCAAATATAAATTTTCATGTATTTGTTTTAATAAACTTGAGTTTTGCTGCTGAAGAATCATCTTTGAGGGTGGAGCTTCTGTGTTTGGCAAGTAGACACCAGCTCAGCCTCGGGGGATGGTTTTGGTTTTTTGTAGACCTTCCACTTGGAAGGTTCTGGACAGCAAGCGTTCACTCTGATGTAGAAGGTGGGAGGTAAATTTTCGTCAGGCCCAAACGGCCGCAGAGCTGGGGATCCCTAGTTCGCCACCACTCGCCACACTCCAGGGGCAAGACCCGCAGCCTCGGCGTCGAATGCACACTCCCCTGCCCGAGATGCCTTCGCAGGGATACGGCCGCGCTGCCGCCGAGGTGTGAGCACCGCCCACGGTCGGGCTGCGGGATGGGAACAATAGTTCCTCTGTAAAAGGGAATAAAGCTACGCGAGGAATGAACGGTCAGCGGCCCGCTTCCATTTGACTGGTAAAAGACCACTTGGGGGAGAATTGCATTTTCTCTCCCGAACGGAAAGGCTCCTCCGGGAGAGAACCTGTGGGCATCCAGAGGAGGGCCTGCCCCTGCTGTCAAACCCCTCTTTCAGCCGCACTTTGTTTCAAGCCCACCGACCCATCCCCTGCCTTCTCAAGTCCTCAGTGACCACCACCTCCGCCTCCTCCTTGCTCCCGTCTCATGGCCTCCAGCCACCCGCACGCTTCCCGGCTGCAGCTCCTTCTGCTTTCAGCCCAGGCAGAGACGCTCGCTCGGCTGGTGGTGATTGACCCGAAAACCGTCACGACTGATCGCCGTCTCCTCTTTAAGACCGTTGCAAACGCTGCACGTGTTGTCCTGGCTCCTCTAGACTGAGACAGCCATGAGATGTCGGGGATTCCTGGGTTCAGGCAACGCTTTCCAAGCCCGTCTCGGCCACCAATTAAGCTTGTACACAAGCACGGTGGTCCCAGCTCCAACTGGAAAGGGCAAGTGCTGACCTCACCTCATCAGGGGCCTGGGGAGAGCAGGACCCTGCTTGCTTCTGAGGAGGTGGGAGGGTTCGGGGGAGCCATCGAGAGCAGAGAGAAGTGGAGGGAAGGGTCCCAGCTGGAGCCCACACAGTGCAGCCCCAAGGCCCGGCACATCCTACACAGACCTGCCCCCGACCCTGCCCCATTCCTCCACACTGCACCTGGTGGCGAGTGCGCCACAGGCCCAGCATTCCCCGCCCCCCGACTGCCTGTACCCCGAACTATGGCAGAGCCTCCGCCCAGAGCCACATTGGCTCCAGCTCCGCAGGCCCACGAACGGCCCCCAGTCACCCAGTCCAAGGCCCTCCTCATCCACACCGCCTGTGCCATGACAAGGCCCATGCACAACACGTCCCAGGCGGACCCCAGTGCGAATCTGGGCTTTCCCGTTTTCCAGTTCTGTGGCCTTGAGCGAGCCCTTGACCTCTTTAAGCCCTGACCTCTCGGTGTGTACAACACCTCAGTGCTGTGGCGAGAGAGAAGGTAGTGCGCGGAGACGACACGACGCCGTGCCTGGGGTGCAGTGGCGCCCAGAAGTGGTCGGCATTCCTTCTCCCTGCCGGACACTTGCCCGGCCTTCAAGGCCCTGGCCGCTGTGAAGTGCTCTGGCACGGCTTTCCCGCACCTCGGACGCCCGTGTCTCCCGTCGCGATCTGTATTCAGACCACGTTCCTATCCACACTCCTCCGATCCGCCGGTAGGACATCCACGTGGGTCGAGTGCCTCCATGTGAGCCTCGCTGGCCGCCTTCCCGGCCTCAGGCACGCCAACGTCTTGCCTACCACCGGACCCTTGCACGTGCTGTGCCCTTTGCCCGGGCTGCTCCGCGCGCCCAGAGAGGGCTTCCCCCACCGCCGGCGTCAAGTGGGCTGGCCCCTGCTGGACAGCGCGCGAGGACGCCGTGACCCGCGCGCCCGGCACGTGGCTGGCACAGGGGAGCGCAGAGAGAACGTGCGTCCCGCGGAGGAGCTCGGAGTCCACGCTCCGGCGGCTGTCCGCGGCCAGTGTGGCGGTGACCCGCGGGTCTGGCCCGGGACGGCCGCGTCCCGCTCTCAGGACGTTCACCGCGGCCGCTGGGCCGGAAGTCGCAGTGCCGGGGGCGGGGCTGCTGCTCGGCGGTGGGGTCGGAGCGGGAGCGGCGGAGAGCGGAGAGGGCCGGGAGGGCCGGTCGGTCCCGCCCCGCGCTCCCGCGCGCACCGCACACCTCCCCGTGCCCGGAGCCTGCGGCCGGCGCCCTCCCCAGCCGCCCTGCTGCCGCCCCGCCCTGCCCGCAGCAAGCCCGGCCGCCCACCCCCGGCTTCGCGGCCCTCTGCGCGCTGCCCCAGCCTTGGCCCTGACGGAGACCCCCGCGCGCGCGCTCGGACTCCCCACTTCGCGGCTCCGCGGAGCCTCCCGCCACTAGGCGGCGGCGTCCGGAAACACAGCCGTCCGACCCCGAGCCCAGCCCGTCGCTCCGAGCCCACGAAGACGGCCGAGCGCCTGCGCGCGGACCTCCGGAAGTGACGCGAGCCGGAAGCGACGCCACCGGAAGGGGCTCTTGGGAGGCGAGGCATGGCCGAGGAGGCGGAGGCGCGGCCGCTTGAGGAGACTCTGTCGCTCTGGAAACGGTAAGGCGCTTGGCTGGCTGCCAAGTTTTGGGGTCTGGAGTGACTTGGGGGCGGCGGAGGCCCGTCCCGCTTCCGGTACGCAGGCGAAAGGGGCTTCGGGAGTTGTAGTCCGTGAGGTCAGCGGGGCTTGCTTCCGGCGCGGGGTCTCGGTGCGGTGGGAAGAGGAGGTCGAGACCGCGGAGGAGGGGTTCCGGGCGGGGCTCCCCGGGCCGGGGTCGGGACCGCGGAACGGGGGCCCCCGAGGCCGGGCTCCCCGGGAAGAGGGTGGTGAGACCGGGAGTGCCCCTGGGAGGAGCCTCAAGGCCCCGCGCCCCGCCCCGGACGTGCGGGGTCCGGAGTCCGCGGGACGTGTGTCGCCCTCAGGGAGCAAGCTCGGCTGCAGGCCCTCGTCGTGGACCGGGACACGGAGGCGTGGCAGCGGGACGCCGCCTTCTCGGGGCTGCGGAGGGTCGGGGGCGTGGACGTGTCCTTCGTGAAGGGCGACAGCGTCCGCGCCTGCGCGTCCCTGGTGGTGCTCAGCTACCCCGAGCTCGAGGTAACCCCGCGCGGCGCCGCAGAGCCCGCGTCTGCCCTCGTGGGTTCCCTGAGCGGGCGGGAAGCGTCTGCAGCCGGACGCAGCGAAGTAGCAACGGGGGCGGCCTCGCGACCTGACGTTCGGGTCCACCGCGTCCGGCGTCCCATCCCCTGACCCGCAGCCGTTCACCCCGGCTGCCTCGGCTGCGCGTCCCTGTGTCCCCCGAGTCCCAGGCGCACCTTCCGCCCCGCCCCGTCCCGCGCTGGCTCCGTTTCGCCCTTCCTGGGTGTGGAGGAATCTGCCCCCGGCTGCGCCCTGTCCCCTTCCGTCCGCCTCCCGGGGTTTCCTGCCTTCAGCTCTGCCCGCTGCGACCCTCTCCGCGCTGCCAGCGGCGCGACCGTCCTAAGGGACTGCGGTCGCGCCACCGCCTGGCTCGCTGAGAGCGCGGGTGCTCGCTCTGACCTCCCGGTCGCTGGGGCTGTGCTTGCTGATAAGTACAGACTCGGTCGTCGCCGTGCGGCCCGTCCTGCCTGCCTGTGCGCAACGCTTCCTCTGCTCACCAGCCCCTGCTCGCCTCTCAGGTCCCCGTAGCTCCCCTGCCCTGCCCTGCCCGGCCCAACCAGGAATTACTCAGCGCCCTCCCGCTCCCCTTTTCTGCGCTGGGGTGGGGGCGGCGGGTGGCTCTGCCCTCCCAGAACGTGAGCTCCGGGGTGATGCGAGCCGCCTTGCCGTGCCCACCCGCTGCGGCGGCGGGCGCCTCGCTCGGGGCCTGCCCCGGAGGACGCTCGGACAGCGCCCGAGTCAGCGGGATGCCCGGGATGCCCGGGATTCGTTTGGGGGCCGCAGTTGAGGAAGCCTTGACTGAACAAGGGCTTGACAAGCTCCGCAGCTCAGAGGTTCGTCCTCCCTCCTCCGCGGCTCCCGAAGACTGAGTGTTCCGGCTTCTGTGTCTTCATTTCACGGGAGGACCCTGTTAGCCCAAACGTGGCAAAAACGCGCTGAGCGCCTGCCGCACGCCGAGAGCTGGCTTTGGGGTGGCCTGGGAGCCTGGCCCCCCAGGTCCCCCCGGTCAGTTTGTAGGGTGGCCTCGGGGAGAGGCACAGCCTCGGGAACCAGACCGCCGGGGTCCTTACCTCGCCTCTGCCGCTCCCACTCCGCCCCCTAGGCCCCTCACGTCCTCTTTTAACTCGGGAACAGACACAGCCCAGTTGTGAGGGGTAAATGGGAGCACGCGCGGAAGGCGAGGCGTTGGCCCTCAAAAAATAAATGTCAGCTGGTCTCAGTTCTGGGAACCGAGTTCCCGTGGTCCGTCTCTGTTCTTCCCCTCGCTGCGGGGTTCGCTGCCTCTCGTCCCCGTCCGTGGTCTCTTTCTCCGTTGTAACCAAGTCGGCGCACTAACGGGGGGTTCTTAAGCGTGGGGTGAGCCTGTCTTCCTCCTGGAACCCCGGCACAGAGAGAGTGCCTGCTGCTTGGACGGAGCCCGCGTTCATCGTCCCGTGCTGGGGAGCTTAGACTAGGAGAGGGGCTTGGCCAGGGTCTGGTGCGGAGGCTCCGCAGTGCCGGATGGCAGGTCTGCCCGGTCAGCCTCCCGCAGGCCCCTGAGGCGGATCCAGAGACACAAAGTAAACGCCTGGTTGCTGAGGGGCAGGGAGGGGGATGGACGGGGTGTGACTCCTAAGGGAGGCAAGATTTATTTGTGGGGGGCGGTCATGAAAATGTTCTAGGATCAGAAGGTTGTACGACTCCGTAAGTAACCTTGAAGTACGTGCTCCAAACAAGGAACTTTGTGGTCGTAAATTCTATCTCAAGCTTTTAAAAATACGTAAATCCCAGAGCCCCAGCTCAGTTCTGGAAAGAAAGAGGACCCCCATGTACGACCTGGAAGTCCGCTTCCTTAAACAGGCGTCCCTGTGGCAGCCCATGCAGCTGGGAACCCTTTCCCCAGCATCCCTGACCGATGGCCTCGCACCAGAGCCCGGTGGTTGGACGCCGGCTTTGTATGGCCCAAGGGGTGGAGACGTTCGTGCCTTCTGCCGGTCCACCAGGCCTCAGGCAGCAGGCGCAGGCCAGACCTTTCCCGCCTTCCTCCACGTCCACCGTCCTGCTCTCTGAAGGCCACTCTGCTCTCCCTCCCTCTGCCCCGCTCTGCTCAGAGGCTCGCTGACGTGACTTCCAGCTCCCCTGCTATTGGTCCCCCGGGATGCCCGCACTTAGCGGCGTCCGGCTCGACATCAGGCCCCAGGACTCAGCCGAGTTGCCCCCGAGTCGGGCCGGTCTAAATGCACAGAGACTTAGTGTTCGGGGCCATGTCACGCACTTAGGCTGCAAGGTCCTGCGGATCTTCCCAGGGACTGCGGACTGGATCGTGCTCACACCATCACACGCTGAGTTTTTCCCTTTTTCCAGATTTCTAACTGGGAAACGTGTAAATGTTGAAACGCTGTAAGAGTGACACCTTGAACCCGCGTGTCCTCTCTGCTTAGAGATCGCATTTTCCGCGTGCATCCCAAGGGCTCCGCGGGTGTCTCCCAGAGGTGGTGACAGCTCACTGGGGCACCCCTCAGCAGGCCTGTCCCCAGAGGGACCTCCGTGACAGCAGTCTTCAGGGTCCCGTAGCACTGCCTGGATCCCTGTCTGTATCTCTTTTGCCCAGTTCCTTCTCGAGCTGGTATTGCTTTCCCATCTGCAGGGGTCCGACGTGTTATGGAGCCCCCTGCTGCCCTTGTGTCACGTGGACGTCACGTGGACTCGGGGCGGGGGTGCCCGTGACCGCACCTGTTTCCTTTCCTTCTCTTGCTCCCTCACGTACTTCCCGAGCCGACTGGTGCAGGTCCGTGTCCCCAAGCTGGCGGCTGGCTCTTTGAATGTGTGGGGTCAGATTTCCTTTCTTTCTGGAACGCTTCTTGGATTGAGGCGTGACGTGCCCAGCCCTGTCATCCTGTTTCTCGTCTTCGGCCACGCGCTCTGGCTTTCCCGGCCGTCCTGAGTTGTTAACTTTTGCCTCGTGCTCTCATCTGCGTGTAGGAATAGCTCACTGTCCGCCACCACCGCACGGCAGCCGGCGGCGCTTACCCACCCGGGAGTCGGCATCGCCGTCCGAGCTGGCGCAGCCCTCCGTGTGCGTGGCGAGCCGTGCTTCGACAGGTGTCTGGAGGCCCGGGGCTGTGGGCGGCCGGCTGGGTTGCTCGGATCGCGAGGGACGGTGACGTGTAGTCGCTCCAGCAAGTGGTGTCCTTTCCCGAGTCGACTACGGGCACCATGCCTTCCTCCTCTTGACTCTCCTGTCTCTGAAGGGCTCACGCTCCTGGCCTCGTTCTCTACACAACCCTGCGGGGTTCCCCTGTTTCTCCCCAGAGGCCGCGTCTTCCTGCAAGGCCCCTGCTGGACCCGTGTCTCTTCCCTCAGGTCCCCGCTGGCCAGGACTGCCCACGGGTCTCCTTCTGACCAGCCCCCCGGCGCCAGCGGTCCTTGCCCAGCCCAGATCGAGAGCTGCCTCTGCCGCTCCCGGCCGCTCGCTTCTGCGTGTAGGTGCGCCGGGGCCGTCGTAACGGGCTCATCCCTGGGTCGTGCTGTGGACGAGGTGTCCGCGGAGCTGCATGTGCTCTCCTTGTGGCTCTCCGGTTTCTGGGGCTCATGTGGACAGATTCGGACATAAGCATCCATGATCCTGTGAGGGTTCGGGCCACATTTGAGCGTCCTGGGGCTCTGCTCCAGCCGCCGGGCTCACCGCGAAGACGTTTCTCTGCCCTGTCTGCGGCCGAGAGCCCCCTGCTTTGCGTCACTGGCAGTTGGATAAGCTTCCGCGAGTCCGCGATCAGGATGCTGGAGGCACAGACCCCGGCCTCGTGCTCGGCGACAGCGGTCCCTTCTCTGGGGCACAGGCACTCCCAGCCCAGCTTCAAGGGGGGGTGGAAGGTGCGCTTTGGACGGCCCCAGGGCTCTTCCTCTGGCCGCCTCACAGTCTCTCTTTAGACTCCTGTCCCTTGGGACCTGTTTTCTCTTTCAGATTGTCTAGCTCTGAGCCCACCTGTCCTTTTCTGGATTCTCTGAGATCTCTTTTCGCAGAGCCCGGCTGGCCTTTCTTGTGCTCGTAGCCTCTGTGAAGGCCCGGCCTTTGCTTCTGACAGGGAGCAGTGGCGTCCTTCCTTGTCGGTACTTGACAGATGTGCTCTGTCTTCTCTGAGCCTCCTGACGGCTGGCCTCCGGGCGTGGGGCAGACAGCGGGGACCTGAGCAGCAGCTGGGCGTGGGGCGGACAGCGGGGACCTGAGCAGGAGGGCCCGGTGTGGGAAGCGTGTGAGCACCGTTGAAAGGCCGCAGGCTGACTCCCCCCACCCAGGGGGGCAGTGCAGGATGATCACCTTGTCACTGTGCACACCTTGTCACCAGCACTCTCCCCCCAGATGGGTGGGGCTGGGGCGTGCGGCTGGGAGACGGGGAGGGAGCTGGCAGCTCCATGAGGCTCGAAGGCTAAGGGCCGAGGGCCACGCCCACCTGTGACCTGGGTGCCCCGTGACAGGTGGTGTATGAGGACTGCTGCATGGTTAGCCTGACGGCTCCCTACGTGTCGGGCTTCCTGGCCTTCCGAGAGGTGCCCTTCCTCGTGGACGCAGTGCGGCGGCTGCGGGAGAAGGAGCCCCGCCTTGTGCCCCAGGCAGGTACCTCGGCTCCGGGGAGGAGGGCCCTCCGTTTCCACCCAGGAGGGAAGGCCTGGCCGGCGCACTACCCGCCACGCAGGGAGACCTCGGAACTCCCTGGCAAGGAGGCACTCTTACCTTGAGGAGAGAGCCCAGATTTTCTCAAAAGCCGCCATCCCCCCGGACGCGGCAGTCCCGCCCCTCTTGCTCCAGGATGCCCTGGCTGATGGGTGAGGGGCAGTGCGGCCGTCTGACTTCCACCCGTGGCTCTTCCAGGTCCTTCTTGTGGATGGAAATGGGGTTCTCCACCAGCGAGGTAATCCTGCTCCCAAAAGACAGGGCCCAGGAGGGGGCAGTTCCGACCACTGTCCCTCAGGAGTGCCTGTGCCCGGCCTCGGGCCCTCTGCTGCCAGCCGGGCCCTGGCCACGCTCTGCTGGGCTTGCTTTCATTGTCAGGACCCCACCCAGTAAAGAACCCTGCTCCTTGTCACTCCCGCCTTGTTCCTGCTCGCCCCTGAGGCCTCCCCTAGCGCTCTGCACTGGCCCATGTCAGGCCCGCTCCGCCGTAGGTCCTGGCTGCCGCTCAGACTGTCCCGCCTCGTCCCACCTCCAGTAGTGACAGGCCCTCGACTGCAGCCAGACAGGAGTGCCCGTTCCCCACTGACGCTGGGAAACTACACCCACCTGCGTACTGGGACGCTGACCCCAGAGTGACCTAGCATGGGGGTGCACAAGCCAGGGGGTGGGGCAGCAGAGGGACCCGGGAAGGCTGGCCCTGGGACCGTGGGTGCCAGCATGGGGCCGGGCCCCCAGTCGCTGCATACGCATTGCCTGGCAGGAGCCCCAGGGATGTGTTGGGAGGGAAGCTGAGGCCTGACGGCAGCTGCAAAGAGGAGAAGAGGATGGAAAGTGCCAGAAAGTGGGAGGAGAACCAGTGTAAAGTATTGTGAACTAATCTGGCTCCTAACCTCGCCAGGGGCAAGGAGGCGTCTTTCCCCCAAGCCTGACAACTGTGAACTTGAGGCAGAGGGCCACGTCCCAGTCAGGCTGGCCCTCCCAGTCCTCTCTCTCCTCAGTGCTGTCTGCCGACAGGCCTCTGCTGACCTGGGGACACTCGGCACGTTCTGGTTTGTCCTCTGTCCCTACACCATGTCCGCCCTGCTGGGCTCACCGCCCGCCAACCCAGCCTCACCCTCTGCCCCGTAGGCTTCGGAGTGGCCTGCCACCTCGGTGTCCTCACAGACTTGCCCTGCGTTGGGGTGGCCAAGAAGCTCCTGCAGGTGGACGGGCTGGAGAACGATGCCCAGCACAAGGAGAAGGTGAGGGCCGGGGCGACGCCCGCACAAGGGGAAGGTGAGGGCCGGGGCGACGCCGCACGAGGGGAGGACAGGGAGAGGGCCTGTGCGGGGCACGCAGGGGCCTGCCCCTTAGGTACCTCTGATCCGGCTTGGCCTGCCGGCACTCTCCTCATCCCAGAGTAAGAAAGCCCCGCCGTTCTCCGTGGGAGGCCCGTGTCCCCCCATGGGTCGTGGGTCGCAGCGGCAGTCTGGAGGAGGGCCCTCTGAGCTCTCCCAGCCTTCTGGGCACGTGCTTGCTGCTCCCCTCCCTGTTCCCTCTGTGTTGCTGTGGCACCCCGCGTAGGGCAAGGGCCTGCAGTCACTGGGGACGGGACGTATGGGAGCCCGCGAGGCCCTCTCTGCTTCTCGCCAGCCCCAGTCCAGGGCCCGAAGGTTGGTGCTGCCCAGCCTGCCTCAGCCCTTCCTCGCTCCACCTTCTCCCAGCATCCCCCTCCTCTGGCCCCTCAAGGGTAGCACTGGGAATGAGACACCCCACTCCAGAGGGACCGGTGACACGTCTGCCTCTGCCGCTGGATGGCAGGCTCTGAGAACGGCGATCACATCTGTCTCGTTCCCCCGCACAGAACAGTTGGCCATGGAGTTGACCGGCCCCAGACCCAACTGAGGAGCCTCCCGGGCCACTCAGTGGACCAGTCCCCGCCCCTAAAAAGACTTTGTTGGGTTGAGTCAAACATCCTTAAATTCCTCGCAGGAGAGAGCATGGCAGGAAGGGCTTCTGGCCCACGGGAAGCGCCAGGCTGGGTGGGCGGGTGCCAGGCCTTCGTGGCAGCCCAGTGCCTCCGGGCATCAGTCCTGGGGCCTGGGTGGGCTGCTGCCTCTTCTCCGGCCCCGGTTCCTTGTCCACAGAACGAGGAAGGGAGAACTGAATTCCAAGGGCCTCGTCAGGGTCGGGCGGTGTAGGAATGGCCTCCTGGATGCCAAGTCCGCTCATGGGACGGATACGCCCATAGCCATGAGACCGCTTGGCTTCGCAAGGACAGACCACTTGGTGACCTGGGCCCTCCCCCGCCTCGCCCAGTGGCTGCTCAGGCCTGCCCTCTGCCTTCCACCGAGAAAAGACTTTTTCCATGTTTTTTCTTCCTGTTTTCCAGATACGATTTCTGCAGGCTGGAGGGGACTCATTTCCTCTGGTAGGAGGCTCTGGGACCGTCCTGGGCATGGTGAGCAGCCCACGCCTGCACCCCCAGGCGGGGGGGGACCCACAAACACGCATGCAGTCGCTCCCGTTCCCCAGACCCTGCCCGCTTCCCCCCGCCCCTCTGACGGAGCCAGGGGGTGCCCTGAGCCCCCCACCCCATCTGTGTGGAGGGGACCTCCGGGCTGTCCTCGCCGTGGCCTGCCCCCAACCTGTTGCCTGTCATAAAGTCCCCGGGGCTTGTCTCAACTGCACCCTGACTTTGCCTTCCTCGTCCTAGGCCCTGAAGAGCCACGACCGCAGCAGCAAGCCCCTCTATGTCTCTGTGGGCCACAAGATAAGCCTGCAGGCTGCCGTGCGTCTGACCCGAGGCTGCTGCAGGTTCCGGATCCCGGAGCCCGTGCGGCAGGTGGGTGAGCCGCGTGCACTGGCTACTCTGCGCTCAGCCCAAGCTCCTGGGGCAGGGCCTGCCTGGGCCCCGCTGGGCCCCGGGGGGAGGCGGGGGCAGCAGAGCCCCTCCTGGCGCCCTGCCCTGCGTGCAGCATCAGCCTCCTACACCGTCCTGCACCCCACACTGGGGTCCTCGGGGGCGTCAGCTGACGCCCGCCCTCGCTGAACCCCTCTGGGCCCAACCTGCCCGGCGGGCCTGCGAGGGAGCCCCTGTCCTCTGCGGGGCTGCAGGCGGTGTTCAGCAAGCCTCGTTCCGGGCCGGCCTTCAGTCGGGAGGTTGTGAGATGCGGCTGGGCCAGGCCCCTAGCATGTGTATCAGGGACGGAGGCTGGGGTGGGGCGGAACTTTGGGGAACAGGTTGGCTCGGCTGAGAAGCAGCGCAGCTCGTAGGGGCTAGAACTGAGCACAGGCGGGCTGTGGGCCTGCGTTGGGCTCGGTGGTGACGGGGCATCACCAGTCTCAGGGAAGTGTGTGTCCCAGGGAAGCCCGGGGTGTGAGGACCCGTGAGAAGCCATCCTCAGGAAGAGACCAGCCGGAGGAGGGGGAAGGCGGTCCAGGTTCAGGGACCCACGTCCGTCAAGGCCCTGGGATGGGAATGAATCTGACGCCGGCAGGAAACTCCGAGGAAGGGGTCGCCAGAGCCAGGGCGGCGCGAGCCCTTCATCAGCCCCCCCCCCGCCGCGGGGACGTGGGTGTCTCTGGGGTCTCTGGGCCGTGGGGTCTCGTGGGGTTTCTGGGCCGCTCAGAGGAGCCGGGGGAGCCCTTCCAGACAAGAGGTGCCGGTTGTGCAGGTTCCTGCCTCAGTGCTGCTGCTGTAGGACAGGAGGGCAAAGCGCCTGGAAACCTCCCTGGTCCCTACTGCTTCCCCCGCCTCCCCATGACCTGTGCCGGGACATCTCGAGGGGACCCAGGGGCCCCAGCCGCACTGCTGAGAGCCGCTCCGCACAGCTCAGCTCCCCGGTGACCCTCCCGGCCACCTCCTGGGGACCTGGCCCCTTCCCCGGCTGCTGGTGCGCAGGACGGCCTGCAGGTGGCAGCCGCAGCCCGCGTGTGGCAGTGGCACACGCCCCACCCCCCCCAACACCCGCCCCACGGCCAGGCTGTGAAGATCTGGGCCTCTAGGGGGCGCCTCCGGGGTCCCGCCGTGGCCGGAGCCCCATCCCTCAGGTGGGCTGGACCGCTGTGCTGGTGACTCCGCAGACCTTCTGGGGACACCTGGGGAGGGGCCTGTAGCAGACGCGAGCCGGAGACGGGCGAGCAGGCTGGGGCAGAACCACAAGGTCTAGCAGCACAGGCCACGCAGCCGGCGGGAGCCCAGGGTCTCCACTGGCTCCCGGGGACAGACCACGGCCTCCCGCTCAGCCTTTCCCCTCGGCCCCTTCAGGGACCTGCCATTGTGTCACTCACGGGGCTGCGGCCCCTGTTCCCGAAGGCTGGGCCTGTGACAGCCTGGCGTCACCTGTGTGGCTTTGTCCAGGAAGCAGGAGCTCGCACCGGGCTGGCGGGGGGCGGGGGCTCGTGTAGACGCCAGCACCTCTCACCGGGGCCCCCTCTCCTCAGGCCGACATCCGCTCTCGAGACTACATCCGCAGGACCCTGGGAGCCCCGGGGCCCCCCGCACCAGCACAGGCGAGGTGAGTGCTGGGCACGCTCAGCGGCGGTGGGGCCGTGTCCCTGCAGGGCTGGGAGGAGGACGCGGAGTCCCTGGAGGGATGGCAGAGACCAGGCAGCAGGATATGGGGCCTGGGCTGACTCCAGTCCGTGGGAATTCCTGACGCCCAGCAGGGCTGCCCCCACCTGCCTCGTCCACTGTTTGTGTGGGGCCGAGGCGTGGGCTCTGCAGGAAGGGCATGGGAGTCAGATGGACCCGGTTCTCGTTCTGGGCCTGCACAAGCTGCCATGGCCGTGACTTTCTCCGGGCCTCGGTTTTCTTAACTGCGCGCCAGCCATAGTCATTCTCGTCCTGTAAGTTCTGGTGGGAGAGCCTGGCACGGATGTGTGGCTGGTTATTCAACCTTCCCGTGGCACCACACCACGGGACAGACCCGTGGCCCACTGTCCGCGTGCAGAACAGGCGTGGCATTGACCAGCCCCAGAGAGGTTACCGTCGGCTTTTCCTCGAGCTCCTTTTTTCTCTAAGTCAAAGGCTGTCCTAGGCCGAGCTGAGCTGTTCTGAGAATGGGCCGCCCCCGTCCCCGAGCTCTCTCCGGCTGGCCAGCTGGAGTGCATGGGGCCCTTGTCCAGCAGGGTCTGTCCCTTCTCGAATCAGCAGCGGCTTCCAGCACCACCTGGGGAGCCAGGGGGCCTCCGGGCTGGCTCTGCATTTGATGCTGCCCTTTCTCAATGTCATTACCAGGAGCCAGAAGGCACAGGGGCCAAAGGTGTGCCCCAAGGGAGGTTCGGAAGAGCCCGAAGGTGAGGACAGGCCCCCCGAGGCCCACAGCTGAGGCCCCAAGACACACCGCAAAGACCAGCAGCGGCAGTGGGGAGCTGAGCCAGACACGGTGAAGCGCTCGGGCTGCCCGGCTTCCCACTCCTGCCCGGAGTGGTGGGTCCCCAGCTGCAGGCCTCGGCACACGCTGGCCACACCGGCCACGGGGACGGCTGCAGATTTGGCCCTGCTGGGTGGGCCCGGGCGGTGGTCCCTCCTGCTCTAAGGTCTCGGGCGCGAGGTTGCCAGGACCCCGCAGGAGACCCATCTCCCACCACAGAGTGCCGGCCCCAAGAGGAGCCCGATAGTGCTCTCCCAGGGCCCAGGAAGGGCATTTAGGGTTCTGGGGGTTCTTTGGTATGTTTTGTTTTTGTTCTTAAAGTGCCCAGGTGGGCTTAGGGCTGCCAGACTGTGTGTCTATCCTGGCTGCTCGTCCGTCCGCCCTTCCATGCCCACTGCTGCTGTGTTTGCTTTTGCGTTTTATCTTTCTGGAGCTCGTTTCTAAACCAGCGGTTCCCCCCATCTCCACCCCTGGCCAGTCAGCTGTACAGAGTGGCCTCTGCCCCAACCCTGACAGGTGCAGACTGGAGTGGCCAGGCCTGGTCCCTGGCTGCCCTGCCCAGCGCTGGCACGTTTGGAGATCAGGGACCCTGTGGGCCGGCCCAGGTGCCAGAGGCCTGCCGCTGAGATCCACGGGGAGCGGTGTCCGACCTGTCGCCCTGGCCAGGGCCTGCCAGTTGAAGCGCGTCCCGTCTGGGCCGGAGAGCTCTACCCTGCCAGCCTCCTTTCCCCAAGCCCAACCTCCCCTGCAGGGACGCGGTGCACCCCTGTCCCGGCTGCTTGTCTCACGGAGGGCTGCAAGGCCCAGCTTGCGGGGGCCGTGCCCCTCACCCACAGCCTCTAGGCCTCTGCGTGCCTGCTTGCCCTCCAGGCTCCCTACACACTCTGGCATTTGCTGAGAAGTGTGATTTTAAGAGGCCTTTCTTGCTTTTTGTACTATTTCTCAAAGAGCTGGTCGTCACGCTCTGGACAACCCTGGGGCTCAGCACTCTCCATCCCAGCATCTTCCATTTGTGAGAAGTGAGCTCTTCTCTGGGGCCCGGGCCTCGGGGAGAAACGAGGGGGACAGTGAGTGAGGCAGGCTGCTGGCCCCCTTCCCCTCCTGCCCCAATGGTGCTCCCGAGGCCCCCTTACAAGGCTGGATGGCTGGGAGGAGGCCGAGCCAGGCGGCCCCACTTGATGGCAGTGGCCCCTGTTTGGGCCATCTCAGAAGGAAGCAGGATTGCCCCAGGGCAGGTGGGGCTGTGGAGTGCACCAAGGTGCTCAGGGGCTCTCCATGGCGGGTCCCAGCATGTTCCACAGGTGCCTTTGAGGGGACTTCTGCTTGTGGGAAGGAACGCACCTGGTTCCGTCCTCCTGTCTAAGCAGGTCTCGCCTCCCACCGCCACCCCCATTTGCAAAGCTCTTGGCCTTACCTGCCTGGCAATCAACACCAGCCCTCCTGTCCTGGTCTAGGGCTTTTCTTGCCGCAATGCATCAGGACCAGGGGCAAGAGTGCAGGGTGGAGGCCGGGCCCAGACGGCCTGACTGCCTCTTACCAACTGGCCTTGGGCTAAGCAACACACCGCCCCAGACCCCGGTGCACCATGTGGAGGGCTGTGGCACAGCCCGCCTCGTCGGTCCTGCACAAAGGAAAGGACAGCGTTTGGGGGGGTGGTTCGTGGAGGCCAGGGTTGACGGCCGTCTGCTGCGAGGCTGCCTGACAGCTCCAGCGAGAAGGCAGAACAGGAAGGAAAGGGGTCCCCATCTCCTCCCAGCCTCCCTGCCGCCGCAGGCCCCCAGAACACAAGTCCTGCGAGGGCTGGGCAGACAACACCAGGCCTCGCGGGTCCGAACCGTGCCTTATGCACCCCCCGCAGCCATGTGGACAGGAGAGCTTCCCCGGGGGCTGGGAGGCTTGGCACCAGGTCCCAGCAACAACCCCCGGGGTTGTCCCGCCCTCTCTAAGGGGTGCAGGCAGATGGCCCTGGCTTCCCACGGGGGTGGGGGGGGCTCTGCTGAAAGCCATTGGCTCCTCAGAGACCAGAGGGGCCGGGTGGGCACGACCTGCTGCAGTGGGGTCCCCACCCCCTCAGTAAAGAGCAGGCCAGAGCCTGGAGAGGAGTTTAGTTTTGATATTAAAGTCACATCACAAAAGCTGCTGTTTTTAGCATTTTTTTTCAAGTGTACAATTCAGTTTTTAGCGTGTTCACAATCTCACGCCATCGGTTCTGGTGTCAAGTTCCTGAGCCGCTTTGTCACCCCACGGGGAAGCCCCCACCCTGCGAGCCGTCACTCCCCCTGCCCTGACAACTCTGGGCACCCGAGTCCCCAGAGGCACGCGGCGTGTAGCCTTCGTGTCTGGCTGCTCTCACATCTCTGGGCCCATGTCTGACCACGGGACGTTCACGGTTCTCCACGGTGTGGGGCCAAGCGGGGCCACTGCGGACGGCCCAGTGTGACTCCGCCGTCCGGCAAGAGCCTGTGTGGCGGCCGTGCACACGGGCGGGTGGGGGTTTATATGGACACGGGCATCCCGGCCCCCCAGGTGTGTACCGAGGACGGCAGTCTCTGGGTCCTGTGGCGGCTGTGTGTTACCTTCTGGGGAGGGAGCTGTTTGCCTGCTGTTTCCCACAAGCTCCCCAGCAAGTACAGGGCTCCCGGGTCTCCCCCCCGCCGCTTCCCATTCTGGCCGCCCCCAAGTGTGATGTGCATTTCCCGGAGGACGGGGAGCCCCTTCTCATGCAGTCATTGGCCATTTGTACATCCTTCTGGGTGAAATGTCTACAGAAATCTTTGCCCTTTTTGAAATGGGGCTGTCATGTTGTTGTGAGAGTTCTCTCTGTGCTCCGTGTACCAGACCCCTCCGGGTTACGTAACGCGCACATGGGCTCCCTCCAGTCTGTGGGCTGGCTTTTCACTCCCCGGGTAGTGCTCTTGTGCGTGAAAGCTGTTGAATTTGATCGAGTCCAATGTGTCTGTTGCTCATCTGTTGCTGGTGCATTTGGTGTCACATTGAAGGAATCGTTGCCTAATCCGGGGTGGTGGAGACCTCCCCTAAGAGAGCTGCAGTCCCGGCTCCTGCACTGAGATCTCTGACCCTTCGTGCGACCCTTCACAGCCGGCTCTCCTGGGCCCCTGCGGTTCCGTGTGAGTTTCAGGACCGGCTTGTCCATTTCCGCGAAAGGGCTCTTGGGCCTGTGGCGGTCACTGCACTGACCAGCTCTGGAGCACTGCCCCCTAGTGGTGCTCAGTCTCGCAGCCGGGCTCCAGCGCCTTTTCCTTTCCTTGCGGTGAACTTCTGTCCGTATGGTCGTGTGGTTTTCGGTGTTCAAGACTTCTTTTTTTTTTCTTTTTTAAGAGGGAGAGAGAGGGATGGGGAGGAGCAGAGGGAGAGAGAGACTCTCCACATGCTCCACACCCAGTGCGGAGCCCTGCACGGGGCTCAGTCCCATGACCCTGAGATCATGACTTGAGCCGAAGCCAGGACTCGGTCGCTGAACCCACTGAGCCCCCCAGGCGCCCCTTCAGTGTACACATCTCACCCTTCCTTTGGTTAAATTTGTTCCTAAGTATTTGTTCTTTTTGATGCAATTATAAATGAAATTGTTTCACTGGCTTCATTTTGGGATTGTTCGTTGCTAACGTACAGAAACACCACGGGGTTCTGTCTTGTGTTCTGCAGCGGTGCTCTAATTTCCTAGCTCTGAGTGCGTGCGCGCCTGCGTGCACCTGCGTGCGCCTTCGTGCGCACACAATCTTCGGGGTGTTCTCCGTGTGAGGTCCTGTCATGTGCAAACAGAGATCGCTTTCCCTCCTTCCTTTCCGTCTGAACGCCTTTCCTGTCCTTTCCTTGCCTGACTGTCTGGCTAGGACTTCAGTAGGACGTTGAATCCCAGTGGCGAGCGCAGACGTCCTTGTCTTGGTCCTGATTTGAGGAAGAGCGCTCTCGGTCCCCAGTGTGAGCCACGGGCTCTTCACCAGCGCCCTGTCCGGGTTGAAGGAGCTCCCTGCTCCCGGTCTCTCTGTGTCTCCATCGTGAATGGGGCTTGGGTCTGTCCCGCACTCTCTGTGCCTATCGGACTGGCCGTAATGTGCTGTGTTGCGTGGGTGGACTCTCGTGTTTTGAGCCACTCTGCGTTCCTGCAAGGAATCGCGCTTGGTCATGATGTATGACCCTTTTACCCTGCTGCTGGATTTGATCTGCTCCGGTTTTGTGGAGGACTCTGGATCGATATTGCCGAGGGTTATTGGTCTGTAGTTCTCTCGTGATGTCTTTGTCTGGCTCTGGTAACGGTAACGCTGGCCTCCAGGAAGCGAGCCCACAGCAGTGGGGAGGGGGGCCATGGGCCCCTCAGCCCTTCCAACGGCCAACCAAGGCACGGGGCGCAGATCGGAGGCGCGGTGAAGAGAGAGAGGGCTGGGTGGTTTGCTGAGGGCCGGCCCACCCTGGGGACACAGGCGTGGATACGGCCAGGGCTTCTCAGAGGGGCTGGTCTGAGGGGTGCAGGGGTCAGACGTGGGCCAGGCTGGGAGTTCAGGTAGAGGGGCGGTCGCAGAGAGGTGTCCGTGCCGTCAGGTGGGTGCACTGAGGTGGGGACCTGCCAGCCACGGCCATTTGCAGAGACTCAGGAAGCCTCAGACGTGTGTGGGGGGAGGGGGCTTCAGGGGGCATGTCCTGCTCACTCCACACCCCCCCGCCAGGAGCTCTTTCTTGCCCCAGCACAGAAGGGCATGTGGGGGCCCTGAGTGGGTGGTGTCTCAGCTCCTTAAAAATAGGGCCGAGATGATGTCCATCTTCACAGACCACAGCCTGCCCCAGAGCCAAGAATAAGTCTTGAGCCACTCAATTATTCAAGTCGGATCCAAATAGATTTTCCTGTTAACCCAGTAGCCTCTGCCTCCCTTCCCTAGGTCCCCACGCTGCCCAAGAGCTGGGAGTGAGGGGCTCCCATGAGGTGGCTTGGCCTGGCCATTGCGGGTCACACTTGGGCCCCTTGGGTCGCCCTACCTTGGGGGCCCCAGCCTGTGCACCCTCCCCTCTCTTGGCCCATTCAGGAATGGGGGACACCCAGGGCTGGGAGTGACCCTTTGTGATCAGGCCGAAGACAGGCCTTGGGGGAGACCTGACCATGGTCCTAACTGTCCCAAGGACCCCCCTCCCCCACACACTCTGGCCACAGGCATTGGCCCATTTGATTGTGGTTTTTAGCCAGGCCCCTCAGCACCTTCGACCATCCCTCACTGCTCCCCCAGGATCCTGGGGTCCCAACTCTCCAGGGCCCAAAGGGCACCAGTCGCTGGTGTACACGTACCCCCGAGGGCCTGTTTTCCTGCTGCTTTCCTGGATGGGTCCTGAAGGGGCTTGACCTAGGCCTGCAGGGCCTGGTGGGAACAGCTGGGGCCAAGGAGCCAGAGTCCTGAGTTCCAGCCCGAGGCCTGTGTCCTTGCTGGTGGAGGGGGGAGTTCCTCACAGACCCGGCCCGCCCCCTGCCAGCTTGTCCCAGCCCCGGCAGTCCCTGCTGCACTGCCCTGGCCCCGCACTGTGTGGAGTTTTAGCAAATTATTAATTAAAGGCCCAGGCGTGCGGCAGCGCCGGCCCCCACATGAGCAGCATGCTGGGTAATTAGACGAGGTGTCGTGGGGATGATGGAGCACAGCCCGTTCTCCCCGGTTCACCTCCCCGGGAAGCAGGAGCAAACTCCGGCAGCTTCCTACTGCCATCGGCGGCGCTGGGGGCAGGGACAGCTGTTGCTTGGGAACAGGGCTGGGCCCCCCCCCCCGTCCTTCCCCACCCAACAGACAGGAGAATGGGGAAGGGGCAGTGAAGGGGAGCTCACTGTTGGAGATAGACAGGCAAGCGGACCTAGAGCAAAGCAGAGGGAGGGAACACGGGGGAAGCTAGCGGGGGCCGCTGTGGACAGGATGCAGAGCAGGAGCCCGCAGCCCCCCAGCCCTCCCCTGGGCCTTCTGGGAGTTTGTTCGCACAGTTCCCTTCCACCCGTCTTCTCAGTTTGGCTGAACCCTAATTCGGCGTGTGCATGCTAGTTCCTCGCTCACACTGCCCAATGCGAGGAACGTGTGCTTCCGTCTCCTTTCTTGTACGACCTCTTGTCTTTCCGGGACTTAATAACTGCCCCATGTTTTCGGTTTGGTTTGTTTTCTGTGTACCTCTTACTTATTCATCCCCAAACCCTGCAACAAAGATATAAATCTCTTTTTTGATCCATGAAAAATGTCAGGTCATCTCTGAATTTGTTTTTCCTTGGAGCCTGTGGTAGCCATCCTCCGCGCTGGCTCCCAGCAATCCGCAGTCCCCGGGGTTTGTGTGACCCTCTGGCCGGGTTGATCGTCGAGACTTTGCTCTGTCCTGGCGTCCTGCACTTGGAGGGAGGTCAGCTGCCATGTCAGAAGCTGCCCTGTGTGGTCCACGTGGCGGGAAAGTGAGCCCCCCATCTCCTAAGTGCACCCTCCAGCCCTGGTCAAGCTTCCCACGTCCACAGCCCTGGCTGTCGTCTTGAGTGCAACCTCATGAGAGACTTTGAAGATTTCTTTATTTATTTTTTCTGAGAGAGAGAGAGAGCACGAGCAGAGGGAGGGGCAGAGGGAGAGGGACAGGGAGAGGCAGATCCCGGGACCCTGAGGTCATGACCCAAGAAGGCAGATGCTTCACTGACTGAGCCACCCAGGTGCCCCTCGTGTGCAGCTTTGAACCAGACCAGCGAGCCAGCTACCCCCAGGTTCCAGTCCCTCAGAAACCGCTAGACCACAGATCTTCGTTCTGGGATAATTTACTGCACAGCAGAAGACAGCTAACGGCGAGCGCTGCTCCGCGCCCACCCTTCGCCGTTGCCTGGTCCACCTGCTGCATATCCATCACCAAGGACCGCTCCCCACCCTCCCCTCTCCTGTGTTGAGTCCCCCCCTTCGTGGGTTCCGTGTGGCCCCTTCCCTGGGTCTGCTTCCTGCTGGGAAGGGTGTACAGCGCCCTTCGGGAGAGCCCCACCCCCGCCCTGGCCCTCCCCCAGAAACCTGGGCCCCGTCTGGTCTTCCGTCAGGGAGACCTGGGAAAGTGGTTGAGTTTCTGTTTCTAAGGCACAAGGATACCATGATGACTTGCGGGTGTCTGTCACTTGCGTGGTCTGCGAACCTTGGGGGCCAGGAGGGTCCACCGTTTCCTCTTCTGGGCCCGCGGAGCTGTGGGCCTGGAGGCCGCCGCTGTCTGTGGTGCTGAAGCCGATGCTGGTGGGTCGCCTGCACGGAGGCCCCGGTGCTGAGGGAGCCTTTGCCCTACTTTGACTCCTCTCTCGCCGTACTCTCTCCTTCCCAGGGCAGAGGCTGTGCTGTCTTGAAAAGTCCCCTTCCCTGCCAGCCCTGGCCCTCTGTCCAGGCCTCCCCTTCCGGCACCAGGCTGTCTTCCTGCCCAGACGCTCCCCTGTGCTGTTGTGACCAGACCACACAGGTTCTGCAGACGGGCTCACGTCCTGGGGCACGAGCCCGTAGGTGTTTGAGCCGAGAACCCTCCAGGTGACGTGCGACAGAAACCAACGTAAAGCACCGTAAACAAAAATGGGCTCATGGTTCAGTCCGGGAGCAGAGCTGGCTGTGCGTGGCCTGCTTTCTCCCTCTGTGTGGGCACGGTTCCGAGGGTGTCTCTCCACTGGGGGCCGGTGGCGGGCAGCAGCCCCAGGCTTACCTTCTCCTGGGCTACGTTCCCAGGCAAAGTGCAGCCTTACTGTCCCAAAGGCTCCCACGGAAGCGCCAGGGCCGTGCCCCTCAGTTCTGGCTGACCCGGCCTGACCACGATCCCTGTGGTGAGATTGCAGTCGGGGGGACCGTGCCCGGAGCCAGGGAGTGGAGTCAGCCCAGTTTACCTGTGCCTGGGGTTCCTCTGCTCCTTGTGCACCAGAGGAAGACGCGCCGGCTGGGGGGACAAGAGGGGCCGTCTCAGGAAGGTGCAGTGGCTTTGGGATGTCTCGGGACACTGTGTTCCCAAGGCCCTAGAAAGCACTGACGATGCCCAGTGGTGCCCCATCCTGTCTCTGGGTAATTAGTGCCAGCAGGAAACAGCGTGATTAAGCCTCCATTATTAACCTGCCAATCTTGTTTCTGGGGCACAGACGCATACAGCTGAGGGGACCTAGTTGGCATATAACAAGGTCTCCATGACAAATTACTTGGGTATCAATTAACTGTCGAGGGAAATGTCAAGCAGGATCTGTCACGCTGGTGGCGGGGGTGGCCAGTTAACCTGGAGCGGCTAATCCGATCCCCAGCAGTCACCTGCCTCAGCCTCCAGCAGGGCCTGGAATGAAGGAAGGGGCCTGGGGTTCCCAGGGTGCGCAGGGCTCGGCCCCCATGGCCCCAGGAGACACACCCCTGCCGTCACGTCAGGGGCCCCAGTGCACTGCTCTCGCAGCCTGCCTCTGCCTATCGTTCATTCCTTCTTCGACCACCTGCGGGGTCTGCAGAGTCAGGCCTGACCTAGTCTCTGCTAGTCAGGGGTGGGACAGAGTTGCGAGGGGCAGATGT
The DNA here is from genome assembly GCF_922984935.1 of Meles meles. Taxonomy (NCBI): domain Eukaryota; kingdom Metazoa; phylum Chordata; class Mammalia; order Carnivora; family Mustelidae; genus Meles; species Meles meles. The sequence continues at coordinate 62,442,916 of NC_060083.1, forward strand.
GCGTTTAGGGGATCGTGATCCGTGCGGTCTCTGGAGGACCCAGGAGGCATAAGGCATCCACAGGGCAGGGCCTGCAGGGGTCAGGGTGAGGGGCGGGTGGGGGCAGTCGGCTGAGGGCTCCCAGGCACAGCACGGGCACGGAACCTTTGGCAGGGAGCCCGCAGACCGAGCAGAGTGCGACTGCCATTCGGAGCTCCGAGACTTGGAGGGAGCTGCTTAAAACCTTCCCGGCCTCCCTTCTCTCACCCGAAAATGGGGCCGATGACTCCTGGTTCCCAGGACTGCTGTGAGAGTCCACTGTGCCCCCCGCAGACATGCCCAGCGCAGTGCCTGGCCCGGGGTGCTGGCTGAGCTCGGCTCCCCTTCTCTGCAGGCTCCTCATGGGTCAGGGAGCTTGGGTGGAGTCCAAGCCCAGAACAGGCCCAGGAATGGGGAACTTGAGGAACGCAGCCTGGGAGGAGGAGAGCATCCTGGAGCCGGTGGCGTGGGCTGGCCAGCGGGCACACCGGCAGACCGGGCATGGGGGACAGTGTTCGGGGACTCTGGTCACCCGATGTCACCATGCCTTCTGGGTTTTGCTTGGCTTTCAGGAACGCCCCCTATCTGCCTGGGGCTGTGTCCCTCCTGGTCAGGACCAGTGACCATGCCGTGGCCCAGGCTGTCCCCCGACCTGGCCTGCCCCTCTGGTGGAGCCGCCCCCCACCCAGTGGTAGCCCCCCCCCGGTCTCCTCAGCGGTGATTGGCAGCTGCCACTTCCCAGCCCTCCCAGCCACGGAGCCTCGTGCTTGTTCATGACACGGACATATGGCACCTCCGTGGAGGGGGTCGGGGGAAGCTGCCAATTGTGAGTGCAGCGTGTCCCCATTCGAGCCGCGCTGAAGCCAAACAAACACAAGATGTGAGGGGAGCAGAGGCGGCCCGGGGGCGTGTGCGTGTGTGTGCGTGTGCGCGCATGTGTGCATGGGCGCCCCATGCTGCGGGGGTGCGGGGGGGAGTAGGGTAAATGGCGGGGAGTGCGGGGGTGAGTTTGGGTTTTCATGGCTTCTGGGGTCTTAGCTGATCGGGTCCTCGGAGGTCAAGTTGTCCATCCCTCTGCCCCAGGCAGGCCGGCTGACACCAGCACTCAGAGCCTTCAGCTGTCTCCCCTCACCCCTCCCACAGACGCTGCCCTGGAGGCCAGCGAGCAAGACAGGCCAGCAGCCCGCAGCCCCGTGCGCAGATCACGGAAATGTTCGGATTCTTTCCAGAATCAGGAAATTCCACCTAATGTCAAACCAAAGTCCCCAGAACTCCAGGCTTAGCCAGTTTCCTCTTCAGTCTGCACTGGGTAGGGAAGAACGTGTGCACGCCCACCCCCGTGGCTGGGGGCACTGCAGCCCCCTGGCGTCCCCCCCATGTGGGGCTGGCACCCCAGGCTTGGCTGGGCACCCGCGGGCTACAAAGCTCCGCTCCTGGGGCTGGGGAGAGCAGGGCAGCAGCCAGAGCCTGAGCTGGGGGGTCCTCAGCCGTCCCTCCTCGCAGACCCAGGGCTAGAGCCTGCTGCCATGGAAACCAGGCTCTTTGCCAATTGGGCACGTGCATCCTGGAAAGGGTTGACAGGTTCAGGGACTATGGCTACCACTTCCCAGGACTCCTGGTCCCAGGGACCCCTGACCCTGCTCTGCCACCTGTCCCCACTGGCAGTAAGGGAGGTCCCTAGAGATAGAGGGAGGTGAGGGAGGCTGGAATCGGCCCCAGGACCCAGCAGACCCGGGCCGGACGCCAGCGGAGAGTGGAGGGCCTGCCCTACAAGCCCCAGCGGAGGGCCCCGGCATCCTGTGGGGTGTGCCCAGGGAGCCACCAGCCTCCTTCTTGGGGAGGGGAATGGCTGGGGGCTTGGGAGCAGCGCCGCACACTCGGGGCCTTTCCCAGGGAGTCCGAGAGCTGCGAGCGCGCAGCGTGCTAAGAGCCGCTCACCCACCAACTGCCTCCCAGGCGGCTGGAGCCCTGGTGCGGGAGAGTCGGGGGGCTGCGAGGGCAGCTCCCATTCCAGCCACAGCCCGGTCCCCAGCCCTGTGGGCCTCTGGGTGGGTCCCCTGCTTCTGCCAAGTTTGGCGTGAGCCCTCGGGCCTGGCTGGCGGCGCTCACGTCCGGCAGGCGCCGGGCTGTCTGGCTGCAGACACCGCTGTGCATGGAGGCATCTGCTGCTCGCTGTCTCGGGGCAGATGGGCTGCCAGTGAGCTCAGTGTGTGCGGGGGAAGGGGTGCCATAGGAACCCCTTCCCGCCGGAGCGTGGGGGCGGGAGAGGCAGGCCGGCGGGGGGAGCAGGGAGTGCTTGGGGAGAGGGGGCTGGGGCCGCAGAGGCTCTGGGTGTGGGGTGAGGCACGGGCGGGGCACTGGAGGCCAGGGACACCTGTCACCACTGGCTGGGCGGCCCCAGGCAAGTCTACCCCCTCCCAGGGCCTCAGTGATCGTCTCCGGGTGCCTTCCAGCTCCTAAGCCCAGAGCTTGAGCGGGATAGGGGTGTCCTCCTGCCGTCTGTGGGGCCCTCCTGCCAGGCCGTGAGCGTGGCGGGGACACCAGCTCGGTCTGCCACACCGGCCAGGGCACAAGGGCGGCCCCTGTGCCGGGAGCGGCGAGGCCGGGGCCCGGAGAGGCTGGGTGGCACCGCGTGCGGGGCACTGTGCAGGGCCGAGCCGAGGCCCACTTTCCCAGCCCCACCTGGAGGCAGGCAGGAGCCACACGGTGACACGCTCACGGCGGCCAGGTTGCTGGGCAGGATGCTGGCGACAGAGAACCGCCCTGGCCTGGCTGCCCCAGCCGCACGGGACCCTCGGCCCTCGGGGGCACCCTGTGGGAAAGTTGGCAAGGACACACCCAAGGCCTTCGATGGTCTGGGGCTGCCTTCACGGGGGGGGGGGGGGGGGGGGTGCGGCGCACCGGGAGGGCCTGGGGTGGGGGGAGGCCCACGGGGCAGGCGTCACGGTCCTGCTCTGGGAAGCTCCAGGGCCCGTTCCTCAGGACGGCAAACGGACGCTGGGGGCCTGGCTCCGTCCCTGTCACGTGCGGGAAGCCGCCCTGAGCACTGAGCCCTGTGACCGCTCACCTCCCGGACTCGGCGGCGCGGAGGAGGCAGCAGAGGCCCGGGGCCCGCTCGGGGTTAACGGACCGACGGAGGCCAAGTTCCTGCTCCTCCCCGGGGGGCGCAGGCCCCACAACCCCGGCGGAGGGCTGCCCGGCGCCCCCCCCAGCTCCAGGAGCCCAGTGGAGGGTGCCAGGTGGGCCCCGAGCCCCTCTCGCCTCCCTCCCATCCCCCGGCAGCCCCCACCCACCCCTGCAGCCGCCTCCGCCCGGCCCAGCGTGACTCAGCTCAGCTGTTACCGAGCCTCCCGCTTGGTGCTGGTTGCCTTTTTTTTTTTTTTCCTTTTCTTTTCCAAAGTGTGGCCCTGCTGCTGTGCCGCGGCAGGGTGACGGCCCGTGCTGGCCCTGGCTCAAGGAGGCCGACGTGACCCAATGACGAGGCCTCGCCCCTGGGCTCTGGTCCTGGGCGGAGAGGTTCCGTCACCTCCAGGCAGGTACAGTCCTGGCCTTAGTACCACCTGACCCGGGCCTGGTGCTGGGGACACCTGTCCCAAGTCCCCCTCTGCAGCTGTCTCATGACCCGAGGACCCTGTGTCCCTGGGGTGGTAGATTGGGCCTCAAGAGGCCAGAAACCCTCCTAGGGAGGGTGGTGGGCGGGGAGGGGCAGAGCCCCACTTTTCAAGACAGGGAAGAAATGGAGAATTTGTCTAGGGTCACGTTACTCAGACAAGGACGGGCTTTCCCTCAGTGAAGGACGCTTCCCTGACGCTTAGGACTGTTGGCAGAATTTGCGGTTTTGCTAGGTGGTGAGTTCCCTGTTCCGAGGAGGATTCAAGCACTGACGTGGATTGAGCCTGGTGTGGCGGAGCGGGTGGGAAGGTGTTACAGGCTGGAGCCGGGTGTTTGGGCTCCAAGTCTCAGGTCTGTCTGTGGGAACTGAGGCCAGTCATCGCGCCTCCCCGGGCTGTCTCCTCCATACAACGGGATCAGCGTCTCCTCCGCGGGCGGTGCTGAGGATCTGACCAGACCACGGAGATGAAAGTGCATCCAGACGCTCTTAACTCCGCTTCGGACCACACATCTGGAAGGTTCTCCACCTCTGAGAGCATCGGCTGCCACGGGTGGGAACGCGCCCGACCAGAGAAATGGGTCCAGCCCCAACAGGGAGGCTCTGGGGGTACACGGGGAGAGCTCCAGGCAATGGGGAGTCTGGCGGGGGCAGTGGGGGACTCCGAGCCTGGCCTGGGAGGGAGGGGCAAGGTAGCTTCTCCCAGCTCCTGGACCCAGACCCCGGGGTTCCCAAGTACAGGGGGGCCCGGGGCCCGTGAGGAACGGGGTGCTCATGGTGCCTGCAGCCGAGGCTCCCCTGGCCTTGGTGGGAAGACCCACCTGCACACACAAACTGCGTTGGGGTTTAAATAAGTAAGTGAAGGTCAGGTGGTCCCACACCCTTGGACGCTGGGCTGGGAACAGCTGGTTTCTCCCGGCCACCCGCCGCCCCTGCCTTTCCTTGTCTCCCCTCCGTCCCAGCCCCTGTGCCCACGTCTCATGCCTCTTGGGGTGGATTAAATGGTGACCCAAAAGATGTGCCCACCTAGAACCTCAGAGTGTGACCTCACTTAGAGGAAGACTCTGCGGATGTAACCAAGGTGCGGGGAGAGGAGCTCCTCCTGGGTGAGGGGGGCTGGGCCCACGCCGCCTCAGGTGTCAGAGGGAGGGGGAGGCTCAGATTCAGAAACGGCCTCGAGACGTTGGAGACAGAGGCCGGGGTGGTGCCCGCGAGCCCGCAAGCCCACGACTGCCGGCAGCTTCCGGAGGCCGGGAGAGGGGCCCGGAACCGGTCCTCCCTCGGGGCTCAGTGGCCGCTGGGAACCTCGGGGTTGCGGGGCGGCCTCGCGGGGCTTCTGCGCCACACAGCCCCGTGCTGGAAGGCCGAGGCCGGCGCCGGTGCTCCCTGACCCCCCGGGCAGCTCCAGGGTGGGCAGGTGGCCGGGGCTCCTGCCACCAGACTCACTCGGGCAGACAGACACAGAAGGGAGCGACACAGGCCAGGGCCCAGTCGCTTCCCCCAATGGTTGCTCTGGGGACAGCCGCGGGCCGCTGCAGGGTGTGTGGTACTGAGCAACTCCAGAAGATTCTCGGAGCCGCTGACGGCCTGCGATGTCCTCCTCTCTGGGCAGACCAGCCGGAGTGGGCTCTGTGCGCCCCGGGTGGCGTGCGGGGGAGGAGGCGCCAGGACCGGCTCTCGGCTCTGACCGTGCGCGGAGGCCACGGGCCAGCGAGGAGCCCCTGGAGGCCCTGCCAAGCCCCGGGGGCCGCGCTCACCTCTGCCCTGCGGCCTCGTGGGCGCGGAGCTGACTGGGAGGCCCGTGAGGGGTCAGGAGGGGAAAACACGCCGCTTGGGACAGGACGCCCTCTGTCCCCGAGGTAAAGAGGCTCGGCCCCTCCCTGGGCCCCAGGCACGGCTTCACCCCTGCTCCCGTCCCTCCCTCTTCTCCTGGGGCCCGTGTTCTCCCTCCCTCTGTCCTCCTTCTCTCCCCTACACCCTTCTTAGAAATGAAGTCATCTAGAAAAATAATCAAAAAATAGAAAGGAAAAAAAAAAAAGCTAAGAAAATGGGATTTTTTTCCCTTTCAAACATTTGGTAAGATACCTCCCACACGGATGACTGTCCACCGGGCCTGTTTTTGTCCGAGGGAGACTCGGGCCTGCCCCTCTTCGGGTGGCGGGAGCCTGCCGGGCCTCCCCACTCCCGCTTAGCGGACTGCACGTGGCCCGCCGGGCAGCCTGGCACAAGTCAGCTCCCAGGAGCCTGAGACCCCAGGCGGCACCCTCCTCAGGAGACCCTGAGCCTCTGAGGCCAGGGGCCAGGGGTGGGGGCTGCCTGGCAGGAGAGGGCCAGTGGGTTCAAGTTCGGGGCTTTTAGGTCCTGGCGAGGTCCCTGCCTCGGGTCTCTCCCCTCTTGCCGCGGCCCACGCCCTCCTGCAGACGCGCGTTTGTTTATTTATAATTTATACTCAGCCTGCTTCCAAGAAAGCTTGAGGCACTTGCTGAAAAGCTGCTTCCCCAAGCTGGGCTGTGCTCCCCGCCGCCTTGGGCTCCAAGCCCACAGGCACTTCCCCGGGGCTCGCAAGTTCCCACGGCTCAGCCGGGCTCCCAGGGCCCACAGATCTGGCCCCCAAAGGCAGCCTTTCCCGCCACCCCCGATGGGCACCCAGCTTCCAGAGAGACCCTCCCTTGGGGCAGCCTGCTCAGGATGAGCCAGCGCTCGGCCCCCCATGCCTTCTCCCGCTTTGGGGACCACACCCTTCCTCCGTGACGCCTCCTGGAGCCCCGCTGAGAGGGGAGCCCACCTCTCTTCTGCCCCTTGGCTGTCAGTCCTGTGCTACAGTTCCCAGTCCAGGCCGCTCCGCCTGCCCCCAGCTGGACCTTGCCCAGACCTCGAAGGCCTGTGACCGAGTCGCATTACTGGGACCAACGGTGCTGCAGGGGGCTGACTCCCCTCGGTGTCTGGGAAGGTGTTCAGGCCGGGCCTTGGCACAGGTTTCCAGGGGTCCACATGGAAGGGGGGAAGAAGCTGTGGCCGGGGAGAGGCTGCGGGGTCACCCTGATGACTTCGCCTAAACCAAAGGAGGGGCCCCGGGCCGGGTGACGATGTGCCGCTCCCAGCGACCAGCCCGGGGAGGACAGAGCGGCTGCCAGTGCTCTGGCTGCCTTCATCCTGACCTTCCCTGGCCCGCCGGGGCCTCCAAATCTCTTGCTTCTGGCAGGAGGCTCGTCTCTGACCCTGGGCTTCCCCATCCTCAGCCTCGCTTCTTGGGGCGAAATCAGTGAGCGTGGGCGCTGCTCGGTCTCCGACGCGGATCGGAAACACTGGGGCCCAGAGAACCAGCTGGGGTAGGAGAACTTGAATGCGGCACTTCCCTTCCCCAATCCCCAGTCCCTCCTTCGGGAGACAGAGCCAACGATGCCCACGACAGCCCCGTGTTGAGGACCAGAGAAAGCCCACGGAGCAAGTCCCTGCCCCTCACATGGCCTCAGTTTCCCCACCTGCAAAATGGCTTCTCCCTCTGCCAAAGTCTGTAGATCCAACTTCCAAAGAGCAAGCCGGAGGCCCCTGCCAGCCAGGAGGGCACATCGTGGGCAGGGGGTCAGGGCTGCCCTCTGCCCCCTACTATCCCCAAGCTCAAGAGCCCACTGGCCTGGCCCCACCAGTGATGGCCAATGTACTTGCCCCCTTCCTCCCACCCACCCGGCAGGGGAGCCCTGGCATGGCAGGGCCCTTGGCCCGTCGCCTTCAGGAAGCCTCAGTGGCAAGGGCAGTGCCAGGCAAGTCTTGCCGGGGATGTTCTGCCACTTGGCGGGCACACAGGGAAGCGTGGCCTTTCCCTGGTTCCGGCTGTCCTTGCCACTGAGTTCCACGGGGCCACAGATGCCCTGGCTGTGGGGGTTGAGGCAGACCAGATGTCCGTTCCAGGCCACAAAGCCCCATGCCAGAAGGACAGGGCAGCATGGCCCCTTGCTGACACAGTCCTAAAACCCTTGACTTTGGAGCTGAGAGGGAGGCAGGACAGGAGGGAGGAGGAGAGGAAGCCAGGTGGCTCCATCTCCTGAAGGAAATGCCTTTGAGCCACGAGCTGGCCCTGGAGCATCTGGCTGCTGGGTGGCCTGTGCCCTGCCCCCCACGAGGTTGGCAGCAGATGGCTGCCCTGGCTTGCCCAAGCCACACGGCCTGCAAAGAGCTCCTCTCCCGATGCCCGAGCCCAGAGGGAGGCCATTTGCACCAATTCCGGTCAGCCCCGGATGCTTGTCTGGCCTCCAGCCCGAGAAGCCGCTTCGTGCCCCGGGAAGAGCATGGGCTTCTTAGCCACAAAAAGCTGGACGGGGACCTGGATCCTCCACACGCTAGTGATGTGATCTCGGCCAAAGGGCTGCCCTTTCTGAGCCCGCTCCCTCGTTCCTAAAAGGATAACCTAAAAGGATAAGTGACAGCCAGAACCACACCGAGCCCAGAGACAGCGATCGAGGTTGGTGGTTCGTGGGGCACACCCCACAGCAGACGTGGCCTCTGGGGACCCCAGGGAGGACTTCCAAGGACCCCACTCTGGCAGCCGACCCCGCTACCCTCCCACCGCGCCTCGCACGCGCCCAGCCTGGCAGCTGTCACTTTCCCGTCAGTCCCTCCCACCTGCCCGAGAGCCTGAGGGCGGCACCAGGCCTTCATCCAATTCGGCACATCTGCAGCCGAGGACCCTGAGCCGAGGGCGACAGTGTGAAGGGTGGGATTCCCTGAGCCTTGGGCCTCCCACACGAACGAGCTTGTTCCAAGGGAGTTATTGAAAGTAAGGCACTTGGTACGTGGGCGGCCACTCGTTCCTGCTGGCTCCCCTGCCAGAGACGCGCCCCAGGCGGGGAGGAAGAAGAGGAAGAGGAGGAAAGGGCCTCCTTTCACCTCTGTTCACTGCTCGGTGTACAGTATTCCCTGGGCACCTGCCGCGGCGTGCACGGGACCAGCCACCTTCCTGGAGGTTTCAGACAGCCAGCAGCATGCTGGGTGGGGCAGAACACAGGGCTGTGCAGAAAACACAGGGCAGGGGGCAGGGGACATGGGGACACGGGGGGGGGGTGTCATGTTGAACAGGGGGTCCCCTCGCTGGGGAGGTGATGCTGAGCAACGCCCCAAGGAGGCGGGAGCCGGGCAGGAAACCACGCAGGAGCAGGACCTGCAAGTGCAAAGGCCCCGGGGCTGGGAGGAGGGAGGCGGCAGAAGTAGCAGGTCAGCCAGGGCGGGAGGCGGGAGAGTGTTCCGGGGAAGGCCTCGCCATTCCCTCCGAGGGGACCCGGGAGCTGGGCGGAGGGGACACCACAGGTCACTGCGGCTGCAGGACGGAGACCCCCATGCGGGGGCCAGGGCGGGAGGCTAGAAGAGAGGGCGGCCCGGGGCGCGGGGCCAGCGCGGCGGGCGGGAGAAGCGCTCAGGGCGCGGACGGCGAAGGCGCAGGAGACTCCAGCCCGCGGGCGGCGGGGGGCGGGGCGGCGGCCACGAGCGCTCCCGGCCGGAAGCCCCGCCCCGCCGGCTGCCGCCACCTCCGGCCGGCTGGGGAGTCGAGCTCTCGCGAGAGCGTCTGCCGGGCCCCGCCCCCCCGCGCCTGGCCAATCACCGCGCGCAGGAGCGCGTCGCCGTGGCAACCGCGCTGCGCCTCGGACCCGCGGGGGTCCTGACCCCCGGAGCGCGGCCTCCAGGCCTCGGGGTCCCCGGGGTGCCCGCGCGGCGCCCGGTGACCAGGAGCGCCCTCGCTGGGAGGTCCGGGGACAGGAGGAGGCGGGCGGCCGCCCCGTCAGCCTTCTCCGAGCACTGCCCGCCCGTGGAAGCCCCGCAGCCGCCGCCGCCCTGCCCGGGGTCGGGGTCGGGGTCGGGGTCGGGGCCGTGGGGGGCGGGGGCTGCCACCCGCCTCTCCGGGCCCGCCCGCGCCCCGCCCTCCCCGGTCCTCCGCGCCCAGCCCCCGCCCCCCGCCCCGGCCGGGAGCCCCTGCAGGGTCCAGCTCAGGGCTGCAGCGGCTGGACGGGGCGGACGGAGGCACCGGACACTGGACGGCCAGGGTCGGTGCGCGGGGGCCGGCCTGCGGGGAGGACGCCTGAGGACGCACCGCTGTCCCTGCCCGCGCGGACCTCCGCAGGGCCTGACCCCGGCCCGGCCGATCGGGGAAGGGAGGAAGAGGGAGGGCTGCTCCCGGAGTTCACGCAGAAGTCTGACTCAAAGGAAAGTTACCGCACCGGGGAGAGCACAGTTGGCTGGAGAAGTCGGTTTAAAAATAAATAAATAAAATTCAAATTACATAACTAACACGTGTTCGGTATGGAAAAATGGGAAAACACAGAAGTATAAAAGCCCTTGATCCCACCCCAGACAGACGCCCTGGGAACACTTGGGAATGTTTTCTTGGGGCTTGCTTCCCTCCCTGCGGGCTCTTGCACCGGCACGGTTTTCGGGGAAGACCTGTGGGCGCTCCGGCGCCCCGTGGACCCTTGTGTATGAATGGGAACGGCCACTCCTGACGGGATGGGAGTCGTGGCTTCCCCAGCGCCCGCATGCGGCAGCAGCCTCGGGGCTCAGCACCAGTGTGCCGGGTGCTGGTGTGGCTGCGGGTTTCCAGACTCCGCAGTCGTCCTGCGGACGGGGTCCTGGGGCTGCGGGGTCCTGGGGCTGCACTGAGTCCTCCACACTCCTTCCTACGGCCCTGAGTTCCTTTGACCTCCTCCTGTTGACAGGCGTGCGGGGGCAGGGAACAGGGCCTAAATGAGGCTTGAGGAACCTACCTGTCGCCCCACCCTGCAGGTGCAGGGGAGTCCTGGGAGAAACAGGAAAAGTGGCCAAATCAGACAGGGAGGCAGCCGGGGCCGAGTCCCAGCCCTTTACCTCTGCTCTTCTTGGAGACCACACTAGAGGACGGAAAACCAAAGGAGGACCCCCCCCCCCCCAGCACCATATACACACGCCACATGGTTTCACCCTAACAGGAAAAGGGGACATGTTGTGGCCTGGCCACCGGGAGAAGCCCCTAGCTTGCCCCCTTCTGAGCCCACATCGGGGGTGGTCAGGGATCCACAAGTCTGGGCCCTCAGCCCTCCTGGCTGAGCCTGAGCAGTCCCCCCGACCCTGTTCTCCAGGGTCATGGGAGTGACCTTACCATTCATCTGGACACGAGTGAGGCTGCCACCATGTTGGGCATCTAGGCAGAATGGGGACTGGACCACAGGTGTCCTGGACCCTCGGTGCCTGCAGGCTGGGGTTGGTTTTGTTCTGTTGACAAAGTCTGTCTTGAAGGGTGTGTTGAGTGTAACTGTCTCTCCGCCCAGAGTAAAAGCGGCAGCGGGGTAGGCCCTTCGGGGCTCCTCCGGTGGGATGCTCTGTTTCCCGACTGTGTGGAGGGTGCGTGGAGGGCGCAGACAGCCCTGTCCCGCTCCCTGTGGCCGGTGGCTCATCTCCGAAGCCCCTGGGAATCCCCTTCCAGGACGCAGAGGCTGCCTGTCTGCCCCCAACCGCCCTCCTTCCCAGCCCGCAGGGCAGAGAGCGCCCCGCCCGCACAAGCAGCCACAGAGAGCCCTGCCCCAGACGCTGTCCCTTGCACCCCAGACAGAGCGTCCTGACTTGTCTCCCAGAATGTTTCTTCTTTCAAAAATCACTACCTACTTCTCCTTGCTTAAACCATCTGGTGGCTTCCCGCACCGTTCAAAGTAAAACCCACAGCGCTTCCCAGCCCCAGACCCCAGGAAGCCACCTGCCGTGGAATGAAGCCAGCGAGTCTGCACAGCGCAGGGAGCCGAGGGCCGTGTCCTAGGGAGGGTGTCAGCAAGGACAGAAAAGACCCATTGTGGGGGGACCCAGTGGGGGAGGGGCAAGGAAACGGGGATTCCACTAGCTGTCTTAGTCGTTTTGGTCCAGAAGGCAGGGAAACAGAGCAAAGCTGGGGCTGGTGTTGGTGGACGCGTTCACATCGGGAGGAAAGGGCACGTGTGGCCGGCCCTGAGTCTGGACCGCGAGCGCGCCCTGTCCGCTCCCTGACGTGACTGTGGGGTGCCCTTGCTTTGGTATTGATCCATCTCCGTCACCAACATCTGGTCGATGTCAGCCTTCGGTGTTGTTGTTTAGCCCTGAAATTGTCAGGGGCCAGCAACCAGCACGACCCCACGTGACCTGACCGCCGCTGCCCCGTCCACCCCCGCCCCGTCACCTGCTGCTTCTCTCTCTCCTTGCAGTGCTGCTCCTGCCGCACCGGTCCCTTCTGTGGCTGCACAGGCTGCCCCACAGGCCCTTCAATGTGACCAGTCCCTCTGCCTGGTCCCGCTGTCCAGGGTGCAGGTGGCCGCGCCCAGCCTGCCTTCCCCGCCGGGCCTCAGGCTCCGCCCTGGATCCTGGTTACTCGGCAGACCTCTTGCCACCACTTCCGGGCCCGCTCATGTCCTGCCCCTGTCCCCAGTACCACCACCACATCCCAGCCAGGAGGCTCTGAGTCACACACCACCCCGCAGGGCTGGAGGGCAAGGACAGCTCGTGGGTGGGTCCCGGGCCTCCCAAACCTCCATGAGCCCACGCTGGACCCCTCTCTGCTGTGGCACTTGGACACCAGAGCTGGGGGCGGGCGGGCGGGGGAAGGACACGGGCGCTTGTGACCGGCTTATTTCACCTCCGCTTCCCACTGCCAGATGCCAATGGGCCAGAGCCTGTGACCCCTGAGCCCTAAAGAGCAGAGAAGCTGGTGCTCGGAGCCCGCCCGTGGCTCTGCCCACAGTGGGGCTGACTCCTTTCGGTGGTAGGATCCGGCCCCCGACTAGAGGCAGGGACCCCACGGCCAGCCAGCATCAGCCCTCCCGTGTTCCCAGGCCTCCAGGTTTAGGGGCCTCTCTTTGCTTTGCTTTTCAAGATTTATTTATTCATTAGAGAGAGAGAGCGTGCGCGCGAGCGGGGCAGAGACAGAGGGAGAGGGAATCGGAAGCAGGCTTCGCACTGAGCCCAGAGCCCGATGTGGGGCTCGATCTCACGACCCTGAGACCATGACCTGAGCAGAAATCAAGAGTCGGACGCTCAACTGACTGAGCGGCCCTCGCTGCTGGGTCCCTTTGGAGGCTGTGAGGCCGCACCTGGCTCGCGTCCTCCCATCAGCTTCCAGAGCCGCCAGCACTCCCTCGGCGTCCTGTGGCTCGTGGACACATCAGGCCTGTCTCCACCCTTGTGTTCGCTGGGCCTTCCCCCGGCGTCTCTCTTTGGCCAAACTTCCCTCTTCTGCGAGGACACCCGTCATTGCTTACCTGGATCGAGTCTACAAAGACTCTGTTTCCAAATAATGCCAGACTCACGGGTTGTGGGTGGACACGAGTTTGGGGAAACACCGTTGAGCAGTGCACAGCCCCACCCACAAATGCCGGAAACCCGTGCCCCGAGAGCGCTCCCACGTTTCTCCTGGTTACCCCCCTTCACCTTTCCTGCTTCTGCCGCGTGCTCAGGGGTGGCCCAGGCTGGCGACCACCCGACTCCTTCATCGGTGCAAAGCACCCTTCACGCAGGTAGTTCTGGGCGGCGGACATCCACCGTGAGTCGTCCGCCGGGGTGGCGAGCGTGCATCACGGACGACACAGGTGGCCCCCGAGGCCCCCCACCCCGGCCCCCCAGCCTGCAATGGCGCATCTTTCCTCTCCCCGCGCCCTGTTCCACAGGCACCCCCCCTTCCTTTCCTCCTGCCTGGACCCCTGCAGGCAGGGGAGAAGGAGGGCACAGAGCAGGGCCTGCCTTTTCACATCAACGAAAGCCATGGGGGTATTTTCCTAACTGGCAGCGCGGGTCGGAGTTCTGCTGTTCCCCTAGCATGTGAAAGCACGTCAGCTCTTACTTCAAAGAGCGTTTCTGGGTTTTTTCCTTCTTTCTACATCTGTGCTAACATTCTGTGATTCTTAGAGAACCAGAATTCTGAAGAGCGAAGCCCAGAGCCAAGAATGTTCAAGCCAGAAGTGACTTCTGCTTGAAGCCCCGGGGAGGGGGGACACGGAGCCTGGCAGACCCCCTGTGTGTGGCCTGCGGGAGAGTCCCGGGCTCCCACGGGCAGGGCAAGGGGCAGGGATGGGTGGGATTTAGAGAAGAAGATGATTTCTTGGCTCTGACACCAAAAGCCTGAGCAAGAAAAGAAAAAAACGCATAACTTGGATTTCATCAGTGCAACAAACGTTTGTCCCTCAGAGGACACGAGGAGAGAGCGAAGAGACAGCCCGTGGCGTGGGACAAAATATTCAGAAGCCATATGTCGGATGAGGGATCTGTAACCAGAACACGTAAAGAGCACCTACAACTCAACAACAAAAAAGCCACACACCTGATCTGAAAAACAGACAGAGGATTGAAATGGACATTTCGCCGAAGAAGATACTCCCATGGCCAATGGGCACGTGAAAAATCACGGTATCTGATACCGCACCCGCGTATCGCAATATCACAGGTCACTGCGAAATGCAAATCGGAGTCACGAGATTCCATCTCACACCTATTAGGACGGCTGCTACCGAAAGAAAAAAGAGAGAGAGAGAGAACGGAAGAAAACAGAAGTTGCAAACATTGGCCGGGGAATCGGAGCCCTAGTACACTGCCCGGGGACTGCGACGCGGTGCCGCCACTAGAAAAAGCGGTTTGGCAGCTCCCTCAGCCCCTAAACATAGAAATCCCAGACGATCCCACTCCTAGGTGTACACCCCAAATAGCTGAAAGCAGGGCCTGGAACAGATCCCGGGGCACCCATGTGCACAGCAGGTCTGCTCACAACATCTGGAAGGTGGGCGCAGCCCGAGGGCCCATCCGCAGGTGGAGGGAGACGCCCGGCGAGGTCCGTCCGGCCAGGGGAGTACGACTCAGCCGTGAAAAGGAAGGCTGGCCTGCCGCCGGCCGCAGGGAGCGCGCACCTCCGTGAAGTGAGCCGGACACAGAAGGACAGTGCTGTCTGGTCCCCCTGCTGAGAGGGGCCTGGGGGAGGCCGACTCTTAGGGACAGAAAGCAGGTTAGAGGTCACGGGGGGGAGCTGGGGGGGGCTGGGGGAGCAGGGGGCGTTAAGGCTTCACAGGGAGAGAGTGTCTGGGGGCATCAGGTGGTGGTGCTGTTTGTACAACATCGTGAATGTAACTGAAGCCGCCAGATCGCACACTTGAGTAACGTTAAACTGTGTGTTACGTGCATTTGCCGCAACGTTTAAAAAAACTAGTACTGCAGGGGCGCCTGGGAGGCTCCGTGGGTTAAAGCCTCTGCCTTCCGCTCAGGTCATGGTCTCAGGGTCCTGGGATCGAGCCCCGCATCGGGCTCTCTGCTCCGCGGGGAGCCTGCTTCCTCCTCTCTCTCTGCCTGCCTCTCTGCCTGCTTGTGATTTCTCTCTCTCTGTCAAATAAATAAATAAAATCTTAAAAAAAAAAACAAACTAGTACTGCAACGCGTAAAAGCCATTGAATCATATCCTTTAAATGGGTAGAACGTGGGTGAATCACGTCTCAATAACGCCGTTAAGACACTTGAAGAGACCCCTATGCCACGGCCCCGAGGTTTTAAGAAGGGGCTCGGTGCCCGGGAGCACCGGTCGATTGGGGCTGGAGCCCGGGCCGGGGGCAGGGGTGCAGGGGTGCTCCTAAGGCCCGCGCCGCCCTGGCGCCTCTCTCCCTGCAGCCCAGCGCTGCCCAGAGCCTCAGGCAGCAACTCCGCGGGCTGCTTCTATGCCGAGCTCACAGCCTCCCCTCAGAAGCCAATTTTCCGCACAGCGAAAATGTTTGATCCGTGCCCACTCTAGCAGATGGCCCCCACCTTGGCCTGAATTGAGAAGCACGGGAATCAAACAGCGGACAGACGGCTTCCTTGGCAATGTCTTATAGGCATGCAAGCCTGCAAACTCACACCAGCCCTCCCCTGCTCTCCCTCGCTCTCCCCCCCCTGGGCAGGGGGGCCTCCTGGCCTGTAACCCTCGGAGACGGCCCCGCCTCCACCCGGCAGACCCACCCACCGGGCACGCTCGTGTGTGTGTCCTTCGTGGAGAAATGAAAGCATCGTGGCTTTTCATTGTCTCGCTCCCTTGTCTGCCCCCATGCTCTGCACCCTTCCTGAAAGGGAGACCCCTGGGGTCCAGGCTCTCCTTGCTGGGAGGCCCAGCTTGTAAGGGATGGGGTGACTGGGGCCCGGCAAGGAGCTCTGTGCTCTGGACCTCGGAGGTGCGGCCCTGCCCCGGGGACTTCTGTGCACCCTGATTTCCGTGGTGGTTAGGAAAGTCCCAGGGAGAAACCGTGACCCGGGTCCACTACCGATGATTGGAAATGTGAACTCGTGTGTGGCCGAGAGAGCAGGGGTCTGGCCTGAGACTTGGAGGACGGACAACAGGGATGCTGAAAGGCAGTCAGGCTTGTGGAAAGGTCCGGCGAGGGCAGGTCCCAGTGCCGGGGGCTGATGGTGAGGCAAGGGGCCTGTGAGAGCAGGGGCTCAGAGCAGAGGGACTGTCCTGGTATCAAGGATTGGGGAGGCTGGAACTTGGGCCCCAGGGAGAGCACGAAGGGCTCTGCGAGACCCTCTGGCCTTACCCCGTCTTCTATGCCAGGGGGACATGCACAGCAGCCCCTACAGCGGGGACCCAGAGGGGACGGGGAGGGTCTGCTGGGGAGGAGGAAGCAGATGTGCATCGCAGTTTAAGGCAAAATGCAGGACTTCAAACAGACCTTGTACTTGCAGCAGGTTACTTCAAGTCACACCCCAGAACAACCCCCACCCCGGTCTGTCAGTCCTTCTCTGTTCCCCCTCGCGGGGCGTCGGGGAGGGAGTGTGACAAGTCCCAGAGCAGGTCAGCCATGCAGGCTGAGGCTCTGGGGTCCCGGGTGGTGGTGGGGAGGGCTGGGGGAAAGGGACCCTCCCGGGCCGCCAGGAGAGGACGACTGGCCTCCAAGGCCTTCCGAGATGCTGATGCCGGGGTCCCTCGGGGTCACATTCTCTCGGGGTCACTGGACCCCAGGGCTGCAGCCGAGATGTCCCACGGCCCAACCCCCACCCTGAGAAGACCACACCCCCAACCTGGGCTTCCCTTCCCCAGCTCCCCTTGAGGATTTAGGACCCCAGCAGCGGCGGGTCTTTGGGAAGGCCCTGTGGGGCCGCGAGGGGCAAGGGCAGCCCTCTCGAGTGGAACCCGGAGGAGGGGTCTTGGTGATGCAGAAAGGGGGGGCCCAGCCCCGGTGTTTACCTGCTCTGTGGCCGGGCCTGTGTGCACACCTGCTCGTCAGCTCTTCACAAGCCTGCGGGGTGCGGCGTCAGCCTCGCGATACAGGTGGGGCGATGGCGGGAGGCAGGCCCGGAGAGCACTGGGCTGGGAGTCGGGAATTCCGAGCTCTGATCCCCGCCTGGCACACACCAGCTGTGTGGCTTTCAGCTCAGCCTCCCTGGGTCTCGATCCCCTCTCAGAAGGCGGAAGTCTTGAACGAGTGGACACTCAAGGCCCTCCCAGCCCAGATATCTCACAGGCCTTGGATATACAATTGCTCCCTCCTCGAGGGCAGTTAGACAAAGCCGCGGAGGAGACAGGTCGCCCCTTGCCCCGTGTGGTTGGACGGCTGAAGGATGGTGAAGACCCAGGGCCCACGGTGGCCGTCTTCACATGTGGGGACAGATGGGAGGCGCCCGCGGGTCCAGCTGAGGAACGGAGCACGACAGACAGAAAGCGAACAGACAGAACGATGAACGGAAACCCCCGATGCAGCTCTCTGAAAGCAGGACAGACCATCTCGGTGGGGCAGTGAGGTCCCCGTCACCAGAAGTGTGCAAGCTGAGAATAGCTTCCGGCCTCTGACGGGCTGCGGGAATCACTGACTTCCAAGATACTCTCTAGCTTTGCGGTCCTAAGCCTGGTGTCCCTCCACTCAGGTGCCCGCGGGAACCGGCTCCCGGCCCGGCCTGGCGGCCTCCTCCTGAGCGGCTGTGCTCAGTCCCTGGCCCCCGAAGTCGTTCGCTGATGTACCAGGATCAGGTGTGAGAGGCGCCAGAAGAAATGTGTTGCTAATGATGGTTAAAACACCCGAGTTTCCGAATGAGCTCTTCACGGAAATTAGAAACTGAAGATGTTATCACGGGCATAACCACGTGCTTCCCTGAGCGAGAGGCAAAGAGGTGGCGTGTCCACTGGGGCTGCCGGGACTGGGGACACCCCCGGGCCTGGCCACGGGGCCGTGCGTGAGGTCTGCAGGAGGACACCGCCCCCACAAAGGCTGCTCTGGAGGACACAGGCTCCTCCCGCAGGGCCGACAGGGAGAACAGCCCTGCAGAGGCCTAACCTCCTCCCTCTGAACCTCACTGGGAATAGGCGGGTCGCTCACACCCCAGCAACCCCAGGTCTCAAGTCCGGGACAGAGCACAGGCCACTGCAGGGGAAGGAAGGCTGTGGGCAAGGCCAAAGGCGTAGGCCCGTCTGCAGTCCACGCGTCCGTGCCAGCGAGCAGCTAGGGGGGCTCGTCCTGTCTGTGGAGCCAGCGGGGGCGCAGGTGTGTGTGTTTTGGGGTGTGGGGAGATCCACCAGCCAGGTGGGCTATTTTGTTGTGGTCATTTTGTCCCTTGGAGCCGCTCCCAAGCTCTAGGCCTGTCCAGAGCCTAGCTTCTTGGCTCGCGAGCGGCAGGGAAGCTCTGGCCAGCACTCAGGGTTCCCATAGCGGCCCCTTCCCTGGTTATGTGGACCTGGGGATACTCGTCCTTGAGTGCAGGGAAGGGGCCTGGGAACCCCAGAAAAGGGAAGGTAACCAGCCATTGGCCACAACCCAGTCAGCGGTGGGATGGTGCATTCGCCCAGGAGGGAGCGGGACTGCAGGGGAGGTGAGGAAGAGGGAGGTTATTCTGCACCCCAAGCTGGCCTCACCCAGCCGGGGGTCCCTTGCCCTCTTTTTGCCTCCGTGTCAGCTGCACCCGTGAACTGGGGAGCCCCACCCGCCGCGTCCCAGTGTCAGCAAAGGCTGTGGGACTCCCGAGGGCACAGGGCCACACAAACACGAGGCTCGCATGGCCCTGCAGGAGGGGGTTTCTGGGTGCCCCTCCCCGAGGCAGGTCAGGGGGACACTGGCAAGCTTGAGAAAAGAGACACTCCGTGCAGACCACCGTCTTTCTTCACTCTTTACTGTGTAAAAATAAACTCAACAATTCATGTCGTTTCAGCAAGAAAATGAAAAAAAAAGCAAAACCAGTAGAAATAGTGCATTTCCAGAATTGCTGATGGGAGGTGGCAGGTCCCATGGTTTTGACCCATTTGATACCCAAAAGGCTGCAGATCATATGAAAAATGTACAGCTTTGGTTAGCAAATAATGAAAAAGTAAGATACATCGATTCTTTCGTATTATACAGTATATACATTATAACAATATCAACCAGAGGGGGTTTGCTTTGTTGGATTTTTTTTTTTTTTTGGCAAATAAGACAAAATTGGGACTCTAAGTATTGGGCTTTTTTTTTTTTTTCTCCTCAATGACTTGTTCCCCTTCAACAAATTGCACTTAAGTCCACGGTACATGGAACGACACATTTCCTGTCATTAGCGGAATAAATTTACACACTGTGTTTGAAGAGATGAAACCACGGCTGTGTCAAGCCACATTCGGGTTGCCATGAAATTCTAAAGGATACTCTCTTCTTCGTGTGAACAACACTTAACCCTACTTTTTCCTACCAGGATTGGAACTGATCAAGTCCCCGACTTACGTCAGCGCCGAGGCAAAGGGTCTACCATAAATGGCCAATTCACGTCCTGGTCCCCAACACCTCTGAGCACAGGCGGCCCCTCTTTGGAGCTCATTGGAATGACTGAACCTCACGCCAGCCTCTCCCCCCTCTTCACTGCCCACAAGACACCCCCTTGGTCTCAGGTCCCAGGGCTGGTGACGAAGTGATCTTTGCACTCTTAGAAAATAAACGGGGAATCTACAAAAGGAAAAGAAAGCATACAAAATGTATCTCTTTCTTCCAAAATATATGCTTTCAGTCCTATGTTTTGGCGGAGCCTGAAAGTATTTTCCAGGGAGATATAAGGTGAGTTAATTTTATAGGTTTGTCCTTTTCTTTCATAAAAATACTCTTGTTTGGTAATAAACTTTTTCTTCTACAGTAAGAGAAATAATACTGTGTTATCAAAAGCAAGAAGGCTTACGATTCCAGTGGGATCTAAGCTCCGAGAGCCCGGAGAGCCTCTGCCGGCAGCCCCCCCCCCACCTCGGACCCCCAGGGAGCTGTGGGACACCGGCTCGGCACCAGCCAACACCGCCTCGGCAGTGCTGTGTGTCTTCTTAGTTTATAAAACGGCTTACCTGAGATAGGCATGTGTTATTCAGTGCAAGAGGGAGTGTCGATCAGATTAAGGAGGAGATGGGAGACCACGTGGACTAGATTTGTGGCATCGACCTTTCTTGGGGCCGGCAAATGTTAACACAGTGAGGGAGTCAAGGGGCTTGGCACAGGCTCCAGCTAGAGGCGGGGAGGGAGCCGAAGGTCAGCTTCTGTCCCCGGCACCGCGGGGGCGTCAGGGAAGGGCCAGGAAGGTGAACGGCCCGGAGGCCAAAGGGACTAGAGGCATAGCGTCTGGGGTGTGCTCTGCCCGTCTCTAGCTAGGGCAGAGGATGGCTTGTGGTCCTGCCGGACGACAGCCCCCACCCGGCCCACGGGGGCGGAGGGTGGTCTGGGGTCCGCGATCGGCAGGGGCTGGTGGGGGCTGCTGCCAGGACAGCACCCAGCCCCCTCTGAGCCGCGCCTAAGCAGCAGCCGCGAGGGGGCCGAAGTGAGGGGTGGGGCCGACCTGGTCTAGAGGGGTGATTCCAAGCTCTCGCTCTGTCCCAGTCCTGGGCTTTGTTTGGGCTCCTTGTCAACCTACACGCGAAAAACACTTGTTGGTGTGTTTGGGGAGTGGGGAGGAGGGAGAGGGATACGGGTCCCTCCCGTGACCTCCCCGGACACCCTTGGCTTGCTTCTCCAGCGATTTCTCGGTCGCTACGTGGATGGTCACAGGACGATGGTGGCACTGGGCACACGACACGGAACCAGAAGTTCATGCAGGCAGGGGACGCACATCAGACCGAGGGAGCCAGGGACGCGCCACCCCGGGGAACATGCAAGCAGAGAAGATCCCTGCAGGTCCAAAGATGCCACAACCCGACGGGCTCGGACGAAGCACAAGGGTCTCAGAAAAAGCCACTGTTGAGCCACAGCACGCAGCGCGGCGCCCGGACCGCACCCTCTGAGCAGGAGCGGCGCGTCACAGCTCGGCGACCGGGTGCCGCGCGCACACCCACGCGGACACGAACACAGAGACACCAACACAGACGCACACAGATGCACGAGGTTTCCGACGCAACAGGGACCTGCGCGAGGAGACAGGTGCCCCTGGAAGGAGCCGAGGACGGGGAACACCTGCTCCTCCCAAAGGAATGCCGGCAGCTGCAGACAAACCAGACAGTGCGGGAGAATTTCTAGAAAGACTCGCCAGCCTTCTGCTAATTAGGCTCCCAGTGACAGAGTCTGGGCTGCCCTCAAGGTGTGTGACCCCCAGGTGGGACGACGAGCAGGGAGCCCGCCTGGGGCGCGGCCCGTCTTAGTGCTTTTCGTCTCTCTCTCTCAACGCGCGCACACACACACACACACAGACGCACACGCACACGCACGCGGGCGCACACGCGTTTCCCCTGCCTCCGGACTAGAAGGAAACGCGTGTAGGTGCTTTTCATGGGGGAAAATAAAGTCCAAGGTTCTAGAACCGGTCATGTCTCAGTGTCCCCGGCTGGTGACAGGCTGCGGGCTGCTGCAGGACCGGAGCCCTGTGAAGCAGGGGGAGTGGGCTTCAGGCCCCAGCGCTGGCCGCCGGGCCCTGCGTGGGAGGCCTCCAGAGGGCCCGTCGCCATGGAGGACTCACGGCGCCCGCGGACCTGGGCCGGGAGCAGGGGAGGAATATGGCTGTCAAAATTAGCTCGGACCTTCTCATCGACGGGTCCGGGTCCAGCATCACCGGCCCTAACTGGCTGGGTCTCAATCAGAACGTGGGTTTCCTTGTCTCAAAGGTCCCCTGTCGAGCTGACCCATGGACGCCTCTGGGCTCCCACTGCCAGAGGCCAAAGCAGAGGGGCCAGGAAAGGCTGGCTTCCACTGCCTTCCCCAGGGCACCCGCAGGCAGCCGAAAGGGAGGGATGGATCCCTCGAGAGGGTGCGTGACTGTGGGCCGGAGACCCAGTCCTGGGCCAGAGCCAGAGAGCTGGGCATGCAAACCAGCTCCCCAGGCCCAGCACTGCCCCAGACACCACGCGCAGGGGCGCCGCCTGGGCACTGGACGGGCCCCACCCCCCAACCCTCCACAGACTCTCCCTGCCTCGCTGCCATCCCGGGCCCGGGTCGGAGAGAATCCGCTCCCACCAGGAAAGAGACACTCTCTGTGGACAGCTCCCCCCAACCCCCGGCCTCGAACCAACCGCCATGAGACATTTATTTTCCCGGAAAGGACGTGGCTCTGGAAAAGGTTTGCCAAGACAGACGTGCGTGCGGAGGAGGCCCCGAGGCCCGGGGGCAGCTCACAGGGTCCCGAGTGCTGATGCTCAGCCTGCGCGAGCTTTCCCCACACCACAGAGGAAGGAGGAAGGAGGCAGCTCCTTCTGGAGGAAAGCGCCTCCCCCGGGGCACGCACCCGCCGCACACGCACATCCTCACCTCCGTCTGCCTGGCCCCGTGCTGCAGCCGCCGGGGAGCGGGGTGGGCTGAGACCCGGGGGGGCTCCTCCCGGGCACGAGGCCGACCCGGGCTGTGTGTGTGCGCGTGCGCGGGCCTTGAGTCACTCCTGGGGAGAGGGAGAGAAGAAGACGCGAGAGAGTCATCACCACACAAGCAGGGGGGAGGCAGGCGGGCCGGCCGAAGGCAGGAGGCTCGGCCAGCAGGAGCCTCAGTTGATCTGGCGACAGGCTTCGAATGTCCACTTGGTGGCTCCCCCGTAGATCTCGATGTGGGGCTCGGCCCAGGCGATGACGTTCCCAGAAAGGGCCTTGGGGCTGCAGGTGGCCAGGTTGTAAACCTCCCCGGGGGTCAGCTTGCGGTCCCAGATGTTGAAGTGGGCCAGCTCGCCCACGAACGCTTGGGTGGCGTCAAACCCGCCGCCCAGGGTGTCCTTCGGAGACAAGCAGAGGGTGAGTGTGGAGGGCTGTGGGGGCCTCCCGAGGGGGCACGCGCCCGTGTCTCCCCCATCAGGGGCTCTCACGTTGACCTCGAGCTACCCCGTCGTGTCCTGTCTCTGGGAGCCCAGGAAAAGGGCCACTGCTGGCCACCTCCATCTGTCCTGGGTGCAGACCGTGTCCCGGGGACACCTGGACTCTGCCTGCCGTGCGGCTGGTCCCTCGGCCCGTGGGAGGGTCCACTCGTGCCACGGGAGCGCCGCTGCTACTCCCCCTGCCTAGACGAGCCCAGATGTCACCTCTGGGGCCCTCCCCCTGTGCGTCCCTCCGAGTGCCCAAGGGGACACAAACCGCTTCCAGGAAATAAATTAGGCATCGCTAAAGGCAGACTGGCCTTTCGGTGCCAAAGAAAGTGTGGTGGCCCCCAGAGCACTGAGACCAGCCCCACCCCGCTCGTACTGCGGGAGAAGCCCCCCCAAGGCAGGGACTTGGCCCAACCACCGCGCACCTTCTTTCCCTCGGCTCTTTCTGGGAATGGGGGGAACCACGTCCCTCTCTGACCCGCTCCCTCCTTCTCCCCCTCTCCCTGCTCAGCCACCCTGGCTGTCCCTCCTCTGGTTCTGGGGCTCCTCCCCCTGCAGCCAGCAACCCCGTGCCCGTACCTGCTCCTGGCCCAGCACCAGGACCCCCTGCGGCTTGATGGGGTGGTAGGGGGCCAGGTTCTCGCCATTGCCGCCCTGGGTGCCGTCCTGGTAGGCCTCCCAGACCCCGTCCCGGGTGGTCCAGGTGACGCAGATGTGGTGCCACTGGCCATCGTTGATCACAAAGGGCAGCTTGGCCACCTGGGAGGGAGGAGGACACCCACGGTGTGACAGGTTCGGGGGCACAGTGCAGATCAGTGACCGTCACCCCGCGCCGCGTCCGCCGGGACTCTTCCTGTCACCGTGTTTAAAATAAATAACCAAGAGCGACTCTGAATTCTCTCAGCACCTGCCCCGGTGACCTTATCATCCTCCAGCCCCATCCACCGATGGATCACGGAGTCACACGGGAAACGGGACGATGTGTCAAGGGGACCCTGGGATGGGTCTGAATGCACAACGGCCTCTCCCCTCCTCATCCTCCCCCTTCTCTGCTCCGTCTACCAAACCAGCCCTGGGAGGGGGAGTCCCACCACTGGGGGCTCAGCTCACTGCTGCGGTCTGGGCCTCTCGGCTCTCCTCCACCACGAAATTTCCAGATCTGCCGGGTCTACACCCGAACAGCCTCTGCCGAGACTCAGACACCAGGAGCCACGCACCAGGCCTCCGCCCTGGGACTCCCCTCTGTCTCTAGCATTCATGGGGAGGGTGTCGGAAGGTGCGGGAGACAAAAGGACCCGCACACCCTGTGACCTGGGGACATGGGGCCCAGAAAGGAACCACCATTTCTGGTCCAGGCTTCAATAGCGGGGCTTGGATTCCAGTTCCCGGCCGGGGCTGGAGATGGTGGCTGCCCGTGCTGCCCCAGAGACCCGGGACTTGGAAGCCTCCCGGAGGGAAAAGGCTGTGCCCTCCAAGGGCTCAGCCGCATCTGGGCTCCTCCCAGTGCTGAGGGGTTGAGCAGGATCTATCTGGGCTCTGGGAGAACGTCTGGGGTAGCTTCACCCCTGAGAGCCTCTGCGGTCCTCCACTTACATGGAGCTGGGGGAGCAGGAGCCAGGGTTCAATAGGAGGGACGGGGCAGCTCCTGGTCGTGCTGAGCCATCCCCCTACCCCCCACCCCGGGAGGCCTCTGTCGGGGAAAGTTCCAGCTTCGCACTGTTCACGGAGTGTGGGTAAGGGTGCCCCTCCTCCCCGTCTTCCCCTCCACCTCCCCCAGTCCTGCCTGACTGGCCCTTCTGGTGCCCCCCATTAAGCATCTGTGGCTGCAGCCGGGCTGGGGGCAGGGGCCTGGGGGACCTCACTCCGCTGTCCTGCGAGGCCGCTGTCCTGCGAGGCCAGACGGCTGGGGGCTCTACCTTGTCGTTGATGAGGATCTCCATGGGATTGTTGCCCCACTCGATGAGGACCAGCTCGTTAGCCTGGCCGGGCACGGCGTAGGAGAAGGGCGTGCCCACCCCGGGGGCCGCGCTGGACTTGAGCCACATGCACACGGTGAAGGCGTACATCTCGGGCAGGCTCTTCTTCACCTTGGCGTACATGTAGTTGGTCCGCAGCGGGAACGTGAGCTGGAACTTGTCCCCGGGGCGGTTGTCCTTCTGACCTGGAGAGAACCAGACACAGTCCCGTCATCTGCACCTCAAAGCCTTTGTTCCAGTCGGAAACCCGTTCAGCACTCACCCTCCCCCGCCCCCATCGGCTCTGGGAAGCCAGGAGCAGACTCATCTCCACTCTCTAGCCGCCGAGAGGGAGGCCCAGCAGGGTCAAGTGCTTTGCCCTGCCCGAGGGCACGGGGCCAGAACAAAAAAGCTGACCGAAGATCTCTTGCTCTCTGCTCAGGCTCCCACATGCTGTCCCCAGGGAGGCTGGGATAGGGGTAGGGTGACCACAGTGGGCTTGGGCAGGGAACGGGTCCCTGCACAATGGTGGGGGGGGGGGCAATTGGACCTTGGTGGTGTGGCCACAGAGGGAGGACGTCTCCTCCAGCCTGAAAGAGGGGGTTGCCCCCAGCGCAGCCCCTTCGACAGACCTGGTTCCTGGAAACGGTTCACAAAGTCTCCTCGTGGATTCCCACCCGAGACGAGTAGGCGCCTGTGCCCGGCTCACTGCCCTCGACGCCAGGGTGGGCTGCAAGCCCTGCTGGCTCTTCTGAACCAGTCAGTGTGCCCTGAGGACTCTGGCTCTTTCCAGAACCCTAGCTACCCTACAGGAGGGAAAGATGGCCTCCTGAGGCTCGTCCAGCAGCTCTGCTTGGAGCCCTGCCGAGAGGGCAGGGCAGCCGGGAACAAGGAGTCCGCCCTGGAGCCAGGGCCCCCCCAGGTGACTGCTTTGAGGATGGGGCCACTCATTCTCAGGGAAAGCTTCCTCTTCGTTTCCTGAAAAATCAGGCTCCTGGCCTAAGAGCCTCCCTTTACCCAACAGCACCAGCTCCCTGCCTGCCAGGGATGTCTCGGGGAATGCTTGTCTGCCCCCTCCCAGCCCACACACGCACTGTAGCTGTGGCCCTGGGTTTGGTGTGACTGACTCCAGGCAAAACATTCCAACCCAGCAGTGGGCACAGGCACCGGGCCCAGAGCCAGGAAGACACACACCTGCCAGCTCCTGGGTGTGCTGGGGGCTTGCCAGGGAGTCCAGAAGGAAACAGGCCCCCCAGGCCAAGAATTATTTCTAGAAGGCATCCTGCTGGGCCAGCAACACCCCCCCCCATCCATTCAGGGATCAGGGAACGGCAGGGCCGGCCCCCTCCATGCCCCCCCAACCGTCTCTAGCTTGTATTCCTGCCCCCCCCAACACACCTTGGAGCAGATCCAGCCCCTGGCCTCTCTAGGGGCTGTTTTTCATTCCCCCCAATCTCCCCTCCTTCCCTCCCCCCTCCCTCCCCCGTCCCTTCCCCTGATCTGTTTTTCAGTTACATAACGTGCCTTAAGATGGCACTGTTTAAATCCATCCAGCACATTTTGCGGTCCAAGAGGGGTCACGTGGCCCTGCTCCAAGCCCAGGAACACCCCCCCCCCACTTTTACAACCTTGTTTGATTTCTATGACTTCAGGGCTGAGCCCAGCTCATCTGTGAGCCCCAGAGTGCAGGTGGGGCTGGCCACAGTTGGTGACCCAGGAACCACAGGACATGTAGGATGCTAGCAGTCATTCAGAAAATAAGACCACGGGGAGGGGCTCAACTAAAGGGGGGAACCCGGAGATCCCCAGAAGACAACAGCGGTGCCGTGGAGGTGGGAGAAAACAGACCATCCCCAGCCCGCACCCCATTCCCCGCTGGGGTTGGGGACCGACTAGAGCCAATCTTTCTTACCAGGGAGCACCACAGCCACAGTGCAAACTTACTGAAGATTAAACAAATCAGACTTGGAAAAATCGTCCCTGTGTGTGTGTGTTGGGGGGTGCCGACCATACCAATCCATGCCTTCCTCACTCTGCCTCCCCTCCCTCCATTTGTTCCTAGCCCAGGGGGCCTGGCCCCATCAGGAACACCGGCTGGAAACCCCAAACCCAGGGCAGGGACTCAGGAAGCAGGAAGGGCTGGAGGGGTGGAGAAGCTTCAGGCTTTGACAGCCTGGAGCGGAGCCCTGCAGGAAGCGGAGACCTGAGGCAGGCTCCCACCTGCCCGGGAGCCCCCAGGGCAGCCAGCAGCCCCCACCCACACTCCTCCTGGCCCGTTACCTTTCTCCAGCTCGCTGATCCGCTGGTGCAGGGAGGTCAGGGCGCTCTCGATCTTGACCCGCTCCTCCGTGTCGTTCTTGGGGCCGCCCTTGCCCTCCTCCAGCGTGTTCACCCGAGACAGCACCTGCCTCTCCAGGTCATCGATCTTGCTCTGCAGCAGGTCCTTGAGGCTGTTGGTCTGGCTGGAGGAATTGAGCCGGCTGTACTGCTGCGGGGGTGCAAGGGCGGAGGGAGACCACACCGTTACGCGCGCGGCGCGGGGACCGAGCCGGGAGGCCAGCGGCGCGGTCCCCTCAGGGCGAATGCGGGGGCGGTCTGGCGGGGAGCTCGGGCGAGTGGCCGTCTGCGGGGCCCCTCAGGCTCCCGGCGGGCCCGGGCCGGCCGGGCACCAGCGCCCGGCCGAGGGGGGAGTGGGGGTGTCGGGCCGGGTCGGGAGTGGGGGTGGGGCAGGGCAGAGGGGCGCCCGAGCCGGACGGGGGACCGCGGCGCGCGCGCGGACCTCGAGGTTCTCCAGGCGGGTTTTGAGCGACTGCAAAGTTTGCCCGAGTTGGCTGAGCGTCTCTGCGGCCGGCGTCCGGGACAGGTCGCCCATGGTGTTCTTGCCCGAGCCGGGCTGCTTGCGGCCACCGCCGGCCCGGGCCTCGCCGGCGCCCGCGTCCAGCGTGCTCTGGCTCTCGCAGCGGCCGAGCTTGGTGGTCAGCTCGCGAATGGTCTCCTTCTGGCTCAGGATGGTCTCCTTCTGCTGCAGCACGGTCTCGCGGAGCTGCAGCACGTTACTCCGGAGCTCCTCGGCGCCGCCGGCGGCCACGGACGCGGCGCACATGTCTGCGTCCACCGGCACCGAGGTGCAGATGAAGCGCGTCGGCCCGAAATCCTGGGCCGCGCTGCCCAGCAGGCAAAGGGCGAGCAGCGCACAGGTGCGCGCGGCGCGGCCGGCCGGCATGGCTGCGGGCGCTGGGGCCGGCGCTCCGGCGCGGCTGCTGGGGCTCCGGCGCGGCTGCTGGGACTCGGCGCGGCTGCTGGGGCTCGGCGCGGCGGGGCTCGGCGGGCGGCCCGCGCTCTGGGCCCGCGCAGTCCGCACCGCCGCGCTGCCCGGCCCTCACTGCCGCCCGCGCTGCGGAGCCCGCGCCTTTTATGCGGCCGCGGGAGGG
Organism: Meles meles; assembly: GCF_922984935.1. Lineage (NCBI taxonomy): Eukaryota > Metazoa > Chordata > Mammalia > Carnivora > Mustelidae > Meles > Meles meles. Next base: position 62,471,115 of record NC_060083.1, read on the forward strand.
GCCTCGGCGCCGCCGACGTCAGCGGGGGAGGAATCCCGCTTTAATTGTCCGCGGCCCGGCCCGCGGCGCCCGGCGGGGGTCGTGCGCGCGCGCGGGGGGGCCGCCTCCTGCGGTCCGCGCCCCCCGCCCCGCCGAGCCCGCTCCGCTTCCCCGAAGGCTCCGAGAGCCGCGCGCGGGGTCGGGGCGCGGGGGGCGGGACGACAGGCAGGGCCACCTGCACGACGTCCCCAAGTCTCCGACCGGGTTGTGGGCGGGCGGGAGGCCGCGGCCGGCCCGCGAGACGGGATTCGGCGCCACCCGCTGGGCCCCACGGAGCACCCTCGGGGCGCGGGCCGGGGGCGTTCAGGGCGGGACCGGGTCCCCAGGGGCTCAAAGCGTCTGCACTCGCGCGTCGGTGAGGAGCGCTGGGGAGCGTCGCGCCGCCGCCGGGTCCAGAGAGGGGGTCGCGGCGCCGCCGCACGGTCTCGGATGCGCGTGTGGGGCTGGAAAGCAGGGCTACACCTGGGGTCGGGGCTTCTCCGCGACCTCCTTCCCGGCTCTCCCGCCCCCTCCCGCAGGCCCGGGGCTTTGGGGACCCGGCTAGTCCCGGGGGAAATGGCGCGCCGCCCCCCGCCCCGAGCCCGCGGCGCGCGGGCACTTCTCGGGTCGAGCCTTCCCGCCCGCGGAGCCGCCGATTCCGGGCAGGCGGCTCCCTGCGGCCCCCGGGGAGGCGCTGAGCGGCCGCGCTTCCTGGGGGCCCGGCGGCCCGACCCTTCCGCGCTCCCGGAGCGCCTTCCTGTCGCGGGGGCGCGCGTGCACGTCCGTGTCCGTGTGCGCGTCGCGCTCTCTGGGCTCCGCGAGCCCCGGCTGGCCCCCTGCTCCGCCCAGGGCAGGCGGGGACGGGCTCCGGCCGTTGGCGGGGTCGTCGCCCGGGTGGAGACCCCCCCACGGCGGACCTTCCACCCGGAGTCACCCCCGGCCGCCCCCGCCCCCCCACCTGTTTTCTGAGTAGCGGCGCCGCCAGGCGAGGCTCCCAGATTCCCGTCCGGGTTGGGACGCCCGGTTCGGGACTCTGGACAGGCCCAAGCCGCTGCCCCCCCCCCGGGCCATCAGAGTTCCGAGCTCCCAGCGCGCGCCGGAGGAGACAGGCGCCAGGACGCCGAGGTCGGGCTCCAGGTGACGGCGCGAGCCGGGGCTAGAGCCGCGGTCCGGCAGCCCCGCGGACGTCCCAGACCCTCCCCCCAAGTCGGGCCCCGCGCTGGCGGGGGTCCCCACCCCAGGGACCCTCAGCAGCTGCAGGGTGCGGGGGCTGGGCCGCCGCCCCGCGGGTGCGAAGCGCAGCCGGCTTCATTGAGACCTTTTGGAGAAACCCCGGTCTCCTCCGTGCCTCTCGGCGGTCGCGTCCCACCCGTGCCCCCGGGCGCCCCACCGCCCACGTTCTGTGGGCGCCTCCGTCCTGGGCCTTCCCGGAGCCCGCGCGTCCTTCGGCCTCCGCTTCCCGGCGCCAGAGGGACCCCGCGGGCCGCACGCGGCAGTCCTGGGCTCCGAGCCCCGCGGCCCCGGGGGCTGTGCGCGTTATGCGCCTCGGTGCCGGGGCCGCGGGAGGGGACTGGCCACCAGCGCCCCTGCGGGTTTGCGCCCGGATCTCCCCAGGCTGGAAGGCGACCCGGGAGGACTTCACCGCGCGGGGCCCCCGGGGGCGAGACTGTCCGGGGCCGAGAGGGAGGGCGCGCGGGAGCGGGAGAAGAGCCCGCGGGGCGACACGCAGACTGCGCGGCCGGATCGGGATCCCTCGGCGCGGCCTGGCGTCCTGAGCCGCACCCACGACGGACCGGGCTTTCACCACCGAGAGTGGACCCGGGCACGTGGCACTAGGGCCGCCCCGCAGGGGAAGGAGTAGCGGGCCTCAGAGCTGGAGGAGGGCCCCTGGGGCAGTGTCTGGGGCCGCCGCAGCGAGGCGTGGAGCTCCGAGGGGAGGCGGCAGCGGTCAAGGGCCCGACCCTTCTTCCCGGGCGCCCTCTGAAGCGCTGTGTCCGCCAGAAGGCGCTATGGGGGACCCCTGGCGCCCGCCGGGCCGCTGTGACCCGGAGGCGGAGGGCTCTGCTGCCGCCCGCCTCCCTCTGCCTTCTTTCAATCGACTTCGCGGCCCAGAATCCTGGGCAGGGGAGGCTTCAGGCCTGGTGGAGTCTGCGGCTTCCTCCTCCGCCCAGTGCTGGGGGCATCTAAGAGGGGGGACTAGGGAAACACAAACCCCCAGAGAAGGAGCCCAGGCTGCCCAGCCCGCGGGTGGGAAGGTCCGGGATGCCGGGCTCCTTCCGGCCTGGCCTGGGTGTCAGAGCCCAGAGGCACAGAGGGTGGGAATGGCCCGGAGCCCCAAGGGCAGACAGTCCCCCGCGATTGCGGGCGGGGCGGGCCGGGGGGGGGGGGGGGGGGGGAGGGGGCTCTCCCACCATAAATACTCAGTAGGTTTAAGATACTTCACAGGCATAGGTAATAGTAACACGTAATGAAAATAATTAGAAATTGATGAGTTCTGAACATTACCTTTATCCTTACTATAGTTTATTTAATCATGTTTGTGTCATTTAAATTTTAATGCTGCGTTTAACAGTCCGCTGGTGAAGTTCTGAACACACAGTGACCGGCTGGTGCCGGCCGGCTTCCCGGGCTCCTGGTGGAAGTGGGTGGTCTTCCGAGGTCAGGGCGGCCAAAGGGGGCTGGTGGGAGGTGGGCGGAAGTCGGAGCCTGGTGCTGTGCTCAGGACCCTGAACCACCTGTGGAGTCTCCTGGGTCTGTCCTCTCCCCAGACCAAGGCCATGAACTGGTCTAGAATCTTCACCTGAACGTGAAAAACTCCCCTAGGGGTAGGCAAGAGTGGGCCTCTGGGTGGGCACTGAGGGGGTTCTCAGAAGACACAGGACAACAGCGGACAGGGGCCTGTGGCCCACCCCCCCCTTGACTCGGAGCCAGCAGTCTGCCCTCCTTAAATAGCCACCCCTGAAGCAGGCGGGGTGGGGGGCAGAGGGGCGAGGCCAGAATGGGGTGAGCTACAGGACTCCCAACTCGGAAGAGAGGAAGGCAGGAAGACAGGAATCCCCGTGAGCCAGCCCCGGAACCCACGTGGGCTCTGCGGGCTCCGGGCTGCTTCGGGGGACACGCTGCGGGCCCCTGTGGGCTGAGCTGGCATCTCAGCTTGGATGGGGGGACACTTTGCAGCAACACAGGGCTGGCATTTCAGACACGTGGGGGACACTTCCTGCAACGCTCCCAAGTTGTGTTTTGGTCTCGGTTCTGTGTTTTCCACAGCCCCTGCGACACAGTTGGTGTCCTGTTTCCTGGTCTGGAAGGTGTTTTGTGGAGGACCTCGCTTTGTGACAAGGCACTGGGCTGTGCAGATGGGATGCGTACACTTTTCTGTTTGTGGCTCCACAGCCCACATGAGGTAGAGGGGTGCGTGGCTCCCACAGGTTGTCCCCAGAGCGGAGGAGATGGGCTTCTGGCTGCCACCAGGTGAGAATCACCAGGACCTCAGGCAGCCGGACCCTCAGAGCAGAGCCAGGCCATGTGACCCCTCCTTGCCCCCTGACATGACGCTGGGCTCGAGGTGGGGGCGCGGGCATGGGGCGGCTCTGACTGCAGCAAGCCCCAGGGGGCCTCCACAGAGTGACTCGGCTGACAGACCCCGCCTAGGGGACAGTCCCCTGCTGCCCAGCTCTGCTGGGGGAGGGCCCCTACCCAAGTGGTCCCTTCTGCCCTCTTCTTGGGCACCTGTGCGATAATAACCCTACCTTAAAACAAGAAACTGTCCCCTTGCAAAGCCCTCTGTCCACATTCATTCATTTGCCCGTAAGGCATGGCCGGGTGACTGTCCTCACTCAACACACGAGGAAACTGAGGGCGGTCCAGAGAAGCCCAAGACCACACACGTGTCCAGTGGAGGGAGAGTCGAGGGGCAAGCTATGGCCTTGGCGTGCCCAGCCCTGCTCTCTCTGCACGGAGTGTGGGAGCCCTGGCCGGCAAGTGCAGGAGCTCTCTGATCTGTGATGCTGGGTGGCAGAGAAGCCGTGCGAGGAGGGAGGGAGGCCCAGGCGCTCACACCCAGTGGCAGAGGCACGTCGGGCCAGGTCCACAGAACCCGGGCTGGGGGGCTTTTCACCTGCTGCCCTTGGAGGAGACGCGGCCCCCTGCTTCTCCACAGAATCTACAAGCCCACGTCCACTGGGAAGACCCTACTAAACCCACAGTGGTCATGGCAGGGCCTCCCCGGTCACAGTCACGGTCACGGTTGTTGGCTGGGCCGGCCGGGCCCCTGCAGACCCCCAGACTCCGTTCCAGCGGGGGCTTCCCTGCAGCTAGTCCTTCTCTCCTCTGCGCTGGCCCAGGCTCCCATGGGACAAAGCTCAGGGTGGTCTCCCTCCTGCCCTGCCCTCCCCTGGAGTCCAACACCGGGGCCGGGGTGGCCGACCCCAATAAACGTGAGTTTTATGGGCATGAACACGAGCCCTTCTCGGGAAGGCTCGTCTCACTTTTCTCCGAGCGGGAGTGTCTGGGTGCTGGGCGGAACTGTGGGCATGTGGTACAGTGTAAATATTCATCAAGTTTACTCTCAGTTCAGCAAATATTTCCAGAGCTTCGATAGGGGGCAGGCCGGCTGCTGGGGCTGGAGAGGACTGAGGCGGTGTTCTCTGTCCCAGAGAGCACCCCGTCTGTCCCCCAGGCGGTTCGGGCGGAAGTGTACCTTCAGGGTAGCAGGCGAGGGCCATGGGGACCAGACACCCTAAGCCAAGGCAGAGGGGTGCGCTGGGTCTCAGTGGTCAGGAGGGCTTCCTGGGGAGGTGATGCTGGAGAGGGTTAAGGGCTGGCGTGGCCTGTGCTGAGGGTGATGGGGGCATGCCCTGGAGGGAGGAGACATGGGCAGCAAGGGTAGAGGCCTGCAGGCCGGCCGGGGCCGGGGTCTTTCCTGTGGGTGAGGAGGCCCAGCCGTAACCCTGCATGTACGAGGTCGTGCCTGCGAACCCTTCCTTGCGGGGCAGGCTTGAGGGCAGCAAGGAGGAGGCCTGCCGAGGAGGGCTGGCTGGGAGACCACTGCTGGCAGCGGTGACCCCCGCGACGGATTTGGGAATAGGGAGCGGATTCAACTGCCGGGACTTGCGGGTGACTTGGGTTGAGGAGCCACCGGAGGGAGGAGCTCGTGGGAGTCTTGGTTCTCCCCTGGTGCGGCGGGTGCGGGGCGGCTGGTGGTGCGGCGCCGCCGCCCCGGGCCGGAGGGCTTGGAGGGAGGGAGACACCATCGAGGCCCACAGGGACACATGTGTGCCAGCCGGGGGGGGGGGGGATGGAGAGGTCGGGGTGCTTGTCCCAGAAGCCAGCACTTAGGGGGCTCTCCCGTGCTGTCCAGGAGGGGCCTGGTGTCCAGCTCAGCTGAGGTCGACAACGCAGGAGAGGACGGAGGGGAGCACCCCGGCCCCGGTGTTCCAGGGAACCTTCTGCAGGATTTCTGAACTCCGCACGGAAGGTCGTGGAGGGTGCTCTCAGCCATTTCTGCCACCGCAGCCGTCTCTGCCCTCTGAGGGCTCGTAAATTCGGAAGGCGGTTCTCCGACAGCCCCAGAGCCCCCGCCCGGCCGACCCCAGCGCACTCCGACGTGGTTCTCTCCTTCGAGCTGGCGGCATCTGGCTGGTGCGATGGGGGCCGGGGTCCCAGCCCGATGTGTCCCCGCCCGTCAAGTTCACCATCTGCCAACCGTCAGGAGAGGGCTTAGGAAACGTGCAGTGAGGGAGGCGAGGAGGTGTTCCAGAAGGCAATGGTGGGACCCGCAGGGGATTAGAGCTGTTGCAAGGCCTGGGCTCTGAAGCCATTACTCAGGCCGGGAGGGGAGGAGAGGGGGCTCCTTCCCATAGAGCGGGAGCTCCCCGCCCTGGGGACCGGCTGCCACCGACGAGCTCGGGGTTGGGGGGGGGCAGGGGCTGTGGGCTGCCAGGTGCCAGGGACACGGGTCGAGGGGCTGATGCGGGGGGCCCCTTGGGCACGTCCAGGGTATGGAGGAGACTCCACGAGTCAGCGGCTTCTAAGTCTGCACTAGACAAGACGCCTTCACAGCCTTCGTCCGTTCGGTGGGGGAAGCAGCCTTCCAGCGCGCGGTCGGTGGGATGCTCCTTTCTATTTTACCTGCTTTAACGCCTTGGCCGAAGCGGCTCCACGACGTCCAGCCACGCAGGACCCTGCCTTCTGAGCTTCCACTCACTCACTCGCGATTCAGTGGAAACTGCTACGTGTCGTGGGGCGCTCTCCAGACAGCGGGGACCCAAGAGCTTCCCAGCTCTGGTGCTTGGATATTTCTTAGTTTTAAGTTTCAATTTCATGCACTTTTCCTGAAACACTGGCATCTACGACCGGTGGCTGTATGAAGATCCCTCTAAGACCGTGTCTGGCTGGGCCCGAAGCGCGGACATTGAATGACTTATGGTTCAGCGAGGCAGGATTTCGGCTTTCTGGGCCCACCCCCCCACCCCCCGCACAACAATGTCGGTAAGGGTCCAGGGTGAGCCACGTGGGGAGAGAAGGTGCTCAGCTTGCAAACTCGGGCCCCCCACCCCTGCACCGGCCCCACCGTTCGCTGTAGGACCCAGAGTGAGACGTAAGGATGTCCTCAGATGGGAAGGGGGGCACCCCGCGGAGGCCTGGCGTGGGGCCAGCACAGATCAATGGTGGCGGACGTTATTATTATGGTGACGTAGCTGAGTTCCGGGCAGGACTGAGCCAGTCCGGGAAGGGTCCCTGAGCTGGGAGGGGAGCCCGAGTGACACGCAGGAAGCAGGGAGCTGTGTCTTGGTTGGGGCTGCACATCCCACCTCTTTCTTGGGCAATGCTGAGTCAGTGTCTGAAGCCGTCAGATCCTGTGGGGCCTGTGGTCCCTCCTACCCTCCTGGAGATGTCATCGGGATGCAGGGGGGGCTCCCGGGAGAGGAGGCTTCCTCAAACCCCCTTTGTGTGTGCGTGAGTGTGTTTGTGTGTGTGTGTGTGCACACGCGTGCAGTGGGGGGGAAGCCGTACACTGTTCGGGCGTCTGGGAGGAAAACAAAGGAATAAAGGAATAAAGCCCTCCTACTGGGATGTCTTGGGGTCAAAAAGCCCTCTTTCTGAGAAGGTTTTCATTTCCTGTTCCATTTCCTGCTCAGCACAGGGACAGCCCAGAGTTCGGGGAGGCAGGGTTGCAGCAGGAAAACAGGAAGCTGGGCAGAGCCGTCCTCCACCACCTGGCACCCCACCCTGTCTCAGGAGCAGCCTAATCAGGGGACGGGCCCTCGGCTGGGGTCCCCAAGCGGTCACAGCTCAGCTTTAGCCGTGCCCATCCCCATGGCTCCGTGAGACCAGAGGAGCTAGCCATGGCGGCTGACCTCCCGGGGGGACCCTGCAGGCTGTGTGAGTGTGACTGCGGCTCCCCGTGCCCCTGTCCGCTGCTTGCTCATCTCCATTGATTCTATCCTACCTGGGGGCCAGGATGGAGCTGGGCACAGGGGGCGGCCCCGGGAGGAGAACCTGCGCATCTGGACCCTGCGGCATCAGCAGAAGAGACCATCACAGTTCCGGAAGCTGCAGCACAGACTGGATCCATCCCCTCCCACCACGGCCACCGCTCAGCCTCGGGTCTGAGCCCACAGGGGCCGCAGGTGGCCTGTCTCTGCCTTTAGGCCCCGGGGCGTCTGTGACCAGCACCGATCCACTCTGCACACTCACCTGCACGTTCAGACACGGGGGGTGTCGACTCGTGGCATCAGCAATCGATGGACAAGAGCCTTTCTCCATGCCCAGGTGGATGGCCCTGATGTGGGTCCTAGACCTCCTCGGGAGGCCCCACGGGCCTGAGCACCAGCTGCCCACCGCAGTGGCCGGCTCCATCCCTCAGCCCTCCGTTCCCCTTCCGTCCTCGACCACTTCGCAGATAAGCCACCTACCAGCCTCAAGCTCTGCTTTTGGGGGAACCGGCTAATGGAGGGATGTCCGGGGAGCACACAGCCGGACCCTGACCAAGGCTGGGGGGCATGGGGGGAGTCTTCTCAAAGAAGTGACGTTTCAGCTGAGCTCTAAAGCAGGAGTGGGGATTGTCTGGGTGGAGAGTTCTAAGTGAGGGAAGGCGGCATGTGCAGAGGCCCTGAGGCAGCGAGGCATTCAGCACTAACTATAGCGGAGAGTGGGATGCACAGGGGTGGATGTGGAGATCCATTGGGCCTTCTTTGTAGGTCACACTAAAGGTTTAGGCTACAGTAGCGTCGTGGGAACCACCTGAGAGTGGAGCAGGTGACTGTTTTAGAAAGACTCTGCTGGCGGAGTGGAGAACGGATCCAGCTCTGGCTCAGTGGGGGCAGGAAGATCGTTAGGCTATTGTCCTGGCTGGAACGATGGCTAGGAACAAGAGTGGAGGGGGGCAGAACACCCCAAAATCATGCCACGTGGAGAATCAGTGTCCATTCCGTGTGAATTACGACTGTATTTAGCTCCTGGCCTCTGCGCTGCTCTGACGAGCCCAGCCACCCTGAATCCCGTCCAGAGGCCTCGGACACAGCCCTGCTGGGCCCTTGGCCTCTGTCTGCTTGTTCCTTAGGTCAGCGCGGGGACAGTCCCAGCGCTCATGTTTTGTGGCGTTGGCCCAGCCGCGGCCAGCTGTCTTGTGACCGCCTCCCACTGGGCAGAAGTGGAGAAGACCCTGCCCAGCTGCCTGGCTGTGGCCCGTGGGAAGCAGCCCAGATGTCGTGGACGTGGTCCTTGGTGGCCGGCCTGGTGTGGGCTGCCCCCGAGCCCCTGTGCCCTCTCTCCTCTGCAAACCTCAGACACTCACTCAACCTCAGGAGCCCTGTTTCTTCATCCATGAAAGAGGGATTTTCCTGCTTCCCTGCAAAGTATGTCAGGCAGGGAAGTTGAACCGGGCGTGGACGGACGTCGGACCCGGACCGGCACGGAGGGGGCGGGGACAACAAGGAGGGCGGCTCTGATCCCAGGGTCTGGCCCTCACCCCCGCAGCAGTCTGCTCCCCCAGCTTTGAGCGGGGCTGGGCTCCATGGTCCCACGACTCTCCCTCCAGGCCCCGGGTGGGCTGTGGGGTGCACTGCAGAAGGGGGCCCGCACCTGAGTCGGAGCTGGGAGCGGCTGGGAGAGTAACTCAGCAGGACGGAGCCCTGGCCCCCTTCTGATGGCTGGGTTCAGGTCGCTTCACAGCCGGCACCCATGGACAGACCCTCTCCGTGGGCAGCCGTCACCCCCAGGTGGGGAGCATCCGCTTGGACCCCCCAACTGTGTTCGCTGCCCCTTTAAGTGGGGGGGATGCCTCTGAGAGGTAGGGAGCTCGGAGCCTGCTTTCAAGACATTTGCTGCATTTGGTTGCAGTGTCTGGCTGGCAGGTCCAAGTACCCCCCCCAACCCTCTCCCTCCCTCTCCCCCTCCACCCCCCTTCCCTACTCTGTCGTGTGATCTCCGCTCACACTCTAGTATTTGGGTCTGTGAAGTCACTGCTTCCTTCCCGTGACGGCCATTTATAGATGACAATAATGAAAAGAACCCGTTTTGCACTCCCCGGGCCCCAGCAGCACGACAGAGACTCGGATCCCTTTGTTGCAAATAATTAATCTGGTTCCATATTGCATAACATCCTAAAAAGCTTTCCGGGGCGAACTCCCGCCGGCTGGACACTGTGATCTTGTCAACGCTGCAGTGCACCGGGCCCTACTCTTATGCAGTTTCATTAAAAATTTAATTTGTGGTTTCAGTCTGCAGTGCTCCCTTTTAAAGGATGGTGGAGGCTGAGGAGGTCTGGGGGAGGGGGAAGCCCCCGGCTCGGCTCAGGAGAGGGAGGGGGCCTTCCCGGGCGGGAACAGCAGGTCCCTCTTCTATTGGCTGCCTGCTGTGAGGGCCTCCGCTCCCCAGGCTGGAGGGAGGGAAACAGACCATTCATAGAAATGCTTTCCCAGAGCTTGCATCACGGTTCCGTTTTCCTCGGCCACAGGCACGGCCATGGGGAGAGGGCTGCTCCTGGGAACCCAGGCCCTGGAACAGGGCCAGGGTGGCGTGGGGGAGGCCTTCGCCAGAGACCCCATTCCCTGTGTCCCTCTGGAAGGACCGCAGCCAGTCAAGGTCAGAGCTGCTGTGTGCTCCTGGCTGTGTGGCCTTCTGCAGGTTAATGGCCCTCTCTGAGCTCAGGTTATCTCATCGCCCCTGCAGAGTTCAAGGGGGGATCCCCAGGAGCCGCCCAGGCCACGTCACCCCCACGTGGCTGCGGAGCAGGCCACCAGACCCCTGGTGGCTGGGGATGGCTGCTGCCTGAAAGCCCACCACTCGCCCTATCTCCCCACCCAGAGCCCTCCACCGCTGCAGTCTGCGGGCCACAGACTTCCAAAGAGCCTTGGGGGAGGGAGGCCAGTTTGCTCCTCCTTCCAGGGGCAGCGGGAGGAGGGGCCTGGGGGGGCAGCTGAGGCTCTGGTGGGGGAGGGGCAATACAGAAGGGGCTGCCGGGACACTTGGGTGACTTCCTGCAGCTGCTGGCGGCTACCCCTGCCCTCGCTCATCGGTCCCCACAGGCCTTGGTGGCCCTGGTGGCCAGCGACAGCAGAGGTCTGGGGTTTGTGCATCCCCGGCCATCTTCTGACATTGCTCCAGAGTGACTAAGTTAAGCCTCCGGGGCCCGCTGCAGACAGAGGACAAATTGCTTTGGAAAATTGGTTTGCTGCCTTAGCATTTACAGCTCGCCGGCGTCCGGTGCATTTCCTCCCTGTGTGCCGTCGTTCTCCCCGCCCGGCAGGACTCTCCCCTCCTGCGCGGGCACAGGTCACAGGCCACACGTCGGGGCAGAACGTGGGCACCACTCACATCAGCATACATGTCCTTGTCCGCTCCTGGTGGACCCAGCGAGCCCTTAGTGTGCCAGGCCGGCTGGAGGGTCACCCATCGCCTAGCGCGCAGAGAGACTAGCCCCAAATACTCCCGGAGGGGTCCGTTTCCCCAGGCGAGCGGGGGGTGCCGCAGGGTCGAGAGCTGGCGTCTCAAGGTCTGAGGTTCACAGGCTTTCGGAGCCAGCCAGGACCGGTCTCCTGACCCCAGGGGTGCTTTGAGGGGGGACTTTGTGCCTCTGGGACACCCTCCTCCTTTCCTGGGGAAGTGACCAGGGAAGCAGGCGGGACTCAGGCTTGTGGGCACTGTGGGTCTCTCGCAGGGTCCCAGGTGCTCCCTGAGCGCTGGCTTGGAGCACCTGCTGGACACACCTGGGCAGTACAAAGACCGGGGCCTGGCGTGAGCGGGCAGCTTCAGCGTCGCGGCCGGCTGGACCCCGCTCCTCCCAGCAGACTCTGTGGCACCTCCGACGGGTGACCTCACCTCTCTGGGCTGTATCCAGGGTGAAATTAGGTAAGTCCGGTAAAGCTCTTAGAAGGGCGCTGGCCTGTGGAAGCCCTCGGTAAGTGCCGATTATGGTCACGTGGCGTCTTTCCTTCCCGCGGGATGTTTGGGAGCTGGTGGTAGCGGGAGGGGAGGACGAAGGGCTGAACTCGGGGTGGTCCTAGAGCCGGGGGCTCTTTAGGGACAAACCAGAGAGGAGGAAGGAAAGGGGACCTCTGAGTGACATCACCGGCTGGACATTTGCACAATACCGCCCCTCTTTAATTTAAGTTTAGTATATTTTTTAAAATTTGTAACAAATCAGACATAAAACTGACCTTAGCTACGTAAGCACTCCGGTTGGTGACATGGACCGGTTCCCGATGCTGAGCGGCTGTCACCCCCCGCCATCCCCAGGCTTCTTCATCGTCCCAGACCGAAATTCTGTCCCGCTCCTCCCTCCTCCAGCCCTGGCGCCCACCGGTCTGCCGTCCGCCTCTGGGCCCGTGACTCCTCTCGGGGCCTCGTGTGAGTGGAATCCGACACCTCTGTGTCTGGTTTGCTTCGCCGAGGGTCCTGCCCTCCCGTCCGTCCACGCTGTAGCAGGTGCAGGACATGTTCAAGGCCGGGCGGAGAGACCCCGCTGTGTTTGCCCACCCACCTGGCGATGGGCGCCTGGGCGGCTCCCGCCCTCCGGCCGTGGAGAGTCCCGCTGCTGCGAACATGGGCGTGCACGTGTCTCTTTGAGTCCCGCTCTCACCTTGGGGGGTACACACCCAGGAGCGGGATTGCTGGAGGACGGGGTCCTGCCTGTTTTGGTTAGCGTGTTTATGATTACAAGAAGTGAGGCTACACAGAGCGGTTCTGAAGTCTGCCTGGGGTCCCAGCCCCCCAGCCCCCTCCGTCCCTCTGCCCCTTCTCCTCGGTGCTCTGGGAGACCCTCTGGGAGACAGGAACAAGAATGGGTGCACCTAAGAGGCACCATCGCTCCCATCACGGAAGCGGGCTCTGGGCCCACATGGCAGTGGCTTGTCACCAGCTGCCTTGGCTGAGTGTGACCATGTCCGCGGGGCTGAGAACACGGTTGTGAATGAGCCAGACAAGTTCTCCCGAGCAGATAGACCAGGAGCAGAGTCAGCGAACAATAAGGTGGCCGTGGGGGGCTTGCAGGGTCTGGGTCACCCGAGGCGCGAGGGGGGTGCCCTCTGCCCTCAGGCCCGCGCACCTCTCTGGGGGTGAGCAGAACGGCCTCGTCTTGGAGGAGATGTAGGCTATGGCCATCACAGGACTGTCCTGCCCTAGAGCCAAGCCAGCCCCGGGAGTCCAGGGCAGCTGCCGAAAGGCCGGCAAGTTCCCTGTAGTGACCGAAGGACGCCCCCCTTTCGCAGGGAACCCAGAGGAGGAGGGGTGGCCCCGGCCTTATCAACTACTGGTCCCATGTTTCCGAGTACCCCCCACTTCAGGTAGCCCCACTCTGTCCCTGCAGCTGGGGCCTCCTGTGCCCAATGAATCAGGTTGGAATGAAGAGCGTCACTCTGGGCTGGGTCATTGTTTCTCTGGGTCATTGTTTCTCTCTTCTCCCTGGCCCGGCGACAGGCTCCCTGAGCCACCAGGGCAGAAGGGGGCTGCCTGCTGACCTGTGTCACCGGGGGCCACAGGAAGGAAAGCCGTTGTCCGAGCCACTGGTGTCTCAGGGCTGTGTGTCCCTGCGGCCTCTGCCAGCCAGGGGCCCGCCTGGCTTCCCAGTCCTGCCCACACCTGGCTCCCTGGCTTCTCTTTCTTCTTGGACGTCACCAACCCCAGTGATTTCCTCTGCTGCTGGACTTGTTCCCCGGGAGCTTGCCCTCTGCACGAGCTGGCCCGGTCTGCTGTTTCACTGGGGTGGGGGCCAGTCGGCCAGGAGGGGGGACTGGGTTGCGGAAGCAATCAGAAGGAGGCGACATGCCCGTGTGGCCCTGTGTGTGAGGGCACAGACGGCTGGTGGTGTGCCCATGCGCGTGAACGGGCGTCCTGCGTGTGTGTTGTGACTGTTACAGGAACGTGCCACCCTGAGGCCGTAAACCCGCCCAGCTGCTCTGGTTTGCAGCTGTGCGTCCTCGTCCGAGTTAATCTGTCCGAAAGCCAGGGGTCCACGGTGGGACTGAACACTGGCTGGAGAAGCCCTGCTGCTCCCTAGTGGCTGGAGGGGGGGCTGGCCTCCTTTGGGGAGGGGGTGAGGGTTGCTCAGGGGCCTGGAGTCAAGCTGCATTAATTAGACCCGGCAGGCAGCAGGCTGGGAAGGCTCAGAGGGTCCCCAGGCTGCTTACGTCTCCATTTTCATCTCTGACAGCTGAGGGCTTTGCCACCCACCAACCCTGGGCCTCTGTCTTCTTTCCATTAAAATTTGTGACAGCTCATTTTTTTTCTTACTTTTATACTTAGTAACACTTTTTTTAAACCGAAATATATATGTCCGTGAGAAACCATTCAGACTGTACAGATATTAGCCACACGCGGCTGTGTGGCCCGAAGACAGAGTGGTGGCTCTCGGGTGTCTGGGGGGGCTTCTGAGCTGGGGGGGGAAGGGGCAGGTGAGCGGCGGGGCTGGGAGCCTCTTCCTGCAAAGCTGAAAGGGAGCAGAAGGGGGGCTCAGAGGAAAGAGGAAACCACTGGGACCCAGGAGGAGGAGCACCCAAGGGGAGGACTCCCTGTACGGTGTCTGGGGGCCCTACCAGGACGCTGTCATCGTCAGGAGCGGGGCCGGTCCTGGGTGTGGGGGCTGCCAGCCGGCAGTGGGTGGTGTCCCTGCTCCCAGGGGGGTGAGTGAAAGATGCAAGGGGAAGGAGGAGGCCTGAGGGAGGGGCGGGACACAGGGGCAGAGGGAGGAGGGTAGAGGCAGGGCCAGCCAAAGAGGTCCCCAGAACCGGCAAGGGTCTCTGCCGTCTCACCCCTGCAGGGAACTGGGAAGGACAGGACCAGCACCTCCCTTCCCTCCTTGCCCACCTGCTCTGCGCAGAGGAGCGGCTCCGGATGGCAGTGGGCTCCCGGGGTCTTTGCGGTGGAGCGGGAGGCAGGACAGGGCAGGCCCAGGCCGGAGCCGCTCTGGCCTGGCGACCTTCCCCACGGCCCGGTGCTCCCCTGACAGCAGGCGTCGTAATTGGGTTTTATGCGGGGCCTCTGGCGCTGACCTAGTTGTCCTGTCCCCTCCTTCCTCTGCCCCGAGTGTCCAGCCCTGATGTTCTTTGAACCCCAGGCACAGAGCTTTCTTGCCTCCCGATGTCATTGTCCACCCTGATTCTGCCCGACAAGGTCAGGCTGGCCCCGGAGCCCGGAGCAGGCGTCCAGGGTGCCTGGCATGGAGCCTCCTTCTCCAAGCTGTCCGTGTGGGCAGCTGGTCCCGGTGGACTTGGGACTCGAGCTTGGTCCACTGAGCCCCCCATACTCCCGTGTGCTGCCCCTGCTCGGCGTGCGTGGATGGCCTCCTCCCTGCCTCAGGAGGACCAGGTGTTCAGCCGCTTTGTCCCCAGGGACTTGGGGAGGCAGAGACCATGGGAACATTGTCCCTCAGTGGGGCCCTGCCTGGGCGCCTTCACCAGCCCAGCGGGTGGCCGAGTGCGTTTTGGTTTGGGTCTGACAGGTGGAAGCTTCTTTGTCAAGACCTTGTCGGCGGGGCTGCTGGAAAGAGGCCGCCTCTCTCTAACGGGGATGTTTCCTCTGGGCTCTGCCAGCCGAAAGGGGCCCTGTTCACTGAATCCTCCATGGCTCAGGGTCACCTCCCTGTAAGAGGGAGTCTCAAAAGGACTGGCTGGGGGCACAGGCATCTTTGTGTTTAAAACGAGGCCAAAGCCATCGGCACCTCACGCAGACAGTTACCTGTACGTGGAGAGAGGTTCGGCTGAGATCAGGCGAGCAACATTCCCCCACCGTTTCCCGAAACCCCGCTGCCTCCCCCAGTCCTCTGATTTCGGGTTCCTCTCTGCTCTGTCTTGCAGCTCCTGCACACCGGTGAGCAGGAAGTCTGCCCTCGGAGGCTGCATGAATAATAGAACGGAAATCATCCCTGGTTAAAAATAGATATTCTTCTTAATAAATATTTTACATACTGTCTTTAGGATATACAGATTCCCTGACTGAAGAGTTAAAACAATCCCTGTTATTGAACCCAAAGAATATAGGAAAGGCTCAGCCCGGGCTCTGCCCATATGTTCCTGTGGCCACAGCTCCCGCCTTGGATCTCACTCAGTGACGTCGATGAAAACAGCCCACGCATGGGTGACGACGGAACCGGAGCCACGAGCTGCCTGGCGATTCTTGGAGACGTTAGTCACCTATGAATTTTATGGAAGCAGATCAGTTATACCCTGTCCCTTGGTTAGTGAGGCTCAGAGTTCAGAAAAGCCAGAAGTAGGTTCTTGTGTTCCTGCTGTGCAGGACTTCTGCCCAGAGTGGAGGTTGGGGGGTCTGGGGGCAGCCTTGGGGACACAGAGAAAATTCTGGGTGGGGAGGCAGAAGTAGTTGGAGATTAAAGCACTGGCCCATTTCAGAAAACCTTGCAAACGCAGTACAACCTTGAAGGTCCGCATTAATTAGGACACGGTGTGATCCAGATATAGCAAACGAATCTACATAATCTAGAGATGTGACCCCAACCTTGACCACCTCCCCCGTCACGTGAGCTTCCCCTGGAAGACTGGGGCAGCAGGAAATGCTGGGGTCTGCCCAGCAGGTAGACTATTTCAAAGTGACCCACAGGCTGCAGTCCCCATGAGAATGGCTGGAGTGTCCTTATTTGACAGGGCAGGAGACCGGATATGGGAAGGCAGAGTGTGCTGAGACCAGGACAGATGAGCCAAATGGGACTCGGGGGCCCACATATCTGGCTAGGACAACTCCACCTACCGGTCGATTTCCTTGGACAGAGCACAGAGGCCCTTCCCTGTGAAGTGCACCTGTTCTGAGGAGGGGCCACGCTCTCCCTTGTGTCCTCCATGTTCTGAGGACATTTTGGTTTAGCACCCAGCATCCTGCATGGCATGTAAGGTTCCAGGTCTGTATCCCTTCAGAGTGAGAGCTCCTTGAGCACCCGATTAAGAGCTTGATACATGTTGTTGCATGGATGGATGGATGATGGATGGATGGATGGATGGATGATGGATGGGTGGATGGATGGATGAGTGGATAGATAAGTTGATACACAGATGGATGGGTGGATGGATGGATGATGGATGGTTGGATGATATGGACAGATGAATGGATAGATAGATGGATGGATGGACGGATGAGTGGGTGGATGAATAGATACATGGACAGATGGGTGAATGGACGGATGGATAGAAGAATGGATGGGTGGAGGGATGAATGGATAGGTGGATGATGGATGGATAGATGGATGGGTGGGTGATGGATGGATGATGGATGGATCGATTGATAAGGAGATGAGTGGATGGGTGGAAAGATGGTTGGGCGGATGGACAAATGCATGGTTGGGTGGGCGGGTGGGTGAAAAATGGCACGTTGTTATCAGTTTCCAAGGGGAACTAATCACAGCATAGAAATGGGGTCCCTGTCACCTGCATCTTCCCAGGGCCGATCCTAGAAGTGGTGATGTGCTTTAATCCTTCTCTTTTGCTGCCCTCCACCTGTTGTTTCCTAGTTCCTAACCGGAGCAGAAGGACTTGGGGAGCAGGGAGAAGGGATGGGCCCAGACTTTGGGAGGTAGGAAGGTGAAAGTTCAAGGACCAGATGCTGGGTCTCTCCCATGTGGTCCTCCCGGAGAGCCTGGCCCAGGTGCTTCCTGCCACGGTCAGAAGGTCAAGGGCCCTTGGGCACACTTTGATGTTTCCTGGTGTCCCTGAGCCAAGCTTGTACTTGAACGCCAGGCAGGCACACGGAACTCGCACCCACTCGGGCTCACAAAAGGCGGCCCGTGGTGGGGAACACAAAGGAAGCTAAACAATTAACATGAAGACATCCTAGTGATTCAGTGCGAAGTCTGAGCTAAACCCATGCCACTCTACGCTTGTTTTACGTTTCTTCTTCTGGAAGAGAGAAGGGAAGAAAATCACAAAATGTTTCATTTCTCTGTGATTGCATAAACTCTTAAAATATTAAACTGTTGCTTAATAATTGATTAAAACTGATCTCAGTGGGAGCCAATCACCCATTTGGCAGGATCTCTTTAAACTTTTAGGGGCTTTTAGCTCCCTCTGGCCGCCTAACCTTTTCCTCGTCTGATTCATTCAGGGCTCAGCAGACATTGTGCCTCTCGTGGATGGAGGATGTCATGATGCCTCTGGTTGGATCGTGGGATGGGTGGCAGGCGGGGTTCAGGAGCAGAGAAGTCCTGGGACATTGTGTCTGAAGAGGCGGTGAGGGGAGGGGGAAGGAAAGTACGTCTGCAATAATTGTACCTTGGTTTCGAAGTCGCAGAAGGGAGTCAGAGATAAGAGCGGCGTGACCTTCAGAGCCACTTAAGTTGTCAAGACTTGAGTTTGTCCTCAGAATGACAATGACGTCTCTGCCTCCCTTTCTTCTCGGGGACGCTAAAACCACCGAGCAAAGTGGTTTAGAACACGGGCTCCGTCGTCAGACGGCCCAGCTTCCGCCTTCCTCTGGAGACTCCTTTACATGTAAACTTGAGTGGGTTCAGTGACCTCTCTATGCCTCAGTTTCCCCTCTATGAAACAGAGACGGCTGTAGAAATGCCAGGCTGAGCAGATTAGGTAAGAGAGTCTAGGAAGGAACACAAGGGGAGTCTGATTTGAAAACAGCTGCTTGGCCTGCTGGGGGAGGAAGGGTGGTCACAGGAGCCACGAAGTCCCCAAAACTAGTGCAGTCTTGAAGAGCCATGTGCACGCCCGTGTTCGCAGCGGCACTACTCACATCACCAAAAGGGGGGAAGAAACGGAAAAGGAAAGGTGGTCCCTCCGCACTAGGAACGTAATCCCGCCCTCTGCCACCAAGTAGCTAAACCTTGAAGATGTGACGCTGAGTGACACAAGCCCGTCACAAAAAGACCAGTGCTCGTGATTCTGCTCCAAGGACGTCCCGGAGAACTCAAGTTCTTGGAGACAGGAATGCAGTGCGGGCCAGGCTATGTATGGACAGGACAGGGCGCCCCCCCACCCCAGGAAGCTTGCAGGGACTGCGGGGGCTGGGGGGGAGGCAGGGGATGTGGAGACGTCCCTGCTGGGTCGCAGGAGAGGAGAAGCCCACGCCCCCCGGGTGTGCTGGTGCTGGGAGTGGAGAGGAATCCCGCCGTTTTGGAGGGGGCTCCTCTGGAAGATGTACTGGAAACCTCAAAAAACGCACCCAGGCCCGAGCTCCCGAGGAGCAGACTTGGGACTTGAGCCCGCCTGGTCCTAGCTGAGCCTCCCAGCGCCTTCTTCCCAGTGCAGCCAGGCTCTCGGCGTCATCCCTCGATGGTGGAGTACAGAGCTGGGCCTGGATCCAACTCCAGAGAACAGACAAGGATGACAGGGGCGCTTTCCAAGACACTGGGGACAGGACCGCAAGCCTGTGCTGCCTGGCGCCCAGGAAAGGGCCACGTGGTTCGTCTTCTGTACGGCCCGGCCTGTGCCCGTCCTGTCTCATCCTGTGGCTACAGACCCTTCAGTCCAAAGTGGGCAAACTCAGCCTCCTTCTCGGGGGACCGTGGGGCAAGCCGGGGGAGGCCCGGGTCGGGGAAGCGAGGAGGCCGCCGGCGGGCACTGAGGGTCCCACACACTCAGCAGCAGGTGAGGGGATCTTCCCTTCTCCTGTCCTCCTCGGACGGAGGGTGTGCGGCCATCGGAGCGGACCGGGTCATGAGGACCCCTCCAGCTCCCCCCACCACAGCCGCCACCTGTAACGGCTTCCCTTGTTAATTATGATGGCAGTCGCTTCCTTGAAGCTGTGGCCTGTGTTACCCACGTGTCACCCTGATGTCCCCAGCACCTAGCACACTGCAGGATCCATTTCTGTCCCATGAATAAGCGAGTAGTGCGCTTACAGTGAAAAACAAAACAAAACAAAACACAAAAACCCAATAAACTTCATTTAATTAAGGGCATTAACTTTCTCTGGCAGTCAAGGTTGGAGCCACCCAAGGAGAGCCCGGCTCTCTAAACACTCAGGCCAGTACGGAAAGCTCTCCCGAGGGGACTTGTGACCCCCACCCGGCACCGTTGGCCCCGTGGCCTGACGTCTCGGGAGGAAGGAGCCGAGGCCCCTGGGCCCCTCAGGGCCGGCTCTCCTGCTCCAGGGGCCACTGCTCCCGTGAGCAAGGCGGTGCCCTGAGCTCTGAGAACACCCCTGCGGGACAGCATGGGGAGAAAACAGTCCGGAAATCGACCACGGGACCGTCACGCTGCGTACACTTTGCTCTTTGTTGCCTGAACCATCGGGTCTTGCCAACTAACCAAAGATCCTCCGAGCCTCCATGTGTCAGGAGAAGGGCTCGGCCGCAGCGGCTTTGGGGGGGAGGGGGCGGGCTGGTGTTTGGGGCACATGGAGAGGTTCACAGGCCAGCTCTGAGGGGCTCGTTCCAGGACCTAGAATACTTGCTGTCCCCACGGGCTGCCTCACGGGGGTCACTTTAATGTTGAATCACAGAATTTAGTGTATCCTGACCCTTCCTTTTGTTTTATTTTTAAAACTTATTTAAATTCAATTCATTAACACAGAGTGAGCTATTAGTTTCAGGGACAGAGGTCAGTGACGCGTCGGTTGCTGACAACACCCGGTGCTCATCGCATCCCGTGTCCCCCTCAGTGCCCGTCACCCAGTGCCCCCGGCCCCCAGCCCCGCCCCTCCAGCCACCCTCGGTCTGGTTCCTGTGGCTGAGGGTCTCTTGCGGTTTGTCTCCCCCTGATTTCATCTTGTTTTTTTTTCCTTCCCTTCCCCTTTGCTGCTTTGTTTTGTTTCTCAAATTCCTCGTATCAGTGAAATTATATGACAATTGTCTTTCTCTGACTGCCTTATTTCTCTCAGCATAATACCCTCCAGTTCTGTCCATATCATTGCAAATAGCAAGATTTCGTTTTCTGATGGCTGCGTAGTGTTTCATTGCATATACGAACCACATCTTCTTTATCCATTCATCTTTCGATGGACGTCTGGGTTCTTCCCATAGTTGGGCTACTGCGGACATTGCTGCTATGAACATTGGGGTGCAGGTGCCCCTTCGGATCCCTACATCTGTATCTTTGGGGCAAATACCCAGTAGTGCGATTGCTGGGTCATAGGGCAGCTCTATTTTCAACTTTTTGAGGAACCTCCAAGCTGTTTTCCAGAGTGGTTGCACCAGCCTGCATTCCCACCAACAGTGCAGGAGGGTTCCCTTTCTCCGCATCCTCGCCAGCATCTGTCATTTCCCGACTGGTTAATTTTAGCCATTCTGACTGGTGTGAGGTGGGATCTCACTGTGGTTTTGATTTGTATTTCCCTGATGCCGGGTGACATGGAGCACTTTCTCATGTGTCTGTTGGCCATCCGGATGTCTTCCCTGCAGAAATGTCTGTTCATGTCCTCTGCCCATTTCTTGATTGGATTCTTTGTTCTTTGGGTGTTGAGTTTGATAAGTTCTTCATAGATTTTTGGATCCTAACCTTTTATCTGATAAGACATTTGCGAATATCTTCTCCCATTCTGTCGCTTGTCTGCTGGTTTTGTCAGCCGTTTCCTTTGCTATGCAGAAGTTTTTATCTTGTTGAAGTCCCAGGAGTTCATGGTTGCCCCTGCTTCCCTGCCTTTGGAGATGTGTCTAGCCAGAAATTGCTACGGCCGAGATCACAGAGGTTGCTGCCTCTGTTCTCCTCCAGGATCTGGATGGATTCCTGTCTCACATTGAGGTCTTTCATCCATTTTGAGTCTATTTTTGTGTGTGGTGTAAGGAAATGGTGCCCCTTCGTTTTAGAGATGTGGACCAGGAGGTCTGTGGGGGGACTGACCCAGGTCACTGGCTGCTTTCTGGGAGGCCCTGCTGGCATCTGGGTTCGGGTGACTGTGTCAGTCATGGTTTTCCAGAGAAACAGACCAAGAGGATGTATTTACAGAGAGACATGGAGACAGGAAGACAGAGATTTTAAGGAATTGGCTCACGAGATCGTGGGACTGTCTCATTTGAAACTTGTAGGACGGGCCACAGCCTGCAAGTTCCAACAGGAGTTGCTGTTGGCTCTCAAGCCCACAGGGGTCTGAGTCTGAATTCCCTTCTCCTCTGGGGAACTCAGTCTTTTCTCTTAAAACCTTCACCTGATTGGATGAGGCCGTCCGTGTTCGAGAGGGTCATGGCGCTTGCTCAAAGTCTATGGAGTTTAACGTGACTCTCGTCTAAGACGTGCATTCACAGTGACAGCTCGACTGGTGTTCGAGCAAACAGCTGGGCACCGTGGCCCAGGTGACACAGTGAACCATCTCAGTGATGCTGTTTGTGCCTCGAGGGACATCGGGCAACCCTGGAGAGCCGAGATGTGACAACCATAGACACGGCCTCTCCCTACGACTTCCAAATGAGTTCTGGGGAGGAGGGAAGTAGGTGCGGGGTGGGTGGTGGGTTCCGAGTGCAAACCTCTCAGGGGAGGTGGTCAGAGAGCCAGAAGCTTCCTGGACCCTCAGGCTGGTGCTCGGGCGCTGGCTCCAAGCCCCATCTACCTTCTCGGCTTGACTGGGGTCGGAGGTTGGACACCTTGAGGCTAAGAGAAGGCCTCCTCCCCGGTCCTCCAGAGCGCAGGCTGGGTCCTGAACTCGCAGTGGGCCTCACATGACTTCTCCTCCCATGCGTCTGACTTCTCTGACCGTCAGCCCGGCGCCCCCGCTGCCGCTGCCTCTGATGAACGGCCACAATGACGGCCTTGGAAACTGGCCCAGAAATCCGAGATTTCTGTAATAATTAGAGATCATTTGAGGTCCCGCTCGTGGGGAAGGTGCGTGGTGAAAATAGAGCTGTTTCATTTCATCCCCAAGTGCGAACTGTGATATTAGAAATTGTAATGTGTGAGCCCATCCTGACCCCCGGCTCCTGTCCTTTCGGAAGCGCGAGGTCAGTAACGTGGCGTCCGGGTTGATAATGGGGGGCCTGTTGTTTAACCCTTGATATTTACTAACTTTGGTGAGTTCACCAATCTTCAGTCCCAAATTTGCTAAAGTAAATGCTATGCCCTTTTCACAGAGCTGTCATGCATAGAAACTGCCGCTGTGTTCCCTCCGTCCCGTCTCCCAGTGAGCCCTGCAGCAGGCGGCCTGCCAGCACACTGGGGTGCTCTGAGGACAAGCCGGTGTGCTGATGTCTGTCGCTCCCACTTTCTTTCCCAGCCAGGCCTGACTGCCTTGGTCTGGAGGCCCAAACCACACCCAGGGACAGTCCTGAGCCCTCGTGCAAACCCACATGAAGCAAATGTGTGACCTTCCAGCCCCGGCAGCCGGGGTCTCGTTGTGCAGTGTCGAGAGCGAGCAGGAAGAGGGGACGGGGAGTTCGAACAGAGGTTTTAGCCCCTCCTGCTTGGCTGCGATGCTCCCATCCCCTTCTGACCTGGACCAACACCCTCACTGCTTTCCTCCCCATCCAAAGGACAGGGGGGAGGGACAGGGAAAAAGCAAGACAGGGAAAGAAGACAGAGGGTCTGGGGCCACAGTGACAAGTGACACAGCGGCGGACTGGATCCCACATCACTGGGACCATAATAAGCTGCTGTGGACCAAGATTTTTCCGTCAGTCCTGCCTGCGGTTCTTCGTGCGCGTTATCTCACACGCGCCCCTGCGGTTCTTCGTACGCTTTATCTCACACACGCCCCTCCCCTTCCCCGTTCCCCTCACGCTGTCTTGCAAGTCCCGTGTCCATCTTTAAAACAGGGCTTAAGTGGGGGAAGAATCCGCATCAAATGTCAGTCTCTAAGTGTATGAGGACACGATTGTATAAGGACACGGACCACATGTGGCACTTTAGCATTTCTGCTTTGTTATCTTTTCGTAAAGTTATGCCTTTTTAAAAGTAACACTACAGTTATTTTATTGAAATCCCTGCAACGGGCATCTGAGTGCCTGTAGTTGCTCATTTTTACCGACAAGGAGGATTTGGGGTCTAAGACCCAGTACCTGTCCTCTATGAGCTCACAGTCTTGTAGGATCTACAGGTGTAGCCTGTCCGAGGTGAGACAGCTGGTCAACCAAGCAGCCCCTGCTTGGAATCCCACCTCTAACGAATTCAGAGAGGGCTGTTTCCCCCAAGAGGGTTTGTTAAGTCATTGATCGAAATAACTGATGCTGCTAGGAGCATTTTATTAGGCTGAAGAAAACATTTTCTTTGGGACAGTACTTCCTCTTATTAGTATAATTCTACAGAGGGGGCTGAAAACCCTTATTTAGATCATCTGATTTCGTTCTCACAACAACCTATGGGATGGACAGAGAAAGAACTACCCTCACCCCATTTCTCAAATGAGGAAAGTTACAAGGCTCTTGAGTAGTGAATTCTGGGCAAGAACATTTTCCTTTGTCAGAGATTCATTTCTTCATCAACCCGTCCATCCATCCATCCATCCATCCATCCATCCATCCACCCATCCACCCATCCATCCAACCATCCATCCATCCATCCATCCATCCATCCACCCATCCATCCATCCATCCACCCATCCATCCACTCAACCACCCAAGCATCCATCCATCTGTCCTACTATCCATCCCTCCATCCCTCCATCCATCCATCCACCCATCCACTCACCCACCCATCCACCCATCGATCCATCCATCCACCAGAGCACCCATCCATCTGTCCAACTGTCCGGCCATCCAGCCAGCCATCCACTCAACCATCCACCCAAGCACCCATCCATTTCTCCATCTACCCATCCAACCACCTATCCATTTACCCACTCATCCACCCTTGCATCCATGCATTGCCAGGACTAAGTGCTGAAGATAGTCTGGAAGGTGGTTTGGGTCCTGTAAGTTATGGTGGTGGTTTATAGTCTCGTCATTTTGGGATTAGCGTTGTCCCTCATGCACAGCCTGGGAGCAGGTGAAGTCACCAGGTAACAAACTCCTTTGCCCATTTCCTGCGTCGGAACCACTGCAAGTGCTTAGGCCCAGAGCTGACGTCCCGTGAGTTCCCGAAGATTCCGGGACAAAGTGAATTCACTGTGTGTGAGTCTCCAGGAGAGCATCTGGGTGAGGGGATTTCCGGTGTCTCTCTGGACACCGAGAGGTAGCAAATCTTCTTTTGAGGGATTAAAGGATCTAAATGTCACGAGGGCTCCCGATTTGTAGCCTACATCCTAACGTGCCCTTCAGAGCCAGGCAGAATCTTAGAGACGAGTTCCTGAGCGGCAGGGTCAAGCAAGGGCTGTTCTTTTTAAAGCAAGAGGAGGGCGTGGTGGTACTACAGGAATGACACCGTGACCGATGGGCCTTGACATGCTCAGCCACCGGGAGCAGGACCGCCTGGGTGGGAGGGGGTGGGGCGCGGTCCATGTCACACACCCGGATGCTGCCCTCTACAGCTCAGGCTCTCAGGATCAACTCACGGTAACCTACATCACGAGAGACTGACTGATGGACCGACGCGGCAGGGTGCTTCTCCCCAGGGGAAGACAGGCCTGTACTCCGCAGCCGGACCCTCTGGCCTGCGGTAGCCTGTGTCTTCTAAAGCCACGCCAGAAAGGGAGGGTCCACACACGTCAACTTGTTGAAGTCTCCCACGGCAGATTCCGGAGAGGCTGTGACAGAGGCTTGCAGAGGGACAAGAACACTTCCAAAGTGGCTCAGCTTGTCGGGCCCGCGCTGGACTTGAACTCAAGCCCAGGGCTCCTTCTCCACCTCCTGTCCACTCCAGCTGGCACAGCGGCCCACCACAGCCTCGCCCGCAAGGCTCCCACCTCCGTCGTAAGAACCTCAATGTCCATGGCTTTTCCTTGGAGACCAAACCATGGGGCGAATGAGATTCTGTGTGGGGGGCAGACACGCGGGATCCCGCCCAAGAAAACGGAGGGAGGGGATGGGTTTGCTTCCGCGCCGGCCGCTGGAGGCTCGTCGGGGTCGGACTGGGGGCGCGGACGGACTCCATCACAGGGGCTGGGTGTCCCCAGCACAGGCCATGGCCGGCCAGCGACACGCCCTGAGCTACTTCTGCTTCGGGACGGGAGGGTCAGAGGCCCTGCTCCTGCCGCTGCTGCACAAACAGCGGCAGGTCCCTGGCCTGCGGGAGCGGCCTCGGGGCTGTGTGCGGCCGCCTCCCGCCGCCGCTCCCGGGAGACGCCGGGTTCCCGCTGAGACGCGGCCTGAGCCCGCACGTACGGCAGCGCGTGGTGTGCGCTGCCAGAGCGAGAATGTGGGGGAGACCGAGGAGTGGGGCTGGGGGCCCCGGGGGGGGTGTCTGGGCGACAAGGTCACAGCGACAGGAGCAGGCGCGGTCCGAGCTCCGACGGCCGTGGAGCACACCGGCCGCAAGGACGTGGCTGACAGCAGGTACCGTCACCCGGTGCTGGGGGGCGGGTGGCCCGCGTGGCCGCCGGTCCTCACCTCGCGTCCTCCGTGACCTGCAGGCTCCCCCCGGGGCTCCTCGGGGAAGACCCGCTCCCTTGCTCGCTGCTGCAGCGGTTGCCGGCGGCCTCCGTTCCTCGCTCAGCTCCCGGCCACGTGGGCCTCCCCATGCCGCATCTCACCCGCGGCAGCGCGCAGGGCCGGAGGGAGGGCCAGCAAGGGCCCGGCAGGACGAAGTCTCGCCGCGGGCAGCCGGAGCATGTGGGTAGCATGCGGCGTCAGCTTTGCCGCAACCTGTCGTCAGACGCAAGGCCCTGGTCCGCCACACTCCAGCGAGGGGACCCCACAGGGCAGGGCTCACGGGTGCGGGGACCCCGGGGGCTGTGCTGAAGGACCGATGGTAATGGAGCCCTCGCTATGTGACGCAGCTGTGCCTGGGTCTGTGGGCTGTGGTCTGTGGGGGGGGGGCACCTGCTGGCTCTGGAGAAACGGGTGACCTCCCAGCTCTCTCCCCGTCCCCGCTTTTGCCATGCCACAGTCTCATGGGCCAAAACAAGTCCCCAGGCCAAGAAGTCAAGGGTCAGGGAAGCACATTCTCCTCTTGGACAGAGCCGCAGGACGGTCACGTGATGGGGGAGGAGCGAGGACACAGGAAGGCTTGAAGATCTGGGGCAGATGGCTCTCTGGGGTGTCCCAGCACAAGCCCCATGACGCTTCCTTCTGGCCCTGGAAGGGAAGATGTTTGGTTTCTACTTGACGGTGCTCTGATTGATTCCAATTCCGAAATTCCGTAACTTTAATTAATGCCCGGCGAACCGTGAATGAGCTAGCGAAATCCACTCTCTACCAAGACAATCCTGACGGGCTCCGGCGTCTCCTTTTCATCCCTAAAGCCCCTGCAAATTCATCTTCTTTATTCCAGGCTTACTGGGGAAATAAAAGATTTTGTCTGAGGACTCATGTGTATTAGCAGAGCTACGTGGGGCTCGAGCGGAACCCGGGAATTTGTGCGGATCCGAACGGGGCTCCGCCGGCAGGGTCCGGGAGGGGGGAGCGCGCGTTGAAACCTGCCCACGTTGTGGCCGTCAGCCGCCTGGACTGTCAGACTCACTCTTTCTGGGGTGTGTGTGTGTGTGTGTGTGTGTGTGTGTGTGTGTGTGTTGTTATGGATTGTGCTGCAAGTTTCCTTGCTCTTGGCCGTTTCCGTGGAGAGGCCGGATTACTAAAGAAAATCCAACTTATGTGTCCAAGGGCAGAGCAGGCCTGTTTATCTCTGACTCTCACATGCTTCACGGATCTCCTGGGGTTTGACTCTAAGTAGGATTTATGTCTCCCCAGATGGAAGGTAGAAAACAAGAGGCCAGCATTCAGTTTGCAGCCGGCAATCCAACCAGCACACGCCATATGCTTAATGTGGATTTAAGAAGAGACTTTTTTTTTCTTTTTTAAAGAAGGCTATTGTGAAAATCTGCCCTAATGTTATCAGGCGCTTCTGACAGGAGAGAAGCGTGTGGACGGGTGGGGGACCCCAGCTGTCGCGGGTGCCGGCTGCACATTCCCGAGGTGTCCCTACCCCTTTGCAGAGGTGTGGTTGCTCTCTGGGGGGCGGACACTCAGGTACACGCAGGGGAGAGTTCCCAGTGCGGGAGGGGTGGGCGGGAGACATTTGGTGAAGCCTGGAGCCGCTCTTGGTTGCTCTAATCGGGAGGAGGGAAATGTTTCTAGCCTCTAGTGGGCAGAGGCCACGGGTGCCACTGAGCGTCCTACAGGGTGTAGGACGGCCCCACGTGGAGAAGAATACTCAGCTTTAAAGAGGAAGGGGCTTGTGACGTGTGGCACAACACAGATGGCCCTTGAGGACAAGATACTACGCAAAGGAAGCCAGTCACAAAACAGCAACTACTGCAGGGTTCCTCTTACGTGAAGCTCCTGGGGGAGCCACGTGCGCAGAGACAGAAACTGGGTGGTGGGCGCCGGGGGCTGCACAAGGGGAGAGGGGGCCGTCGGGGTTTAATGGGGACGGGACGGGGTTTCAGTTGAACAAGATGAAAAAAGTCTGGGGCTGGGGACGGTGGGGACGGGGACGGACGCACAACCGCGTGAATGTGCTTAATTTAGGTCACTGAACCGGACACTGAAAAATTGTTAAAATATTGTTTTGTCATGCATATTTACAAAATGCTAAGATGTAAGCCAAAACAACAACAAAAAAGAATCGTTTGTCCACAATGTCAGTAGTGCGCCGGCTGAGGAGACCTGGTGCGAGTGTTTGTATGGGGCGCGCTGGGGCTGGCTTGTACGAGTAGCTACGGTCGTGCAGGGGTGTGTACGGCTGCTTCACGCATGTGTCGCCAAATGTCACATCTTACAGAACCGTGTTTGCCCAAAGTCCCTCCATCTGCCCCACAATACCCACAGGACCTCCAGTCCCCATCCCGAATTACACTAGGATAGCCACACATCCCCAAGGAAGGTCACACCCACACTCCAAGTGGTAACATGGGGGCGATCCCTGTCCCTCCCAGCTGTCCCACTGTGATTTGACATTGACCCTCAAAGGGACAGCCTCTGCTGTCAGGGACCCTCAGATAAGAGCCAATGTCTGTGCCCATGTCCCCCAGGACACACTGAAGCTAGCTTCTTAGAGAATGAGCCTCTACTGCCATGCCCCAGTGTGTCATCTGGCTCCACATGTCCCTGCTAATGCTCAGAATCCCCAAAGTCCCTCCCAGTCCTCCCCCAGTCCCTCCCAGTCCCCCCCAGTTCCAGCTTCTCCAGCTGGTACCTTCCTCATCTAAGCGTTTGGGCTTAGCTCCGTTCCAGACAGCTAAGAGCATATGCCAACCCTCCATCATCTTCACCTCCTCCGCATGCCCAAACCAGACTCTTTCCTCCTTAGTTTCAAACAGCAGCTCCTGTGCCTGGCTGGGGAGCACCGAGGCCAGGTCTGGGGAGCACCTCGCAGCTAGTCTGCCTCATGGCGCATGTGCCCTGGGCCCAGACCGCCTGAGCCAGAAGTGTGGGCGAGCGCTGAGTCCTTCTCTCCCTCACCCCAGCCAGTCAAGCACCAGGCTCCCACCCTACTTCCCAAGTCGCTCCAGACCCCTGCCTACTCCATGACAGACAGTAGGGTCGGGGCCAACCAAGACAGACCGACATTCCTGCCCCTCCCTGCCTCAGCTTCCAGAGGGGTCAGCAGGAAATAATAGATAAGCAGTCAATGGAAAGTGTGCCAGGTGGTTATGGGGTTATGGAGTGAGAAAGAGCAGGAGGAGGGGACTCAGGAACTTGGGTGGTTGGAGGGCTCCTTTGAGTGGCGATGTCAGCAGGGACCCCAAGGAAGTGAGTACAGGAGGCATGAAACGTGTGTGGCTGCAGGGTCCAAACTGTCTCTTGGGAAAGTCAACAGGCTCAGGAGAAATCCAGCCTTCTTTCCAGATCTCATTATCCGTGAGCTCTGACGTCATGCTCGGGGGAGATCGGATGGGCGTCCCCTCTGTGTTGAAAGGCTAAAGGGAAGTAGGAACCACAGGCAGACTCTATGAG
Source organism: Meles meles (assembly GCF_922984935.1). Taxonomy (NCBI): domain Eukaryota; kingdom Metazoa; phylum Chordata; class Mammalia; order Carnivora; family Mustelidae; genus Meles; species Meles meles. The sequence goes on from NC_060083.1 coordinate 62,500,438, forward strand.
CGGTAGCCTTGGAAACCAATTTAGGAGGGTTTAAGCCTTGAGTACCTTGAATGACTTTAGGTCAGTGATGCAGCCTCTGGTTTGGAGACGATCTGGGGCCCACCTTGAATCTCTAATCACAAAAATTATTAATCCAATGGAGATCAGATTGGCAGTTACATGCTTCTTTTCTTTTCTTCATTCCGTTTCGTTCTACTGACCTCCCTGCTTCGTTTACAGCAGGGCTCTCAGGCTTCCCTGGGGGTGGGTGGTGGAGGGGATTCTTGACCCACCGCACAGAACAGAGAGGGAGATTGTCCCCTTCCCCGAGAAGGTGGTGCCATGAAATGACAGGTGCGCGTGGGGGTGAGAAGTGGGTTCCCCTCCATGCCTCTTTTGGGAGCACAGATAGAATGGTGCATGAGAACTCAAACCGTGCTCAAAATAAAGGACAGGAAAACAGGTATTTACGAAGACGTGAGGACATAGAAAACCTCACTTAAAATGGAGTGAGGCAGCCTTGAAGGGATGCTCTCCCACGCTGCCATCAGACCTCAAAGGGGAGGAAGGCAGAATTTCCCCTTGCCCGGCAACAGCCCAGCCAATGAGAGCTCAGCAACGTGGCCCCGCCCAGCACCCTCCCCCAAAAGCCAACCCGTGGTCACAGATCTCAGTGCCCATCAGCGGCTGACCCAAGCTCGCTTGCTGCCAGGTTGCAATCGCTGTTCTAGTCCTCAATACGCTTAATTTTCTGGCAAAATACCTGGCTCTTTTGTTTTTTTAAGGTCAACAGAAATAACCGTAGCAATTACTTGCACGCAAAGGCAATAAAATATGTATCCTAACATATTAACTCTTGGTCACGGGAGAGCGCAGTCGGAAGGAAGGCAGAGGCTCCTGACATACCCTCTGATTAGAAACTTGAGAAGGCAGAATCCAGCAGGGAGATGGAGAGTTATGAGAGAAAAATAATGACCCAAACCATGACAGACTTTGAGACCACAAATTACATTTACCCATTTCTCCCCCGCTGACATCCTGCCTGGAATGGGATCGCGTATCATAAGGTGGCTGGTATGCATAATTCACAGGCGCGGGGTAATTCTGGACCGAGCACACCGTGTTCTGACGTGTGATGGAATCCGTGGCTTCCAGGAGCTGCTCTGTGGATCGCTCGGCTCCGAGAGTCACTGCCGCGTGCATCCCTTGCAACCATCAGACCGAACCTGTCACCGTGACAGGCAGACCAGACAAGACTCGAGACCGCGGCAGCTGGCTGTCTGCACAAAGCCATCCAGGCCTCCTCGCTGGAAACATTAATTTCAGATGGATAAATGGAAATTTACACCCTCTGCTTCCTGGCCTGGGTGATGTGATTCCTGAGCACTTTCCCCCTTTTCTGTGTCTTTCCTGAGAGGTGCCTATCGGAAAAAAAATGAGATGCCATTGTTCACTTATCAAATTTGCAAGAATCAAGGTCATAAAACCAAGGATGAAAACCAAAATATGGCTCCTCGGTTTGGAGAAGGTGGGACGATACCTGTCCTCTCCTGCGCGGCTAGTCTGTATGCAAATTATGATGATCTTTTTGGACACAACGTGACAACATCTCGGGCACCTGTAAAAAGTTCATGCCATGGTGCACCTGGGTGACACAGTCAGGTCAGCGACCACCTCTTGGTTTTGGCTCAGTCTTGATCTCATGCGTATGGAGATTGAGCCCTGTGTCTGGCGCGTGCTCAGTACAGAATCTGCTTAGGACTCACTCTCCCTTTGCCCCTCCACCTTCAACAAATAAATAAAAATTTTTAAAGGTTTTATTTATTTATTTGACACAGAAAGTGAGAGAGGGCATACAAGCAGGGGAAGTGGGAGAGGGAGAAGCAGGCTTTCTGCAGAGCAGGAAGGGCTCAATCCCAGGATGCTGGGATCATGACCTGAGCTGAAGGCAGACACTTAATGACTGAGCCACCCAGGCACCCCCAAACAAACAAACCTTAAAAAAAAAAGTTCTTGCCCTTTGTTTCTTATGGGTTGAACTGTGTCCCGCAGAGACCTAGAGCCAAGTCCTAAGCGCTGGAAGCCGTGAACCTGGGCTTCCTTGGAAATAGGATCTTTGCAGATGATGTAGGGGACCTGCAATCCAGTCTGATTGGGGTCCTTGAAGAGAGGGGAGACGCAGAGACACAGGAGGAGGACACTACGTGTCAGGGGAGTCGGAGGCTGGAGGGCGTGCTGCAAGCCGAGAAATGCCGAGCATAGCAGGAGACACCAGGCTCACAGGCTCTACTGACACCCAGTTCAGACTTCCAGCCTCCAGACCGTTGCCGTAAGCCACCAGTTTGTGGCACTTTATAATGACAGCCCCAGTCGATAAACACACACCTTTGACTTTTTTGACTGCTTTTTCTAGGAAGAATCTTGTAGCTCCTTATTTACGAGATTGATTTCCAGTGCCTCTTGGGCATAGAGACTACATTTCCCAGTCTCCCTTGCGGTTAGCTGTGGCATGTGACTGACTTTGGCCAATAGAGTGCAGCAGAGATGATGTCAACCGTAGGCCCCGCCAATAGAAGCCTTAGTTCCCCTGCAAGCCTGCTGGCTGGGAGCAGACACCTGGCAGAGGGCCCAGCGACTCTGGGGATGGTAGGGACCGTGAAATGCAAAGGGCACCCCCGGGCTACCCCAGACGCCTGTATTGAACTGCTGTGCGGGTGAGCATTGAGCTTCTGTTGAGATCGGAGGGTGCCAGCACTTAGCATAGCCTGACCTGTACAAGGAAGGGACAAAAGCAAAGATTCCTGTTCAACGATGTTCTCAGGGTCCGTTTTGCCGACTTGGGGTTCAAAGTCAAGTCACTTTCTTTTCCTACCCAGGTCAGAGTGGACCCGTGTCTTGTCCTTTAAGTCTTTGGGCAGCCATTCTTCTCGGGGTGAGACGGGGGTCCTTTAGCTCTTCCCCAGCTCTGCCCCTCCCCCACCGCTTCCTCCCTCCGAAGGACCAGTCATTGCTGTTGTGACTCTGAAGTGTGATGGCTGTGCCTTGTGCCCTGAATATGCACCTTGTTTCTGCTTCCAGAATGGGTTCCTTGGGGTCCTGCTCATTGGAGTCATTCAACAGACCCTGTGCCCACGCCCTACCAGGCTCTGTGCTCTCTGCAGGGCATAGAGCGGGAATGAGAAGATGGGTCCCCGTCCGAATGGAGCCGCTATCTAGTTGGGGGAAGGGACCTGAAGACGAACAAACGTGTGTTTAGGACAATGATCTGCGCAGTGAGTCAGGAGCGTAAGTCTCAGTGGGTAAGAGGTGGCGGGACAGCGACTTATCACCCAAGCCAGGACGTTTTCGAGAATGTAAGAAGTATTGATAATTAGGTTAGGGCAGAGGATGAGAACCAGGACTGTCTCAGGAAACCAGGACATGCGGTCACGTCAGGAAGACCACACGTGCCTTCTCTAGCTCGCTCCCAGCTGTGGACCCAGCCTTCACCGGCATCTGGGTGTAGACCGCACGGTGACGGTGAGACACCCCAGCCACACATTTCTCCAAGACGTGACGGAGTCGCACTTCCCGAGAAGTCACGTCACTGCTCCCAGATGGGCACCAAACTCCCTGTATATGAATAACACAGGCCTGGAAGCTGTTCCACACAGGATCCCTGGGGAACATGCGTTCTACCCGTGAGGGTACAGCCTGGACATTGAGCCTTTGGAGGCAATGCTGATGTCCAGCAAAACTTGGTAACCTCAGCTCTGGAGTCACCCTCCTGGTTTGAATCCTGGTTTGGGCACTCATTAACTGAGTGACCTTGGGCAAGTTCCTTAATCTCCCTGTGGGTCAGCTTCCTTACCTGTGAAATGGGGACAACAGGCACATCGTGAACATCGAGTTAATGTGTGAAGTGTCTGGTACTGGGTCTGGTACCGGGATGTACAGGCTCCATGAAGTTAGCCACTGTTACTACAGGATAATAATAATTATTTTTATTAGGGATAAATTGAACACTGACACCCCCCAAGGCTTTGCATGCAGGCTTAATGTCACTCTGGACATTTTTGGAAATGAATGGAACAGTGTCTTCCTTATGTCTTTGGAACCAAAAGTCTGGTTTGTTAAGTTTCATGAAGGCAGGTGAAGGTCATGGCTTCGTACAGCATGACCCGGAGGGCTGTGCCTTTCGCCGTGAGTCACCCCCCACCCCGCCACATTCCCTAGTTACTGGCTGTGCTAGGAGAATGTGCTCCTGCTGTAAGGGAAAGAGACAAGTCACAACATGAGATGTTTTGCTAAATAGCATTGTTTGTACAAAATTGAATGATTCTTTTTTGCTGAAACTGTGCGAATGAGCACGTCTATTTATAATACGTATATATAACGTATACAGAAGGCTACACAAAGAAATATTAGTAGCAGTTATGTCTGGGCAGTGGAATTAAGTGTTTCTTTGTTCTAGTCTTTATTTTTGAAATAATGTTTCAGGAGAATGTGGTTTTTTTAAAGGTAAAAAACAAACTATATATATGTATATATATGCCAGAAAGAAAAGGCAAAAAGAAAATACACAAAAATGGGAACAGTGCTTTTTGGTTTCTTTTTCTTTATTCATTTTGATATTTTCCAATTTCCTCCAGCAGGAATTTATTAGTTTTATTTTTCTAACTTACGAAAAATTGTCAAAGTACTTCGTGGTACTGTTTAAAATGCCTAGTATTATTTCTGGGATTAAAGGCAGGCAGGATGGTGGGCCCGGCCCCGAGTCGCCCCTTGGCTCCGGGAGCCGGTGGCCGTGGGTCTGGTTGCTTCTACTCGTACTCATCTCAGCATTGGGTTTAGCATCCTTCACTTAAAAAAAAAATCAGTTTATGGGGCGCCTGGGTGGCTCAGTGGGTTAAGCCGCTGCCTTCAGCTCAGGTCATGATCTCGGGGTCCTGGGATCGAGTCCCACATCGGGCTCTCTGCTGAGCAGAGAGCCCGCTTCCCTTCCTCTCTCTCTGCCTGCCTCTCTTGTGATTTCTCTCTGTCAAATAAATAAATCTTTAAAAAAAAAATCAGTTTAAGGTCTGATCTTCTGACCTCCATGAAATGTGAGACTTCTCTTCCATCTCCCGTCCACCTCCTGTGTAAGGCTTCCATTTAGAAAAACCAATTAAGATTATTCCAAAAAAGAAATCCATTTTTGAGGCTCAGGCTTACGTGCTGTGTTTTACAGGAAGGCTTTTCAATCAACACAGGTGGGATTTATTTCTTACAGAACTTTGTTAATAACCGCCTTTACTGAGTGCTTGCTCTGCGCTGGGCACTAGCTCATTTAATCGTTACAACATCTCCACGAGATAGAAATTGTTAGTTTCCTACTTTATACATGAAACTGGCACAGGGATGCGTGGAGCACCTCTCCTGGTCTGGGGCCCGGTAATGCCAGAGCTGGGATCTGAACCTAGGGTCCTGTGGAGATGCTCCGACCCGGGCTGGGCCCTTCCACTGAGCTGATCGGGCCCTGGCCTGGCCCTGGCCAGCAGAGAGAAATTGAGAAGGCTATTTAATGGTTCTGTGTCTCAATTTCCTACTGGTAAAACGGATCTAAAACAGGAGCCTTTAAATGAGCCTATTAAGGGATTAAATGAGTTAATTCTCATGAAAAGGGCTTGGCTCACCACAGACACTCACCACCAGGATTATAATATTTTAGTTACAGGCGTTTTCCCTAATCCCCTTATTAAAGGCAGAGGAGATGGTCCGGCTAGCCTTGGTTCCCCCAGGGTCTTGTGTTTGCTGAGAATCTGAGAATCACTGATGAGATATGAGTATTACATAAAAGAACAAATGGGGAGCTTAAAAAGAGACAGTTCTATTATTTGTATTTTCATAAAGGTACAAATTATTGCAGCCAATTCTATTAAAATAAAAGGTTATAAAATTCAGTTTGTATATTTTTTATGGGATAACAAATTTTCTCAGTATAGTCTCTATCATACAAGCGTTCCCCTTTTTTTTTCTTCTGAAACATCGTGTGCGTTTGGCGCAGACCATATCGCAGCCGTTTGACCTTCAGGGCCCTGAGGAGGAAGGAGGGTGCTCCCGTGAATGGATCTTGGGAGCTGGGAAAGAACGGGCCTTCGTCCCTTCTGCGCGAAGAATTCCTGAGAGCCAAAGACAGCGCTGTCTGACCCAGGAAAGGCTTGGAGCTGGGTGCACGAGGCTCTCCTGACTGCCTGGCCAGGGGGCTGTGCTGGAAGCCAGGCCGGGGTGCAGGGGACGGGGCCCGGGCCACACTGGCTTCCTGCTCCTTTGTGCCCCACCTTGCCCCAAGTTCAAGGTCCCCCCAGACAGGCTCTTCACCGCTCTACACAGAACAGCCCCCAGAGCAAGAAGGAACATGCTGGGGGTGAAGGTCATGTTTCTGTCCAGGATCCGCTTCTCTTTCCTGGTCTTTGTGCCTCTCCTCCCAGGCACTGTCTTCAGGGTCTAGAAGACAGCGGTGATGCAGTCTCGCAGCTCTGGAAGCAGAAATGCAGGGAGCCAGCGGCTGCCCTTTGTTCAGCAAGAAGCACTTTGGGCCCCAGTCCCCAGACCCCTCGGGGGTCACCTCCTTTTTTAAATGGAGGAACATTGTTTCTGCTTATCAAAACCATACCCACTTCGGGGTAGGGAAAAAATAAGAAAGAAAAACAGAAAGGTATATTGTAGGGATGAAAATCACATACATAAAGATCGGCGTATTTTTAGACAGGAGAAACGGGCAGGCAGGGAGACAGGCGCACTCGGCGTTTTGCAACCTTGCGTTTCCGACGGAGATGCTGGGGCCCGTCACTTCCCGTTAGTTCTCTCTTCTCGCTTCGCTGTCAACACAACATCTGACCTGCCGAGGGGGGTGGCTTGGATCTTGCTAAAAACAGAGTAATGATGCTCAGACAAAAGCAAAGTACTTCAGGTCTATTTTGGTTTCTTTAAGCTAAGCACAGATTTCTCTGGAAGGGCCAGGAGCTGGCCGGTCTCCCTACGGGGAAAGTGTACAGCTCAGCGAAGCCCCTGCTTCTGGACCTCCAGACTTGCGCCTGGTTCTTGATGACAAAACACATTCCGTGCCCTTGATTGATTTCGTGGAGAAGCTAGGATATGGGAGGATGGCACTCCGCCCGTGCTGCGTGCTAACGCAAGAGCTTGGCCTGAGCTGGTCTTGTGTGTTGAGAGAAGGTGGGGGGGGGGGTCACGCAGTGGTCTTTGTCCTCTCCCCTGCCACGAGCTCTGTGCCTGAGGCAATTATCCAGACCCTCTCCCTGCCCCATTTCCCCCCTTTTATGTTTACCCTTACCTCTGTCGTTTTCGACTCACACATTCGGGGTTTTACATTTGTTCTCGTGTTCACTTTGCGGTGTCTTTGGCTTCTGGTTGCCAAAGAGCTCAAGTTTTAGGGCTGGCAGGGGCCAGCCGGTCAACCTTCGCGTTCCCTACCCCCCACCCCATCCCCTCCCTGTACACGCAGGTCCCAGGTTATCCCGCTGTTCCCCATCAGCACTGGGACTACAATCCCCTCCTTTCCCAGTTCTGCGCCTGGCGTTCACCACCCGCAGGATGTCAGCGACACCCTCCCCCGGTTTTATAGCTTGAAAATCAGACCAGGTTTCATGCATTTTTTGAGATTCATAAACCTCTTTTCAAGATTAAAGCATCTTATGTCGAGGTTCTGTGGAAAGCATGAGATGTCCTTGCTTGCGAAGGATCGGACGCTGGAGATTGGAATTGCAGCCTCTGGTGGCCCGCCGGTCACACACGGTGGGGATGAGATCATCCAGGTGAGAAGTCGTAGGCCTTGAATTTCCAGCCCGTCATTAGTCATAGACGCTCCTTGCCTTCCAGCAGCCTGGAGCCACAGCTCCAAATGCTTATCTGGGACTTGAATAGAACCATCCATGACACACAGGAACGAGGGTTCTTTTAAATGTCATGATGCTCTGAAATGATTCAAGCCCGTTCTTGAGCCTTCTGGTTGGGAGTGGGCTGTGGCCAGCCCCTTTCTGGGTTTCACATGACTCACAGAATTTTGGACCTGAAATACCCTAGATTTCACCTTCTTCCAGTTCCTCATGCCACGGAGGTGGAGGCTGAGGGCAGAGGAGGTAGAGGCTTTGCTACTGTCTGCAGGAACTGGAGCCCGGCTGGGGCCCGAATGTGTGTGTCCGGACCCTCTGTCCAGGACATGGACCCCAAATGGCTTCTTGGTTCTGGGGTCACATTTGTAAAACGGGAGAGAGTAGAGTGTGTTTTGGCCTGGAGTCAGAGGAGAGGGCGAGTCTCGCTCTGATTTAATAGATGGATGATTGGATGATTGCTTCGTCATACTCATTTACTGGGCACAAATGTCCATTGAGGGCCTGCCATGCGGCCGGAATGGGATCATTAGAGGACAGTGTTGCCTAATATCTTTAGAGAAAATGTTTTCCAATATCCTCAGATCTGACTGGTTTTAAGCGCTCATCAGGGTTACCGATCAAAAAATAGAGGCCCTGAACCCCTGCTTTCCCACTCCCCATGATTCAGTGGGTATGGGCTGGGACTCAGCCCTCTTTAAATTCAAATAGTTTCCCCGGCGATTCTGATGACCTGCCAAATCGGGTTCCATAGGCGCCTATACGAACTTCACTTAGAATATCAGACAAGGTGAGTGCTATCCCAAGGCTACACGCACTTTGTGGGTGAGGAAATTGAGTCTCACACAGACTGAGCGGGTTTTCCCAGGTCACAGGCTAGTTAGGAATGAATGGGTTTAAAGCTGTTGAGGTAAGACTAGGGTCTTCCCAAGACCCTGCAGTCCCAAAGCCTTCTGGTGCCTGTGGGGATATTTGGCCAACTCTGAGAGCCGGGAAAAGGAAGGTTTTAGCCTCCATCTGTGTTTTGGTGGATTTTCCCTGAGTTTTAAGGGGAGAATCCAGCTCAGTCGGATGTAAAATGAAATTAAGTCTTGGCACTTGCTACGCGCTAGGTGAGAAAGATCTGGGATTGCATGCTTCATTCCGATGTAGAAAGGAACACAAATGCCATCAGGATTTTGATACGGACTTCCACATTGGGTCAGAGACCTGGGAAACCACGGAGAGACCAGGTATCTCCTAGAGTCCAAGCTGAGCTTTTAGATTAATAAAGCACAGCTGCTAGGTTTCCTCTGCTGTGGAAGGATCCGTGCTGGCATCGGGTCGGGCGTTGACGCTGGACTAGGCACGATCACCCTCATGTGCATCCTTCAGGCTGGGTATTATCATCCTGGTTTTAGATTTGAGGAAACTGAGGCTGAACTAGTTAGAGAATTGACCAGGGTTACAGGGATGGAAAGCGATTCAGTCAAGACCTGGGGCCCGGTGCACCTGTCACCAAAGCCCAGAGGCACAGGGGAAGACCCGCCTCCTCACCCTCCGCTTGGCTTTATTAAACGGGTCCGTGTGTGTCTCGCTAACAGTGTTCACGGAAGGCAGGCACTGCGGTTGGCTTTGTGGTCCTTGCTAGGGCAGAAGGTTGCAGTTCTGCACACGCTGTAAGCAAGCGCAGTTTCCTGGACGCCTGGGTGGCTGGCTGGTCCAGGGTCTGACTCTTGGTTTCCACTCAGGTCAAGATCTCTGGGTGGTGGGATCCAGCCCTGCACTGGGCCCCACATGCGGCGGGGAGTCTGCTCCGGATTCTCTCTCTCCCTCCGCCCCTCCCCCTGCTCTCTCTCTCTCTCAAATAAATAAATAAAATATTTTTTTTTTTTTAAAAAGCAATATTTCCTGAGTGGAAAATAAAGGAAGGCGGGAGGCGTGCCTCCACGCCCAGGTACCTGTAGCTTTTACTGGTTTGCACATGAAACTATATCAAGAGAAGAATAAACTGCTGGGAAAATAAGACGAATTCGATAAGAAACTGTATCACTGAAATTAATCCCCCCCCCAGGGGATTCCCTGAAATAAAAAGAAAAGAAAAGAAAACCTGATACCGTGGAGGAAACTCCGCGCACCCCCCCCCCATCTTTGGTAATAACGTCAGTGGTTTTTCTGAAGCTTTGCTGCTTTTTTCAAAACCTGGAAGAAACCACAGAGGGGTCAGTTGCTTTAATTTCGAGCATGTAACAATAAAAAGCTTCTTTCAAAATTAATTAAATTGCCCTAGTTCCATCTGTAGGATTGACTGATATCACGCATCTATTGGATGAACGCCATAAACTCTGGAAAGCTGAATTGTGGTAACCATAGTAACGAAGAAGGGGGCATTTCTGTTTTCCGCATCTCGGGAAGCGCGGCCAGAACGCTCTGAGGAAGTCTGGCCCGTCGGTCACGCCGTAGATCGCGATGCATGCTGGGTGCTGGCAACATGGCGTCCTCCTTGATGTGCTGATGAGAGGAGTTTCACTGTAGCTTCAAACCAGAGGGCAAAGCTCTCCGGACCCAACAAGCCCGCGCTGCCTGTCTTCTTCGCGCCTCCGTGTCGCGCTCTTCTCAGGACCGCTTCTGGGGCTGGAGCGAGCCACGGGGCTGAAGGCCAGCACCGGCCAGGCCGCGCGGATCCGGGGCTGAGGCGCCGGCTGCGGGCGAGCACGATGGGCCGGTCCTGGCTCAGGGTGCAGCAGCTCCGGCGAGTGCGGGACCCGCAGGGCTGAGAGTGGCTGCGGGAGCCCCGACGCGCGCGGAACCTCTTCCCCTCGGCCGGAGACCTCAGCCTCGTCGGCGAACCGGCGCCGAGAGCGGGCGGCCTTCCCGTCCTCGGAGCGGCGGAGGCGTTGGAGGCCGGGAGGAGGGTCATCGTGAGGCCTGAAGTCCCTCGCGCCTTTGACAGCTCCGCTCGGCGCCGCTCCTGGGACGCACGGCCTGGGATCTGGGGGCGCGTGTGTCTGCGGAGCCGCCCGGTCGGCCCCGCTCCCCGCCCTGCGCCTCCCACCCGCGCCCCTTCCCGCGCCGAGTTAGAGCGGCCCCGGCTTTCTGCCCGAGCAGGGGGCCCCGCACACTCCCCGCTCTTTCCCCGCACCGCCCCCTTTCCCGGCCCTTCTTTCACCAGTTCTGGTGCACGCTAGTGTTTAAGGCTGGAGGTTCTCGAGCGCCTGCTGCCGAGGACTCCCCCGCCTCCCCCGCCGATGGAGTCCGAGATGCTGCAGTCCCCTCTTCTGGGACTCGGGGAGGAAGACGAGGCCGACCTTACGGACTGGAACCTGCCTTTGGCTTTTATGAAGAAGAGGCACTGTGAGAAAATCGAAGGCTCCAAGTCCTTAGCGCAGAGCTGGAGGATGAAGGACCGGGTAAGTGGTTCCGGCTGCGCCCTCGGACCTCGGTCGTTCTGCCCACGGAGAAAGTTCGGGGCAGAGGAGCGCCCTTGGGAGAGCAGCGCTGTTTTCCCAGCCACATGTTGCAAGCGAGCTAGAAGGCACGAGTGCCGCGCCAGACGCGTTCTTGGTCGCGAATGGGGAAAGGGTGTTGTGGTCGGTAGCTGCTCACCGGATAATGTTACTTTAATTCAAACCGTTTTCGTCGGGAGAGGGAAAGTTAGCCGAGTGCGAAAGTCCAGCCTTGCAAGTGTTCGCACGCTCTTTGGTGTGCTTAGCGCTGCTGACGCTGGAGGAAGGACACCTTGGGCTCGATTACTTGTACCCACGTGGTTAGCCTGCCTCTGTGCCCGCGTTCCTTTTTTTTTGTTCAGGCTCTGGGAATTGCTGTGCTGGGAAACAACATAAGGGGAAATGTTTAGCTGGTAACAAACTAATGCAAAGTTATTTTAAAGTTTCAAAGAGCTTCCTGCTAGCTTTCCAAACGGCTTGTGTTGTGTCCAGACCCGTCCTCCTTTTATGTGGTGTCGTGTGGCTGTAGCGTGGAGACAGGGTTTCTGCCACCGTGGAGTTAGAGGATGGTGGGTTGGAGCTTGGGTCCTGGTTTTAGGGGGTCTCCATGGTACTGGGAGTGTGAACAGTGACTCGTAAGCCGCTAGTAGGAAGGAAATCAGCCAGTTTTGGTGAGGCTGTCCTTAACTAACCACTGTCTACCTCCTGGTCTCTAGAGCAAGGTGGGGACCTGCTCCTCGGTGCACACTTAAAAAGTTTGTCTTTTTGTGATTTATTTTCTCCTTCAAGACTGTCTTTATTTAAACATTTCAGTGGTATAAGAAAGGTAGTTGGTGTTACATTACAGTGTGATTGCTCTGGACTTACGAACACACTTGGGTGAGATGATTGTTTCTCATATATGATGTTGAACGTACTAAGATCACCGTGATGGTAATTCCGCTTAGTCGCTAGTAACCAGTCCTTCTGTTACTGACTTGCCTTAGGAAAATTTGTTCCATCCAGAGGTAGTTTAAGGAGTAGAGGAGATGCTCATTGGAAGAGATTGTGTAAAGTGTGGCTTACGGACATCTTTAGTACTAATTCATAGTTCAAAGATTTGTGGTTGTTATGCATATATGAAAAGAAACTTATTGTAAAGTAGCTGTCTAATCATTTTTTCCCCCATTCTACTATTTGGAGGACTTTTTTTTTTCTCTCTTTCTTTTGAAATGTGGTTCCCTCTACTACCCTATACAATGCTCAAACTGTTCAAACTGATTGATGGATATATTTTTGACCTTTTAATTAAAACATTAATTTGTGAATGATCAGCATTCCCTGATAAGCTCATCATAGGTTATTAGGAGAAAAGTTCTGAGTCTGAGTAACTCCCGAGATCGTTCCTTAGGAAAGAGCCAGGGGAGGACGTTGGCTGTGTCTGACCTTTGCAAGGTGTTCAGTGAGGAAGAAAATCAGAAGCTGATATTTTCGGGTCGGTTTGTGAGAGCTTGGCATCCTAACAGTCCTTGTCATCTCTTCCCCGGACTCAGCCCCAGGGGACCTTTCCGCACCCCTGCCAGGGCAAAGGTTGCAAATCCAAATGATGCTAACAGCTGGGAGGGAGCGTAAGTGAAGGAAATGGGCCAGATGAAGAAGAAGGCACAGGGTCAGAGATCAGGGGCCGCTGACAGTGACTTGTGTCTGATTGTCTAGAGGGTGGGCTCTGGAAAGCACAGGCCACAACAGCTGAAGGGCTGGTGGGCCCCAGCCAGATCGGGTCCTTTCTCTCTCTCTCTTCTTTTGCTTTGAGAAGCCAGAGACTTTTTTTTTTTTTTTCTAATGAGAAGCCTTCTGGTTTCAAACTGTTGGCACTCTCTCAGATGTTCTAGAACACGAAGGAGTCCAACACCGCAGGCCACACGAACCCCATTTGTGGGGCTGGTTCTCACCGGTGGGTCACCTGGGTGTGTCTTGTGCTCTGTTCCCACAACACCGGACAGCCACTCGGATTCTAGGAATCTTGAGCACACAGGCATCCAGGCCAGGCTGTCTCCCTTGAGCTCTCCCACAGTGTGGTGGGGCAGTCTTGTGGTAAAGCGACATGCGTGGGCCAGGCGGTCCTGGAGTAGGTCCTACTCATACCACTCGCCTTGGTGTGCCATTGACTGCCCAAACCCAGACTCAGCCTTTGCTTCTTTCTGTGGCCACGTGTGACTCTTACCTTGTGTGTATGTTAGTGGTTACCTGCTGGTGCCTATTGAGTGACGTTGTTAAGGATTCCTAAAATCGGCATCTTCACTAAAGTTGACTGATGGCCCTAAAAAGTGTTCTGCCGCTCAGCGTTCGGCATCCTCGCTGAGAGCTACCGCACCTGCCCATTCTCGTGGGATTCCCACGATTTTTGTTTTGGGTCGGTGCTGGTTTTCCAAAGCCACCGTAATTGCATTTTAATTCCTAAGCTACTGTTGGTTTAATATGCTGTTATCAGATTAGTTTGTCGTGTCGCGAGTTCTGTGTGAGTGATTCGTATCACTCGTGTGTGATTCGTATGTGCGTCTGTAGCGCCTTGGGCTTGTCATTGGCAAGTAACTAGACTTACATAAGCTAGAGCTCGGAATGACTCATCCGCAGGCCTGTGGCCAGCGCTGACAGGTCTGCACGGCCCCATTTGTGTTTCCCTGTGAGACTTCGTGGTTGTCCCCCAGTTCCTTCTCCCACTGGAAGGTGGGCCTGTGGGAGCGGTCGGTCTCAGATGGGGCTTTATCACACGTGTGGGACAGAATCAGGGACACTGGGGAGCTGTTGCCCTCAAAACCACGGACACACATGCTGCATTACACGTGTGTAGGGGATGTAGGTATAAAATGATGAGCCATCTCCCAGACTGATCTCTCAGCTGATTGTCCCCTGGCTTCGTAAGCCGGGCTTTGACGCAGCCGTGGAGGAAGCCGCGTGGTGCCTCAGAGCCACGCAGGGACGGCAGAAGGCTCGCCCCACAGTGCTCGCTTCCATTGCCTCCTCTCTCTGCTGTTCCAGTTAGGCTCCCTGCTCGGCCCTGAGACCGCCCTCCCCAGGCCGCCCCGGTCGCTAAATCTGAAAGTCATGTCTCTGTCCGTCTCTTGTGTGACCTCTCCGTGGCGTCCGCTGTGGGCCACTTGCTCCCCCCGGAGACTCTCCTCACCCGCCTCCGCGTCTCCCCGAAACTCCAGGTCTCCCTCCAGGGTCTCATCGCTCCTCCTCAGACCCGTTTGCCGGCGGACAGCGGTCTTCGTTCCTCCCGCTGTGCTGTGTAGGCCCCTGGCCGGCGGGTCTTGTCCAGGCTCACATTCTACGTGCGGTTCACGCACGAGCGACTCGTCCCTGCGCTGTCCTCACTTCCCACCTGGGCCTGGAGCTCCTGGATGCCTGCTCTGCCTCGGCGTGCTCCGCCCCAGCACGCAGCTACTGCTCACGCTGTCCACCCAGGATTTACCCTGCCTTCTGTCCTCCTGCCCTGCTCGTGGCCCTGTCTGGCTCACACTTAGACAGCTCTGCCTCCCAGGGACGTCTTCCGCGGGGCTGTCGCGCTCTGTCTCTGCCCATTGCGAGCCCAGTGCAGGCAGCTGCCGTCTTCTGTATGGATGACCAGACCCGCACGCTGACCGGTCCCCCTACACGCACTCTGCCCGCAGCCGATTCTTCACGTGGTGGCCGGGGAGATCTTTCACAGGTGGAAGCCATTCCTGGTACAGCCGGACTGGTCCTGTGCCGGCTTCCCGGGTGCTTGGAGGAGAACGCAGATTCCTCACCCCGGTGTGCAAAGCTTCCTGATCTGGCCCTGCCTGCCTTTTCTGCTTCCTGGACGGAAAGGCTTGGAATGCTCTTTCCTCGGCTCTTTGTACCCCTGGCTCCCTCTGGTCGTCCACTCTCCGCTGCCGGGTCACTTCTTCAGAGAGGCCTTCCCGGATTACCTCATCTAAAGCAGCTCCCCAGCCACTCATGGTCACTCTCGCTTTCTCTGGATTTTTCATTATATCCCAACCCCTGGAATGGAGGTTTTTTTATTATAAAGCAGGGACCTCGTTTATGGACAGTGCTGACACATGATAAAGATGGACTGAAGAAAAAATGCGTAGTTTGCAAAGGGCTCCCACAGACGCTGTGTCCTCTAAGGCCGCCAGCACCTTACCTGGTTGGGAATGATTGTCCCCATGGGACGGATGAGGAGACGAGGCCTTAACTCCATGACTTGCCGAAGGGACCTAAGCTGCAGGGCCAGCGATGAGGGAGGTGCACTCGGGAAACAAAACCTAGAACGGGGTCACAACGTTCCACTGATGAGTCCACATTTTGTGGCCACGGAGTCTAAAACCAAGCATGTTGGGAAGGCTGCTGGGATGGCGGTGGGGACAGAAAAGCAGACAGAGGACAGTGCCGGTGTGCAGCTCGGCTGTTCCTGCGGTGGGCTCCGGGCTCCCCCCGACTCTTATTTCAATGACAGTGTAAGACAGGGGCGCCCAGCTGGCTTAGTCGGTGGAGCAAGCGACTCTGGATCTCAGGGTCATGAGTTCAAGCCCATGTAGGGTGTGGAGATTACTTAAAAATAAAATCTTAAAAAGAAGGAACAAGGCAAGGTGGCTTTGGCTTTGGCGCTCTCTGTTGGGATCTACGGGGCAGTGCCCAAGGCACGGGCAGCCTGCGGCACCCTCGCAGGAATCGGGGAGGGGCGGTGGTGCCAGACGGTGCTGGTCCGCTCTTCTGTTCACGGCTGAGCATTCATGGCGAAAAACTCCACTCCGCTAGAGAACGCCCCGGCGACGCAGTGAAACGTACTGGTCTTACTCGGTCCTGGCTCTCTAGTGCTGCCTTCCCACGCCGTGTGCTGGCTGCACCGGCCCTTCTGCCGCAGGGGCGCGCTGGGCCGGCCGGGAGCCGAGCTGCACCTGGCTCGCTGACCAGCGGCTCTGGGCACTCGGGCTCGGGTCTTTGGCAGACGTGTCTGGAAAATGGACAAAATGGGCTGTCACTTCAAGGAAAAAGACCGACAGGATTTGCTGCGAGGGATGAAATTTGAGTTTTCAGGTGAAGGGTGAGAATTTTGGAGAACCGTGTCTGCCGCCGCGAGCTTCCCGGCTTCCCACGCCTTAGGACTCTTCAATGAGACCGTGGGGGCAGAAGGAATAGGATTATTTTGGATCTGAAATGTAGAAGGAAGTTCGTCTGGGACATCTGCCTAATTCAGTGAGCCGGTGTTTCCAGATGACTGACCCGCGGTACCACAGAACCATCCGTGGGTAAAAGATCCACTCAGAGCGAGGCCAGTGGGGTTGGCCCGTGGTTGTGGCTTCGGCTACGTCAGGTATCCTACTTTGTGTTCTGCTCGGATAGGTTGCCGCTAACCTTTAAGAAACTGCAGTTTTCTGAGTTTTGACGTGGTCTGAGAGAAGAATATCCTCAGTGATTGGGATATGTTGCTACGTCTTTGTGAGGTCAGAGTTTGTGTGTCTACTTCGACCAAACAGTGCGTCGCATCAGACGGAAACGGAGTCTGAGGTCCAGCTGTTTTCCGGGAAGGCGGATACTAAAGAGATTTGCAAAAAACTGTCACTTGTCTAACAATTTTTTAAAAAGATTTTATTTATTTATTTGACAGAGAGAGAGAGAGATCACAAGCAGGCAGAGAGGCAGGCAGAGAGAGACAGGGAGGCAGGCTCCCCGCTGGGCAGAGAGCCCCATGCGGGGCTCGATCCCAGGACCCTGGGATCATGACCTGAGCCGAAGGCAGAGGCTCAACCCACTGAGCCACCCAGATGCCCTACTTGTCTAACAATTTAAAAAAATATTTTGCTTATTTATTTGACACAGAGACACAGCGAGAGAGGAAACACAAGCAGGGGGAGTGGGAGAGGGAGAAACAGGCTCCCCACCAAGCAGGGAGCCCAATGCAGGGCTTGATCTCAGGACCCTGGGATCATGACCCAGGCCAAAGGCAGACACCCAATGATCCAGGCGCCCCAACAATTTTTTAAAAATTAGTTATTTTTCTTAGAAATATCTATTTAAACATATAATGAGTTTATAATTTTTAAATGAATCAATAAAGAAATACATTGCTTTTTTTTTTCCTTATTGGCTTTACCCTCTAACATGGAAAGTGCTGATAAGTGTCGCTCATAAAATAAGCTCTTTGGGAGTCTTCAGTAATATTTGAGTATAAAAGTGTCCCATCACCAAGAGTTTGAGACTCGTTGTGTAGTTAGAGGAAAGTGGGCGTCAGACTTAAATTAGGAAGCAGGGCTTGAGGATATCAGGTGGTTGGCCAAAAAACCAAGCAGAGAGGACCAGAGATTAGGTAGCAGACCCGGAAGGGATCTGTTAGTCCCTTTCATTCTGGAGCTTGTGTTCATGAAGACCAGTCACCGGATCCGTAACTACGCGGCCATCATCAGGGCCTCCTGCTGCCCGGGACTCCCGGCGTGTGTCCTTGGGGGGGGGGGGTTGCTCTGCTGTTCACTCAGTAGCGTCTTGTCCTGGGAGTGAAGGAACGTCTTTCCAAGTATGGCAGGGAAAGGTGGCCAGAAGTCGTCGCTTCAGTACGACAAAAGTATGCTGCTCTCTTACGGGGTGCTATGCTCTCCAGAACCCTGGGATCTAGCAGGACAGACAGACCCGTCAACACCAAATTATAATGCATTGTTACGTGTGTTCACAGGTGAGAAGGGTATGATTATAGAGAAAACTTTGCATTTATATTAAATAAGTCAGTTATTTGCATTGAACTGCATTTATGTGATGCAAATCCGTCCCGTTGACCCAGCGTGGAACTCTCAGCGACGAGTGACTATTGGCGTACTTGACGGTGGGGAGCTGCTTGTGGGTCTCAGAAGATCTTTTTGACCGTGGGTGGAGTGGATGGTTTGGAGGGGTGGGCCCGGAGATGGGAACATCCGCCGGAGAGGGGAGTTGCGGGAACCCAGGTGAGAAGCGGGGCCCAGAGCCAGGCAGCCGCAGCAGGAGGGTGGCCGCGAGGAGGTGGGGTCTAGGGTCTGGTCCCGTCTTGTGGGTTACAGAGTGGGCGACCAGTGCGGGCACATGCCTCTGCACTTGAAGTGTGTGAGCTTGCCGTTGGCACTCGTCATAGGAGGCTCAGGAGCCACAAAGGGACCATCTACAGAGACTTTTTTTTTTTTAACCTGCTTTAAAAAATGTGCCGTGTTCCATTTTGAACAGCGAGCTGTGGAAGAGTCCTGAAATGGGTAAGAACATTTCTCCTCATTATCACCTTGTGGAATTCTAAAGCTGGAGTTTTAACAAGGTGGCGTGTGGATTATATATAGACGGCGTCCTCCAGGTTTCTGACTCTTTCCTCCTTTTCTTCCGAAGACATGAAGAAAGGACTTGGGGCGTCTACCATACTTGTTTCAGGAGAGCTGGAGTTTGACACCTTTTCTTTCTGTGAGTCTAGTTGGATATATGGAAAATGCCATCCCAGGAGATGTTTGATATGATAATTAATGCTTTAATCATGTTCTTGAGCCGCAACTTGTCAGACAGGTGCAGCTGTGCGGGGGAGGGGAACGCGTGCGCCCCCAGGTGGCCGTGGGGGACTCGGGCTCCTTTGACCCTCCCCCCCCCCCCCCCCCCCCCCCCCCGCCCGCCATCAGTTTGCTTTCTTGACTTGCACTGTTTTTTGTTTCTAGGTTTGTGTGTGTGCGCTTTTTTTAAAAAAAGATTTTATTTATTTATTTGACAGAGAGAGATCACAAGTAGGCAGAGAGGCAGGCTGAGAGAGAGGGAGAAGCAGGCCCCCTGCTGAGCAGAGAGCCCGATGCGGGGCTCGATCCCAGGACCCTGGGATCATGACCTGAGTCAAAGGCAGAGGCTTAACCCACTGAGCCACCCAGGCGCCTGTGTTTCTAGGTTTTGATATAATCTCAAACCTAAAGAAACATTGTAAGACTGGGACAATGGATCCGCTCTACCCTTTACCCAGAGTCACCGGCTGTTTGCATCTTCTTCCTCTACTTTATCGTTCTCCCCGTTTCTCTATGTCAGTCTGTAGTTTTCTCTATGAGCGGCTGAGGCATAAGTCAGAGGCTCTGTGCGCCCTCATGCCGTCGTGTGTGTGGCTCCTGTGGGCAAGGGCTGTCTTACGTCACCAGCGCACGGTTGTGGAAGTCCGGACATCTGTCATCGACACGTTACTGTTACTAATGCAAGTTCGTGTCCATGTGTTGGCGTTTGTCCCAGCAGTGCCCCTTTCTTAGCAATTTCTGCCCTCCTCGCCGTCAGGGCCACTCACTGCCTTTAATGGTCTTGTCTGTGCAGCCTCCTTTGATCTAAGGGAGTTTCTCAGCCTTTCTTAGAATTTCTTGCCCTTGACAGTTTTTTCTCGTGGTAAAATGCACTACGTCTGGAGCGCGTTGACCCTTGGTAAGCGCGCCGCTCGGTGGCTCGGTCAGGTCTGTTCCCTCTGCCGGGCGTCCACCCATCGTCCGGCCCCCAGCTCACCGTCTTCCCAAACAGAAGCTTTGTGCCCGCTGGCCAGCTCCCCGCGCCCCTCCCAGCCCCCGCAGCAGATATCCTGCTGTCTCTGAATTCCTTGACCTTGGTATTCTTCACGTTCTTCACGGGTACCGGTGGTTACTTTGTAGAACGTCCTCAGGCTGGGTTTGCCCGTGTTTCCTGCTAGGCAGAGTCCGGGTGTGTGTCGGGGGTCACAAAGCAGTTGAAGCCACGTGCTGTCTGCAGAGCATCGTGTGGGAAAACACCCGGTGCCGGGGGTCGCCTGGGCAGTTCTTCATCTCAGCCCACCTCATGACCTCAGGGTTGTGGGAATGAGCCCCACATCGCTGGGCTCCATGCTCAGCAGGAGTCGGTTTGAGAGTCTCTCTCCCTCTCCCCCTGCCCTTCCCATGCTGTCTGTTTCTCTCTCTCTTAAACAAAGAAGTAAATCTTTAAAAAAAAAAAAAAAAGAGGGGCGCCTGGTGGCTCAGTGGGTTAAGCCTCAGCCTTTGGCTCAGGTCATGATCTCAGGGTCCTGGGATCGAGCCCTGCATCGGGCTCTCTGCTCAGCGGGGAGCCTGCTTCCGTCTCTCTCTCTGCCGGCCTCTCTGCCTGCTTGTCATCTCTGTCCAATAAATAAACAAAATCTTAGGAAAAAAAAGCAAAAACAGAAAGAAAGCACATCCCGTGGCTTATTGTTGTCTCTGGTTCCACGGCCCCAGGCTGGGGCGCACAGAGGGGAGTTTCTGGGTTGATAACCCGGGCACTTGGGGCAGCAGACCTACTAAGGGTTAATATGTACTTACGTTGTTGTTGGAGGCACACTCCGCATCCAGCGACATGCCCAGACCCTAACTAGTAGAATAGGCTATTCCAGAGAGTTCCAGGTGCCTCACTGCTGGGCGTGGCGCTCATCGGTGCTTTTGGGACCTTTCCCCTTTCCGGCAAGCCTGGGGTGGAGCCTGGGGTGTGTATGAGCAGAGACAGGGTGTGGGTGTGGCCCTGGAGGAGTTTGTGATCTGAGAAGAACGACATTCTTAAGCAAAATCAAAGCACAATACAATGATGCTGTATCTGCTCTTGAGTCACAAGTTAGTGATTTCAGGAATTCTGTGGCCGGACGTTTCTCCCGTGTCTGCTCGCCCGTCGCTCGGCTGAGCCCCGTGTGCGGTGCCGAAGGATGAATGGAAGTGTGGCGGGTCAGGGGGTGGGGGTGTGGAGAGGGGAGAGGGTAGTTAAGTCACAAACAGCTCATTTCTAGAATTCAGTAATTCAGCGAATGCCTGTCTAGTGCCCTCTGTGCCAGGCAGGGTGCTACGTGTGGGTGATTCATTGCTGAACAACTCCTGCTTTTAGGGCGTGTACCAGTTTTGGGGGGAAGATGGGTTGACTCAGCGCCGGAGGTGGGGTGCTGGGCCGGTGGTGGCTGCACACGGAGTGCGGCAAAGGCCTCCTGGAAGAATGGCACTCTGAGTCAGAGCCTGGAAGGGACCCGGAGTTTGCGGGCAGAGAAGGGAGAGGGTGGAGGGGCCAAGCCCAGGAGCAGGGGTGTGCAGAGGTGGGGAGGTGAGAGATCGTGACCTCTGGGAAACCGCCCTTCCCTGAGGCTGGGCCTCCGGGTACGGGTTTCCCTCCATGCTTCCTAAGGCGACAGCTGGCCACCTGCCCCCGGCCACCCGCCTGCTCTTTTCCCTATGTCGCCGCGGCCACCCTAACACCAGGTTCTGTGTTCGGTTTGTCAGCGCCACTCAACCAGGGACTTGGTTCTGTTCACTGCCGCACCCCTACTTCTCACGCACTGCTGCTTGGTAGGACGTCCTCAGTACTTACCGATAGGCGATGAGACCGGGCCGGGACTGTGCTGGGAGACGTGGTCAGGGCCTCCGTGCGTGGGCAGGTGGACAAGGCAAGTCCTGACGGAGTTCACAAAGCCCTGGGAATTAGGGTTTTGTTTTAAGGACGATTAAGAAATGTTTTAATGCAGGGTAGTGACATAATTGGGATTTTAGAAAGATTTCACTGGCTGCAGGGTGAGAGGGAGAGAGGATGGGAGGGAGTGTGTGTTGTGCACAACTGTGTGTGTGTGTGTGAGAGAATCGGGGAGCGGGCACGGGTCAGGAGCGCGTGGACGGTGGGGAGGCGGGAGCCTAGGAACGCCGGCTGCCGCTGAGCCAGGCCAGTGCCAGGGAGGCGTGGGCGGCCCCCAGAGCTCCCTGGGGCAAGGAATGGTGGTGCTTGGCCACCGATTGGGTGCAGGAGGTCATGGAGGGACTTGCAGGCTCTGGCTGGATGTAGGAGAGAGAGGGGCAAGCTACTGTGGGCATTCGGGAAGGGGGAGAGCACGCCCCTCACTCCGGAAATTGGAGAACACTTTCTTTAAAGAGCGTTTCAGTGGGAAACGTTGAAAGTGTTGCTTAAACTGGGTCCCTGGCCCCCTGTCCCCCTTGGTGTCTGGTCTGCATTCATCCCCGCCATGCCTGCATCCTCACGCTGCGGCTGCCGGTGTCCCCGGGAGTGCTGTTCCGTTCGTTGTGCTCTCGGATCACTTCCTCTTTTCTCCTTGGGAGTCCAGCAGACCAGCAGCTTAGAGACACAGGCGCCTGAAATCACCCGTAATGTAAATTAGACGTTTCCTTTCTCTGTGCTCCCTTGGAGCCCTGGCTCAGGTTCAGAATCAGTTTCTGTAGAGCCGGGAGCACTTCCCAGATGCGAATTGTCCTGGGTTTCCTTCCCGTATCCATGTCCCGAATGCCCGGGTGTGCTCGTGCACGTCCTTCCACATTCTTCCGCCACATGGTTGATCGCCACGCCCCGGGAGTGCCCTGTGCCGGTCCCCTTTGCTGCCGGCCTGGCCGCCTGGCCTCGTGCTGGTGGCGCCCGGCTCAGACCTGCAGTGGGGCTCAGGCCCCCTCAGAGAGCCGCCCCCCATCTCTCCCGTCGCGCACGCAGCGCTTCTCCTGAGAAAGCGCCATTACCTGGTCAGCAGGCAGGATGCCCCGGAGAGTGTCCTCTTTTAAATACAACTCTATCCCGGGCGTGGCTTTAGTACTGGAAAAATATTCTAGCATTTTTATCAGGCAAACTGAGTTCCTCGAAACTTGTTTTCCTTCAGAGTACACAAATAACACATGTCGTTGTAAAATTTTTAGAAAATAGAGAAAAACATAACAATGAGAATAAAAATTATATAAAATCCCACTTTGGCACTGAGAATATTTTGGCGTGTTTTCCACTTCTCTGTCATCCCTCTTCCCCTTTCCTGTGATCGAGATTGTACCGCATGCGTCACTGAAGGACCATTTTGAATTCCCCGTTTTTGATATCCTCACGATTGCAGGATGTAAAGCATCATGATAAACACTCAGGGACCCCCGTGACGCCCAAGAACTAGGTCAGCACGAACACCGTCCCAGCCAGGCTTTAACATCGTTTCTGCTTCTGGGAGGTCCTTGACTTACGAGGGCTCTCAGCTGGCGAGTTTCCGACTTTACGATGGCGTGACAGTGATGCGTGCTCAGTAGAAACCCTCCTTGCGATTCTGAACGAGGATCTTTTCCCGGGCTGGTGTCCATATGTGGTCCGATCCTCTCTCGTGATGCTGGGCAGCGAGCATAGTCCCCTCGAGCCCGTGATCAGCAGGGTCACCCAGCCCATACGGTGACAGCCATCCCGTCCCCGCATGGCC
Organism: Meles meles; assembly: GCF_922984935.1. Classification (NCBI taxonomy): domain Eukaryota; kingdom Metazoa; phylum Chordata; class Mammalia; order Carnivora; family Mustelidae; genus Meles; species Meles meles. The sequence goes on from NC_060083.1 coordinate 62,523,861, forward strand.
ACTGCTTGTCACTCTCTGTATAGTGTTCACTAAGCGACAGGTGGTCAGTGCTCTGTGGTAAGATAGGCTTCGTGCAGCGGGGCTGTAGGCAGCGGGAGTGTCCTGCGCATGTAGGGCTGGGCGTGGCTGGGCTCTGGCCATAGGGTAGGTTGTGATACGGGTTTCTTGGGATTTAACGCCACTGTAAGCTGAAGAAGATCTGAGCTAGCTTCCTTTTAGGCCGTACCTGACCGTGTCACGTGTTGTCCGGGTTTTTGCATATCAACAGCCCCTTTCCTCATCAGATGCCCTGTGACCAGGTGCATTTGTGGTTGAGTTGGCTGAGGCCTAAGTTAGTTTGCGGGAGCTCACGCAGGGGCCCGGGGCTGTTGGGCTGGCTGGCTGTGCTCACCCATTGTTTGCTGACTTGCTGACGAACCAGGGAACACCAGTCCCTTGGCGGGAAAGAAGGGGGAGTGTGAGCTGGTCCAGAACTCTGGAAGCTTTGTAAAGTCATGCACGCAGCGACCCGCTCAGCAGGTAAGACCGATCACATTGAGTTGTTTGACTCGGGGTTGCAGACTGTGTTATCACTCGGTGGAGCGGAGTGGGGTGACGGGGGGCTAGGAGGGGTTTTAGAAGAGTGGTCCGGTTGAGGAGGGCTCCTGGAGGAGGTGGGACCCAAGCCAGACACGGAGATGGGTTTGGCCAGAACGTGGAGGGAAGGCCCTCGCAGGAAGGTGTGTGGAGGGCACGTGTTGTTGGTGATAGGAGGGCCTTTTAGAGCGCAGCGGGCTAGTGCCGGTGGCTGCGGAGGCAGGGGCCCTGGCTGTGGCGGGCATCTCCGTGCTTTGGGTGCCCGGCAGGAGGCGTGACTCTTGTCTGCATTAGGGAGGCGCGGGGAGGGGTACAGGCAGTGGGGGGAGCAGTTTGGATTGGCGCATATCCGTGGACAGCCCCCGCCCCCCGCAAGGAGCTGTTCCCTGGGAGGACGGTGGTGGGGACTGGCTCACAGGCCAGTGAGGCAGAAGAATGGAGCTGGGGGGGGGCTCCTCAGGGAGACCATGGGAGCCAGAGGGCTGGGGGATGGAGCAGGGGTGGGGAAGGGAGGCTGCCTGGAGCGAGGGCGGTGGTCATGTCTTAAGGCTGGCGGGCGGGAGAAGACAAGCAGGGGCCGCCTGGTTCTCCCCTAACAGTCTGAACTGGGACACATCCGTGGGGACAGAGTTTATTAGGTCTGGGCTGCCAGGGGTTGTGGCGTGGTCTCCGTCTGGGGTAAACACAACCTGCGAGGGGGCGGTTGGTGCAGGCACGGAAGGCAGGAGGCGCAGCGTGGGCCGGGTCATGGCTGCGGTGGAGGACTGGGGAGCCGCCCCACGCCTGGATCGTCCTGCCTCCTGGACCTGTGTCGCTCCTGCCTTTCTGAGCTTGGGTCCTGTGCTGGGTGTCCTTACGAAACGCAGCAGCTTAGGGTCACGTGAGTGAGGCTCCCATTTTCAAGTTTATTTTAGGAAGTCTCCCCGAAGCCCAGCGGGAAAGTTCACATCGTAAGTGCTCTATGAGTCTTCACGAGGTGGACGAGCACGTGACCGGCACCCGGCTGAGCAGCCGAGCGCCGTGACGGTGACCGGCCCCGCTGAGGCTGCTGTCAGGCCTCCGTCCTGCCGGAAAGCCGTTCTCCTGCCACCTGCACTTGGACGGTGCGACTCTTGGCCGCTCTGCGTGATGCCCGCGGGCGCTCACGTTCTTGCCCAGCCTGCTGCGCTCTGGACTCTGACCTGGCGGCGGACACGGGGGTGGTTCCTGGTGTTGGGGCCCTGCTGGGTGCTGCAGAACAGTCTTGGAGCTGTCTTTGGGGAAACGCAGGTGCAGATTGCTGTTGGGTGTGGAAGCCTAGGGTGGAACGGGGTGCTGGCTGCCCGAGAATACGTCACGAGCTTGCAGAGTGGCCGTGCCGTTAGCCTAGCCGCGTCGCGCCGGGCCCCAGCTGTCCGCGTTCTCGCCGACCCCCGGGGTCTGTGCTGTCTGGCCGGCTTTGCAGAAGGCCCCGGGTCCTCATTCCCAGGGAGCTAGATTTCCAGCGCAGGCGGCCGCCCCGCGGAGGGCGCTAGACGAGTCTGTCCCACAGGAGAGATGGTAAATACTTGTCTCCTGATGGATCCAGGCCCGTAGGGGCTTCCGAGAAGTGTGGGTGGGCTAGGGAATTTAGTAGAAGCCGAACTTCTGAGGATCAGTCGTCAGGGAGGCCAGGGGACAGAGGCAGGGGTCACGGAGCCGGGGGCCGGGAGGAGAGGTAGGACAGCTGGGCAGCCCAGCACTGGGGTGGCAGCGAGCAGATCCCGCAAGGCCAAGGAGCCGGCGGTGGGAGAGGTTGGGCGAGGTTGGACGGGGAGGGAAGAGGCGGGTGGGTGATGTGCACGCGGGGCCCAGAGAGGGGAGGCCGCCAGGGTTGGACCCTGTGGCTTGAGTTTGCAGACGGTTCGCGTGGGGTTAGTCCGCTGCGTCCCGACAGCGCACCTGGCGGCCACTACTTTCCGCGAAGCGGACTGCGGCTTCCCAGGTGGGTTGGGCAGGCCCGCTGGCTGCTGGGGGCGGCACCAGGAGTCCGGGCCCTGATCCCGCACGACCCAGGAGTCCTGGCTCCTACCTTCTTCTGACCTGGTCTCAGTGTGGCCTCGGGCAAGATTTGTTGTTGGTTTAAAGTCCCTTCTTATGGAGACTCGGAAAATCCTGACGGACAGTCTCTCGAAACTAAAGAGGCAGCCGTGTTTTTAGCTCAGAGATAGACTTGGTGTCACACTGACCTCGCCCAAGCTGGCTCCTTTTCCGCTGTGTGCTCTGGGTCTCCGTCCTAGTGTTTTCAAACGTATGGGGGCCTATGACCACCTCTGACAGTGTGGATGTGGGGATTTCATGGGACGGTGTTTGCGGGGCCCTGTCGGCTGCTGACGCCGGCCTGGTGGCCAGCGAGCTGTGGCTCTTCCTGTTCTGAGGGGCGGTAGCGCGTGCACCTACGCATTTCCTCCACCGCCTCCTGTTGCATAGCTGCTCATGAGCTCCATCCCGTTTGGGTGCCGTAGCTTAAATACCAACTATTTGGAGGAAAAAGAGTGAAAATTGCCCCCTGTTGAGCCAGCAAGCTGTGCCTGCAATTTTCATCCGTTGGTAAGGGCAGAAGCTGTTCAGGTGACCACCCTCCCGCGAGGAGCTCCAAACGGGGCTGTTTTGGATTTTCTGTTTTCTTTAACCTTTCCCAGCGATGCTAGCCCCTTTCCGTCAAAAGGGTGAGCTCTCCCGGGCTCTGTGCTCTGCCCGAGTGTGTTTATGGGAGGTGCTGGTATGTCGTGGCTGTATCTGAAGCAGACTCTATAGCTCCCGTAAACCAGCGCTTGTGAGCGTTACCGAACGTGATGGATTCTTGCGGGCCACCGTGGCCAGTATGAGGGGCTCAGCAACAGCTCTCTCGTTTTTCAAGTTCCTTTCATTCAGAATGAGCATTTCGGTAAAAACAGTTCTGGGAGTCTACCGGAGCAGGCTGGGAAGAAGAGGTCATCTTCGCTGTTCCTTCTTTCTAGTAAAGGTGCTCTGGAGGTAAGGTGCTCGCTTCCGGCAGGATCTGGCCTGTGGGGCCCGCCGCGGAAGTCTCTGGACTCGTGCTGCGAGGCCCGGCCCCGCCACTGGTAACGCCCCGACTCTTACGGCACTGCCCTTCCTGCGGGTGGGCTCGCTGGCCTGGTGCTGTCCAGGGTCCCAGGAGAAATGAACCCAGCGGGAAGTACGTTAGCTCTCCCGGAGCCCCACCGGGAGGAGGGGTGTGGGGGCTGACCCAGAAGTCGAAGGCCTGGTTCTGACCCCTGGACTGCGGAACTGTGCCTGAAGCCACATTTCTGTGACCTTGATCTGGTCCTTTGTCTCCTGGTGCTGATCGCCGGGCCTCCTCTCTCTGTGCAGCGACCCCCGCTCTCCCAGCAGCGGGGCACCTGTTACTGAGTCCAGAGCTTGCGTTTCCCCCGTGAGTTCGGGTTTGCTTCATGTTCTGAGTGTCAGCTTTGGGTCTCCGACTGGCTCTCCCTGGTCTCGGGTTTGCCCGGGTCCTGTCCCGCAGCGCAGCGTGTCAGGCAGTGAGCCCTGCGCGGTCTGGGCTCCGTGTGCTGCGTCTGCTTCAGGTGCCCTCCCGGACCCCAGGTGCCAAAAGACATGCTGGACTGGGCTGGGAGAGTGCTTGATCCTCTCGCCACTGCTCTGGGCTGGTCCCTGACACTCAACTGCTCCTCCGCCGGGGGTTGGCTCCGCCCTTGCTTACGGCGGCTCTATCAGGGTGTGCTTGATTAGGACCCGTTGGCTAGTGTCCTGCTAGCGCCTCAAGTCACTACACAAAACTCAAAGGATCCTAATTTATGATCCAGTTTATTGCTTTGTTTAAGCACTGAGAGTTTTCACGTAACTAAAGGTATTTGCACTTAGATAACTTTATTGAGAAATAGTTGCCGGATTGTCCCTGATGATATCTTTTCTCCTTTGAGAAGAATTTCATGCTGCGTAGATTAAGGTCGATTTTGTAGATTACTTTTATTCTTCATTTGGTGGCTTCAACATAGAGATGTGTTGGGTTAATATGTTCACAAATGGCCTGATTTTAAGGAATTGTCTTTATCGAATTATGAGCCTGTTTTAAATCCAGGACTAATAAATCCAAGCAAATGTAGGAAACTGGCATTTTCAGGTTATCCCACTTTCCTGTAAGAAGATTCGTGGCAGCACTCACTCGTTCACTGAGTGTTTCCTGAGTGGTTGCGGCAGCCTCGTGTCCAGCAAGAGGGACCTGGTTGAATTACGCGCATTGTACCCTGGACTCCTTGCCGCTGGTGAAGACAGCGAAATGTTTTATGTGTGCTCATGGGAAGGTTTTCAAGACCTATCACTAAATAACTAAAAATAAACCCTGATGTAAACCCACCATCAAGGCATGTAACGGACCGTGTGGTACAGTCCTGTCTGTGTCCTTAAAAAGCTGTATGTTCATGTAACATTACGTGCTTATCTGTGTAAAACATTTACGGAGCAGTACACGCTTGTAGGCAGGATGGGAAGTAGGCCTTGGTAGAATTATATTTATAAAACATTGTCGTTTCCTGTACTTAATTTTTAAAATCGTCTGCCTAATTTTTTTTTTAATGTTAATGAAGAAAAAAGATATGCTGTGTCTTCTGTGGGCAGAGGTTTGGAGGTTGTTTTGAAGTTTATAGTATTACATCCTTTTCTTTTTTTTAAGGTTTACTTATTTCTTTGAGAGAGAGGGAGTGCACGTGTGCGTGTGTGCGAGCAGGGGAGGGGCAGCGGGAGACAGAAGGGGAGAAGCAGACTCCATGCTGAATGCAGAGCCTGACGGGGGCTCGACCTTCGCGACCCTGAGATCATGGCCTGAGCTGAAATCAAGAGTCAGACGCTCGACTGACAGAGCCACCCGGGGGCCCCTCCAGTGACATTTATTTTAGATGCTTGACGTCACCCTGTTGAGGCTAGTTCCCGCTCGGGCCCTTTCCTGCTCTGTTTCCAGTTGGACTGCTTCTGCCGCGGAGCCTTCAGGGTCTCTCGTCTGCAGCGTGTGATCTTCCGTTAAGTCCATGCACTATAGTTTCCGTTTCCGATACTGTATTTCTGTTCTCAAGAAATTCTGTTTGGGTCTTTTTTATGGTTTATATTTATCTCCTTTTTTTAAAAAGATTTTATTTATTTATTTGACAGACAGATCCCAAGTAGGCAGAGAGGCAGGCAGAGAGAGAGGGAGAAGCAGGTTCCCCGCCGAGCAGAGAGCCCGATGTGGGGCTTGATCCCAGGACCCTGAGATCATGACCTGAGCCGAAGGCAGAGGCTTTAACCCACTGAGCCACCCAGGCGCCCCTATATTTCTCTCCTTTATATTCACATTTTCATCCTCGAACAGATTTATACACCATTTTAATGCTCTTGTCTGTTACTTCCATCATCACTGGTATTTCTGAGTCTGTTTCTGTTAACTGATTTTCTCCTGTTTGCAGATGACATTTCCTGTGTTCCCTTCCATCTAGTAATTTCCAGCTGGACGCTGGACACAGTGAGTGTTGTGGTGCGGGCCGTCTAGCATCGTCTCCGCTTCAGGTGCGGGTTTGCTCCGTATCAATGTCGTTCTTCCAAGGCGCGTCTTCTGGCTTTGTTAAGGCAGGTGGCAGTCAGGGGATGGCAGACTATGGCCCAGAGGCTTATCTGGCCTACGGCTTGTTTCTGTAGATCGAGCCCAGGGGAATGCCGCCGCGTCATTTGTTGTCTGTGTTGCTTTCGTGCTACAGTGTCAGAGTTGAGCCGTTGAGACGGACGGCCCGCGAGACTGATGTATTTAGTGCCCGGCTCCGCAGGAAGAAGGGGGTGACTGGTAGTCTGGAGAAGACTTCCTCTGGGTCTAGGTTAGCCCCGTGCCTCAGGCGTGTTTCTGCGGAGTGTGCCGGCTGTCCGGTGAGGTCTCTTCATTCGGACTTGTTGGAACTCGGCTACCCAGTCTTTCCCAGCGCTTGTTCTTTGCTTGGTCTCCTGTGGTTTCCCCGACTGCATGCTCAGCCTGGTGCTCAGCCAAGGACACGAGTGACCGCACGTAGATTTCTGGAGCTCCCCTCTGGTACTCTGGCCTGTCTGGCCAGTGGTTTCAGCCTCCGTGAACTCTGATCTCTGTCCCCTCGGCTCAGAGATCCGGATCCTCCCTTGCTCTGCTTGGAGCCCCATCTGCCCACAGAAAGCTCAGTGATTGTGGGGCTCGCCTCATTTGCTTGCTTTCTCTCAGGGACCGCGTTCCTATACTCCATGTTGTTTGATGCTGAAAAAGTGTTGTGTGTGTTTGGTTCAGTTTTCTGGTCCTGTATGGTGGGAGGACCAGTCTGGTACTAGTTATTCCATCTTTCCTGGAGGTGGAGGTCTTCGCGGTGTGATATAGCACGTGAGCCACACATGAGTCAGGAAGAGAGGACGTGTGGGAGGGATGAATGTTGCATGAGGAGATCCCCTTTTATCAAATACATTCGCTGACAGTCGACTTTAGTATTAATAAACTGTGTGTGTTCACGTTGTTCTTTCACTGAACCAAATTTCCCCCAGTGGCATTTCACTTCCAAGTTTAAATGTGGTGCTAAAATTTAAGATTACATTAGTGTATCAAACTAGTAGTCCAGCTCAAAGTTTGTGAGAGTTCTGCTCACGGGATCCCTGGACAGGTGATTTGCACGGCTGGATTTAGAGTTCCTCCTTTCTTGAATAGAAACATGTGCATTTCATTGGGGCTTTATAAAGCCAGGTGGGTCAGAGGGTGAAACGGAAATCATTGTTTAACGTGTAAGAGGATTTAAGTAAAATCCTTTTCTGTTGGGGGGCGCCTGGGTGGCTCAGTGGGTTAAGCCGCTGCCTTCGGCTCAGGTCACGATCTCAGGGTCCTGGGATCGAGCCCCACATCAGGCTCTCTGCTCAGCAGGGAGCCTGCTTCCCTCTCTCTCTCTCTGCCTGCCTTTCTGCCTACTTGTGATCTCTCTCTGCCGAATAAATGAATAAAATCTTAAAAAAAAAAATCCTTTTCTGTTGGGGTGTTGCAGATCTACATCGGGCATTTGGTCATGCAGTCTGAGTGCTGGCTGTGACCTGCTACCTGAAGGGTTTCGTTACTTGTAGAAATCCTCTTCCCATGTTAATAATCATTACGGGCCTGGAAGGGCCGTCTAATTGCTCTTGACATTTTGCTGTTTTCTTGAAGGTTCCCCCCCCCCATCTGATTCATTTTGATTTTCTTTCTTTAAAAAAAAAAGATGAGGTAATAAATTGCATAAAATGTCTCTGTATACTTTAACCATTGTTTATAAAAACCACGCTCGTGTAACCCCTGTCCAGGTCAGGAAATAGACCACGGCAGCCCCTTGGAGTCTGTGCCTGTCCTGGCCACACCAGCGTCGCTCCTTCCCTCCACGGCTCCGTCGCTGTTCTTAGCACTTTGGGGTGAGCCGTACTTCTTCCCGTTCCCTGATGGTTTTCCTCCCTGTGCGCGTGTCTGGAAGTGGCTCTCCAGCTCTGCCACTGGACTTTACACGATGTCGCGCCGCGTTGACGTTTTGGTGTTGCTTCTTTCTCAGCGCTAACGTTTGTCAGAACCACCCCGGTTGTTGGACGTGCGCATAATAATTCATTTTCACTTTGTAAAATAACTCGTGACATGTCTGTGTCGCAGTTTACCCATCCCCCCCGAACGAAGCTGAATATTCTTAGATGTTCCGATGCACCACGAAGGTGCGCATATGGCTGCGAGGTAGTTTCAAGTTCTGTCTCTTCTTTTGAAAAAGCCCGTCATGTCTTCTGTCCATTTTTCTGTTGAGTCATCTTTCTCTTACTGACTTTAGGAACTTTTGTATTTTTTGGCCGCGTACTGTAAATACCTTCCCACGCTGCAGCGCGTCTCGTGCTCGCTTGTGCCTCCCTTTAGAACGCCCTTCCCACCTGATGGTTTGAGGGTGTCTCCTCTCGTACCTGTGAAGGCCGTGGGCTTTCCCACTGGTGTAGGTCCTTATACACCTGGTGTGTGAGGCATAAAGTAGGGGCCCAGTTTCCTCCGCCCCCGACCCCCGACGTGGATTTCCGGTCAGCTCGGTGCATTTTGCTGAGACGCTTGTCCTTTCCCTCAGCTGCAGGCTTTGTCGTGTGTCAGGCATCCGTGTCGATGTAGGTCTGTCCAGCCTTCTGTTTGTTCTCATGCGTCCGCCCTTGCTGAATTGCTCGGCTTTATGGAACCTGGGTGAGGGCGGTTCCTCACTCGTTTTCTTTGTGAGTGTCTTGGCTCTGGTGCTTTTGCTCTTCCTACGAAGTTGAGGAATTAGTTTGTAGGTTCAAAGAGAGCCGATGTGTTGTGTATTGACTGCGAGTGGGTCAGGCTCTTACTGCAGTTTGGGGAGATTTGATGTCTTCTCGAAGCTGAGTGCTCCGACCCGTGAATGTAGCGTGGCTCCGTTATTTAGGTAGGTCTTCGTTAATTTCCCTAAATAGAGTCATATACGTGTCCTCGTACAGGTGTTGCCTGTCTTTCGTTGGCTTTCTTTTAGGTACTCGACATTATCTTGATGGTTTCCTAAATAGCACGTTTTAAAAATTGAATGGTTCAGTTGTATTAATTTTTTGCTGGTATACAAGCACATACATTATTTTTGTGTCTTGTTTTATTAGCAGCGTTCGCGGTGTCTTCCATCTCACTGGGAGCCCTAACGGGCCATGCGCACAGCTTCCTACCCCGCCCCTGCACCACATGTGTGAGGCTGCTCCGCGTGAGGTGATGAGGTGTGGGCACAGGGTAGCTGGTCTCGGCTTCCACAGGCTTACCTGCCTCAGGTGCGACCCCCAGATCCGGGAGCCGGTGCTGAGCCCTGGCCTTCCCCACTTGCCCAGCGAGCTGGTGCTTGGAGGGGTCAGCCTCACTGTGCTGCCTTCCGCCGTGGCTCTGTGCCCACTTCCGACTTTGTGGAAACTCTGAGCCCCAGGAAACGACCCCTCAGTGTCGGAAGTATCTGCTCTGTGAACTCTGGTAGCGCCTGCCAGTGAAGCCACAGAATCCTAATGTTTCCTTTGTAAAAAGAGTCTTTAAAAGTCATGAATGGTATTTATGGTTTTAAAAATAGTATTCTGTGTTTTTAAAGTCACTTTTGAGAAGTTAGAGGACATTTTTCCAGAGGACATTGTCCATTGCATCTAGATTTCAAGTGTGTAGGTATAGAGTTGTTCATGGTATCCTCCTGTGATCTTTTTTTTTTTTAAGATTTTATTTATTTGATATATAGAGACAGATCACAAGTAGATAGAGAGGCAAGTGGAGAGAGAGGGGGAAGCAGGCTCCCTGCTGAGCAGAGAGCCCCATGTGGGGCTCGATCCCAGGACCCTGAGATCATGACCTGAGCCGAAGGCAGAGGTTTAACCCACTGAGCCACCCAGGCGCCCCCTTCCTGTGATCTTTTAAAAGTGTATGGATTGTGGTTCTGTTCCCTTTTTATCCCTGACATTGAGCAATTTTTTTTAAAGATTTCATTTATTTATTTGAGGGAGAGAGCCCGTGCACGAGTCGGGGGAGGGGCAGAGGGAGAAGCAGACACCCTCTGAGCAGGGAGTGGGATTCAGGACTCAATCCCTGCATCTCACTCCATCCCAGAGCCCTGAGATCACGACCTGAGCTGAAGTCAGGAGCTGGTGCCCAACTGACTGAGCCACCCAGGCGCCCCAGCGTTCTCTCTGCTTTTGCCAGAGGATTGTCACTTTTGCCAGTCTCTCAAATAACCAGCTCTTGGCTTTGTTGATGGGCTATAGTTTGCTTGGTAATAATAGTTTGTCCATTTTTAAATCTGATTGTTTCCTTGGATTTGCTTTATTGCTGTAACACTCTGTTTTTGAGGAGGAAATTCTTGAGATGGAGGTGCCCCGGGATGGATACTTATTAATTCCCAGTAATTTTCTTTTCTATTTTGATTCTATTTTTATATTTTTATTTATATTTCTAAAAGATTTATTTATGTGACAGAGAGAGAGAGAAACAGCAAGAGAGGAACATAAGCAGGAGGAGTGGGAGAGGGAGAAGCAGGTGAGACCATGACCTGAGGGAAAGTCAGATGCTTAACCAACTGAGCCCTGCCATTTGTCTTTTCTAACAGAGGCATGTTATTATAAAAACTTAAATGAGGGGCGCCTGGGTGGCTCAGTGGGTTAAAGCCTCTGCCTTCGGCTCAGGTCATGATCCCAGGGTCCTGGGATCGAGCCCCGCATTGGGCTCTCTGCTCCGCGGGGAGCCTGCTTCCTCCTCTCTCTCTCTGCCTGCCTCTCTGCCTACTTGTGATCTCTCTCTCTCTGTCAAATAAATAAATAAAATCTTTAAAAAAAAAAGACTTTAAAAAAAATTATATATTATATAAATGTATAAATTAAATGGTTGTTAGCTGCATTCAATGAATTTTGATCTGTTGTATTTTTATTATTATTCAGTTCAAATTATTTTCTGAATTTCATCTTGACTCCATTAATTTATGAGTTATTTAGACATATGCTTTGTGATTTTATTTTGTTGTATTTTATTTTTTCTTTAAAGATTTTATTTATTTGACAGAGAGAAATCACAAGCAGGCAGAGAGGCAGGCAGAGAGAGAGAGAGGGAAGCAGGCTCCCTGCCGAGCCGAGAGCCCGATGCGGGACTCGATCCCAGGACCCTGAGATCATGACCTGGGCCTCAGGCAGAGGCTTTAACTCACTGAGCCACCCAGGCGCTCCTGTGCTTTGTGATTTTAAACATAGAAGAATCTTCCTAGGATTGGTGGTTGATGTTTTGCTTAGTTGCATTTTTGGGCGGAGAACATCTGTGTGACTCCGTCAAGGAGGTAACAGGTGCACCGCACATCTGCAGGGGAGCCGTTTTCCTCACCGACTCATGTGTGTGGCGCCCCCTGGTGTTGCGGGTCACGTGCCTTGCACAACTCTGTGTGCGTGCGTGTGTTTTCTGAATTTTAGTCCTTTGAAATTTGTTGAACTTTGTCTTAAGAACTTGTATGTGCTGCAGTCCTTGTGAGCGTTCCTTGTGTGCTTGGACGTAGGGTGTCCCTGCAGCCGTCAGTAAGTCAGGTGTCTTGTTTCCGGGGCTCATCTTCACGCACTCATCTCGCTTCCCTCAGCATCTGGGGGGTATATTAGATCCCCTCCCCGTGCTTGTGAGCGTGTCTGGTTCTCTTGATGGTTCTGTCCATTCATGGACTGTATTTAGAGGTGACGTTATTAGGTCACGCACACCTGAAACTGTCCTCTTTGGGCACGGGTCTGTGTTGCGACAGAGTCTCTCTCTGTCCCCAGTGACGCTCGGTGCTGGAGGGTGTGTGCGTCTCTTTACTGTCGTCATAGCAGTCTTCTCGTGTTCGGTATTTGCACTGGTTGTTTTCCTGTCTCTTCGGATATGTCAGGCTCTGTGTATCCTTACGTCCTGCATGTTGCTTGTAAACAGCTTGTAGGTAGAGCAAGAAAACGCCGAGTCTGACAAGTTTTGTCTTTTAATTGGAACACTTAGTCTATTTACCTTTATTTGGGCTTAAATCTGCCATCATAACTGTGTGTGAGGTGTGTATACACACATATATAGTCCTGCCTGGAGTGTTTCTTTTTTTTTTTTCAAGATTTTATTTATTTATTCGAGAGAGAGAGCAGGAGCAGAGGGGCGGGCGGAGGCATCAGCAGACTGCGCTACACAGGGAGCCTGACGCGTGCGGCTCGGTCTCAGGACGCCGGGACCGTGACCTGAGCCAAAGGCAGATGCTTCACCCACTGAGCCACCCAGGATCCCCCCTTTTTCTCTTCTAATGTACATTTTTTTTGGATTGAAAATGTTTGTTAGTTTCTTTCTCTTTACTATTTTTGAAATAATGTACCATTTTTCTCTTGTAGTAGTTCCCTAGCAATCGTAGTAATACCCCAAATACTAGAGCGCTAATCAAGACCTTTATACCTTTTCCTGGACAACTTCAGTCTTTGGACGATCCACTCGACACTTCTGTTTCCTGTGTGCCGGTGTTGCTGGGCATTCTGTGTCTGTGTTTCAGCACCACGAGTAATTGTTTTTTAAGGTTTTATTTATTTGAGAGAGAGTGAGAGTGAGAGAGTCAATGCACAAGCCAGGAGGAGGGGGCGTTAGGAGACGGAGAAGCAGACTCCCTGATGAGCGGGGAGCCCCACGCAGGACTTTATCCCAGGGGCCTGGGATCATCACCTGAGCTGAAGGCAGACGCTTCACTGACGGAGCCGCCCAGGCGCCCCACCTCGAGTCATTGTCAGTAGTCTCGTGTTACAGGGTCACCGCACATATTTGTGACACTTTGTTCTTCATTCCCTTTGCACGTCAGACCTTTTATATGGGGTCACTTTGATTTGGCGGGAATATTTTAGAATTTCCTGTCACGTGCGTCTGCTGATGGAAATACGAGTAATGAGACCAATTCTTACCGGCCGCTTTCCCCGCGCTCCGAGTTCGAGGCGGAGGGGCCCCTGCCGCGCCTGGGAGGCATCGTTCCGTCGCCGCCTGCCCCCACTGTCGCCCAGGAGCAGTCGGCTGTCCGAGGACTGTCACGTGTCCCCACCTCCCAGCTCCCCAGCTTACTGCGATTCCCGCTCACTCTCTTTTCCGAGTTTCTCATCCATATCTTTTCCTGTTTTGTCCTTTTGTGCTGCCCTGTGGGCGGTTTCTTGTATTTTATCCGGTTCAGGTGATCTCTCCGGTGCTGTGTTTGCTGTGGTCAGTCAGTCGGGTTCTCCCTCCCGTGTTCTCTTTCATCCTCTCACTATACTGAGTTCTTATCATGGTTTGCTTCTTGTAATTTTCATTTTTTAGGACTTTATTTGGTTTATTGCCAGACCACTTTTAAAAGTTTCCTTTTCTCTGCCGTTATTTTTATTCTGCCTTTTTATGTATTTGAGTATAGGAGTACAGCATTTTATTATTTGTCTGGGACGCAAGAGTTCCGTTCTGTTGTTTACTGTAACCATTGCCTCTGGTAACGTGTTTATTTCCTGCTGCGTTATTTCTTGTTATTTACTGCTTTTGCCTCGGGGAGTGATCTGGGGGGATTGGCGCAGGTTGAAGGAGCCTCCCTCCAGGGTGGTTCTTGTCCGTTTTTGCCAGTCCCCGTCTGGGATCGTCGTAAGCTGTGCTCATGGGCTGAGCTCCCCTGGGCCATCCAGAGCTGGGAGCCCAGCCTACAGACCTGCTCGAAGGACACAGAAGATGACTTGTCCTGGTTCCATGTAAAATGGCCAGATGAGGCTGGGCTGGGGGTGGGAGATGGAGAGTGACTTGGGCAGGCACGACAGTCCTTTCTGGTGTGATAGGAATGTTCTGGAACTAGCTGGTGGTGACGGTGGCAAAACACCCTATTGTTTGAGACCGTCCGGTACTGTCCCTGGAGTTCCACTCAGTGCAGCTGTGTGAGGCACACACGAAGGCCCCCTTTTGTTCCTTTTTTGGCCCTGTCATTGCCAAGCGCCCAGGTGTGCTTGGGGAGCAGGAGGGGTGTCTCCCGGTGATCTTCCCCTGCCCTCGGCACAGCTCGTGGGGCTCCCAGCTTCCGTGGGAGCCTTGCCACAGTCTTCTTGCTCTGGGCCGTCTGGGTTCCTTGGCTCCCCTTCCCCGCACCTGTATCCCCTCTGGTCTGCTGCTGCCTTGGGGTCCCTGCTGTCCCCTGGATTTTGGTCTTGCAGCTTCTCACTGTCTTGACAGCTCCTCGGCACTTGTAAGCAGATTGTCTATCAGAAGAAAGGAAAACATTTGACCCGGGGGGCCCCCTCCTTGCCCGCTGCTGGCCCTGCCGCCCAGCATCAGAAGGCCAGGCCTGGGGAGCCTTGCCCTTATCGCGGGCCGTGCGGGTCCTCCCGGCTCACTCGGCCCCTGCAGTCCTGGTAAAAACGCAGGGCTCCTTGGCCCCTGTCCTTGTCGTTTATTAATCAGCAAGGGGTTGGCCCCTGTCCTTGTCATTTATTAATCAGCAAGGGACACGAAAGAGTCGAGTGAAGACACAGACGATGCGAGGGAGAAAGATCACAAACTGAGCACGAGGGGTAAAACATATGGAATAGTCCCTTCACTAAATGAAAAGTACAAAAAAGCCAGAGTTACTGAGTTGGTGAGTTAAAATGAGGTTAATAAAATCTCCGAGTTCAAAGTTGATAGTGCATTAACTTGCAGTTTTTTTCCTAAAGGGCTTTTGTGTGTGTGTTGCAGTCTGTTTTACTCCGGGTTTATAGGCATTTGCAGGTTTATTTTTTTCTTTTCTTTGAAGACTTTTATTTATTTATTTGATTGAGAGAGCATGAGCAGAGAGGAGGGGAGGGAGAGAGAGAAGCAGACTCCCTGATGAGTGGGGAGCCTGATGCAGGACTCGATCGAAGGACCCCAAGATCATCCCCTGAGCTGAAGGCAGACGCTTCACCAGTGGGGCCCCCCGGGGGCCTCATTTATGCAGACTTATAACTCTGTGTGACAAAAGGTCCCGGGGTCAGGGGCCGTTGATACAGACACACACGTGCACATCACACACACGGATATACACACCCATGAATGCACATGCACGCACGTGTGCGCACACACACACACAGCCTTTGAAATGGCAGAGCACACACGGGTTTGATCACAGGAGGGAGAGAGCCTGCCTCCCAGCCCTGGGGAAGCCGTGCTGTCTTTCCCGTGTGTTTCAGATGCTGCGTCTTCCCGGGTCCCTGTCTCCTCCTTGTCCTCTGATCCCACAGCATTTTGTACTTCTCTTCTGCCCTGCAGCATTAATTACCTTCTTCTTATGGTTTGGGGTTTTGCCTTTCTTACCTTAAAAAAAATATTAACAAAAGAAAGTAGTCTCATAGATTTGAAAAACCAGGAATACCAACAGCGATTGGAACGAGTTCATTTTCAAGCTGTGTGCCTGTATGATCACGTTGCCGTAATGCCATCCGTACTGCTCTGTGTTTTAGTTTCCTACCTCACTGTGTTTACCTGATCATATGCTGGTTTTTCCATCATGCTAAGTGTTCTTTTTGCTAGCTTTTTAAAAATAATTTTTATTGATTTATTTGACAGAGAGAGCACAAATAGGGGCAGGGGACAGCAGGGAGAGGCAGAGGGAGAAAGAAGCAGGCTCCCCACCGAGCAGGGAGCCTGACATGGGACTCCATTCCAGGACTCTGGGACCATGACCCATGCCAAAGACCGTCGCTTAACCCACTGAGCCCCCAGGCGCCCCTGTTTTTGTTGACTTTTAGTGGTTCTTGTTAGCGTGTAGCTTATTCGCATGTTCTTGGGTATTTTGTCTTGTGTGGGTCCCTTCCCCCATAACATGAATCATTTTGTTAATACGGACCCCAGAAGTCAGATCCTCAGGGGGGTGAGCCTGGGATTCAGGGTCCAGAGTCCCCACATGTGCGCCCCTGCCTTCTGCTGCCCCCGTCTGGAGTGGGTGCGTGGTTTCCCACGCTGTTGTTCGTACGCTTTTCCTCCACTTTTTCCCCCCAGGGGTGGGGATCCCTTACTTACCTGGAATCTGTAGGTTCATGACGAGTTCTCCAGTCTGAGTTGACAGTGAAAAAGCATCGCCGCTCGCGTTCTGAGATGCACTGAGCTCCCTGCCGTGCCATGCCGCGTTGTCCCGCAGCCGCCGGAGTGTGGACCACGGGCGTCTCTGTGCCCGGCGTGATGGAAGCCCGGCTCCCGCCCTCCGCTCGCTCTGCACGCGCACACACACTCGCGCTGACGAGTGAGTGTGAATCCACTCAGCGGTTGTAACGTAGGAGCTCTGGCCAGGGCTTAGATGTACTAAATATTCTGAGGTGTGTGCGGTTTTGGACCCTGCTGCCCTGCTCCTGGCTCTGTCCCTGAGTCGGGGAGGCGGCATGATGTGGAGTCCCGGTGGCCGGGCTGAGGGCCCGCGCCATCTTCCGTCCGCTATCTGTGCTGTGCTGCCCGAGCCTCGGTTTCTCATCTGTGAAACGGTCATGTCAGCCTAGAAAGTTGCAGGGAAGTTTGCTTGTTTCAGAACAGGGCTGGCGTGCAAAGCCGTCTGCACGTTTGCCGGGAGTCCTGAAATGAAGACAGCAAGCGGGAAGAATGTGTTTTGTGCCACCTAAATTGTGTGTGTGCGTGCCTGTGCGAGTGCCCACACGCATGTGTGCTGGGGCAGGCGGGGGGGCGTCCGGGAGAGCACACGAGGCTGCCTGTGGGCGGGCGCTTTGGCTGGCCTTCACTCAGCTCTTACACACCCGAGATCCTTTCAGTTTTTTCTAATCAGACTTGAGATACTTTTCCAGTTGAAGCACATTTTATGTGTTAACATAATCTGCACCAAAAGCTGTTCATTTAATCACTAAGTTGAATAAATGCATGTTTCCTTAATATGCATTATATCTGCTTACCGTTATCTGACCATAACCAGTGACTGGGTACATTAGTTGAAAGGTGAAAATAACTTTTCTTGTTAAAAAAAGTATTTTGGGGGCGCCTGGGTGGCTCAGTGGGTTAAGCCTCTGCCTTCAGCTCAGGTCATGATCTCAGGGTCCTGGGATCGAGTCCCGCATCGGGTTCTCTGCTCAGCGGGGAGCCTGCTTCCCTCTCTCTCTCTCTGCCTGCCTCTCTGCCTACTTGTGATCTCTCTCTCTGTCAAATAAATAAATAAAATCTTAAAAAAAAAAGTATTTTGTTTTACTTCTCATGACAGGAAAATGCTCACAAATGACTAACTGAGAAAAAGTTGGGTCAATGCTGCCTGTATTTTGTGGTAGAGAAAAAATAAGAATAAAATGCAAACATGTGAATGACGGTATTTCTGGTGTCTCTTTTGTAATCAACATTATTATCAAACTGTTTTAAAGTTCTTGGTGGCTATAGCAGTCAGAACGCAGCGTCGGGGTGCTCATGCCGCTTGCCAGGCTGGAGAGCACGTGGAGGCGGAGGTCGTCCCCGTCATCCTGCCTGCGGGCGTTTCTCTCCAACCCGCCCAGAGCTCAGCCCTCCGCCTTGGGGGTCTTAACCTGCTGCTGATTGACCGTGTGTTTCCGACCAGAATTCAGCGTCAGGGGTGTTTCAAGTGGGTCCCAGTCCGGCCCACCACGGGGTTTCGCAGGGCACCAGTCAGTGCTTATCTTATCTTATCTTTCTTATCTTATCTTATCCTAGCCTATCCACATATTTATGTGTGTATTCTGTCTCCTCCTCCTCCCCCCACCAGGAACCCCGCGAGGTGCGAGGTCCAGGCCCGTCTCACGGGGAGGTGCAGGAGGCGTGGGGCGGCCGGGGGGAGCTGGTGTGGGCCGGCGGCTGGCGGGATGGAGCCGGCGGGACCGGCTGCCGTGTGCAGAGGCCGCGCTTTCCCATGACCGTGTGTCAGGGTCCTGGGGGTCACTGCTGCCACGGGCGCCGGAGGCCAGCTCTCCCAGGGGCGCGGGACAACCCGCTGAGCTGCGGGTGGTTCTCACAGGAAGGCGCCGGAGTGACGAGGCCGCCGGTGTGAGCACCTTTGCGGCCTCCGAAGGCGCACCCGGGTGTCTGAGGTGTGACGGCGGGCCACACGGCACGCAGCGCCCTGATGTGCTGCGAAAACGCACATTCGCCCCCGAGCCCCGGCCTGGGCCGCACCCAGCACCCAGGTGGGGCGGGCTTCTGTGACGAGCTGCTTTGGTTCTGGTTTCTAAATAAGCTGTCTTTAGAGAGACCGTGCGTGATTTCAAATTTATTCAAGGTGTGCGGCTGGGATCCTGAGGGGAATCAAGGCGGTGTCACTGGGGAGGGTAGGTCAGGGGGGCCGTGTGGCCCGGAGCAGAGTCTTTCGTGGACATTGTGGGTGGGGGGTGCCGTGGTAGTTGTCCGGCTCCCGCGGTGTGGACGCTGCTTGCATCCTGAGTTTACGAGGACAGAATCGAGGGGCGAGGGGGGAAGTAATGGGCACGGGGTCCCCTGAACTCAGGCCTGACTGTTTTCCACGTGGCGGGGTGAGCCGGGGAAAGGGAGGGTCATCTTCTGCCTTCCCGTCCGGGGTTTGGGCCCACGCGACAGCGCGGACGCCAGGGCTCTCCCCGGCTCTGCAGCTCTGAGGCGGTTGTACGCGTCTCTCCGCGAGGAAGGGGGTCAGTTGGGGCCGGGACGGGAGCGGGAACGCGGCCGGGTGCCACGGGTGCGACGGAGGGCTCTCCCTGGGGAAGTGCTCTCAGAGGAACTCAGAGGGTAAACAGGGAGCCTGGAGGATTCAGTACGGGACCCCGGGGCTGGGGGCCGAAGAGAAGGGGTCGGAGTTATGAAAATCCGGAGGCTTTGAGGGGCACCCAGGAGCTGGGCTCAGGCCCCTGAGGGACGGTGGCCAGCTGCTGGCCCCTCTGCCGGCATGCGACGAGGCGGGTCCTGGGGTGCAAGCGGAAGGAGGACGCAGGCTTCCTCCTGTCACCTTGTCATCTCCCTAGCGTCCCCCGGGGGCGGAACCCCGACAGAGCTCCCTGCGGAAGGAGCGGTGGGGCCGAGGCCAGGGTGGCTTGAGTGTTCGCTTTGCGAGCAAGGAGCCGGCCTTCCTCTGCCTCATCCTGCGGGCGCTGTTACTCCTGCGGGGTCTCACGAGGTTGTGGAGAGCCCGGGCAGCCTCGCCCAGATGGGGCTTCTGGAACTTGGCAGAGCCCCACACGTCACGGGGCTGACCAGAGCCCGGGAAGCACGTGGGCACCATGGATGGGGTGGTGGGAGGAAGATCTAGCCTTTTCTCCGAAGGGGGCGGGTGGTCAGAGCCGGACCCTGTGTGAGCAGGCCCGTGGTGAGTCTGCTGGCCTCGCCTGTGTGTGATAGTGTGTGGAGAACAGAGAGAAGTAAGCTGCTTGCCGGAGGTCTGTAACCCGTGTTCAGTCAGCCTTTGCTGCAGCCACGCTCGGAGAAGGAGAGCGCCTCGGCTCACTGGCGCGACGTTGGGTGGTCAACTCTCTTTCTGTCCGCGGTGCTTCATTCCAAGATCCTGTCTCCCCCCAGGAAGAGAACCCACAGCTTTGCATCTGCAACTGGCAAATCGGAAGGATATTTTCTGTATTTTAGAAGGAGAACCAGGATTTCAAAGTTGTCGACTTGTAAACGTTTAGAATAGAATCGATCACTTGATGTGCACGCATCTTCCTTAAGGGCAGCCCATGTTTCCCGATTTTACTTCCTTTTCCAGGAGCATTTCTCTGGAATCCCACGCACGTCTTTTTCTCCCCGACCCCCTTTTTACCCAGGAATTGGGATCATGTTCTAGAGACTGTTTTATATCCTGCTTTTTTCACTTAATATCAAGGTGCGTGTGTTACCCTTACCATTTACACATTCTTTAAAAACTTGATTTTTGCTGATTTCATAGTAACTTAAGGTTATTTAATATTGAAGTTTACCGTCACCGGGGTGTGTGTGTACTTCTCTGTTAGATACCGAGGCTGCTTCTGACCTCTCAACACTGGAAGTAATGTTACGATGAGGGTCTTTGTGTGTAGATCTTTGTCCCGATTTCTGGTTATTTTTCTGGTTTAGGTTTCTAGAAGTCATGCGTACCTGGATATGAGCATATTAAGGGATACTGACGTAGTTTGTGAAATTGCTGTTTGAAAGTGTGTTTTAAAGTAGTATTGGTAGGAAATTTAAGGTGCATTCGGGCCAGCAGATCAGGAGACAATCACCATTGAGAAGGTAACCATGTTACCCACAGTCCCCAAGGGAAGGGGGCGAGCTCTGGGGGCCAGGCGGCAGAGGTTTTTGTGGGGGGACGCGGTGTTTTCTTTTGGGGGAGGTAGGGAGGCAGGGTAAGCAGCTTCGGGGCTGGGAGGCTCTGGGGTCCAGGGGCTGCCCCCCGTTGTCCATCAGGTGGCGGGCCCCGGGGCGATCGGCGCATTAGAGCCCAGCGGAGGAGGTCGCTGCAGGTGTGGGCGCAGGCGTGGGCCCCGCGGCTGGTCAGCGGGACGGGTTGGTTGGGGTTTCAGAGGCAGTCGTCGAGTGCCTGCAGGACTGGCTGGAGCCAGGGAGGGGCAGTGGTGGCAGCGTGGGGACCCAGAACACGGCAGGTCTGGTTCCTGCAGGTCTGACACGTTTACACACCCGCTAGTGGGTCTGGCTGCCTTGTTCCGCACTGTTGCCGACCCCCCGCCCTGCCACGGAACATGTCTTTACAATTAGTAGATGCCTGAGCGTTTTTAAAAAGTTGCATTTTTCAATTACTGGTGCAGTTGAACATTTTTACGTGTTTGTGGGCCAGTTGTGGTCCTCCTGTTACTGTGGTGCCCTTTGCCCACAGAGCAGTGAGGCGGTGAAGCAGGTGCCCGCGTGGCCTCAGTCGCGGGGTGCTCTGTGCTGCCCTTACTTTGAGGGTGGTTTTGTGCCTTTCCTGCGGCCGGGGGTGGGGTGCAGCTTGGGGCTCAGGTGCCGACCCTGGCCTGGGAGCATTTCTGCCCGCTCCTTGCAGAAAGACTTGGGAAGTGTGTCTACCAGGTTTGCTGATGACACAGAACTGGGGAGGACAGGTGGTAGCGTGGGTGACAGCGTCGGGGATGTGAGCTTGCAGGGACAGGGTGCTGCGGAATGTGGCCGAAGAGGATGGGGACACGTTGCCAAGTCCTGTGTTTCGCTCCTTCCCTCCTGTTCTCCCTCCTGCCTGCCTTTCTCCCTCCTCCCGCCCTCCCTCCTCCCTTTCTTCCTCCTTCCTGCCTTCCCTCCTGCCTGCCTTCCTCCCTCCCTCCTGCTCTCCCTCCTGTCTTCCCTCCTCTTTTCCTCCCTCCCCCTCTCTTTCTCCATCCCTGTTTTTTCCACCAGTTGCGCCAGTACAGATGAACACTTAGCAGTTCGTGTGCAAAGACCTGAGGATGTCTGACCGCTGTGTAGAAATCCATCCGTGGGCCCCTCATGCCCGTCACTGGGGCGCTTGAGACCCCATGTGGGGTCCGTATTTACCCTTGGCTGCCCTGTTCTGAGAGGTATTCACTGAACAGACCAGTGGCTCAGAGCTTCTGGAAGCAGCGGCCCTTGGGGGCGAGTTAGAAAGGGCTGGAATGGGGGATGGAAGGCTGAGGAGGGACATGGCTGGCCCCTTCCAGTTCCAGAAGGGCTGCTGCTGGGCGTCTGTGAGGGAGCGCACTGGCCTGCGGCTCCCAAGGGGCCACTGGGGACAGAGCCCACGGCCAGCGCCGCAGAATGCTTCCCCAGTCACCTCACGCGTGTGGGGAAGGTTCTGGGAGTAATTGGATGGCCTGGCAAGGGAGGGCTTCTCTGTCGCCGGGAGCCGGGAGGACGCCTCACAGAGCCTCACGGAGTACAGGGAGGTCGCGGGGGGTCTGAGGGTGCAGCACAGCCCGCTCGTTCCGGCTTTGTGGACTCAGAGCGATTGATTCTCTCATCGCCCGGAGAATCCCCACGAGTGGGTATTGATGCCCGTTTCCCGTGGCTGCGGGGAGGCCTGGAGAGGTCGCGCCAGTACCTCCCGGGAGGACGCTGTGTGGCCGCAGCGTCCCCGTAGCTCTCCGCCGTGCGTCTCTGCGCCTCTGAGTGTACATGTGTGCACGCGCGGCTGACACGTGCGTTCACTGGGCAGGCAGGTCATTTTAAACCCGGGCCCTTTTTATTAGAAAATGGATCAGAATTTTCAGCGTCACATACCCCAGTGCCTGTAAGAGGGTCTGTCCACGTCCATCCCACGTGGGGCCGGGAGGCGTCTTCAGGGCTGAGCCGTCGGGGCCCGTCGCTGGGCTCTATTGCTGGGCTCTGTCGCCATGCCCGTGGGGCCAGCGGGCTTCCCCATGCTGGAGAACCTTCGTCTGTGACCACAGTGCTAATAGTGGCCGCCTCCGTCCGAAGCAAAGTGACACGGAGGAAGGACTCGGTGTCCCTGGGAGGAAAGGCGCCGTGTAACAGAAACCAGGGCGTGGTGACTGGCTCTCCCAACGGCACTCACGCCCACGCGGTCTCCAGCTGGCACTGGTCATGGGCGCACAGAGGACGCGTGATTTGTTCTGTTGTGATCGTGTCGTGTGGACGTTCAGATACTTGCCTGGGCGTCTGTTGCGTTGAAGGGAGTGGCCAGAAAGGAAGTTTTCTTAGTTCTGAGTTCGTGTTGCTCACTTCTCCCTGTTTCCTCTGGCCTCTCAGACCTTCGTGGCTGGCACAGCGGCCTGCTGGCTCCAAGACCCGCGGACAGTGTGTGGTTCCATTCCTTTTACTCACAGCGCCTCTGGAACACGGCCCTGACTCCTTGGGGGGCAGAGGTGGGTGATCAGGTTCTTCGGAGGAGTAGAATGGGTAGTGGATGGGCTCATGTGGTGATAGAGGCTAACAGGTCCAGGTCCTTGGGGCGGGCCAGCAGTCTGGGCACCCAGGCACCCGTGTGATTCCAGGCCAGAGGTCGTCTGTTACTTGGGGGAGGTCGTCTTGTAGTCAGGCCTTCAGCTGGTTGGGTGAGGCCCACCGCACTGTGGAGGGCAGTCTGCCTTCCTTAGGATCTGCCATTTTACACGTCGATTTACCTGGAAGCCCCTCCCAGAATCATGCTGGACCACACG
The DNA here is from genome assembly GCF_922984935.1 of Meles meles. Taxonomy (NCBI): domain Eukaryota; kingdom Metazoa; phylum Chordata; class Mammalia; order Carnivora; family Mustelidae; genus Meles; species Meles meles. The sequence continues at coordinate 62,546,931 of NC_060083.1, forward strand.
TGGGTGCTGTGGCAGACACATCACATGAACCATCACGGCGGGGGGGACTTGCTGTTGAGAGTTATGCTCTTGCAGCCCCTGGGCCAGGGCAGGAGCTTCCTGGAGGCCGCGCCGTTGTGCCAGTTGACGCATTTGGCAGACCCACGTTTTGACATCGTTAACTTTTTTTGTCCTGAATGTGGTGTTCTTTCTGAGTTGTAAAGGGGAATAAATTAGCATCCCAAATTGCACTTTAACGAACTTCATTTTTTGTTGGTTGGGATTTTACTGAGAGCTGCAGAGAAACTGCTCACCTGGGGATTCCAAGAAGCGTGGTGGCTTGCTGCATTTTTCTTTGAGCTTTTAAGGTCAGAACTCTCAGGAACTAGAAAAAAATACGTAAAAACATAAACATTTGAGCTTTAAGGGTGACTCATAGATAACTGCCTTTCAAGATGAGTGGGATCCTTGTGGGAGAAGCGCTATGGGGTTCCTGCCCACATGGAGCCGGGGGCCTCGGCAGGACCCCATCTAACGTGGCATGCGGCGAGTCCGGCAGCACTGTGCCTTTTCCTCCAGGCGTCCCTGTCCTTAGCACAGGGACACAAGTGACAACACAAGTCCCGTTTTCTGGCCGTCCCCGTTCTTTGTTTCCTCGTAACTTCCCCCTTTTCCGAGGACCACTGGCTGTAGGGTGTTGGGATGTTGGAGTCATCACTGTGACGCTGCTTTGATCTATTATTTATTGAGAAAGATTTTTTATCATGAGAAAATGGGGATTATGTTTTGAACTTTGAATTAAATCAAGTCTTTGGTAGCTGTGAGTCATGCATGAAACTTTATTAAAATAAATGATCTCAGAGGTGTTGAATATTTACCACCAAGAAGCTACCAGAGTTCAAACATTGAAACAGAGCCACGGATTATGTACACCCATTTGTAAAATGCAGAAGGAGCAGGAGCTGGCTTCTTTGGATTTTGCCTTCGTTCTCCCCGCTCCTTTGCGTTTTCCTAAAATAGAGAATGAGCATTTGCTTTTGTGTGGATAGTTATGGAACGTTGAGTAAGGGGGTCCGTTGGAAATGGAATTAAACCCCGAATGTGTAAGCCTGTTGTTAGTTTTAGGGTGTCGCGTCATTGTCCCGGGGCTCCAGCACAGCGCTTTTCCCTTCGCGCCCCGAAGTGTCCAGAGCACAGGGCTGGCCCCGCGGCTCGTCTCCCGGCCGCTGTGACGCCGTTTGTGCGCGTTGCTGCCGAGTTCCTGTGCCTCGCAGAATCACATAGTTTCTCAGAGTGAGTTTTATTTAGGGCTGTTTGCAGATAGTTGAGAAATAAGACATTTTATGATACATGGTTGTGAAGAGGAACCTGAGATCTACTTAATCTAGAAATTATTTTTGGATTAGGTTTTAATATATTGGGACGCCTGTTAGTCAAATGCTGCGGTGACCAGAAGTTCAGACAGGGCAGGGTTTGTGACCACCGCGCGCTGCCCCCGCCCTCCTTCACCGGGAGCCACAGACGCAGGTCCGCGCAGCGCCCTTCAGCCCCACGCGCTATGAACGGTCTTCGAGCGTTTGGAGCCCGTGCCCCATCGGGGCCGCAGACTGGCGTTTCCCGCACACATCACAGCGTGTCTGCCTTTTGCCAGAGGCAGATGGAGGGGCCGAGAGGCAGGATGCTGAGAGCCTGCGAGGGCATCAATCCGCAGGCGCCGGCGCGGGCGTAATTGTCTGGTTCGACTGGGAAGTCATCCGTTAAGGCCTGCTTCAGCTCATCCTGGCCTGCCCGCAGATGCCAGGCTTGTGCAGGCCTATTTTTCTCTGAAATTGAGACAAAAGTCCGTGCTCGAGTTGTCACAGATTCTGCTAAATGGAGACTAGTGGAACCGGCTGGATGGCGCTCCGCCCCATGGTACCCGCGTCAGGATCCCAGGTGACAGATGGGGAGGAGTCACCTTCCAAGATGCGCATGCCTGCTTTCCTGCCGCGTCCTTTGCGGCCAGAAGTCCGCACTGAAGTTCCCTTTTGGAGAAAGGAAGAGCGAAGGAACTGAAAGGAGAAAGAGCCGTAGAAAGGCCAGGCCAGTGCGGTGTGTGGGCCTCCTTTATGTTTCTAGGGAGTCTGTCAGTCACTGGGATCAGACCTCTGTGTCTGCTTTGTGGGAGGTCACTGTCACCACTGGCTTCAAGGGCCCATGGTTCAAGCTCCTGGGTGGGTACAGGAGAGCGGCCCTGAGGTGACTTCTGTCCCCCTTTCACATGGGTCAGTCTTGGAGAACAGCTGAAAGGCTCCCCAAGTGGGGTGCCCAGATACTTCCAGCTTTTTTAAGATCTAGCTCAAATGTCTGATTTTTCCTCTGCTAGGTTGTGTTTCTTGTGGGCCTTCTCACTTTGTGCTGGGCATCACAGCAGCTCGCGTTCCCGACGAGATGCCACCATTCTTGATGGTGAGAAAGTCCTCCTTCCCCCGTTAGAGGACAGGCTGCATTTGGCCTTCAAAAAATGCTTCCTGGGGGAGGTGCCTGGGTGGCTCAGTTGTTAAGCGTCTGCCTTTGGCTCAGGTCATGATCTCAGGGTCCTGGGATCAAGCCCTGCACCGGGCTCCCTGCTCATTGGGAAGCCTGCTTCTCCCTCTCCCTCTCCCACTCCCACTCCCCCTGCCTGTGTTCCCTCTCTTGCTGTGTCTCTCTCTCTGTCAAATAAATAAACAAAATCTTAAAAAAAATGTTTCTTGGGGATAAAAACATGAGCCAACTGTGTACTGTTTCATCTATGTTTTCTTTAACCTTTATAAGTTTTCAAAAATGTGCTCTCTATACAGAAAGATACGTAAAACAAATAGAGGGAAGGGAGTGCCCGGAAGGTGACTCCGGCCCTGTGGCAGCCGCGTGTCAGAGCCCCGCGCGTGGAGGGCCTGTGGGAAGTCCGCCTGCTGTGTGTGCTGCTAGTTTATTCATCCTGGGGCCAAGGTCAGTGCACGACCAAACGGACCGCAGCTTACTCATTCATCCCACAGTTGCGGAGATGTTTAGGTTGGGGCAGGCTTTGTATGTTAAGAGCAGTGCTGCTGAAAATGTTTTTCTTTTTGTCTCGTGTTTAGCACACATGGGGCCTTTTTCAGGGGCAGGGAGCGGCCCAGGGCTTGCGTGGCAGGTTTCTCAGCCGTACCCACGTTCGGTTCTAGGCAGCACTGCCCCATAGCCCTTCAGAGGGACCGTTCATTCCGCCATCGGTATGTGTGTGTTCTGGCTGCTCTGTATTCTGGCCAGCACCGTTATTTTCACTTGGACGTTCTTGTTGGCTTATATTTTATTGTGATTTTTATTTTCATTTCTTTCATGGCTAATGAGATCGAATCCCTTTTCACAGACTTATTGGCCACTAGCCTCTTCGTGAAATGCCTGTTCAGGGTTTTTGCCCATTTTCCTGTTAGGTTGTTTCTTACTGATATGTAGGCATTCTTCGTGTTGTTCCATATTAAGTCCTTTTTATTTATTTATTTATTTATTTAATTTTTAGTTTCTTAAAAAGATTTTATTTATTTGTTAGAGAGAGAGTCAGCATGAGTGGAAGGGGCCGAGGGAGAGGGAGAGAGAGAATCTCAAGCAGACTCCTCGTTGAGGGTGGAACCCGACACGGGTTTGATCCCAGGCCCTGAGACCACGACCTGTGCTGAAACCAGAGTCGGACGCTTAGCCGACCGAGCCACACAGGCACCTGAGTAAGTCCTTTTTAAGTGTTTGATAGATAACACATTTCTTTTCCTACTCTGTGATGTGAGTTTTTTTAATCTTTTTATGGACTCTTTGATAAACAGAAATAATTATATTACAGTTGAAAGTATAATTATTTCTCCCATGGTTCACATTTGTGTTCGTCTTTTTGGATTTCTACCCTGAGGGCACAGCTTTGTCCTATAATGTGTGCTAAAACTTTATAGTTTTGCTGTTTGTGTTTAGATTTACAACTAGAGGACTCTAAGTTCTAGAGTGCCGAGGGCACTCCTGGTTTATACCTGCTGTCGTGGCATCTTTTTCTACTCTCTGGAGTGCACAGCTTGGACAATCAGTTGTTTGATCAAACTGTCGCCTATTTTGCATTGGTTTTTATATATGGTGTGAGGTAGGGGCCTGTTTCATTTTGTTTAATATGAATACGAATATATGAGAAGGTCCTAGCATTTTGTATAGCTAAGGACTATCGCTATTTCTTGGCAGTGCTGTCTCTGCCTGGGTCTGATTCTGGCCCCTGGGTGCTGTCCTGAACTTTTTGTTTCTGTAGCAGCATCACTCTCTCTGTGGCTTCATGTAATCTGAAAAAGCAAACAGTCCCATCTTGACCCTCACCAAGAGTATCTTGTCTTGTCTTGTCCCTTTACATTTCCATATAAATTTTAGAATCACTTGGTCAAATTCCACAGGAAGAGTGAAAGAACCTGTTTTTTAAAATTATTTTATTTTTTATTTTTTTAAGATTTATCTGTTTATTTCAGTGTGGTGTGTGGGAGTGGGGGAAGAGGCGTAGGGAGAGCGTGTCAAGCTGACTCTGTGCTGAGCGTGGGCCCAGTGTGGGGCTGGATCTTGCCGCCCAGGAGAGTGTGACCTGAGCTGGAACCAGGAGTCGACGCTCAACCAGCTGAGCCAGCAGGTGCCCCGGGACCTGCGGCAGTTCTGACTGTGGTTTAATCAGATCTGTGGGACCACAGACCATTTGAGCAGAGAACTGATGTATTTCAATATCAAGTTTTCCAGTTGTCCATGTAGAAGGCTTTTGTGACTTCTGCTGAATTTATTTGCAGACATTTGAATTTTTAAGTACTATTTTGATGGTATCTTAGACATTTTATGTTGTTTATGTTGTTGCACCCAGTACACAGGAAGGCAGTTGGTTTTATGTACTGATTCAGTTTCCTGCAGCCTTGCTGACTCTTACTTCACGTGCGTCCACGGGTTCTCCTGGATTTCTGGAAACATAGTCCAGTCTGCTGCAAGTCATGACAGCCTTGTCTTTTCTGCTCCAATCCTTACAGTTTTCCTGTTCTGTTTTCCACCGTGTTCGTTAGCAGCAGTGGCGTTGGGTCTCGCGGGGGGGGGGGGGGGGGCGCCGCCAGTTTGCTTCTCATCTCAGAGCGGGCGCTTTCAGCCTTTGACTATTAAATATGATTTTGCTAATTTTTGATCAGATTAAGGAATTTTCCTTTTCTTGCTGAAGAGTTGTTTTTATAATGAACGGCTGTTGGATTTTATCACTTACCCTGCAGTGGCTAAAGATGATTATATTTTTGCTCCTTTGCCATGTGGTGAGGCCATGTGGTGAACCTGTCTTACATTTCAGGTAGGACCAACATGAGCATCATGTCTTACACTTCCTGTGCATTGCCAAGTTTGTGGTTTGCTTATGATCTTTTAAAAAAAATCCGTGTTCTTGATGAGAATAACCTGTATATATATATATATATTTTTTTTTTCCTTGTACTTCTTTGTTGAGTTTTAATACCAAGCTTATGCTCACATAAAAAAATATGACTTTGGGGAATGTTTTTTATTTTTTTATTCTCTGGCTTTCAGTAAGATTTGTAGAACTTTCCAGTTATTCCTGAGGGTCTAGAACTATGTCTGTGGAGATTACGGTTTGTTTTTTAAATGGTTACGGACATGTTCGTGTCTTTGATGCCGTGGTGAGTGTGTTTTCGAGAGCTGTGTTTCTCCAGAAATTTGACGTTCGATCTAATGGGCTCAACCAGTTAGCGAGCAGACGTTGTTCGGTTGGTCCCATCCTGGCCGTGTGTGGAGGGCTTGCTTCCTCACTCTCCACAGCTGTTATTTGAGCCGTTCTTCCCGCCACAGCCGTCTCTGATGACACCAGCGGCGACGTGGACGTGCGTGGCTGCTCGTGTCGTGGCAGCCCGTGCCCCAGCAGCTCTGATGACTCGGCGAACAGTCTTCTCCTCTTGATGACGGGTGCAGTGTCTCAAAATCGCAGGCGGCCCACACGCCTGCGAGGGCACACAGCAGCGCCGCAGACTGCGGTGTAATGGGGTGAAAAGGGTCTAAAAAGGGTTTCAGATTCTACACTGCAAATGACCTTCGAGAACACGCCACTTGCTGAGTTTTGGTGTAATATCAACAAATACTGACAATTATTTGAAGACTCTAGAGATGCAGTTACCTGTCGGCTTGAGGCTTTTCCCCTGCATATACTTCGGAAGAACGTGTGACCGAGCGCAGACAGCACCAGCAGAGTCCCGCCGTGCCCAGCGGGGCAGACTCTGAAGCCAATGGCGGAAACAAGAAACCTTGCTTCGTGTGATCTCACTGATACGAGGAATTTGAGAAGCAAGACAGAGGACCATTGGGGAAGGGAGATAAAAATGAAACAAGGTGAGACCTGGGAGGGAGACGAACCGTAAGAGACTCTTCATCTCAGGAAACAAACAGGGTGGCTGGAGGGGAGGGGCTGGGAGGGACGGGGTGGCTGGTGACGGACACTGGGGAGGGCGTGTGCTATGTATGGTGAGTGCGGTGAAGTGTGTAAGGCTGAAGAGTCTCAGACCTGCACCCCTGAAACAAATAATACATTGTACGTCAATAAAAAAGGAAAAAAAAAAGACATGACTAAAATTGTTATTACTGAGTACATAGTGATTACCCAAAACAAAAAAAAAACAGAAACCTTGCTGCTCTTCTCATTAAAGTCTCTTTGTTGGAAAGATAGTGTTTTCTTTTTTTTTTTTTAATAAAAATATATCATTTATGTTAATATGTAATATGTTTGTAATTATTAACCTTAAATGAATTAATAAAAGTGAAAAAACCTCTCAGTTTTAACTCGCAACATGTTACACCTTAGTTTTAGTTGGCAAAAGCTCTTTGAGATCTTCTCTAATTTTTAGGAGTAGGGGTGAGTTTTGGCTTCGCGGTCTGACATTAGCGTTTCGTGCCGTCATGGAGACATCTCCCTGCGTCCGTGCTCTCGCAGTCGTGCTCGCGGGCACGCAGGACCACGCTCCTTGGCCTTGTGAGCCCAGCACAGGAGGCTACTTTGGCAGCGTTCTCCTTCTGTGGCCTAAATCAGAAAAGCGTTGTGCCCTCTGTGTGTGTGATAGAGCTTGTCTGAGGGCCGCGGGCACAGCACAAGAATAAAACCTTGAAAAATCAGCAGAGAACCAGCCATTACTGAAAACCAAACACTTTAATTAAAAATACCCGTCACAGGGTGGCTCGTCTCTTCCTTTATCTCTAGAGCGTGGCGGATGTTAATAAGCAGTGGTTGCGCCTGGTGCCACAGTAAATTGCCAGTTGGTGAGTGGGGTTTCTTCCCGTGAAGCGCTTGTAGGTGAGACTCGGCAACATCTGTTCTTGTGACGGCCCCTGTTCAGTGTTGGCTCAAGTACGTTTCCGACGTTAGAGATGGGAGGTTACAAGAACTTTCAGGAAACGCCTGCCATGCTGGTGCGGGCCTCAAAGTCAGAGAAGGAGAAAACAAGCGACTTCCTTGGTACCCATTTCTTTTCTTTCTTTCTTTTTTTTTTTTTTTAAAGATTTTATATATTTATTTGACAGACCACAAGCAGGCAGAGAGGCAGGCAGAGAGAGAGAAGGGAGGAAGCAGGCTCCGTGTGGAGCAGAGAGCCTGACGTGGGGCTCGATCCCAGGACCCCAAGATCATGGCCCAAGCCGAAGGCAGAGGCTTTAACCCACTGAGCCACCCAGGCGCCCCTTTGTACCCATTTCTGCACACGCTGCGTCTCAGCTGGGTGACCTGATGAGTCGGCTTGTGGTCTGGGTGTGAGAGGTACCGGGTGTTGTACCCCAGCACACAGTTCTGTCTCTGAGACATTAACTTCTCCCCCCAATTAGTCTATCGGAATAGGCAAGAGGGTTCAACATTACGACCCTCTGTTTTCCTGTCCGATCAAATGTATCTATACATAGAGATAGAGACTGACTTATTTATTGTATGTTTCTAAAATGAAATAAGGTGGAAGTTGGCCTGGTTATTCTGCCTTTGAAGTCGTTATAGACTAGGAATTGCTCAGATTAGGGGAAGGATGCTAGAATTCTAAAACTTAAAAATTTACTAAGTGGGCTGATTTGGGGTTTCTACTGCAGTGTAACTGTGGGATTCAGATGGGTTTTCTGATTCTATAAAAAGAAATGGACCCTTATACCAGCTCCCCGCTTTTTCTTACACATCTAGTTTTATGGACAGGGAGGGAGGCAAAGAGCACAACAAATGGAGGCCTGGCCCCTGCGGTAACAGCCATGCTTGTCCCCCAGGAGGATGTGGGGTGGGGCGGCCTGCCCAGGCCACGGCTTCCTGGCAGAAGTGCTTGGGGGGCGTCCAGGTGGCTCAGTCGGTGAAGCGTCTGCCTTCAGCTTGGGTCATGATCCCAGGAGTCCCCCATTAGGCTCACTGCTCAGCGGGGAGTCTGCTTCTCCGTCTGTCCCTCCCCCACTCGTTCTCTCTCCGTCTCTCATAAAAATAAGTAAATACAATCTTTTTTCTTTTTTTTTCTAATGAAGTGTTTCTGAGTACTTGCAGTCTCTGTGGGTAAGGCGTATGGGATATGGTTGGGGTTTTGATGTTTTCACCAGTATCGCCAAGCCCTATGGGTTTTCCTGTAACAGCTTTGGCCATCAACCAGTGCCCTGCTGGTTAGGGGTGCAGCATTGTGGGGAGGTCCTGCTGGGAACTTTCCTCCAATATCCCTGAAATCTCCGCTTAGCCTCTGGGCTGATGCCAGTTTAAGTCTTGATAACTTTTCTGGTTGTCATAGTTTTCATTTTATTACCATTTAAAACTCCAGGCTGGAGAGACTGGTTTGAGCGTCCCTGCCGGGTCAGGAGGGCTCAGTTAGCTTGGGCAGGTGCGGTGAAGCCAGGTGCGCTGGAGACCGTGGGCTCCTGGACGCAGTTTTGAGGCTGCTACTCTGTCTGTGTTTGTGTCACAGATGTTTACATTTCATTTTAAGGAGATCTGCTTACTCCTGCCTTGTCCTCCTTGTCCTCACATCTTTCCAGTTGGGATCGAATTGATAACAGAGGGTCGACCCATCTGTTTAAAAAAAAAAAAAAAGGAAGTAAGAAAGAAGAATGTTTATCTTTTTGGTTAATCTGTTGTCAAGTTTTCTTCTTCAATTTCGCTTTTCCCTCTCCTGCCCTAATTCTTCCAGACCAGCAGGCACTGTGAGGCCCAACTGGTTGTTTTGCCTTAGCAGCTGGGAGTCCTCTCACGGGCACACTCGTGGTCACTGGAGGGACATGTGGTGCCTCGCGCTTACGGCTGGTTACTGACCATATGTAGTGCTTCTGGGGGGGGGCACTCGTATTTTGTTTAGCTTATTTCTTAGATCGCGTGCCTTTTAGTTTTGTCCCTTTGTCCTCGGTGACGCTGTTGGTATTTCGGAACTCCTGTCGAGAAAGCCCTTTGGAGAAGAGCCCACGCAGTTTCCACACGGAAACCGCCTTCTCTTGTTTAAATGGACTTTCTGGGGCCAAATGTGCGAGCTGACCGGCAGCCGTGAGCCGGGCGGCCGTGTGCCCGGTGGACAGGAGCCTGGGGTCGGGGCGCAGGGTCGGCGCGGGGCGTGGGGCCGGGGCGCGGGGCAGCTTGTTCCTGCAGGAGGGCGAGGAGCCTGCGTCTCAGCTGCTCTTGTCCTGGGCCCGGAGGCCTCAGTGTCCCTGGCCGCTAGGGACCGGTGCTCACGAGAGCAGCGAGAACAGCTCTGATTTCTGCCACGTGGCACAGGCAGCGCCCTCGGCAGATGCCTGTCGATGGCTGACGTGTCTGGCCCTCTCCGGCTTGACATTGGAGGGAGCTTGAAGAAGGTTAGGACCTAGTTCTGTGATCTTGGGACCAGGCAGTCCCATCAGCAGAAACGCTGTGAGACGCTGTGTGCGGGGGCAGCGCACGGGGGGCGGGGGCCGGGGAGGCGGAGCCCGGGGAAGGGATTCCCGCTGCAGGGAGGCTGTGTAGACCTGATTTCCAGAGCAGCAGGGCATGGCTTTCCGCACAGAGCAGCGGGGGTCCACGTGGCTGGGCATGGGCATCGCGGGTCCTAGAGTAGGACTGGGGGAAGTCGGGCCCTGTCTCCTAAAGGTGGTGGGGAGCAGTGGGGACCGTGAGCAGGCGGAAGCTGTGTTTTCTAAAGGCAAGTGTGCGTGGGCCGCGTGGAGAGAAGCGGAGCCCGTGGGTGCTGTCCGCACGCGCTTGCTGGGGGGCAGCGGGCCCTGGAGATGGCCCTTGGACCTAGAGGCTTAGAGATGGGAATCATGACGAAGGACTCAGGTGGGGAGGCATTTAGAAAGGAGAGAATCAGAGCCTTTGACAGCTCAGTCAATAGAAGGGATGGGGTGTGGGGAAGCCCAGGTAGTGACAGAAGGAAGTGCGCTCAGGTTTCTGGATGGAGCTGTTGGGGTGTGGTAGTGTTCCGCGGTCGCTGTTCTTACTGGGAGCTACAAAGGAATTTAAGAACTGTAAGGCTATCCAGTTTATTGGGTAAGAGATCCCCGGTAGCCTTTTGTTTTTCTTTCTAAAGATTTTATTTGAGAGAGAACGAGCAAGCAAGAGAGAGCAAAAGAGAGCACGGGTGGGGGCGGGGAGACAGAAGCAGGAGGGAAGCAGCCTCCCCGCTCAGCAGGGAGCCCGATGCGGGGCTCAGTCTCAGATCTCCAAGACCGTGACCTAAGCCGAAGGCAGACGCTTCACCGACTCGCCCGCTGGGCGCCCCTCAGTGACCTCTTCATATCAGGACGTCTCCGAGTGCGAGTCAGTCTTTGCTCACCTTCCCGAGGGGTGGTCCTCTCACAGGTCGCTCCTCTCCGTTTCCGGAGGTCCTTTTGAACTTTGAGCTCAGGGATCGTGCTGACCGCGCGCGTTCCTTCTGTGTTTGGAGTCTGACGGCAGAGCACGGGGCATGAGAGGTACCGCAGGAGGAGGCTGCTGCGGCCCAAGCGAGACCTGGAGAGCCGTGCGGGCAGCAGGCGCTCCGTGAGACGGTCAGCGGCTGGGAGGAGCTTCTCGCCCGGCCCTGGGTTTAGAAGCCGTTTTGCGCAGGACTTGGTGGAAGCTGGGGCCGTGTGGCGTGCAGGCCTGCTTGGCCTGAGCTCTCCTGCTACGGGGGCTGGACTGACAGGTGGCCAAGAGACCAAAAATGTCTGGCCTCTGCTTCTGGTAGACTGTGTTGTCCCCACGCAGCCAGTGACATTGACACTTCGCCTGTTGAAAGGTGGGGTCTCTGTCCCTCCCCTTAAATCTGCCCCTGTGACCAGGGGCCATGGGACCTCCAAGACCAGGTCCTAAAAAGGCTTTCCCTCGGGTCTGCTGGGGTTCTGGTTTCTGGAGCCGTCACCTTGCTGCAAGGAAAGACTGTGGCCATGTCGAGAGGCCTCCAGAGGGAACACAACCCCCAGCCACTGAGGCTTCTGGCTAAGGCCCCAGGACTGCGGAGTGGGGGTCAGAAGCACCCGCAGGGCCTTCCTCCGTTCTCAACCTGGGGAGTCAGTGAACATAATAACATGGTCGTTTGAGGGGCGCCTGGGGGGCTCATTCAGTGAAGCCTCTGCCTTCAGCTCAGGTCATGATCTCAGGGTCCTGGGTTCAAGTCCCATGTCGGGTTCCCTGCTCAGCGGGGGTCTGCTTCTCCCTCTCCCTCTGCTGCTCCCCCTGCTTGTGGCTCTCTCTCTTTCTCTCTCTGTCAAATAAATAAATAGAATCTTCAAAAAAAAAAAAAAAAAGATTGTTTTATACCACCAGGCAGGAGAGTTCGTTGAACACATTTGGGAAGCTGGAAGCTGGTGTTGCCATATTAAAATCCTAAAGTCTGTGCCACTGGCTTTGGGATGAGGTTTTGGGATGAGGTGGAGGGCAAGCGCCCGAGTGCCTCGTGGAGGCTGGTAGGGCTTGGCAGGTAGCGCGCGGCGTCTGTCTCCCCTCCTCGGTTGTGAGGAACAGTAAGTAATGCGCAGCGTGGTCGGATTTGGCCCTCAACAGGCTGAGCTCGCCAACGTCCTGGAAGCGAGAGAGGGAGCACGGTATCGCAAGCTGGAGGGAAGGGGTCCCCGTTGTGGTGGCGGCAAGCCCAGTGTCCCTGTTGCTGTGCTCTGTCTGCTGGGGGACACGCGCGGTGCCCTCTGTGAACCCGGTAACCTAGGCCGGGGCCTTTCTGGGCAGAATATGCCAAGTGCCGCCTGGCCTCCGCTTGCTGCCAGTGACAGACTTGGAGGGAGGTGGGGAGGCGAAGAGCCCCTTCAGCGTGAGGGGACAGGCTTGCTGGGCTCAGGCAGAAACCCCCTCCTCATTCCCTGCCTCGTCTGCAGGACAAGGGTCCTCGGATGAAGAGAGGGCTGTGGGCGGGCGGCGGGGCCAGGCTGGTCTCGGGGGGCTCTGCGGTGGCACCGGCCTTCCTGGGGGACAGCGGGCACTGGCCCTGGCCTGTCCTTGGCGGGGGCGGAGAGGGCGTGAGCCTGTGGGTGCGGCTGTGTGTCCGAGGGGCTTGTCGGTGGGCGCTCCCGGCACAGCTGAATCTGTAAAGAAGTGTTGTGTCTGCTTAGGCTGGGAAAAGGGGGGGCCCAGGCTCCCCGGGCTCCTGAGGGGAGGAGGAGGCTGGTGAAAGCGCCCCGTGCAGGCGTGGGCTGCTTTCTGTGGCTCCGGAGCGGCCCTGAGAGGGCGGCCCCAGGAGCCCCCTGTGACCTGGTCCTCCCGGCCGGCCAGGCCTGCACGTGTGCCCTGCACGTGGTGGGGATGAGGGCACCCTGGTCTTCCGGCTGAGGTGGCACTCCCAGGGGACTTGGGGGCGCGTCGGTGCATTTTGCACGTGGAAGGATGTGATTCGTGTCCAGCGGGTAGCTTGGGGGCTGTGTTTTCCAGAGACAACCACGCAACGGCTCCCACCCCGCAGCCTGTCCCTGCCGTGTCATTGTGATGCTCCCATCGTTGAGAGGCCGTGTCCCTTTTCCCTTGCCGTGGCTCTGGGCCAGTGTGACCGTGGGAGGAATGACGCTCTATCGTGGGGCTACAGACCGCAGCTTCCGTCACATTCTCTCAGGGATATCCATGCTTGAGTCCCGGTCACCGGCTGCGAGGGGTCCCACAGCAGCCCTCAGGGAGCCCACTGGGGGCCACATGGTGGTGTTCCTACTGACGAGTCAGAGAAGCAGCTTCGGGGGGCTCCAGCGCCAGGCCGCGGTCGCCTTTGCGTCCGGCCAGCCAAGACACCCGGAGCAGAGGCAGCCGCCCTCGGGCCCTTCCTGCATGCCTGACGCGGAGGGTCCTCAGCTCAGCCCCGGGGTGTGGACGCCGCAGGCTCCGTGCGGGCTGTGGCCCTGGCTGCCGGGCCCTGCAGAGTGTGCTTCATGCTTCCCGGGCGTCTTTCCCTGGTCTTTCCGCCCCTGGTGGCCACCACGGACTTCTCCTGGGGCGTCCCACCTTGCACGCTATGCTTTCCCTATTTGTGTGTCTGGGGATTCTTCCTGAACTCGGTGAAAAGTAGGGACGGTGGCGGGGGCGGGCTGTGCTGCCCGCCTTGCCCGCCGCGCTGTATACTTCCGTGATGAGAAACATGTGCGCCCACAGGGCAATCTCACTCGTACCCAGGCAGTCTGACCTGTGGACTTTGTTGGATAAACGTAGAATCACCTTAAATCGAGCTTACTCTGTCGTCGCGCCAAGAGGGGAGCTGCCGAGGAGCTGGGAGCGCAGTGAACCCATGGGACGGGGAGGCTTCAGCACAGACGGCGGGTTTTCCAGAGCGTGAGGTCTGCTTGGAGGTCTGCTTTGTAATCGAGTACTAATTAGTAATCGAGTACTAATACACCTTAGATTTAGGGACCTGGGGAATAGGGTACCTTCTGAGCCATCCGGTGCTATTTGTAGGATAGCTGGGGGTGGGGAGGGGTTGAGGGAATGAAGGGGAGAAATGCTGACTAGCGTTTGGTTGCACAGAGGGGGTACGCATGGTCAGAGGTCCCCGAGACCACCCCCTCCCCAGTGGTTCACTCGCAGGACTCCAAGACTCAGCACGTAACCGTGGCCACCGCGACCTCAGTGAAACCACAAAGGGAAGAGGGACATAGGGCGGAGGCTAGGGCCTAGCGGTACGGGCTTCCCCCCAGAGCGGGACCCGGACACGCTGAGGCCCCGGCAGCGAGTTAGGACAATCTGTGTGGGATATTGCCAACCAGGGTCGCGCCGCAGAAACTCAGCACCCAGCGTCTTTATCGGGGTCTGTTCCTGGAGACACCCCTGCTTGGCAGAAACAAAAACCCCAGGAACACGGAGCCAGCTCCAGTCGAACACTGAGCTGTAAGTGTAGTCACGAAAGGGAAGTAGCGGGTATGCTGGGAGAAGAAAAGACTTGTCTTTTAGACTTTCTTGTGAAGCACTGGCCAGAAAGGGAGCTTTCCTGTGCTCGTGTTCTGTGCGGGCGCTGAATGCTGGCGGAGTCGCTTTTGTGAGAGCGGCCTTGCCTCCTGCCTGGGTAGCGGTCTCCGGGGAGGTGCAGCTGCGTTCCGGAAGGGCTTGAAGCCGGTGCCCCGTCTTTGTAAACGGAGAGACTGTCCTGGAACGACTCCCAGAGCTGGGCTTTTGATGGAAGGGAAGCAGAGAGCCGCTCCAGGGGGCTGTTGGCGCAGAAGGTGGGAGGCAGGCTGCATGCGGCCGGGCGCCCCCAGGTACCCCTACGGGGAAACACCCACCCCCAGCCCAAGGCGCGTGGGGCGGGCCGGCCCTGAGTTCTGCAAGCCTCCTGCGTGCCGCAGCCGAGCTCCCCCGTCTGTCCAGTCTGTTCTCAGATGGAGGTCCACGCGGTGTGGGTCTAGAGAATCACGACTTTGGTGGATTCTTTTGTGTTCAAGTAAAATGCGGCTAAGTAGGGGTTAGTACAGCCCAGGTCTTGAGGTTGGTCTATAGCTAGCGATGCTCCCAGGTGGCCCTGGGGCTGGAGGTTTAGGGGCAGGCGTTGCTGGAGCCCAAGGTTAAGGTTGCAGCCAAGTCCAGAGGAAGGAAACACAGTACCTTTAGCCCAGGATTTCAGAGTTGAACTGTGCATGGCCTGGGATTCGGTCTTCCTCTTCGACGGAGTAATAGTTTGTGATGACGGTGATGTGACCTTGCCAGTCTCATGTTCTTGGAGTGAGGGGAGAGAATGTGGGAGGTGGTAGATGGCAGAGCAGATGCCCGTGAACCCTTCCCGGGCTTCAGAGGCTGTGCAAATGCGTCGGTTGGCGCCTGGGAGCCCTGGGCAGGGTTCTGGTGTAGCTGCGCCCTTGCGGGTGTCCCGAGTGGAGGCGTGTGCTTGGAGGGACTGCCTCGGTGTCTCGTCTGGTCACTGCTCCAGACACGCGGGCTGGGCTGGCTGCAGAAAGCACAGAGTGGGGTTTCAGTCCTGGTTGGGGCGTTTCTCTTCCTGAGCTGCCGTCCGGAAAGGTGCGGTAGCGGCAGTACCGCTCACCCGTGTTTGGAGAAGGGACGTTGCGTGGGGGAGGACGCAGGTGGCGCGGGGACACAGCGCTCCTTCAGTCTGGTCACGGTCCGTGTGGGGTCTGACCTGTGCAGCCTGCGGCCTAGGGGCGAGCTCGCTCTAGAGCAGACCGTAGCTGTACCTGGGAGCTGCTCTGACCCTCGCCCCTGCTGTCCGGTTACCCACGAGCTTGAAATGTGAATTGTGTGGAGGTCAAGGGTTCAGGAGGCGGTAGGGACGCCGCGCAAGGGTCCTTTTCTGTGGTCGTCTCTTACCAGTCCATTTCTGAAGGAGCTGGCGTCCCTACTCGCTGACAGTTTCCCACGTGGTCTTAGGATACGGGCGCAGCTAGACGGTCCTCGCGGTTCACCGTTTTCCAGTCCGCCGACTTGAGTAACTTGGACTCTGGGAGTAGTTCTCTTGTCCCTTGTGTTTGCACGATTTTGTTTTAGGAATGACACTGTAGGAGGTTATTTGCCCGAGGCTAATGTCAGACTTCCGTCTGTCTGTCCTACCCACCCACACACCCATTTATTTATGCACCGTTTACCTATCAGTGTGTTTACTCTTAATCCGTCTACACATTCTACCTGCCCGGCCGTCTCCTCCTGTCTCTCTAGGCGCTGTCTGTGTACCAGCCCTTTCATTCACTCGTAACCTCTCTGTTTACCTACCCGTGTGCCTACCCGCCCATCCGTCCGTCCATCCATGCACGTAAAGGTCGTGTGTGCGTGTGTGCGCGTGGTGTGTGTGTGTACAAGTTCTGCGTGTCTGCACACTCGGGTCCGCCCTCTCTCCCGCCTGTGCCGTGTCTGGCTGCAGACTCTGCTCATCTGTTTGCACACCCACCCCCTGCCCCGGGGCCCTGCTGCTGTTCCGCACTTTCTCTTCTACCTGTTTTCAGGTCCTGCTGCTGGGGTCTCAGGCCGCCTCCTCTGGGGTCCGCCTGCGGATCTCTTTGTTTTCTCCCCCACGCAGGGTTAGTTCCCGGAGCGTAGTTTCGTGCTCAGCTGGGTGTGCCACTTCTATCGCACACACTGGTTCTTCTACGTAACTTTCTAAAACACACCAGGGTCTTGGAGTAAGTGTGAACCCATCATGCACTGGTGTCCGGGAAGCAGTTGTGGTGCTGAGTCGCCCGGGACCAGCCTGCTCTGTGCAGAGTGGAGGGACATCCGGCCCCAGGCTCAGGAGCTCTTCTCCAGCACGGGGCACGCACCTGGCGGTGCCAGTGGTTCTCAAACTTCTGTCTTCCTCGGCACCCCTGCTGTGCTCCCGGCAGGGACAGAGGCTCCCGTGCCCTGAGGCTCCTGGGCGAGTGCATGCAGGCATCGCCATCTCTGGAGAGTGGCTCTCGGGTGTCTCTGTCTCTGGCAGGGGCGGTGCTCCCAGCGCACGAGAGGGCTCGCGATGCTCCATGTGGAGCCCAGCGTGGGCTTCTCACGGCAGGTGAGGGCTTTGGGAGGACGGACCAGAGGCGGGTCACTTGGGCCGGGCAGAGGTTGTCAGGAGTCAGTGGAGCCAGTGGTGGGGTGAAGGGCATTCTGGGCAGAGGCCAGGTGAAACACAGCGGAGAGCGTCGTCCGTCTTGGGGACTGTCGGCAGGGCCTGAGGACACATGTAAAGGTGGGCGACAGATCAGGCATAGCCAGGTCACGCAGCCTGAGGACCACGGCAGGGGTGCCTGCGGGAGATGGCCCGGCATCCTGGACCGTGCACCTAGGAGGCCCCGCGGTGTTCACGCACAGGCGGACGGAAGAGGGCAGGTTGGAGGGGAGCAGTGAAGAACGTGCTGCTGTCCTGGAGGACAGACAGGCTGACGCCTGAGGCAGTGAACCGAGGGGACGCAGGAAGTGCAGACTGAACGTCACTTTGACAGTCAGAGCACCAGGACGTGGGGCGAAGCCTCCAGGCTTCAGAGCAGAGGGACTGGTGGTTCCTTTCCCTGACACGGGGTGATGCACATGGGACAGATTTGCCTCGGGTGAGGCAGCGGACGGTGACAGAGAGAGAGAGGCCAGAGGGCAGCAGGACACTAAGCTGGAGGAGGAGAGAACTGCAAGGGGGAGGTATTCCCTCCCCTTTCTCCCTCTTCCTCCTGGCTCCTCCCCCTCCTCCCCTACCGTCCCCTCCTCCTCTACCCGCTCTTCCTAATTCGTCCTTCCCCTTCTTCTTCGTCTCGTCCAGCCTCCTCTCACCACCTCCCGCTCCCCGGTCTATCTGCTCAGTTTTACTACTTTCATTATACAGTCAGCGAAGCAGAATGTGAAACATTTCCTATTCCTGGTACAGGCAGCAAAAGCTCAATTATACAACATGATGTGATAGAGACGGAAAACATTTCTGAGTTTTGTTCGCGTGATGTATAATGTTCCCATTGTTAGTTACCGTAGCTCATTAAAGTGCGCGAGTGCTTGTTGTTGTTCGTAGGGAGGGTTCAGTGGGGTTCACTATTTGACTAGTAATTAGAATACGATGCGGCTGTAATGCTCCCTGCCCTCGGGGTGCTGTGGTCAGCTAACGGCAGGGCGGAGGGGCCTGCTGTGGAATGCCGGCCGGGAAACCATTGTCTGGGGACAGGGCAGCCGGTGGTGGTCTCAGAGCTGGGCTCCTGAGTGGTCCTTACCAGGTAGCCGCCGGCCTTCCCGATGGGGTCTCTGGGCCCGTGGCAGAAGCGCCTGGAAGGAGCATGCCCTGTCGCTGATAAAGAGGAGGCCGGAGGAAGCTCGGCTTTCTGGGCAGGTTGAAATCACTGCTGAAGGAAACGCAGAAAGTTCTGGCACGGGCTCAGTTTGGGCTGAAGGTGCTGCGTGCCTGCTGTCAGGGCAGCCGGGGTGGCAGGAAGCGGGTCTGAGGTTGGGGGCTGCCGCAGCTCTGGTCTTCCTGCTGAATCTTGGAGGGCGCAGTTACACGCAGTCTGGGCCTTGGAACAGTTTCCAGAACTTACCCTTCCGTGGGAACTAAAATACTTTCATTTACCTGGGAGCTGATTTGAAGCAATAGACACAGTTTTGCTTGGGATCTCGTGATCGGTTTTGTCTTCTTCAGCGAGGTGGCCTCCGGTCTGTTCGGAAGAGCCCTCGGACAGCTGGAACAGTCGAGGACTGGGACAGTGCAGAACGCCGCATCTCCCGCTCGGGTCCAGCTGCCGTGCACGGTGTGCCGTATTGGCTGCCTTCCTCCCGTTGCGCGTTCTTGAGTCACGTGAGAGCAAGTGGACACGGGATGACTCTTTCCTCCTGAACTCAGAGCACCGCGGAGCGCACGTCCTCCTGCCGCCCCGACCCGGAGCTCACTCTGAGGTGTCAGCAACGCCGCCTCGTCACCATCGGATGCCTCGCCCGTGTCCACATTTGTCCCGCTGTTTCATGACGTCTTTCACAGCTGTTTTTAAAGCCAAGTTCTACCAGTGGTTTATGGTAGATTTTTTTTTTTTTTTTTAACAAGTTGACTTTCCGAAGAAGGGGCCCAGGCTGGTTGTGCTGGTGCTGGAGAATGTCTCATGTTTAGGTTCTGCTGATTTTGCCTTCATGGTGTCGTCTGACTTGTTCCTCCGTCCCCTGCATCTCATGCGGACCTGCAGTCTCCTGGTGAGGCACGGTCATGTTCAGTTTCAGCCTTTCGGGCCAGCACGTCGGTGTGTCGGTGATGACTTCATACTGTGTTGGTGAATCCGCTTACAACTCCGTTCACAGTCCTCTCCTTTGTCTTTAAAAATAGGACGGGCTTTTTATATGAGTCTTAATTTTATGCTCATCACACTTAATTGATCGCCTAGTAGTGAAAATCTGGGTTGGAAATCTGGTTTGCTTTCCTTCCATTTGAGATCTCTGAAGTCATTCTGATTCCCGGCTTTCACTCTGTGACTAATTTTTTCTCTGAAGCCTGTATCTTATGATGATAGGAGTACTTTTCTTTGAACTTTTAATTTCAGCTGGTTTGAAAACCGTTGTCAAAGGTGTAAGGCCATAGAACTGTGATTGGGATTTTAAGGGTGAAATCATATATATTAGTACATGTGTGTAGTTATAAAAACAACCAAAAGCACCTGAAATGTCACAGCTCGGAGACGTCACAAGAGCTCCCCAGAGCCAGGGGTCCCCCATGTAGCCCCTTCATGTGGGTGAAGGACACCCCCTTGGCGTGGCACGCAGTCTGCTGGGCCATCCTCCCACCTCGCGCCCGTGACCAGCGCTGCCTCGCGCTGCTGGCTGGCCTGCGAGTTGTCTCTCTAGACTCAGGCTGGATGTCACTGCTCCTTGCAGAGCCGTCTTCATTCCTGTCAGGCAGAGTGAGCGCTAAGCCCTGCCCGTGTCATCCCACGAGCCTGTGACGCCCGCCGATGCCTCAGGTGTTTGAGGAAGGCCCCTACCTCTCATGCCTTCCTTTTTGTGCTTACGTTCAACATGCGACAGCATTTATCCACGGACATGTCCACGAAGAACAAACTGGATCCAGGAGATTCTCCGTGGTTTCCCGGTGGGAAGCACTATGGAAATGGCATTAAGATTGCAGCTGGGCCCCGCGTTCTGTGTCGATGACTGTGAAGATGACTTGTCTCTGTCCCCAGGGTTGGCTGTCGTAGGTGGATTTCCTGTTACAGGAGAAGAATATCGACTCTCTTCCTGGTATTTGCGGAGGGCCCCAGAGATACTGCCAGAGTAGTGGGGAGTCCTTGGTTGTCATCCAGCTTCTTTTATTTTTTTTTTTAAAGATTTTTATTTATTTATTTGACAGAGGGAGATCACAAGTAGATGGAGAGGCAGGCAGAGAGAGAGAGAGAGAGAGGGAAGCAGGCTCCCCGCTGAGCAGAGAGCCTGATGCGGGACTCGATCCCAGGACCCTGAGATCATGACCTGAGCCGAAGGCAGCGGCTTAACCCACTGAGCCACCCAGGCGCCCCAGCTTCTTTTCTTTTTAAGGACAGGCATTTCATTATTTATTTTTTATGATTTATGATTATTTATTATTTCATGATATGAAATAAGAAAGGACTGTTCTGATCATAGCTTCCTCACCTCATTCCTTTCTTACTCTCTACTACAGGACTCTTTTTGAAGACCTGTTTAACACGCTGTTGGGTATCTGTAGCACCCACACCTGAAGACCCACAGTGACCTCTTGCCATTTTTTCACACACCACAGGACTTCCAGTGACTATTCTCTACTCTGCTTGCCATATGGTTGTCATCTAGCTTCTGAAAGAGCAGACACGTCCTCTCTCTTTCCACGTTTATCCAGGACCTTCCTCGTGTGAGCAAGGGCCGGGAGCTTCAAAGGTGACCTGGTGAGGTGGACAGGCCCACAGTCCAGAACGGCCCACCCACGAATAGAGGCTCCCACAGCCCCGTGTGTCGGTCGGAGAGGCCTGGTGGGTCAGGGGCAGGGGCACAGAGAGGGGGCAGTGAGGTGGCCTCCCTGGGGGAAGGGACTGGCCTTCAGAGTTCAGAGGCCTTGCTGTGATTCGTGTTCGAAACATTCCCTGCAGGATATCATTCATTTTCGAAATTGGTTTTGCAAATCTTTTTAAAGGAAAAATAATCGATCTAAATATTGTCTTTCTGAGATTCCACTTGGATTTTTCTCTGAAATTACTCTATCAAGAGGAGAGTTTCTGCCACCAGCACTCACCTAGCTAGCTTACTTTCTGTCCTTGTCCCTCAAGTCAGAGGTTCTCTGGGGATTATTAATGGTTTTTATGGCCCTTTCAGGACTGATCCTTGTGCGTGGCTGTCAGAAGAGCCCACCCCGTTTGCACACCCGTGCTTTTAGGTGAGGTTTCGCTTTGTTCACACACATCACGGTGTGTTGCATGTTTTCACAACAGTTTCTGAGAGCGGAGCAGGTGGAGAATGTCGAAGACAAAACATTTTGGGCCGAGTTGCAGGGGTGTCGTGGAGAGGAGTGCGCAGCCCCTGGCGGGCTGTAGGAGACGCCTCACGCTCAGATCCTGACTCCTGCTTTGAAGCAGCGGGTGGAGAGGGGCCTCTGCTCGCGCGTGATTTTAAAGGTTTTTTATTTATTTATTTATTTATTTATTTGACACAGAGAGAGAGAGAGAGAGAGAGATCACAAGTAGAGAGGCAGGCAGAGAGAGAAGAGGAAGCAGGCTCCCTGCTGAGCAGAGAGCCCAACGTGGGGCTCGATCCCAGGACCCTGAGATCATGACCTGAGCCGAAGGCAGCGGCTTAACCCACTGAGCCACCCAGGTGCCCTCGCGCGTGATTTTAAATTCTGGGCTGTGGGCCTGGCCGTAGACCCGGGCTAGCTGTCAGCTGCCTTAGCAGCGCCCCGCGCCCGGCCCCCAGGCAGTTCCCGGTGCTGCCACCGCCCGCGCCCCCCCCCCCCCCCCCCCCCCCCCCCCGCCACGGCGGGACTTCCAGAGGAGTCGAAGTGTCGACGTTCATGAGTTCATGTTTATGTTCTCACGTGGCCCTGTCCTGTGTCACTCCTCACCTAGAGAAGTGCCCTGTGGGGGGAGTTCTGACATTATTTTAGGAAGATGAGGTTTGCTAAGCCTTTGTCCTTTTGTGGGTGGCAGGGAAAGCCACTGGCCGCCCGCTGCAGGCCCACTGCTCCCCCTCCCGCCCAGTCCTCCCTGCCTGCCCCGGCATGCACAGGCCGTGGCTCTCGTTCCTGTGGCCCTCCCGTGGGAACCTTCTGAGCCTCTCCTGCAGACCTGCCACAAGCACCAGCTGTAGACCCAAAGCGCCGTGAGGTCAAGGTGCTCCTTCGGCAGCTGCAGACTGTGTTCTCTTCGGGGCGTGGGGAGATTCTTGCTGGTGGCGGTTCCCTGATGGCCCAGCTCTGACCTTTCACTCCCTTCTTGTCTCCGTGACACATGGTCAGCTAGTCTGTGTGAGACGGGAGGTAAGGGTCCCACTCTTTGGGATAACGGCACCTTGGAAAATCCCAGGTGTGATGACCCTTGAGCAGGTGGTGATTACAACGTGCCCGTTTCCTGAGCTCCATCAATGGCTTTAGTTTCAGAATATCCTGTCCCCCAAAGAGCCCCAGAGCTCTTAGTTACAGCCGCCAGAGTCCATGCAAGGTGAGTCGAAAAGGAATTTGTTGAAGGCTCTCTGGGATGACTTAGAGCCAGACTCTGAAGTTACAAGACGCCAAGGGGGCTGAACAGCTGGGACATTGGGAAGCACCTTCTGGTGCCTTCCTCGTGGTGTCCCTGCCATGCGGCTCCCTGTGGAGGGTAGGCTGGCCCTGTTGGATCAGACAGGTGCGTCTGCCTGGAGGAGGGAGGCCACACGCCGGCCCCTTCGTTGTAAGAGTGACTCACAGTTGCTCAGTTTTCTCCCTTAGAAGGTAGTGCCCATAGCATAGGAAGTTGCCAAGATGTCCAGAAGGTGCTGAGCAGGTTACGAGGACCACAGGTAGCAGATGTCTGCTGTGTCCTTTCCCCGCGGGAGCCTCCAAACGGGAGCCTTCTCGGAGTGTCAGCGTGCGGACCTCTGACGGGCCTGTGCCTTTCACCGCTGCCTCATAGCTGCACACGCTGCCACCTGTTCTCTTTGGGGTAGAAGGTTCTTTCCTGTCCCTTTGCATTCTTGCCACGCCTCGTGCAGGCCTTCCTCTTTCACT
The DNA here is from genome assembly GCF_922984935.1 of Meles meles. NCBI lineage: Eukaryota > Metazoa > Chordata > Mammalia > Carnivora > Mustelidae > Meles > Meles meles. The sequence goes on from NC_060083.1 coordinate 62,569,967, forward strand.
GCGGCACCCCCTTCCTGCTGGCGGACTTCCCTTCCTTCCCCTGAGCCATGCTCTGCCCCACAGCGTTCACGAGGTGGGGACCCTCTCCGTGGGCCCGTGATCCGGGTGCACTGGGCCCTCCCCCTGGAGCTGCGGGACCTGTGAGAGCTGCTTGGTCAGCTCTGCCGGCCAGCCAGGACCCGGGACGGGAGCGGAAGGAAGGAGCCCCACTTCGCACCCTTGGACTTCGATGTTGCGAGTGCCGGTTATCAGGGCGGCCCAGGCCCCACGGGGCTGCGTCTCCAGCCTGCGTGGGAGCTCTGAGTCATGTTGTTTGCCGTGGGACTGTCTCTGTGAGCGCGTGTCTCGGGTACCAGACCGCTGGGTGAGCAAGAGTGGGGGAGGAGCCGGTCCCGAACAAACAGCTTCTCCCGCGGTGGTGCTGCCCGTCTTCACTTGCATCGGGAGTGGGAAAGCCGCGACCCAGGATCTCACCAGATGAAAGAAATCTCTAAGCAGCCTTGAAATCAGCTGTTTATTGAAGGAAAATCTCATTCCCGAAAGGAGTTTTCGCAGCAGGGTTTATGTTGTGCGCTAAACCGGGAAGGAGTGCAGGAGAGAGGGTGGGAACCCTTCGCTGTACGCGTGCTGCCACAGGGCCGGGTGTTTGCGATCACAGGGCCGTATTCCGTGAGGCTGGACGCTCGGGACAGAGCACCGGCTTGTCCCCGGGAGCGCGCCGCCGCCTGCATTGCGTTTCCTCTCACGATCCCAGCACGCTCGTTGCCTTGGATACTCGTCTAAGCTGCCGCCAGCCCGGCGAGCCGATTCTCTGCCTTCAGAATGTCATGGAAATCACACACACACACACATGCGCAGGCACGATGCACGAGAGAGATCCTTCACTGTTGTAATAGAATCAGTTGATGGCTTTGCCCTGCTTCTAGAAATGACTTGTTTACGGTGGAGAATTAGAAAATACACAAAAAGGCCAGGTACAAAGGGAAAACCAGGAATCGTCCACACTTTCCTCTCCTCAGAGAGCAAAACCACGTGTGACGTCCTGTTTTTTATTCTGCGTCTTTGCGTGTGCCTGTTTACGCACTTGGAATAATAACAATGTGGATGCCGTTTTGTGCCTTCCTCTTTCCACCCGACTTCTGTTTGGGTGCCTCTGTGCCGCTTAGCAGTCCTTAAAAATACATCTTTTTAACAGCTCTATTGAGATAGAATTCATATACTGTAAAGTTTACCTGTTTACCAGTGGAGGCCACTAACAGACGTGGGTGGCCTGAAAGTATATATTTTTTTAAGATTTATTTATTTTGGGGGGAGGGGCAGAGGGAGAGAGAATCCCAAGCAGACCCCCTGCCGAGCCTGGAGCCCAGTGTGGGGCTCGACCTCAGAACCCTGAGATCATGACCTGAGCCGAGACCCGGAGTTGCACGCCTCACCGACCGAGTCGGCCAGGCGCCCCGGAAAATGCATCTCCAAAGGCCCTGTCACGTTCCATCGTGGAGGAGATGGCATCATTTCGCGTCTGCCGTTGAGTTCTGCCCTGCAAGCCTGCCTGACCCGGGGCTCTAACAGCATTGAAGTTTAGCACATTTGGATTTTACGTTGTTGAATTATTTAGAGTTAATTTGTAAGCGACTGTATCTTCCTGTTCTCTGTGACAAAGTAGTTTTATTTTCACTTTTTAGGTAAGGAGACTGGTAATTACTTGGATTTTCTTTTTAAACTTTAACCCCATATGGTGTTATAAGAAAAGGCATCCCTCCCTCCGCCTACTGGGAGAAGGTGGCTTCTCAGAGGAGGGTGGGGTGTGTCCCTGACGGACGCCCGCACAGACGTCCGGGTTGGCCAAGGTGGCATCAGCGAGACGGCGGTTTCGGGAGGCATCACAGAACGATTCAGTGTAGAGCTCCTGCAAGAAGGGATTTCTCCAGTTTCTTTAAAGCAGTTACGGTCTCTGTAATAAACCTACTTTGTGTGCAACTCTTTAATTAGATTCTTAGGGACCGGAATTGCCCCAGGGCCTGGGACGTAGGAAGTGCGTGCGCACCCAGAGTCCCGGGTGGCTGGGGGCTGGGAGAGGTGAGAAAGGGCGCCGTGGCATGCAGGGTGGAGAGGAGGGCTGGGAACACGACTGTGATTTTCCACGTTGAAAAGTTACCTGTTGTCTCTTCCCTTTTCATTAGCCGCCTTACAGGAGTGAAGGCAGATTTTAAATGCAGGGAACTATAGAGAAAATTTAGCCTCAAAAAAGAGAGCTGAAACCTAAATGAGGCTTCTGGCTGAAGGTAGGGGACGGACTCATAAATTCAGGAGCCTCGCTGGCTCGCTGGCTCCGGCTCCGCGGAAATGAACAAAGGAATATGCAGATGGGGGATCGCCAGGTTCCTGCGGTGGCTGCTGTCGAGATCTGTGCCAGGCTGCAGGGCTGGGTGGAGGATATTCCATTTGAAGTGCTCCTGGCGAGGTTTACTGTTCACGTCTCTCTAGCAGTCTTTGGGAGGGGAGTAAGGAGGCAAACCTGTTTTTCCTTTTTCTCAACTTGACACCCCCCCCACCCCATCCCCGCCCCATGGTGTATCTGCTCTGTTTGCTGTATGTTCTAGTTTCTGACTTCCTTTATAAATTATGCATTTGTGTAGCTTCCACTCTGCTCAAAGTTTTTGCTTGATGCTCTGAATCTTAACGAGCACTGCTGGGAATTGGGTGGCTTTGCCTCAGACAGGCAGGGGGTAGTGGATGATGGGGCAGCCCCCAGCCTTGCTTCCTGTTTCTTTCCCATTACACCTGCTCGTGAGTCAGGTTCACCGTGTGGGGAGCAGAAGGCAGTGACGGGCCGCTTTGACACACTCCTCATCCTGCATGCAGCTCGCGTGTCATGTGTGTAGGCTTCGAATTTGTTGTATTTAGGGTTGACTCTGCTGCTTGATGAGCTGTATCTTTTAAAATACATGTGGTCGGGCGCCTGGTGGCTTAGTGGGTTAAGTGATGGCCTTTGGCTCAGGGCATGATCCTGGAGTCCCGGGATTGAGTCCCGCATCGGGCTCCCTGCCTGCTTCTCCCTCTGACCCTCCTTCTTCTCATGCTCTCTCTCATGCTCTCTCTCAGATAAATAAATAAAATCTTAAAAATAAAATATACGTGGTTTATCAGATCAGTCAAGTAGGAGAAAACAAAGGAATCCCTGTGATTCCGTTTTGAACTCTTTGAATGGTGGCAGGTGAATGTATTTTTAATCAGTGAGGTGCCACGTGCTTGGGGACAGGTCGGGTTGGCGGTCGGTCTGCGGTTCTGAACTCAGAGAGCTCTGAACACTGGCAAGGTGTTCCCCTCTTGTCTTGTGAGAGTTGCATGCGACCTGGTTAACAGTCTGTCCTGCGGGGAATGGGTATCTGTGCATTTCTCTGTGGAGAGTTTAGTGGTTTTGAATATGGAATGTATGCATTTCCTTTTGGGAGTCTTCTATGAGATTTGAGTCATGTACCATATTATCCTTTTGTAAATTTGAAAAACTTTGAATTTTAAAACAGACCCGGTGCCGGAGGACTGTATGACCGGGCGCTGGCCAGGCTTTTCAGGAGGGCCGGCCCCTGCTCCCGGTCTCTCCCACCTCCCAGCCAAGGTACGGTGGAGCCCAGAATCGTAGGGCGGCTTGTTCCGTGCCTGTAGGGCTGCTTGTGGTATGGCTGGAGGGCCCAAGCCTGGACTAGAACACGAGGATTGGAGAAGCCCGCCAGGCCCTGAGAGGTCGTCTGTACCTGCCTCTCGCTTCCAGGGTTAGGCTCTAGTTCAGGAGCGATCGGAACTAACGACATGACGAAGGTCACATTTTCCATGACCACTTAATTTTTATAGCTTCTTGAGATGAAACTCTTTCAAGTTCAGAATTAACCTCGAGGGACATAACTGTCATCTTCAATTACATTGCACTGAAGAAGAAATGTTTTAAAGTCCAAAATGGTTATTTTATATACCATTATGCAGTTTTCGGTACATTAAATTTCATGGCCCTTACGTTCTCTTAATGCTATGACTGTATTATTAAAAAACATTAATCTGGAACTTTTGGAATGAGAAATGAAAATAAAACACCAAAAAGGCACTTTAGAGTCTAGCTAAGAATTTTAAACATTACCGTGTTTGGGATCAGGCCAACACTACTGAGATTTGCAGGGGGCACAAGACGTGTTCAATTGGCTTAAGGATAGTGTTTCCTGCTGGTGGAATTAAATCGGTTCTGCCAGATATGTTCTTCTAATCCGTGTGTCCGAATATTCTTGATCTCTTTTGTTTCCTTAAAAAGTCATCACTTAGGAAGTAGGGTCAGGTGTGTGTTGTATGAGCAAGGACAAGTCCAATTCTCTCCTTCCGTGTCTTCCCCAGTGGAGGGGAGCGGATTTCACAGTCTGAGGGCCATGTTGTCCCGTTGCTCACCTGCAGAGTGGCTGCAGGTACGTCTAGTCACTAACGAAGACTGTGCTTGGTGACTGGCCTGGGGGCATGGGGCCCTTTAGCATCTCGTGGGATGGAAGGGTGATCATTGGGCTTCCATTAATATTTCTGTCTAAGCCCTTAGAGACTTTCTGACATAATAATTTTGTAATTAGATCAGAAATGATTTGACCGAGAATTGTTGTTTAAGCTTTAGGAAGTGCATTTGTAGCGGCTGGAGGAAGGGGATGTGTCTGGAGCCTCGGCTGAGGAGGAAGATGGTGGGACCGTGCCCGGGGCGGGCGGGCGCCGTGCCTGGGACTGGCGGGCGCGGTGCGGATGCCCTACTCGTCCTGCGCCACCTCCCCGACCCCAGGGAGGTTTCGAGGAGAAAGCAGCTTCGCCAAAAAGCAGGTGGAGACATGAGCACCGGGCTCCGGGCCCTTTAGGAAAGGACTACAGTGGCCGGAGGGCTCAGGTCTCTCGGCCCTCTGCCCGTTGGGGGTGAGTGTAGCTAGAGGCGGTTGCTCAGAAATGGTCAGAGGTGACCTAGCCCTGGGCCTGCCCTGAATCCCTGAGGCACAAGTGGGGGGAGCGTGGGGGCTCACTGAGCACGCATTCCCCGAAGCGGGGTGCCCCCTTCCTTCCCAGGGGCCAGGGCTGGCTGGGGCGGCTGCCAGGCCCGCTACTCGGAGGCGCCGACCTGGACCTGAGGCCCCGTGGGGTTGGCGTCCCATCACGTAGCTGCGTGTCGCTCCCTTGGCTGGGCCCAGTGGAGGACCCTGGCAGTTCCGGAGCCTGATCCCCTCGCAGATGGAGGACCCAGTAAGACTACGGACAGCCGCTAAGCTCCGGTGGGGCAGACTATGTTTTTGGAAATGAGACCTGACCTGTAGAGGTGGATGTTTTCTCGGAGCGGGCATCCCTTCCAGCAGGCCCAGGGGTGACGGAGCGAAGCGGCTTGGAGCTCGCTGCGGGGCAAGGGTGACCGCCTCCCGACACTCCCTGGTTCCAGAGCGCAGGACAGACCCCTCACTTGAAAGACGTCGCGGGGCAGCTGTCAGTATGACTCACCACGGCTGTAGGAAGGCCACAGAGAGGTTTCCGCGGGGCTCCCGGTTTGGAGCAGCTTCTGCTCAAAGGCCCAGTTTGCCGTTAAGACGGCAGGTCAGCGGTGCGGGACCATCGATACTGATCACTGAAATATTGGAAAATGACGAAGAAAAGCAGTAGCCATTGCTGTTCTCTGATTGATTTTCTGCCCTTTCTCCTGACCGTGAAGGACCATTTGTGTTTTATGGTTCATAACGAGAAGATTCTGGCCCGTGTCCACAGTGTCTTCCTTTCGGCCGCCTCTGGCAGCAGGCGTGCGGCTCCTTTAGAAAGCGACTTATCACTAAGAAATGCGTATGTTTTAAGACTGAATGCTCTCCCCCCACACACTTGAAATTCTGTTTTGAACATCTTTTCTTTTCTTTTCTTGATGCGATCAAGATTATGCCGGTTCCCTGCTCTCCGAAAACCGTGCGCTCCCATGAAACCTCTCCTGAGCCGAAATGGCAGAAAGCACAGGAACATTCATTCACGTGGGAGAGCATTTTTGAGCATCCCTACACCCCAGAAATGGCCTCTCGGGCTCTCCTGAGACCTTAGGGACACGTCTTGCTAATGCACACAGTAACGGAGGTGAAACCCCGATGCTCTCAGACGCGGCCCAGAGCCCATCTCGGGACGCGAGATGCCGTGCGTGGCCCCCGGGGCAGGTGCACTGCCTCCGCGGCCGCCGGCTGCACAGCCAGCTCCACTCGCCTTTCCGCTTCTTGCCTTTTGCCTTGTCTCGTAAAAGCAAAAACCCCCTTTGGATTTCGGTTGTCGGGAACAGGTGCGTCAGTACTCGCACTCGGAGGTCTTTCGTCGGTGAAAGGCGCCAGCACGAGCTTTGGGAAGGTGGTGATATGTGTGTCTCCTGTCCCCGCCGCATTCTCCGTGAAGACACACTCATGACGTCTCATTAAAACCAGGGCGAAGCTCACCGTTGCCATGTTCTGTAGGTGTTGGCAACCGTATTCTGGAAGTGGTGGGCAGCGCCCACACCTGAAGCAGGTAGAGAGGCACGAGCCGTTGGAAGGGACGAGGCCGACTCATGATTCGTAGCGGTTTCTTTGTCAGCTTACGGGCCCTGTGGAGGGTCACCAAGAAGTAATTACATTTAATGAGGAATTTAATAAGGTGACCAACGGAGGCGTTAGCGCGTATCCCGAGAAACCACGATGGGGAAAACACACGTCTAGAAGCCCACTTGCCCCAAACGTCTGCGACGTGTCCAGGGATAACCCTGAAAGACATGAGCGGGACTTCTTGGTGAAGAAAACTAAGAAAACGGTACTGACAAAAGCAGATTTGAATAAATGGAGAAACACACTGTGTTCCTGTATAGAAATATCGAATATTAGGAGGTTGTCACTTCTTGCCAAAATTAATTTATATGTTTAGTACGATTTTTTTAGGTGTTTTTGAATCAATTTTTGTTCACTTAACATTATAAGAATTTAAGTGTCATTCTGTTAAGAGAATATAGTGGCATGCTTGAACATTCCCTTATCTGCTTAAAATTTAGGTCATTTCTACTTGTTCTTCGTGTAAGAAATGCTGTGAAGAAAATCTTTACACACAGACTTCCCCTTTAATATATTTTTTGGTATTTTTGTCTGACAGATTCTCACAGGTGGAATTCTCGGATCAGAGAAGACAATTTAAGATGCTCAGTGTTACCAATATGCAGTTTAATGCAACTTTAGTCAAAGTCTCTGTGGGATTAAAAAATTGAATAACTAACTGATTAATTTGGGAAGAAAAGGGATGAATATAAACACAGCTAAGTAAAACTTTAAGAAAGATTGTGAGAAAGGAAACCTTCCCTCCCAAGCCTTGTGGAGTGTTGTAAAGAGAACTGAAATCAGTGTGGTGCCAGTACAAGGATGGGACGGCGGGACACATGCGGTTCGCCCGAAGTAGAGTTCGTTTTATCTGGGAATTTATATATGCCACAGGCGTCCTACAAACCTGGGAGTTTGGGGATTATTTTACAGGGGATTGGTGTGACTGGCTGGTGTTTTCAGACACTGTTCCTCCTGTGTGTCATATAGCACAGCAACATCTACATGGCTTGAAGGGTTAAACGTAAAATACGTTAAAACACCCAAGAAATCCACGTTCACCCTCGCTGAGCGGGACGTCCCGGGCCCCGGGCATGTGCTGGGTGTTGGCGTCCATGGGGGTCAGCTCTGGTCTCGGGAGCCCAGGTCCAAGGACCCTGCCAGCAGGAGAGCACGGTGCTGGGTGGCACGGCCCCCACTGGGCTATGGGGACAAGCGTCCTGGAGACATGGCTGTCTGCACAGAGACTGCAGGGAGAGTCTGGGTTGCTGGAGTGGGAGGGCAGGCTTCCAGGTCACACCCCGGCTCATGCCAAGTGGGCAGAGGACGTGGAGCCACTGAGGGTGGGGCCGTGGCAGGAGGGCGGCGTGCTCAGCAGGAATTGGGTTCTCAAGATCTGGGTGCACTGAGCAGTTCAGATGGGGGTGTTGAAGGTTTGGGACGGACAGAGCAGGGCAGAGAGCAGGTGCGTGTGAAGGCATGTGCCTGCTGTATCGTGGAGCCTGCCCTGGGGACGGGGCGGCCGGGGAAGCTGCTGCAGCCCAGAGCTGGCGTGGACTTGGCTGTGGCTGGGAGCAAAGATAGCGAAGGGGACAGGCCCAGGAGGCAGTTAAGAGGCTGGACGAAGCAGGCAGGGTGGGGAGTGAGGGGTGGTCTCTGCTCTTCAAGAACAGGGATCAGGGTGGGGGTCAGGGCTGGTAACCAGCTTGGAGCCCTTGCACCAAGTGACACCCCCTACCACCCTCTGCTGGGATTTATGGATGTATCCTCACCACTGAAAATAGTGATGAGCACCTAGTAGGTGCTCAGTAGACGTTTGAAGGACGAGCTGCAGGTTTCTGGCTTGAGCAGCTGGGGCAGGAGGGCTGACATTCTGCATGCTGGGCCGAGGGCGAAGGAGCAGGTCAGATCTTCAGGAAGCTGCGTCAGATGATAGACCAAGGCTTGGTACGTCCAGAGGTAGGAAATGAATTGGATGGCAAATGCCAGACTAGGGCAATATTCTCAACAAATAATGTGGATGGAGCCGCTCATATGTAAAGAGTACACGAAGTCAATTGGGAATAGTCAGTAGTGCCAGTGCAGTGGTGTAGACACGAGTAGGAAATCCACAAAACAGAAAGTCACAAATCGTGACCACACATTGGGAGAAGTTCCAGTGTTACTAATACCGAAAGAATGCTAAGAGATGAGTATGAGAATTTCTCTCTCCCCAAATCAGAATGACTTAAATAATGAGAGTAGTGTAACCTGGTCAGAGTGTAAGTTTGTGCAAAGTTTTTGCAAAGGACTTTGGCAGAATGTAGCAACTGCTTTCCTGTTTTTCAGTGAAGGAATTCTGTTTCTGGACATGTACTGTAAGGGAGCCTGCGGAGGCCTCTCCCGCTGTGGACCTCTTCCCGCCTGCCCTCGTTGCTCCGAAACCCCTCTAGGAAGGAAGCTACTCGGGCAGGACCTCGGGGGTGGCCGGGGACAGCTGCAGAGGCCCGTGATGGGGGCAGGGCTTCATATGTTCTAGGAGCATCTCTGAGCTGGAAGGGTATGTCAGTGGGATGCATATTGAAATAACTTTGTTTCTGTTGTATTTCCAGATGAAGACGGTCAGTGTGGCCTTGGTTTTATGCCTGAATGTCGGCGTGGACCCTCCCGATGTGGTGAAGACCACCCCCTGTGCACGTTTGGAGTGCTGGATCGGTAGGTGTGGCTCCTTCCTCCTCCGCGGGCTGGGGCGAGGGCCCCTGTGGGCTCTGGGCTGGGGGGGGCTTGCCCGAAACCCCCCCGTCCCCCCGTCCCCTGCTAATTGAGCGCACTGCTGGCCAGCCCTGGTTTTCGTGAATCAGAGAGTTTCATTTCTTTTTGAACTTTTAGAACCTTTAAGGTATGAGTTGTCCTGTACGAAGTGCTTCAGGGAAAATTAGGAAGTAATGATTATTGGATTATAGCATTTTCTCCTTTAAATTTGCACGTGGTAGAAGCTTTGTATACTTTTTTTAAAAACGGAGAGGCTGTTTCGTGTGTGCACTGCAAGGAGACCTGGTTCTCCCCGAGGAAGGCCTGCCCAGTGCTTCCCAGCTTGGTGTCGCGGGAGGGATGAACATTCGGCTGTCACCATTCAGCAGGATGTTTCTTAGTCTGCTGGAAGTTTTTTCATCAAGAATCAATGCCGAGGGACACCTGGGTGGCTCAGTGGGTTAAGCGGCTGCCTTCGGCTCAGGTTATGATCCGCAGGTCCTGGGATTGAGCCCCGCATCGGGCTCCCTGCTCAGCGGGGGGCCTGCTTCTCCTTCCCCCTCTGCCTGCCGTGCTGCCTACTTGTGCTCTCTCTCTATCTCTCTCGGATAAATAAATAAAACCTTAAAAAAAAAAAGGAAGGCCGATTCTTACGAAGTGCTTTCTCAACACCTCTGACATATCACCGGGCTTTCCCGTCTAGTGTTGATGACAAACGAGATCTCGTTTGTGAATGACGCTCATGGAGTCTTGGGTGTTAAGCCAACCTTGAATGCCTGGCGTTATCTTTTTAATATATTGCTGGATTCGATGGCTAATAATTTGTTAAGGAATACTTCCAACTGTGTTTATGAGTGGTATTGGTTTGTGGTTTTCTTTTCTTGCAATGTGTTTGTTCGGTTTCTAAGCAGGACAATGATGCCCTCATTTAAATGCGTTGAGAAGTAGTCCCGTTGTTTGTTTCACGGAAGAGTTTGTAGTGAATTGGGTATTATTTTCTCTCTAAACTTCGGCGCAATTTAACAGTGAAGTGTGGGGTTTTTACTGTTTCTTTTGTGGATCGTTTAGTTCTTGGTGGGACTGGGGACAACAGCACCCTCGCCCCTCCAGCTTTCTCCATCCCTCAGCAAAAGCAGAAATTCCCTTCATCTGCTTTAAAAAACAAAAATTGCAAAGGACATTATTTCCTCTGCTATGTGAAGGCCAGCCCTGTGGGACTTGGATTTAAGGAAAAGACCTCCATTAGAGCCTGTTTTTGCTCACTGGAAGAACCCCCAGAGGGTTTTGCTGGCAGGAAGTGGCGATTGGCTTACTAGAGGTGTGGGAGGAACACTCTATTTTGGATGGGACGGGGTTGAGGGGGCGCGGAAGCCTATATTCTAGTCTGAATTGGAAACGGTATTGTTTTTCTCACTTTGCTTGCCAGTCTCACTGTCTCTGGGGTTTTAGGGTGACCGTCTCTGTCTCACAGCCTCCCCACCTGCAGCCCAGGCCTCTTGTCCCCCACACGCAGTGACAGAGAGCTGCTCCCGTGGCTGATTTCCCCAGAGACCTTCTTGGCTTTCTGCCACATCCCGGTGTCTATGCCGGTGAAATTGACTTCTTATTAGCCGCCACTGACTGTTTCCGCTTCATTTACCCCTTGTGAAAGCTGGATTTTACTACTTGTGTCCTGTTTTCTCCCTCTTGAAGTACTCTTACCTTCGGTTTCTAGAACAATGCTCCTCAACCCGGATCCCAGGGTGTGCTCCCAGAGATGCGTGAATCCTCTGGGATCCTGTGGGTCGAGGTGTCTGGAGATGGAGTGTACCTTCCCGGTGAGGACCCTCGGCTTCCATGCGATTCTCTGGGCTTTTGCTCTCTGCTCCCCTCCAGGAAATCAAAAGAGCCCTCCCTCGTATCTCCCAGTGTCTTCGATGGGTGTTTATGGGACAATGCTCATGAAAATGAAAGGAATTGCTTATTTCCTCCTTGCCTTGAAAAGTCCAGGAAATGAATAAATTAAAAAAAAATTTTTTTTTAATTTGACAGAGATCACAACAAGGCAGAGAGGCAGGCAGAGAGAGAGGGAGGAAGCAGGGTCCCTGTGGAGCGGAGGTGAATAGATTTTTTCTACCATGTTTTTAAAATTACTCTGCCAATTAGCAGTGTAATCTACTCTGTACTAATTGCAGTGGATTTTGAATTCAAAAGGACGTACACCTTTTCTAAGTTCAGAAATTCGCGTTTGCCCTCTATTTCGAAAGTGAATGGTGCTGGCCCTTCTGACCGTGGTCTTGACGGTGTGGGATAGGAGAAGGAAGACTCCTGGACGCTGGATTCGGCACATTTGCGGTGGTGTCTAGCAGTACAGATTTTAGTTTTTATTTTGAAAAAAAACAAAAAAACCCCAAAAAAACCAATCCCAAACTCGCCAGCACAGAGCTAAGGAGCTTTTTCCCTGTTCCGTACGTGCGTCAGCTCCTGCAGTGGCCGTCCACCCCTGTGAGTTACTGTGATTTCCGCAACCGTCACCCCAGCGTGGCCGTCACCACCAGGGGGCACCGGGGCGCCTTCAGGTGTGTCCCTGGTCCCAGGATGCTGTTTGTGGCACAGGGACCTGGCTCAGCGCCACGCGATGCCCTGGGTTTAGTCCCTCCAAACCAGACCAGGTTGTCGGTCTTTCCTTGACGCCCATGACCGTGACACCCAGAGGATCACAGGCTGGGTCTGGCGGAGTGCCCTGTTGTTCCTTTTGTTTCCTGAGGAGTAGCGGAGTGTCACAGGAGAGCTCTGCCTTCCTCCATGGCCTGTGTCGGGTGGCACACAGGACGTTTGTCCTGCTACTGGTGATGCAGCTGACTTGCTTACCACTCGATGAAGCGGTGCTGCTGGAACCCTGCTCTGCGCGCCCCCCTCCCCCTTTGCAAGTCAGACTGGTTTGGAGAAGAGGGCGCAGCTGTGTGGGTGTCCTTGCCTGACGTTGAGCGCGTTCGGCGCGAACTCATGGTTTCCTTTTTCACTCGGTGGGTTATAGTCTGCTGTGCCGTTGCTCGTCACGATGTGCCCAGTTGCCAGGCAGCCCTGTCTCCACTGGCTCGTGTGGCCCTTGTCTCGTGCTGTCGAGTAGTCCTGACTTCCGGCTGCTGCTTTCCGCCCCGTCCGGGCACAGAGCACGCTTCCCAGGAGCCCAGTTCCATATTTAGAAACTGGGATCTGGGTGCTGGTGTCCTCGTGGGAACCAGTGCCTCGTTGCTCCCTCTCTCCCTGATGCGTGTGTGTGCACCCACGTTCACGTCTGTATTTCTGTACTGTGGGTGCAGGTTAAGAACCGTCTCCTTTCCAGCCCGGCAGGACTTTTCCGTGTTTGTATCTCCCTCCTCTGACAGTCTTGATATGGTTTCTCGTGTGAGGCGGCTTCTCCCTGCTGTCTGCACCCCCGTCAGACTCTGGTATCCTGCCGGTCCCCCGCTGGTGTCTGTCCTCCTCCCTGCCAGGTCCCCAGGCCCTCCACGGAGATGCTGCTTCCCAGCTCGTGGATGGGCTCCGAGCCCATCATCCCCGAGCGGCTGCCCGCCCGGCCGCGGCCCCGTGCTCCGGGCTCCCGTAGCAGAGGGGTGACATTTTGAACAAGTGCTGTAGGTTTCGGGCGTGATGAGAGCAGCCGCCGGGCCCGAGAGCTGGGGCCCAGCTGCGGAGATGGTGGGGTTGCATTTAGCAGGGCCGGCGCTTCCGGGTGTTGGGAGCGGAGCTGTTTCCAGCGTCCAGGGGACAGCTAGAAAGGGGACAGCGTCCAGGGGACAGCTAGAGGCGGAAGTGGTCGGGGAAGGGGCCTGGGGAGGTCGCCGGCCCACAACCAGCAGTGCCCAGAGGAAGAGCAGCAGAGCCAGGGCCCTGAGTGTGGGGGGCGAGAGGTGCTGGACCAGGGCTTCAGGCGGTGAAGGCCGTGGAACGGCTCGGCTGGCGCGGTGAGGCCACCTGGGCCCAAGGATGGGTTAGTTCTGCCTTTTTCAGGATGTGAACGTCCAGGTGTGTCATGGCTGGGGAAGGGGTCGCAAGGGAGACCCCCTGCAGGGGCCGAGGCAGCTGTGTCGCGTCAAGGGCGCTCCTGCTGTGAAGGCAGCCGTCCCCACGCGCTGGTCCCTCTCTGGCTTTGTGCCGTCAGACGGAGTCCGAAGGGTTTGCGTCCGTCGGGACCCTCACCTCCCTCCTCTCAGCTGTTCAGCAGGTCCTTGTCCGGCAGCGGCGTGGCGACGGCACCCACCTCTCGGCTGGGGACAGCGGTCACAGGCAGGGCGACGTGGCTCGGTGCCGACCCCCGGCCGTTTGGGAACCGCTTTGCTTCCTGCGGCCGCTTCGCTTCCGCCCCCGTGCGCTGGCTCAGGAGCGAGGGGGTCCGCGTCCTGCGTCCGTGCTGCCCTGCGCCGGCCCGGGGGCGTCTGCTCCGTGGCCCGAGGGCTGTAGCGGACATCTGAGAGCAGAGTGCTGGGCGCTCCTGTCTTAAGCAGACGGTCCCTGTGTCAGGTGACCGCGGAGTCGCCCGCGCTTCCCTGCAGGCCTGTGTGTGTGGGGGCGTCTCTGTGCCGGGGTCGGGGGTTTGCGGGATGACGGCTCTCTGCCCGCAGATGCACACACATCAAAGCACCAGAGACGGTCTGTGCTAGCGGAAGCTGCTCTGAGCTCAGGGCCGTGGTGTGGGTAGCTTGACAAGGGGGCCAGGGGCCGACTCGCCTTCCAGTCTGTTCTGGTGGCCCCAGGTGCGCACGGCCAGCACACACAGGGGAGACTCCGAGCCCGGGCCTGGCCGAGTTCGGGAAGTGGCCCCTTAGGTGTTCCGATGGTGACAGCAGCCGCTGCTGGGACGCACAAGGAGCCGGTTTGCCGCGCCGCTGCCAAGTGCATGGGCTCCCCGGCGGCCTCCCCCGCCGCCCCCTGGCGCAGGGCAGGCTCGGGCGTCCGGAGCCCCGCACGGCTGGCGGTCGACACCTCTTTCCCCACACCGGCCCCTCCACTCTGCCCGATAATAAGATGCTGTTTTATTTCATGGAAGCGACTCTCAGCTGTTGTCAGAGAAGCAGGGAGAGGCTGTTCTGTTTTACGGCCCGGCAGTAGATGCTGCAGCGTGATCCTAAAAAGCCTCGTGCTGAGGAACAGCGCGTACCCGTACCTCTTGGAGACATATCTGTTTGGAAGCGGGTGCGGGTGAGCTGCCTGCGAGCGGGGGCGACTCATGTAGCTCAGAGGGTGTTCATGTGCTCCGTGACGGGAGCGTGTGTCATCAGAGGTGAGAGGGCTGGAGGTGGGCAGGTGCTGGGAAATTCTGGAATCCTAAGGAAAGATTTGGGAGGCATCTGGCTGCATTTTCCCCTTTGTCCTCAGAGGAAAGCCTTTTCTGCCCCCCCCACCCCAATACACGGGGGCACCGAGGGACGCGGTGCAGAGCCACAGAGGCGTGACCGTCCTTGCACGTCCTCGGGTTGCCGGAGCCCTGCCCCGGGCCTCGTCCTCCGATCGTTGCAGCAAACTTGGGGCGGCGTCCCCACAGGTCGGCCACAGGTGTTCGCAGGGGACCTTCCGCGCAGGCACAGAAGGAAGCAGGCGCCGCTCGTTGTTTGCAAGAGCCTGACCGACAGGGCCGGGGCGCGGGGCTGGCGCCACCCTGGGCAGCCCGGGAGCTCAGAAAATGCTGCGGGTGGACGGTTCACGACAGGTCGGGTGGAGAGAGGGGCTTTGCAGGGGAGGCGAGGGCCAAGACCTCGAGGAGGAGAAGGGCCCCGGCTGTGGGGGTGGGGCTCTGGCAGCACAGGCACAGCCCCCCAGCGTCGGCGTCGGGGCACCCGCTGCCGCGCACCTACTGCCGCGGCCTGGTGCCCGCCGGGCCTGACGTGGAGACCCTGTTTTCTCGGTCCGGTCAGGCCGGGGGCATCTCTGAGTCCCCCGGAGGAGGCGTGTGGAACGGCTGGGGGCCTCCCCCCGGATGCAGAGAGCCTTGTGTGAGCCGCGGGGCCTGTACCTTCCAGCCGGCATCCCAGCCGTCCCCTCCGTGGCAGATCCTCCTGGCTCCTGGTGCTGGTGCGGAGATAGACGACGCAGGAACCCCATCTATTTTCTGGCTGTGCAGCCGGTAGCCGGGGGGAGGCCCCTGTCCTGGCACCCACAGGCACCGGGAGGGCCACATCCGGCCACGAGCCAGAACCTCACTGCCGGGGCTCCCTGCTCCGCCCTGCCTCAGCCGGGGGAAGTGCCTCCCTCTCCGTGCCCTCCTAATGGTAAAATCCGTGTGGGCGTTATGGCTGATACGGTTCAGAGCCACAACAAACCACTTCTGATTTCAAAGTGGGCCTTTGCCATGATAATTTTCTCCATCGAAATTAGCTGCTCAAGGTTGCACAGCTAATTAGGGGCAGAGTCCTTGAACGCCAGACGGAGAGATCCGTACTTGATGCAGGACGCAGTGCGAACGCGGTCAGCAAGTCCGCTAGCGCACGTACGAGCGGCAAAGTGTGCCCGCGTGCTCGAGCAGTGAGCGCCGCAGGCTTTTAAGTTTCATTGTCTTAAAGATTTTATTTACTTGAGAGACAGAGAGAGAAAGAGCACGAGCGGGGGAAGGCCAGAGGCAGAGACAAACAGACTCTCGGAGGAGCCAGGAGCCCGGCACAGAGCTGCATCCCAGATCATGACCTGAGCCGACGTCCGACGCTTCGCTGGCCGAACCACGCAGGTGCCCTTAGTTTTGAAGGATGGCGGACGTGTGGGAAGGTGTGCAGATCCCGGTGCGGAGGTGGACAGCTTTTCCCAGGCTGACCCATTACCGGTCGAGCAACAGTCTCAGCGGCGGCCCCCAAGTCCAGCCCCGTCTCTCGGCCCCTCCCAGCCAGCCCTGCCCCTGGCCTGCGCCCCAACAACACGAGTCAGTCGTGCTTACTTTCACATTCTCCGGGTGGCAGCTCACTGCAGGCTTTTCCGGGGAGGCGTGACATCACAGAGGAATTGTTTCACAAGGGCTCACCTGTGCTCATCTTCCGTGAGTAGAGGCGACACCAGGTCGGCAGAGCCCTGCTTGCTGGGCTTCTGCCCTTCTCAGAATCTTCCAGAACCTTAGCCAGGAGGAGGGAGAGTCTCCGTGCCGGCACCAGGTGCGGCGGTAGGGACCAGCACGTCAGTAGTTAGTGGTGTGCACCGGCTCTTCTGAAGAGAGAGAGGAGAGAACGGGGAGACTTTTCAGGTTGGCTGACTGCCAGCATCATGGCCAACCTCTGTGACCTTGACCGAGTCATCTGACCACTTAGAACTTTAGCTTCTCTCTTGTGCCGTGGGGGTGGGCTGGCTGCAGTTCCTGTCAGCCTGAAGTTCTGTGCACCGTGAGACCCAGGGGGCTTAGGCGGAAAAGCTGGCCGGAAGATCGCTGCAAAGCTCAGATTTTACACGAACGCCATTCGTTCCCCACCTGCCAGCCACTTCATTCACTCCGTAGAAGCCCCCGAGGGTGTCAGAGGAGAAGTGTCTGTTGGGACAGTGCTGCAGCTCAGAGCCGACCCTCATCAGACGGACTGGGCCGGGCCATCAGCACCGGGAACTTGGCCTCGTCGATTTCTCTACCTGGCTGACGCACCGTCTCCCTGTCTGCCTTGTCCTGGTTCTTTCCCCTTCCTGATCCCTCTCGTCCCCTGCCCCACTCTCCGTGGTACCCTTGCAGGAACCCATGTGGTTAATTGGCCACAGGGGTTCCCAGTAACGGGCTGATCCCCGCTTAATGAGTGGCCAGTGACTGCGCCGGCCCCTCCCTGGGAAGGCAGGGATTTTCATCCAGATTGGGGAGGGGGTAGGGGTGCTGCTCTCAGGCGCCCGTGACTAGTGAGGGGCCACTGCCCTGGTGGCAGGAGCCCTCCAGCTCTGGCAGATACTCGACATGCCCTCCTTGGGCACGTGGGAGAAGACGGTGTGGGGCTGGAGGGCCTGGGCTTTCCAAGCAGAGAAGTCCAAGGAGAGGGCTGGCTCTGGTCCTTTCCCCCCGACTTGGGGACCGAGGGCAAACCCAGGAGCTGCTGCTGATCACTGTGGTTCCTGGACAGGCCTTTTATCTTTTTACAGAGGAAACCATTTCCTGTCCCTTAAGCGAACCTTCACAGCCATAGCACTGGCCACGCGGATGCCGCACGCAAGTGTGGACAGACGCACACGAGCTCCGTCTGCTCTCCGGGGCTCACGCACGAGGCGCGGCTGCTAGGAATGGTTGCTTGTTCGTTGATGCTGTTTCCTGCTTCCCTTTGCTTTGCTTATGCTCTGCGGTGGCCCTGAATTCATTTTCCAGATTCTGATTTATTCGTCTCTCTGGGCCATCTTGTGATTTCGGTTACCACAGGGTCGATTGAGGTCATTTTAATTCTTTTGAGACCTTAGCGTGGGGTTCCTACCAGCACAAAGGGAGAGGAGGGTGAACTTCTTGAGTTGCGCACGGATTGAAACAGATTTCCCACACTTCCTCCAGGTGAGTTAATTATAGCCCAGTTTTCATTCCGTTCCCCTCAGCAGCCGACGGGCTCTTCCGAAGCTTCTGACTTGGACGGGGCCCGGCGTCCGTGTCGGGAAGTGTCCTCATGACTTTGACGCTCTGGTGCTAAAGGCCCCTCCCAATTCTAAAATCCCGATACTTAGTTTTATAATTCTTTTTTAAAAAATCAAAGTAATATGTGCATACAGCTTTAAAATCACACAGTACTGGGGCGCCTGGGTGGCTCAGTGGGTTAAGCTGCTGCCTTCGGCTCAGGTCATGATCTCAGGGTCCTGGGATCGAGTCCCGCATCTGGCTCTCTGCTCAGCAGGGAGCCTGCTTCCCTCTCTCTCTCTCTGCCTGCCTATCTACTTGTGATCTCTCTCTGCCAAATAAATAAATAAAATCTTAAAAAAAAAAAATCACACAGTACTGAAAAGTATAGGGAGAGAAAACTGCGGCTTGTTCCTGCCTGTCCCAGAGGGGGTGCTCTGATCGGTTCCTTTCTCATCCCGGTGTGTAATTTTCCCCGTGGTTACACATTTGCCAGTTACTTTTATTTGCTAAATTTTTAAAAAAGATTTATTTATTTATTTGACAGACAGAGATCACAAGCAGAGAGGCAGAGAGGCAGGCAGAGAGAGGAGAGGCAGGCAGAGAGAGGAGAGGAAGCAGGCTCCCCACTGAGCAGAGAGCCCGATGTGGGGCTCAATCCCAGGACCCTGAGATCATGACTGGAGCCGAAGGCAGAGGCTTAACCCACGGAGCCCCCCAGGCACCCCATTTGCTGCATGTTTTGTGAACTCACGAGTTCATTGCTTCCGTATATCCCAGTAGACCTGTCAAGTGCCATCAGTAACTATCCCAGTGCTCCATAGCTGTTTGTTTCTAAAACAATACCGCCCTCGCTCCCGTCGTGTCGGCCGGGCTTTTTCTCTGGATCTGGTTCACGGATGTCTTGTGGTTTTTCTCTCTCTCTTTCCCTGGGCCCTTCACTGGCTTCTTTTGTGTTTTATTTCCCAAGAAGAGGAACATGGGCAGAGTTTGTGAGTGTTTGCGGGTCTGAAAAGGCCTGTGTTTTACCCTCCGACGTGAATATCGGGTTTTTGTTCTCATACAAGATGTGAAGGCACGTTCTCTTCGTCCAGCTTTCAGTCTTGCGGGGAAATCCCGACTCTCTCAGTCCTGATCTTTCATGAGCTGATTTTTCTCTAAGGACTTTTTTTGTCTTTGTTTTTAGCAGTTTGATTACGATGTGTCTGGATACAGATTTTCTTGGGTTAATCTTGTTTGTGCTTCCCTGACCTTGAATCTGTAGGTTGATGTCTCTTGCCAGATGTGGGCAGTGGCCAGGCATTCGATCTGCAACTGCTTTTGAGCTCTGCTGTACTTTTCTCATTGTGAGACTATGCTGACGCGAACGTTACTGTCCCTGGTCCCTTGAGGCTCTTCTCTTGGACGTCATTCCCTTTCTACAGAGTGGGGTGGACATTCTCACCACAAGTGGGCTTGGCCCGGGGCTGTCCGGGGAGTGGAGGGAGACGGGAGATTAGCTGAAACCCTCACGTGTGTGGGAGGCAGCATTTGAGAGGGTGACTTTGGGCAAGTTGGGGCAGAATTAGCACTGGCACGTGGGAAACAAGGACAGCGAGGACAGCTCAGGGAAGGTGTAGGCTCGGCACTCTGGGTCGGCACAGACACACAGGCTTATGGATGGATGTCAGCCTTTGGACGCACGTCTGTAGGATCGCGGGATGAAGGGGGCCGCCGAGTGGTGGGTCCTGGTTGCAGGGAGGAAGGGCGTCACGTCGCGGATGCGTCCTGGGCCCGACTGGCTGCTCTTTTCATGGCATGTCCTTTTGGCCTGGAGGAGCAGCTGATGGGCCTTGGGCATTTGGCCGCATTTTCTGGAAAATGAACAAAGCCAGTGGGCATTTTGGGGAAAACAACCGAAGTGTTTGTAGCTGGTGATGAGATTTGAGATCTTGGAGAACAAGATACAGAAGGTCCATGTAGTTAAGTGATCCGTGCTTTCCAGGTGACAGTGATACCACAGAATCATCCGCAGACGGAGGGTCTGTTCCACGTGCACGACAGGCCCGTGGATTTTAATGCCACGGAGTACGGGCTCATCGTTATGGTTTCAGACTCCCCGTTGCAGACAGCCTTAGAGAAGCTACCACGTGTCAGTTTCCTTGTAGCAGCAAAGATAGCAGGACGTCTCAAGAGGCGATTTCAAGCGGCCTTCCCACTCAGGTCTGTGTGAGGCGGGGTCTCCTCCTCCGCGTCGGCCAGAGCCACAGTTCGGGGCAGACGGACGCAGGCACAGATGTTTAAGACCGGGTGTTAAAGACATGGGCAAAAAAGGTAGCACAGTGCTATTCTCGTTAGTTTTTTGTAAAAGTCTGTTTTCATAATAAGTATTTATGTTCAAATGTCATGGGTTTGTTACTACTTTTATATGAATGAATGCAGTTTTTAAAATTTCTCGTCTTGAGTTTGAATAGAGCAAATACCAATAGAGACAACCACTTAAAAGTTGTTTGGGGTTCTTCGGCATTTTGAAGAGTGTAGGGATGTCTGGAGATCACGTAAGTTTGAGAAACGGCTGGTTAGAGTTCCTTGCCCTAGACGCCACTCCTGAAATGGGCGGATAAGCCACAATCACACAGGTGTGTTGACGAAGCGTTCTTGTGGGGAAACCAGCACAGACGGAAGGCACTTAGAACGCATCGCCTTGGTCGTTCTGTCTTCCTCCTGGCCCTCTGCACAAGGGAAGCACCATGCGGCCCTTCCTTGGCCCCTCCTCTGCACAGAGGCCCCCACCAGGCCCGAGGCCCACCCCGCACAGCCTGCCAGGAGCGCAGGAACAAAGCCGCAGGAGGGCAGGGCGACCCCGGGGCTGAGTGACGAGCGCAGGGAGGAGCGGAAACTTCACGAGGCCAGTGAGTCTGACCAAACAGCTTTCCTCTCGAAAGGTGAGCAGGTATGGCATTTTGTCCTGTTTGGGGACATAGCAGTTCTCTACGTCTGGTTAAACACAGAAAACCCCCAGGTGTGTCTTCTTCGGTCCAGGGTGACCCTGAAGTGAGTGACGGAAGAGGAAACCGTGAGCGACAGGCTCAGCCGTGGAGGAAACGAACGGGTAACGGACTTTCTGCTTTTTATTGCTTCTTCAGATCCTCTGTCGATGGGGCCTCAGAAAGCTCTGGAAACCATCGGTGCGAATTTGCAGAAGCAATACGAGAACTGGCAGCCACGGGTAAGTGCTCTTGGTTTGCTCTTTCTTCTTACAGGGAAGCTTCCATTCCTTGGTTTCAAACAGCCTTTGAATCCAAGCGAGAGGTTTTTACGGACCCTCGGCTTGCGTCTCTCGGTGGCTTGACACTCCTCATTGCGCCCTCCCTCCCCAGCTCCGTGGACGCACCCTGTCGTGCGTGAAGGTGGCCAGGCGCTGGCGGGGGCCCTGGGCGGGATCGTCTCTTGCTCTTGGGGCCCGTTTCTCCCTACAGTCTTCTGACACTGAAAAGCATTTCTCGTGTTACTCTTAGATCATGTTTTTTCTCAGGAAACATATTTTCAGTAACTTTCCTGCAACCTCAACTAGTTAGAGGTCTTTCTCCTGTCTTCGATTTTCAAACAGTTGAGAAAAAAGCACTCAGCATTGAAAAGATGACACCTATTATATGCTTGGTCTTTGATTCAAAAGGTAGGGGTCTTTTGGGGAGCCAGCCGCCAATTCCCATGCCTTTTGTTGCGTATATCTGACAGCTCTGTGGTTTTGTTTTTTTAAAGAACAGTGGCAGGTTGCCGATTAAGATCTTAAGTTTTCCTCAGAAACCCCCCAAGACCTGTGTCCTTTAGCCTTGCTCTTTAGCTGGTACAGTTAGTACAATGTACTAATTGCAGCAGCAGATTAGAAATTTGGGGTGCTTATGGAGGTGCTTTCTGTTCCGCTTTGTGTGGCGGGCTGGCTCTGGAGTCCTCTGCAGGGCATGACCACGCGGAACGTGGGTGGTGGTGGCCTTGCTCACGTGGCTCCCAGGAGCCTTTGTGGTCGTTGCCCTTCCTTTTTGAGCATCTGCCTCACGGAGGCAGGTGGCTTAGGGCCCGGTGCACCCTGCGTGCTTGGGCTTCCCCTGTGGGCTGTTCATCCAGGTGATCTGGAATTAGGGAGTCTTTGTACGTTATTTACATCCTACGAGAACAGCCAGAAGTGAATCTGTTGGCGCCTGTCACTGTGTCCGCGGTCATTTCTGTTGCTGCCCATAGTCGTGGGATGACTGAGTGGTGGCAGCCGTGTCCCCTGTGTCTTGGGGGCAGCAGGGTCTAACTTGTGGAGTTAATAACCGTAGACTGCCATTCTTCAGAAGGCAGGTTCTTCATGATGATTTCGATCTATGCCTAAGGGCTTTGCTTTTCCCTCTGTTAGATTTGTTACCTCTTGGGGGTTCTATAAAAACTCAGGAGCCTTGCTCGTGAGGGTATAATGCCTTTGGGGCTTGGAGGAGGAACGGAGAGATATTTCCGTGGTGTATCCCTTTAAAGACCGTTGAGATGCCTCCTGTTGTCAGTAGAAGCTCGCTTCTTTGAGGACTTTGAAGGCCCTCCAGGATCTCAGCGGCACTCTCCAGGGGCTTCCGGGTGCGCGTGTGGTTTGGACAGACTTCCGTCCGCGTGTGACAACACACACAGGTGACGTCTGTTGGAAGACTTGACGTCACTGGCATCTGGAAGGTGGAGAACCAGCAATATTGAAATGTAAAAGAACGCCTTTCTCACTTACCCACATCTCACCATCTCCTGGGTTCGACTTCAGGCTTTGGCTTTTTGCTGGGTTCGTTTATTTAAAGGAGAATGCAGCCAGATAAATTCGGATCTACTACGTTCTTCACAGATCAGGCTCTGCTATTTTAATTACGTCTTCCTTTTAAAGACATATCACATGAGGAGATGTGGTCTTTCAGAATACGGGGTCGATATTTCTAGATATTGCCTGTTTATTCCCGGGGGCGTGATTTACAGTTTCGGGGAGCGCTGGGAGTGGGTTTACTGCTAGCTTTACTATTAGCTCAGCTTGGTAGGCATCAGCTGGTTCGTGCTAGCTGGCAGTAAGTGGAATCTTCGAAAGTCGAATCCATTATTTTTCATCTAAATCTCTGTTTAAGAGTAGATCTCTCCATGGCGTCTGGAGGAGGCATTAGTGTAAGGCTGCATTTACATGTAGGCACGCAATCTCAGATCCAGAAATGACAGTAGACTCAGGATGGGGTTGAGAAGTCACCTTCTTACAGTGGGGGCGGGGGGTGGGGGTGGCCACGCGGGGCCGGTGGCAGCAGAGAGGGCACGGCCCTCCAGATGCATGTTGTTAGTCCGAGACATGTGCTTGAGGTCCGTGGGCTTTGAAGAGCGGATCCGCCAGGGGATGTTTTGAAGGAGAGACGCAGTTCGCAAGGCGGGTCAGGGAGTGTGTTTCTGGATTGTAGGGTGCACTGGTGCGGGGACCTCGTTGGGGCTGGTTTGCAGGCGGGGACCAGAGTGTGCCAGTTGCACCCGGGAAGGGGCCACTCACGTCAGCGGACTGGGCTCTTGAGCCTGCATTCAGGAAGCGGAACCATGGCAATGAGTACGTAGTATTTTCTGCATTCATTTTTAAGTGCGATAAAGACGTTTAAAATTTTGCTGCTTCCACCTTTAGTGGGATGCATATATTCGGAAACGAGCCTAAGGTCCGGGACGCGTCAGGAGGGCTGGCCAGGGCGGCTTGTGGGGCTGTGCCTTGTGCGCTGGGTGGTCCCGACACGTGGTCTGGGGTGAGCGGCTCCTCTGCTCTCTGGAAGCTCCTGTGGGTGACGGGAGAGGGAGGCCGGCCTCGCGTGGCCTCCCAGAGTTTGCACAAGACAGGAGACAGTAAGCAAACTCAGACGTTGGTGTGCACGGTGGCGTGTTCCTAACTGTAAATCAGGGTCCTTTGGAACATTGCAGAGCAAAACACACAGCACTTGACTGCGTTGACGGGGGCCCTCGAGTGCTCTGCGTATGGGAGGCCGAGGAACCACCTGCAGCAAAACAACGGGAGTGTTAGTCAATCTCGAGACCTTTGAGGTAGACACCCCCAGATCTGGTCTCCTCTTCCTCCGTGTCCTGTACTGTGAGGCTCAGAAGGGTGGCGCGGCTGGAAATACGGTCGTGTTCATTAGCGCTGGCGCCTCTGCGTGGCTGTCGGTGGGCCACGTGGGGCGGAGCTGCCCAGTGCCACTCAGGAGGGACAGAGAGCCGGCCATGGGGAACGTGCCTGCCTCGTGCCTCGGAGAGTCGTGCCCTTCCTCATGCGCTCTCCTCCTTTTCTCGCTCCAACCATGCGGGATTAAACGTTTTGGTAAAGGTGATTGGGGTCAAGAAGGAACTCAGAGAAGCCATAGCGATGAGGCTGCCAGACTGTCAGGCCCAGATTTCCTTTCCAGGCCGACTGAACCCTTGTCTAAATAATTTATCAGTTTGCCACCAGTGAAGTATTTCTTTCGATTAAATTTAAGGCTCGGCCTTCCTACCTCGTAGGAACATAAATCTGTGTTCTGCAGGAGATGGAAGGAGGGGTGCCGGCTGGAAGGGGGACAGGCCTCATGCCTGTCCCGGGAAGTCCCATCGGCCGTGTGACTGGGCGGCAGTGGGAATCACGGCGCGGGCCTCCCCAGATGAGAACGCATGCCTCTGAGGCTTTCTCTAGCAAGTCGGGCTTCTGGAGGTTTCGTGTGGGGCATGATGGGCCTGAGCTGATGGGGGGCCACAGTCAAGGGTCTGGTCCTGCTGCCCTGTCCCCGCAGCGCTGCCGACCCGGGAGCCGAGGGAGGTGGGAATGTGTTCCGCTCGCTGAGCAGGCGGAGGAGCTCGCTGAGCCTCCCACTGTCGGCGGCGTCTGAAGTGACCCCCGGCCCCTGACTGAGCGCCTTCCGTCCCAGTCACGTCGCAGCGCTCGTGTCTACGCACCGGGACGGAACGTGCCCTTTGGAGCCTCCCTGGAACGTGCCTCGCTTGTCCTCGGAGCGTCTCCTCTGGGAGGCAGGTTCGTGGGTGTGGCGGGGCCCGCAGGGGCGGGCGTGCTGGGCAGTTCTGAGGCCCCCGTGGGGAGCCTGTGTTCCGTCCCGGCCTCAGCTCCCGTGCTCCCCTGGCCGCTCACGGCCACTGTGCGGCTGGGGAAGGGAGGTCCTTGTGCCCCTTAGACAGACACGTGTTACGCGCTCCCCACCCCGCGGGGTGCACGGGACAGTCTGTGCGGGACAGCAGGGCCCCACCACCTGGTCATCAGCCCGGGGAGATTGTGGTCGCATTTCATCTGAGTGACAAAGAAAGGCCTTTCCTTCGGTTTTGATCGCAGAGCTGCGTGTGTGCCTCGGAGAGCCAGCCTGAGCCGACAGCGCTGCCTGGACCGTTGGGTGTGCGGGGGCGTCGGGGGGTGAGGCCCTGGACAGACTCGTGCACGCGGGGGCGTTCACAGGCGCGTTGGGCAGGCTGCAGGCACAGGCGTTGCTGGCCGACCCCAGCACTTTGGTTTGGGCGGGGTCAGGGGTAGGCGCTGTCCTTGCCCCTTCCCTGGGGTGGGGCTGACGGCGGGACCCCGGTCTCCGGGAGAGAGCGTCCTGCGGCCCCTCGTGCGAGCTGCCGGCCGTTTGTACTGGGAGGTGCTGGGGAAGGGCCCCGTCCAGCCAGGTTGCCGGTCGGGCTTTGTAACCCGCCACGCGGCTGGGTGACTCGTTGCCCGGCCTGCGGTGTCCTTCCTGGGGCTGGTCACGGCGCTTGGGACCTGTTTCGGGGTGGGAGCACTTGCAGAGCCGCGTAGGTGAGGGCCACTGTCCCACCGGACTCCCTTCAGAGTACTGGAGGGAACACTGCACGGGACGGGCGAAGACTCGTGGGTGGGCGGGTTCCAGCTGGCTCCGGGGGTTTCAGAGCTGCGGTGGGTTATCGGGGGGAGGAGCCAGCTCTGCCAGGAGACTCGGTCCCCCCCACCTGAGGAGGTGCTGTGGGTGGATGCGTGAAGCAGGCCAGCGTGGGCTGTTAGTCGTAGTGGCTCCTGTTGGGACGGTCACGCTGTGGCCTCAGGCCCAAACTGACGTTGCGGTGCGGCCAGTGAGAACGGCCCTGAAGGGGGAGCTGTGGTCCCTGACCCACACTGCCGTCCCTCCCTGCCGTCTCCCTCCTTTCCTCCCCAGCCTGGCTTCCTTTGCCGCAGGTCCTCACGCGGGCCTTTATGCACTTGCTTGTGTTTCCGAGACGTGTTGCGAACGAGGACGCACGACCACGGCGGGCGCTGGGGGGCGGCTCGGGTCTGGCGTGAAGCACTTCGCACCAGGGCCCGCTAAGTCTGCGTGACGGTGTCGGCAAAGCCTTCTGGTCCTCTTGGGGTCCACCATTGGGCTTTGGCCGTGACTTCGTGCTTCCCCCGGAGCATGGAGCTCCGTGCCTGTGACGGACACCTCAGTTACGTCTTTGCTGCGTCCTCAAGTGCGTCCCCGCGCTCCAGCTCCAGCCCCTTCTCTCTCACTGCCTGCCCGACAGCTTCTCCACGCACCACGTTGGGGGGAATCCCGATCTGTGCTCCTGTGCGGCCCTGTCCCCTGAACCCCCGTTTCTGCCCAGCTCCTGCTGCTAACCCCGCTTGCCAGCGCATTCCAGCAGCGCTCAGAGGCGGCAGCCCTTGGCCATCGTGCGGCAGCTTCGAGCACCACCGATGAACCGCAGACAGCACACAAGCCCGTTGAGGGCGGCGGAGGAGGTGTTGTAGCTGGTCTGGAGGCGCATGGCTTACAGGGCTAGACCGGCCGTCTGCCACGGTCAGGGCTAGACCCCGGCCGTCTGCCACGGTCAGGGCTAGACCCCGGCCGTCTGCCACGGTCTGAGGGTCGCCCCTCTTTGGGCCGCTGCAGTGTGGTCCCCGTGGTGACTCTGGCCTCTGCAGTCACGGGGCAGCCGGCATGGACATGTGATGGTGCTTCTTGGATCTGGGCCCCCACGGCTGTGAGTGGTGCAGCGCCACACGGATGTGAAGCCAGGGCCGCTGTCGGGACGTGGATTAGTCAGGCGTCCCCGTGCGCCCCTCATGTCCCTGCGACAGAGGTCACTGGCAGCCCCTTGCTCCTTGCCTACTGTGGGCACGGGCGCCTTCCGGGCAGGGAGGGCTGACCGGGATGGGCACGTCCTTGCTGCCATCGTGGGGGGGGGGGGCAGGCGGGGGCGGGTGTCATGGGATCGTGGGAGGAACACGCACTTGTTGACTTGTGTCGCTTCCTAGAAATGGAAGTGGAGCGCTTAGCGTGGAACCGAGGGTTTGTAAACGAGAAAGGAGGCTTAGCGGGGAGAACAGGACAAGGCGCCCTGTGGCTCCTGAGGGGCCCGGTCCTACCCAACCCAGCACCCCTGCTCTGGGCCCTCCTCCTGCTCACCTCTGCACACAGACTCGCTGGCAGTATCGTGTTTTTACAGAGAAATCGGGCTTAACTCTGTCCTGAACAAGCCTGTCAAGGCTCCGGTCTGTCGTCTCACCATCTCTTTTACGAGAGAGCCATCTCCGGGTGTGACAACTTGTGAACGAGGACGGGGCGCTGCCTCTCTGCGCTCTAACCCTGCCGCTCAGACGGCTGACGGCGCCGCTTTCCTGTGCCGCGCCGGCTTCCTGAGTTACCCGGGAGCCCCCGGCACCGAGCGATGCGGGCCCCGCTCCGGAGGGCGTGCTGGGGGCGGGGAGGTGAGGACGTTGAGGAAGTGTCGGCTCCGGGAGGGGAGACGCTACGGAGCCTGCGGCGGTGGGGTGCAGAGTCTGGGGGCGGCCGCGACGAGCCCACCGTATGCTCGCCATATGTGCCTGGGAGGGTTGTCAGATCCGGCTCCAGCCAGATGAGAGCGTCTGATCCGGGGGGTAGTCGCAGACTGGAGGGGAGTGGCCACTTCTGCTCGCTTGACTTCGTTCCATCGGGAAACCAGATGGCGCCACGGTGGTCGTGAATCGGCGTTCACGAGGGCTGCTGGGTACCCGTCTCTTAAATGTCACGGAGTTGCTGGCTGGTGTGCTGCGGCAGGGAGCTTTGAGACGGGACGGAGCTCGCAGCGCGCAGGATGGAGCCGTCGCACACGGTGTGGCCGCCCGCCCGCTCAGCGTCAGGTTCGCTGCTCCCGCGCTGTGGCCCCTCCGGCGGCGGGACAACTTCCCTGGACGGACACAGCACATTTTGACGGACACTTGCGCTGTTGCTGCCCCTCGGCTCTTGCGAGTGAGCGTCTGCGGGACGCGTGCTTTCAGCTCTTCCTGGCGTCTCCCGGGGT
Source organism: Meles meles (assembly GCF_922984935.1). Taxonomy (NCBI): domain Eukaryota; kingdom Metazoa; phylum Chordata; class Mammalia; order Carnivora; family Mustelidae; genus Meles; species Meles meles. The sequence continues at coordinate 62,598,065 of NC_060083.1, forward strand.
CGTGGGTGACTCCGCGTGGACCTTTCTGGGGCACTGCCGTAGCGGCCGCACCATTTTCCGTTCGGGCGGTGGGCGAGAGCTGTTTCTCCTGGTCCTCACCAACACTTGTCATTTCTGTGTGTTTTGTTTTAAAACTGTTACTGGGAAACTTGGGTGGCTGTGTTGGTTGCGTGTCTGCTTTCATCTTGGGTCACGATCCCGGGGTCCTGGGATCGAGTCCCGCATCGTGCTCCCCGCTGGAGCCTGCTTCTCCCTCTCCCACTGCACCTCCCTCATGCTCTCTCTCTCTCACCCACTCACATACTCCCTCTCTTAAATAAATAAAATCTTTTAAAAAACAACACTAGTACTACAGTGGCCGTCCTGGTGGGTGTGAAGAGGCGTCTCTTTCTGGTTTGGACCTGCATTTCCCTAGTAACTAGGATGGTGAGCACCTTTCACGTGCTTATCGGCCGTTTACTTGCACAGCTTCTTTGGCAACATTCCGTTCTCCAATTGGGTTACTTGTCTTCTGTTGAGTTGTGAGAGGTCACACGGAGATTTTTAAACTGACTGAGCCGAGTTTTTGTTGGGAGAACTAACGTCCTCTTCAGGTAACGTGCGTGTTTTGTGCCGACAGCCTCATCGCAGCGTTCTGAGGCCTAAAATAGTCTCTGGCCTGTTCAATTTGTCCCACTTAGAAGACGTTTAATTGAGAGGTTCTAGGACTACGAGAGCACACGGCCTGTAATTAGCTATTTTAGCATGTGTTCTGCATGGTTCGCCAGGCGTCTGGGCTCAAAAAGCGGTGGTCGCTCAGCTGGGTTGCATGGTATGGAGACACTCCTGTCAAGGTCAGTGGGGTGGAGTGGTGGGTGGTGACCTCTGTGGGCTGGGGGCCAGCAGCCGTCAGGGCACTTCCGAGCTAGTGGCTGGTCACGACGTGCTGTGCCCCTCGGTCTCTCGTCTCCTTCCGCTTTACTAATCCTGCGGACATCCCTGGATCGCTCGGTCCCCCGTGACTGGATTTTCTTCTCTGACGTATTTGTCTATTGGACACGTTTGCTGATTGCCTGCTTGCGGGAGGCCCCGCCTGGGTGCAGGGTCCCAGCACGACCCCGACGCTGCCCCGCCCCACGGGGCTCGCACTCTGGTGGTTGTCCCCCTGCGTCCTGTCGCGGGCATGGTTTGTGAGACGTGAGCCCCTGGTTCTAACCTCACCTTGTGACCGCTCCCCTCGACGGCTTCCGCCTCCGCGCTCTGCCAGCTGCTTGTTTCGGATCTTCAAGACTCATTTTCCCCCAGGACAGTGTTCACCGTTCTCTAGGGGCCAGGCTGTGGGCTGGAAAGGCACGTACTACCCCCGGGGAGAGACCAGAGGACATGCAGAGGAGAGAGTAAGGCCCCCAGACCCCGTGCCTTGAGCACCCCGGGCTCCCTCGGCCTGTGGTCCATTCTGCCGCTGACCCCACATAGGCCGTGTGGCTGCCCCCCAACTCCATCTCACTGCAATGAAGGGAGCCCCCAGAAAGCTGGGGGGTGCCTGGGGGCCACTGACTCCTGCACGAGGGGCATACCCTGAGTTTGACGCAGGCAGGACAACCCCTTCCGAGGCCGTGAGCCCGGTGCAGGCCGCGAGGGCCCTTTATGTCCCCGTAAGGAGGTGTGCTGGCCTGCGGCGGATTCTAACCTGCCTTTCCCAGCGGTTCCCAGCAAAGAGAGACTGATGCGTGCAGCGTACCTCGTGTTTGTTTAGGTATTTTGCATGGTCCTGCGTTCACGGGCGGGTCTGTGGATGGATCCCACAGAGAGACTGGAGGTTCCCACCCTGTATGCGGCTGTGACCCGGGGCCCGACGACAGAGGGCTGATTTGGCATGGGACTGGGAGGATCATACAGGGCTCCTGTTGGGGACAGGGGGGTGTCTCTCGTGTAAGAGCTGCAGGTAGGGCAGGTTCCTTGATGGATTTTTAGTTCTAACTTTTGTTTTTATAAAGAGAGTTTTAGCCAAATTTGAGTAAAATCCAGGGAGAGAACCCAGACGGTTGAGAAGTACCTCAGGCTTTGAGGAAATTGAAAGAGTCATGAAGGACGCTTCGTGAAACTTTGAGAATAAATGGGGGAACAGGTGGTGGGTAATAGGGAGGGCACGTATTGCATGGAGCACTGGGTGTTGTGCAAAAACAATGAATACTGTTACGCTGAAAGAAATAAATAAATTAAATTAAAAAAAAAAAAGAGAATAAATGGGGAAACCTGAACTGGGTGCAGAATTTTCTAGGAGAGTTAAATGACCATGACTGACTTCAGAAAAGATAGAAAATCTGTAAACGTGGGAGAAACTGAGAATGTTACCGAAGGGTCTGCCCTGAGTCCTCTCGGGCACAGGTGCGGACCCCTCGGGGGACTGGACGCACAGCTTATGCTGGGGGCGCTAGCTGTGGCCTCCAGTCAGAGGGGACAGTGGTTTTGTTGTGATTTGGATGTCTTCATCCGAGTGTCAGTCGTCACGATCAGTGCATGACCGGGGCTAAGTGAACACCGACTCACTGACAGAGAGGGCTGCAGGTAGTGGACGAGATCATGAGTTCTGCTGCCCTCTGCTCAGGATGGTGATGGTCTGGATGGTGGGGTCTGCACGGGATGCCCCACTGTCCTGGCGCCGTGTCTCTCGCAGGAGCACAGGGAACTTGGGAGCAGAGCAGTCTGGGGCAGTCAAATATGGCCCAGGGTTTTCTAGGCCTTGATAACCGTAAAGAAGTCCCTTTGTTTACAAGCACTGTCCTTCAGCATTCGCCTGGCAGCTGGGGGACCTGTGTTCACTCCACCGAATACTTGTGACCTTGGCTGAGTCTCCAGAATTTATTTCAGCTTTGACACGCTCTGTTTCTGAAAGGGTTAATCCTCATCCGCTTCACCTGGCAGGAAAGTCTGTGTTATCAAGGACAGCCAGATTACCTTCTTGAAGGTGAGCATTTTGGACAACGTTGGGCCTCATGTCCCCAAAATACAGGCTTCAGGAGATGGGCTCATTCAGGGTCTCTCCATGTTTTCGTGCTTGTGAAAATCAGAAGCACCTTCTTTTCACAGCTCCGCTGCGCCTCGTTTTAATACGACTGTGTTTCTGTTTGCTCAGCTGATGGGAGTTCTTCACTGTTGACGTTGAGGGGGACAAGGAGCAGGGGACTGGGGCTTGTGGGACTCTGCAGACCCTGGATGGTTGTACAGGGGCTTCAGCCAGTGGCTCACTCGGGACGGGGGCTCCAAGGAAGAGCAGGTCTCAGCTTTGCTGAGTGGATGTCGGCTCCCAGCAGGGAAGGCTGTCTGGGAGGGGAGGGCCATTTTCCGGGTCTTGGGGCTGCATCTTTTAGCCCTTGGCTCATGTCTGTCTGTTGCATCTGGCTTTGATCACCAGATGACCTGCTGATTTGCCTTCGAGTCCCCAGAGCACTCAGCAGGGGCTCGGACGAATGCACAGGGGATGGGAAGGCTCTTTATTTCCCGGGTGGCCTGAGCCGCTCTGCTCGGCTCATCTGGGGTGCAGCCGGGACTGCAGATGGCAAAGGAGGCCCTGCGCTCGGGTGGGGGTGGGCTCTGGAGGCCGACCCATCCACCTACGGGCCGCAGGGGTCCTTGTCCTTCCGTGGGAGTATGTCCGTTTCCTTTCGTGCGACGGTGGGCACACCTGGGTGTGCGTCTGGCCTCCTCTTTTTTACTTTGGTCTCATCTGCTCTTTATTGCCTTCTCCCTTGACTTCCTTTGCATTACTCAGGCTTCAGAACATTGCTCCCTTCCCCTTCTCTTCGGGACGCACCAAGGAACACACGCTGGGTGTGGGTGTCGGGAGCCCCCAGAGCAGCTGTGTGCCCATCCGCGCCGTCCTTCTGCCAGGGCCACAGGGCGGGGCCCCAGCTCTCTCTGCGTCTCCCGGCCCCAACCCATGCGGCTGCCTGCGAGGTGGGTCCCGTGTGACTTGTGCCACGAGGAGTACTGCCGTTGTTCGGGGCGGCCGGTGTGCGCAGGTGGAGCCATTTACCCCTGCTTCGGGCACTGTTTCCGCTTCCTGCATCTCTGTCTTTTCCGGGGTCATTGTCCTTCAACCTGGAATGTTTAAAATATTTTGTTGTGAATCTGCTGACAACACGTGCATTTAGTTTTTGTTTATCCGAAAATGTTTTTTGGGGGGGGGTTGGTGGGAAGGGGCCTCGGGAGAGGGAGAGCTACAATCCCAAGCAGACACCCCGCGGAGCCTGGAGCCCAGTGCGGGGCTCAGTCCCCCGACCTTGAGATGGTGACCGGAGCAGAAATCAAGAGTCGGACGGCCGACTGACGGAGCCGTGCGGGTGCCCTGGAAATGTTGTTACTTTACCTCTGTCCCACTCTGAAGGGCAGCTTTGCTGGGTGCCGACTCCATAGCGATCTCCTTCCCGCTCAGAGGAGTTGAAGTCGCTCCTGCCTCTCCAGGCTCCCATGTTCTGCTCAACAGCTGGCCGAGCGTCTCACCCCTCTGGCTGCTCGCGGCCTTTCTCACCGAGTACCGGGAGCTCGTAGGTGTGGCTCCGGGTGCTCGTTGTGGGGGGGCTCCTTAGGTGTGGCTCTGGGTGCTCATTGTGGGGGGCTCCTTAGGTGTGGCTCTGGGTGCTCGTTGTGGGGGGCTCCTTCGCGGTGGGCCGCGGGCCGCCGTCAGTACCCTGCAGACTGGCCTGCGTGCCGCCTCCGCCCCGGGAGCTCTGCTGGGTGCGTCCGACCCTTCGTCCCGTCCCCAGCGCATCTTTCTCTCTGTTCAGTGTTTTTCTTCCGCGCTTTTGTCCGGGCGTCTTCTCCTGACCACGTTACAGTCCCAGACGCTCTTCTGTTCTGGCGTCCGGTGTCCTGTTCAGCCAACCGCCAGCTTTTGTGTGTTCCGTTGTATTTCTCTAGTCCATGATCTCCATTCGGCTCTCCGTGAATTCCTGATCTCTGGGGAAACCTCGCACTTGTTACTCGCTGTCTTGAACACATCGGCCATCCGTGCTCAGACGCCCTTTCTTTTCATGGGAACGTCTCCGGGATCGGGAGGCGTGTTTCCTACAGTGCCGACTTTGGCCTGCGTGCGCCGAGTGTCAGTGCTGGCGTGGCTGGACGTGGTCTGTGTTTCAGCCAGCGAGCAGAGGGGGCTCAGTCCTACTGGGGAAGGCCTGCGGATAGGGGTCTGGACCTGGCAGAAGCCCCAGAGACCACCACGGAGATGGTGCGCCACCCACACTCCTGGCCCACGGTGAGGCTGAGCGAAAATGTGGACTTGACTCAGAGCGGACCGCCAGGCGCGTGCGAGAGGTGTGTGGGGCCCCTGAGCCAGAGTGTGCGGCGCGAGCATCTTGTCTGGCTAAGCTGACTGTAGCTCTGGTCCCAGGTTTCAGGTAATAATTCTGGCTGGTGACAAAGCACCGTGTCAGAGCTAAATGGTCGGTGTTTCGTTTCATCTCCTCAGTGACACATGCAGCAATGACACGTCGTACGATGTTTGGCATCTTGAATTTATGAAAACAAAACAAAACACCATCTATTTTATACAGATCGTAGCCATACGTTTTGAGGAGCGGAGCTGGTGACGGAGTAGGGCTCCGTGGAGTTTGAGAATGCAGAGAAGCCCGCTCCACCCTGGGGGCTCTTCCCCTCCCCGTCTTCCTGTTGGCTTTGTATTCTGCTCTCCCTCAGCAAAGGATGTGCAGGGATCCTGCATGTGTGGCTATGGAGGTGGTGACCGACCCATAGTCACCACCTTCCTGGTAGGTGACAGGAGATCCGAGTTAGTGTCCTCTCGCCCAGAAATCCTGGATGCAGCCAGCCCCTCAAGCAGCGCTCCCCAGACCATCTCTGATGCCCCCCTCTCTTCCACGGGCAGGGGTGGAGGGGACAGAGGGGAGGCTCGAGGCCAGTCGTGGTTGGGTGTGGCCGACCCGGTGTAGGTTAAGTGTCGGGGTGATGGGAATTGAGTTGTCAGAGTCAGTATTGATCCCGGGGCCTTCGGCGAAACAGACGGGGAGGGACAGACAGACACGAGGGAGGATAGGGCGCGCACGCAAGGTTGCATCTCGGGCGTGGGGTTGGACCTGAGTGGAGCCCCAGACTGGCCTGCTCCTGGCCCAGTGCTCCGACGCCGCTCTTCACACTCCGCGCTGGGGCTCTGCTGGGGCTGATGCTGAGTTGCTCCACCAGCCTGGGGAGAGCCGGCTCTTTGCAGCCACAGCCATGGCGCGCTTTCCCGTTGCAGCGGGGCTCGGGAGACCTGACGCATCCCTTAAGGTTCTGACGGGTTTCCAGTTTCCGTCGCTGTTGGGAAAGAGGACTTTCCCCAAGCGTCTCTCATGCGTTTGTCGAATGGTACGTGAGAATGCCGTTTCCTGCCGCGCGCCCCCTGTCACGCTGCCACCAGGCCCTGTGCTCTATGGCCCTGACGCGGGCTGTGACGGTGCTGTGGCGGCCTCGGGGTGCCGGGCCCAGCGCTCTGCGTCCCCGGAGACTCCGCGCCCACACGGCTGGGCTGCCGGGATCCAGTCAGAACCCCTGAGTCGCGGGTGTTCGGGAAGGTCCGCGCTGGTTCTGGTTTTGTAGATCTCACGTCTCTTCGGGTCTCTGGAATTTAGAACATCCCTTTCCCGCGTGCCATCCTGCAGACGCCTCTTGCAGCGGTCAGCGGACACCACGTGGAGAAGGGAGCGTGCTGTCAGCTCTGAAGGCAGTGTCTGGGTGAGCCCTGAGAGCCGCCTGCGCCCCTGGGGCCAGAGGTCACCAGTCCCCGGGAAGGACAGACTCCCCGCCCAGGCGGCCACCAGCGGCAGGCCTGGTCCTGACGTTTGTGCAGAGGGTCACGGGCTGGGACACCTGCTCCCACGTGACACGGTTTCTGGGACACGGCCGTCTCGCTGCGTGTGTCAGTTGCTCGTCCCCGTCTGCGACCAGGAGCAGGTCGCGATGTGGCCGCACCACGATTTCTGGGTTCCTTCGCCTGCGGGGTTGCGTCTGGCTGATTCCAGCAGTCGGCTGTTATGAAGAAGGGTGCTGTGGATGTCGGTGTGAAAATCCTCGTGTGGGCGTGTGTGTTCCTTTCTCTCGAGGACCCAGGAAGGGGACTGCAGGTCGTGGGGCGGCTGTCTGTTTTCTGTTGCGTTTTGCAAGCAGCTCTAACTTGGAAGGAGACAAAAGTCCTGTTTGTCTCTGCAGAGCCGGCGGTCTGCAGAGAAGTCTCGTTCACAGTTGTCTCCACGGGCCCTGGAGACGCACAGGCACATAGGCAGGAGCCGGGGGGCGGCCGGCTGTCTTTGCAGGAACCCTTAGGCTGGGCACTGGACGTCCTTTTCCTCTCCAGTGGTACCCACTCCCCCGCAGTGGGGAGGAGGAGGCCATGTGGGCTTATAAATATGGCACGGTTTAGGAAATAACAGTAATTGCTTTGACCCACTGCTGGGCTGGAAAAGAGAAGGTGACCCCTTCGGAGGCCCCCTGCAGGGGGGACTCTGTGGACTGGGCTGTGGGCCTTCCCTTAGCGTTCTCCAGGCTGGACTACAGCACGGCACGGCCAGCAGACCCCGAGCACACCACGGTCCGCCAGCCCTCCCTGCCGCCGGTGCTCCTGCACGCAGCGCTGTTCCCGAGCTTTGTCCTGGCTGCTTGGGTTCTCAGGACCCCTCTGCTCCTTACAGGTTTTTGCCTCCACAAACAACCCTTCCAAGAGAACTGGCCCTCCCCTCCCTTCCCTCCCTTCCTTTCCACTCCTGTTCTCTCCCCTCCCCTCCCCTTCCTTCCCCTTCTTTTCTCTTTTGCCCTCCCTTCTCTCCTCCCCTGCTCTCCTTCCCTCCCTTCCTTCTCCTCCCCTCTACTCTCTTCTTCTGCCCTTTCCTCTCCCCTCCCTTCTTTTCCCTCCCTCCCTCCCCCCTCCCCTTCCTCCCTTCCTCTCCCTTCCTTCCCCTTACGCTTCCTTTTCCTCCTCTCCCTTCCTCTTCTCTTAGCCTGTCCTTCCCTCCTCCCTTCCCTTTACCGTCCCCTTCCTTCCCCGGCCTCTCTTCTTCTGCCCTCCCTTCTCCCCTCCCGTCCCCTCTCCTCCCTTCCCTCTCCTCTTCTCCCCTACCCTGTCCTTCTCTTCTTCCCTTTCCCCAGCCCTCTGCCCCATCTCTCCCTGCTCCCCTCCCCGCTGGTCTCCTAAGGAGCACTTCGTGGCACTCAGAGTCCTTGGCCGCAGCTGCCAGGGAGGCGTTGGTCAGTGAAGAGATGAGACCGTGAGGAAGGAAAGGGGCTCACGTCCCAGGAGTCGCGCCTCTTCTGTGCCGCGCGGTTAGAAGAGGAACATGTATAATCACGTGGGCTGTTAACGGCAAAGTGCCCCAGATAAATTTATAGTGTTCATTTGCGTCAGAAAGACTGGAAATTTTCTTACAGGGAGAAGTGTGGTTTTATAAGTTTTATGTCCAGAATATTGATACAGTTTTAATCTGCATTATTCCTCAAAAGGAATCAGAAAAGTTTTGTCTTTTTTTCGGTGTTACGGAAACCCTCTAGATTTTGTCTCTTTCTTTTTTTTATTTCTTTGTAGTATTCCTCTTTTCTTCCCTCATTTTTCTCTGCCAATTAAAGTCCTTGAAAGGAAATCTCTGAGGTACCATTGCCGTTGCTGAGCAGGGGTGCTCGGACTGGGGCCTGCATTTCCCTGGGATTCCTCCTCGTGGTCCTAATTAGCCCAGCCCGGCTGCTCCGCGTCAAAGACTTCCCGTTCTCGGAGCAGCCGTGAGACGCGCAAGCTAATTGGAGACACTGCCTAGTTACTGGGCTGCGTCCCGACCACGGTCCTGAGAAATTTCCCCTTAAAAGTGATGTATCAGGGTGCCTGGGTGGCTCAGTGGGTTAAAGCCTCTGCCTTCGGCTCAGGTCATGATCTCAGGGTCCTGGGATCGAGCCCCGCATCAGGCTCTCTGCTCAGCGGGAAGCCTGCTTCCTCTTCTCTCTCTGTCTGCCTCTCTGTCTACTTGTGATCTCTGTCTGTCAAATAAATATATAAAATGTTAAAAAAAAAAAAAGTGGTGTATCAGACCCTCGAGGAGGATCTTTGTAGGACTGGGGAAGCCTCACTTCTCCGCCGGCCCCCAGACCACTCCTGGTCTTTCCCGCCAGTCTCTGTCCGTGAATTCTGCGTCTGTTGTGATCTCGTGACCGTCATTCACGGATTTGCAGGATGGGGGGAGGAGGAGGACAGGCTTTTTATTTTCAGTGATTCTCTCCAGAGAACCATGTTTTCTGCCTCTTTCAATATGAAATACTTGGTATTACCTAAAAATTAACTTTCTTCAAATTTGGCTCTCAAAAATAAATGACTTTGACTATTCCCCTCTCTTCCTGGTATGAAATTGAGACGACTCTATTCCGTCCTGTCGTCTGGTGAAGACATAAGCGATGGAGGGAGGGAGGAAGAGGTCCTAGGACAGGCGGCTGGTGTCTTCAGGGCAAACGTGAGGCTTATTCAGTTCGTAGGGAGCGGAAGTGAGACGGCCGGCCCCGGGAAAGGCAGGAGCATGACTCATGCCGACTTGATTCTGCGCAACAAGATATTGAGTGTTTGCCATTTGCGGGGCACTTTGCTTGTTGCTGTGGTTGTGAAAATAAGATGCTTCCTCCTGGCAAGGAACGGCAAGCCTTGTAGGGAAAGTAGACAGTAATTCATTGATCGGTTCATGCATTTAGCAGCGGCGTGTGTCGGGATCACACGACTCTCAGACTCTAAGCGAAACCAGATACGGTTCCTGCCGCTGTGCGTCATGGAGTCTAGCGGGGCAGACATACAGAAGCCACGCGGTCGTAGCAAGGGGGCATGACGGCAGCCCGAGAGAAGGCCCCGAAATGTAGGATCCAGTCCCTGAACAGGGTGGCGGGCGTCCTCCCTGGAAGTTGTGTGGAATCCTGTTGTGTTCCTGACCGGAGGCTTGCTGGCCAGCGTGCTCCCCGCCTGTCCCCAAGGAGGCGTTAGAGCTGTTCCAGCAACTCCCCGCCATCGTGTGCTCAGAGAGGGGGTGGGGTCGCTGCCACTCGCCGGCGCAGGCTGCGTGCTTAGGGCACTGTCGAACAAGGACGTGGACGTTCACGGTAGCCTGGACGCTCGGAGTGCTCACCCCACTCACCTTTCCCAGGCTGCCTCCCCAGGCACCGGCCGACCTCTCCAGTCTGTGTTGCTGTCCCGCCTCTGGGGCCACTGCAGGGCGAGGAGCTTCTCGTCTTCCGGCAGCTGAGGGAAGCAGAGGCCCATGGTGTCGGCGCGTGTGGCGGGGCTGCACGTGGCTGGGCCGCTGCGGTGCTTGGGACGCTCCCTCCCAGCCCCAGGCCCACTTGTGTCCCCGGAGCCGGCCTCGACCCTTGCGGAGGCAGCATCGATACTGGAAGAACAGCAGATGCCCTGCCCCTGTGTGCGCCCTTTCCCAGGCCTTTGTCTCCTTGCTGCTCTGCCGCGGTGCGTGGAGGCCGCGGCCGGGGGGGGCGTTCACGCTCGCAGTCTGAGCACATGCTGTGGGGGTCTGTGCCGCGTGTGCCCGCAGCTGAGGGTGAGCGTCCCCTGTGCCCTTCGTCCGCTGTCCCCCTTGTCTGCTGGGGCCAGGACGGCAGGGCGTTGGCCACCTAGGGACAGGGTTTCACGGGGCGGGTACAGGGCTCCTCTATCTGTTCTGTCCTCATTACAGTTTGACACAAGGTCACAGTGACCAGGAGAGTCTCGGTGGGCCGGGGAGATGGTTGCCACCACGTACCATGGCTCAGTCAGTGGCTGGTTCGATTCCCACCGGTGGCCCCATGTTCCGAAACAAGGGGCTTCCTGTGACACTGGGGCATGTATGCCTGGGCCAGAGCGACTTCAGCTGGGAGCCCGGAGCCGAGTGCCCGCGTGCGGGATGGAAGCACGAGGCAGAAACCCCTGGTCATCCGCTGGGGCTGTGGGCAGACGCAGCTCTCCGGCACCAAGCGAGAGCGGGAGAGGCGGGGGCCACGCCACGGGCTGTCAGGACAGGGGCCCGCAGGGCGGGCTGGCTGCTCGGCGGCAGCCCGTATATGCCGGGCTCTTCCCAACCCCGCTTCCCTTGTCACTCGCCCCTGTGAAGTGCAGGGGCGAATTTCTGTCATTTTGGAAGCGTGAGGACCCGTTCCTGACAACGCAGGGTTCGCAGAGCAGACAGTTTTTGTGGGAAGGTCTGGAGAGGAGGCGGCGGCGGCTCTGTGGGCTCCAAGGAAGGGGTTTGACCAGGGGGTGGTTTCCTCCTGTGACCCCACCGCACAGGCTCGTGCCAGACAGTGCCCGCGGGGGCGTCGTGGCCCTCGCTGCCGGGGATGGAGCTCACGGGGCAGCGCTGTGGAGACGAGCCTCACGCCCGTCCCCTTGACCCTCCTGGTGCGTCGTCGGCGTGGCGAGGGTCGCCTGCTTACGTTTGAAAGGCGTCGTACCCTTCCTCGTCTGTTCTGAAAGAGAGACCGTGCAGAGTTCGGTGCTTCCGCTGCTGCTTCAGGTTTCTTCTCTCCGGTGTCCTGGCAGCCCTTCTCACGATTTGTTTTTCTGAGCCTTTTGTTGCAGGGCCACGGCCGCCGGAGGGCTGACGCGCACGGCGGGGCCTGCTGTGCACCCGGGGCCGAGGCTCCTCTTCCTTCTGGTCCGAGCTCCGGACGCGCCGCATGTGTCCGCAGCAGCCCTTCCACACGTTTGGTCTCCTTCCCTGCACAGCATTTTGGGGGGGGGACAGGTCCCCACTAAGGGCAGCGGGTTAGTGCTCCGGGTGGCCGTGGCGGCCAACTCCCGCCCCCGTGTGCCCGGCTCCCTTGCCACTGGGGCCCTCCCCGTGAGGCCGGGCGTCTGCACCGAGCTCCTCTGGGGGACGCAGTGGGCGAGCCGCCGGCTCTGCTGGCTCAGCGTGAGCTTCTCGGGCTTTCCAGGATCCGGGGGGTCGGGGGCAGCATTCCCAGTGGCGGCGGCGGAGTTGGGTCCTGGCTCTTGTCACGGCAGGAGGTCTTGTCGTCCTTCCGGGGCTCCCAGCCCGGCGACTTGGACTCCCTGCACAGCTTTCCTGCGAACGGGTTCCAGGGGCGGGGCCTCCGGCGGGTTTGCAGGCGCGCCCAGCCCCGGCACACGCCCTGGGCAGGCCGTGCTCGTCCACTGTTGCTGGCTTTGCTGGGCCCCAGCTCGGCTCCTGACCTCGGTGCTTGGGCCTTCCCCACTCATGCGTGTGTTTCCCCTGAGCACAAGCCCCCACATAGCCACGAGGTCTCCTCTGTCGGGGGGCAGGTCCCGCTCGGCCCCGAGGAGCACCTGCTGTGAGCACTGTCCCGGCCCTGTCCTTGGTGCGCGAGGCCGTGGGGCCGGGAGGGTGGCCAGCGCGTGGCCCAGCCCTTCACTCCTGCCCTCCGGCCGTCTCCTGACCTCCTCCTCTCGTCTGCAGAGGCGGGGCCACACTCTGCTTTCCCTCCCTCCCTTCCCTGCGTGCTCGGCCTCAGCCTGTTCTCCACCCGCCGGCCGTGCCCAGCGCCATCATCCCTCCTCGCCCAAGGCACGGAGTTCTTGAGGGTCATGGCTGTGGGGCGAGTGTGTGTATGCGACAGGCGGTGTGACTGTGTGTACGTGTGGGTGAGTGTGTGTGGGAAGGAGTGTGACCGTGTGGGACTGCGTGCGTGTGCACGTGAGTGTGTGAGCGGGCGTTCCTGATGAGGCGTCTTGGGTACCAGGGTTCTTGCTGCTTCCCAGCTGCCCCCCTGCTATGTGACGTGTGATGTGTGTGTGCCCCCGTGAGAGTGTGTGTGTGCCCGCCGTGTGAGACGTGTGCCCCCGTGAGGTGTGTGTGACATGTGTGCCCCCGTGTGACAGTGTTGAGCCGGACGGTGCAGGGGGAAGTGACACCTGCAGTGATTCCGAAGAGGCTGGGGTCCCTTTAGAAAAGGCGTTTGGGAACTGGGGTGAGGCGGGTCCCCCTCACAAGAAGGTAAGAGGCCGGCGCTGCGTGTGTGGGGGACGAGACACCCACGTGGCGGATGCTATCTCTGGCTTCCCGTTTGCAGTCTCATTGCTTTCCAGGCCTGTCCATTGTCTTGTTTTCGTCCTGAGTCATCCCCACTTGGCCACGGGATCACCTTTCCTCCTTGGAAAACGATGCGGACGGTGGGGAAAGGACTGAGACATGCCTGATGCGCTGTGCACGGCGGCGACCGGGGACTTCCGGGGGTGGCAGTGCTCCCCTGCAGCCTTGACTTGAGAGGCGCTGCTGTAGCGCTGCACGCCCTCGGCTACGTTCCAGCAACGCCTCACGTTGTGCATCGAATCCATGGCTTCTGTTTAAAGTATGATGGTTGGTAGACGGGTTTATCTTTTCCAAAAAGGGCTGGTGTCACAAAATAGTTTCTGAGCAGACACTTACTCGACTATGAAATCTGTTCTGATTCAGAGATGGAAGGGGAGGAACAGTGGCCCTGGGTGCTCCCTCTGCGACTGCCACACTGTGTCCTTGTGCTCACTGCTTCAGGATTTGCTTGGGTAGAATTCCTAGGGTGCGGGGTGGGGGGCAGCATTGTAAACAAGACTGAAGTTTGCTCACTCACAGTGAGACTGTCCCAGAGTATCATTCAGGGCTGTGGCCCTGGCTCCCAGCAAGGATTCTATGCTTTTGGTCACCTCGTGGTCCATGATGGCTGCCAGGGCTCCAGCCACTCCAAATGCATTCCACCTTGCAGACAGGGAGAAGGAGGGAGGGAGGGCCCTCTCTTTACCATTAAGGATGGTTACACTTGGCACCTTCATGGGGAGACTGGGAAGTGTTGTCTGGGTGGCCCTGGGCCCACGTCAAAATGGGCTTCTGTTACTCAGGAGAAGGGTGGCTCGGATACTGAAGGAAACTTGCGGTGTCTGGAGTTAGCGCATTCCGGGCTGCCACGCCAGGAAGGCACGGTGTGCGTCAGAAGAGGAGAATGAACTGTCCTGGTGGCGGTGCGCGGGAACCAGGAGGCAGAACAGCTGAGCGGCCTGCGGCCCTGCTGGCTTTGGTGAGGACCGCACCCCCGCTCAGGTGGGGGAGCCACACGGGAGAGCTGCGGGACATTGGGAGTGGCTCATGGTGCTCTCTGGTGCCACTCGAGCCAGGGACCACCCTCAGGGACACTCCTCGCTGCTGAGCGGACCTGGCTTACATGTCACAAGATTATTTATTGCTTGTAGGCACTTTGTATTATACTGCACGTTCCGGAAGATTACTGTAAGTCTTGGCTTACCTGATTTGTTTCTGCGAAGACGGCTCGGGGACAGGGACTGCCAAAGGGTACTAGGACGCTCCCGGCTGGGGACAGGAAGGGCTGCGCTCTCCAGGGACCTCCCCGCTGTAGAGACTTCCTCCTTCTCACCGTGGGAGTTGCCGTGGGGTGACCCTGCCACTTGCTGGTGGGGGGGCCTCATCAGGCCTCGGTTTACCTGCCGGGAACTGAGGTGGTGGTAACACCAGTGACGTCCCGTGTGGAAAACGTATTCCCTGATCATCGGCGATTCAGGACCTGGACTCGATGTCTTTTATGCGCAGGAGCGGGTCACACTTCGCGCTAATATTTGCTTAGGTTTTCCCAGGGGGTCAAAAAAAGCTATAAAAAAGTAAAAAGTTTAGGTCATGGTAAGGTCCGTCTTTTGAAGTTCAGAGGTTTAGAAGTTCCAAAAATAGAAAGTTTTCCGTATTTTGTGCCCAGCCTGACTTGGCAGCCACCCAGACCTGAATGCTGCGAGCCTGTTTCTGGCAGTAAAGGGGAAGAGCCCATTGATAGGACCGTCTGCGGGCCTATCAGCAGAAACTGACACTGTTTACACGTTCACAGTCACCATGCGTGTAAAATACAAACATTCGGAATTCTAGGCCACATCTGGGGCCACGGTTGAGGATAAGGGGCTGTGACCCTGTGGGCTGTCGCGCCCTCTCCCTGGCGCTCAGCTTGTCAGCTGAGTCCCCACGGCCGAAGCCCCAATGCTGCCGTGGGCTCCAGAGCCAGACTGCCACAGGGTGTCCAGGCGGGGGACGTCCTGCCAGTGGCTCTGAATTTAGGCCACGCTGAGCTGGCTGGTGAGGGCTCTCTCGCCGGCTTTTCTTTCTCCTTTCTGGGAAAGGAAGGTGAGTCCTCCCTTCTGTTCTGATGGTCTTTTTATTTATTTACTTCTTTTTAGATTTTCAGATTTACGTTACAGGGTTTCTTGTTTGGATTTGGTTTCGTTGGGTCCCATCCTGGTTTGCTTGTTGTCATCCCTTATGTGTTCATAGTTCTGGGGCTCATTGTTTAAAACTTGAAAGGCACATAATTTACCAATGAGATGATCTTAGAATTTCTGTTTATTGTTCATTTTCCTCTTAATATGTATGTAATTTATAATCTGTCTGTAGAATTTACGGTTGAGCTCCTGGGTGAACACTGGGTTTGCCGAAGGCAGGACAGGGCTAGGTGCATACACTGCCGGGCACCCTGGAATACCACCTGTGCCTCTGCGTAAATGCCGGGGCAGCCCAGCGGTGTCCTTCCAAGTAAGAAACAGTAAACCAGGATCCTCCGGGCCTTTTCTCTCAGAGCCAGGACACCGCTGCTGTGGTAGGAGTAGAATGTTGTGCTCTGAGTTTTCTGTTCTTTCGCGAATTCTGCTAATTCGGCTCCACGTAAATGCTGCGAACGGCAGGAAGCACTTGTTGCCGTGTTCCATGGCTGCGTAGTTGGTGCCCAGAACCGAGTGGCTTAAAGCCACACGTGTTTGTCTGCTCAGAGTTGCACAGGGCGGGCGAGGCCCGGCTGGGCAGTGCTGCCGCTTCTCCTGAGCGCCTGGGGTGGCTGCAGGCACCTGGACACTTGCTGGGGCTGGCGATCAGCCGTGACATCGCTCACTTGTCTACTGCGCCAGTCGAGATGCCGGGACGCTGTGGGCTGCGCCGCTGGTGTCCCCACCTCCAGTGTCCTTTGTAGCCGGTAGCTGGGTCTCTGTGTACCCGGTGGCTTGGGTGTGGAGGAGGGGGTGTTTTGGGAGGAGGGGCCTGCGTGCAGGTGCTTGTCCTGCCTCTGTTTGCCTCTTTTTAAAAATTCTTTATTTTTCATCATCTTTTTTAATGTTGTGTTAGTCGCCGTACAGCCCCTCATTAGTTTCTGATGTCGCGTTCCCCGATTCATTGTTTGTGTGTAATACCCAGCGCTCCACGCAGCCCGTGCCCTCCTAACCTCTCGAGTGTCAGTCACAGGTCCACGGCCAGGGTGTACGCGGACGCAAGCGCACTGAGTGCCGTGGTGTCCTTTGGAGAACTAACAGATTCAAGCCTATTTGACAAGTTTTCAGTTCATTGCAGTTCCCTTATTATCGGAGCTTGAATTGCCCGGTCGTGAGCTGCCCTGTCATGGCCTCTTCCTGTGGGCGTGGCTCCTGAGCCCGCGGGACGTGTCCGTGTCCCTCAGATTCCCGTCCTTCCTCGCTCTCTGGTTCGGCGAGATGGCCCGGGTTTGCACGTTTCCTGTCCCAGACCTGGAAAAAACATTTTTCCTGTAAGATTCGGTTCCGTTCAGCGAGAAATTTGTATTTTGAGACCACACTCTGGGAGCGAGGGTGCTTACGGCTGCTGTGTCTTCTAGGCCTTCCAGAGAGTTCCGCTGGCGCTCAGCGCTGTTCTCTCACACAGCCCTGTCTGCTGTGGGCCTTCGCCCCAGTGCACACCAGCTGCCCTGCACCAGCTCCCATCCTAGTCATTCTCCTCTTGTTTAAAGCCCGGCCTTTAGAATTTCCTTGTCTGTATTCTCTCTGTTTTGGGGGTAAACTTTCTCGTTTCTGTCACCTCAATATATCTTCATTTTACTTTTGTTTGAGGCAGATATTTTTACTGGGTATAGAGTTGTGTGATGCTTATTTTCTCCCCATACATCAGATAATTCCACATCTCGTGGCTTCGGGCATCGCTTTTGAGAAGTCCGCTCCCGGTCCGAGTGCTTCCGCTGTCCTTCTCCCTGTCTGCTCTCGGGGGCCGTTCTTTCCTTAGGGCTTTGCAGATTGATGACCGTGTGCACAGAGTGAATTTCCTTCTGTCCCTCTTCCTGGGACCCCGTGATCTTCTGAAACTTGGGTGTTGGCGCCTTCTGTCCGTTCTGATGGCTTCGCGGCCATCCTCTGCCCAGATGTGCACCCCGTCCCCTGCTGCATAGGACCTCGCTGAAGCTGTGTTGGGCCTCCGCACTGTGTTTCATGCTTTCCCGGTTAACCCCGCGTTTGTCTGTTCCATCCCTTCGTCTCTGTGCTTATACCCTAGTCCGTTTCTGGAGCTCTGTCTTCCAGTTCACACACTCCTTGTTCAGCTCTGTCTAGTCTATTGGGAAGCCTTTTCACTTCTATTCAAGATCTAGGAGGACATTGAACTTAAAAAAATCCCAGTCGTTATCTGTCACACCTGCCGTCCTTGTCTCCTGTTTCTGGCTTTCTGGATTCCCACAGTCTCCGTGCATCTGCTTCCGTTAGTGTTCCTTTAGTTGGCTTTTTGTCCCAAAGTACTGTAAGAATTTTGACAATGAATTATTTCCCTTTGGAAATTTAACTATGTAAAATCTTTGAAGCTTGAGATGAAGTTGGATTTTTTTCTTCCAGAAATTTGGTTTTGCTTCTGTTGAGCACCGGGGGGCCACAATAGCGAAGGTTCTCCAGAATCCTGGCTGAGGGTCTTCGTCTCCCACCTTCGTGGTATAACTTTGCAGATCCAGGTCAAGACCAGCTTTTCCTTCTCTCCACTTGCTTCATGAGGGCTAGAGACGGGGACTTTCCTTCTCTTGGACTCCCTGCCTCACCTGGGGCCCGGTCCCCGGTCGCTCCAGCCATGTGTGCTCCTGCTCCGGGCTGGGCAGCTGCTGTTCTGGGGAAGTCTGGCTCTTCCCATTCAGACGTGTTGGTTCCCGACTTCAGCGTACGGTCTGGGCATTCTTGACTTCTGTACCTGCTCGTCCTGGTCTGTAAGACGGCGCCCTGCTCCCAGCTGCTCCCACGGCTTGTAGTGTGGGTGGCCCAGGGCGTAGGTCCGCAGGGCATAGGTCCGCAGGGCGCAGACGCCTTGTCACCGGTGGCCTGTCCACTCCTGCAGACACGGTGTCCTTCTTGCTTCTCCGAGGCAGAGTGTCGGCTCTCAACCGTAATGCTGAGCGGGATGATGAAGTGCTTTAGAGAACGTGAATTGTACTAAAGCAAAGCGGCAGAATGGCGTAACCAGACAGTTCTGGAAGGAAATGTAGCCGAGTGGCTGCTGTCAGGCGTAGGCCTTTCCAGTGACGGACTCCTCTACGCAGTAGGTGGGTAATACTAAGTTCACCTAAGGACTGAAGGTAGTTCCGGAAAGTACCTTCAATGAGTGAGAGGTCAGAGAGAGGCAGGGCAGTTTGTGGTGTCTGTGCAGAACTTGGGACGTCCTGCTTCGGTTTGTTGACGGAAGGTTCCGGTAGATGAAAGTGTTGTGGACGGATGAGTGGTGAGCGTTTCTCGCAGGGACTCACCTCCAGCTTTGATGTAGACGGTGGGAAACGGCGTCGGGGCGGGGAAGCAGCTGACGTGGGAGGAGCCGACTGCTCTTCCAGGTCCATGGGCACGAGGCCCGGTTACTGGGGAGCAAGGCCCCGAGTCTCTTTGAACGGACGCATCAGCAGCGCATGAAGGAGCCGAGGCCATACCACCGTGGCTGCTCCCTGAGCTGAGCCGGGCCCACCTGTCGGTGTGTGTGGGAGATCAACAGGGCAGCCGGCGGGAAGCCCAGTGGTTTTGGAGGACGCCTGGATGGGCCACAGAGCTGCTCTGGCTTCGTCCCCTCACGGGTCTCAGGAAGCCGGGAGGCGCGGCAGGTGCGGGGATGGAGCTGGGAGCAGGCGTCCCGATTTCCGGTCAGTGGCTTCATGCAGCACCGCCTGACATGGTTCTGCGGTTGAGGGCAACCCTGCGGGGAAGATTGGGTGTTGATAATCAGTTTAAGGCCGGTCTTGAACACCGGAGCAGGAGAAAGATGGCAGAGCTGGGTGACGGCCCCCTGAGGCACCGTCTGCGGTCACGGCCGGCCGGCTGCCCCGGGAATCAGGGAGCCAGAGGCCACTTGCTTGTCTGTGTGACCGGCTCTCGGGAGAAGCTCTTACCGTGGTGAGGAAATAAGCAGCCGACACGCCGCCGTTCTCACGGTGCGCTCCGCAAGAAATTTGGAACTGCTGCGCTTTTCAGATCAGCGCAACGTCGGTGTCGGAACCGCAGGAAAGGAAGTGGGACCCCGTAACTGTTCAGCACTTCCTAAGCTTGGACCTGCTCTCCACCCTGGGGACGTTTGGGAGGGATTTCGGCCGCTTGAGGCATCGTGGTGGCTTTTCGTTGGCCCCGTGCAAAGTGCAAGCTCTTCAGCTGGCCTAGAGGGGCTCCCGCTCTCGCTGCGCCCACGCCGCACCCCGGCCCGACCTTCGGTGACTCAGCGCGCGGCTCCCTGCTGCTGCCAGCGTTTTCCTCCTCCGTCCCTTGGACTCTGCTCAGCTTCAGGCCTCCTCTTTGCTGTCGTTTCTGTGCACCATCCCTGAATCCTTGACTCTTACCATCTCCAGCAAATCACTACGCAGACGCTCAGAGAGGGGCCTGCTCCTTTGCTGTCCCACAGGACGTTACTTTCACTCCGTGAGATATTCTGCCCCGGAAGACTTAGCGTTCTCGTCGTCTGAAGTCAGTGCTCACGGGTCTCCAGGCTTCAGGAAAGGAATGGGGACTTCCTGGTGGCTGAGGACAGTGGGGGTGTCCTCCATCCCTGTCCCCTAACCTTTCCCCCAAGCATCAGAAGAACAAGAGGGTGGAGTTCAGCTGTATGAAAACCAGGCCCTTGGCATAAAAGACACAAAGTCCCCAAACTTGAAAACAAGGAAAAACCCAAATCCCTCCGTGTAGTGTCTGGTGTTCCCTTGCTGTTCCTTCCCCACTGCGAGGCTCTGCAAAGCAGACCAGCGGAGACCACAGGGAGCCCAGAAGCGAGCAGGCGACGGGGCCTGCGGCTTCCCTGCAAGAAGATCAGAAAGCACGGAGACAAGAGTCCGGGGAGAGCGGGGCACGGGCTACAGGCGGTGGGCTTAGTGCGAGTGAGAATCCGCAGAATAGACAAGACGGGAGGGTTGGCTTTGGGTAGTGAGTGGAAAAGAAGAGGGAGAACTTAGGGTCTTGTGAGTCAAAGAGAACCCCCAGATCTGAGATCACGTAACTAAGCCTCACTACCCAGACAGACCATCCATGAAAGCCGGCAGTGCCGGATGTAGCCTGTCGCCTTTCCTGCGAAAAAAGTTTCCGGGGAGCTTGGCCGCGGGCATCTGTTTCGATGTTGTGTGTGGTTGCTGGTGCCCGCGGCAGAGTTCCAGGGAGAAACGCGACAAGCGTGTGCAGGACTCTGAGGTAAACTGGAACCTCCTCCGGAAAGCCACAGCAGCTGCCCCAGCGGAGAGGCGCCCGCCGCTCCTGGTGAGCACGACTCCGCTTTCTAAAGGCTCGCATCCCCCTGAGTTCATGAATGATTTTGTGCGGTCCCAGCAAAAACACCGACATTTTTAGAACGTGCAGTCGCCCCCGTGGATGTTACCGTTTACGCGGGAACACAGACCTGAAGCAGAACCAGGAGACGGGCCGCCGCTGCCGGCTGGGGAGCTGGGGACCTGGTCTGAACGGGACGGAGAGCCCAGGAGACCCGCGCGCTCGTGGAGGTACGGGTGTCGTCCCCACGACAGATCAGCGGAGGCCGGATGGGCGTTCCGACAGAAGGCGCTGGGACCACAGCGGCCGTTTGGAACAAGGTACAGTTTTGTCCAGACTTCACCCCGTGCAGGGGAACGAGCGACGCGTGGGTCAGGATCCAAAGGCAGAAGGTGCAAGCCGCAAGCACAGAAGCCCACGCGGACTCCTCGATGTCAGCACAGGGAGGGCTTTCTAGCCGGTGGAGGCACAGGGTGCATGGCTGGCCGCCCTGGGGATGAGCAGCTGCCCCAGAGCAGGGTGGGAGTTGTGGGGGGGCTGGGCCTCACACCCCAGCGGAAGAAAATGGCGCTTCGAGTGTGGAAACGTGTTGAAAATCGTCACTGGAGAAGTCATTCTTCACTCGCAGACCGTGGGAGTTAAGAAGGGGGACAACATGCCCTCCTGGTGAGGCCCTGGGGGGCGGCCCTCCTCCCGGGCTGGGGGGCCACAAACCTCTCCAGGCGGGGCTCGACAGGCCCACACCTGGAGACTCTGACTCTGGGCTCTGACCCTGAGGCACACCTGCAGAGGACAGACACGCGCTCAAGGTCACGGGGGTGGGGGAGCCCTGCTGGCAGCAGGCAGGCGTCCTTGCCAGATGCTGGGATCGGTCTGGGAAGGGTGTTGAGGATCCGCTGAGGGGTCTCCAAGTCTCTGCGCAGAGGTGCGGACTCGTAACGGAGGGCAGAACGGCAGCTTGTCGGCGTGGGAACGGCCTCCATCGGCGTGTGAAGTGATTGTCCCTGGCGCGCCGGTGTCCTGGCCCAGCCGATCAGGTGCCGAGGAGGACGCTCGTCACCTCCGTCCTCTTCCTCATAGAACTGGGTCTCGTCCGTCAGAGGGTGAGTCAGTGTCAGAGAGACCCGAGCTGAGGAACATTCTACAGGGTAACTGCCCCGTGTTTCCCACAACTGTGAAGCTGACGCACGACCCAGACCAAGGACCCACCGCGGCTTGGGGCAGATGGCGAGGCGCGAGGACAGACACCCTGGGGGAGCCGGGACCGGATGCCCGACCGCCGGAATTCGAGGAGGGCCGGTGGGTGCGCTTAGCACATTCCTGATTTCAGGCACCGCTCGGTCGGCGGACACGACACGACCAGCTTTGGGATGCTGCGTGAGGGGGAGGTGGGGACTCTCTGCTGGGTGTTTAAAATTATTTTGGAAGAAAAAGCAGAAAAGGGAGAGAAACCAAGGATGCCGTCCGTTTACAGCTGCGCTCTGCACAACGACTGACACATAGCAGACGGTCATTCCCGTCTTCTAACTCAAGATACGGACACTTAAAGTGCCAGGGGAGGGTGGACGGAGTCGGGGCTGGGAATCCAGAATGACAGGTTCGAGTCCCCGCGGACTCCTGGCGTCACGAGGCTCAGTGACTCCTGCTCTGGTGGATTGGAATCTTCCAGACCCGTTTTCTGCTCGCGCCTGTCACCGCCTCCCTCTGCCTCCAAGCTCGCGCCGGTGGATTTCCTGCCGCTGTGCTGGGGCGATTTCTCCCAATGGCTTCTCTCCAGCGTGGCTTCGTGCGTCCCGCAGCACATTCCTCCTCGCTTCCTGAGAACTGGCCTCGCTCGCCCTCGCCTCCGATTATCCGTCTTCTTTCTCCCTGGATGAGCGTGGCTGTCTCATGAGTTAGTGATAGAGAAGACAGCCGTGGGGACCCGTGTCCCGCGGGAAGAGTCACGGCCCACCGAGGCCCAGCCCGGCAGCTGCACATCACCCACGTCCTGATTCTCCCTCCGTGACTTTTTTTTAACCTGAGTTAAGATTTGAGGGGGCAGTGGTCGTGGTTAATGATGTTATCATAAGTTTTTATTTCCTCTTTCCACCATTTAGGGCTGAGCAATATTAAGATTTCTTTATAAACTCAGTTAACGGAAGTAGGAAGGGTTACGGGGGAGCAACACACCTTGCGGGTTGCCGGCCCCGCTCACCCTGCTCGGGGGCGCGTGTGGGTGCGTCAGGTGCCCGCCGGCCCAAGGTCATGGCTCTCGGGGGCGGGTCTCTGTAGCGCCTGCGTGTACTCTGCAGGGTCAGGTGGCCTCATCCCGTGACCGTGGTCTCTAAATACTGGCCGTGCGGTGACAGCTTTCACGTTCTGGCTTGGGTCCGCGCCTGCCTAGGGAAGGAGCGCCCGTGAGACTTGTCTCAGACCAGATGCCAGACTGGGGGGGTGAGCTCACACAGATGTCCCCTCTCTGTCCGGGCCTGAAGGCTCGGCGCTGCCCAGGGCTCGCTGGGTACATGTTCTGCGTGGTTGGACTTCATTTGCTCATTTTCATGAAATACTTGGCCAAATAATAAGATAATAAAGAAGAAATTTCTTGTATTTATGATCTTCTTTCCTGTTATATGAACAATGATGAATGAATTTGTCTAAATATTATGTCGGTGTGTTAAAATATTGGTAAGTGATAGGGGATCTTCCTATAGCTTCCATCAATCAGTTAAGTGTGTGTGGGGCTGGTTGGTCCCTAGAAGATGTTTATCCACGTCCTAATCCCCAGAACCTGCAGCTGTTACCTCTTATGGCAAAACAGTAAACATTACTTTATGTGGCAGAGATGGGAACACGTGGAGGATCTTGAGGGGAAGGGCTTATTCTGGCCCCTCTGAGTGGCCCTAAATGAAATCACACGTGCCCTTAGGAGAGAGAGGCCAGGGGCCTTGTGACAGACCAGCAGAGAGGGACGGGTGAACCCGGAGGCAGACATGGGAGTGAGGTGGCCACAGGCCAAGGAATGGCAGGACATGCCGTCCGCCACCAGTCGTTGGAGGAGGCAGGGAGAGGACTCGTACCCAGAGCCCGAGGGCAGTGTGGCCCTGCTGATGCCCTGGGTTGGGACTCTGGGCCCCACCACTGTGAGAGTCCACTTCTGTTCTCTTAAACCCCCAAGTGCATGATGATTTGGTCCAGCAGCCACAGAACCCTAATGCAGACGGCCGTGTGGAAGCCTTGCCTCTCTCTTGTAGACACAGTCAGTGAGTGTGGCTGCGTGGTAGCTGGGAGCTGGCGAGAGTGACCGCTCCTGCTCCCTGCTGACAAGGCCGGCAGTTGCTTTGAGACTTACAAAGGAGACAGAGTTTCGGAAGCGTGTGTATTTTTGGTGTAGACCTCTGACCTCTCCCCACCACGACATTGCTCGGTGGTCACACCTGTGACTGTGGCTGACGGTCAGGCCCCCACAGGTATTTCCGGGAGGCTGGCTTCTGGCCCCCGTTGTGGCTGGCATGGGAGAGGAGCTGGGATCCAGAGCGGCCTGACTTTAGAAGGTGCCGGAGCCCTGGGGTCGCTCCCGGCTGCTCTGCCCTCCCCCGTGCCCACTCCTTCGCCAGGTGCTGTGGGTTCTCCTCCCGGGGCTCTCTCCTGTCCAGGTGGTCCCTCAGCCCCGGTACATGTCCCCGCACCGCAGATGGCCCCCACCCTTCCACGGCCAGGAGAGACCGCTGCATGCAAGTGTAGGAGCTGGGACTCCCTGCGGGAGAAGGACATTTTCTCTGGAAGCAAATGGATACTGTTTTCCCGGGTACATTCATTATTCACACATAAACAAACGTTATTGCCCTCCTGCTGTGTACCGGTGTGGCTGGAATAGTCACTTCTGTTGTGGCACCGGGAGGAAATAAACGGGGCTTTGAACTGCCAGTGACCTGTTTCCTTTATCTTTTGTGCTCCTGTAAAGATGCGGATGGAGATACGGTTTTTTTCCTGAACCATTTGAAAGTAATTTACAAACATTGCGTTATCCGTAAACACTTCATCGTGTAGTTTTCCAGAACTAGGACTTTTTCTTATGTAACTAATGTGCATTTATCAAAATTAGGGGATTTCACAGTGATTCAAGACTATGATCTACTTGCTTCATAACCAGACCTCACCGGTTGTTCCAGGAACAGCCCGAATCCCCCCTGGCCCATCTGCCCCGTCTGGGCTCCAGCCCGGGGCCGTGATGGCTTCTGTTGCCACTCGCTCTTCTCCCCTTGTCCCTCTCGCACTTTCCGGTGGCTTCCTCAGCATTAGCCCCGGGCTGAGCGTTGGTGGAGGGAGCCCTGCAGGAGGGTGTCTCGCCTGCTCAGCCACCCGCACAGGGCGCCTGCCATCCCTCGTCCCGCTGTCGCGGCTGTGAAGGTCGAGCAGTTGCTGAAGAAGCACCTGCGGCTTCCTTCCCTGTGTCCTTATTTCCCCCTTTGTGAGTAAGAAGTGATTGTGGGGGACACTTTGAGGCTGTGTCAATGCCTTGTTCCTTGTGCTGGTTTTGCATCCGTCCGTCTCTCTTCCCCAAATTGGTCGTTGCCGTGATGGTTGCCAAATGCAGGTTTTCTCATTCCGTCCATCCTTCTGTATTTGTTGGGGTTCTGCTGCGAGGAATGCCTTTTCTTCACCCCATTCATCATTCCTTCCTTCACGGTAGCTCGGTGTAGACAGCACTTCCTCCATCCTGAGAACGCTGTGCGCGGGTTCGTACCCGTGGCTCTGGTCGCGCCGGCTCCGGCTGCGGGTGGCCCCTTGTGGCGTGCTCCCGTGTGGCCCGCGCGCCCTTCCTTGCCGTCTGGCATGACGGGATGTAGCAGGCTTGCGCCGTGCTTCCCTGGGGAGCCCTGGCCGGGGTGGGGTTTGGGAGCCAACACCTGGGCTGTAGTGGGCTCAGGGCCGCCAACCCCCCGACCTCAGCGCAGAGGAAGCGGCGTCAGCGTCATTGCCTCAGAGTCGGGAAGAGCAAGCTCTCCAGCCAGCCTTGGGGTTCGTGTGCACCTGCTGTTGTCTGTCACTGAGGGCCTGTCCTCGGAGCTCTGTGTCCAGGATGCTCTGGGCTGGTTCTTTCTGTCCCGGCGGCGCCTTCGATGGGCTTTGGCAGGACACGGAGCTCATTTGTGGTTCTTTATACTCCCTGCTGGGCTCCCTCATCTTGATTTTATTTTATTTTATTTTTTGAATAGGTAAGATATGAGCATAATTTCCCAAGTCAGAACTATATGAAAAGTGGGGCCCCGTGTGGGGTCACGTCCCCACCGCCGTCCGTCTGCCTGCCATGGGCGACAGATTCCATCTGCGGGCTTGAATGTCTCACGGCTCTTTAGAAGCGGGGATCTGCATTCGTTTTCTTGTTTCCTGTTCTGTCCACAGAAGGCGTCCTACCACAGACACCCTTTGTCTTTCTCCTGCTTCGTAGGCTGTCCCGGCCATCACTCCGTCTCAGTTTCTGGGACCTTTCCGATGTTTCTCAGAGCTGCGCCACACGCTCCGGTTTGTGGCCGTGACACAGGGCGTCCCGTCTCCTGCAAATGCGGCCAGATTGCTGGTGACACGCAGTGACCACAAACAGTGCCGCGCCCAGTGTTCGCGTGGGCTCTGTTCTCTTACAGGCGCCTTGTCGAGGCGAATTCCTGGTGATGGCGTAGGTGGCCACGCGAGTGCCTGGCAGCTCTCTCGGTGGTGGGTGAACCCCCTGCTTGGGGCTCGCGAACCATTCTGTGTCTCCACTGGCAACTCGCCACGGCGCCTGGTGGTGCTTTTCAACGGCTGCTGGTGTGTGTGGCCTGGTGGGTGGGGGTGCCGCCTCAGGCTGCTCTTGTCTGTGTCATTTTAAGTGAAGCCGAGCTGCTTCGTATCCTTAGCGGCCATCTCCAGATCTTTGGCTGTGGATTGTTCAAGTCTTTGGCCCGTTTTTCTCGCCGAGTATGTTTTACTTCCGTAGTGTTTAAGTTCGCGGATGCCAGCTCTGTGCCCTGTAGACCCCCACTGCCTTTGGCCCCCGGATGCGTTCCACGCGGGAAGGTGGACAACAGGGTCATTCTGCAGAGCAGAGCTGGGGGTTGCCCACAGGGAGCCGCTGCCCCGAGCACGGGGGACGCTCCAGTCGGCGCTCCTCAGGGACGGGGGCACAGAGGTCAGCGTCGGCGGGACGCTGCTGTCAGGGTTTCCTCGAAAGAGGCGAACCTCTGAGCGCTGTCAGGCCGCCGGGGCTGTCTGTGCAGCTTATTTCCGAGATCCTGTGTCTCCGAGACAAATGAGCGGTGGCGGGAGGGTGGCGCGGGTCATGGAGAGCTTGTGCTCAGGCTCGCAGTCCCGGCGGCAGTGCCTGGGGGCAGACGGGAGATCGCCCGCAGGCCGCCTCCGTCCAGAGAAAAGACTGGGCTCCCCAGGCTTCTTTCCAGAACCATTTGCATGATTCAGATTCTCTGCAGTGAGTCAGTGTGCTGGGAAGGGTTCCTCCCGCCAAGGCCGGGGCTGCCCTTCTCTGCTAATGAGGCCGCCGTCTGGGTGCAGTCCTCCCGCAGCCGCACTTGTCTGGCTTCCGCAGAGCCGATGCCCGGGAGGATGCGTGGCGGCTGCCCCCGAGGGAGATGGCCCTGAGCTTTTAGCCTGGCCGTCTACTTTGGACCCTCAGATGTAATTTGTTGTAAATCTCGAGTGAGATTTGTCTCACCGGGAGACTTGAAAGTGGAGGCGGTAAGGGGTAGAGTTACACCGCGTCCCGGAGGGTCCGTTCTAGCGAGTGCCGGTGGTCCCTCCTGCCGTGTCACATCTGTCCCCAGGGGGTGGGTCTGCCCGTCTGTGTGCTCCAGAACCACAGTGCGTCAGCACAACGTGGGGCTCAGCCCGTCGTCGGGCGGGCCCAGCCCTCTGCTCCTGGCCCGCGCCAACACGGTACCGCATGCTCAGGGGACGCTCGGTCACGGCCATGGGTGTCCGCGTGAGAATCGTGCCGTTGAGCACCCACAGCGTAGCCGTCGAGTCGTCAGTGGCGAGGAGGGGCTGTGGTCCGGGCGGCTAGGTCCTGACTCCTTCCCACGTGAGGGTGTCCCTTCACTGAAGGATGAGCCTCCCAGCGCAGCAGGCCAGCAGTGGGGCCCAGGAGGCTTGGGGGCAGGAGGGCTGCGGCGTCTCTGGCCCCTCCGTGTGCAGGGCAGCTGCGGTCCTGCGAGGGCCCGGCCTTCTCACGGGTGCCCCTGGCGTCGCCTCACGGCTTCCGGGGCCTCCAGCTTCTAGGCCGTTCGCTCCGATTCTGCACGCGTGGCAGCGGTGTCCTCCCTGGGTCCCGCTCAGTGCCTGGAGCTCAGGCACGAGGGCTCAATGCCTCTAGGCTCACTTGCATGGACCAGGAGTCGGGGTCAGGGTTACCACTTCTGTTCTTCATGACGCTTTTGGTCCTAAACATTGGCTATTCGAAAGTTTTGATTTTATGGAAAATTACCGATGTTTTAGGATTTTACTCCCAATTCTGTAGTCACCAGTCCTCGTCCATTTATGGACATTAGACGTTAACTGGCCACTGAGGGTGGGGGAGTCCGTGTGTCCACATGGCAAGAGGCGTGCAAGGACAGGCACTCCGGAGGACGGCGTGTGCAGGCATGCCGTGCAGGTGCCCGGGAGGGGAGGTCGGGTGCTGGTCTCAGGGCAGAGCGCTTACGGAGGGCTGAGGGCCGGGAGGGGACGCGGATTGGCCGGGATTGCTTCTGGCGACAAGTGCACGGAGCCGTACTAGTGACTGCTCGCGGGGGCGCCTCGTGCCCGGGACGGTCCTCAGCATGTTCTCGTGGAAGTCATTCAGTCTGCACAAAACCGTGCGGTGGGCGCTCCCTCTGGTCCCTCCGTTTCACAGAGGAAGGCGTGGGGGGGGTGTGGGGACGGGATGTGCCACGGTCACATCCTGGCGGGGGTGCCCTGCGCTCTGTCTGCCCCCGAGCGCCGCGCCTTCTCTAGTGCAGCAGTCCAGGGCTACCGTGACGCCTTCAGGACGGGTTATGTCGACGGTTTGGTATCGTCAGGATCCTGGATGATGGTTTCTTGACTCTCCTCTCACGATGGCAAGATAGCTGCTGCGGGTCCCAGCAGCACATCCTTAGAGCTGTGTCCAGAGGGAGAAAGGAGGAGAGACAGCCATTGTCTTTTTACCAAGGAGAGCACTGTCCTACTGTCGGCCAGCTTCCCGTGAGTCTGTCTGGTCAGCCTTGCTGCCGGGAGACTCTTGGCCTCTCCAGCGGGGCCAGGTGAGCTCTGCGGGAGGGACGAGCAGGCGAGGGAGGCCTGTTGTCAATTAGGTTTGCTGTCTCTGTTCTTGAGACTAGACGCATCTCCAGGGCCGTGACGGGAATGGACTGCAGCCTGGCCGGGGGCCCGCTAGTGCCCAGTGCAGACGTCCAGCCTCTGTGCCCTGGCTGGAGCCCCGCTGGGTGAGCGGCTGCCTCAGTGACACAGTGGCACCTTGAGGGCTGGGGTTGGCCTTGGGGTGGCCTCTTACGCCGAACAGCAGCCGGCCTGTTGCAGTTCCTGGGGACTGTGGGATAATGAAGTACTAGGAAGAGGCCTTTTTTTTTCTTTAAAAGCTTTTATTTATTTATTTGACAGAGATCACAAGTAGGCAGAGAGGCAGGTGTAGAGAGAGAGAGAGAGAGGAGGAAGCAGGCTCCCCGCTGAGCAGAGAGCCCAATGCAGGACTCGATCCCAGGACCCTGAGATCATGACCTGACTTAACCCACTGAGCCACCGAGGCGACCCAGAAAGGAGCCTTTGTAATTCAGGTCGGACTTTGCCTAGAATTGTTACTGCAAACGTTTCTGAAGTTTTATCAGATTATTTCATATTTTGGAGTTTTGTTTTTAAAGAATTTATTTATTTATTTATTTGGGAGAGAATGAGAGAGAGAACACAAGAGGGG
Source organism: Meles meles (assembly GCF_922984935.1). Taxonomy (NCBI): domain Eukaryota; kingdom Metazoa; phylum Chordata; class Mammalia; order Carnivora; family Mustelidae; genus Meles; species Meles meles. Next base: position 62,627,461 of record NC_060083.1, read on the forward strand.
AGATGTCAGGGAGAAGCAGGCTCCCTGCTGAGCAGGGAACCCGACTCAGGACTCGATCCCTTGACTCCAGGATCATGACCTGAGCCGAAGGCACTGCTTAACCAGCTGAGCCCCGGGCGCCGCACATATTTTGGAGTCTATCTGTGCGAGCAGGAGTCCATCTCGAGGCTGGTGGACACTGTGGTGGCTCCCAGACAGCGGAGGCTGGTGAGCAGATGTACCTGTTGACGTCCTCGTTCCCCACGGCAGCGTCCCTCAGTCTGCTCAGTAAATCATTAACTTACTCACGGGAACTGTGGATCTGGCTGGTGGGAAGAGTGCTCCCTGGGGCGGGGGCAGAGGGCCCTGAGCCCCCTCCGTCCGCCTTCCCCCAGGCAGAGCAGGCGTCTCTGACCCAGCAGGACACAGAGGCCTCCTTGGCCCGAGTCTGGCCTCTGGCCCAGGACCGGTGGTGCTTTCCTCATGCAGTCAGAGAAGGCGGCGTGGTCAGGGTGCTTTGTAAGCCACAAAATCTCCCTGTTCCGGGGAGCTGGCCGCACAGGAAGGCTTTCGTCAGTTTAGCTTGGGAATGGGAAAAAGCAGTGACTCACGGTGAAAAAGCGAAACACTTAACTAGAGGGGCGCCTGGGGGGTTCAGATGATTGGACCTCTGCCTTCGGCTCAGGTCGTCTCAGGGTCCTGGGATCGAGCCCCGCATCGGGCTCTCTGCTCCGTGGGGAGCCCCCCCCCCCCCCGCCTCTCTGCCTACCTCTCTGCCTACTTGTGATCTCTGCCTGTCAAATAAATAAATAAAATCTTAAAAAAAAAAAACACAAAAAAACCAAAAACACTTAACTGGAGAGAAGTTCCCAGGTTAAGTCGAATATATCTTATGTCATTATTATACCTTCCTCTTGTGTAGCAAACTTGAGGTTTTTCTGAGGCATATCGATATGGTTTACATTCATGAAACATATTTTTTCCAAATGTGTTACTCTTTCAGATTCTTGCTACGTGTATCTTACCTGTGCTCAAAGACACATTTCAGATTTTCCCTGTCCAGACCCCTTCTTGAACTGCCTGGCTAAGCCTGGGACAAATGCTTCATATATGTACATTTTAGTCAAAAATGGCCAATTTTGACTTTAAGTTTTATGGAAGTGATTCTAAGGGCGTTCGTTTTAATCATGGAAACATTTTGAAATGCTGTTTGCCTCTTTGTTTTTGTCTCTTTATTTATTTTCGTGTGCTTTTAAACTTATTATGGCAAATTTCCTCATCTAGCCGTCGTCTTACAGTTGCCACCCTGCTCCGTCTTCTGGGCCGCCCCCCAGTCTCCCTCCCACCCACGCCCTGGCTTATCTTAGGGCCGGTCCAGACATCCTGTAATTCCGGCTGGAAGTCGTCAGTGCGTCTCCAATGGCGACGTTACTTCTAAAGACACACATGAGCAGAGTTCATTCATTTGAATCAGCATTCGAGTGAGGCGAGTTCTCTGGGGTTGGTCGATCCATTGGTCCCTAGACTCTTCCGGAAGTCCGTCCCCGGCTCCCGTCCGGCTCCACGTTCTGTCTTCCCGCGAGACCTCCTGGTGCAGAAACCAGGCTGCTGTAGGGTCCTTGCCGTCTGGAGCCTGCTCTGGGCCAGCCACACTCACCGGCCCTTGACTCTCCTCTATGCCATGGTAACCCTAGAGGCCTCGCCAGATTCGGTCCAGTTGGAGGGGTGCCCGGGGCACGGTGTCTCCTGGGGGGGTTCCCCGCTAGCACGCGTGTCGTGCCGTTGTGTCCTTTCGCTGACGTTAGCAGCTGCGGGTGCTCATTGCCTGGAGCCGTCCGTGAGCGACTGCAGGATGACCGTGTCGTTCCCCCGTGCGCCCGGTGCGTCGCCTGGGACATCTCTGTGAAGAAAAGCCGCTTCTCACCAGTCACTTGGCGTCTCGCGGTGTTGCTCATCTAGGAAAGCTAATGTCAATACATACGTCCTTTTATTTAGCAGATTTCAAAATCGTGAGTGGGCTTCCCCCAGAGGTAGGCGGTCTGGGGTGTGTGTTTGTCTTCGTTAATGTGCCGTAGAAGCTTCACCGTTGCATCTGTTAACCGTTGGTGCGCACGTGGTCTCGTCCTGGGCCAGTGGGGCCTCTTGAATGTGGCCCCGAGTCTTTTTGAGACCGTTCTAGCCGTCTTCCCTGTCGGGTATATCCACTTCCTGCTCTAGGCCTGCAGTCACCAGGTCCCTGAGGAGTCCTGGCTTCCTTTAGTGAGGATGGTATTTAGAGAGCTTCCTCTGGCCCCCCGGGGTGCTTGCTTCTCACCCTCAGACCACCCTCCCGCCCCCACTCTTCGGTTTTAAAGATGCAACTTGCCGTGAGCTCCTACTGCTTCAGTTTCAGGGTTGCAAGGTTTTACCTGATCCCATGGGTCTTACAGCCGCATCAGCTCCCACACGGAGCGTTGGGATTTTTCACGGCATCCACGTGACCACCCCACACGCAGCCCTCGCAGGAAGCAGCAGGGCACTACGCGCGGTGTTTTTCCCGGAAACTGTTCACAGCGCGTCTGCGGCTCCTTCCGCCGGCGGGCGTGGCTGGGGAGTCGGGTGGCTCACTTTAAAGCACTCGGAGGGTTTCCTCTCTGTCTGGAATACAGCCAGCCAGAGGCACAGTTGAGTTCATTTGTTTCATTTGACTCACGGTTTTTAAGGACTGCTTTCTAAAAATGCTAATTTTGCTTGGTCGGTAAAATATTTAGTGGCTCCCAAGTCAAATACACAAAACAAGGTACATTCCAAAGAGTCTATCCCTGTCGTCGTCTTTCTTTTTTTCAAGTCCACTCCACGCCCAGCACGAAGCCCAGTGTGGGGCTTGAACTCAGGACTGTGCGATCAGGGCCCGAGCCGAGATGAAGAGTCGGACCCTTGGCCGACTGAGCCCCCCAGGTGCCCCATCCTGTCCCTGTCAACCCTGTCTGGCTTCCTTCTGCGGCAGGTCCGTTAACATTTCCCAGCGCACACGTATGTAAACGTGTGTCTCTTTACACACACGTGTTTGCTGCTTTCTTGCATAAATGGGAGTATCGTGTATACAGTTTTCTCCGTCTTGCTATTTTCACCTTATTAGATTAGAACCGGTGTGTCCTCCCTAGAATTAAGGCTTCAGTTTTTCCTTGAAAGCGGGTTTCCCAAACGGGCACTGTTGACCTTTTGGGCCAGATGTGTCGTCCTTGTGGCGACAGTGACCCCCTCCCCTGCCGTGCTGTGAGGACGGTTGTGGGATGTTTGGCACCTTCCCTGGCATTTATCCGTCAGGTGTCAGGAGCCCCCTTCCCGCCTTCCGTCCACCTGTGTCCGGACCTCACCCACCTCCCCGGGGCAGAAGGCTCCCTGCTGAGAGCGGCATGTCCTGGGGGCTCTGCAGGACCACACGGGCCCCTTTGTTGCAGAAGTGGACTCAGACCCTCTCCAGAAGTTCTGGCTTCTGCTTTTGGATTTGGACCACCGAACCAGCTCTCGTGGGTCTCTGCTGCGTCTCTAGCGTGTTAAGGAAGGAAGGAAGGAAGGTTGTTACTGAGTAACACAAAGCAGAGGCGAGGGTTTGGTAAGTTTCATGTGAAACTGCTCTTAAGTTTCATGTGAAACTGCTCTTACATACGCGTTGAAACCTGAGATGTGACTGAGAAAACCGCCTTGAGCAGCGGTTCGCAGATGCAGCGTGTGAAGGGCCTCGCGGGTCCCTGCTGCACGTGCACGCCCCGGGTCCCCCTGTTGTCCCCACAGTCCAGCTGGACAGTTGGGTGGCTGAGGGAAGGAGCCAGGACCAGCCTTGGCCAGGATGCCAAGGGCCAGCGAAACCGTCCCAAGTACCATCCTCGAAACCATGGGTGGGGCGGACGAGCTCAAGGCTGGAGTGCGGTGGTCCACGCCGCAGGGATGGCGGGGATAGCGGGGAGCAGCTGCCGAGGCCCCAGCTCACATGCGCATGTCACGCCCAGACTTCCGATGCCCCACACGGAAATCGAATCAGGGCTGACAGGATCGTCGTGAACAACATGCACCTAATGGGAATGAGAAATTTCCTTGAAAAGTAAATAAATGGGGGGCGCCTGGGTGGCTCAGTGGGTTAAGCCGCTGCCTTCGGCTCAGGTCATGATCTCAGGGTCCTGGGATCGAGCCCCGCATCAGGCTCTCTGCTCCACAGGGAGCCTGCTTCCTCCTCTCTCTCTGCCTGCCTCTCTGCCTGCTTGTGATCTCTCTCTCCGTCAAATAAATAAATAAAATCTTTAAAAAAAAAAAAAAAGTAAATAAATGGGATCAGCAAGCATGCTGCTGTGAGAGCTGGAGATCTGGGTTTCCAGCCGTAGCCAGAGGACGTTAGGCTCAGCTAGTCTGGCCCTCCTGCCGGCTGCCGCTGGGCCTGTGGGCAGCCCTCTCCGGGGCTTTGCTCTGAGTGGACTTGTGGGGTCAAGGCATCAGGCAGCCGTCACTCGGTGCTGAATCTGTGGCTGTTTGTCTGGATGAATCGGAGCGTGCTTCAAGATGATGGGCGAGCCCGGGGGCGCGGCCCCAGCTGACCGCGCTGCTGGCCTGGTCTGGCAGCCACTTAACAAACACTATTTCCTCCTCAGTGTGAGGCGTCTCAGCGCCCCGAGTGTGTTTATTTCCTTACCCCTTCTGTTACCGTTAGGGATGACACGGCCTACGGGGACGCGGAGAGCTGTTTTCAGAAGCTCTCTGCCGGCCGCGGCGGTGGCGCAGACAGGCTGCAGACCTGGTGTGTCTGTGTCCCTGTGTCCCCGGGGCCCCGTCTCCCCTGCCCCTGCCAGGCAGCCCTGTAAGTCGCAGTTACAGGCCCCGCTGGGTGGTGGTCTGGCATGGATGGCAGGAGGGAGCCGAGTCTTCAGTGCTAACGTGCTGTTGGGAAATGGACCAAAATCAGTAGCGGAGAGAGATTTCGGTTGCTTTGTTCCCGTGGCTCCGTGAGAGCCTCGCCGGGCTGTGTGTGGTTCTTGGCTTTGCTGCCCGGTCAGGGCACGCTCTCCTGCTCTGCCGAGGTTTCCACCCCTCATGAGATGGGGGGGGGGCAGGGTTCCCTGGTGGGGCCCAGAGGCCATGTTCAGCCATACCGGATCATCCCATTGGGGTGGCCAGACCTAGCCCTCTGTCGTCTTCCCTGCGTGTCCCCGTTTGCGCCCGTGTGAGCGAGCTCACCAGTCGTCTCCGCGTCTCCACTGATGGGCTCAGGGTACTGAGTAGTAACACCACAGAGTCTGGCTTAGAAATGGGCCCTGCCCGCACACCGTGTGTGGCCCATGGTAGTCACTGACCCTCCCTGTGTCTCAGCTCCCGTCTGTAGAACGGGGCGTTCCGGCCGCCTGCTTTGCGTGGTGCTGGCGCAGGCAGGCGAGTGGGGGTAAGTGAGGGCTCAGGATGGTCGCTGGTGTGTCCTCTGTGCGGCACGCATGCAGACCTCCTCCCACCCCTTCTTGCCCCGTGTTTTCCAGGTCCTCTGCCGTGCGTTTGCTCATGTTGTCCTCAGACTCTGAGGGGCACAGGGCCGAATGGGGTTCGCTGTTTTAGGAGGAGGAGCTGAGGTTTGGTTTGATTCCCACACTTTCCCAGGGTGAGTGGCTGATAACTCACCGGTCTAGGGCTGAGTCTCAAGCCTTGAATCTCAGGGATCCTAACTGTAGTGGAGGGAGGGGACTTACTAGTGGGCACAGTAGACCCTCCCTTCTGCAGCTGCTGCCCAGCACGGGGTGGCAAGGCCTGGGAACTCAACAGGGACTGTGCCCAAGCGGGGAGGAGATCCTGGCCGAGCTGCCACCCGGGTGCAGGGGGAGGGGGGAGAGGGGACCCCCCGGAGGGGCCTCACTGAGACCAGACTTGCTGCTAGCCTGTCGGGCACATCACTGTCCAGGGCAGAGACCTTCTTAGCCAGTCAGAGCCTTGTCGGAGACGCCACTGCCCTGGGCAGATCTGGTGGGGCGAGTGGGGAAAGCCTGGAAGTATTTGTGCCAGCGGCTACACTAGCTGAAGTCAGCGACGTGGACCAGGGCCTGCTGGAGGGCCGGCGGAGCTCTGGGCACCAAGTGGACCAGGGCCTGCTGGAGGGCCGGCGGAGCTCTGGGCACCAAGTGGGAGAGTCTTTGAAGGACTAAAAATGTGGCTTGGAGATAATTTACTACTCAGGCGTAGAGGGGAGCCCTGGACCATCGAAGCAAGCAAGCATGTAGTGCGGTCAGAGCTGTCTGCGGGGGGATCGCAGCGAGGCGCGAGGCGAGCCCCGCCGTTCACTGGAGCGCTGCCCCGTGCAGGCGGGTGGCCTTTTGAAGCCAGACCCTCCTGAGGGGTCACTGTAAAGGAACATTCCATTTCTGTTCGCTGAAATTCCAGAATAACAGGGAAAGGTTATAGAAATAGCCGGAAAGTGATGGGTGACGTCTGTGTGTCTGGACTTCTAAGTTCTCCCTTTCTGCCATGCCTGAGGTTTGAGGGAAGAGGCTGGACCAGGGAGAGAGGGGAGAGACAACAATCTCACCAGTCTGAGGGAGGAGGCAGGGGAGGAGAGCCAGGTGAAGGCGGGATGGGGATTGGCCCTGCAGAGAGCGAGGGGCCGCCTGGGTCGCTGGGGACCTGTTTGGTGGCAGGAACCTCACGGCGCTTGTCCGCGAAGGCTTGCTGACCCTACAGGACAGTCTGGGAACAACAGCGACATACTGGAATGGCTTGGAAAGGAGAGGTTCACGACCTCATGCGTGTGGCATGCCATCAGCACGCACATAGGCCTGCCCGTGCGGGGTGCCTCGCTGTTCCCACACTGGCCCTCCAGCCGAGGGAGAGGAACGCAACTTGGCCAGTCAGCCACCCATCCCCCCTTTCTGCCTGGTCAGTATTTGACGTTCATTTGCTCCCTTCCCCTTAGTCTTTGTCACTGGAAGACCCCTTGCCGTCCGAAACCAGGAGCCCGGCAGGGGCGCTGCTGCTTCTCCATCCCCTTGTCTCCAAGGAGCTGTCCTGAGCGGGGAAATGTCTTTTCATGACTTTTCATGCCATTACAAACCTTGGAAGACATATACATTTGCCGGTGACAAAGTGAATCTTCTTTCCTCCGGTCTCTGCTTGCAGACAGTGCTCCTTGTTTCCTACACCAGACAGACAGCTTGTCCCCTGGGAGGGTCACCTGTCTGCCCTGGCGGTCCCGCTCACAGGGAGTGTCAGCTGCGTCTCACTGCGCTCCCGGAGCTGGCTGCACCCGCGGGTGCCCGCGTTTGCCCCGGTCTGGAGCGGCAGAAGGTCATGGGAGCCGAAGAGCTTGCGCACTCCGTCCCAGCAGGGCAGAACATGGTGCAGAAACTCCGGTCCTCCGGCTCCCAGCTCCTTTTGAAGAAGCCCACTGGGCTTTGCACTCTCAAGTAAGAAGTCTGGATGGGTCACCTTTGGCTCCTACACAGTTACGTACTGAGTGCCAACTACGTTTCAGGCACTGCACTTACCCAAGGTGGCCGTGGTGACCAGGGAAATCGATCCCGGCCTTCCCAGGACTTAGGAGAAAGGTGGCGGGAGGGCCGACAGGCGGGCAACGAGCAGCCGGAGTCGGGGCCAGCAGTGCTGTCGCTGGGGAGCTGGATGTGCTGTGGGAGCGCCTGGCATGGGGCACCTAACTCAAGTTCCTGGGGCCACCAGAAAGTGAGTTCTGGAGAAGGGACAGTTAACCTGATCTTTGAAGAAGGAAGTGGAAATGTCCGGGCAGGACTTGGAATTGGGGTTAGAGGACGAATAGGAAGAGAGTCTGGCAGAGGGCCAGAAGGTGGGTAGGAACGTCGACTTGAAAGATACTTCCTTGTGGTTGGAACATAGACTCTCAGAAGTTGTCGAGACGGGATTTGGTCGGGACTCCTGGGCCGCTCCGAAGAGCTTGCCGTGGGTCGGTGGGAAGCCGGCAGAGGGTTTTCAGCAAGTGAGACATGCTGAGTGCTGAGGAGTGGGTTTGGACAGAGCAGAATAGTACCGGTGGGTTACGTGGGAGGTTTGAGTGATCTGAGAAATGGGTGGCGGCGGCGGCGAGGATGGCGGGGGTTAGTGATGGTTGGATGGTGGTGAGGATGGTGGCGCTGAGGACGGCTGGCTGGCCCTACGTGGTGTTACTGGGAGTGGAAAGGGCTTTTTGAGGGTGGGGGCATAAAGCCCCTGAACGGCCAGGACCCAGAGCTTTCCCTACAGGGCTGCCATCTAGGACAGGCATCCCTCGAGCAGACCTGACCTTCCTCTCTGCCCCGCATTTCCCCGGAAGTCCTTCCTTCCTACTTGGGGAAGGGCAGAGAGTGAAACATTTTCAAGTTCCCAGACCAGGGGCAAAACTGGCCCAAATTCGAACATTACATTTGTTCCTCCTGGATGGTCCTGAGAAAATCTCGGGGGGCATTTCCTTTCTCGAATCTGAGCTGAGATGGCATCGTCGCCGAGGGAGGATGGAAGGGTGGAAATGAGGTCATTGGCCCAGCTGGGCGAGGTGGCAGTGGTCTTCACTTGATGCCCTAAGGACACGCAGGCCTCCTTGCTGTGGGGTCTGCCAGGAGAGAAGACCCTGGAGCACCGCCCCGACTCCCTGTGCCCTGGGTGCCCTCGCAGCATCCGGGGTGGCCTCGCCTGACCACGAGCGTCCACTGCACTGTCCTGGCCCTGGACTCCGTCCTCGCACGAGGAGGAGCCTGAGAAGAACATAGCTGCCCGGGGGACACAGAAGCTGGCTGCGGCCGCCCTGCTCAGGCCTCCTTAGTGCAGAAGGTTGCTGGATGTCAGCGAGGGGCCGGCGGCCATCACGAGGACAGGAGACACGGGTCCCCGTGTTCCTTCATCCGGCCAAGCAGCAGCCTTGGTCTCCCCCCGTTGCCTCCTGCACAGGATCCATGCGCATCTGAACCACGTCTTGAGGACGCAGTGCCGACCCCCACAAGCCGTGTTTGCGAGACGGCGGCATCTTTGCTTATGTCGCTCACATGGTCACGGGTCCCACAAGGGGCTCGGTGCTTCCTCTGCCGTTTGCGCCCCTCGGCCTGTGGAGCTGGGGTCCAGGCATCGTATTTCAGAACCAAACCGAACACGGTGTGCTGACATTTAGTTTAGTGCTTCTCATTCCAAAGCCCTTAAAAATATTAATTAATTCCCAGAAAGCCCCAGGAGACATATTATTCCTCTCCGAAGCACCTTTCATGCTAGTCCGTAACGGTTCTTCTGGTGCAGTAGGTGGGAAAGTGAGGCTAAATCATTTCTTCGCAGCCCCACGGGAGAAGACCTTGGTGGAGCCGAGGTCAGCAGTAATGAATCTCGTTTCATAGCTGTCTCGGAGGAATGTCAGCCCCGTGGCCTTGCATGTGATTTGGGGGAACCCACACCCCCCCTTTAGGACTGGTCTCTGGGGGAGGCGAGCCGTCCTTCTCCGGAGCTGGGACGTTGCAGACCTCAGTTCATTTGCTGCACGAAGGAGGCCAAGCTGAGGGGAGCCGTGAGCGAGCAGTGGGGGGCGCTTGGCATGTCCCCTTGAAACATGCCCAGCGGCCTGGGACCGTGACGTGAGTGCAGGCCCACAGAGTGGACGGCCGCCTGCTGCCAGCGGATGGTGTGGCCTGGGTGATTTCAGGGTGCCTTGCCTGGGAGCGGCTCCTGCCTGCCATGTGCCGGGCTTCTGTATTGGAGGAGCACGAAAGCCACTGGCGAAGGATGCGTGAAATGAGGGGCTCCCGGTGCTTGGGGGTGAGTGTGGGGCCTTCTCCTCTAGCCCACTCGCCGACTTCACGGCGTGCTCGTGCGGTGTGGCTTTGGGGGTCCCGGGTCCAAGTCGTCTCCGTAAGGTGTCCCCTGTCTGCCCCGGAGCTGGAGTTCACTTATCAGCCACCTTCACCTTGTCTCGCGGCGTCAACCCAAACCGAGCTGTGCGGAGCGTTAGGACTCCGTGCCCGGCTGTCGCGCTCAGAGCACAGACCCGCGGTTTGTCGGGGAGGAGTCCGGAGCGTGAGCCTGCGTTGTTTTCGTCACTGTTTACTCTGTGGGATTCCAGAACAGGCAAGTGCCCGCCACCTAGACCCGGCGATGTCCATGGGCACGCCTTCCCACACCGCGCTGGGAGTCACTCGTGTCACTGTAGCGTCGGGTCGGATTCATCCTTTTCCTCTTCTTGTCACTCACTCGGCAGCTGTTTGCTGTGACTGAGCGCGTCGTGAGGCCGTGGGAAGAATGCGGGCACAGAGCCAGTGCTGAGGGGCACACCTGAGCCTGCCTCGTAGCTCATGGTATCAGTGGGCCTGACACGGTCACACATGGACACGTACGACGGCTGTGTGTCGGAGACGGAAAAGGTGGTCCGTCCTGCCCGGGGGTCCAGGGAGGGGCCGTGCACCAGGGCCGGGGCCTCCATGACATGGGGTTGAGCCCCTGCTTTGACCCGGACCATCTCCCTGCCGGTCGGCCCTTCGGAGCCCCCATGTGGGGACCCACAGCCTCCGTCAGCGTCAGGTAGACGCATGCTGCCCTGCCCGTGGGAGGGAACTTGGCCACTCACCTACGTGTGAGCGTTCTCTCGGGCCTCCGGGGCGGCCCCCTTGTTTTATGGGCAGCGATCTGGCCTGTTTGGGGGAGACGCGGGGAGGGAAGACCACGTCCTCTAACCGTGTTTCGTTCGTGTGCATTAGCGCTGTTGATGCGGAGTCGATTTCAGGGCCTGCTCATCCCGCGAATTCCTTCCGTTCGCCCACGCGGGCCCGGGCTGGAGCCAGGGGGGCTCGGCAGGGCCGGCGTGGCCCGGAGGAGGGGGCAGGCAGCTTCCTTCCTCTGGCCGGCGCTTTCTCTCGGCACTGCTGTGCCGTGTCGGCCCGCAGCCTCCTGCACTTTACCAAAGTATGCCTTTCCCCTTCCAGAGGATTTTTCTCAGGAGGCTTCGGTGTCTCCGAGAGATGTGGTTGCTGTCACCGTGGCTGGACCTGTTGCTCAGTGTGGCCGTGTGGCCCTCCCTCATCTCGCGTGCTCGTCACGCAACTCCCCGGGGGTGCTTGCTGTCTGGACGAAGCCTCACGGCCTCCCTGAGGGAGGCATCACCCCAGGCTTACCGGCGGAGAAGCTCGGGGTCACTCGTCCAGGGTCTCACGGCTGCTCAGCGCAAACTCAGGGTGGGGACGGGGCAGGTACCCTGCATATCCCTAACTCCACGGTGAGTTTTTTCATCTTCTCCCGCGACAGGCCCGGTACAAGCAGAGCCTCGACCCGACCGTGGACGAAGTGAAGAAGCTGTGCACGTCCTTACGCCGAAACGCCAAGGAGGAGCGGGTTCTCTTCCACTACAACGGCCACGGGGTGCCCAGGCCCACCGTGAACGGGGAGATCTGGGTCTTCAACAAGGTAGGAGCTCCGTCAGAGGTTCGTGCGAGCCCCGTCCCTTTCTCCTGCCGCCCAGCCGCGTGTAGGTGTTGGCGGTCGGCCACGGCTCCGCTGCTGGTCACTGCGCGTCCATGGACCCAGACACAGTGAGGTCGGGCTGGGCTGTGTGGTGGGTTGTGGGGTCAGCTCCGTCTCAGCTGTCAGGGCTGGGACAGGCACGAGGCGCATGGCCACGGAGCGGTCGTCTGGAGGCCGTGGCGTGGTGCTCCCGGCGTGGTGCTCGCGGTGCACTCTTCCCGCCGCAGGCAGGACCCGCTTGCGCTTCTGCCGTGTGGGTCGCACGGTGACCAGGTTTCTCAGTTCGGTGAGTGTTCCTCTGAGAATCAGGGGTTCCTTAGGTAAGAAAATGGTAAGAAAATGACTCCAAGGAGCTCACACCAGGCCACCTGCAGATGCGGCCTCGGCTCCGCGCTCCCCACGGCCAGGCGGGTGGCCTCCTGCAGCTCCTTAACCAGCCACGGGGGGTGAATGTGAGGGTCGGCGACACCCTCCCACCACTTTCCTGGCTGGGAATGGCGAGTCCCCCCCGACCCCCACGGCCCCATGGTGGGGCCACGCGCTCTCGCACACGGTGTGCCGAGTTGGGCACCACAGGGCTTTGGGGCCCCTGTGCCCTCTGTAGCGCAGGCTCCCTCCTCCCCGCCGGGGTCACCAGTACAGCGGATCTCGGGTCATCGCTACCTTGCCTGCCTTTGCAGCCGCCGCCCTTTCTGTGGCCGTCCAGGCGCGTTGGGTCTGGGTGTTTGCTGGCTGTCGGGATTGGGATCCTTCAGGGCTGCTCCCACCCCGGGTGTCGCTCCGAGCGTCCGTCCCTGCTGCTCCGGTGCTTGTCCTCGGGCCCACTGCGGGGCCTCTCGGGACCTGCTCACAGCCTTCCGCACAGGCAGACGTCTCCGTGGCTCCCGTGGTTTTCCTAAACTGCCCACCTTCCTGCCCAGCACTGTGGTCAGGACTTGGTTTTTCTGCCCAGTGTGGGGGTACTGCGGGTCTCCCCAAGGGCCGTGGCCTGAGCGCCTTCTGACCGCTGGTTGGCCGTGGAGCTTCCCCTTCTTGAAGTGCTCGCTCCTCTCCGTTTTCCGCTGGGGCTACCATGTTATCTTCCTGTGGATTTGGAAGAATTCTTCACATCCTAGACAGCGACCCTTCATCACCTTTATGAATTGTGAGTGGCCTCTCTCAATTTATGGCTTGGTCTGTTGGTTTGCTTTTGTCTCTTAATGGCGTCCCCTTGTAGTGGTTCGTTGTTTTCATGTGGTCATCGTGGTCAGTCTTCCTTTATGGTGCGGACGGTTCGTGTTCTCCATAAGAAGTCTGCCTCGTGCCAGGTTGCAGGTCTTCCCCCAGATGCTCTTCCAAAGGGCTTGTATTTCTGTCCGTTGCATTTAGGTCCCTAATCTGCCTGAAACAGGTTTTGTACGTACCATCAGGCCGGAGTTTATTCTCTACTTTTATCCCCCCCCAACAGATACCTCCCAGTTCTGTTGTTATTAATGCCAACTTTGAACAAAATCACGTTTCCACAGTGTGGGGGCATGTTCTGACTGCTCTGCTCCATGGGTCTGCCTCTGTGCCAGGAAACTGTTCACGAGGCAGGTTCCCAGTGCTCGTGGTGTTTAGGGGAGCAGAGCCCCCCCATTCTTCTTCAGTTCTTCTCTGCTGTCTTGGCCCTTATGTCTTCCTTTGAACTAGTCCATCAGTTGATTAACGGTGGGGGAGACTCGGGGTCTTTAAATAATGAGTCTGCCAAAGTTTGCTCTCCTTCTTCTTTTAAAAGATTTTATTTATTTGACAGACAGAGATCACAGGTAGGCAGAGAGTCAGTCAGGCAGAGAGAGGAGGAAGCAGGCTCCCCGCTGAGCAGAGAGCCCGATGCGGGACTCGATCCCAGGACCCTGAGACCATGACCTGAGCCGAAGGCAGAGGCTTAACCCACTGAGCCGCCCAGTGCCCCCAAACTATGCTCTTCTTAAGTATCAGTAGTATTTCATAATTTCACAAAAGTTTGCATCATTTGTTAGATATATTCCTGGCTGCTTTATATTTTTGATGTTATAAATATTTACTATAAAATTGTATTTTTAAGTTATTACCAGGGTGTATGGAAAGACAGTCGATTTTTGTACATTTATTTTCCGATTTTCTGTTTTTTTATTGTTTCTCGTAATGTATCTACACACACTTTTCTCTTGTTTTAATAGACTCTTCACTAGGTATGAAATAGCAGATTGCTCAGGACGTTGAACGTTGGTTCACGCAGATGTGTGGTGTCGTGCAGGACGGTTGGATGTCCCCTGCCTCCAGCAGCATCCGTGGACACTCGCCGTCGTCCGCTTTCCAGAGTGCGGGAGCTGGGGTCATAGTCTGCGGCCTTCTCAGACTGGTGCTCTCCAGCCGGGAGTGCGCATCTCCGGTTCTCTCGCGCGTTCTTGTGTCTTGCTGGCTCATTTCTTTTTACCCGGAGTGACACATCCCTGTCTGGGTGGACCCCGATTGAAGCACATCTTGGTTGCTTCCGGGTTCGTTGGCTCTTGTGAATGCAGGTTTTTGGGTAGATGAGGTTTTTTACTAATTTGGTCCATTCCTCAGAGCGCGTTGCTAGGTCCGAGAGTATGTTTAGGTTTCTACGCCGCCGCCAGGCTGTCCTCCAAAGGGGCTGCATCAGTCGACCTCTCAGCAGCAGGGACGAGAGTGCCCGGCGCCCCCCGTCCCACTGAGCACGTGCAGTTGCCAGTGTCTGGGAGTCTGGCTCTTCTCATTAGGCGCACGGCGGTGTCTCGTGGTTGGAATTTGCATTGAATTTCCTTGATGACGTGCGATGTGGCGTGTCTTCATCTGCTCGCTGGCCGCCTGCACACCTTCTGTGGTGGGGAGTCCCACCTGTTTTCTCAAGGGCTCTCCCGGCGCCGCATGCAGCCCAGTGGGGCCCGAGTTCACGGCCCAAGATCAAGACCTGACGAGACCCAGAGTCCGGTGCTCGGCCAGCTGAGCCGCCCTGACGCCCCTGTTTTGCCCACTTTTAAACAGGGTTGTTTTCTTGCTCACTCTTTAGATTCTTTTGTATTTCAGATGCAAGTGCTTTATCAGGTGTGTGTCCTGTAAATTCTCCCTCCTGGTCTGCGACTTGTGCTTTGGCTCGCCCAACACCGCACATAAACTTTCTGATGGATCCAGACCGGTATTCTCTAGAACGTTTTGTCCTGAGCTTGTATCAGATGGGACTGAGAGTCAGACCCCACTTCCTGCCATCCACGGGATGCGCTGTACCTACGGAGACGAAGGCGTGTCACACAGGTACTCGTTGTCAGAGGGCCGGCCTGGCCCGTTGGCGATCAGAGAATGGACTTGGAGACCCGTGTGTTGCCAGAGGAGGAGCAGGACGTCTCATGACGACCCGCGGTCGGGGGAACCGCCCCGAGTGTGTGTGTCTGACGGGAGCGCTCCGAGTGCGCAGAGCTAGAGTGCCGGCCCCAGAGAGAAAGCCACGCGTCCGCAGTCCTCGTCAGAGCTTCAGAGAATGTCTGCCAGTCATTGCGGGTCAGAACAGAAGTTAGAATGACAGCTAAAGTGGGCAATTAAAAACTTTCTCACAGAGAAAACTCTAGACATAGTATGTGTTTTCTAGTTAAAAAGGAATCCGTTACCACCGTGAAAGCTTGGAATGCCACCATCGGCCACGTTGCGCAGCGGACACCAGCCTCTGCTGACCCCTGCGGACTGTGCGCCCTCTCAGGTGTGGCTGGCACGTCCTCCACGTCTCCGTGAGGCCTGGGGGATCGGCCTCCTGCAACGTATACCCTCTGAGCACAGAACGTGGAATTGCAGGGTATCTGAAAAATCCTACTGTTTGCACATTGAGTAACACGTGTGTCAAGGAAGATACCACAGAGGAAATAAAGATCATTGAGACTAGACAATGAGACTGGGGCTCACCAAATTTGCAGGATGCGGTTCGCTTAAATCTTCATACAGAAAGGCAGGAAGGTTTGAAATTAGAATCTCGGTTTCTGCCTTAAGAAACTAGAAAACGATTGGCCCACTAAGCTCAAAGCGAGTAGAAGGAGAGACGTATGGAAGAGCAGTGAGGAGTAGAGGACGGGCCGTGGAGGGGGCCGACCGCTCACGTCATTTTTCGGAAGGACGAGTCTCTAGCTGGATGGATCCAGAGCGAAAGAGAAGACGGGATCCACATTTGGAAACGAAAGAGCGGACATCACCACATACCCTGTAGACATAGAAAAGACGAAGACAGATTCGTATTTTATACCAGTAAATTTAACAACTTAAGTTAGATGGGAAATGCCTTAAAACACACAGCTTACCCAGAGTGACCCAGAGTGAAACAGAAAACCCGAGGAGCCCTGTATCCATCAGAGACTGCGTCTGGGGTTGAATGTCTTACAGTCGAGTGGTGGACGAGTGGGTATTTTCCTTTGAGAATTACCGTACAGCAAACTTTCCTGATCAGTGTGTGTAAACTGTGAAGTCATAAAGGGAAAAAAGGCATCTGGGGTGTGTTCCTCCTAAAGCAGGAGGCGCACAGGCCCAGGGAAGTGAGGCGGGAGGCCCAGGAGTATGTCCTCCACCCTCGCCGGCCGCCCCAGGCACTGCAGGAGCGGGTCCCACCCCAGTGGCCGTCGTGAGGGGCTGGGGGTGTGGGTGTAACTGCCCGCCCCGCCCTGCCCGCAGCCCTGCCCCGGGGATGCAGTGGGGTTGAGAACTTCTGCTCTATAAATCCGGTTCTCAAATAGGATAAGACATCCGAGGAATGGGTTAGGGTTATCTCCTGGCATCAGGGGAATCCTATCTTTTTGAACATTGAAGCTCTCACAAAGAAATAGTTCCAAGTTCTCCCCCACTTCTCCTAAAGAGATGGGATCGGCACTGACCGTCTTCAGTGGCTGCAAACATCAAGCCCTAGAAATCCTCAGAAAAGTCGGGTCTGCAGTAAAATTATAGCTGTTTTTCTCTTGGAGCCCGTGGCACTCTCAGTACGGGTACAGTAGTTACAGGAAATGATGCGGTAGGATGTGGCGCCGACTCCGCTCTAGAATTACAAGTGTGTGAGTGTGATAGCGGCCCACACGGGAGCTCCGCCATCTGCCCTTGTGTGGCCTCGAGGACGCACTGCACACGGAGCGAAGGGCGAGCCCGCCACCGCAGGTAGAGCACAGCTTTCAAAGCCAGTTGGTGCTGTTACTCGGTGATTTCCTTCAGAAGTACTACCGGGGCACGGTTGTCTGACTGCGACAGAGGAAAGGCAGACGACAGGTCCGCGAAGCCAGGGAGCCTCCCGCGGGCGGACTTGGAGGGACCGAGAGTTTGCTTGGGGCCCCCGCTCCCGAGTCGCTGGCGGCCGCGCTTGGACCAGGAGCTGGGCTCTTCCACACCTGACATTCCGGGCTGTCCCGTCCCACGGGGGTCCTGTGTTCGGAGGATGCCCTGTGGGAGGAAAATGCATCTTCTGCGTCTTCCTGCGGACCCCTTCGCAGGCGGGGCTGCGGGGCCACGCAGGGTCAGAAGGAGGCTCGCCATCCTAGGGGTCCCTCCGGGAAAGTCCTCAGGAGGAGGCGTGTGACTGTGGCTGAGGCCTCTGGCTCACCCTTGGATGTTTTTGGCCAAAGGTGCACTCGGAGTCTTCTCAGAAATGGGGAGGTGCTTCCCCTGGGAGCCCAGGGCTGCTCTCCCCGCCTCCTGTCCTGGCGCCGCCCCGTGCTTGGCTCAGCCCGGAGGACAGTCGGACAAAGTGAGGGGCGGACCCTTCTTTTTCGTGTTTAATGTAACCTGGCAGAGGAAGTGGCTTGTGATGAATAAACTACCTGAAACCGACTTCCTTGTCTTTGTTTGAAGCGAAAACTTGGCCTTGAGTATGTCTTTCCAGAGAAGGAGAGATGCGCTCTCTGAACGCGGAGCTCTGGCGGGGGAGAAACCAGACGTCCGCCTGGCAGGCCCGGGGGTGTCCGGCGGCCTCCCGCACGGAGGGGGCCCTGTGCCCCTCCAGCCTGGACAGCTGGTTCCACCGAGGTGACGTGGGACGGGAGGAACAGCTGTGCTTTGGACGTTGGTTAGTAGTTCGACTCTTCTCCCTTCAGCACCACTTCTGTGACAGACACTTCCCAGGTCCCCGTCACGTGTGGAGCAGAGCCCGGGTACGCGTGCTTCCCACGCAGAGGCTCCCCCCCCCCGCCCCCCGCCATGGTATCGTCGTCTGGGCAGTGTTCTTTTTTTTTCTTTTTTTTTTTAAAGATTTTATTTGACAGAGGTCACAAGTAGGCAGAGAGGCAGGCAGAGAGAGAGGGGGAGAAGCAGGCCCCCCACTGAGCAGGGAGCCTGATGCAGGACTCGATCCCAGGACCCTGAGATCATGACCTGAGCCGAAGGCAGAGGCTTAATCCACTGAGCCACCCAGGCGCCCTTGGCAGTGTTCTAAGACTTGCACTTTTTAAATCATAATAAGGCTTGAATATCTTTCTGTGTCAGTCCATAGCAATGAGCCCAGTCTGTTTAGGGCTGCGTGGTGTTCCGGGGTGTGGATGTGTGGACATTCCTCTGCTTAATGGTCCTTCACGTGGGAGGTGCGAGGATGCGGGATGGGCTGTGGTGGTCCACGAAGGTCGCTGGGGCTTGCTGGGGCCTCCTCGGGACGTGGGGCCCAGACCTCTTCCATCCGACCGTCCCCTTCCGTCCCTCTGCTCTTGTCCTCTGCGTGGCCGGAGAGGTGTCCCCATGTCTGCATTCCCGCAGAGGGGAGGGAGGAAGAGCTGAGCAGGAGGGCGGCCCTGAGGACTGGCACACGTCGCTTCTGATCGTGTCCCATTGGCCGGAGTCTGCAGGGTCGGACTGAGCTGCAGAGGAGGCTGGGAAGCGCGCCCAGCGGGAACGTGCCCTGGTGAGGCAGGGGAGGAGAGACCGATTTGACTCGCCGTCTCTTCCGTGGTGGTGTTCAGATGGCTGACAGGGTTTTACCCCAGGAGTGTCGTTTGACTGTGTGCCTCCGTTTCCGTGTGCAGAGGCAAGTATTTCTGTGGGACGGACACCTAGGAGTCAGAGGGTGTGTGCTTACAACCGGCGCGTACTCCCAAATGGCCTTCCAGAAGAGCTTCCTGGGTCGTTTGGGGGTCAGTCGGCTGTCTGTCCGGCTGATGATTTTGGATCAAGTCGTGATCTCCGGATCATGAGACCGAGCCCCTCGTTGGGCTCCGTGTTCAGTGCTCAGCAGGGAGCCGGCTTGAGACTCTCCCCCCGCCCCTCCCCGCAGCACGCTGTCTTTCTAAAAAATAATAATAATAAAGACTTAAAAGCCTCCATATTCACATGCCCACCACGACCGACTGGTGCCCTGTTGAATGCTTCCTGCTCTGTCCATCCCCTGGACTTCTTTCCGCTCTGCTGGGTGAGGACAGGCGCTGTGCGGATAGCTGGTTCGCTCTGTAACTTGTGTTCCCACGACTCACCGAGAGCCCGCGGCTCTCACAGCCCTTCCTCACTCCTGCTGGTGCGGCCGCCGGTGTGTGTGGTTCTTACCACCGTGCGTCTGGGCAGAAGCTCGTGCACCCACGAACACTGGAAAGATCCCGTCTGTGTGTTGTACCCTCCTTGCTCTTGAATCGCTTGTCGTTGGTGTGTGTTTTTTCAGAGTTACATCATTTCTGTGTTACTTTATTTTTCTTCAAGACTTATGAGTTTTGTAGGAGAACTTTCTTGATCCAAAATAAATAAAAATCTTTTATTCTGGTTTTTTTTTTTTTTAAGATTTTATTTATTTATTTAACAGAGAGAGAGAGAGAGATCACAAGTAGGCAGAGCAGCAGGCAGAAAGGGGAGGAAGCAGGCTCCCCGCTGAGCAGAGAGCCCGATGCGGGGCTCGATCCCAGGACCCTGAGATCATGACCTGAGCCGAAGGCAGAGGCTTTAACCCACTGAGCCACCCAGGCGCCCCTGTTTTTATATTTAGTTTTAAAATCTACCCTGGGTTTTTTGCACGTGGAGCCTCACAGTATTGAGTGGCTGGTGAGGCTCTGTAGCGTCGCTGACTGAACTGTTCTCCCTTCGCGGAGCTAAGGTGCTGCCTCGCTGCCATTATATGTGAGGGTCATTTCTGGACGTTCTCTTCTGTTGGTTTGTTTTTCTCGCCCTCCCTAATACCGTCCTGTAATTACCACGGATTTATAGTGTATGTAATATCTCGTGCGGGTCCCTGCTCATTATTCTTCATTTGAACACGGGTGCGTGTGCGCGCGCACGGGCTGTTCTCGTGCAGTTCCATTCCGCACTGACTTTAGGATCAGCCTGTCAGATCGCTGGTACTCTGGGCGTGCGTGGACTCGGTGGGCTCCTTCAGGAAGCCTCGACACGTGTAGAAGCGTCCGGTGAGCGTGCCCAGGGACGGCATTTCCAAACGTTCTCGATCGGAACACAGCGACGACCTGCCAGCCTGGGGGCAGGGCAGCCTGGCAAAGCTGCCTCGCGTCAGCAGAGCGGGGTCCCCCTCGGGGCCCAGATGTCTGCCCCCACATGCACACGCACCTGCGCCGTCCGCGCGTGGCCTCATCCCGTCTGGGTTGACCTAGATCTCCTATTTGCTGTGCGTTTCGGGAAAACCTCCGCCGGCCACCTCCGTCCCGTCACAGATGTCGCTGGGCCCTGCAGGGTCCTCGTGGCGACACCAGAGGCTCAGCTGCGGGGAACACAGGCCCCTTCGCTGCAAGTGTACGGTGTTGGCTCTGGCAGCTTCGCCAGGCACGCGGGGGGTGCGAGGAAGGGTAAATGCGGGTGGTGGTCTGTGCGGAAAGGTCCCTGCCCCTGAGCGGGGAGTGTCCTCGTCCCTCTGCTGAGGTGAGAACATCCTGCTCTGATTCCCAGTCATCTCCCGAGTGTTTTCGAGTACAGAACAGTACAGTGTGTCCAGAAAAAATTTCACTTAGTGGATTCATGTTAATAAGTTTCTGTTCAGTGGTTTGAAAAAATCAGAGTGCCAAATCCGCATGTATCCCTTAAGTGTGATTTCCAAGTCATCTGCAGGATTAAGTGCTTACGGTTCTCTGAAATAGAAGGTACTTTGGGGGAAACATGCAGATTTGAGCCTAGGCAGCTCCTCGGAACGTCTCCCTGGTACGTGAGGGACGTGCATGTTCTAGAAGCACACACGACTCACGGAGGAAGATGCAAGCAGGGAGAGGGACATGTGCACATCCTTTAAGTGCGTAAAGGGGCCGTGGTTTGGTTGCCGGGGCTGGGAGACGAAGGTAGATGGGGAAGCCCTGCTGGTTGGACGCGTGGAGGGAAGTCCTGCCGTGAGCAGGACCGTGGCCCGGGTTCCCAGGACACAGCGAGCCGCTGAATCCAGGGGTGATAGCCGCGGAGCTCCAGGGCGGGGACGGGACTGGGGCCGCCGTCTGGCGCTCACAGGTCAGGGCACAGTGGCACGCGGGCATGTGGCGGAGGGTGTAGTTGGCTATGACTTCCCACGTTGATGAGCCGCGACGCAGCCCTCCGTGCCACCTGGCCCGGGGTGTCGTCCCTCTGTTGTTGCGCAGGGGGCGGGTGGGCGGTCGTGAGCAGGAGGCGTAAGTCACACGAGCACTGTGTTTTGTTTTCCAGAACTACACGCAGTACATCCCTCTGTCTGTGTACGACCTGCAGACGTGGATGGGCAGCCCGTCCATATTCGTCTATGACTGCTCCAACGCCGGCTTGATCGTCAAGTCCTTCAAGCAGTTTGCCCTGCAGAGGGAGCAGGAGCTGGAGGTGAGGCCCCGTGCCCCAGGACTGGGTTGAGTCTCGGCGGGTTTCCTCAAGGCGGGGGCGGGGGCCGGCTCCCTTCATCGTCTCTGAGCACTCAGAGCGCCCTGTGGGTTCAGTGACAAAGAGCTGGGAGGCAGTCGGCATGAGCCTCGGGGCGCATTTTTACATCTCCTTTTACTCAGTGTCATTTTTAATCTAAGCATTAATTAAGTGATGACATGAACAGGGTTGGTTTGCGCTCCAGTGGCCTCTGCCTCTGAGATAAATGCTTAAATAAAGCAGACACATCAATCTGGGGAGGAACGGACCCGCGGCCGGGCATAGCCGTCGATTCCACGTCTTTGTCACTGTCCCCGCCGCGTGTGTGCGTGCGTGCGCACGCGTGCGTTACAAACACCCACCGAGCTAAGTGCAGGAGAGAGCGCCAGCATGGCCACCAGTCCCTTCTGCCTGAGGAGCTGGAGAGCCAGGGCCGTGCTCTGCTCGCGGAGAGACGGCTCGCTCGGTTGTTCTAGTTAATATTTGATGTTTGAACCGAACAGTGAATCCTGAAGAGAAACTGCAGAGGCATTTTCAATTAAGAGACCTCCATCCCGTGGTCTGCGCGGGAGTGTGGGAATCAAATATTCTGCGGCCTCAAGGGGATCGTGAATTCCGACCGGTGGCAGTGCAGGAAATACTCTATTCCGGAGCAGACGTGGTCCTGAGTACGTGTTTCCTCCAGCCAGTTCGGGTCTGTTCAATTTTAATGTGATGCTGTGCCCCCTTCCTGTTTCATCAGAGGCTGTGGCTGACATAATCAGCAATAAAATTTGAAATTCTGTGTGGTAGAATTTAAAATTAACACGTCATGCAGTTAGTATTTTACATTTATAAATGAAGTCCCCGCGCAGAACATTGCGTAAGAGCGACTGGTACGTATGGTGCCCCTCGTCCCTGGGGACGGAGCCCGGCTCCGCGAGGTTTCTGCGTTCTGTCACGAGAGAGGGGAGGCCGCGTTTCGTGTCATCCGATGACTGCCTTGCTTTTGGGCGTCTCCTGCACGTTTACCCGTAGCACAGGTCATCTGATGAGCACCGAAGACTCAGAGCCCTGAGAGGTGATATGCTTTTCCTCACATCAAGTAACAAATATTGCAAAAAAGGTTTTTCTTTTTGCATGTACAATATGTAAGTGAAATGCCAGAGGATGCTGCCTGGTTCTGGTCCTGGTTCCTGAGCTTCAGGCTGGTGAAGGAAGGACAGTACATCTGCCTCCGCGGCCCACGGCGCAGTGGACTCGGCCTCCCCCCGCCCACCCCCCCCCACCCCCCCGGGGAAGGCAGGTGCTCCGGGCGGGGGCCTGAGCCCCGACTTCCCGGTCCATGCCGTCACCGCCTCGTGCTCTCTGTATGTCGCCGAGCCTTACTCAGCCTCGGAAACTGCTCATTTCAGTGAGTGCGACGAAAAAGCCTTGCATGCATCTTTTTTTAGGAAAAAAATGTTTAATTGACTAATTTCTCATGGGGGAGAGCAAATGAGAAATCCGTTATCTGAAGTGGCAGATAGATGGCAGTGCAAAGTCCCGGCATGTGTTTTATAATCAGCTCTGACTTCCATCCCCCCCCGCCCCGTAATTACAGCGCGGAGACGTCTGGTGTTTGCCGCCGCTGCGCTGCGGTCGGCTGCTGTTCAGGTGGTCTCGTGCATAAATAGCGGAAATTAAAATGATAAATGATACAACTGGCTGCAGCTCATCTCCGAGTGTTGGTTTTGGCCGTCCTGTGGTGTGCCGGCCGGAGAGGAGTCTAGTGCGGCCGCCTCGCTTCCTTGTCCCGCGTCGTTCCTCCCGGCTCTGCGGCGGTCCCAGCGCGCTGTAGCGGCTTTCTCGGGGAGGCCAGGGGCAGGAGGTGTGGGAAGTGGGCCGGGGCGCTGCGCTGTGCTACCTGTAGGGAGAAGACGGTGACCGTGACTGTGCGGAAGGCGCAGAGATGGTTCCTGGGGCGGAGAGCCTCCAGGGCGGGACACCACCGCCAGGGCGTGTGTCCAGAGGGTGGCTGTCGGCTTTCACATTCTCCGTGGACCCACTGCCGCGCCGAGGACCGGGAGCCGCCCCAAGAGCATGGCTGGTGCCGCAGAAGCCCTCCCCGGCCCCCGCGGAAACTCTGCTCGCTGCTGGAACCTGTCTCCGCCAGGAGCACGCGCTGCCGCTCAGCCGTCTTCCTCACGTTTTGCGTTGTCACGTCGCTTTGTAGTTGGAGCCTTAAGAGTTTGTTTTCAAGTCTCTGTGCTTTCAGTGTTCTTTTTAAAATAAGTAGTTTTATTATTACCATGATTTTGGAGATCCGCTGGCACAGAGGGGCAGTGACAGGTACAGCGGTCCCTGGTCGTGCCCGCCCTGGCCAGGGCTCGCTCCGAAGGGAACCTCTCTCTCTGGTTCCTCTGCTGAGCAGCTCTGTAAGTGCAGATAACCTGCCTCTCCTGGTGCTTCTCAGGTCCCAGATTTGGGGCTGTCTGTGAGCTTTCGGCCGTCGGACAAACCGCAGGCCGCTGCCACCAGTCGGTTCGGTTGGAGAAGCGAAGGGACGTAGCGCCCTGGTGACAGCAGGCCGTGATGCGTTTGCCGGTTGTGTTAGTGCGTTCTCCAGGGCATTGAAGGGGGCGGCCACTCACTACCCCTCCCCTCCTCACAGCCGTTTAGTTGTAATCATGGGCTTCAGGCTCAGTGTACTTTGTAGCCTCTGCACATCTAAATAAAACCCTTCTGTGTATTTCTGGTTCCATCAGTATTCGGCGACGTCTTTCGGGTTTTAGGCTCCGTGAGGACTTCTGTGGCCGTCTTCTGTTCCTTCGCTGAGTCCCCGCGCTCGGTACATGGGCCGATTCTGAAACATGACAGACGTCACAACCGTGTGGAGGTCGCTCACCACACAGCTGAAGCAGGTGCTTTGGTTTCCTATTTTGTCACAGTTTTTGTTCCTTTGACTTTCCTGGAGACTTTCACTTTTCTCCTTGACTTAGCTCTCTCATGTGTCCTGGGTTCCCGGAGCTGCTGGGATCACAGAGGAT
Source organism: Meles meles (assembly GCF_922984935.1). Classification (NCBI taxonomy): domain Eukaryota; kingdom Metazoa; phylum Chordata; class Mammalia; order Carnivora; family Mustelidae; genus Meles; species Meles meles. The sequence goes on from NC_060083.1 coordinate 62,651,652, forward strand.
CGCAGCACGTGTCCTTCCCGGAGCGTGCTGCTCGCCGGCTGCCCGCTCCTCGTCCGGGTGGCCGTGGTGACGGCGCCTCCCGGAGCTGCCATCCTGGGCTCCCCCTTCAGTGCCTTCCGGGTATAGCCACGGTTTTCCAGAGCCCGCCTCTGCCCCTTCCTTGCTTTTCTCCTTCGTTCTGTGGGGACAGACCCTTGGGTCACACCCAGAGGACGGGTGCGTGGGGGTCATCTTTCCCAGCCCTCCGCCGGGCGTCCGCATCTGGACGCTTCTGGCGGGAAGGGATGGAGCAGCTCATCGCTGCTTCTAAACCCGTAGCGCTGTCTCTGTCAGGAAGCCCTGTGAGGCTCGCCGCATGGTCAGTCACTGTGCAGCTGGGCCCGGGCCGCTCGTACCCTCCGCTCTGGCGCCCATGGCCGGTGGTGTTCTCTCCGGCCGCTGGCAGTGCCCAGGTGTGAGGCGGGAAGAAGGGGCCCAGGCTGGGGTTGGCACATCTGCCTCTCTTCACCGACGGCCGAGCAGACGTCCCGTTGTACGTGTGGCTGGCCCGGGTGACGTGGCCCCACCGTGGTTGGGGGTGGCTGCAGGGAGTGGCATGGGGCACGAGTAAGTGGACAACCCGACGGTGACTGTCTGCAGCCTTGGGTGTGTGTGCAAGCCCTGCGGGGCCCCCGGGTGGCACGTAGGGGCCTGGGTGTGGTATGGGCACAGCGGCGCCCCTTGTTCCCCGGAGACACACTGGGCTGAGCAGCCACGCAAGCCACGGCCCTGAGCACAGTCTTCCTGGGATTGGGACTAGGACTGGGACTGGTGCTCGGGCCGTTTCTAGGTGACCAGTAGGGAGCAGGGAGCGTGTCTTCCCTGTGCCAGGACGGCTGCTGTACTGCGCAGTCCGCCCTCAGCGGCCTCCTCTCCTCTCGCGGACTGTTGGCGCTCTGCAAGGCTCTTCTCTGGACGCCGCCAAGCCAGTCCCGCGTCCGCCCTCCGTCCTCTGCTCACTGCTGTCCGGCCCAAGCTGCTGGCTCGCATGGCGCCCCGGCTCACGGAGACCTGTTGTGTGGACCCTTGTTTGCGTAGCGACAAGCAGACTCGCTCTCGCAGCACCCCTGAGTCCAGATGGAGCCACCCTGCGTCCCGCGGGCATTCCTGTGTACGAACTGACACGTGACATCGTCACACGTCTGTCACGGTGACTACATTTTATGACACAGAGTTAAAGTAATTCTGACAAGAAAGAACTAATTGCGGACTCTTCGCGTCTCTTCAGGATGCGTTAAATGTGCGTTCTGCAGGACTGTGGACTCCGGTCCTGACGGCACGTCGCAAGGATGCCCGGGGACTTGGCCGCCAAGTCTGCGGTCTGCGTCAGGGTCCTGTTTGTGCTCTGGCGCCCGTGGGCGTCGCCCGACACTGCAGGCCGTTTCCCAGGTTCCCGGCAGAGGTGTGTGTCGCGGCTGCCGCTCACCGCGAGGAGTCTGTATGTGTGGATGTGCGGTGTTCTCTGAGCACCCGCCGTGGGGACGCGGGGTGCTGTGCTGCGGGCCTCGAGGCCCACCCAGCGCCATGGCTCCGGCGCAGCAGCCTCGAGGCCCCCGCCCTGTCCAGCCGCGGAGCTGTCACCTGCGGGCGGTGGAGAAATGAGGAGTCGGTTCATGTTCTTTAGGTTTCACTGGTGCTGATTTGCGGGTCTGTAACTGGCGTCCCCTCTTTTCTGTGTCATGCCCATTTCCCCAAGTACTGACTCTTCTCTTGGGTTTACGTGGATTGTTCTCTTTTATCCTGGGGGCGTGTGACAACTCTGCACTGTCTCCTGTGTGGACGAGGGAGGAGAAGCCCCCGTGTACCCACGGGTGGGAATTCTCAGCCGGGAAAGCGGCCGGGGGGCTGGCTGGCTGCAGGCGTAGTCACCGTGCAGGGTGGTACCTCCCTAGGACACCAACTGCCTCACCAGCCGCCCTGCTTTGCTCCAGGTGCGTCAGGAACTCTTTTAGAGAAAAAAACCCGAGAGCTTTCCGGGCAGGAGCGGCGAGGATGGTCGCAGGATGCCTGGCCCAGGCTCACGGGGGAGCTGTGGGCTGTCCGATGGCAGCTGTTCGGGTGACCCTGGTCCTCCAGCCCACGCCACGGCAGGTTGTGGCTGGTGATTCCCCTTCGCCTCCTGCTTCTCTGCCCGCACTCTGGACAGTTCCTGCCTTCGTTTTAATAAAGGCCGGCCACGTCCACCCCTGTGTACCTGATACTTTCTGTAGAGTGAGCAGTGAGAATTCGTAACGGCAAGATTTTCAAAACGACTAGTGGTAAATGTATAATGTGCTTGACATTCTCATGCACAGAACACAAGAGTTTCATGTGTAATTTAAGAAGAAATGCTACTATTTCAACTGTTTTATAGGCGAGAGTGTGTGGGTTTGATCTAAAAACAATACAGCAGCAACCCCTTTAATTGAGATCCCACAGCAGCTGGCGGGAGGGGGGTGGGGAAGAAAGCCATCCTTCATGGAGGGGAAGGGTCTGGTGGGCCAGGCTGGTCTGCAGGGGGGTCTGGGGGGCTGCTGCGCTGACCAGAAAGCAGAACGGCTCGTGGAAAAGCCATAGGGAGAAGCTGCCTAGAGGGCATTGGGACTCTCACTGCAAGTGGGGGCTGGGACATGGAGCTGTGGGGCTGGAAGGTGGCATCAGGGGGGTTGCAGAGCAGAGCTGGGCTCCCACTCGGGGGCCACAGCTGCCGGCGTGTCTGAGCTGATGGGTACAGCCTCCCTTCCTTATCCCGCACGTTCTCTTTGCAGAGTATTTTATGTTTAATCCCATCGTCTGTGTGATGGGAAAGACCTGATCGGCCCCTGAGCTCTGCTGGGCTGGGCACCCGTGCACTGTCCCTCCTGTGGGTCGTGTGGGACCCCGAGATCTCCTCCGTCAGCTCCTGCTCCAGTTCCCCACCCGTAACCTGGCCGCTTAGGGAGGAAAAGCAGTGATTTCTCCGCCGGATGAGGTTTGGAGCCCTCGCGGCCGACAGTATTGTGGGACCCACAGGCGAGCAGTGTGTCCCGTCATCGCTCACCTTTCAGGGTGGAACGGCCCCTCTGCTTCCTTCATAAACACTTCCCGGGGTCTGCACGCGTCCTCAGGGGACCACACGCGGCAGGGTTTACACGGGTGATTTGACAGTTAGGTGCGTGTGGTCTGTGGTGTCTTCTTCTGGTGTGGCCGGCCGTAATCAGGTCTGCGACGCAAACCTGTCAGGGACGCCGCATTGGAGGCCGAAGTGCAGGACGTGCTTACCGTCGTGGTCCCCTGAGTAAATTCACATCTGGGTAAATGCCGGTGGTCGTCTTCTTTTGATAAGTCCGTGATTCATCGAATATGTTTGCTCTTTGACTGACTTCCATGAAATGTAAAAAGAAAGAAGAAATGATTAATCCAGATTCATGAATAAAATATACTGTTTGTAGCCATCATAAAACCGGGAGCTTCACCGAAGGTAAATCTAGAGTTTAATCATTTTATCTAATTTCATCTGCTTTAAAACATGCTGGGAATTGTTCAGTATTCTGGAGCACAGATCCCGGCCAGACCCCCGGGCTGTGGCTCAGGCCCCCTGCCCAGCCCATTTGCTCTCAGGGAGGCATGTGTCCGCCACCTGCCTGCGGTGGAGCCAGAGGACACGGGGGTAACGGCCGACACGCTCTTGCAAGGCAGAGGGCGGTGGAGCCTCTGGGGCAGCTACAGGGTCTGTCGGGCACTGAACACTGTCCCCAGTGGCGAGTGTCCCTGGAGCGTTCATCGACGTGTAGCATATCCTGGGTCAGAAAGCCGCCTCGACGACTATGAAATGATGAAAGTCACAGAGTATGTTCTTTAATCGTAGTAGAATTCACCAGAAGTTGGTGATAGAAAGACACAAAATTGTCAGTGAAGAATTAGCAACACATAAGTCAGGGTCAGAAGATCCAACCTACCTTAGTCCGTTTGGGCTACTGTGGCGGAACAGCACGGACTGGGGGCTCATGAGCCACAGAAACGCGCTTCTCCCGGCCCTGGAGGCTGGAGGCCGAGATGACGGCCTTCTCTGCGGGACCTCCTCCCATGTCCTTGCGCGGTGGAAGGGGCTTCTCTGACACGTGGGCCCCACTCCTGGGGGCGTCGCCCCCCAGAGCGCACCTGCCAGCACCGTCACACTGGGGGGCCTCACACTTCCGGGCGTGGCACAAGGAGAACCAGACGAGCCGCAGCGGCCAGAACACCAGCGTGGCCGTACGAGCAGAAATCGCTGGGACTGAAAACGGAGAAAGAGGACGCCCAGGAAGCAGAGAGCTGCTTCTCAGGGATCCTCAGGAGCGTGGACCAGCACACGGAGGAGGAGGATCCCGATCCTGCGGCCGCTGAAGGAACAAGAGGGGAATACCACGGACACCTTCATTCTCGGGCATTTGACGACATCCAGAGACGGACCGGTTCCTCCAGAGCCACAAATGCCAAGCCCCCGGCCGGCGTGAGATGGATAAGGTGAATGACCCCATAACTGCTGGGGAGATTGGATTTGTGACTCGACGGTCCCTGAACAGGGAGTCTTCAGACCCAGGTGGCCTCCACAAACATCTGAAGGGGCGTTCGCGCCACGTGTGCACAGAGCTTGTCCAGAGGTGGAAAAGGGACGGAATTTCGTTACCCTCCTGTCGAAAGGGACACGCGGGACAAAAAGAAAATACAAAACACCACAAACCACTGCGTCTCACACACTTACATGCAGAAATCCTGCAACAAACCGTAGCGGGTCGGCTCCAGGGAGCTCTAGAGGGGATGACGCGCGACGACTGCGTGGGGTCATTCCCGCTCTGCACGTCTGGCTCACTGGTTAAAAAAAAATCAATGAACGGGATCCACCCCGCTCACAGACGAGAGAAGAAAGACTATGTGATCAAATCAGTTGATGCAAAAAAAAGCATTTGGCAAAATCCAGCACACTTTCATGTTAAGAATAATTCCTCTTAGCACGCCAGGGAAAGGGGGGGACCTCCTTCAGCCAGACAGAGAGCATCTCTGAAGAGCCTCCTGCCGTCCCCATACTTACGGGAGACTGAGATCAGAGATGCGGCAGGGCTGTCTGCCCCCACCGTTCTCACTGCGCACAGTGCTGGCCGTCCTGGCCCGCACCAGATGGCCAGGGAAGGACAGCAGCCCTCGCCAGGGAGATGAGATCAAAACCACAGCGAGGCACCCTGCACGCGCACCAGGATGGCTAAAATAAAGCGAGGGGTGATGCTCGGTGCCGGCACGGACGTGGCGGACTAGGAACCCTCACCTGTGGGCAGGAACGTCAGTGGTGCGGCCACTTGGAAGACAGCCCAGCAGCTCCTCACCTATTAGACTCGGAGCCGCCGTGCGACCCAGTGATCCGCTCCTGGCTTGCACCCGCGAGGACTGAAAACATATGTTCACACAGAAATGTGCGCACACACGTGTTCGTAGCAGCACTGTTCACAAAGCCAAAACACGGAAATTCTCTTTTTGAAGTAGAAGGCTGCAGAATTCCTCGGTGCCTCCTTTCCTTGGTGGCCGTGTAAGACTCACTGGGGGGTAGAATTTGGTTCCAGGATTGAACTAAGGTCCTCACTGAGGTATAGAAAGATTCTGCGTTCACAGCTGTCTAGTTGCCAACAGCCAAAAGGCTTCACACAGCGCACGATCCGTATCACCCCAATCTCGCTCTAAAGGGGGTCTTTTCTGCCCTTTGATGGGCAGCTCTGAGGGCTCTTGGGCACCAGGGAGGCCTTTGTCCAACAAGAGTGACTGCCCTCCTGGACAGCCCGTCGTCCTCAGCCGTGGGTACCACGAGGCTGTTAAATTGCTACTTAGTATTTCATAGAAACTTATGTAAGTTATTTATGGGAAATTACTGCCGCTTTCAGCTGTGGGCCTTGGTACAGTGTCTGTCCCGTGGCAGAGGCCGCACCACACTCTGGAAGGAGCTGGGTCAGCAGTGCACACGGTCCTTTGCGGATCTCAGTCTCTCTGCACTTTGCAAGACGCCCACCGTAAGCAGACATCGTTGAACCGAGCGCAGAAGCTGCTGGAACCCGAGTTGTTACCGAGTAGATGTTCTCACAGATGCACTGGGTACAGGCCCTGAGGTTAGGTGTCTCATGCATGTGTATGTCCATAGGAGAAAGAAGCAACACGATGTCGGAGTTCTATCGAGAAAACAAGAGACGCAGGCGTGCCCCCGGCTGCCCCAGCCGCCGTGCACCCGGGATGAGTGCTTCCTGGCCCTCACCAGCTCCGCGTGACCCATACGTGTGGGACACATAGCAGATGTCTCTGTTGAATCTGCTGTGTGTCACATTGCCAGACCTTTCTGGACCCTTCCCAAATCCTCCAGAAGGCCCTAGTGAGTTTTGAAATTTCAAATTGTTTCCTGGGTTTGAGTCTCTAGGTTCCCTGGGAGAAACCCCCCAGGTGGCGGTAGGAGTCGGGCCTGCCCTTCAGGCTGCGCAGTGGCCCCCGCTGGTGCCGTTCACGGGTGTGCCGGGCAGCCTTGCAGAGTTTTCCGCGCACGTTTCCAAACGTGCACGTTTCCAAACAGCACGTTTCCGCAGGCTGTTTTCAAAGAGTAAGTGCGATGAAAAGGTCAGTCAGTATCTTAGGTAAATACAAAACCAAAACAACGTGTGGGGAAAATCTTCTCTGTTAAGGCAGGTGCTTGTCTTCCCAGATGAGTGAGCCTGGAAACTAGGGGTTCGCTGGTGGACAGACTCCTTCGCGTTGAATGTCACTGTTTTCAAACGGTGCCATCGTAGTGACCCCTAAAGCAGAGCTTTCGTGTGCCTTCTGGGTGCCCGATGGTGTGGGAGGAGGGGACAGTGACAGAACGCTTCCCGCTGGCCAGGCGACCACGCCGGTCACCGCAGGCCATCTGCAGCAGGACCCACCGCCCGCTCCCATCTGTGTGACCACGTGCTGCGAGGGGCTTTGGAGCCGGCAGGTTTCTAGCAATGCCTGTTTTGAATTGGGAAATTTAATTTCTAGTGGATGTATTTGGAATAAAGATGTTTCTCCACGTACCTGTCGTTTCCTTCTTCGGCATCCACAGAGCACCTCCGGGGCCCAGGACTTGGGAGGCTTTGGGCCAAACACTGGTGAGGCCCGGGGTATAGACTGTGTGGCCTCGTCCCCCGACAGTGCCGTGGGAGCACCGCCCGTGGGCCAGACAGGACAGACGTGTGCAGGGCCAGGGAGGCCTCGACAAAGCCCCAGGCTCCACCGTGGCGGCTGACACGCGAACCGTCCGCCTCCCTACCTCCCCACCGGGCCGGCGCCCAGCACGTGGTGCTCCAATCCGGGGGGCGTGAGATGTCAGACGCTCAGTGCAGACGCGAGGGGGACAGGGCGCAGTGTCCGCGCCTGTGGCCAGAGACCCAGCTGCTCATCCGCAACTCCGTCAGAGAGGAAGCTGAGCACGGAAGCAAATCATAAGCCAGAAAGCTCAAACCAGGGAGCTCCAAGATTCCTCCTGTGAAGTAGACGACTCTCTGAAAAGGAAAACAAGACTGTGCAGTCGGCTTCGTGCATCATGGCTGTGTCTCCCCGCTGCACTTCTGCCCCGTTTGTGGTTCTCCGTGTGGGCGCTGGCGCTCCCGAAAGCCTGCCGCCCGCCAGCGGCTTCCTCCAGACTCCGCAGAGAGTTGCCTGGTGGCCCGGTTCTGGGACCAGGGAGGGGGCACTCGCACCTAGGGCCGAGGCCCGGAGTGTCCCGCATCCGCCCCAGCCCTTGACACACCTGGCAGCCTGCCGTGGTGCTGTGCGCCTCGGGCCTGACGGGCCACAGACCCACCTGGCATGGAAAGTCTCTAGTCCAGATGGCTCAGGAGGTCATTTGCTCTGCCCACGTCCTTCTCAGGGGCCGTCCCTGCTGCCCTGGGAGCCAGTGTCCTGTGGGCAGGTGCTCAGCCGGCTGTCTGAGCGGGGAGCAGGATGCGAGGAGAGGATTTGGGGTGTGACTGTGCCGTCTCTTTCCTCTCTGCTTTATTATTTATTGCGAGAGAGAGCGAGTGAGTGAGAGTCGGGATGGGGGGGGTAGAGAGAATCTTTTTTATTAATTTGATTTAATTTTTTAAAAGGATTTTATTTGTTTGGCAGAGAGAGAGGCTGGCAGATGGAGAGGGAGAAGCAGGATTGTGAGTGCAGAGCCAGACGTGGGTCTCGATCCCACGATCCTGAGATTATAACCTGAGCTGAGACCCCGATGTGACTCCTGAGCCACCCGGGTGCCCCCGTTTGCTTTGACCCCGTCTCTGGTGAGGGCTGCGCGGGGTGACTGCTTTCGGGGCCACCGACCTGCACAGCGAGAGTGGTTACAACGGTGATCTTCACGTTACCTGAATTTCACCACCATTAAAAACACGCGCGGCTCTAACAGTTGTATTTTATTGGAAGTTGAAATGTTCTTTGTTACTAAGCGCTCGTGTTGGGTGCTCTGGGCTGATGGTCTTGTTGCAGAGCGGGTCATCACTATGGCTGCAGCCTTTCCCCCTCCCACGTGAGAAATCGGAGGCGAAGAGCGGGGTTTCCTCAGCGGTAGTGACGCCTCAGGTCATCACCGGCGTGCCAGTGAGCAAACACGGCCCTGGAGGCCCCGGAGGCCCCGGAGGCCCCGGGCCCGGTCAGCAGAGCCCGTGGAGCACCGGCCCGCGTCCCCGGCTGGGGTTTTAGCGGTGTCCAGAGGGGCGCATGTGGCCCAGAACCCGGAGCAGCCTTCTACTGCGTGACCGCCGCGCTGACCGAGATACGGGGCGCGCACGCCTTCCATGGGGCGCCGTGTCCTCACCGCGAGAGATCACTAAGAATGGAAATAAAACTCACCTCTGGGGCCCTTCGCAAAAGCACGTGACATCGTGACTGGGAAAGAGCTCGGAGAAACGTCGACAGCGGAGGGCTGGGCCGTGAGGAACAGACGCGGGAGTGATGCCCGGCCCGGTCCCGGCAGGACACAGAGCCGTGATGGGTGAGGCATCACCACGGACCCTCCTGTCGCCCGCACAGCCGTGATGATCCACAGGGAGAGGAGGGGGTCCTGCCACTCCGGCGTGTGGACCCAAGGATCCCCTCCACGTGCCTGCGCTCTCTGACTTCACTGTGCGGCGGCCTCGGGCCTCCCGGCTATGGGTAGCACCACCAGGCGCCGGGGCAGGTAGGGGGATGTGTTCATCGCCCTGCCCTGGTGGTGTGGGGACCGCCTGTGTTCCGGCCGCGGCAAGAAGCTCTCTGTAGCTGTTTGTGGGTGAGTGGGCGAGCAGGTCCTGGATGTTCTGTATGCCCCGCTTGACTGGCATTTTCTGGGGTTTAATTCTCATTCTGTTAGTGACCTGTGACCCTGCTGCCTTGTCCCGTAGCAAACTGACATGCAGGACGTGTGAAGCCCGTCGGCTGCTCTACGATTTTGTCCGCTTGCCCTCTGCCGGCACCATGCCGTCTCCGGTCCCGGGAGGGCTGCCCTCTGCTTCCGTGGCCCCTCCGGGCCCGCTGCCCCGCCACAGAAGCCCTTCCCCAGGGAGCTCATGGTGGTGGACCAGAGGACGGGATCGCCACCTGAGTGCGGCACGGGCCTCAAGTGTGGCGCGGGAGGGGTCCCAGGCCGCATGCTGGCGGAGGTGGTCTGGTTGTCTGAGGTCCCGGGTTTGGGTGAGTTCTGCTGCTCTTCACGAGGCTGCCGGTCAGTCCACGGTAGCTAGCGGCTGCCGTTCCTCGCACAGTGTGGGGTGCGCCGGGCTTCAGGGCTGGGGCCTTCCGACCAGAGTCTCAGCGGAGGAGACCGCAAGCAGGACTGGTCCCCCTGCTTCAAGGACAGGTGAAGTTCTGTGTCAAAACAAAATGAGAAGAGTCCCCCTCCCTGGTTATAGAATTAATAAGTATCTCGTTAGGACGCTTTGAGATGTCGGGTGGCGCCAGCGGAGCCTGGAAGCAGCCGGTCGGCCACCGGGCCCTGACCCTCGGTGTGTTCCCAGTGTTCCTGCCACGGGGCCAAGGCTGCCATCTGCTCGCTGCTGTGGCTGGTGGGGTCATTCTCTCTGCCTTGAGGCGCGCCCTCGTCAGGGAACACATAAGGGACCCTGGATGAAGACTGGATTGTAAGATGAACGCTGGGACACCGTGCGGGGTCCGAAGGGAAGGACGCACGAACGCTGGGATGGTCCGGCGTGGGTGCAAATCCGTGGCGAGAACTTACTTCCCAGAGACCCGCCCGGTGGTGCTGGTGGAGGGACCTTGGTAACGAGCACGAGGCCACGTGCTGTGGGAGGGCACTCCCCGGCAGCCTCTCCGGGGGCTGCCCCGTCGGTCCTTGCTTCAGGGCCACGTTTCCAGTGGACGCTGTAGCCGTCCACGGCCACTGAGCCTCTCTCTCCCTTTTTGTTCTCCCCTGCAGGTCGCGGCCATCAACCCCAACCACCCGCTCGCACAGGTGCCCTTGCCGCCGTCCATGAAGAACTGCATTCAGCTGGCGGCCTGTGAGGCCAACGAGCTCCTGCCCATGATCCCCGACCTCCCGGCCGACCTGTTCACGTCATGCCTCACCACCCCCATCAAAATCGCCCTGCGCTGGTAAGTGGCTCCTGCCGCGACCTGGGCTTCCCCCGGGGACCCAAGGGACGCAGATCCCAGGGACCGACCCTACAGACGCAACTGGTGGGCGTCAACTCAGCCTCCTGAGGCTCAGGCTTTACTCATAGAGAATGAAGGAAACGTTCTCCCTCTTGGGTGAGTGGCGCCTGCGGTCTGTTGCCGTGTGGTTCCCGAGAGCACCCTCTCCGTACCGGTCCGCTGGGGGAGTGTCCCTAGCGGCAGCCCTGGGTGTTCTAGAAGTCGGGCCGTCATGACACAGAGAGCTGTCTGGCCCTCAGGTAGACTGGAAGCTGGATCCCGGCACTGACCGCCGGCCGTAGACCGAGTCATGATCCTTTCCTCCCGCGCCCTTTGTCGCGGTCTGGCGCTCTGGAGAACGTGACCGAGGACGTGGGTGGGATGCTCCACATGGGAGAGCCCGCGTTAAAGACCCCGTGTCACTGACGGGCGCCACCCTGGGACGTGCGTGCTCTGGCCTCCACGTCAGGGCTGTGCCGCCGACCCCCGTTGCTCCTTCATTCTTCCTCTCTGTTTTCTGTCTTGCTGAGAAGCTTCCGCATAGTACTTGTGCAGCCAGGAGAGAGCGTGTCCCGGAGGTGCGGGAAAAGCACACAGCTGCGAGCTGTTCCCGGTGCTCTGGGGGGCGTTTTCCAGGGCTTTCTACCAGGAGACACACAGACCCTGGTCCTTCTCACAATCCAGAGAAGCACTGGAACAAGCTTGGGCCCTGGGGGCTGAGAGCAGTGACGCGTCGCTGGGGAGACCTACGAGGGCCTGGGCTGCTTCGCCCCTGCGGCAGTGTTTCCCGTAAGCCCAGCGTCCTGGGGGAGAGGTTATTGGTGTTGGGCTCGCTGCGCAGCACCCCTCTGCTACCCTCGCCCTCTCCCCAAATCCCAGGGCTGTGGGGGAGCCCAGGGGGAGCCTCCCGTAGGGCGACTTAGCCCTGAGCAGTGAACGGGGAGGGGGAGCTGTCTAGAGGGGCAGGCAGGGGTGACCCACTGTACCCCTCAGCGGCTGGGCTTATCCCCGAGTTGACATAGGCCAGCACCCGCCTGGGGACGCTCTCCACTGCGTCCCGAGAAGCAGAAATCAATGAGGCAGGGCACAGCCAGCACAGAGAAAGCTGCCGAACGTCGGCCACCAAGCGCGTGCACATGGTGGGAGCTGAAGGAAGACAGGAAGCCGGCGGTGGGACTGCGACGCAGGAATATAGAAACGTACCCAGTGGAGACGCAGGAAGAAGGAACACGGTGGATGGGATCCGTGGCAGGGAGGGCAGCTGCAACCAGGTCAGCTGGCAGGGGACACTGAGGGACATCAGGGCGGCTGCCGGGAGGGGCAGAGAATAGGCCAGAAGGGCAGGTGGCACAGAGAGACGGACGTTCCCACAGGCAGGGAGAGGTCAGCAGAGGTGCCGCTCCCGGAGGGTCACACGGCCACGTTCCCAGCACGTGGGGAAGAGGCAGAACTCAGTCCGAGTGGCGCCCACCCACCAGGGGGGCACACGGGCTCCCCCCGTCGTCTGCGTCCCCGAGACTGCAGCTCCTTGCATGTGGGTCTCCGCTCGCGAGGCGTTGGTGAGGTTTTCTCTGTAACCATCTGCCCTGTTCAAGAAAGATCATGGGTCGGGGCGCCTGGGTGGCTCAGTGGGTTAAGCTGCTGCCTTCGGCTCGGGTCATGATCTCAGGTTCCTGGGATCGAGTCCCGCGTCGGGCTCTCTGCTCGGCAGGGAGCCTGCTTCCCTCTCTCTCTCTCTCTGCCTGCCTCTCTGCCTACTTGTGATCTCTCTCTGTCAAATAAACAAATAAAATCTTTAAAAAAAAAAAAAAAGAAAAGAAAGATCATGGGTCATGTGACAGGACTGTGGAAGGTCTCTGGTCCAGAGGACTCAGGAGTCCATTCGTTCCACTCATGATCCACAACACAACGGACAGAATCCCTCGGCGTCCGTCAGACCCACACTAGCGCCACAGGAGGTGCAGAGAAACGCGGTGTTTTCGCGCCTTTGGAGTCTAGCTGAGGGGACAAGCTGCGGCCTGAAAGTTAACGACGTACGTGGGAGCTTGACACGGGCAGAGCGCGTCTGGGTGTCACAGGCAGCTCGGGGTCTGACTGAACACATGCGTGCACCGGGGGCTCTCATGTTCCCGGGGACGGACGCACTCTGAGGGCCCACGGGACGTGTGGAGGAGACACAGCCCGACAGGCTGGCTGTCCCAGGGGTGACGTGCATGTCTGCGAAGAGAGCCCGTGCTCCGGCCTCATCACGTAGGAAGGTGTGGGGCAGGTGTAGGTCGGGGGTAGACTGAGTGAGAAGTGCGTGCTTTGAACGCTGAGCCATGGCCTTGGACTTGGAGGACTGGCCGGGAGAGCCTGGATGGTGTTTCATGGGAACGTGACTCAGTAGGAATAGCGCTGCAGGGAGATGACCCGTGGGATGACGGTCCCGATCTGGTCGCGATGGGCTCGGAGGCGGCAGCAGGAAGGTGGAAATCTGTGGGCAGGAGACCCCACATGTGCGCCTGAGAGCAGGCCTCGTTTCCACTCATTTTCCTGCCCCTCTCTCCAGGGTTTTCTGCCCTTCCTGCCTCTGTGCACCCTGACTCTGGAACGATGTGGCGAGCCAGGTGTGCTCAGGGCCTCCGACCCACCCCTGCCCCCCCCCCCCCACCAGGCTGGGGCTGATTTGATGGGATTCGCATGGGGCATGTTTGCAGGTTTTCAGGCAGGTGATGGAGATGCAGGAAGGGGGCAGGGGAGAAGGCCCGGGGAGCCTAGAAGGGAATCTGTGGCCCCCCCGCCCTCCGTCCTCGCCCCCCAGCACATGTGCCCAGCACAGTGAGTGGATGTTCCTTGTCCACGTCTCCAGCGTGCGCTTTTCCATCTTGGTCAGGAGGGCCTTAGCGTTCACTAGGGAAGCTGCTGGCACGTGGACGCCGGTCGAGCCGCACAAATTCTAGAGTGGGTCCCTGCCCTCTGACCGGTGCGAGGGCTTTCGTGCTCCCATAGCCTGATGTGTCCTGTCAGGAGCGACCCGAGGTCCTTTCAGAGTTGGGATATGATTAAAACTTACAAAAGTGAGTGTTTGGTAGGAAGCACTGTGAAGGATAAGTCAAACTCACCAGGTCACCAGCAGATGGACCCCAACGCTGCAGGGCACAGCCATCGGATGACCACTGTCTGGAACGGCGAGGCTGTCCCGGGTGGGCGGACCCTTACAGTAAACCACTCCATGCCACGCGGAGGAGCTGAGGTTAGATCGAACAGAACTGTCCTTCTGGTGGTGATAAGGCGTCACCGTTGGGAGCCTCGTTGAGTAAAACGTGCTCTTGTCTCTAATGGCCGAGTTAAAAACCACCAGCTTTTCTCAAAGAGAGAAAGGAAAATAATTTGGTAGGTAGTACTCATTTATATGGTTAGGGTCAAAGTTTGTTTTTTCCGTGTAAAAAGCAAATGTAACGTGAAGTATCCCTTTGTAGAAATCAACTAAAAAGCAAAAAAAAAAAAGAGAAGATTATTCAAGATTTTACCATCGTGAGCACAACCAGTGCTAACTTTGGGGTCTTTTTCCTGTCAGTCTTCTCCGTGCACGTACGTTTCTGCCCTGGTGTCAGGAGACTGCAGCCGCGGTTTCCTTTACTTCATCTTCGGTGTTAGAATCAATTTATCCTAGACCATTAGGCAGCTCTTAGTAAACATCATTTGTAGTGATTGCATAAGATTTCACTGTGTTAATGTTTTGTGTCTTATTTAACCAAAACCTTGGACTTTAGGATTTAGGATTCTGTAAATATAGAAAGGAGAGCTCAGACAACCTCTAGGGTAGGGGTCTAACAACTTCTTCGGTAAAGGGCCAGGTAGCGAGTCGTTTGGGCTCCGTGGGCCCGAGGGTCCCAGCTGGGCTGGTGCAGCAGGCCAGAGCCGCTCGCAGTGTGTACGCGGATGGGTACGGCCGTGTTGCAGTAAATCTTTATTTGCGGAAACAGGTATCAGGTCCTACCTTGCCAACTTGTACCGTAGAGAACAGAACCAGGATCTTAGTGCAGACGACTGCTGTCTTCATCTACTGGTCAGGAAATAACCTAAAAACAGGCCTCCCCCTCCCTCCTTCCTCCTTCCTTCTCCTGATGGAAAGCAGAGGATGCCTTTTGACATAACCAGGCACGGTTATGCAGACCGCTGTGTGCCGTATACACACACCAAGTCTTGCTTTCCACGTACGAGCTGTGTACGAGCTGTGTACGTTCATGGTTGGTGGTCTGCGTATTTATGAACCTTTTTGATGATGAAATAGTTGTTGGAAAATGTTGTTTTCTGATTTTCTCTTCATGTTTTGTTTCAGTCTTTCTTGTTTTCAGAAACTGATCATTTCAATAATTCTGAAATGAGTAAGTACATTGCTCCCTAAAGAATCAATTGCCTTGCTCACCATGTATGTATATCAGTGTAGTACAAGGGTCTAAAATATGTTTTCTTGGCTTTTTCTACTTCTTGGATTGGTGGCAGAATGCCATTTTAAATTTATCCTGGGTATATTTGTGTACTACTGAAAATTATAACTCAATGCTATTTAATTTGCTGCGGGACTTGCTATAAAAAAGATTGATGCCTTCTGTACTGTGCGGCATGGAATTATACTGTTTATTAAAGAAAATGATAGACATTATTTTGGATTAAATAGAGGTCAAGAAAACTTGTTTCCTTCCTTTCAATTAAATTAGGAATTTCAAGGAGTTTAAATGTTAATGATGCAGAATTAATGTAGATCTGTCCACATGGGAAGTCTTGCCCTCATGTTTACCTAGTGAGAGAGGCGAAGGAGAGGGCCAGTCCCCGAGCGGCAGGCAGAGCCCACACCCGGGTCAGGCGCCCGCCCCGGTCTGAGTCCCGGCTCTACCAGTTCCGAGCCGTGCGGCCTCTTGCCCTCGTCCTGACAGCAGGACCAGAGGTGCCCCGCCCCCCAGGCTCACCGTGCGGGCTCACCGAGTTGATCTGTGTGGTGGCACGAAGGACACTCAGTACCTGCTGGCCGTTCCCGTTACGGACATGTGAACGTTCCAGCCAAACAGAAGAACGAGTCAGGCTGGTCGTAACGACTCAGCAGATGAGAGACGGCTGAAACCTGAGCCCTGGACGGGGAAAAGCCAAAGAGAAGTCAGCCGACTCCAGAGCAAACCGTTGGGATGTGGGAACCAGGTGCCGGGCCGCCATCGTGCGTCTTGCCAGGCTGAACAGAGTGCAGTGACCACTTCATCTCACCCCTGGCTGTGACGTTTGCTTGCTTGCTTCCTTTCGTTTTTTCTTTTAAGATTTAATTAATTCATTTATTTGAGAGAGAAAGTGTATGTGCACAGGCATGGGGGTGGTGGGGAGCAGAGGGAGCGGGAGAGACTCCCAAGCAGACTCCGTGCCGAATGCGGAACCTGACGCAGTGCTTCGTCTCATGACCTTGAGGTCGTGACCCGGGCCAAAATCAAGAGCTGGATGCTTAACCGACTGTGCCGTGCAGGCACTCCCTGCTTTCTGTGTTTCTTAAAGACTCAGCCAAGGCTGCATCAGAATTACCTTTAGAGACGTCAATTCCGGCTGGTTTTTGATGAGGGGGTTAACCATTTGTTCTCTGTAGCATTTTCTAGAACACAGCTTCTTTGTTAAGACAATTTCCTGCCTACCATTCAGTGCTCCATGGTAGGAGCTGGTAGCTTCCATTGAAAAACTGAAACGACTCTGCTTTACTTCGAACGTGTGAAGCCCGAGACGCTCAGGGACCCTCCCGGAGAACGAGGCGGTCCAGGCACACCAGGCAACCCCGTCCCACCAGGACTTTGTCATCATGCCCCTTGTTGCGTCTTAGGCCTCGATAGAGGCAAGTTTCACTTGGAATTTATCGAAATGGTTTTCCTCTCTGGAGGGCTTCACAGCGAGGCCTCAGCACACACTGGTCCTGCTGCATGAGCCCCGGGAGCTTCCAGAGTCTCTCCGGTTCTGATGGGTCACGTGCCCCCACGGAGGACGGCGTTTCCTCCAGACCAGAACGTGTATGCTTCCTGCGGCAGGGTGCCGGCATGCGCTGGTCAGGGGGAGGATCGCAACGCCCGCGACAGAGCTCCTTTAACGAAAGGCCACGTGCGGAAATGTGCCGTATGCTGCTCGGAAGCAGACTGAAGGAGCGGGAAGGGCAGGGCTGCTGACCTTCAACCCCTCTTGGCCACTCCCTGGTCCCGACCCTGGACCCACTCCTCGGGCTGCCACGGGTGGGAAACCGCTCAGCCATGAGCCGGGAATGCGTGGACCCTTGGGATGGCTGAGACCGCTGGGGGAGGGGAGAGGAGGCCGGGATGGAGATGGCAGGGAGTGCGAACCCTCCAGGGTGCAGGCGAGGGCGGGCTGAGGGCGGCTGTTCGGGCCGTGTGTGCCGCTGCTCCCTGGACTGCACTGTACGGGGACAGAAGGAAGGAGGGAGGGAAGGAGAGAAAAATGGTGACCCCAGCCGGCACGTGCAGAAAGCAGAGGAAGAAGTGAGCGTGAAGATGGCAGCAGGGTGACAAAGGAGAACGCCGCGAATGTGAGGGACAAACAGGCAGGACACGGTGGCGGGACGACCAGAACGGACAGAGTGAGAAACGCAGCAGGTGCGCTGACAGGCAGCATCACGGGCGCGACGGGAGCGCCGGAAGCACGGCCGCGACTTCCCACCGAAGAGACAGAGACGGGAAGAGGGAGAGACCAGAGGACGAGTGACAGAAAGAGAAGGAAGATACCAGTTATGGAAATTGTTGGATCCGTCCGCTTGTTAGACAAAACCACCAAATTAATGAAAACAAAGTATAATTTTCACATGAGGAGAGAACATTTTTTTCTCTAAAAGAAGTAAGAAAAAGAAAAAAGAAACGCATGATAAATAGAAAATGTGAATTAAGGCAGCCCCAATCAGTTCTGAAATAAAAGTGAAGCTCTGTGAGTTGAATTCGTCTCTCAAAGTACAGCGATTCTCACGCTGGATGCAATTCACTGTGACACAGCAAACAAAAGGTTTGAAAGGCTGAAAACCACAGGATTTGGAAGGAAGAGAAATTTGAACCAAAAGAAGGCCGGAGTGGCTGTTTTAATGAGCCCGAGCAGAGCCCGGGATAAGCCGGGAGGGGAGAAGGAAGGGTGTCTTACAGAGAGAAAGCACAGGAGACCAGGGAGACACGCCGACAGGACTCTACACACCTGACAACGTGGCCCAGAACGACGACGGAGTATGAAGGAGCCACGGACAAATGAGGATGAAGATACTGCGATAGCAAGGAGGTGGGAAGTAAGGAGCGTCGGTACGATTCCATCACCGGGATTACTGAACGGGGTGTTGACAGGTGTAGAGGACCTCACCGGCGCCAAACACGCATGTACGTTTGTGGCACACGTGGCCGATCCACAGAAATTCACCGTGGGCGGGGCTACAAGGGAAGCATAACCGCAGGCGTCAGCGTTGTGTCTGCTCTGCTCTCGGACCACCATGCTACGAAATTGGAGCTCAGGAACGGAAAAAGAGCTAGAAAGAAAGCTCTGAAGACGGAAACTCTCACTCTTAAAGCACCGTTAACTACTCCTAGAGGAGTTTTCTTGTCTGGGACGCGCTGAAGCAGGCTCAGAGTTAGTCCGTGTACTCGGAAAACAAAGGTTAACATTGAAGGACACGAGGTTCCCCTTACAGAGCCGGGCAAATGCCGTGATCTGTAGAAAGAAGATGCTGCAGAGAGAGGCAGCCCAGAGCTGCTCACGGTGTCTCCACGACCCTGGCAGGTCTGGGGAACGCCCCGGAATCCCACGATAGGAAGGGGAGTCCTGGGGCTCCCACCACTCCCCATACAAGGTTAGACCCTCACTCTCATTGGCAGCTCCTCTTTCAAGCAAGCCTGGCGCCTGGTTCCCTACGTCCCGACGGTCCGCTCTGGGAGTCGGCTGACTTCTTTTTTACTTTTCCCCGTCCAGGGCTCAGGTTTCAGCCCTCTCTCATCTGCTGAGTCGTTATGACCAGCCTGACTCGTTCTTCTGTTTGGCTGAAATGTTCACATGTCCACAACGGGGGTGGCCAGCACATACCGAGCATCCTCGGTGCCACCGCACGCTGCGCCTGGGGGACGGGGCACCTCTGGTCCTGCTGTCAGGACTAGGGCAGGAGGCCGCACGGCTCAGAACTGGTAGGGCCAGGACTCACACATGGGTGGGCGCCTGACATTGGTACAGGTTCTGCCTGTCTGCCTGGGGACTGCCGATCCCCCTTTTAAAAAAAATAAGATAAAATAAAGCTTTATTGATTTATTGAGAGAGAGAGCGAGCGAGAAAGAGCATGAGCAGGAAGGGCGGAGGGAAAAGGAGAGAGAATCTCAAGCACACCCTGCCCGAGTGCAGGGCCCGACATGGGGCTTGAGATCACAACCTGAGCTGAAGCCAAGAGTCAGACACGTAACTGACTGTGCCACCCAGGTGCCCACCTCTTTCCTTTGCTGTAATTTTGTCCCCAGGGCTCGCTCTTGTCTTGCTCCTTTTCTTTCACTTTAGTGGCAGTGTGGAGGGAGTTGAGATCGGTGTTTGAGTAAAGGCCTTAGCAGCTCACCTGACTTGGGGAGGGTGCACCAAGCTCTTCAGCAAACATCGTGTTAGTGGAGAAACTTGAGGCACCCTCCCTTTGAGGCTGGGAACAAGGCAGGATTTCTCTCTGGCACTTTTGCACTCCTAGAAGTACTAGTTGTCAATAAGACAAGATAAATAAGTTGTAGAAAACAAAAATGTGTAATTATCTCTGTACAGCATGGGTCATCTGGCATAGTCCGTCGATTCTAGGATGCCCGTTTTCCCATTTGGACATCTCCAAGATCCACTGCTGTCTTATAATCACATGCCTGTGTAATTAGGAGTACCTTTTCTTTCTTAGTGGTACATGGAAATGCTTACAAAAGTCCACTTAGAGACATACACTGTGACCTTTCTCATTGCACTGTTTGTGAGATAAACTAACTGAAGTTTCAGCATGAGGGGATCGGGTAAAATATCAGATAAGCAGCAGGTAGAATTGGTGAATGAGGTAGATGTATGTATGTATATCTCCACACATATACACACACGTATAACTGAACTCAAGACTATGATCATACCTATGGATTTTAATTTGAACAGTTTAAATTGTATGGTCTTTGTAACACCAGGAAAAGAAAGATGCATTAAACTGTAAGTAGAAGAAAGTAAATTTTTTTTTTAAAAAAGGAGCAAAAATAAACAGAAAATGCACCAGAAAAATCTAGAAACCCATGGAACTAGGTAATAATTTTTTAAAACTTCAATAAAATTGTTTAAGTTCTCTTCGGAATGGGGAAGACCAGAAAGGAGACACAGATTCCCTATATCAGAAGTAAAAACAGGGCATCACTACAGACCCCACAAGCATTAAAAGGGTTATAAGGGAATCCTTTTAAGTAGGAAGGACTTTATTCCAATAAATTCTGCATCTTAGATGAAATGGATGAATTCTGTGAAAGACACAAATTACCGAATCTGGTACAAGAAGAAAAAGGAAATTTGGAGAGTTTGTATCTCATGAAGAAACGCAATTACAGTTAAAAGGCTCACAAAGAAAACTCCAGGCCCAGCTATCGTTACCAATGAATTCTCAAATGTTACATAAACTTTTTCAGAAAATAGAGGGAGATCATTTTCTATCCCATTCTGGAAGCTAACTTTGACCGAACATCAAAGTCAGACAAAGACTATACAAGGAGGGAATAAAAGGAACTTTCAGACCAGGATTCCTCATTAACACAGATATAAAAGTCCTTAACAAAATATTAGCAAATGAAGTCTCTGAATATATAGAAAGGATAAAGTGTTAGGATCAAGCAAGGTTTGTCTTAGGAATGGAAGGTTTGTTCAAGAGGTACAAATCCATACACGCAATTCATTATAATGTACACAGTTTTATGAATGATCTCACTGTCCTTTTCCAGAATAAAAGAGAAAATCATATGATCATCTCAATGGGTGCATAAAAAGCATTTGACAAAATTTGACACCCTGTCATGACGAAACAACTTGGAAACTAGGAATAGAAGCAAACATTCTCAAGCTCCAAAAGGCATGTAGGAAAAGCCTGTAGCTAACAGTGTACTTAATGATGAAAGGTTCAGCATTTTCCCTGGAAGGCTGGAAACAAGACTAAAATGTTCACTCTAGGCATTGCTGTTCAGTATTGCACCAGAAGTTCTGGTCAGTGCAGTAAAGCCAGAAGAAAATAAAAGGGCATGTAGGTTGGCAAAGAAATAAAACTATTTATTCACAGACAACACGGTTGTCTACGTAGAAAATCATTTAAGAAGTCTACAAAAACCTTTCTGGAACTAGTAATTTATTGTAGCAAGATTCTAAGATACAAGATCGGTACCCCCACATCAGTTGGATTTCTATATAGAAATGACGAACACTTGGAAATTAAAATTTTAAAACATGATTTGCTGTGGCTACATGATCATGAAATACTTGGGATAAATGTAACAAAATGTGTGCCAGACCTGTGCACGCGACACACAGAAGGAACGTCGCGGAGAAAGACACAAACATGTGGAGAATTGCACTGTGCTTGGTCTGCAGATCCAGTTCAATCCCAGTCAGAATCCTAGTTTTTAACCCTATTTTTAAAAAGAAATTGACAAGTTGATTTTAAATTCTGTATAGAAATGCAAAGGGTGTTAACCAAAACAATGTTGAAAAAGAGGCACTTTGGTTTCTTTCAAGGCTTAGTACAAAGTTGGAGTAATCGCACCTGTGGTATTGGCATAAGGACGGCCACAGAGATCCGTGGAAAGGGATGCAGGGCGCACCTGGGACCCACACGTGTTTGCCCAACTGACTTTGGACAGAGGCTCCAAGGGAATCTGATGGAGAAAGGACGGTCTTTTCACAAACACTATTAGAGTAATTGCCTCTTCATTCCGGAGACACAAAACCCCTCACCCTCGTTTGTACTCTACAGAAAAATTACCTTCTGATCTTATACAAGTTAAAATTATAAAACTTGTACATGAAAACATAGGAGAAATTATTGATAATTTTTAGACATGACCCAAACAGCACAAACCATTAAAAACATGGACCAGTTGAAGTTCGTCAAAATTTAAAACTTCAGCTGTTTCACAGACACTGTTAAGACACCTCGTTGGAAAGATTTACCATGCGTGTGTCTGACAAAGCCTTGTACAGAGACTATCGAAGGACCTTCGAAAAGTCAAGGAGACAACCCAAATTTGAAAGAAATGGCCAAATGATTGGAACAGGGGTTTACAATGAAGGCACATGCATGGCTGATGGACACCTGGAAGGCACGTGGTGTGTCGTGGAGAGCAGACCATCCAGAGTGCCGGACGTTGCTGGTGGGAGCGCAGACCGTACAGCTGCCCCAGAGCTGGGTCTGGCCGTTTCTAGTGATGTTAAACACGGCCCGTCAGTTCCGTACCTGTTTATTGACCAGAGGGAGGAAAGCCTGTCCGCAGGAAGAGGAGCACGTGAGTGTTCCTGGCAGCTCTGTTGTGGACGCCCCAACCTGAAACAACCCGGATGTCCGTCCGCAGGTGAGTAGATCACCACGTTGCGCTCTGTCCGCACAGCGTGTGACCTCTTACCAGCGCAGAGGAGCAAGCACTGCCTAACAACAGGGGTCACACGTGTCACGCACCGGACGGGTGGCCCTTTGTGAAATGCCTGCCCTTTAAGCCACGTCTCCTTCTGTTTCTCTCAGACATCAGCTGACCGTGCTGAAGTGCACGGTCCCCGAGGCTCAGGGTCATCAGTAATTTTAAAAGCTAAGAAATACTATTCATGGAATTACTGCCTAGGTGACCTCTTAGACCGAATTTCAGGCACGTGGGGCCTTTGGAAAATCAGCTTATTTCACTAAGAAATATTTTCTTAAATAATTTTTTTTAAAGCGCAAGTTGCCTTTTTAATATTGGTTCATGTTGGAGTTTATTTAACTGGTAGTAATTTTCTGTTGGCTCACATCCTCTCTCCTCCGTGTTTATCTCACCAGAGAAGCAGGGAATGCGTGACCTCAGACAGGATCTTGCTGGAAGTTTAGTGAATCCGGAGTATTTTGTGAGCATTTGAATGCGTCAGCATGTAGAGTGGATGGAAGACAGCAGGCATGCACGGAATATTTTTTTAACACAACAGGAATGTTCAGAAGAGACCAGAGATGATGTGTGACTCACTCACAGTGGGGCTCTCGCAGCCACTGAGTGAGGAACGTAATTCCAGGACGTCAGTGTCAGCTGAAATGATACTCGTCAAATAGCGTCTGACCCCACCAGCCCCACTCCCCACCCCTCCCAGTCCTCCTGGCTGTCCATGGCCAATGGCAAGAAAGCCATTTGTCCTCTGATGGTTGCCTACCCTCCTCGCCGTGTTCCAAATTAGCTTTAATCCCTGTTTGAAATCCTACTTGCAGAGCAAGGGAATCACATCGTGTTTGATAAAGCAATGACTTGTTAACTATTTACTTGCCTTTGTTTGTCTTCTTACTCGGCTTCCGGGCATTTTAATGGTTTTCTTACTGACAGTGTTTGTAAGTACGCACACGCCTCCACACGTGGTCAGTAGCACAAAACCACATTGCTTTCAAAAGCACCAACACACACAGCTACCGATTTTATAGTGGACGTTCGTGACGCTTATGGGCATGAAACAGCCGTCATTTGACTGGTTTACTTTGAAAACCATTTCTTTCTCATTTGTTTTGTGCTAAGATGGGATTGATGGTCCCTTGGGAATGGAGCGTCTCTCGAATTCCAGAGTCCGGTGACCACGTGCGGCCCATGCACGTGGCCGCATGGTGTCCCCAGTTGTTTACAGAGGGTGTCACTGAAGCCATGGGATGCCAGCCTCTTTGGTTTTCTTGCCCCTTATCATTTGTCCCTCTGATGTTTACATACTTGACGTGGAACCGTGTGAACAGATGCTGAGGCCGTGTCTCGTCACCGTGAGCTGTCTGGTGCTGTCGTCCCCTGGTCTTCAGAATGGCCTAATGTTTGCTTATTCTGCGTCTATAGTAACAGCTTCTTCGGAATGCCTGTTCTATTCCAGGTGGCCTTAGGACTTGCACTGTAAAGGTTTGTGAGACAGAGTCCCTGTCCTCTAGGGAGACACACACGCTCATCGCGCGGCTCTTGGAACAGAGAGGACAGCGGCCAGCTTCCTTCTGCTTGCCCCAGAGAGGCAGCATGGGCTGTGCTGGGTGTCGCCGCTTCCAAACCTGCAGGGCCGGTGAAGCCCCACCACGTGGTGAGAAGGTAGACACGGCATTCTGGGCGGACGGTCCTGGCCGGGTCATGGGCTCGAACCCACGTTGGGCTGATGGTGAACAGGCCGGCGTGGCAGAGCCTGCCGTCTGAGGGAAGGGATGGTGACTGCGAACCAGGAAGGAGGGTGAGGTCCATAAACAGGACGTTGAGGAGCGGGTCTTGTTCTGGACACAGCTGCTGGGTGACGGCAGGTGCAGAGCTGGGCCGCGGTCCGGTCTGCAGAGCCAGGACGTGCGGCCTGCCTCAGGAGACAAGCACGTCCATCAGCAGTAGCAGGGTGCAGGTCCTGCTGGGAATGTGCACGGGTGTCGGGCACAGGGCAGCCCCCAGTGTGGACCCGACTCCGAGCGACCAGGACCCGAGGGGCACAGTCCGTGGAGGGCACAGAGTTTGCAGGTGTGATTTTGATGCTCTCCCGGTCGCTCTGATGCCCTCCTCGTTAAAAATGCACAGCTGGGGAGGAGCCCCATTGTACACACGGGACCGGGCAGGATGGGACGTTAGACACGGGAGGTCTGAGTGCCTAGGAGGAGGTCGGGGGAGGCCTCGGCTGCAGGGCTCAGCTACGTCTGGTGCTGGGCTCACAGATCGCGTGGGAGGCCGGGTCACCCCTGGTCGCCTGCGGGTCGTGGGGGGTTTGTGTTTCAGGCATGAGACTGTGGGACTTAGTACCACTGTGTAGACGGGCTGGGGTGACCAGCAGGGAGGACAGGAGTGGAGAAGAGGCTGGAGCACATCCCGCGGGCGGGTAAAAGGCGGCCAGGGAGGAGCAGCCAAGGGCCTCTGCGCCCGGCGAGCAGAGCCTTCAGCGACCAGGGGCAGCAGACCTCACGGCCTGAGGGTCCGAGAGGCTACTGCGGTTGACAGGAGCCACCAGTGTGGGTTCAAGGGGGCTGTTGGAGCCGCCATCAGAATGGGGCAGGTCGGGGGCACCTGGGTGGCTCAGTGGGTGAAGCCTCTGCTTTCTGCTCAGGTCATGATCTCAGGGTCCTGGGATCGAGCCCTGCATTGGGCTCTCGGCTCAGCAGGGAGCCTGCTTCCTCCTCTCTCTCTGCCTGCCTCTCCGCCTACTTGTGATCTTAAATCTTAAAAAAAAAAAAAAAAAAGAATGGGGCAGGTCGGCATGAGACCAGAGGTGGGAGAGGGTCCAGTGGGGATTAGAGAGCCCCGAGGACCAGGTGGCACACTCAGGAGGTCGGGGAGCAGGGAGGGCCAGGGGGCTGGTTCCGGGCTCCGGGAGGAGACTGCAACACTGAGCTTCCGTGGAAGCTTCCTGAGAAGGCGGCAGTCAGGGCCACCGGGTCCACGTCCCCTAGCCACAGAGCCACAGACAGGCCGGTGGAGCCCCCACGGGGCCGGCTTGTCCCGTGGGCTGAACAGAACTGCCCTGCAGCCAAGGCCAGGAGTACGCTGTGCCCCGCTGTCCCTGTCTGTCCTCTGACCTACCCGTAATGCTTCACTGGTAGACGTTCTGCTACAAATCTACGTTTTTGCTAAAATTAATTATAAGAGGAGGTATTTAGGAATTTTTGTCCCCCCCGCTGTTGCTTGAGGATGACACACATCCCTCATGAGGCAGCCTCTCTGGTTAGTCCCGGCACAGCTGGCGGCAAGCCGGCAGATGCGTGGAGCCCGCGGGAGGACGTTGGGCGCGCAGGCGCGCTTACATCCTTCCTTTACAGGATGAGCACCGGACGGGGCTTCGGGTGGTTTGGGCACTACCCACGCTGTCAAGCAAGAAGATGCGCCCCGGTCAGCTGTCTCTAGTGCTCCCCGTGTCCCCCCTACCACACCCCCGCCCCCCAGAAACTGGAAAGAACGGAAGACAAGGCTGGAGGGACGGGACAGCAGGGGCCGCCATCAGGACATGCGTGTGCCGTCCTCGTCTGGTGCCTGAGAACCAGCAGGGGTGGAGAAGGTGAACGTGTCCCCAGACTGGCGTGCGGACGTGCAGCAGAGCCCCCCGGGTCGGGGCCCAGTCAGGGCCCAGGCGCACCGTCCCGAGGTGGTGCTTTATTCCCTGCTCACCCTTCAGGGCCTGCAGAAATGCGGGTCTTAAAATCCGACTGGAAGAGTCTTTATGGTGGAACGGCCCCGTCCTGGGAGCGGGGCAGGAGGAGGCGGCTGGGTGGTGTGGGAGGCTGCGGCAATGGCCTGGGCAGCGCTCCTCCCCGCCGGGCGGACTGGCCGGCACGCACGCCCTCTCTTGCTCCAGGAACGGTCGCTCAGCCTACGCGCCACCGCCTGCCCCTCCCCGGGCCAGGTACTGGCACGCTGCCATGGCCGCTGAATTACGAAGCTGGAAATGGTGTCTCCTGGCCTGGGGTCTAGTACGTGGACTGGCCGTCAACACAGTATTTTCTGTGAATGTAGGAGAAGCAGTCATTTCAAATAGCTCTCCTTTGTACAGGTCACTTTTTCTTGTTCTTTCTCACTCCTAGCCGATTGCCAAGCTTGAAGCTGGCTGCAAGGGGCCTCCCTTTATTTTGATTTCCGCCTGTGCTGTGCTCAAGGCCTGCCCCAGGGGCAACAGCGAGGATGTTGCTGGAACAGTAGCAGAGACCCAGCCAGGAGTCTGCTCTGGCCACGGAGCTCACGCTGCCCCTGTTCTGGGCCGGCTGCCGCTGACCTGGCTTTGCTGCCCAGCACAGGCCACCCTTTCTGGTGGGTGCTCTGGGCAGACAGTGCCACCTGCCAGGGACACATTGTCACCATAGGGCTGCCAGGAAGTCGTTCTTCCTAGGAGATGGACGCGCAGCAGTCCTGTCTTTGGACCGTGTGACTTGGCCGGACCCCCCCAGGCAGCCGTGCGGAGGACAGGGCCATTGCCGGAGCAGGTCCCTCGCCGGCCACACGGGCCAGCGACACGGCCAGCCCTGAGCAGGTGCGTGGGCTCTTCCTCGGGACAAGTCAGACTGTAGCCACACCACTGTCCCCATGTTCCTCTGCCTCTCTGCTCCCAGGGGCGCTGGGGTTGCATTTATGGGAAACACCTCAGGGTTTAGAAGGACTTTTATCCTGTTGGTGTTGTAGGACACCAGGATTTCCCAAGAAACCAGGGGCTTTGGGACCCTGAAGGGCATTCTGGTCCGTCTGTCCGTTTGTAAGCGCGTATCAGTGATTCTCAGTGCTCAGAAAGACCAGCGTGCAGTGACCGTACTCCCCTTTGTCGTGGAGATGACCGCTGAGACTGTGGCTGAGTGCTTCTGCAACGTGTGAACTTTGGAACGGTAATTGCAGAACACTCTGCAGCCTACGAAGGGCTCTGCCACATGGCTTCCCGTTCGCTTTCGCTAACAGCCCGAGGACCAGTTCAGGCCGAAACAAAGCAGGGTCGAGGCTGCGCTCCTCGGCGTGTGGCTACCTGGCTTACAGCTTCATTTACAGCGGAGCCCGTGGGACGCACAGACCCTCTGTTCCAAAGCCTGTGTTCTGGCCACGGCCCCCGTCCTGCCCGCTTCATACGGCAGCTGATGTTGCGACAACGGTGTCGTCATTGACACCGTTCTGTGGTGCCCCTGAGAACCAGCTGACCTTCGGGGACCGTGCAGGCCTTCCGGTAGTGTGTCCTTTTGGCGCTGTGGGACACGTGCTTGGGGCAGGGGATGAAGGTGCCCCAGAGACCTCAAGGAGGACTCAGATGTGGTGTCCAGGGCATAGGGATGCCCCTCCGCTCCCCACTGCCATGGGAAGTTGGCGGGTCCTCAGGTCACTTGCTTCCAGATTGAGCTTTCCTTGACCAGACCCCTCCTGTGTGTCCGTCCTGCTCTGTCGGGGTCGCTCGGCCTGTCCTCATACTTGCTCCTGGACCCAGTGCCCACTGCCTTCTTGCCGCGTGCGTCCCCACAGTGCCCCTCTGCCAGCAGCACACTGGGGCCCCTCCCTCCGTGGAGCCCTGTGCCCTGCCCCCAGCCGTGCCAGGGCACCGTACCGCCCCGCCACAAGCTCCAGTACGGCACAGGGAATGTGTGTCCTGCAGATTATTAAACAGTATGGCCTGGGCTCAAGCCTCCCATCTCCTTCTCTGTGTTCAGCCACTTTCCCTGTACTGTTCTTTCAGATTCCTTGTTTCTGTTCCCTCCAGCCTGTTCTGTCTCCTGTTTTCTGTGCGTCCATCCAGGCCCCTGCTCTGTCTTCTCCTCTGCCTCTTCAGGGCGAGCTTGAGAGCGTGGAGAGCAGCTCGAGTGCAGCAGACACAGGGCAGAACGCATTCACGTTCACCCCAGAGGCTCAGGCTCAGCGTTGCCGGTGGCAGGGTGCCGGACTGCAGAGCTGGCAGACGGAGTCTGCGCTGTCCCCTGCGTTAGCTCTTCCGACCACATGGCCCAGAAATGCGTGTGGCGCCGGGGCGCTGGGGCGGGCCACTGCTCCCTCGTGGTCTCCCGCATGGACAGCATGACCGCGCATACAGCAGAAGGCGGGAGATGGGGAAAGGTCACCCAGAGTGCCAGGCACCTTGCAAATGAACGTTCTTATTTTTATATCCTTTCTTCTTGTCCGTATGTGCACCTGATTTCCCTGACCTACAGTCATGCATATTTTGTGTTTTATTTTTAAATTTTCAGACTATCATTCTCGATTGTTAGCTGGGATGTTATTCCCAAATGGAACACTCCATCCCATTTGTGCACGACGTTATTTAAAGCATTTCCCTGTCCTGCAAAACTCAAGGATCTGCAGGTGTTTGCCCCCTGTTCATCCTTGTGGTGCGCCCCCGAGCTTTTGCCCCGTTTGGACTGTTTCTTAGAGTCATTTCTGGGAACGGGGTCAGTAGGGCAAAGCGTGGAGCTTGTGACGTCGGTTGCCAAACTTCTTCACCAAGGCGTGGGACTAATTTATGCCACCCCACAGCTCCCATGCGTGGAAATGCCGTCTCGACACAGGCTTGTCTTTACTTTCAGAGAGAATGTGTTCCTTAGCTTCGCGCAGATACTCTGGTCCCAGGGCGGCTCCTTGACGGACTGCCAGGCTTTCCCCGGCTGCCGCCCAGCCTCATGTCCTCACCAGCCGCACACGACTCACCTCCTTCCGCGTCCTTGAGATCCCGTGTAGTCCCATGTCTGTCCAGATCTTACGTGTGCTTTTTCACTGTGTTGTCTCTTTTCTTGCTGAGTTGTGGGGTTCTTTACATGTTCTAGATGCTAGAATCTAGAATATCCGATCAGACATACGTTTTGCGGTAAAAACAGGATCCTAAGAGCGACTTGCACATGTTTCCTCCCATTCTGTGGGTCGTCTTCCTGCTTCGGTAGCGCCCTTTGCTGCTAGAAGGTTCTCCATCTTACCTGCCTGCCTTCTCTCGTTGCTTGTCCTTTTGACATCATCTTCCGCGTCGTGAAGGTTTATGCATCTGTATTTCCTCTGAGGTTACATTTAGGTCTTTGATCCACGTTGATGTTTTTGTAGACGGGGTGATGACGGCCCGGAGAAGCTTACCTCCAGGCGGAGTCTGCTTCTGCCGCAGAGATCGCCTCCTGCAGGTGTGGCCGGCGCCTTCCTAGCTGCCGCTGGAACTGCGTAAGGACGAGGCAGATTCTCCTCTGCGGACGGCCTGGCTTGGTCTAGACTCTGGCTGGGGACAGCTTAGTGTAGGAACTTAAGCTATTAACTCATTGTTCAGTTTTCCCCCCGACACTAGACCAGGACACCGTGACGTCCTTGATGCCGCTGGTACCATAAGCCTTTGCAGTTTTCATGTGGTCATCGTGTAGCAACTCTGAACAATGTTTTCTCTGTGGATTCATCAGATTGCCAGCGTACTTCCAACACCGCGCCGTCACACTCTCTCCGTGCCCCAGGATGGCAGGCCCGGCCTCTTCTCTGTGAGTTCCCCCGCAGTCGCTCTTAGGATCCTGTTTCTACCGGCAGGTGAAAATTGGTGTCAGCTCATCCGCCTTCCCAGATGGCAGGAACAATCCTCCCAGAGCCGTACGCTCTTCCCAGGTGGGCGCGTGACCCAGGCGTCTGGAGCAGGAGAGCTGCGGGCCCCCGGGTGCCTGGTGCCTCCTGGGGGTCACGACCTGCCCAGCTTGCTGGGAAGCAACTGTAGAGAAATCACAGAGATAACACCTTTTTGCTGTGTCCTTTCTCCGGTTCTAATGTTCCCATGCTGGTCTTCCTCCACATGCTGCAAACCACGAAGAGAATGGCCACTCGGGACTAGGGCTGGAGGGGAGGAGGCAGACAGCAGCTTGAGCCTCAGGAGTGCGCCACTGTGAGGTGGGCCGGCGTGCTGCTGTCCGTCCTCTTCAGCACGAGCCAGACCGTGGTGGTCCAGCCTCGTCCTGGCCACTGTCCGTGGCTTGGGCTACGTTCTTGCACTTTAGGACAAAGCCACACCTTACACGTTGCCCCCGCCGCTGTCCCTGGAGAAGCAGGGCCATGGGTTTATATGGGGACACACATTTCATCCCCATGGCCACCACCAGCCAGCCCCCTGCCCAGGCCACAGCCTGAGGGACCACACCGGACCAGGCAGAGCAGCTTGAAATCATCGGTGCTGCGATGGGCTGGCTTTCCACGCGTGGGTGTCAGAATGCCCGAATCACGCACAAACGTTAGTGACGCAGGAGCAGGACACCGGGACGTCCTCAGCCGGTCTGGGGTCTCGTTCTGGCAACGGCGGGGGCAGACGCTCCTCTGTCTGTGCTGGACGGACATGCGTTCGGCTTCCTGACTGTCCGGAAGGGAACCGCTGGGGGCGGCGTCTGTGTTCACTCATTCTTCCTCGGAGCCTCTGTGTACACAGAGGGAAAAGGGACTTTCCTGGGGGAGCAAAGAAGTTCGAAATGCTGTGGGCTCAGATGTTACCCCTTCCTGGTGGGGGTCCTTCTGTTTCTGGAAGCCGCCGGGGCAGGTTTGGGGTCGCTGACCTAATGCTCTCTAAAACGTAGACGGGGAGCACGACGGGGAAGATCAGCAAGTGTGACACAGTGACCTCCGCCGGCATAAGTCCCAAGCCACCTCCCTGGGTAAGGAGCTCGAGGACAGCATCAAGGCCGTCAGGAGACACAATTTACGCAGAAGAGGTAATTAGAAGATCAACACGATCTCGCTTGTTGCTACCAGAACGCCAGGAATGAGCTCAGTCTCTCCGCGGCGCTCTTCCTCCGTGTCGCCCGCTGGAACGTTTTCCTGGTGGCTCTGAGGGTCGTGAGCGTGGAGAAGCAGCCGGGGCATCTGGACTTGATGTCCTTGGCTCGGGCGCTGTCTCTCCGGCTCTTGTCTAGTGTGGAGAACTCGCTCTTTGGGGTAAGTGGCATCTTACACCGCGCCCCTGGCTTGACCCCCAACCCCCGCCGCCAGCCCCAGCCACGCGGCCAGCATGTCCTCTGCCGCTAGTAAGGTGAGAGGCGCAGGCTCACGGCTCATAAAGCAGCGGCGAAGTCTGGTTCTCACCAGTCCACTGAATCGATCAATGTTTCCCTCACGAGAAATCACGAGAAATGTGCTCTTAATATTTGGAGACATTCTGGACGTTCTGCTTTCCTTGAGTACAACTCAAGGCACGCGTGGAGGCCAGCACATGCGGGGAGCTGCAATATGGGGGGGTTCCCCTTAAACCCAGAGCCACCACGCTCTCAGTGCAGAGGAGGACGAGCCTGTGGACGGTGGTGGGCGGCCTGGCGCTCGGGGCGTGGTGTCCTACACGGCTCTTGGCAAAGGCCAATGGGAAGGGCACACTGTCCGTTTCTTTTGGTGCTGCTGCCTCTGTGCAGCCTGGGGTCCCACCGGCCTCCTGGCGCCCCCAGCCCAGCCGTTGGCCTGCCTTGTGCCGCCCAGAGCCCTCTGTCCCGAGCTGCCACCGCCCTCCTCTGCCTGTGTTAGTCCCGCTTTCCTTGGTGGAACCTGAAGTGAGGCATTGAACGCATTCTCCAAAGGCCTCGAGGGGTCAGCGAGCGCCGTTTCTGAGTTTGGGTCCAGTCACCTTGGCCCACGTGGGCACATGTGGCATGCGGGTCTGGAGGACGGCGCTCAGGGCAGCCGTGGGCAGGGTGATTTTAGGGCCTCCTGAACCTACGCCTTCTCCCCCGGGAATGGGGGTGATGTTGGCGAGCGCGGGAGCGGGCTGCAGGAGCCGCGGGGGCAGGGGTGCTGTTGCGGGCCGGTCCCGCAGTCCCGGCGGAGGGTCGGCTGGAGCCGCGTGTGCCCGCCCGGGGAGCACACCACAGCTGCCCTGTCGTCACGTCGCTGCCGTGAACCCACCGCTGCTTTCCCTCGTCCCCACACCACGCACCCTCCCCAGGGACTCAACCTGGTGCCGCTGGAAAGTAGTCGCGTTTTTTTAACAGGAAGAACTTGGCAGGGTTGAAGTGCAGGGGACTTCCTCAAAAGAGGCTCCCACCTGGGGGTATTTTAGGAGCAAAGTCTGCTGCGTGCGGTCCCGGGTGGGAGCTAGGCGGCCCCGGGAGAGTCCGGCATCCCCCACGAGCCATGGAGCAGCCTCGCCTGCAGCGGACCGGATGGCACAGGGGCCGGGGCTGGGGCCCTCCCGTGACGGGGACGGGCCTTGTCATTTCGGGAAGGGAAGGTCGTGTGTGACTCGGGGGGCCCCGGGGCTTGTGCTGGTCTTGCTTGCAGAGGGGCTGACGTATGGCTGTTCTCACCCTGGTCTCCAGGCCCGTGTAGAATTCCTTCTGGCCCGTTTCTGCCGTCACGTGTGCAGGAGACGTGGGCCTGGCGTGGGGCCAGCAGATGGGCAGCGATTTCAGAGCTCCGCGGTGACGTCAGTTTCGGTGCCTGTAAGAGGGACCAGCTGACTTGAAAGTGACCCCTGCAAGAGCCGCCCGTGTTGCCCTCGCACCCCGCTCGTCACAGCACGTCAGAGGCCTGTGGGTTCATCAGGGTCGGCTCTCAGGAAGCTGCGACAGGGCCAGTGAGCGGGAAGGAGTCTGGTGCCGCACGGCGCCCCCGCCCTCACTCCCTGAGGCGGGGTGGCCGCTGGCTCCTCCGTGCTTGGGGACACGGGCCCGACAGGCCCCTGAGGACAGACCGGGGTCAAGGGCATAGCTTCTTAATACAGAAAGAGCACGTCCGAGGGCCTGGAAGAAGTAGGATGAGAATAAACATGGTAGACAGTTGTAATTTCAGTGTCTGGTTCTTCTATGGAAACGAATCCCTTCATGTTTACCTACATTGAAACTTACGCATCTGCCACAGGCCCCCCTTTGTGCTAGACCGAGAAGGATAAGGCCCAGCCGCTCTGTGCGAACACAAACAGGTGCATTTCGTGGAAAACCTTCCCTCTTGGCCCCCCACGCCCCGTTCTCCCAGTGCCCGCGTGCCAGGACTCCCAGGGGCTCGCAGCCGCAGCCGTCGTCCCGTCAGCCTCTCTGCGCCGCTGGCCGGTTTCCCAGGGCACAGGAAGAAGCCTCCGAAGTCAGCTGTGCGGGGGGGGGGGGCTTCTGGGGGCCCCCGGGCGTGCGGGTCCGAGCACTGGGTGCCTGTCCTCCGAGGCGGCCTCTTCCTGACTCAGCCGGGCGTCCCCTGGGCAGGTCTGCGTCTGCTCACTTCCCGTCTGCGGCGAGGGGCGGTGTTCTTTCCTGAGTCTCAGTCCGATCAGAAGCAGGTGAAGGAGCCGGGGGAACCTGGGGGGACCTCCGATGAGCGGGGTCCGAAGTTCACATGGAGGCATCCGCGGGAGCAGGCCCCGGGCTGTGTGGGGGTGTCCCCTGAAGCCCGTCGTGTGCCTTGTGTCTCCTTCCCTTGGGTGTTGGTCACGAGAGTCACCTGCGTGGGCGAGGCTGGCGTCTCAGGAGAGCGTGCGGGTTTCTGCTTTTGCAGTGGTGTGCGCGGGCTTCCCGATCAGAACCCGCGGCTCGCGAGCACTGCGGCAAGCCGAGGTGGGAGAGGCTAGGGCCTCCCTCGGAACCTGGCCTTCTTCCGAAATGGGGACACGCCGCCCAGGTTTTAAACAACTAGATCTTTCCCTGGAATGTTCTCCTGCTGTGGACTCATCAGCATGGGAGTGTGTCTCCTCTCCTTCTCCATGGACTGTTTCGGGGTAACGTCCAGCCATTCTGGAGAGCAGTGGAGAGAATCATGAAATGAATCCCCCTGTGCTCATCACCCCACCTTGACCAGCGTTGTTTGCTTCATTGTTTTGTGTCTATGGCTATTTTTAGTAAATTACAGGCATTATGATGTTTACCCCCAAATATTTATGCTTTTCTTTAAAGCCATTTTCCTTTTAACTGCAATTGTCTCGACATTTTAATCTCTTCTAAATTACGAAGACAAAAGCCTTGTGAGGGTCACACCAGTCCCGTGATAGCTGCGCCGGGTGATGGGCCAGGTGCGCGCACCGGGCGGGTACTTCTGGGGGTGCAGGGCCCCCCATCCGTGCCTGGCCCCCGGACCGTGGCCAGGAGATGGTCGGGGTCAGCTCCCTGCCTCGCAGGGCAGAAAGCTTGGAGGAAGGGGTGTCGTGCTCCTCTGACCGATGGAGTCACCGGCTTTGCTCTCAGCAGCCGTGATTCAGGAGCAGGGCAGGCCCGAAATAGCAGCTCCTGGGCCGTGCTCGCGCCTTGTCCTCGTTCCAGCCTGGACGCCCCTCAGGAGAGCAGGCCGCTCTGTGCCGCTAGAAGGGCAGCTATTTCAAGTGAGGAAATTAGGGCCTGACGGTGCCAAACGGCAGACTTAATTTGGCTCCAGATACCAGGTGACGGACACGCTGGTTTCGTGTCGGGTGTCGTTCTCTGAAACCGGCGGGAGTGAGTGAGACGCCAGAGGAAGCGTGTTGGTTGCTCCTTCGAGCTGCCCCCCCCAAGTTCCTTTTCAAAAGGGGATACTGGAGGCCCAGTGTCTCTGGCGGGTGCTTCTTGCAGGGGAGGCCTCGGAGCGAGCAGTCTGGAACAGGAAAGCTCCCTGGCCCGCGGGTCGGGGGCTCTGGGAGGCGCCGTGTGCCACCCGTGAAGACAGTGCCTGGCCCACCTCTTCCACCAAGCACAGCCTCCGGTCGGAGCCCAGAGCGGACGTCGGACTTGAGCCACAGCCCGCGGTGGGCCTGAGCGCTGCACGTCCTTCCTCTGTCCCCCCGCCGTGGCCAGAGGCAGGC
Organism: Meles meles; assembly: GCF_922984935.1. NCBI lineage: Eukaryota > Metazoa > Chordata > Mammalia > Carnivora > Mustelidae > Meles > Meles meles. The sequence continues at coordinate 62,686,653 of NC_060083.1, forward strand.
CGTGTGCAGGGCCAGCGTGGAGCAGCGAGAGCCAGACCTCCGGGGGTGCGTCTTGCAGAGGAGCGGGGCTCCTGCTCGTGGGGAGGGCGGGCGGGCGCCACCCCCCGGGGAGCGCCGGTGTCCTCCTGAACGTGGAAGCTCTCCCATCTCTGGCTTCCCCAGTTTTCATGGCGCTCAGCCTGCAGCCCCCTCCCCGCCTTCTGGAGGTCAGAGGTCCCCCTCCATCCAGTGTTTGGTCTTTCTGGTGAGTGTCCCCTCAGCCGCATGGCCTCAGCTATGGCCAGAAGGGACCCCTGAGTAACCAGTGGCTGTCGTGTCTCTGGGCAGGGGAGGCATCACATTCTTTGTCCTTCCATGAGATTCTATAAATACTGTTTGTGTGGAACAGAAAGGTAAATATTAAGTTGGCAAAATAATACGTCAAGATGAAAAGAGAACTAGCAAAGGGAAGGAAAAGGTTTAAGAGATAAAATTTAATTCTAAAAGTTAAGTGACCTTCAAATCAGGAACTGGTGAGTAGGTGTTACAGGAAACGGGAAGCAGTGAAAAGGGAGACGCACGACCAACAGAAGAACGAAGATTCGGCGCGCGGGTCCTTGTGCTTGGAATCCGGAAGGGAGCAGGTGTAGCGGCGGCCCGTGAACGCACGGCGCACTTGGCCGTGGCGCACTTCTGAGCCCTGGTCCGGAGTTACCACACGGGGCACCAGCCAGGACACACACGGTATGTGTGCACACACGCACACGTATGGTGACACACAGAGACAGCAACACACACGCACAGTCTCATACACACACAGCAACGCAGACCGATGCACACGTGCGCACACAAACCTCACACGTGTGTACACAGGCTCACACAGAGACACACAGAGGCACAAACCCACACGTACACCCGTGGGTGTGCGGGGGCACACATGCACACACGCACAGCCGCTACCGTTGAGTTCAGGTAAATCTCAGCGACCAGGGGCCTGCAGTGCAGAGGAGTGACCTCACGCCGTGAGATCCGTTCGAGGCGGCTTTGATGACTTTCCATCAGGCTGCCTATTAACACAATCCATCATGTTAGTGGGTGAAAGGAGAAACGTTATTTGATGAAATTAAAAATGAATTTTAATGAAAACTTGTAACAGAAATAAAAGGCTACTTGCTTTGAGTGAATGTCTTCCACACCGGCTGCTCCCATCACTCTGTGTCTCCGTCAGCGCGATTAGGACGCAGAGAAGGGCGTGGACTGACTGGTTCGTCCGGCACACTGTTCTAGAAACGCCAGCCAGTGGCATCACCTGCTGAGAAATCACGAACAGTGTGCGTCTTCGAAGGAGAAGGCGAAGTTGCATTATTCGTATGCGAGCCGGACCTCAACTTTGCAAAAAAGAGTTAAAACACACGGGGAAACTACAAGCAGCGGCCACAGCTGACCGAAAGCACGCGCAGACGGCACCGCACACGCACCGCCTCCTGAGGGCACAGCAGGCGCCTGGGCGCACGGGCCGTGGGCACTGGGTGCTCTGTTTCCTCGTCCAGGACTGGCTGCCCTTGACTCTATTAGTGCTTAAACTGACATCCACGTTTATGCTTTCCACATAGGGCATTTTTCACAGCAATCGCTTAAAACGTGTTCTGTTTTTTATGTGTTAGAAACAGCCAGCAAGTGGGTACCAGAAGGGAAAGGAATCCACTTTATAACAACAGTAACCGACAGCAACGGGGCACGGTCTGGCTCAGCGCAGTGTGTGCCTAGATAGAGAGTCCCATAAAACTTTACGGATTGAAACGAAAAGAAATTAAATAAAAGGGGGACTTGGCCAGATGATTACATGCTGAGACCCGGTAAATGAAGGATATAAATTCTCCCTAAATTAAATCATAAATTCCACACAATACTGACAAGTTGATTGTAAAGGTCAGCTGGAAAAACAGCTGTCTGAGAGCAGCCTTGGGAACCGGGTTTGCGAAAGAAAGCTTGTCCTGCCGTCCCCAGCGCATTCTGAAGACACAGTTGAAATAAGAGGGTGGACCGTCACGTCCGTGGAACAGAACAGAGATCTCGTTCCAAAAGCAGAGTCTGTGTGTATCAGAAGAAACGTGTGATTCGGAAAAAGAATGAATTGCTCGGCATCTCTATCTGGGGCACGTGGCTCACCATTTGAAGTTTTAAAATCCCTCCCTCTTAACGTAATAAATTCCGAATGTAACAAAGCCTCAGATGTGAAAAGGAGAACTCACAAAAGTGCTGGGAAAATGATCAGGGGGGATAATTAAAAAGCCATACAGGCAGGGATAGATTTTATAAATCACAGACTTTAAGTGTCGTGCGGCAAGGAAAACAGCAGATAAAATCTAAAACGCAGCTGATCTGTGGGCGACCTGGGGTTGAACTGTGCGGGTCCACGTAGAGGCGGGCGTTTTTCAGTAAACACAGGACAGTAAGTTCTGTAAATGCACCTTCTCTGATGATTTTCTTTTCTTTTAAAGATTTTATTTATTTATATGACAGACAGAGATCACAAGTAGGCAGAGGCAGGCAGAGAGAGGAGGAAGCAGGTTCCCCACTGAGCAGAGAGCCTGATGTGGGGCTCGATCCCAGGACCCTGGATTACGACCCGAGCCAAAGGCAGAGGCTTTAACCCACTGAGCCACCCAGGCGCCCCTCTGATGATTTTCTTAATAACGTGGTCTTCTCTCGTTTATTGTAAGAATGTAGGATACGATACTTGTACAAAATATGTTTTACTTGTTATCAGTGAGGCTTCCATAGGCTACTAGTCGTTAAGTTTTGGGGGAGTCAGAAGTTACATGCAGATTTTGTTGCGTGGGAGGTCAGTGCCCCTCACCCCCGTGTTGGTTTGGGGTCAACTGTAAAATTGTAAGTTGAGAAAAATTTTGCAACATGTAACAAAAGGTTGGTTCTTGGCTCTGTCAATGTATAAAACACTCTTCAAAATCGGTAAGAGGATGAGTACCCCAGTATAAAAATGCAGAGGGCATGAATAGGCAACAAGCAGAAGAAAAACAGAGAGAACCCAGAAATTATTAACTGGCATTTAACCTCCAGAATAATCAAAAATTCAAATGACATGTCATTTCCCACCTGTCAGTCAGGCAGACGGCTGTTTCCTTTTTTATGACGGTGAACCCAGTGTTGGCAAGAAGTGAAAAAAATGGGCATTTGGCCTTCTTTTCTGGAAGGCCATCGGACAATGAGGAGTAATTCAGGTCCAGTGTACCCGTCCATCAGGCAGGTCCGCTTCAAAGAACGGGTCCTGAGGACAACCAACTTGGTGTCCATGTGAACAGGCTCATTCAAACGTTGCCAGAGGGGACGCTCTGCATACCAGTGTCCGTACCGCCCAAGACGTGCGAGGACAAGTTACAAAACTGCTTCATGCAGGCCAGTATATTCACGTGACAGAGCGCTGGTTGGCAGTGAAACGGAATCAGCTCATGATACACACACGGCCACGGATGAACCTGGAAAGCATACGGCTGCCCGGAGGCCGCCCTGTAGGACGTCCACACTGGACAGCTCTGCTCCTGTGAGATTCTAGAGCAGAGGAGTAAGTCGGTGGAGGCGTCGGAACTGATCTGCCCCCGGGGGCAGTGGGAGGAACCGTTCTGCAGTGTGGGTAGTGCTCTCTGTCGGAGTCCGGGTTACACGGCCGTGTGCATGGTCACAGGTCAACGAATGTGTAGCGAAGGTGCATGCCCTTGATTGTGTGTGGGTTAAATCAAGGACACACGTGGCATCTGGAGGGCAGTGTGTGGTATGTCCAGTTGCACCAAAAGGAGAGTGGACTCGTGGAGGGAGAGACAGACGTGAGAAAGCCGGCACAGAAGCGGGTGGTGGAAGCAGGCGGAGGGACGCAGGCCTTTCCTGTAAAATGCTTCCGACTCTGTTGAATGTTGGAAAGAACCGGGGCGGGGGGGGGTGTTTAGAAAAACAGCTGCCACAAGGCTTCCCTGGTGGAAAGAAACAAAAACCCACGTGTCGATGCTGGTTGTCTCCAGGAGAGGGGCACGTGTGGAAGCAGGCCCGTGTGCAGCGGGTGGGGTTGCTGAGGGCAGTGGGACAGGCTTGGCTCCCGCAGCAACACCCAGGTTGGGGTGTTCGGGGACAGTGGCTCCCTTTTATCCTCGAACACAATCAGTTGGAATGGTTCAGTGTTTTGTAATGGCTGTCTTGGGATTTGGGGTAATTTTCACTCATAATGTTCTGTACCTCTAATTGCAAACACATCTTTTTTTGTTGTTTTTAGTTAGGAAAGTAGTTCCTGTCTTTCCGTTCTCAGACGCAACACCCAGCAGTTACATGATACTTCATGAGGTTCCAGAGCTGGGTTTGTTTTTATTTTTTAAATATTAAATGATTATGATTTGTTTTTCATAAAATCTTGAAGCGACTTGCTTTCAAGAGTGACAAGAAAACAAGAAAGTGGGTGAAATACTAGAAACCCAGAAAAACTACCACATCAATCTCCTACCGTATTCAGTCGCTCCATGTAAGCAGCAGAACTGTGCGCCAGTCACCGTCCCCGGCACCAGAGCTGTAGTGATTAACAGGAAGAAGGAGGTCCTTTTACGCCCTGAACTCACCTTCCGTGGTAGAGACAGATACAAACAGCTGTGTAACAAAACACCGAGGAGCGAGAAACGCAGAGTGAGGGGATGGAGAATGGAGATGTTTTCCTTTGGCTGGCCAGGGGAGGTCGAACTCTAGATAAAATAAAGGAGTAAATCTTAGTTTTCTCGGGCAAGGATACTGCAGGCCATGGGAACAGCAAGTGCAAAGGCCCTGAGGTGGTCTTTGTGAGGGTGTACAGGCAATTTGGTGGTAGGGCTGGTGACCTTTGGCTTTGCTGTTAGTGTAGGGGTGTGGCTCTGAGTCCTGGAGCGTGGTGGTAACTAAGGCACGATTCCCCACCCACCCAGGAGGCCAGTGGAGGGCCAGGTGTGGATCAAGCCAGCGGGCTGGCTCTCCCCGCAGATGCACACCCTGGGGGCGGGTATGGACTATTCCAGTGCAGCCTTCCGGTTACTGTCTCCACGTGGCCCCCTGGAGTCTCGCCCCACGTGTGTGCCGGGCAGCAGCCCGCCAGGACTCGGGAGACCCTGAGCCAGTGAGGTGGCCACTTCTCGGCGGAGCATTGCCCCGCGTGCTGCACGGACTGGGCGTGCCTGCGGGACGCACCGGGTAATGGTGCACTTGCCTGCAGTTCTTCTCTTTCTACCTGCGTCCGTTTTCTTGGTGCTTTTACGTGGTGGTTTTTTGTGTTTTGTCCAGAGCTGATTATTATTGATAAGAGGACTAGCCTGATACAAATTATTCTGTCATCACTAGAATCCAGAAGTGGATAAGAACGTTCTAGATAAAAAGACAAATGACAAAGTGGCACAGTTTGCATAGAACCCAGGGTTAGACTGGAAAATGCCTTTCCTGAAGATCATCTTTATCCACCGAGAGATCCTGATTTACCTGAACCCGCCACAGGAGCTGCCTGTGCCCTGTTGCCACAAGGACAGCGGTGTGGGGGGGACAGCAGTGGGGGGGGTAGCGGGACATGGGAGACAGCAGTCAGGGGACAGCTCCGGGGGAGACAGTGGTGCGGGGCAGCAGTGCGTGGGGGGAAAGTGGGGCAGGGGGGACAGCAGTGGGGGCAGTGGTGTGGAGGGGGACAGCGATGCATGGGGGGACAGTGGGGGGGGACAGCGGTGGTGGGGGCGGTGCATGGGGGCAGCGGTGGAGCCCCACCTCCCCCCAACCTGGAGGCCACCCTCGGGACTCACTTGTCCTCATAGCCACCATCCTCCTGGTCTCTCTGTCACCCTTCCTACCCAGCAACCTGCCACGTGTCACAGCTTGTCTCCCTGAACATGGCCTGGTGCTTGTACCCGCCCCTCCCATGTGGGCCCACTGGCCTTCTCCGACTTTCCTCCTTTCTCGTGTCCCGCCAGGGAGGCTCAGAAGGCACCTGCCGCGTGCCTCCTGGCGGTCGGAGGGGTTGCTGGAGTGTAATCTGTGAAGAGGTGAACTAAATGTTTCACGTTTCTCCCACGACAAGCTCAAAGTTGCCTTTTCCTTCAGCGTTGCGGCTGCTGCTTCCCGGGCTGTGTGCCCAAGCCCGGGCAGGAGGCAGGGGGTGGCTCCTGGCCTCTAGTAGTGTGCGCGCGGTCCGGCCCGGCCACCTGCGGGAGTCCAGTCCCTGTGTGACGCAGTCGGGGGTTGGATAAGCAAGTGACATGGTGGAATTCGCTGGTGTCTGGTTCCTCCCACGTGTCCCTTTGTGTGCCCGGAAGTCATTTGTGCTCACTCATGCTGCCGACGCTCCCCGGCTGGCTTTCCTAAGAAAGAGAAAAGGGAAGAGAAGCCACTGTGTCCATTATTTGGGCAGACTCTTCCTTTCCTGTCTCACCTGGGCCCCTCCCCGGGGACCCTGTGTCTGGGTTTCTCTCCCCCCCCGGCCGGCCGACAGTCGGGTTTGCTTCATGAATCTGGAAGCTGCCGGGAGTGAGAAGCCCCCGCCCCCGCCCGTATGCCCAGCGTCCCGGGCACTGTTGTATTTCCTGCTAAATGCCCCCTCAGCGTGACTCTCTCTCTCCTTTCTCTGCAGGTTTTGCATGCAGAAATGCGTGAGCCTGGTGCCCGGGGTCACACTGGATTTAATAGAAAAGTAAGTCAGATTTTCCAGCCGCACGGCTTCTGGGGCTGAGGGGGGTTCTTTGAGCGCTGTTGGTTCCAGCGGCCCTTGGGTACGCGTGGGGATGTCTCCCCTGCGTGTGGGTGTGTGCTCCTGCTCTCCGCTGAAGGCCGTGCTGGGACGGCTGTGCTGTTGGCCAGCGTGGGACACGGCTCCGTGTGCGGCCGTATGAAAGGAACAGAATAAAAGCCGGGTACGTTTGAACGTTGACAAATACTTCTCACACTCAGTCAAAGCAGAAACCTACAGCTGCACACCAAGGTCACTTTTGCTCCTCGACTGCTGTGGCTGGCTCATCTCTCCCAGCCCCCCGCTTCTGTTCTGCAAGCCCCCCAACCCTGGTCCGTGTTCCGCCTCAGGGCGCACGCCACGGTCCTGTCCGGCAGTGCCCTTTGTGGACTGTGGTCGTGCGGCCTCTCTGCGTGCTTCCAGGTGGACAGGCGGCCCGGCTGCCTCCTGTTGTGGACCTCCCTGGGTCCGAGCTACTCTGTGGCTCCCGACTTGACCTGCGTTGCGGGTGTGCCTGTGCGTGAGACTCACCTGGACTCTTCCCGGTTCATCGGGTAGTTGTTCATAAACCCTCCGCCCTGGACACCGCTTCCTCCGCGGCTAACATCCAGGATAATAGTTCTCCAAGTCTTGATACACGATATCGTGGGTGAGAACAGCTAAGGCCTGAGTTTAATTAAATCAGGTAGGCAAAGCAAATAGGCTTCTGGGTTTCCCTCCTGGAAAACTACCTGCCTGTGTGTCAGAGAGCTAGAGAAGAAGGTTACATCTAAGCGTCCACAGGCACGAGGGGACGGGTCCTTCCGGGGACCGCGTGCTCTGTAGTGGCTCCGCTGGGCTGGCACAGGACAGCCGCCCGGTGTGCTGTTAGTGGGAAGAGCCGACGAGACCAGTACACACGGGATTTTTACACCGCACGTGGCTCCGTGTGCGGGAGTACGGGTAGAACAGGCACGAAACGGTGCGTCCGTCTTCACTCTGAGTGGGAGAGCACAGGGGGAGGAGCTCTGTTAACTGACTTGGGTTTGTTTCCATCTTTTAAATCTTTCTTCGAGAATATACACACATGGGATGCCTGTAAAATAAAGAATCCAGAGACTCTAACCAGGGCGCCTGCAGACACTTCACCGAGTGTCCGTCCTCGGTGCAAGTTGTGAGTCAGTGTCCAAGGAGATCGTGGGACTGGTCTGCTTGACTTCAGGGAGCTTCCGTTCACCAGTGGGGCAGGTCATGGTGGCTGGACGGCAGTGCCTCCCCCACCAGGCAGGGCGTGAACCCAGCTGCCACCCCCGGGTCTGCGTGCTGCCCTGTCGCGTCCGGTACCCCCTCGCGGTGTGGACGCTCCCACCCGAACTGCTCGTGCTCACTCAGCCACGCGGAAACAGCAGCACCGCGTGCTCCAAGTCCTCCAGAGGAAAAGGAGCAATTAAAGATCCATAAATGAGAAGTATGTGTTTTCTCAGTCGTGTAGTTAAGCCTCCTGATCATGCTAGAGACGAGCCTGGCGTTCAGTTGGGCTGCGCTTCCCAGCGGGTCTTCGAACCCGCAGCAGGGCCGGTGGGATGACCGGCCTCCAGGGACCGCGGCAGGACAGCCAGCCCCTCCCGGCACCCTCTCAGATGTAAAATGTGCGCCGCGGCTTGACACCCGGCGCACGACCCACAACAGAACAAATTGCGAAGTTGGACTTCATCAAAATTTAAAATGTTTACTCTCCGAAAGACACGGCTCAGACAGCGAGGAGACAAGCCGCACGCTTGGGGAGGATATTTGCAAACCACACAGCCGACTCAGGACCTGTGCCCAGAGTATATAAAGATACCACAGAGCAGAAATAAGAAAAAAAAAATTCAAAATTGGGAAAAGACCCGAAGAGATACTTTCCCAAAGAGAATCTAGGAATGGCCAGTCGGCCCCGGAAAGATGCTCCAGATCACTAGCCACGAGGGAAACGCCAAGTGAACCACAACAGGAAACCACGACACGCGCGAGGAGGGTCGATGAAACAGGCGGCGAGGGTGCGGGGTGACTGCCGCTCCCATGGCCCTGCTGCCTGGGCAGGCGGGACGGCCACGCGGCAGGAGGCCGGCACCAGGGGGCCACCATCCCACTCCCGCACATTCGTCCCACAGGAAGGAAACCGGGCACCTAAGAACCCGTGCAAGACCATTTGTGTGGCTTCATTCATCGTCACCTGAAACGGGAGAAACCAGGGTGGCTGGATAAGCAGAATGCGCCTCGTGCAGTGGGACACAGCCCGTGGGACGTGGGGACCTTTGATGCACGAGTACACGGGTGGCCCCAGAAGCACCATGTGGAGTGACGGCTGGCAGCGCCAGGGCGACACCCGGTCTGATTGCATTCACGTGACCTTCTGGAGAGGACAGCGCTGTCGGGTCAGAGACAGGATGGCAGGGATAGCGCGGGGAAGTGTGTTCACTCTTCTGGTTGTGGGCATGGCCACGCAGAGCCGCATGTGCTAAAATCGGGCACCGCACACCCAGAAAGGCCAGTTTACTATATGACGATGCAGAAAACAAAATTAACACGTAACGTGGGGAAGTGAGGCGCTGTGTAAGGGAGTCCGGGGCAGAATGGCTCCGGGAAGGCGCTGCAGGAGCGGCCCGGCCGGAGAAGCTGGGGCAGAAGGACACTGAGGCCAGGACGCGGCTGGTCTGTGCGAGGCGCCTCTTGTTCCGTGGGAAGCAGCTTCACCGTCCTCACGAGGACTGGTTGAGGAGGATTGTGAAACAGAAGGAAGCGCCCTCGTATGTGAAGACGTCAGTGTTATCAAGCGTGATTCTCCTGGCTCCCGTCTACGTCCCGCTCTCAGTGCCCAGCCCGCTCCCCCACCCCCGTCCCCTTCCTGCCTTGTGTGGGGCAGCATGAGGGTTAGAAGGCTAAAGCTCATCTGGATTTTGGAGGAAGACTGGGGAGGAGAACGGCCTCACACGCTGAACCCGTTCACGGATGCCGGATGCCGCTACGCGACTCAGAGAATTCCGTGTCCACAGTCCACCTCTGCAGCAGAGAAGAGGTGATCCTGATTTGGGGGGGTCTGCATTTTAGGCGCGCAGTGTCCAGATTAATTGGGATGGGCTGCGGTGCGCCCAAATGAGCCCCACTTCTCCCTGAGGACACTGGGGACGGAGTTTCATCTGGGGCTGTGGCAGGGATGGAAGAGGGTACGAGCCGGTCGTGTAGGAGCCTCAGGTCTCCTGCAGGAACTGTCTGGGGTGCGTTCACTTGGGTCTGAGTCCTTCTCTGGATGCGAGTCACCGAGCCCAGCAGAGACAACGCCCACCAGCCCGCCGGGTCCCAGACGGCGCCTGGCTGCTCTCCCTTGTCACTCGACAAGGACGGGGCGACGTTGACTGTGAGGGTTGGGTTCCCGGGGTTGTGCCAGGACAAATTCCAAACTCTAGAGTTACAAAACACCAGGACAAAGTCGGGTGTGACGCTCAGATCTGTTTCTGAGGAAATGCAAGTCTGTTTTCTGATTTTATTTATTGATTGATTGATTTGAGAAAGAGCCTGGGCGGGGACCGGGGCAGAGGGGGAAACAGACTCCTTGGTGAGCAGAGAATCCAACGCGGGGCTCCACCCCGGCACCTGGGATCAAGGCCTGAGCCCAAGGCAGACGCTTCACGGACGGAGCCCCCGGCGCCCGAGGTCCCTCCATTTACAGGAACACGTTAACCCATTTCATGTTTAGAGTCCCGTGTGGTACCTGCAGCCAGTAAGAAGCACTTTCGAGAAGCAGACTCAGGTGTGCAGTTGGCCGGCGAGGCGGGAGCGTGGCGCGTCTGTGTTTGACGGAGCCGCCCCGGCCGCCATGGCATCTCCATTCAGAGAACATCCCTGGAACGAGCGTCTCATTGGATTCTTCTCACCCTGGGCAGCTGCATCAGCGGCTGTCCGGCTCCCACTCTCGGGGGCCGTCCCCATCCCCCCCCACCCTGCGGCTTGGAGCCCTGCCCGTGCCGCTGACTCTCGGCAGTGCTGACCCGCGTGTCCGCGAAGACACATCACACCCGTGGTTGTCCTGTCCTGTGTCTGAGAACCGAGCAGATGGTGTGACGTGTGCGGTACGGTGGACGGTTCGTGCCCCGGCCACCGGCGACCAAGGCCTGACTGCCCTCCCCTCCTGCGTGGGCCACACACTCGCGCGCCCACCGCTGGCAGACACGTCTGGTGTCCGTTAGCCATTCACACTTTCACACACCCTCCCTCTGCATGGGGCCCACGCGTCGTGGGTGCTCGGTCTGGAACTCACCTGCGAGGTGCGAGCGTCTCGTGGAGGCCCCAGTGGTGCTTCCGTGGCAGGTTTGCCCGCGCCCCAACCCCCTGAGGCTTCAGGATGGGGAGTGACGTTATCTGCAGTCCCACAGCTAAAAACCCACAGTCCAGACTCAGGCCGGGTTCTGTGTTGTGTTTTAATTCAAGTACAAGGTGAAATCCTTTCATCAGGATATGAGAGAGTGCAGGGGACGGAACCCAGGGTGTGGAGGGGGACAGGCGATGAGCGTTGCTGAGTGTGGCCCAACCCGGGGCTGCCTCTCCCACCGAGCCCGGCGGGTCTAGCCGTGCAGACCTAGACCTAGTGCGAGGGGCACTGTGGGCCTCTGGCTGGGGTGATTGTTCCAGAAGTCCCAGCCCAGCTTCCCACGTGCAGTCCCCATCAGCCCCGCTGTGGCCGGAGGCCAGCTGTGCCTTGTGCAAAGGGCCAGGGCCTCTGCCTGAGGACGAGGGTCTGCGCACCACATTTCAGGGCAGAGTCGTCACTGGTGTGCCGTGGGGGAGAGGCGTCAGCTCCCCAACAGGAGCCCAGAGAGGGGTCTCTGAAAGCAAGGCCTACGCCCATGTTCCTTCATCCAGGCTCCAAGCACGCAGATAGCACATACCCAGAGCCGTAGCTGATTGGTCAAAAGCCTTTGCATTTCGGGATTTGGAGTCATGTTTTTCCAAACGTTCTTCAAGTGGAGTCGCGAGCGGTTAGTTGAGCGCTCCGGTGGGGGCAGCTCAGTGTTGACTCCCCATCCGGATTCTGGGCGGGGGCGGGGGGTCGATGCCCGTCCCTGGCCTCAGGTCCTGCTCTGGGAGCTATGTCCCACCCCCAGACTGTCTTAGGAGCGGGGGGCTTCCAAGTAGCGTCCTGCGGCTCTCGTCCACGCTAGCGTTCCCCTTTGGCACCACATGACCCAGCAAGGTGGGGACGTAGGCATCGTCCCTCCTGGCCTGTGCCTCGGATGGGACCATAAGCACTTTAGGATTTTTTAATTCATAAGTAGCTTATGTTTAGAGAAACTGCAGAATATTTCAAAGTATATACGTTGTTAATAGTTCGGGAGATTTTCATAAACCAGTTGCACAGTGTTGCCGAAGCTGGTGCGGTGGTTGCCAGGTGAGACTTGGCAGAGCTGGGTAGTGGCTGGGTGGCGCTCCCGTGTGTCCCCGCTTCCGGTGACCGGCCCTCGTCTCTGAGAGCCACGGAGTCCGGGGTCTGAGGGTCACGTCTGCATTAAAGCCAGCAGAGCGCATCCCTGTCCCCGTCTCTCCCGTGTGGGGGGGTGTGGCCGCTGCCCGCCACGCTGTGGGGCTGTTCACGTGGACACTCGGTGCAGCTCACTGGGGGTGTGGTCATGGGTCCAGGTTACTTGGCGAAATAACTTATTTTTCATTTCACTTACGGGACCGGGTGGGAACCGGCTCTCTGGCTCGGCTCCTTGGCCCTGCGTCCTGTGCTCTCCAGCAGTTCGTGCTGGGCTGTGGAGAGCCGGGGGGGGAGGGAGGCCCCCCATCCCCCCGTCAAGGATGCGCGGGAGGCAGCATGTGTGCCCCCCACAGGGTGTGAGCCACGTGGCCGTGGCCGTGGCACACGTCGTGGTCTCCTGGGCGGACACTACCATGTGGTCAGCCAGCTGGAGCTCAACATTACCGATGTTGCTCGCTTCTCAAGGATTCCGAGCTCTTCTTTTCGCCTCTGGTTTTTCTCTCATTTCTCTTTGACACATGATAGCACTGTCACCTCTGAGTGTGACGGTGACTCTGGTCACCACAGCCATCTGATGGGAGGGACAAGTCATAATGCAGAGACGAGATGGAGAACACAGGCCTGGCTTATTGGGTTGTGTTTCCTTAATTTATTGACCGGAAAAAATAGGATGACATCCATTTCTGCCCCCGCTTCCCTCCCAGGGCCTTTGCTCGGTGTTGAAGGGTGGTCCTGGTACAGGTCTGGCGTGTGGCCACGCTCGGTGTACGTGGACTGGGTCAGCAGGCACAGGTCCCGCTGTCCCCGGAAGCTGTCCTTCCTCTGTGTGAGCTCCGAGCGAGCTGAGGGCTCCGGGGCTGATGAGCCACCCTGCCCTGTGGCTGGACAGCGGTGACTCCATGTCCCAGGAGCCGGGGACAGCCTCAGGGCCCAGAGTGGCAGGTGTGGGGGCTGGAGGGGCACCATGCCTCGCTGCGGAGACCGGCCTTTCCCGCCACCGTCTATGCAGGGGGCCAGCGCCTGCCCTGGCTGCTGCCAGTCAGAAACCCCGCCTGAAGGAGTCGTGGTCTCTTCGCCATCACCGGAGACGCTGGTGGAAAGGTTTCATACTTGAAATTGCGGTGTGGTAATTCGGTAATAAATGTGGTTTCTTTCCAGCAGCCGCCACCGTGCGACCGCTCAGCACAGACTTCCCCAGGATAGTGCCTTAACCCCTTCCCAGCCTCTGCCACCTTTGTCAGATGCACGAAACACGTGATGTTCGCAGTCTCCACACAAGACCGGAGAGAAGACACAGGCGGTGTGTGGGTTTTGTAATTCCTTAGCAGTCTTTAAAGCTGGGGACGGAATTTGTTTTCTAATTAAGCTGCTGCGTCGGGAAGTAAATTAGAGTGAACCTTCTCTGAGCACCCCCCATTTCTAATTATCTCCACGAACCCAGCAGCCTGATGAATAAACATGTTGCCGCCGTGGCGCGTGTTTATATTCCGAGTCCTCGGAGAGAGTGGCAGTGAGATCCGTGTTTGGAAATTAAGGGACATTTTTCAGCCCTGAAACAAAGTAATGAAACGCTTAAACAGCACTAGAAATATTAGGGCGCTCAGGAAGCGCTGGGCATCAGGGGGCCGGGAGCCTCTTGTACAAGGCTGTTCGTTAGCATTCTGATCACTGCAGGCGCGGAGTGTACCGAAAATTATTCATAATTAACATCTATTGTGTCAACAGCATATTTTAAGGAGCTAACAGCCCCGTGTCTGGGATAAAGTGAACGGCGGTGCCCTGCTCCCTCCACGGCATGCGGCAGGGCCCCCGCCTAGCCTGGGACGGCAGGCTGAAGCCGAAGCTTGCATCTGGGGCTTGGTTTTACCTTGAATCTGTGAGCATTTGGCCAACTTAGCAGCAGTCTGCATGTGTCAGAGCCCCGGTCCCAGCCGTGCCCTGGGGGCCGGGGAGGAGAGCGTAGGAGGACATGAGCTGTAGCTTGCGAACACAAGGTAACCCACAGTCCTTCTGGTTGAGAATCGGGATGAAGAATGGCCGGGAATGTATCTTGAGCATCCGCTGCGTCCCAGGAGCTGCATTAAGGGCTCCCTGTGCATAAACTCACGCGGTCCTCGCTGGAACCCTCTGAAGGAGACGCTGTCAGTGTCCACACTCGAACGATGGGGGAACTGAGGCACGGGACGGGCAGGTCGTTTGCCCCACGTCTCACCGCAGGGGTGAGTGGGAGCAGGGCTTTGCCAGGCAGGCTCCCTGAAGCCCGTGTGCTGACCCGCGCCACCACCCCAGCCCACAGTGTGCGCTGCAGGGATGCAGACCTGCGTCCTCCGAGGGTCTGCAGGGACCTGCGGCCACCCACGCCTGCCTGCGGGCCCAGTAGCTGTGATTAGCATTTACCCCGCTGGGAGGTCGGCGTCGTACACGTGTTACGTTTGAAAGGAAAGCTAACAAGATACCAGCCTTCATTCAAAAAGTACCTTTCTCTCCAACATAAATATATCGTATCAGCCGGTTGAAGGTGAACAATCAGTAAGTCATGAGCGCCTGCCAGTCACGGAGAGGATGAGTGATGACTCACGGAAGCTAATTTAGAGATGAAGTGGGAAAGCACACCCGGGGGGCTGCACGGCGGAGAGATGTGAGCAAGGGGCGGACCGACCAGCTGCAGACCTGGTGCCCACGGGAGCTGTGTGAGTCAGCGGCGCCCCGGAGGGAGGGCCAGGGGTGCTGGGACCCCGAGTGTGACACACACTCCGTCACCGCCTCCCTTTGGGTCATAATCGGCCTGACGGGGGCCAGGCCCTGAGCCAAGGCTAGGCAGCAAACGGGGGCGCCCGCGGACCACGCACAGGGCTTCCATTACCTTCACGGTGGCGCCAGTGTCCCGGCCTTTGTCATCCAGACAAAACAGCGTCCGGCCAACTTCCTGCCTTCACCACCTGGCGCCCCGGTGCCCTCGGTGTCCTAACAAAAACCTGCTTCTGCCAGCCTCTGATGGACGCCTGCGAGCCAGATCGGGGGATGCTGCGCCGGCGGCTCGCGCTCACCGAGGGCAGGTGCGGTGCAAGGGAGGCCCGGTGACGACACGCAGCGCGAGGACAAGGCCGCAGGGGCTTCTGCACAGCGCGCCCACCGGTGCCTCAGGCCATTTCCTTGCAGGTCCCCACGGGCACACGCCGCTCCTGTGTTCTCCTGCTCCACCTCTCAGCCTTGCTTCAGAGCCGGCCCCCGGAGGCCTGGCGCAGGGACAGCACCTTGCTCTTGCCTCGCGGCCGCTGGCCCTGCACCATCACACCAAGTGGAGGCACGTTAGTGCTAAGCAGCTCTCCCGGAGGTGCGCCCCTGACACAGGGCTGGGGACCCGGTGGCCATTCACGTCCACACGGCCAGCCCACGTGGGGTTGGGGAGGCAAAACCCGCCCCCATGGCTTGTGGTGCCCAGCCCTGCGAGAGGCCCTGGTGGGGATTAGCCACTCTGGTCCGCACCGTTGTCTGGGAAGTCGGGCCCAGGCACTAAGGGGACATAGACTTGCCCAGAGTCACTCGGAGTACAGACCCCATGTTGTCCCTGACTCCGCAGGCCATTACCCATGGACGTACAGCAACATGGTGCGGAAGTTTTCAGAAATGCAGATAAACAATAATGACACTATTACTTGAAGGATGGAGAGAACTTGAGGGTTTGCTCACGAACCCAGTACCAGGACATAGAAGGGTTTTGACAGGCTGAGCCGCTAGGGGCTAACAGTCAGAATTCCGTGTACGAACCGCAGCTTGGTCCTAAGAAATTGTGTGTACAAGTATGGGGTGGGGGAGATTCGATAGAACACTAGCCCCATGGAAAAAGTTGGGGTTGTAGGAAACAGCTTGAGTCAACTCTTCCAAATGACTGTTCCCAAACCAGACCAATTCTGGAGGAGGGAGGAGACGGCCCCTCTCTCCACCTGATGGGGACATGCAAGATACAGGTTGGTGCCTTGGGTGAGGAGCACCTTAAGGGACCGGGAGGTTTAGCCTGGAGGGAGGAAGACACTGGATGACGTGGTACCTGTTTTCACATCACTGAAGAGTCACGGAATTGCCGATGACTCACACATTTCTGCAGGGCCCGGGTGCTGGCGCCAGGGCCATCGGCGGAAGCTTTAGAGACAGCGGTCTTAGTGCAGTGAGGCAGCCCTCGGGGTTCCCTGGAACCAGGCACTGGCAAGCAGGGCGCACACCAGGCCAGGGCGGGCTGGGCCGCAGGCTGTGTTGCTGGTTCCTCCCGCCCAAGCAGCACAGATCACTGAAACAGCAGGAGAAATGAAAAATCACAAACTTTCCAGGTGGGAAAAAATTCACGGATTTATTAGGGGAACTAAAGGAAAGGGGGGAAGAACTCTACATGTACTGGAAACTAGGACTTCAGTGAAGACACACAACAGCAGACCGTCTTCCCCCTCCCCACCTGTTTATGGAGTCAGTGCAGAAAGCATGACATTCCAGAAAGAGACTGAAATGTACCCAGTGGTCTTGTAGCAGCATTTATGTGTTCAGTTCACACTTTTGGGGGTGGTGGTTTCTGTATTTTTTCAACAGCTTATACGTAAATTTATAATTTACGTACCCACCTAAGTGTTCCGTGGTTCCTGGTGGGTCTTCCAGCCTGTGCCACCGTTGCCAAAGTCCCATGGTAACTGGCGTCTGTCCACCGTTAGTCCCATTCCCATCCCAGCCCCAGGAAACCGCGAGTCGTCCTCTCCCTGTGAATTTGTCCTTTCCGGACATTTCATAGAAATGGGATCACGCTGTATGGTCATCTGCGTCCAGCTTTTCGTTTCATTTTTACTTCGCGTGGTGGTGTCAGAGTCCCTTCACATCGTGGCTCGCGTCAGTGTTGGTCCGTCGTCCTGTTGCGTGGCGCCCCACATCACTGATCTGTCCGTCCGCGTTGCCTGTCATTCATGGACTCGGGGAGGAGAGTTGCTGTGAACACCCACGCACCAGGCTTTGCGTGCACGCACGTTTTCGTGTCTCCTGGGTAGACACCGGGAGCAGCGGTGCTGAGGCAGATGGTACGTTTATGTTTAACTCCTAGGAAGTTGCCAGTATCTTCCAGAGCGGTGCCATTTACGTTCTGTTTCTCCGTGTCCTCGCCACGTCCGTCCTCATCAGCCCATGACTGTCACCGTTGTAGGCGTGGCAGGGTCTCTCTATGGTCGTGACGGGGGTGTCACTGAGGGCTCACTGGGGCAGGCGTCTTCTCACATGCCCACTTGCCGCTGTGTGTCTCCCGCAGTATCGCGGCCGTTAGTCTCCTACCTGTGGGGGTGGGGGATGTCGTCCCAGTGAGCTGGGAGAGTCCCTGTGTACTACGGAGGTTGGTTCCTCTCAGATATGTGACGCAGATGTTCCCCTGAGGCCACCTATAAGTCGCAGACGTGGAAGAGCGTTACAGGTAACCTAGAGTGCTCCTGAAATTGTCCCGTTTTTATATTAATCTTGGGAGTTTGGTTTCCTGGGGGCGGTTCCAGCATTTTGGGTTTAATTTATTTTAAAATATGTGTTGGGGGGGATTGTAATAATTAAGTAGGAGCATCTCTATTTCCTGGGCCCTGGCTGTGTTCCGGGTTCTGGGCTAACTTTGTTAGGTGTGAATTCATTGCACTTCTCTGGGTCCCCTGGAGTTTGGCAGGACCCCTGAGGTGACTGGGTCTCGGGGAGGTTAGGTGATGTGCCCGGAGCCACACAGCCGCACGTGACAGCACCTGAGGGAGTCACACCCAGGTCCGTCCAGTCCCGTCCCCTGATCTCCGTGCCGCGCGTAGCACTGAAGAATCTCTTGGTGTCCGGCAGGTTCGTGTGCGGATGTTTCAGAGGCAGGAAAGGTAAGTTCTGAGTGGGGACATACGAAGAATGGTCTTATGAGGGAGGGGACCTGAGTTTTATATGTCAAGGTGTCTGGTCTCCAAGGACAGGTTAGATGTGGACGAGAACTGAGGTGCTGTGGGGTGGAATGAGCGACCGGTCAGCTCAGCCAGGGCACTGGGGACCCGGGCATCAGAGGAACTGGAGCGCACATCTGCTCGGTGTGCCTGCGCAGGGAAACCTTGGAGGAGAGCTAGCCTAGAAGATCAAGAGCAAATATGCCCCGATTGTATTTGGAAACTGCTGCTTTTGTGATATTTTGATAAATTCACAGGAAGAGAGAGAATTTAGACAAGGCTACCAGTAGTCCTGCTCAGCACAAGCTTGCAGTGACCTTGGCATTTTGGTCCCTACATAGACCGGAGAGATTCTGATCAGCTGAGAAACCACCAGGGGAGGCTGGTGGCGGTGTCTGTTAAGCAGCAGAAGTATTACATCCGCTTTACCGCTGAGGGCGTGAGGTTGGCCCCTCCACCCCACAGTCACCCACCTGCCTCTCTTCCCACCTTCTTGAGACCAAAAAGAGGTCACTGAGGGTGCCTTAGCATGTTCCAGAAGAGACATCTGGAGAGACAACCAGATAGTAGCTGAGTGTCTCACGGGGGTAGCGCTCCCCAGATTCATCTGGATCAGAGAGATGTGCTCCCTGGGGTTGGTCTGGATCAGGGGGATGTGCTCCCTGGGACTCATCTGGATTCTGTGCCCTCGTTTTATTTTTAAAGACTTTATTTATTTATTTATTTGAGAGAGTGCTCAGGGGGAGCGTCAGGACAGGGGGAAGAGCACAGGGAGAAACAGACTTCCCACTGAGCAGGGAGCCCCACATGGGTCTTGATCCCAGGATCCTGGGATCATGTCCTGAGCCAAAGGCACACATTTCACTGACTGAGCCAGCCAGAGCCCCCTGCCCCTTCCCCTAATTTTAGAAGCTGACTTCCCCAAGCGTGACAGGATTTTTAGCAGCTTCTCAGAGAATTCTGCTTGGCCACTGGTCTGGCACGGCTCCCATAACTCTAGCTCTCAGGAAAGGGCCTGTCGGACGATCAATCTTGACACTAGGATGTCCAGAGAAAATCAGCTTTTTCAGAAATGCTTCAAAAATGAACTTAGACTCAGATTTATTTCTTAAGAGTTTTGGAACCTGCACTGTTTAATAAAAACCATCTGTTTTCATTGTGTCGCAAACATGTTGAATAAGCAAATGGGACACCGCTCCTTGGCTCTGTTCGATCCCGTGTCTCCCTTTGATTTTCGTCTGCAGCCTCCAGGGGGACGCACGTTGCCGGCTGCTCTAGGGATGGGCAGCAGTTTATCACTCTGGAATAAATTCAGTAAAAGGTAGCTTATCTCCAGTGTCTTATTAGCTCCTGCTCACCACTGAGCTGTGGAAATCGTCTCTCCTTTTCCTCCAGAATTTTAATTCTGTAATTTAAAATTCCAGAATTTTAATTTCCTCCAGAATTTTAATTTAATTTTTCTTCAATGCCATTTGCTTCCCAAGATTAGCAGGTTTCTAATCTGTCGAGCTGTTAAGTGCAGGGTGAAAGGGACTGAGTAGAAGCCTTGCATGCGTAAACTGTTCGATTTAGAGACTCGGTACAGTTTTAAAAATCATTAGAGAACAAGCTGGCTCTGTGGGTTTAAAAAAAAAGAAAACCACCAGTCAGCTATTTACGGGTAGAATTGTGTGATTTTCTTATCTCTGACCTCCCTGGGGAGCAGTGTTCACCATCAGCGTTTTGATAACCCTGAGCTGATAGCCTCCTGGGGAAATTGACAAGAGTTTCCTTCAAGTCCATATTTTTAAATTGCAGGTCATGTTTTGTTAGTGAAATCATGAAATCAGTTTGGTGGGCCACAGCCACCGTTAAAAAAGAAAGAAAAGATAACATTGTTTCCCCAGAAACACAAGTGTTATTTGCTTCGATTGTAAATGAATATTGAATGTGTATGTTTACCTGTGGTTGTAGGTGTGTGTATTAGATCGCTGCAGAAAATGCATTTCTTGCTGGGAGTGGTCTCACAGTCTGAAAGCCTCTACTGTTTACTGGGACCTGGACACACTGAACCTTAATTGTCCACTTCGGGTCATCCTCAGTGCTGCTGAGATCATGATCCCTCTGTGTCGGCAGTCCCAAATCCCTGTTCTGCCATTTCCCGACACCCTACTAGGCTTTCCTATGAGCCATCCCATTGCTGGAGAAGTTGCTGGTATGTTTACCTCAACTTCCTCCTTTCATTCAGAAACGGAGTTTGATAGTTTATTGCCATTTTACTTTAAATTAAAAGCCCATTCCCCCGTCGACTACACGCTTTGCCCTTCAGCGCTACAGAAAGATAAATTAGCCATAACCGATCCCCCCTCCTGGGGAACGGATGGAATCTGAGAAATGTCAGTCTTTGCCTTGGATAACGTCCGCGTCGCAGCATAGTCATGTGGCTGCCTTTCCGTTACTGTGGCGAGGATGTGTGTTTTCATCCTCTCTGTACTTACGCAGGTGTTCTAATATATATGTTTCCAAATCTGTATTTAAGGTGCATCTCTTTTTAGCAGGACATGGCTTTCTCCTGGTTTTAGATTTAGACTGAAAGTCACTGACTTTAACTGAAGTATCTAGTCTTTTTATAGTTAGTGTAATAATTGGCATACTTGGGTTGAAATCTGTTCACTTTCTTATTTTCCCCTATTTCTTTTTTTCCATCTTGCTTTCTCCTCCTCCGCTCCCCTCTTTTGGGTTGATTTAGCAATTTTACTCCTTTCTCCCCCTCTGTCGGCTTGTCAACTCTGTGTTCCTTTCCTACACACAAATGGCTACTCCCAGCAGTGGCCAACTTCCGTTTCTGTCTGGGCCCAGATAATACAATGGCTGTCCTGTATTCTTTTTTTTTTTCCTCAAGATTTTATTTATTTATTTGACAGACAGAGATCACAAGTAGGCAGAGACGCAGGCAGGGAGTGGGGAAGCAGACTCCCTGCTGAGCAGAGGACCCGACGCGGGCCTCGACCCCGGGACCCTAAGATCATGACCTGAGCCAAAGGCAGAGGCTTAACCCGCTGAGCCCCCCAGGCACCCTCTGTCGTGTGTTGTTCACGTCAGCTTTGAAATCATAAAGACCATCATTAGCTCCTGGGCCAGACAAAAAAACAAACCAAAACCACGGGCGGCTGGCTGGATTTGGCCCTCAGACCATAGTCTTGGTGACCCCTGGCTTATTAAACTCAAATCTAAGTTAGTACTTTTATGACTGCCCAGGCGATGTGAGGACCTGAGCACAGAGTCACAGCGTTGACTCGTTCCCTGACTCGTATACAATTATTGTCACGTATTTTCATGTTCCGTGTGTCACCGCCATAAACGTCGCTGATGTTCTGTCGTTAACTCTCGCTGATGCTTACGTCTTTGATGGCCTCCGCTCCTTCCTGCATCTCAGCCTGAGATTGTTTCTCTTTACCGCAAGAACTCCCTCTACTGCCAGTTTGGAAAAATTTCTGTCTTTGTTGTTTGAAAATGCCATAATTTCCCCGTCATTTGATTTTTCATTTTAAAATGATCATTGTTGAAATGCAGCTTGCATTCTGTACAGGTTGGTGAGTTTTGGCAGCTCTACCCGCCCGTGGAACCAGCTTCTGTCAAAGCGTAGCCCACAGTTCCTCTCGTGCCTTGTCCGGAGAATCCCCCCCGCAGCTCCCAAGCCCAGGCAACCGCTCATCTGCTTTTGCTTATCGCACCTCAGAGTTGTCTTTTCTCGAGCTTCGTGTACGTGGAAAATTACAACGGGTTCTTGTGTGTCTGGTTCTTCCCTCTCGGCACAGTGCCTTGAGACTTACAGGCCAGGTGCGCCCGCCGTTCCCTCCGTTTACCATAAGCCGCACTCCCCCGTGTGTGCCGCAGCCCTCCTACCCGCCCGCCGGTGCACAGCGGCTCTCTCCAGTCTGGTCGCGGCGATGAGCTGACCTGCTGCAGAGGTGCTCGTCCTTGTGTCTAAGCATTTCGTTTCCCCAGTGTGCATTCGCAGGGGTCGGAGGGCTGGTCATCTGGCAGGTGTGCGTGAAGCTTTATCAGAAACTTCTCAGCTGTTTCCACGGCGGTCGGCCAGGTGACATTCCCTCCCATAACATGTGAGTGTACCAGGCGCTCGGCGCTCCGTCAACCCTGCGTTCCTGGTGGATGGGTAGTGCTGTTTCCTGTCTGTTTTGTCTTTGAAGGTTTTCTCGCTTTGAGAGACAGAGCACAAGCAGGGGGAGAGGCAGAGGGAGAAGCAGCCTCCCCACCAAGCAGGGACCTCCCCCTTCGACATGGGGCTCGCTCCCAGGACCCTGAGATCCTAACCCGAGCTGAAGGCAGAGGCTTCACCGACTGAGCCCCCAGGGGCCCCTGTCCTGTGGCTTTGATTGGCATTTGCCTAATGATGATGCTGAGCAGCTTTTCACGTGCTGTTGGCCGTTAATTTATATTCTTCAACAAAGCGTACATTCACGTTTCTTGCCAATGTTTCAGTGGTGCTGTTTGCCTTCGAGAGCCTTTGTGTATGTCGCAGGAGTCATTGTCAGCTCTGTCTGGTCAGTCTGGCTTGTGTCTTCACTTTCACAGCAGTGTTCTGGGAGCAGAGCCATTTCATTTTGATAACATCTGATTTAATACGTTTTTCTTTCACGAATCACTTTCAGTGTTGCGCCTAAGAAAGCTTTGCCTGCCAGGATTGTGACGATTTTCTCCTATTTTTGCTACGACTTTGACCGTTTTAACTTTTATGTTTACGTTTATGGTCCCTCTCAAGTTCATTTTTGCACGTGGTGTGTGGTGAGGGTCAAGGTTCCCGTTTTCCGCGTGGGTGTCCGGTTCTTCCAGCAGCGCCGTAGGAAGACGGGCTCCTCCCCGTCAAAGCAGCGCCCGGGACAGGAGGCTGTGGGCCATGATTGTGCCGCTCTTTTGCCCTGTGCTGCCTCGGTGGTCTTTAGGCCGGTACCGCGCCATCTGGATCTGTTGATTTATTATAAATCCTCCCTTTTGGATTTTGGCAGCTTGATTTTTGTTGTTTTTTCTGGGCATTCTTTGTATTTGTCCTGCTTTATGACTATAGCATTTCTTGAGACTGAGTGCTATGGACTGAATTCTGATTCCCCCCAAATTCCTGTACTGAAGCCCTAACTCCCAGCATGGCAGTATGTGGACTTGGGCCCGTGGGAGATGAGGTCATGATGGGATCGGTGCTCTGGGACCAGAGGAAGAGACAACGGCGCGCTGTCTCCCTGCCATATTGACGACACAGCAAGAAGGCCGCAGGCTGTAAGCCGGGAAGAGGGTCCTCACCAGGTCAGCCCACGCCGGGTCCGGATCGTGGACGACAGTCTTCGGAGCCGCGTGAGAGTGAATTTTGGTTGGCTCAGCAGACGGTCTGGTGTTTTGTTGAGCAGCTCCCACAGACCGGGACGTGGTCCCTCAGCATCGTTCATCCGCTGCAGGAAATTCTCCTCCAAGATTGCTTCCTCCCATTCCCCTGTTCTCTCCTTTTGGGACTCCAACAGGTGATTTTAGATCTTTTCCTTACATCCCCTGTGTTTCTTCTGTCCCAGCCGTCCATCTCTTTGTGCCTGATTCTGAGTATTTTTTCTGGTCCATCTTTCATTCCTGTCTTCCCTGTTGTCTCCTCGTCTCCTCAGCCCGTCTACTGAGGGACTAACATGATGTTCTCATGTTCCTGAAGTTCTGGAATTGCCAGGCTTGACGTTACAGTTTCTGGTTCTCTGCCAAGCCTTCCTTTGTCCTTTAATTTCTTGAACAAACTCGGTAAAATGGGACGTTTGCGTCTGATGTCGCCGCTGCACGAATCCTCTGCCCGTCTCCTTCCCTTAGTAGTTGTTTTTGTGGGTTTCAAGCACCAGTTCAGTTTCGCAGTATGTGTCTGGTCCTTCTGGTCGAGCGCTGCCAACTGGAAGTGGAAGGTGCGGAGTTCGGACGCGTCAGGCTGCGGGGCACGGGGTTCGGACACATTGGGCTGCGGGGCGCGGGATCTAGACGCGTTGGGCTACGAGGTCTGGGTTACTTCAAGTTCATCCTTGGGGCCCCAGCTCAGCGCCTCGGGGATTCTGCCAGCGCTCTGCCTCCTCTTGGCCACCAACCCCCACGTCTGCGCTCCCGCCCCACGGGCACCGCGCTCAGCTCGGTGGCCTGCCCCTCCCTCTGCACAGCTTTGGGATGCCAGACGCCTCAGAGAGAGAGGCAGCCCCAGATGCCGGTTGACACCTCGGGGTCCCTCTCCGGTCTTGGCCCCACAATCCCCCACAGGCTTGCAGGTCTTCCGTTGCCTTCAGGAAGCCCGCCCGCCGCACCTGCGCAGCCTTGCTAGTGCTCAGCGGGGGTGTGAGTCACCTAACCTGCCACTGCCCGCAAGGGAGCTCGTTAGGCCCGAGCCCAAGGCAGGGAATGGAGCCACACACCCCAGGGTTTGCAGATGTGCGCTGGGGCCTGGCTGACTCCGCTGTTTGGGCAGCACCGCATGGCCGTGCGGCTGACCCTCCGAGTCTGCGTGGAGACCGGCCGCTCTGCATCCAGGCCTTCTGTGTTTCCACAAGCGAGGTTCACTTCCCAGCCAGGCTTCCGTCCCGCTTCCCATCGCTGTCCTTCCCTTCCCATCCCTTCCCATCCGCGCGGATGCCGTCCTGCAGCCCAGGGGAAAGATCCTGCCGGCAGAACAGCAGATGCGCGGATTGGTCTCAGGGATCATGCGCGAAACCACGGGCTTTGTGCACACGAGTGGGTCACTTGGCATCTGCAAATGGCTAGCGCAAATGGCACTTTATGAAGAAATCAGATGACCTTAGAGAGTTGAATTGGACCCAGTTCCAAGTACGGAGAGTCTGGAGAAGAGTATTGTAGACGTGTGGCATGATCCGGTTCAGGAGGGAGTAGGCGTGCAGAAACCTCACGCGTGCCGTCCGGAGTGGGTCCAGCCTCCGCTGCACGGGGCGCTTTGTCCCCGCTCAGCTGCGCTTTTGTAACGGTTGAGGCTGAGTACGTGTGGGCCTTGTACATGTGTGACTTTGTTTCCCACAAGCCCTCGGTGACTGAGGAAAGCCTCGTGCACAGGACACACACTCTCGGGGCCTCCCCTCCCGCCGCCCCGCTGGCCGGGAGCCACTGCTTTGTGGGTGCGCCTCTTGTCCCCAAATACCCCGCCGCAGGGTGCCGGCCGGGTATTTCGAAAAGAAGCTGCTGGGCTCCCGGCCCCGCGTTCTAGTCGTGGAGCATTTCTACACAACAGATCCCTCGTGGGAAAATGATCCAGCCCAAGGCTCTCTACGCCGCCGTGCTCGTGAGGCTGTTTAGAGCAGACAACATAGAGGTTCAGCCTTTATTTTAGTTGAATGTGAGATGGTGCAAATTTATAAGGTAACACAGTTTATAATCTCTCGCTGTAGCCTTCCTCTTACTAGAGAAGAAGAAAGTTTGATTTTTCCTCATTACGCAAGTAGCCTGTGTTCAGCACAGATCTGCCATCAGACACAGAGAGGCGAGGAGAGCGTCAATCATTTAAAAAATCCACCACACTGACTCCCTCATGCTACGACTCTGGTGCGCATTTGCCCTTCCAAGCCTTTTTTCTCAGTGTTTTTGTGGGTGTTTTTAACAAAAATGTAGCAGCCCTGTGCGTTCAGAATACTTGATTCTGT
This sequence comes from Meles meles, assembly GCF_922984935.1. NCBI lineage: Eukaryota > Metazoa > Chordata > Mammalia > Carnivora > Mustelidae > Meles > Meles meles. The sequence continues at coordinate 62,712,435 of NC_060083.1, forward strand.
GTGTGAAGAGAGGACGGTCAGCAGGATGGGTCCAGTGGTTCTTAAATGAAGGAATTCGGGATGATGTGTGTTATCTTCATATCACCTGAGTATTTTTAGTGAGTCTGCATCATTTTATCAGAAACCATGGTTTTTCACTTTACATCTTATTTACACGGAGCTTGCGATCGCACAGGAGGGATCATTCCTTCGCTCATCAAATATGGATGGAGCACCTGTTAGACGTCAGCGGCTGGTGCTGAGCCCTGGGTAAGACGGTGAAGCCGCGCTCCCACGGCTTCTGCCCAGTTGTGGACAGGCTGGTGGCGCGTCCATGTCTGGTAGAGGCCTCTGCGGGGTTCCGTGGGAGTCTCTGCAGCAGCCCTCAGGCCAGCAGGCCCCTAGGACAGGAGGAGCCCCCAGGGATGCTGTATGGGAGCAGGCCAACTAGAGGACTGCTCGGGGCTCCCAAAGCCAAGAGAGAAGGGAGGGAGTGGTCTGCACGGGTGTGGGGGCTCATGGACCATTTGAAAACAGCAAGTTCCACGTGGCTGGAATGTGGCATATTTAGTGAAAGAGAAAGCTCGGGGGAAACAGAAAGTACCCAAGAAGCACAAATCACACCAGACACAACATCTCCCACGGGCCTCTGTGCGGGCTGGGGAACGCAGGTTTGGGGCGGTAATGGGGGGGGGGCAGGGAAAGAAGCCGACCCTGGCTTCTTCACGGCGCAGACCAGCCCCATGCTGACTGTGGAGCACGGGTCACCCTGCGGAGGCACCGCGGACTTGGGGGAGGCCACGCCGCAGCTGGGAGACCCCGTCCTGAAAGCTGCGATGGGCCTGGGTGCCCAGTGCCACCCTCCTCCCTGCCTACAGCCAGGCCGTCCGGAGGGGGCGGGGTGGCTCCGTGTCAGCCGCACAACCCGTGAGGACCTCAGAGAGCTGTGGTGCAAAGAGGGGGTGACCTGGCTCACATCTGTGGGCTGCTAGGGCCATGCCGAGCACTCGCACGTGGCCGAATGCTGCAGGCAGATGGTCTGTATCAAGGAAAACTGTGACCTGGTTCCGGCAGCGACGAGCGTGCGTGTAGCAACGGCGACTCGGTCAGAGGAACAGAGGGGACTGGCCGGCGGAGTGCCAGAGGACGTGAACAGACATGCAGGGCATCGCCCAGGTCCAGCTGAAGGGCTGCCGTGGGCAAGAATGTCTTTGTGGACAGTGAGGTTGGAGCTTTGCTTGTAAAGACGGAGCCGGAAGCAGCTCGAGGAGGGCAGGGAGGCCACCCCACGCGGGCTGCGGAGCGCCCTGAGCAGGCGGGAGGAAGCGGCGTTGGGTCAGCAGCGAGGCGACCGACCTGCCCGGAGGGACGGGGAGAAGCGACGGGAGCTCGCTCCAGAGTTTCCTGTGTCACGGCAGGCGATGATCCCTGGTTTGAAGCCACGTGGGAAACGTTCCACTTGACTTCCCTGGCGGTAGTTTGGCCCTTGCTCCCCTGCAGCCTCACAGAGGCCGTCTCGGGGGGCCTGGGCAGCAGGAGGCCGGGGAGCAGCCGGCCCCACTCACGCAGCCCGAGGAGCTCTGCTTAAGGAGAGGTGGCTGCCCCGTGGCCGGAAACCGTGCAGCAGCAGCAGAGACGCTGGCAGGGTGTTGGCCACGGGGATGCGGAGGGCCATTACCCCACATGGTGTGAGCCAAGGCAGAGGGGCCTGGGTCCAGAAAGTCGCTTGGCAGCAAAGGCAGATGGAAGCCAGAAACGGGAGCTGTCCCAGCTTGGGGGCTGGAGAACGGGTGAGCCGTGTCTCTGAGACTTCGAGCTTTGGTGGAAGAGAAGCCATGAGCCTCTGAGGTGGGGGCGAGATCCGGGGAGCGACGGGGTCGTGATGGCAGGGAGCTGTGAAGATAGGTGAGCGAGGTTAGGGAAGGAGGCAGACGGACAGACACCAGGACCGGGACAGGCTGCCCATGGTGATTGGTAGGTTTTGTGGGTTGAGGATTCTTGTATTTTCTTGTTTCCTGTGGACAACAGAAGGGCCCTGCAGGTGTTGGGCAGAGACAGCTCGGAATGGAGACCGAGAGACTGGGGAGGACAGGGCGAGCGGGGAAGGGCCACCGTGCGGGCGGCGTGCTCACCCCCTCCGCAGGACAGTGCAGAGTTGTGCACTTCCCTCGTCCTTGGGGCCATCAGGACAGCCTGAGAACACAGCCTGTGCCGTATCTGGCGGGTCGGGCTGGCTGGAAGATGATGGCCGGGTTGGAGCTGGCCGTGTCGTGTCAGAGGCTAAGTCACACGTATCCCGTGTGGGGCCAGTTGCACAGATGGTGGACGGTAGGAAGACTGGTGTCGGAGAGGGAGAACATGGTCCCAGAAGGAGGGCACAGTCTGACATTCCAGAGGCCTCACACTTCCAGGCCTCCTAAAAATTGGGGTGTGGATACCAAGGTACAGTTACCATATACCAGGCTGGGGGCTGGGGGTTGCTGGTGATGACCTGGGTATGCCGATCGCAGAGCATCGTTTCTGGCAAGAATCGGAAAGCTGCACGTGAGCCCAGCTGTTGGGGGACGTGGATGCTGGTGACTGCAGGGGTGCAGGGAGGGCCATGCACTCTGCAGGGCTGCGGCTGCTGTGTCTCCCTCGGAAGAGCCGTCCGTCTTATTTTCATCCCTGCTTTGCACATAAGGTCAGGCTCCGTGACCCAGAGCCGGGAAGTTGCCAGGAGTTCCCCGGACACAGCACAGCCTGGACTGGAGGCTTTTCTCATCTCCCAGTTCAGTGATCTGTTTGTAAACTGTGGCTTTTTATGCTTTTCTTACAACAGTTAGTCCTTGATTAATTAACGCTATGGATTTCAGTTTTAAAAGAACCACCGTGATGATTAACAAGACTCTTTGGGGGGATGAGATGTGATCCTGGGTCTGACCTTCCGTGGCCCCATGCCCACCGCCCTTGACCCAGATGGCCTCCAGACCCGCTGGGTTTCGACGTTGCTCACTACACTCTGATACAGAAAGGAAAACAGAAGCAAGCAGTTCCGGAAGCGATTTAATTCTAAGTGACCGACACGTGAGGGGCGTTGACGCAGTCACACTCTGCATCCCAGGTGTGCGCCCGCATGTGCCACGTGGAGAGGATGCTTCTCGGACGCGTGGGTGGACGGGTCTGTCTGAGACCAGGCGGCAGACGGCTGTGTCTCTGCTTTCATGATGAGCTTAGTGAGAGAGATTAGTGGGATCCAGGTGGTGGGCGTGGGGGCGTGCACGCACCTGCTGGGGCTGGCCACAAGCTGCAGGTTTTTTTTAAACACCTGAGTGCGCACTGACCCTCGCCTGAGAAGGACCGGCCTCTGTTGGTCACACTGGCTGGCCGCCCGCCCACCAGGACAGGGACCTCAGCAGCTCTGTGCCTCTGGGAGTGTGTTATCCCTTTACCCGCGCATCCAGCTTGTGCCGGTCACCTCGTCTCGATGCAGGACGACCTGGCTCATGTGAGTGATGCACTTGGTCGGGGTCTGGAGATGGACCTTGGTCACACTCTTGCCATCCTGTCGCCCACCAGCTGCCTGCTCCCCTGGCCTGAGCACTGGGGGCCCAGGGCGGGGAGGCGAGGGACTGGGGGTTTGGCTTGCTCCCCGTTGCTCAAGTGGGGTGCACACCAGACCCGCGTGCGTGCACGAGACAGGAAGAACCTCCCCATGGTGGTGTCTTGGGTTTGTCTTCTGATCTCCCGCCTGCACAGCCCGTGTGCTGATGACTGTGTGGGATTTGTCTTGCCTCCTTAATGTTTTGAAGCAAGCGTTTTCCCAGATCCCTGAAATATTCATAAGCCACAGTCTGCTAGCTCTAGTAATTTCACGCGGTTGTTTTGTAGTTTTCTTATTCATTTCTCTCATTTTGGTAACGTTTCTAGCTTCCGACTTTTCACCCTGTAAATAAAACCCTGCGTGTCTCATGGGCCCGTTCCTTGTGTCCAGTTTCGGGCTGGTTTCTGGAAGCAGGCTTGCTGCGGTGGTTTTAGTAGGTCGGGCCGGTCCAGACAGGAGGCGCTGGCTCTACGCCCAGAGCATCGTCTGAGGCCCGGCGTGTCCCTGACTCATGCCATCCAGCGGTCGGGTCGGGTTTTTCTTCTGTGCGATCCGTCATCCAGAGCGGGGTGGAGGCAGCGGGTCCCTTGGCCACCCAGCCGAGAGGCCTGCGTGCACGACCTGGCCCAGCTTCCCACCGACCCACCTCCTGGCTTAGTCCAGTGAAGAGACTGCGCCCACCACGGCACGTGAATCCCAAACCTGCACACTAGTCCTGAACAGGTTTGTCCTGGACAGTGAACAGATTACTCTTGGTGTGTAGTCGAGAACTTGGCCGGTACAGAGAACGCCTGTACCATTCCCGACAGGAGCATCATTGTTTAGGGCAGGGGACGGCCACACACGATCATCTCAGGGTGGGTCCCGCTCCCCCGGAGAGGCCGACCATGTGACTTCAGTTTAGGGCTGGAGTATGTCGTCTGTCCACCTCGAGGCGCCATTCGGCTCGTGGGCAGCCAGGCAGCCAACCAGGGCTCTGAGGTGGCCACCAAGGCCCTGGGGTTCCTCCCGACCCCAGTTGGCAGAGTGCTGCGCGCCCTGTCACGTGTGGGTGCTGGGAGGGGACACGGAAACCCCACCTTCCGCACCTCTCCTGGACTCTGCCCCGCGCGTCCTTCTCCACACCGGCTCCGGTGTCCTTGTAGTTCTCTCCAGTGAGCCATAAGCAAGAGCGTCACCGCTTTCACTGAGTTCCGAGAGTCCTTCCCGGCTTTGGGGACCCGTGGGACTTGCAGCAGGTGTCCGAGGTAGGGACGGGCCCTCCACCTCGCAGTGTGGCGACCTCTGAATAATGGGCAGAGAGAAGCCGTGACGAGACGTGGAGGGTCACCGCTTTCTCCAGTGCTTGCTCCTCCCACACTTCGCGCGTCCGCTGGTCCTGCCGGCGGCCCCAGCCTCAGAATGCGGCCCTGCAGACGCACCACCTTCTCGCCCCGAGCCACCGTGCAGAGGCCGGCGGTGCTGCAGCGAGAGTCCTCGCGCACAGGCCGGGCAGCGCGACTGCGGAGCATCGTGCTGGCGAGCCTACGGATATGTCGTTTGCAAGGGTCTCGGTGTGTGTGTTCCTCCTCCGCACATGCAGGACCCAAGCCCCGAGCTAACACGTCCGGGCTCCCTGCCCACCCTCTGGCCCTCCCGAAGGCCCCTCCTCCCCATCAGCCCCTAGTGCCGTGTTCCTTCCGGGGCAGCAACCCAGGCGTCTGCACTGGCACTCGTGGGCCGGGAAGGAGGACGCCAGTGAAATGCTCCTGGGCTGTTTGCTCGGGTTTCATAAATGTCTTCTCTTGGGGGGTGCGCCCCACGCTCGCCTGGCTGCTGCTCGTTGAGGGGTGGCGGTATTTGCTCTGCTGTGCCGTCCACAGCTCCTTGCCTTCCTGCTCCAGGGCCGAGAGCAGGCCACTGGGCCACCGGCATGTGCTGTCCTTTTGGAAGGGGGCGGTGGAGAAAGGAACAGCCCCGCAGGCCGAGAGAGGGGGACAGTCCTGTTGTCATTGTGCCGCGTGTTCGCCTGGGGGCCTCTACTTCTCTTAGTGGTGGGAATCCTTAGACCCAACCCACAGAGCCAGTAAGAGCCGTTATTGCGGCCCTCAGGGGGCTCAGCTGGGTGAGCGTCTGACTCTTGGTTTCGGCTCAGGTCATGATCTCAGGGTCCTGGGATTGAGCCCCGAGTCTGCTTGAGATTCTTTTTCTCCCTCTTCCCCCCCATCCCCCCACTCTGTCTAAAATAAATAAAATCAAACTTAAAAAAACATTATTTCCTTCTGTCCCCACCACACTCTCTCTCCCTAAGAACAAACCTTGCTTTCGGGGCACCTGGGTGGCTCAGTGGGTTAAGCCTCTGCCTTCGGCTCAGGTCATGGTCTCAGGGTCCTGGGATGGAGCCTTGCATCGGGCTATCTGCTCAGCGGGGAGCCTGCTTCCTCCCTCCTCTTCTTGCCTCTCTGCCTACTTGTGATCTCTGTCTGTCAAATAAATAAATAAAATCTTTAAAAACAAAAACAAAAACAAAAAAACAAACCTTGCTTTCTTTCTAAGTCAGCCGTACCAGAGCCAGTAGCTTGACTGTGTTTGCAAAAGCCTTTCAGTCCCAACACACTGGAGTCTCCCTGTGGACATACGATTTTTTTTTTTAATTTGAGAAATGTTTTTCAACAGTTCAGACTATTGGAGCAGTAATGCTGTTTTCAGATATTTTGCTGGCCCTTCCTTTGTTTTTCGTGTCCTGTCCCTAAGGCCACTTGTTTATTCCTGAAGGAAGAGGCAGTTGGTAGAAGGAAGGGGCACTTGCGGCCGCCCCGTGAGGAAGCTCGCGCTGCCCGTTGCTGAGGCCACTTGGGCATCGTTCATGCGACGACAGGGAACCAAGCGGCTGCTATGATGGAAATTCCTAGTCTGTTCACTCTTACGAAGAGCAGGGGTCACAGTTTAGTCTCTGAGCCAGACTGCTGTGAACGTTTTCCTTTTGGGAGAAAACACAAACAAGCTTCCTGTCGGATCTAATTAAACGTGTCACACGTGGAGCCAGGGCTACCGCTCGGCAGACACAAGCCCACGTCCAGGCTCTGCCCGACTCGGTCTCCCTCTGAGTGTGACCGGCCTGTGCTGCGGCGTCTCCTCTTCAGCGAGGCCCTCCGTTGCCGTGCCTGTCGCGGTGCCCTGGACCTGCCCCGTGGGCCCTGTCCCCTGCCCCGTGGGCCCTATCCCCGTGCAGTCACAGCTGTGCATGTTGAATGGCTTCCTGTCTGTCCTCCCCGGTGGACTGAGGGGTCCCCCCGCCCCCCGCTACCTCCCAGCGCCAGAATAGCACTTGGCCACAGAGTCGGGGCTCTGGTATATGATGAGTGAATGGAAGGTGAGTTGACCCCAGAGGACGAGCCCTCCTTCCCGGCGGCCGGGTTGGAAGTGCCTTCCACAGCCTGGAGCCACAGGGCTGGGCCAGGCTCCTCTCTACAGACGCCACGGGCTGCCCTGTGGGCCTGTCCACGGCCCGTGTCTTGTGCGTGGAGGCTGCAGGAGTGGTGTGGGGAGCCACTGGGTCCGTCCCCTGCGTCGGGGGCGCCTGAGAGGAGGGAGGGGAGGCTGGAGGCCGTTCTCCCGGCATGGCGAGGCTCCCCTGCCTCTGCCCCGAGCTGTTGGTCTCCCTGCCTCTGTCCTTCCCCATCTCCTCTCTCCAACCCTCCGCAGTAGCCAGGTAGTCACTAACCGAAGCGCCCCGTGTCTCCTAGGATTCCCGGCCGGCTGAATGACCGGAGGACGCCCCTGGGAGAACTGAACTGGATCTTCACAGCCATCACAGACACCATCGCGTGGAACGTGCTCCCTCGGGGTGAGGGGGCCTGGCCGGCCAGCTTGGGGCAGGGGCAGGCCGCTGGCTCGCAGTCGGGAGGCGCCTACCCTTGCGATGAGGAAGGAGGTCTTGTCATTGAGGAAAGCTGAGGGGCAGGAGGGGAAGGAGGAGGAGGCAAGAGCCCCAGAGGTTTCCATGGGTCACCGGGTTGGGGACCATGAGCAGCAGCGGACACTAAGCCCCACGTGAGCTTTTGCTCTGACATCAGGGTGTTCGTTTCTAGGTGGACTCAGGACTCACTTTTCTTCATAAAAATTGGCACAATCCAGGTTTTTTAAAACCAGATTTCTTAAAAGCTGCTATTTAAGACTTGGATTTTTTCATTAGTGACTGGCTGGGGTTTGGTGTTTGTGTTCGAGTGTGTGTGTGTGTGTGTGTGTGTGTGTGTGTGAGACCCATGGGAAGTGTGCCTGTTAGTCCCAACCTGCTTGTAAAAAATTCCGATGGCAGTAAATTTATGTGTTTGGCTTAAATGCTGGACATGAATCACCGAAATACCTTTATCTGTTTTATCTGCCCTCAGATCTCTTCCAAAAGCTCTTCAGACAGGACCTGCTGGTGGCTAGTCTGTTTCGAAATTTTCTCCTGGCGGAAAGGATCATGAGGTCCTATAACTGCACCCCCGTCAGCAGCCCACGCCTGCCCCCCACTTACATGCACGCCATGTGGTAAGTGTCCCGGCCGGGCCATACCCGACGGTGTGTCGTTCTCTGAGTGGCTTGGTTTCTGTCCATTTGTACGGCAGGACGAGTTCCGTGGAACTACATGAAACAAACGGGACTCGCCAGCTTGGAGACCGGTGGTGCTGACGAGTAGGTGAAGGCCTACGTAGAGGTCTCTGCACAGGGGCGGGACGCGTCCGTCTCCTTCCGCGGCACAGGTGCCTGGGCGGGTCTCTGAAGATGGAGCGGGACCACACATCCAGACGTAAGCCATCCCGTGACCCGGGGCCGGAGAGGCCGGCCCGTGAGCTTGTGACCCTGCAGGGACCAGTGCAGGGAGGGGAGACTGCCAACGGGCCCTCAAGTGTCAGGTGGTTCCGCCAGACTGAGACCGTGGGGCTCGCGCCCAGTTAGTGTGCGTGCTTACGTCACGGGAGCGCACGCGTGAGGTCTTCAGGACCATTGGTCATAGTTTCCCCCAAATGGGGCTGTTGCCGCTCGAGCCACTAGGAACAATAGTAACAAGGTACCACCGTGAACTGCCTTTCACTCCCGTGTTGTACCAGAAGGCATCGGTTCCCTTGTTTCCTCGCTTCCGTCCCACGGGCGGAGTCTGGGGCAGTATGGAAACAGGGTACCCGCAGAGGAGTGCGTCCGAGCTGTGTCCGCCCGTGGGGAAACCCTAATGCGGACACTTAGAAACAGCAGGTCACTCGTGCTGTGTTTCCACGGCCAGGCTTATTTCCACTGGTGATTTTTTTTTTTTTAATATGTGCACGACCGCTTTCTCTGGCACTGAAAACCCAGAGAACCGGGGCCAGGTTTGTAGACTCACTGCCCTCATCCACTGAAGGGAAATCAGGAAGGAATATTCTGGTCTGTGCAGGGAATCGGGGCCTGCTGTGCTGGGCACAGCCCCGGACTGTGCACAGAGAGCCGGAACACGCCTCCTCTGCGCCTGCTTCCGGAGTGGCAGCGGGGAGCACAGGCCGGGGCGGAGTCGCTGCACGGAAGGAGGTCACGTGTGCGCACAGAATGCCGAGCTGCCCTGCGGGGCCCGGACTGGGAGAGTGTTCGAAGCCCATCCTGGTACTTAGCCTGAATCATTAGAATGAAGACCGATGTTTCTGGAAGATTGGATCCTCAAACAAGCCTTCTCCATTAGGAAAAGTGATGTCTTAAATCCTGTCTTTCTTCTGAACCGGGTTTCAATAAAACATCTATTACTAAGAAAAGGGAAGAAAGGTGAAAAAATCACATGGGGTCAGTGCCTTGTGTGGTCTTGGGAGGAAAACTGGGTAAGCCGTAGGAAATGGGCACCACACCAACTGCCTGGTGACACACCTTCCAGGCCGCAGGGCCCCGCTGGCCAAGCGGATTCCTCACGAGATGGAGACATGAGTGGGCGCAAGGCACGGGTGTCGGGGACGTCGCCTGCACCCTCTCATCCTCTTCTAGCCCAGCCCAGCACAGCCCCCGGAGAGCATGTTCCTGTTAGCGTACTTTCCTCTGGCTGCAGAAACGCCTCCTGGAAGACAGGCTCAGTGGCTCGGAGTAAAAACCACGTCGTGCTGGAGAGGACGCCAGAGACCAGGACCAGAGCAGCGAGCAGACAAGACACGTGGGGCCAGAGCGACGGCAGCCGGGGAAGGAGGCAGTTGCAGACGGCCGGCCTCTACTTGTCTTCCCCGACTCCTTTCCCCAGGGTCGGCCTCTTACAGTGTTTCTGAACTCTGGAGTTTGTGTAAGAGCCGCTTACGGTCCAGAGGTTAGGCGTGACAGCAGCAGCCCGTGATCCTGCCATCACTTTAAGGACACCTTTTCTTGCTGGCTCCCAAGGCTGGAAATATGGCCCTCTCTCCTGCGAGTCTCGTGAAGCAGATCTGCGTGTATATTTACGCGTTGTGCACGGAAACACAGAGGCCCAGGTGAACGTGGGGAGAGCCTCACGGTGTTGAGGCAGGCGGAATGGCTAGCAGCTGTCTGTGTACACGCGGGCTGTCCTCCTTTCTTGGTCTGGCCTCCCTTCGCACCTCAGGGCCCCTCTGCAGCTAGAACACACCCCGAAGACGCTGTCATCTGCTCAGTCAGCCTCCATGGCCCCCCGTCGTACAGAGCGCCATCTGGCCTGTCCCCCCCCCCCACTCCCCGTCGGTGGATTCCAGCTGTGGCAGGTTAGGCTCGTCCCAGAGCTGGCACGTGGCACCCGGCGCTGTGGAGGAGGTTCCCGGACCAGACCCGGGATGGGAGGCCGCAGGGTTGGGCGAGAGGAAGGTCAACCAGCAGTACGGTCTCAGCGGCCCCGTTCGTCCAAGCCTCCACCGCATGCAGCTCTGACGGTAGAGTGACCCTTCGGAACAGCTCTGGGCTCCCTGAGGGGCCAGGCTGCTGTGCGGCTCCGGCTGTCTCACAGGCTTCCTGTCACTCCAGGGGACCTCTCCGAGAGGCAGAAGCGTGAAGTGGCATTGGGTCTCCTTGAGGCGTCCAACTTCCTGGCTCCTGTCCAGCTTGTTTCCTTGAAGCACATTTTCTTTCCTCATCCAGAAAAGTGAGCCTCTTTCCAGCTGCTCCGGTGGAGCTTGTCACCACACCCTCAGGTCCATCACAGGGAGCGCAGGACGGTCCAGCCCCCAAGTGCTGGGAGGGAATTTTGTTCACATGGAAGTAAACGTAGAAGTCAGCCTGCGACCGCCGTCCCAGGGCCCCCCAGCTGAGACAGGTGCCACTCTGCTGCCTTGTGATTGTCCCCTCGAAGGCGTCCTTCCAGCAGGAAAAGCGGGAGGGGCTAGAGACACGCCTCCACTCCCGCCCCCCCTTACTCTCCAGCCTGTTCTGCTGTGCGTTATGGTCTTTCTTAATGTAGTGTGATGAACATTTTGAAGGAAAGGTTTAAGGTAAAATCTCGGGGAGGAGAAGCGTAAGCACTTCTTGGCGGCCACCGTCGGCATGAGGGGCGCGGCCTGCCTGTCTCCAGCAGCTCTGGCCCTGGGGTGGCGGATCCTGAAGATCGGCGGGGGCTGGTGGTTTTGGTTTTACCTTCATGGCCAAAGGAACTTATGTGCTTTAGGTTTTTTTTCCTTTTCTTTTTGAACCTGAACCTTAAGCGTATGTGTTGTGTGCCATCCCGGCGTTTCACGTGAACGCGAAGAAACCATTTTGTCAGCTCTCCACCTGGTGGGAAGGGACAGGTGAGGCGTCCGTGGCTCCCACTGAGCCCAGGCTTAGCCCAGGAAGGGTGGCTGGAAGCCAGGCGCCCTCTGCTGCAATGCAGGGGAACACGGAAACCAGCCGACAAACTGAAAGAACGTTCCGAGAAAGCCGGTTGGCTGTTTCCCCGACAGATGCGTTCTTCTGTTCGAAGCAGAAACCCTGCGGTCTGAGGACTCATCGGGGGTGGACGCTACCTGTCGCGGAACAACCGCATTTCCACACGTCAAGTGGCTTGAAGCGCCCGTGCTTATGTGTCTGTGGGGCGGGGGACTGGTCTGCTGGGGGTTTCACCAGGCTGCAAGGACCCGCAGTCCCTGCCACGTGGGGTCCCCCAGGCGCCTCAAGCCTCCTCAGCCAGCAAGGGCCCAGCAGCCCACACGGTGTGACAGAGCAGCAGGGACAGCGTCCCCGTGGCCGAGTTCTGTTGGAAGTCAGTTCCAGGTCGGTGCCAGGGCCCCCCGGGAGGCAGGCAGCATCTTGCTGAAGGCAGACGGCTGGAAAGTCCATGGGGATTGTGCGCAGAAGGCAGGCTGTGGGCGGGTGAGAAGATGGTGCGCCGTGGTCTTTACTGAGGCAGAGGCGCAAACAAGTCACAGCACATGATCAAAAGGTGCCGGATACGGAAATAATCACACCAGCGACTTGCTCAGTACGTCCTGTGGGTCGTGTGTTGTAAATGCTTTCCACGCGCTGAGTCCTGCCCCTCGCGACAGGCGTCATTGCCAACAGCCCCACTCTGCAGGTGAGCACGGGAGGCGCGGGGAGGGGAGCGAGTGGCCGGATGGCAGGGCCCAGCCACGACAGGCAGCCCTGATGGCTGTGTGCGGCCTCGTCGGGACGTGTGTGTCCACGTCCGCAGGCTTCAGGATGTCGGATGGGACATGGGTTGACACAGGGTCACGGCATCTCCGTCATCTGCCAGGAAGCTTGTACGGCACCTGGGAACGCATGTGATCAGACACTGTGGTGGGGAGTGGCCCTGTACCCCGCCGCGTGAGGCGGGGCGGCCTGGACTCCACCAGAAGGACCCCCCCTAGTTCCCTCCTATAGCTCAGGTTCAGCTCCGTCCCCTCCCGTGTTGGCGTGCAGCCAGCCTCAGCCATGGGGACAGAGCCCTGGGCCTCCCTCTCCAGCGGGACGTTGGAAGCGGCCGGGCATCAGCAAACATTCTGGAGTCTGACTTGTCCTGCTGTGTCCCGCCCGTGGATGCTGTGGGACCTCCCCACCCTGCCCCCTGCCCTCGGTCGCAGCCTGGCTGACCTCAGGTACCCTGAGCCCTGCCCCGCCTGCACCATCTGCCTTACGCCCTCCAGTCCCTGCTCAGGAGGGTGATTCGGCAGGTGCTGAGGAGAAAGCAAGGAACATGAGACACTGAGAAATGTTGATAAAGCCACTTGTCAGCATTTTAGCTGTGAACGGGAGAATTGGGACTAAAGCTCGTACCTAACAGAGCCGGTGTGCGGTGAGGGTACGTGCGTGTGAAAGGCTGTAAGCAGTCTTGACGTATTGTTTGTGAGGATTCTTCACCCCGAGCAAATGTGTTAAGTGACAAGACCCCAAGCTGTAGCGACAGCAGCATCCCATCCACATTATGACGGGTGTTACGCGCAGGGAGACGGGGAGCCGAGCAGCGACCCGGGCGAGGGACGTGGGCCCCTGCGCTGTGCAGCAGCAGGCAGGCTCTCCATTTTAAGTCGGCAGATAGTGATTTTGTAATTTAAGTCTGCATGTAGATTTCTTTTGAGCTTTTGAGACACCAAAAGCTATTTTTTAACAATTGAGTCATTATGATGAAGATGTTATTTGTCCAAATACAAAACTGGAGACAGAAAAGTTGTTGAGTATTTCTTTGCACAAAACAGGTATGACTGGTAAACTCCTGTAAGGTCTGGTGCCGGGACTTGGCCTCACTTGATACGTTTCAAATGTTGTGACAAGAGCTCATTAAAATTCCAAGTTGGAAATCATTCACCCACATTAGATTCAGTCCCAAGTTTGTACGGCAGATAGGATTATCCTCCAAACAGCCTGTTGTGGGGAGGCCTTGTGCCCCTGCCAAGCACAGGGCGCTAGGTGGCCTCATGAAGGTCTAGAAAAGTATGAAATAATGCCCGAGTATCTGTTGAGTGTCAGGTCGTGGGGACCAGCCTGGGAAAGACCAGCCGGGCCTCCTTCCCCATGGAGCTTGGGCACGGCCGAGGAGCACTTGTAAAGAAAAGCCTTACTGCAGAGGGATGGACCCTGGTCAGAAGGGGGCTGGGGGCTCGTTGACCCTGGGCCCTTAGCAGAACCCGGGAGGCTCCTGGTACCAGAGCAAGACAGCCTTCTGGGCGGCAGCTTCCCCCCACAAAGCTTCCAGTCCGGTTGCACCAGCCCTGCCCGGGAGCACTGAGTCCTGACTCACCTCCCCGGGCTTACAGACGTCCTAACCTGGCCGAGCAGCCCGTGTCCAGCGCGAGCATGACTGTCCTGTCTGAGCCCAAGGAGGCATAGGCGGGCAAAGCCCCGCAGCACGCCGGGTCTAGACGTGGAGACACCGAAACATCAAAAATGAGACATCGTCCCAGAGGGACTGCCTCCCAGAGAAGGGGTAGTTCCTCGCGTTCACTGCGAGGAAAGAGCGCCCATGACTCGCAGAACCAGAGGATCCCAGAGGATGTGGTGCTGGGCCCGGTCCTGCAGGCGAGAGGAGGGGTGTGGTCGGGAGAGCAGAGAAGTGGGACCCCGGGGAGCGGGGCAGGGGTGTGGCTGTGGTTGGAACCTCGGAGAAGGAGCCTCGTGTGCTGGTGGCCAGCAGGGCGGGCCAGGAGCCGGCGGGGTGGGGGCGGCCGTTGCTGCGGAAGGGGCGTCAGAAGCGGCTGGGATGGAGTCCCGCGTTGGGCTGCAGTCCCCATGGTGGCTGTGTGGCTCCATGTGCAGAGCCAGATTTCGGGATGTTTTATCTGCTGAGATGGACGGGGCCTGGTGACCAGTTACATCCAGGGTATGAAGGACAGGCGGGACCAGGGGACCTCTCGAGGGCTCTGCCTGGAGCGCCGCGCGGGTGCTGTCGCCCGAGACCACCTCCGAGAGCAGGCGCACTGGCGGCGGGCGAGCCTGGAATGGGCTCCGGGTCGGCCTGCCAGCGTGCGTCCAGCAGCCCCTGGAAGTGTGAAGGTTCAGGGCAGTCAACAGACGTGTAGGTGACCATGTGCACGATTACTGTTTATGGAGCGCCTACGAAGCACCAGACCCTTTACCGGGCACTTGGCATGCATTGTCTTGCTAATCCTCGCCACAGCCTGGCGACCGACACTCTTTTCTCAGCTTCGTGCGCAAGGGAACAGGCTTGGAAGGCGGGTGTGGTGTGTCGGAGCCACTGTCCTTTCCTGGCCCGGAGGGAAGACTTGGCATCCCCGAATTTGGGCCCCACCATGAGTGCGAGTGGTGGGACAGGAAGCCGCCGGCGGTGCAGGACAGGTCGGAAGGGACTGTGGGTGAGTGACCCATCGGGCCCTGTCGAGAGATGGGTCGTGGCCTCCCCGGGCTGGGGTCAGGCTCTCGCCCAGGCCCTCGCTCCAGCAGCACACACAGCCTCCGGGTCGGATGGGCTGGCGAGGCACTGCGCAGGGTCCTGGGGTGCCAGCTGCCACCTGTGGGAGGAGACCACCGTCGGGTATGGACCTCAAAAGGATGGCTTTTCAGGATGTGTGCCGTGGGGCACAGAGTGGCCTGACCCCCGAAAGCACATTGTCTGGGCAGAACTCGGGGGCAGTGAGCCTCAAAGGGCTCAGGCAGCAGGAGTGTCCTTGTGTCCAGTCGGCTCTGGTGGCGGGCCCTGCAGGGTCTCTGTGGGTCCTGTGGGAGCACCGATGAGGGCGCGGGAGGGGTGAGGGGCAGAGGCCCGGGAGGGTCACTGCCCGTGCGAGGTGCTGACCTCCGTTCCAGTGCTGCTCCCGATGGCAGTCGGCGCCCACGGTACATTGTCAAAGAGCAGCCGGAAATTCATATTTTCACTTACAACTTTCTTATTTGAAAATGTAGATAGCTGAGGGCACCTGGGTGGCTCAGTCGGTTCAGTGTCCTCCAACTCTTGATTTCGGCTCAGGTCACGATCTCAGGGTCATAGGGTCGAGCCCCGTGGGGGGCTCTGCGCTCAGCAGGGAGCCTGCTTGGGACTTTCTCTCCCTCTCCCCTGCCCCCGTGCACGTGCACATGCCTTCTCTCTCTCAGATAAGTAACCCTAAATACGAGCGTACACATGTGCAGTGATCGCCAACACAGGACTTTCAGAAACCTCCCGGAGGTGCGAACCAAACCCATGGGGGCCCTGCTGCAGCCCGCTGGGGACACTGCGGGGGCTGCGACCACAGATACCCTTGGGGTGGAGGTGGGAATTCAGGGCCCCGGTGTCCCCTGGGTCCCTGAAATCTGGTAGCCATCAGCGGGGAGGCATGCGTGGTGTTGCTGCCTGCCCACGTCTTGGCGTGGTGGACTGGGCTCTCCTTCGGGGCCTGTCCTGCTTCACTGTGCACATCCAAGGGTCCTCCCAGTTGGGATCTGTTTTTAAAAGGCTTGATACCATGTCTTCCTACCCTGATACACGGAGAAATCCCGTGGAAGTAAAACTACAGGCTTCCCTTCCAGACATCAGTGGTGATGGGATTCCAAGGAGGAAGAGCATGTCTGTGTAACTCACATTTTGTCGGGAAGGGGTTTTCTAACGACGGTGCCAGCCTGATTCTGTAGCTAGAAAGTAAACATCAGTCAATTCCATTACGTGTTGAAAATTTTAGCATTAACTGACTTGGATCAGGAGCTGAATGTGAAATCGGGCTCTAGATTTCAAGAAGGAGATGCTCATAAGAACACGACGAAGCAATAATGGCCAGAAACGTCATCTGGTTGGTCAGTTGCCCTCAGTGTCGCTGTGGCAGTGCAGCCCCCCCCCCCCCCGGCTCCGGCGTCTGTGCCAAAGCAGCACCGTGGTCCCAGCTCCTGGACGAGCAGCCAGCCTGCCACGGGACCCATCACGCCGGCACTCCCACAGCTGCTCTCTCCCATCGCTGCCATCAAAGCACGTGGAGGCAAAGGTGTTTCCAGCCGGGGCAAGTCCCTTGAGCGCACAGAGAATTAGTGGTAGATAGACCCACCACCACCACCCGCATTAGGAGTGATCCCAGTTTCTAAAATGCTTTTCCCAAGTTCTCTGTCCAAAGCGAATGAAGTCCTAGTCCCCTTGTACTGACCGGCTTTTGTGTCCGCCTGTGGCTTTCCCGTGGGGCCACCTTGGACAAGCCTTGCTCTCCGTTCATACCCAGGGGCGGCGAGAAGACCCACACAGAGGGTCTTTGCTTCCTGGGGGCGCATCCATGGTGACAAAGTCTCGGTCACACACACACTCACCCACACGCTGAAAATACAGTGAGCGCACAGGCGGGAAGAGAGCAGAAGGTCAGGCTTGCTTGTTGCCCCCCTTTGCGGGGTTGCAGTTCCCAGACGTCGGGTATGAGCCCTGTTTGGCTTGGTTCCTGCATTTGCTAAGATGGTTTCTAAGTAGGCGCTGCTTCCCGGACTGTCCTGGTGCTCCAGCTGAATTTAGCAGGAAGGCCTCAAGTTCTGCCATGCTGCCTCGTTGTAGGTCTCAGGAGGAGGAAACCTCCTGAGAAGGTGATAATCTCTCTTTCTTTATGAAATCAAAGTCTGAGATCAGAATACAGGGCGTAAATACCGGGCCAGGCAATGATGTAGGGCTGCAGCCTCACCCCTGCTGATACAGGTACCCTGACTCGGCCACTGTGGGCGGCCTCCTCCCCGCCCCCTCCCCTTCCCCTGCCCCTACCACGGATAGAGGTGGTATTGCAGTGCAGGTTAGTTGGTAGCACAGAATCCCGTGCTTCGTGAAAAAGAGTCTCTTTCTCTTTCCATGTAGCCTGAGTGTGAGCCGCTGGGCCCCGGGCCTCCGGCCGCCCCGCAGTGGCTAGCCCTATGGGCAGTGCTCATTTCTGCTGTCACCCGGTGGCTGGGAACGCGGCAAATGTCCAGCTCACACTCCTGTCCACACAGAACGTGGGGGAACAGGTGGGAGGGCCAGGTGCAGAGGTGGGAGAGCGTGAGGCCCAGACACTGAGAGGGCCCTGCTCAGCCGTGCTCAGGTTCTGCCAAGGTGACTCGGTGCTCGCTGCCTGCGTGGGCTTGCAGCAGAGCTGGTTTGGAGACAGAACACGGAAAAACAGTGCCCCTTGCTCTTGCTCCCCCTCCTTGTAAATAGGCCAGAGTGTGCCCGTCCCCAGTGAGCCCAGAGCCGAGCTCCCCTGGCTGTCGGAGAGAGCACCTGGAATGAGTAACGTGCCGTCTAGTGACCGCAGTCCTTGGGTGCTGATGGAGAGGTTGAACTGTGAGCCGTGGGAGGAAGGGAACAAAGCCGAAACTGAGGCTAAAGCACAAAGTAATCTGATTTGCACTGGCTTCAGGCAGGCTGATGACGGGCGCTCGGCACTGGCTCCTGTGGAATTTTTGATGTGAAGCCATCAGGGATGCATCCTCCTTCACTGTCGATTTCTGCAGGTCCTGAAAGCTCGCCTCTCTCCTCAGTAAAAACCTGTGCTTTCTGTTCCCGTCGAGGGCGCCTCTCCCGCAGAGCCGTCCTGCAGATGGAGGCCACGTGCTCTTGGAAGGCGCCCCCGCCAGCCCCCTCCTTGGGCGGCTGCCATCCGAGGCCTGTTTCCTGAAAACCCGAGCTCTTGCCTGCACGGCACGTTTTCCGGGCAGTGACTCATCGAGCAGCCCACAGCGCGGGGAGCCTCTGCTCCACACCGCTCGGATCGGATCAGCTGGCCAGGCTGTCGCTGCATCCCTCCCGCCGCCGTGCGGCCCCTTCGCGGGCTGTAGGAGGTGCGAACGCAGACACCCTCCCAGGTTGGCGCTTGCTGGGGCGCCAGAGCGCACGGAGCCCAGCAGCCCACCGCCAGGGCCTCAGACTTCCCAGGACTCACGTTCCCACTCTCCCTGAGTGAGAACCCGAATTAAGACTCCAGGTTCATTTTGATCTTACCCTAGAAAATGCAGCCGATTTTAGGCAACTGATAAGATGCTGGCGGAGAGCACCAGTCTCGTGCTGCTGGGCTTTCGTGGAGCTCAGGTCTCCTGAGCAGGCCCTTTCCCCTCATAAGCACCAGGAGCCAGAGGCCTGAAGAGGATCACTGGCCATCACCTTTGACCATCAGTCAGGTGTCCCTAGGTCTTCAGGGTTCTCCTGAGTGCTGCCATGTTCAGCACCATGGGCCAAGTCCTTTTCTATTGCACTCAGACAGCTGTGCCCATCTGTCCATGGCCCAGAGCAGCTTCTCGGCCTTGCTCCCAGCGATCTCAGTGGCTCCCCTGTCCCGGGGCTCCCTACCGTGTTCACAGCCCCCAGAGTCCCCGTGAATAAAGGAAACGTCCTGGGCTACTTGATGACTCAGTCCCTGAGGGAGGGACCAGCCCTCGCCTTGGGAGCTGTCAGGCCAGCTGGGGCTGATGCAGAGCACACTCTCGGGGAGGACTGTCACCCCTGTCGGGCCTGATGGGGCTCCATGGGCTTTCACTCTTTGGAGGGACTGGGGGGTGGGGGGGCATCAGGAGACCGCCTGGTGGCCTCTCCCAGTGCAGCCTGGATCCCCCAATATTCTGTCCAGAAAACCCAGCCGGGACCATGGACAGCTGCCAGCGACACCCAGGCAGGACCACGGACAGCTGCCAGCGACACCCAGCCAGGACCGCGGACAGCTGCCAGGGAGAGGGACGCATTTTCACTGCAGGCTGCTTCTTACTCTTGATCTCGTGGAGCTGGGGCTGGGAGAGGGCATGTCACCGGCTCTCCTCTCCTCTCCACTAGGCTCTGTTCGCAGGCGCACCCGTAGCCGCTGTAGCTGACCGCTGGGGCCCAGAGCCAGGCCTCGCGGCCAGTGCCCTGGATGCCCCCCTGCGCCCAGCTTGTGCACACTTCCGTCCACCTCTTGAAGTTCAGAGTTTTTATTAGATTAAAGTCAAGGATGTTTGTAGAGTTTAACTGCAGTAGTTGCCTCTGCTTCTGGGTGACGAAGAGCCGGTATCGCCCTCCGTGCTGCTGAAGAACCGCGTCACCTGCAGCCTGGGCACTTACTGACCATACGGGAACCAGTTATCGCCTGTTCTTTGAGGCACTTCTGATTACACGCTGATTGCCTCTTAATTAGGTTGGTGGGGGAAGGATGCCCTTGTTCAGACTGGCTGGGCGGGACAGCTGGACTGCATTCCATGTATTTCAGTAATGACAGAGAGCCCCGTAGGCTTTCGTTTGTCTTCCACATTTCCTGTGTTTCTGGCTATTGACATTTTTCATTCCCGGTGTGGTCATCTCCGGGGACGTGGAGAAACTGGGCCACTTGTCTCATAATCCCGCTTCTCGGGAACTTCCCTGGGAGGAGAGGTGGCCATGCTGAAAGCCGGATCCGTGCGCTGATCCCCATTTTGTCTCCATGAGCAAGGGAAGGGGACAGCAGGGGCGAAGGAACCGCCGTGTCCACGGTTTCCATCTGTGGCTGTAGAGAAAGGGAGGTGATCATCGTGTCAGTTTAGAACGAACATTGAAAGCCGTGAGCGTCCCCCTCCATCAGTGCCCCTGCCAGCGTGCCTGCTATCCCAGGTCTCCCAGGGACCCTGCAAGTGGGCGCGATCGTTACCCCTTAGAGATGGGGAAATGGACTCTGGGGAGCCAGACCCCAGAGCCAGGCCAGCAGGTGCACTCACCATTTTGTACATGTTAGGAGCCAGGTCCTGATGCCTTGAGAAGGTGGTGGCGAGGTGGCCAGGGTCACACATGGGAGAGACTTGTTGTCCCCCAAACAAGCACAGCCTGCCTCATCCCTGAGTGGCGCATGTTGGCAGAGGTCTGGGGCTCTGTGCTGGGGAGGGTGGTGGCACAGACCAGTCCTGACTCTGGGCAGGACAGGGCACTGCTCAGGATGGGAGTCCACAGACGGACCCGCCTTCTCCTGGCGCCATACTGGCCGTTCCTGATGAAGCACGTGGAGCGTTTGTGTGTGCCACTGCGGCTGTCCGCCAGCGATGCCACGGCTGCTCCGTGGGTGTGGACAGGCTACCACTATCCAGTGTGGGGCTGAAACTACAGTGCAAAGTGAGGCGAGTCCCTTTATTTTTCCCGAGCTCTTGTGTAAATTTGAAGAGGAATGATTTACCAAACAGTAGCTCTAGCGGGCTGCCAGACGTCTTCCTGCTTCTCCTGAGGACCCATGGCCATGGCTGTGCCCAGACGCAGCCGGGGCCCCTCCCGGAGAAGCAGGCAGTGAGGGGGGTGTCCCTCTGTTCTCTCACAGGCAAGCCTGGGACCTCGCCGTTGACATCTGCCTCTCGCAGCTCCCCACCATCATTGAGGAAGGCACCGCATTTCGGGTGAGTCCTACAGAGGGCATCGTGTGCTCCACCAGGGGGTGGGGAGGCTCCGTCCCTGGGCACCTAGTCCGCAGAACCCCCAGATGCTGCGTTGTAAGATTTCCTTCGCCTGCCTGGAAAAAGGTGCAGTTAGCGGAAGTTTGAAAGGTTACGTCCACCAGGGGTTCAGGATTTTGAATGGCAAGCTCTCAAGAGATGTCAGCTTTTAAAATGATGTTCTTGTCAGTCTGCTTTCCTTAATGCACGCTCCCTGACCCTGCGTTCCGGGTTCTGCCTTTTAACTGGAGTGGATTATGGGTTTCCCAAGACTCCTGACCAGAGCCTGAGCATGTAAAGTTCAGCCCTGAAGGAACATCTGGTCCCCAGGCCACCCGGCCAGGGATCTGACTTCACTAGGGGTTGCACAGCCCCTCACCAAGAGCCCCCCTTGCTCCGACGGCTGCACGGCCTCCGTGTCTTCATTCAGGACTCACGTATGGAGTCTGAGCGCGTGTGCCCCAGACCCAGCCGCCCCCTCGAGAGCCCTGAGGAAGGAGGAGGGTCACTCACGTCTGTGCACATGCTTCCTCTGCGCCCCAAGGGTCAGGGAGGCTTCCAGGTTTGGGAGGGCCGGGGCAGCGGAGCGAAGTAGCCTAGGCCGTGGAAGGTGGCGCAGAGGGTTGGAGCCGCTGGTCTTCTCTCCCCACACCTTCGTCTCTGACCCCGTCCAAGACTACAGGGGCAAGCTGGCTGCCTGGTGCCTCAGTTTCCTCGTGTTACAGGGGAGTCGGGGCGGTGTGCCCCTGAAGGGGCACGGGAGGACTGAAGGGGTTGATACAGGCCGAGTGCTCAGGTCAGGTGTGGGGCGTACACGTATGTGTGCGCATGTGTGAAGTGTGTCTGTGGGGTGTCTGTACGTGTGCGCTCGTGTGTGCACGTGTGTGTGCGCGTGCATATCTGTGTGGTACGTGTGTGTACACGTAACTGCTCAGATGATCTCGAAGCCCCCAGTGGGGGCGATGAGCTAAGAGGCCTCCCTCTCTTTTATCTCCTGTTTCTTCCCTCTGTATTCCTGACATTTTCACATTCCACATTCTGAAAACCTGCAGACTGCAATCTGCCACGAGAGGACCGCACAGTGAGCACCTGCGTGCCCGCCACTCGGCCCTGCCGTCGACATGTGCGGCACTTGCTGGAGCGCATCCATCCCTCCCTCCAGCTGCCTTTTTGGGTTTTTGGTTTGTTCGGTTTTTTAACGTGCTCGCAAGTTACGCCGCAGACTGCCCTGCATTTTAAACCCTGAAGAGGAAGCTGGCAGAGCCTTTACCCAGCTCGCACCAGTGTGCTTGGCGTCCGCCGAGGGTGCCCTTCCCGTTGGAGCTAAGCTCTGAGGCAGGGACCGGGCTGGAGCAGTCACGGGACTCCGTGGGGACGGCGGAGGCCACCGCAGCTGGGTGGCCCTCCCCAGTGCCTCAGCTCACCAGTAGAGGTCTGGGCCTGTCGCCACAAGCATGTTTGGAAAACCTGGTATGCTTTTGGCTTTTTCTACGGTGTATGGCTTTACTTTGCACCCTAGGGGGTCAGAGCTGTACACTGGCGTGGAGAACGGCACAGGCTCCGTGTTGTTACCCTCCGTTCCAGTGCGAGGTGTGTTTCCGGGGAGCTCACTGCTTCACCTCTACCCTGCTGGGATCAGTATTCTGCCTGTGGGAGTCATTCCCCCAGACTGTGACAGGGAGGGGAACTGATGTAGACCACATGCTAGCGTTTTTATTTCGTTTTCACTTTTTCGGGAGCAGAGCGTGCATAGAGAAAATGGTACACCGTAAATGTGCGGCCTGAGGGATTTTTATAAGATGAACACACTTGAGTAACCAGGCGCCCAAATCAGGCGGCCACGTGTTAGAAGCCCCCAGAAGCCCCTTCCTGCTGCTTCTGCTGCTTTCCCCGAGGAACTACTTTCTTGCCTGCCTTTGTGCACTTGGACAACGGACTACTGCAGGACGTAGCCTCTGCGCCTGACTGCTTTCACTCCACACTGCGTCTGCCCCCGTGGTCGCAGCTCTCACTGCGGCGTGGGGCTCTCCAGAGGCCACGTGCCCCACTCTGGCCAGAAGACTCTTTGAGTCACCAGCTTGCAGTCCTCACAGTTGGTGCCAGCCAGGGCCAAGCTGAGTCACTGGAGCCTGAGGCAAAGGAGAAATCAGTAATTCTGAGGCTACCTTCATTTGAAAGTTTGATATTTTGGTTCATTATGGGTTTTCACTTTTTTTTAAATATTGCCTTAAAGTATTTTTTAATCTCAATTACTGAGTTTTTTGGTGCCCCCTTAAATTTTGTTCTTGAGGCGAATGCTTCCCTTACTGCAGCCTGGCCCAGCCTTGCCCAGGCGCTGCTCATTTCTTATTAGTTAATTAATTTCTTTTTTTTTTTTTTTAAAGATTTTATTTATTTATTTGAAAGACAGAAATTACAAGTAGGCAGAGAGGCAGGCAGAGAGAGAGGAGGAAGCAGGCTCCCCGCCGAGGAGAGAGCCCGACACGGGGCTCGATCCCAGGACCCCGGGATCATGACCTGAGCCGAAGGCAGAGGCTTTAACCCACTGAGCCACCCAGGCGCCCCTAGTTAATTAATTTCTTATGAGGGAGTGAAATTCCTGGTCACCAGGCACGCATGTGGTCAGTTCAGTACATGCGGGCAGACAGCATTCCAAAGTGCCCGGATCCGTTCGCGCTCCTACCTGCAGCTCGTGGGTGTTTCAGTCGCCCGACGTCCTCGTAAAGACTTTACGTATTCTACCCTTTTCTCCCGTGTGGCTGTTCCGGCTCACTGTGAGGAGGCGTCCCACCGAGACTGCGTCTTGTATCTCCCTGACGGTTAGCCCTGTCGGGCGCTGTTTTGCATCCTCATGGGCCACTTGAATATCCTCTTCTGTAAACTGCCTGATCGAGTCTTTTGATTTTTCCTTTATGTTTGGTGTCCTACTGATTTGTAGTGACCGTGTACCTTCCGAATACAAAGCCTTTGTCACTCGTAGTGAATATCTTTGCTTTTTTTTTCCCTTGTCTGTGTTTTCACTTCTTCCGTGTTTTTTTTCCTGAACAGAAGCTTCTTGTTTTAACATAATCCCGTTTGCCAGTTTTTCCCTCATGCTTAAGACTTCTGGCATCCTGTTTAAGAAATGTTTGCTTTGAGATAGACACCCTGAGAAGGTGTTCTCCTCTTTTTCTTCCGGAAGCTGGATTGTTTTATTTTTACCCTCAGACCTGCAGTTCGTCTGGGATTTACTCGTGTGGATGGCGTGAGGTAGGGCTTGAGGTGCGCGTTCCCACACACGGATGTTCCGTTGGCCTGGTGCTGTTTACCTCGAGTCAGGCAGCCGTCTTCATGGGGCGCTTCTGGGTTCTCTGCTCTGCCCCGTGGGTCACTTTGTCCTTGCGCGGGTACTGAGCGTGCTTGATCATGAGAACAGCTTTGACAGGGATGACACAGACCCATCGGCGGGCTGGGGGCGTCTCTGCAGTGTTGAGTCCCCCCACCCCCCGCCCCGTCAGCATGACCGCACACGGTGTCTTCCGGAATTCCGCTTACAGGTTTTCTGTGTGTATAGGGCTCATAGGTGCAGCAGCATTACTAGATTCGTGACTTTGTTCTGATACTTTTCCTGTAAATTACTGGCTTTGTCTTTAGGCCTCCCTGTCAGATACCCCAAAACAAAGCCCACCAGTGTGTCACGTTCCCAAGGTCAGCGGCGGAGGATGGATTCTAGTCAGCAACGGAAAGGCGCCCGATGAGAGTCCGCATTTGCCGGCATAGGGAGAGGGGAGGAGCCTTTGCACGTAGCAGGAAGCGTGGGTCGTGGACTTTCCTGAGGGGCTTAACGAGCCTTCTGCAGGGGGCTGGAGTCCGAACACCGGGCAACTGCGGTTTTCCTCTGTCTCCTCTTTTAAGTGCTGAGGTCACCGCGAGGAGTGGCTCGGTCCCCGCACGGTCAGGAAGGCACCAGGCAGTGCCGGTGTGTCTGGACCCAGGATGGCAAGTGGGACGAGGAAGAAGGATGTGGAGATTAACCACTTCCTCTCTCACAGCAGTGACAGCAAAAGGCCTTCTGGGTCCCCCAGTGGTCAAGCGTGGCTCTTTGTGCCCATCTGCCCCACCCCCCACTTTCCGCCCTTTCCCCTCGTGCCTGCTTTCAGGCCGCTGGGCCATCTGACCCGTGGCCTGACCGCAGAGCAGCCCGCCTGGCCTCAGAATTGTCCTGGGAGGCCCTGGACACACAGCCCGGTGACTCTGCCCAGGTCTGTGTGAGCTGTCCTCCAGAACGCCCCTCTCTGGGCTCCACTTTCCCCAAAATCAGCACAGAGCTCAGATATGGTGGAGGTGATCTTGGAGGTCTGGCCCAGAACCCCAGCTCCGAGCCATCGTGAGATGCACGTGGGGCCGCTCTCAGTGTTCTGCGGAGCGTTATTTGAAATGCTGGGCCCCGCCTGTGTTGGGGGCCGCCCTCATCTGTCTGCTTCCCCACACTGTAAGGAGCACAGCAAACCTCTCTGCGCGTTTTGGTGGCAGAGGCTCTGCCTTTGACAGTTTTGGGTGAAGAGAGGAGGAATGCTTGTCCTCTCTGCGCGGAACTGCTTTTCCAGCCAGAGGCAACATGCGAACAAACATAATTCAAAAACTAACTCGGAAGGAAGGGAAAAGAGCCAGAATGATGTGAATGACCTAAGCGCCCCTCGGGGACCAGCGGTCTCCCCCATGTGGGGAGGGAGAGCTTAACAAGGCCGCTGGTTTTTGGTTTTTTGTTTTTTGTTTTTTCTTTTTTGACAGAGATCACAAGTAGGCAGAGAGGCAGGCAGAGAGAGAGAGAGAGGGGGAAGCAGGCTCTCTGCTGAGCAGAGAGCCCAATGTGGGACTCGATCCCAGGACCCTGAGATCGTGACCTGGGCCGAAGGCAGCGGCTTAACCCACTGAGCCATCCAGGCGCCCCAGGCCGCTGTTTTTAATCAATTTGTGCTTAATTCACACTTAAAAACAGGAAAGCCAGTTTGGGGGCTCCATCCCAGTTCGCAGGCTGTCCCAGATTTGGTTCATGTGATGCAAGCTGACTTCACGAGAACACGGGTGCACCAGGGCAGAGCTGATTGGGAATGGCGGGTCCCTAACCAACACCCCCTGCCTGTCCCACAGCACAGTCCGTTCTTCGCGGAGCAGCTGACCGCCTTCCAGGTGTGGCTCACGATGGGTGTGGAGAACAGGAACCCACCGGAGCAGCTTCCCATCGTCCTGCAGGTGAGCGTCCTCAGATCCCGCGGCTTGGTGAGCAACTTCCAGGGAAGGAACCGGAGCCTGGGATGCATGTGCGGGTGTGCGACGCCCGTGGCTGTGCCCTCGGCCAGGTGGCTCTCGGGGCACATCAGTCAGATCCCTCAGAAGTCGCTGGGTCCCCCCGCAGACTTACTCCAGAAGGGCCTTTCTGGGGACGTCTGAGTTCCCTTCCCCACTCTCACCTAAATACTGATTTGGGTTGTCATCGGCCGCTCTTTCCAGGGGACCCACGGAACGCTGCAGCGAGCATGCAGCGTGCCCTCGGGCTCTTCTGTTGGAAGGGCGTGAGCTGCAAACCCCCGGGGGAAGGGACAGGAGCCGTGAGCACATCACAGACGGCCCTCGTGGCCCCTCGCCAGATACCCGTGGACTGCGCGTCCATGGGCGGTGGGCAGCCTGGACCCAAAGCCCTGTCCTCCCTTGCATGGAGGCATGTGCCAGCCCCTCGTGTGGCCCGTGTCAGTGCTCACGTAGGCCATGACCCACTAGCGGCTGGGAAGCTCAGTGTTGTGGCTCTCATTCGGCTGATGAGGTCAGACAGGAGAGGGTGGCGGAGTACCAGGGTTCCTCCCAGGTGGGAAGAGGAGAACGTTTTCCCAGAAGTGTGTCGGTGAGGCTGTGTCTGTGGGGGAGGCACGGTCGACCGCCTTGGGGTCCGCCGCACCGCAGGCCCTGGAGACCATATGCTGGCCACAGAACCAAGGTTTCACCTGGTCTAGGCCTGTGTGCCGGGGCCCGCAGACGGCAGAGGGGGCTGGGGAGGCTGGGTGCTGGAAGTGTGGTATCATGCCGCAGAGACGAGCAGGGGTCCGGAGTAGCCACGGGACCTGTCTTGGCTCTGTGTGTACCATGGCTAAGCGCAGAGATCGCCAGCTTCCAGACTACTCAGGACTACCCCGCGTTCGCAGGGTGAGCTGTAAACAAACACATTTTTGAAACCAAAACAAATAAGAAAGAGAATCTGTCATAAGGACGAGACACGGCTGACCACGTGGCGGCACCCAGCACTCCCTCCCTCGGCGCGTGCCCCCGTGTGAACGGGCACATTTCCAGCGGTGGCCGTGGCACAGGTGGGACACACTGGGCTCCAGCCCTCCTTCTGGGTCACCAGCATGTTCACCTGTGAGGGTCCCACTGACCTTCCTGTGGTTTCCACGGGGCGGCCGAGTGACATCCGTCCTTTCCAAAGCGGGGATGTGATGCCGAGCACAGGAAATCAGATCGGGCTTCGGCGAAAAGCCCTGCTGCGCGTGGCCTGCTCTCAACCTTTCTTTTTAATGTTCCCTTTGCAACCCACACTCCCTCGGGGAAAGAGAGGCCTCAGTAGAGCCAACTTGCCAGTGCCGAAGGGAGGGGCAGTGCTCGGCAAGAACGGAGGGGAGACGCTGTGTGTGTGATCCCTCAACCAGCCTGAAGCAGCGGGCTCTGCGTCATCCTGGCAGGCGGTCTCCTGGGCTGTGCCCGGCCCGGATCGATGCGGGACCTTTACTTAACAAGCAGGGAAGGATGGAGCACAGACGGCACCGGCTTCGTGTGCTGGAGCCCATGGGGTCGGCCGCCTTCTCGTTAGTTCAGTTAACTTCACCCTGCTTTCTCTTAAGGAGGTTTATTTTTGCCAAAGCCTGGACCCCGTCGCCCCTAAGTTATCCTCCAGGGCCTTGGCAAGTCAGAAAGTATTGCTTAAGGAAGGAGAATTTTAATGCAGACTTTGTGGCTTTTCCAATCCCTGCTACTTTTCCCACGAGCCAGAGGGAATTTTCTGCGCCCAAAGACGCAGAGGCTTTAGCTGATGACCTTCAGAGTCAAACGAAGTGTCTTCTCAGGCCAACTGATTGGCAGTCCCTCCTGTGAATGAAAGCTTGGAAATAACTTTCCCTGACCAGCCCCAGGGTCTTTTCTTGCCTTTTAGAAGCATAAACAGAAGGAATAGGAAGGAAGTCTCTCCATGCCCACAACACCGCAGGGAGAGGGGCTCGTGGTCTCGCAGCGGACGTGACATCGCTATCTGCTCCCCCTCGGATGGCCGGGGGCGCAGAGAAGCCCCAGACGGGGAGGGAAGGCCCCGCATGTTGTAGGAGGGAGAGAAGAAGGGGTGTCACCGGCCGCCTTTGATCTTGGGCAGATCATGTCTGCGCTCCCAAACCCAGTCTCCGGGCACGGCTCAGCCTGGGTCGCCTGGAAAGTAGCCCCTCGGGCAGCTTGGTTTCCTTTAGAATGAAGACAGGCTGTGAGTGGCCTGTGAGTGAGGAGGCATCCTAAGCTGCGTGTGCGCGCGCCGGGAGGTCGGCGTCCAGGACCCACCCTCGCGGTGGATGGCACGCGCCCAGTGCTGCCACGGGCCTCGTCTCGTCCAGCTTTGGAAATGAGCATAAGTCCTGTGTGACCGCTGCCCTCTGCGGCTGGGAACACAGAAGTCTGTGGGGGTTATGAGCTCTAAGCTGCACCATCAGGAAATGACAGGATGAAAACCAGCCCTGCACGACCCCGAAGCCCATGCCTTCCCGCCCTTGGCGCCCTCCTGACCCGAGCGTCAGGCAGCAGTGACGCGTGCCAGCCACGAGTCCAGCAGGAGGGGGATCGGGTCCCCGTCACCTCTCTGGTTCCTGATAGAGACTCAGCACCCCTGGTAATGGCGCCCGCCTGGAGGCGGAGGTGTGGACGTGGATCTGGGGCAGGTGCTGGCAAGGAAAGATGGCAGTCCAGGGGCCACGGCCAGCGGCTGCTTCTCCTCCCGCACTTCCCAGGCCCTGGGCTGCCTGTCCTTCTCGGGACCCCTCCCCACCTCTCCCTCTGGCCCATGGAGCCCCAGCTGCCCCGTTTCCTCACCCCCATTCCACTCCACTCTGCTTTGCTCTGCGTCCTCGCCAGACCCCAACACGATCCACACCCTGTGCCCCGGGGTCGTCTTCCCGGGTCCTGCGACCGACTGCAGGACGGTGACACCATGGGACCCCCCCCCCAAGTCCGTCCACCCAGCTTCTCTGCCAGGAGCACTGCCCCAGGATGGCCTGCCTGGCCGCCCTCACTGGCCGGTCCTCCCGCCCTTCCCCGGCCTCATTCCCAACCTTCTCTTCCAGAGTCTCCTTCCCCGAACCGCCTTCTGGCTCAGCCAGCAGGTCCTATGGGCCCGTCCCCAGTGGTCTTGGGTCTCTCCCTCCCCATCAGTCAGGGTCACATCCACCCCATTCCACCCCCCATCCAGCCAGGCCATCCCCCCAGCAACCACATTGGACGGCTCACTCGAAACCCCCAGCCTGGGACCAGTCTTCAGACACCCAAGCTTTCCCCTCCCCTCCCCTCTGCCTGCTGCCCCAGGAGCCCCACCCCCCACCTCCCCTCCGGGATCTGGCTGCACCCCAGGTTGGGAGGCTCGCCTGATTCGCAGCCTTGCCCACCATCACAGAGGATCGTTGCTGTCTGTCTCTGCAGCTGAGCGATGGTGAGAGGGGGCTCCCTGCCGTCCCCAGTCGCGCTCCACAAGCGCCCACTGGGTGGCTGGGGGCAACAGCAAACCCAAGACTCCTTCAGGGTCTCTGTGCCCACGGCCTCAGGTGTAAAGACCAGGAGGGACAAGTCGGCATTAAGTGACCCCAGTAGAGGTGTTAAACTCTGACAGAACAGAGCAGGAGGAAAGATGGGGCGAGGGTTCCGCGCTGTGAACAGCCCTGCCACGCCAGTAAGGAAAAGCCAACACTCGAGTAGGAAAGTCAGGACACGTGTGTCACCTGGGAAATGGGCCACTAACCCGTGACCGAGGCTAATCAGCCTCACTTCCAGTCAAGGAAGTTCTGAGTCAAAGGCTGTTGTTACCTGTCTTTACCGAATGGGCGTGGGCTGCTGGTGCCCAGCCGCTCTCAATCCGGTACCTGATAAAACCTCCAGGGGTCCGTTTTGTGTTCTCCTTTCGCGTGAATTGAGAAATTAAGGTTCAGACAAGGAAGTCATTTGCCCGAGGTCACGTAACCGGAGAGGACACAGCGAGCCCTCGTGTCAAAGCCACGGTGTTGTATTTCGTTTTACGAAGAGAGGAGTGCAGTGGTAGGTGATGATAACAATCATCTAGTTGACGCGTAGTTTAAAAGGGTTTGTTCTGATACGTTCAACAGGGCACGTATTTTAGCTGTCGAGGAAAAACTCAGAAGTGCGGAGAAAGCAGCACCTGCCGCGGGTGCAGGACAGCGTGAAGCCAGGGCAGGTGTGAGCGCGCTCGGCCCGCTCCAGGGCCTGGCGCGTGGCACCGGGCCACGCGGTGACCATCCGATCCCTCTTTCTCAGGTGCTGCTGAGCCAGGTGCACCGGCTGAGAGCCCTGGATCTGCTGGGACGGTTCCTGGACCTGGGACCCTGGGCGGTGAGCCTGGTACGTGCGGGGCCGGCAAGACTCCCGGGTGTGGGGGGAGGACAAGCCTCACTGCCTGCGAGTGACCTGTCACCGGAGGGGGAGGCCCTCGAGGAACGCGCGCCGTGCGGCCTCCGTCCCCACAGCATTCCGGGCTTCACGCTTGCTCTGCCCTCTCTTCCCGCCATGAGGCTTCACCTCTGCGGACGGAAAATGGGTCCCCCTTGCTCACCCCTGCCTGAGCCCAGAAGTGGGGTGCCCCTGCACCGGCCGAGTGTCGAGCGCACACCCGTGCACAGACTTTACCCTCTGGGGCTCAGCACAACCTGGAAACACTTTGCTGCTGACTCATTCTGCCAAAGAGTGGGACCAGCCACTTAAAGCGGAAAACACGGACAGAACTAGGGTCAGACAGAGACCCGTTTTCCAACAACTACATCACCAGGAAAGGAGGTATTGATGGGGAACCTCCGGTGGGCTGGGGGTCCGGGAGACCCCCCACCAGCTGCAGCGTAGGGACCTTTCCGGTTCTGTGTGCAAATGAACATTTGAAAGTTGAAGTTTGAGAAGTTAACATTCATGAAACAATTAGAAATTTTACACCAACCGAATACCTTGTTATTAAAGAGTAGTTGTTTATTTTTTTAGGTGTAATGGCATATGGTTCTTTTACAAAGGACACCTTAGTTTTTAGAGGTGAAGACTGTGTTTACCCAGGAAAATGTGTGGCGCGCACCATGTCTGCAGATGCGCTGGGAGGACACAGCGAGCGCGCGGGAGGGCAGCCTGTCGTTTTAGCTCTGTTTGTGCACATTTGAGTTTTCATTCTGTGACGTCCGCAGAGAATCGGTAGTCCAAGGTTGAAAGAGGAAAAGTCTAAGAATCAGGAGGAACCGATCACCCACCGTTGGACGGTTCACACTCGGGGCTCCTGGGCCACAGACGACGTAGAGCGTGTCGATCACCGGGGAGGGTCTCGCGTGACTCTCGAGCTGCGTGGCCTGTGCACATCAGTGTTGCTCAGTCATCAGGGACGAGCTCACAGTGTGTCGCTGATGCCCTCCAGGAAGACAGGGAGACAAGTACTAATGACGTTTTAGGGAGATTTTTATTATACGGTGAATTTTTTAAAAATGAATTTTGGCCCTTTAAAGGGTGAAGCTTAGGCCGGCTGGCGATCTTGATCATGCGCAGGCGCCAGACAGACGAGGCCCTGCAGCAGGTGTGGGCCGGACCCACCTGCCCGAACCACACGCAGGACGCTTGTCTCTTAAACACAACCTTTAACAAGAAATGGACACGGCCCGCCAGCGGCCTCCAGCCTGGGTCACACCCCTCCGCCCACCTGGGAGGGGGACACCCTTGCCGTCTCTCGGGAATGCCAACAAACTAGAGATAAGGACAGAGCACCTGCACTGAGGTGACCGGCATAACCGGGCTCAGCTCAGTTGTCCTCAGTTGCCCTCCCTGTGACCGCCCCGCCCGAGAGCAGAGGGACCCCCGGGGTGATGCCGCCCCGACAGGGCAGCACGGAGGCCACAGCGGCCCCCGCCTCAGCCAGCAAACTGTCCCGCCTCGAGGCTCAAGTCCTGCTCTGAAGGGCGATGTCAAGGGCAGACGTGAAGGGGGGAGCCAACAGGGCAGGAGCGTTGTGGTTTGAAACGTGAGAATCACAGTTAAGGGCCCCCTGCCTTGCCACTGAGCGCAAACGAGGCCGTGCGAGGGTGAGACCAGGCCCGGACGGGAAGCCAGGTGTTCCTCATGAGATGAACCGTGGCCTCTGCAGCAGGCGGGGCTGGAAGCACAGCGTGGCGTCTCGGGGAGCGGAGATGCGGAGATCCAGAGGAGGCCCCTGCGCTCCCACGCCCCGCCCCCCGGGCTGACAGCTCCCGCCGGCCACCACCAGTGCGGCTCGGCCCCCCGCGAGCGGGCACGCTCACGCTGTTTCCTCCCCCCCAGGCCTTGTCCGTGGGCATCTTCCCGTACGTGCTGAAACTGCTCCAGAGCTCAGCCAGAGAGCTGCGGCCCCTTCTGGTGTTCATCTGGGCCAAGATCCTTGCCGTGGACAGCGTGAGTAGTCCGCGTCCTCCCCGCTGGTGCCGGGCGGTCCCTGCGTGTTAGCCGGCCTGGCCCGGGCAGCGGCCGTGGAGAGCAGGCGGCTCACGGAGCTGCTGTGGGCGGCTGGTTTGCCCACCTTGACGCTATGTCCTCTCTCCCCCTGAGACCACCCCGTGTTTCTTACCCTACCTTCACCCCAGCGTCTGCCTTCAGTGCCCTTGCCGTCCTCCACCTCTTCTCCAGGCACTGCTGGCCCCATCCTTCCAGAATAAGGGAAGTGCATCCCCCTGGAGCCCAGTCCTGGTCACCTAAGCTGCACGCTGCCGCCTCCCCCTCCCCTCCAGGCCTCCAGCAGGAAATGACCCCGACCACCTCCTTCTTGAAACTCAGCCCTGCCTCCCTGGACGCCCACCAAGCCCTCTGTCTCCAGCCTCTGCTTTTCCCACCCGTGCCCTGACCCTGGGGACAGTCTCCTGCAGCTCTGCTCTCCAGTAGCCTTTCCCTTCCCTGTCCTCGTGCCTGCGGGGCTGCAGTCATGCCCGTAGTCCACCAAGGGCTGGGCACGACCAGGCTAAAGGCTATAGGGGACGCAAAAGGCGGTGGTCTCTGTCTTGGACAGGCTCACGTCCCGTGGGTCAGAGCCCTCTGCTGCAGGGGAAGCCAGCACGCCATGGGAGACTGTGCCGGGAGGGTGGGGGATCTGAGAACTCAGCGCGAGGGGCACTGATGGGTGTAGACGGGGGACAGCTTGTGCGGGGCACAGGGAGGGCAGATGGCCCCCCCGGCTGGGGTGCTGGAGGCGTGTGCGAGGAGCCCTCGAAGTGGACAGTGTCCCACTTCCTTTAGCCCATCGAGAGGGACCAGTAAAGATCAGGCACGAAGACACAGCAAGATCCAAACTGTGGCTTTTAAATGTCTGGCCTCGGTCTAGAGACTGGGTCAGCTGAGGAGGGGGCCGCTGGGGAGGAGGGGCGGACGTGATGAGTGATTGTTCGGGAGACCCCGGCTGAGGCGGACCTGTGCCCGAGGGGTGGAGGTGGGAACCTCTTATGGCCCGTGACCCTGCCACCGAGCCCACACAGCCACCCCAACGGGGAGTGGAGAACAAAGAGCTACAAAAGGAGAGTGAAGGGGGCTCCCAGGGCTGGAGGTCTGACTCAGAACACAGAGGGGGCTCCAGAGTGAGGGTGGGTTCTGGGTGGGGAACAGACACCCCCAGAAGAGGCCATCACACGGGGCAGTCAGCTTCCGAAGAACTGTGGACACAGATGGGGAGAAAGTGCCAATGGCCAGAGGGTCAGTTGCTTGAAGGGTTCAGTGGGCAGGGAGGGGACCGGGATCCTACCCAGTCACCCTCCCCGGGCCGGTCCCCTCCCCAGCCACACGCAGTGGGTGGCTGGGTCTGGGCACGGCCAGGCAGCCCTCCTCGTGCTCCCACCTCGGTCCTGCGTGCTGCTCTCTGCTCACTGCACCCTCTGCTGTCCCGAGAACGAGTCCCTGCCGCTGCAGGCTGCCGCGGGACCGGGTTCTCACGCACCGGGGCGCTGCAGCCGCCCGCACACCCCTGAGGCAGCCAGAGCTCTGCCGTGAGGCCCAAAGCTGGGGTGACGGCTGCAGGGGATGCGCGTGTCACAGGTGTTCCCAGCGAACGTGTCACGGCACAGGCGTCTCCAGGCGGCGACGGCCCCCAGTCGCACCGCGCAGTTATCACGGAGGCTGTGCACTGATCTCGAGTGGCAGCCTTGTTGACTCCTGTAGTTCCGGCCGTGGACGGTAGGTTCTCTCGGCCTCTCGGCACAGGTGGTCGTGCTGTCTGCAAGCAAGGCCAGTGAGGTGGCTCTGTCCCCGTCTGTTGGGGGCGTTTCTGGTCCAGGGGTACCGACCAGGACCCACGCATGCAGTTGGTCAGACGCCGTGATCCGCTCCCCGTGGACGGGCTTGGTCTCTGTGGTCTTCTTGGTGATGTGAACACCCTCCCTCCCCACCGGGGCCTCCCAGCCTAACCTTGACCCCCGTTCCGCGCTGACCCTTCTTGGGCCCAGCGCCCCGCACACGCTGTGTCCACAGAACGTTCTGTCGCTCGTCAGCTTCACAATGATGTTCGGGACATCGTACATTCTGACAAACTATTTACTTTTCTGTCCACTGAACTGACCAGATAAGTAACGGTCTCAAAGATG
Source organism: Meles meles (assembly GCF_922984935.1). NCBI lineage: Eukaryota > Metazoa > Chordata > Mammalia > Carnivora > Mustelidae > Meles > Meles meles. Next base: position 62,747,007 of record NC_060083.1, read on the forward strand.
GACCAAAACACTAGATTTCAGAGCTAAAAAACCAAGTGTGAGTCCTGTTGCCCTCGTTTACCCGAGCGAGCTCCCACTTCCCGTTGCCTGGCCCTCTGTACGCTTGTCGCCGCCGAGCTCCCAGCAGCGGGGACGGAGGTGAGCGCCGTGACGACCCGGAAAGCCGCCCTGGAAATTTTAGAGTAAAAGGAATAAAAGCCTGAGTCTCACATCTGCCCGGCTGGTGTCGGGTCCCGGAAACCTTTTCTCGCTGGTCCAGAAGCTGGTTGCCCCAGCTGGGGGAGGCTGCCCCTCTGTCATTTGGTACTGCCCTTCGCATTTTCACCGACGCACCGAGCCGTGCGAACAGAAGGTCCCTTCCAGGGAGTCACTCGGAAGCTCCCTCTCCTTCAGCGCCTCGGTCTTCCGGACGCTTAGAAGTGTATCACTACCGGTACTCGGTTCTTGGGTGCACCGAGGGCCCACTCGGACCGAAGCCCATGGAAGGAGGGGACGGAAGAGGGTGCCCCCAGGCCACCTCCCTGCCCCGGGGCTGCCACGTTCTTGTCCTTCCAGGATCTTTAGGACCTTTTAGGACCCAGGACTAGACCGTGTTTTCTTCTAGTCCTGGGGGTCTGTTCTGGCTTCACTGTGAGCCCTGCTGAGCTGCCCCTCGCCGCCATGCTCCCGTGGGATCGGCAGCGGTCACCCGACTTGGGTGTTACGAATCCGGAGGAAACCAGCTCCCAGGCCCGCCTGTATCCAGGGCCTGCTCGTCCAGCGCTCAGAGGCGAGCTCTCAGCCGCGGGCACAATGGCCGCCGCGGCCTTGTTCTGCAGCTGTGCGGGCGCCTCAGGGCCGTGTGCTTCCCGTGGGCTTGGCACTGAAGGGTTTACACGTTCAGTAACGCTTGAGCAGCTGTCCCCGTGGCCAGCGGGAAATGCCCTCACCCGCGGTGTTCTTGCCAGTGCCTGCAGGTGCCAGGGACCTCTCCATGAGCTCTCTTCTCAGCCAGCTCGCCGCACCTGCTTATTTGAAGGCGACCGTCCCCCTAAGAGACATGTTGACAGGCTTGTAGCTGAGGCCATTTACCTAATCCCTTTCACGGCTACCCGGGTGGTTTTCCAGAGACTAAAGTCCCGTGTGCTTCCGGGGACGGGTCCCCTCCCTCCTTCACATCCGGCTGGAAGTCACACTCGGTCACTGCTGACCTCGATGGGCGCTCGTGCTGCGTGCAGAGCCCCCTGGGTCGCTGGTGCGGCCACCACAGGGCTCAGAGTACACGGTGTTTCCACGCAGGGACGCCCACACTTTGGATGAAAGCCCACACGGAGCACACTGAGGTCTGCAGTGCCCGATTCTGTCCCCGCACCGGGCCCCGCCTTGCCCTCGGGACACTTCCCTGGGGCTTGAGGATGGGGCTGGCCAGTCAGGCAGGGCCCCAGCTGAGGGCGAATCCAGGGCCCCCTCTTAAGCCACGGGCATGTGTAGAGTTCACTGTGCCACCTTGAAGGTCTCGGGGAGAGGCAAGAATCTGTCTGGCCTCCTGTGGGGACAGCGGTGGGACAGAAGGCATGACTTGGGATGAGGAGAGCCCTTCCTATTGTTCCCCGAGGAATCGGGTCCCAGAAGGGTCTCTTCCCAGGTCACCCGTGTGCCACGTTACCCTGCACCCCCCACTGCCCAGCAGAACGGCCAGACACGTGACACAGCGGGAAGGCGTGACCTGCATCAAGGAGGAAAAGCCCCGAACCCACTGTGCGTCCTCACAGCGGTCAGGGTTAGCCGACAAGGATACGGAAATGGCTGCTCGAGGTCTCCACGGAAGACGTTCCACTGAGACACGGAAGGCACCAAGGGCCCTGCTGAACCTTCTGGAGAGGGAAGCCACAGCATGACCCAGAAGACATGACGGTCGGCATCGGCCCCTAAACATCGCGGCAGGATGTTCGCCATCGCATCTGCCCCCGGCACAGCGAGGCCGGACCTTGTGCGAAGCGAAGGGGCGTCCCTGAGCCGTGGGACGCTGCAGGTGACAGCATACGTGTGTCCAGAACCACTGCAGGGCAGCAGACGTGTTCGACGACCGTGGCCAGGAAACGTCCACAGCTTCCAGTTTGATGAAAACAACAAACCACAGACCCAGGAAGCCCGCGAACCCCACACGCAGGAACGTGAAGTAAACCACCCTGAGTCCTAACCTGATTGCTGAGACAGGATACGTCTAAGGACTCGGAAGCAGCCGGTAGAGGAGAACAGAGGAGCGAGGAGAAGGAAGACGGCGGGTCCCTGGCCAGGAGCGACGCCAGGAGGGAACGGTGGGGGGGTGCCCCGACGTCCCCGAAGAGAAGCCGCCATCTGGCCTGCTGTGGCCGCTGAGTATCCCTGAAAGTGGAGTCGGAGTAAGGACGTCATAAGGCGCGTGACACTGAAGGGCCGTAGCACGGGTCACCGCCACGTACTGCGGGGTCGTCAACGTGTGTGGTCGCAGCAGTGAAACGGAGGGGGGCTGGTCAGCTTCTGAGACTTCACGCGCAGTCTGCCCCCCCGGAGGACGGAGGGAGGCGGAGGGAGGCGGAGGGTCCGCACAGCCGCCGGAGTCCGACGCGCTGAGACCGCACCGCGCTCTGCAGCCACGGGCCAACAGTGAGCAGTGGCAGCGGGAGAACCTGCAGCCGCTTGGAGACCAGCCAGCTCTCTTTTAAAGAAATCATTTTAAATGATTAAATTATAAAATAAAATTTTAATAAGTAATGTAACTATAAAATATATAGAATATTTAATATTGAAATAAGTGTTGTATGAATAAATCATGTAAGTAGCACGAATATTTATGGCATATAATATGCGTAGTTATAAATATTTATCAAATACACAAGGGGGACGACATCAGACTAAAAGCTTCTGCACCGCGAAAGAAAGTTCACTAAAGAAAAAGGCAACCCGTGAAATGGGAGAAAATACTTTCAAACCGTCTCTCCACCCAGGGTTAATATCCAGAATGTGTGAGCAACTCATAGGGCTGAGCTGCCGAAACCCAAACAGCCCAGCTGAGAAATGGGCAGGAGCCCTGAAGAGAGATTTTCCAAAGAAGACATCCATGCAGACGGCCAGCGGGCACATGAGAAGATGCCCAGCGCCACTCATCACCAGGGAAATGCGGGGACCTGCGGGGACCCCACCTCCCACCAGTCCGATTGGTGCCGTCAGAAAGGCAAGAGCGGTCAACGTGGAGAGAAGGGGACAAGACAAGCACTGCTGTTGGGAGCGTGACCTGGTGCAGCCACCGTGGGAGACGGTGTGGCGGTGCCGCAGAAGACTAAGAGTGGAGCTGCTGATGGGCCCGGCACTCCTGCTGCTGTCCTGCCTCGAAGAGGGACCTGTGCCCCGTGTTCACGGCAGCGTCATTCCCGGGGGCCAAGCATGGAAACCGCCCGAGTGTCCGTTGGCAGGGGACGCAGGAAGGAAACACACACACTGGCGTATTGCTCAGCCCAAAAGACGAAGAACCTCCTGCCATCTGTGGCCCGACGGTCAAGCCTGGAGGCCACTGAGCCACATGACGTAAGCCAGACGGAGAAAGAAAGATACGGGCTGACGTCACTCATCTGCGGAATCCAAAACAGTCGGACTGACCGAACCAGAGAGCAAGACGGCAGCTCCTGGGGCTGCAGGTGGCGGAAACGGGGAGACACGGACCAAAAAGGTCAGACGTGCAGGTGTCCATCCGTCCGTCCGGGGAGCACCGCGGGGCCAGTGCTTTGCTGTGCACACATCTCCAGGGCTCTTCCACGCCCAGAACCAAGCCCGGTAGTAATGGCGTGAGCTGACGGATGTGTTAATGGATTTGATTGTGGGGACCATCGCATGGCATGTGTGTGTATCACATTGTTACGCTGAATACATAAAAGCTGTGCCTTACAGTTGCGTATCAGTTATAAGTCAGTGCTAGAAAAAATAGGTTCTTATGATATAGCACACAATTTATGCTGATATACTTGGTTACAGTTTACTATATAAGCCCATGGGAAAACTCAGTGAAATAAAATTTGTTAAATAGTTTCCAGAAGGGCCTGAAGGGAAATTAAAAACACCTTGAACTGGAGAACTGAGAACAGCACATCGGGATTTGTGGGGCGCGGCGGAGCCGTGGGGGAGCCTTACAGCTCTGCCTGCGTCCATTGGCCGAGAGGGAAGGTTTTCAGTCTTGGCCTTAGATTCAACCTTGAGCTGTTGGTAAAGGAAAAGCAGATTAAACTCGAAGGAAGTAGGAGAAAAGAAGTAAAAATCACAGTGGAGATTAGTGCACAAGAAAGCAGAAAGGCAGAGAAAATCTGTTCCACCAAAAGCTGGTTCTTCGAGCAGGTCAATGAAATGAGTTAACACGGTGCATTTCCTCTGACGACGCACCCCTTCGTGCGGTTGCTGTGTCGGAGAGCCGCGCTGCTTTCAGCGTTTGAGGTCCCTCCATCCGGTTCCCCGAGTGGCAGCGCAGAAAGAGGAGACCCCACTTCCCAAATCAGGGATGAGAGCTGGCATCCCAGAAGGTTCCAGAGAGCTTCAGGGAACAGTACGCGAATATTACGAACGACTCAACGCCAGGACGCTCAAGAGCTCGACAGAGACAGACGCTCCTTGAGTGGCAGGAGACTCTTAGCTAGGAAGTGAGTCCGGGTAGCCCCACATCTGCTAAAGAGACAGTCTGTAGTTTAAAACTTCCTGGTGCAGGCGACTTCAGTGGTGGGTTCTAGAGGTCACCGAGGAGAAGCACCGTCCCGTGTCGTCGTGTGAGACCGACAGTGAGTGCCCTAATGCCCCGTCCCCACAGCGTCTCTCGGGAGGACCGATTGGGCTTCCAAACAGCGCTCTGGGAAATCAGGTTCAGCCACATCTAGAAAGGCGGATAAACCACGACCTGGGGGATTTGTTTGAGGAACGTAAGGCGGTGGAATGACGGGGAAATCCCTGTCACGTACCATATTAGCAGCAGGAACAACAGAAGCCACGTTCTCATTCTCGGAGATGGCACAAAGGAAGCATTCGACCAAACCTAAATTGTGTGTCAGGGTTTTAAAAACCCTGTCCACAAACCAGTCACAGAAGGAACTTGCTCGGTGTGACAACCAGCATCTCCCAAGATGTCACGGGCCCTGGTGCCCGTCTAAGCACTGCGCTCGGGAGCAGGACAGGGCCTGCCCTTGTCTCCTGCCTCTGGCACCCACCAGAAGCTGTGCACAGCTCAGGGGGAGGGAAGGCGTCCATTTCGGGAAAAAAAAAGGCATAACTGTCTTTTTTTTTTTTTAAAGATTTTATATATTTATTTGACAGAGATCACAAGTAGGCAGAGAGGCAGGCAGAGAGAGGGGGGAAGCAGGCATCCCACCAAGCAGAGAGCCCAATGTGAGGCTCGATCCCAGGACCCTGAGATCACAACCCGAGCCGAAGGCAGAGGCTTTAACCCACTGAGCCACCCAGGTGCCCCATAACTTTCTTTAAAAAAAAAAGAATAAGAAACTGAAGGACTAGGAGCGTCCGACCTCAAGCCTTCCGTGTGTCTGTCACAGTCAGGACTGGAAGCAGCAGCAAAGTGGACAAACTGTGGGACCCGTGAGGAGTGGGGGGCAGACCCACACAGACACGGTCCGCTGGTGTTAAACATGCACAGCATTCTGCTCGACGGAGGACGGAGCGTCTTTCCAGCCCATGGGGCTGGGACAGCCGGACATCGTGTGCACAAAGTGAACAGCAGTCAACACCTGGTACCACGCGAAACAACCCAGAACGGGAACATATTGGCAAATCATTTATCTGATAAAAACTCATAGTGAGATGATAGAACTCTCACAACTCAGTGTGGAAAGAAACGCGCAGGGGCACCTGGGTGGCCCAGTGGGTTAAGCCTCTGCCTTCGGCTCAGGTCATGATCTCAGGGTCCTGGGATCGAGCCCCGCATAGGGTTCTCTGCTCAGCGGGGAGCCTGCTTCCTCCTCTCTCTCTGCCTGCCGCTCTGCCTGCTTGTGATCTCTGTCAAGTAAATAAATAAAATCTTTAAAAAAAAAAAAAAAAAAAGAAAGAAATCACGCAGACCTGAAGATGGGCAAAGGGTCTGAAGAGATAAGATACTCTGGTAAGGGAGCGGTTTGCTGGCCAAGAAGCCCTGGGAAAGACGCTGTGCGTCGCCCTGCCCACGGTGGGCAAAGCCAGCTCGGCGCCAGCATAGGCCACTGAGATGTCCCAAACGAGAAGACCGCACCGTGTGTGAGGAACACGGGTCTCACACCCGCCCTGGGAAGCGGCTCTGGTTTCTCGAAAGCGTGTGTTCGCTCAAAATTGCCCACAGTGTTTACGGTGCTTTGCCCGTAATAGCCGAGTGCTGAAAACAGCCCAGGGACCGTCAGCTCGTGCATGAAAGCCCGCAGTGACCTGTCCCCACAGCGAACTAGCACTCCGCAGAAGGAAGAGCCCACCAGCCCCGAGATGCTGAGCGGAAGAAGCCAGGAGCCGCGGTGTGTTCTGTACGACTCTGTTTACATGGAACTCTAGGAAGTGCAAACTGTAGTCACAGAAAGCGGGTTAGCAGCAGCGGGGGGTGGGGCTCCCCGAAGGGCACAAGGCAGCTGGAGGGTAGAGGCCCCTCGTGTCGATTGTAGACACAGCTTCCCGGGTGTGTCTGTTCGTCCAGTTACACCGCCTGTGCTTGTAAATGCACCCAGTTGTCATGGGTCACTTCGACCCCGGGAAAGCTGTTAAGAACCTCGAGTTGTGCAGCAGTGTGTGGACAGCTGTACTGCCCTGTCCCTTCTAGATCTTCCATCCAAGAAAGACAACAGAATGTGGGGAGATTGTTCTAGATGAAGACTCACGATGCTTGACCATCCATGATGGATCCCGGACCCCCGACCGAAAGCTGTAAAGGACTTTGTTGGGGCAGCTGGGAGAAGTCTGAGTGTGGACTGAGGCTTGGGTGCCGGCACGGTACCGAAGCTGGGTTTCTTGAGAGCAATCTTGGTTCTGTGGTTATGCTAGAGAACGGCCTTTTTCTTAGAAAGTTTCCCCGCAAAGCGTCATGCCATCTGCGGCTTTCAGAAAGTGCAGACGAGCACCAGGGAGGGGAGAGGGAGAAAGCAAACGCTGCAGAATATTCATTTAAATTGTCCTTCGGGTCGTGGGGCGGGGTCACGCATCAGGAGCGGGATGGCAGGATGAGGCGGCGTGTAGAACGTGGCCGCCCTGCGGGAGGGCGCTGCTGGCTTCGGTCAGACCCTCAGATGCCTCCTTATCATTTGTCTTTCTGCTCATTAACCTGGGGGTGCGGAGATGGTCGTGAAGGATTCCTGTGAGCTCGGCAGCAGTTCAGTGGGTTCCTCCCCAGACACCGTTAGTGTGCAATTCGAGTTACAGGTCATTCGCTGGTACTTACGCAGCTGCCAGGGGGCCGAGGGCACAATGTCCGTGAACTTGAACAGCCTCCTGTGCCGTGTTCACGATGTCAGCCCGCATTTGGGGGTGCGAGGGCTTCAGCGTGCCTGATGTGCCGCTGTTGCGGGGCGAGGAGAGGACACACGCCGAGTGACAGCGCATCAGAGGGGACCGGGATCTTCTTTCTGCCCCCGCACCAGCGCTGGGTCCCCCTGCAGGTCCCCGAACGCGTGCTCATTTCTCTGCACAGTAACCCTGTCGCCGCCCCTCGGCCCCGACGCCACCAGCCTCTCTTCCCGCACCTGCACCCCTGCACCCCTTTCCCACCGCCCCCCCGGGTTCACACAGAAAACTCCGTGGACAAAATGAGCGTGTGTGGCTCTGTCTTCAGTCCCGGGATGACTCGCGTCCCCGGGATCTGAGTGTAACCAGGACGGCCAGAGAGTTTGCAGTCCCGAGCCTGCTGTCTTGATGGCCCGGTGCCTGCAAGGGGCTGGTTGGCCCACTCGGGACTGGGGCTGTCCCTCCTGTGCCGGCCGCTTGTCTGTCTCTCTCTCCGAGTGCCTTGTTCCCACAGGTTCTGTCTTAAGAAACTGCTTTTAGAACAGGTTATGTTTACAGAAAACCCAAGATAGTATGTGAGTTTCCACAGAGCCCACCCCACTGTCCCCTGTTGTTAGTGTCTAAAGGAATCCATGTTGACACACGTCATTGGCCAAAGTCCACGCTTTGTCCTGCTTTCCTGGTTCTCCTCCCTGCCCGGTCATCACATCTCTCCGGGCGACTCTGGGCTGAGCCATCTCTCACATCCCTGCTTTCGGGGGCTGGCAGTTCTGGGGCCGGTCCTCCATCAGCATGTGTCTGATGTTGGGTTTAGGGAAAAAGACCACGGAGCTGAAGGGCCCCTCATCACCTCCTGGCAAGGAGGAGGCAAGCACGATGTCCCTCCTGCTCTCGACGTCGCATCGCCTGGCTGGGGAGCGTTTGCTGGTGTGTCCATGTGTTACCGGCATGGAGGTCACTGGGGTTCACTGGGATTTGTGATACCGGATCTGCCTTGTGTCCCAGGTCAACCACAATTCCTTTACTCATTTTCACTAATTTTTTTTACATCTGAGTATCGTCCTTTTAATTGCTCTCTCTTACTGCTAGTTTAGCTTGTTTGGTAAGGTTTGCTGTTGGAGTGATGTGTGCCCACAGGGACTGTGTCCTCCGCACCTGCCCTGCGGCCTAGGTCCATGGGAGAGCCCCAGCCCCACGTCCGGCTGCCTGCGGGTGCTGGGTGGATGTCCCTTACGCTTCCCGCCTGCGCTGCTCCGATGGTCATTCCCGAACCGGAGGTCATGAAGTGCAGGAAACAGACTGAGTCTTGGCCTCAGGGAGTGCCAGTGTGCGCGTCTCAGAGAAGCTGTAGTCGGCAAGGAGGTGCTGCTTTTATCGTCCTCCCTTGCCGTCGTCCTGGTTAATGAGGCTGCGTTTCAGAGGCCCTCAGGGTGGGCTTTAGTCTGGGGGAGATGCGGTCCACCCTCGAGGGGCCCCGGGACAACTGTGGACGCAGACAGCTGAGCCCCCACCCCCGCATCACCAGAGCTGGGGCCGTCCCTTCCAGCACGGGTTCAGGCCCTGGAGGCCCCTGCCCGGGACGAGGCCACCGAGGGTGTCCGTCCGTCTCTGGCAGGAGGGACACAGTTGTTTCCAGATGGCTCTGGACTTCCCGGAGTGAAGCGAGAAGCAGGAGGAGGCAAGAGGCTGACATTGCCGTGTGTTGGCCGCCAGGTCCCCTGCGGGCGGACAGGGCCAGGTGTGGGTGGCGGGGGTGACGGATCATCCTTCTGCAGCCGGAACAGACTCTGACTCAGGCTGCAGGGGACTTGCTGCTGAGAGGAGCTGAAGCGTCAGCCCGACACTGAGGGCAATGGAGAGAGGCCGTTTTTCTGTGATGACTCAGGGGCCTGTGATTCATTGTCAGGCCGAGCTGGACCGCCGGCTCTGCAGAGCTGGTCAGAGCGGGGATGGGGACGGCAGCGCCGGTCAGCCCAAGAGCTCAGCCCGCAGGACTCCAGTCTTGTGTGTTTTAGGAGAGGGGCGGCCGCGGTTTTGATCATGGAGCCTGAAGTCAAGGCTCGGTTACTGCACGGTCCAGGAAGCACCAGCTTGGACACCTTGGCTGCCAAGGACTGTGAGGCTGCACATGGCTGTGACCTGCGCCCCGGGGTCAGGGTGGAAGCCCACAGGGCGCAGCGGGGAGAGGCTGGGCCCCGGCATCCTGACTCTGCCGCTCAGTCCCTCCTCCTTTCACGGGCCGCTGGACGGAATCGTCCACACCGGGAGCGGTTACTGGGTGCGATTAGCATCCGTGATCAGGAGTCCTAATGCTTCTCTGTACACGCATCAGCTCTTTCATTCGCCAGCAGACGCTCAGTGGGCCTCTGGCAGGAACCTGGCTGTGCCCCACTGGGGCACCATGAAGACTAGCGATACAGGGTCCTTGGCCTCAAAGAGCTGAGCGTGGAGCAGAGCAGGGCAAGCATAGAGAGCCGACTCGAAGGCGGTGGTTCGGGAAGTGGTTCTCAGCAGGAGCAGAAAGGAGAGCCCGAGAGTGGCCGGGCCAGCCTGAGAGGCTGTTCCCCACGGTGCTCCGATGGCTCTGGTGTGCACAGGGCCGGCAGCCGAGACGCACATGCGCGGTGGTGACTGATGGTGAAAACAGACCACGTCCCAGCGCCCCGGGGGACGGGGAGGAGGGGAAGAGGATGGGTTCCTTTGTCCAGAAGCATTTCTCCATGCCACTGCCTGCCCTGCTGCTGGGTAGTTGGCCCCACACTGGACCCCTGTGGCATGGCTGCGCGTGAGCCTCAGGGACAGTCTTTAGTGTCCGGCTGGAACACTAGCGGAGCCGCGTCCAGAAGGAGCTCAGGCCGGGTAAGATGAGTCCAGGAATCCCTGATGAGGTCCAGAAACACGGGGGCCAGTCCAGGAGAAGGGCCAGCTCCAGGGCTAGACCAGAATCTGCCCAGAGCAGAGCAGAGCTCCCCTGGGCCAGGTGGACGGAGACACAGGAGCTCACGGTGATCTGATAGGCTGAGCAGGGGCAAACGTGGGGGCAGGGCAAGTGAAACGAAAGGTTTACAGTGAGAAAATGTCATCGAAGAATGCAGCCGGGCTCACCAGTGAGACAGATTTGCCTGTGTGGGATGTCAGCGAGTGTTAGTGAGTGCTGAGTTCACCAAAGGCTCTGGTGAGGGCACCCACAGTCGGGGGTGCAGAGAGCGAAATCCCCACCTTCTGTGACGGAGTCGTGAGTGTCTAACGTCGCTAAATAAGGACACAGTCATTATTTCAAAATCTAGAAGAAATCCTTTATTTTTTTATAAGGGTTTTATTTATTTATTTGACAGAGAGAGAAGGAACCCAAGCAGGGGGAGTGGCAGAGGGAGAGGCAGACTCCCCGCTGAGCAGGGAGCCTGATGTGGGACTCGATCCCAGGACCCTGGGGTCATGACCTGAGCCGAAGGCAGCCTCTTCACCGACTGAGCCAGGCAGGCACCCCTAAAGTAAATTCTTTAAAAACTGTCAGGAAGAGTTGCGTTGGCTGTGGTTGGGGGCTGGACTCGGGGAGGGCGGACTGGGCCGTCTAGCACTGCTCTGCTCCCTACCTGCGCTCGTCTGGTAAAAATGGAAGCTAATCTGTGTATAAAGAACATCCAGGAGGGGCGCCTGGGGGGCTCAGTCATTAAGCCTCTGCCTTCGGCTTAGGTCATGATCCCAGGGTCCTGGGATCAAGCCCCCCATCTGGTTCCCTGCTCGGCAGGGGGTCTGCTTCTCCCTCTCCCGCTCCCCCTGCTTGTGTTCCGTCTCTTTCTCTGTCAAATAAATAAATAAAAACCTTTAAAGAAAAATAAACATCCAGGAGTAGAGAAGCCACGAGGCACACAGTGGGGAGACAGTCCCAGCCTTTCACACCCAGACCCAGATGAGCTGAACCTCTGCCTCCCGGTGAGAGCATCTGAGCCGCGTCGCTCCGCCAGCGTGGGTGTTTCCACAGCTGTCGTGGAGAGAAGCAGGTGACAAGCCAGAGGCCCACGAGTCCCCTGTCCCCCCGCAGAATGGAGAGGGTGAACCTTAAAAGTTTCTGGAGACGGTGAAGCAATGAGGTGACCCACGATTTGGACCAGCCCCAGCGTGGGGTTGCAGCTCCGCCGCCAGCAGGCCTCCGGCAAATCCCTCCTTGTCGGGACCTCCGCCTCCTTGTATGAAAACGGGGGTTCCAGCAACTGCCTGTCAAGGTGGCGCCTGCGGTAGCCCCGTCTCCGTTGCCACAGAGCACGTCGTACGGCCCAGGCGCCACTCTTGCTGCGTTTGTTACGAATAAGCCAGGCCCACGAGTGAGGCAGACCACGTGTGCAGAGCCCCGCGTGCGGATTATGAACTGACCTTGTGTGCGCCATCTGACCGCGTATTAGGCCATGAGAGAATCCTTAAGACTTTCCAAAAAGTAGAAACAGTACAGACAGCGTGCATAGTGGGACGAGAGGTGAACAACGGTGTCAGGAAACAAAATGGGCCTCCAGCTAGATGTTTTTTTTAGCAGTCACCTTCAGTCTTCCGTCAGAGGAAAAAATGCAAAGCAAAGTTACAGTTTCTGAAAGTACAGATAATAAAAATAATACACATCAGACGCACAGAAAGCAGTTACAGCCACGTTGGTGGCCTTAAGTCCCCGTGTCACCCCAACAGAGAAGCAGGGAAGAGGAAGCCACTGGCTAGGACAACAGCAAAACAAAGGAGCTGCAGGCAGGCAGAGCAAAGCTGTTCGGAAAGATCCAAGAAGGACTTCTCTGAGTTGGCAAACAAAACACAAAAATTCAACAGTAAATAAAAAGCTCTTTCTTGGGGGGGAACAGCTCACCTGATGAGGGTGGGCGCGATCACGAATGGACGCGGAGGGAGAGCTACGGGAAGGAGAGCGTGCTGGCTCGCGGGATCGTTTGCACATCTCTGAAAGCGCGGTGTTCACTTCAGTATAGCACCTGTATTTCCAGGAAAAGAACTTATCAGTGGACCCCAGAAGAAGCAGAAGGCTCAAACTCACCAGTTTCCCCAGAACGAACAGGGAGGGGCGTTCAGAAAAACCCGCTGTGCCCAGTCACTCCCGAGGGCGGGAGCTCCAGCAGCGTCCAGCACCTCCAGAGCGGAGAAGGAAGGCCGACGTCGCTGTTCTGTTTGTGGAGCAAGGGGGGCGTTGACGCGCGAACCTCGAATTCACAACTGCGCGAATGCACTCAATGCCACCGGGCCTCATGCCTCACGTGTCCATGAAACGGTCACGTTTGTTTTATATAATCACCACGCACGGAACGGAACAAGATCGCACCGAAGAAGAAACCACATGATATTCATACTCGCGTTTGGAAATAACCCAGCAGAACGTGGAAGGACAGCACTGTGCTGCCAGACGGGCTCCTCCCGGGGTACAGGGTTGGTCCTTGGTCCGCCCCGAGAAGCCGAGCCATTACAGTATCAATATTGATCAGTAGAGGAAGGCCGACCTCACTCTTCTCAGGAAGGAAGAAAACCCACGCTAGGAGCATGTCGTAAGCTGCTGCTTGCCACGTAAGCCCAGAAGCCAGCATCGTACTTATCGGGGAGACGCGGAGAGCGACAGGAGCAGAAGGAGAAGCCACGGTCACTCTCCGCTAACACAGTCAGAGGCTGAAATAAAAGCACAAAGCCTAGGAAAGTAGAAGCAAACCACTACGGCTGTCACGCAATACGCCTGGAAGTCGCGGTGGAGCCAGTGAGGGGCATTAGGAGGAAGGGGGACTCAAGTTGGTACAGAAATCACAAGAACAACCAGCGAAGATGCGCGCACCCCGTTTACGAAAGAACCCTAAGTCTGGGCATAAACCTGACCCGAGACATGAAAGCTCTCGGAGAGGGAAGCGGTAAAGCATATTCCTGAAGAATGCAGACGTCCCCGAACAAAGAAAAACATACGCCGTTTGTTTACAGAAGCCTTTGTCATCGGCAGTATGTCAGCGTTCCCTAAATTAACCTAAGCTTGAATACAATCCCAGTAAAACTACCAGTGGGCTTTGTCCCTCCGTCTTCTCGGGAACCAGGCAGACATGCTCTGTACTTCCTGTGGAGAAGTAAATAGCGATCGGCAGGGAGACTGAACAGAGGGAAGGATGGCAAGGAATTAACCCTGCCGGATCCCGGAAGTCAGGGCAAAGCCTCAGTGATGAGGAGCGTCGTGGGGCTGGGTCACGCGCAGACAGGCTGACAAACGGGGAACAGAGACAGACCTGGGAGTCCAAGGGCGTTGTGCAGGGTCGAGCCAGCAGCTCAGATCTGCTCAGTAAGGATGGCGGGCTCCTGAATTTCCAGTGTTGGGGTAGCTAGCTGTCTAACTGTGCTTCCCAAACACCAGAATTGACATTAATTTTTATTTTTTTCAAAGATTGCATTTATTTGACAGAGCACACAAGCGGGGGAGCAACAGAGGGAGCGGGAGAAGCAGGTTCCCTGGGAGCCTGAGGTGGAGCTCGATCCCAGGACCTGAGATCAGGACCTGAGCCAAAGGCAGATGCCTAACCGACTGAGCCACCCAGGCGCCCCAGAATTGACTTTAAAAAGATAATTTAAATATTAAGAATGAAACTGTGAAAATTCTAAAAGAAAACCCAGGTAAATTCTATTTAACCCTAGAGTGATGAAACCCTTTTTAACCATAACTTAAAAGTCTACATCTCTTTGAAAATTAATAGATTTGGTTGCAGAGCAATAAAACATTTGCATGGGGTGGGGGGACATGAGCAAAGTCTTGAAACAAAGAATTGGGGGCATTTACACCTCCACTCCCAGGTGGCAGACCAGCCGTCATCTCACGTAAAGAGCTCCAAGAAATCAGAAACGACACCGCCGGTCCGGCAGAGCAGAGGTCAGAAGATGGGCCTGAACTAGCAAGTGCCAGAAAGAGAAATACGGATGACGCTCGTTTACACACAGGGGAGATGCTCGGTGCCCTCTGTGATGGGGGACGTGCACAGTCGGGCGGCCCTGAGTCTGGGTTTTCACTTCTCAGATGGACGAACGCTCAGGTGTCTCACGGCCGGCTGTGCTGCTAGGACACAAGGTGTCAGGGCTGCGGATGGACTTGTCCTGTGATGGGGCCGCGTTGCTTACAGAAGTTACGGCTTTGCCCGCTGGGTCTCAGCAAGCCAGGCTGTCCTCTTGACGGACGGCTGCACGTCCGCGGTGAAGAGAGGACGCTGTCCGTGTGAAGCCTGCTTTACACGAGGGAGTGTCCTCTCATCTGAGAAAAGGAGGGCTCAGCCTCTGTTCGTATTTATGTTCGCGTGAGGAAAGGTCGGGAGAATCAGTGAGAAACTGAGAGCACTCGCGGTGGCGGTGGAGGGAGACTTTCCTCGCATGCTGTGCACATTTCCATTTTGTATCCAGACGCCAGTCTTCCACGTTCGGCGTCATCGTCCGACTCTGCAGCCCCTGCAGGGACAGAGGAGGGAAGCTGCCTTCTCCAGCCATGCCTTTCTGTAACATTTTGACTTTTTGAACTTTTAAATATATTTACAGAGTTAGAACTTATGAAAAAGTAGACTGAAGGCATAAAAGCATCCATACGCGCCAGTGATTTTCCCATTGATCCTGGTTATTTACAACATTCATGGTGTGTTTTCATTCCAGAGTTTACTTTGGCACGAGAGCGCCCGATGCGAGAATCTTTTTTAAGTTCATTTATTGTTCTAAGGCATCTCTGCACCCAACGTGGGGTTTGAACTCACGACCCCAAGATCAAGAGTCCCGGGCTTTGACTGCACCGGCTAGTCACCCTGTATATTTAAGTGTCTTCCACACCTGGCCTTGGGAAGCCCGTCACACCAGGGTCCGAGGCGTATGGAGGGGCGTGAACGTGCTGTGCAATTTGTGAGGGGCTGTGAGCTCGTGACCAGTGAGCAGAAATCCTGCCCCGGTCCCATTTTCCCAGGCACCGCTGGTCATAGGACCTCGCACCATTTCTAAAACTGTGTGTGTGCGCATCCCGACACCGTCCTGCCGTCTCCACGGGCACCAGTCGTGCTGGGAGTGGCCACCCCACGGCCCACTCTGGGTCTTCCTTCTCTGTCATCGAGATCTGAACTCTGGGACCCACGCGGACCGAAAGCAGGGCTCTCCCACTGCGTTAGTTTCTGCAAGTTCACGGCAGGTCACGAGCAGCCGTGCCCACCGGTGCTCAGGACCGTCCCGCCGACATCCCGGCTGCCCCCGTAACAGACCTTCATCTGCAGGGAAGAGCAGGAAGCGTGCCCTGCCAGGCCACCCCCTTGCCTCACCCCTGCCAGGCCACCCCCTTGCCCGCCTCGGGGACTCAGCCTCGCGGACGCTGCCCCTCCTGCTCTCTGTCCATCACCCCGTCTTCAGCCGGCATCACAGGGAACCGAGTGCTCCCTCGTCTGCTCGCTCTGCTTCTCTTCTCACCTCCCCGTCCCTTGTTTTAGAAGCGCGGCTCCCTGAAATCCGGGAGAGAGCAGAGCCGCAGTGAGAACTGAAAGCCGTCGGAGGTGGTTGTGTGTGCTGGGACAGGGCCTGTTCAGGAAAAACCACTTGGTGTTGATGGCCTTGCCTCCCCTCCAGCCGCTGGGTCTGGGGGACACACCAGCTTCAGGGGCTCCTTGGCTGCCACGGCCCCCGAGGCTCCGCGGGAGGCTTTCCACCCAGTCCGTGGGAAGTGTGTGTCTGTGCACGGCACTTCTGTGTCTTCGTAGTCAAAAGGCCTCGTGTCCCTCCTTCTGATGAGGCAGTTGGCCTCATCCCGTGTCCCTGCCTGCAGGGGATGGAGGGCGCAGGAGGGACAGCTGAGCTGGAGAAAGTCCGAGCAAGTTCTCAGCTGGTTGGTAGCGAGTCCAGCTGAGGCCTGGGAGGGCAGGAGGTCCGCCACGAGGTGGCTCTTGGGGGTCCCTCCTGGTGCGACCCCCTCATCAGCGCAGGCTCCACACCGAAGGCACTTGGACACACATGCCCTGGTTCAGAACAAGTGGGGCGTGAATTAGTGGCCCCGTGTTCCCCTCTGGTGAGGCTCACTGTAAACATGTCGGCCTTGATCCGACTTGTCCAACCTCTGGTTGAAAACCAAAGAGGAGCCTTTGCTCTGAGAATCGGCAGCCGCCACTGTTCCCAAGGGCTTCCGCACTGCCCTCTCCCGGTCCCCTCGGACGGCGAAGCTGCAGAGTGGGCAGCGTGTTGATGCCTCTTACATCGTCCGTCACCACCTTCGTTCAGGGCAGGGCGTCCCTGTGGGATCACTTGGAAACTCACTTAATCGGCTTCCTGGCGCTTCGGGAATCAGCCCACTGGCCTGAGCCCCTGGTGCCCATGCTTCCTGACCAGCCCCCGCCCCCACCCTGCTCAGCTCCCACTCGCACGGCCAGTGGGAGGCTGCCCTGCCTGTGTCCTGGTGCGAGGAGGAAACCCCGAATGATGAGAGCCCCCGAGAAGCAGGTGGTGTGGGGGAGCTGTCCTCTGTGGTGCAGGGCACCCTCCTCCCCGTCTGCGGCGTCAGGCTCCCCCGCCACGTGAGCGTGACTTCTGATCTGAAGGTCAGCGTGGCTCACACTCTGCTCCTGGGCGTGTGTACGCACGAGCTTCCTCCTGACAGCCCCACGTGGGACTCAGAGGCGCCTCAGACGCACTGGCCCCACGTAGAACCCTCCTTCTCTGAGGGCCTGCACCCGGCACCCCAGCTCTTTAGTGATCTTGCCAAGCAGTTGGGTCATGCACCCCTCCCGCCCAGATCCCGCGAGAACCGTCTCCATCTCCAGGGGTCATCCCCACGCCCTCTGCGCTGGCTGCACCTGCCGCCCCCTTTCAGTCTGGCTCACCGTCCACTGCAGTCCTGCAGACCCACAGCCATGACCCTCCCCAGTGCCAGCCCCTGCCGGCCACCTCGGGGCCTCCACACAGCATCCGAAGCCCTGTGCCCTCTGCCTCCACCTCCCACAGGACAGGCTCGCCCTCCCCTCCGTCCCGGCTCTGCAGAAGATCCCGCTGTCCTTCAGCACAGGTGCTGAGCCGCCATGTCCCCTGGCTCTCCTTGCCGTGCCATCACGCGCACACAGCTGTCTCCTCCAGGACTGTGAGCAGGGTGTGTGTGGGTCGTGTCTCTGTGTCCAGAACCAAGCCAGTGCCTGGCACCAGTGGGTCCTTGAATGAGAGCTCAGCTCACGAACCCACTGTTGTGCAGCTGTGTGCCGGTGCGTGCACGTGTGTGCCGGTGCGGGCCGGTGTGTGCACAAACGTGCAGGTGTGCAGGTGTGTGCTGGTACATGCTGGTGGGTGCAGGTGTGTGCCGGTGTGGGCCGGAGTGTGCTGGTGCAGCGTGGCCTGGAGATTTGGGAAGAGCTGTACACCTGACTCTTCACTTACACTTCCCACCTCAGGGCTCTGCCTTTGGGGTCAGGAGTCGGGCCTCTGCTCCAGGAAGCACCTGCTGTAGCGTGCGGCACAGGCAGGTTCACACGACTCCCACAGATTATCCTTCCCCAGTGTTTTCTAAGTCCAGGCAAAATTCTAAGGAAAGCTTCGGCAGGGGATAGGGTCTGCAGAAACCAGGGAGGGTTTCGAGTGTTGGGTGCCTCCCCCTCGGAGGGCAGGAGGAGGGGAGCGTGGGAAGGGAGGGTGTGGGCCCCGGCCGCAGAGGTGAAGGGGCCCCTCCCGGCAGGTCCCCGGAGGTGTCCGGGGAACGTCTAGGAGCCGCCGCACTCCTGAGTGCGTGTGAGGTGCCGGCCCCTCTCCCGCAGCCGAGGAGGGTGCGTCTGCAGGCAGCCGCTCTAGCTCATCTCCCCAGTGAACGCTGGGCTTGAGCAAATCATGAAGGCACAGCACATCCCCTGCTCGTCCATGATTCACATATCCCAGGAAGCAAGGAGCCCCCTGGGTACTCACTCACGGTTTCTCCCTGTCTCTTTCTCCCCCCAGTCGTGCCAAGCTGACCTGGTGAAGGACAACGGTCACAAGTACTTCCTGTCGGTGTTGGCCGACCCTTACATGCCGGTAAGACGACCCTCACTTCTCCCTCAACAGTGTCCAGAGCTGTGCTGTTTGTTTCTGCGTGTGTCTCGCACTGGGGTTCTGTGGCGAGGGTCTCCCTGCGGGCAGAGGGCCATGTCGGGGTGTGGGCGGCGGTCGGCCTTTGCCTAAGAGCAGCTGGTTTCAGAGCAGTTTCCTTTCTGCCTCTGAGCAGGCTGCTTTGGCTGTTCACGTTCGTCTGTTTCCCTGGCACGTCTGTGCAGCGGAGGAGAATCCCTTCCCGCTCACATCCTGTCGACGGAATGAGATTAATGAGCGCTTTCACATCTCTCTGACAGCTCACAGGCCTAGGGAAGGTTCTGGAGCATGACAAGGTGCCAGTGTGCCTTATGAATCAGGAGGGGAGGGGGGTGCAGGAAAGAAGAGAGTGAATGTTTAAGTTTCGAACCACGTTATGTTATTAAAGCGCTTCAGCAGCAGTAATCGCAAACGGCATCCACAGCAAGCGCTGCAGGTGCGTCACAGCGGACGCCGGGCTCCCTCCCTGCAGCGCCGAGCGTGGCAGAGAGAACAAAACACGTCCTGAGCCCATCCTTGATATAACTCGGTTTTGCCAGCGTATTTAAAGCGTACAAGTTCATTTTCACAGCCTTGGCGTTCTAAGCTGTGCTGGTTACCGAAGAAAAACCGGAAGATGTTAAAGACGGGGTTGTTGCGTAACAGGCCAACGGCACCGCGCGTTTGAGCTGAAGCCTGGCCGCGGAACTCCATCCTGGGTGCGGAAGCTCGCCCTCCACGAGGCTGGGAGGCGGTCGCTTCCCGCGGTCCGGACAGGCACAGGCAGCAGACGGCAGAGCACCGTGTGCCGCTGGTCGTGGCTCGGCGGCGGCCGGGCCGGCACAGGAGGCCCCACGTCGGCCGCAGACACACTGGCCTTAGAGCCCGTAGTGAAGTTCGGAAGAGAAGATTGCCAGATGCCAAAAACTGAAGCCAGAAGTCTGAGGAGAGCCACAGTGGGAAGGAGCGCTGACCCCGGGGTCCCCGGCCCAGCAGACCCGGCTCTGCGCCCAGGGTGGGGCCTGAGTGGCCACAGCACAAGAATGGAGCCGTGGAAAGCCAGAAGCCTGCGAGGCGTGCCCCGCAGGAGGGGCTCAGAAATGCGGTTCCCAGGGGTCCACATCTAGGCAGAGACACCAGCCCGGATCCCCAGGGGCCTGGAAGCAAAGGCAGAACGCCCCGCCCGGCGCGTGCAGCGCCTAGAGCCTGAGAGCCTCGGCCGCAGGCGGTCGAACCAGCGGGGAGGAGAGTCAGCAAATAGGAAATCAGCCCCCGAGAACCGAAAGTAATAGGGTTCTCTGAGAACGACTGTAAAACCCCTGGGAGTAAGTGTGTGTAAGCCGATTGAATGAAAGAATTCAGTTACATCCAAAATGCACCATCGCGTAGTTCCTCAGAACTACTTTTGTCCCTTTTAGAAGAAAACAATCTATTCTTTTCTTTTACTCATCCTCAAAAATGACCAACTAGAGGGGCGCCTAGGGGGCTCAGTCATTAAGCCTCTGCCTTCGGCTCAGGTCGTGATCCCAGGATCCTGGGATGGAGTCCGGCATCGGGCTCTCTGCTCAGCGGGGAGTCTGCTTCCTCCTCTCCCACTGCCCCTGCTCGTGTGCCTTCTCTTGCTGTGTCTCTCTGTCAAATGAATAAATAAAACCTTAAAAAATAATGACCAAGTAGATTCTCTTGGTAAATAGGCAGATCTGGGCGCCTGCAGTGGAAGCCGTCGTCTCTGCCGTTCAAAGCTCCGCAGTGAAGCAAACCACAGGCGGCCCGTGGGTGCGGGAACGCGTAGAGAAGCCATCTAGCACGCGGGAAGGGGCTCCGAGGCCTACGAGGCGGGGGTCCCACTGCTTCCAGCCCCAGGCTGGATCGTGCCATTGGGACAGTGGGGAGCAGCAGGCCATGGCGCGCCCGCGGCCGACGATCCCAGTACGAAGAAAGGAGCACGTTTTCAGTTGTAACAAGCGCAGTGAACCTTATAAAGAGTGAACACGAGCACGTCCGCACGAAGACGCATCCTGACGGAGTCAAACATCCAAGCAAAGGGAGAATCTTAGAAGTAACCAGAACGAGAGGGCCGGGCCTTTGCACAGGAGCGGGCCGATTCAGCGGGCGGTGGACGCTGGCGCCAGAGGAAATGGACCGTCTCCCTGGGACCCTCCGCCCCCTCACGTAGTGTTCAGGACACGTGGTCAGGGGCGCAGAGCCCGCCGCATGCAGACCCCCAGCGCAGACCCGTGTGAGGACCGTGCCGGAACTGGCGAACGTTTGGCACGCCCGAGTACGCACTGGCCGCGGACACGGACGGCGGTCCTCACGGACCTGAGGGGCTCAGGTAGAGGGAGAAGGCTGGGATTGGCCCTGTAGTGGCCTCGACGCATCCGAGGGCGAGAGCAAGAAGGATCCATGTCGGGCTTCGCTCGGGGTGCGCACGAGAAACGTGAGGCCCCACAGAACCACTGGGGTAGGCTGACCGGTTCCCCCTTCAGGAGGGCCACAGGCCCACAGAGGGAGGGGCAGCGTGAAGACCGGCCCCACGACGGGAGGCGGGGAGAGAGAGCTGGGAACTGAGTTAGGAGGGGGATCCACGCCTTCCCCACCCGCGTGCATGGCGAGCGCAGCGTGCGTGGCGAGGGAAGTGTGCGGCACGGCTTGGGTGAGGGGGCACAGGGGGGCGGTCGGACGCTTCCCAACAGCAGGACGGCCCTCTGCCCATGCGGGGCCACGGCGGACGCGCCCTGTCCTGCAGCATTCGCACTTTGGGGGACAACCTGCGCTCAGAGGCTCCAAGCCCAAAGCCGCCAGCCCCTCTTCTGTGGGCTCCTCTCATCTGTAGACCCCGGTCCGCAGACCGACTCACACGAGTGGCCCCGGGCTTACCACAGACCTCGGGAAGGAGAGCTCCGTCGTGCTCGGGGAAGGATGGGTTTCCAGCGCGGGCGAGAGCGAAGCCAGCCTGCCTTCTGTCTTCTAGGCCGAACACCGGACCATGACGGCGTTCATCCTTGCCGTGATCGTCAACAGCTACAACACAGGGCAGGTGAGTGCTGCAGCCACCCGCCCCTCCAGGGCCTCCCGGCCCCGCCACCCTGTTCCCCCGTCTGTGGAACAGTCTCCCTCAGGAGGGGGTGCCGGCGGGGGGGCCTGCGTGTAGCCGCGGCTCGCAGGTGGGCTGCAGTGGGCGGCGTCCGGAAGGAGGAAAACCAATCTAAGCTGCCCCGTGGGCGTTTCCCCGAGCAGCGGGGCTGCAACCCCCGCTGGCGCCCCCCACTACCCTGGATCAGGGTGACCGCTGGCTGCTGTCTGCCTTCCCGCAGGAAGCCTGCCTCCAGGGAAACTTGATCGCCATCTGCCTGGAGCAGCTCAACGACCCCCACCCGCTGCTGCGCCAGTGGGTGGCCATCTGCCTGGGCCGCATCTGGCAGAACTTCGACTCGGCCCGGTGGTGTGGCGTGAGGGACAGCGCGCACGAGAAGCTCTGCAGCCTCCTCTCGGACCCCATCCCTGAGGTGAGCCTGCCACCGGCGTGTCCGGGTCAGCTGAGGCCCCTCAGGGGGCGACCTGGGGGTGCCGAGAGACTATGCCGCCACACGGCCAGGCCCCCGGGTCCCTCACTCCCCGGCGGCTCTCTCGGTGACCGTTGGTGCCCTGCTGCCTCCCCGCACCCTGCTGCCCCATCAGGACAAGTGACCCCGCATGGGGGCGCGACCCCACCGCCCAGTGCGGCCTAACCGCTGTCCGGCCCGTCTTGCAGGTGCGCTGTGCGGCCGTCTTCGCCCTTGGCACGTTCGTGGGCAACTCAGCAGAGAGGACTGACCACTCGACCACCATCGACCACAACGTGGCCATGATGCTGGCCCAGCTGATCAACGACGGAAGCCCCGTGGTCCGCAAGGTGCGTGGCCCCCAGGTCACAGGCGGCAGCAGAGTGCCTCGCGGCCGGTCTCCCGTGGCGCCCGGGGGTCTGAGCTGGCGACCCTGGCCGCCGCCGCGAGCCCTCGTCTCCCACTGGCGCGCACCCTTGACAGAGCAGACCTTTAAATGTGTGTTTAATTCTCTACAAAATGCGTTTCTTCACCAGATACTCGTGTGTTTGCTTCATTTAAAGGCATTTAACAGGGCTGCGTCTCCGGCAGCTTGTAGACTAGGCTCCTTCCCGCCCGGGAGCAGCACACACACCCCCGGAGACTCAAAAGAGCGGTAGACGCGCACAGCCCGCCGGCAAGGTTTGTGTGGCGTCCTCCCCTCCCCGCCCCCGTGTTCGTCCGCGGCTGAGCGGAGCGCTCTTAAAGTCGAGAACTCGTCCTCGTCTGTGCGGATGTGGAAATACCACGGATTCCCTCCCAAGACTTCACACTCTGTCCAAAAGTGGCCTCAGCTAGGCGCCCCCCACCCCGGGCAGCAGCACCACCGAGACCCGCGCGGTTCGCTGGTGACCTTGGAAGGCCGCCCGTGCCGCCGAGGCGGTTCTCCCGTGGGTGGCTCGTGTTCACACGGCGCTGCGCACTGGCCTGCCCGAGACGCCGCATGGGGCTGAGGGAGGCTGCGTGTGGCCTGGGGCCGTTGGTCCCTCTGGACCCCCCTGGACCCCCCTGGGTCTCCTGGGAGGGATGGAGTCTGGGCAGGTTCCTGTCAGCCAGACTCGACACCTGGGAGGACTCAGTCTCTCCCTCGTGTTCCCTTCAGGGGGCGATGAGGCCGTTGCTCATGTGCCCGACGGCCCAGCACCCCAGCAGGACTGCGATGCAAGACCCCGGTGTCGAGCCTGTTTCACTGGCCCGAGCTTTCCAGCAGGCCCGCCGGCAGAGGGCCTCTACTCAGAGCCACTGGTCGGACCAGCTCATAGCGGTTTCTTTAATTGTCCATTAAAATCCCTTTTAAAGAAGGAAAGTTTTTTTCCTTCTTTCCAGAAAATACTAAAAACAACAAAAAACGTTAATAAAAGTGGCAAGACGGTCCCTCTCAGTTTCCAGTGTTGGGACAGTGGCCGGCGAAGTCACAGGGATATCTAAGTGCCTTCGTGCAACCCCTGGCATCCCAGTCCTGGCTGGACACCACCCGCTGTCCCAGGTGTAGCCAGGCCTCTCCTGAGGGCACATCGCTGTCCGCCTTGCCTGTTGGCTGCACGTCTGAGCCCGTCCCCCCGACGCACCCCCTCTGGAGGCAGAGGATGGCTCTGGTTCCCACATGCTCCTCCGTCCCGGGCTCAGCACGCTCTTAGCATCCAGGCCCTGGAGCGCAGAGTAGAAGACGAGCCTGCCTTCAAGGGGCAGACGCGGAAACCAGCGGTGGTGGTAGAGCGCCCGCAAACTTGCAGGCCCTCGGCGGTGGGCGCAGAGCTCTCGGGAACAGGTCAGAGTGGCACCTACCCTGCTTCGCCGGGGACGCGGGGTCAGGAAGGCTTCCACAGGGGGGAGCTCGTCCCCGAGCGGCCAGGAGCCGGGGAGGTGAGGGACAGGGAGAGCGGGTAGGGCAGGCAGAGTTTGTGCAAAGGTCCAGAGGTGTGAGGGCCCACGGTGGACCCGGCTGCCTGCCGTTCGAGCGGCTGAGGCAGCGAGCGGCCGGAGGGGCAGTGCAGGGATGAGGGGGAGGGCAGTGGCTCCTCATCGCCGGCCCCTGTGCGCAGGGGGCCCGCCTGCCAAAGTACTTCATTCTTCCAGCAAACGCTTGAGTGCCGCGCTCCCCGTCCTTGGGGAGGCTTTGGGACCCTGCCCTGCTTTCAGCAAGTTTGTGCTCTAACGGGGGACAGACAGCCCCCAGCAGGCCTATTACATGAGCCACCGAAGCCATGTTTGCTATGGGGACGTGGGGGCTTTGGGGACGGAGGGCAGCGCTTGGGCCGTCTGAGCGCGGTGGGCAGGCGAGGCTTGGGGAAGTGGCGCCCACTCGGAGAGCGGCCCTTCCCTGGCTGCAGAGCCCCAACACCGCTGGCAGCTGGGTTTTGTCCTTGTCCACAGCCACGTGGCGGGACTGGCATGGCGCGTGGCCTCTGAGAGAGCTCGGGCCCAGCCTGCTGGCCCGGGAGACCGTGCTGCGGGGCCCCGGTCAGGGTCGTGGGCTGCGACCTGCAGCTCGGGCCCTGGTCACGTGGGCAGCCAGCCGCTGCGGTGTCCGGTTTGTGGTGCGAGAGAAGTAGGGATGGGGGGGCTTCCGTCAAGTCACGTACGCTCGGTGTGGACGCGACGACCTGTTTGTCAGAGCGCCTGTTGCCACCCCGCTGAGGCGCTGCGGTTGCCTCCGGGCCGTGCTGGGTGAAATCGGCGTCAGCACGGCCACCCCGGTCTCCCAGATGCCCCCGGGCGGGAACCTGCCTGTGAGGGACAAAGTGCCGCCTGCCCGGTGCACCGGCGCCTCCAGCTCCTCAGAAGGGCCGGGCGGGGGCTGCAGGTCTGTCCCCGGTCCAGCCCCACGTCCGCGTCCACCTCCTTCACCAGCACGTCTGAGCCCGAGCGAGACTGGCGAGACGCGCCAGCGCCCCAGGACCCAGGTCCCTGGTGGAGACGAGGTGGGAAGCGGCCCCGGCCAGAGCACCCACAGCTGGCGAAGAGCTCGGAGGGCGCACATGTGGGAGCAGACGTGCTGCCCCGACGCGGCTCCGTCTCGCCGTGGTTACTCGGTGACCGCAGGCCACCGGGGGTCAGCCAGTCCTGTGCTGCTGGAAACGTGCAGCGGGGACGGCCCCCGGGGGAGGAAGCAAGGGGGCGGCGGCCAGCACGCAGAGGCTGCAGGGAGGACCCTGGAGGATGCGTGTGGTCCGACCAGGCGACCACATGAGCATTCACTCCCCTCGGGGCAGTGCAGGTGCCCAGGAAGGCGGCCCCTGAGTCCTGTGACGCTCAGTAAAGCGGACCCCGTGCTGGAGATGCGAACGTATTTGGAGGGAGAGGTTCTGTCCATTTGGTGCGCACTCATCAGGCACCTGCGTGCTGGGCCCTGGGTCGCCAGCCAAGATGACCCAGCTGGAAATTGAACCTGGGTCCTTCCCAAGAGCTTGCACTTGGAGGTGGGGCAGGCTGGAGACCGAACAAACCCATGTGTGACGTGGCAGGCCGCGACCACCCTCTAAAGGAGGCGATCTGGATGAAGGCAGAGGGTGTCTGCAGGGGGCCCTGCATGAACTTGGGCACTCAGGGAGGTGTCCGAGCGAAGGCCTGAAGGAAACACGGGGTGCGCTGGGGAGGCCTTTCCAGGCCGAGGGGACAGCAGGAGTGGGGTGGTGGCCCCTTCAAGAGTCCCTGCAAGATTGAGGACGGTGGGCACGAGGGGCCGGGACAGCCGGGACCCAGGTGGGCGAGGCCTTGTTTTGTTCTGCGCGTGAGCAGAAGGCAGGATGTTAGGAAGAAAGTGGGACTGACCCTGCATAAGAGGCTGAGAGGTGCTACTGGCCAGAGGGGCTGGGCCACGCATCTTGGGGTGCCGGGGGGGGCTGGGCCACGCTTCTCGGGGTGCCGGGGGCTGGGCCCCATGTCTTGGGGGGCTGGACCATGTGTCTCAGGGGTGTCGGGCCACGTGTCTCGGAGGTGCCGAGTACCCATGTTGAACCTCTTCCAGAAGAGGCCTCTAGAAGCCTGTGCGTCCTTGCCAGAACTAACCCCGCATCTGCGTTTTGTGGTCAGACATGTACCAAGAGCCCGTCGCCAGCTGTGGCCATCTGTAGTGGCCGCCACGCCAGCAGGACATGCTTGGCCCAAAGCCACGGCGTGGGCAGTGCGTTCAGTGTTTGACCTTTGATGACGTTCCCTGCACCAGCGTGTCCAGGACCCGGGTGCGAGTTACTGGTCCAGGGCCCAGCACGGCTTTTCCTTGCCTTGTGTCAGGGTGACGGGGAGCGCCGGTGCTCTTGGAAGACAGTACAGGCTGCTGGTTTGCTGGGAGCGACCAGCTGGCAGCCCAGCAGGCACGTGCTCCGGGCTGCAGGTGTGAGGCTGCAGGTGTGAGGCTGCAGGTGCCGCGAGCGCGTGCCACACGGGGGACGCGCAGTCAGACTCTGGACGGATTGAGCTTGAAGACACGGGGGACGCGGGGGGTGGGTTTGGGAGCCGTGTGGTGCATGGACGCGAAAGGAGGAGGTGAGGTGCTCGTGCGGGGTTAAGGTGAGAGAGACCCATGCGGGGGGGCGGGGGGGCAGCCGCCAAGAGGGTCCCAGGCCCCATGCAGAGCCGGGCACCTGCACAGAACTGCCCCCGGCGTGGGGCTGCAGGGGTTCGCGTGCAAACCAGGGGCCCCAGGCGGTCATACAACAGGCCCGCTGCGTTCCTCTTCTCAGGCAGTCAGGCCTGAGGGTCATGTAGAACTTTCTTGCCTTTTAGGGACTGGAAACTAATTTATCTTTCCAAGTTTTACGTTTAACGAAAGGAGCGTGCCCTGGCTTGTCGGCTGTGTTCTGCTTTAATGCACCCGGAGTTCAGATGGCTCACCCGCGGCAGAGTTCAATCAACACGTACCCCGGCCCGGGTCTCAGATCGATCCGCCCCTCCCCCCGGAGGGTGTCATTCACACCTCTGTCCCCCGGAGGGTCCCATTCACACCCGTGCCACTCTGGGCCTGTCCGGAGGCTCCTGCTCCATCTGGACCCCCCGCGTGCCTCCCTGGAAGGGCCCGTCCCTGCTGCCACACTGAGTGCAGAGCTCGTCCTAACTTTCTTTTTCTACAGTGACCCGAGCACTCGGCGTGAACTTTCGGCCTCATTGCTTTTCCGCAATCCTCTCCAGCCGCCGTAAGTGTTATTGTCCTTGTCCCTCTCGGCAGGAGCTGGTGGTGGCCCTGAGTCATCTTGTCGTTCAGTACGAAAGCAATTTCTGCACGGTGGCCTTGCAGTTCATGGAGGAGGAGAAGAACTACCCCCTGCCTTCTCCGGCGACCGCAGGTACAGTGCCGCGGCGCGGGGAGCCAGCCGGGCCCCGGGTGAGGACCACAGCTGCCCTCCCGTGCACCCGGGCCTGAGCTCACTGCCCACTCCGAGTGGCCCCTGCGACTCCCGTCCTGCCGGGCACTTAGCAGAACGGAAGGGGCTGAAGGGGGGCCGCACGGACCCTCTGACTCTCCTTCCTTTTCATCGTTTTTGGAAATCACATCCCCGGAGATGTTGTAGGAGAGCGGAACGCGTGCCGCGGGCGCTCTCAGAAACGCACGTCAGCCCTTCCCCCGATGAGCTGTTGTCGGTTTCCTGTTCATGAGTCACGTTAGCCGGCAGCTTTTCTCTTGTTTGTCCTTTTTGTGCGATTTCTATTTCTTCGGGTTGGACTGCCCCCTCCCCCGGAAGGCAGCCTTCTCTGCGGGAAGGAGGGCTCGTGATCAATAACAAAAGCCTCACTGCTTTTAGAACATCAGGGAGGGGAAATGAAAATGAACTTGCTCAGCGGAAACAGCTGGCGTGCCAGAGGGCGCCGGGCGGCAGAGGGGAGGGCCCGGGCACTGACCCCGCCGCGGCTGCTCTGCTGCCGTCGGTAGGCCAGGGGCCCTCCCCTCTGCCTCCCCTCGGGGCAGCTCCCGTCGCCAGGCCTGCTCTGAAAAGTCTGTGATAACCGAGTCCCCGCACAACAGCCAGTGTGGGCTCTGTCTGCTCGCACACCGCCCTCCCCGCCCGGCGGGCCCGGGTCCGGCTTTGTCCGGCCGGCTGAGTGGTGGGCCAGCTGGCACCGTTCACACTGGCCCCGGGGGAGCTCCCATCACCTGCTGTGGTGGTCTCCCCACTAACAGGGTGTGCTGCCCCCAGAGCCTACCATTAACTCTTTCTTCTCTCTCCCAGAGGGTGGGAGTCTGACCCCAGTGCGGGACAGCCCGTGCACCCCCAGACTCCGCTCCGTGAGTTCCTATGGAAACATTCGAGCCGTCACCACCGCCAGGAGCTTGAACAAATCTTTGCAGAACCTGAGCTTGACAGAGGAATGTGAGACGCTGGGAATTGGGTCCTTGGGTTGGGACAGTCGTGGGTCGGATTCTCCAGAACTTTAGGGACACCCGGGCCCCGCCCCTTTCTCTGCCCTGAGGGCATGTCCCGCTGTCCCACCTGCCGGCCCCAAGGTCTCCCCGTGGCGCAGGCGCCGCTGCCGAGGAGAGGCGGGGGGCGGGGGAGGCACATGTCTGGCCCCGGGCACCTGCGCTGACGGCCCCCACCATCTGTCTGGCCAGCGGGCAGCTCGGTGGCGTTCTCCCCCGGAAACCTCAGCACGAGCAGCAGCGCCAGCAGCACGCTGGGCAGCCCCGAGAGCGAGGAGTACGTCCTGTCCTTCGAGACCATCGACAAGATGCGCCGTGTCAGCTCCTACTCTGCGCTCAACTCCCTCATCGGTGAGTGCCGCGGCCGGACCCCTTCCCCGCCGCGCTGGGCCCCGGGGCTCGTGGGGCGCGCGGGACTCGGGATAGTCCTAGTGGGAAAGCAGGCGTCCGCTGGGGCGCGGGGGCCGCAGGCTGCTGCGAGTGTCCGTCGCTTTCACTTGGATGGGATCTGCGGGCCGTTCTGGGCGTGTGGGGGGAGGCTTCCAGAAGCTTCCGTCTGCTGCAGCCCAGTGGCTGTCTGTGTGATGACTCTGCCCCAGGAGACACCCTGTCTGTCGTGCCCAGGGCAGAGCAGCGGCCGCCACACCTAAGGGCAGAGAAACACTCTACACGTGAAAAGGCAGGGACGCTCACGGGACGTTCTCCGTGTGTGTTTGGTTCCTGACTTAAGGAATCACACATGGAGCCAAATCCCCAGAGCTTGGCCACGGTGTCCGCACTCTCCCTGTCCAGTGACCCCCAAGCACGGTGCCCCTTACGGGGCTCAGACTTCGTGGAAACCTGTCCTGCAGCTCGCGTCCCACGGGGCCGCTCCTTCCCACTGCTCTCTCTGTGCCAAGCGCCATTCGGCTGCTCCCCCAGCCCCCCTCAACTGCCAAGGTTGACTTGCCCGTCCTGTCGGCAGAGGGCCTGAACCGGAGCCCTCCATCTAACCCCACAGGATTGTTCCGGCCATTTCTTCCTAGGTTAGCTTCAGCGCCTTACGTGGTTCTAAGATGCCCATTTCAGCTGAATGTTCTCGTTCCAGGGAGCTGTGCCAAGTGCTGCCCCCCATACTTCTGCTCCTGGTTTGCAACTAAGCCCACAGGACATTGGTTCGTTTCCCAGTGTCTCCCAGTCCCAACTTTTGCTTTGTCCATTACTTCATCAGAGCTCCACGTTTTGTTGCAGTAACTTTGTTTCGTTTACTCCCTTCCCTCTTCTTCGGCTTTCCTTCATCGTGCGTTTTCATTTCTGGAGCTGAGAACACAAATAGCTCACGCACTGGGGCTTTCTTCTACCTTCCGACACGGCATTCACATCTGCGATTTCCGGGTCGGCCCCTCGTCGGTCCTTGTGTGGTTCCGAGTCGTCGGCTTCTTTCCATGGCGAGCCCCGGGCGTTAGTGCTGCCACGCCGCGTGGAGATGGCGGCATTCCTGACTTCCGGCCCTGAGCTGGAGGGTCAGGGCTGCTGTCCCCGCGTGAGCCCCACCGGTCTGCCACCCCCGCTGGAACAGGGCTCAGGACGTCTACTATAATCCCTGCAGGTCGGGTCCATGTGGCGTCCCCTCGGGGCCTGGACGGGCAGTGGGTTTCAGACGTGGCCACTGTGCCCTCCGGGGTGGCAGGAACCGGAAAGGGATCTTTGCTCACCAAACACACCGACCCACGACCGAGAACTTAGCTCGAAAATACCGACTTGAGTTGCCTCTAAACTGAGAAATGATATCACAGATTCATGTGTCTGGTTGTTTGCTCAAATATCTCAGGTGCCCAGAAGGCATAGGGCTGGCCCTTGGCCCGAACGCAGTTGTGCTGACTCACGGGTAAAACGCATTCTGAGCGCCCGGTGCAGGGTGTTTGTTTTGAACTAGAACACGTTCTTTTAACAGAATTAACACTGTGTATGGTGGCTGAGTTCCCAGGCTGGCCCCATAGGAGTCTTGAAACCCAGGTCGGTGCGACTCTGAATTAGTATTCCTGTGTATGTATCTACAACGAGGAAGCATGAAGTCCCGGGGGAAACTCGGGGACACAGAAGTGCGCTGCGCTGTGGCTCTGACCCACCAGCCGGGTGAGCTCGGCCACTGCACCACCCCCTCCCCACCTGCCCCTCCCCCAGAGTCAGGGCGACCCCCGCCCCCCACCTGCTCTCCAGAGCGCAATCGGCAGACAGTCTGCAGGAGGCCAGAGAACGTGGTTTCCAGCCTCGCAAGGGGCCTGTGAACAAGTGAATCTGGCCGTGTTCCAATCAGCCTTCAGTTACGGACTTAAACATAAATTTCCTGAAATAGTCACAAGTCATGAAACATGATTTTCCTTTTTACTTTTTTCCCCAACCCCTTAAAAAAGTATAAAAACCATTCTTCCTTTGCAAGCCATCCGAGAACAAGCACCGTGGCTTGCCGGTGCGCAGGACACGCCCTTCCTGTCCTCAGGGTCCGGCAACGTCCCCTGCGGCTCCTTCTTGGGACAGGGAGGCCCGTCCGGTCAGCTAGCAGCGCTCCAGGTGCGGCCGGCGTGCGGGCTTCTGGGCCGCACCGCCATGGGAGAAGTCAGCGCAGAAACGCCTCTGACTTTGAAGCCAGTCACCGCCCTGGGCGTCTCCGCTCCGCCCCACCTCCGCTGCGGGGGCACGGTGGACCCAGGTGCTCGGCCCAGCGCTAGGCGTTGTCCATGACTCCCCTCTGTCCCTCGGCCCTGCATCCTGGCCTCGCCCCCCCAGACCAGCATCCCCCTGCGCTGGCTCCCACGGGCTTCTCATGACCAGCCTCCCTGTCGCCTTCATCGGGGCCTCGTCCTGACTGTGTCCTGCCACATGACAGGTGTCCCCATGCCTTGTAGCCCTGCTGTCCAGTACCGCCTGTGTCCGTGGCCGTGAGCCCACTCCGCGGCCCCCTGCCCCCACACACGCTGGCTGCCAAGAGAAGAACTCGCAGACACACGGTGCCTGTCACGTGTCAGATGGAACCAACGCGAGAAAATGTCAAGTCACACGTCATCAGGAACCTCTGGCAGCTTTCGTCGGAAGGTTCCCGTTGTCTGCGGCACATCCCTGTCTCCGGGGCCTTTGACCGTGTGTGCCGGCGGAGGCCCAGCAGGTTTGGGCCGCGCCACAGAGCACGTGCAGGGTCCTACTTGGGACGCGGCGCTGCTCTCTGATGAGGGGACACCCTCCTGCCCTGGGTGCTGGCGGGGAAGCATTTCTCGGCGGCTGTAAGGACGGAGAATGTCGTCGGAGGCTGCGTCAGGCTGGAGAACACGGCAGCGCAGGGAAGAGGCGGGGACTGTCCTCTCCAGGCTGCACCGCAGGGCCCCTCCCGCCTCCGCCCTGCCTGCTGTCTTCCTCCAGAGAGCGGCGGCCCCTGTCTCCTCGCTCACAAGTTCCGACTCCCCAAGAAAGCCGAGTGTTTTCTGCGTGTCGGTCAGAATTCTGAGCCGGGCCGGAACTGATGGAGCCGCCTCAAGCACATCCCCTGAGCCCCCGTCCATGCATGCCTACGACGTGGCCCGTCCACTGCACGCCTGTGACGTGGCCCCACCGAGTCCCGTGGCTCGCAGCTCTCGCCTGCTCGAAGACAGGTTTTTCCTTCATGTCAGCCAGAGGACGGCCGTCTCTCTAGCCTCTCCCTGGATGCCGCGGAAGAGGTTTTCAAAACCATGGCAGCCTAGGGACGTCCATCATTCCCACCTTCTCCGGAAACGCCAGCCCCTCCAGGTCCCCTCAAGACCCCCTCCCTGCTCTGTCGCCACGGCCCGGTGGTCTCGCCTGCTGTGCCGCGTGTCCAGGGGTGAATTCGGGCCCGGGCTTCCCTTGACCCCGCCTGGACCCCCGCGGCGCCTGAAGCGTGCCAGCCTGTTGTCGTGGAGCTGTGCCGGGCCCGGTCTCCGCAGCCCCTCGCCTCTGGAACCCCACGCGCCTGACTCCCCAGCCATCTGGCCTGACTCCCACGTGGGCCCCCCGTCGGTCCTCCCTGTCTCTGGGTCCCCCCACCCCAGGGCTGGTCTCAGCACTCTGCATGCCAGGACCCCCCTCAGATCCTGCCCACGTGTCTACCGACTGCCAGACTTGTCCGATGGCCGCCTCGCACAGAAGCCCCCGTGAACGCCGCACTTGCCGTCTGCTCCCGACTCAAGGCCTCGCGCCTGCAAGCAACCTGCACCTTCCTCGTCGCCGCCCTCACCCCGTGCCGCCGCTGCCCTCTGCCCTCAGGCTCACGGTGGCCCCTGAGCGAGGCACGGACAGCCTCTCTGACTCGCCGCACGGCCTCTCCAAACCAGCAGCGCCTGGTCCTCCCTGCTGGTGACATTCTGACCCCCCCATGGCGGGAACTCCCCATCTTTATCACTCGGTGTTGGTGAAGCTGCCGCTTCCTGCTCCGTGTGCTGCAGGCCGCCCTGCGTGCCCCTCCCGCCCTGAGCCTCACCCCGTCGGCGTGCCCAGAGGTGAGAGTGGGAGGGGTGCGGAGAGACGGCCCCTGACATCAGGGATCCCCGTGATGCACCCCACCCGCCCCGCCCCATCAGTCACCCTGCTCCACATCCCAGGTCCTGGGGCAGGGACAGTCACTCTGCTTCTTCACGGGAGCAGCCTGCAGGGACAAGGGGGCCGTTTCTGTCCTGGGGACTCGGGAGCAGACCGCAGCAGCCGTGAGTGCCTCACCCCAAAAGCATCAGCTAGCTGTAGTCAGAGACCTGGCCAAGAGGGGACAATCACGCCTCCGCCAAGTTTTGTGACCGTTGATACCACCTGAAGTGTCCTCCCCTGTGACAAAGCC
Organism: Meles meles; assembly: GCF_922984935.1. Lineage (NCBI taxonomy): Eukaryota > Metazoa > Chordata > Mammalia > Carnivora > Mustelidae > Meles > Meles meles. Next base: position 62,780,266 of record NC_060083.1, read on the forward strand.
CAGCCGGAGATGGGCAGGGGAGGGGAGGGCCGGGATTTGCACTCTCGTCAGCCTGGAGCCTGTACCCGCCTGCTGTGTGCCCAGAGCTGGGCCCAAGTTCCTGCTCAGAACCAGGGGGTCACAGGCACTGCCCATACCACTGGAGGAGGAGGCCTGGCGAGCAGAGCTGACTTCCCACTGGGGCTCCTGGGGATTCCGCTCGGCCGGAGGCCGCTTGTTCCTGTTGCATCGTGACTGGCCAGGAAGGAGCATCTCCTCCCTCGCTCTCCTCGTCTCCCTGCGACCTTGAGAAGTCCTGACAGGAGGCCTTCACGAGCCCCGAGCAGCCCTTGGGGGCCCCACAGCCACGAGCTCCGAGCACAAAAAGCAGAGGGGCGGGGGGAGTGCATGGCTCCATCCACCAGGAGGAGGAGGAGCATGGTCGTCTCCAGAGGAGCCGCACGATCCCGGGGGAGGCTTTACAGCCCATTAGTTTGATGTCTCGCGGCCGGCGGGGAACGGCGGTGGAGGGAGATGGCGTCGTTCCCGACGCCACATCACTTACGTTTTTATGGCCACAGCCCTTGATTAAAGGCCATTATTACGTGTGTCTCGTAGGGCCCTGAGGACCATGGAGGACGGGATTATGCACACCGGGTGGCTGCCGAGTCTAGGCGGAGCTCCGGCCCTGGGGTCTCAGGCCCTGGGGTCTCAGGCCAGAACTGCTCACACCTCCCATGGGCAGAGGGAGGAAGGCCCTGAAGGGGTTCCGCCACCAGCCCAGCAACGGGGACGGCCAAGGGCAGTGTCCCCAGGCCTTGGGCACCAGTTGCTGGACGGGGAACAGGCTCTCCGCATCAGCATTGGGGACCCCTGAGACCCGGAGCGAGCGGCAAGCTCCAGCTTCCCCCTTCCGCGCAGCTCGGCCAGCCTGGGGGACTTCGAAGTCCAGAGCTGGCCACAGAGCTCCGAGCAAATTTTCTTACATCTCATGCTGTTTGGAAAGCGTGGCCGTTGCTCTGAAAAATAAATGAAAAGCCATTAGTTACGATCTTTTATTACTTTCGGTCTAGACATGGAAATAGGTTCCCCACGCTTATGAGGAAGGAGTTGATGAGTGGCAGACACAGGCGTCCTGTTGGAGCTTTGAGCAGCCCAGAAGGCTCCCCTCGGGCATCCCACGCCTCCTCCGCCGGGCTCCAGCCTCTGCCGGCTCCTTCGCAACCTGGCGTCGGGTGGGCAGCAACTTTAAGAGCAGGACAGCGAGGCCGAGAACACGGCGGCCAGACTGGGGGACAGTGACATGCACAGACCACTTCTCTGCGCCAGTTTCCTCTTTTCACCCACCAGCAAATACCTACACCATTCGTTGTGGCCAAGACCCTGGCAAAAATTAGAGCCTTTTCCTTCTCTGTTGACTCACCGCCGTTGAATCAAGGCCGAAATCTTCTGCAAGGAAGGCCACAACCGTGATCAAAAATCAAGGTCCTGCAACGTGACAGGTGGGAACGGCCACCATGTCCCCGCTTCCTCCGTGCAGGCCGCGCCTCCCCTTTGCTGGTGCTGGTCTTGTGCCACCACAGCCGCGTGCACCGTCCTCGCGCTCACGCCGGAGGCGCCGCTGAGCCAGGGTCCGCCGGTCGGGCGTCCGCTCTTCCACAGGCTCGCGCGCACCGAGGCAGCATGTCCCCGTCCTCCCTGCCCCCAGGGATTGTGGCAGTATGGTGGGGTCTGCCATCTAGAGTGTGCTCTGTGCTGCCCTCTGTCCCGTGGTGGCCACACATTGGGGGAGCTGAACCCAAAACGTATGGGGGGTGGCCGCATGCAGTGGCCGCGGTGAGTTTGAGGACCCTTCCCAGAGCCTCCGGGTCGGTGGTGATGAGGCCCCTCACCCCCCACGGGGGTGGTTCTCCTCTCCCAAGTGCGCTGACCCCGCGAAAGTGACTGCCCGGTCCCTGCAGGTCGTGAGCCCGCAGCCCTCGCACAGGTGACATGGGACCGTGTCTTCGCGGACACGGTGCTTTCGTGGTGTGGGGCGCAGCTCCTGCTGGCGGGCGCTCCGCCACGACCTGAAAGTGGACTTTAGGAAATGCTCCCAGAGTCTCTGGGCCGATGTTGCCAAACAGCTTCTTCCTACTTTGGTCGTAGATCTAGACGGTTGTCCTACAGCCGTGGGGTCAGGGTCGAAGGTGTTCGCCCGTGCCTGTCTCTGCATAAAGCGTGCGGGGAGACGGCGCGCATTGCCGTGTGGGTCGCTCACACTGACGCAGGCTTCCCTCCAAGCGAGGGTGCGCTCAGCTGACACCTCCCCAGCCGAAGCCCAGATTCATGCGGAGCCCTAATTCCTCGAGGGGCCCCCGTCCCACCCTGGGCCATGTCTGCACACACGCCGGCACGGGAGCGGAACGCCAACGGCAGCACGCGACGTCTCACCACCTCCCCTCCTGGCCGCGCAGCCGTGCCTTTCTGCATGGTCGCCCTGAGGCCACCTCGAGAGAGAGACGGGCTGCCCCCGCCCCTCCCGCCCGGAGCAGCAGGTGTGCGGCTGTGCGGGCATGGCCCTGCCTGTCGTCCAGTCTGCCTCTGATGGGAGCGCTCGGGTGCGACCCGCTCGGCGTGCAGGGCCACATCCACTGGAGACGCTCTGTGCTCCAACAGCAGTCGTGATGCTTGAGGTCCTTGACCAGCACGAGCGAGGCTGCGCTCGGACTGGCCAGGCAGCTGACCTGCAGTCTCGGCAGATCCAAATAATGCTCTTTGCATTGCTTTCTGTGGCCGAACACGCAGTTGTCGATGAACTGTTCAGCTTCCCCAGATAAAAAGGATGCAGTTCCACACTGCTATCTCCTGCTCGTCACGCCATCCGTGGGAGCAGGACCCTGCCTGTGTCTGGCCCCCAGGCTCCCCCCAGCAGTGCGCAAGGGTGCGGCGTCCACACTGCGCTGCCCAGTCCCAGCCGTGGCTCACGTGGCCTCTCCCAGGGCTGCCGTTCTCCTTCCTTGCCTGCGCTGACCCCGTTCCACGGCCCCTCCTCCCAGAGGCCTGCACCCAGCCCCACCTGCTCTGTCCCCTGGGTCTCTGAGCTGCCCCCTGTTCTCTCTGACTTGCACACCCAGGTCATGGTCGTGCCGCTTCTCCAAACGCTCGTGCATTCCCATCACCTCCGTGACAGTCCGTTGTTGGCTCTGCTCACTTCCCTTCGGAAGATCTTTGCAGGAGATCAGTCCTGCTTCCCCCCAAAGCCGCCCACATGCCGCTTCCATAAAGCCGTACTGGCTCCTTGCCTCCTGGCCCCACTCCTGACAGAAGGAGTCACCTTTCCCAGAGCCACCACAGTGGCCGTGCTGTAGACGCAGTGTCAGCCCGAACCTCAGATGGAGGCATTTGAATCCTTCATCCTTGGACACTGGGCCTCATTGTCCCTCTGACACCCAGGATAGTGCCAGCAACTGCGATCGTGAGCGTTAAATAGGGCTCAGCGGACCCCCGGGTAAGGCCCTCAGTGACATTTGTTTCTTCATGTCTGGGATGCACCCTGTCCAGGCTTACGTCCTATCTCATCTACCGTGGCGTCCGCCTTTGCAGACGGGACCTTGTGTAGCCTCGTGTGGACCTGGAGGGCTTGGGTCACGTCATGCACACCCATTGTGGTTTCCTGGAAACTCAGGACAGTACTGCGTGTGGTCATAGCCCAGAGCACACCCTGAATGCGAGAAAGGTGTACACAGGACTCCTGTCCAACACTCGTGGCTCACACGGGCTTCAACGGCTCCTAGGAACTTAGGCATAAAATCGAGTGGTCTTCAGAAGCGAGATGGCACTGTCCATTCAGCCAGGGCTTCAAGGAAGGTGAGCCTTTCCTAACTCACTTTTTCTTTTGGAAAGAGCCAGTCTCAGAAGATGAAGTCATCAAGCCTGTTTACCAGCTGGGATCCCTGAATTTCTGGGCCCCTGACCAGAAAACAAAAACAAGCCTCCCCTAGCCCCGGCTCTTTAAAGTCCATCCCCAGCAGCAGCTAGGTCTCCAGAAGCCGGCCAAGTACACGGGCATCTACCTATTACTGAAACACCCCGTTTCTCTTTCCTAGGTGTTTCCTTCAACAGTGTTTACACTCAGATTTGGAGAGTCTTACTGCATCTGGCTGCAGATCCCTATCCAGATGTTTCTGACTTAGCCATGAAGGTGCTCAACAGCATCGCCTACAAGGTACGTGTGACAGTGTTCCCGGTGAAGCCCGCGAATCTGTGTCTCAGTGACAGATGTGCACGTGGGGAGCACCGGGCACCATCAGGTCTACACCATGGTTTAGAGTCATCTGACAAATGCTTTACAGCGTACCCTGGCCTCAGTTCACGGGTAGCTTCAGTTGGGGTCCTTCAGTTCGTGATCCTCTCAGGGTCTGTGTGGTCTGTAGTGATGCCCACTTCGTTCCCAATACCCGTGATTTGTGGCTCCTCCCACTCACAACCGTTCCGGCTAAAGGAAACCTTGAAGAACCAGCTTTTGGTTTCGTTACTACTTCTTTGTTGCTTTGTACGTCCAATTTTATCAATAGCTCAATTTGTCTTCATTACCCCCTTCCTTTTGTTTAGTCCGAGTGTAGCTTGCTCTCCTGATTCCAGTCTCTTCAGATGGAAGCTGTGGCCATTACCTTTGCCTGAAAGTGTGTGACACACAGAGCCGCCTCAAGACCTTTTCTCTCTGAGGCCTAGGACGGCCTCCTGGCCGTGGTCAGCACGGCTGTGACCCGCGTGTTCGTCAGCGGCTCCGGTCATCCTCCCCCCACCCTTGGTTATCCTGGTCATGATGAAACCACATTCAGCTTATATAACTTTATTTTTCAGTGGCTTTTATGTAGTTAACCTTACTAAAAATCAACTTGAATTATTTAAAAACACAATTTGAGTGCCTAATTTTAAAATTTAACAACTATAGATTCATCGCAGTAGACCTGATGTCAGGATGTCAAATACATTTCTCTTGGGAATCTCTCTCTAGTACGTGAAGCCTAGAAACCATGTCTCCATGTCTTTTTGGTTTATGTGTGAAGTGTGGAGCCATAAGCCAGAGACTCGCCTCACTCCACTTCATGGTAATTAAACACCATGTGTATAATCGCTCCTGCCAGGTAAAGCCACGCAGCCGATTATAGCAACCAGAAACACAGCCTTTCATACCTTCAGAATGGCACTCACAAATAGATACTTCAAAGGGGCAGGTGGCTTTCTGCCTGCTGTGCTGATCTAGACTGACACACACACGTCCCAGTGCATGCGGCTGGCACACCCAGGTAGAGGGACAGAGATCGGGGTGGGCCTACTCCAGAGCCCATGCTTCCCAGAGCCTTGCCCAGGGACAGCACAGCCTGTGTGCGCGAGCGTCTTGGTGTACGTCCGTGGGTGTGTCTGCGTGTGTTCACTTTTAAGAGCAAACACGGCTACTGAAGGATTTGGAAGCATAAACATGAAGGAAACATTTTCTTGTCCTCAATTTAATTACAGAAAACGTCTTACGTTCTACTCTAGTAACCAACGAGGAGATTACATTTTGGTTTACAGAGAAGTGGACCTATTTTTGATATTCAACTCTGAAGGCAGATTTTTGTTCATCGTAGTCAAACCGCCTTATTACTCTGGAATACCCCGTAGGATTCTGTATTCAAATATAGAAATTGCTTCCAGCTTGGGAACCCACACAGCTCAAGAGCTGTGGCCTAATTTTGAGTATTTATATCCTCTTTCCACACAGGCTTGGGGTTTACATTTTGCCTGTAGTTTTTTTTTTATTATGGAAAATTTCAAACCATGTGCAAGTACAAAAGAGAGCAAGATGACCCCCGGGACCCCATTGGCCCTAGCCACCTCCCCCGCGCCGCTCCCGCCATCTGTAGTTTGGGGAAAACTCTGAGAAGGAAATCTCAAGCTGCCACCATTCAAATGTCAGGGTCACACATAATAACAATCGCTACTTTTGATATTTATGGGAAAATGGATCAGCACATAAACTCACCTAAAAATTGTCTGCCTGCGACTCCACACCCAAGGAACGAGAGCGTGATCGCCGGGCGTGCTGTGGGACACGCGCAGCTGGGTGTGACAGAGATCAGAGGTCAGCGTGCGCGCTTCGAGGCTGAATGCCTTTCTTAGAGACCGAAGAAGGCCTGAGCGACCAAGAGACACGAAGAAGGTTGGGATCGTCCCCCGAACAGCACCTTCTAACGTGCCACGGAAACTGCGACTGAAACCGCACTCGCCGTCATAGCGTCAGCTTCTTACGTTTCTCTTAGAAGCGTGTCATGGTGCAGGGACTCCCTCCTCCTCCAAGTTAGCAGCCTCAGCTAGCACCTGGGGAGCCCGCTGTGCTCGTCCCAAATCTGATTTCACCCAGCGAGTTTGCACATAGCCTCAAGGCCAGCAACACTCAGGGCACCTATCGCAGGCACCTCTCCATCCATCTTCCCGCGGGATCCGTGGTACACGGGAAACATCCCGACTTCTTTCCACATGAGTCAGACAGCCTTTGGCTTCCAGAGCTGGAAGTTCCGGGTTGGCCTTCTGCCCTAGAATGATCCCTCTGCTGCCTGAAGGCCTCCAGCTCCCCAGCTCCTCCCTGGAAGGCTCTCAGCTGCCCCCACCCCACGATTCAGAGGCACGGTGCTGTCTGCTCCTTCCTGGGCCGCCGCCCCATGTGCCCCCTGGCCTCCCTGGCCCCACTGTTTCCCGCTGCCTCCACCAGGAGGAGGGACCCCGAGAAGTGTCAGGCCAGTGCGGGTCCCGGGAGCCACAGGCCACAGCGGTGCCCGTGAACCGTCCGTGCCGAGAGGCATCTGCGCGCATAATTTGTGCCTTCTCGTGCACCTGCCCGTCCCCACCTCCCTGCAGACCCAGGGGTGACGGCGTCTTCACTCGGACTAGCTTAGCTTACGGAAGTAGGTGCTGCCCCTGAGAGTCACTAGCCAGTGGGCCCTGCCAGGCCACGTGCAGGAACAGCCCCTGGAGAGCTGGTCCCTTCAGGGACTCAGACCCAGAGACTTTGGGGTGGCCGCTGGGAATGTGTTTCACAGAAATGCAGCCCTAGGCCTTCTGTGTGTCCTGCACATGGACTCACGGCCACCAGGTACCGGGCGGCCCTCCAGGCCCACGGGTCCCATCCCCGCTCCATCAACCTGTAGCCCGTCTCGCCACTTCCCCCAGCTCGTCCGCAGAGGGGGCTGGTTGTAGTTCCTACAGGATAGTAAACACGGTAATCCTGCGAGCCAGAGCGTGTCTCCTTCTTCTCTGTCTTCCTTACTCTGGGCACGTGCAGCTGGTCCTGGAAAGGGGCCACTGAGACTCTCCAGTCTTGACCTTGACGGCTTCTCTTCCTGGGGCCACGGACTGAAGCTTTCGGATGCCCGTCAGTGACCATGGGCCAGGGCCTCCTGCTGGCCACCATCGCTGGCCACCACGCACTCCCCAGGACTCAGCCTTCCAGATGGAGACTTAATGTTCTTTATTTTCTTAAGATTTTATTTATTTATTTGACAGAGAGAGACCAGAGGCAGGCAGAGAGAGAGAGAGGGAGAAGCAGACTCCCTGCTGAGCAGAGAGCCCAATGCGGGACTCGATCCCAGGACCCTGAGATCACGACCTGAGCCGAAGGCAGAGGCTTAAACCACTGAGCCACCCAGGCGCCCCGACTTACGTTCCTTATCTAGGAGCGGCAGCTTACAGAAAAATGACTTACTGGGTGAAGAGACGTGGCTTTTATCGGTGTCTTGTCAGTGAGCAAGCGGCCAACAGGCTGTGCCTCATACAGCCCCAGATTCCCTCCGGATAATCCTCGTGAGAAGCACCTTCTCCCACCCGAGCCCAGGTCCTGGCTCGGAAGTCGACTGCACAGCCCCGCAGGTGCCGCACTCCAGGAAAGAGCAGCCGGAAGCCCGAACCTGACTCTGTCCGGCCGCCGGGAAGTCCGCTGTCCAAGGTCATCTACGCGGCTTCCGGGCCTTTTTCTCTGCGCTGGGTCGGACTCCATGCCCTTGTGAGGTGACACGTTGCGGTGGAAGAACCGGAGAGTAAGGGGACCTGCGGAGGAGCCTGGCGCAGCCCCAGGCCCCTGCTCCAGGCGCCGCCATCGCCGCACAGGGCAGAGAGCAGAGATGGGCTCCTGGATCTGCATGCGCGGCCGCGTGTGTCCCTGTGAGCGTTTCAGTGTTGGCCCCTGCCCAGAGAACACATCTGACCTGAGAACCCGCTTGTAACAAAGTAACAGTTGCGGCCCTGCGAGAGCTTGACCTATAGCCATGACCACCCCTGCCTGCGGCCTTGCTCGTCGCGACTCCGCCTGCCAGGGAGGGCACACCAGCCCTCCAGTGGCTTCAGGGCCGCGTCCTGGAGCAGAGAGTAGAGAGAGTGGCTTCACCGCGAGAAGGATGAGCAAAGGTGGAGAGTGTGCGGGGCTGAGGGGCTCACGGCCGGGCCCGGTCCTCCATTCAGAGCCTGAGAGTGCCGTTGCCCTCCTGCTGACCCTCTGTGGCCGTGTGCTGTGTGAAGCGACGGCTGTGACCAGTGCAGGAAGGAGCCACTCCGGACAGCCACTGCGGCTCCCCAGCTCGCCACCCTGCCTCACCCCGTGCCCTACACACAGGAGGGTCCCCTCGCGCTCATCCCTGCAGGCCTATCGAGGCCAAGTCAAAGTGTATCGAACAGATCAGAGCCTTAAAAAAGGCTAAAAAAAAGCTTCCTCGAAGCCTGACGCTCTGTGATCGCTAGTGTGAAGGCTGTCAGCAGGCCCACCGTGCAGGGTTTCTAACACGGACACGGAAGGAGAGCCGGGCGGCAGCCGTGGGTGTGGACGGTGTGGACGGTGTGGACATGGGACTGTGGACACCCTGTCCGGGATGCCCTGGCAGAGGGACCAGGACCCAGTTAGTCCGCAGGGTCTCCTGAGGGGTGGTGGGCTGGTAGCAGGCCCAGGAGAGGCAGGTAGGAAGGTCTCGGGGGACACAGGGAAAGTGGGGGGCTCTGCTAAGGTCTGCATCTCAGCACAGAAGGCTTTCTGTGCCCCCTGCCGCTGCTGGAACTCCGGGGAGACACGTGGGAGTTGACCGTTTCTTGGGTTCTTCACCCTCCTTTGGTTTCTTGGGGATCGCTTGGGGGGAAGGGAGCTGGCCAGGCAAGTTACGCATGAAGCAAAAGCAAGTTCACAATGTAACTTTTATAATTCAAAAAAGCTTTTTTCGTGATTTTTAAAGGTTGATTATGGTTCAGTTTTCTTGCTGTTCTTTATTCTGAGTGGTGGAGTCTCAGGGAGACACCGGTGTTCTGTAAATGAACAGTCTTACGGTTGTTTTGTTTTCGGCCGTTTTCTGTCTGTTGGCTGAACGTAGGAGATACAGCCTCCCGACTGCTATGGGAGGGGCCAGGGCACACAAGGGCCCCCGAGTAGGGTGACCCTACATCACGACCCACAAAGGTCGAGGTTCTGCTTGGCCCGGCGGTGGCAGCCCACTCTGTAGCCCCGTCCGCACTGACCGCACTCGGGAAGCCCAGACGGCTGCCTCAGCCACCACCTGTCCCGAGTGCCGCCCTTGGAGCCCTCTCAGCTGGGGTGTCCAGAGCCAGCAGGGCCCCCTGCCCAGCCAGCCCTGCGCACCCAGCAAAACGCCCGGGAAAGGACACCGTCAGGCGAGCGGTCAGCACCCTCGTTCACTGCGCTTCCTCCAGCCGCCGTCTGGTTTCCCGACGCACGCAAACCTGAGCGGCTTCCCGGAGTGCTGGTCTCGGCTGGCACAGACCCTTCTCTGCAGGGAGATATCACACGCTGTGCATGTCGTGGAGGAGGTTTCCAGAGCCTGCTCCCTCGTCTCCGTCCACGACGTGCTGTGTCCGGGGACACGGTATGAGCCCCTGCAGGGGAAGGCAGAAAGCAAACCCTGGGTGCAGTGTTTACAGCCATCCCAGGGCAGGGTCCCGGCGCCCCGACTCGCCGTTGACCCTGGCGTGGGCTCGTGACTGCGGCTCCAGAAAAGTCAGCCCTCAGGCCTCCCGGTTCTAGAAGAGCGGACAAGCACGGTTTCACCTGCAGGGCTCGCCCACTGCGAGCGCCACCTCCCCGGCCAAGAGGCCACCACGCCGCAGCTACCCGCGGCCTCGGAGGCTGCCAGCTGCTGACCATCCGCGCCACTTGTCCCTTTGCTGTTGCAGGCCACAGCGAATGCCCGGCCGCAGCGGGTCCTCACCACGTCCTCCCTCACCCAGTCGGCCCCCGCCAGCCCCACCAACAAGGGCATCCACATCCACCAGGCGGGGTAAGTGGCCTGTGTCCCTCCTGTGGGCCCCTGGCTAGAAGCCCTCACTGCCTTCCTCTGACCTGAGCTGACGTCTGCCGCCCCGCAGAAGTTCAGAAGCGAGGGTCTCACCCGGCCGGTCAGCCCCCCGCAGGCAGTGTCCAGAGGCAGGAAGCCACGGGCAGACGTGGCCGCTGCACCCGCCTGGGCCCCGGCTGGTTTGCTTAGGGAGCGCAGCTTGCCTGGGGCTCCCCCAGCTTTCTGGAGAGCTGACTCCGAGAACCTGTAGGCAGGGCCTGGAAGGGTCTTCGGCCGCTGGGGTCTGGAAGCATGGGCACGTGTCGGGCGAGGGAGGACACGTTGGGCTCCTGATCCCGGGTCTGTGGGCAGCGTCTAGGTGGGCGGTGTGCGGACAAGGTATTTCATGTTTGGGTAAAGCGCAGCGTTTCCTCTCCCCCGACGGCAGGGGCTCCCCGCCGACGTCCAGCGCCAGCAGCTCCAGTCTGACCAACGACGTGGCCAAGCAGCCAGTTGGCCGAGACCTGCCCGCGGGCCGCCCTGGTGTCCCCGGCGCCGCGGGGGTGCAGTACACGCCGCACTCCCAGCAGTTCCCCCGCACGCGGAAGATGTTCGACAAGGGCCCAGACCAGGTACCCTCGGACCGTCCCCTGGCGCTCCTCAGCAGTTTGGGGGCCGCACCCCACGCCCCTCGCTGTGAGCCCAGACTCTGGAGCCCAGGACACAGGGGCGGCCGCCCCCTCCGCCTCCAGTGGGGGCTCTCGGTTTGTACCCGTGTCACGGCTGTCACAGGGGCCTTTCCCCGGCGGCCTTCTGTAGGGGCTCCCCGTCCCGGCACCTTGCATGCAGCTGGTGCGCTCCTGGAGCTCGTTTGCTTCCTCCCTTCGCGGGTGAGTCGCCTTGTCCTCCACGGGGCAGGGCAGCCGCCCTGCAGAAGTGGCAGTTCTGGGCGGGGCGCTGGCTTCTCCCTAAGCGTCCGTTGTGCCACGCAAGGGGCCGCGGCCTCTGCCTCTCAGCTGGGATTTCAGAGACCTCGGGAGCAGGAGTTGGTGTCCCCGTGTGCCTGGGCGCCGTGAGCACACGAGCTGGGCCTTGGCTCTCATCCAGACGGTCTGCCGCTTACCGACGAGGACGCACTGAGGGAGTCGGGCTACTGTGGCTGCCGCGTCAGCCGTGGGCCGCAGCTGCTGTGACCCGCAGTTTTAACAGGAAGCTCCCAGCAGCCCGCAGGGAGACCAGAGCAAAGGCACACGTGCCCCCGGACCTACACCCACCCTGGTGTTCAAGGCCTCCTGCTGGTCTCTGTGGGGCAGTGGCCATGAGCCCCCGTGGGAGCTTCATCCTCCTGGCTGGACCCTGGCGCGGGTTAGCCAGACGGGAACGGCAGGGCCCAGGCGGCACTCACTGTCCTTGGGGCCACGCGCCCAGGGGCCAGGCCGGCAGAGCTTCCCACAGCGGTCAGGATAAGACCCTCTCACTGTGTCCCAGCTGGGGGACTTGGCCCCAGGCAAGGCTCCCCTGGGGAATGGGGGCCCCTCTCTGAGGAACGCCTTCAGTGCGACCACCCCGGCCTCCTTAGACCCTGCCGTGGGAAACAAACGCGTCGTCCACTAAGGCAGCACCAAGCAGTGTAGGTCTTGCTGCTTGTGTGGCCCTCCCGTGCCGGAGCCACTTGGCACAGCAGGGGGCCAGATTGTTGGCAGCCGCTGCCCTGCAGACCGCAGAGGCCGCAGGGCCTTGCTGACCTCACAGCGCCTGGCCTGTGCATCTGATTTAAGAGTGACAGGCTCTGCACCCCCGGCCGCCGTGGCTGGCCCTGGGGGATGGTCCCCTGAGTGCGACTCCATGGCCCTCCCTCACACGGGCTCCCCGGAACCCTGGCCACACTCTCAGGGTCCCCTGCCACCGGGACGCCGACGTGAGGCCAGCAGAGAAGCGTTCTCGGCAGCCAGACCACTGCCTTTGTCTGCTTTCCAGTCCTCTCAAGCGCACCAAGAGGCGTGTGGAGTGTGACTCTTGTCTCTGTTTTCTCTCCTCCCCTCCCCCAATGCCCGTGAAGACCACCGACGATGCAGACGACGCTGCTGGACACAGGAGCTTCGTCTCGGCCACAATGCAGACCGGCTTCTGCGACTGGAGCGCCCGGTACTTCGCCCAGCCTGTCATGAAGGTAGCGTGTGTCGCGAAATACACACCCACTCCGGGTGCAGAGTGGGCCTGCCGTCCGCGTCTCATGCAAACACTGGGGTCAGGCAGAGCCTTGCCCTTGGCTCCTGTCTTGCCCTCCTTCCTTCCCCCAGAACTCCGGCCTCCGGCCTCCGCGGTCTGAGCTCTCTGCTCCGAGCCGATGGCGGCCGCTGCCGGGCCTGCTCACTGTCCCAGCTGCCACCCGCCTGGCTCCCGCTGGCCCAGCCGCTGACCCTCTGGGGCTCCCGTCCCGTCACACTCACGGCTGCTGAAGGGCCGCCCCAGATCGCCGTCACAGAGGCTGATGTGAGCCGTCAGAACAGCAGAGGAGCGGACTCCGTCTTCCGCCCTGTCTCCTGAGAGAGACCAGGCCAGCCTGCCCTCCCTGAGCTACCCGCACAAGTGCGTCCCGCTGTCCCGCTCGGCAAGGCCGCCGGGCCGTCTGACGCCTGCTGGTGAGGACGGCCCGAGGCTTGGGCTCTGACCCGTCCACCAGGGCCCGTTCTGGTGCATCATTCTACCACACCCCGACCAGAGACGCGTCCCGTCACCGCATTTCGAGCCGCGCATCCAGGGGCTGGCATGGGGCGGGCCACGCTTTGTCCTGCTGTCTCTGCCCCGGCGCGCTGCGGGGCTTGTGACAAGCTTCCCGGAAGCCCGCTCTTAGAGAGCTCCGTCTTCCCTCACGAGGAGCACTGAAAATTGCCATTTCTTCTTCATCGTGTGACAAGATACGCGTCCGAGCAAGCTCCTCGAGGAGGGCTAGGACCCCACGTGACAGCTTCCATCCTGTTCCCTCGTTCCCCGTGACGACGCTGATTTTTGTCAGTAGAAGCACAAGACGGTCATTGTGGGGACCTGAGGCAGACAACGGAGCTGTAGTTCACTGAGCCCCGTTGCTGACAAGGGGAGCTCTCCCTTCCGTCTCCTGAGCCCGACCCCCGGAGGCAGTCGGCGGGAAGCGTCGGGAGCCGCGAGCACCTGCTGCCTCTGGCGCGGTGGCTCGCCTGCTGCAATGACCGACTCCGGGAAAGGATCCGGGTCCCGGAGCGTCCGTGTGCTGTTCACCGTAGCGGGAAGGACCTACCTGAAGGCCCAGTTGGGGACAAGGGCTTAGCCACGACGGACTATTGGGCACGATGTTTCTTGTTATTAAAAGTTAAGGTTGGAAATTAGTATCTGAAGGAAGTGCTTGTGCTAAAACTGACAGGAAGGGGTAAAAATAGGACGTATCGGCCACAGGGTGGTCCTCGTGGGAACCGCAGCACACGGGACACGCGCCAAGGCAGCCGGCCCGGCCCGATGGAGGGTCTCGGATGACACGTCAGCCCGGCCCTGAGCCTGTTGATCCTTCTCTGTCTGCTCTGTGTCGGTCCCACTAAGCGCCAAGTACCGTCATAGTTGGGACGAAACACGAAGGCAGCAACACGAGGCAGCCGAGGCCATGCTTACCTCCCGGACTCTCGGCACGCTGCCTGCCACCACCGGGTAGGCCCCCAGGCTGCCACCCGGGCCCTCGCTGAGAAAGGAACAAGTGAGCAAACGCTGGAGTTTGCACCCGGTCACGGGGGCCCTGCTGCTGTGGGCCGCGAGCCGACCTTAGAGCTCGGCTGCCGTCTGCTTTCGGGGAAATGGGGTTTTGTTCAGTACCTGCAGAAGCTCGTCTCCCTGACACAGTCTCCTGCGAGCGAGGCCAAGTGGGTGGGGGCCTGGGGTCGGGGCTGGGGGGCTGCTCAGCCTCTCACTGAAGTGGCATATGGCCTGTAAGTTACGGCGGTTTCTTGGCGTGGTGATGAGCGGCTTTTCCTGACCTCTGAAACCGCCATTCCGGCCGTCCACGTTGCAGCAGGGAGAAGGGCCGCGGGTCACCAAGCTCCTTCCCCCCAGGCCTGAAAACGAGCGTGGTCCTCCCAGAGTCTGGTTTCTTCTGGTCCGTGCAGGTCCTCGGCCGGAGTTAAACCCGGGCGCCTCCCGGGAGCGGAGTCAGCACACGCCAAGCGGCTTCCTGAGCGCAGGCCCGGGATTTTGCTCCCGGCTACTCGGATGCATGCCCAGAGCCAGCACCGCCCCCCTTTCCCGTGTGGCCGCAGGTCCGCTGCCTTCGTGCCCCCTTTGTGCACCTGGAGTGTGTCCCGGAGGGTCCGCTGGGGGCGGTCCCGCGCATCGCCAGCAGGGAGACTGCAGCTCCCAGAGCATGAACACAGCCGAGACCTGGGGAAGGAGGGTCCTCGTGGGTGCACCTCTGGCTTTTCCCGCGTAGCCCACGGAAGTCGTTGCATAAGCCAGGCCGTCTCGCTCGGACAGACTGTCGTGCGGCTGCGGCTCTAAGAGCCGAGCGCCGGTGTCCGGGTTGGAAGTGAAGCTGTGCTGTGACTGGTTTTGTCCGCAGCTCCTGACGGCGGCTGAGATGGGAAGGTGGTCGAGGGCCTGGGAACTTCTCTTACATTAGTCAGAGACCCTTTCTAAACGTTAGAGGAGAATGCGTTTTTATCTTATGGTGATTTTTTTTAAATTGTCCTTTTTCCAGGGCTCGCCCCGACGTGTTCTTTTATTCATTTATTTCATCGTCTAATGGTGCGTGAGGGGGCGACGGATGCACCAGGAGCTTTTTTGTTAGCCTGTTTCGCACGCAAACTAAGAATAGCTCAAAGCTAGGATTGTACCCCAGAAGTCCGAGCGCTAAGCCGCATCACAGGTCGGTGTGGGAAACTGAGCTAGCCACCAGAGAGCAGAACTGTCCCCAGCGTGTCCCACACCACCGCGGGGCCCCTCATGCTCAGGGGACCCGGTACCCACCCCATGGTGGCCAGGATAGTTTCCGCTTCTCGCCACTTCAGGTCTGCGTGGCCAGAAAGAACTGTGTTCTGGAGAAGGCTGTCCTGGGACATGAAGGACCCCAGCTGCCATTTTTGTGCAGAAACTGACAAGCTGAGACCAACATTCAGACGGAAATGCGGGAGGCCCAGGGTGGCGCTGGGGAGAAACTGTTGTAAAAGACAAGATAATTCAAAATTCAAAACCGATTTCAAACCTGCTCCCTAGTGGCAGGAAGGGGGACGGCGTGGTGCTGGCTTAAGGACAGGCGCACAGAGTGGCCTCGAGCAGGAGCCCAGAGGCACACCACACCACGACACGTTATAGCCACAGACCAACGGCTTAGTGGAAATGGACGCGCTGCGTGACAGATGCCAACGACCAGAACTCAGGCCGCACGGTGACAAGAACACAGACGGTCCCACATCCGGGAGGGGAAATGAGTGTGTAGTCACAGCCGTCCAACAGAAAAAGACTGCTTTAGCCACGGAAGTTTCCCTGGCAAATTATACCCAAATTTAGGGAAAAAATAATACAAGTTCTTCATAATCTGTTGCAGGAAATGAAAGGAGCCAACACCTCCCAGTTCGCTGTCTGAGGGCAGCATCACACGGATACCAAAACCAGTCAAAGACTTTAAAGAATAAAAAAACCCACAAACCAATGTCCTTCAGGAATGTGGCCTCTAAACCCCAACATGATATTATCAGACCAAGTGTAGCAAAACGTAAAACGGACAAGACGTTGCTGACCAAGCAGGTTATATCTCAAGAACGCCAAGCTGTACGTTGTGTTAAATTAACCGTCGCCTAGTGTTTCAGCAGACCGAAGAGAAACCGTCTCGTCATCCTCGTAGCTGCAGGAAAAGGCTTTGACAGAATCAACAGCGGTTTATAACGAAACTGTCCACAAACGAGGACCAGAAGTAAGCTGCCGCCCCCGTACGCGCACCTGCCGAACCCCCAGCTGCCGTTCTCACGGGCGAAACACACGCTGTTGTGTCTCAAAACCAGTCCTACGGCGAGGCCGTCTGATCTCCCGCTCCTGGTGCTCACGCCGCGCTATTGTGCGTGCAGGAACCCCGGCCCATCTGCCTACTGTCGTGCGAGGAGAGCAGCCGGTGAGCCTGCGGGCTACACGGTCATTATACCCGAACCTGTTGTGTTTCTACAGGAACTCCTGGAAATTGAAATTAAACCACTTATAATAACACCCCCAAAACATTACATACTTAACTCTGAATATTAAAAAAAAAAATACACATGAGACCCGACAGCTGAAAAATACAAAACAGCGATGAAGGAAATGCATGGAGGACACAGTGGACGCCAGTGGACGCCGCTGCAGGGAGCACCACGCTCCTGTCAGAAGAGCACGGGGACATGACAGGGGCCCTGCGGGCTGCGTGGGTCCTGCACGTGCACAACCTTCTTACCTGTCCTTACAGCCACTGCCTTGTGTCCTTTGGAGCCCCCAGGTCTGTCCTCGGCCTGCACAAGTGGCACCTGGGCCCTGGGGCCTGTGCGTCCAGGAGCTCCGTGCCCGTCCTGCCTGTCCTGCCTGTCCTGCCGAGAGCACCTTCCGCGCTTCCGCCGGCGCGTTCCCACGGAAACCAGAGTCATGAGAGGCTGAGGTCTCCACCATCAGGTGTCTTCCATTCCTTTGGGCTGCTGTTGTCACTTGACGTTGCTGACCCTCGGACATTTCTTTTCTAGTAAAAGCTCCAGGTTGTCACAAACGAAACCAACCACTAGAAATCTGTGCTTTACCCCGTCTGCCCCTCAGGGGTTAATTCCAGACCAAGGAATGTTCTGTGAAGGCCGACACCGTCTCTCCGTGTCGTCTCCATGTTTGGACGTCCCTGTTGTGGCTGTTGCTGTTTTGTTCAGGATGGGGTTGTGATTTTTAAGGAAACAGATAGGAGCAGAGCACAGACATGCTGGCCAGAGAGAGACGCAGGCCCCAGCACGAGGTCGGGCAGTTCGTGTTTGTAACTGGACGGCGCGGAGCATTCCCGGCGCGGACCGAGCCCTGTGCTGCTGTGCTCACGTCGCAGCCGCCCCAAGCAGGCCCCGGGCTCCTGTCCACGCGCGGACCTGTCCTTGCACAGCCGCGCCTGCACAGGAGATCGTGCGTGTGGCCACGCTCACTGGCCGGCAGCCGGTGGTTTCTCCAGCAGAGGAAACAGACGATAAACACCGACTGTGGGCGCTCTGGGCTCGCCGACTGCGGGCCGGTCACGGTCGGCTCAGCTCTTGGCTCGGCCAGTGGGGCTGCTTCACTTCTCGTGTCTCAGGACTTCACAGCCCTGGGCTTTGGCGCAGAGAGTCTGAGTCCATCTAGTGTACTGGGCGACGTGTGAGGGTTGAGGAAATGCTCCGCTCCTGCACGAGGAGACTGCGGTCCTGGCTTCTTGGCCAGCGGCGGGCCTCTCGCGGACACCCACGTGCACACACGGGCCTTCCTGCCCAGGGAGCAGAGAGCCGGCTGGTTCGTGTAGCTCCTGCTTCGTTCAGGGGACGTGGGCTCAGCGCACGATGCCGTGGCTCGGCCGGGAGGGCGCAGGGTTCTCGGGAGCTTGTGGGAAGCTGAGCAGTTCAGCTCATTCCTGACGACCCCGCATGGGGTCCAGCGGGGTATGACTGGGCTGTGTCCAGTCAGGCCCTTCCGTTGCTGCCCTAACGCCCTTTTTATTAAGTGAGAAGCCCTGGTTCTCCGCATCAGAGAAGGAACGCGGGCAAAAGTCCCAGAGCACACCCCCGTTCTCCGCGCGCTCAGGCCGATGGGCACGTCCTGCAGAATCCCAGCAGTTGTTTCTCCTAGAAGCTCCTTGTCTGCTTCAGAAGTGGCTGCCCAGCTGCCCCTGTCAGGGCACCGGGCTCCCAGGAGTAGGGCAGCTCATGAGCCTCCAGGACTGGGGCGTCCCTGAGTCTCCACTGCCGTCCGCCCTGGCGCTGTGTCAGCCCTGGGCCCTGCCACCCCGCCGGTCATGCTCTGGCAGCAGGGGCTCTGGCCAGACCCGAGAACCCGGACTTTTCCTTCGGGCACAGGGTCAGTACTTGGAGACACGGCAGGTTTGGGTCCAGAGCTCCACAGTAAACGAGTCGGCGCGTGCGTGTAAAAGTCACATTCGTCCCACACTCCAACCGCCCAACGCGCAGCAGCACGGCGGCTAAAGCAGCCTGTAGACCGGGCGAACAGACAGCTCGCGGCTAAGGGAGGCCGGCCGTCCCGTGGGCTTTCCGAGTCACAGTCCCTGTCCCCAGACCCCGTAACAAACGTACTGACAGCGAACAGTGTGAGGTGTTGTGAGAGTCACCGAAACGTGACCAGGGACCCCGAGGGAGCAGGGTCTGCCGGGAAGGCGGTGCCCACGGGCGAGCCGGGCACAGGGCAGCCGCAGACCTCCCGTTAGGACAGGCACAGTGTCTGTGAGGTGCACTGGCACACGGCGCTGTAGCCGTCCCCGCCGAGGCTCACGCCGTGTTTTTATTGTTGAAGATCCCAGAAGAGCACGACCTGGAGAGTCAGATCCGCAAGGAGCGTGAGTGGCGATTTCTCCGCAACACGCGGGTCAGGCAGCAGGCACGGCAGCTCATCCAGAAGGGTAAGCCGCCCGGATTCGCGGGGGGTCTCCGAGGGCCCTCAGTGACGCAGGCACCCGCCCGCCGCGGTGCGGGGTGCAGACGGGGTCCTGAGGCTGGGGGGACCCCCCAGGTGCTCTCTGCCATTCTCCCCCAAGGGAAGCCCCGGCTGGCTGGTGGCCTCTCACAGCCACGTGACTGGGGTGTTCTGCCATTTCCAGAGGGGAAGGAGCGAGCGCCCCGCCCCCAGCCCCGTGCTCTCTCTGGGGACACAAGACAGGCATGAGGCCCTGGTCATGTCGAGCTGGTCCCCACCTGTCCCCGGGACAACCACTTTCTGTCAACCAAAGCTGCACTTGGGCCACAGTGTTCAAACCCGTGACCAGATTTGCCAAGACACACCAGACTGCCCCTACCCGTGTCCCGAGCCTGACCTGCCCCAGCCTGACCTGCGTGGAGGCGGCCTCAGGGGCTGGGGGCAGGGCTGGGCCACATGCCCCAGGCACGAGGCGGGGAGGGAGGGACGGCCTCAGGAGGCCTCCATCGTGTGATGGGGTCAGGGACAGGGACGCGAGGGAGCCTCTCCCCTCCCTCTCTCTCCGGGGATGAGCCGCCATAAGGGCCCGGCCCCTGTGGCTGACTCAGTCCCTTGGTCCTGGGTGCACAGAGACGGGGGTGTCAGACGGTGGACCAACGCTGTCCGGCCCCACACAGGGGAGGTCACGGGCTCTCAGCCATTCTGCTGATTGACTGTTTTGACCTTCCGTCTCTGTCCTCTACAGTTGTGATGATTTTCAAGTTGGGGTTAAGGGCCCACGAGGCAGACTGTCCCTGCAGACACACAGGGCTGGGCAGCCACGGCCAGCACGCGCCGTGCCCCTGAGCACATAGGCAGCGACGCTAGAGGCCACTAACGTGCCCCGCCGGCAGTGTTCCGCGCTCCCTGCAAGCTGCCTTGGGGCCGTGTTTCGTTAGCATGTGTAGTTACTTCTGCGGAAAACTAATCTCGGCCGCTCATAGCTCCGTGCCTCCGTGAGGGCTGCTGGCTGCTCTGGTGTCCCGGAATGCGGCGTCTGCTGCCCCATGGGCCGACCGCACCCATGGCTGCCTTCTCCGGGAGAGAACCGGCCAGAGCCAGGGGCGGACGGAGCCGGGGGCTCTCCAGAAGCAGCTGGCTCTCCGGACAAAAACAAATGACTCCTTGTCAACCATAGGAGCTCTCTTTTCCGGTCTTTGTGGGAAGAAGACGACTCCTTGTTAGAACACAGTAAGGGCAGTGCCTGACGCCGCTGCTGAAGACGTCCGCCGGTGGGACTTCAGGATGGAGCGGTCTGTGCGGTGGCCCCAGCCACCAGAGACGGGGACACCACCACAGTCCCCCTCTGCACTCCGTGTGCGGTGTTCTGTCTGAGAGCCGCTGTGCACCCGGGAGGAAGGGGAAGGGGCCCGTAGGTCAGCCAGGTGACCTGCGCCCAGCGTCACCCCGGCCAGCTGGCCAGCTTGGCGAGCAGAACCAGCGTTGTCACGTACGCACGGTGCACCTTGACCTGGGGCCCAGGTGTCCCCAGCATCTCCCAGTAGCCCGCAGTCTAGACCTGTCCACAGAAACCCACGGCCCAGGGTGAGGGCCCCTCCGGGGAAGGGCATGTCGCCGCTGCGGGCACAGCCTCTGGGGCCTCTTTGCCGCTGTCATGCTGCCCTCAACCTTGTCATCAGGAGGTTCCTGGTGTTTGCTGTTGTAATGGGGGCAGGGGGATAAAGGACCGAAATCATCGTGAAGCCGGCACCAGCACCCTCCAGGGTCCCGGGGGGCAGGCTGGCGTCCGAGGCCACCACGTGGTGGGGCCCCAGATCAGCCGCGGGTCCAACAGCCACCAGAAGCACATCTGAGCCTGCCTTGACCTCTTGGCTGTCTTAGCCTCTTCTGACTGTTCCTCTAAAATAAGCTCCTTCGAAGCCCCGGGGGCTCCTTCCCTGGGGCTGCCGTGTGGGGCCCTTTCGGCTCCCCGTGGTCTGTGGTGATTCGGGACCCCCTCCCGAGGGCCGAGGGGCCCCGGGCTTGGCTGCGCGCGTGCCTGAGGCTGCCACCCGGGGCCGAGCCAGAAGCCGTGGCCCTTGGCTTTCTTCACCAGCCCCGGCCCGTCGCGCTGCTCTGAGCTCGGCCCAGGCGTCCTCGCACGTGCGCGTTGACAAGCTCCGACCGAAAATTCGCCGTGTGTCCGCCTCACTCTGGAGCTGTTGGGGGGACCCCGTGGTCGAGGAGCCAGACCCTCGTCCGACCCCCTGCTTGTCCTGTGTGTCGCCAGCAGCCTCCCGGGTTCCCGGACAGGAGACGCAGCCTCGGCCCTGGTGGCGTGACCTCGGCCGGACGCTGAGGCCTGTCGCTGTGTCTCCTCGGGCAGGTATTGCAAAACTGGACGACCAGATCTTTCTGAACAGGAACCCCGGCGTCCCCTCCGTGGTCAAGTTCCACCCCTTTACGCCGTGTGTGGCTGTGGCTGACAAAGACAGCATCTGGTAGGCAGGGTTCCGCGACGGCCACGAGCCCTCTGGGGGGTGGGCGGGGCCAGGCTCTGGAGCGTTCGGAGGAATGGGCAGGTGGGGATGGGCTCCCCAAAACCACACCACGCCAGAGACACACCTACGAGGGCCTCACTCCTGCTACCCCCTGTGGGGCACGTAGACACCGACTTTAACTCACAGCCGACCTCGCCTTGCTGCCGTGGAGAACGTACCCGCGTCGCGGGGGACGACGTCTGGGGTGTTCTCACCTCTGTTCCTCCTCTTTTCTTTATTCTGCAAAATGCACAGAAAGTCAGTGCCGTAACCGTGTGTAAGCGCGCCGTTCGGGGGCACCAGGCACATTCACAAGGCCACATAGCCGCCACCGTCTGCCTCCAGAGCTCTCTCTGTCCTGTAAAACGAAAGCTGTCCCCATTGATCCCTAAGCCTGCCTTCCGCTCCCCGGCACCCGCTGTCCGCTGTCTGTCCCGGGATTGAGACCCCAGCGACCTCACCTGCCCTGTGTGTCTGGCCCCTCCCACTGAGCGCAGGGCCCTCGAGGTCTGTGGCAGGTGTCCTAATGTCCCCCTTGCGCAGGCCAGGTGACAGCCCGTGTGTGGAAGGACCATGCTTCATCATCCATCCAGCGATGGACACGTGGGTCATTCCCACATTTGTTTTCTCAGTATATTCATATGGTCGGGCTCTGCTTTTATTTTGTAAAACATATGTCCACTTTTAACTTAGAATAAGGCAAAACGTAAAACAGAACGAAGTCTGTCTTGATGATATATTGGGTTTGATTTTGTTAGAAGAGGAAATGGATGTGAATCACAGCGTCCTGGAGATCTGCCCCCGAGTGACTTCTACCTGATACCAGAGGACCTCGGTTTTATCTCAGATTCGGGTCTGCTCTGAAACACCCGTCTCTTTATATTTTTTTTTCATTTCTTTATATTTTTAACAGCTCCCTTTATTTTTTTTTAAAGATTTTATTTATATATTTGACAGACAGAGATCACAAGTAGGCAGAGAGGCAGGCGGGGTGGGGGGGAGCAGGCTCCCTGCTGAGCAGAGAGCCCGATGCAGGGCTCGATTCCAGGACCCTGAGACCATGACCCAAGCTGAAGGCAGAGGCTTTAACCCACTGAGCCCCCAGGTGCCCCAACAGCTCCCTTTAAAGTAGAAGAGAATCTGTATTAAGGCTTCTGCGGGCGAGTGAAATTAGGGCCGTGATGCACAATGTTGTTCATTTGCTCGGGTTTTCCCAGACACACGTGCTCTCTCGCTTTGTACCCGTGTCATTATCACAGTCGTCCCCCCATCGGTGGCTTGAACGTGGGCAGACGATGTCTCGGCACACCCAGCAGTGGGACTCCGGGCCCCGTGGCAACCCCGTGACAGCCCAGGACACGCAGGCTGCTTGTCCACGTCCTGCCAGAGCTCGTGCCCTCCGTGAGAGTGGCCACCCTGGCAGGCTTGGGGGGAATCGCCCTGTGGCTTTGGTTTGCATTTCCCTAACGACTGATCTTCTCTCCTTCCCCGAAGTTTCTGGGACTGGGAGAAAGGGGAGAAACTGGACTACTTCCACAACGGGAACCCTCGGTACACCAGGGTCACGGCCATGGAGTACCTGAACGGCCAGGACTGCTCGCTGCTGCTCACGGCCACGGGTGAGTGCGGTGCGCGGGGCTGGGCCCCGGGCCCCAAACCCAGCATGGGGACCCCGCACGTCTTCACACACAGCCTTTTCTGACCCTGAGCGTTGCTCTGGCAGAGAGCACCGCCTGCGATGAAACGCACCATCACGGAAGAGGTGGGAGGTTTCCGACGGAGCGGGCTTCACCCCCAGACAACAGGGCCAGCAGGTGACCGGTGCCCGGCAGTGTCCAGGGACCCCCAGCCCTCCCCTGACCAGGAAAGTCCCCGTGAGCCTCTCCTCGTGGCCTCTGTGATGCTCTTGGAGGCGAGGCTGGGGGAGGAGGGGTCTTGAGCACAGAGCATGAGGGAAGCAGGTGCCGCCCCGGCTCCCCAGGGCTCTCCAGCGCTCACCACTGTGCCACCGTGCACAGGGGAGTCCGGCTCCCCTGTGGGCCAGGCTCCTGCCTCCTGGCGGGCTGCTGCTGGTGCTGGGCCTCACCCTTGCTTTCTGGGTCTGAAATGTCTCCACTTCACCCCTCCCTGCCAGGCTCCCCAGTGAGCCACTCTGGGGGACAGCCGTCTCCTTTAGCCGTTGAAAGACAAGACCTCACTGTCTGTGGGGCGTGAGAGGTCACCACTGGCCTAACTGCACCTCCTTCGGGGATGACAGGCCCTGGGATGGGACTGGCGGGAAGGGAGAAAGGGCCGCATGAGGCAAAGAGACGAGGGCCAAGGTGGACGTGCAGGCTGCTCCCTGCATTACCCGTCCTGCCCCATCCTGTCCTGGGCCTGTCCCTGAACTGTCCTGGGCATATTCCCGTCATGGCCTGCCCTGGCCTGTCCTATCCTCTCCCTGGCCCTGGCCCGCCCTGGCCTGGCCCTGTCCCTTGTCTGAGCTCCTGAGCCGACATGAGCTGACGGCACTGGGCGGGCCACGTCCCCCTCCTTCAGAGCGTCCCTGGGCCCTGCTGTGTCCACGGGGAAAGGTCCTGCTGGCGGCCTCTCTCCCAGGCAGCGCCCGCTCGGGGCCAGACGAAGTCAAGCCACAGCAGTTGCTTCCACCGCAGGCGTGAGAGTGAAGGAGCGGCGGGCACCCGGGGCGGTGGGGGGCCGGGGTGGCTCCGCGGATCGTAGGACAGGTCGCACTGAGCACCTCCGAGCGCCGAGGAGGTGGGGAGAGAGTGACGTCCCGGCACAGCGGGCGCAGGAGCGGGTCCCCAGGGGTCGTAGTGGAGGAGCACAAGGGCTCGGGTTCCAGAGCAGGAAAAGTTCACAGTCACAGAGGCCGGGGGCAGGACGGGTGTCAGCGGGCACACAGCCCAGCGGGCCCAAGTGACCTCGTTCTCTGTTTGTGCTGTGGGGCGAGCGGTCATGGCCCAGGTTGGGGGCGCTGAAGGCCACACGTGAGGGCTAGCGAGTCGGCGAGCAGGTCTGGGCTGGGCTGTGAGCACTGCTGGGGGAACGGACACGGGATGGGGGGCTCGCTCGCGCCGCTCAGGCTCACAGGAGAGCACGAGGGTCTGTGCTGAGGTCATGGCGTGGGGTGGGGGGCGGCCAGCCCACCTCCTCATGTGGGGAGCCTGTGGGCCACACGCTGAGGGCCCACCTGTGTGGAGCAGACAGGAAGGGGTGCCGCGGAAGGCCTGGCTTTTGGCCGAGAACATCACTGAAGGGAAGGGGGGCTGCCTGGGGTCAGAGGTTGAGGGTAGTGGCGGGTCCCCCAGCGCCCCTGCTGCGGCTTCCCCCGCGGCCCAGATGGGAGGATGCCCGGGTGGGGACGGACCTCCCAGGAGCAGCCCCGCTGCTGCTCCACTGGGCCGCGTCCCAGAGACTGCGTGGTCTTATGTCTCGTGGCACGGCACCGCGCGCCCTGGCGGCCAGGCCCATGTTCTCATCTCCTGCTCTTCTCTCCCCAAGACGACGGCGCCATCAGAGTCTGGAAGAACTTCGCAGATTTGGAGAAGAACCCGGAGATGGTGACTGCTTGGCAGGGGCTCTCGGACATGCTGCCGACAACCAGAGGTGCGTCCTCCCCGGGGGCCCAGCTGCCACATCCCCCTTGAGGGTGGCTCCCCCCAGGCCACCTTCCTAGTGCCCAGACCATAAGCCAGCTGGCCTCCTCGCCCCCGTGGCCCTGGCCCCCTGAGGCGCGTACCTGCCCCGCCTCCCCGTTGGCACGGCCAGTGGCTGGGAAAGGACCTGGCCCTGTGCTTCGTTCCCAGAGGGCCTCCCTGGGGGCGGGGAGTGCACCGCAGGCGGGTGTGCTGGCCACGGTGGAGGCCGAGGACACTGGCCCCGCCCGCACAGGGCCCACAGAGGCGCTGTGGGAGCTGAGCTGAGCTGGCGTGGCCGCGGCGCGGCTCACCGGCTCTGCCTGCTGCCCGTGGGGTGGACCCACACATTGCCCTGCAGGCCGGTCCTCCGGGGGCTGGAGCGGGATCTGGACCAGCGGCTCATCTCCTCCCGCTGCACGTTGGCAGTCCGTCAGGTCTTGGTTCCCGAGAGGCCCAGCTGTGGGGATCGGGGTCCTTGTCACTAAATGGACAGGGAAAGCGACTCCGTCCTCCTGCCCCTGCGTGGCTGGCCTGGCCTTGCTGCGACTTCATGCACTTCCCACGTGGTCCCGTCTGTGTCCTGTCGTCGCG
The DNA here is from genome assembly GCF_922984935.1 of Meles meles. Taxonomy (NCBI): domain Eukaryota; kingdom Metazoa; phylum Chordata; class Mammalia; order Carnivora; family Mustelidae; genus Meles; species Meles meles. Next base: position 62,805,907 of record NC_060083.1, read on the forward strand.
TGGCTGTGCTTGTCATAGCCAGTCATCTCCATGGATCCTTCTCTTCCCTCTGTCCCAGCACCTGTCCCGAGGAGCCGCTGTCCCTGGGAGGTGACCTCACGCGGGACAGGCCCCCAGCCCCAGCACGGGCGGCTCCCGGCCGAAAGCTCTTTGTGGACTGCTTTAGAATGTCGCTGTTTTTTAATTATCTTTGGAATAAAACAGTCATCCACGTCTGTCCCCCCCACCCCCCTAAAGCCCCAGCACGGCCACCTCTGTGTGGCCTGGGCCCCTTCAGGCCAGGTCCCATGACGAAGCGACAGTCACCGTGTCCTTCCACTGTGGTCTCAGTGCTCCCGGATTAGAGCAAAGGATCGTCTCCCCCGCAGACCCCGTTGCCCCCCGCCGTGCTGGCCGCTCTGCCGTCCCACGACGCCCCGTGGCACCGCGCCCCGACCCGCGGCCCGCACTGCCGGCAGTGACCCCAAAGACGAGGTTTCCGGTCCTTCACTTCCCTCTGCCGTCCATTGGGGGACACACCGCAGGCCCCAGCCACCCTCCAGCCCCTGCACACAGAGCCAGAGACCCTTGTGTGGACGTGGCAGGGGCTCAGGGCCAGGCCAGAGGACGGGAGAGCGGGAGCCCTCCGGCGGCTTGGGGGACCTTGGTTCTCCATTCATTTTGCAACCGCCGCCTCTCTGCCCCCAAACGATGTGGGTGTGGTTTCCAGACACCAAGGACTGTCTCACCCACGATGCCGTTCCCTTTGCTTCAGTCAAGGTGAGGGCCGCGGGGAGCACAGCTCGTGGGTGTGGTGGAGCGGAGGAGGCGGCCGAGGGGACCGATCTGGGTCTAGGTGCCCCTGCACTTACTCCCGCCCGTCGGGAGACCCCGCGTGTCACTTGGGGTGCGGAGAGCCACTCCTGGCCCCAGCTGACCACCGCAGGCCTGACTTGCTAGTGGGTTCCACAGGTGTCCACGCACATGTCCTGCCGGTCCCGCCCCCTCTCCCCAGGATTTTCGGAAATCTCCCCAGGGGAGGCGGAGTTGGGAAGGGGCCAGGAGCAGCAGGCAAGGGTCTCGCCTCCCGGTCTTTATCAGTAGGTCGGGGGAGGGGCCTGGGGGGCGCCCCGATTCTCCCTGGCTAAAGAGCCATGGTTTGGTCCTGTCCTCTGCCTTGTAGCCAGGCAGCCATGGGCTTAGCACATGGTTATTTCCTTTGCTCTTTCTGAGACACTGGAAGGATGAGAGGGGCAGGAAGCCCAGGGGCCAGCTGCTCTACAGGTCAAGACAGGACGGGCCCAGGTGCTCCTGGCCACAGCCACCCGACTGGGACTCCTGTCTCAGGATCTAAGCTCTGTAGCCAAGAGTCACGTCTGGTGGCATTCCGGCCCTCGTGCCAACCACTGGTCACCTTGTGCCTGTCGGCCACTGGCTTCCTTCCCCTGCCCGGCCCGGCACCAGTCCTGGCCTCTGACACGACAGCCAGCCGAGGTCTGGGCTGTAACCCTAGGGAGACCCGCAAATAGACACAGAGCGAGGCCACCACGAGCCACTTCCATGGCTGCTGCTCTTCAACGTCTGGGACACGCGCCGCAGCGCGAAGCAGGACCCTTCTGAGTGCTGGCCGTGACCTGGGGACCTTCCCCGCTGCAGGTCACCCACGCAGGTGCTCGACGCCACCCGCCCCACACAGGGCTCCAGCCGGGCCTGCAAGCTGTCTGCGGAGACGCGCCGGCCTACGGCATCCTCCCACCGCGAGGCGCGTGCCGAGACTGTCCTCTGAGAATGCCTGTGCCCCCAGGGAACTCGGGGTGACCGGGCGGCTAGAGCGCCGCCGGCTGGGAAGGCCCTCACTCCGCGGCCGAATGCACACTGACCGCTCGCTGGAGGTCTGAACCGCGGTCTGTGGTGAGGAGGCACCGTTTCTCCCGGGAGGCGGGTGAACCGCAAGCAGTGTCCGTGTGCCCTCGGCTTGAGGTCCCTCTGACTGACGTGTGCGCACACGCACACAGACACCCACCCGCGTGCGCATGTCCCGAGGTAGAGCCCAGGTGGGCCCCCTCAGTGCTCCTCCGCCCCCGTCCCCTCGCTGGTGTAGCCACCGGGCAGCTCCCGCCACTGGCTGCACCGGCCCCGTGACCTTCTGGCCCCCGAGCCGCCCGAGCCAACGGCACCTTCGCCCTCGGAGGCCCCCGGGACCAGCCACCGTGGACTTCGTGGCGGCACTGACGGGCACTCGGGCACTTGGAAGTTCTGGTGGCGCGTGTGGTTGGGTTTCACGATGTGCCAGAGCCGTTCCGATTTCCAGAAACCCTGGTAACTGAATTTCCCCATCTGTCGGGTCCATTTGGGGCGGGACCGTGGCACCCGGTGGCCGGGGCCGCCCCCACCTGCCCCCTCCCCTGCTTCTTTCAACTTGAGTCTTCCTGCCCGTCGGGCTTGTGTGACCACTGACCAGCCCCATGGGCAACCCGTGATCCCTGTGTCCTCGGAGGTCTGGCCTGAGAGGCCTCAGTGTGTCTCGACTGCTGCAAGCAGGGACACGAGTGCCTTCTCTCTTCCCTGAGACCACCCTGGCGGCGGGCGGGATCCCGCCTGGCCGCTCTCCTGCACCGGTGGCATTTGCTCTCGCGCCCATGGCGCTCTTTGGGGCTGTCAGACGGTAGGGCTGTGACTTTGCATATCTGTCCCACGCACACCGTCCCCTCCCGTCTAAAAGAGCATCAGCCAGCGGGCGTGCAGAGGTTACAGGATGGGTCAGGTAGCCGTGGAAGGCGCTGGGAAGAAGTTGGAAGGAAAGCCGTCGAGAGGAACCTCCCTCGGGTCTGAGGCCTCGTGGTTGCACCTCCTGGGCCCCTTATCCCAAACATGGGGACTTGCGTCCCGCGGGCTGGGGGCCTTATCCCTCCCCTCTGCTGCGCTGCCTTCCTGGGGACTCCTGCGGCTTTCAAGGACTGGGCTCTGCAGACAACTCTGCCGGCCTCCGTCAGGACGGAGGGTGACCCGACAGCACCCCCTGGAGGCAGGGTGTGGCCACTACCGCCTCCTGGACCCCCAGACACATTGGACGGCCCAGCTCTGCAGGCCAGACACCAGGAGGAGCATTTCGGTTTCGTGAGAGCAGAGAAGTCGTTCCAGATCCAGACTGGTTTTTCCACCTAAACTTTTGAAAAATCATTTTTTTTTCAGAATTTAATCCGAGCTTTCTTACAGCATCTGTCTCCACCTGAAAAACCCACATAGAAGCTACATAGCCAGCAGAACTCCCACACGCGGCTGGCCGTGGGCACAGAGCTGTGAAGCCGGGTTAGCAGACGGAAAACCTGAACGATCCCTCTGACCGCAGCACTTGCTACATTTCAGCCGGAACGGGCTCGGCGTCCCGGAGTCTGGAGCTCACAAGAAGCCAGAGCTCACGCGCTTCACTCCCTCTGCTCACGGTGGGAGTGGACAACCTCCGAGAGCGCTGCACCCGAACGAGGTGCCGAGGCCCGGGGCGTCAGCACCCAGCTCCCTGCGCCCGAGAGCGTCCTCAGAGCGGTGATGAAGTCAGAACAAAAGCGTCAGAGCCGGCCCTGGCCCGGGTGGGCTCCCGTGGGGAAAACGGCGCAGGAAGGAGGCTGCCCTCCACCCCTTCGCTCGGACCTGGGCCGGCCGTCCAGAACAAGCCAGAGCCGGCCGGCGTGGCTCACCCCTGGCGCAGAGCCGCTGCGTACCCTCTCCACTTGTCCCCGTGACCCCAGACTGTAGGACCAAGACATGGACACTATCATCCAGATGCCCTCTGGCCTCCACGCTCACTGACCGCCCGGCTCCTAAGTCCCCGGCGGGGCTGATGCTGACACCAGGCGGCCGGCCAGGGACGTCTGAACGCACAGGCGGCGTGCTGTCTGCCGCGGCGGCCGCCCCGCACGTCCACGCCTCGGGGGGCCCACGTGCTCTGCAGCCGCGCGGGATGATACGCACGTCCCCGCCAGGAGAGAGCCTTGTCAGCAGCCTGTCCCAGCTCTGTCACTGGGACAGGCTGGGAGCCCTGGCACCCGTGCTCCCCTCCACTGCTCCCCCAAGGCCACGGCCTACAGGCTGACGTCCGGCATCTATGGCCCAACCACAGCACTTTGGACTTGGGAATTGGCCTGTTCTTTAAAAGACCCTCACAGAGTCTATGCAGCAGATGACTTGGAGTTTTACGCGCTCCTTAAGCCTGGAGCCGCTGCAGGAACCCGGGCCTCACCTTGACCTGGGGCCAAGGACGCGTAGGTTTTCCCGAGGCCAGCTGGACACAGACCAACGGACGTAGCTACCTGCATGTGACCAACTCGTGCCTGTCCAGCTTCATCGTTCTCCCGGGTCACACCTGACCTTTCAGCCCCATTTAGACTTGGGTCTTCAGGGCCTTGAACAAGCTTCCGTTTGAGCCCGGTGTGTCCCCGTGCTGGAGGCTTGTCCGTCTCCCACCATACGAGGCCGTGTGCCGCCCGCTCTGTGCGCGTCCCTACCCCGTGGTGCCAGGCCGTCCGTCCCTCGTCACGTCTGCTTGCTTCTTTGCTGCGTCAGCAGCTCCAGACAGAGCCTCACAGAGGCGCAGGGTCTGTCTCCCTCCCTAGCCTGGCTCGTGGAGGGAGTGGCCCCTGGGACGCTGGCTGGGGCAGCCGCCCGGGCATCCTAGCAGGGCCGGCCCAGGACCACTCGCGGGGTCCCTTGGCTGGTTCCCAAAGGGCTGCCGCTTTGAGTGATGCCGTGGGCCACCTGCCCGCCACCGCTCTAGGGTCTTGACTCAGAGGTGACGTGCTGAGGGCCCAGGATTGAAAGGAGCCACCAAAGGGCCCAGGTCAGAAGTCTCACTCTCCGTCCTCAATGTTAGCGAATACATCAAGCCCCGGGAACACGGAGTCGGGAACAGTGGGGCTTCAGACACTCCTTCCCCCGGACGGGGGCCCTCAGCACCCACCCACCTTCCTCCCTCCTGGGTCAGAGAGCTTCCTGTGCAGTCACCCCCCCAGATCGTGAACACCCCGCCCCTTCTTGTCTGCCCTTCCCCACCGCTGGCCATGTCTGCACGCTCAGTGTGGCCCCCTGGTGTGGGGGGGTCGTGTCCTGGCACAGAGCAGCCAGTAGGGACCGCCCCAGGGGCCTTGTGTCCACATCCAGGAGGTGACTATTTGGTCAAGAAGACCCCCACCCATCTGCATGAGAATGTTCCAGAACATTCTCATCCACCAGAAGGAAACCCCGTGCCCACGGGTTCAGTGTCTCCCTGCAGAGGAAGACTTCCACAGCTGGCCCGAGTTGTCCACACTTAGACGTCTCTCCAGGGCCCGGCACTGCTCATGGGGGCACCTGGGGGGTAGCCCGGGGTTCGGAAGGGAGATCGGGGCCTGGAGCGAGGTCCACTGCCCAAAAAGGACAAAGTAGAAGAGAACAAGGCGTTACGGGGTCTGGTCTGAGAGGCCTGGAGAACAGGGTGCCCAGTGCCGCAGGGGACGCAGAGCAGCAGCAATGAGCTTGACAAGCGTGACCAAGGAAACATACAGATGAGGTCATCGTATAAGTGACGGGACAGGAGGGATCGTGGTGGCACAGCGCAGGTCACAGCACATGCGTCTGAGGAAGAAGAGCGGGAACACCAGCGGCCGCGGGGTCTGGGGGAGCCCACCGCGGGGGTTTCCGCCGCGGCTGCAGGCACGGCCTCGCCTGGGGACCCTGGGGACCCAAGTGCGCACGGGCCTCGAGAAGACGTTGCCGCTCCAGCCGCGGTGTGTGGAGTCAGGCATCGGAGAAATGCTAAGTGGTCCACCGGACCCCAGCCTGGGGGCAGGAGGAGTCGGCACGGTGTGGCCTGGAAGGGGAGCGCGGGTTCCTAGAAACACGCCCTGCTTAAAATTGGTGGCGTCAGCGGAAACCATCCTGGTGCGTGGACAGGGGCACCTGGGTGAGGGATGCACACAGCCCGGCGTGGGAAGGTGCCCGCGGCCTGGGGACGGTCCAAGCGGGATCAGAGCAGGCAAGCGAGGCTTTCACTGATCTGAAGTCTTGCTTCCTTTCAAAAGAACGAAAGGGAAGTGCCGGCTGCCGTTTGATCTGGGCGGTGGGTACGGGACCTCTCCGGGATATCTAAAGGGTCGATCGGCTTGAACGGCCCGTCCTGAGGTTGTCCTGCCACCTTTAGGAGCGCTGCCGTTACCCCACGCGGCCCTGCGTGGGCCTCGTGCCCGGCGGGCTCTCCTCGGCCTCCGCAGAGTTCCTGCGCAGCCCCGAGAAACCGCGAGTTCGAGCCTTGACGTGGCCGAGAGCAGCGTCGCCGTGCCCACTGTGTCCAGGAGGACTGGCATTTTGAACCGACAGTCCTAGGACGGTGCTGTCCCAGCAGCAGATATCTGGGCGGGGCGGGGATGCAGGGACCCCAAACTGCCGCCCCGACCCAGACTGCGAACCTGGAGCTCCCGTGGGGTTGGGGACCAGGCCGTGGCTGGGATGGCATGGCACTCCGTGGTGCTGAGTGGCTGCCCAGGACAGGGTCCCGAGTTGGCGGCAGAACGGTCTGTGTCTCTCCAGGAGCGGGGATGGTGGTGGACTGGGAGCAGGAGACCGGCCTCCTCATGAGCTCAGGGGACGTGCGGATCGTCCGGATCTGGGACACGGACCGTGAGATGAAGGTGCAGGTAACCGCAGCCCCCCCACCCCCCCCCCGGCCTCCCGGCTCTGCTGCCCACCCCCCCCACCCCCCCCACCCCCGCCCACAGGCCCCTGTCCAGGAGAAGTGAGAGTGGGGTAGCGCGGGGGAGGGAGCTAATTACCTCTCAGGGCCCATTTATCCATTTATCATGACACTTTGACCCTGCATCACAGCGTGATTAAGCCTATGCTAATCCTAATTGTTTCCAAAAGTATTTTATCCTTGCAAATTAGGGAGTATCAGGAAGCAGTGGGTGAAAACATTTTAAATTGGAATCGTGAATTATCTGCTTGCTTCTTAAAACATCTTTTATTTCCAGTTGAATCAGCAGAGCAAGGACAGATGGGTTTTGGCAGAGGCATCCTGGAAGGGGTCCTAGGGTGGCAGACAGCTGGGGACCGCAGAGGTTTTGGGTGGTGGTGCTGGCTGTGGCTTGAGGCCCAGGAGCTCCGCCCTTCTGGCCTCCCGCCCAGCCCTGGGCCCCCCGCCAAGCCCCCAGTCACACGGGCACCCAGCGGAGGAGGACAGGCTCAGGTCGAACTGGAGGGGCTGGGGCTGGGGAGCCGACGTGAGGCCGGGACACCGTTGTCCGAGCGGCCACAGCCCGAGCAGAGGCGACCTCCCTCTGCCCTGTGCTCAGGCCCTGCAACGGCACTGTCAGCCTTTGTCACGCGTCCTTTCTGGGGCTCCGAGCTGGCCAGTCCCTGCCGCCCTCCAGTGCAGTGTGGACACCTGATGCCGGCAGCCCCTACTCGGGAGCCCGTGCCCCTGGCCCTTGCCCTCAGTTCGGCTGCCCGGGGCTCGTCCCTGGCCCCCGGCCCCCGCAAGCCTCGGAGCCGGCCGTGCGTCCCAGAGGTGCCGCTGCCGTCCTCGTCCTGATGCCTCTTCAACGGACCAGGAGCCACACGCGTGGGATTTCTTCCCCGGGCGCCCGATAGCAGCAAAGCCCCGATGAGGGGAAAGTGCTTTCCTTCTCGTGGTCCCTTTGGTCCCCTGCGCTCTCCTACCCGGCATTCCTCACCGGGCATTTACGGCCCCAGCAGGGGGGCAGGGAGGCAGTTAGAGAGGCCGAGCTCCCTAGACCCTCTCCTGAACCAATCAGGAGGACCCGTTCCTACCACAATGTGTTTCGTCTTCCTTTTGAGAAAGAGGGAGACACTGGAAAGTTTAATTGGTACCAAAAGCCGGTTCCCAGGGTCGTGTGCTGGCTGCGGCCCTGGGGACGGGGGACTGGCTCTTGGATGGATGTGGCCTGACTCACTCGGGTCCCCTGTGGGCCCCTTGGGCTCCCTGGGCCTTCCAAGCCTTCTCTGGTGCAGAAGGCAGGGGTCCCGTGCCGGCGTGATGGCATGACCGGCCGCTGTTGGGGGCCCTCACCACAGTCCCTGTGTCCACACCCAGGACATCCCCACGGGCGCTGACAGCTGCGTGACAAGCCTGTCCTGTGACTCCCACCGCTCCCTCATCGTGGCTGGCCTCGGCGATGGCTCCATCCGCGTCTACGACCGGAGGATGGCGCTCAGCGAATGGTAATGTGCTCCCCCCCGCCCCAGCACCCTCTAGACAAGGTACTCATGTTGCTGCCCAGTCTCCGGGCCCAGACGGAGCCTCCCAAAGCCCACGGGCCACCGCCCCCCACCAAGGCCACATTCTCACGGCACGTGGAGGGGAAAAACCAGCCCGGCGGGGGGTCTGGCAAGATCCGGCCCTCCCTGAGCTCAGTTTCCCTCCCGTGCATGGTAGACGGCCAAGAAGACAGTGTCAGGGAGTCCCCGCGTGGGCCCTGCACTGTGCTGAGCGACATGCATGTTGTGGCTGTTCCGGGCTCTGGGGGCAAGTCCTAGGCCAGGGGCCAGGTGGGGCCGGGCCCTGGGGGCAAGTGCTGTTACCTGTGGGCAGGTGAGGTGCGAGGGTCCAGCCGGTGGTCACTCACCCGGCCCCCGTGGCTGATACACGGTAGCGTCGTCTCCGGGGGACCCCGGGGCGATGTGCTTATTAAAAGCCAGGCCTGGCCTTCAGGGGTGAGGAGGGGGCCGGCGGGCAGGTGCGGGACGTGGAGCTGAAGGAGGCCCCTGGGACGAAGTGCTGGACGGGCTGTTTGCTGCCGAGGCCCCGGTGCTGGGCCCGCCGTCCGGTGGGGGTCTCCCAGGACAGACCCGAGGCTGGACCGGTGCTGGCTGGGCCCACACACGCCCGGCAGGTTCTCTGCAGAAGGGTCCCCACAGGGAACAGGCAGCACCCCCAGAAAGCCACCATCGTGAGTGTGGGGAGCAGGGTTTCCTTCTGGGCTGGCCGTGAGTACACGGAAACCCGCTCCTGGTGCGCTTCGAAAGGGTGAGTTTTCTCTCCATCGAGACGTCATCTTGGCTACCCTGAGCCGGCAGTGAAGCCCCAGATTGCCAGAAAGAGCCGAGGGTCATGGTGCTGCCCTGAGGGTACGGCTGGGGTCCCCTGGTGCTGAGGGCAGTGACTCGGGCACCCGCGCACCCCAGCTGTGACTCGTGGCTTGCCGTGCGTGGCGCGTCCTCCGCGCCCTGGGTCTCTGTTTCAGCTGCCCCTTGGTTGGGCTTCTCATTCCTGACCCTTAGTGTTGTGGCTGCGTGGTGCAAGGCCCTGTCCAGGGGGCTCTGGGGCGGCTCTGCCGTGCTCCCGACATGACGGTGAAGGGTGGGTGGAGGCCACCGGCCCCCACAAGAGAGCAGACCCCGAGGGCTTTAAATAGACACTCAAGATGAAGTCTCACCCTCGCTTCTTAGCGCCTGTCCCATGCTGCGTGTGCCAGCGGCCGGCCCACTGTCCCCCACCCCCGCCCAGGCAGCCCGCTGTCCCCTCCCCTGCAGCTGGCCAGCCTGATGTCCCCTCGCCCGCCCAGGCCACCCTCCAGGCTCTGACCCCGTCCTTCCCCCCACCCGCACAGCCGCGTCATGACGTACCGGGAGCACACGGCCTGGGTGGTGAAGGCCTACCTCCAGAAGCACCCCGAGGGCCACATCATGAGCGTGAGGTAATGAGCACAGAATATTTATGAGACATTTTGCTGTAGAAACGTTATTTTCTCCTCCATTTAAAATATGTCTTTGGTATTTAAACAGCCGGGAAAGGATGGCATTTCCGGGCAATAATTAACCTGCGCTTGGGGACTGGCCAGAAAGGTCAGGGCCGGTGGGAGGGCAGGGACACATCGGTCCCCTTGCTGGAGAGCCTCGCGGCAGCGGCAGGCAGCTGGCTCCGTGGGCGCTGCAGGGTGTGCGCGGGAGGGGGCGGGCGTCTTCCGGCCCTTTCCTGGGGGACCACTGCGTGGGGCGGTCGCCTGCCCGTAAATCCATTTCTCCTGCTCGGTAAACCCGCGCTGAGAGCGGCGAGGGCTAACTTGCCCGTGAAAGGGACAGCTGATGTAAGTGACTGTCACAGAGACACTGTTTCTTCAGAGATGCTCCGTCCCTTGTTTGTAGCATAAAAACAGAACATAGCTCTTAGAACGACACCCGCCAGGGACCAAGGGCACGAAAGATGGCCTCCAGGGGCGACACGCAGCCTCCCGGCCTCCCGCCCGCTGCCCTCCCATCCTGTAGCTGCAGCCGAGCTGCACAGAATCTCATCTCTGGGGCTGGAAATGAAACCAATAACTCACGCCCCCCCCCCCACCCCGGGCCTCTGCTTGCTGCCGCCTCGCGCCGTGGAGGCAGGGCCTTTCCTGGCTCTGGGGAGGAGGCCGAGGGGCTCTGTGACAGGCCTGGTCGCTGCAGTCGGTGGGGCAGGCTCCTGTTGCGCACAGCGGCCTCACTGGTCACTCGGGGACCGGCCTTGGCCTTGAGGAGTGGGTGCACACCTGAGCGTGTGAGGCCAACCCTCGGGGACCGGCCTGCCCCAGCCTCGCCAGCAGCACTCCCTTCCCGGCAGCGTCAACGGGGACGTCCGCTTCTTCGACCCTCGGATGCCCGAGTCTGTGAATGTCCTTCAGATCGTGAAGGGGCTCACGGCCCTCGACATCCACCCCCAAGCAAACCTGATCGCCTGGTAGGTGCCGCCCCAAGAGGAAATGAGGGGCCTTTGCTGCCCCGACCGTCTCAGAGCACCCGAAGTCAGCCCCGGGTGTCCCCGCGACCAGCAGGCATTACCCCCTGCCTGGGAGTGGGGGCTCTCCAGAGCCACGTTGCTGTGGGATGGCGGGTGGGTGATGCGCGGGCAGGTCAGCCCCGTGTCCCGGACGGGGCCCCAATGAGAAGACATGCCTGCCTCCCCCTGCGCTGAGCTTCCCCCACCGCCCCCCCACGCTTCACCCCTGGGCTGGCGGCCGGCTCACCCCCGACCCCCTGTGCGCAGCGGCTCCATGAACCAGTTCACGGCGGTCTACAGCGGGAGCGGAGAGCTGGTCAGCCACATCAAGTACTACGACGGCTTCATGGGCCAGCGCGTCGGCGCCATCAGCTGCCTGGCTTTCCACCCGCACTGGGTCTGTGCCTGCCCGCGCCGGGGGAAGGGGCCCCAGGGGGGCACAGGGGGCTCGGGAGGGTTGGGGGCGCACAGGAGCCGCGGGCAGGGGGGCTACAGCCAGCCTCTGCCCACCCCACAGGCGGCGGCGGCGGGCAGGGCGCCCTTGGGCTTCTCCCTCCCCGCGTCCAAGAACGGCGCAAAACAAGATCTTGTCGGGTCCTGGGCCACCCCAAGCCACCTCCGAGAACAGCGCCAGATGCCCCGTCAGCCAGGGAGTCCTGGGCTGCGCAGACAGGAGACAGCCCCCCTTTCTCCCGTCACCTTTTGCCTCCGCCCTGATCCCAGTCCTGGAGAAGCCGTGCAGGGAGGAGGCTGCCGGGACACCCTCGCCCAGCCTGTGCTCCCCAGGGAGGGGTGGCCCAGCCCTCACGGTCGCTCCCCAAGTGTCTGGGCTCCACCAGAGGGCCCCATGCAGCCCGGGGCTCCCAGACGAATCCCTGCAGGGAGCTGTGGGGAGCCCCATGTCCTCGTGGTGAGGTGCGGGGCCTCTGCGGAGAGCCACGGCAGGGTGGGGGCAGGGAAGCCGCAGGGCAGCCTCCCCATCTCCCTCCCCACCCCACCCCCGCCCACCCGCCCACTCACCCACCCTCGCCCACCCGCCCACTCACCCACCCTGCTCTCCTCTGCAGCCTCACCTGGCCGTGGGCAGCAATGACTACTACATCTCCGTGTACTCGGTGGAGAAGCGCGCCAGATAGCGGGCGCCCGCCCCGCCAGGCCTCCGTGTACATAGTGGACCCGCCGCGCCGCCCTGAACACTGGTCCTGACCTGCTGCTGAGGGCTCCAGGAGGCCCCTCGCTGTCTGTCCATCCGTCTGTGGTCACTGTCACGCCCAGGAGCCCAGGGAAGGGGCCTCTGGTGGAGTCCTGCCGTGTGACAGCCCAAGGACAGTCACAGACATCCCAGCACCCTTCCCGTCCTGTTTTGCTTCTGAGATTTTTAAAGAGGGAGACGCACTCGTTCTATTTTGCGAGGGACCCGAGCATTGGCTCTACGACAACTCCGAGACGGAAGCTCCCCAGGGCGCGGCCACCCTGGCGGACGGGGGAGCGCTAGGGCTCAGCATGGGTCTCTGGGCCGCTGCCTGGCCAGGAGCCGGCATGGGCCGCCTCCCCCTGGCTGCAAGCTAGCCGGGGCTGTTCTCTGCGCTCCTGGGGGCATTTCCAAGCACACTGGGAGGCGGGGGCATTCAAGAGACAGAGCCGGCTCGCGTAGGAGGAGACAGCCCAAGGCCTCTTGCCAGCTGCCAGTCCTTGCCCACTAGGGGCCTTCATGGCCAGATGGTGTGAGGACTGGCAGTGCCCCTTCGCCACGCAGCCCACCTTCCCGGCACAGGCCCCTCTCCTCACAGACCCACTAGCAGAAGGGGCCCGTAGCGTTGGATGGGTGGGGCAGGTCGTTGGCCATTCAGCCACCGTCTTGGGCCACTGGCCCCGCTTCTGAGTGCTGCGGTTCCCCAGGCAGGTGCGGTGACAGCCACCAGGCCTGCGGCCTCCCACACACACCATGTGCGGAGCTCATGGTTCGCACCCCCGAGCCCACACACGAGTGCCCACTGTGCGGTCCCGAGGCCTCCCACCTGCACAGGCGTCACACACGTGCACAGTGCAAGGGCATCTGTGGGTCAGTAGTGGCCCGTCTGCGCCGCCACTCGCTGGTCCCTTGCAGCGAGTAATGCAGAGAAGGTTCCTGGTGACTGCTTTGACGTGGGTCAGGGCGTCTGTGCTCGTCTGCACACAGGTGTGCGTGTGTGTCCTCACGTGTGCGCGCACGACCTGGGGCCACGGGGATGGTGTAGCCCCAGGAAGGACAACAGAATGTGCTAAGCAATTCCAAACAGCGCTTGTAAAACAAACCACAATGACGGTATTCGGAAAAGCATTTTTTCCATTTTCCTTGGGAATCAGGATTATTCGATAGAGGAGTGAGCTGGCTTAACTAATTCTGCCACTATGAGGCCATAATCGTGGGAATGTGAGTCCCCTCGAGCTGCGGCCGGCGCTGTGCCTCGGCCAGGGCCATGTCCCCGGGGACCGGGCAGCATCGGCCTTGGCGGCCTGGGGGACCCCCGTGCGCCCCAGGAGCCGGCTCCGGGCCGGGGTCCGCGTGGGCTCCCGGGCCGCCGGCACCCGGCCACCGGCTGGGTCGGGAGCAGCGGACTCCGGGCCGAGGAGCCGAGCCGGGCCGTCCGTGCGGACGCGGAACCGCCCGCCCAGGGGCCGGCAGGGGCTTCCCGGGTCCGACGCGAAAGTCCAATCATGGAGTTAACCGGGGCTCCCCAGAGCACGCCCTGAAGGTTCGCTTATCTCTATTTATTTTACCAAATGAGAATTGCGGAGTGAGTGAGAGCAAACGACAGCTGTTCATGACAATAAACAAGTGCAGAGGTGACCGGCTGCGGCCTTGTGGCTTGGGGGCGGGGCCTTCGTGCGGCGGGGGCGGGGCCTGGGCGGGGCCTTCGTGCGGCGGGGCGGGGCCTCTCCTCGCAGGGCCTCCAGCCCGGGTGCGCCCCCTCCCGCGGCCGACTCGAAACCTCACAACCTGCCGCCGCGAAGCCGGAGGGGGCCGCGGGCGGTGCGCCTGCTGCTGCCCCGGTTCCTTCCCGAGGCTCGGAGGCCGAGTCCGCCTCCCCGGCCGGCGTGCCCCGCGATGACGCGGCCCCGGTTTGCCTCCCACGTGGGGACGTCGCCCGCCCGACGCTCCCCGGGGTCTGAGGACGCGAGTGGGCGCGCCGCAAAGCGAGTGGGACATGGAAGGTCCCCCATCCCTCCATGGGTGTGGCTTCCTGCACCCCACTTGCGGACAGGCCCTCGTCCCCCTGCGACAGGAAGTGGGGGGCAGGAATTAAGTAACTCGCCCAAAGCCACGGCCATCGGTGGCGGCAGAACTGGGATCACTCAGGCATCCTGACCCCGAGGCCCGCTTGAAGACCTTCACTCCACGGAGGCTGGGGGGTGCTGCGTGGGGCAGGGTGCACCCCAGGTCCGCGAGTTGTGCACACCAGCCCCAAAGGGGGGGCGATGGGGAGGTTTAGGTGCACCAGGGTGCAGTGAGCGGAGGAGCCGATGCCCCCAGGTCACACTGCGGCCATCGCAGACAAGGAGCCACATGACACCCAGGACCCAGGGTCACCATCCTTGCCCGCTGTGGGCCTGGGAGGAGCTGGGCGGCTTCCTGGAGAAATCACGGCCCACTAAGCCCTGGTTGGTTCTGCTGGGGTGAGTGTTCTGGGGGGCTCCGTGTGGGTCCTCGTTCCAGAAGGAACGCTCACACCCCAGCAGCACGGCACCTGGGCCCCAGCAACCACCCGAGTGGGCTCGGGCCTCCGGATATGGTCGGGACAGCCGGCCCGTGGGCTGTAGCAAGGGGCTGGCTGGTGTGGAAGAGAGTGGCCAGGTCTTGGGAACAGCACGGTGGGTTCCCCAGATTGATGACACCCCGGTGCTGGCCTCCCGTGGCTGCCACAGTAGACCACCACGGCCAGGCTGCCGGGACCGCAAACGCCACTGGCTCTGGAGGGGCCCAGAGGGCACTGCATTTCCCTGCCTCTCCAGCTTCCAGGGTCTGCCGCATCCCCGGCTCCAGGAGCTCCTCATGTCACGTGGCTCTGACATTCTCTGCGTCCTCTTCCACTTGTAAGGACCCTAGGGGACAGTCTCCCAACATCACAGGCAGCTTCTTGGCCTCAGGGCCACCGACAACATTCCCTTGGCCCCTGTCCCCTGGCGTCACGGCCTCTAGACAAGGACACAGACATCCTTAAGGGGCTTTAATCAGCCTACGGCTCCCGCTGTCTTCAAGCCTCAGGGCAAAGACCCCCACCAAGCAGAGCCTGCAAATGCAGGGGACCCTCTGCCAAGAGGAGGTGGGTGGCCACGGGAATGGGAAGGAAAGTGTCTGTCCTGCCCTGGGGGGGGGGCCTCAGCCCCGCTCCTGCCCGCCCCCCCCCCAGACCTCCTTGGGGTGGCCATGCCTCCGCCGGGCAGAGCCTGGACCCGGGGCATCACCTGCTGGGCTCAGGACCGCACTGGGAGAGGGCGGCCGTCGCCACGGAAACCTGGGGGTCTGAGCGCTGCGCTCCAGACCCGGGTGAGAAAGTGATGTTTTCCCATCAACATCGGTTTTCCCACCGTCGCCAGGACCTGAGTGCTGACCCGGTGCCCGTGGAAATGAAAGAGGGATGCGCGGCGGGACTTGGCCACGAGGGGGCGCCAGGGACCCGCCTCCCCTCCCCGCGCAGGCCCGGTCCCCCTCGCCGCGGCGCCCTGGGGGAAGGGACGGGAGCTCCCTCGGGGAGTGGCATGTCGTGGGGGTCGTCCTGCTGGACCACCTGCAGCCACCGCGCCGGACAGCTGGGTACGATCTGCTCGGGGCCACCTGAGGCGCGTCCGCGGGCTGCCCGCACCGCGCGCCGACCGCACACACTGCGCACGGCAGGTGCACACGCGCGCCCTCCGGTGTCGCGGCCGGGCGCCGCTCGCCCCGCTGGGACACGGCGTGCGGACGTGTGCGGGCAGCCCGCGTGCGCCGGTTCCGGTCTCAGGACGAGCGGCCCTGCGGAGAGTGCGGGGGTTCACTACAGCCCAGGGCTGGGGCGCCCGTCCCGCGCCGAATTCCAGCGAGCAGGGAGGGGGACAGCCCCGCGGACCCACTCGTCCCCGGGGCTTGACATCGGGGCTTCGCTAGGAACGGGGGCCATCCGCTCCGGCCTGGCAGGTGGCCGGCCTCAGGGCTGAGGAGGGAGCTGGGGAGAGGGTTCCAGGTACCGTCCGGTGTCAGGCCCTCAGCTAATCCGGGGAAGCTTGCGGCTTCTACCCATCTGCCCGCCTCAAGAGAAGCCCCTTGGAAATCGGCTACAGCCTTTCTTTCCTCCCGTGAGGGGTGGGCTTCATGTCTCCAAGACAGGACCAAGGGCATCTGCCGCGCCCCCCACCCACCTCTCCAGCCCGAACACCCTGGGTTAAGGCTGCCCCCAAGGCCCCCGCCTGCCAGGGCGCCACGACCACCCACCTGCACCGGTGTGCAGCCTGCTTGGCCACACAGCCTGGTACATGGGGAGGGGGACGGGGGTCCAGAGGCAGGGGCCCCGGGGACCATGACAGCCCATCCCCCATCATACATTCTGAGCCCCACTTTCTCCTAACTGGAGGGTCCAGACCAGGCACGTCCAGCGGCCCCAGCCAGCTCGGAGGGAGCCCCAGCCATGCACAGGACCCCGGGCTCCCCAGGGAAGGGGGGCAGAGGCCAGCAACAGCTAAAACCAAAGGAAGAGGGAACCCCACGTGCGTTTTTCTTTCTTTTTTGCTAAGTACCAGAACTATCCAGACTGGGAGAAAAGCAAATGATGCCCCAACAAGGAGCACCCCGAAAAAGGGCAGAGCCAGCCCCGCCCACCGTGGCTGTGCGCTCCCGGGCACCAAGGCCCCGTGGCCATCCATGGCCACACTCCACGGCAATCTCAGCCAAACGAAAACCCCCGTTGCCTTTTGGCAGAAAGGAGAAGGCCACCCCCCAAATGCACATGGAAATGCAAGGGGCCCCGAAATAGCCAGAAAAAACCTGAAGTATTGGTAGTTCCCTGTTTGGAAACTCACGACGAAGCTACGGTGATCCAAACGGCGGTGCCAAGGTCTTTACACGCGGCCGCACAGAGACTTGGTTCTTGGTCGCGCTGGTCACCACAGACGAGGCGGGGGACACAGCCCAGGCGTCCACTGATGTCCAAATAAACAAAACGTGGTCTCTCCACACTGGAGCATTTATGCCCAAGCTCTGAAACGCCAGCGCCGACACCTGCCACTGTGTGGCCGGACGGGGAGAGGACGGACACCGAAGGCACGTGTCGTGTACTTGTTCTTTTATGAAAGATCTGGAGCCGGACATCCACAGAAACAGAAAGACCGGGGGCCACCAGGGGTGGCGGGAGAGGACGGGGAGTGACTGCTTAACGGGTGTGGATGCTTTCCTGGGTGAGAAGGTTCTAGAATGCACAGAGGCAGTGGTCGCACGGCGTTGTGAAGGCACCAGATGACTGAATTGTTGACTTTCAGATGGTGAACTGTGCGTGACGTGACCGTCACCTCAATGAACAAAATGCCCAGAGGCGAGAGAGCGTGGCTCCCGAAGGGCCTGTGGGCCGGGCTGGGCTTGAATCTGGACTGCGCCTGCGGGAAACAGGCTCCTCTGTCTGCGCGCGTCCCCAGGGAGGGCAAGGCTGCAGGGACACGCAGGGCCTGTGACGCTGGCACCTGGGGACATGCAGGCGCCGGAGGGGCCGCGAAGCCGGCACCCCCGCACCAGGCCCGCAGACGGCCAGCTCTAGAGGAAGCAGTTTGGGGACTGGGCAGCCCCGTGGGAGCCCCCCTGCGCCAGCTGGGGATGGGCCCCAAGAGCCCTGGGGGGCAGTAGAGTGGCTTCTGAGCACCGAGTGCGGGGGCGGGTCGTGGAGTGCCCCTGCTGTCCCTGGTGTGTCACAAGAGCCCTGCTCGGCCACTCACCACAGGTCCGCGGGCGCCCCGGGTGTGCGGATGCCCAGCGGCCAGGCGTGAGTGGCTGGCTCCGAGCTCCCTCTGCGGGGCTGCCGTCCAGCTTCTACGGCCCAGTCTCAGAAGGACCGGGCACTCCGTGGTCACGCCGAGAGGCACTGACACCGTGTGGGGGGGACAGCCAAGGGCCCCCCTGGACCTGTCGGCCCTCGCAGCCCCTGCGGCGGCGCAGCTGCAGGACGGCCCTGCCCAGCGGCACCCCTGCGCCGGCACCCACGCCGTCCCCACCCCACCACAGGCCCCTCCTCGGCTCTCCCACTCCGACACCCTTCCTGAGCCTGAGACCGCCGCACGCGGGTGCAGCGTGACCAGAGCGACTCGGAACCCAGCCCCGGGGCCACCCCTACCTGCTTCGCCCCCGCAGGCCACAGCTTCTAGACACTTGTCCGCCCGCTCCCCCCGCCCGTGGCCGGGCCACCACCACTCCCCCCTTCCCCCCTCCCACTGAGGCCAGGGCCTCAGAGTCCAGCTCCAGGTCAGGCAGGCGACCCGTCCCTCTGCGCCGGTTTCCCCGCCGCCCCTCACAGTGGTGTAGACGGGCCTGTGTCTGCGGTGATCATCTCCAAAGGAGGAACCGGTGAGGAGCGGACAGATGGCGGAGCTCTCCCAGCCGGCCCGGCCAGGGCAGTCCCGGTCCAGGAAGCTCTCGACTGCAGCCGGCGCTTTGGACCCCCTTCCTGAGAGGACCCCCAGGAGCCACTGCCTGCTGCGTGCCAGGTGTTGGGGTGCTGAGATACGGGCGCAGGGACACTGGGTGCAGGAGGGGAACGGAGGGGTGCGGCGCGGCCGCCAGGCTGTCCTGCAGCGCCGCCGCGTGGCCGCCACGGGGCTCGCCGCTGCCCGACCGCAGCCCCGCACAGCCGCGAGGCTCCGGCGAGGCTGTGGACGCCCCTGCGGCCGCGCGTCTGTTCCTGTCAAGGCCCTAAAAGCCGTGTCTGGACACTTGACCTGCTGCGGTTCTGTCTCCACTCCCGTGGGGCCCGCAGCGGTCGCCGGCACAGCAAACCTCTGCCGCGTCCCCCGGCAGCCCCTGCCGGGCGCCCGCGCTGCAGTCTGTCCCGGGCACGCCCTCCGCAGCGCCAGCCTCTGCGGGCGGCCTCCCTTCCCAGCCCTTCGGAGCATGCATGCCCTGGGGCTCCCGCCGGCCCCCGCCCCCCGCGGCTGCTCGCGCGGCCACCGGAGCGGCCACACTACGGACGTGAACAAAACACCGGTTCCCGAGTTCACCCCCGCCCAGGGATCGGCCCGGATTCCTCGGACTCGCTCTAGGCGGGTCTTCGGCTCATCCCACGTGCTCTGCGGTTCCCACCCGCGCCGCCTTGGTGTGATCCCCGGGACCCCGGAAAACCTGCCGCGTGGCCCGCGTCAGACGTGCTCCCGCCCCGCTCCAGCCGGCCCCAGCTCGGCCTGCGCCGGGGCGTCCTGGCCCCACGGCCCGCACACAGGCCGGCCGCGGGGCCGCTGGCGTCGGGGGGAGGGGTCAACGCCCTCCGCTCAGTGTGAGCCCCGCCCTCCCCTCTGCGGATTGGCTCAACTGCGGGCACGACACTCGGCTCAGCCAATCAGCCCCCTACCCCCCCACGGCCACAGCCGATTGGCCCAGGCAGGGAAGCCAATCAGAGCTCGTGCCGGGGAGCCAGGTCTTGGAGGTGGAGAGCAGGTGGACAGAGGCGGCGACCTCGAGTCCCCGATGGCTTCCCGCGCTGGTCCCGCACAGCCAACTCCCAGGTGCCTCACGTGCAGCTTATGTCATCTGCACCACCAGGCCGGGGGTCACTCCATGGGGGCCGCCAGCACCGCACCAGCCGCCAGCGGCCCTGTTGATGGTGGCCCGCCCAAGGGTCAGTCCCCTGGGTCTGCGCGTCGTGGGACAGCCACCCCAAACGGCACCTCCCCACTGACACCTTCCCGGGAAGCCACGTCGGGATCCCGGGCTACCGTCCACCCACAGGAGGAGTCTCCCGAGCCCCTCCGGCAGCCACAGGCCACCTGTGGGGGCTCTGGCAGGTGAGATGGGGCGGCACACCCGGGGCAGGAGGCCACGGTCACTGACAGGACCCGCTTCTCACAAGCGGCAGAGTCTCTGCCCCCTACCCGGGATCCAGTGGCGTGGCCCTCCCTTCACTCCTGCCCATCCCTGTACTCAACACTTTCGGCTTGAAATGCCCAGAGAGCTGCCCGGAGTGAAGGCGGGTGATGCAGTGGCCCGTGTCACAAGTCGCTCAGGAGAGAGCCTGGAAGGCAGAAGTCCAGGACAGGTGACAGGAAGGGATGATCTCATTCGTGTGTGGTGGGCTGAACCGTGGCCCCTCAAAATTCAGGTACTGATGTCCCAACCCACGGTTCCTCTGAAGGTGATGTAATTAGGACGCAGGGTCTCTACAGAGGTAATTAAGATAAAAGGAGGTCAGAAGGGCAGGCCGGCAATTTCAGACTTCCCCCGCGAAGATTACATTTTTGAGACAAGCTTTGAGTTCTCGGTTGCAGGGCAGAACCAGAAAATCGGAAATTCTCTTGGGCTGCTCTAAGAGACCTGGCTTCTCGTGGCGGCACTGCTCTGTCTGGAAATCATGCCCCAGCTTCAGCCTGGGGCTGGCAGGATTCCTGCACACAGCGGGGTCTCCGTCCTCCCAGGTCCAGATCGGAGCAGCACGAGGACGTGTGAGGACCGAGACAGTGGAGGGGAAGGGCCTTGCCCACCCCCGAGCTCATCCCATAAAGCCTGGCCGGCCAGCACCGGTGACCCTCCTCCCTGAGACACCCCCTTCCGTGCCGACCACACCGAGGCAGTCGCTGGCTAAGGGGAGGCTGATTCTCCCCCAGGCCCCACCCCAGGAACACCAAGATTTTGCCGACTCGCACCAGAGAGCCACAGAGGCCCAGTTTGGTCCTTTGTTGCTGGAAGCTTGGACTGGGCACAGCTGAGCAGAGCCAGAAGTCCCTTGGTGTGATACGTAGGGAAGAGCCCAGGAACTTTGGGAGATGAGGACCTGCTGTGAGTTGTCAGGTGCAGCCCGCTCACTGAGTGCCTCACTGTGTCCCCAAGCCACACTGCCCTGACAGAGGCCTGGCGAGAGCCCTTGGTGAGGACCACACATTCTCGAAAAGCCCTCTGTGGGCCAGGAATGACGGTGGGAGTGCCGGTTTCCCCGGGCACCCGAGGCGGCAGGCCCAGAGGTCAGGGGAGCAGGGCTGTGGGAGCAGCCGTCACGAGGGACAGTGCTGGGCTCTCCGGCTTTGGTCTGGACTTGACAGTTGGGTCAGGGGCCCCTAGGCCTGAACAAAATGGACGTCGTGGGAAAGCGCACACGATCGGTGAAAAAAAATCCACATGGGGCGAGGAGAGATCTGACGCCACGCACCCAACAGTCCCACCTCTCACCGGCCCCCAGCCCCAGCCGGTTCCAGGACTGGGGCGCCACACTGCAGGGTTCCAGGAAGTACGCGCCACAAGGACCTGGCCTGCCCACAGCGCCTACTCCGTCCTTCCGCTACGGAACAGCCGCCACCGTCGGGCTTGTTCAGGAATCTGCAGGTTTGGCAGAGTCCACAGGGAAGGCGCATCCCCTCTCCCTGTGAGGTCAGCTAGCGTGGCCCCGCCCGAGGGGACAGAGACCTGCCTGTGCATGCGGGTTCCTGCGTGGCTGGCTCGGGCTGCTGCCCGCCAGTCCCTCCCAGGGCAGGGGGCGCTCCGGGCCGACCGGGTGGCTGGGTTCCACCGGCCTGTCAGCTTCTAGAACCTGATCTCGGGAGTCGCGGAGCGCCACTGCGGCAGTAGGTAAGGGCTGGTCGGGGACTCACTCTCCTTGGAAGGCCCGTGATGCGGGAGTCAGACCTGCAGCTGCTTCTCCTTGGCCGGCTAGCTGGCTGGGGGCTTCCTCACCGGGGCTCTGGAGCAACACGGCTGCCGGGCAGAGGAAGGGGCTCCCTTCCTAGTACCAGCTGCTTCTCTCTTCCGGCGGCGCGAGGCCAGGGGGCCGGCGGGTGCAAGGCCCTTCGGTGCGTTTCTCCTCCACCTGCGGCTGCTTTGGGCCGACCTCCTGCAGCCTGTCCTGTGCCCAGCAAGATTCTCAGCCCTGGCGGGCAGTTTCTGTAGCCCCTGTGTGCCCCCCGGCGAGTTTCCCGGCCAAGAGGTGGTCCCTCCTGCAGACCAGCTCTGGCTCTCGGCCTCTGGCCCCTTCCTCTGCCCCGGGCAGGCCGCGCGGTCCCAGTGTGGTCACGCCACCTCTCCCCCAGGCTGGACCTTACCCCAGCAGGCGGCTGGAACTCAGGGACACGCAGCACGCTCTCTCGCAGGGTCTCTGGCTCATCAGGGTGTCCAGAATGAAGTACACGGAGGGGGGGGGGGCCACCTAGACTGGGGCCCATCTTGTGGAACAGAAATAGAACTCCAGGCCTTGTGGCCAAACTGGACGTGAGCCACCACCACGGAGGGTTCTCCCCGGCCTCCCAGCGCTCACAAAGTGGCCACGGCAGCCGGAGTAGAGGCTGCGGGCTCGGCAACACAGACTTCCCCAGCCAAGGCCGCCTGCTCCCCACAAGGGCGGAGTGCCCAGCCGCTCAGCAGCGCCGAGCCCGCAGAAGAGCCCCACGTGCTGGGGGCCCGGCCGGCCACACCAGCTGGCTATTCCGGAGTTTCCGTCAAGAGGCCGTGGACTTGTCCTAGACACTTTCTCTGGATACGGGGCTTCCTGCCAGAGCACCCGCGTGGAAGCCGGCGTCTGCCCGAGGAAGGGAGGCAAGGGGCTCGTCTCAGCGCCCCCGCGCCCCTCAGTGAGCCGCTGGGCTGCCAGGACCCGGCCTGGCCGGGTGCACACCCCTTACAGGATGGGCCGGGGTGACCCAGCAGGGCTGGGCGCTGCCCGGGAGAGGCCGCGGGCCCCCCGAGCCCCGCACGCTCCGCCAGGACACACAGCTGCGGGCCGGGGCGGCCGGGAGCGGCTGCGCACTGCGGGGCCCCACGCGCGCTCGCGTCCCGGGGGCTGAGCCGCAGGCCGCGCGGACCCAGAGTGAGCCCGCAGGCCGGCCGGCCGCCCGGTAGCCGTCGCACGCACCTGGAAGCCCGCAGGCCGGACCGGGACCGCCGGGCGCAGCGCTCCGTGGCCCGCACCCGCCGGCGCGCAGGGGCTCGCGCACTAGACTTCGGCCCCCGGTTCCCTCGCAAGGATCCCACGTACACGGCGACGGCAACTTTGGGTCTCAATCTGCAGCTGCAGGGCATTCCGCAGCGCAGGCGAAACGGCCCGGCCGGCAGCATCCTCGGGCCGCCGTCGCCGAGTCCGGCGAGGGCGGATCCGGATCCCTGGACCGCCCGCCGCTCGCCCGCGCGCGCTTCGCCTTCTGCGGCGCCTGGCCTCGCGCGGCCGCCGTCGGGGGCGGGGCTTCGGTACGGAGGCCGCGAGGGCGGCGAGGGGGCGCGGCGGGCGGGGCCGCGGGCCGGGGCGCCATGGGCAACCTGTTCGGCCGCAAGAAGCAGAGCCGGGTCACCGAGCAAGACAAGGCCGTCCTGGTGAGAGCCGGGCCCCGCGGCGGCGGCGGGGGACAGCGGGGCGGGGCTGCGCGGCCCCCGGGAGGGCCTGCCGCTCCGCCGGGCGGGCTTCTGGCCGCGGGTGGCGGCGCCGGACCGCGGGCGGCGGGCGACCCGGGCGAGGGCGGGACGGGGCCGCGGGGTCCGGGCGGCGCGGAGAGTCGCGCGGGGTCGCAGCCGCTCGTGGTCTGCGGGCGAGCGCGCGCTGCAGGGGGTCGGCGCCGCGGCCCCGGAGGGGGGCCGGTCCCGCCGGGTGGTCGGGCGCCCCGGAGCCTCGGAGCCCCGGAGCCCCGCGGGAGCGCCGCGCTGCCAGCCCCGCACACGGCCCCGGGCGGCCCCCGCAGACCCCGGGCGGCCCCGCGGACCCCGGCTGCCCCGCGGCGCACTCGGCCTCAGCGGCCCGGACGCAGGACGGCCTAGGAGGGACGGCGCGTCGGAGGCGCCAGGAGGGGTGGCCGCGGACCGCCGCCCCGCGTACCCTCGCTCGCGCTCCGGCCAGCCTGGCGGGCAGCCCGGCGTGGGGTCCGAGAGAGAAACGGGCCGAGTCTCAGGTGGCCTCGCGCCGGCCGCAGGGACCTGCTGTCGTGAAGGGCCTTGACTGAGGCTCCCCGGATGGAGCCGAGTCTGGCACGGGTGTCCCTGGAGGAAACCCGAGGAGCGGGGGCGCGCCTGGCGGACCCCCCAGCGGGCAGCCCCCGCGGTTCTCTCCTGTTCCAAGGACCCACCTCTGGGCTTCTCTTCAAGGAGGCCCTTGTCCTGGCCGGGAGCCCCGCTGGGCGTGCCCAGCCCGGAGCAGCGCGGTCCGCGCACAGTAAGCCCGACGACTGGCCGGTCCCTCCGATGTAAAGCTGGGAACTCCCGGCCGGGGCGCCGTCTGTCCCTGACCCTCCGCCGCTGCGTCTGGTTTCCCTAAGCAGCGTGGACGCTGCTGCGTCCTGCGGTCTTCGGTGCTCTGGACGCGCCCAGCTGGGACAGTGGCCCTGGGCAGGGGTGGGGGCTCCGGGAGGAACAGCCGCCAGAGCGGAGAGGACGCACGTAGGCTGCCCACGGTGTCTCTGGGCCTCGGGGCGGGAGAGTGGGCACCGTCCACTGCCAAGGAGACTGCGCGCAGCCGGCACCCAGCCCGCCCCGCCGGCCATGTGGCCCTGGGCAGGTGCTGAGGAGCCGAGAAGCGGGCCCCTGCAGACGCGTCTACACTGGCGGAGGGTTTCTCACTACACCGAGACTTAAAGGTGTACCGACCTTTCCACTTAAGTAACTTAATCAGCTCACGGCGACCGATCCTAGAGATAAAGACACGTAGGAGAAATGCCCTGTGCCCCCACGCGCTCACCGTAGCGTCCTCTGAAATGGCAAAACTTGAAGGAAATGTGAGTGGTCTAGACTAGGGCAGGATTGACTGACACGTTAAATGCCCCCCCCCCCCGTCCCTCCTGGGACAGTACCCGGGGTCCCAGCTGCTGGGCACGATCACGCAAACACTCCAGTTGAACGTGGCGGCAGCGTCAGCTCCGACGGGTCCCCAGCAGCAGAGGCAGGGAGCGGCCACGTCGGGACGCATCAGAGCCCGGCTGGAAGGCCCCGACCCTCGCTGTGGCTGGGTGGGCCGGTGGCTCTCCCCTCCGGGGCCCTTCTGGGTTGTCTCTGAACCCTGCAGGCCGTGGCGGCGCTCTGACCTGCCCCCCCCCCCCCCCAGCGCCCACAGCCGTGCTGTGCGGTGACGCCGCTGAGAGCAGGCTCTCCCTCTCAGCGAGGTGGACACGGGCTGGCTGCCCCTCTCTGTGGGGTGTCCTGGGCCTTGCAGGACGCTGGGCAGCACCCCTCGCCTGCACACCATGGTGCCAGGAGCATGGTCCCCCCCAGTGGTGACAGCCGTGTCGCCAGCCCTTGCCCCATGTGCCCTTTGTCCCCACGGAGAGCTCTGTTAGAGGGTGTGCCGCAGGGGCGGCCGCGGGGGTGCTGGGTGGCGGGCGCAGGGGCGGCGAGGGCGTGCGGCCGACCCGGGCCTGCTCTCCCGCAGCAACTGAAGCAGCAGCGGGACAGGCTGAAGCAGTACCAGAAGAGGATCACGCAGCAGCTGGAGCGCGAGCGCGGGATCGCCAGGCAGCTGCTGCGGGACGGGAAGAAGGAGTGAGTGGGGCCCAGGGCAGGCCGTGCAAGAAGGAGCTTCAGTCCCCTGTGGGCCTGGAGCCAGGGGTGGGGGGCGTAGGCCCAGGAGGCCAGTCCACGCCCGGCAAGGCCACCAACAGCCATGCCGGCCACCGGGTCACCGTGGGGGTTCCCTCTGCAGACGGGCCAAGCTGCTGCTCAAGAAGAAGCGGTACCGGGAGCAGCTTCTGGACAAGACAGAAAACCAAATCACCAGCCTGGAAACGATGGTCGGTGGGGCGAGCGGCGGGGGGACGGGGGAGGAGGGGAGGGCAGACACATGACCACTGGGGCTGCCTCGACATCCTCCCCAGGTCCAGAGCATCGAGTTCACCCAGATTGAGATGAAGGTGGTCGAAGGGCTGCAGATCGGAAACGAGTGTCTGAAAAAGATGCATCAGGTGGGTCCTGGCAGGGCTGGGGGCAGAAGGGAGGGGAGCTGGGCGAACGAGGGGACGGGCTCGTGCCCCAGGCCACACCTGTGCCCAGGCCATGGGCCAGGAGCAGCAGGTGCCAGCCGGGAACGTGGGAAAGCCAGTGCTACCAGGAGGCCGTGATGGTGGCGGACGCACTCGGCATTGACCTGAGAGCGGGGTGATGGGCGCAGACCAGAAACTAGGTCCGCAGGTGGTCATGTGACTGGAAGAGCAGTCCGGTGAGGGTGCACGAAGGGTGTGGTGGGCTCACTGGGAGGGCTTCCTGGAGGAGGTGAACACCGCCTCATCACAGGATGCGGCCTAGAGGTGGTGGCAAAAGGAGGGAGGGGACAGCAGGGGCCCCGCAGAGCGCCCCAGCCACCAGCTGCTCCGCCCGTCCGCCCGGTGGGTCCCTGCCGGTCAAGCAGAGGCTCTTCTTTGAACCCAAACGAGATGACGTCAGCCGCCCTGAGAAAGTTTCTGACGCCTTTTTGCTCGTTTCTGCCTGGACCTCCTAGGGCTGGTTGAGGTGCCGGAGGTCTGGGGCGAAGGGCCGGCAGGAGTCTGAGCAGTGGGGGCCGAGCTCCGGAGTCTCTGCACGGGCCCAGCCCACGGCAGAGACAACCGGAACCGTGTCGTGTTCCGCGCGGCCTGGCTGGTGCCCTCCGGTCCGGGTGGCCTTACCACCAGGGCTTCTGCCGGGGCCTCGCTGACGAGACTCCCTCCGAACCGGTTAGGTGATGTCCATAGAGGAAGTGGAGCGGACACTGGAGGAGACCCAGGAGGCCGTGGAGTACCAGCGGGTAGGTGCTGCCGGGCCACGGGGCCACCTGCCACCTGCGCGAGAGCCCAGCGGCCGCCCTCGAGGACCGCGCCTGCCCGTGCTGGTGGTGGTCAGCTTTTCTCAAGTTGGGGGGGCCTTGAACCACGGGCGGTCTCCTTCCCCAGCCTGGCCCCGGTCCTCACCTCTGCCTCTCCTTTCACAGCAAATAGACGAGCTCTTGGCAGGAAACTTCACTCAGGAGGATGAAGAGGCCATCTTGGAGGAGCTGAACGCGATCACTCAGGTAATAGGACCTCCCAGAACCGGGCACAGTCACTCCGGTGACGGGACCTCCCAGAACCGGGCACAGTCACTCCGGCGACGAGACCCCAGGTGGCTTCTGCCCGTGGTGGTCACTGGTCTTGGGGAGCACACAGTCCTGTCGTTGCGGTCGGCGTTCCTAAAACGACCAGCGTTTGTGCTGCACCGAGGCCCGTCTCCTCGCGGGCCGGGCTGACACGGGGGAAGCCGGCCCGGGGAGACGGTTTCGGGGCTGCCCGCCTGAGGAGGTTGCCAGAGGCTGGGGCCGCCCGTAGCCCGGCGGCCGGGAGGGCACAGACATGCTGACTTCCGGCTCCGTCGGCCCCTCCGGAGGACAGAATGTGGTTCTGTGATCTCGGGGGTGGCCCTTCCCGTTTTGGCCTAGTCGCTGGCTGTCGTGCGCACACGTAACCCTGAGTGCCGCTGACGTTGTCTCACGCGGGCCTGAGCCCTGTGTCCACTCCCTGACTGAGCGGTCTCCGTCTCTGGGCCACCGCCTCGGGGCGCCGCATTCTCCCTGTGCCCCCCGCCTGCCGCTCCCTGTGCCCGCGGGAGGAGCAGCTAGCTGGTGTCGCTGCTCTCTGCCCTTCGGTGTCCCGTGGGCACTTCCTCCCGAGGACCCAAATGCCCCGAGCCGCCAGGGGTGCCCCCGGGGACAGGCAGCTCTAGCACAGACCTGCCCTCAAGCCGGCACAGCGGGCGCCTCTGTGGCTCCGGGGCCCGGGAACGTACGTGTGCCCAAGTGCATGGCCAGGTTCGGAGCCGGGATCTCCTGGGAAGCCCCCTGGGGTGACTGAGGTCTCCGTGGTGCCAGCCGCGGCGGGGGCTTCAGCGCGGGGGCTTCCTGCAACGGCGTCCTACAGCCTCTGCCCTCTGTTTCTTGTAGGAGCAGATAGAGCTCCCAGAGGTTCCTTCAGAGCCCCTTCCCGAAAAGAAACCAGGTACGCTTCTTGTCCTGTCCTTCAGAGAACAGGCAGTTCTAGAACAAAATGCCTGGGCCACAAGGTCCTTCCCTTCCCCCCGTTCCACTCGGTGAGGCGGTTCCTACCTCCCCAGCGGGGCAGGCTAAGTACAGGCCTCACTCTGGGGTTGGGCCCAGGTCTCCGGGACGGGGTGACCCTCTTGCGCCTAACCCTGTTCAGAGAGGCGTAGCCCACAGGCAGAGCTGGGAAAAGGTCATGTCTGGCCCAGGACGAGCCGTCCTCTGGACAGCAGGGCCCCACGTGGCTGGTGGCCCTCCACGTTTCTTTCTGCCCCTCTCCCCACCCTCCCTCACGTCAGGCCCCCTGCCTGCGCCTCGGGCCCCGCAGGCCCTGTCCGGAGCACACTGTCCTGGGTCCTGCTCCTTCCCACCTCCCCTCCTTCTCTGGAAGTTTCTGCCTCTCAGGTCTTGTCTTCTCGGCCAACTCCTCTTTCTTCCCTCCGCAGAGAAAGTCCCCCACGAGGCCAAGCCCAGGCAGGTGGAGCTGGTGGCGGCCTCATAACTTGGGCTCCTCCCGCGGGACTGGCGGGGACTCCCCAGAGCCTGGGGCCCACAGAGTTTGGGTGCATGGCCAGCCCTGACCCGGCTCCCGGGAGGCCGACGCCAGGCCAGGCCGGTCAGGTGCTGACGGCGCAGCGTGGCGCATGGGGCTTGGTACCAGGAGGGCTCTGCAGGGCATTTTCCTGGCGCTGCGGCCTACTCTCGTTTCCGGATTAAATGGCAACATTCAGACCCTCCAGCCACACGTAGCTTCTGACGCTGCGGCTCCCACGCGGCCACAGGCAGGCCCAAGGCTCCTGGTGCTGGCCACGCTCCTGTCCCCGGCCCTGCAAGGCTCCGCGGGCCGCCTTCTCCGCAGCTTGCTGTCGTCTCGGGAGGGCGCGTCGAACCCGGCTTCCTTGCCCGCCCTCCCTCACTTCTTCCTGCTGCTCCTGTCGGCTGGCCGAGGCTCCAGTTAGGGAGTCCCTGCCTTGGCCTGGCTTCCTGACCTGCCCAGTCTCCGCATCGGTTCGGGGCTGGAAACCTCCCCTCTTCTGTGTCGATGTCCGGCGGTGTTGGGCCGGCGGGGGTGGACGCACACCTGCTGGGCTGACGGCGGCCGAACCCTGACCGGTCCTTGGCACCAGCGGGAGCTCAACCCTGCTGCAGAGGGACATTCCTGGGGAGCCAGTGGTCTCCCTGGGGTTCCCAGAGGTGCTGACGGGCCTGCTCGGAGGATGCGGCCCCCGTCGCCTTGGAGCCTGCTGGGCCCCCTGGGGCGCTCCAACGGGGCGGATGCTGTCGGGGCGGGGGGGGGGGGGCGGCGGCTCTCCGGCTGACTCGTCTTGCTGTTAGACAATCCCGGTGACGTCTCCCTCCCACCTGAAACGGAAAGGGGACCCTCCCAGCCCCCTCACAGGTCAGCCCCGTATTAAAGTTGATGCCTGCATGGTCTGCAGCCTCGTGGAATGGGGTCCGTGGGGCAGCTGGTGGGGTCGAGTGCGGCTCCTCTCATGTCCCTGAAACATGGCACGTTGGCCCCTACCGGGCGCTCACTCCACCGCGCCTGCCTCGAATGACCCGGGGGCTGGGGACGTGGGGCAGGTGAGGGTCCTCAGTGCACCGGGCGGGGCTCTGGCACTCTGGCTGACCGCTCTGGGCAGCTGCCGGTAGCAAGGCACAGGGTCACCCCGGTCTCCGTGTGCACTGAGGTGAGGGAGGCTGGTCAGTTGGGTTCCTCCAGCAGGGGGTCTGGTTTGGAGTCCCAGCCCAGTGGGAAGCCAGATGCCCCAGAGAGCAGGCAGGCAACAGCAAGAAGGATGGGGGTGTCCTGCACTTGGAGGCCACCATGGGCTGCAGACAAGTTACCCCGGGGGCGGGAGGGTGGGGGGGTGCACAAGAGCTGAAAACCAGATTTGGAGGTGTAATGCCAGCCTCAGCCAGGAGGGGGCTCTCTGCCAGCTAATTTGGGGGATTTTGCAGGAAACTGGCATTGACGGTGTCCGTCTGGCTGCTGGTCCCCACCCATCTGTTTCTGGTAACAGCCATCCGCCCCAAGGCTGCGCAGTGGCCATAAGGGTGGTTCTCACAGACAAGGAGAAACAGGCTGCCTTTCCGTCCGGCAACCTGCCCTACTCTGCAGCTGCTGGTCCAAGGGCATGGAGGCCTCGGTAGGGGACGTGCAGACCCCCCACGGGCAGGGTGGACCCCTCTCCTTTCCCTTTGCTCCCCTGGACCCAGGAGCTGGGGGCTGTGCGGTGGGATGTCAGGGCTCCGACCACCCCCGTCCCACAGTGGGTGCCTGGAGAACCTGCCTGGGTCTGCGTGGCCCGCTCCCTGGCATGGGGAGCACAGCGAGCATCCGACTGCAGCCCAGGCGTCCTCCTGACCCGGGTAAGGGGCACCCGCATCTCCTGCAACAGCCGGGAAGTTGGGGAGGGAACCTTGTCCTCTCTCAGTGTCTAAGAAGTTAGACCTTATGTGCCAATTAATCACCTTTTCTCTTCGTACATGTTTATTCTGTTCATCGAAGGAGGTTCTGCCCTGAAACCCAGCATGACCTTGAGCTGACTCCTAGGCTCTGGCCCCGGAGGTTGCCTGGCTTGCAGCTCCTGTGTGTGTGTGTGTGTGTGTGTGTGTGTGTGCGTGCGTGTGCAGGGAGCTAGGATGAGCTCACACTGATCCTGCCCAGCACTGAACCCCGGTCCTAAAACACCACCTATGTGACCCTGACCCACCTTCGTTCTAACCTACAGGGCAGAGAACGTGGAACACTGCAGACAAGTGAGAACTGAGTTCAGACCCCTGGTGGCAGAGTGGGGTCCTGCCCAGGATCAGTGGGGGCAGGGAAACAGGTGGGAGAGGCTTAGGGGGGCCATGGGGCCATCAGACTAGAGAGCACTACGTGGGGAGCTGGGGCAGGAAGGAGGGCTGAGGACCGGGCACTGGGACCATCTTGGTGGGATGCACGTCTGTCCCCAGTACAGGCAGCATGAAAGTTTAACAGCAGGGGATGGGGAATTAGGAGGAGGGCGCACCCAGGATGAGATGGGGGCACCGTCCAGGATGGGGTTGGGCACCCAGTTACAGAATGGGGGCTGCCGGCTATAGATGGGGGTCCCCCGGCCCCCGTGTGCCCTGCCCTGAGGAGGCATGTGCCCCCTCCCCACTTACGGCCACCCCATAGGGTCTCCCTGAAACCCTGCCGTACCCAGGGAGAAAACGGGGGGACATGAGGCAGGGTGTGGGGCATTGTCCCGACAACACGTGGGCTTCTGGCGGTGTCTGCTCTCCGTGGCCACTGCCTGGCCACAAACTCAGGAGGGACGCCTGCTGCCCCGTCCGCGTGCACAAGAACGCACGACGCTCACGGCGGCCACTGGAGGTCGGCACAACCTGTGGTCTGAGGCAGCCAGGCTGCTGGCCAAAAATCAGTCTGAGGATCACGACAGACCCAGAGTCGACGCGGCAGCCAGGATGCCGGGTTTACAACCCCCAGTCACTCACCACACAAAGCTGGTATCTGTGACCCGTTTCCCAGGGGAAAGACAGTCGCAGGTACCAGCTCAGATCCAGGTGGTGGGACGTTCAAACACATGAAAGCAAGGACGGCAGCTACATCCCCGAAGGCCAAGTTAAACACGCTGAAACAGACGGAAAATCGCAGCTGGGGAGCAGAGAAGACACAAGAGCAAAATGCGTATTTCAGAACCGGAAAATACACCAAAAATCCAAAAAATTAACCATCGCAGAGAGGAGGTGTCCAGGATAGCCCGTGTGAGCTGTGATCAGCCAATAGACATCGTCGGGTCTGGAGAAGAGACAGAAGAGTGTGGGCTCGTCCATGCCGCAGGGACCGGTGAGAGAGGACGAGAAGGTCCAACATTGTGTTAGTAAAATCGTGAGAGAGCGGCGCCTGGGGGGCTCCGTCGTGAAGTGTCTGCCCTCGGCTCAAGTCATGATCTCAGGGTCCTGGGATTGAGTCCCGCACGGGGCTCCCTGCTCGGCGGGAAGCCTGCTTCTCCCTCTCCCGCTCCCCCTGCTTGTGCTCACTTTTCTCTCTCACATGCGTGTGCACACAGGTGCCCTTGAATAATAAAAATCTTTAAAAAAAAAAATCCCAAGAGAGGAGAAACATGATAGCAGGGAAATGGAGAAAGACTGGCCGAAAATTTCTCGCATTTGAGGAAAGACTTTAACTTAGAGACGTAAGAATTGCAGTGACCACCCCCCAACGGGCAAATCCAAAGAAAGCCGCGCCCAGACATATCATAACTAAACTGGTAAAAAGTTGAAGGCAAAGAAAAAGAATGTAGAAGGCTCTAGGTGAAATGAAAGCTGTCCAGAGGACCAACGACCCAAACAAGCAGTTGGGATCAGAAACCGCAGAGGCCAGAAGACACGGAGCAGGGTCTGGAACGTGCCGGCAGACAGCGGTCAGCCTGGAGTGTCTCGTCCAAACGTGCTTTGGGAAGGAAGGAGACAGACACTCCTGGGCGAAGGGCAAGTACGAGGCGGTCATGCCGACGGGCTCCAGAGGGAGCTGCCAGAGGCACTCTTCGGGTCACCAGGAAGCGACGCCACAGGGACGTGTGTGTCTTCAGGAACGGGGGAAGAGCAGCAGAAACAGTCGATGTCCGAGTACACAGAAGAGGTCATTTTCCCTCTCATTTTTAAACATACACTTGACTGTTGAAAGCAAAAGTCCTAACACTTGGGGATGCCCACAGCAGTGACACGACGGGAGGGGCAGAGCGTCTAGTTAACTCCGATCCCTGTGGGAGGCTGGGCGCGTGGCCGAGCCCCCTCATGTGACCAGACACACACGTGCACGCACGCACCCAGAAAGTGACGCTGACGTGCAGTAGTAAGATTTCGAACACTCCGGGGAAGGGCAGGAAAGGGGAAACAGAGGCACAAACAGAGATAAAGGAGTAGATCTAAGTTCAGTTCTTAACATCTACGCTAACCGTGAACGGTCCGAACGCACCAAGTGAGGACATTGCCACACAGGAATAAACACGAGAAAGCCTGACTATGGTATCTCGGAGAAACCCACTTTAATGTAAAGGCAGGTAAAAAAGAGAAAGCTGGGAAAACACCTCTCGGAGACACGAATCACAGGAAAGCTGGCGTGGTCATGTCAGCACCAGACAGCGCGGACTTCAAGACGCGTATCGCCAGAGACGGGGGACGTTACATAACAAAGGCAGGCATCACAGCCCAAGACGCGTACCCCAAACCACGGGACTCCAACACCCAGGAAGCAAAACCTGGCAGAACCGAAGGACTGACCATCTCTCGGAGGCTAGACATGCAGCCAGCCTCTCCAGGGTACAGACCGGCCTGACCGAGTCCCCCATAGCGGAGCACACCTTCTCGTCACGCGATGCGGGACACATGCCAACGTGCACCGTGTCCAGGGCTGTGCCGTCCACCTGAACAAATGAAGGAAAAACTGAAATCCTACAAAACAAGATCTCAGACCATCGTGTAATGATACTGGAAACTAATGACCGATCTCTGAAAGACGCACAGAAATAAAGTTACAGGGGTAAAGAGGAATTCCCTAGAGAAATTAGAAAATATTTTAAACTGAACGAGCATGAACACATGAATGTTTGTGGACTGCAACTGAAGTACCGCTTTTTTCCCTCAAAGAGAAATTCATAATACTAAACACTTATTTTTTTAAAAGGAAACTTTCTAATCAATAAGCTAAACTTTCACCTTAATTAATTAGAAAAAGGGCAAATTAAATCCAAAGTAATGAGAACAAAAGAAATCATAGCAGAAATCAATGAAGACAAAAACGTGAAAGAAAAAATCAATGACGGCAAAAAGAGTTATTTGGGAAGCTCAGTCAACTTGATGAGCCTGAGCCAGACTGACCGGGGGAAAGGAGGCACCAGTTACATCAGGAATGAAAGGGAACCATCGCTAGAAACCCTATAAACATTAGGACATTAAGGAAATACTAGTTTTATGTGTGTAAATTCATCAGTCTTGAAGAAATGAACAAATTCCTCGGAAGCCACACACAAGGCAGCTCGTCGAGGCTGCGAGGATGGGCCGCGAACTCGTGTCTGCTGAGCATCCGGTCCGTCCGGACGCCGAGGGCAGGCTTCCTCGTGACTCCGCCGGAACTCAGGGAAAAGCCGACGAGGGAGCGCTGCCCTGCGAGCTCCGCCCGCATCCGGCACGATAGGAGCCAGGCGAGCCAGTGGAGTGTCAGAACGGGTCCTGATCCCGGCATGACGGTTCTGGGATGAATCACGTGGGGTCTATGCGGGAAACGTACAGTCAGCTCAGCGTGGACATCGGTCGGTGTGACTCAGTATCAGCAGACGGGAGGAGGCAGTCTGACAACGATCTCCTCGGCAGATGCAAGAAAGGCATTTGACAAAATCCCACATCTGTCATTAAAAAACAAAAACAAGGGCGCCGGGGTGGCTCAGTGGGTTAAGCCTCTGCCTTCGGCTCAGGTCATGATCTCAGGGTCCTGGGATCGAGCCCCACATCGGGCTCTCTGCTCAACAGGGAGCCTGCTTTCCCCTCTCTCTCTGCCTGCCTCTCTGCCTACTTGTGATCTCTGTGTCAAATAAATAAAATCTTTTTTTTTTTTTTTTTTTAAATATTTTATTTATTTAACAGAGAGAGGTCACAAGTAGGCAGAGAGGCAGGCAGAGAGAGAAGGAGAAACAGGCTCCCCACTGAGCAGAGAGCCCGATGCGGGGCTCGATCCCAGGACCCTGAGATCATGACCTGAGCCGAAGGCAGAGGCTTAAACCACTGAGCCACCCAGGTGCCCCTCAAATAAATAAAATCTTAAAGAAACAAACAAACAAAAAACCCCACCAAAACCAAAAACCTAGCAAACTAGGGAGAAAGGGAACTTCTCTATAAAAGCCGTCTGCAAACCTGACAGCTAACAGCAGGCTCACCGGCCAAGGCTGGAAGCTCTTCCCCGTGAGATGGGGAACCAGGCGCGGGGACTGCTCTGATGGTGTCTACTCAGTGTCCCCCTGAGGGGCCCGGCAGCAGCAGGAGAGCGCTCAGAAGCACAGGTGTTGGGAAGGAAGGAAAGTGTCTAGTTGTGGCAACATGGCTGTGTACACAGAAAACCCCGCAGGAATGTACAGGCCTGCGAGAACTACCCAGCAGGTTTAGTGAGCTCACGGGCTACCAGGCCACTGTACGAAATCCCATACGTGCTTGTTTACTAGCAACGAACACTGGAAACAAATCAGAATTTTAGCCTTGGGAAACGGACTTGCCACGCCCAGGACGGAGGAGCAGGCCAGGGCTCCTGCTCCAAACCGGGAAAAAGGACAAGGTGCAAAGCTCGCCCTGTGGGAGCGTCTGGGAGCATCGCTTTCAGAAAATCTGGTTCACGGCCCTTCCATACTGGCAGCTCTTTGTGGGGACGCGGCGAGGAAGCTTCCGGCAGGCCCCCCTCGATACAGAGGGAACCCCGCCCAGTCCCGGCCTCCATGTGACAAGGCTGTCCTAGGGACTGGCGATGAGAGGCCTCCGGCAGGCTGCTGGACGCCGGCTCCCCGGCTCCTGGCCACCACCTGGCAGCCTGGTCCTGCCAGGGCCGCAGATGGTCTGGGCTCCCACCCACGGCGTCCGCGGGCAGTAGGTCAGCACTTCTACTCACTCTGCGTGTCTGATGGCGGCTGCCCTGTGTCTTCCCCGAGAGCACCGGGCAGGGCGGGGGTCGGGGGGGGCTGCAGGGCCTTACTCACATCTGAGAGGCCGGACAGCCCGGGACCGTCTTCAGTCCCGGGGCCTCCGACTGGACGTCACCCAGGAATGCTCAGCTCCCAGAATGGCCCGTGGCCCTTGCTGCTTCTGCGGTTCTGCCTGGGCTGCAGGACGCAGCTGAGCCAGGGCCAGGGAGTCCCTCCGTTCGCTGGGGGGATGGGGCCGAGTTGGGGTCCGAAGCCTCTGAGAGCGGCCCTCTGCCCTCCGGGGCTCACTCCCCTGGTGGACTTGGGAAATAAAGCCATGGAATTCTGGAGAAATCTGGCTCCTCCAAGAAAAGTGCCAAGGTCCCCATCATCACGTGGCTTCAGGGAAACGCAAATCGAAGCCACAGGGAGACCTTCCGTCCATCGGGACGGCCAGAACCAAACAGCAAAGAACACGGGCTGGCGAGGAGGTGGCGAGGCCAAGCCTCGCGCGGTGCTGGGGGGACACGCGGCGGGAGTCGCGAGGAGAAACCACCAAACACGGGGCACCACGTGACCCAGCAGTCCCACCCCTACGGACACCCGCCAGGGGCCGAGAACAGGCGTGCACGGGGAGTGCGGCGGCAGCGTGGTTCCCGGTACCCGGACGCTACAGACCCTCCCCGGGTTGCTGCGGTCGGACAAGCACGCGCCGCAGGCACGAGGAGCTGCCGCTCGGGCGGACCCTAAGAAAGGAGCCAGACGAGGACGGTCACACGGTGTGGGGCGCTGCGGCCTCCGGGGAACAGCTGCCGGGGCGGGTGGGGACGGGGGTGGGGCGCCCTCTGCCCGGCTGATGCGGCTCCGGGACTGGACCGAAGAGACTAGGAGCCGGTGAACACCCTAGAGGCGTCCCATGTGAACGGAACCGCATCCTTTAAAAACGTTTACTGTTACGTGACTTTCGCCTCGACCTTAAACAAGAGGTCGCAGGAGCCTCTGAAGACGCAGAGCGCAGCCAGCGGGTTCCGGGCGCAGCCAGAGCTGCCGGGGCAGGGAACCCCCCCCCCCCCCCCCGCAGTCTCCAGCCCGTGGCCGCCCCGTCCCTGTCACCATCCCACCCACTCCTGCAGCCTTGTCCACTCGCTGGCCTTGAGAACGCTCTGCACCTTCCAGACAGGGCCCTGCCCGGGCCACTCCTCTCTGCACCTGCCCCGCGCCCACATCACCTTTCTGGGCCATCCACCAGGTGGCAGTGAAGGCTCCCCCATGCGGAGTCCCTGCCCCCTGGCCCAGGCCAGTGTCCCACGTCCTCTCTGCAGACCCAAAGCCAGGACGCGGGGACCCTGCTCCTGCAGGCGGAGCTCGGCACAAACTCAAAAGCACTTGCCGCCTCGGCCTCTGAACCTCCCTCAGAAGACGGGGGCGCACGTCCAGTAAGGCCTCCGCGGGGGTGTCCTAGGACGGACACTCCCAGTCGACCAGACCTGTCCCCACCGCCCGCAAATGACCAGCTCAACTTTCCAGCCATGCTGCCCTGAAAGCCCGCCTCGGCTCCCTAACCAGGAGCCCACGTCCCTGCGGGAAGTCTTGGCTGTCACTCTCCAGAAGCAGAATCAGGGTCACTGACGTTCCCAGCGGGGGAATCTGCAAGCCAAAGAATGAGGGAAAATTACAACCGAGCCCAGCACACCAGCCCGAGGACACACAAAGGACCGTGGGCACCTGGGGTGCGGAGAGAGTCCCGGAATCTGGGTGTGAATTAGGAGCCGAGCTGCCAGATCTCCCCTGGGGCCTCACTTCCGTCCCCACAGAGCGACACTGCAAAGGCCACATGGTCGGCCTGGGGTTAAATGTCAGCCTGCGCTGTTTTAGCCGTCTTCCCCACGGAGGGCGTGCTCTTTTCACAGGGACATCCAAGCGACCGCCGACGTCTCCAGGAGCTTCTCCACAGATGTCTGCTGCCTCCCGTTTTGGGGGGGGGGGGGCTGGTGGAGTAAATCACATCCCGAGCGAGATGCCAATAGGATTTTTCTCAGTCACGTCGCCTTCCGACCACACCTGGCGTGGAAGCAGCCGAAACTCCACACCTCCTTGAGATCTGAACGCGTGGCGGTAGCCTGGCTCCCCTGAGACGCCAGCCCCGGGGCAGCCTTTGTCCTGGAGGGACCGCAGAAGGGACTGGCCAGCCTGCTGCCCCCCCCCAGCCCCTGCCAAAGGCCCCGTGTTTCTTTGGCTTCTTGGTCTGGCTGCCCTGGGGACCTGGATTAGGGTCGTCACTCTCCCCAAGACCCCAGCCCCCTCTTCCCGGAATTCCCTACCATTTGCTCCAGGAGCTTGTAGCCAAATGCCCTCTGTCCCCCACGGGTGTCCACCTGCACACGCCCTGGTGCCCGGAGCCAGCCTGGCCCCCTCAGCCCGCTCTGCTCTCTGCCTGGCCGGTTCTATCCTGGTTATCCCAGCACATTCCAGGGTGGGCGGCAGCAGAGGCTAACTGTACTCATATGCAACCCAAGAGGACGGGACCGCACACCTCTGGGGCACCGGTCACCCTCTCGGGCTGCCCGTGGCGCCTCCCTCTGGCACGGGCACACACGGATAGCTGTCCCACTGGCCCAGTGTCACGTCCACACAGCGAGTGTGCCCTCTGGACGTCCCTGGTTCCCAAGCACATGGGGGGGGGGGGTGCGGAGTGCCAGGAAGGGCAGAAGCCGGTGCTGCCTCACCAGGCAGGAGCTGCCCGCCGGCCCCGGGCCACATCCAGGGCATACACCTGGCCCAGCAGAGGCCCCTGCAGAAGGAGCCCCCCAGACGGAGACGACAGGGAGGCCGCCGTGGTAACCAGGGACGTGCAGGCCAGTCTTGGCAGACGTCCATGGCCACGCGGGACAGGGGGCCGCTCTGCCCCCCCGGAGGCCACCCAGAGCCCAGGCCGAGTGGGCCTCCGCGCTCCCCCGGGGCTTTCAGACCTGCATCGAGAAGAAAAAGATTTCAGGGCTGAAGACAACATTTTAAAATCTTTAAATAAACACGGAATGAAAAAGAGTGAGCGGAGCCTCCAGCAGCTGAAATTAGAAGCAGCGGCCCTGGGCAGGGGAGCCATCTGCGTGCGCCAGGCAGTGCCGTCTGCGGGCTCCTGGCAGCGCCCCGGGCTGGGGGCCGCCTGGACGGGGAGGGCCGCCGGGACTGGACAGGCCCCGCTTTCCAGGGCGTCCCCCAAGCCCTGGCTCCAGAGAATACGTCCCCTCCTCCCTGCTCCAGATCACCCTTCCCATCACCGTCGGGCCGCTCAAGCCCGTTGAGACGCAGAGAGAAGGACTCGAAGACGGCATCTCGGGCAGGAGGGGCACTGAGCATGGGGCAGCCCGTGTCTTCTCGACCCTCCCTGGGTCACCAAGTGACAGTGCTCCCCGGGGCCTCATTGTCTCACCAGTTCCCCAAGGGCCCCTCCGCACCCGGCCCCACATGGAGGGGGCCCCGGGCACCCTAGAGCGGCCTGCCCGGCCTGCCCTGCGCCCCACGGGGCCGAGGGAGCCCAGGGACCCAACTGTTCCCATCTGCGGTGTCAGCTCCCGCCTTCCGATGGGCAGGTGGGCGCCCGAGCCGGCAGACGCGGGATGACGCCGACATGCAGGGCGGGGAGGGGCCCTGGAGAGAAAGTCGGAGCCTCTTCGCGCCCCGGTGCTCACCCCCGCGCCGCCTCCCACGGCCCCTGGAGTCACGCCGAGGCGGTTATGTAAGGGGGCTGGTTGCTGGGGAACCTCTCCCACCCAGCCCTGCGAGCGGCCAGCACCTCGTCTCCTCCACCCAGGGGAGCCCCCTCCGGCCCTCCCACAGGCCTGGCCGGCAGGAAAGCTGGGGGAATGTTCTAGGCTGCCTGGCTAGGAGTGCTGACACCACAGCCCCACAACTACAGGCCGGAGGGCGGGCTGGACGCCACTCCTGAGCCTGTCCGGTGCCCCTCCGTCTTCCTCCGTGTGGGACAGCCGAGCGCGCTCCCCACCCCGGAGACCTGAGAGACGGGGGTCCTGCTCAGCCAGGGCTCCGCTCAGACCCCGCACGGACGCCCTGTGCTCCCGTCTGTGTCCCTGAGCACAGACCCCTCTGGGCTGAAGCTGCCCCGTCTGGGCCCACGCGCTGACTACAGAGAAGAAGCCTTCAAGCTGCGTTCAGGACGAAGACAAGCAGGTTTTGGGGAAAGTGCAAACGTGAGTACCCAGCCGGGGCGCGGAAGAGAGACAGCCTTCCTCCGGGCGGCTGGACAGCAGCCACCCCATCCTGCCCTCGCTGGCCGCCGGCGGCCTTACACCGGGGCCACCCTCCCGCACGGAGCCGCGCCGCCGTCCACAGACCCGGCCCGGGATGCCCTCTGTGAGAACGGGACGACGGCTTCACCGCTGCCCACAGAGGGGGGGTTCGGGGTGGGGCGTGGGGTTCGGGGGCTGCAGGCCGCATAGAGGCTGGTGCCCCCCGAACAAACTTCTCATCTCAGGGCAGTTTTCAACATAAGCAGTTACCGGGACGATCCGCCCCCCGTGCCCCCCGGGCATAGCCCGGGCCAGACCAGGAACCTGCCTGGCTCGCTATCGGTGACTGAAGTCCACCCTGCTCGGCCATCCTTGGTTTTAACGTCACACCCTCTCCGCCCCGGTCGTCATGCCTCCTCAGACCCCTCTGGGCCGAGCCGTCTCTCACGTCCCTGGTTTTGGGGGGCCCGGCAATTTTTGGGGGGAGGGAGGCTCTGGGGCTATCCCTCCGTTGGGACTGTGGGATGTTTCTGTGGAGATTACACTGGGGTCTTGGGTTCCGGGAGGAAGCCCCCGGAGCTGAAGGGCCTTCTTTCGTGTCACAGTGATGAGCCGGGGCCCTGGCTGCAGGGTGCTCATCAGTGTCACCCAGCGAAGCTCGCCGGCCCAGGTCACAGTCTCAGGGTCCTGGGATCGAGCCCCGCATCGGGCTCTCTGCTCAGCAGGGAGCCTGCTTCCCCCTCTCTCTGCTGCCTGCCTCTCTGCCTACATGTGATCTCTGTCAAATAAGTAAATAAAATCGTAAAACAAAAAAAAAAGCTTGCCTGCCTCCCGTGCTTGCAGGAAGGCGGTGGCCACGCACAGCCCACACGAAGGGCTGCAGAGTCTTCTGGAGAAACCCCCTTTTAGAGGGCAGCGTCTCACGTGTCTTTCTACGTGGCATCTGGGTACTTGCTAGACACGTCCGACTAAGGGCCACTGACGATGATCTCTCGAACGTTCGAGGGCTCCTCACACGGAAGGTATAGTTCTCGGTGTTTTCCTGGCTGTTTGCACCTCGAGTCTTCCCAGGCTCTGCCCCTCTCCCCCAGGGGTGGGGCTCACAGGCCGGGGGAGCAGGCTGTGCCGGTGACACCAGGCCTCACCAGGGGCAGGAAATGCGGCTGTCCTCTTGTGCCGGAGGCCGCAGAGGTGACCTTCCTGCTGGCAGGAGGCGGGAGTCCCCCAGACCTGTGAGCTCTCTTGCTGATACCGCGGATGGTCACGGAGAACGTGGGCATGGCCGGGACCCAGAACACAGTCCTCCGGACACAATCGGACGGCTGTGCCGGAACCCTGGCCGGGGCCGGTCACCCGGGGCACCTGGTGTGGACGCGGTCAGCAGTGCAAGCCAGGTCGGATGGGAAAGGCGAGGTCCTGATAGGTACACCCATCCCTCTGGCCCTGGAACCTTCTGGTTACCCATTATAAGAGCTTTAATCCAAGCAAGAGAAGAAGAGGAGGAGCCTGGGTTGGCGGCTCCTTCTCTGAGAGCTGGAGGAAGGAGGAAGGCGGAGGGAGAGAGAAACGGCCCCCTCGCCCAGCAAGCACACGCGTCCCTGTGGTCGGAGCCGAACGGCCACCCCTTCGGCCAAGCTCAGCAGACACCGCGTCAGGCAGAAAGGGGCGCGGAGGTGAAGGCCCTTCGAGGCTCTGCTGGGCAGCCACCTCAGAAAGCTCTCCTTCTGTTTAGCAAAAACTCACAAACCCTTGTGCCTGCCTGCCAGGAGAACAGCTTGCTGGAAAAGCAAAGGCTGTCATCCTGTAATTAAATCTGAGACCCCCTCCCTACGTGACGCTGAGATGAAACCGCTTATGTAACGCGCCTAAAATAAGCTGATGCAGACACGCAATTTTATTCTTCCCGCTCCCAGCCCTCGACTCCTGGGCCCCCCGGGCTGTGGGCCGCTGAGCCGGGTCGGCACAGTCGGGTTCTCGCCTGCAAGCGCGGCCCCGCAGAGCACACGCACCGGGACCGGGGCCCTGCGTGCTCAGGGCTGGGTGCTGAAGACCCACGTGGCTACACACCACCCGGGTCA
This sequence comes from Meles meles, assembly GCF_922984935.1. Classification (NCBI taxonomy): domain Eukaryota; kingdom Metazoa; phylum Chordata; class Mammalia; order Carnivora; family Mustelidae; genus Meles; species Meles meles. Next base: position 62,847,742 of record NC_060083.1, read on the forward strand.
TGCAGGCCGCAGAGGTGAGAACCGGCCGCGAGCACCAACGGGGAAGCTGGTGGCTTCAAGGGGCCGGAGCCCCTGCCTTCTCGGGGATCCCTGAGCTGCCTCCCAGCTCTGGCCCGAGTGCAGGACGGACACCGCCCTGGTCTGCGGTGTGCTGGGAGCTGCCCGTCTTGGCTGCGCTGGCCCTCACGCTAATCCTCTCCAGCTTCTCCAGTGTGACAGCACCTTCCTCTTGCTGGCCTGGAAGGGGGCGGGCCAGACCCCAAGTGGAGGCAATGATTCGCAGCTGCGCTGACTGCCGACCTCCAGGCAAGGCGTTCAACCCCACAGCCCCCCACACGCTGAGTTAAGGAGAGAAGGAACCAGGCGGGCTTTCTAAAAGGCTCTGAACGCCTCCCAAATAGAAAGGTGCCGAGACAAGGGCGTCCCTTAACTCTGGGGCTGGCACTGTAACCACCCTCCCCGCACCCAGCCCGCCGTCCAGCCTTGCCCACTGCTCGGACCCTAGGCCCTTACCCGTGGCCCTAACCCTGCCCCAGACACCATCCCCACTGGAAGGGGCTTCCACAAAAGGAAAAAAACCCTCAGAGAGCCCTGGGGCCTCCCGGGGGGGGGGGGGCTCAGACCCCCACTGAAGTCTCCTTCGCAGCCGAAGAAGTGGGCACACCTGTGCTGAGACCCTTCTGGGCTGTGGTGGCTCAGAGAGGTCGCCAGGCCCTGCTACGACGGCCTCGCCACGGCTCCCTCCGCACCTGCCATCAGCCCCGCCGGGTTCTCGCGGACGTTCCGTGCAACGCTCCTTCCCTTTCACTGGTGGCAGGTGCTGACGGACGGCTTCCCTCCCCGGGATGGGCTCTGGGGCCATCCACACACCGGGAAGGCAGGCTAGGCTCTCAGTGGGCCTACCTCAGCGGCTACCAAAAGTGAGCGAGCCCTCCCGAGGCGGGAGGCGGGGAGCAGGAGCTCCCAGAGGGCGGGGCAGGGCTCAGGCCAGGCCGAGGGATGCTCTCTGGAGAGGACCCTCTCCTCCCTCTGCCACCTTGAGACTGACGGGAGCACACAGCTCAGAACTCTCAGGCTGACTCCCCTCCCACAGGGATGAGACCCTCCTCCCTGGAGGGTTTTCTGCCAGCCTCCGCCTGTCATTCTTCTGGTCTCATCCGCGTCACTTCCCTTCGGGCGGACAACAGCTCTACCCTCCACCCACCCTTGACCCCGCTGGGGTCAACGGATGTCAGTCCTAGGGCTGGCTGGCTGCAAGCAGGCTCGGCACCAAGCTAGCCTGGAAAAAAAGGCAGAGAAGGACAGGAAGACGGTCCCAACAAGCAGGCCAGCATCCCAGGCATCAGCACTGGTGTGGGCCGGCTTTCTGTCGCTCCCAACCAAAAGAATCCCAGGATCCACTCACACAGAGTCCGTCTGGAAGCGCCCGATTGCTAAAGGGAGAGGAGGAAGCCGGAGCCGGGGGCAGGAAGGAAACAGCCGTAGAGCAGCTGCCTGTGATGGAGGCTTGCAGACGGGGCTCCCCTTTCCCGACGGAACTCCCCCTGGCACTCCTCCGGGCGGGGCGCAGTCCGCTTCGGTCGCGGGGCGCCGGGACTTCAGCACTTGCCTTAGTCCTGCTCTGTCCACAGCCATCTCCGGGTCTGCATCCCCCGGGGCACCTGCGCTCCAGAACGTGTGAAAGCGACTGTCCTAGAGGGAGGCTGGCAGAGAGCGTCAGGCTTTGTTAGAGGGAAACGCTCGGATCTGCCCCAAGAGTTTGCATCCCTCCGTGTCACTCCAACTCAGGCCAATCTTCGCAGCAGCGGCACCGGGACCCCGGGGGGCCAGCGTGGTCAGCTTCTCCGGCCGAACTCCCCCCCAAAGGCCTCAAGACCAACAGCTCTGTCCGACCCCTTGGTCCCTCCCCACAGAAACTGCCCCAGCAGGGTCGTCTGCCCCCGCAGCGTCCTCTCCTCCCCTGGGCGCCCTCCGCAGCCCCCCGGGGTTCTCTCCGCACTCCCCCCCCCCCCCGTCCGCCCCCTCGACGATCTTCCCCGCAAATTCTTTCCGTCTCCCAGGACGCTCCGCTCTCCAGGACTGTCCTCAGGGCCCAGTCCACTCCGTGGCCACCCCCCCCCCCCCGTCCTCCCCTCCCAGGTCCTCCTCCGGACGCACCCCCACCCCGGGTCCCTCCCCCCACAGCCCACCTCCCCAGGGTCCTCGCCCCAGGGCCCTCCTAGGACCCGCCCCCCCCGCCCAGGACCCACCCCCCAAGGGCCTCCCGCCCATACCCCCCGCGCCCGAGACCGCGCCGGCCGCACGCTCACCTCCGACGCTCCGGGTCTGGGCCGGGCGGTCTCTCCGTCCGTCCTCGCGCCAGCACGGCCGCCCGCGGCCCCCCCGCCGCCTGCAGGGAGCGGCGCCCAAAGGCCGCCCCGACTCGCGACTCCGCGAAGAGCCGCCCCCACGCGCGCTCGCCGCAGCGCCCCCGCTCCCCCACCTTCCGTTCCCCTCCTCCAGCGCCTCCGGCCCACGCCGCCCCGCCCCCAGCCCGGCTGTCGCCCGGCCCCCAGGCTGTTCCCAGGGCCGCGGCCCGCGCCGCGCCTCCGCCTCCTCCCCTGCGAGCGACAGCGCCGCTGGCCAATCGCTGCCTGCAGCCGGCTCTCGGGCCCCGCCCCCTCCCCCGTCTCCGGAACCCACCAATGGGAAGGGCGGTGCGGGGGCGGGGCCTGCCGGTTGCCCGGCAGCGGCGCGGCCGGGCGGGGGCGGGCGGGCGGCCGGGGGCGGTGATCCGTGTGCGGGGGGCGGGGCCTACGGGGGGCGGGGCATGGGCGGTTATAAAGGCGGTCGCCGACGGGGCGCCGCGTTTCTGGTCCGGCTCCGCGCGCTGACCGCCGGTCTCTGCCGCCCGCCGCCCGCTGCCGCCCGCCGCCCGCCGCCCGTCGCCCGCCGCCGCCCGTGCCCCCGCTCCGCGGTGCCGCCGGACCAGCACCATGTCGCTGTCGCGCACGGAGGAGATGCACCGGCTCACGGAGAACGTCTACAAGGTGAGCCCCGCGCCGCCCGCGCTCTCGGGCCCGACCGGCGCGGCCCCGCGGCCCTCGGGGGTCTTCTCGGAGCGGCCGCGCGGACCCGGCGCCGGCCAGCCGGTCACAGGTGGGCGCGGGCGCCCCGCTCCGACAGCCCCGCGCTGCCCCCGCGCGCCCCTCCGCGCGTCCGCCCCGGCGGCCGGGGAACCGGGCCCTCGGACCGGAGCGGAGCGGGGCGGGGGCCGCCGGGGGTCTGTGGGGTGCGGGGGCCGCGCCGCCGGTCGCCCTGCGCCCCCGGGCGGCGTGGGGGCCCCGTGGCGGCCCCTCCAGCCGCGGTTACGCAAGCCTTTGGGCACTTTCTTGTCAACAGGCTTTCCCTTTGCCCAACTCCTTCCCGGGCCGTCACCGGCCGCCCCAGGTGGGAGGTCGCGGGCAGGTTGGATGGGTGGACAGATAATCCGTCATCTTATGTAACCGCGGAGGGGAAGACTAATTGTGTGGGAGGCTGGCGCGCCTGCCTCTGCTTCTGATGTGTGTGAGAGTGGGGTTCGCGTCCTCCCCGGCACGCTGCCACCGTCACATCCGAGGGCCGCAGAGCCCCGCGGGGAGACCCCTCCAGGGCGCCCTCCCAGGTCATTCTGTGCCTTGGCCACATGCGCAGGGCCTTGGTGTCTCTCTGGTGTCCGCTGTGTCCGCTTACACCCTCACCCCGGGGACAACAGACCCAGGCCCCCGGGGACTCAAGGTCCTCTGCAGTCCCGCCGGCATGTTCCCAGGAGGGAGACTCCTGCCCCCGGCGTCCACAGCAGGCTCCTTACAGAAGCGGGTCTGAGGGGTAACTGGTGGGCTGGGAGATGGAGGTGCGGTGTCTGCGGTCGCTGCTGGTTCGTGGCCACCGAGTGGGCTGGGAGGCCCCGGCAGAGCAACAGTTTCTAATTGTGTGAAGCAGTTATGGCCCTGTCTTCCTGGCTGGTAGCCCTCCCAGTACGCTCGCTCCGCTCTGGGCGGCCCCTGGGAGACTTCCCGGGTGGCCCGCTTTGCTCTCCGCTGTGTTTCAGGTGGCAGGCTGTCCTCTAATACGCGTTGGGGTGGAGGCTTCAAAGTTACTGAGATCACGGCAGGGGCCCTGCAGCCGGCTGGGACTGGCCGAGTCAGTTGCGGAGCCATGTTAGAGCTGCTGGCGAGGAGTCGGCACGTCAAAGGAACGGCCTCTGGGGTGTCTGTGTTTGGTATCAGAGAGAATCTGTGGCATACGCTTCTGGTGGTGTTGCTCTGCGAACGCTGTCAGGGAAGAGAGGTTTATTAAATTATTAGTCATTAGTTCCGTAACCATTTGCTCATTATTGCAGGGGTGGAAGGGAAGTGCTGGCCAGAGGCTCCCTTTCCTATTTTCCCTGCTTCTGCCATGAAACCATTGAACAGGAACTTCCGTGGTGACAGTCGCGAGGGGTGCATGGCGTGGCTACACTCTGGGGAGCCCCGTGATCGTCCTTACTTAAACTCTTATAACCTGGGCAGCGAGGCGTGCCGTTGCAGCTGAGCAGCTCCGAGATGGAGCTGTGATTTCTCTGCAGATCCGGAGCGAGATCCGCCGGCAGGATGGCGGCAGGAAGCTGGTAGGGTCTGAGTGTGGGGCCTCGAACCCCTCTGGAAGCCGGCGGGAGAGTGTGGGTGCACGTTCAACAGGCGAGCCTGTGCTTTCTGCCTGCGGGGCGGCTGATTGGTGAGCTCGCGTGGGGCAAGTGTCGCGAGGAGCCCGCAGCTCAGGGAGGCTGGCCCCGGCGGGGCTCGGTGTCGGCAGGGCTGTGCCCCCGCGGCCGCTCCTGGTCGCCGCCCGCCGCACTGCCAGGCCGCCAGGTTGCCTTTGTGGGCGGTGTTCTTCCTGACGCTCCGTGGCCCGACCGCCAAGTCTTCGAGTGCTGGTGCTCTCTTACCCTTTTGTGTTTTGTCCCCTGGGAGCGCAGCATTCGGTGGCTGAGCCGCCCGGTGGGGCAGCGGGGGTCCGCGGGGGTCCCCGGGGCTGGCGGAACCGGCCCGCACTGAGGCAGGCAGGGCGCAGCCGGAGCAGTCCGTGTGGTCCTGGCTGGTCCGCCGTCCTGTCGGGGGGCCGTGCTGCCTCTGTGGCCGGGCTGTGGCCCTGCTCGGCGTCCCCTGCACTGTTCTAGCGGCAGCTTTGAGCTCTGTTTGCTTTGGCAAAGAAAGGAGCAGTGGGCCAAGGGCCGCTTGTCCTTGGCTTTGCTGATTAAAGATGTGGGAATGGAACGTGCTCCTTTCTGGAGAATCAGCCCCACGGACTTCTGTGTCTGTCCTCGTGGCCCGGTCCCTGTGGGAGCCTCGTCCTTGGGGCCCTTCAGAAGCAGCGCAGGGAGAGAAGCGGAATGGCTTCCAGGCGGCCACTGAGAGCTCACCCTCTGAGCTGGGGTAGGGGACATGCACTGAAGCCTTCTGGGGGGAGGCACAGGGCTGGCGCTGGTGGGCTGGAGCTGCAGAGCCCGGCTTCCAAGACCTAGTCTGGGGGCAGCCCCAGGCGGTTGCTGGGCGTGAGGGACAGAGGGAGGCGGGCAGGCATCCACTGCTCAGAATTAAGCCAAAACGCAGCTCTCCCGGGAGAGACCTGTGAGTGACCCCACATGCTGGAGGGAGGCTTCTAGAGTAGCTGACCTCACGTCCCTGGGGCGGGGGTTTTGGGGAGCAGTTGTCAGGTGGGTGTTTCTCATGGTTTTCTAAGCCAAGAGAAGCTGGGCTTTTGGCCGACCTGATGAGCCTTCAGGGTGGTGGCTGCGGCAGCTTCCCTGGGGACAGCGGCTTCGGCATCGCTGGGCCTGAGGATGCGGGAAGGTGGGAGACAGCCCGAGGAGGAAGACTCCCTAGGAGAGCCTCGGGCAGGGTGCTTTCTGGGGGCGTGGCCTCGAGCCCTTGGCCAGCAGGGCCAGGCTGGTCTCTGGAGGTTCTGTGCTCCTCAGCCCGCGGCTGTTGTGGGGAAGCTGGCCTGTGCACGCCGTGGCTGCCCTGGGGGTGATATGGGGCTCCTGGAGCCGGGGTGGGGGGAGGGGCGGGGGCCGGGTGGGGGTGTTGGCCCTGGGGGGAGGGAGCCGGCCCGGGCAGCTGAGAGCCCAGTGCTGGCTTTCCCCACGGTTCCCACTCCCCTCCGCTGGGTCGCACCCACTCCTGCAGGAGGGTGTTTGGGGGAGCCCTTGGAAGTCCTGTGCTGCTGACCCCAGACCTGCTTTCCCCCCTCCCACGGCTGGGCAGTCCCACAAAAGTGGGTGCTGCCCTCAGCAGCCTGGCGTCTGGCGAGGCCGGCCGGGGAAGGTGCGGGCACCCCGAGAGTCGCTTCCTTGGTGGTGGAAACCACCCGCTGGGAGGAGCCCGCTGCCGCCTGCTTGGGGGAGGAGGCAAGGAGTCCCCACACCGTGCCCAGCTCTGCACACACGCGTGTGAGCGTGAACGCAAGTTTGTGTGCACACACGTGTGTGGTGCTTGTTGGCTGTGCTCCAAAGGTACTTTCCGGGGTGCCCGTTGGGGTCCTATATTCTGATAAGGCGGCAGGGCCTGCTGTCACCGACGGGACGCCTGAGCCTCGCTGCTCCTGCGTGTGCTACGTGGTGCCTGTCCGTCCCTGCCGCTAGCGTTTGAAGGGTGCACCTCCCACCCCCTTCCTGGGGGAGCTGGGGCAGTGAAGGGCAGTTTCTCTGTTGCACTGACCTTGAGGTATTTGGCCGTGGCAGCTCCTTGTGCCCAAGTCATCCCAGAGATCGTCGGCTCTGAGCACAGGGCCTTGCCGGCTCACGGGGGACCTGGTGTGCGGCCTGGAGGCGCTCGGGCCCAGGCCCGTGGTTCCAGAGCTCTGGGCGTGTGTTGCCCGCACCGTTCCTCCGGGTCTTACTCTGAACACATGTCCTGTGTTTGGGAACCTGGTTGGGCTCCTGGGACTGACCCACGGGCACCTGCTGCTCCGGGTCACAGTAGTGGCCGCTGCTGGCCCTGGGCTTTTGGGGCGGTGCCGCAGGAGTGCGTCTCGTGTCTGTCGGGCTCACGGTGTCGCCCCCGCTTTGCAGCGAAGCTGTCTTCAGGCTTGCCCTCTTCCCGCCTCTCCTGGCCGGGATGTGCTGGCTGGGACAGGCCGCCTTTTGTGGGAGGACTAGCTGCTGTGCGAGAGGGCCTCACCCCTCCTCCTGGGCTCGGGGAGGCGGGCTGGCACTCCTCCCGAGTGGGCAGGTCTGGGTCGCACTCTGGAGAGCCCTGAAGTGTCACTGCAGGGCTGGGTGGGCCCCAGGCAGGGCTGGCCTTGCTGCTCTTTTGTCCCCAGTCAGCTTGGCCTGGCACCCCAGACGTTGCCGTGCTGCCGTCCCCCCGGGGGGACACCTGGGCTGTCGGTCCGGCACGGGGCTGTGCTGAGCTGCCGGCCAGGCTGGTTCCTGTCCTCTTTTCTCGCCTCCAGGTGCACTGAGCCAGGGCCTGCCCTATGTCGCCTTCCTGGCCCCTGAGTGCGGGGAGGCTGTCCTTGCTAGGATGCAGACCTGTGTCCCCTGGAGACGGAGCCCTGGGACGCTGTCGGGCTGGGAGCCCTGTGCTGCTGCCCACGACAACAGCCGCAGTAACCGGGGACAGCGCGGACCCAGCCGACCGCCGCCTCCCCAGCGCTGATCACACTGGCCCTGAGTGTGCAGCATGACCTGGACGTGGCTCGAAGGGCGCAGCGCAGTGGCCGCAAGCGGCCCCAGCCAGTGGCCTGAGGGGAGGTGGGGACCGGGGCTTCTCTTAAAGCGCGGAATGTTTTGTCTTCGCGTGACTTGCTGCCGAGTAAAGCCAGTCTTGACCTCAAGCCCTGCTTGGGATGAAGCAGCTGGGGTTTGGGGTGCTTGTGTTTGCGGGGCCTTCAGCGTCTCTGCCAGGGTCTGCCCTCCCGGCTGTCTGCTCCGAGGGCGGCGGCTCAGTCCCGCTCGACTTTAGGAGGCTGTGGCAGGTCTGTGTCCCTCTTCGCCGGGGCCCACAGTCAGGCTGGGTGTTGGCTGGGAAGCGGTCGGCCCTGTCACATCCTGGGGCCTTGGTGTTGGTCCCCACAGTGGGGGGACCCTTGGGCCTGTGACGAGAAGAGCTGGGGTGGGAAAGCGGGACCTGGAGCCAGACCAAGCCCGTCTCTAAGAGGTGACCTTGGGGCCAGGGGATCTGTGCCCGCACGGTCTGCGGGATCCTCCTCCTGCCGCCGCTGCTCCTCCAGCCGGTGCTGGACGTGCAGGCGCGTCCATCTGTCCCGGACACCTGTCCGGCCGTCGGGCTCCCGCGGGCCGCCACGGAGGAGGCTTGCCTGGCCTTCCCGTGCCCTGGCTCTGTGGCCCAGCGGTCTCAGTCCTCCTGCAGGTGCACGACGGCCAGGATGCTCGCAGGTCCCTGCAGGTGCCCCTTCCCGTTCCAGCGCCCATCCGGGGGCTGGCGGACCCGGGCTCGGGGTCTTCTGCTATGAGATGAGCCTCCCGAGGGCGCAGACGGTGCAGCCGCGCACCCCGGGGGTCAGCCCATGAGGAGTCCGAACGGAGCGGTGCCGGGGCCCGTGTGGGCCACCAGGAGGAAACAAGACCACCGGTCAGAACGGCCTTGCTGCTGCTTGTGCGAGATACTAAGTTCCTACTTGCAGGGACGGGTTTTGAGAATCATTTCGACAGTTCCTAGAAAAGCTTGTATTATCTGTGAAGGAAACTCGTACGGATTTTTTAACACCACTTCGCGCACAGAGTCTGGCTCTTCCGAGCTTTGCTTCGGCTCCCGCCCTCAGTGTCCCCGCGCCTGGCATTGTCACCTGGGCCTTCGGGAATCAGCGGCCAGTTTTCCAGGCGAGTCTCTGAAGTGTTCTCCAGGCCTGGATGCCCATCCTGCTGTTTTTCCTGCCCTTTCTTGTTTCTCCGCCGAAGAGGGGCTTCAGGCACCAGCCGGGACCCCTGCTCCTTCTGAGCTGCTAATGGTGTGTGGACATGGTGTCCAGGTTTGCCCCTGCCCACCACGCCAGGGACAGTCACAGGGAGGCGTGGGCCAGGTGAAGACATGGGTAGCAGACCGTGAGACGCACCGGGATGTCACAGGTGTCTGCCCTGCGAAAGAAAGTGAAGTCTTGGGGCGTCTGGGTGGCTTCGTGGGTTAAGCCTCTACCTTCGGCCCAGGTCATGGTATCAGGGTCCTGGGATCGAGTCCTGCATCGGGCTCTGTATACAGTGGGGAGCCTGCTTCCTCCCCACCCCGTCTGCCTCTCTGCGTGCTTGTGATCTTCCTCTGTCAAATGAATGAATAAATGAATAAATAAATCTTTTTTTTTTAAGATTTTATTTATTTATTTGACAGAGATCACAAGTAGGCAGAGAGGCAGGCAGAGAGAGGGGGAAGCAGGCCCCCCGCTGAGCAGAGAGCCCGACGTGGGGCTCGATCCCAGGACCCTAATACCATGACCTGGGCCGAAGGCAGAGGCTTAACCCACTGAGCCACCCAGGTGCCCCTAAATAAATCTTTAAAAAAAAAAAATTGACGTCCTGCTGTCAGAGTTGGGGGTGAGGATGGTGTGAGGGGGTAGGAGGGGGTGCCCCTGTTCGGAGCCAGAACTCTGTCCAACAGGGCATGTGCCTCACCCAGGAACCACGCACGGTCACAGCTGGCCTGCTTTTGGCGGGGCTCTTTAAAGAAGGGGTTCTGGAGCCCCTGGGGGCTCAGTCCATTAAGGGACTGCCTTTGGCTGAGGTCATGATCGCAGTGTCCGGGACCGAGCCCTGTGTCGGGCCCCCTGCTCAGTGGGGAGCCCGCTTCCCCCTCAGCTCCTTCTCCTCCCCTCCTGCTCACCCTCGCCCCCACCCCCAGTGAGTAAGTAAAATCCGGAAAAGAAGTGGAAGGGTTGCAGCAGAGCCGGAAGGCTCCTTGCCTGCGGGGAGATGACCGAGGGGCCCCTGCTGCTCCCCGAGCCCATTGTGCAGCTGGTCAGGCCCTGCCCTGGGAGATGCTGTCTGGCAGAAAAGGCCTGTTGCCTGTCCCCCCCTTCAGTCCCTGCTGCCCACCCACAGAAGCGATGTCCTTTCCATTCCAGGGACCAGTGGTGCTCCAGCCATGGCCATTTTGCCCTTGGGAATCCAGGGCCTTGCTGGCCCCGGGCTAGGGCGGCTGGCAGGCACTTCTCGGCCAAGGGCTGCGGTCAGGCCAGCAGCGGGAGTCCTGGGAGGGGGCTGCAGCGTGGGCTGCGTCACGTGCTCTCTGTCTGGCTCTGCCCCGGGCATGGGGGGCAGGCCGAGCTCCGGCCACGGGCCACCTGGGCTTCCCGACCTGCTGGTGATCACGAGGAGCCTCGATGGCCACGGGCCACGCACCCCGCTGAGAGCTGTGCACGTGACCTCCTTTATCCCTCAGCCTGCTTCTCGAGGGGGGTCCTGGCTGTTCCCCACCTGGCGGGGGAGTCCCGGTGAGGGGAACAGCGTGTTCCAAGGCCGTCAGCTGGCCCGTGGCTGAGCCCGGGCTGGAAGCAGGCCTGCCGAAGCCTGGGGCCGTCTGTCTTTCAGTTCGGGGTCCCGCAGACTTCAGGCAAGTTTTCAGCCTCTGTGCGGCCGTTTTCTCATTAGCGAGCGAACAGGCCCGTAGGAGACTTCTGAGCACGGAGAGCACGTTGGGTGTGGGGTGGTTGTCGTCGCTGGCTTCCAGAGAGGGGGCAGCGCAGGGTGGGAAGGCCCAGGCAGAGGCCTCCGTGCTGCTGCTGACTTCCTGGGTGCCCGGCGGCCCGTGCTCCTGTCAGCATGCAGCCATCAGCCGCCCGTCCTGTAGAACAGGAGGGCAGTCGGGGGTCGGGGGGGGCGGTTCCAGAGCCTTCCGAGGCTGCTTTTCTGCTTGCTCACGGGTAATTTTTCATCCAGCGGGACGCCCAGCCCTGTGAAACTCAGGTCCGAGCCTCAGCAGGGGCACGGACGGGTCAGTGGAACGTTCTAACTGGGCAGGCAGGAACCACACTTAGTTGTGTTGTCAACACTGGGCATTCCCGTGGTGACTGGGGTGGGCCCGGTGTCTCTGGGTGATCTGGGTGCTCCGGCCACTGTGACACGGCATGTAGGCAGTGGCTCCCGTGAGGCATTGATTTCCGATGGCGGTGGGGGCCTGGAGTCTGAGAGCAAGGCATGGGCAGGGCTGGTTCTCCCAAGGCCTCTCTCCTGGGCTGGCCAACGGCCACCTTCTGCCCGAGTCCCCCCAGGGTTGTGCCTCTGTGTACATCCGTGTCCTGATCCCTTCTTAGAAGGACGCTAGTGAGACTGGAACACAGCCCACCCTGATGACCTCATGCAGCCTAGTTAGTTCTGTCGAGACTGTCTTTCCAAGTACAGTCACGTTCTGGGGTGCTGGGGGCGGGGACTTCAGCGCATGCATTTTTAGGGGACTGAGTCAGCCTTTAGCACCAGGCGTGGCCCTGGGGGCCCCCCCGAGGAGCAGGGGGCTGGTTCGGTCGGCGGGGGGTCCTGGTGCTCCGTTGCTGAATCGGAGGGACAGGTTTCCAGGCTGCTCGTGTTTGGGGCCAGGGTGGTTTCTGTCCCGCCTCAGTCACACGGCCGACCTCGGGTCGTGGCGACACAAAGCTGTGCACGGGAGCACACTGGAATTGTACCCTGAGAGCAACGGGCAGGCAGCACAGGCTTCAGCTCAGTGACAAGCGTGCATAGGAAGTGACCTAAGTACACAGGTCCCCTGGTGTGGGGCCCAGTGGTCGGGGATGGGCCCAGCAGTCAGGGGCAGGTGGCCAGCCGCTGGAAGGTGTCTGCGGTGGGAGCCACGAGGGGCCGTGACCCCCCAAAGTCAGCGTGGACGGAGGGTGTCTCCCAGACAGGAGAGGGGTGGCCGGGCTGTTGGGGGCCGTGTCTGGACCCTGCTGCACGGTGTGTCCGGTGTCCAGACCTAAGGAGACGACGGTCCTCCGAGGCTGCGGAGAGGGGAGCGGGGTGGCCGGAAGCCTGACCGCTCGGGCAGCTCCTCACTCCTGTGCGGGCTGTCCCCCCTCCCTGCAGGAGGTAGGGTTCCAGAGACAGCCAGACTTCTGTCCCTTGTCCCCGAGCTGCTCTGCCAGTGGCTCTGGCCATCCCTGCTCCTGGGGCCTCAGGGCCCCCCGACCCCACCAGGTGCCAGGCCAGAGACACGAATTGTCACTTGACTGTAAGCTGATGGGGCAGGAACCATCACCTCGGTGCAGGGCAGCAGCTTGGTCTCCCTTCCCTGGGGTCCCGCAGCTGCCGCCCTCCCGGGGCAGGGGGTGGGCAGGAACTGCAGCCTCTGTATTCTGGAATAGTCCGGTATCTTGTTTCCTTGCTTCTAAACACTCCTTCCTTGGGGTCTGCGGCCGGGTCGGCCTCCCCCATGGGGCCCTCATCTTTGTGGGAGGCTGTGGGGCTGAGGCCTTGTGTGCCCATGGCGGGGAGTTGTGACCTGAGTCCCGTGGAGGGAATGGGGGGCTGGTGCTGTGAAAGGGTAGCGTGTGTGTGTGTTGGGTGCTGCCAAGTTTGTCCCTGCTCCTTGGGGGGCATTTTCTGTGTCCTCTGCTGGCCTTTACTCTCCCAGCATCACTGTGGTGGCTGTTTTGTTCCGGAAGCTTCACCACATCCAGTTCTTTCCTGAGCAAGTATGAACACAGCCTTACCTTTCCTCTGGCTCTAACCCAGCGGGGTCCAACTCAGGATTCACCTCCTCCAGGAAGGTGCCCCCCACACACTCACTGAACGCTCCAGGTTGGTTTTATTCCTTCGGAAAGGACCGTCAGGATAGCTGCTCCTGTTTTTAAAGGGGGTAGAACCTTCCACCTGCCCCTGCCCCCAGGTGGGAGTCGTCCAGAGCTGCCCCAAGAAGCCAGGCTTTCCTGACTTAGCCTGGTGGTCCCCCCTCCGCCTCCCCCCCCACCCCCTTGCCCTCCACCCGGGGCCCCAGGGAGTCCGTGCTCTTCATGGGCGCCACGGCGGGCAGACCTCCCTTGAAGGATGGCCACCCCCACCCCGGGCAGCTCCTGGACAGCTGGCCCCAGAGTGGTGCCCGCTTACCCTGCCGTCGTCGCAGAGGTGGCGCGTGAGGGCAGGCACTGGGCCCCTCCCCCGCTGGAGGCTGTGCGTCCTGGGTAAGCGAAGGGGTGGGCACCCGGGCATCAGCCCTCCAGTAGGGATCACAGAGCCGATTCCCGTCTCCTTGGCCCTTGCCTCGTTCTGGCATCACTGGACGGGGATCCTGAAGCAGCCCAGAGCCGGTGGGCTGGTCGGATGGCACCCGCTCCAGCCGTCGGGACACAGGTGAGGCCCGTGTGCGGCGAAGGGTGAGCTCGGACCCAGTGTGGCCAGCTGGGTCCGCTCGGAACTAGTGGGCAGGTTCTTGACCTCCCCAGGCCTCCCTCTGTCCATCTGCAAACCGGGGCAGCGGCACGCCCGGATCGGTGGGGTGAGGGCATGGGTTGGTGGGGCTCAGAGGCCAGCCGGGGTCCCGGTGCCACCTTGTCCCCTAGGGGAGTTCTTCCAGGTGCTGAGGGAAAGGAAACCTGGCTCAGCCTCACACCGCGCACGCCCGTGTGCTCAGGACACCGGCCAACGCACCCACCCCATCCGTCCTTGCCGGTGGGAGGGACGGGAGGGGAAGCAGAGGCCTGTCACTTGCCCTGTCAGCAGAGGAACTTCACCTTTGTGACCGCCGGCCAGAGGTGATGGAGGGGCCGTGCCTCGGAGCCAGGGCTGAGGCGTGAACAGAATTCCCGAGGTGGCGAGCGGCACGGCCGGACACAGGCTCAGGAGCAGGCGGGCGCACAGCCCCTCGCCAGAGCGCCTTTCTGGAAGCGTGTTGGCCCGTCTCCTCACCCCCCAAGGTGGAGACCAGGCGTCTCACCGCCGTCTCCTCACTGGCTGGGCAGACCCGTGGCTGCAGAGGAAATCGAAATGCCTGGGGAGCGGCCCAGAGCGCCCAGGCAGGAAGGCTCCCGGGCTCCCAGCGTGCTGGGGTCCTACCAACAGCCACCTGTGCAGGGTGCTCGTCCCCTCCCTGGTGCTCTTAGAGGAAAGCGTGGCTGGGGTCCTCAGGGGCACCCCTGCGTAGAGATCTGGTTAGATTCCCGGGGTGGCCGGGGCACCGGGCACTGGGATGTCCCGGCAGGGGGTGACTGCGCGGCTCGCCTGAGCTCGTGTGTCGGGCAGAGACACGTCCTCTCTCTAACCCTTTCTCAGTGTGTATTTGAGGGGCGTCCAGGGGCCCTGGGCAGATCTCCCAGCAGCCCTCCTGGTACCCCAGGCATCGGTAAGAGATGCTGGACGAACCAGTGAGTGAGCAAAGTGACTGAGGGAAAACGCAGGTGAGACTCGAGCGGAGGCGGGACTGCCGAGCCCCTCCCCGTCGCAGATGCGCATGTAGCTGGCCTCTAAGGGCGGACAGGCCCGCGTTGGCCGGAAGCGTTACCGATCCCGTGAACGGTCGGTTAACACGTGCCTGTCGCGAGTGTCGTACGCTGCGTTCTTACGGCGGAGTTAGCTGGAGGAGAGAAACGTTGTTGGAGAAGGTCACTAGAGGGGCGCCCGGATGGCTCGGTCAGTGGAGCATCTGATTCCTGGTTTCGGCTCAGGACGATCTCAGAATCCTGGGATCGAGCTGCGTGTCCGGCTCCGGGCGCAGTGGGCCATCTGCAGGGGCGTCTCTCCCTCTGCCTCCCCACCGCTCACGCGCGCACGTGTGTCTGCGTTTCCCCCGCTTTCTCCAAGATGCATACAGTCTCGAAGAAAAGAAAGAGAATCGTTAGAGAAAATTTGGTTACGGTGCTGTCGTGTGTCCTTTGGGGAAAATCCCCTTGAGCGCCGTCCACTCTGTTGTTCACGGTCCGCGGGCTGATTCTTAGCCCTCGAAAGCTGCCAGAGGGACACAGACACAGCGTCCAGGTGCGACGGCCGAGCTGAGGTCAGCGTGCGGCTCTCGTCTGTGTAGACAGCACGAGGGGCAGAGCTGGTCACGGCTCACGTTGTGGGATGGTGGCCTGGCTTGGGGAACGTGGCCCTGGAACGTGGGGTGGTGGCGCGTCTCTGTCGCCGTGGCGCTCTGGGGCCCTGTGTGTCAGGACGAGTGTGAGGCCCGCAGCACGTGGCTGCGGACAGGAGGCAGGCTGCACCCGGCCTTGCTCCTGTTTGAGCAGCCTGGGCTTGGTACCCACAAGGAAAAGCAGCCCCTTCCCCTCTCCAAGCGCATGGACCCCTGCTGGAGGGTGTGGGTGTTCGGGTCTCAGCTTGCTCCGTGCAGAGCCCATGAAAAGATAGCAACATCCCTTCCCCTCTGGGTGACAGTACAGGGCAGCCGGGGACAGGCCGCGGAGCCCTCCTCCTCTGCAGGATAACCGGTGGGAGCCCGTGATGCTCCAGCCTCCCCGGGGGCCTGGTTAGCGGAGCCAGTGGTGGGGTGGGTGCAGAGGGCACTCACGGCCGTGGGCTGTGCAGGGAGGTCAGAGGAGCCCCACGCCAGGCCTCTGACTGCCAGGGTTCAAGGACATCAGTGCCCGGGAGGCAGGTGGCCGACTCCTTCTGTAGGAGACCGGGGAGTGGGCTCTGCACAGAGCAGCAAGCGGCCGGGGGCAGAGACCGTTCCGCCTCTGCCGCTGCCTCTAGGTGAGAGAGCGGCCACTGTGTGGCCAGACCTGGTGTCCCAGCCACCTGCCCTGCCCAGGCGACCTGCCCTGCCCGCTCACTCCTGCATTCCTGGCGCATGAGCTCAGCTGCCGTGCTGAGGGAGCGAAACCTGGCGGCTGTCCCCGTGTGTCGCTGGGAGGGTGTGGGCGGGCTGCCACGGTGACCCCTCGCTCGGCCTGGGTGGCTCCTGGCCTGTTTCCTGCTGTTGCTCAGGATGGTGATGGGGCTCAAAGGATGAGCTTGGGCAGAGTGTCCTGTTCTGGCTGGGAGGCTGGGGGTGCTGCCCGGGAGCCAGGGGGCCGCAGTCCTGAGAAGGGAGCGTGTTTTGGTGCCAGCACCCGCTAGGGCAGTAGCTCACACCTGGGCCCAGCCCCACAGTGAGAAATGTGCTTTGTGTGAAACTCTGTGCACACGTGGGCTAGTGTGCACACACACGAGCACAAGGTCTCCTGCACCCCTGCACCCCTGCAGGCACCAACAACACCGGACTCAGGACCCCACCGCACCCTGACTCCTTTCTGGACCAGACACACAGGGTGACTTTGGCTCAGATCATGGTCCCAGGGTCCCGGGATCGAGCCCCGAGTCGGGCTCCTGCTCGGCTGGGGAGTCTGCTTCTCCCTCTCTCCCCGCTTGCATTCCCTCCGTTTCTGTCTCTTTCTCTCACGAACAAAGAGAAATCTTCAAAAAAAAAAAAAAAGAGGAAGCGAAAGGACAACTAGCATGAATCACGAGCCCTCCTCTGCCCCCAGGTCTGCAGGCAGCTTGAGCTCCCACAGGCCCTGCGTTCACCCCCAGATGGTGACCACCCCCCAACCCAGCTTCCCGCTCAGATTTCCCCCGTCTGTGTGACCTTGCTGTGTGACCTGGCGTCCCAATTCCTCTTCCCAGGCCCTCCCTGGATTTGGCACATCTAGATTCCTGGGTCCGCAACGCAGCCACCTGCATCTCGCCTGCCTCCCCCCATCCGGCCCCCCGCATGCCCCATTTGTCCCCATATCACGGTGCCACATCCGCAGGACACGTGGGTCCAGCCCCTTCTCCCAAGGGCCCTGCTTCTTAGATCCCAGAGCAGCTCCAGTGGGGGTCCCCGTATCTGTTGGGGCCCTCGGCAAGAGTCTCCCTTTTGGACCGCATGGCTTAGACCCTCCCGTGGCTTCCCATCCAGCCTGGAAAGCAGGGCCTTCTGCACGCAGGAGGTGAGGCTGTGGGGCGGTGGGCTGGCCCGTTCCCACCTCCTCACCGACCTTTCGGCTTGCCTGCTGTTCTGCTGTCCCCGGCACCCCCGGCAGCCCCACTCCCCTGCTTTCCTGCCTGCGGGAGCCCGTGGCCCGCCGTCGTGCTCTCTGACCGCGCAGGGTGCTTCCTCCTGCTCTGTGATCTGGGTGGGCCTTTGCGCTCGGGGCGCCGGCTGCACAGGGATGGGACTGTGGCCGGGACACTGCGGGGCCCCCCTGCACCCCTCAGTGCTGCGGCTGCGTGTAGCAGGTGCCCTTCCCTTGGCTGTGTCCAGACGGGAAGGCACGCCCACCCTGTCTCCTTCCCTTGTTCCCCACGTGGCGTAGAGCCGAGTGGACACCCTCCACCAGCCTCGGTCCAGCCCCGTCCGTGAGCGGGTGGGAGCTCTGCAGGGCCTCGTCCCCTGTGAGTGCTGGGCTGTGTCCCTCTGCTGCACCCCGGGGTGGGCGGCAGCAGCGCCAGAGCCCTTCCCGCCGGCAGAGGGCAGGGAGGGGCCAGAACCGGTGTGACTGGGGCTGGAGCTGCGCACAGATGGGGGCTCGGGGCTGAGCTCACCCCGCCTCAGGTCACAGAGAAGCCTCTGGGGCCCCGTGGCCCGGGGCAGGGTGGGGCGCTTCCCCTCAGGGGCACCTGCTGTCACTCATCCTCAGGAAAGTTCGGACACGTGCCCGTTCTCATCGTGGACCTGAGCACAAGCATGTGGCCGGGACGGGTGTTCTTTGCAGGTTCCGTGCAGTGTCCTTACTGGCCGGGCTGGCTCCCGGCGGGCAGTGCCTGCTGCCCGTGGAAGTCGCCTTCTGCTGGCGTTCGGACACCCGTGTTTCTCTTGTGATGAAAACCTTGATTTGGGGGCGCCTGGGTGGCTCAGTGGTTAAAGCCTCTGCCTTCAGCTCAGGTCATGATCTCAGGGTCCTGAGATCGAGCCCCGCATCGGGCTCTCTGCTTGGCGGGGAGCCTGCTTCCTCCTCTCTCTCTGCCTGCCTCTTTGCCTAGTTGTGATCTTTGTCTGTCAAATAAATAAATAAAATCTTTAAAAAAAGAAAAGAAAAGAAAAGAAAACCTTGATTTGGTCTTGGCGGCGGAAATCTAACTTCTTCCAGCAAGAAGTGCAGTCCGTCGGGCAAAAGACCCGGCCCGCTGGGTCGTTCACCGCGGGGTGTTTGCAGACCAGGCCACGGGTCCCTGGAATCAGAGGCGACGGTCAGTGACTGCTGCGTTGAGTGAAGACGTCTGCGGGAGGGGCGCTGGGCGGCGCCGCATGTGCCGGGCAGGAGGGTTTCCTCGGCTGACTCAGCCCCTGTAGACGGGAGCGGTGCCCCAGCAGCAGCCCTTCTGTGCGCCGCCTGCCCGCCAGGCCCCGCAGCCCGTGCTCCGTGGTGGCTTGTTTGATCTGCAGAAGCCCCGCACGGTGCCGTGTCCTTGTCCCCACCGTGCGGAGGGGACACCCAAGGTGGGGGGGGGGGCAGGGAGTGTCTGCCCGAGGGCAGGGCTGGGGTCTGTACTCCAGAAGCGTGGCTGGGGCTTCGTGGTCTTCACCTGTGGGTTTTCCCCCTGTTGGGACGCTCCTGGGGTTCCCAGGTCACCGGGATCACTCACACCTGTTCTCTTCTTGCTTTTCGCAGACCATCATGGAGCAGTTCAACCCCAGTCTCCGGAACTTCATCGCCATGGGGAAGAACTACGAGAAGGCCCTGGCGGGTGAGGCCGCGGGGTGGGAGCACTTGGGGTGGGGGGGGGCTGGATGCAGGGGGAGGAGAGAGGGTGGGGGCCGCGCCTGAGGCCTGCGAGCAGCGGAGTCTGTACCCAGTGTGCAGTCCTGGGGGCAGGGCTCGGTGTCTGCCCGCGGCACCTAAAGACGGTGGCTGTGGGTGTCTGTCCTCAGAACCTTCGTCTGCGGGGCTGGGCGTAGGGCTTGGGGCCCGCACCATTCACAGAGACCCAGGACTCAGGGCCCTCGCTCGGGGAGGGGACATTGGTACCGGCACGTGCTGCAGGTGTCTGGGCCCTTCCAGCCCAGCGGCCGAGTCACGCTGTGGTCAGGGACGCCCGCTTCTCAGAGCCCGATGCTGGTTTCCCCCACCCAGTGTCTCTCCAGGGTGGGTGTCAGGCTGTCGCTCTAACCGTGACATCCTTGTCAGCAGAGCCGCTCCCCCCAGCAGGGAGGCTGTTTGTGCAGAGCGGACGCCAGCGTGTGACAGCTGTCCTGGGGTGTGCACGGCCCTGTGGGGACACGGTTGGGTGGGACCTTGGGTTGGGGGCGGCGAGGAGAGGGCTGGGCAGTCTCTGTGGTCCCCTGGAGACAGAGCAGCCAGTGGCACCGGGTTCCCGGACAGCGGCCTTGCTGGCCTGCAGCTGGAGATGTCTGGCCACAGTCCTGCCCACTGGCCCCGTCTCGGGGGCAGGGAGGGTCTCCGGTTGTGTGCCGGTCCACGACATAGCTTTCCACCGCGGCCCTGGTCCTTCCTCTTCCGCGTGGCTGTGGCACACGGACCCTTTTGCAGGAGAGTGGCCTTGATGTCACACACAGATCATGCCAGGAGTGTGGGGCAGGGCTCCTGGGTTCCTGCTGTGTGCGGGTGGGCGGCGCTAGCGCCTGGCCGTCTCCCTGGTTCCGTGTGGGTGTGGAGGGGCGGGGCCTTGCAGGTCTTCTGGTTTCGGGGCGCACACTGTGTTCTGCACCCCGCAGGCTCTCCCGAGCTGCCCTCCCTCCGCCCTGCAGCCCCGTGCACAGGGACACTGCCCCAGGAGCCCCGTGAGAAAGGAGGCCCAGCTGCTCGCCTCGAGGTTCTGTCCCTTCCTCAAGCTGAAATCTGGCCTGTAGGGTCTTAACGACGATGGCAGGTCCTAGGCTTTGGTGGCGACCTCTGTGCCTGCCAGGAGTTGAGAGCCGGCCCAGCCTGTGGGCGAACGTCCCGTCAGGTCTGCTGAGCCGAAACACACTGTGCAGGACAGACGCCCAGTCTGCAGGCCGGCGGCAGAGGGAAGGGGCAGGAGGGCGGAGCTGGGGTCTCGGGTACTGCGAGCAAAGCCCCTCGCGGTGCGTGTGGAGCCGGACCGGGCTTTCCTCTCTTCCTGGCTGGGGCGCGCTTCTCTTGGGCACCAGCATGCGGGGCCTTGCATGTGGCTGACGGGCTCCCCTTCCGGAGCCGCCCTCTGTAGGCCTCTCCGCAGCCTCACCTGGCCGCCTGGTGGGGGGTCGTCATCTCACTCCCAGTCAGTCCCGGTCATGGCCACACCCTGCCCTTTGATGTGAGGCCAGGTTTCCTTCCGGGCCTTTCTGCACCTACTGGGGACCCCTGTGAGGCTCTCCAGGGGCCGGGTATGGAGAATCAGGGCTCCCTCACTGCCCATTTCTCCAGACTGGCCTTCAGCACCAAGCTCAGCCAGACACGCCGCCACTGTCCCCTCTGCTGCCCCTCCCCATGCCAGGCTTGGCTTTTCTCTGATCGGCTTTGAGGAGCCCTCCCCTCCCAGCAGCAGACGTGGCCCAGCCATGGGGCTGCCGAGGGCGCGTGCTTCGTGGGAAGCCACCTGGAAAAGAGGCGATGGTGTGCCCAGTTAGACGCCGCGGCCAGGGCTCTGGAGGGAGCAGACGAGAGGCTGGCGCTGCTCCCAGCCTGTCCTCCCCAGCCTGTAAGGCGGGCGGGCCCCTGCGCAAGGTCGGCGGGCACTGGGCTCTTCCTTGGGCGCCAGGGGCACATCCTGGGCCCCAGTCGCCGTGGGGTGTGCGGTGGGCCCACGGTGTGGCCTCAGCTTGGAGACGTGAAGGGCGCTGTCTGCCCGCGGCTGGCTGGGGGGTCTCTGTGTGCACAGCTTCCTGCTGTGTCCTGCCCGGCAGGGTGTGGCCTCGTGACGTGTCCTTGGTGGGCCCTGCCACTTCTCGCCCAATCCGGGGGGCTGACGACGGCACCCAGGTGTTGACCGGAGTAGCTCTGGGCCTGACTGGGCACCACGTTCTTAGAGCAGCAGGTCTAACAGTCCCAACGAGAGGAGAACGCCAGTGAGAAACGGGGTGCGCTCAGCCCAGGCGGAAGGGCCGCGGAGCTCGGGGGACTGGCACGCGCCGCGCGCACGGCGTGGGTGCTGAGGATCCATCCGCAGGAAGGGCCCTAACTGTTCTTCTCTCGTCTCTCAGGTGTGACCTACGCTGCCAAAGGCTATTTTGACGCCCTCGTGAAGATGGGCGAGCTAGCCAGCGAGAGCCAGGGCTCCAAAGAACTCGGTAAGACCTCTGATGCGACAGAGACCCCCAGATGGGGGCCAGGTCGTCACCTATGCCTGGGCAGGACTGGGGTCCCGTCCTGTATCTGGTCCTGCTTCCACTGGGGATCACGTTCTCCTCGTCAAACAAGAAGCTTTTCTGAGAGAACCGTGACCCTTACAGCTGGCAAAGGCTGTGAGGTCCGCGCCTGGCCGCAAGTGGGGTGCACTGGGCAGCTTCAGGGTGCTCAGGGTGCACACTGGTGGGTCAGTCCCCCCGAGAAGCAGAGCGTGGGGTGAGGACCCGGGCAGATCCACGTGGCTGGTGTGGAGCGCCCCGCAGGAGGAGGACTGAGGTCACGGGGAGCACCTGGCATAGGAGGGAGACGGCACGCCCGCCCGTCACATGGGGTGACCTGGTTTGGTGTGTGCGCGTCACGTGGTAAACGAGGCGAAGGCCCAGGAGTGTAGCAGGGGGAGCTCTGGCATGGGTCATTCTCTCTGTACTTTCGCTGTTCTGCAAATTTTGTGCCGTGAGCTCATGTCGCTCCTAACGCAGGCACAAGAGTGAGGCGGGGAGAGTGTCCCCCACGCGCCCAGCGGCCCTGGGCGTGCCCGCAGGTGTGGGGCACCAGGCTGTCCGCGGGGAGCAGGCCGTCTCCCTCCCTCGGCGCCCCACGGCCCTCGTAGCCTTTCACGCTGTCCGCTGCCACACGTGGGGCCTCTGCACCGTGGCACTTTGCAGGGGCCTCTGGCATTGCCTTGTTCGGGGACACGGAGGCCCAGCCGGTTCGGTCCCCTGGCAGGCCCAGGCCACATGTCCAGGGAAGACGCTGCCCCAGCTGTGGAGACTTACGGGGCCAGGGGCAACCTGCTGGGTGGCATGCGTGGCCGGGGCCGGACCCCGCGTGACGGGTGGGCCCTGCTTGCGTGGGCGCCGGGCGTCCTTCAGCATCTGGGAGGCTGTGCTGCTCGCTGACCGTGGAGGGGAGCAGTCTGGCTCCACGGACAATGACACGGGGCTGACCTGCCCCTGGAAGACATGGGAGGACGTGGGGGGCCCGAGGCTTGCAGCTGCGGCCTCACCGGTGACATGGGGAACACTTGGGCTCCGAGGCCACCTGTGGGCCTGCCCGCGCCTCCTGGGCATCCTGGCTGCGGCTCTGGTGGCCACGGACTGGGCCCCTGCCCCCCTCGGAGGGGAGTGGTGTGCGTGACCCATGTGAGCTTGCACAGGGGCTCCTGTCTGTGAGAAGGGCATTTGAGCGTGGAGTCAGTTGTGGCTACGTGGGTCACGCATGGGCCCTGCGGTCGCACTCACAGAAGGGCGAGGGTCTGCCCATGTCTCTGTGGCCCCAGGAGGAAGGTTGGGTGTGCGGAACCACCCTGAGGTCCCAGAGCTTCTTGGTGGTGGGGCCCAGTGAGCAGCGGGGCGGCCTGTGCTGCAGAGCCTGGCGGCGAGGCAGGGAGCTTGACGGGGCAGGGACGGCCCCTCATGGCTCCAGGAGCTCGGCCCGTCTCCGGCTGGAATCAGGGAGTTTCCAGTTTGCTTTCCTGAGTGTTTGAACTCTCCTGAGGCTCACGTGGAGGCCCAGCACTGGACGGGAATGTTCTCTGCGTGCGTCAGGTGTTAGGCAGACAGACCTGTGTCCTCTCACCACGCACTCTGGCAACAAACATGGGCCTCCCCTGGTCTGCCAGTTCTCCCGTTCTCTGAGGCCCCGCAGTTCGGGCCTGTTCACTGGCATCTGGTTCCAAAGCTTGCCCATCACCCGCTCCAGCCGGAGGACCCCAACCCCAGTGGCCCTCCCCCCTCCCATTTCCCTCCCTCCCAACCCCTGGAAGCCACTCATCTGCTGTCCTCCTTTGCGCGTTCAGCGGCTCCGGACATCGGGCAGTGACCCATCGTGTCCTTGGAGCCTGGCTTCTTTCTCCACGGGAAGTTAGCGGTGGCATGGCGGGGCGTGTGCCGTGGTCTGTTCTGGGTCTGGCTGCTTCTAGCTGCAGAATTATCGTGAGAGTCATCCACGTCCCTGCGCGTGCCAGCGGCCCCTCGTGCCTTGACGCCAAGGGCTTCCCGCTGGATGGAGGCGCCGGCTTGTTCTGCCTTCTGCTGAGCGACGTCTGAGCTGTTTCCAGTTTGGGCATTTCCAAATTTGCATCCTGCTCGCGAACCAGCGCGGCGGTGAGTGTCTCTCCCTGCTCCTGCTTCTCCTCCTCGGCTGGGTCTGCGCCCCGCTCCGCGGGTGGGTTTTGTCCCTGGCAGAGCTGTGGGGCTCCCAGGTGGTTGGTTTCTCCCGGTGCCGTTGGCTTCTCAGTTCTGGAGTTGTTTTTAGGAGAACAAATGCGTTTGTTTTCAGGGAAGTCCGGTTAATTGATTTTTGTGTGTGTGGGTTTGTATCACTATTCTGACTGTGGTTATAACTTCTCTTTGCTGTTTTCTTGGTTCTCGGTTTGCTTCTACCGATTAGTTCCCAGACTCTCGGCCTCGGTCCTGGCTGATGCAGCTGCTGCTTCCCCCTCGGGAGCACGTCCCCAGCCCCGCCTTCCCGCTCGCTGGGATCCCGCCCGCCCTCGGGCCGGGAGTCCCTTTCCCAGTTCTAGGACCGCGTGCTCTGGTCCCCTTTCTCCCTCAGTTGGGGGACCCTGGGCACGTACGTAGGAAAGCACCTGAGCCCTCGTGTGTCTGCAGCTGCGTCTCTACTTGGCCAGAGGCTCAGCTGACTTAGAACTGCAGACGGGATGAGGTCTTGCCTCGGGCTTGGGGACACCACCCCCGTCCTCTGGGCCCCAGCGTCGGGCTGCTGATTTCTCCGATGCAGGGTTTCAGTTTGTGGTGAGTGTTCTGTGTTTCTCCTCCTGGAAGCATTGGGGATCTTCGTTCCTGGGGTGTTGCAGATCTTCCGACCCTGTGCCTTTGTGTGTGTTGTGGGGAGGGTGCCTCCAGGGCCACGGGTGGGCTGACCAGAGCCGGGTGTTGAGCTGCGACCCGGATGCAGAGGACAGGAGCAAGGGACGCACACACGAGTGCAGGGGGGCACAAGCGAGGCGTTCTGGCAGGAGTAAGCACGGTCTGGAGCGAGGGAGGGCGGCGGAGCCCTGGGGGGTGGGTCTGTGCTTTCTGGGGCTGCCCGGAGCCCTTCTCCTGCAGCGAGTGCCCTTGCTGGTTGCTGCGGAACATTCCACGAACACACCGGGAACGCCGTGTTTCTGTGTTCTTTCCGTCGGCTACTGGGTTATTCTGGGTGGGTTTTGCTGCTCCGAATGAATGTGTCCATGGGACCGCAATGCGGAGCCCTGGCCCATGCCGACTTCCGCGGCGCTGCCCTGCTAGGCCGCCTCCAATGTGGTGCTGGGCTGCGGGCGGGCGGCCCTGGGCGCTCCCTGCCCAAGTGCTATCACCCTTGGGGTCGGGAGTGGGCTTGGGCTTGCGCCCGGCTCGGGAGGCTTCTGCGGGTCTTGGCAGGGCTCCCCTCTGAGTGCGGCTCGGGCAGCCACGTCCCCTTCCCACGCTGTCATGGCACATCTGCGTGGACAGGACTCCCCTCCCCCACCCCCCGCCACCCTGGCCCAGACACCGCAGCTACCTGCCCGTCGGCCAGCCCGGCTCGGAGCTTGGGGGGGGGCTCGCTGGCCTCACTTCTCAGACACCAGGAGGCACTTGTTTTCATGTTGTCATAACTTGGGGCATCCAAGGTGCCCACGCACCAGGGGCAGATGATGCTGCCCAGGGGGACGCCCGACCTGAACTCGCCCCACACGGTAACCTGCTGAGAGAGACGAGGTCTTCCGGGCCCTTCTGAGCCTCTTGCTTTGCCCGCCGCCTTGAGGCCCTGGTGGAGATTTCATATTTGGGATGCTTTGCTCTTGGCTATGTGGACGGGTTGGGGTTCGGTGGCACGTTTTGGCCACCGTCCCCACGCAACAGCGTCATTGGAGTTTCAGGTGTTGAGGTCACCCGCCGAGGACATGATTTGTCCTGGTCCCTCCGTGCTTGGTTCCCTCAGTGGGTTGCCGGGGGCATCAGTGTGGGCTCCCCTCCCCTCCCCTTCTGCAGGCTGGTCAGGACCCCAGGTGAGGGGCCCACATGGGTTCCCGGATGGTCCTGCGTCTCGGCTCTCTGACGGGCTGCTGTGTCCGGCCCGGGGCCCCATGTTCGTGCGTGTGCTGCGGGGAGAGAGCACACCTGGCCCCTGACGATGGGTGTGGGTTCCGTGTCACGTTCCAGTCTCGAGAGCCCCCCGTGCTGATTAGCGAGCCGACAAGGCGTGCCCCTCCCCGCTCCTGGGACAAAGGGCCTCTTGGTTTCTCCCGTGGTCGTGGCTTTCCACGGCTGCGGGGTGTGACGGGAGTGTGCAGATGACACGTCGCGCAGTCCCGTCGTCCTGAGCAGCTGAACCCATCTCAACACGGTAGCCTTCTCTGTCCCTTCTTCGGGGCTCGAGTTTGGCTTCCTGCTGCCCTTCCCATCTGTGGCGCCGTGGACTTGCTGTTTCTGATCCTTTCCTGCCACGGCCTTCCCCCTCAGCACGGGAGTGGGGAGCTGGGGGTCCTGCTGAGAATGAGCGTGTGGGTGGGGGATTGGCCCAGGCCCGGGAAGGGCTCTCGGCCCTGAGGTGGTTTTCAGAAGCGGCACCTCGCCGCGCTGCTCAGCGGGGCTTCGCCGGCCCTCCGGCTGCCGACTTCCCGCCCGGCTCTCAGGTGTGCGCCGTCCTGGGGGCTGGAGGGTCGGAGACCCTGGCCCCACTCCCTGTTGTGTTCTGACTCCTCCAGCCCCCGTTAGGGTGGCACGCGCAGACCGTCACTGGACTGCGGCAGGACACGGCACCCCCAGCCCTGCAGAGCCCTTTGTGCCCAGAGGGAGGCTCTCAAGCAACACGCGCTGCTCAAGTGAGACCCCAAGGTTGAGGGAGTGGAAAGCCTCCCCCGGTGCTTTCCCACGTCTCGGCGCGAGCCGGGCCCCACGGCGGCCTTCATGCTCCCGGGCTGGGGCTGCCCAGACTCTGCCCGTCTCCCCGCACAGCAGGCGGCTGGCCGCTCTGCCTTTGGTCCCGCCGGTCTCTGTGCCCCCATCTCCAGGGCTCACGGGGGCACCCCCTCCCGCAGCAAGGCCGGCAGGCCTTTGCTCTGATACCGCAGGCGGCTTCGTCAGGGAGCGCGGGGACGGCCGCCTTCAGAAGCTTCTCGCAGCGCCTCTAACCTCCTCGCTGGCACCACCCACACTCGACCCTGTGCAGCTGCCTGCGGCTCTCAGACCTCTGCCTTCCCATCTCTGCTGAGGCTCGCCTCCCGTGTGCCCCCGCCCACCGCGGGGTAATTACAGAGCGCACCAGCCTCTGATCTGCGTGCTCCGGGCGGCTCTTCCAAGGCCCCGCTCTGCTCCGCTCCCTGTGGGCCCTGTGCTTGCTGGGGCCGGGCTCCCTGGCGGCTCCGGCGATGGGCGTGCTGCCCAGGGTCCGAGGCTCCAGGCCAGTCCCCGGCCTGTGGCCCCAGGGAGGGCACCCCGACCATGTGCCTGTCCCAGGGCCCTGCGGGGGACGGGGCGGGGTGGGACTCGCCAGATCTGAGTGGCTGAGGCCCTTCCGCCCGTGACTCCTTCCGTCTGAGTCCCTTGGAGGGTGGGCAGGAGGTCCTGTGTTTGGGCATCTTCCTGATCCGTCCGGACCATGAGTAGTTAGAAATGCCATCCGCCTGATATGGGAGCTTGCACAGGGCTACAGATGTTTCTAGAAGGCTCCCGTGGGGGAGCAGGTCAGGTTCTCTTCGTCCTGAAGGAGGCTGGTGTTTCCGTGGCTCGGCGGGGACACGTGCCGCCGGAGCACCTGCCCTGTGGCGGGCTGAGCCAGGGAGGCCTTGCTGCGGCGGCCGGGGTCCCTCCAGGCTCTGCACTCCTTAAAGGTTCGAGCGATTGGACGTTTCAGTTCAGGGAGAAACTGGAAGAGGAGTGGAAAGAGCTCCTGCTGCCTTCTCTTCTGGGCCACTGCCCCTTTCCCTTGCCCCCCTGACAACACCTCGGTTCTGCTCTAGCTCCGCTCTCTGTGTGCCACAGGCACGGGCAGCCATGGCTGGGTGTGTCCCCGACCTGGGCACGGAGGGCTGGCTCCTGGGCCCTCAGGGGCACTGTTGTGGCCGCCGGAGGATGGACTGTGGCTCCAGCTCCAGTCTGCCGTCGCGTGCACGGTTTTCCCCAGTGGTGGCTCCCGGGGGTGCTCTGCTCCGAGGGGGGCCAGGCGAGGCTGCTGTCCTCCGTGGTCTCCCAGGGTAGCACGTCCTGCCCGCTGGACGAGGCCTGCAGCTACAGCCTGGGCTCTCGTCGGCAGGGCAACTGCGTGCACGGGGCGGACAGAACCCGGGGCGGGGGGGGGTCCCGGCACACGTGTGAAGGGACTCGGGCTTTCGGCGCTGGAATCACTCAGGCAGCAGAGGGGATCACATCGCCCGCCATTTGGCCTCCCGTCTCTGCAGGGAAGTCTGGAAGGTTCTGGAGTTTTGGTGAAGGCAGCGCCGTTTAAAGAGCTGTGCGGCGGAACCTGCACTGAGCCCCTGTGTCCCCCACACGGGGTCACGCTCCCGCCCAGCCCACCGGTCCCGTCCACGGCCTGCTCCAGCTGCCTCATCTGTACGAACGGCCATTTGTCCCCTGCTTTTTGAAGCGGCCGCTGTTAGTGGTCTGGGACACGTGTGCGCCTGCGGGGCACCGCCTTGTAGCAGGCACTTCTGCTGGGACTAGGCCTGAACCCGCCTGCTTTGGCCCCTGAGTCACTGGATTAAGGAAGGTGTGGCCTGAGCACAGCCTTGCCCTTGGCCGCCCTCCACCTGTGGTTCCCTAAGTGAAGAACCCAGGCCCGCGTTCCCATGCCACCCGTGGAGAACCCCTGTGGGATTTGGGCACCTCTTCCTGGTTCTACGCACAGAGCTGGGTTTTCTCAACCTTGGCGTCTCACTTAGAGGTACCGCTGGCCTGAGCGAGGTGTGGCCGGGACGCGGGGACCACACGAGGGTGCGCCCTTGGCAGTGTGACCCCAGGGACATCACCCCTCCTGTGCCCGGTCTGTGTCTGGCAGAGCTGACCCAGGAACTGACCACCTGGCCAAGGAGCTCTCATGTGTCCCCGCTTCCCCGTCAGGCACCCTACCGCAGTCGGTCTGATGTGGCCCCTGCTGTCGGACCCCGACAGTAGGAATCTGGCATTTGGAGGCTAAATCAGATCCACGCTGTGGGAGCGATTTCAAGTCCCTAGGGCCTGGCTCAGAGGCCCTGTGTCACCCACACTTGGGCCCCATCATGCCTCGATCCTGCCTTTCCCTCCCCTTCCCGGCTAATGACACTGGCCCATGGAGAAGTGGCTGGGGCAGAAGCAGCCGAGCGACCCCAGAGGTCAGGACCTTGCTCTGCTGGGCTTCCTGGGCCACAGGGACCTGTCAGGGCTTGATACCGGACAGCCCTTTGTGGATTCAGGGACTTTGTCCTCCTGTTCAGCTTTGTGTAGACGAGAAGGGTCGAAGCCAGCCTGGGAGCTGGCGGAACGGCCTCACTGTCTTGAGCTGTGTTCCCTCGGTCCTGCTTGGCAGCCCAGGCCTTGGGGCTGGGGTGGTCTTGGGGGGGGTCCATTCTCAGGGTCCCCTGGGCTCAGATGACGTGCTTTCCTTCTGGGGGCCTCCAGGGCACCGGTTTAGCCCACCGTGGTGAGAGTGTTAGGGGCTAGACTGAGCCTCTGCCAGGAGACAGTAAAGGTCCTGATGGGATCCCTGTCTTGTCAGCAGTGGCTTTGGTGAGAGCAGGAGGGCTCTTCCAGCACGTTTCCTCGTCCCTTGGCACCCAGGGGTCTGCTTTGGGGCAGGAATGACAATGGGCACAGCAGTCCCTGGCTGGGTCTCCTCCTGAGGACAGGCTGGGGACCCAGGGTCCTCTCGCCTGCTTACCGGGGTTCCTGCTTGGAAGGGGCGAAGAGGGGCTTTCAGGCCGTCGTTCTGTCCTGAGCCCGTTTTCTGGGGTGATGGGGGCTGGGCAGGGTCTGTGAGGACCTGGCCTGGGGCCTCTGCTGTCAGCTCGTTCCTGCCCTGACAGGCGGCGTGGGACCCGTCCCAGGTCCTGGCGTGCCCCGGGAAGCTCGCGGAGGCCTCGTAAACCCCTCCCTGCGGCGACATGCCCAGGCCAGCCCCGGACCCCGGGGCCCCGTGCTCTCCCATGACAGCCAGTCTGGCCCCCGGACCTTGTCCTGTGACCCCACTGCGTGCCCCCCCAGGCTGGGCGCTATAGAGCACGTGTGCTGAGCTGCGTGTGGCGCGTCACCCCCCAGCCACCCAGAGCGTCTGAGGAGGTGGACAGCTCCCTGCTTTCTCGCTGGGGCAGAGCTCCTCTCCGCAGGGTAGTGGCCCGAGGGCTGGTGCAGGTGCTGGGTCAGGAGCCTGGGAGACCCCCTGGGGTGCCAGCCCTGGGAGGTGTGAGTGTCTGGAGTCCCTGGCGTTGGCAGAGGGCGGGCACGGCAGGAGCTGTGACATCCTGACCGTGGCGACTTGGCGTACGGATGCCCAGTCCTCTGCGGGTTGCCTCTGTCTGTCTGTGTCTCGCGTGAGCTCTGGCAAGTCAGTGCTTGAGAAGCAGCTGTCCGGAGAGCCGATACCTGCCCGGGCAGTTAGCGAGGTAGCGTGACAGGCAGGCTCGTGGAGAGCCGCTGTCATTCATGGACGAGGGTCCTCGGTGGGACCCCGTGAGGGGCTCACAGCAGCGTCTGTGCTCGGCGCCAGGCCGGGGCTCTGGGTGACCACTGGGGGTGTCTGAGCCCTTCTGGCCTTGCTCTGTCCTGTCCTGATGAGGTCTAGGCAGCCTTCTGTGACCTGGTGTGGGTTCACTCTCCCAGGTGACCTTGGTCACCGGTGTCTGCTTTGGGGGGAAACATAGGCCGAAACTCTCCGCTGTGTTCTCACCGCGCGTCTCCTGGCAAGTCACACCAGGCAGGGTGCAAGACGAGACTGGCAGGCGGCGAGCCTGCTGGAGGTGAGCCCCATTGGACACATGCGGCGGCGGGGGGTAGGCTGTGTGGGCGCTGTCCCCTCAGCCTCCTCGCAGTGGCTGCAGATGTCTCCCTGTGCCCGTGCCGTGGGGTCTGCGGGGAGAAGAGAATGGACTTGGAGCCCCCACCAAGCCTCTTGCCCACCCCTGTGCATGGTCACGAGTTCATGCCTCCACGTCCTCCTGCCCCGGCTTGTCCCTCCGAGGCCGCCCCTCTGCCAACCTGGACAGATGGCCCGGGGACCCCCATAGGACACACCTGTGGAGGCCTCAGGCTGCTGAGATCCTGAGATCTGATCGGACTCCAGGAGGGGCCGCCGCCTGCCCAGGGCCTGACCTGCAGCCCGTGGGTTGGAGGGGCCACGTGGGTCGGCTTCGCCTCTGCCCCTGCCAGGAAGCCGCACACCCAGGCGTCGACTGTTGGCAGGGGCTGTGCGGCCTCACTGCGCCTCAGAAGAGCGCGCGGGGAGGATGGCTGTCTGCTGCCATCGCCATGGCAACGCTGCCATCGGTTTTCCTCTTGCCCTCCCCCTCCCCGCCACCAACTGCTTTCTTCCTTTTTTGTGAGCAGAAGAACCCACGTCTCCCAGGGAGGAGCTGGTGGCTTGGAGGCTGGTGGAGAGGGAGGTGTTGGCCGTGGATCCAGGGTCCCCTTGGGGCTGTCGGAATTCCGTGTCCCCTCCCGGTGGCCTCACAGCGCAGGGCCCCCTCGGGCCCTCGGCTGTCTGTCTTCCCTGTGAGAGAGCTCTATATTTGTGTCTTCTTCGGCTAATTAGCTCTCGGAGCCGCCTTCCGCTCTGGAAGTCCCCAGAATAATTGAGCATCATGGGTATTTGCTTCAGAAGGCTCCAGAAGGTGGTGTATCTTCCCTGCCAAGTGTGAGCAGCTGACCCCTTGGCTCGGAGCCCCTCCTGAAGTGACATACCAGAGACATGAGCTTTCGGGGTCCTTGGTGGACACTTGAGACCGCAGGGAAGACTGGTCTCCGAGGAGTGACAGCGTGTCGCTGCACCAGGTCCGTCCAGCTCTGGGAAGACCGGGCCGGAGGTGGAGTCACCGAACGGAGGTCACGCTCCTCCCCAGTACCCTCTGGCACCATGTGGGGCTCTGAGGACCCTTCTGGTGTGTGGCTGCCCCGGGGGGAGGCAGAGACAGTCAGCAGACCCCCCGCCCCAACGGGGCGCGCACACTGTCCCATGGCCGCAGATTCGTAGCTGCTTCGGTCCCAGCTCTGCTTCTCGGGGGCTGTGGCGGGGCCCAGACGGGGTTGGGGTCCCGGCGGGCCTATGGCTGCCCCCGCCCTTGCCCCCCAGACTCTGCATCCCAGCCCCGGAGAACGCAGCCAGATCACAGCATTCCCCGGGCCTGACCGATGAACAGCACACCCTTGTCCCGAGGGCTCCCACCTGTGGGCTCACCAGGCTCCACGCCCTCTCCCCTCCCTGGCCTCAGGCTGCCCAAGCGAAGCCCCAGGCGAGAGCACCCCTCTCTAACCATGCTTCGCTTGGCCCGTAGGTTCCTGGGGTCTGTCGTGCTTCCTCCGCGCCCTGTGCTGGTCCGTGTGACCTCAATGTCAAGAAGCGCAAGCCGCCTTGGTGTGAGGGCACAGGCGTCTGCCCCCGGGCCCACCCGGGCCCTGGGGGGCTTCGGCCTTCAAGAGCAGCGCCTGCAGCCCGGGGCCCTTCCTGCCTCTGCCGTGGCTTCACATCTGGCTCTGCCAGGGCATGGCTGCCCCTGGGAGGGAGGCATATGGCCACTTGGGGTTGGGGTGGGGGGCCTTGGCAGGTGGCCCATGTCTCCTCCCAGGCCTTCCGTGCCAGCCCCTAGCGCCCTGGGAGGGGGTGGCAGGTATGTGCAGGGCCCTCCCCCAGAACCAGTCCCGGCTTGTCCCGGGGGCTTGTCTGGGCTGAGAGAGGCTTGACTGTGCCCTGACTACAGGCCAGCAGGTTATGGGATTCAGCTGGACGGCTTGTGGCAGCCCCAGGGAGACCCTCAGATGAGATGGGGTATGACTCGGGTCCCAGGCCTCACATTTGTGGGCCCCATGCCTCTGGATGTCCCCCTCCTGGGAGCTGAGTGCTCTCTGGGAGCCCCCTCGTGGTCTGAGAATGCTGGTCTTCCCGAGGGCTGGTGGGCCAGGCGCCGGCCTTGTCATTCCCCGCCCCGTTTGTAGCCCTACTGAAGATCTCCCCTTCCTTGTGATATCGGTTCCCCCGGGCTCCCCCCGGGCTCCCCCCACCCCGTGCCCAGCCCCTCTCATCCGCAGGACCCTATGCTGTTGTGACAGCCAGAGTCAGACAAGCGGATGACTTCCTGCCATGGGAAGGACACGGGCGGGCGTGGCAGGGAAGACCCCTCCTGGCCCTGACTGTGTCACTGGGGATGAGGGGCGTCAGGGGCAGGAGGGAAGGGGCCACCCATGGTACCTACCCGTAGCCCACAGGTGGGTAGTGGCCCAGCCACGGGCACAGGCCTGGCCCCACGGGCCGGCCCCCCGCAGGGTCTTTCTTGCCTGTTCGTAAGTGCTTCAGGCACTGCCGTCCTGCTTCGGGCGACGGGTGCATGGGGGGTGCTGCACCAGGTCCTGTCGCTGTCGCCGCTGGTTGCAGAGGCCGGCGTGTGCCCAGCCCTGTCCCTGGGGCAAGGCCTGTGCCGAACGATGGCAGTGCAGGCGTGCGTCGCTGGTGGGGGGGGCGTGTCTGTGCACGAGGGACTGTAACGGGACTGCGAGAAAGGTGAAGTCCAGCCGTCTGCGACAGTGTGGGCAGAGCTGGAGGGTGTCGTGCTGAGTGAGACGCGTCAGTCCGAGAACATACCACGGGATCTCGCTCACGTGGAATCTAAGAAACAAAACAAACAAGCAAAGGAGAAAAAGAGACAAGTCGAGAAATAGAGTCTCTACGGGGAGCTCACGGTTACAGAGGGGAGGTGGGGGGACAGGTGACGGGGACTTGAGGGCGCTCGTCCGGACGGCCCTGGCTCACGTCTGGAAGTGCTGAGTCACTGCTTTTTACACGCAAGACTGATCTTATCCTGGACCTTAACTAACCAGAACGAAAAGAAAGAAACCGCCCTCCCCGGCCGCCTCCACGTGGAGTCCCCGCTTCCTCTCCGTTTCTTGATTTGTCGGGATTTACGACACCTGTCCTTGTGGGGGTGATGCTCGGGGGCCTCCGGCGGGCGCACCTCCGCACGAGGCTGCTCACCTGCCCAGTGGGGTCAGCTCAGGCCTCGGGCCCCCTTCGTCAGAGCTGTCCCCAAGCTGGTGTCCTCAGGCCTTCGTGGCGCTGGCAAAACGGGGTGTTCCCTCACACCCTGCCGAAATGCCGTCCGTGCTTCTTGGGGGTTAGGCACCTGCAGAGTGGCTCTGGAGGGGCTCTCAGGAGGACGCTGGCCCCTGTCCCGCCGTCGTGGGCACACACGGAACACCATCCAGACGGCAGCCGGCGGGCTAGCGAGCCCCCAGCCCCACACCCCCCACACCGGTGTTTTCGCCAGTCTGCCAGATTCCCGCTCCCTCTCAGCGTCTTGTCATTTGAGGATTTTAAGAACACGTCGTATCTTGTGCAAAAAAAAAAAAAAAGAAAGAAAGAAAGAGGAAGGAAGGAAGGAAAAAAAGCAAAAAGCCAGCCTGAGTCTTCACAAATGTCAGTGTCGTGAAGGCGTGGGAGGGCCGTGGAGAACCAGACGAAGACCCCAGCGCGCAGGGAGCCAGGCACGAGTCCCAGCACCACCGGCGCACGTTCCCAGGCACCTGCCTGGAGCCGTGGAGGCCCGAGCAGTTCCCAGTGCTTGAAGCCGTGTTCAGTTGGACAGAACGCAGAGTTCCCAACGGAGAGAAACAAGGGCCTGCGGTCCTGGCTGGGGAGGGGCTCACGGACCGCCTGCCGGCCGGTGCCCAAGCACTGCCCCACGGAGGCGGTCTGCCTTCCTCGTGGGCGCGGCAGGCCCGGGTCTCAGAGCGCGCAAACTGGCGCGCTGCGGCCCCGTCCCCCAGGTTCAGGTTCGGCAGGACGCGCATGTGCACGCACACGAAAAAGCAGGGCTAGAGCCGCTGCGGCAAAACACTGAGGCCCGGGGACCTGGCAGGGGTGGGGGGGCTGGTGTTTGTTATTCTTGCGACCTCGGGATGGTTGGGAAGGTCGGGCGGGGAGGAGAGCGTGTGCTGTGCTCCAGGCCACGGGGAAGAACAGACTCACTTGAGCCATGACTCATGGCCCTCTTGGTGGCCCGGCAGTTCGCACTGAGCTTACCCGGGACCACCAGTGGGAACATCTGGGTGTGGGACTGTGAAATGGGCCTCAGGTGTGCCCTCGGGCCTTCCTGAAGCCCACACGGCAGCCGGCAGCCGGGAGCCAGCCAGCTGCAGGGGCGGGGGCGCCTCGTGCCTCTGGTTCCCACAGGCGGCGAGGCTGCCTGGGTGCTGGTCCTGGGTTTGGAGAAGCTGCTAGACGGGTCTCC
The DNA here is from genome assembly GCF_922984935.1 of Meles meles. Lineage (NCBI taxonomy): Eukaryota > Metazoa > Chordata > Mammalia > Carnivora > Mustelidae > Meles > Meles meles. Next base: position 62,882,300 of record NC_060083.1, read on the forward strand.
CTGCTGCCGGCTGCTCACTGTGCTCCTGGTCTCCGGGCCCCATGGTGGCCACCAGGAGCCCTGGGACCCACAAGGCTGCGTCCCTGTCTGCTGCCAGCCCCGCAGACTTTCGTGGCCGCCTCTGAGCACACTGAGCAGCCCTGCTGCCGGGCGGCCTTCAGTCCCAGATCTGCAGGGCCCGTCGTCTGCATCGGCGCGTCCCAGGAGAGTGCCAGGGCGCCATGAGGAGAGCCTCTGGTCACCGTGGTCCCCGGGCAGCACCTGGCACAGAGCAGTGCTCACTGAACAGCCGGGGATGCCTGGCCGCGGAAGACCGCAGGCGCCCCAGCCTGTGAGCTGGTCACCATTACCTGCGGCCGGTTCATGAGCTGACACCGGCCGGAACCCTGCAGACTCTGTAACTTTCAAAAATTGGGTATGTGTACTTTTTTCTAGTTTTCTGGAATCTTTTTTCTTTTTCCAAAGAGCGCAGTTTGGGGAAACATGGGAAGGTTTTCCTGGTTCTAAGCTACATCACCCGTGTGGTCCTACGACGCTGCCCGCACGTGAGGCAGCTCACCACGTCCCGCTCTGTGTTCCCAGCAGCGTGCCCTCCACGGTGTCCTTGTTGTGGTTCCCAAAACGCCCTGGGATGTGTGGTCAATGCTTCTGTGGCACCTGCTCCCAGGACATGGCGGTGCCGGCGGGCACTGTCCTTCCCGTGGTCCCGTTCTTGCCGCAAGTGGGGCTCCTCTCTCTGCCTCTGAAGGGCCCTCCTGGCAGCCTCGGGCCTGCCCAGCTCTCCTGCCTGGCGTGGCCCCCTTCACCTCCCTCGGGTGCGGCCAGGCCCTGCATTCTCCCGCCCCGCCATGCTCCTCCGTGTGGCTGGGCTGCTTGTTTCTGCCTTTTTCTCTCTCAGTGCGTACTTTCGGCCCCCAGGGGCTCAGCAGCACCTGACCCTGTAGGGCCCATCGGGGCCTCTCTGCTTGCCTGGCTCCGAGGTTCCTGCTGGGACCAGTGCGCGTCTTTGAGGGTCGGGGGGGAATTTGCCTGCAGTGGAGGTATAATCGGCAAAAGCAGCATCACCGAGTCCCGGGACCGCCTCCCGCTGGGATCCCAGGGTTTGGTAGAAGCGCCTGCTCTCCCGTGAGGACAGCCCCTAGCCTCCCGCGGGGGACTCCCTGGCCCCCAGCCCATCCTCAGCAGCATGTGGATGTGTCCACAGACGCTCAGGCTCCCGGGTGGGTCCTGACCATCCCATCGTTGTCCTGTGTCAGCCCCGTGAGCCAAAACCGGCTGAAGCCCAGCCGGCCATTCCCTCCGCCTTCACGTCCCACAGTGGGCTGTGCTGACGGGGAGCAGCACATCGTGCGTCTCTGAGGAAGGGTAGCGTGCGTGCCTGAGTGTGCACACGTGTGCCTGTGTGTACATGTCTGCGTGCGTGCGAATGCGTGCCGTGCCTGAGTGTGTGCACGTATGTGTGGGGGCACCTTTGCACGTGTGCGTGTACCTACGTGCGCGTGTCTTGTGTGTGTGGATGCACACGCGCGGGTGCCGGCTGCCCTGCCCCTGCTGCTCCTGGGGGACGGGCATGGCCGTGTGTGCACCGGAGAGGACCGAGGCTCCGGAGAGCGCCTGAAACGTGAAATCCCTGAGCTGAGGGGCCAGTGGCGGGGTGGCTCGCGGCTGACCTGGTTGCTTGACGGGCAGGGTCAACAGCTGGCGGGAGGGTTGGTGACGACGGGGCCTCTGATTCAGATGCCTTTGTGTCGTGGACACTGTTTGGTCCTGCGTGAAGCCGGTGGTGCCCGCGGGCGTCTCTTCTCTCGTCCCGCCGGCCTTTAGCCCTGCTTCACCCGCACATCGTCCCACGCCTGGGAGCTGTTGGGCCTGCGGGTCCCCCGGCTCCGACAGGCCCACCAGGCCTCAGGGGTTGCTGACTCACTAGCCCCGGGTGTGGCGGGACTGCCCTCCCACCGCCCGCTGCGCCCTGGGTGTGGGCTCCTGCTGCCTGGCCCCCTCCGTTGACACTGGAGCCTTGGTGCTTCCTGCAGGTGGTGTTCCCGGGGCAGAGTCACCCGCCCGCCGGCTGTTTGCTCTGGCCACGCCAGGTGTTTGCTCTGGCCTCCCACCCGGCTTTTCAGGTTTAGGGCCCGCCGGAGCTACGCACCCAGGACGTGGATGCCCCGGGGCCCGTGCGTCTGCACCCAGAGGAGGCCGGGGGACAGACCGCGGCCTCCTTCCTGGGAAGGGGGTCCCCATTCCGTGCTGTCCCTCACGTGGGGGAGATGGGACGGAGAGAGTCATGGAACCCAGAAATCAGACACAGCCCCGGCCAGCTCACTGGCGCTCAGGACCGTCCGGGCCTTCGGGACGCGGAAAGCGCAGCGGAGGAGGAGACAAGTGAGCGCTAGTGCGGACGCCTGGGCTCTCCGTGTTTCTCGGGGAGTGTCATGCGGGGCGTCGCTCTGCCCTTGCCCCCTGCAGCCAGCTCAGGGCACCCAGCGGGGCCCCCCGGGGTCCAGTGCCTGCCGGGGGCTGGCTCCCCCTCCTCCCGCCACCCTGCGTGTTTCGGGAGCATATGGCTTCCCGCAGCTGCTTGGAAAACGCGGTTTAAAAATTGACTGTGTGGGCTGGTCGTGCAGCCGTGGGTTTGCAGCTCAGAGCTGAGTGTGCGCACGGGCTGGGCGACCGACGGCACGGCCACGGGCTGGGGGGGAGCCAGGCCCGTCGGTGCAGGCAGCGGCGGGGGGACACGCGGGGTCCTTCTGACACGGCGGCCACAGGGGGCGTAGTGGCCGCTCGCTGGACGGGAGGAATTCCTCTGCTGAAGTGATGGCTCTTCGGTGGGTTCTTAGCGTCCGCAGACGTCCTCCCTGAGCTGGTCGGCCAGGCTTCTCAGGAAATACGTGTTTGTTCATTGGATCCTGATGTTGACTTAACTGTGTCGGAGCCCGAAGCGTGGCCGATGCCGTGCGAGCCACCCTCGCGGGGAGACTGTGCTGCGCCACAGCCTGCTCTGGGTCTGACTCCCGGACTTGATGGCCCTCACGAGGGCTGTGGGGACAGAGGATGGGTGTGAGGGCGGCACCCACCGGGCCGCATTCTGGGCTGTCCCCAGGCTGCCCAGACCTTGTGCCGTGTGGGTGCTGCGCCCCTTGGCCTCGGCTTAACCAACTCCCAGATGCCCGCAGGCAGAGGGCCAGGTGGGTCCGGGGCCTTCCACACAGGAATCTCCCGTGTCACACACAAGACCCCAGGTGTTTTCCCACCTCAGAGTGGTGAGTGTGTGTTCTGGGAAAGTTCCAGAAGGCCACAGAATCAAGCTGGTGCTGCCCTCTTGGGTCTTAGGTTCTGGGCATCCGGGGCTCGGACCTGTGGGTCTGGGCCTGCTGTGGGCACCGCTCCAGCTACCCGGACGCATCCCCGCCGCACACACCAGACTGGGGCTCTGTCGCAGGCAGGGTGACAGCGGCCTGGCCTCGTCCCCAGGAACCCCTGGCCAGCGGGCACTCGCTCTTCTTGTCTCAGTGGCTTCCCTTCTACCAAGGCTGGCGACTGGGCCCCTTCATCTCACCTTGTGTCCCCGTCATTCTTGGCCTCTTCTCTCACACATCAAAGCCCCAGAGTCGAGATCGGTTGGGAGGAGGGACGAGGTCAGGACAGGCCAGGGGAGACTCGACTTCTTCTGCAGGGCTGGTCTGCTCATGTCCCCCCAGCCGCACACGGTTGACCACTGACCACGTGTGCTCGTGCTCTGACCCGACCACAGGAAGCCACGGCAGAGGCAGGGCCTTCTTCCCAGGGCCGTCCGTGCTTGCCCTGCCCCGTCCTGCGGTGCCTTCAGGCCCGAGGGCAGGCCCACACTTGGAGCAGCACCAGAACGGCTTCCCGGAGCACAGGGCGTCGACGGGCGTTCCCCAGCTGCGGCACTGGCGTCTGGGGTGGCCCGTGCCAGACGTTCCACAGACCGCGTTGGGCGGTCTGTGCCCAGGAGCTCCTGGGGGCTGCCTCTGCTCGTGCGTGTGTCCCTTGCTCACGCTCCCTCCAGCGTGTCGGTCCTGGAACTGCCCGTGTCCGAGGGGCACGTGCTCACACACGGTCACATGCCCCCCACACACTCACGCTCCGTGGCCAGGACACTGGCCCTTCCCTGGGGCAGGGGTGCCTCCCCTCCATCCCAGGCCTGCCCGCAGGCCAGGCCCTGGGGGTCTGTGCTTACCGGAGCCGCAGGCCAGAGGGCGTCTTTGCAGCAGTTGGGCTTAAGGCTGGCTGAGGAGGAGGGACATGTCAGCCGCACACCATCTGTAGCAGGACACCAGGGTCCCAGCCGCCCAGTGAGTCGGCTCCTTAGGACATGCGGCGTCCCTTCCCCCCAACCCCGACAGAAATCTGTGCGTCTCTCTGGGGGGCACTGAGATTCGAACAGCGGAGCTCAGGGCTGTGCTGACTGACAGGTCCGTCTGTACAGCTCCTGGTCACAGCCGGGGCTCCGTGTGCCCGGTGGACGTCACAGAACAGCCAGTGACCAGAAGAAGCAGACCTCCCCAGAGCCCGGTGGTGCTTCTGGGAGGGGAAGTGACCCTGGGGGCCATCTGTGCAGCTGGAGGCCACGCCACCCCATCAGGGTGCAGGGGCTGTGGGCCTTCGTCTCCATTTCCAGGTGGCCTTGCTGGGATACCCCTTGCGGCTGCCCCCCAAAATGGTCTCTGCGTGAGCAGGGAGGGCGTGCTGGTGTGGGCAGCAGCGCAGGGACGGGGCTCATCGGGAGTGAGCACCCTCGGGGGCAGAGTGGCCCCCGTTCCGCCGTGTCAGTGGCACACGGACAGCGTGAGTTCTGCGTGGCGCCAAGCAAATGACGTCCGGCTGCCCGTTCCAGCTGTTCTGTCTGCGCGCGAGGAAATGGAGCCGTTTGCCCGGGGCGGGGGGTCCTTCTCACCGGCACTGCAGGGCAGCTGGGCAGCCCTGAGGGTGTCCAGGCCTGGGGGCCCTTGTGCAGCCTCTGGCCTAGAGTTTCTGTTCCGTGGGCCCTGACTTGGGGGTGACCATGCTGGTGTCCTGGGCTGTGCGGCAACCTCCCCTCCGTGGCCGCAGCTGGAAGCTGTGAACCTGTTGGTCCTAGTGGCCATGCTTCATGATGGCAGCTGAGTGGAATGTTCCAGAGCTTTGGGAGGAGGAAGACCAAGGCTGAGCCTTCCCACGTCCCTGCTTGGGGAAATGTGTACAGAGCTAGATAGCGCGCTCCCTTTGTCCGCAGAGCCCCTCGGCGAGGCCCCCTGGCGCTGCGGACCTCAAGTGCCTCCTCGGGACCCTCGCCTCGGGGGCCTCTAGCCAGGTCTTCACCCCACGTAACCCACGTGGGCAGCACGGGCGGCAAGTGTGTTGGGTCCCAGTGCCAGCTGGGCCCAGAGTGGGTGGGATGGCGGTGTTTGGCAGCTACGCGTGGGAGCGGGACGCAGGGTCAGAGGTACATGTGCTCACAGGCTCACTTGTGGGCTCGAGATGTGCAAAGGAAGGGGCCCCCACTTGGGGTCTCTGTCGTGAACCTCAGCCGCTACCCCGCCACCCCGAAGTCGCCCAGTGGCATCCCTTGTTATTCTAGAATCTTCCATCTCGTCTCGGTGTCACCAGGAGAAACAGCGCCCTCTGCCCTGCCTCCGGCACAGCTCTGCCTGCTGGTCACCCGCATCCCAGACCCCGGCACTGGGCCCACCTGCTCCCTGCTCCCCGGCCACAGGCAGCTGGAGGGACCATGGCGCAGAGTCCTGACCTCTTCTCTCTTTCCTTTCTTCCACGCTGCCTTTCCAGGAGATGTGCTCTTCCAGATGGCCGAAGTCCACAGGCAGATTCAGAATCAGTTGGAAGAGATGGTGAGGCCCTTGGGGAGGAAGGGGCACACGTAGGGGCGGGTCGGACGGAGGGGAGGGGAGAGCAGGCTGCACCTTTGGCCACGTGTCCGTTTGGGAACCTTGTGTCGCCGTGTGGCTGCGCTCAGAAAGGTGGGCCCAAATCCCAGGCTCAGGACAGAAGTCACACAGTGGGGAGGTGATCCACTGGGGGGCCGAGGACATACGAGAGGACCTGGGAGGAAAGGGCCCTTGCCACGCAGGACCTCACTGTCAGCTGGCCGTAGGGGTCCGGCAGAGACACGGGGGGCAGGCCTGGGGAGCACACACTTGCCCAGATTCCAGGCCCAGCCGTGACCTAGCAGGTCTAGAGCAAGGGGTCACATGGGCCCCTCCTAGTCTGCCCGTGCCCGCTTGAAGAACTTCTCAGTGCCAAAGAGAAAGGGGGTGCGGGGGGAGCAGTTCCTGTGTTCGCCCTCGGAAGCAGAACCCCCGAGGCTGTCCAAGGCCAGGATGGTCTGACCTCCCGATTCCTGTTCCGCGCTGGTGCTTGGAGCCTCCCAGCTCCCCAGGCCCCAAGCCCCTGTGCAGGGTCACTGGCTCAGGGATCAGACAGGCCCCTTGCCCCTCGGGGTGGCCCGTGTCCGGGGCGTCGCGGTGACCGTCCGCCTCTCCTGGGAGCCTCCCCCCACCCCACCCCGCCTGCCCCAGCCTGTGTCGTGCTCATGGCCCTTCCGTGTTCTCTCTGTGTCCAGCTGAAGTCTTTCCACAACGAGCTGCTCACGCAGCTGGAGCAGAAGGTGGAGCTGGACGCCAGGTACCTGAGCGTAAGTACCGCACCCGTCAGGCCACCCGCGCCGCTCCCCTTGTCCCCGCGTCTCCCGGGAGGGCAGCTCGCCGCCGGCCTCCCACCCTGCAGGCTCCCCGCAGCCCTGCCCGTGCCAGCCAGTCTGGAACAGAGCACCGCGCATGGGGGCAGCCGGCACGTCCGACGCCCCACGCACACAGCTCCCGCGTCCCCACAGCTCGCCGCTGGCCATGGCGGGGACAGCACAGCACTGCCCCTGCCCCCTGGAGAGCCCGCACAGACTCCGCATCTGACCCTCCCCAGGGCCAGAGGGGCCCCAGGTGCCGTGCCCTGTCGGGGCATGTGGCCTGAGTTCCCAGGAGGCGCCCCAGCTGGGGGCGGCGTGGGAGGGCGAGGCCTGGGCGGGCTCTGCCCTCCCCGCCGTGGCTTGGCCAGCGGCCCACAGGCCAGGCCGGCTGCCACTGGGCGGGAGCGGGCAGGGCGGTGGGCTCAGCAGTCGCTGTGTGGTCTTTGCCTCTCAGGCCGCGCTGAAGAAATACCAGACGGAGCAGAGGAGCAAGGGCGACGCGCTGGACAAGTGCCAGGCCGAGCTGAAGAAGCTGCGGAAGAAGAGCCAGGGCAGCAAAAACCCGCAGAAGTACTCGGACAAGGAGCTTCAGGTAGGACGCGCCCCGGCCGGCGCTGCAGGGGCACGGGGGCCCTTGAGGCAGCAGCGTCAAGGCAGTGCTCTCCCCGGGGCCCTGTGGGTGGGACTGAGCAGAGCTGGGCTCTGTTCTCCTGGCGCGCTCGGGGCAGCAAGTACCTTCCGTCCTGGAGCCGGCCGGGGGCCCGCGTGGCACTGCGGCGCCCTGGTCCTGCGCTCAGAGCCGCGGTGAGGCCCCGGAAGGCTCGCCGCCAAAGGGGCAGGAACCCCAAGGATATCTTCCTGCTCTGTACCTCTGGGTTCTGCCTCCAAGAAAGACGTCAGACTGTCCCTCTAATCAGCTCGTGCCTGCCCACCGCCAGGACCGGGCCCAGAGCCCCTGCGGGCAGACGCTGGCTGATCAGGTGTCCCAGCCGCCTCGCTGCAGGAGGCAGGAGGCAGAGGGCACAGGAGGCCGTGGGAGGGGCCCGCCCCGGTGGGACTTCCCTCGAGGTGGTGCCCAACCTTGCAGGCACCGTGTGTGGAGCGGGCCAGGAATTGAGGACAGCGTGGCCCTGATACACCTGATTTACTGGAACCCTAGGCCTGCAGACACAGATCCGGCCCAGAGTACCCACTGCCTGAGGCCACAAGGAACTCAGATAAGGAGGAAAGAGAAAACAGGATTCTGGTTGTTTCCAAAGGAAACACCAAGAAAACCTTTCCCCAGTTCCCTAGCTATTTTGGGGTGTGGGGGGAGCCCCTGGGGTCAGGCATAGGCATTAAGCCCTACCTCCTGGGCCCACCCTCCGTGCCAGCTGTCAGGTAGGCAAGCCTGGGGGTGCGCCGTGCACCCCCTTTCTCGGCCCATGTGTGTGTGTCTGCCTCTGAGTGCCTTGGCACACCCGCGAGGTTGCTGGTGCCTGTGGAGCCCGTGCCCTGTGTCCTCCCTGAGCGTGGTGCGGGTAAGCAGGCCCGCCTGGTGGGGCGCATGGACCCGGCAGCAGTAGGGGCGGACCATGTCCCCCCCCCGCCCCGCCCCGCCCTGCGTGCAGAGCCCCACAGCCTGGGGAGGGGAGCGGAGCTGCCTGCCGTCCCCCTGCACTTTTCCTGTGCCAGACGGGCGTCCTTGCACCAGACTCTTGCCACCATTGTGTCCAGGGACGGGTGCCTGTGTCCCTGGGACTGTCCCGCAGAGGCATTTGCAGGCGCAGCTGCATCTGGGAGAGGCCCCGAGGCTGGGGGCAGGGAAGCCGCGCTTCCCTGGGCGTCTCCGTTTCGCTCCCTGCTCCCCCATGTCTTTTGCGATGTAGCTCCCTGAAAATCTCAATCGCGAACAGCGCCCCTGCCTCCTGGAGGCCAGGAAGCCCCTCGGTGCGGGTGTGTTTGCACAGGGCTCCCCCGCAGGGGTGCCAGGGACACCAGGCCAGCACGTGCAGGGTTCCGCCACCGGCCAGGAGGGGCTGGGAGCCTGTGCACCCCCCTGGAGGCGCTCATTTCTTTTCTTGGCATCAGGTTTGAGATCCGGTTCACATGTCATGGAAGGGACAGTAGGTGACTTTGAGTGTGGCGTGAGTCCGTATGGTGTGCCGCTGTCCCCACGCACCAGAGAGGACGCCCCGCCTGCAGCGCACACCCTTCCCCCCCACCCCCAGGCAGACCCCGCCTCCCGTCTGTGGGCGCCGCTGCAGCGGGGCTGGGCTGGGCTGGGCGTCGTGTGTAACCAAGTCCCCGCTGAACGGCCTCCCGCAGGTGGCCCTGCTGCTCGATTCTCAGGTTCGTCCGCACGGCCTGTGCCCGCGCTTCCTTCCCTTTTACGGCCGTAAACATGGAGGCTGTCCTGAGCGGGGCCTGGGCCCTGGACGGGCGGGGCAGCTCTGCCAGCGGCCGCTGGGGGGTGGAGGTCACGGAGGTGGTCCGCTCCGGGGTGGGGTCTGGCGGGAGGATGGCTGGGCTGGGTGGAAGCCTGGAGGGATTCACTCCCGCTCCGCAGCGGGGCCTGAGACCTGGTTTCTTAGGCGGCCCTGGCCTCCTGGGGCTCATTCTCAAAGACACACGATTGACCTTTCTCCTCACTTCTAAGGGTCACCCCCGACCAAGCCCCCCACGCCTCCCGCTCAGCCAGGTCACACCCCTCCTCCTCCCTGCGCTCCTGCTGGGCACAGGACCTCATCCCCCCGCCATGCGGCATGCGGACGCCCCATGCCAGCTCTGCTCCCCTTGGCTCTGCCGTGAGGCCCCAACAGTTGGATCTGGACCCGGCTCTGCCCCTTCCGAGGGTTGTGGTCCTGGCAGGCTCTCGGCGCTCCTTGGCCCACTTCTGTCCTCCCCTGCTGATGCTGACCGGAGGTGGCCGGCCCTCTCCCGTGCACCTGCTGTGGCTCCTCTCTCCTGGCCGCCCTTCGGTCTCCTGCTGCGCCAAACCCAGCCTCCTTCTCCGTTGGACCCAGAACCACCCAGGGGTTTTACTGTGATTGTCCCCAAGGCGTCTAGGTCCTCGCAGGGAGGGCCGGGTCCTGTGCTGCAGACGGTCCAGGGGCACCCGGCCCGGGGCGGCCACGCAGGGACAGCCTGTGGCCGCGGTTTTGGTTTCCTTTCCTGAGGGCGGAAGCAAAGGGATCATGCGAGCAGTGGAGCTCTGAGAAGCCAGCGGGGACGCCTCAGGGCCCCGAGCTGGCAGGTGACATGCTGGCTGCCTGTCCGGGGGGGTGTCGCTGAGCCCCCCAAGGTGCCCACCCGCCCTGGCACCTGCCGGGCTCTTGGCACACTACCCGTGCTGGTGGCAGCAGGCACGCTGAGCCCACCGGGTGGGGCCGGCCTCCTCCCCACACTCCCTGGGGCAGGCGCGCTGAGCCCGCCGGGTGGGGCTGAGGATCCGGCAGTCACTGGAAAGGGCCTGTTGGAGACCCTTCTGCAGGGAAGGGCGAGGCCCTCCTCTCGCTGGCTCCTTCTCGGTGCGCCGAAGCACCTGGCCCCAGCTCTCCCGCGGTCCCACCGGCCATCCCCGCGGCCGCACGCAGCGTGTGATCTGAGCTCTTCACTCCTGTGTGTCCCGTGCACGGTCTGCAGGGGGCTTTGGTGTCGTCCCCAGCCCTGAGCAAGAGCAGGGAGAGGCAGATGGGCCCACGTGGTGTGCTGGGGCGAGGGGTGGGCTTCTGACCTGTGGGGCTGCTGGGGCCATGCCCTTGGGCTGACGAGGAGGAGAGTAATGACCCCAGAGAGCGGGAGTGACCTGGGCTCCAAACGTAGCGGATGGCCTGCCCCTGCTCCACTCCTGGGAACTCTCCTCTCTGCGGGGCCCCTCCCGGGGTGGGGGGCTGTGTGTGCAGGTGGAGGCAGGTCCCGCAGCCCATGACTCACAGAGCGGCCCCTCCCGGGGAACCTCAGGCTGCAGCAAAGCCGCTGCCCTGGTGTGTTCCTCTGGCTGGGCAGGTGGCAGGTGGCATGCCCAGACCGCCCAAGCCTGCGCACCTGGCTTTCTCAGGGCTGGACACTGTGGCCGGGGTCCAGTGTGCGGGCTCAGGCGTGGGTTTGCTCCATGCTGCGGAGAGGCGGGTGGGCTTTCGTGAGATCCGATGGCTGGCGTCCCGTGTGTCTGCCACAGCCCCGCCCACGTGTCCTTCCTCCTGGGCGTGAGCTCCGTGTGCACAGAACACTGGGCGCGGAGAGTGGTAGGTCCCTGCCAGGCGGGCGCCATCGCTCGGGGCTCCTCGGGCAGCTGTGTCCCCTCTGGAGCGGCTGACTGGCCACAGGCCCTCACACACCCTATCCTCCCTCCTCCCATGAAGCCTCAGAGCCAGGTGGCCAGTGGCCAGGCCGGGCCAGAGCAAGGGGCCCTGCCCGTGGAGTGGAGCTGTTTGGGGTGGAGGGAGGTTAAGTTGATCAGACCCGCCTCTCAGAGGGCAGGAGATGGCGAGCGCTCGTCTGTCCGTCTGTGGTGGGTTCCCCGTGAACGGGGCTGGGTCAGAGCCGGCCGTTCTCAAGAACGACTGGTAATTGAAACTGTGTTTTGGGATTTCCGCGAAGAGAACTGATTCTGATTATAGGTCAGGGAACAGGTGCTCAGAGGCATTTGGGGCACTAACTAGGACAAGGGTTGCGTCTGGAAGTAGGGAAGGCACCACGTGCTGTCCCCACAGCCAAGGCCACTCCCCAGGCCCCCAGCTCCGCACCCATGGAAGTGCCCATCCGTGCGGAGGGCGCTGTGGGGCACGTGGTCAGGGGAGGACGGGCTGTGTGTCTGGTGGGGTATGGTGGCGAGCCTCGTTTGGTGACCCTGTCCCTTTGGCCCTCAGCATCTCTTCCAAACCTGTGTCCCTCCCCCAGGCACACGAGTGTGGGCAGTTGTACCATGGCCTGTGTTAGGGTTCTCAGAGCTTCTGGGTGTTCTGAAGGGCACCTGGTCCCGCTAGGCAGCTGGTGGCCCCAGGGCTTCTGGTCCCAGGTGTGGAAGTGGCATATCGTCCCCTCGCCAAATCCTGTAGGGCCTGCGTGACAACATCGCCTGCTTTTTTTTCCCCAAGGTTATTTCTTTATTTATTTGACAGACAGAGATTGCAAGTAGGCAGAGAGGCAGGCAGAGAGAGGAGGAAGCAGGCTCCCTGCCGAGCAGAGAGCCCGAGCGGGGCTCCATCCCAGGACCCTGAGATCATGACCTGAGCCGAAGGCAGAGGCTTTACCCTCTGAGCCCCCCAGGCACCCCTTAACATTGCCTGCTTTTATTTTGTTTGTCCCCAGCTCTGGGCCAGCTCTGACTAGAATAGGACGGAAGGTGGGCAGCAGACCTCAGTCTCCAAGGGGGGTCATGACTTACAGAAGATCCAGGATGCATGTCGGGTGTGCCGTGCGCTGGGGTCACGGGGAAACGGTGTGTCCCTCCCAACCTCTGTGAGGGGTCCGTGCACTGAGGGAGGGCTGCCAAGACCCCAGAGGCAGAGGGGAGTGCTCAGGAAGAAGAAATGAGACAGGGGGGCGGGCCTGTGTCCAGGGTGAACCGGGTGTGGACCCAGCCTGCCGGCCCAAGCACAGTGGGACACGGCCATCTGGGGTTCTCAGGCAGCCTGGCCCTGGAGCCCCTGATCCGGGCTGGTCTGGCTGCTGGGAAGGGAGAGGGTGCTGGGGGGCCAGGGTTGTCAGGGTACTTGGAGGTGCAGGGCACATCCGTCCAGGCCCAGGTTCCCCTTCCGCTCCCTCCTCCCAGTCCACGCAGCCCCGGCTGGCTGGCTGTGTGGGAGCGTAGAGGTACGGTGAGTTCCTGAGCCTGGAGGCCGTGGGCCAGGCCTCCCGGTGGAGCCGCGCAGGCTCTCGCCGGGGCCTGCAGCCACTCTGGCTCCCTCTCCCTGGGTGCGCGTGTTCCCGAAGGCACCCACATCCAGACCGCAGTCTGAGAAAGGGGGAAATTTGTTCTATTTAAAGGGATGCGCAATTAACAAAACAAAAACAAAATAACCATAATTTAGATCTTCAAAAAAGATCATGGCAGAGGCTGGTCCCGTGAACGTGTGGAGTTTGACGCGGTGCTGGTCGTTGAAGCCCTTTATGCGCCTCCTGTTCTCGTGTTTCCAAAGCTCCTCTACGCCACGGTGTACTGTGGACGGTCAGCCGCGCCTCTGCACGCGGGGCACCGTCTCCTCTCATCCTGTGTGTCCAGAGGTGGCGTCGGGGGCCATGAGGTTCCTGGGACAGGCCACCTGGGGGAGGGCACGTGCCCCTCGCCACCTCACACCCGGCCTGGCCGTGGGAGGAATGTGGAAAGCAGCTGCTGGACTTCATAACATTCGTTGTAGTGACTGAATCGTTTCCGACATGCTCTGCTTGAACACACCTCGAGCGCAGCTCTGACCCGGGGTCACCACGGAGAATGTTGGTGAACTGCGTCATGTTCTTTTCTGCTAAATCTGTGAAACCAGGTGTGGGTCTCGAACTGCAGGAACACGGCCCCGGGAAGCAAGGGCTGCTGTGCCAGGCCATGGCTGCGTGGGTGGTACGGGTCAGCCCCTCCGCTCTGCAGAGGAACAGAGACCCGGAGTCCCTCATAGCTCAGCAGGGGTCGCCCGGCAAGGCGATGTGCTCAGGTAGAGCCCGCCCCAGCCCGGGTGGTGTGGGCCCGGGAGTGCTGGCAACGCCCACGGCCTTGACTCAGGTGTGCAGAGACCCGTCCCGTTGGGTCTTGGGGACATGCTGATCTGTGGGCCTAAAGCCTTCGTCGGAGCATCTGGCCCCCTGGTGTGGACCTCAGTGTCCCTCCGCTCTTTGCTAGGCCTGTCGGCACAGGGGATGCTGGGGACGTGAGTGTACTCAGGGCAGCTGCCGCTGGAGTCCGCTGGTCACAGTCCCCTGGCCGGTCTGCTCACAGCCCTGGGCCCTTTGGCCAGAAAACAGAAACCCCAGGACTCAAGGGACTGAACGGCCAGATCTCCCACCCCCGTGCCTGTGGGCAGGATGGCAGAGCTGCCCCAGCCCTGAGTCTTGCTCTGGTCTCTCAGGTTTAAATGACGTTTTGAGTGTCCTTCAGTCCACAGAGCTGCCCTGTGTCCCCCTGCCGCACCCATGGCCCCCTGCTGCGCCTGCAGCCCTATAGGTTGAGGCCGTTCCTGTTCTGTGCTTGGGTGCAGGGTCCGTCCCCCAGGGAGGGGACACAGGCCTGGTTATGGAGCGCGATATGGGGGTCAGATTTCCATCGTTCCTTCCTGAGCATCATAGCCCTGGGGTTCCGTCGTCATCTCCTGGGAGTAGCGGTTTCCAGCAGTGACAGCTGAAGGCCCAGAACTACGCACTCATTCCTGAGCTGCGGGGACCCAAAGGGGCAGCGTCGGGTTTTGAGAAACGTGGGAAAGCCGTAGCCGCAGCCACAGCCGCGTGGATGGGGTAAACCAGAGCCGCCCCTCCCCCCTCTGAGTCACCGCCGGCTTCAGAGAGGAGACGTGTGTTCTGATCACTTTTGTCTTGGATTACAGGGCTGTGCCGCCCAGGGTGACTAAGTGGGAGCGTTCCGTGGTCTTTCGTGCTTTCAGCCGGGGGTTTCTATAGCGCCGTCGCCATAGCACCGCGGAGCCGGGAGCGGGAAAGGCGGCGGCGGGCAGGAGCGAGGAGGGAGCCGGCTGCAGGGCCCACCTGCCTGCCTGCCCGGGGATGGGCCGGGGCCATTCCCAGCAGCTGAGCCCCCGGAGGTGGGGGCCCAGGCCGCGCTCTGGCCTCTGCACTTGGCCGGAGAGCTCCAGCACTCCTCCGCGTTTGGGGGTGTGGGTGTCGTGGCCCGGACCCTGTGGGTGGGACGTTGTCCACTCCCGTCCCCCTCAGTGTGACGCTGCCCGGTTGGCCCAGATTCGCAGGCCCCGCCCAGTGAAGTGTGGTCCGGGCACAAGGAGCCGCGTCCGGGACGTCGGAAAGCCGCTGGCGTTCCTCGACAGAAGTGCGGACTGTGTGTCCCCGCTGGCGAGGGCTGTGCCCCGGCTGCGGTGCTCAGGGCGGCCGGACAGCCCAGGGGCCTGTGGCGGAAGCTGTCCGCTGCCCCCGGGGCATAGCTCGTAAGGCCCTCCGACCGGCTTCCCAGGACCTGTGGTTCCCGGGGTCGGGATGCCCCCCGCCAGCTTCTGCCAGGGCCGTGCTCTCCGCCTCAGTCCCGCTCGCCCCGAGGCCCGCACTGTTGCCGGCGTTCCCGGAGCTTGTTTGAAGGAATGGAAATCTTCAGAATAAATGCCCACTCCCTCCCCCGGCCCGGGAGGCTGGCAGACCCAGCTAATGAGGCCAGCGCCCCACACCGCCCGGGTCCACGCTGCTTTCTCTCCACTCCTGGGAGCGGGTCGCGCTGCAGCGACAGCCGTGCCGCAGCCTAAAAACCCAAAAACCGCGTGTGGGGCGGGCCGCGTGGCCGCCTCGGGGGCTGTGCGCCTTCAGGACGAGCAGACCCAGGGGCCCCATGTCCCGGTTTCTGCTGTGTCCTGTGCCAACCATTCACAGTGGCTCCTGTCCTTCAGGGTCCCCACTAGGTGACAGCGGGCGTGGTGGCTTCGCTCCAGGCAGACTCTGTGCGCGGCCACGGTGGACCCTGTGCGCGAGCTCTTGCCCAGGCTTGCGCTGTCCCCGTGCCAGCCGCCCCGGGCCCCCAGCCCACCCCGGCCCGACTGCCACCGCTAGAGCAGCCCCCGGGGACAGGACGAGGACGGGTCGGGGTCTCCCTGGGGAGCTGAACCCTCATCTTCAGGAGCCCTGCACAACTTCTCCTTCAGGGGCTCTCGGGCACGGAGCTGATGTGCCCGTGCGTGGCGTCGAGGAACACCTTTGCTATGGGCCACAGCCGTGTCCCGGACAGGCCCCTGGGGGAGGGTGGGACAGCACAGATCAGAGCACGTTAGCACCAGGGCCCTGGGGTGCGGGTGCCCCTTCCAGGGCCTCCTATCCGGAGCGTGTCTGTCCTGGGCCTCTTGTCCTTGTGGGGCTTCTGGGAGGGGGTGCGGGTGTAGGCGGTCCCCTTGGCAGCCCCCCTCTTCCACGGCCACCGCTGGAGTCCTCCCCGTGGAGCTCAGCCTTGCGCACTGGGCCTCCACGGCCTCCCAGGGGCCCCCCCGATCTCCAGGCTTGCTCTCCCCTGCCTGGAAGAGCCGCCGTGCGGGGAAGGTGCCGGCAAGCACACGTCTCATAACCAGGAAGAAGTCCTCCGGCAGCACAGGGGAACGGCTTGGTGGGGAGGAGGCCGCCGGGCTGCGGTGAGCAGAGCAGAGCGCCCATAGGGCGGGGGGGGGGTGGCTCTTACCTGGACTCAGACTTTTCTCCCAGGCTGGCAGGTTTGGTCCCCAAGAGCTGCCCTGGGTCCCCTCAGGCACACCGGCGGCAGAACCCCACGGCTGCCCGTGAGGCCTAGGGCCCGCTCCTCGAGGCTGTGCTCTCCGGCCAGCAGTGGGGGACCAGCGGGTTATCTGGAGGCCCATTTCAGCGGCCACCTCTGCGGGGTCAGCTGGGTGGTCTGCAGGGGCAGAGGGTGTGGGCACCTGCGGTCTGGTGGCAGGGCTAGGCAGGCCTTGCCTGGGGGTGGGGGCGTGCGGCTACTCCACGGGGGCTGAGCCTCTGCCCTGGTGGGCACTGGTGGCCATGGTGGGGACGAGCCACACCCCCAGGCGGGTCCTCGGGCCTCCAGCTTCCTGCCGGGAAGGGAGGCGGCAGGAACAGCCTGTTCCTCTCGCTTCCCCCAGCGCCCACCGCAGCTCAGCACCGCCCACCCACGCTGAGTCAGAGCCCGTGGGGGAGGCGCCCCTCAAGGCAGGAAAGACCCCAGGACCACAGAGACCAGGCGGGGCTCCACAGTGCCTCCCTGCGTGGGCAGTGGCCCCAGGGCACGGAGGGAAGGAGCCGGGAGGGGCTGCCTTGGGAAACAGCCAGGACCCCGTGGACCCCAGCACACACCCCGACGGGGCTCTGCAGACCCCAGGGCTGGGGTGCTCTCGCCTCCCTGTGACGGCTGCCTACAGGCTCGAGGGTGCTTTATTACCACAAGTTTCCAGCAAAATCCGAATGTTCCCTTGTGCTCCAGCACCAAACAGTGTCTCCTGTGCGCTCTGCCCACCCCCGCAGGATTTGGGTGTGAATTAGTCATTCTCCAGCACATCGTGCCAGGCGAGCTTTCCTGGGCCACCCGCGGGGTGGTTTCAGATGCCTGGAATCGGGATCCACGGGGGGCAGGCCACAATGCCACCAGGCCTCCTGATCTGCCAGCATGGTCCACATGTGTGTGGCTGCTGGGCACAGAGGGGGCAGAGGGCAGGGACTCAAGCTGCTGAGGGGCCCAGTGGGGCATGGGGTTGCCCCACCGTCACTCCACCCATGGCCCCTCCGTCTAAGTAGGTCGTGGCCATGCCCCGCCCCGTGAGCCGGTGGGAGGTGTGCTCTGCTCCGGGGGTGGGGGGCTGCCCAGAGCTGGACACCGTCCTGTGTTGTCCCGTCCGCGGCTCATGTGCATCCCACGCTGCCTGCCCCCCAGTACATCGACGCGATCAGCAACAAGCAAGGAGAGCTGGAGAACTACGTGTCGGACGGCTACAAGACAGCGCTGACCGAGGAGAGGAGGCGGTTCTGCTTCCTGGTGGAGAAGCAGTGCGCCGTGGCCAAGAACTCCGCCGCCTACCACTCCAAGGTGAGCTCTGCGGGCCGCACTGGGGCACGGGCAGAAGTGGCCTCTCCCTGATGGCCGTCAGGGCGTGTCCACTGTTGAGCTGTGTTGAAAGGAATGCCGTGCGTTTCGGATTCCCCCAGCGATGGCGTGCGGGTCGGAGAGTCACCGGTCAGACGCTGCAGACATCTCTGAGGCTTGGCAGGTGTTGCTCAGGGAGGGCTGCCAGGATCCCTGGATTGCCAGGGAGCCCCTCCTAGGCAATCCAGAGGACACTGGCTCCCCTGCAGGAAGGGGCAACTTGAGATGAGCCCCTAGTCAGAGTCCATAGTCAGGAGCTGGGGAGGGAGCAGATCTGTCCCCTGGAACGTTCCAGAACATTCCAAGAGCTCAGCAGATGAGGCTAGGCAACCGAGTTCACGTCCTTTTTCAATAAAGGGGTCTGCAGAGCAGCAGGGTAAACGCACGTTCCCACACGTGTGCCTGGTAGGAGACTGGCCTTGTGATCCCCATGGGCAGGGCTCTGTAGGGGAGAGCAGCCTTCCCTCCGAGAGCGGCTCTGCCTCCCGGGCCTGCCTGAGGGCCTGTTCACAAGTGCAAGGCCAGGGCAGTGGAGGGACCTGTGTCCCCTGTGGGAGCTGGGAGGGTTCCCTGGGGCAGCTGAGCGGGGCGGGGCGGGGGGGCGCCCACCGTGCAAGCAGCTGGGCCTGGGCCTGCCTCTGGGCGACCGCTTGCTGCAAACCGCACAACGGCAGGGCAGGGCAGCCGCACACCCCAACTCCCGGCTGTGCTGCGGCGGTTGACGGCGCCCTCTGGCGGCAGCCGGGCCCCATGGCAGGCAGGGAGAGGTGGGGGGGGGGGAGGACGGAGAGCGGGTGAGCCGAGGTCTCTGGGCCCCAGCTGCTTCTGCTGTGCACGAGGTAACAGCTGACCTCGCAGGGAGCTGGACGCAGCGTCCCAAGCACAGGGGCCGGGCTCCAGGGCAGGACCCCCCAGGCTTGCAGCAGGCCACCAGACAGCTCCCTGGCAGGTGCATCCCAGCCCCACAGGCGGGTTTCATCACCAGGGGGTAGCCCTAGGGTTGCCCCTGTTTGGTGCTGGGTCTCCATGGACCTGCCTTGTCTCCACCACCCAGAGCTGTCCACCGATTCTCTCAGCCAGGGTCCAGGCACCATTTTGGGTTTGGGCCGTAGCAGCAGACGCAGCCCCAGACCCATGGCCGAGCTGTGTTCGCCTCAGATCCCAATCACAAAACAGGGCACCAGCCCTTGGCCCTGCCTTGCTGGTCCCTGGTCTCAACCAGCAGGTGGTGGAGGTCATGGCCTGCTCACAAGGCCTTTTTCTAGCTTCTTCCACACTTCTCACTCAGCCGCCCCTTCCTTGCCCAGACACAGGTCAGAAGCAGGGAGAGTCAGTGAGGGGCCAGATGTTCCCTTCAGAGGTCCTGGGGACAGTGACTGCCCTGAGTTAGTTTGCCCTAGGAGCTCCAGGTTCTGCAGTGGGGCGCAGGTGACCCACCTGCTATAAGCCCGGCAGCTACTGTGGCCAAACAGACCAGAGGATGGAGGGCACAGCTCTCCCTGCACCTTGGACAGGCCCACGCAGTGGGCACCAGACACCAGCAGGGCTACAGGGACCCACAGGCTGGCGCCCACTCGGCTCTCCCTCGTTCTGGGATTCCTTGCCAGACCCATAGCTTCGTCATCCTTTGCTAAGCCCCGTGCTCGTCCGGCTAGCTGTGCTCTGGGCACACCCCGATGCACACTGGAGGGACAGCGGGGCTCTTGGGCCCTGGGCTGGGGGCAGGGACCGTTAGCACCTTTTGCATCTGTGAAACGCTGCCTGTTCGGGTGTCAGCTTCCTGCACCCCCGCAGCTTGGCCTGACCACGGCTAGGGACCCCAGGATGGTGCTCTCCCCGGGACCTGTGGTGGCCCCTGGAGCGTCTGTCTGTTGCATGGCTAGTGAGCCCTGTTCCTTTCTCTCCTTTGGCAGCCCCTGCTCGGGTTGGACCTTGGGTTTTGTCTCAGCCCTAGTGGCCCCAAGACCACCTGGCTTAATGCAGCAGCCCACCTCCTTCCCAGGTCGGGGCTCAGGGACCTCCAGGTGGCCTCTCTGGCTGGGAGGCACCACCGGGTGTGGGGCAGCCGTCAGCCAGACAGGTGCGCCCCTCCCGAGAGGGGGAGTGTCTCGCGACCAGGCAGGGGCTCCAGGGAGCGTGGTTGGGGAGGTCCGCAGCGCACCCCAGGCTCTCATGGCTTTGTGGGGTGGCCCTGCTGCGCGGCCGTCCCTGACCCCATGCTCTCCCGCTCCCTCCACTGCAGGGCAAGGAGCTGTTGGCCCAGAAGCTGCCGCTGTGGCAACAGGCATGCGCGGACCCCAACAAGATCCCGGAGCGCGCCGTGCAGCTGATGCAGCAGGTGCCCAGCAACGGCTCTGTCCTCCCCAGCGCCCTGTCGGCCTCCAAGTCCAGCCTGGTCATCTCCGACCCCATCCCAGGGGCCAAGCCCCTGCCGGTGCCCCCCGAGCTGGCCCCGTTTGTGGGGGTGAGTGCATGGCCTCCCGCAGGCTTCCTGGGTGTGGACGGACGGCTCCTGCCCCGGCTCCGGGGTGGCTGGGGTGAGGGGTCCCCACGCTGGCCGCGCCTGACCGGGCCCTCCCACGCCGCTGCCCCCCCCACCCCCCGCCTCTTCCCCACAGCGGCTGTCTGCCCAGGAGAGCACGCCGGTCATGAATGGCGTCTCGGGCCCAGACGGCGAGGACTACAGCCCCTGGGCCGACCGCAAGGCCGCCCAGCCCAAGACCTCGTCTCCTCCACAGTCCCAGAGCAAGCTGAGCGACTCGTACTCCAACACGCTCCCCGTGCGCAAGAGCGTGGCCCCGAAGAACAGCTATGCGGCCAGTAAGGGCTGGGACGCGCCCCCGGCCACCGCGCCGCACCCGACGGGGGGTGGGGAGCCTCCAGAGCCCCGAGCGTGCACGGCGCCTTGTGCGGCCCCCTCGGGCCCCACTGAGGGTTTCCGGCCCCGCAGGCCTTACCTGGCTCCCTTCAAGTCCCCACGGCAGGACGGGGCCGGACCGGGACATCAGGGCTCTGCCCGTGACCGGAGCACGCGGGTGATGCCAGGCAGGGCCAAAGTGGACCGCGGGACAGCCCCCCTCCCCCCACCCAGGTCCCTCAGCTCTGCAGCCCCGTCCCATGGACGGCCCCGCCCCCTCCCCCAGCCAGCGAGGCTCTGCTGACGAGCAGGTGGGAAGGCTGAGGCCCCGGCCCAGAGCTCCCTGCGGCCGGCAAGCGGCCGGTCTACCGCTGGGTCCTTCCCTGTCTGCCCACACGAGCGTCCTGCTCCAGGCCCGCCTGGGGCCTTCCAGCATCTTCCCATCGGGAGGCTGAGGGGCAGGAGGACGGCCACGTCCCCTCACTCCTCTCTTGTCGTCTGCAGCGGAGAACAAGACCCTGCCGCGCTCCAGCTCCATGGCGGCTGGCCTGGAGCGCAACGGCCGCATGCGGGTGAAAGCCATCTTCTCCCACGCGGCCGGGGACAACAGCACCCTGCTGAGCTTCAAGGAGGGGGACCTCATCACCCTGCTGGTGCCCGAGGCCCGTGACGGCTGGCACTACGGGGAGAGCGAGAAGACCAAGATGTGAGTGGGGCCCCCGTAGGAGCCACGGGACGGGCAGCCTGCCCGGTGCTCGGGACAGCAGCCTGCCAACCTGCGGCCCTCCGCTGTCCTGGCGCCTCGGGGTCCTTTCGGGACCGAGTGTCCCGCCGCGTGTCTTCAGTCCTTGGAGCAGGGCGGCACGGGCGGGGCTGCTCCGTCCTAGCCACGGCCTCGCCGTCTCTCACCAGCCGGTCACTCTCACCGCCTGCATCACCCGCTTGGCCCAGGGCCCCGCACGCACGCACCGCGGCCCGTCTGGCACCTTCCCTGCTGCCGGGCGTGCGGCTTCCCAGTTGTCAGAGGCCAGCCGTGTGCCCCAAGGCCCCCTGCTGCCCCCGAGTCTCTGATCAGCCTGTTGCTGGCGTGTCAGGACACAGGAGCCTTGTCTTCGCGGCTTAAAGTAACCCCTGCCGCCCGAGTCTCCTGCAGCCTGTCGTTCTCCTGCGGCCTCGGGCCACCCTGGCCAGGAGCCGCTCCTCCCCCCGACCAACCGCTGTCACCTGGAGTGGCTGGCGGTGAGATGGAGACTCACGGCCCCCCCACCCCCAACCTGAGGCAGGGACAGAGGGGCCGGACCCAGCTCCGCTCCCACGGCGGGGCGGCTGCCGTCTAGGGAGGGGGCGAGGAGGGGCAGGAGGTTGCTAGGACACCCCCCTCCCAAAGAGCCGCCTGCCTCCTCTCACCACCGTTCCTGTGCCGTCACCGCCTTCCCCGTGCGGCCGAAAGCCAGCCCGGCCGCCGCGGCCACGGGAGCTCTGCCGGAGACGCCCAGCTCCCATCCAGGGCCGGCGGGCTCGCCAGGGTGCAGGCTGGGGTGTGCTGGCTCCCCGGGGTGCTCGCTTGTGTGGGCTGCACTGACAGCCAGACCGGGGAGCCACGGGCACCCGGGCCTTGGCGCCTTCTCACCGCGCTCCTGTCCTGCAGGCGGGGCTGGTTTCCCTTCTCCTACACCCGGGTTCTGGACAGCGACGGCAGTGACAGGGTGCACATGAGGTGAGCGTTTGGGCCCAGGCCGCCGGCCCTTCACCCTGGACACGCTGCCTCGGGCAGAGGGCGCCGTGCGTCTGCCGGCGACCCCTGCTCTGCTCACAGGCCATGGCTGGGCTCCGCTCCCTTCCCTGCCCGCAGGGCTGCCCCACGCCCGGCTGGCTGCGCGTGGAGGCTCCTGGGGGGTCAGGTGCATGCAGGCTGCTTTTGGAGGAAGGGTCAGCGGTTGCTGTGCGGGGAGGGGGCTTCCCTTGCCCTGCACGGGGCCCGGGAGCACACCCCTGCTGTAGCCTCCCTTGGGCAGGGCGTGGGGGGCCCAGCAGGGGCTGAGCTGCCCCAGGAGGGCTGGGGCTTTAGGAATTTCTTCCCGCCACCCTTTCAGGCCCCATTCACGGGCTCAGTGAGGCTGTGGCCCCTCGTTAGGGCTTCTAGAAGGGTCCAAGGGAGGCATGGGGAAGGTGGAGGGTCAGACGGGGTCCTGGGGGCCTGGGTTGAAGAGCTTCTACGCCCCCCACCCCACAGCCTGCAGCAGGGCAAGAGCAGCAGCACGGGGAACCTCCTGGACAAGGAGGAGCTGGCCCTCCCCCCGCCCGACTACAACGCGTCGTCCCGCGCCTTCCCTGCCCAGACAGCCGGCACCTTCAAGCAGAGGCCCTACAGTGTGGCCGTGCCCGCCTTCTCCCAGGTGAGCAGCACGGGGCGACCCCAGAAGGGGCCTACACCGGAGGGGGCTCTCCCGCAGGCACGGTTAGCCCCTGGAGGGCACGGCGGTGGTTGTGAAGTCTCGGTGGGGCCGGGGTGTGAGTGTGGACGGCGCGGCTCCGTGGGGGAAGCTTCAGAGGTTGTAGGAGCCCAGGGCTTCTGGAACGTGTGTCTGCTGTGGCCACGTTGGGAGTAGGGCCAGCAGCTTCGCGCTCGCTTCCAGGCTTCAGGCGCTGCAGGGTCCGGGTCAGCCCCCTCATCCCCGGAAGGGGGGAAAAGAAGGGGAGTTTCTCTAAGATGTGGGCCCCGGGGGCGACCATCGAGGTTGAGCCTGCCCGGGGCTGCGGTGAGTGTTGGTGAAGGTGGGTGAGGTCCAGGAAGGTCCCTGCTCAGCACGGTCCTGAGCAGCCTCGCGTCCCCCCCTTCCTTTGAGGGGCTTAACCAGCAGGAGTGGGGAGCTATGTGCAAGGAAGGGAGCGGTTTTCCGGGAGCTTATGGCCAGGCAGAGTGGACGGGAGTCAATGATACGGTGAGAAGCACCGGCCTGGGGAGGTGTAGCTGAGGCCCTGGGATGGAACCTTCTAGAGAAGGTGAGGCCAGTGCTGGCGCTCCGGGCAACAGCAGGGCGGCGGCAGGGGGAGCGATCCAGCTTGGGGGAGGCACCGCAGGGGCACAGATCCAGCCCGCCAGGCAGGAGATCCTCTAGCACCGTCCGGGCCCAGGCCACAGCTGCCCAAGCCTAGGCAGGCCTGGCCACCGCACGCTGCTCCCACTCCCCGCTGTCCGGGTGTGGTCGTGGCGCTGAGATGGCGGAGGAGGAAGGTGTCCCCGGCGGCTCCTGCTGGCGGCGCCCACAGCACCTCCCTCGGCCGCACAGCTGGGGCGCTGCAGCTGGTGTCTTGGGTGCTGGGGTGTTCTGCCCGGGGGCCGGCCCAGGCTAGCTGCCACGCCCGGCCGTCAGCCCCGGCCTGCGAGCGTCAGTGGTTCCTAGAGAGGCCCCTACCCGCTCCGAGACTTGCCAGACTTGCCGGGTCGTCCCAGGCTCACCTGCCGTGGTGTTCTCATGGGGTAACCTGCGGGTGTGCTCAGGCCCCGCCCGCTCGCCGCGGGTCCGGTGTGGAGGGATCACCAGGGGAGCTGTCTCGCGCGTGCCTGTGAGCGTGCGCTCCAGCATCCGCGGTCCGCCGCGGGCCGGAGGAGGAGACGCCCACGTGAGTTTGGGCTGTCACGGCTCTGCATGTGGGCAGGGCCCTCCAGGCCCTCGGCGGCAGCCAGCACCGCACGCCCACTGGGGCCAGGGGCAGCACCCAGCGTCCTCCCGTCCTGTGGACCCCGCCTCGCCCCCAGAACCCCAGCCTGACCTGTGTTGCTTCCCCCCCCACCCAGGGTCTAGACGACTACGGAGCGCGGGCTGTGAGCAGGTAAGGGCTTTCGTACTAGTCCTTGGGAGCTGCGGGTGGGCAGGGCCGACCCCCTCTCGCAGACCCTCCCAGGACTGCTCCGTGGGCACCTGCCTAGGGACGTGGAGGCCCCGCTCTGGGTTGGGGCAGGTGGGGCCCAGGTGCTGCTCCTCTCTACCTCTTCCTCCTCTCAGTCACGGGGGTGTCCGGGCAGGAGCCCGCCCTGCCGGGATAGTGCCAAGCGGGCCCGGAGATCCGCCTTCGTGCCCCGACGCTGGGTGGGTTTGAGTGGGCCCCGAACCGTGGGAGCCCAGCCTGGTCCCATGCCCCCTGCAGCCACGGGGGCTCCCGGTCCTCCAGGAACCCTCATTCCGGTGTGTCCCCTGCTCCTCCTTCCCGGCCGCCTGGCCGGCACGGATGGCCAGGGCTGCTGTTCCTGCGCCCCCCGCCTGGGCTCAGCCCTTGTCCCGGCCTGGGGGGCATGGGAGGGCAGGCAGCTGGCTGACCCCAAGCGGCTGCAGGAGGGGCGTGCGGCCCGCAGCGTCCTATGCTTTGTTCCGCAGCGGCACGCTGGTGTCCACAGTGTGAGGACGCTGACCACGGGCCGCCGCTGCTCGGGAGAGCCCCCACCTGTCTGGCCTCCGTCGGTTCTCTCCTCCGCGCCCTCGTCAGTTTGTTCTCGGTCCTTTTCCTTTCTCGCCTGCCCCGTCCCGCCTTCTGGTTGGTGACCCCAGACTCTGAGATGCCCCAGGGTCCATGGTGCTGCCCCATCTCCGCTCCCCATGTCTACACGCCCCCGGCCCCATGTGTCTGCCAGGCGGGAGCTTCCGGCCGGGCAGCGGGGGCCCGGCGTCCTCGCCTCTGCTCTGCGGCCGCCATGCTCACGACGCACTGTCCCTTCCTGATGGCTCGGCGCGAGCCAGGCCTCAAGTCTGAAGAAAAAGAAAAATCTTTTAAAAAAAGAAAAAAAAAAGAAAAAAGAAAAGAAAAAAAAAAGAAAAAACAGGAAAAGGACGTTTCTTTCCTGCAAAACAAAAGCCGATCTGCATGGACTCCGGTGTGCGCACTGTTACTCCCGCATCCGCCTCCCCCCAGCGGACGGACGCTGCATCTGTGTCAGGGAAGGGGAGGCCCGGGGAGGCCCGTCCCAGGGCCGCACGGACGGACGGACGGGTGCGTGCCGAGCCGGGGCGGCCTCCTGAGGAAGCTGGCCGCTCCTGTGAGGGAGGCCACGGCCCCCGGCCCCCTGCACGTCCTCCTCCACAGTGTAGAGACCAGAGCGCGGGCGGGCGGTGACCCCAGGGCCGTGTGACCTCACGCGGGGCCCGGCAGGGCGGGGGCAGGCAGGCGCAGCCCCTCGCGGACTTTCCAAAGGGCTCCAGGGACCACCTCCCCCCATGCGTTCTGGAAACCGGTGGACAGCCTCGTGAGGGGATCACGGCCCCCAGGCCGCCCGGGGCTGGCCCTGGGGAGGGCAGCCCCTGCCCCGTCCTCCCTAAACGCTCTCGTCTCTTTGTGTGTCTTGGTGACTTCGAAACAGACGTGCTGGACTCCGTGGCTACTGGTTTTGCCTCTTCACACCCTGAACCTGGGGAGGAGGGAGCCAGGGCCCAGCCCACCCGGCCCCTCCTGCCACGGGGCACCCCCCGCCCCTTGTGAAGCTGTGGATGCCTCTTTGTCTGACGTGCTCTGACGGAGCCCTCCGCCCGCTCTCCTGTGGCCGAGGATGTGGCCGGGAGTTTGGGAGAGAAGCAGCTCAAGGCGCAGACGTTGCGTGTTTAAGGAGAACGCGAAGCCGGAGCGCGGCCCGTGTGCGAAGAGCCTTCCGTGTGGGTGTTCTCGTTTTGCTAAGACCTCAAATCCAGGGGCTCCATGCTCAGTGGACGAATGTAGACACAACGCTGCGACACTGGTGTGAAGACGTGAAGTGCTCCAACTGTTTTCCTGTCTCCCTTCCTCTTTTTTTATCTGGATTGTGCCCTGTACTGCAGTCGTTTGAATAAAAGTTTTATTTATCGCACTGAGCTGGTGTGGCGCCTCCTTCCAGGCCCACGGCGCGGATTTGGGCCGCTGCGGCGAGCCGGCCTCCGTCCCGGGGACCACGGTGCCCAGCCGGACAGCGCCGTCCCTGTCCCCTCGGGGGGGCTGGGCCGCTTGGGCTGACTGGGGACGCCTGCCACGGGAGGCCCCTTCCTGTTCCTCCCTGCGGCTGCCCCACGGCTGGGCCGTGCGCCCCAGGCGGTGTCCCCATCCCCCACCCCCACCCACCCACCTGCACCCACTGAGCCCTTGTGTCTCCTTACAGCGCCGATGCGGACGTGGCCCGACTCTGAGCCGCCCCTGACTAGAGTTAGTAAGTTGCCCTGGTTTTCCCACGCGGGGCGGTGCGCCTACCCAGTGGCTCTGCAGGCTCTGGCCTCGGCCCTGGCAGGTGGGGACGGGGCGCAAGGGTCTGCCCAGCCTGCCTCTGCTCCGGGCTCCGGGCTTTCGCTTCTCGGACTGCTCCCTGGGCTCTGGGCTTTCCTCCGCCTGTCTGGAAGCTTGTGGGCCTGACCGGCTGTTCCTCCCCACCCCGGCACCCCTGCAGCCCCTCCCTGCACCCCTGGGCGTGGCCCAGCCCTGGCCATCTGCCAGGTCTCTCTCCTGCCTCTGTGGGGCGCTTCGGCCACAGTCGCGGTGGGTGGGGGAGCGCGGTGATCGGCCAGAAGGCCAGCCTTGGGCTCCTTTGGCCGAATGTCCCCTCAGACCTGCCCCTGCGGGTGTGGGTCTGAGCCCGGCCTGGCTGGGTCTGGTTGGTGAGTACTGCAGCCCCTCGGGGGCCGGGGAGACCAGGGTCGAGCCTGGGGATGGCTCTGTGGCTCGAGCCCACGTGGGTGTGCCAGGCACGCCGGGGCAGGTGGGCACGGGGTCTCTGCTGCCTGGTCTGCCGGCACTCGCGTCGCATCCGCCCTGAGAGGCTCCTCCAGGCTGCACCGGGCTTTCTAGACGAGGCCTCCAGCCACCACACGGGCGGCCCTGGCTGGCCTTCTACAGCCCACCCTCTGATGATCCCTTGCGCTCGGCCCTGGGAAAGCAAGCACCGTCGGCCAGTGAGGGGAAACCCAGCACTCTGGGCCCCTGTGCCTGGGATGGGGGCGCTGCTGCCGTATGGCCCCGTCACCGACAAGTTTCCCCATGAAGCTGGCACCTGCGTCCTCTGTACCCCACGGAGCATCCCAACGGTGTGGTCCTCCCCAAGGGCAGCAAGTGCCCCAGCAGGTCCCGGACTCACTCTCCTTTCACTGTTTCTGAGCTGCAGCGTGAGCAACTTCTGGAAAGTTCTGGAGACAAATGCTCCTGACATTTGGGGATGGGGTGGAAAGGCCTTCTTTGCTTCTAGATTCCTCCTCTTCCCAGAGGCCCTCAGAGGCTGCACCTCCCGCCCCCGCTGCCGCTGCAGCCCCCGTCACTCTGGAGGCCGGCCTGGCCTCTGCCTGCGCCCTCATCCCCCGTGTAGGGCAGCCCCCCACCCCGGGGACACTGTGGGCGTCCACCCTGCGCCACCAGCTGTCTTCTCCACCGCAGAGCCGGCCTGGCCCCGAGATCGGAGAGTCCCTGGCTGGGGGGTTGTCAGAAGCCCCTGGGGTGGCTGAGGCCCCCGGGACCACTCTGCCGAGCCGTGCCCACCCTCCGAGGTGTGGTCCTGGGGCACACGGAACAACGTGGGCTCGACCCCAGGAGGGCTGCTTGTGCCTCAGAGAAGAACGTTCCAGAGAAAGTGGAAATCTGCTGCTCTCCGGGTCACAGAAGGATGGAAACCGCACCCTGAAACCACTCAGCTGTCAGATGACCCGTCCGCCTCGCTCTCACGTAGCGGACTCAAGACGATCCCCTAAATCTGTGGCCAGAGATGGGAAGGTCCTGGGCCGTGGCGCTCGGCCCCCTTCAGGCTGTAGGGTTTGCAGGCAGGAGCCCCGTGGCGCCCTGAACAGCGGCCCTGGGAAACCAGTACTGGATCCACCCCCCAGGGAGGGGTCCCAGCTCGGGTGTTAGCCGCGCCAGTGACCGCTGGCCGGCTCTGCTGGCTGTACGTCCACTCCCCGTCCGTGCTGGGGTGCTCTCGGTGGGGGAGGGGTCGCAGCCGTGCTCTGGGAGGGGCCCCTGACTTGGAGCAGACCCTGCAGTCCGGGCCTGCAGCGCTCACGTGGTTCCCATTGCCTGCCCTTTGCTGGCAGGACACGAGCCACTTTGTGTCTCGGTGGCTTGTGGGGGAGCGTGGCCCGCAGTGCTGCTGGAGGAGGCCTCGCCCGGGCGGCTCCCAGCAGGGAGCTGCGTCTGCGGGGCCAGAGACTCTGCAGGGGGCCTCGGGTCTGAATTTTGCCCTGTGGGGTCAGGCCGGCGTTGACCTGCCTGCCCTCAGGTGGCTCCCCAGCCTGTTCATCCCCAGGAGGTGGCGGGCCCCAGAGGGTCATGCCTTCCCGCGGTGCTGGGGGCGGGCGCGTCCAGCCGGGGTGTCGGGCCAGGCCCGGGCAGGGCTGCAGAGGGGAGGCCTGGGGCGTGTTTAGCTCCTGCCCGTTTCCTCAGGTCCCGCAGCATGGACGGTACCGTGCTCTGCAGCCACGCGGTTTGGGGAAGGAGATTAGAAAAGTGGGGTCAGGGGCCAGACGCCCTCTGGACATCCCGCGTGCTGTTCGCAGGGCAGGCCCTGCTGAGGAGGCTGCGTGGCCGCCTGTCCTTTCTGCTGAGGATTCAGGTGTGCCCAGGGCAGGAGGACGGTGTGTGCTGCCCAAACCCACTTGGCCGTTCTGCTCGGGCTCCGCTCGGCACAGGAGCCGCCCTCCCTTCTCAGCCGCGGGGCCTGTGCCCCTTCCACTGCTCGGGTGATGAACAAACCTGCCCCCATTACAGCCCCCCAAGACGCCCTGCCTTGACCCCGCTGGGGACAGCCAAGGACCTGCGGCCTTCCTCCAGAACCAGAGTCTGGTCAAGGTGGTAGTCAAGGCATGGGCCACCCTCTGCCATCTGTCCTGGGGGCCACAGCTGCTGTGGCCGGGGGAGCCCTGAGGCGGCCGCTGCCCCTGAACGTGAGAGCTGAAGCTCGTCTGCACGTGTCGCCGGAGAGAGGACTGGCGCGTGCGGAGGGGCCAAGGCGTCGTGCGGGGCTGGAGGCGGCCTTGAGCCCGGGGGGTCGTTGCCCTCGGAGCCTGAAGACACTCACAAGCCGTGTCCACGCGGGATTCCAGGCCGTCCGCTTGCATGTGTAGAAGCCGTGCACCAATGAGTTGGCTCTTCTCCCGAGTTTAATCCTTCTAAAAATTAGTCCCAAGCATCTCGGCGTTTTAGAAAACCCAGGGAGGCACCCCAACCCCCACGTGCTCTCATGGGCACTGGACGGAGCGCCCGCCCGCCCAGCTCCTGCGGACACCCGCCCAGCTGTGACGCCCCAGGTAATGGCTCGAGAGCCGAGTGCTTGGCCAGGGGTGCGTCCTGTCCGTGCCGAGCCCTCCGTGTCCCACGTCCCATCTGTGCCGTCACCCCTGCGGCTGCCTGACGACCCCCAGCCTGCTGTCCTGTGCTCACGCTGCTCGGGCGGGCGCTCCCTGTGCGCCCGGCAGGGACCCCAAGGAGAGGCTTCTGTGGGCACGAGGCTGTGTGCTGGCCTCCGCTGCGCTCATCTCGCCCCATCTCAACCTCTTGTCTGGCCGGTCCATCTGTCCGTCCGCTGTGGCCTCAGGCCCACGGGAGTGGGGTGATGGGGGCTGAGCCCCATGGCTCGCAGCGTGCGTACACCCCGTGTGTGTCGTGTTGGCGGGGCCCGAGGCCCCGTGTCTGCACCCAGCCACCCTCGGGGACCCCGGGATGCACGGGCCGGGTCCGTGGGAGCTGCTGAGCTGTGTGTGTGTGTGTCGATGGCGTGTCTTTCCAGTTGGGCCCCTACTGCTCTGGGGCAGCGGGGCGGCTCCCCGAAGCTGGGCCCAGGCCCATTCAGGACGGCCCCGGCTCCAGAGGGAGAACCAGCTCCCAGCCCAGCGGGCCGCTCCCCGCACCCCCACCCGCCCCGCCCGGGGAACTCTGGCCCTGCGTACCACGCCCTGCCCTGCCTGTCCCCTGCAGGCTCCATCACCGCCCGGCTCCAGGCTGAGGCTGAGGACCCTGGGGCAGCCCAGGTGACAGGTGTGTCTCCCATGCTGAAACCACTCTTCTCTTCTTTCAGGAATCCCTTCGCCAGCGTCCAGCTGAAGCCGACAGTGACCAATGACAGGTCTGCCCCCCTCCTCAGCTGACGGCCAAGTCCCACGCTGCCCACTGGGCACCCCCCTTGCCCCCAAACAACCCCTTTTCTAACGGTCTGTGTGGCCCATTGAGAGAGTTTCCTCCTCCTTCCATGCCCTTCACCCGCCTGGCTCTGCCCCCGCCTCCGTCTGGCCCAGGCGGGACCCCAGCTGTTTCCTCTGAGTCGTGGCCGCGAGGCCCCACGGCTGGGAGCTGCCCCCCCGGGCGGTGCGGCCGGCCTCTCAGGCAGGCGCACCTGGCTGTGCGCGTCGGGGACCCCCCCAGGGGCAGGGAAGCGTGTTGGGTCAGCCTGCAGCAGGGAGGGGGCTCAGCTCCCACACGGCACGTAGCCCCCCAGCGTCTGGTCAATAAAGAGGCTGCCCCCACTGTGCCCGCTTGTGCTCTGTCGGCCCGGGGGTGGGGGCGGGAGGCCTGGGGCGGAGGCAGGGGAGATCCAGCCACCTTCCTCTGGAAGATGGAGCTGTGAGGTGCCGTCGACCGGGGCTCTGCTGAGCCTCCCCACTCCCGCTAGCATTCTGGGGGGCCGCTGTGCCCCACCCAAGCCACAACCCCCCCTGCAGAACTGGCTGCTGGGCCCCCTGCTCTCCTCTGTGTCCCTGGAGTAAATGGTGGCTGCCTCTGGGGGGGGCGAGGGGGACACCCACCCCAGCCACTTCCACGGTGTCTGTGGCTGAAGCACCCTGGTGACCAACACGGTCACCAACATGGGCTCCAGCAGCGTCCACCTGGGGAAACACTCCGGGCAGCCGTCCCCCTCCTGCCAGGCTCCCGAAGGAGGGGCTCTGCGGCCCAGTCTGACCGGAGCCGGGCGCGGCCCAGGAAGAGAAGCAAAAGGGGCAGAGGTAGGCAGGTGGGACCTCACAGGAGCTCGAGCCGCGTCGGGTGAGGTCTCCGGGCGGATGTTTGGGCCGGAGACGCACAGAAGCCCGGACTCCTCAGAGACCCTCTTGCCTGCCGCCCGCCCCGCCCCTGCCTCTGTGCTTGGGAAAGGTGAGGGAAGAGAACGTCCCCGGGAGGTCCGCAGGTCCCCCTCACAGGAAGAGAGGGCTGCCACAGTCGGTCCCCCCCCAAGTCACTGTCCCCCTCCTCCGAGGTGTGCCAGGGGCAGCCGGCGAGGGGTGGGGGTGGCCACCCTCTCTCTCACACACACGCACGCGCACACGCACACACACACACCCCGTGGTCAGGAGGGACTACTTTGCCCTGGGCAGAGCTGGCAGCTGGGTCCGCCCCTCAGCACCACGGGCCCCTCCTCCCCAGGGCTTTATGTGCAAACCACAAAAGAAAACACAGACTTAGCATGAAGACTTTTTCTTAGCTTGATTCTTTTAAAAAACAAAAAAGGAACAAGAGAATCATTGCACCAGCATCCTAAGCCTCAAACTAATAAACAAAAAACACAAACCCAAAACAAGTCCCCCACCCCACCCCCAAAGCAACAATAAACTTTACATCTCTTTGGCAACAATAACTTAAAATCATCCCATTTCCACGCACTCAGACAACAGCAGTTACAAAAATATTCCCTGGGCTGCCCTGCCCCCGCTTCCCTCCCGGGTCCACCCCTTCCCGCGCCCCCATCCCTGCAGGCAAGAGCCCCTGACACTGGGGGTGCAGCCCCCCACTTTCCTTTTGCCGCTGGGCAGGTCTGGGCAGCGCCCTGCAGAGGGGAGCTGGGCATGCCAGCCTGCCGCAGGCACCTTTACAACAGGTGTGCGCGGCAGCCCCCGCCTCCAGGCAGCCCACCTTGACCCAACCGCCCGCGCTCCTGCAGTGGACTCTGATGGGAGCTGGCCCAGGCTGCGTGGGGAGGGAGAGTTGATGGGTCTGAGTCGCTGAAGGGAAAGACAGCCAGAGACTGAGGTACGGGAGGGGGGGGGACGACACACAAGCCCAGGGTCCTCTTGCACAGAGCAAACCCAGAACCAGGCAGAAGGGGCAAAGGGGTAGAGAAGGGCCATCCCAGCAGGGATGTGCTCATTCCCTCGGCTGCGTAAGGGCAGTCTCCTGTACCCACGGGAACTGGTGGGCAGGGCATGCAAGGCCCCCCAGCCAAGAGCAGGTCCCCCGGCCTCAGAAGCCCAGCAGCCCACTAGCAGGGGCAGGGTGGAGGGGGAGGCTGCAGGGGAAGGAGCTGCTCGGGCCTGAGGCTAGAGGGCATCCCCAGCAGCTAAGGACAACCCCGAGGGTCCAGGACAGATCCTGCCCCTGCCTGGGGCGGCATGGGATCGGTACGCAGAGCTGCTCCACCGTCCAGGGCCAGGGAGGCCTCCTGTCCTGCCCTGCTCCTCCAGAGTGCTGCGTGGGGCACCAAGGCCAAGGTCCCCGCTGTCAGTCAGCATCCTCGCTGCTTCCGGGAGCAGGACTGGAGGGGCTCCAAGGGGGCCCGCCTGGGCCTCACGCCTCTTTACAGCTGCCCCCGGCACCTGCTACAGGTCCTGGCAAAGGCGAGGTGCCACGTGAGCGTCGAGAGACACCAGGGACAGAGGTTCCTGAGATTCCCCTGCCCCGGGACTGCCACCTGACCTCCATCCTCAGCCAAGGGGCCAAATGACCAGCTGGGGCTACAGCCAGCCAGCCTGCCTTGCTGCCTCGTGGGGGGGGGGGGCACACCCATTTCTCTCACTGTCTGGGGGGGGTGGAAACACACCCACGTCTCTTCCCCCCGCATCACCAGAGCCCAGGCCTGCCCTTGGGCCCAACAGAGCCCAGCAAATGCCCTCTGGGTCCTCCTTTTACAGGTGGGGAAACGGAGACCCAAACAGGGCGGGCCGATCACGGTCACGAACAAGCCTCCTGGCGGCCTGCTTGTCTGCTCAGGCATCCACTAAGGGTATGCCCTGTGCGGGTGAGGAGTGCACAGGCCCTGCCCCGCGGCTGCAGCCACTGGCCGTGGGCAGTGCACAAGGGGCTGAGTCCGCTGGGGGACAGCGCTCTCCTGCCCTGGGTGGGCTTCCAGAGCCGCCTTGCAGGGCTGCAGGAGTGCACGCCTGTCAGGAAGGAGGGGTGGGGGCAGCCTGGCAGGGCCGCCCTGGTCTGGAGCTGGGGTGGGGGTGGAGCAGGGAGGGAGGTCCGGGCGAGCCCCACGGCATGTGGGATGTCGGCGTGGCCGAGCCCCACCAGCGGAGGCCGCGGCGGGCTTCAGGGGGCTTAGGTCTGGCAGAGAGCAGAGTGCGGGGCACCCCGTGTCCAGCCTGGTGCCTCCAGAGGAGGGAGAAGAGGGCATCTAGGCCCCACGGCCAGACAGGGCCGGGCCAGCAGCTGGCGGGGAAGAGGGCGCCTCTCCGTGCCTCGGTTTACCCATCTGCACACCGCGCGTGTCCAGGAGAGGAGAAACAAGGAGCGCGGAGCCTCGGCTCCCAGCAGGGCCCTCCGGCCGCCCCCTCCACTGCCCCCCTCGGGTCGCTCCCACCGGCCCCGCCGCAGCCTCACCTCCCACGGACCCGGCGTCCGAGTCCGAGACGTGCGTGATGGAGAAGCGGGACGCGGGCGCCGGCGACACGGTGAAGCGCGAGAAGGGGCCGGGCGCGGCGGGCTTGGGGGGCGCGGCGGGGGCGGGCAGGGCGGCCTCGGGGCCCGGCGTCTGCGGGAGGCCGTCGTCCCACGCCAGCCCGCGGCCTGCGAGCCGGAGGCGCAGTCACTCGCGTCGCGGACGTCACGGCCCCCCGCCCCCGCCGGCCCCGCCGCCGCCCGTGACGTCACACCGCCGACAGGCCCGCCCGGCAAGACCCCGCCCGATAGGCCCCTCCCCGTGACGTCACGCCCACACGCCCCGCCTCCGACTCACCCTCCTCCGCCGCAGGGGTCGCCGAGCCGTCGGGGCAGCGGTCGGCCCGTCCAGGCCGGCCGGGGGCGCCGGGGGTGCGGGGGCCGCCCGCCAGGAGGGCGGGGGGCGACTCCTTGGCGCCAGGGAGGGGCTCCCCGAGCTCCCGGGTGGGGCTCTCCTGGAGGGCCAGAGCGGCGTGTGGCGGCGGCTCCCACGGCTCCCCACCCCGCGGGTCCCACCCCCGCGTGCAGAGCCCGGCGCGGCGGCCCACCTGGTCGAAGAGGTAGACGGTGACGTCGTCGAAGAAGGACACGGCTTTCTTCTTGCGCTCCAGGTCGTCGCAGAAGGCCTCGGACAGCAGGCTGGGCATCTTGAGCAGGCCCCGCAGGTTGCGCGCGCTCTGGCTCTCGGCCACCACCACGGGCACAGGCGGCGCCTCCTCCTCGCTCTCCTCGCTGGGCTCCTGGACGCTGTAGCAGCGCAGCTCCTCATCCGACTCGTCGCTGTCCTCACTGTCCTCCTCCTCCTCCTCTGACCGGCCCTCGGGGGCTGCGGGCAGTCCCGGCAAAGCCAGGCAGAGTGGGGTTCTGGGGGCGCTGGGGCCCCCTGTCCGTTCTTGCTGGGCGGGCCCGGACAGCAGCGCTGCGGCCTCCTGGAGGTCGGGGCGGAGGCTCTCTGGGCTCCGTGGCACTGCGCTCAGCAGGAAAACCTTGGAGCGCCCCGGGCTGGGCCCTGCAGGCCCTCCCCCAGGGCCTTGGGGCCAAGGAGGCTCCAGTCTGGGGCTCTCCGGGCAGGTGCTGCTGGACCCTGGAGAAGGGTCCTCTGGCGGCGGCAGGAGCAGCGGTGGCACGCCTCTGGGGCCCTTGCCCTGTGCCCCCTGGGGCAACCCAGACTCAGGGGAGGGCTGTGCAGACGGCAGCCCAGGGCTCTCCAGGTCCAGCTCTAGCCTGGAGGCCAGGGCATCTCCTCCCTTCTCCTGGGGCCCCGAGGTGGACTCAGGCTCCGTATCGAGGTCCGAAAAGTAGGCTGAGTCACGGTAGGGGTTCTTCTCACTGAGGCCTCCAAGGGAGGTGGAGAGCTGCATCTCAGGCCTGGGGCTCTCACCCTCGGAGACCAGCTCCCCAAAGACCTCGGGCTCGCATGGTTCGTGTGCTTCCTTGAGCACAAATTCGGGGGACTCGTAGTTCTCCGTGTCGTAGCCGCTGTCCAGGGCTCGGGGCTGCCCACCAGGAGTGCCGCCAACAGAGGGGCTGAAGACCTCGCAGCCGCCACCATCGCTGGCAGAAGAGGGGATATCCAGGGAGTCCGCGGAGTCGGGGGTCCCCACCTGCTTCTGCAGGGAGCGGAAGGCCGGCGTCACGGCCGGCTTCTCTGTGGGTGAGCCGCCCCCGGACGCATCTGTGAAGATGCCAGAAGTGGTCTCTGTCACGTCCTCATCCTCGCCAACGGTCGCCTCCAGCTCGGGGAAACCAGGGCAGCTGTCCAGGCTCGGGGCTACCTCGGGGGCAGTCTCCCAGCTGCCAGCGGGCATGGGCAAGGCGGGCAGGCTAGCGAGGGCACCGGCCTCCTCAGCAGGAAGCGGGGCTCCCTCCAGGGATGGGGCAGGGAGGGACGGTCCGGGTCTCCGAGGTCTGGCAGAGCCCTCAGCCTCCTCAGCAAGCCTGGGCTCTGTCTGGGACTTGTACCCCCCACTTATGGCCACCTGTGTCCGGGAGGACAGCAGCAGGCAGGTGGCAGGCGGCGGGCCCCCAGCAGGACGCAGATGACGGAGGCCAAGGCAGCGGCCAAGCTCCTGGCCAGAGGAGACCCCCTGTAGCCCAAGGAGAGGCTCCGTGGAGTCCTCCAGGGCCAGGGGACGGCCCAGCTCAGGGACGGCCGGTACTGTGTACTCTGTGCTGGGACAGCAGCCCATGCACCCGCCCACGTACCCCGTGTCCCGGGAACCTGGCGCTCGGCTGCCACTGTTGTTGTTGGCGGACACGTTGGAACACCAGTGTCTACGCTGGGCAGCCCTGCACGCCTCGGCCTCCCCCACCACCTCCCCACCCGGGGACAGCGGGGCCCCAGAGCTCCCCGAGGGGGACGTGCCCAGTGGGTCCTCCAAGAAGGGTGGGCAGAAGGCAGCTGCGCCCCAGTCGCTGTCCTCCTCCCTGGGCTCCGCCAGCATGAAGGTCCCCGGTGAGGGCGAGCCCAGGGAGCAGGGCGGGTCTCGGGCATGGCTCCCGGGCAGGTAGTAGTCACAGTGGCCCCAGGACCCCGCGGGGGACGGCACGTGGCCCAACAGCGGCTCCATGGCCAATGAGGCAGCCACGCTGCCCTCCGAGTCATTGTCCTGGTCACCGCCATCGGGGAGCAGGCCCACGGCGTGGGGGCTGGGGGCACAGCCGGCGCAGTCAGGGTCGTGGCCGGCGGCGGGTGTGGGCTCCTCCAGCCGGATGAAGTACTCGCTGCCTACTGAGGGGCTGTGCGCACTGAGCACGGGCACCACGCCGGGGGGCGCGCCATCGGGGGCACAGAGCTCCTGCAGGCGCGTGGTGCGGCTGGGGCTCGCTGCACCCCCAGGCGGCGGGAAGGCCTCGGCACCGCGGCCCGCCTCCCACTTGCACTCGAAGTTGAGGCCACGGCTCGTCTCGGTCACCGTCAGCACGTCGTCCCCATCCGCATGGAAGCCGTCGCCCGCGAACTGCTCCAGCAGCGGGAAGGACGAGGCGGCCGCCAGCTCGCCTGCGCCCCCCAGAGCCAGGCCGGCCAGCCCGGGGCCCGCGCCACCGCCGCCCGGCCTCAGCGAGCGCCAGCGCCGCTCAAACTCTTCCTCCGCCTCCGTGGCGCCCTTGGCGCAGAGGTAGGACAGCAGCAGGTGCACCTCCTCGGCCGTGGGCCGCTGCTCAGGCTGCAGCCAACAGAACTGCATCACCTCGTACCTGCGAGGGGGGAGGCCCAGGGCTCAGGCCTGGCGCACCAGGACCTGTCCCCCCAGCCAGGAAGCCCGGCCCCCGCAGGGATGAGCAGATCTGCTCTCTGCGGGAAGGTCTGGGGGCCTCTCCTACTCAGAATCCCTTAAGGACAGCGAAGGGAACCGCCAACTTAATTGCAGGAGACCCCAAATCTTCCAAGGTGGGCTCCGAGGTTTGGGAGCCCACAGTGGGCGAGGGGCCTTTCCCTCAACTCATCTCCACCCAGGTGGCAGGTGAGTTTGTGTTTTGGGTAAAGAGGCCACCCGCTGTGGACGCGGGGCAGGGGAGGGGAGCCGGCCTTAGCTGAGAAGCCAGGCAGTGTGACTCGGAGCACCCCCTCCCTCTTGCCCTTCCTGCCGGGGACACTACACCCCGCCTGGCCTCGCAGGCCCTCACCAGCGGTCAGACAGGGTGAGCTGCAGCTGGGGCTTGGGGAGTTTCAGCTGCTGCTCCCGGACGGCGTAGGCCAGCACCTGCCGGTCGGAGTGCTGGGGGTAGGGCTGCGCGCCCAGCTCGAAGAGCTCCCAGATGCTCACGCCCAGGGACCTGCGGACGGGGTGGCCATCAGGGGGGCTGGCGTGGCTGCACAGATCTCAGAGCCTCAGCCGCCACAGGGCCACTCCTGTAATCACACCAGCACCCTGGGACACCCCTCCCAAAGGACAGCACCTTCCTTCAGTAGACAGGCAGGACACGCCACCCCGCCAGGCCCAAATCTGTGCCCAGATCATTTAGGGAAATAAAAGCCACCAGGCCTTTCCGCAGACCCCAGTCCCTTCATCAGTGCACGTATTCATTCCCCAGCTGCAGTGAAGGCCAGACACCACAGCTGGGGCGCCAGGGGACTGGCGGGGCCAAGGCCTTGAGGCTGGGGGCGGGGGGGAAGGTTGTGAGGGAATAGGCAGGGGAGGCTGGAGCATGCAGGACCAGAAGGCCATTAGGTTCCTTCCAGCGTGTGTCACCCAGCTCCCTGGCACCCCAGGCTGTCCCGGGAGCACGCGGAACAGAGCAAATAGGGCAACAGAGGGGTCGGGGCTGGCCCAGAGCCGTCCTGAGGACCCCCGTCAGCATGCAGCAGGGTGGGCCGGTGGGCGAAGTGAGGGGATGGAGTGTCAGCGGGACTGTGTGCAGAGGCCTTGGGCATGCTCAGGAGGGAGGGGGTCCGCGGACCCAGGCTCTGAGAGCTCCCTGGAGCAGAAGGAGGAGACCAGACAGGCTTGGGGAGCTGGGGAGGAGGGATGGGGAGAAGACACAGGTCAGGGACAGAGACCACCATGGCAGAGTCTCCAGAGGCCAAGTACTGGGTCTGAACGACCCCTCTGTGTCCTGCTCCGTTCCCAGGATGGGGAGCCCCTCCAGACCAGTCCCAGCAGCGCTCCAGCCCCCTGCGCAGAGAGCAGGCGCCGCACTGGGCCCGTGTCTCGGTCAGAGAGCCTGTTCCACTCCCAACAGGCTTTCCCACCTGAGCCTGTGCTCGGACCCTGGCGACTTTGGATGTCAGGGGACCCCGGGGGGAGGGCAGGCCAGGGGCCACTGGCACTGCGCTGCTGCAGGTGGCCCAGCAGCCCCATGACCTGCCCTGGGGTCAGAAGCGACCACCTCCCACAGAGCGATGAGGCTAGAGAAGCGTGTCATTGCACGTGTGAGGCAGGTGGGACTGGGTGGCCTGCTGCCTGGCGGGCCTGAGAGCCCTGTGTCCTCATCGGACAGGCACCAGCACTTGGCCTGGCAAGGCCTGGGGGCGTCTCCTTGCGGCACCGCCCGGGCCCCGCCCAGGCCCCGCCCCTCATCACACGGGCCCGCCCCTCGTCATAGGGTCCCGCCCGGGCCCGCCCCTCGTCACACGGGCCCGCCCCCGCCGCCCGGGCCCGCCCCTCGTCACACGGGCCCGCCCCCCGCCATAGGGTCCCGCCCCCCGCCGCCGCGCCCCCGCGCCCGCTCACCACACGTTGCTGGCCTTGGTCTGGTCCACCACCAGCAGGTTGCAGTGCACCTCGTCCACCAGCTCGGGTGCGATCCAGCGCAGCGGCACCCACAGCTGGTCGGCGGTCACGAAGTAGTCCTCCTGTGCGCACAGGGGACAGGGCTGCCACGGGGAGCCCGGCGGCTGGCCCCGACCCCCAGCACGGCCCCGCCCTCTTACCCTGTATTTGCCGTGGGACAGGCCGTAGTCGCCGATTTTCACGGTCAGGTCGGCCGCCAGCAGGCAGTTCCTCAGGGCCAGGTCGCTGGAGGGCGGGAGGGTGGGGGTCAGTGGCAGGGCCAGGCTGGGGACATCCGGGGCACGGAGGGGCCGGACCGCTTGTCCCCGAGGGCATTGTCGCGAGTGGGAGTGGGGGGAGAGGGCGTCTGAGCAGCAGCCCCTGCGCCCGGGGCCCCAAGCCTGGCCCTCACCGGGCACCAGGCGCACTGCAGGGCCCGCATGGACAGGGCCTCAAACGTTACCAGATAGACGAGGAAAACAAGGCCCGGAGCATGCCATGGGGCCCTCAGTGAAGGCAGGCCCGGCCATTGCTGGACCCCCCTGCTGACCCCAGCTCTCACCCCCCCTTCTTTCTCGCCGGCCCCCTGAGCCACCCCTGGGACCGAGCCAGGCAGGGATGCTCCCTTATCTTTCCTCCCGCCCACGACCCCTCGCCCTCCCCAGCGGGCATCCTGAGATCCCAAGTCTCCCGGGGGATCCTGACCCTGCCCAGCTCACACAGGGCGGGGACCCCCTCCCGGCCCAGGGCAGGGTAGGGGCGGGGAGTGACCGCACCACGGCCGGCCAGTGGCTGGCCTCGGGCTGTAGGGGTGTCTGGGGGCCCAGGGCGCTCCGGCAAACGTGGGTCCGCACACACCCACCGGGGGCTGCAGGTGGGCCTGCGCTCGGGGCAGGGTGGGCGCAGCGGGCAGGTCGGGAGGCTGGCAGCTGCCATCTTCAACAAAATCTCTGATGCTGGAGTCACGTGTCATCACTCAGCACCAGGATATTGTTGGGGAGGACGGCCCGTGCGGCGCCCGGGGCTGGCGGGGCCCCTGCTCCATCGCCGCTTCGTCCGGCACGTCCCCCTACGCGGGGCACCCTGGTCCCTCCTTCTGACTCCAGGGCCAAGGCGGAAGCAGGACAGAACCAACCCTCCCCAGGGGCCTCCGGGACACAGAGGCAAGCAGAGCCCAGCGTGGGGCCACCAGGTGGCTCTGGCCGCCCCCGGGAACAGAGGATGGGCCCTGGGCCCTGCTGTGAGCTTGCCCAGGCCATGTCGCCCGCACCACCACGCCCCCGTCTTTTATTCCAGAAGACGCCTCTGCAGCAGGTCCCTAAAGGCCGGATGAAGACGAACCCAGCCAAGCCCTCACATAAGGCCCCAGGAGGGCAGCTGGCACCCGCCTGCGCAGGGCCCACCGCGGCAGAGAGCCAGCAGCCCCGCCCCGCCTCACCTGTGCACGTAGTTGTGGCGGTGCAGGTGCAGGACCCCGGAGGCCAGCTCGCAGGCCATGCGCTGCAGGGTGAGGGGGTCAGGCGCCAGGGACTCCGTCACCCGGCAGCTTCGCAGATAGCCCTTGAGGTCTCCCTGCCAGGAGGGGCGGCAGCGTCACCCGCCAGTGGGGAGCAGGGACCCTGCGAGTCTGCCCCCCAGCTCCTCCCTCCCCACAGAGGACCCGCTAACAGCCCAGGGAGCCACCACCGAGTCCGCCCCCCAGTGGCCAGCCCTCAGTGGGACCACCCCACGGACAGGGGACGCTTTCTCTGTGGTCCCCACAGACCCCGTCCTGGGTGCAGACCACCGGGCCCACGTGCCTGCCCCCTCACTGCTCTCAAGCATCAGACAGGCCCCGTGACGCCCAGCCAGGAGGGAGCACAGGGCAGGTGACCAGAGGGACAGCTGGCGAGTCCCGACCTGCGGGACACCGCACACTGCCTGCTCCAGGAGGGGCCTAGCCATGTTGGGGAAGCCCCAGGAGGTCACAGCTTCTACCAGGGGTCCAGACACCGGGCAGTGCGGCCCTGTGGGCCTCAGGGTGCCGGTCGGCCACGGGCAGCTCCAAGCAGGTCTGGAGTCGGGAAGGGTAGGGCAGGGGACCCCAGGGGCATCTCACAGGGGGCATCCCAGCCACGTGAGGCCAAAGAAGCGGTGGCAGGCGGCTCACAGGAGAGCGTCTTGACTCCACCAGACAGGTGCAGTGGGGTCCCAGACGCAGCGGCCACCTGCCCCCATGATGTGGGGTCGCCCCCTCCCCGCGGGCTGCCTCTGGGAGGATGGCGCCCAGGTCCCCCCGCCCCCAGCTCAGCCAATCTGCCCCTGTGGGAGGGTGAGCCCCCCTCCTGCCCACCGCGGACGGAAGGACGGAGGGGCGCTGGCGGAGCGGGGCGCGGCCACTCACCATGGGGCAGAACTCCATCACCAGCAGGCAGGGCGTCACCTCCGCGCACTGTGCCAGGCACTGGACCAGGTTACTGTGCCGCAGGGCCCTGCGGGAGCCAACACGCTGCCCCCCTGACTCGAACTCAGGGCCGGAGGGGGCGGGCGGGCAGGGAGGGGGGCTGGCTCTGCGGGGGTGGGGGAGGAGCAGGGACAGCCAGAGCTTGCCTGTGTCCCCAGGGCCCCGTGCCCCGCAGCCTCCCCCTCCCCGCCCCCTCCCCGCAGGAGCCCGGCCCCGGGGGGCCCCCACCTGTAGGGCTGGGCCTCCTCCAGGAACCGCATCTGCTCCTGGACGCTGGCGCTCGCCTTCAGCTCCTTCACCACCACCCGGGTGCCGCCGGTGCCCGAGTTCACCTCCCCCAGGAACACCTGCGGGGGCGCGCGTCACCACGGCCCCCCCCAGGCAGAGCCTCCGGCCCCTGCTCCTCCTCGCTCCCCCACCCCCCGAGCTCGTCTGCAGGAGGGTCCCGTGCCCCTCCCGGGAACCCTCTCCGCCGAAGGTTCTCTCCCCCGTGTGGTCACCCCGAGGCCCCCAGCTCCTCCCAGCGCTCTCTGCTGGTCTGCCGCGAGGAAGAGGGGATCCCCGGGCGGGGCATGAGGGAGAAGCCAGGACCAAGACGCTGCCCCCAACCCGGCGTTCTCAGGGCCGCCTCCCAGCACCTGATACCAGGACCTGCACAGAAGGGACGCCCCAGGAAGGGGACCAGCAGGAAAGGGGACCCCAGGGCTGGGGCAGCTCCCAAGAGAAGCAGGTCTCCACCCTGTCCCTCTGACTGCCAGTGCCCTCCACCCCCACCCCTGCCCGGGGCCAGCAGCTCACCTTCCCGAACCAGCCGCGGCCCACCTCCTCCAGGTACAAGAGGCTGTGCCGGCCCAGGTCTGCGGACTTGAGCAGCTGTACTGGAACGGGACGGGGCGCTCAGGAACCCCAGCTCGGGCCGTCGCTGCCTCCGGCCGCCCTTCCCAGCTGTCCGCTCAGCCTGTGCTGGGGAGCTGCCTTACACCCTCCAGAGCGGGGCCGTGGCTGCGGACTGCCATCAGGGGCAGGGTGCCTGCTGCCCCAGGGAGCCGTGGACCCGCAAGCCCATGCGGGCATCTTTCCGGGAGGGTCTGGGAAGGCTGGTCCCCGAAGTACAGGGACACACCGGGCTGAAGACAGCGGGGCCTGGAGCCAAGAGTGGTGCCCAGGCAAGGCCAGGCAGGCAGTATGGCCGGGGCCAAGCCCATGGGGGGGAGGGCACCAGAGCGGCCCGTCCCCTCACC
Source organism: Meles meles (assembly GCF_922984935.1). Taxonomy (NCBI): domain Eukaryota; kingdom Metazoa; phylum Chordata; class Mammalia; order Carnivora; family Mustelidae; genus Meles; species Meles meles. The sequence continues at coordinate 62,925,067 of NC_060083.1, forward strand.
CCTGCCGCAGGCTGGCATTCCAGCACCAGGAGCACCAAAGGGCCCTTTGTCCGACGCTGCTTGGCACAGCCCTGCACGGAGCACACTGGGCCCATTCTCCTGCAGCCTGGGCTGGGTGAGGTCAGCAGGGAGGAAGGGTCAGTGAGGGCCCGGAGGAAGGGCCACGGCTGCCGAGCCCACTCACGCCCCCTGTGCCCCAGGAATTCCCCGAATTCTGCTCCCACGCCAACCGCCCTGAGGGCGCAGCGGGACAGGGTGCGGCCTAGAATGCCAGGAGCGCCTGGAGCTGGGGTCTGCTCCCCGGGAAGGCTGACCTTAATGCTGAGCAGAATTTGGGGGGCGTCCTCTGGGCCCTGAGCCTTGGGGTTCCTCGCCCCCCGCTGGCGGCACCTTCCCCCGCCACAGTCTCGAGGGGTAGACCTTGTTATGCACGTCTTTAACCCTTGACCTCCACGTGGGCTGCCCCCGTATCACCTGCAACCTCTCCCCTCCCCAGAAACGGGGTGCACTGCTGTGTCCCGGTCCCAGATCCCCACCCGAGGGGACAGTGCCCTGAGGGGGGGAGAAGCCGCGGTCCCAGGCACTGCCTATGGGCGACAGGCCGAGGCTGGGGGGGCAGTGTCCCTGAGATGACCCCCGGCTCCCCACTAGTGACCAGCGTCCAGGGTCGGCATGGACTCTGAGTGCGCCGTCCAGGAAGGTCGGGAGCCTCCCGCCGCGGCCTGCCTCCCGCAGGGGCTTCGGGCCGGTCGGCAGTGGGCCTTCGAGCCCCGGGCCCTGGCTCCCGCCTCGCCGCGGACGTGTTCCTAGGAGACGCTGGCTGGACGGTGAGAGGTGACACCCTGGTGGCCCAGACCAGGGCCTCCAAGAAGTCTGGGCTTCCGAGCGGAGGTCACCGGACAGCAAGGCTTCGAAGAAGCAGGTGGGACGGGCCTGCGCCATGGTCGCCACTACAGGCCGGTGTCCCCCCAGCTCCCGCAGGGCCTGACCCCCTTCCCTCAGCGCCCCTGAAGGAGCCGGGGGTGGGCCCGGGCCTTGCCAAGGGGCTTCCAGGGAGAGGCCCTGAGATGAGACGTCACGGGAGCCCCACAGGCCCCCCACACAGCGAGGGGTTCACAGGCTCAGACACGGACCTCGAACCCCTCCAGCCTGCACCCACATCTGTCCTCGCGGGTCACCCTGGTGCAGGGTGGCCGGGACGTGGGGGGGCAGGACGGGGAACAAACGGGAGACAGGGCAAGGAAGCCGTGGGAACAGGTCCCTCCCCGCTCCCGCCCCAGCCCCGCTGAGTCAGAGGCCCATTCAGGGCCCCGCCCACTGAGGGGCCCCAGAGAGCCCCCTCCCCAGTAGGTGGGTCCTGCCCACTAGGCACAATGGAGCCCATGTCCCTGCATGGCTGGCGGTGCTCTGGGGGTTGTCTGGGGTCAAGCATCCAGGGACAGCCCAGGAGCCCCTCCTCCCAGCACGGGGTAACCCCGCCTAGCACGAAGGCAACTGGTCCCTTGTCCCTGGTGCCCACAGCTGCCCCTCGGCCCAGCAGCTCCCAGGCGGGTGAGGTGGTGGGCAGAAGGCTGACCCAAGCCCGTCCACAGTGCCCCAGCCCCCACCAGAAGGGGGCACCTACAAGCCTGTGGCCGCCCCCTCCCCGGGAGCACTGGATGCTGAGTCCAGAGGCCTGGCCGGAACCCGGGCATCCCCTGTGCACACTACCCGGGCCTCTCCCAGGGGATCACTCACCTGAGCGCCCCGGCTGCTTGGCCATGGGCAGGGAGACCTCGGTGAGCGGCAGGACGTACACGTCTGGCCCGTTCTGCGCCCCCGTCGCAGGGGAGCCCTGTGCCGAGAAGCCGGCGGCGTACTCTTCCCCCTCGGCATTCTCAAACTCCTGCAGTGGTGGGGGTGCCCGGCTGGCAGTGATTCAGGGCTCCAGGGATGGGGGCAGGACCAAGGGGTGCAGGCCAGGCTCAGAAAGCACCGAGCTCCCACCTCTTCTGCAGCCGGGGACGGCGCGGGCTGGGGACTTGACCCAGAGCTGGGCCCCCCCCAGCCGCCCCTTCAGCCCATTTTCTCACTGCCCCGGGCAGAGAACACACCCAGCTCCTAGCCCCCTCCCTCCCCCAGAGACACCGGCTGCCTGGAGCACAGAGAGCTGGTGTCTGTCTTGTGTTGGTGGTAGAGGACAGCGATCTTCCTCCCAAAAGCATGGGGAGGGGTCCTCAAGCCCCCGGACAGCAGCCCCTCGCCCAGCCCAGTCCGCCCCCGCCAGTGGTCAACGCTGGCCCCACATTGGCAGGGGTGTGGCCAGAGGCAGGAGACCAAGAGGCCCCTCCTGTTGGCCCCCAACTCCTCTCTGCCACCCGCCCCCAGCAGCCAGAGATCCCAACCTCAGGGACAGGGCTGGGGAGCGGACACTGGGGCTCCATCCCCCACCCCAGCCTGCCCCTTCCAGACAAAGAGGATTCCTGAATGCCCAGAACAAGGACCCCACCCCCATCGCCACCCCAGGCCAGGCAGCCCACCACGCTTCACAGCCATCTGCCTGCAGGCTGCCCTGGACCAGGCCGTCTGCTTTTGCTCCCAGGGCTCCCTAAGAGCCTGGACCTGCAGCCTGGGGCTGGGCCCTACGTGACTGGAGTGTTTCAAAATGCGGCTGTTGCACCTGTCTGTGGGGGGCGCCCCTGCCCCCAGGTCCGGAGATCACTCCAGAGAAGAGCCCGGGTCCCAAAATCCTCTCCTACGGGGGCGCCTGGGGGCTCCGTGGGTTAAAGCCTCTGCCTTCGGCTCAGGTCATGATCTCAGGGTCCTGGGATCCAGCCCCGCATCAGGCGCTCTGCTCTGCGGGGAGCCTGCTTCCCTCCCTCTCTACCTGCTTGTGATCTCTCTGTCAAATAAATAAATAAAACCTTCAAAAAAAAAATCCTCTCCTACTGAAACAAGGGCAGCCCCCATCCCTGGCGCCCACAAGGCGCTGCCCAAGGGGGCATCTGAGGCCCAGAGCCCTCCCCCACCATGTGGACAGGCAGCTAGACCGGGAGCCATGGGGGCCTAGGTGCGTCCCTTGGCCCTGCGTGCCCCGGGGGACTCTCCTTTCCGGAAGCCCTCTGCTGGCGTCCCTGTGGGCCAGTCCTGGTCCCTACCCAGCGAGGACGGAACCTTGGGGGAAGGGGGGAGGGGGCTGGTGCCCGCAACGCCTCCCCGCCCCGGGGCCCCGCAGCAGCCGCAGCTCCCTCCGCTCCCATCGGACCCGGCCCATACCTGACGGTGCCGCCGGGCAGCCCGCCGGATCGTGGCAGCACAGCGGGCGGTCAAGTAGGACAGCGTGAGCATTGCCGCCCGGCCCCTTCGCCCAGCGACTCCACGGGGGTGCCCGGCCCTGGACCCCAGCGACGAGGCAGCAGCCCCTGGTGCAGGCAGGCCCGCCCACCCAGGCGTGCTAGGGCTGGAATGTTCTGGGCACCATGTTCTCCAGGAGGTGAGGAGGGCAAGGGTAGGAGGGGCCGGGGCCTGGCTTTTGTTTGGGGCCTTGTTCTCGAAGCGCCCTGAGGAGGAGCTGACCTATACGAGGTCCCCCATGCCCGCCCCCCATGACCTCACTCGCGGTTTGGGCCCCAGGACCTGGGACGCACGCCACGGTGCGCTACGGGTCAGCCTCCCCATGGGAGCCGTGAACGTGGGCGGGGGCATGGCCCCTGCGACTCCCAGGGCCCCAGCCTGGCCAAGCAGACCCTGAGGGATCTGGGAGGGTGACCTCTGTCAAAGGCGAGGTCCCCATCCTCGCTGGGCAGGGGGGCGTCCTCTGCAGGCCCCCCTCCGTGACACAGCGTGCCAGAGCAGGGGGGCTGTTTCTCTAAACTGGGAGTGACACGGCTGGGCCCCGCGACGTTGATGGGGGCCACAGGACAGCCCTGCCCCTCCTAAACTCAGCAGGCCGAGGAATCTGCCCTCCAGCCCGGGAGGGGACGGGCGCGGAATGACCGCCTGACCACAGGCCAGCACACTGTTCGCTAAGTCAGCAAGAACTCAGCCCATGTGGGCGGGGGCGGCTGCCTCCAGCGGGGGCTCTCGGCCACTGGCTTCTCCGCCGGGTCCTCCCCTCTCAGAGCTGCAGGCCCCCCGGGACGCCCCTCAGCCACCATCCTCAGGAGGGGACCTTCGCCCTAGGATCCAGCCCAGGCCCCTGGGGCGCAGAACCCGGGGGCCAGCCTCAGTGAAGACAGGGCTGTGCCTTTAGCCGAAGCTCCACAAACAGCCACGGGCATGGTCCCCCCGGGGTCTAGCACCGGCACACGGCCCCCTCCCCGTGGGGCAGAAGACACCCAAAGGAAGGTGACTCCGGCTGGCAAGGTGGTCTTGGTGCGGGGGCAGCGCGTCTGGGCGGCTGCTGGTTCGGGTGACCGGGGCACCTCCCCCACCAGCAAGTAGGGGGAAGCGAGCCCCTCCCGCGCCGGCTCGGGAGCCCGGGGGCCTCCGCAAGAAGGCCCCTCCTCACTGGCCGGGAGTGCCCAACCTGGGCACAGCACTCAGAGGCCACGCGCACACAGAAGGGGCCCAAAGTGGGGGAGAGAGTGGGCTGGGGTCCCTGAAAGCCTCCAGGCCCCTCCTGTTCGCTGCCACCCCCAGGGGACAGGCTGTGGAGTCCCAGGTCTGCATGGTCTGCAGGTGACCCCAGGAGGGAGGAAGCTCAGCACTGAGTGGGCACAAGAGGGCCCGACTCTTGGGATCCCGTCCCCACCCCCCGGGCCCCCAGCCCTCACCTTGAACCCGATGCCTCCCTTCTTACAACACAGACAGGCCAGCATGAGGGCGATGACGGTGAAGAGCCCGGAGAAGGACACGGCCACCACCGCCAGGGAGGACGACCAGGAGAGCTCGCTGAGGGGGGCGCCGTCTGCCGAGGGAGAGGGGGTCATTGGGCGGCCTCCGTGGCCCTGCCCCCCGTGCTCACCCTGTCCCAGCGGCTGCACCCGGGGCCCAGCCGAACCCGACTCCCCGGCCCACCCCGACTCACAGAGGCCTGAGCCTCAGCACCCTGACTCCTCGCTGACCCCTCGCTGAGACCCGCCAGTGCTGTCCCCACCGGCCGGCCGGGTGGCCAGGCCCCAGGCAGGCAGGTGGACACAGGCCTGCAGTTCCCTGAACGGCCACTGGGTGCCGCTCTGGCCTCACTCAGAGGATGCGGTGGGGCAAAGCGGCGGGAACCTCCCCAGGTCCCAGTCCCGGGGGGACTCATGGGCAACCCTCCTCGAGGTCAGGGTCTCGGGGCTATGGGAAACGGCCCTCCGTGTCTCTTCCAGACTCTGGTCACCCCGCCTCCCCAGGGACGGTCACCTTGCCAAAGCTCTGAGCATGGTAACCCCTGCCAGAACCTCAAGGGGCCAGGAGCGGGGACCGGCCCCGCGGATGGGGGGGTGCGTCGGGGCCGGCCACGTGCCAGGCTCTGTGTGGCCGGGGGTCAGCGCCCTGACATGGGAGGACTGTCTGTCCCCAAGAAGGCAGCACCACACTGGCTGGACACAGTTCCGGCATGCAGCCTGGCGTGTCCAAGTCACCCTCCGGGTGAAGTGACCACCAAGGGCCCCCCGGTGTTCTTTCTGTCCTGGGAACAGCGGGGAACCCCGTCCCCCGCAACACCAGGTCCACAAGAGCCCCCGCACGGTGGACCCTCCCCAGATGCGGGAATGGAGGTGCCCGACAACACTCACAGACTCCCAACATACAGAGACGGCCCCTGAATTAGGGCTCTGGGCAGTGCCCACCCCCCAGCTGAGCCAGGGCCTCCGGGAGCCCGGCTTGTCTGCTGCCCGCGGGACAGTCCAGGTGTCCCCTAGACAGAGGCAGTCCTGCCCCTCCTGTCCGGTCACACTGGCTCCAGCCCACGCCCCGCCCCGCCCCAAAGACCGCTGTCCGTCCGTCTCGTTCGGGCTGCAGGCTCTCTCCCTGCCCACCACACGCCCCCACCCTCAGCCCCCACGGCTGAGCTCTCAAGACCCCGCCACCCAGCCCAGCACACCTGCCACACCTGGCCCATCCGGTCGGGTCAGACCTGGTCTCCGCAAGGCCTCCCGGGGGCCTAACTGGCCTGTCCCTGCTGGACAGGAGGAAGTGAAGGCTCGGAGCCTGCCTCAGGTGGCACGGCTGACCTCTGGCCAGTGTGCTTCTGCTCCCCTGCCTTCCACGCCCGCGTAGGAAGCCAGGACTGCAAGCTAATATGGTATCTGGGAGGGCTGCCTGGAGGCAGGGGGAGCCTGAAGGTCTAGAAAGACGGCAAGCCCAGCCTGGACTCCTGCTCGGGGCTCCAAGCCCAGTGCCCGCACCCACACACAGGCAGCTGGGGCCAGGCGGGGCTGGAGGACAGGGACACCGTGGCAGGGAAGCCCCGCTCGGCCTGCCCCAAGGAGAACCCCACATGGAGGGCGGCCACGGGCTACGTCCCTGTTCCCAGCCGGGCCCAAGACAGACACCCTCACGGGGCCTCCGAAGGCCGACTGTGGTGTGGGTGCGCGTAGGTCCCCTCGCTGGGATCCCACACCCCCAGCACACAGCCCACAGGCGGCGGCCGCGGCGAGTCCTCCCAGGGCTGAAGAGCCCAGGCACCCACACCCCCCGAAGGAGCCAGGGCCCTCGGGGACACAGCCCTGCCACAGGGGTCCACCCGCTGTACCGCACCCTCCCCTCCCCCGCCTCCACCTGCATCCAGGGGCTCCCGCCCCTCCCTCTCCTGGCGGGCCCTGGAGCCTGGGGCCGTCTTCTGCCCCACTGGGTCCTTGAGGAAGGCGAGGGCACCATGGTCCAACACCGCCCAGCCCTCGGGGCTGCAGACACGGCTGGCCAGGCCCACCCCAAGAGGCGCACCCCAGGGGGCCCAGCCGCAGCCCCTGTCCTTGGCCTCCAGCCTCAGCCTCGGGCACCCTGGGCCCAAATCCTCTGAGGGCCACTGTAGCCCGGGGGACAGCTGTAGGAGGCAGGGGGCTGGGCTGGGGGTTCTGGAGGAAAACCCCACGGGGGCTTCCTGGAAGCAGCAGCTAGAGCCCACCCTTGCCACCCCCAGGGCCTGGCAGGCTGGACGGGTCACACGTCCGGCAGAAAGAGCTCTCCTCCATTGTATCACGGCCACCGCTGTGATCAGGCGAATCCCCGCGGGACGGACCAGTCCCCAGCTGCTTCGTGTGAAATCACAAGTCACACAACCACCACGTCCGTGAGATCCAACACTCGTGACAAGTAATGACAGAAGCTAAGGGCACCCCAGCACTTCCCAGCGTCCCCCCGACACCGCAAACCGCGCATCACTCTGCAGACCGGAACCACCCAGTGGTCCTAGCCGCCCTCCGGCTCAGGTCCTGCCTCCTGGATGCCCTCACGTGGGGCGATTTGCGGCCGCGGACCCTGTCCTGCCAGTCACGCGTACCTACCGCAGAAGCAACATGGACAGGGCCTGCCGGCCGCCGTCCACACCTCTGCCCCCGCCTGTGCTGGAGACGGTCGCCTCCTCCATGGCCGGGCAGCCTGGCACATCCGGTCATCTCCAAGCAAGGTACAGCGCTCCGTAAAACCCCACGCGGCCACCTTTAGGAACAGTAGCGCACACTTACTGGGCACCTGCTGTGTACCGAGCTCTCCCTGCCGGGTTGCGAGGGGACGGAGCGTCTCCAGGGAGCTGGTGGGAGAGGAGTGTGGGGCACAGCTCAGAACAGAGCCAGAGCCTGGGCTGGGCTTCCCATACACGGAAAATGTGACTTGTGTCTGCCGTCACGTGTGTGGTGTCCAGGTGGGGCTCTCACGGGACAGGGTCGTCCCCTCCCCCGCTTCCTCTCCAAGCACCTGTCCTGTGGCCCTAGGAAGCTGTCCTCGGAGAAGGAAGCCAAACGGAGCAGAGGGCAGGCCCCGGCCTGGAGCTGACCCCGTGTGAGAAAGGAGCACTTCTGTGTGGCCGGAGGACACGGGACGCCAGGCGCCTGGCCACTCAGCAGAGGAACCGCAGACTGACGTCGAAGTCGAATCACAGCAGCGCAGAAGAAAACGGGTCGATGGCAGGTTTGCTGCAGGAGAAGAGAGCTCACACTCGAGCCACGGAGGAACCACAAAATGCCTGCGGGTTCGGCTCCGTGGAAACGCGCGCGCGGTACTGGCCCCAGGTGAAAGGCCCACCGTGCGCCCGGATCAAGGTTCACAGAACGTACATCGGAAGACGCTGTCCCGACGACCCCAGGGAACCCACCATCAGCAAAGAGTCAGAAAAGCACCTTAAGCCCCCACCGTGAACAAGCCAACTAAGCGAAGCCCGCGAGGAGACGTTCGGCCGCGCCCGACGTCAAAGGAGCCCGAGGCCAATGCCAGCCCCTGCCGCCAGCCCCCCGCCCCGCACAGCGTCCCCGCAGCGACGGGAAAGCCGCAGAGCCACCCGCAGACCCGCCCCTTGGGGTCGGCCCGTCCGTAGGCCAAGGGATGCCTCGTCTGGGAATTTACCCCAAGACACTGACCCGGAGGACCCCCAAACCCAGAGCAAGAGCGAAGCTGGAACGAGCGTTATCAGCATAGACCGAAGCCCCCCTCTCGGAAATGCTCGTCCTGGTGACGTTTATGACAAAAACAGCCCGAGCGGGTCCCCCGCAGAGGAAGGATGACAAGAAACACTGAAACACCTGCAAAGAAGCTGTGAATGTGAACTAAAGGAGAAGCTTTAAACAAGGACAGCTCAAGGTCGCACTACTCAGAAGATGAGGAAAGGCCCCGAGGACGTGTTTGGGCACGAAGCGTCAGTTACGGGACTGTGGGGCCACGGGCTTGGGGGTGGCCCGAACACATGAATGAAGTCCCCCAAAGGGCATGAACATGCACGGCTTAGGGGCGCCTGGTGGTGCCGTCCGTTGGGCGTCCAACTCTTCATTTCAGTTCAGGTCATGATCTCAGGGTCGGGAGATCGAGCCCCACGTCAGGCTCCACACTGGACACAGAGTCCGCCGGACATTCCCTCTCCCTCTGCCGTCCCCGCACCCCACTCTCTGTTTCAGTTCTACCTCGACGAGGTTTGAAACGAAGAGGCTGGATCTCAAAACCGTTTACCCTGTACGACTCCGAGTCGCAACCACGTTAACAAAAACCATGTCAGAGCAGAGCAGTGCCCGTCTGGACGCACAATTCCTCCGGTCGTCCGCACTCTGGGTGCCCTACGGGAAGCGAGCGCTGCACCTCGAATCAAACGTGCCTGATTCTACGTAACGGCCGCTCGCGCTCAGACCCGTCGTTCCCTCTTGAAGACCCCCACGGCCCCAGCACACGCGGAGTCCCGCCCGGCGTCGGCACGTCCTGGGGCCCAACCCCCACCCCCCTCAAACCCCGCCCCGGGGAGTCACCTAGCCGGAGGTCACTGAGGTCTCCCCAGGACGCGATGGGGACACAGATGGGAGGAGGAGGCAGGAGAAGGGACAGCGGTCCCAGCTCCAGCCCCCCGGGGATCAGGCCCTGATTCCAGAGGCCGGAAGGACAGTGGGCGGGGCCGCCTCCTGGGCCCTGGGGCACATCCAGCACGGCCACCCCGTCGGCACCCACCTCGCCGTCCTGACCTGGACCCTCCTCCCCAACCCCGGGGGGCCCAGGCTGGGCCTCCACCCCCTTCCTGACCCCATCGTGATTCCAGCACTAAGTCCGGGGCTCCAGACCCCACAGCTCCCAGGGCCCGGCCCTTCCCTCCAGTGAACCTGAGCATCACAGACCTTCCCCCCGGCCCCTCCCCGAGCCAGACACCCCAATGCCCTCAGACCCCTCTTGGCTCTCCCCACATCCACCCTTCCCAGGCCACTGACCACCACCAGCGCAGGCAGGACGCTGCCCAACTTCAGGGCTCTGGAGCCGCCCTGCCCTTCCTCACCCTCGGCCAGAGCCACCTTCAAAAGCACCACCCCCGGCTCGCCCTGAGACCCTCCACGCGAAACCGCTTGCCCAGAGTCTGGCCATTCCCCTCCCTGTCCCTTCAGCCTGAGGGCACATTCCCGGGACCTGAGACACACCGGACTCAGGAACCACTTGGACGGAGCAAGGGCAGGGCCGGGACAAGCCCTCCGGCCTCGACACCAAGGGCCTCGGTTTCCCTGGGGTCCCACGGAGGGGCCACACCCTGCCGTCCGCCGGGCAGCTGCTCTGAACGACAAGTGTGCCATCTGACCCACAACGGTGGCCACGATTTCTCTAACGGGACGTGAGCAAGGAAGCGGAGAGCGGGAAGCCTCGTCCTCCATAAGTGACGCTGTGGAAAGTGGCGGCCACTCTGGGCCCCGCTGGGCGGCTGCACCGGGCTGGGGTGGAGAGGGGTACGCATGGCTCCCTGGGTCTTTACAGGGTGAGGAGAATGTTCTAGGACTGGGAACGCACTCAGTGCCCCGTTGTCCCCTCTGTCGTGGTTCACTTCAGCTTAAGAAAGCGTGACGCGAGCCCTACGATGCATCAGAGGCCGGGTCAGAACAGGCCAGCCCTGCCCGACCCCCCAACATCCCCCCGTCTCACCCCGTCCCCTCGGGGAGCTGCCCAAACCCCCTTGCAACGGCGGCCGTGTCCACAGCGGAAAGTCCCGCCCGTCACGGCCAGATGTCCCAGCTGCTCACACCATGGGGCGCTCACTCCTCGGGGGGGGCCCCAGCACGGCCCAGTCGGGGAGCCCTGGGCTCCTTCCTGGAGGTGGCCCAACGGCCCGGCCCACGGGGACTCGGGCTCCAGGGTCAGCCGCAGGCCTGCGCGGGGTCTTGGCCACGCATCTGAGGAACCCCGGCACCAGTCCGCCAGCCTCCATGCCCGCCTGGTGACGCCAACAGGGTCCTGCCCAGGAAGGACCCTCGGCCAGGAGGGCATTCTGCTGAGCTAGCGGGATGAGGCCAGAGAACGGCACTCAGGGCGGAGGTCCGTGGGCCCGGGGTGTCAGAGTGTCCCCTGTCTGGCTCGGACACTCCCACCTCCCAGCCCCCCGCCGCGCAAGCCGCAGGACGTGGCAGGATTCTGGGGTTCCCGGGGCAAGCAGAGGGAGGCCACACCGCAGACAGGTCTGGGGCTGGGGGACTTGGGGGCAGAGGCTCTCCACAAGGTTCATCTGTGGGCCCAGACCCAGACGTTTCTTCCAAAAGGAGGGGTGTCCCAAGCAGGGCCACAGCGGCCCTCCACCGGGCCTGGGACCCATGTGGCTGGGCGCCTCGCAGGCAGGGCCCCGGCCCTCTGCTTCCCCACTTCCCCCAACTCTCAGAGGCCCGCCCGACGGGTGACAGGACAGACCAGGGACTAAATCGAAGCCCACTCGGCTGTCAGGCTCCCACGTGGGGCCGGGAGCGGCAGCCGGAGTGCGCGGGCCCGTAAACGCGGGCTCAGACACACCGGCCTCCTCGGCCCCGGCTCAGCACGCCCGCCCCCCGCCCGGCCGCCCACGGCAACAGCCACACTTGCAGGACTCACCCCCGCCCAGGGGCTGGCACTGTGTCCTGAGCCAACCTGGACAGCCGCCGGCCTCATCTGACCACAGCCCAGTGGGGAAACCGAGGCCCGGCCTCCCCACCTCAGAAACGGACTCGGGCCAGGCCCAGCCCGACCTCATCCCGCAGCTGCCCGGGCTGCACCCCCCCCAAGGGGAGAGAGGCCCACGGGGCGTCTGGGTGGGGAGACCCCCTTGCCCCCTCCCCAGGGCCTCCCACACTTCTGGGGCCCAGAGGCCCCGTCTGCTCGCAGGCCAGACAGACGAGGGCGCCGCCTGCTGTGTGTGGGACAGAGGGTGGAGGACAGAGGCATGGGGCTGGGGGGGGTACCGCCTCCTCCCTGTGAGGGACGCGCAAGGGTCCTGGGGCGACCGCCAGCCGAGCCGCGAGTCCCCTGCCCCCCATGAGGACTCGGGACTCCAAGGCCCACCCAGGCCACCCCTGCCGGGTGCCCCGGGCCTGCTGGGCGCTGCGGCGGTGGACCACGCTGGGTCCCGGCAGCTGCTCACCGGGTAGGCGGGGGGTCCTTCCTGGAGCCCGGACCGCAGATCTGCAGAGGGCAGCTGGCAGCTGGTGCGGCCGCCGTCAGCCCGCTGCCCGCTATCCCTGCGGGGCGGGAGCTCAGACCTCCCCAGAGCCCGCGAGGGGGCCCTCGGACTCTAACTCCCCAGGGGCAGGAGGGCACCGGTGGGGCCTCGGCCTTCCTTCTGGAGTAGGGGGGCACGCACCAGGCAGTGGGCGAACGCACGTGTGCACACACACACGCCACAGAAATCCACGTGCGTTCGTCCACTGCCACACGTGTCCACGCGTCACACTCCCACCCAGGCGCAACCCCACACCCTCCTACGTGCGCACACCCAGTCGCACGCATGGGCACGGACTCACACACGACAGACGCGCTCTCGGCAGCGCAGGGACCGTCCAGGGGTGGCCCAGCCCCAGGGGTTCCATCAGGACCCCGCCCCGGGACCAGCTGAGCTGCTGTCCCTGCCCCGGCCCGCGTCAGGCCAGCTTGTCACAGACACAGGGACGGAAGGAAGTTCCACAACCTCCGTGTCTTCCAGTGACACCGTAGAAAACTCAGGCCTGGCCAGCCCCACCGACACCAGAGCCCCACCCCCCCCCACCACGGGCCCAGCCCTCTGGCCAGTCCCGGGACGGGGGGCTTGGGGGATCTGGGTGAGAAGGGGTTACACGGGTGCTGCCTCCCACTCCCCTCTGACGGACACACCGGCTCCTCCCACTTGGCCCCCCGCCTCGTCCACCTGTCCTTCGGAGACACACACGTCTGGGGCCCCCATGCCCCCTGGGGGCCTGTGGGTAACCCCTCGGGAAGACAGGCCTGACCATTTCGCTCCCCTGCACCCGCCGTGACATGCTGGGCACCAGGTCTTCCCGAGCGACCCGAGCCGGAGATGAGTCCTCCCTCTCTTGAGCATGGCCGGGGGCGGGGGGGGGGGACAGCAGCTTGGAGGAGGCCAAAAGGCCACCAGGCTCACATTTGCTCGGGCCCGACTTCACACCATCCTTGGTGTCAAGTTTCTGCCTGGACCCCGTGTAGGGCAGAGTTGGGGTGAGGCTGGCGAGGGAAGGGGGGTGGCGGGAGCATGGCTCAGGCCAGGGATGCGCCCGTGGGCCCGGAAAAAGGAGCCCAGCTCTGCCTGCCCGGAGCAGGACCCACCAAAGGGCTGGGACAGCGCCCTCCAAGGCTAAGCGGCTTTGAGAAGCCCGAGCGCCTCTGGGCCAGAGACTGCCTCCTGCGGGGGGGGGGGGGGGGGCGGGGGGGCCCTCCCAGGAAGGCTTCAGGCTTCTTCCCAGAATAAACAAGACGCCCAAAGGCTTCACAGCCAGCATTCTGGAAACGACGAAGGGGGAAGGGGAAGGTCTCCACGCGTGGCCGTTGCTGGCTCCAGCGGGGCCATCTCCCACGGTGGCCTGTCGGCGACCAGGGGCGTCACGGAGCTGGGAATCAGGAAAAGTCTGGCCCCGGCGCTGGCCGGTGAGCTCTGACACGTAGCTGCCCAAGGGCTTGGTCCCAGGGTACACAGCTGCGCCCAACGGATAAGGGAGAGGCTCAGAGGGACATGCATGGACGAGATCGCCACACGGGCGACGAGGCCCCGGGAAGGCGCCCGGCAGTCCGGCAGCTGCGCCCCGATCGGCCACAGCGAGAGGCCGGTCAGCGAGCGCCAGGAGCCGGCACCGACCCGCCAACCCGGGAGACAGCAAAGTCCCTGCGTTACACAATTTGCTGCTATGATGTGCCCTCGTGGGGCGACCCCCTCCCTGCGTGGGGGAGCCGGGGGGGCCGGGAACGGAGTGGGACTGGCAGGGCGCGTGGGGTTTGTCCTCGGGACAGAAGTTCTAAAACTGGCGGTGACGGCTGCACAACGGGCGAGGACGACAGACGCCACCGAAGCGCACGCGAGCCACATCTCGGCGGAAACGTCACGGAGCGGCGGGCAGGTGACAACCGTCCACAGCCGGGCCCGTGGAAGCTCGGCGCCGTGTCCCCTGGGGGGTTACTGTCCGCGGAGTGAGCGAGGCCCGCGACCCGCCGCCCCACAAGGGCCGTCCGGCGTGGGGCACCGGGTACGGCACCCCCAGAGAAGTCGAAGTCCTTCTCCCCGGGGCCGGAGGGCACCCGCGGCCGGTGTCCCCAGCAGCAGAGCCCGGCCACCGGCCCCACAGGCGGCCCCAGAGCCCCGGGCTGCGCTGCGAAGCCACCGCATCCGTTGACCGACGACCCCCGCCCCGACCCTCCTAGCGGGGGCCTGAGGCTGGCCTGCGGCCCCGGGCAGTCCTGGCTGCACAACCTGCGGGGCCCCTTGTTCAAGTTCATTAAGAACCGCCGTGCGGCAGGAACGGGGCGTGATGCCCAGCAGGCCCTTCCCCGGAGCCGGCCGCCCAGGGAGGACTCCCTGACATAGGCCCGGTTCCTTGGCACCACCCTGCTGCCCATCCCCCACGGCACCCTCAGCACAGTGGAGACGTCGGTAGGGACCGGGCCTGGGCCGCCAGCTCCCCTGCTCCTGGCCCGACTCACATGGATGGGCTGGCCGGCTCCTCGGCCAGCTCCGGGCCAGCTGTGCCCAGGCCAACAGGTGGGCGACAGCTGAGGGCCCCCTTTTTGTGGGGAAGGAGGGGGCGCACCACACCCTCGCCAGGGGTGATCAAGGACAGGCCCGGCGGCCTCCTGCCGTGAGAGGGGACCTGTGGGGCCCCGCCCGGTCCTCCAGTCCCCGGGACAACACTGCCACGCCCCACACAACCTGTGACAGGTGAGTGGCCCCTCGGCTGCCCAGAGCCAGCGCCTGCACTAGTCCTGTCCTGCCCCTTCCTCTGCCAGGGCCAGAGCCGGGGCTGGGCCTCGAGACTGTGAGCCCCCCCATGCCCGGGGCTGATGGGGGACAGCGGCCCATGTCCTCCCAGAAACCCCCACGTGCCCAGCTCTGGGCAGCCACTCCCACGTGGCTCTGGCCGCTGGTCTAACCCCAGGGTGGCCATCAGGAGACCCCCCCAACCCCACTCCGGACCCCCAGGTGCCCTTTCTCCGCCCCGGCCCCGGCGGAGGAAGCCAAGGGGCTTGGCGTGGACATAGCCCAGACAGACCACCTGGGGACTGGCTCCGGCCCGGCGTCCCCTGCCCTCGCTTCCTTTGCGGGGGGCGGGGACGCCTCAGGCCGCTGCCCTGCTGGTGCCCATTCTGTGCGAGAGGCAGGCCCAGCTGTCCGCACGTGGGTTCCCTCACGTTCTCCCCAAGCCTCCTCCAGGTGGACGCGGCCACCACAAGTAGAGAGGGGAGGCCGGCTGAGGGCGCGAGGCAGGCCGGAACCCCCCGGGGAGGGACTCTGGAACAAATCACGAGTTGGGGGGGTCAACCACAGCCTGTGGGGTCTCTCGGGAGCCCTCCATCAAGGCCTCCCTCCCTCTGGATCCTGCCGGCCTCTCCCCACTTCTAGAGGCCCCCGGCGGCCGCCTGCTCCCCCGAGCCCCTCTGCTTTCTTCTGTAACGACCTCAGCCGCGGGCCCAGGCCCTCCCTGAACGCAGGACTTCATCTGAACGCCTGACACCCACAAAAACTGTTTCCAAACAAGGTCCCCGCTGGGGGGGGTTGCGGGGGTCGGTGGTGTGTCCAGGCGCCCGCTGAGATGGGGAGGAGCGGGTCCGCGGGGAAGTCTCCCAGGTAAAGGAGGGGTGCGTGCACCCCAAAGCAGGGACCCCCGGGAGAGGGCCAGGCCAGCCCACCCGGGAAAGGGTGTGTAGCCCGGTGACAGCAGACGACCAGCCACCAGCACGGACGACTCTTTCCACACCGTTGGGATGAGAGCAGGGGCGGGGGCTGGGGCCCGAGCAGGGGAGGCGGGATGTGGCTCTCCCCGCAGCCAGGGCCCCCCCCCAGGAAGGCTTAGTGCCCCCGGCCCCGGCCCCAGGGCAGCAGAAGTCAACAGCCGAACGGGGCTGTGGATGTGACACCTGGGAGGTCAGGGCCATGGGCGCAATGGGTCCTGGTGGGGCTAGTGGCCTCACGGGGGGCCCCACGGACAAGGGGGCGCTAGAATCCACACACGAAAGCCGGGGGCACCGCTGTGCCTGGTTCAAGGCCACCTAAGGCCAGGGAGGTGGTCTGGCCTCGGGGGGACCGGGCTCCAGGCCAGGCCCCTAGTCCAGGCTCTGCCTGGTGGGAGGAGTGAGAGGTTCCCCGGCGGGCAGGGGAGCCCCGAGGCTCGAGTATCCACTCGGTTCACAGGGCCACCGACCCTGGGGACCCTCACGTGGCCTCTGAGGTCACCAAGCAGTGAGCACCGCACCGACTCCCAGCTTACAGGTCAGGAAACGGAGGCGGCACAGAGGGGGCCACATGACCAGAGAGGGGCGGGGTCCACGGCTAGGGACCCCGGGGGTGGCCAGAGCCAGAAGGCAGCCCCTCCGACAGCTCCAGGCCGCCCGGGGTCAGGGACTCGAGGCCTTCCCAGGAACCACAGCAGCCTGAGTGAGCTCTGCTCCTGCCCAGCACCCACTGAGGTCCCTCGGGCTTCACCTGGCCAGTCCCCTGCCTTGGGACACTCCTGGAGGAGAGGTGACCCACTCCCTCGAGGCCACACCATCCCCTCCTCCCGGACTGGCCCAACCACTCCCGACCCATCCCACGGCAGCCCCAGCACCCCTCAGTCCTTGGCTCCCACACCTCGCCCAGCTGGTGTCCCCAGAGTGAGGTGTCGCCCACGGGAGGCTGAGCCTCAGAGAGATGAAGGGACCAGCCCCACAGCACTACGGCCACACGGCTGGGGCGCGGAGAAACCCCGCACGGCCTCACAGCCTGGGAAAGAGTCCGACAGCAGCCGGCACCGGCCCACGTTGCCCCAAGAGCACGCACTCGGGCCTGGCCCCTCGCGGCACCCCAGTTTTGCCCGTGTCCGAGAGCGGGTGGTGGCCCAGACGGCTTCTGGCTTAGGTGCAGGAGCCCCAAGCCCGGGCCTGCCTTGAACCTGCAGCGCAGTCCCCTTCTCCACGTAACCACCACCATTACGGTCCCCACCACAAAGGGGACCAGCACAGAATCCCAAGAAGGATCCATGGCCAGGCCTGGTGACTTTGTGAGGACGCCCCGCCTGGGCCCGGCCTCCCTCTCCACCCCTGACTGTGGGGCGGTCACGGAAATAAACTCCCAGATGGCCAGCAACGCAGGTCTTCCCTGCCCTCTGGGCTTGGTGGCCCCCAGCAGGGCCCGCACCCCCCACCCCCGCAGCCCTCAGAAAGAGCCCCTTCCCTCCGCTTCGGGGATGGAGAGACGCCACGGAGCCCTGTGTCTTCCCCACCGCCCCCTCCACCACAGTCTTTGCTCACGGAGGGCCAAGCTTCCCCGGCGCTTAACCAGCAAGAGGGCCTGGGAGGTCGTGACCGCTGTCCCATTTCACAGACGAGAAGACCGCGTCAGAGAGACTCCGGCGGGTGGGAGTGGGGCTCTGAATGCCGGACGTCTATCAGAAAGCCGGGGACGCCACCCTTGCTCTCCCTGACACCCACGCGGGGGCCAGCATGGAGCCTTGCACCCCAGCCCAGTACCCACTGCCGCCAGCCAGGGCTGACCCTCCCACGGGGGACACAGCTCTGCCCTTCGCTGGGCCCGCCGAGGAGACCTCCCCTTGCCCTCCTGACAGCTTCTGCCCCTGGAAGTCACTGCACCGGCACGTTGTAATTACACTGTTTGTTTACGCAAACACCTGCAAGACACGCAAAGCCCCTTGTTTCTCTGAAGTGGGGGAGGGGTCGGGTGCCCAGGACACCGCCGAGGGGAGGGAGGGGCGTGCTGAGCCCACGCAGGGCAAGTCCGGGCTCCACATAGAGGCTGGACGTGGGGGAGGGCCTCCATCCCAGGGTCAGTCCCGGCGCACGCACATGCGCACACACACATCCCAAGCCTGCCAGTAGTTCCAAGGCCTCATCCTAAGGCTGGACCCTCACCTCCCAGCTGGCAGCTGCCTGGAGCACTGGCCCTGGGCTACCTGGATGCCCGTCCCCGAAGCTTTTCCGGGCCTGGAGCTGCTGCCATCCAGCCCCGCAGGCTCTCCAAGCCCTGGGACTCTGTTGCCCGGCAAGTCTTTTCCGAGGGACTGACACCCACACCCTAAACCCAACAGACAGACCTCACGTCAGCTCCCTTCCCTCGGGAGCAAATGCCTTCAGACGGGGCCGTGCCCGGGGGACCCTGCGCGTGGCTGCACACACTGGGCCCAGCTCCAGGCAGGGAGACCCAGGAGAGCCCGTCGCATGTGCTCTGGGCTTTGTTCTGGCCGGGTTAGCCTGCGCCAGAGCCCCAGTGACATGTGGTGGGACTCTGGCCCCTGGGCCCCGGCCCCAGCGCAGGGACTCCTCTCCCAGCTGCTGGAGGAGGTCTGGAGCGGGCCAAGACCAGGGGAAGAAAGCCCGGCCCCTCCTGGGAACAGACGCCCGCCTCTAGCCGCCCCCGGCCCTGTGGCCACCGCGGCTGCCCACCACCGCCAGGAGGCCAGGCGGCGCAGGGAAACACGCGGCTGCCACCACCCGTCTGGCCGAGCAAGGCGCCGGACCCCAGGTCCCCCCAAGCCAGCTGGACGGGGCCACCTGGGCCTCTCCCGCTGTCCTGGGCACCCACTGAGGCCCAACTCCTCCAAGCCTCTGCCCGGTGGGCTCTGTCCTGTGGGCACCCACTGCTCCCAGCTCCCCATGCGGGCTGCTGGGTAGCCAGGCAGGGCTCCCGAGAACTGGCTCCCAGCCCGGAGAGGGGCTTCCTACACCAAGACCGCAGACAGGCAAGGGGCTGTGGTGGCCTGGGACCCAACGCCCGTACTCCCACCCCTTCCGGGAGGCCCTCCGTCCTGGCCACTTCCTCCCCTGGACACCTGGGGCCAATGCAGGCCCTCCCGCCCCAGTTACCTGAGCCCGAGGCATCCACAGAGACCGGCCTGCAGCTCCGCTGCCCACCCCCCGCCAGAGGCTTCAGCAGGGCCGTGCCAACACCAAGGCCTGCCCACCTCCTCCGAGCTGGGGGTCTCTAGGGGTCCTTCCCGCCAGCGGTATCTCCTGCCGGCTCTGCTCAGGGTGGGGAAAGGGTTAATTTCCACGCAAAAGCGGACACCGCGGCTCAGGAAGCACCATGTCCGCAGTGGGGGGCTGGGGGCACCCCGTCAGGCTGGGGGCAGCCGCATTGGGCAGAGGGCTGGCCCAGGGGCGCGGCCAGCGGACTCACCGGGGTCGAAGTGCGAGCTGAAGGCGAAGCTGGGGTTGAAGAAGGACGACGACATGGCCAGGGCCAGCGGCGCGGCGGGCACCCCCCGCGGCCGCTGCGCTCAGGACGCCCGGGGCCCCGGCCCGCGCCGCGCCATCGCCAGAGCGGCCGCCGCAGGTGCGGAGCGCGCCCTGCCCGCCCGCCGAGCGCCCACCGCCGCAGCCGCAGCCGCAGCCGTGGGCCCGGGGCGGGCGCGCGGGCGGGGCGGGCGCGGGCGGCGGACGAGGAGCCTCCGCCGGGCGGGCCGCGGCGCCGCGGGGCTCGGGGCTGGTGCAGTCCGAAAACACCGGCGGGAGCGCGCGCGGGGCGGGGGGCCGGGGGCGCGCGGAGAGGGGAGGCTGGGGGCGCGCGGAGACCCGCGGCGGGGAGGGAGGAGGCGCGGAGGCTGGGGCAGGGGGACGGGGGCGCAGGACGGGAGACCCGGGGCGCGGCGGGGGAGGAGGCGGGCCCCGGCACGCAGGAGGATACGAAAGCGCGCGCAGGGGCGCCCGGAGGCGCGCGGGGGGCCACGCGCACGGGGCTCGGGCCTGGCACGCGGCCCGCACACGCAGGTTTCGGGGCGGATCGGCGTCCGGCCCCGCGCCCTTGGGGCGGCGCCCGCGCGGGGGACGGCGGGGGGCGTTTTGCACCGGCCGCCCCCGCTGGGCCCCGCCGCGACGACGCGGAGGAGGAGGCGGTCGCCCCCGCAGGGAGTGCACGGCGCCGGGCACCCGGGGACCGTCACCCCCCCGGGCCGCGCCATCTTGCACGGCTGCGGCGCCCGCTGCAGGGGCCGCGGGGCGCGGGGCGGGGGGCTGCGGCCAACGCCCCTCCTCCCTGTGAGGGCGAGCTGCAGGGGAGCGGTCACTCGGATGGCGCTGGTTCGTGCGTCCATTCATTCCGCCGAGCGGCACGGGCCCTGGCCAGGGCCGGGGGGGGGGGGGGGCAGCGGTGCTGTGGCGGCGGGAGGGGCGCTTGCCCCCAGCAGGGCCGGCGGGGCTCTGGGGAGAGCACGGGTGGGTCGGTGCCCCCCGCAAGCAGTCGGCCCCTTCGGGAGAGGGTGTCAGAACGTGACCTTGTCCTTTTCAGAGGACCTCTTGTGTAGAAAGGGCCTGAAGGCCAGAGGAATGGTCCCGCGGGGTCCCTGAAGGGGCAGCCCCACCCCACCAGGGGCCTGTGGAGGGTCCGGAGATCCAGAGCCTTCTTTCCGGCCCTAATGGTGTGAAGTTGCTGTAAGCAGTTTTGGCCCCCGGGGCGGGGGGGGGGGGGGGGGGGGGGGGGGGGGGGGGGTGTGGGCGGTGAAGGAGCCACAGGTGGAGTGTGGCCAGTCGAGGTCTGGTCAGCAGCAAATGCTCAGACCCCGGGGGCTTGGAAGGCAGGAGGTCGCCGAGGGTGGGGTGGCTGAGGGCTGTGATGTGGCGTGTCCCCGCAGTCAGGGACCTCTGCTGCCCGCCCAAGCAGGTGCCCCACGTACCTGGACCCCAACCAATCCAGGGGCGCCCCTTGGGGACAGGCAGGGGAGATGTCCAGTGGCCCTAAGTACCCTCTGTCCAGAGCCTCCACAGCACTGTGGCTGGCCTCAGTGAGCAGGGTGAGAAGACAGTCCTCCACGCCAGTTCCCCTGTGGACACGTGTGTGCGCTCACCCCCAGCACTCAGGGACCCTGCAGCAGAGGCCTCAGGCCGAGGATGGGCCAGGTCTCGGAGCGCTGCGGCTCTGGACCACCGTCTGGGTTCTGGGCAGGGCAGGGAAGACCCCGGGGGCTCCAGGTGCAACAATCCCACCCCATCCGAGCTTACTGACTCCCCTTCCCACCCTGCCGCGCCCCCGGGGAACCAGGATCCTCTGAGGTTTTCCTGGAACCCGGAGCCCTCCTGCTCCCTGGGCATGGTGACCGTTGAACAAGAGATGTCCCAGATCCCTGCCACCCTTAGTCTGTTCCTTGGGTTAGGGCTCCCACGTGAGGCCAGGCAGCAAGCACTCTCCGCCATCCATCAGTCCTGTGAGGCGGGAAGGCGGGCGCTGGAATGCAGGGGAGGGTCCCTGTGCCTGCAGGAAGTGCTGTGCTTCTGGGGGCTCCAAGCCCAAGGCCCCAGGCCCACAGGAGCCTGCTCCATGCTGGCCTGACGAAGCCAGCGGGGCAGGACCAGGCTCTTCGACCCTGTGGCGGGCAGAGCGGAGCTACCCGGGGCAGGCCAGGCTGCCGCGGACTCTTCCCATGGCCTCCAGGCTGGAGGTCCAGTCCCTCGCGCTCCGAGAGAAGACAGGACAGGAAAGGACCCGCACACCAGCAGGATAAAACACTACGACGGGCAGGTCCTGAGTCACAGGACTTTGCTTGTCCAGCGGCAGGGGCGGGGCGGTGAGAGAGGCCGGTCCCAGTGCACAGGGCAGGAGGGAGTGAAGGGGGGGCAGGGTGGGACCTGCCAATCTGGGGGTGGCCGGTGGCCAGCCCACCCCAAGTTTCGCACAGGAGCGCCTTCTGCCGATCCTGGGATGGCCAGAGAGTTCTGAAAATACGCCTCACTCCGCGGCCACAGCAGGGGCTGAGCCCCATAAAGGGGGGTGCAGGGGTGCCACATGCCTGAGTAACCCCTGGCTGAGGGGCCTGTTCCAAGGGCCTTGCTCCACAGAGGCCAGGCTGAGGGCCCACGGAGACCGAAGTCAGAGGCGAGATGCCCCCGGGCCTCTGGTCACAGAGACATCCAGGGCGGATGGTGTCCCGCAAGAGTCCTGCCTGCCCCACGCTTAGGACGGCAGAGGGAGGGCAGGTCCTAGAAGGACCCGCAGGGGTGGGCCTGGCCAGGAAGGGGGTCCCCAAAGGGAGTTCGGGGCCGGAGAAGGTGCAGGGAAGGGGAGGTGACCCGCATGCAGGAGGGGCGTGCGGCCGGGGAGGGTGACAAGAGTGAGGCACCCAGGGGGCCCCCGGGAGCTCGGGAGTCGTGTCCGTCCGCAGGGGAGTGGGCACGAGCAGTGGGGAGACGTCGTGGAGTGTCACCAAAGCACTGACGGGGGCAGGGGTGGTGTGCTCAGGGAGAGAAGCCGAGTGAGGGACCCCATGTCCCCAACCGTAGGGACACGGCGGGGTTGAGCGGCGCCTGCCGAAGGGGCGCAGGGCCTCTCCCCGGGGCGATGGAAGTCCTGCTGTGGGAAGGGAGGCTGGTGCAACCCCACGGACGTCCTCACAATCCCCGGCTTCTGCGTTCTGCACGGGGACCCGTCGGAGCGTGAGTCACGGGGCAAGAAAGCTGCCGGCCTCGTAGCCGCGAGACTCCGTCTGATGCGATCCGGTGTGGAGTCCGCCGCCCAGGAGAGCCGACGGCAGCTGGGCTCACGGCAGCTGGCGCGGAGCCACCTGGGGCCCGGGGCGAGAGGAGGCCCGGCCCGCTTGCCTGTCAGCCCCTTGCCCCCGACATGCACCCCGGCCGGCCCATGTCAGGCCCCAGGGGGCCCAGGAGCGGTGCCGGCCTGCGGTTGACCGCCTCCTCTGTGCCGACCCCCGCGACCTGCGGGCCCCTTCATTAGGCCCCTAGTAAAGGGAGGGGGTTGCAGTGCTTTCTGGTGCGGCGCTCACCTGAGGCTTGGGGAGAGGGTCCCACAAAGGGACGAGCCCGGGGTGGGATGGGGGCAGGAAGCAGAGAGCACGAGGGGGTCCAGGTG
This sequence comes from Meles meles, assembly GCF_922984935.1. NCBI lineage: Eukaryota > Metazoa > Chordata > Mammalia > Carnivora > Mustelidae > Meles > Meles meles. The sequence goes on from NC_060083.1 coordinate 62,947,928, forward strand.
GGGGGTTGGGGGCTTAGCGAGTGTCCTAGGGCCGCCCTGACAAATGGCCACTGGCCGAGGCCTTGAACTGCAGAAATGGCCTGTCCTGGCTCTGGGGGTCGGCAGGCCCGCGTGCTAAAGGGCCAGGGGGAAGGGCCTCCTCACCCCTTCCAGCTCCCCGGGGCCAAGAACTCCGTTTTCAGGGTCTCTCTGCTCCCATCAGGAAGCAGCCGGCCGAGGGCCCGGCCCCCTCTGGTGCGGTCCCATCCTAACTCGGGCACGTCGACAAAGCCCGTATTTCCAAACCAGACCTAACAGGTACCACGGGCTAGGACACGGACGTACCTCCTGGGGGGCACCCTCCCTCCCAGGCCGGAGGGAGAGGACACAGGGGCGGGGCCAAGGGCACGGGGCGGCCTCTGTGGCGAGCCTCCTGTCAGAAGACACACGAGCATTTGGGCACGGGAGCTTGCCTGGATTCAGCCCACGACCCCACGCACGACAGCTCCCCGGGGATGCTCTGCCCGCTGGGACTTCACCTCCAGACCTGCTGCACGTGGAACGTGGCCACAACCTGGGGATAGGGTTGGGGTCAGGGGCTCCTCTTGTCATCAAGGGCCTGCCCCCACCTGTGGGCGGGTGTGTCACTGAGCAGGGGACAGACCTGTCCCCCGCCCCAAGAACTCTCCTCCACAGCCGTGAGTGGCAGGGTGAGGAGGAGAGGGCTCCCGGCATTCGCAGAAGAGACCTCAGAGAGCAGAGGGCGGCCCCCGAGGATTCCAGTGCTCAGGGCCAGTCAGGTGACCCCAGCGCCCCCAGGGGGACACGCCAGGACCTGGGAGGTGGCAGAGGCTGGAGGGAGCCTTATGCTGTCCACAAAGCTCGCTGCAGAGGAAGGGGGATGGGTTTCACAGGACTGGGACTCAGGACAGGGCTGGAGGGCAGTGGGCGGGCGCGACAGCAGGCCAAGGCAGGGCCGGGGTCTAGGGCACCACTGGACAGAAATGAAACCAGCGGGGCTGCCGGGGACCGGCCCTCGGTCAGCTTGGGGCAGGGTTAGTTCCAGGGGCCTGGAAGCTCACACCGGGTCCCCCACCTGTCACGTGTAGCCCTGGCAGAGGTGGACGCGGGCTGGGCCTTCCAGAAGACAGTTCCCCGCAGGGCAGGTGGGGCGGGGCTCAGCGCCAGCCCCTGGGTGAGACCCCTGCTCATGCATGTTTTCTGTCTGATTCAGGCTTTATGCAAGGCGTCGCTTCCCGTTCCGCGTATTTCTTTTTTTTTATTGAGGTGAAATTCATATAACATAAAAACCTTTTCTTAAAAGATTTTATTTATTTATTTGTCAGAGAGAGAGACAGAGCACGAGCAGGGAGAGCAGCAGAGGGAGAAGCAGGCTCCCCGCCGAGCAGAGAGCCCGATTCGGGACTCGATCCCAGGACCCTGAGGTCATGACCTGAGCTGAAGGCAGAGGCTTCACCGACTGAGCCCCCCAGGTGCCCCAAAACAAACCGCTGTTTTCAAACATGAACAATTCAGTGGCATTTAGCACATTCGGAATGTGCAACCAAACCCCTACTCGGTTCTAGAACATTCTCCCCACTCCAAAACCCCATCCCGTTAAACACGAGTTCCTCACTCCCTTCCCCTCCAGCCCTCGGCAACCAGCGCCCCGCTTTCCGTCCGTGTGGATTTGCCGACTGGATGTTGCACACACGGGACCAGGTGCCGTGTGGTCCTCTGTGAAGGCTTCTTCCCCTTGCCGGGAGGTGTCGAGAATCACCTGTCTCGTGGCACGCGGTTCATTCCTTTGGTGCAGAATGGCCTCCCGCTGCAGGGACGGCGCGTCGAGGGGCGCTCAGTGCTGCCCGCTGGGGGCCTTGGGGTGCGTGCGGAGGGGTGTGCTGGCGAGCGTCTGGGGACGAGTGCGTAACCCTCCACCGTCGGTCCCAGTCAACGCGGTCTTGTGAACTCGGCCCAGGAGCAGGAGACGTTCCCCTGGACGGAGACACACACTGAAATAGCATCTCTACAAGCAAAACGCTGGGATCTGTTCGGACTCCAACCGCAGATGGCCGTTGGACGTTTCTGGAACTTTCTCAGCTCGGGGACCTCACACGAAGCTGCGACACAAGGTAGCGCCCAGAACATTCTGTGAATTTCCCAGTGAGGCGTGAGCGACTCTCACACGGAGAAGGCAGGTCTCAGGGCCGCGTCCACACCGTGCAAAACAACCTGGGAGACCCACACCGAGAAAGCGGTGGTCGGGTGCTGGGAAGGACTGCGCCCCGGGGTCCCTGCACTGGTGTTGAGCACGGCTCCGTGCGTGAAGATCAGGGGACGTGAGGGGCCTCCAGCCAGCCCAGAGCCAGGAGGGGCTCTCAGGGTGCGTCCGTCTCTGTCTCCCCGTTCTCAGCCTGGTGACTGTCCTGCAAGGTCCCCTCCCAGCAGAGAGGCCAGCCCTGGCTGAGGTCACACAGCGCTGCTCCCCGGACTGCAGAAGTCAGCGTGGCCTCAAGGGTCTCCCTCCTCTCCCCTCACCTTTATGGCTGGCCCTGACACGGCTCTCCGGCCCTCCACAGTGACCCAGGGATGAAGGACAGCTCCTCGGCCCGGATGCTTGCCAAAGGAGGTCCCATTGTCCAGTGGCTTCTGGCGGTTTCTCAGACATGCTGGCCAGCCTGCACCCCCTGGGTGACCTTGGCAGGCCTCGGCCAGCCCCTCTCTGGGCCCGCCACGCCCCCACCACCCTGTAAGGCCAGAGGGCAGGGGGGGTACCTTATCAGTAGACAGAAACTTCTCCTGCTGCCCGGTGCAGTCCACTCTCCCCACCCCTGCCCTGGGCTTGGGGAGGCCGGGCGCTGCGGACGGTCAGTCTGCCCGGCCCAGCGTGGACGTGCCAAGTGCCAGCGAGCCCCTGGGGGCCCCAAGTGCCAGGCCAGAGTGCCCAGGAGGGGCAGGGGCGGGGAGGACAGGTGCAGCCAAGCTGTAAATAGGCCCAGTGGCTACAAGTATAAAAGCGGGGGCCCCCACAGGCTCTGAGCACCCCCAGCCCAACCTGCCTCCCCGGAACCCTCGAGGGAAGCCAGGCGGAGGTGAGCCCTGCCCCGGGGGGGTGGTTACAGGCTCTGGGCCCAGCCAGGGCTGGCCACGCTGCACGGCCCAAGTCTGCCGCCTCCTCATCCGTAGGACACTCGGAGGCCCAAGGGACTGAGACCCCAGGGAGGTCCAGGGGAGGCAGGAAAGGGAGGGGCGGCCCCCAGGGATCCCCAGACTTAGAGGCAGCCGTGTGTGCCTGGGTCTGCAGGGGTGAGCGCGAGGGCGCATGTGTGTTTACGTGGGCCCCTGAGAGAGTGCTCGGAGTTGGGGAGCAGGGCGGGGAGGCTGAGACCTGCTCACTGACCTCAGGGCCCCAGGTGCTGAGTGGGGGGCCAGGGAGCTTGGCAGGGCAGAGGGCCCAAGGCCAACAGACCCACCGACTCCGGCGGACACATGAAGTCAGCTCAGGACCCTCTGGAACCCAGTCCCCATCCCATGAGGTCCCCTGTCTCTGCCCCATCCCCCTGCCAGCCCACCCTGGGACTCAGGCCCCAACTGCTGGGCCCGGCTCAGTGACCCTGCCCCCACCCCCGGCCCACGGGGCAGTTTTTCTCATGTCTGCGTCGATGACTCACTGGCAGAGGCAAGCAGCAGAACGCAGCCCCCGAGGGCCGCGCAGGTGGTCCACAGGGGCCTGGGGCGGGGGGGCCGAGGTCCCTGGCAGCCGTGGGAGGGCCTTCAGGGTACAGCAATGCTGGGGACAGGTCGGGGGTCCTAGCCAGGCGTTCGAGCTCAGTCCTGCTTTGGCTGTGGAAGGCAGCGAGCTGGGAGGGAGAGGGGGTCTTGTCCGAGGCGAAGGACGGAGTGGGAGCAGCCAGGAGGCCGGGCAGAGGGCCGCAGGGTGCCACAGGGCCGGCGGGGGGTGGGGTGCCTGCCATTCCCACCCCCGGCTCTGGCGGGACACCTCGGCTTACCTCTGGGGGTGAGTAAGACGCCATCCCAGGGCCTGGATTGGGGCTATAAATAAACGGCCAGTACACTGGGGACCCAGGCCCTGTCCCCACGCCAGCTCTGATCTCAGGCTCCTCTGCCTTCCTGTGGGGGCTACCCCGGAGAGCAGTGGGGTGGGACGGGGTGGGGACAGACACGGCCCAGGGAACCCGGCATGCTCTGCAGACGGGATGTCGACCCCGGTTTCAGCCAGACCTGGCCTGGAATGTGGCCCAGCCCCTCCTTCACAAAGCGCGGGACACTGGCTCTGGCCGGGCCCAAGGGGCAGGCGGGGAACCCCTGCTTCCAGAATGGAGTTCTGAGATTCGGGGATGCGAAGGGCAAACAGGGGCTCAGCTCAAGCTCTGAGAAGGGGCACGATGCGCAGGCGTCTCTCCATTTCACAGATGCCGACCCCGAGGCCCAGAGCAGCTGTGGGGCACGGCCAGAGTCAGGGAGGAGGTCGAGGAGGTCGAGGTCCTGGGCCTCTTCCACACTCCCTGCACCCCCTGGGCTGTCAGGCTGGAGCTGCCACCTTTGACCTGTGGCTCCTCTTTTGGGAGGAACGTGAACTCCCCCGGCCACTGCCAGCCCCACTCAGGATGCACGGGCCACTGGGCTGCTCTTCCTGGCCATGGGGGTATGTTCCAGAAAGTTCTGCCACCCCATGAACTTTCGAGAGGGCCAAGGAGCTTCTGAAATAGCTGATTTGCCACAAGCTCCAGAACACAACCCCACCCCGGGGACAGCAACCCGAGAGCCCAGCAGGTCACAAGGCACCGCCTTGAGGGCCACAGGACAGCCTGGTCCCCACCTGCTGACCCCTGAGCCTGCGACCAGTCCCCCACCTGCCTGGCTGGAGTCCTGGCCTGCCCCGGCGTCCCCTGCTTGCCACCGACTCTCCTTGAACTGACAGTGACGCGCACACCTCCACGGGGCCTGAGGGCAGATGCCGGGGAAGGGGCAGTGGCCCTCCTGGCTCAGAGCATCCGGGCATCGCTCAGTCCCGAGCCAATGCGTCGTGGGTGGTTAGTGGCCAGCCGGGAGGCCCAAGTCCGGCCGGTCCAGATTCTGGGAGAACAAGGCCCTGGCTGTAGGCCCTGAGTCAGGGCGGAAAGAGGCGGGGCTCCCAGAGGACGTGGCTATGAGCTGGGCCTGCAAGGACAGAGGGAAGTCCCCGGCAGCGTTGACAGGTCGAACGGCGGCCACCACGGCTTCCAAGCAGAGCAGAGGACCCCGTGCTCGTCACCTGCTCTCTGGGGGCCTCAGCCTTTCCTGTGAGATGGAAGTGACCTTCCGAGTGGCCAGCCAGCCAAGAGGGGGTTCTCGGGCACATCTCCCTCCAGGGCCCTGGACACCAGAGTCTCTGCACGGCGGCATGCCCCAAGGGCTTCTGCAGCCCGGGATGGGGGACCCTGCTCAGGACGCAGGGGCTGGTGCCATGCAGGGACTCTGCTTTGGTCTGAGCAGAGCGCCCGCACCCCACCCGTGTGCACGCTCCAAGTTGCTCCCTGTCCACCACAGGGCCAGGATGGACGAGGACTTCTCCTCTCAGATGAAGAAGATGGCCTTGGCTATGGGCACGTCCCTGTCGGACAAGGACATAGAGCTGCTGCCCACGGACATGAGGCATCACGGTACGCACACCTCGTCGCCAGCGTGGCCTCCCCGCCCCAGGCCCATGGGCTCCCCCTTCCCCGGGCTGAGTGGCCCGGGGACACACGGGGTGCGGGAGGGGGAAGAGCAGGTCATGGCCGTCCCTGGCCCCGGGCGGGAGCCTCCCTCGGGCCCCTGTGACCTGGGCTGGCTGTCCCAGGCTCCTTCAACTACCTCAAGTTCCTGGAGTACATGCAGAAGTTCCAGGCCTCGGGGCAGCTGGACAGCGCCATCCGCCAGGCCTTCCAGACCCTGGACAAGGACAAGAGTGGCTTCATCGAGTGGAACGAGATCAAGTAATGGCCAACGGCTGGGGGTCGGGGTTCTGACCCCTGGGCCCAGGGCCCGGTCCACCATGCCCATGCCCACCCCAGCTTAGACCTGGCTCCCCCCTCAGGAGACCCCAGCTGGCCTTGGGGGGTGGGGTGGGGATGGCCATAGGTCCATAGCACTGGCGCCAGGCCCAGAGACCCCTCTCCAGCTGGGCCTCAGTTTCCCTCCTTGTAAAATGGGAGGGAGCATCTTGCAAACCGCTGGCACCGGTCAGACCCCCCTTGGCTCTAACCTGAGCCACCCCCGCCGCAGGTACATCCTCTCCACCATCCCCAGCAGCGGGCCCATCGCCCCGCTGACAGATGAGGAGGCTGAGGCCGTGATCCAGGCGGCCGACATGGATGGGGACGGGAGGATTGACTTCGAAGGTGGGTCAGCACAGACCCAGTGCCGATCTGGGCACAACCCTGTGGGGGCTCCCCCACCCCGGGCACGGATTTCACAGCCGTCTTTGCTGGGTGCCGTCCCCCACCACGGACAGGAAAGTGTTGGGTGGGGGGAAGCCACTGCGGGCTGCTCCGTGGGGGAGAGGTGGGCTGAGATGGCGGCCCTGGGGAGGCTCGGCTGGACAGGGGCAGGGGTCCAAGACCCCCAGATGGGAGTGGTCTGAGGGAGGAAGGGAGCTTCGAAGATAGGAACCAGCGACTGAGGCCCACCATGGCTCCAGACCGTGGGGTCTGGTCATCTCACAGCGTCCCCTCCCCAGTTGCTGGCCCTGGGCCTGAAGGCAGAGGGCAGCGGGGTGGCCCTGGGAGCAGTCCAGAGAGGCTGAGCGGCCCAGAAGGACAGGCTTCCAGGCCACACTGCCTGCTGGGAACCTGTCCTCACCTCTCTAGGCCAGCAAACCCCATCTCGTGGGGGGTAGACACACCTGGGGGGGGTAGCCGTGAATTCACAGCAGGGCAGCCTGGCTCAGGGGATGGCCCAGGACTCAGCCCCCCAGCCTCTCTGTGGCTCAGTTTCCCCCACTGAGAAAGGCAGGATGATCTCAGGAGCTCTGAAAAGAATTCCTGAGGGTCCCTGCAGAGACCCAGTCTGTCATGAGCCCCCAAAGGAGGTTGCCTCATCTCCACCAAGAGCGCCCCCGGCTCTGGTCGATCCTGCTCCCCAGGGCCCAGGAGGGCAGGGTGCAGGGTCCTCCATGCCAGGAGGCCCCTCACAGAGTGGGACAGGCCTCCCCGTTGGGTCTGCAGGGCTCGAGGGGCACACGGCAAGGGGACTATTTACTAGAAATCTGTCTCCTATTCTAGAATTTTCTGAATTGATCAAAAAGGAGAAAGTTCCAAAGAAGAAGTAGTGTACGGCCAGCCCCGGGCCGGGGGAGGGACTCCATGGGGCATCGTGGGACATCTGCATGGCCGGCCAAGGAGGCCGCAGGGGTGGACACAGCACGTGCCAGGAAAATGGAAGAACAGGCTCATTAAACGAACATCGCAGCCCGAGTGTTTCTTGGCGGCAGTGTGTGAGCGGGGGTGGGGGTCGGGCATGTGGGGGGGGGGGACGCCAGGCAGCCAGATGCATCCAGCCCCGCCCCCCTGTCTCCCCCCAGTCCCCACATCACGGGGGGCACCTGCAGGGGTGGGGTCCTACCGCCGGCTCTTGCCCCTCCCAGCACAGAGCTCTGTGTCTAGACACGGGCAGGATCCCCTTCCCCAGGTGAGCTCTGCTAGGCTGCCCAGGGTTCACACCGCAGCCATGTGAACACGGAGCGGGGACACCTGCCACCCCGGGCTGCAGCCGAAGGGCCCTGGCCTGCGCCCTGGGCCGTGGGCTCCGGGTCAGTCCTCCGCCCCGGCCCGCCTTCTCCCACCCCCAGTGGAAGCCTCCGCACCCCTGCACTTGCCCACCTGGTGGGCTCCCATCCCGTGGTTTAAGTAGCACGTGTGGGCCGGGGCCCCGTCCCACCTCTCTCCTGTGCTCCTGACCCCTGCGCCCGCCTGGGCTTCCTGACGCCCCGCTGCACGTGAAGGCCGCATCTCCGACCTGCAGCGCGAGGCTGGGCTCCGCTCCCCCCGGGGGGTTCCCGCCACCACGCCTTCCCGGAAGCGCTGCGCCACCCCTGGGGCCGATCCGGCCAGGAGCTCGGCAGCCCCCGGCACGATGTTGGCCCCACACGCCCTCCACCCTGGGCACGGGTCCGGGGACAGCCCTGGGCCCCCTTTCCAGTCCCCCATGTCTGCACAGGCGAGCGGAGGGGCACATGTCACTGGCGGTGGGAGTGGGCTTCCCCTTTCCGCTGCTCCACGGGACTCTGCAGCCTCCGAGAAAGAGGGGCCAAGGGGGCGAGACCAGCCAAGACGCGAAGGCGCCGCCCCTCACGAGCACCCTCGCTGGGCCATGGCAGGAGAGAGCCCGACTCACACCTCCCCACCCCTCCTCTCCTCGCCCACCTCCGTGGGAATCCCAGCAGCTTCCCCCTCAGAAGCCGCCCAGAACCCCACTCCCTGCCGCCATCCTGGCCTCCACCCTCTCCTGCCCGGGTGACCACCGTGGTCCCCGGACTGGCCTCCCTGCCTCCACCCTCTGACCGTCCGTTCTCAACACGGCAGCTGGAGGTCCTTTAAAAGCCGAAGTCAGACCTGGGGCGCCCGGCTAGCTCAGTGGACAGAGCAGGGACTCTTGATCTCAGGGCTGTGAGTTCAAGCCCCATGGTGAGCACAGAGCTTACTTTAAAAAAAAAAGAAGATGCATCGTTCCACTCAGAGCCCTCTAGAGGCTGCTCTGTCAAGCCACGTCCTCAGGACGCCCACATGTCCTGCTCCCCTCCAGGTTCAGCTTCGGTCACACCGCTCCCCCTCTGCTCCCTTTGCTTGGCCCTCCCTGCCCGGCGCGCCCCTCTGCAGATTGACGTCCACGTGACTAACTCCCTTGTCTCCTCCAAGGTTCACCAGATGTCACGTCCCGAAGAAGTCAGTCCCGCCCCAGCCCACTGCACAGTACGCTTGCCCTTGCCACACGTTCGGCATCTCTGCCCTGGCATCTTCCCTCCCAGTGCTCAGCGCCTCCTGATGTTACACATATATTATATTCTATATGTACTATGATATTTATTCATTATTTGTATCATAAGCAAGAAAAGCGTCAAGGACATGGGGTCTGAGATCGCAGGGAAGAAAGGCTTTGAGAGGTGAGCCTGATGTGGTCACCAGCTCCCCACCAGGTGTTGGTAACTGTGGCCAAGAGGCTGAGAGCTGAAGAGGGCACCCAGTGGCCTCCTGGGTGTTTGGTATCTGCCAAGGAGGAAGGGGAGGGGCTTGGCTTGGGACTCTAAGGGGCTAGAAGTAAGGAGTGAGGACAGGGGAACCAAGCCAGTCCTCACAGAGACTGGAGTCTGGCCTCAGGGAGCCCAATGCTTCCCCTCACTGCCCCAAGAGCAGAAGAAATCCCTCTGGACCGGGGCCAAACACAGATCCATGCAGGCTAGACCTGGCCATGCCGTGTTTTGCCGCATTATCTGCGGTTGTTTTCAAGCTACGCTTCACCGGAGTGCCACGGAAAGCCTGAAAGTAAAAACTGTGGCGGAGACCCACCACCCAGACTCCACGGTGAGGGAGCCGGCGCAGCTAGTACTAGGACGTGAAGGGTCATGGGCAAGAGGTGCTGTGGACGCAGAAGGCCACTGCATAAAGATGAAGGGTCAGCTCAGTGGACCACACACGGCCGCAGACGCGCCCGCGCCCGCTCACGGAGCCTCGGAACATACAGCAAAAACGAGCGGCTAGAGGAGAAGCCGACGGCGCAAGGGCAGATTTTAGCAGTCCTCTTGGGACCCGACAGAGCAAGCTGGAAAGAATCGGCAAGGATACAGGAGACTGGAAACACGATGCATTGCCTCAACCCAAGTGACAAAGATCGAGTCTGCACCCAACAACTTCCTGCTCCTTAAGCCGACAGACAGAGCCCTCACCAAAACTGACCGCACACTGGCCACAAAGCAAACCTCAATCGATCAGAGTTGAAGTGACACAGAACGCGTTTCCTGACCGTGGGTAAGTCAAGTTAAAGGAACCACAAACCGAAAAGAGAAGAAAAGCAGTGCGGTGCAAAACAACCCCCGTTCACAGAAACCACCACGGAAATTGGGAAATTATTCTGAATAACAAAACTACTATAAACCAAGACCTCACGTTGCTTGGGGGGAAATTCAGTCTTTGCTGCATGGGCTTGGAAGGGAAAGGCGAACCATCCACAGGCTAAGAACTGTCCTGAGAAGCCAGAGAAAGAAAAGATAATTGAGTCTAAAGGAGAGGAAGGGACCTAGAGGAATCCTGAAAGGTCAAGGCCAGTGCTCCCTGGCCTGCCCCCTGCTAGAGGGCACACCCCACAGGGCAGGCTGTTGGTCTGTTGGGCTCACAGTTCGGCCCAGCACAGACCCAACAGGAATTTCAAGGATTTGTTTGTGCTCTCACTTGTTTCCTGAAAGGACGGTGGGTCAGAAGCAGCTTCCGTCAGAGGGCATGAGTTCCGTGGGCCTTGGGGAAGGGTTCCAGGTGGCGTGACACCAGAGATCCCCCCACCCCCAGCCATCCAGGGAAGGGACCACGCCAGAAACTCAGGGTGTCCGCCCGTCCTGCCCACAGCTGGCTTTGGGGCACTCCTCCTGCTGGTGGCGGCCAGTCCTGCCCAGGCTGGGAAGTCAGGCCTGCCCCTGGTGGGAGCCTCACCTCTGCCCACTTCCACAGGTTTCCTGGCTTCCCTGCCTGCCCCACTCTCTGGACACCACCCTGTCTTCCCATCTGCTGAACACCTTACTTGCAAAATACACAGTTCAGTAATTTACAGCCCCTTCCCCGGAGCAATTCCTAATAACTGCTTCAGACCAAAATACCTTTTCTGGTGGGCGGAGGAGGCCAGAGCCTCGATAGAAAGGCCCCTGTTCCCCTGTGCAGTCCTGGCCACACCCGTGGGAGCCCAGTCGAGGGCCGTGAACCGCCAGCTCCCCTCCCAGGGACGGGGCTGAGCCGGTGCCTGCCGCCCCTCCCCTCACGGGGCACCCCCTCCCCAGGGGGCCAGCCACCCGCCCTTCTCCGGACTTAGGAACGCATCCGAAGGCCAGCCTGGAGCTTTGAACAGCGGGCAGACGGGGTGAGCTGCAGGGCCACGGCGACCCCACAGGGAAGCAGCAGGCCTGGAGCTCGGTGGAGACCAGGGCCGCCCTCCTCACCTCATGCCCCAGAACCGGGCACCCCGGGCACACAGACTAGACAGCCACGAGACCGTCTCCCCACCCAGCCATGTCACAGGACAAGCCAGCCCCACGAGGAGGGGACACAGATAGGGCTCATATACGCTGCCTGGGGGCCAGACCGGGGCCCACGCACGTGGGGAGGGTCAGGCCAGAGGATTTAGGGTGTATCCCTGCCGCGCCCGCTCCGGCGCCGTAGACAGAAGACGCTCTCGGGCAGGTGAGGTGATGGAGGCTGGTGTGCCCTGAGACAGGACAACGGTGACGGGAAAGGCCCCACAGGTGAGCGTCCGGGAAGCTGCCTCACCCCTCGTGGGTCAGTGGAGCTCGGCCTCCCTGCAGGGACACGCCGAGATGCCCCGCGTGAGCCGGAAGCCTCCGCAGCAGGCATGACAGAGCGCCGGCAGAGGGGGAGGCGAGTCCTTGAGAGGGAGCCCCCTCGGCCCCCCAGCCCCCCAACTCTGAGGTGGGCCTCCATCCTCCTCATGGCAGGGCCTGCCCAGCGCCCACTCCTTGGGGGATCCTGCCTGTCTCACTTTCGGTGGCGGGTCCTCAAGTGGGAGAAGGAAAACGAGGGTCTCCTGGAGGGCTTGCCGTCTCCGGCCGTCTGGGGAGCACAGCAAGGGCCGCTGGAGAGGACGGGGAAGAGCCCCCGAGCTCCTTCTGGGGGCACGGCGGGCCAGCCGGGGGGCCATTCTCTGTGCTGGGGGACGGGGACCCAACCCCAGGCCCTGCAGCAGGGAGGGGGCACAGGGAGTCAGCCTGAGAGCAGAGCTGGGCCGGGGACACCCCACGCCTGGCCTCCAGCCCAGGAGAGAGAGACAAGGCCGGGCGACACAGAGTATCAAAACCACCTCTTTACTGTTCCGATGCAGCCACGGCGGCGCTCCAACGTCGGATGGCCGAGCCCAGGGCGGAGGGACAAAAGGGCGCCGAGGGTCCGGGCCGGGCTCCACCTTGCACCAGGCGGCCTCGGCCTGGCTGCCCGTCTCCCTGTCCGGGCTGCGGGTCACTGGGCGCTCGGCCGCGGCCACCCGCGCTGCTCCAGCAGCTCCTCCAGGTGCTGGGCCCGCTTCACCGCCGCCTGCAACGCCGCCCATGGTCAGGCCTGGGCCACCCACCTCCCGCCCTCCCCGCAGGCCCGGCCTCGGGGACCCACCTGGTGCTGTTGCCGGAGGCCACGCACCGCCTCCTCCTTCTTCGCCAGGGCCGCCTTCACCCTGCAGGGGAGCACACAGTGGGCCTCGGGGCAGCTCCCCCCAAACCCACGGCTGGCATGAGGCTGAGGGCAGCAGGGGGGCCAGGAGGGGCCTCCATCCCGAAGGAGCTGGCAGGTGGCTGTGACGCCCACCCCATCCCAGCCCTGCTGACCGCGGGCCCTGGGCCATCTGTGGGCGTTGGGGACTGGCGGTGACCCCCACAGCTGGGCTGGGGGCCGCTGCCCACGGGACCAGCCTGGGAGAGTTAGAGCCCAGAGGGAGGCTCCCTGCTGGGATGAGGAAGGACTCCTCCCCCACGCCCCCCTCTCTGGAAGGACAGCAGGGTCCGCGGGGCTGGGGGAGCTGCCCACTGCTGAGTTCCCAGGGTTCCGACTCCTCCCCCACAGGACCCGGAGCCTCCAGAGACTGCCCGGGGCAGCAGCCACCCCGTCCTGCGGGGACACCTGGTGCCACCCGGAGCCCACATTGGTGGCCCACGGTCCCAGCTCCGGGTCAGCAGTGAGGGGCAGACCCGCAGTCCACTTCCTTTTCTCAGATCCCACATCTTCCCGTTGGAGCCGCAGGGTCCCACCCCACCCCGGGGTCCCACCCCACCCCACCGCACCCCCTCGGGCTCCCTGAGCAGCACCCCCCCACGCCCCCCCCCCCCGCCCCCCCCCCCCCCCCCCCCGCCGCCCCCCGCCGCCCACCTCCCGTGCACGTGCTCCAGCTCCGCCTGCTTCTCCCGCGTGAGCTGCTCCAGCTCCAGCCGCTGGCGGGCCCGCAGCTCGGCCAGCTCGGCCCGGAGCTGCCTGCTCTCCTCCTCGGAGGCTGCCAGGCGGTCGGCGAACTCCTTGCGGAGCACCTCGGCCAGGCCGCTCCTCTCGCTGACCAGCTGCTCGTTCACCTGGGCCGGCCGGGGGCGGGAGTGAGCCGGCGGCGGGGAGCGCGGGGGCGCCGGGGGCCGCCGCCGCCCCTCGGCCGCGCTCACCGCCGTCAGCTGCGCCAGCTCCTTCTCCTTCTGCCGTACCAGGCCCTGCAGGCGCTCGCTCTCCCCCTCGGCCTCCCCGAGGCGCCCCTTCAGCTCCCCGCACCGCTCCTGCAGCGTCCGCGCCGCGCGCTCCAGCTCCGAGAGCTCCGCCGCGTGCTGGTCCCGGATGCGCTGGACACTGGCGGGCAGGGGCGGGGTCAGGGGGCTCCGGGGCCTCGGGCCGAGCCGCGCGCCCCGGGGAGAAGGCTCACCGGCTCTCCGCCGCCCTCTCGCTCTCCTCCCTGGCGCGCGTCATGTCGGCCTCCAGCCGGTGGATAACCAGCTCGATCTCCTTATCCCGGCCTCTCCGGACCTCCTCCCTCAGCTCCCGCTCCCGGTTCAGCAGCCACGCCTCCTGGGGGTGCACGGGGCTGGCTGGGGCCGGCGCGGGGTGGGCCCCTCAGAACCCAGAGTGGGGCACAGCGCGAGCACCAGCAGCACCGCCCGGGGGTGCCATCCTGGGGCTGGACACCTCCAGACTGGGGGGGGGGTTAGGGCCCAAACGGGGCAGGCCCTGGGAAGGCGACTCTGGAAATTCCCATCAGGTTCGACACCACACCCTTTGCCCCGGCTGCTCCGCATCTGCCCACACATCCCACAAGTACAGTGAACCCCGTGCACGGTTACCGGCGGACAGGGAGGCCGCCCCGCCACGGAAAAGCCTGTCATCAGGCCTGTGCGCGTGGCCTCATGGCCACGGCCCTGGGCACCTGTTCACCCTGGCCTCTTCCAGAAACGTCTGACAGTGCAGGTTGGTACTTCCTGGGGAAGGCACCGGGGATGAGGAGGGCAGCCACGGGGGCGGGGGGGAGGGGGAGTGAGGACCACCCCCCTGCCATCAGATAGGCCCCTGACCCGGTCTCTCCTGCTGCCCCCCACTGAGAGTGCACACGAGAACATGACCACCAGTCCACGAGCAGCCGGACTGTGGAACCCAGAACCATGCCCACGGGAGGCCACGGAAGGGGAGGCCACGGAAAGGGAGGCCACGGAAGGGGAACCCACGCCTGGGGTGCCGGACAGTGCGGGAGGCTGCTTCCCGCTCCCCACCTCCTTCTTGGCGCGGTTGGCCTCCCACATCTGTCGTTCGGCCTCCAGCTGCTCCTTCAGGGCCTTCATCTCCATCTGGGGGGCGGGCGGCACCATGACATCAGGCCTCGAACCCCGGGTGCGCGAGCCCAGGCTCCGCCCAGCCCCGCCCTCCGCGGCCGCCACCCCCGCGGGCCCCACAGCACAGGACGAATGCGCACACCTGGTGCCGGCGCTCCTGCTCCTCCCGCCCCTTCTCGAACTCGACCCTGAGCGCCCTGCCCTCGGCCGCGCTGCTCTCCTCCAGCTGCTGCCGCAATTCCTCCAGCTCCGCCCGCTGCCTGTGGGCCCGCGAGAGGTCAGCACGCAGGGCGCACGCGTGGGACCGCGGGCGGCGGGAGGGCTCCCCTCCCGGTGGCACCTGGCGGCCTGCTGGCCCAGCCGCTCCTTCTCCTCGGCCACCTCGCCGTACAGCCTCCGCCGCTGCTGCTGCAGAGCCCGCTGCTCCTGCTCCACGTGCTGCTCGAAGCTGTAGGGCCAGAGGCTCTGCGCGGGCTCCGGACTCCACAGCCTGCCCGCCCCGCCCCGCCCCACCCACAGCTGCGGCCCCACAGGGCGCGCGGGGAGCCCCACTGCGGTCGCGCGTCCTGCCCACGGGGTTTCCTGCCCCAGCACCAGCTCCGTGCCGGCAGCGTCCGCCGTCTCCTCCCACGGGGTCCGGGCACACCCCAGCTCGGCTCGCGCCTGGGCCCCCTCCGGTCCCCGGCGAGGCCCGCCCCGGGAGGGCACCCACCGCTGCTGGGCACGCTCCCGCTCCTGCTGGCCCAGCGCCTCCTTCTCCCGCTCCAAGTGCTCCCGGAGCTCCTCCACCTGCCGCCCGAAGCGCTGGGCCGCCCGCGTGTCCGCCTGCAGCAGCTCCGCCTCGTGCCGGCTCTTGAGCTTTTTCACCTCCTGCTTGTGCTTGGCGATCAGCTTCTGGATCTCTGGCTCCAGGCCTGGAGGGCACCGCACCGCGGGGGCCTGCACCTCTGGCCTTGTGCAGCCGCAGGCCCCTGACCTCCGCCCGCTATGCTGCCCGGGGCCCTGGCCCTTGCCCCTGGGACTGTGGGGGACCCCCAGCTCTCCCCTACTAGGACGCTGGGGCCGCAGCCCATCCGGGGGGTCCCCCACCCCAGCCACCCCAGAGAAAGCCCCGTTGAGTCCCCCTAGGCCCACCATCCCCCCCCCCCTGGAGCTCCCCCTGGAGGACGCATCCTCGGGGGCAGGTGGGCTGGGTGTGGGCGGCCATTAGTGGCCACAGCTGGGGTGCTCCCTCAGCCTCAGGCCCACTCTCCAAGCCGGGGAGCAGCGACGGTCCCAGATTGCAGGGACCCCAGGGTGCCCCCCATGCTCCCGCCCAGTGCACCCCCCTCCCCGGGAAGGTGGAGGAGTTCAGGGGGCACAGGGAAGGCATGGCCCATACTCTCCAACCCGCCCTTTGTCCTGGGTCCTGGGCCTGCAGCCGGCCCCCTCCCCACCTCCAAGCCGGCTGGATGTCACCTGTGGATACCGTGGTTATGACTTAAACCACCACTGTCCTTGCTCAAAGACCCCCCCCCCCCCCGTGCCTCTGGGCGGTGCGGACCAGCTCCAAGGGTGGCCGGTGCTCACCTCGGACGGTAATCTCCTTGATTTTTCGGGTTTTCTCATTGATCCACTTCTCCCTGCGGACTTTCTCGGTGGCGCTCATGAGCTCTTTGAGTTTCTTCATCTCCTGCCAACCAGGAAACAAGAAGACCCCAGCAGCTGAGGAAGTGGGGGGCGCAGAGACCCCCGTGGCCCCTCCTCCCCTGCACGCGCCAGTGAGCCTGTTCTGCCCTCCCCAGACGTGGAGGCCTGAGGGAGTAAGTAACAGGTCTTCAGAGGCCCCACTGGGGTACCCCTAGGTCCCCAACCCTGGTGTCCCCTGCCACGGCTGGAGGGACTTTAAAAATGTTGCCAGGGCTCCTGGGTGGTGCGGTCGGTTGAGCGCCCGACTCTTGGCTCTGGCTCAGGTCGTAATCTCGGGGTGGCAGGATCGAGAACCGCGTGGGGGGGGGGGTCCCGGCTCAGCAGGGGTCTGCCCGAGGTTCTCCCTCGGCTTCTGCCCCTCCCCCCGCTTGCACACGCATTCTCTCTAATAAACAAATCTTTGAAACAAAAATGCTGGTGCCACTGACTTCCCAGAGTCAGCTTCCGGTCTGGGGACCATCGCCGCCCGCGCCGTGGCAGGTGCGGCTGGGGCGGGGTGGCCCGTGACCGGCGGCTGCCAGCAAAGCCGGCTGAGGCAGGGGTCTGGTCCTCAGCCGACAAAACCAGGAAAAGCATGCGTGTGGCCCCTCTGTCCAGGGGCCAAGCTGGGGCAGCCAGCATTGAGTGGGGGGGCAGGCGGGGGCTGCTCTGAGCCCTCCCTCCTCGTCTGTGACATTGGAGGGGTGCTGTGAGTCCCTGGGCCCAGGGTGTGGCACCCGGCAGGGCTGAGGGAAGCAGCTCCAGAGGAGGGGACCAGGACTGGTGCTGGGGCAGCTCCTCTCCGCTGCCCCCGGCCCTCTGGCCGGGCCCCCGGATGTGGGGTGCAGGCCTGAGGCTCTTCTGTGTGTGGTCCTGGCCCCGAGGCTGCACGATGGGTCCCGGGGTCTCACTCCTAAGCCCCCACGACGCATACTCCAAGGCGGCCTCCCTCCCACAGGTGCTGAGAGTGCGCTGGGGCCGCGGGCGGGCTGCAGGGACGGTGGAGGAGGCCGCCGGCCCGAGGGGCTCACCAGCTCGTGCTGCTCCTGCACCTGGGCCTCCCTGTCCTTGCGCCGCTGGTCCCCCTGCTTCAGCTCTGCCGTCACAGCCTCACACCTCTCGGCCAGGGCCTTCTTGTCCGCAATCAGCTGCAATCAAGGCTGGGAGCTAGAGCTGCTGCCCGGGGGGGGGGGGGGGGGGGGGGGGGCGTGACCACCGAGAGCCCGTGGGGGCCTCTGGGGCTGGGGGGCAGGCGTGCCAGCGGGCAGGGGCTGTGGCTGGGGGACACGGCCGTGGGGTGGGGCGGGTCACAGCCTTGGGGGAGCACCCAGCGATGTCTGGGACCAGCCCGGCAAGTGTTCCCACGGGAAGATGCTGCCCGTTTCCACAGAGGGGAGGAGGCCCGGCGAAGAAGGCCCTTGGGCCCGGAATTCTCCGTGAGGCCCAAGCCCATCTGGAACAACCACCTCACGGGCCCAGCAGGTCCTGGCTCCTCTCCCCGGTGCCCCGTCGCCCCAGCGGAGGCACCTGGTCGATGAAGGACAGGTGGCGCTGGATGGTGGCCTCGTAGTGGTCTCTCTGCTGCCGCAGCTGCCGGCCCAGCTCCTTCTCGGTCTCCTTGACCCGCCGCACGGTCAGGTCCCGCTGCTGCACCTGCGGTAGGGGGTGCGGCTGGGCAGTGAGCACCAGGAGGAAGGGACGGGGGGGGCGAGGCCCTCGCGAGGGGCAGGCCGGCGAGCGGGGCCCTAGTGGTCACAGCCCCCCGCGGGCGTGCGAGGATCTGCGGGGTGGGGACGGCGGGGACAGGGTCAGGGACAAGGACGTTACCAGCGCTCTCTGCAGCAGCCCCACTGCCTGCTTCTTCTCCTCCACCTCCAGCTTCAGCCGCATCACAGATGCGCTCGCCGTGGACGTGGGCCCCAGACGCCCCTCCTCCGGCACCAGCCCCTGGGAAGGCCGCGCGCATCAGGCAGGCCCTGGTCACCTGGTGAGGCCCTGCCGTCCCTCCCCGGGACCCCTCCGCACCTGGGGGGCTGAGGCCGGCCGGCCCTGCCCCGACGTCTCCATCTCCATCTCGTGCAGAAAGCTCAGGATACTCTGCAGCTTGGCCTCGGACAGCAGAGTCCCGTCCTCGGGAGGACCGGAGCACGCGCTCAGTTTCCCAAACTTCTCCAGGTTGTCAGCCGTCAGGGAGCTGGCATCGTCCTCCTACGGGCGGCGGCAGAGCGGCAGGCGCGTTGGGGCAGCCGAAGACCCGGGCAGGGAACCCCGGGCAGGGGAGACGGGGGCGGAGCCAGTGCAGGGACGGGTGGGGAGGGCGGCTGGACCTGGTCTGGAAGGAAGGGCTTCTCTGCCCAGAGGCTTGTGGGGCATCACTGGGGCACCAGGGGCAGAGAGGCAGTCCCCACTGCCCACCCCAGGGCTGCCCACACCAGGCTTACTCTGAGCGCCCTAACAAGCCCCTGGGGGCCCTCGTGAGGGTCCTGACCGAAGCGGGCAGGAGCCCCCATGACCCGTGCGGACGCAGCCCACAGTCACCTGGTCGGTCCAGGAGTATTTGTCCTGGTGGTAGGCCCTGGGGCAGGGCAGCGGCTCGGGCTCCTCCTCCAGCAGCCTGAGTGTGTCCAGCAGCTCGTCCAGGGTGGCCCTGGACTTGGCCCCGCCACCGGCCGGACCCACCACCTCCAGATCCTGGCTGGCCACATCCCGGGAGTTGGCATCCTGCAGTGGACACGTTCACGGGAGAGCCACGAAGGCCGTTAGGGAGTGCCAGAGAGCCGTGGGGGGACACCAGCGGGGAGATGGGGGAGATGGGCTGGGGGAGGGGAGGCCTCCTCTGCACAGGCTCGTGCCCACGTAACCACATGGACCAGACTCGCCCCGACCCACCTCCAGGGAAACAAGAAGAGTGGCCGGGTGGGACGCCCTGACCTTGCCCCTTGACGACCCCCCGCTCGGGGCTTCCTGCTCCCTCTGGAGACATGCACGCGGTTCTGCCCCAGAAACCCAGCGGGTTTCCACGTGACCCATGAGACCCCATCCCTGCATCAGAGCGACAAGACCCACTCTGGGCACTTTCCTGGCACCAGGGGCCCCACAGCCATGGAGGGGCAGGCTTGGGCCGCCCAAGCAGGGATACGCCCCGAAGCCGGAGCCGGGAAGGGTGGACGGGAGGAGCTGTACGGACACCTGAGGCTTGTCTTCTGGACACTGCCGGGGCTCTGGGGAGGAGTTGGAGGCAGACTGGCAGGGGTCCTCCGGGCCCGCAGTTCGGAAGCCAGACCCTGCACGACACAGCACGGCATTGCCCCCAACCCCTCAGCTGGGGCAGCAAATCTGGGGAAGCCCCTACGGAGAGGCCACACGCAGGGGAGGCAGAGCACGTGACAGCAGGGGCCACGGCCAACTTCGCGTGGAACACAGGAACGTTCAGGAGCGTTAACCTTCTAGGATGAAGGGTCAGGGGGACTGGTGCGGCCCCAGAACCCTTGGTCCCCCCATGTCCAGCTCCAGAAGAAGAGGGACAGGAGCAGAAAGGCAGGACCTAAGGGTCTACTACACGGCAGAGCAGGGGCCCAGGGGGCCAGATGGCACCAGCAGAGGCCACAGCCCTCCCGGAGGGACGGAGCAGGGCTGTCTGGGCTTTGGGATGGGGGGTGATGCCCTGAGGGTGCCCAGAGCCAGGCCAGCGGGCAGGACACTCCCAGGCTCTGCTGCGCTCACCGGCATTGTTGGCCTTCTGGGTCTGCTGGGCGTGGCTGGTGCCCCCTGGCCTCGGGAGCGGCTCCTGGGCAGGCCGGGGCTTCTCCGGCTCGCGGGCGTGCTCCGGGCGCCTGGGCTCAGGGACACCTGACTTCTGGGCCCGCTTCTGCTGCAGCTCCTGCCGTGGGGGGGGGCCCTCTGAGCAGCCTCGCCCGACAGAGCCAGGCCCCTAGTCCTTTCCGTGCCCAGCTGCCCCGGGGCCCAACGTCCGGTGGCTTGGGGAAGGAGGTTCAGGGAAGGCAGCAGGCAGGGGTCCCGGGGTACAGGGGGTGGGCATTTGCTGCCTTGGCACTGGGCTCTCCACGCTGCTTGGGTCACCGCAGGCACCTGAATGGCCGCTCGCCTGGCCTGACGGGCCTTCTCCTCCCGGACCTTCTTCCTGGCCGCCTCCTTCTGCTGGTGCAGGCCCAGGAGCCCCTCTCCTAGCTGCCGCCCCTGCTCCTGCAGAAGTCAAAGTCACAGCTGGCTTGACGGGGAAGGTGGAGCTGCCCGATCCAGCCCTGGGTTTCTACAGGACCCCATGGCCCCCGACCTGCTGCTTCTCTGCCCAGAGAAAACAAGCCTCCCTCAGGCAGCCAGCGCTCTTCCAGCTGGGGAGGCCGCTCTGCCTCTAGGAGCCAGGGCCCTGCAGCCGGAAACCCGCTCGGACTGCTCGGCACAGCGTGCTGCTGATAGGCAGGTATGTCCTGACACCCAGGCTGTGACTCGGGGCAGGGAGGAAGCCGGGCCGCTGGGCGGGGTACAGACCCACAGGGCAGTCCCAGGCTGGAATGCCACTGGTCCCAGAAACCCCTCTGCGCATGGCTGGGACCCCGGGACGCTGGCCTGCCTCCTGGCCGCCCGGCTCACACTCCACGCTGACCTTCTGCTTGGACGCGAGCAGGTGCTCCAGGCGGGCAGCCCCGGCTCGGCGTCGCCGCACCTGCCGGCGGAACCATCGCTGGATGGTGACAGCGGCCCGGTTCACCTGGTGGATAAACCTGCGGGGGGTAGGGGCAGCAGGGCTCAGGATCGAGGCCCGGCCCCGTGCACCTGTGGACTCGCGGCAGCCGAGCCACAGCCTCCCCACCCCCGCATCGCCCCGAAGGCCTAGGTGGGCAGACAAGCCGACAGCCGCACGTTCCCGCAGACGCTCCTCACCGTGGCCAGAAACGAGCCAGAGGCCCGTGGCTTGGCCGTGTGAGCGCTGCAGGCCTGACAGTGGACGCCATTCACGGACAGAGCCACACACAGGGACAGGCCACAGCCCCGGCGCCCTAGCCACAGAGCGTTCTAGAAGAGGTAGAGCCCTGAGGGGGCAGCTGGGCATGGCCAGGGTCAGGCCTGGAGAAGCGGGGGAGGGGTTCTGGGGGAGGCGGACGTTCTGTCTGGCAGCTCTCCCCGCAGACCACACGGGCGCGCGCTGCTGCCCAAAGTCTCCACCACGCGACGCGTTACACGTGTGGATCCTACTGCATGTCAGGCGGGTAAAGCTCGGCTCTCTGGGCCGTTGAAGGCCCTAACGGAGCAGCCGGGACCCGGTCGGTCGCCGGCCCTGGGACAGGCGCACAGAGGGGCCCAGCACAGGGCTGCGGGCTCCCGGCCTGCTCCCCGGGCCCCAGTGGGACAGCGGCAGTGACCGCCCGGCGGGCAGGGTTCCGAGCAGCCCACACTCAGGTCACGCAGCTTCCGGACCAGGAGCAACGCCGTGGACCAGGGTCACCACATAAGACGCCTAAGATTGTTAGTGGTTTTTGTTTTATCTCCCCTCCCCTTAATGCTTTTTTTTTTTTTTTTTAAAGATTTTATTTATTTATTTGACAGATAGAGATCACAAGTAGAGAGAGAGGCAGGCAGAGAGCGAGAGAGAGAGAGGAGGAGGAAGCAGGCTCCCCGCCAAGCAGAGAGCCCGATGCGGGACTCGATCCCAGGACCCTGAGATCATGACCTGAGCTGAAGGCAGCAGCTTAAACCACTGAGCCACCCAGGCGCCCCAATGCTTTTTTAATTAAGAGCTTTAGCGAACTGTAAGGGACGTACCTCTTCTAAGTAAACGGTTTGATGACTTTGCCTAAACTGACAGGCTGGTACGCCCGCCAGTGGGACCCAGGTTTAGAGCATTTCCCCCCAGAAAGGGCCCCCGCCCCGCCCCACCGACTTGCCTCTTCTCCACGTTTAGAACAAACAGGCCCCGGCGACACGGGAGCTCGTCGGCGTGCGTTTGAAAACCCTCAGGTGGGAGCTCCTATTCGGGGAGCTCCAGGTCCGCTCCAGGCCCCCAGCCCCCGCTCACCTCTCGGCCTCCTCCTCCGTCACCTCCTTTCGTCTGAGCGGGGCGCCCCCAGCGTTGTTCTGGGCCACGTGGTTGCTGCCGGCCACGTTCTCGTGCGGCTTTGCGGAGCTGCTGCTCTCCTCCTCGCCGGCGGCAGCCTTGAGGATATTGCTAACGGGAAAGGGCAGGAGGGGCTTGGGGACGCCCGCCCAGGCCCCCCATGGCCCCGGCCGGCAGCTCTGCCCGCCAGCAGAGGGGGTGGCCTCGGCTTCACCCTGGGGCGCCTTGGGGCTGCAAGGAGGCGCCCCACCGGCCGTGAGGAGTAGGCACAGCCTGCCCCCGGCTCCAAATGCTGGTCGATCCCCTCCCACCGGGCCCGTGTGGTGGCACCCAGATACGTGGGCTCTTCCCATTCAAAACAGCAGACAGATGTCAAGTCACAGGACCCCTGAGCCAGACAGTGACCCGAGACACTGCAGGGCACCCCCGCCTCCAAGTGCGCCGTGCAGGGGCAAGGCGATGCCGTGCAGGGGGCCGCTGCGGGCCCGCCAGGGTCTGTCTGGATGTGCTCTCCTGGTACCCCTCGCGGGCGCAGCGCCAGGCCTCACGGTGCCCCGGGCCGGGCCGCTCCCCGCGCGCCAGCTCCCACACCCGCCCGAGCAGAGCCAGGCCTTACTTGAGGGAGGGAGCCGTGCGGTTGGAGCTCTTGGGGGGCGGCGCCCGGTCCGAGGGCGTGTAGTGGTTGTGCACCATGCCCGTGACGCTGTTGCCCACGGCACCCTTGTTGCTCCTGTGGGGGGACGGGAGCAGCATCAGACCCCTTGGGTGCTCGCCACGCCAGCACCCAAGCGTCCCTAGGGACCCCGCCACGGCCACCACACCGCCAGCGGGGGCTTCTCGGGACCCGGGAGAGCCCCACCCACGGCGTTCCACAGAGCAGAACCTGGTGTGGGCCGTGAAAACCCAGGCCCCGGGCAGCAGACAGGCCTGCTGGCGGAGAGTCGGCCACAGACTGTCAGTCCGCGCAGGATGGGCCTTCCTGAACCAGCGACACAGGACGGGAGACACGCAGCCCTCCCTCTGCCCCCTCACGCCCACCGGAAGGAATACACGTGGCACAGACACACGCGGACAAAGGGGACGTGGCGGAGACAGCTGCAAACACGAACACAGCGTTTTACAGGACGAGAAGCCGAAGGGCCTGTGCTAAGTGACATGGGACGGAGGGAGGACATGCGCGGGGCTGTGGGAGTGGCCGCTCTGCCCCCCGAGGACCCCGTGCAGGTACAGGAAGTGGGGCCGCCTGGTTCTTCTAAGGCAACGCTGTGCCCCAGATCCCCTCCTCGCCGTCAGCACCCCGGCACTGAGCCCGTTCCCCCGCTGCACACAGCAGGCCGGCCCGTCCGGGGAAGCAACGTCTGGGTGCTGAGCAGGACGCTCGCGTCCGCTGTCCCGCGGGTTGCACAGCAGCGGTGGGCAGGAACTGAACCCCAAGTTAGGGGACCAGAGAATCCCTCCCTGGACAGATGGAGTAGCCCCGAGAAGAGCCCCGGATGGGGACAGGTGTGGACCCCCGGGGACACCAGCCTGGCCTCTGCCCGGTTGCCCCAACGTGAGCCACCGGATAACTCAGAGGGCCTCCCTCGCAAGGCTGGCGGAGCTGATGTTCCAGACACCCAAGGACAGACACACACGCGAAGGGCAGACACACAGGACGGGCAGAGACGAGGCTCGGCGGAGGACAGGGCACTGTCGAGGATCCACACTGGCGACCAGGATTGGGGCAAATCTTAATAGCCTGTTCTCCGTGGGAATAGCTCATGTTTCTGGGGGCTGCCGATTTCAACGTTCCCAGCGTGGCGGACTCGAGACACGTGTGGAGCCGGGCTGAGCGCACAGCTGGCCTCTGCAGCTGGGGCAGGTGACCCGGCCGTCACTGCCACACCGGGTCACCTGCCCCATCATCACAGACGGAGCGAGAAGCGCCGCCCTTGGGGACGGGAGGAGCTTGTGGGCCCCAGGGCCATGCGGCTCAGCCATGCGGGGACAGAGGCAAGAGCGGGTGTGCAGCTCAGGGGTATGCGGGCCCCTCGGGTCCTGAAGCTGGAGGCATAGGAGACAACGGGGTGGGGCCGGCTGTAGAGTCCATCCAGGAGGCCCGCCGGGCAGTGGCGGCTGTCACAGGGGAGCAGAGCAAAGAAAAGGAAGGAAATTGCCAAGGAAAGTGCAGGAGGGCATGCCGGAGGGCACTAGCCGCAGCCCGAGCGCGGCTGTGTCTGGAGAGCAGGACTTGGCGGGGAGGGAAGGCGGCAGGTCGGCCCGTTTCCAGCTCCTCACTTAGCCGTGCACATGCGTCACTCCGAGAAACTACGATGAAATTTTCATCTAAGTTCTCGCATCCGAAGCAGGAATTCTTGCCGCGCCAACTCTGGGGAGCCGTCCCCGAGAGCCCCCCCAGACTGTTCCTTTGGCAAACAGCAGCTACGTCGGGAAGCTCTTTCTCGCACAGAAGTAAACGCATCCCCTTGTCCCTGTGCCCACGTCGAGGGGGACCCGTGCCCCCGGCAGCCTGGGGAGGCCGAGCCGAGCCTGCTTTCTGCTGCGGCTCCTCCGGGTCGCCTGGCCGTCCCGACGACTCCCGGGCCTCTGCAGACCCCAGCACGCTGGCCGTCACTCTGCATGCGCCTGGTTCTGTCACGCAGGGGGCGGCGCGGCCGACCAGGGACCACCGGAGCCGGCATGTGGACCTGCTGATGGCGCACGGCGAGCCCGGAGGGCCCCAGGAACCACGCTCTGCCCTCCTGAGATGCGGAGGCCTCATATGGCGGCCAGCGGCCCCACAAGAGCCTCGCCAGGCCCGGCCCCTTCAGGAATGAAGCCGGGCATCTGGAGGCACGCTGCCCCACGGAGGACAGGGCGGGCGGGGGCCTGCGGCAGTATGCGCGGTCTGAGCTCCCCACCAGGCCAGAAGAGCCTCGCGTGCAAGACGGCGCCCTGCAGCCTCCTTCCCTGGGCCCTTGGGCGGACAAAGCCGGCCACTCGTTCCCTCATTCATTCCCTCATTCCAGCGCGTGGAGGTCCTGCCACGGGTAGACACACAGCACACCCCCGCCCCCGGCCCAGGGGCCTCAGGTGGCCAGGGCCACGAGGAGCGCCTGCAGCAGGGCCCACCTGTTGTTGGCAGTGAAGCTGGGGGCCAGGGGGACGGTGCACTCTCTCCTCCGCGGGCCCACCGGCGCATCGACGGCGCTGGGACTCCGGGAGTCGGGGGGCAAGGTGAAGGCCCTGGGCTGGTCATCCTGTCGGCGACACAGCCACCTCAGACCACGATGTGCTGCACAGGCCACTGACCCCATGCCCCTGGCGAGGCCCCCCACGGCCTCACGCACAGACGGGCTGGTCCGGGGGCTGGGAGTCTCTGCGCTCCTCCCCCCACCCCCCGTCCTGCTGCGACCCAAGCTGGCCAACACCGACCCCTCCCCACCGCCGGCCGCGCCTGCAGGCGCAGTCACAAGGCGGGAACCAGGCAGGAGGGAACCCGCCATCACTCTCGGAGGAACACAGACTTCCTTACCAGAACATTCCACGTGGCTCCCTTCTCGCTGGGAGCTTTGCTCAGACCAGCCGGCCTCTTTTTCCCGCCGGAGCCGCCCTCGAAGAGGGTCAGGAAGTGGGGGTGCTCGGCCGGCCTGCGTTGGGAGAGAGGACGGCACGCAGGGACAGTTGGTTTGGGGAGGCCAGCTCCAGGAGCACAAATGGGCAGGGCTTCCAAGGGGATGAGAGGGGCCCGTCACAGAGAATCGTGTCCCCAAGCCCACAGCTTCGCCTATTGTGGCTTAGCTCCGATCCGACAACCACGCCCGAAGGACATGCCCCCACCGGAGCTGCAGCCATCTGGACACCCACGTGAGGGGCACAGCAGGGAGAGGGAGAGAAGCAGGCAGGGGGACGCTGGCCTGGGGGTCCGCATCTCTATTCGCAGATAGGACAGGTCAAGATGCGTCCCGCCAGCACCCCACAACCCTCCGTCCCATCCGGCAGGGGTGGACTGAGTGCCCGTCCCATCAGGCCCCGGTGCCCAGCCTGGGCCCAACCCGGTGAGGATGGAAGGGGGGCTGACAGAGGCAGGAGCAGGGCAGGCCGGGGGCTACCTGAGGGGGTCGGCCGAGGCCTGGCTGGCTGGAGGCTGGCGGACCTGCGTGGTGCTGCTGGATCTGCGGAGGTTGTTGATGGTTCGGGCACCTCCGGGCCCCTCCTGCAGAAGGACGGAGCAAGCAGCCCTGTGGCAAAGGCTTCAGACCCTCACCCATTCACCCCGTGCCACACCAGGCCTTGGAGAACGGATCTGGGGAGAGGAGAGGGTCTCCTGGTTCCCGTGGACAAGAGTAGCATGGGGTCCTGGGTTAGGATTAGGGTGAGCTGGCCCAGGCCCTTGGCCTCCCAAGGCCTCGTCTTCCTTAACAATGTGGGGACCCTTCGTCCCTGGCTGGTGAATGTCCGGGAGGAAGCACGTGGGGCCTGGCCCGGGGGCTTTGGTAACGGCTGCCGGGCCTGGTCCTCACCATCATCGGCTACCCGAGGGCATGGCCGGCTCACTCCCGCCAAGCACCTGCTGCCGGCAAGCCCACCAGGCTTTCTTCAAGGCCGGAAGGAGCTCATCTCCCTCCCCCCAAGTCGCCCTGCTCCTTGAGGACGCAAAGAAATCCAGTGTTGGCAGAGCAGAGGGACCGAGGGGTCGGGGCCAGCAGGATTTACTCTGCCTTGGGCCAGGTCCACCCTTGGCCGACCCTGGCCTTGACCTCTCTCCAGTTAGGTCTCTGGTCTATGAACGGAGTTTGGTAACGGCCGCAGGGAAGGAAAGGACAACAGACGAGGGGGACGCCTACAGAAGGGTGGGGTGACCCTTCAGGAGGGGGGTGACGTGGGGCGCCCGCACAAGCCCGGCCCCAGCACTCACCGGCGCCTTCGTCCTTGGCTCACTGCCTGCGACCACGGAGAAGGAGCGGGTGAGGGGCTTGGCAGCCGAGGCGCTGTTGGGGCGCCGGGACACGGGCGGAGGGAGGCCCGTCAGGCTCAGGTCCACCCCTTCTGAGCTGCCATCGGGGCTGCCGGCGGGACCGCTGGCGGCCCGGGAGCCTTTCATGGAGGCGGAGCAGGCCCTGAGCTGGCAAGACACGCAGTGGGATGCCCCCTGAGGAGCCAGGCCAGGAGCCTGCCACCACCCTCGCGGAGAGGGTGGGGGTCCCTCTGTCAGAGCAGGACTCCATGCCGAGTGATGGCTCTCCAGGGGGACCCACCCTGCCCAAGGGGGGCCAGGGGCAGCCCCCCACCCGCCACGGGGCAGGTTCTCCACCCGTCCGAGCCTCCCCTCCTCCATCTGTAAGACAGGCAAAGTGCTTCTTTCTGGGGCCGTCCCGGACAGGGCAGCGGTGAGGCTCCAGGAGGGATGCTCTAACCAGGACCTGGACTGACACATGCTGCCCGACCCAAGGGCCACAACTCTGCTCTGTGGTCCGGCCGCGGGAGCTCTGCATTTCCTCAGAGCGCCCGGAGCGTCCTGGCTGTGGCATCTGCCCCCCCACCCCCACCCCAGGACAAGCCACCCTTCCCTCTCCCTGGCTGTCCCTTCCTCTTCCCAACCCCTCTGCTCAAAGGACCCCCAGCTCTGCCCTGGCCTCCCCTCCACCCAGATTCCCACCTGGGGGCCCCCGTCTGGCCCCCAAGCATCAAAACAGAAGCTGACGGGTCCTACCCCGCTCTGTTCCCTAATTTCTGACACGGGACCAGCTGTGCATCTGGTGCTCCAGCCCCAAAAAGACCAAAGCAGAACCCTGACGTCCACCTCTGGCCACCCCGTCCCTAGGGTCATGTTTTGGGTTTTTTTTAAGATTTTATTTATTTATTTGACAGAGATCACAAGTAGGCAGTGAGACAGGCAGAGAGAGGAAGGGAAGCAGGCTCCCCGCTGAGCAGAGAGCCCGATGCGGGGCTCGATCCCAGGACCCTGAGACCATGACCTGAGCCGAAGGCAGAGGCTTAAACCACTGAGCCAGCCAGGCGCCCCCCAGGGTCGTTTTGTAATGGACTCAGGCCAAGGATCTGGATCTCAAGCGGGCATCTTGCCCTTCCCTGCCACACCTGCGCCCTCCCTCCACAGCGGCTCCTAGAACCTGGACAAGCACACGGCCCCCCCTCCTGGCCTCCCCCCGGGAACCGGAGCCCATCTCTGTCTACCAGGTCCCAGATCACACTGCGTCCCTGTCGAAGACCTTCCGAGCGCCCCCGGCACAGAAAATAAAGTCTCGACAGCCAGCACCCTCAGGTCTGCCCCCGCCCCCCGCTCTGCTTCAGCCAAACCAGCCATCCTGCTGCCCCTCAGACGGGGCCAGGCCGTCTCCACCGCCAGCCCGTGCAGCGGCGGCTCTTTCCCTGGGAGGCCAGCGGGCTCCCCCTTCGGTCACAGAGCCAGCGGTCGGGCACTTTGCTCCTCCTCCTGCTTTAGCTCCGCTCACCGGGCCACACAGGTCAGCCTGCGCGGTGACTCCTCACGGGAACATCAGCGCCGAGGACAAGGGCCAGTAGCCCCAGCCCCTGGCACGTGGCCCGCGCTCAGGCAGCGGGAGTGCAGCGCGGGAAGCGGGAGGCGGATGGCCACGGAGAGCACAGCCGCGGGCCACGGAGGGCTCCGGCGGGCCAGCGGCCACACACGCTTCCCACCGCAGGTCCCGCGGCCGCAGCGAGCGGGACCCTGGCCAGGCCGGTGCCTCTGCTCTCGAGAGTGGCGCACACGCCGTCCCTGCCGTCCCCCCGCAGGAGTCCCCGCTCTGGCGTTTCCGGTCGTGCGGTGATTTTCACGCTCCCCAGGGCCCCGGGCAGGCCGGCCCCGGCTGCTGGGCTGAGCCACGCGGGCGGCGGCGGCGCGCGGCCTCCGGGAAGGTAAACACAGCCTCTCCCTGGAAACCTCCGGGCCGACCTCGCCCCGGACGCCGAGCCCCTGCCCAGACTCCTCAGCCGCGGCGGACGCAGGGCCCCGGCGGAGCAGCTCCGGTCCCCCAAGGTCTCGGCTCAAGGTGGCTGGTGGGCCCCGAGACCGCGCACTGGACTCCACTCCCTGGCCAAGCCCCGCCCGCCCGGGCACGGGGGTCCGAGGGGGGAAGGGCTTCACCTGCGCGGGCCCCGCACACGCGCCTCCGCGCAAGCCCCCTCACCTGCGCGAGCCCGGCCTGGGGCGCGGGGCCTGCGGGGCCGGCCGGCGGGCGGATGTGCGAGGCCCTCCCGGGTGGGACGCCCGGGGCTCCGGCTTTGGGCGGGCGACCTCGCGCCCCGGCCCTGGC
Organism: Meles meles; assembly: GCF_922984935.1. Classification (NCBI taxonomy): domain Eukaryota; kingdom Metazoa; phylum Chordata; class Mammalia; order Carnivora; family Mustelidae; genus Meles; species Meles meles. The sequence goes on from NC_060083.1 coordinate 62,977,461, forward strand.
GCAGGCTCCGAGGCCCAGGTGACAATGAAGCGGCGGCGCCGTAGGCGAGCGGCGGCCGCTAGCAACCAGCCTCCAGCCTGGCGCCTCCTCCGCTGTCCGTCACGGGGGCCCGCCTTTCCTGCCCGCGCCGCCTCCGGATTGGCCGTCCGGGTGGCCGCTCGGCCGTCCGAAGAGCTCATTGGGCGCCTGGCTGTCCTGCGGGCGTTCGGGGGTGGGAGGAGCCGGGAGGAGGGGGGGCAGCGGGCCGACGATTGGACCAGCTGGAGAGGGCGGAGCCTCAGGGAGGCGGTTCCACGGTGCCCGGCCTGCAGAGCAGACGCCCAGGCGGCCCGGGGCGCCCACAATCTCTGGTCATCCACATCGTCCCCGGGCTCCCACGACGTCCTCCCGGCTCTCAACGCCATCCCCGGCCTCCCACGCGGCCCCTATCGCCCACACCGTCCCCGGCCGCCCACAATCTCTGTCACCCACACCGTCCCTGCCGCCCACGCTGTCCCCCAGACTCCCTTCACGCCCTCCCTTGGCTGCCACACGGTCCCCATCGTCTGTTCCCCAGTGCCCATGCCGTCCCCAGCCGCCCACGGGTCCAGACTCCCTCCCAGCTGAGCCCTGTCTGGACACGAGGTCTTGCTGCACACACACCCCTGCCCCCCGCAGAGCTCCATTTAGGGCTGGCACCTGCACACCCCAGAACCTCGGTGGTGCCCTTTCTCAGGCGCCCTGCCCCAGGACCTGGTCATAGGCCAGAGGCCACTGCCCTGCCAAGACCACGTGGCGGTTTCACATCTAGGCCTATATGGTTCAACTGAGATTTTGTGTCAGGTGCGAAGTATGGGATGATTTTTTCCGGGGTTGGCGGAGGGCGGGTGGCGTGCATGGATGTCGAATTATCCCAGTACTACCTGTTAGAAGGTCATCCCCTCTCTACTGAGTTACCCCCACACTTTTGTGGAAATCAGCTGGCCATATTTGCATGGATTGATTTCTGACCTGCCAACACTGGCCTGTTGATCTGTGTCTGAACTTCCACCACCGTGGATTAGTGCTGCTTCACAGTAAATCTTCAAGTCAGACAGTAGGCGTCCTCTTTGTTCTTCTTTATCAAAATTACCTTGGCTTTTCTATTTATTTTTACTTTTCTTATAAATTTTCGTATCAGCTTGTCACCATCCACAAAAAAAAAAAAAAAAAAAAAAAAAAAAACAAAAAAAAAAAAAAAAACCCAGCTGGAACTCTGATGGGGACTCTTTTTTTTTTTTTTTAAGATTTCACTTATTTGTGTGAGAGAGCAAGCACATGCACACAAACAGGGGGAGCAGGAGGGAGAGGGAGAAGCAGGCTTCCCTCCAAGTGAGGAGCCCAACACAGGGCTTGATCCCAGGACCCTGAGATCAGGACCTGAGCTGAAGGCAGCCGCCTAACTGACTGAGCCACCCAGCGACACTTGATGAGGATTATGTTAATTCACCTGTAGACGAATTTGGGAAGAACTGATGTCTTAATAGTATGAAGTTTTCCAGTCCATGAGCATGGTATACCTCTCCCTTACATAGGCCTTCACTGATTTCTCTTACCAGTCTCCTGTATTTTTCAGCATATGCTGTTATTGCTAGTATGCAAAATACTGTGCTGCATATAATTTGCCCCATAACCTACGCCCTTGCTAAATTCACTTACCAGTCTTAGGAATTTTGGTAGATTCTATGGGAGTTTCACACAGACAGTAATGACTATGAATAAGTCTCTCTTCCAATCTATTTGCCCCCCTTTCCTCCTGTTTCTGTGAACTGGCCAGAGCTTCCAGTACAATGCTGAACGGGAGTAGTTAATGATGGATAGAACCACCTTGTTCCCAATCTTGGGGGGGAAGCTTTCAGTCCCACACCATTAAGCACGTTAGTTCTGGGACCAGGTCAAAGAGATCGTTGTATTTCTCATTCACAGAGTTTCTTTCATGAATGAAATGTTGACTTTTGTCTCTGGCATTTTCTGCATAAAATGTGATTTTTCTTCACAAATGTTAGTTTGGTGAGTTATATATTGATAAGAGGTTGAACAGCCTTACATCCCAAGGATTAATTCTACTTCTCGTGACGTATTAACCTTTTTATATATTGCTGGATTTATTTTGTTAATATTTTGTGGATAAAAAAATCCCCAGGACTTCGGTTCATGAAGGATATTGGTCTGTAGTTCTCTATACCACGTATACATGGAACAATCCCCGAGACAGACTATATATTCTGGGCCATGAAACAAAACTTCAACAAAAGTTTCAAATCTTGAATAGAACTGAAGTTATAGAAAACATGTTCTTACTATATCAGAATTAAAAGCGTAACGGGAAAAAAAAAAAAAACACATTTTTAACGACCCATTAGACAAAAAGACATTTCAAGGGGAATTAGAAAATATCCTGGGCAAGTTAAAATTAAACTGTTATCTGGAGCACCTTCGGTGGCTTGGTTGGTTAATTGCCCGACTCTTGATTTCAGCTCAGGTCATGATCTTAGGGTCGTGGGACTGAGCAGAGTCCACCTATCCCTCTCCTTCTGCTCCTCCCCTTGCTCTATGTTTAAAACAAAAATCTTTTTAAAAATAATGAATTGAAATTCATGGGACGTAATCAAAGCACTGTCTGGAGAAAAACTTGTAGCATTAAAATTCCAATGTTAGAAAAATAATAAAGGTCTCGGGGTGCCTGCACGGCTCAGTCGGTTGAGTGGCTGCCTTTGGCTCAGGCCATGATCCCAGGGTCCTGGGATTGAGCCCTGCATCAGGCTCCGTGCTCAGTGGGAGGCCTGCATCTCCCTCTCCCTGCTGCTCTGCCTACTTGCATTCTGTCAAAAAAAAAAAGAGAAAAAAAAAAAAAACCTTGAAAAAAATAATGCAGGTCTCAAATCTAAAGAAACCAGAAAAAAAAGAAAAGAAAAACAAACCCAAAACAGTAAGAAAGAAAAAGTAGACAGCAATGAAATACAAAACATAAAAACGGTAGAAAAAAATAATACAAAGGTTTTGTTCTTGAAAAAAATACTACCTTCTAACCAGACTAACCAAGAAAGAGTGGAAAAAAGTCATCGACATGAGAAATAAAGAAGGAACATCATTACAGACCCTACAGACAGCGGCGTCTGGGCAACAGACCAACTCCCTGGAAGACAAATTCCTGACCCTCACGTGGGAAGACAACCTGAAGAGCCCTGCACCTGCGTGAGAAACTCCATTTCATAGTTGAAACCTCGCTGTTAACATTAAAGAACCAGACGGTCCCACTGGGGAGTCGCCCCCAGCACTTAAGAAGGAATAGCTGTCCTCCTGTCACCGGGGGGGGGGGGGGGTAGTCCTCCATGTGTGGCCTCGTTGTCTCCCCGAAACACACGCGCACCCAGGCAGGAGTAACAGCGCCAGGCAGCTCTGGGAGCACACCAGGGTTTACTTAGGATGTTGAGATGTCGTGACCACCCCGAACAGATGGCGGGAAGCAGCTGCACGTGGCTCACTAGTGACGTGACATTGCAGACAGCACCCGCCTGCTTCTAACCCCACAGGGGCAGCGGTCTGAGTTCAGGAAAAAAGAGCCAAGTGGGGGTTCCAAACCCACACAAAGCCTTGTTTCTGGGAGGCAGGCGTGGGTCTCCAGGGGACCTTGAGGTCCGGCAACGCCGAGGCTCTGCTGTAAGCCTGCCTGCTCTACAGGGATCCGAGTCCAAACAGCTGGCCTCCAGCACAGGAGACGTGGGATGGAAACTGAGGCAGCCCCAGGCCCTCCTCTGCGGTCACCTGGAAGCAGTAGCAGCTTGGCAAGGGCTGTGGTCTGGGCCGTCCCCTGACCCGATGCAGCCCCCACAGAGGAGCCGGCGGCCCCTCTCCACGTGCCTGAGTGTGCTCTGAGGACCCAGGCCTCCCCTCCGGTCCCGTCCCCTCCAGGCAGGCCACGCTGTGCCCTCTGCCCCACAGCTCCCCCTTCCCATCCCTCTGGCCGCGGGGAGCAGGGCCTGTCCGCAGATGGGGCCACAGAGATGGTGCTAACCCACCAACCAGATGGCTGTGTGTCAGGAGACCCAGCTGTCCACACCCTCAGCTGCCAATCCGACAAGCTGCGCCGCATCTACTTCGACCTAGAACCCCACACGCCTCTCCCTGTGCGGCCACCACGCCCACAAGAAGGGCCTGTGTGTGAGGGCGTCCATCCTCCCCTGCAGGAAATCGGGGAGCCGGTCTTTGAGTTGGGAGCTGGCCCCCGTGGACTCCTTTGCACGGTGCTGCCTGGCTCTGTCTGGCGCGTGGACTCCTGGCCTATCACCCAGGCTTGACAAGTGGCTGTCGGACCGGCTCGCGAGCCGCCAGCCCCACATCCTCTGCAAGTGACAGGAAGCAGCCAGAGGGAGAGCAGGGTCCGCAGCAGAGGTTCCCTCTCCTCAGGGGGACACAGGGGCTGTGTGCAAACGGGACAGTACGAAGTCACTGGGTCCTGGGAGTTACAGGGCAGGGGCAGTGAGGACCCCACGTGCAGCCCAGGCCGGCCAGGTCACGAGTTTAGAAACGGGAAAGCTGACGACTCCGGGCCAGGAGGCTCTCTCGCTGCCACCTTCCGCGACAACGTCCACGGGGCCTGGGGGCCCTCTCCTGAGGTAGTCCCGGCCCCCACCAGGCGGGGACAAGCCACCAGCTCCATTCCAACGAACAAGGAGCTACAGCCACCACTGGCCGCCGGGCTCTGCAGGCCGTGGCTGGGCTCCCGGCTAAGTGCTCGTGCTCCTTTTGGGGAGCCTGTGCCCAATGGGCTCCACTCAGAGGGGGCCCCCTGCTCTCCGGGACCTGTCAGTCTTGTCTCCGCCTCCCCAGAGTCCCTGGGGACCGAGAGGGAAGAGCCATCTGGGGAAGGGGACTGCTCCGAGCCCTTGGGCGAGAGGAGGGTGGGACTCAGAGGCCGCAGGAAGGCTTGGCTCCCAGCGAAAGGCACGGCGTCCGTCAGCAGGTCCGACGGGCCCACGGGGGCAGTAGCAGGGCCCAGCTCAGCCGGGAGCCTCCGGGCAGGGGGCCGCTGTCGGCAGGAGGCTTCGAAGTGCCTCAGGATCTGGACGTGAAAGGAAAGGGACTGGCTGAGGGCTCCCATGCACCCTTGGAGTGCACAGAGACGCCCCCCTCCAAGCACTCCAGCCCGGAAAGCAGGCCGCTCGGCTGCCCACCTGGACCTCCTCCTCCTGCTGCAACACCGGCCATGCCCTCTGCACCCACACGCGCCCGCGCTACAGAACTAACACTTCCCCCTTCAGCGAACCTCGCTGCGCGGCGAGCCAGCTCGGGGCAGGCGGTCCCGTCGGGCGCCACGCCACCCCCGACACAGACACCCTTCCCCACTGCTGCTCACAAGGCCTCCTCCCGCCTTCTCGTCCCCACAAATCCCACTACGACTGGGACTCAGATGTCTCTGGGTCACTAATCCTTTGATGAAGGACAGTTGAAGGCCAGCAACTCCGGGTCTGAGTTTGCTGTGGCCACAGAGATGCCAACAGGCAGAGCAGTGGCTGGGGCCTGGCTGCAGGGGCGCTGCCCAGAAGCTCCCCAGAGAGTCAGGTGCCCTGCACACCATTCAGGCCTCCGTGGAAAAAGGACTCTGGGAGAACAAAACCATTTCTGCCCTCCAGGAGCCAGGGAGGGGTCTGAGAGCCAAGCATGGACCCCTGACCTGTGACCCAGGGTGCAGAACAGAAGGAGCAAGCAAGGAAGGCTTCCCGCAGAAGGCTGGCTATGAACCGAGCCCAGGGGGAGGCGGGCTGCATGCCCAGCAGAGCCGCTAAGCAGTAAGGCAGGGGAACGGGTGGGTTCCAGGCACGGAAGAGGCCAGGACCCAGGAGCCCCAGCTGCTGCTCAAAGGGCGCGAGCTGTCCGCACAGCGAGGAGCAGCTGGGAGAGGCTGCAGGGGCCAGGAGTGTCGCTGCCGAGGCACACCCTCACCCGCCCTCTGCACCCCGGCTGCCGCCCACCTTGGTGGCCTTGTTGGTCACAGGTCCCGGGCTGCCCGCACTGAGCTCCTGTAGCCGCGGCCGGGTGAGAAGCAGGATGTGCTCCTGGGAGAGCAGGTCGGTGCGCCCCAGGGATGCAATGGCGCCCAGCGCTCTCTGCCAGGCACACAGAAGGTCAGCACGGTCCACTCTGGGACCAAGGGCCATCTGGCCAGCTCCCCTCCTCCTGGCCCAGCTGCGGCTCCAAGGCGGGGAAGCCCTGGGGCAGGCCACCCTGGAATCCTGGGCTCACTTCCCCTCCTGCCCAGGTCAGGCCCTCAGTGAGGAGGGGACCAGCCACCCCTGCCCACCCCCTGCGGCCGTCTGCACCCCCCATGGGCAGGGGCTCACCATCTGCACGCACTCGCTGGTCCCATCCAGGCGGCGGGTCAGCAGCTCGAGCACGGCCTCACAGTTGAGCAATCCACACCTGCAGGGGAGCAGCCAGGAGGTGGGGCGCGGGGCCGGGGGCCGGGGGCCGGGAGCGGGGAACGGCAGAGGACTCACTCTTTGATGAAGCACTGGGCCTCCTCTCGGCTCAGAAAGGCGCGCGGCCCGCGGGTCACGGTCTGCACCAGGCTCTGCTCCTGCCGGCAGTCACTCAGGGCCACGGCCTCCGCCCTGTTGCGGGCACCGTGGTCAGGCCCGGAGAGAGCCCCGTCCAGGCCAGGACTCCCTGCAGGACGGGACCCAGGAAAGGCCCGGGAGGAAGCCCTCTGGTGCCCACTCACCGCTCTGCCAGGTCGCTAGGTGCCTGGCTGGCCGCTGAGGGACTGTCACTGCCTGAGTCCGAGGCCTTGCTCGGCTCTCCGTTGTCCTGGGAGGAAGTCTGGGAGCTGGAGCTGCTGTCTGGCTCGTCCCAGCCCCCTCCGGCCTGCCCAGGCTGGGGTCTCAGGACTGTGAGAGATGGGACTGGGGGTGAGATCGGGGGGCCTCTGACCTGCCTCATACACCCCTCCCGGGGCGCCTGGACCAGGAAACCCAGGGAAGGGCCTGAGCTCCAGATAAACACCGCGCACGAGGTGATGTGGGACAGAGCGGGGCACCCCTCACGTGCGTGGCTCAGGCTGGGACGCCTGCCTGGGACATGCCTGCCCTCAGGCCAGCTCACGCAGACCCAGCGGTGCCAGGCACCCGAGGCCGGAGGGGTGCTGGCCTATGGCAGGAGGTGCAGGGCCCGACAGGCCGGCACTCAGTTCTCAGGGAGTCCTGACGCTCTCCTTCCAGCCAGCCGAGCTCCCAGAAGCCTCTGCTAGAGGCAGAGGGGCCGATCACCCTGACGCCTGTCCCACTGACGTTCCTGCCCCACGCCCGGCTCTGTAACCCCCTGTGCTGCTGTTTACTCCCCTGGGTGGACGCTGGCCCTGGGCCGTGCACCCCTGCTGTCCCGGCTGAACCAGCAGCAACTGGGGTCCCGGGTCTGTATCTGAGTGGGGGGAGGGGCTCTAGGAGCCCCACCTGCTTTGGGACTGGAACACCCGAGCTCCTGGCAAGAAACTGGCAAAGCGGCATCTACATGCTGTGCGTGACCTTTGTGTGACAAGGAAGCCACCGCAGAGACCACGGTAAACACGCAGCAGGCCGAGGGGAGGCTCTGCGGGGCATCACACGGCCTAAGGTCAGGTGCTGCCTGAGTCCCCAGCTCCACGCAGGGCACGCTACCTTCCACCCTCCCCTCTCGACTACCCCTCCCCGAGCCGGGAACCTGTGGCTCTCGCTACTAAAGAAGTCTCGCCCTCCGCGCCCCACTGTCCCTTCTCCCTCAGACCCCGGCAAGGAAAAGCCAGAGCCCCAGAAGAGTCTCACCACTTCCTCGGGCACCTGGGAGGGCGCCAGAGAGCGGCTTCCCAGCACCCGGGCCACCATGGCCGGCGGAGAGTGTCACGGCAGGCTGGTAGGCATCTCCCCGCGGGCGGGAGCTCTGGGTGCGGGGGGTCTCGGGCCCAGGGCGCACAGCATTGGCCACCGCCTCTGCAGCCTTCTGGATGGTGGAGAGGAAGGCTTCGCCCGCAGAGCCTGCAGCAGAGGGCGCGGAAGAGAGTGACAGCCCTTTCCGGTCCCCCGTGCTCGCCCGCACTTCCTGCGAGGGGGCCCTGTTCCCGCTCAGAGCTCAAAAGGTGAAGATCTGAGCTGTAGTTACAGAGGCTATGCAGGGGATCTGGGTTCTTCCGGAAGCTTCCCTGGAGAATTCTGCTTCAGTAAACGCCCAGGCCCGATGGAGCCCGGGTGCCGCACAGCTTACAGCAGAACCACACCCCTTGGTCCCTCAACCTGTGTGGGCGCAGGGGACCGGTGCTGCTCGTGCTGGAACTCACAAGCCCCACGGCGGCTCAGGCCCTTGCCCAGGTGAATGCCCCACAGGGACCAATCCCCGTCACCCCGTGTCAGGAAGAGGCAAGACCTCCAAGCAGGTCTGGCTTCAGGCTTCCCAAGCACGGTGGGGGTCTGAGAGCCGGGACAGGGACAGGTAGCACATGGCCCACCACAGCTTCCACCCCGAATCAGCACCACGCCACTCAGGGTCACCTCCGTCCCCGCCAGGCCCAGCACCCTTGAAGGAGCCGAGGCTGGGCGCCCACACGGGCAGCGGAGGCTCAGCCTGACTTCTTGCTGCTGGCGCGGACCCGCCCTGCCTCCTCGTCCCGCAGGCCTGGGCACAGAAGACCACGGGCCCCAGGTATAGTAGCCCGGCAAGACCACCCTCCATGCCTCAGCAGGCCCAAGCCTCCAGGCACCCTGCACCCGAGAGCCCCCACAGCACTCACCCACGTGGCCCCGTTCCTTGCTGTAGCCGAAGCCCTGGAGGGCGCTCTGGGGTCTGGACTGGGAGCCCATGCCTGCGGGCAAGGCCCACGTCAGCCTCAAGTGTGGCCACCCACCCCCAGCCCTGCACAGGGCAGCATGCTAGCCAAGGACGTCAGGTGGGGAGGAGGGACCCCAAGGCCTCCCCGGAGGGAAGACTCAGAGGCAGGGACGGACACAGTGGCCTACCCGCTGGAGGCAGGGCCCTGGGCGGCTGGGAGAGAGGCGGAGGCGACAAGCTATCAGAGAACAGGGCGCTCCCCAGGTCCTAGACGAGGAGAAGGGTGCTCAGTCCGTGCGGTCTGGCTGCTGTCCCCCATCCCCATGGTTCTCGGAGGACCAGCCCAGATCTGGTCCCACAGCAGGAGCGGAGCCAGGGTCCCGGGTGGTGGGAGAAGGACTCAGGCTGTCCTGGGACCGACCTGAGTCCCTGACTCACCTGGGCAGCCGCGCGCACCTTCTGGTACAAGCTGTTCCCATGGAGAGGATCTGGGGGCCCCGAGAACACTGTGGGCAGAGCCAGAGTGACAGGGCTGAGCGGCTGGCCCCCCGGGACACTGAGCTGCAGCCCATCCCAGCCCGGGCTGCCCCCCATCGGCCCCTAGAGCTGAGCCCTGGCAGGTGACCCTGCACGCCCAGGGTCCGGTAAGCGTCCCGAAGCTCAGGTCTGCTCTCAAGTCCCCCACGTGACGCAGCTTCCCAGTCCAAGTCCCTACAGTGACACGGCTTCCCGGTTCCTATGGCAGCCACCAGCCTGGGGAACCCGCCCCTCCTCACAATACCGCAGCCCCCTGGCCCAAGCCTGGGAGCTCCCAGAGCCCCTTCTCCAGGACCCACTGCCCCAGGCTTTTTCTCAGAGCCACATCACCTTCCTGGCCCATGGAGGCCACACGCCCGGGGCCCCCGGCTCCCCCCTCGCACATGCGCACAGCAGCTAGGCCCACGTTCCAACCTGCAGAGTGCAGCAAGGGGGCCCCTCTCCCCGACCCCACCGCTGTCTCTCTCAGCTGAGCCCCTGCACTGGCGGCCTAACCACCTCCCTCGACCCACTGTCCACCCGGAGAGAACACTGGTGAGTCCCATCCAATTCCAGCCCTGCAGGGCCCCACGGGCTCAAGGGTCGAACCGTTCTTCATCACGGCCTCCAAGCTCTGCCTCTCCAAGAGCATCAGCCACGGCAAATGAGATTTTCTTAGAAAAAAAATTTAACCGTTCCAGGCTCCCCCTGTCTCCTCTGTCACAAACACGTCCCACACCAGCCCGGTGCTGCCCCGTCTCCGCCCTGGCAGGTGGCCCAGCACGTGCACCCATCAGGCCCTGGGCCCAGCTGGGACTGGCGGCCGGAAACTGAGCCAGCAGGGAACAAGGGACAGCACCCGGCCCCTCCTGTGTGAGCCGAGGCGGTCCTCCGCGGGCTCCCCTGCCCCAGAGCCACCCGCTGGCCCAGCCCCGCCTCCCCACAGCCAGTGGCACGGTCCCCCAGGGTCGGCGCTAAGAGCACGGTGGGCCGAGACTGCTACGTGGTAGTCGCCCTGTGGTGAGAGACTACGGTGCTAACGGAGAACCACGGTCTGCCCACCCCCGCCGGCCGCACCGAGCCGCTCTACCCGTGCACCGGGGGTGCAGGACCTAGATGACGACTTGCACGGGCCACGGTGCACACCGCGGAGACCCACCAGCTGGCGAGAATCACCGAGCATGCTGTTTCCGGACACTAGTTCCGGGGAGCTCGCTGGGACAAGGACGAGCCCCGACAGACCCCTGGGGCAGTGTCTGGTTTTGTGCGGTATGCTCTCCCGGGCACCAAGCGCCTACCCGCACCCAGCCCTGCCTTCAGTGAAGGGCCGACAGTGGTTTTGGGGTGGGGAGTGTACCCCCAGCACCTGGCAGGTAGGACATGCTGCCTAACTGCTGAGGGTCCCCTGTGAGCACCATGTGGCCCAGACCAACTCGGGCCCCTCCCTGGTGCTCCCCTCTCGCGGACAGCTTGGTGGGCACGGCTCTTGTCTCAAGATTCATTCAGGCTGTGTGCTGGGGTCTGTGTCCCCAAGACCACCCAGGACTCCTGCCTTAATGGAAGGGAAGGCCTCAGGCCCCATCCCCCCAGATCCTAGTTAAGGAGCAAGAAAGGGGACAGCCCCCCGCCTGAGCGGGGGTGGGGGTGAGAAACGCATTTAGACCCCGACAGGCCAGAGCCCCACCTCCCCCAGGGCCTCCCACAGACCTCCTGAAGCAGAAGCTCACGGTGCTCTCTGTCCTGGGCCCTGGGGAGGAGACAGAGCCCGAGACACCGGGAGGCGGCGCTGAGGCCTGCTGATCTTCTGTGGTGTGCCAGGCCCCAGAATAGGCAGGACAGCTCTGGGCCACCAAGGCGTGGCCGGGCACGCGGGCAGAAACAGGCCACTCCGCCCCGTGCGGCGGGCGCAGCTGTGATGGCCAGAAGAGGAAGGCATGGGACAGAGAAGGTGGCAGCTGGGGTGTGGGGTGCTGGTGAGAAGACTTGAGCTGCATGGGGGGGACCCTGGCTGCCCTTCCCCCTGCCCCCGGTACCTGCGGCTTCCTGGATGAAGGCCGGGTTGCGTTTGAGGATAAGCAGGGAGGACGCGGAGCCGTGGGCACACAGGTGGAGCAGGATCTTCAGCACCTGGAGGACAGTCACAGCGGGCAGCACCGGCCCGGAGGGCAGCCGGCACACGTCCCGTGCGTCCGGGAGCTGGGGCCCCGACCCCGGGGAGGGTCTGCGGGGGCCGCGCAGGGCTCACCTTGAGCTTCACGCGGCCAGAGCCGCTGTGCAGACGGTTCAGAAGGTACTCCAGGAGACACTGGCTGCTGCCCAGGGACTCGTGGGAGATTTCTGGGAGGCGCTTGGGTTAGGGAAGGAGCGCGCTGAGCCCAGGCCACGCTAGGGCCTGGCTGGGGAGAGAACCCGGCCTTCCTGCCACCGGCCTTCCCAGGAGCCCTCCCGCCAACACCCACCCGGCCCTGGTTTCCAGAGCCTGGGGCTTGGGGACCTTCTGAACCCCGGGCGTCCTAATGTGGCTCTGGACCCACACACGTGGTGTCCAGGGAAAAGGAGCGGCGCCAGGGCCCCGCGTGTGGGCACAAGAAGGATACTGGTGATCTCCTCGAACAAGTAGCCGGGACACGGGACATCGTCGTCCGACGTTCCCTTCAGCAGGACCGGGAGCTGGAAGGGAGCGAGAGGCCCCTGAGCGCGCCGCGGGACAGAACCAAGGCTGGTCCCCACCTCGCGCAGCGGCGCGCGGGCGGGACGGAAGCCTCCGGGGCACACGGCCGACCGGGGCACACGGCCGGCCAGCGCGCACCGGGCTTGCTGTGGACAGCGGACGCCGCTGTCCCGAGCCCCACGCGCGGGGCCCAGAGCGGGAGCTGACGGCCCGGCCCCGCGGACAGCGCCGGCGAGCGCCACGGGCCGCCGCGAACCGGCCCCGGTCCCGGCACGAGGCGCAGGCCCCCGCGCGCACGACCGTCACCGCGGTCTCCGCAGGGCAGGGCCGTTTCTCGAGGCCCGGAGGCCGTCCCCGGGAGCTGTCTCCGGCCGGCGCGGGACGGGGCCCGGACCCGCACACACCGCGCGCCGCCCGGCGCTGCCCCTCCGTCCTCCCGGCGCGGACACGCCCGAGCGGGGCTTCCCCGGGCTAGTCCAGCGGGGACGCTCCCCGGGGCTGCGTTTCTGCAAAACCAAGAAGCCAGAGCCCGGGGCCCCCGGCCGCCTCTCCCGCTCGGTTCCGGCCGCAATGTCCCGGGTGGGTCGGACACTGCCCACGCCGCGGCCGTGCAGACGGAGAGGGCCGAGGGGAGCGGGGGCCGCCGAGCCCCGGAGGACGCGCCGACGGGGGCCGAGCGGGAGCAGGGCGGAGCCGCGGTCACCCGCACTCACCCGCTGCAGGAAGCTCAGACGGTCCCGCAGCAGCGGCGCGGCCGCCATGTTGCCGGTCACCTTCCGGCCCCGCCCGCGGCCGCGACCCCGGACCCCGTCCAATCAGCGCGCGCGCCTGGCCCGGATGGCCAATTGCTCGCGCGGGGCGGGCCCCCGGGCCGAGCCGACACGCACCTTGAGCCTGAGCCGGTCTGAAGTCCCACCCCAAGACAGACAAATCCACGAGCCACTTGCAGAGCTCGGGGAGACCCGCCCCCGCCCCAGAGGAGGGGCGGGGACTGAAGCCTGGCCAATCAAGAGCCGCAGGGACGGCTGCGGGCGGAAGGCGCGCCTATCGAGCCTCCGGACGCCGGAAGAGGACGGGCCCAAGATGGCGGCGTCCGGAGGTGCCGGGAGGAACCGCTCATGTCGGGGAACGGAGCGGTGTGGGGGCGCGTGCGAAGCCGCCTCCGCGCCTTCCCCGAGCGCTTAGCAGCCTGTGGGGCCGAGGTGAGGAGCTGCCGGGCGGGGCAGTGCCTACGGGACGGGAAGGGCTCGCGCGGGCGGGGCGGTGACCGGCGGGGCGCGGGGTCTGCCCGGGAGACGGGCGGGCGCGGGGGCCTCCGCGATCCTCGCCCGTCCCCGCCCGCCCACAGGCCGCGGCCTACGGCAGGTGCGTGCAGGCGTCCACGGCCCCCGGCGGCCGCCTGACGAAGGATCTGTGTGCGCGGGAGTTCGAGGCCCTGCGGAGCTGCTTCGCCGCCGCGGTAGGTGGGCGCCGCCCGGTCCTCTCCCTTCCCAACCCCGCCGCGCGGGTCCCGCAGGCCTTCCCTTGCGGTGCGCCCGGTGCCGCCGCGGAGCTCGTGTGCCCGCGCCTGTCGGGGAGGGGAACGGCAGCGCCCGCGCGCGGAGCCGGTGCGGGGCGCGGGGAGAGCGCCTGGAGCTCGTGGGTGCGGTGGCCGTGGTGTCCAGAGGAGCCCCGGGCGCCTCCGCACCCGCGGTCTTCGCTTCGCGGGCGGTGAGCGCCCCACGGGTGTGCTGGGCGCGCGGTCGCACCGCCGGAGCCGCCAGCACCCACCGAGGACCTCGCTGTCCCGACGACCCCGGGCACCCGCAGGTCACTGCTGGGCTCGTCAGCCCCCGCCGCCCCGGAGTGGGCTGTGGTGGCACCAGTGGGCGCCTCTCTTGGTTGGGACTCTGGGTGCTCAGCAGCACGTCCCTTCTGTGTCCCGGGCCTTCGGTGGGCAGCCCTGAGTCTGAAGGCCGCCAGCCCCGCGCAAGGGAAGACCTAGTATCCTCACGTCTTCCTGAGGGGTGCGGCAGGTTGGGCTGGAGGAGATGCAGACACACCCAGGGAGCCTGGGCCGGCGGGGTTCCAGAGGGCGTGAGGAGGGGGCGGCCTGCCCTGCGGGTCCTGGGCTGGTGCTCCGTGCATTGGGTCGGGGTTGGGCCGTGATGCCAGCGGTCAGCTGTGTCCTCCGGAGCTGCTGGCGCAGAGACCTGGACTGCAGACGGGGCAGTTGGGTGAGCAGAAATCAGGGCTGCTGAGGCCATTTCCCGGCATTCCAGGGTCCCCCTGAGCAGAGCGGCTTTCTGCGGCTTGGCCGCTCTTCCGGGGAGAGGACGGTGCTCATGCGGCCTTCCCCGGGGACCTCCCTCGTGATCATGACGGCCGCGTCACTCTGGGCTTGTCCTGCCCCCATCCCTGGTCAGCCCTTGTCACCAGCCACAGGTCTGACGTGGGCCATTCATCCAGGGTCACACCTGTCGTCGCGGTGGCTTCTTGTGGTACAGCCCTCCCCAGAGCACAGGGTCACTGCTTGGAAGAGCTTACGTGTGAGACGAGGATCGGCCGTGATAATTACAGGTTTTCGGGGCGGCCTTCTGTGGTGGGCAGTTCCCCGTTCCAGGCGTCTGCGCTCGCCTTTGCTCTGATCCCATAGACGTCCCCACACTCCGCACCCCACGCTCAGGAGCTGTCCCACACGCCGGCATCACGGAAGAGGACAGGCTCGGGGACTAGGTGCCTGAGTGTTTCTCTCGCGGACGTGCCCCTTCTGCCGGACTCCACGGCACTTGTGGGGAGCGGCGTGAGAGGCAGAAAGGGCGCCGGGCTCCTGTCCTGCCGCGTCCCGGGAGCCCTGTCTCTGGGCGAGTGTTCAGCGCTTGGCCACCGCCTTCTCTGTAAGCAGCTCCTGCTGCCTCGGAGCACCCAGCCCGGGCTGTCGGGGCATCGTCTGCACAGGTCCTGGTCCAGGGGGCGTGGCTTTGGGGCGCCGGTGTGGAGCAGGTGGAGCGTGGCCTGTGGCAGCTGGGAGCGCCCATGCCCCCTGCTAGGCGTCCCTGTCCACGGCGCCGGTGGCCCGGCTCTTGGGAAGGTAGTGGCTGCCAGACAGCGTTTGGTGGGTGGTTTCCTTACTCTGCAGCCTCATTTGGTCACACCAAGTCCTTTACCTTCCAGGCCAAGAAGAGCCCGCGGGGAGGCCTCTAGGATGGACGAGCCAGCACAGCAGCTCCACCCGCTGCCCCAGGGAGCGGAGCCTGGCGGTGCCGACGACCCCAAAGGGCAAACGGCGGAAACACCCGAAGCATTCAGAGCTGAAAGGACCGGGGCAGGGGGCGAGTTGGCGTTCCTGCACCGCGTGCGTGAGGGTTCGGGTTAGCGTGAGACCCAGGGAAGCCACAATAAAGAGCAGGGCGGACCACAGCAGAGCCCTGTTCTGTCGTGCGCGGAGCACCCTGGGCCATGGGGATGCGCTGCTCGGGATGGTCACTTTTTGAAGAATTTTCATCTAAAACACCTTACCTGAGCCTGACCGAGGCAGGAGACGCAGCTGCCGCTTCACAGGCCGTGCCAGAGCCAAAGTCCAGCACCGCAAGGGAAAGCCACGGGTAGGGAAGGCCACTCAGGCGGTTTTTCTGGACTTGGAAGCCAAAAAGGAGGGCCTGCCCTTCTAGAGGCATCAGCCAGCCGAGGGAGGGTCTGGCTTAGGAACCCGGCAGCAGTGACACTGTGTGGGGCACCTGTCCTTCTGCAGCACCCCCAGGTCAGAGCCCGAGCCCTCCTGACGGTCCCCGTCCACCACCCCAGCCCTGCCACCCGAGAATGAAATCGGGCACAGGCCAGGGAGTCCACAGGTCCAGAGCGCCGCCTGCTGGACACTTGGGGACTGAGCGCCAGGGGTCTGGAGGTCACCTTTCCCTTGGGGTCCATAGCCCCTGGCCTGCCAGAGTCCAGCATCCATGCACTGATGGGGGGTGGCCTGCGCCCTGATCCCCCCACACACACCGAGAGCCAGAGCAGGAAGGGATGAGCCTGGGAGCCCAGCGCTCCTCACCACGACTCTCCTCCCTCCTGCAGCCTTGAGGGTGGGCTTTTTCAGACCCTCACATTCTCCACTCTGACCTTTGGCAGCCTCTTGTGGGGAGCCCATGGGTCTCTGCTGGACACACTGGCTCCAGGCCACTTCTGGAACAGTCCTGCCAGGTGCCCTCCCGCCCCCATGTCTCCCAGCTCTAGTCCAACCTCCTGTGTCCCTCCCTTCGGGCCACACACCCAACTCCCTTCCATGTTCCTTGGCCTTCATCCTTGTTTTCTGGCTTCCCCAAACTCCCACAATCTTCAGGATCACGTTGACTGAGGGAAATGCCACAGAACTGGCGTCTGGATGCAGCCATTCCTGCAGGTGCATTATTGCGCGCACGCTGCCTGGCCGCACCGGGTTTCCATCCTCACTCCCACCTACCTCCTGTCGCTGGCCATGCCCTAGAACAAGAGCCCGCAGGCAAGATCCTGTCGCCCAGCGCAACTACCGACCAGGAGGGTCACCCGCTGGCGGCTGTGTGCACGGTGCTCCGCCTGGCCTGCTCGCTGCACCTGTCAGTCTTGGCACCAGTGGTCTGGGGTCAGAAGGCAAACCACAGCTCCCAGCCCCTCCAGCTCCCTGTGTTTCTAGCACGGTGACCTCACCCAGAGGTCCTGGGTCCTTCCCTGAGGGTATGGAGGCGGGGAAAGCGTGTACTGGGACGGAGACCCCAAGTGTCCGGGGAGTGGGGACTGGGTCCCCCACTCTGAGGAGGATGTGACCTTGCAGATTGCAGGAGGATGGCCTGACCTCCAGAAGACACGAAAGTTGGGTCAAGGTAAGAGATCCAGGTAAATGCGTCCAGAAATACAACCCACTCTAAGAAGTGGAGTTCTGATCTCGGGGAAACATCCAGAAGGCGTTTTCCCAGTGAGCAGCGTTTGTTTGGAATTGTTTTTACCTGAGCACAGGAAGCACCCCAAGCCCCACCCCCCTCTCTCCGGGGCTCTCCGCTGCGGGAGCAGTGTCCCATCGGCTCTGGTCTCCCTAGCGCCGGCTCCTGGGGTCAGAAGGAAGCCCCTTGGCCTCTTGTTGTTTCTAGTCGTCAGGCTGTCCGAGGACACGGGACTACGATAAACAACGTTATTTCAAAGGTGCAGGGGAAGTCGAGGCCAGAAGCCATGGCTGGAGCTGCCGGGCAGCTGTGGTCTGTCACGTGCCCGGGCCCCTCTGGCCAGCAGCCCGCCACCAGCCACACCTGGGGTCCCTGGCAGCGGGGTCTGGAGCACTTGCTACCCTCGGAGCGCGGGGCAGAGCTGGCGAGAGCCCCGGGCTTGCAGGTGGACAGCCCACCATGGCCACACCTGCCCGCCGGCCTCGGCCAGGGGACGACCATCGGCTCAACTGTTCTTTGGAAACGCAACACCACAAACGCCTCCCAGCTGCTCACAGGGTTGCTGGAGGTTGTGCTGCGTCGGGCTTCCCCGCCCCGAGATCTGGTCCACAGGCGCCCTCCCGACCGCCAGCACAGCGCCACACCAGCTTCCCGGACCGGACACCAGGACACCTCTGGTTTGTAAACAACTTTATGGTTTAGAAAAGCAGAGGGAGCGCGGAGAGCAGAGGGGCTGTGACGGGGCCGAGGCGGGCACGCAGGCAGGCGGCTCTCTGACCCTCGAGACGCCCGCAGCCACGAAGCTGCGTCCGGCGAGGAGCTGCCCGGAGGCCAAGCTCGTTAGTTTGCGACGACTGTTTGGAGAAAGCGGGAGCCTGGTGTGCAGCGGGCTCTCACGGCAGCCCGTGTCCACATCAGGGCCGCGCTCCCCGGCCGGCTGCTGCGTCATACGGGTCCTGCCGAGCTCGGTCACTTGGACGAGCTGAAGGTGCGGGACGGAGAAGGCACAGGCCGTCTGGACAGCGAGGCCGCGGTGACAGGCCGCTCAGACCCCCAGCCACAGCATGACTCTGAGTCTGCACTCTCGTGGCCCCTGTGTGGCTGGCTGAGACCCACCAACTGGGAGGACAGCGGCCGCTGGTGGCTGCTCAGGGCTCCTCCGGGGCCCCCGCCAGCTGCTGTACCTGGCGGCCGTGGACCACCCACAAGGCACCCCCCGCGGCCTGGCGTAGCTGGGTCTCCAGCGCACGACGGAGGTCACTGACCTGCACGTCCGGGAGAGGGTTAAAGCTGATGATGACCCTGTCCCTTGAGGCCGGATCCCCCCCTGCCCCAGGAGCCACATCCCGCCGTCTCCTCCTAAGGTCAGAACCGGCCTGGACTTTGAGGTCTCGGTTGGCTTTGGCGTGGTCTAGCTTCTGAGCCTCAGGGATGGGCCCCAGACCAGGGTCCTGCCTCCGCTCCGGCTCCTGGACGGCAGTGTCCTCCCCCAGAGCAAGCGCACGGTCCCCGGCGACGGCCTCCTTTCTGGCCTCCAGGTGAGCGCCTTGCTGCCCACCCTGAGTCCCAACAGAAACCGCCCGGTGTTCCAGCTGCCGAATCTCGGCCTGGGCCCCGGGGGCTGCTCCTCCCGACCTGCTGGACAGGCCTGCAGGTCCCCGGCCTCGGCTCACCGGCTGGGACCTCACTTGAGGGTCGCCGTTCTCCCTCGCCCCCGGCACATCTGCTTCCCGAGCGCCAGCAGTGGGGGCCGCCTCTCTTCGGGGTTCCTTCCTCTCGTGGGAGCTTCTGCCCAAAGTGTCCTGTTTGCGCAGCTCACCAGCAATGGGCTTCTCTGGGCTCCTGGGCCCCTTGGCAGGGTCCTGCACAGGCACCCGCTCCGGCATGCCAGCGCCAGCTGCCTGGGCCACAGCGCCCCACTGGCCTTCCCTCGGCTCGGCCTGGGCCGCCCGGGGCTCCATGTCAGCAGCGCCAGGAGGACCCGCTGGAGCCCTGCCTACAGCCGCCTTGGGCTCCGCCTTGGGCTCCTCGAAGGCGCGTTGGCCGTGGCCCTGGGGCGGAGCGGGGAGTCGCCCGGGGGCTCCGAGTGCAGGTTCCACAGGCTGCTGCGGGGGATGGTCCATGGTCTGCCCCTCCTGGGTCTCCTGCTCCTTCCCTCTGGGCACCGGCACCCCAGGCTCTGGCTGCGCTTCGGCTGCAAATGAAGTCAGTCACCGATTTAACCGCGGGAGCGAATGGAAGCTACCAACACGGGGACTAGAAAGGTGAACTGGCCAGAAATTAGACACGAGCCAGAACTCTGCCCAGCAGGACTGCAGGCCCCGGAGCCCCAGCCCCAGCCCCACGGAGCCACCAGGAGACACCACGGGCAGTCACGCGTTCAGTGATGACCCCCGCCCCGATCTGGCCCTGACTTGCCGTCCTCGCCGTCCTGCCTCTGCTGGTGGATCTCCTTGTGCTGCTCCTCGATCACCGCGAGCAGCTTCTCCTGCTGGTCCAGGAGCCGCTTCTGCTGCACCTGCTGCTCCTTGATCACCTGCAGGAGGACCGCATGGTCCAGCATCTCCGCCCGGCCGGCTTCTGCGGAGGGGAGAGCGCACACTCAGAGCCTGCCCCATCCCGCAGGCGCTGGGCCGGGTGGAGGGCAGAGGGACGCGAGGTGCCGGCGCCGGCTCGCCTGTGGGGACCCTCCCAGGACGCCCTTTGCTCCACCCCGCTCACGTGGGCCTGAGGTTTGGACACGCCCAGCAGGGGCCCAGCTGCTCAGATGGCCGCCCAGGGACTAGATGCCGAGAGAAGCTACAGGGGAGGTCTGTGCCACCGTGTGGATGCTGCGGGGAGGTCTGTGCCACCGTGTGGATGCTGCGGGGTCCTGGGCTGGGGCGCGTTAAGCTACAAACTGCTCTAAAAACAGAATCCCAGAACTCTGAGGAAGTTTCCTCCAAGGTGAGAATTTAGGAAACAAAGAGAACGGCCCTCCTTTCCCGCAGAGGCCGGCTGCCGACACCCACAGGGCCCTGGCCCTGCTCCTGACCGCCCCCGGGGAGACAGGCTGCAGGCTGGCGCGGGCGGGGGGTGGGGGAGCACAGCAGGTGTGCACCCCTGGACCCGCCCGGCTCTCCACATCCCCAACCTGGAGCGGGGGCCCAGGAAGAGGCCAGAGTCTGAGCCTAGAGCCAGCAGCGGCCGCCCGCGGCAGCGCGGAGGAGCCCGGCTTTCGCTCCGAAGGCCTCCGCACCAGCGTCTCCCGCGCAGCCTGGCTTATGCAGCTGCTACAACCCGCCGGTCTTTGACCAGGAGGGAAAGACGACGTGGGCTGTCGGGCTGGGGGCGGGCGAGTTCGGAAGGAAGGACACTCCGGGCGTGGAGACCACCCACATCCCGGCGGGGCTGCACACACGCACAAGCTGGCCCGTCCTCCCCAGTGGTGACCCCTGACCTGCCATGGCAGCACGGGTCGGCCTCCCTCCAGCCAGAGGCCCATGAGGATACACTGAACCAGGCGGCAGGGAGGATAAGCCACGCCGAGGTCCCCATGCGGCCGTCCCCACCCCTACCCAGCCCTCCTCCAAACACCCTACGGTCACGAAGACACCTGCCTGAGAACGGCCACATCCTGTGGACCAGACGGGGGCTCTGTGGGAGGGAAGTGCACTGTGCTCTGCGCCCCCCCCCCCCCCAGGGCTCTAGACCAGCCACTTCAGCCACGAGCCTCACTGTCACCCTGGGTACCCATGGCTCATAGCCACGTAATGGTCAACAGTACGACGACAGCCCACGTGCCGCCCAAACGGCCTGTCCTGGGAGCAGGTGCTGGAGGAGCAGCCCCAGCCTGCCCGGCCCTCGGGGGACCGCCCGGGACCGATGCTGCAGGAGGAGCGGAGTGGGGCCACGGCAGGTCCAGCCAGAAGCGACATGGGGGGGCAGGCGTGGACCAGAGCGGGGACAAGCCGTGCCCACGGACAGAGCCCGTCCCGCCAGGACCCCAGAGAGATGCTGACACGCACGCAGAACACGTTAGTCCCGGGCCACGCACGCGGCAGAACCTCCGCGCAGGCCCCATCCTCGGGGAGGCGTGTGCAGGCCGCACCCACCGTCCTCCCGGACCAGCGCATTTATGGAAAGGAGGGAGCTAGGGCATCGGGGGAACCAGCTACGGGGCCAGAGCCGAGCCCAGGGCGGAGGCAGGCTGCAGCGGTGACTCCAGGTGAGGCCCTGGGGCCGGCCAGCCTGCGCCTTCCCCTTCTCGCATCTCAGACCCCCGCGCGGGCCTTCGGCGGGAGCGCGCCCTCGGGGTCCGTACCTGCTACTATCTGTTTGATTTCGGCTGCTCATCCCATTGAGAGGCGCACGGAAGAAAGGCAGAGTAGGAAACTGTGAGAATTGTCTTTTCAGAAAGAAAAAAAATGGAAAGAATCAAACAGGTTTAGGTAACAGAGGATAAGCACTGGCGTCCGTGAGCACAGGGAGACAAACCAGGCAGGAAACACCACACAGGAAGCCCCCAGGGCAGTCCCTGGACCCCGAAAAAACCTCCAGAGCCTCTTGGCTCAGGCCCCTGGTCGCCTGGGGGCTCAGCAGGCAGCCCCAAGCCCAGTGCTCTGGGCGGCTGTCCCCGCAGGACCCTCTGGGAGGCCGCTGGGGGGCGCCGCAGGGTGCGTGTCACACACGACCGCCCCAGGGCGGCGCCACCAAGATCCACACGCCCGGACCCGGGGAGGGGGGCGGGGGGACTCAGGGAGAAACGCCCTTGCACGGCTCACAGGGCCCCTCTGCAGACAGACTCGGTGTCCCGGTGGGGGGGGGTGGCGAGGGCCTCTAACCAGGGAGTAGGAGTGCAGAGGCCCCTTGGTCACCAGTGAAACGAGGACAGGAGACCACCAGCCAGGAAGGCTGCCACCAGCCACACGACAGAGACAGCACCCAATGGGGCGAGGTCACGAGGAGAGGGTTCGCCCCAAACAGACGCGAAGGCCCGAAGGAGGATTAAACGCTGGAGACAAAAGTGTGTGACGAGATTTTGTTTCCAGATGGTGCGGGGTGTTCGCTGCAGCTGGGCACAAATGTCCCCCTAAGCGGCGGGTGACACAGCGGCCCCGGGGAGGCGGGTGGCACCTGTCCTCCCACCTGGGCCGCCGGGAAGGCAGCTCCTAGCTCTAAGCAGCGCGGGGGAGCTGACCCGCGCGCGTGCTGGGAACAGTGCCACACGCGCGAATGGAAAACCCGGTGACAGGACGACAGAGGCTTTTTTAAGGGAAGAAAGAGAGACACAGACTACCTAGGGTGCAGGTACCCAGAGGAAGCTGCTGGGGGGGGAAGGGGGTGACTTCGGGTCTTTCCTCACTAGGAAGCCAGCAAGTACAGAGCCGGGGTGGGGGCTCCAACAGCCGCGCCGGGAGGACAGGCGCCCGCACCACCCCCCTCCCCCAGTCACCGCCGTGGGTCTGGAAGGAAGGGGCAGAGGGCTCCGGGCCCCGGGAAGGATGCAGCAAGAACGCGAAGGCCTTACCCTCCAGCTTGCTGCCGGCCTGGCCCTCCGCATCCCTCTGCTCCCGCGGCTCTGCTTGCTCTGCTTGCGGCCCCGCCTCGGGGGCCAGCTTCACCGGCGGGGCGGCCTTCCCACCTGCACACACAGAGAGGCGGGAGGCTTGCAGAGCTCAGGAGGAAGCGGTGGGTGGGGCAGGTGGGGGCAGAAGGCGGGAGAGGGACCCGAGGGGGGAGAGGCTTCCGAAAACTACCCTCCGCGTCACCCCTCCCTCCGTGGGCACTTTGTATCTGCCCTGACGACTGCCGGTCAAGTACTGAAAACACATTGAACGACCTCCCGGGCTCCTGGCAGCGAGCCCGTGTTAACCACCTTCGCCAATTAACAGGCGAGAGCCGGCCCGGCCGCACCGCACGGCCCTGAACGGCGCGGTACCTGTCAAGCATCCCCCGCAAGGGCCCAGACGCACGGACAGCGCGCCGCCTGACACTCAGAGGTCCAGCAAGCAACTGCGTGACAGATACCCCGGGAGCTGTCACATCACCAGACTCTGGGCTTCCCCAGCAGCCGCGGAAGGGGCCGCTGCTCTCACGCGTCCGCGTGCTGACCTGGGGAGCCGAGTGGGAGTGCGGGCAGGAGGAGGCTAACGAGTCCTCCCCCAAGCCCGCCACCGCCCGGCCTCTCCTGGGCCCCTTATCGGAGGATCCTCGTAGGGAGAGCAGTTTGCCAAGACAGTGCAGATGACACCCACCGGGCTCACTCTTGTCCGCCAGCTTGCCCACGGCGCCTGCGGCCCGGCCGGGCAGTGGGACCCCGCCAGCTCTCTCCACCGCACCAGCTGCTGGGGCGTCCTGCCCCTCGGGTGGCACCGCCTGGGGCCCTGGCTGCAGACCCCCGTCGCCTGGCCCCTGATCCTCCTTCACGGGCTCGATGGCTGGCTGACCATTTCCTTCCGGAACCTTCCAGGGATCGTCAGGGAGACCCCCTGCTTTCTCTAAGACCCGGTCCTGTCTGGGTCTCTCTCTCTCCGAACCCGGCAGAGGCAGTACCATCTGAGCCTTGACCCCTGGAGCCTTCTCCTCCACGTGCTCAGACGGCCGCGCATTCTCTGCTGGCTCTTCTCGGTCTTCACCTTCGTCCACCACCACCTTGTCATGAGGGACAGGGGGCTCGTGGCGGTGGGCCTCGCCCATTGGTACTGCCACACCTGGAGGGAGACACACATGTCGCGGAGCAAGCAGGTTAGGGTGGCCCGGCTCTCCCAGGGCCTAACAGGATGACACAGGCTGGCCAGCGCCACCTCCCACAGACCAGACTCCTGCCTGAGCACGGACGCTACTCAGAGACAGTTACGACAGGGGCAGCTGCGAGCCAGAGGGCGGGGGTGGGGCCCCCATCTGAGTCCCATCGGAGTCACAGAAGGCAGGAGGCAGAAAGCACCAGAACTCAGGCAGGCCCCTCCCCGGCCCGCCTGCCGCCCGCCGCCCACCTTGGCCAGGCCGGTCCAGCTGCGCCTCCTCCTGCTTCTCCTTGGCCCCTTCCCTCGGGGGCACGTTCACGGGGCCCTTAATCTGGGCCTGCTCCATCTCCTCTTTCTCATCGGGCAGCTTCGGCTTATCTCGGCCGTCCGCGGCCGCACCCACGACGGGCTTCGGGCCTGCAGGCAGAGCACTGCTCACTGTGCAGCTTCCACACCGACACGCAGCCCCCCCCGGCCAGGGACTGGGCGCTTGTCCCTAGATTGTAATCACGTTCCCTACTCGGATGGCAGAGCCTAAGCGGTTATTTTCCCCTGCTCAATCACTAGCAGCTAAGTAGCACAGAAAGCTGTCATTTTTCATGTGTATTCGTAACAAAAATAGTCAAAACGCAATTTACACCTAACTGGGTGCAAAAGAGCACGGCGCCGCGGATACCGGCTGTCACCACCAGAGGGCAGCACGAGCCCGCGGGCTGAGGCCCGACCGGGTGGCAACCTGGGGCAGGCACCTGCCCAGGGTTCCCCCTTCTCTGGGACCACCAGCCTGCCACACCTCAAGCCCCCTCCCCCGCTCCAGGCCGGTATGGGGGGTGGCGCTGGGAGGTGCTGGGGGAGGGAACGCCGCTGGGAACGCGGACGGGTGATGCTGTGAGCCTCTTCCTGCCAATAGCGAAGACGGGCAGCAGCGAAGACGGCCACGCGCAGAGCCTGTGAACGACGCCTCCCCCGCCCCCAGCGCCACGCCTGTCCACACCTGTCCCCACACAGCCGTCCTCGGCAACATCTCACCCGCACGGCAACCGGGGACCCCGCAGGACCGAAACAGAGCCTGTTAGGAAGCGGTCGCCATTAAAAAATGGGCAAATGGGGCAAAAGCTAAACATCCTGGGAAAAGAAACTTTAAAAGTCCATCATTTTGCCCTAGAGGTTCGAAGCACACTCTTGCTCCCCATCACAGGGCACGAGCTGCCAAGAGAAGGGCTGACTACTGTCCTCCGTGGGCGGCAGGGCTGCTGGCCAGAGGTGAGGCTGGGGCGGGGGGAGGGGGGTGTCGTGGTGTCCTGTTCCGACAGGGCCCTGCTGGTCCCAAAGGAGAGGAAATAATTATGCAGGTCGACTGGATCTGTGAGCCTGGGGCGGTGCCCTCACTCAAGTGGGCGCCAGGTGGCAGCTGGGGGACAGCGCCCTCACCAGACCAGCACAGGGACAGGGCCCTGCCAGGTGGCGGGCTCAGAGGCAGACTCTGGACTCTACAGTTGAACCAAGGGGCTGGTAACAGTAAGCGGGTGAGCCTGGCTCAAGCGGATGAAAACACCCTGGTCTCTGTCACACAATGCACCCCTTCCCAGAGGCCCTGTGCTCAGACAGGAGTCACCATAAATCAAGGCATCTATCTCGCGGATCACAAAGTTAAGAAAAACGGTTGTTAGGGGCGCTTGGGTAGCCCAGTGAGTTAAGCGTCTGCCTGTGGCTCGGGTCATGGTCCCAGGGTCCTAGGATCGAGTCCCGGCTCCCTGCTCAGCAGGGAATCTGCTTCTCCCTCTGCCTGCTCCTCTCCCTGCTCCTGCTCTCTCTCTGATGAACAAACAAAATCTTTTTAAAAAGAAAGAAAAAGGGCCGGAAAAGAAAGGAAAAACACAAGAAAAGAAAAGAAGCTGCTAAGCTATCAGAAGACCAAGTCACCTACGTGTGGCCCTGTCTCAGCAGGGACCGAGGCAAGTCCCCCGTGAGAGCAAGGGCGGCCTGATGGGCTGGTCTGAGGGGACCCCCGTATGGGCGGCAGGACGGCGGGGACCCGGGGCAGCAAGGAGTCTCCCGCCAGGGCCCTCGGACAGAGCTGCGGGGGCACCCGGCTTCACAGCAAGGCCAAGGCGCCTTGGGGCTCCCGCACCCCCAGCCGCTGGCACCCGGCCTCCAGCCTCCAGCATCTCGGTCCACAGCAATGACCAGCACACCCTGGGCAGGAACTGGGCTCTCGGCCACAGACAGCTGGTGATGCCTCCCGGCGTAGCGAACCAAACGCAACCCCCAGAACGAGCGACCGAGGAGCCGACCACACCCAGCGGGCAGCTAGGGCCGCGCTAGGAAGCGGATGGGCACCTGGGAGTCCCCAGAAGTCAGCAGCCACCTCGCTCACCGTCAGGGTCATCGCCGGGCCCCAGCAACCTCAGATGACCCAGGAAAGACCCAGGACGGTCCTGGGTCCATGCCGCATTCTGCCAGGCGGCGGGAGACCCTGCCTGGGGCGGATCTGGCTTTCAGAGGAAGCAGGCCGCATGGTGACAGGGACCTACTCACCCCCGACGCAGCGAGAGGCTGGAAGCACCCTGAGACAGGCCGATGGACAGGTCCCCACCAGGCTCTCCTTCCAGGGCCCGGTGTGGGGATCAAGTCTGCGATTCCAGGTCCACAGGACGGACCCTGTGCTCTGGGCTGTCTTTGGAATCGGGGATGCGGCGGCGGGGGTCGGGGGGTCACAACCCCTACACCAAGGACGTCTGCGCTCGAGCACCTGGGCCAGAGGTGCCTGCTGTGGGCGGCCGGCATCGAGCAGCCTCTCTCCGGGGACCCAGGGCTCAGTTAAGTCAGCAAGCACCAAAACAAAGGGACCGCTCCCATCACACCTGAGCCCACTGATGGATCCGTGCCACCTAGAGAAACCCCAACTCAGGAGACACGCGGGACCTCAGGGCCATGCACTTGTAAGGCAAGAGCCGAGAGCCAGGCCCAGCACTTAGACTTTCCTGACCCTCAAGGTGGCCCTGAGAGTGGGTCGGGGAGTGCTGACTCCTGAAGCCCGCTCTGCTGGCCGTGGCTGGCATGGGCAGGCTCGACCGCTGTATCCTCGCATCTTTCCAAGCGTGCGGGAGTCACCATGGCTCCCCGGACCCGAGCGTCCCAGCCAAGGGGCCGCAGTGGCCGAGCCTCACTCCTCACGGTGCCCTAGAAACGGCAGGGCTCCCCACGGGCAGTGAGCAGAGGCAGGCAAGCCGCTCCCCGAGGGCCTCCGAGGGCAGGTCGGGGTCACTCAGGGCTGCACACGTGAGACAGCGGCCTCCCCGCCCCAGGCTGCAGTGCGGCTGAGCTGACAAAGTCACCTGGGAGGGCCCGAGCAACACGCAGCGGGGTCCGGGGCCCCAGCACAGAGGCCAGTGAAAGCCCCTGTCAGCAGAGACTGGGAGGGCGGTGGTGGCACCGAGCTGCCTCAGCTGAGCAGAGAGAGCAGAGCACGCCGGGCCCCTGGCCCTCGCACACAGCCTGGCACCTGTTGCAGAGTGCGCACACGATCCCGCCCGTGTGCAGGGGTGAGTCCTCGGGAGAGCGAGCACAGGGCAGGGGAGCCTTCGGAGAGCTCTCACACAGGCCTGTGGCCACCCTCTGCCCCCTGCACCTACTGTCACAGCCAAGCTGTGGGCCCCAGCCTTTAGCCTGCGCCGGCCTGACACCCAGAGCCCCCATCCCGGTCCTCTGCCGTTTCTCCCCACAGAGCAGAACCCGCACCCCTGCGGGGTGGCCATGGGGGAGCGCACGCACCAGGGGACGCTCTGACACCACGACACGGGGTGAGGACATGGGGTGCGGACGCTGGGGGAAAGGAGGAGAGGGGATGGGGCCGCGTTCAGAGGAGGGAGCCAAGCATGTTCTAGAACCCGACCTGACCCACCAGGCCCTGTGGGGTGCTCTCAGATAGGACAGAAATGGTCTAATTAGCCTTTTTAACAGAGAATTGCCTCCCAGGGCCCAGCAACCTCTTTCCTCCACACTTGCCGCTGCTCCCCGCCCCAGCGAGCACGTGTCCCGCGCGCCACTCTCCAAGAGTGCCGGGCCACGGGTCCCAGTCCCACATGTCCCCAGCAGGGCAGGACGGCCACCGTCTGCCCCGGGGCCGGCTCGGGGCTCTGAGGAAACGCGCACCGCTCTGGCCTCTGCACCACCAGAGAGACCCGTAAAACCCCACCCCGGGCTGACGGGCCGAGGTCTGACAGGCCCCACGGCGCAGGCCCTGCAGCCCAGCTCTGCTTCGAGGCAACCCATCAATTAGGGGGACGCCAGGGGCGAGAAAAACGGAGAACGCGCTAAAAACAAATGGCATGTGGTTCTGAGGGAGCCATGTGTTTTGTTATGGGCTCGTGGAAGCAATGGAAACCAGATGTGGCCGCGGCGGGCTCCAGGTGAGCTCGCGGCCTGGCTCTGGACCCGCTGCAGCTGCTGGCCCAGGCCGCGGACCGCGGGTGCATAGTGCCGGGGGAGCGGAGGGGCAGCCCGGGGGGGGGGGCGGGGGGGACGGACGGGCAGCCCGGAGCCAACCAGTGCCAGGAAATCCACGGCCGGCCGAGCCAGGATCAGCGGCACCTGAGTCCACCTCGGCCACAGCCATCCATGAAGCACACAAGGCCAAGACGCCCGCCAGTGAGGGACCCAGCAGGGGCAGGGGCAGGCCACCCGTGTCCCTCTCCAAGGGGACTTCTCCATCCTAACTGCCAAAACCATGCAACATGGCATGGGACACTCAGGTGGCTTCTGACCACTCTGATCTATTTCTCTGGGGAGCCCTGCCATTCCCTGGGACCCTCTCCGCAGGGACCCCAAAAGGGGAATCTTTCTGCCAGCCCGTCCTCCCAAGAAGACAAAAGAGAGCACGGCCTGCTCCGCCGAGCCCCAGGAGAGGCTGTGGCCCCCAGGGGAGGCTGTGGGGGGCATGGACACCAGCTAGGGGCTTTCTAGCCCGGGGACAGAGACAGCAACAAATGTAAGGGCCACGGGCCTTCCACTGCTGGCAGGCCCGGGTGCCAAGGACCTAGAGCAAGTTCAACTCTCTTGCCAGGCTTTTGGGACGTTTTGTCAATCATGGTAGGCGGGGAGACCGGGCTCCTATTAGGGCAGGAACTCCTTAGCCATCACCATCAAAAGGCACCCAAAACCCACGGGCAAACAGCACTGCTCCCCCCAGGGGCCTCTCCCAGAAGGGAAGGCCCGGTGGCAGCCGGGCAGAGCGCAATCCACCGTGGGGGTCTATTTGCGGGGGAGGGGATCAGACACGCAGGGACACACCGTGAGTGTGAATGCCTAAAACCCAACCGTCGTCAGAGCAGAAGCCCCCAGAATGAAGCACACCCCTCCCCCCAGTACCCAAGCCTGATGCTACTCAGAGCTGCTGAGGGGTGAGGCGTGGGGAAACCCTCCCTGCACCCTCCCATCTCTGCCCGGGACAGCCGAGGCGCCAAGAAAACTCCTCTCCCAACCGACTCGAGACACAACGGAGCCCCTTCTGCAGCCCAGAAAGCCACGCTCAGAAGCCACCCCGCACCCCGACGAGCACGGCCACGGGCGGGCCATGGAGCCACATGGCAGCAGGCCTTCTGAGCTGGCCTACAGCTGTAGAAGGCCGCGTGGGCCTCCCCTCCCCACGGGCCAGTGGGCCAGCAGCAAGAGGGGGACATTGAACAAAGCCACGGGGCGTCGCTGACCTTGTCCCGGCGAAACCCGGCTTGAATCCTCGTCCCCAAACCAGAGCAAGCAAACGTGACAACACGCCCACGCGGGCTTACCTGGCGGTGCGCCGAGCGGCGGGCTCTGAGCTCTCCGTCCTGCTGTCCCGCATAGGCGGGCGGCCGCTCCCGGCCCTACTCCACCAGCCAAACAGGCCGGGGGTGGGCGGGACAGCCGGGAAGTGCCGCTGCCGCGCCGTGACCCTGAGGCGGCGCTGCAGGGGCGCCCGGGAAAGCCGCGGGGCCGGGCCGTGTGCATACCTGGACGCTGCGTACCTGGGAGCCGCGCCGCCGCTGCCTTTACGATGCCCTCGGCCTCTTCGAGCCGGCCGGCCGGGGCTTCCTCGGCTAAGTCCACCGGGGCGTCCTCGCTCACGGACAGGGTAGTGTGTGTGCCGACCACCAGGACGCCCAGGCCGACCCAGAACACCAGCTGGACAAGACAAAGATCCAAGGGTCAAAGGGGTCGGGCAGTCCCTGCAGCCCTGCCCGGAGCAGGGGAGGAAGGGGCCGGAGGGCGCGGCACACAGCAGGGGGCTGGGGTTCTGCTGGCCTGCCTGCCTCCATGCCGGCCGCCGGGAGATGGGGGTCCCTAACTAGCCAACGTGGCCGAATCAACAGCCCGACCTGCCAGAGCCAGGCGGGCCCCAGAGGAAGGGGCAGGCTCTCTGCAGAGAGCGGACCCCCGTGCCCACCGGCCAGGCCTCCTGGAGAGCAGGGGCTGGGACCTGCCTGCTCCTGTGGCTGCTGAGGTCGGGCTTCCTGATGGCTCCACCCGGAAGAGGAAGAATCTCAGGGCAGTGCCCTCCCCTCAGGGGGCACTTTGGCCTCCCGCGTCTCACCCAATAGCTGTGCAGTGGGCCCAGGGTGCGGTCGGTCTGCCTCCCGGGTCGCCCGCGCGGGTCATGCCTGGAGCCACCCGCACAGATGGGGAGGCGGCTCCCCACCCCCCCGGAGCAGTGGGTGCCCAGTGGGGCTGCCCAGTGAGTTGGGCTGCCCGTGCGCTGCCTGCCGAGGGTCCTCGTCCCTGAGCCCATCCCTCCCCTGAGGGAGCCGGGCAGGTCACAAACACAGCCCTCAGAGATTTGGGAGGACCAAGCCTGCCCTGTGTGACGCCACCCCCTCCTGGCAGGGCCTCAGTGAAGACACACACACGCTGGTCTGAGGCGCGTGGTTATCTCTGCGGCTATTTCTGCCCCGCCTGCGCCCGGCCTGCCAGGCTGTCCCCAGGGAGCAGGGACGCCTGGTCCTATGGAGTCTGCAGGACATCCTCCTGCCAAGCCACCTGCCCCAAGAGCCAGGGAGACCCTGCCCGCTCACCCCATGCCGTCTCAGAGCCAGGATTCAAACCTATTTCACAAAGTCACGCTGACTTTAAAATGGACCAGTTCAAAAAAACCAGTGAGCCATCCCTGGGTCAAACCAGCTGGAGAAGGGGCGCTCCTCAGAGGAACAGCCTCCACTCACTAAGGCGGGCGAGGCTGGGGGACAAAGCCTCCAGGACACGTCTGTTTCTGCGCAGCCGCTCCGCAAACACTGCGCTGCCCCGGTGCTCACAGAGGCCAAGGACAGGCCGTTCTCCTGAGGCCAGCCACACATCAGGGAGGCCCTGGGGTGCCCCCCCAGCCTGCCACGGCTGGTGCACCAGGGCTACCCAAGGCTCGCAGCGAGATCTGGGAAGCCAAAGCAGCATCTGCAGACCCCACAACGCGCAGCATGGGGTCGAGAGCTCCTGACCATGACCGTGACCATGACCGTGCCCCCCTAGTTTTTTCCTACAAGCTTGAGCACGCTCAGCGTTAGCGCAGGACATCTTCCCTGGAAGGGAAGATTCGTGGGGCAATGATTGTGTCCAGAAGTGACCGAGGTCGTTTTAAAAGTTAAAAGAAAAGGACGCTTCAAATCCCCTGCATTTCATACTTCCTAACCAACAGCAGAAATGACCTTGCTGAGAAGCGACAACAAGAGTTGTTCTTCGAACTCGCAGCCCACGGCACCAACAGGACAATGACCTGGAGTGGGTAAGAGCCCCCGGCGCGAGTCACTCTGCGGCTCCAGCGGCCGCTCGGGCAGGAGACCTCTCAAGCGCAGCCCGAGGCCGGTGCCCACCTGGGGCCACCCCAACAGTACGGGGACACAAAGCAGGAGGCGTCCCACCCCGTGGGTCACTACACTATTCTCCTACCACACTGCTGAGCGTCCCCGTGGGAGACCGGAACGGCAACATTTCACCCAGACTCGGAATTATTTCCTTTAACCCTGGGCTTCCTGGGCTTCTTGGGCTAAAAACAAAACATCACACACAGAATAAAAAACATTAACTCCTGCAATACTGGAAGCCAGCGAGCTTCCTGAAAAAGACCAAGAGCACATTAACATAAGGCTGATTTAGAAAGAAGGGCCTGCATGGAGCCTGGAAATTCCAGAAAAGAAAGCAGTTCTACTAGGCCCCCCCCACACCTGCCCTTGCCACCTGCCCGGACCTCCCGTGCCCCCTCTTGTGGCGTGGGTCCTCCAGCTCCAACCTGCTCCCACACCCGGCGCGGCAGCCTCCTTGCCCCCTTTGCTGAGACCCCACTCGTCTCCCAACACACCGGGCTCACCAGGCTGCTCTGGGTTCTGCAAGGCACCCACCAGCTGACCACGGGCCAGAGCATGGGCAGCCTGCAGGCCCGGCAGAGCCTCGGGAACCGGTCACTCACCCCAGCTCGCCACCCTCATCTCTCCTCTGAAGAAACACCACGGGCCCATGAAACCCCCAGGCAGGGAAGCCAAAGCCAGCCCGGCTGGAGGACAGCCGTGAGATCAATGCCACGCAGACTGTCAGCTGGGACACAGTGGGCTACAGTCCATGGGCAATGGCTCATGCAGCGGCCAGGCTGCCATCTCCCGGCAAGCACGGGGTGGAAGCGAGTCAGCCAGAGCCAGGCCAGGGGAGAGGGCACAGGCGCCGTCCAGTCCCCAGGGGCAGCTGTAGCAGCTACACGCTGACCACGGGCACAGACCTGAGTTCTACGAGGCCCCAGGATCTCATGACCGGCGAGAGCTCCCAGGGTCCCCCTCCGCCACTGAAGTGTGGGAGGCTGGCTGCGGAATGTGTGCCAAAAGGAATGATCACAGGTTCTCTGAAGCCCTGAATAAGGGATGCTGCCCCTGGAAAAGGGGCCGAGTTCTGTGCAATCTGGGCCAGCCACGGATGGACGACTGGGAGCTCCCTTGGAGCCTGCCTGGGGTGCAGGGGTGCTGTGGCCTCAGGATGGGGGCAGGGAGTCAGCTGGGCCTGGAGCTCAACCTCACCTCCAGCACCTCAAGCCCAACCCCTTCTGGGTCCAGCCCCACGTGAGTCCAACAGGACAAGGGTGGAGAGCGTGTCCGGTGTGCCAACCTTGACTCCACAGTCCCCCAGCAGGGCCACCAGGAGGAGAGACACAGCACACGCCGAGGGCTTAGCCCAAGCTTGGCAAAAGCCGGGGCCTGGCCTGGGGGCCACAAGTACCATGGTGTCCCAGAGAACCCCTCAAGCCATGACCTGCATGTACCTGCAGATCTGCTGAGGTTCACAACTCGAAAACAAAAGCACCCACGGGGCGAGGAAGCGCTCACGCTCACTTCTTACACGGGAGCCCGTCTGAACGCCGCACAGGTTCAAATTCAGCACCTCTTGATGAAACACACCTGGAGGCAGGGGCTCTGGCCGCCGAGCAACCACATGCCCCGATTTGGGTCTCCAGGTCAGGGTGCACCCCACCCGTAGCCCCCAGATCCCAACTGGAAGGCCTTGGGCGCCGGGCTCTGGTGGAGGTCAGATGGCGACCGGGGTGCGGCTCACTGTCTCCAAGTCTCGGTCTCATGTGCTCACCTTCCGGGAGCGCAGCACCGGCCTGTGACCTGGGCAGTCCCCGCTCTCTCCTTGGGGCCTCGCCGGCAGCTCCTGCTCCCCCTGCTGGCTTCCAGGCCGGGGCAGGTCAACTCCCAACACCTCCATCCAGGTCCAGACTGGAGAGACGCTCCAATTTCTCAGATTCTCGAGGTAAAGAATGAACTCATGACAGCAGAGAAAGTTCTTTTCTGATTCACTAAGGGCACACTGGGTGTCACAGGCCTCACTCCACCTACGAGGGCGCTTCTCAGGACATTCCTCCTTTTGAGACTTCCTGCTGCCCAGTCCTGACACGTCCATCACCCACGCACCCTGTCCAGCTCCTCTCTAGGCCTGTGTCCAGTGAGCCCTCCGGCGAGCCGGGGAGAGCGGACCCTGGGCCTGGCACCGGGTCCACATTTTCCGTGGGAACAGCAGCCAGAGCTCTCGGGACAGAAGGGAGAAAGGAGCCAAGCAGGTGCCCTCCTGCGTGCTCTGCACGCACCAAACTCTAGCCACATTGCTCGGTTTTTCCCTTGGAAGATTCATTTCCCTCAAAACGCTAAAGCTTCCAACGTGCCAGTAAGACACAGCAGCACACACGAACAGACGCCAGTCAGATGGCCCGTCCCAAAACTGACGTATGAGACACAAGTCATCAGAGCACTGAGTCGGAGGGACAAACTTTACCATCTTCACAAATGGTTAATGTGATTCAATGTGCTTTTTGGATTTCAAAACCCTAGCAAAGGAGGCACAGACGGACACTTGTCTGACACAGTTCCACGGTGTTCACGTACGCCGTGTGGAGGCGGGTAGGCGTGCATGTTCGTTCCCGTACGCGCAGCCACGGCCACACCAGGCTCAACAGTTCGACACCAGGGGCTCTCGCCGCTGAGTCCGGAGCTGGCCCCGAGGCCAGATGAGCAGGACACACAGATCAGGAAAGAGAAGCCCTAACACCTGGGAGGGAGGAGGTGGGATAGTCCAGAGGCGCTGTCGGACTGCAAGAAGGTGGGAGGGCAAAGAGCTAATCCGTGAAAGGGGCAGGGGAGAAGCTGGCGGAGGAGGAGCCTCGGAGATCTCCGAGGTGGCGGTGGGGCCGGTGGGGCCGACTCGCGGTCTGGGTGATGCGGGCCGGGCCGGACCCCAACCCCTGCAACCGCTCGGAAGACGCAAGGTACGCACGCAGGTTCGCCAGAGCGCAGAGGGAACGACACCGTCCAAATTAATCTACAGCTTCGAAGAATTCTTTTGAGACCAAAGAAACAACAAGCTGGACTTAGTTTTGGAAAGAGGCAGATCGGCTAACTCCAACACGCCTCTGGAGAATGGACAGGCGACATATCCAGAAATGTCGTAAGTAAAAGCGAGGAAGAGGGATCAGAATTAAAATGTCTCCCAAGCCGGGCACCCGGCTGGCTCAGTAAGTGTGCCACTCCTGACTGCAGGGTGGTGGGCTCTAGCCGCCCCCCACCCCCGATGTGGGGATTACTAAAAATAAATCAATAAACTTAAAAAAAAAAAAAGTTGGATCCAAATTTTAAAGAGTTTCCACAGCGATGCATCACAGAGGGGGGCACTACCATGGCCACCGTGGCAAGCAGCACGGACGGCGGCACATTCGAACGCAAGTCCCAAACCAGGCCCAAGTCCACACGACGTCTAGTACGAGAGCAGGAACACCGCCCAGCAGCGACCGGGCCCCAGGGGCCGCCATCTACGGAGCCTGCGTGGGTTCTTACCCTGAAATAAAACACAGATGATCAAGGATTTACATGAAAAACAATGAAGTCATGAAAGCCCTGGAACTGAAGAAAGAATTTTTAAAAATCTTATTGAAGAGGAAGGGCCTTTCTAACCATGACTTTTTCCCCCTGAAAGAGTCCAAGGGACTGAAACTCTGGGACTTGACAGACAGAAAAACCTTTGCAATCTGGTGGCAGCGGCGGGTCAGTTTCCTCGTGCCATCAGGAGTCTCCCAAACTCACTAAAATCGCCCAACTGGCAGACAACCTTGGCCACCCAGACCGCAGGTGAGACCTCGGAGCACGGAGGTAAGCACGGAGGCCCCGCGAGGTCAGGCTCCTCCTGCTCTGCGGTGCTGAGCACCAGGCAAGAGAGCAGCAGCCTGGAGCTTGCGACGCTCAGGCAGGAGTTAGGGGTTAGAGGGGAGGGGGAGGGGGCTCTCGAGCAGCTGGAACTTGGGCAGCCACCATCCTCATAGAAGGGCACCCACATTCTGCATGCAATTCTCCCTAAGGTACATGCCAACTATGCAGAAAGGTGCCCAGAGCAGCTGCCCGAGACAATAGAAGCTAAGCAGAGAATTTACCAACATGAGGGCAAGGGCGTTTAGCTGAGACCCTGGAAGGGCTGTGACCTAGGAGTGAGGCAAACCAGGAACAGCCTCCCCTTAACTGAACACAGGCCTTCCGCCATCCTCTGTCTGCTGGAAGACAGCATCATCTAGAACCTCTACCATTTCTCAAACACAATGGCCACCAACTACCAAGCATGCCAGAAGACAGGACCAAGTGACAGAAAACCAAGAGGCTGCAAAGGCTCGATAAAAAGAAATGTTGGCAAATTTAAAACAATAATAACATCTCGCAATGTTTAAAACATACATAAAATTAAAATACACAGAAACAATGGCACCACAGGCCAGAGGAGGGTAAATGCTTGCCTTGTCTGTGAATTGGTAAAACCAACTCATAGTCAACTCTAATAAACCAAGGATCCATACTAAGCTGCTCTGTATGACCGTTAGAACAGAAATGTGTACCTCCAGCTAAAAGACAAATAAAACATGAATACTTAAAGTGTTTGATTAATCCAAGTCAGCAAGAAAGAGACAAACAAAAAAGAACAGATGGAACAAGTAAAAACAGAGTAAGATGGAAGCTTTAATCCCCCCAAAATCAGTAATTACATTCACTATAAAGAGTCTTAAATACTCCTATTAACAAATTGGATAAAAACAAAACAAAACAAAAGCCAACCGTATGCCGTTATCTGAGATACACCATAAATATAAAGGAATAGAAAGATCATAAAAGACAAAAAACTTGTCCGTGTAAATATAAATCCAAAGCAAAGCTGGGTTAGTCACACTAGATCAGGCAAGGCCACTTTAAGGACAGAAGCATTTCAAAGATAAACGGAGACATTTCACAAGAAAAAGGGTCAGCTTAACAAGATGTAAGTGACCTGAAACTGTATGCTCCTAATAACACAGCTTCAAGATAAAAAGCAAAAACTGATATAACTAAAAGGAGAAATAAACAAATCCACAATTACAGTGAACACGTTATATCTTCCCCACAACTGATAAACAAAGATTAAAGAAACAGCAAGAACACGTGAAATCTGACCATCGCAGTGAGTACAGCTGACCTAACCACACAGCTACACGCAGCCCATGGCAGCCGTCGGAGCAAACCATACGCTGGGCTGCAAGCAAGTCTCCAAAACGTCAAAGGACTGAAATTCAAATTCCTCAGTGTGTTCTCCAAGCACAATGGGGTTGCGCTAGAGAGCAGTACAAGAGATCATGAGGAAATCCCCCAGAGGGCAAAAGAAGACACAAGGAAAACTGGGAAATGCTGTGACACGAAGGGTCGGGTCAGCCCTCTGGTCCGTGGTCAGGCACGACCCCGTCAAAGTCCAACACGGCTGTGCAGGAGGAGGCCGGCAGGCGGACTCAGCTGCAGAGGCTAAAGGCCAGTGACGGAAAGACCCTGGGAAGAAGAATGAAGGTCGAGGGCACCTGCCGCCCACCGTGAAGACTGTAAAGCCACAGCGCTCAGAGCAGGGATATGAGGACAAGGACAGACCGACAGACCAGCAACAGAGGTGTCCACAGCACTCCCGCGGGGAAACGGGACTCAGGACAGCCGTGACACCACAGTGCCGGGGAAAGGGGATGCGATCAGCGAAGGGCCTTCACCCCACCTCCCCACCCGACGGAGCTCACATCTGAATGCGGACAAGAAAACAAACAGCTTCTAGAATGTGACCTACAAGCCTATCTGCAGGGCCTTGTAATGGGCGGCACATAAAAGGCACCCGGCCAAAGAGAAAGGGGACAAACGGAACTACACCAGTATGAAGAACACCGGGGCACCTGGTGGCACAGTCGGCAGGGCGTCCGACGCTTGATTTCGGCTCAGGCCATGATCTGAGGGTGGCGAGATCAAGCTCCAGGTCGGGCTCCGAGCTCAGCACGGAGTCTGCTTGAGATTCTCCCTCCCTCCCCCTCTGCCCCTCACTCCTGCACACACTTGCATGTGTGCGCTCTCTAAAAGAAATCAATCTTGAAAAAATAAAATAGGGGCGCCTGGGTGGCTCAGTGCGTTAAGCCTTTGCCTTCGGCTCAGGTCATGATCCCAGGGTCCTGGGATCGAGTCCCACGTGGGGCTCTCTGCTCAGGGGGAGCCTGCTTCCTCCTCTCTCTCTGCCTGCCTCTGCCTACTTGTGATCTCTCTGTCAAAGCAATAAATAAAATCTTTTTTTAATTAAATAAATAAATAAAATAAATTAAGAAAACAAAATGAAGAACACGTGTTGGTGAAAAGGTATTGCAGAGAGCACGAAGAGGCAGCCAAGAGAGAACACTTGCAATGTGTATTTCTGAAAAAAGACTTAGAAGCTTCAAAAATGTCCACAAATCATTCAGAAGAAGACCATCCCGCTGACAAACAGGGCAAGACATGCGAGAGGCTCACACGGCTGATGAGCCCATGATGAAATGCTCAACATCTTCGGTCATCTGAGAACTGCAAATTAAGACCCAGAAGGAGCTCCTGCTCGCCCCTCAGAAGGGCCAGCACGTGCGAGGCGGGCAGCAGGGCTAGTGCGGCTGGAACTCCAACGCGAGGCCGGAGGCCCACTGGGAAGAGCTTGGAAAAATCTGCTGAAGCCGGACAGACCCCTAAGCCCAGGATCCGGTACACCCGCCTCGGGGAGTGACCCACACGCCGAACGCACGTCCCGGACAAGCGGCACGGAGAGCCCCACTGTGTGCTCCGGGGGACCCGCGGGGAGCCCCGCAGCAGGAAGAACGGGCAGGCTGCGGCCCTCACGGCTGACCTCAGATGGGACGCCTGAGTGAGGAAGCCAGACACACACAGCACGTACTGTGAGACTCCAAGGACAAGCAGAATTTTCCCAAACGTTAGAAGACAGAGGAGCAGTAACCTTTGGAGGGGAAAGACCGTGAGACACCCCGGGGAAGCTTTGGGTGCTGGAATGTTCTAAACCTTCCCTGGACGGTGGCCCCATGGCTGGGCTCACTTGGCCAGCGGTCCTCACGCTGTATGGGGAATCGGATGCTCTGCCGTATGCTCGCTCTGCGGCACTCCTGAAACCATTACCGGAACATCCCAAAAAGAAAAAGCTCCGTAAGTCCATAGAAGGTGAGCAAAACGCGCGGATGGCTCCCAGGAAGAGAAATGCAGTAGCTCGTAAACACACGAGAAGATGCTCGACGCCCCTGCAGACCGCTGACGGGGAAAGAGGCCTGGGCTCGGCCGGGCAGGGACGGCACTGACCTCTGCACGGGCTGTGTAAAAGCCTCCCGCGCCCACGTGCTCATTCCCTCGGACACGGGGATTCCTTCTCCAGAAAGCTTCCCACAGACACGTTCCCACACGCATCCCAACACTCACGTACTGGAGAACCAGCACAGTTTGCTCTGCGACACCAGGGCGACAGGCCCCGAGTGAGACAGTGCGGGAGAGGACCGGGGAGGGGCCCCAAGCGTGCAACACACATGCACGGACAATCCTGTCGCCGCACACGCGCTTGGGGAAAGCGGTTCAGTCTTCAACGCTCAGGCGAAGTAAGAAGGTCTCATACACACACACACGCACGCACATACATGCACCCTGGGCCCCTGGGAACCTCCATACGTATAGAGGCAGCGGCTTGGCCTGGCCCTGCGTCTCCCAGATCTTCCGAACCAGGGCCTCTTACACCAAGAAACTCTCATCTGAGAACGTGGCCCACAGCAGTCCCAGGTGGGCTGAGCGGCGCTCACCTGGGAGGACAGGGTGTTCTTGTGGATCTTCGTATAGATCAGAGCCGGGCAGACAAAGCAGATGAGACTTCCCATCATCGCGCCCGTGAGGCCCAGGATCGTCTCCACTGGGGACGAGAAAGACGGGAGGGGTGAGCACCAGGGGCTCCGGCAAGCACCGAGCGCAGGCTTTCGGCAAGCACAGGCAGGCACGCCAGCCCTGCCTCCGGGCCTGGGGACGTGCCTCTGTGAGTCCAGCCTGTGCGCCCACGGGCACATGATGGGCATCCTGGCTGCTACCGCAGGCGACGGGGAGCGATCCGCAGCCCCGTGAGAACCAGAGGCCCCATCTTCCCTGCCAGGAGTCCCAAGCCAGCTCCCTACTCCCTGCACCTCAGTTCCTGGCCCATGAAATGGGGGTAACGTGGCTCCCTCCCTTGCTTGCGTGAACCTCGGTGAGCACGGGGAGCAGGTGTCCTCCCGCGGGGCCCAGCATAGGGCGAGGCCTACAACACCATACTGGCTGCTCTCAGAGCCTCTGGGCGCCCAGCAGGGGCTTCTCGGATGGCTCGTCTTAAATCGCCAACCTCCCCAGCATGTCTGGCAGCGCAAATCTCACTCAGGCCCTTCCCTGTCCCTTGGTGAAGTGTCATCAAAACCAGGAATCAACCAACAGCAGCCCCACCAATTCCACCGACCAGGCTGGTGTCCTTGTGTGTCACTCCCGCCTGGGGTCACTGGCTCAGGCTTCCACACGCCCACGGCTCCCTGAGGCTACTACGGTGGCCGGCGCCTTTCCCGGGGGGCCAAAGGAAAGATTCACAGACGGCCTCTACATGTTTTTAGGGGACTAGAGAGGGTGGTGTGAGACTCTGGGTGTCGGCTGAACACAGAGACTCCAGGCAGCGTCAGCCCTGGGGTCCCTCCATGTCACAGCAAGCATGGAGGACAGGGGAGAGGACAGAGCCGGCAGGAAACCAGTCCCCGGGGCAGTCCTCCCACTTACCATTGGGGATCATGATTCCACCCGCCATGGTTCCAAACACGACTGAGAAGGTGAGTGCTTTGAACCGCAGGGGTGGCATGTAGCCTCCAGCAGCAAAGGTCCCATCTTTTTGCTGGGTGAGAGGAAACAAAAACAGAAAGGCTTTGAAATGACTGATCGCCTCTCCGCCCTCTAGCAAGGATGCCCCTAAAGGGCCCTGCCGGTGGCCCAGGTCGGTGTGCGTGGGAGGCCAGCAGGTGACTCCAGACACGGTATGACTTGGCTGAGCAGTGTTCCCGCGAGACCGGGACCCAACCGGTAACCCACCCCGGTTACCTCCGGGCCGGGAAGGCCCAGGCTGCTCCTCACGTCAGGCATGGAACAGAACAGAAGGGACAGTTTACAACTTTGTTTCGAAATGTTAGCAGCAGGACCTTCCATTTTCCACTGGAGCAGTGCACAAGCCAGATTAAAAATGGGACCACCAGAAGCCAGAGGGAGCTCCACCGAGCCAGGCTGACGGTTTCCGGGTACAGCAGAACCCCTGGGGGCACACTCCCGTGCACGCCCTCATTTCCAGGTGCTTCGGAGAAGAAGGAAAGAGGACAGGACGCGGCAAGAGCAGACCCGAAGCTGCTCCTCCTCCAGGGCCCATTCACCAGAACCACCTTCCGGCCAGGTAGCCGGAGTGAAGCTTCTAGAGCAGTCCTGGGCACACAGGAAGGGCTGACCACGGTTCCTATTCCTGGGCCGGGCAACACCACTCCAGGCGAGCCTCAGAACCTTCCGTAACCAGAATTTCAAATCACCCCATTTCCACAATACACCTTCAATGAAGGTGGCTTTCTTAGGATGGACTGGGGGCGCTGCAGCCCAAATTTCTGATCGACCTTAGGCCGACAGCTTGCATTGGGTCCGGCGAGGAGGGGTGTTGGGACTACACTCTTTGACCCAAGAACTCCTGCCTAGAAGTCTACCCGATACTCCAGAGGAGAGGGAGAAGGGGAAGCGGCTCAGGAGAGAGCCGCCCGTGGGAGGTCAAGCGGGAAGGACCCGCCGCGGCAGAGCCTCCCACAAAAGCTGGAGGAGCCAGAGCGCTGCGGCATCGCGGGTTTCCATGGAGACGCCCAGGGAAGGCAGGAGACTCAGCGAAAGGACTCCACAGAGACGCGCACAAACGCCACGTCAGCTGTGGGAGGACGGAGGGACGGAGGTGGATTTTCTTCCCTGATTTAACATCGCCTCTACTGCCACTGTGGACTGTTTCTTAAACGATAAAAACCAGATACAGAAACACAAATGCGGTTCACACACAGAGCACGCGTGCGCATCAGAGGAGGAAAGCCGGAGGCCAGCAGCTCACAGTGCGGGGGCGGCGGGCGGGGGGAGACAAGATTTGTCCCCGCCGCTGCCCCCGAGGGACCAGGCACTAAACCGTGCCGCGCCTGGCACCCAGGTACCTGCCCAGCTGCCTCGGGAATGAGGGCTCGGACTGGATGGGGAAGGACGGCCAGTCCTTCAGGCCTTGGCTCTGCCACGAGGGGCTGTCTCGATGCACAATCAACAGGAAGCTGCCTTGAGCACAGGACAACCCCGTGGACAGCCAGCCCAGTTCTAGCTGCTCCAAAGGCCCAGGGGCCCACCTTCCCCAGTGTGGCTACTGGACGCACTGTCTCCTGGAGTTCTGGGACCCCCCCACCCCCTCACGCCCCACCCCCCACCCTGTGGCCTAAGCAGTTCTACGTGTGTGGCCACCAGGAGTCCCGGCTGACCGCAGACCACACTCAAGGACCTCCGCCCAGAGACACAAGACACCGCCATGGAGAAAAACTGTGGGCGGGTCCGTGGGCTCCCAAGGTAGGCGCGGCTTCACCCCACGTCTTGGGGCACGAGTTACACACGGACCTTCTGTTTTCAACTTGGCAACAGCAAGAGAGCCAAGAGAAACTCTTAGTTCCAACCCACACCTCTGAAAACGTCTCATTAAGGACTCAGTGGTTCGTGCCCGCACACGCGGAACTGAAGAGAACTCAGCCTCTCGCATCGTCTCTGATCCAAGCTGTTAAAATGTCCAGTTACATAAACGTAAAAGAAAAGTACGCTGACCCCCGCGCCCAGATGTCAGTGCCTGCCTGCGAAGCCGGCTCTTCGGCGCTCCCAGCCACCCCTCACCCCTTGGGGTTTCCGCTCCATCATTTTCCGGGGGTGGCAGCCGGGGGGCTGGGGAGTCAGGGCTCCACGCCTCCCGTGTGGACAGACCCCTGTGTGCTCTGGTACGTTCTCTTTTCTCCAAAGTTGGTTTTTAAAAAATCTCTAAGGGCGCCTGGGTGGCTCAGTGGGTTAAGCCTCTGCCTTCGGCTCGGGTCATGGTCTCAGGGTCCTGGGATCGAGCCCCGCATCGGGCTCTCTGCTCAGTGGGGAGCCTGCTTCCCCCTTTCTCTCTGCCTGCCTCTCTGCCTACTTGTGATCTCTCTGTCAAATAAATTAATTAATTTTTTTTTAAAAACCCTGTTAGAAGATTTCACTTTGGGGCACATGGGTGACTCAGTAAGCCTCTGCCTTCAGCTCAGGTCATGATCCCAGGTTACTGGGATTGAGCCCCGCATGGGGCTCCTTGCTCGGCAGGAAGTCTGCTTCTCCCTCTCCCACTCCCCCTGCTTGTATTCCCTCTCTCGTTTTGTCTCTCTGACAGATAAATAAATAAAATATTTTTAAAACATTTAAAAAATAAAAGATTTCACTTGAACTGAAGCTTTTCCATTTTTAAGTAGAAAAAGCTCTCCCGGGGCGCCTGGGTGGCTCAGTGGGTTAAGCCGCTGCCTTCGGCTCAGGTCATGATCTCAGGGTCCTGGGATCAAGCCCCGCATCGGGCTCTCTGCTTAGCGGGAAGCCTGCTTCCTCCTCTCTCTCTCTGCCTGCCTCTCTGCCTACTTGTGATCTCTCTCTGTGTGTCAAATAAATAAATAAAATCTTTAAAAAAAAAAAAAGGGGGAAAACCTATAAAAAAAAAAACAAAAAAAAAGAAAAAGCTCTCCCTGCCGCAGTCCAGAGAGCTGGAGAACGGGCCCAAGCCAACAAAGCAGACACAGCGGAGGTCAGCAGGGCAGCATTTTGCTGATGGAGGGTCGCCTAAAGGGCCACGAGAGCCTTACCTGCTGCTCGAAAAGCAGCGTGTTCAAGGCCTGTCGACACGGCAGGATCATCATGGGGAAGCCCACGGCCACGGACATCATGAAGCCCACTCGCATCATCTCCGTCACCAGGTTGGAGGGAAAGTGCATCAGAACGTTGCCCGCGGTGGCCTCGGTGAAGCTCACATAGCCGAAGCAGCCGACCTGGGGGAGGGTGACAGCGGGAGGCGCACAGTCATGGAGACAGCCCTGAGCAGCGTCCACAGGACCACACCGCCCATGGTGGCCCATAGCCCGCGTGCCCACAGCCGGAAGGCCCGGATGTTGGGAGGCTCCAGTACAGCAGGCCCCAGGGCAGCGAGCTACCGTGTGGAAAGGAAGCCTCAGGGTTCCCGGCAAGCCCCGCAGGGCGGCTGATCTTCCCGGGGGGTAAGAGCCAAAGCCGGGCACCGCGGGGCAAACCGCACCCACTGTGGACGGCCACACCCATGGACGGCCACACCCGTGGACAACAACAAGCGTGGACCCACTGGGGAAGCTAACAAGAACACGGGTGCTCTGCGGCTCAGGGCCACGGG
Organism: Meles meles; assembly: GCF_922984935.1. Classification (NCBI taxonomy): domain Eukaryota; kingdom Metazoa; phylum Chordata; class Mammalia; order Carnivora; family Mustelidae; genus Meles; species Meles meles. Next base: position 63,021,380 of record NC_060083.1, read on the forward strand.
CTAGAGTGCGTACTGCTCATAGGACAAACGGCAACATGGGGATCCGAAGAAAAATCTGCCAAAATCGAAGCTTATTTTTCTCCTCTGCTTTTTTATATTTATATCCCCGTTTCTGTAAACAGACGTGCCTCTTTCCAGAGCCGATAAGCAAAGGTCTCGGAGAAGGCGTCAGGAGAGACTCCCCGCCAGCGTGATGAGGGACCCGGGATGGGAGAGATACGGGTGCCGCCCAGGGCAGAGCGTGTTTGTATTTGCACACGGCCCTGGAGCGGCACCGAGGGGCGGGTCTGCCCCCGTGGCCACCGGCTCCCCGACAGGCAAGGAGCAAAGGGCAGGCCTGCAGGGGGGTCGAGAGGAGGGGACAGCTGAAGGGGCTCCTACCGTGACGTAGAAGGCGGTGACCACGTTGAGGGAGCAGGCGAATATGGAGCTCATGGTTTTCACCGACGGCTCATCCAGGCTGTCGTAGGTGGGCAGAACCTGACTGTATAAACCCCAACGACTTCACCAAGCAGACTCCAGAGGAAGACATGCCCTCTGCCTGCCCTTGTCCCCAGGTCCCCAGTCCCCCCCCCCCGAAATCTCCAGCACCGTCCTTCCAACCACACCCGCCGCCACGGTAACTCTAGGCCGCAGCTGAGGTTCAGACGGCGGGGTGGCCCGGAGCACCTGCAACGAGCTATCTGTAAACGCTGCAGAAGTCCCACAGAATGAAAGGCCGTCTGTCCCGCAGAAGCAGGAGCGTGACCACCGCACGGAGGGCCAGGCGGCACTGAAGCCCCGTGCTTACGGGGGGCAGGTAGCAGTGCAGAGCGCCGCCATCAAAAGAACAGAAAGTTAAACAAACAAGCAGGGCCGGGCCACCTGCCCTCGCCTCAGCGCTGCCGATCGGAGCCCACAGGGACAGAGGCAGCTTTTGTCCCACGCACGGCCCAGGGCCAGCAGCGCGGTGCTGCTGGGCGGTGGGGGGGACACGGCCGTCGGGCCCTCTGCAAACAGCGGACAGTCCCTGCGGGGAGCGGTGGGGAGGGCCAGGAAAAGGGGTGGGCAGCGGAGGTCTATGTGCAGACCTGGGAAGGAAAGCCGGACTCGGGGGTGTCCAAACAGAAGGCGGCCTCTCTCCCGCCCGGGTACTGTACGTCCCAGCGGCTGAGGGAGAGAGCGCCACGGCCTGCGGTCATGCATGCGGAATGCCAGCTGGCAGGGAGGCGCCACGATGCAGAAAACGGTTGCCAATAAATGGACAAGCACAGCAGTGAGTGGAGCCAAACCCCGAAACCACCTTCGAGAAGTTAAGAGACGTCACTGCAAAGCAAACAGGAACTGGTGGGAAGAACCGGCCAGCAGGAGCTCGGGCACACCGTCCCGCTGGGGCACCCACAGTGGGCAGGGGTCGCCCAGGAAAGCTGCCCTCCCCTCGGCCCAGCTGGGGGGCGCCAGGGAGCACCGGCCCATGCAGCCCAAGCCGGTGGCAGAGGGCCCACAGGGGACACGGCACCAACATCTCAGTGCCAGACAGCTCCTCGGGCTGAGCCAGGGTCCATGCCAGCGAGTGACAACTCGGGGGAGCAGAGTCAGACCCCAGGACGGGGACTTCCCCCCACCCCCGGCCCCCAGCACACACCACGAGCTGCAGGTACCGTGGGGAGTGGGTCGTGCCCCGCGTTGGCGCATGAACAAGTGCGAAAAGGCCCCCCCCAAACCTGCCCGTGGCCCTGGAACCAGCTGCTGGGAGCCACAGACGTCCGTGACGACCCACCTCGGCACTCCACGGAGCGTACCCGGACCGCCCACCTTGCCAAGTGGCCTCCAAGACTCGCTTTACCCAAGTCAGAAAGAGCTTCCCACATGCAGCCCCCAAAGCATAGACCCAGGCCTTCGTGCAGACCAGGTCCCTCTGTGCCGGCCCTCCCCAGGCTGCTTCTCTGGGCCACGGGGCCTCGTGGTTCTGGACTCGTTTACTAGGAAGTAAGACCAGACAGGGCCAGACGGCAAGAGCAAAGCAGCGGCCTGGCCCACCCCCGCGGAAAGGACACCAGTCATTCAGGCCGTCACCCGGCAGGCCCATCTCTCATGCACTCTCGTGCAGAGATGCAGCGGGAGGGGAGCGCTTGGTCTCCGCCCTTGGCAAATGCCTATGCGTTTAAGGGGAGGTCCCCAAACCAGTCATTCCAAGCTCTGCAGACGTCCATGCCAGCCGCTCACTGGAGAGAACATGGGTGCTCTCCGTAGGGCCGGTGCTCCCTTCGAGCAGGACAACCTTCCAGAACCTACCATCTGTCCTAGGACCCAAACCCAACAGAGGTGGGCTGGCTACTCTGCAGCTGCCACCAAGAAGCCCAACCACTGGCTTCTGTTCTAAAAAGCAAACTCACAAAAGGACAACTGGTAACAAGGTATGCCGTGAGAGAGGGGGACTTCTGTCACCGAGTATAATGGGGACATTAAACAGCAAGAGTAGAGCGTGTTCTGGTGGAACCCAAGCTGCCAAGAGAGACAGTAAGTGGGAAATGACGATTTGGATCTCGCATGTGGGTGTAAACACAGCAGCAGGAGCAAATTTCATCTGCCACATTAGTTTACGATTGGCACAATACAAGCCCACTGGAGCGCCGGGGGGGCTGGCAGGAGCGGGGCCCCCCGTGTACCGATGGTCTTTTCCCGTCCGTGCCGGATTTACGCCTCTCTTTTGAGCGGGTTACCGTTCCGACCGGGCATGAATCACTGGCTCTTGTCACTCGGTGGCGAAGGTAATGCTGCTGGAATTATGGAAACAGCCTGATCTGCGTTCCCAGAGCTCTGCGTGCCAGAGAGAACGCGCACTCGCGCACGCGCACACGCCTCCGAAGGCGCCCCGGCGGCAGTCGGAAGTCAATGTTTGTGCAATTTCCTTTTAAATATTCTCACACGAACAGCTCAGTTCTGGCAAAATGCTTGGGACTGTGTGAATCAGATGGTTTTGGGCTGTTCTGTGTTCCCCACAGCCAACTCTTCTGGGGGGAGGGGGCGAACTGGGCACTGTCCCCAGTCCCGCCGGCAGCACATCTCGGGAAAAAAGTCGAGTTCTCTCTCGATAAAAATACACACAGCTCTCTCCCTCAGCTCGGAGGGGGAGCAAGTCACAACGGAACGAGGCATCACACGACGGTGGCCCGCGTCGCCAATTCCAGACAAGAGAGGACGCCCATCTCCCCGCGACCTCCTGCCCCGAGGGACACCCCCACGCCTCGGGCCCCCGGGCAGCGGACGGTACTTACGACTGGCAGGCGAAGGACATGCCGAAGATGGGGATGCAGCGGAAGACACCCTCCCAGCGCACGTAGCTGACTCGCCGCAGCCACTGCCCACCAAACAGGCCGTGCTTGAGGGAGGACAGCACGATCTGCATGAGGACAAGAAAGGCGAGCTCAGGGCAGATCAGCACACGAGGCACAAATCGGGACCCCCGCGCCAGGCCGAGTACCGTGGCCGGGGCCACGCTACCGGAAGATGGCCGCACGCTCCCCTGTGGCGAGACCTGGTGCCACTGGCTGGGGTCCCGCACCCGTGGTTTCCCGCCCTGCACTGTGCGACGAGCTGGACGCACAGAGCCAGCGGGGCTTCTGAGGCAGCTGCCTGTGCCCTGAACACGCGTGGCAGAGCAGACGGGGCCCAGTAAGGCCCACCTGCCACCCGCACCTCCGTTGCCTCGGGGGACAGGACAGTCCCTGAAGACTGGGCAGGCCCTTCCCAGGCCCATCTGGACACTTTCTTCTTTAAGTAAGGTCTGCGCCCAACATGGGGCTCGAACTCACGACCCTGAGATCACGAGCTGCACGCTCCACCGACTGAGGCAGCCAGGGCCCCCCAATTTTAAAAGACAAACCCCCAGAGAACAGAGCTATCTGGGGAGCAGCGTGACCTTACCGGGAAGCCCTCCGAAGGGGGCTGCTGGGGTGCTGGGAAGGACTCAGCTTTCTTAGGAAAACCCGTGGCAAAGGTTTTCATGCTGATCACTCAGGAGTGGGCCCGTCCGACCCTCACCGTGATGGTCAGGCCCTGGGCTCAGGCCCCATAGGCTTCCAGAGGCCTCCAGGCACGCGGTAGGACACAAGTGTTCCAAGCATGCACTCCACGCCGGCCACCCAGAAGTGGGTGGCAAAGAACGTTCATCTAGAAAACCACCTGCCCCCTTGGGACCAGGCGTTGGCGCCATAACTCCCGATCACGAACTACACATGAAATGTCTTTCCGTCAAATGAGGAGCCTCCATACCTCGCTTCCTGGGGCATCGGCCGGACCCCTGCCTGAGCGCCCTCGCTGCCCTGCCGGCCCAGGTCTGGGCAGCCCCCGTGCCCCGCCAGGGCTCACGGGCACGACTCCACCACTTGCCTGGCTTTCGAGGCCCTTCCCGTCCCCGCCGGGAGCACTCACCACAAGCATGAACACGGTGTAGAACATGAGGGCCATGGCGCTGAAGGACTGGATGGAGGCCATCATGTTCCTCTGCAGGCTGAGCGGAAGCACAATGCACAGGGACACCGCAAAGAGCAGGAACATGCGGAAGGTGCCAACCACCTGCAGGGAGCCGAGCAGGCCGGGAGGGCGCCACCCCAGTGGCTCCCCAGAGCTTCTAACCCGCAGGCCCGGAACTAACCCCAGAGCGTCCAGAAGCTAATCCTAACCTACCGCAGGCAGCTGGCCTCACCCTGCCCCTGCCCCCACCCCCGGGGGCTGAGAGGCAGCCCTGCACGGGTGTCGCCAGCAGCTGCCACACGAGCAGCCACAAGCACACCAAGACCCCGGGCCCCTGAGTGTGTTCTCACCTGAAACCCAAAGAGCCGAGCAAAGAAGTTGGACCCCAAGTCGCCAATCACCACGTAGAAGGCCATGCAGGTCCCCAGCATCAGCCCAATCATGCTGCGGAGAACGAGGTCGGGCTAAAGGGGCCCCGTCCTCACCGGACTCCGCCATCTCGCCTCCCACTCCTCACCGAGACCCATCCCCACCCCGTGGCTGGCCGGTGATCGCCGAGGCCGGCCGGAGGAAGAGGCAGTGTCCCGCAAACGCCTGCCCGCGGGCCTGGGCTGGGACCAGGGCGCTTCGCTCTTCCCAGCGGAATGGACGCTGGATGACTACGCTTTTCTCAGCACAGCAGGCTGCGTGCCTTCCTTCCAGGGCTACGAACGCACCCTGATGCTCCACGAGTGAAAAGAACCGTAACTGCCTTCAGAGGGCCGCTCCCGAGTCCACGATTCCCTTACAAGGCTAAAAGGGCAGTTTCCCAGCAACTTTCTCATCTCACAAAACTCTACTCCAAGGGGGAAAGACAGGACCGTTCCACGCGGCCTCGAGGCGACCGCGTGTGCGGCAGGGGCACACGGGGTTCGGGACCGGGGCTGAGTTTCCCGAGTTCCCCATTCTCACATCTTCCCTAGCAGGACTTACAAGGGACTTCGGCCCCAAACACAAATTACTTTACGGTGACGACGAATGCCGCTTTCAACTACTGAGTAAGTGACACCCAAGAAAAGTACCACCACGTAAAGAGTCCACGTCCGAGACGCGCGGCTCAGGGTGTAGCGGTCCTCGGGCTTCTCCTCGGGGCGGGTGAAGGAGGGCAGAGGGGGACAGAGGAGGACAGAGGTGGCCAAGCGCCAGCACGTACCTGGTCTCCACCACCATCTTCCCCGCCTTCCCGTAGGCGTGCAGCGCTGGCGCAGAGAGAGAGAAGCGGGGTCAGTCGGACGGCACAGACACCACACCCGTACACACGGCCGCGGAAAGCCTTGAAGGGCACCTGGACAAAAACCTGCGGGTCTGGCATTTCAGGGGTGGAGGGAGAGCATTTTAAGATTCTGATCCCATGCTTTTTCTCGGGTCTACTCAACCAACGGAAACCACAGGAAAAAGAATAAAAAGGAGAGAAAGACACAGGCAGTTGTTTTTTTCCACTGGAAATAACGAAGGAGACCTGTCCCTGTGAAGCAGTGGTCCCCGGGCACGCAGCCATGGCGGACGGGTGCCCGTGACCGAGGCCGCACGTGCTCCCAAGTCGGGGGAGGGTGGGAAGCCAGGGAGGCTGGGGAAGCCCAGGTGGAGGGTACGCCCAGCGCCCACGGGTCTCCACGCTTCTGCAGCCCATGCCAGAGGGACCTGGCTAAGGGCTTTAGGTTCACCCTCTGTGATTCCAGAGGGAAACTCAGAGAATCCTTTCTAGTGGGGCACTTTGGGGGGCGAAGGGACAAGAGGTCTCAGGCCTGCCCCCCTCGAGGTAGATGATCAAGGAGCCAGGCTTGAGAAAACAGCGTGTCCTGCAGCGGACAAGAGATGCCTGTCCCTCCTCCCTGACAGCAGAACTGCCCTGAGCAGCTGAGAGACGAAGGCAGGGCCCCTCCCAGGACCCGACCGTGGCCCTGGGAACCCCACGTCCCCCCAACCTCTAGGAAGTTCCCATCTCCCAGGAGCGGCCAGAAAGGGGTGCGTGCAACAGCGCAGCCCAGCTTCCCTTTCCGAGGAGACTCAGAGAGCAGGAGACAGGTAGCCAGTTGGTGCCTGACACTTCCCAGTGACTTAGGAAGAGGTACAGCATTGCCAAATGCAGGGGAGCTCGGCACATCACACACGGGACAGAGGCCACGAACAGGCAGAAGGCCGGTGAGCAGCACCAGCCTTGAGGGTCATGCTGGCCTTCCCGGCTTGTCTGACTCGTCTCAGACTCAAGGCCAAGCTGAGCCCTTCACAGACTAAGGACCCCAAGGCCTGCTGTCACCCAAGGAAGGCGCTCTGAGGCTCCCAAGGACAGCCGTTGGGCAGCGCGCCTCGGGACGGGACACACAGCTCAGTGCTCCGCAGAGGTGGCCCCGCTCCCGGCCGATCCTTCTCTGCGAGGAAGCTGAACAGCTACAGCACATTCCAAATGCTCGGAGCAGCTGCCAGAAAACATTCCAGAACACACCTGCACGCTGGAGAACGGGGAACCGGAAAATACTCAGCAAGTCAGGGGACCAAGGTGGGAGGGGGCGCTCTTCACCCCGACACCCATAAGGACAACCTAACGGGGCCGTCCCAGTTTCGGGCCTCCCCACTCAGCCCCTTCCTTACCCGGGCTCCCCAATGCCCCACTTCCAGGGCGGATCCCTCAGCAACCCCCAGCCCCGACTCCCAAACAGAAATGCCCAGCAGCCCCCGCCCTCAGCCTCCCACCTGGCACAATGCTGGAAGGGCGGAGCGGGCCGGGGACTGTCCCTCAGGGGAGGAACGACAGGTATCTGAGGCAGGTATCTGAGGAGGGGTTCTGCCTCTCCCTGGGACAGTTGCTCTGCAGCCCGCAGGCCGGGCCATGGGGACCAGGGGGAGGCATAGCCTCGCACCAGTCTAACCAGTGCTCTGGGGCAGAGCGGGGACTGCTGTCAGGAGGGCTCTCCCGGTCTTTCCCTGGGAGGCCGGGTGGAAGCTTCTCCTCCTGGGGGCCACTGCCCGCCCTGCGGCTCTGAGGCTGCTGAGGACACAGGGCTGACGCTGAGACTTCCTGGTTCCGTGCAGGACCCTGACCCCACTCCCACTCTCTCCACCAGCTTCCAAGGCCTCCTCACGGACGCCAGCATCAGCCCGGCAGAGAAGGTGGTTCACACACCAAACTATGCTGTTCGAGACGGAAGGGTGACCTCAAGCCAGCTGCCCCGGAGCCGGACCTTGGACTCCGTGACTCCCCGGTGCCCCCTGCACAGAGGCCGGCAGAACGTCTGTTGGGTCAACGAGGGTTAGAGACCCCCGGGCACCAGAGAGATTGGCTCCACAGCCCTCATGCCCGAGCCACAAATCCACGCATGTGGGTCCCACATCCGAAGACCGGCAGGGAGAAAACTGGCCAGACAGGCCCTCAGCAGGCCCCACCCCAGGCCCAGGAGCAGGCGGCAGGCTGACCAGGACCCCAGGACCCCAGACACAGTGCCAGAAGCATCTAGTGCACACAACGGGGAGCCCAGAGGCCACACTCAGCACAGTGGGGTCCGGGCCTTGGAGAGGCCCTGGGGGGCTGAGACCACCGGGGGAGGCGGGCTGGCTGGCATGCCCATCTTCTGAAAACAAGATGTAGAAAAGTCTCCACGAGGGCGCCCAGGTGGCTCAGTCAGTGAAGCGTCTGCCTTCAGCTCAGGTCATGATCTCAGGGTCCTGGGATCGAGTCCCATGTCGGGCTCCCTGCTCAGTGGGGAGCCTGCTTCCCTCTCTGCTCCTCCCCCTGCTCGTGCTCTCTCTCTCTCAAATAAATAAATAAATAATGTCTTTTTTAAAAGTCTACACGAAGCAGAATGCACACAGCGAGCGAGTAGAAGGTGAGACGTGGATGACATTTGCTGACCCGGCCCAAGCGCAGCCGCCAGACCACCGCGAACACACAGACGTTCTATCGACAGACATGGCCCCAGCGCTGTGATCCCCGCCGGGCAGGGCGCCCTCCCCAGCAGGCACCGCACACCGCTCACAGGGGAAGGGGCGGTACTGTTCGGTGTACCGGACACTTCGGTGAAGTGCCTCACCGAACTGAGGCACGTGGCGTCTCACTGGCATCTGCGCGTGGCAGACATCCTCCGTGAAACCGCCCCCCGCGCACACCCCACCCCTGCCGTGGAGCCCACTTGTGGGAGCTGCGCTGGCCGCTCTGGCCTCTGCTCTGTCTCCAGGTCTGGCTGAAGGCCACACGGCCACATGCCTGCCCCCAACCCTCCCGGCGCCCACGGATCCAGCAGACGACGCGTGTTGGGGCCAGGGGCTCTGCCAACAGAGGTTGCTTGTCCCGGACCCCGGGCCGGGGGTCTCAGGCCACCCTCTCCAACTGTGCTGAAAGCTCGCACGGGGTTCTCGGCCAGGAGAAGGCAGAGCGTGAGAAGAAAAGGCCCTTTCAGTAAGCCTGCCCCGGCGCGGTGGGGCCGCCGACCCACAGGGCCCAAGAGAATCTCGTCCCTTCCCGTCTGCGACTCCCGTGCAAGTGGCAGGGCCTCTGTTTCTGAGCAACGGCCCGAGGCTGGGCCCAGGGCGTCTGACGCTGCCCACGGGGCCACGGCGTCTGTGAGAGCTCAAGCAATGGAGCCACCTCGCTCGGGACCAAAGGCACAACTGAGGACCACCGGCGGACCGGGATCTTCTTTGCTTCTAGCAGCAGGGGCTCCAGTCACGGCAAGCAGCCCGGGGCAGGACCCCTGGGCAGCCACATTCGAGGGTGTCCCTCTGCTTTCCTGGCAGACGCTCTCATCCAGCCAAACCGGTTTGCCTTCTCAGGGACTTTCGAAGAATACTCAGACCGCTGTCCAAAGCCACCAGCCTCCGCGATCTAGGGTCACCCGTCCGCTGTCAGGGCCCAGCCAAGGCCTTCGTGGGACGTCGGCTCCGGGAACCCCGCCAAATGCTGACCCTCACAGGGGAGGAAAAGATCACCCCAAAGGTCCCAGCCCTGCAGGCGGAGGAAGGGGCGCTCCGGAGCACACGTCACGCCGAGCTGCGGGAGGTGCTCTCGGCGGGATCTGATCACCTGTGACTGCGACCTTCTCGTACGGCGCCGGCACCGAGAGCCCGACAGCACGGTTCTCACGGGCAGGATGGAGCCGCGCCTTCAGTTCCGAGCTCAGAACAGACGCTAGGACCGCGGGGCCCACGCAAAGCAGACGAGCTGGCCGGAAACCAGAGGGGGCACCGCCACAGCCCACGCTCGGACCCTGCATGCGTTTTTATTCTGTTTGGCCCCTTGGAGCGCGCACGCCACTTCCTCTCGCCACCGCCTCTCCACTCTGAGAGCACGAGCGGACCAGCGCCCCGGCCACACATTGGCAGGGGGCAGGAGGGGGACTTCCATCCCGGGCCCAGGGCTTCTCCGCAGCTCCTGAGAGCCCCAGGCCAGATCTCGCCAGCACAGCAGCCTGAGGGCGGCGGGAAAGTCGGGCCAGGCCCTCCCAGCCGAGGGCCCCAGGAAACAGCGGAAACCGAAAGGAAGTAGAAAGCACAGCCTCCTCGCCCTTGGCTGAAATCAAAGGAAAAAGACCTATAGGAAATGAAATTACAACCAAGAGCATCAGGAAACAGCAGCGCTAGAGAGACGGGGGACTGGATCCCGGCCACCGGCCCGGGCTGGACGGCCGTCTCCTCCGCGACATTCAAAGTGGTGAAGCACCACGCCCCCAGCAGGCGGCCCCGAAGGCTCAGGAGAGGGAGTCAAGGAGCAAGTGCACAGGGGGGCAGAGGGCCGCTGGTCCTGCCGAACTGTCGGAGGGGAGGCCCTCCACAGGTATTTGCGTCAGTGGGAAACAGGAGAGCATCACCTCCTCAGGGAAGCCTGTCGCCTCTAGTAACGGTTTTAAAAACGGCATTAAATTTTAAAATAAGTGGGGCGCCTGGGTGGCTCAGTGGGTTAAGCCTCTGCCTTCAGCTCAGGTCATGGTCCCAGGGTGGGATCGAGCCCCGCATCGGGCTCTCTGCTCAGTGGGGAGCCTGCTCCCCCCCCCACCCCAGCCTGCTCCCCCCCCACCCCAGCCTGCCTCTCTGCTTACTTGTGATCTCTCTCTCTCTGTCAAATAAATAAATAAAATCTTTTTAAAAAATTTAAAGTAAGGAAAAAAACCTGCTGTTCAAGGAACTCTTTAAGCATAAAGTGGAAGGAAAGTAAGTAAAGAAAAGGAGCAAGGCCCCAATGCCCAGATCGCGAACCCTGTACTCCCCAGGCAAGGGCTCCCGGACGCCCAGCCGCCACGCCCAGCGCTGCCGTCCTCACCCAGGCCCGCGTACGTTCTCCGTTTGCTCAGGCTGGCGGATTTCACCAGGAACATGCAGGACTGGTGCGTCATCCAAGAGCAGAAAACCAACAGCAGGGCCCCCAGGACGATGCCACACTGGAGAGGAGGGAGACAAAGAGACAAAATAAAGTGACCCACTGCTGCCGCCTCACCCTCTCGGCCTCCCCTGACCCTCGCCGATGCCCCAGCTCTGCCTCACTCCCCTGCCTACAGAAGACAATCCCAGCACCGAAAGGGACCAATTCCCTGCATGTGGTGGCCACATGCTTTGTGACCCTGAAGCAGTGCCAGGGACGCCACTGCCTTCGCGGCCCTGCCGAGTCTTACCAAACAGCTAGCTACGCGCTGCCAACCACCAGCCTCCCGGCTCTCTGCAAGCACCCCTCACTACACCGCCTTCCAGCCCCCGGACCAGCAGCTATAGCTGTGGTGACACACTCTGGCGGGAAGAGATGAAAAATGACGTTGACGCCTTTCTTCCGGCTTGAACAGACACCATCCAATCCAGCCATCGCACTCCTCGCGATGCGCCCGGGAGAAACGGACACGTGTTCACGCAGACACTTGTCTGCCGGTGGTTTTTTTGTTTGTTTGTTTGTTTTACGATTTTATTTATTTATTTGACAGACAGAGATCGCAAGGAGGCAGAGAAGCAGGCTCCCCGCAGAGCAGAGAGCCCTATGCGGGGCTCGATCCCAGGACCTTGAGACCATGACCTGACCGGAAGGCAGAGGCTTTAACCCACGGAGCCCCCCAGGCGCCCCCGTCTGCCGGTGTTTAGAGGGGTTTATCCGTGATCTAAAAGCCGAAGAAACAAGTGTCCTACCCGCTCTACTGGAGGTGAGCGTACACACTGCCCTTGAGAAACACCCCTGGGAAACGCACACAGAGCGTCCGAGCCCGTGTGCAGGTGTTCACGGAGCCGCAGGCAGGCGACGCCGTGGATGCCAAGCGGAGGCAGAGGAATGAAACACCGCACAGCCGCAGCAGGGACGCTAGGCGACACGAGAAGGCACACAGGCGTCCGCTTCCACGACACAGGTGCACTGCTCTGCGGCGCTGCGGGTGGGATGGGGCGCGGCGGGAGGGGCGAGGGGTGCTGGCTGTGCTCTGTTCCTTAATCTGGGAGTTAGTGCCGTGTGTTCGTTCACTTTTTTTAAAAAATCGCCGAGAACACACCCAAGAGCACCCTTCTCTGTACACATGTCAAACTTCGGTGAAATGTTAATTTTTTTTGGAGAGTACCCAAGTTACTAAAATCAAACAAGGCGAAGGAGCCCCAAAACCATGACATGGCTGTCGGACACTAACAACGCACGCCCTCCAACTGCCCCTGGCCTGCCGCGGGGCCCCAGCCGAGGCCTTCCTGGGGAGCAGGTGCTGCGCCCACATGAGAGGCTGCCCCCGCTCGGCCAGGCCCTCAGGACGGGGGGTGGGGGGGGTACCCTGCGGTCCTGAGCTCGCACGCAGGCCTCCAACACGAAGCGTGAGCCCTTCCTGGGCACGTTAGTCTGGCCGGGACCTTGTGCCCACCACGCGCCAGACACAGACCTGTGCACGGTTGAGTCGCCGGGGTCGGAAAGCGCGCTCCCCAGGAGCCCCAGCAGAGCCTCGCTGCCACGGCACTTTACAGACCCGCGTGGAGGAGGGCAGCCTTGGACCCACAGAGGCCCAAACACATGGGCCCCAGGACGCAGTTCCAGGCCGGGCAAGTCTCAGTGCAGCCTGGGGCACGCAGTCCTTCCAGAAATGCCCTCGAGGGGCCGTGCACGCTGGGACTCAGCGTGAGGTCACAGGTGCTGCCCCGGGGTTCTACAGTGGCCCGAGTCCCTGTCCTCCTGCCCACATCTGCCAGCACAGTCATCAGCAACTCGCCTGGGAACTCGGAAGCAATTCAGGCTGGGAGGCTGAGGTGGGGGATTAATAATCTCCAGATTTAAAAAAATCGGTGCTATTTTTACCCGAAGATGCTAAGTATGAAAATGCAAAGCATTTAGCCTAAAATTAAACCACGGGCGCCCACGTTATTTCCACTTCTGGGCTGCCTGGCTTCATCCCCAGACTGGTCCTGCCGCCCGCAGCCACCTGCCGCCCACCTGCCCCTCCCTTGGCTGGCAGCCCCTCCCCCACAGCCCGCCAGCCCCCTCCAGGGCGCAGGGGGCGCAGCAACCCCAGCCCGGGCGCACGTGAGGCCCAGGAGCTCATCTTTAGGGCAGAAGTTGCCCCATTTGCTGAGCTCACCAGCCTCCGGTGGGGGAAGCACCAAAGACCCGCTCACTTGTGGATTCCGCCGAGCCAAGTGGGTGCAGCCCCACGGACGCGGCTCTTCTCCACGCGGCCTTCCCGTCGCGCGGCACCGATTTCAAAGTAGAATTCAGATGCTTTTCGGCGACATTTGCACACGGCCCAGCTCAGGCGGCGACTCTGGGGCCACCTCGGCGCCCACGCCCCCGCCCAGACCCAAGGCCCGCAGGGTTGCAGCCGCGCGCCCCGCGAGCAAGCGCGCGCTCGGTCGGAGTTCTGGAAAGGGGTGCGGAAGCGGGGCGCCTGGCCGGCTCCGCCCGGGGCGGACCCCAGATGTCCGGGTCGCGAGTGTGAGCCCCGTGTTGGGCCTAAAGATTGCTTAAAATCTCAAAACAAACAAACAAAAATCGTAATAATAAGGGGAAAAGGAGAAGCAGCAGGGACCCTGCGGTCAGTACCCGCGCCCGAGCCGCGCGGACGCTCGGGCCCGGCCGGCGGGGGCCCCGGCTCCCACCCGCGGGCTTCTGGCCGCCGACCCCGCCCGGCGCCTCCCCCAGCCCCGATGCCCGCGGCCGGGCCAGCGCCGCCGCCGGACTGACCTGTTTGAAGCAGAAGGGCATGGTGAGCACGCTGACCCCCACTATGCTGTTCACTATGTTCGTGATCAGCCCCCAGTTGGAGGCGGCGGCCGCGGTCATCGCGCGGGCTTAGGGCCCGGGGGCCCCGCTCCGAGGCACTGGGACCACGGGGGATGCGAGACCCTGACACGGCCGGGCGACTGCCTGGAGGAGGCGGCCTCGCGGGAAGGCGGCAGGGACGGTCAACCTCCAGACCCCGCCAGGCCCTGCGGCTGCCTCATGACATCGTCCCCCACTTGCTGTCGCCGGTCGCCTCCGTGTCCCCGCGCCCAGACGCGGAAGCGCGGCCAGAGACCACCCGGGGCCACCTCAGCGGGTCTTCACGACCGCCTCTCAGCGCACACTTCCGCCTTCCGCTGGCTTCTCTACCCGGAAGTGACGGCAGGGGGCGGGGCTCCGCGAGCCCGCACCAATGAGAGGCCGACCTGCAAGGGCCTGCGGGGCTGGCGAGGGTAAGGCTGCGGCTAGGCCCGAAGGGGCGGGCCTCGACGGACAGCAAGCCAATGAGAAGCGGGTGCGGGCTTCCGGGGGCGGGGCCCGCTGCGGGGACGGGGCGGGGCGGGGCCTACCCGGCTCGGCTGTCCGGCCCGGGTCCCGAGCTTCAGGCCGGTTCGGCCCGGGGTCTGGTCCCTTGAGCCTCGCCTTGCAGGGGCTGCAAAACGAGGTCGGTGGGGTCGGACGAGAAGGGCAGCGCGGCGCCTTCGGAGGAGAGCGGTTTGAAGGGTTCACTTTCAGCGGTTACACCCGGGACGGATGTGCGGGCGCGCGCTCGGGACCGGGGCGGGGGCCGGGGCTTGCTAGCGGGGGCGCTGCGCCCTGAGCCTGTTCGGAGGAGCGGCCACCCCGGGTTCCGGGGGGCACGCGCAGGCGCAGAGAGGCTTGGCCACCCGGCTAGGGGCACACAGCTCGCAGGAGAGAGCGTGGGCACCTGCTCCCCGGGTCGGCGCCCAGCGGGGCCGACATCCCAGTGGCGCCGGAGCAAAGGACTCGCGCCGAGAGGACAGCGGGGGTGGGGAACAGAAGGACCGGAGAAATCTAGAAGGGCTTCCAGAAGGAGGTGGCTCCTCCGCCGGGCTCGAGAACAGATGGGACTGGAGGAGGAAGGGCTTGGGGAGGGGAGAGAACAGAGAAAAGCCCTGATGCGTTTGTGGGTTCCCGCCCCGGCAGAAAGTCACCGAGTGTCTGCTGAAGGCATGCACAGCCTCGGAGGGCCGGGAAGGAAGGGCCTTCTCAGGACCACACAGGTGATTCCAAGCAGGGTGGACCGCCCCAGGAAGAACCCGAGGCTGCTGGGAGAGGATAGAGGAGCGCCCACGGTTGTGGACACACGGGGGACCTTATGTCTTAGAACAGAAGCTGGTTCCTCAGCTCCACTCTCGCAGCCGCTAGGTACGGAAAGCTCTGTTGCACCCCCAGGCCCGAGGGGAAGAAGAGGGAATGCCAGGTCAGGAGTACTTAATGCGGGGCACCTGGGTGGTACAGTCGTGGACTCTTGGTTTTAGGCTCGGGTAGTGATCTCGGGGTCCCGGGATCAGCCCCCAGGCCCGGCAGCGCACTGAGCCCAAAGAGACTCCTCTCCCTCCCCCTCTGCTCCTCCCCACTGCTCTCTAAAATAAGTAAATAAAATCTTTTTTAAAAAAGTTCTTAATTCAAAGCCTGAATAGTACGTGCCATTCATTCCTCTTTATATAAATCATACATACATTCTGTAACCTTTTTAACTTTTATGATAGAGTATAAGCTTGAAAGTACGTTTAAACAGAGAATAATGAACACTCATGACTCTGCCATTCGGCTCTAAGACGGAAACCTAGACAAACCCTTTGGTGGTCCCTCCACACATCCCCCTTCCTGTCCCCTTCGCAGCTGTCCTGGGATCGCGATTACCTGACGTTATCACTCCAGTGTTTTCCTTTAGAGGTTTACCGCCCAGGGGCATGTGCCCAGACTGTGGGGAACATTACTGTTTGTGTCCTCGTGTTCATGTACACGGTCTCCCAAGTTTTGCCAGCATGTGCGGCTGCTAGGACAGAAAGCGCGCTTCGCAGCCTCCTTTGCAGCTAGGGGTGCTTCTTCCTACAGTCTGCAGCTTCGAGGTTGTGGGAGGAAGCCGTCTTGGGCCACGTGGACCGTGGTGGGAGCGGAACAGCAAGCTGGAAGGAGCCTGGATCTCTGGATCTCTGGACAACATCACAGAGCAGAGCCGTCATCCCAGCCCCGACTGCCTCCTCCATACTGCCCTGCCAGAGAGAGACAAGCCGCCCCCTTTAAGCCATTGTTACTTTGGACTTTGCTGCAAGAAACCAAAAGTTATAGCCTAACTAATTGAACAGCGTGTTGGGGTAGAGCATTTTTGCATTTTTTATTTTTATACTCATGGGTTTATACATATTACTGTATAATATGTATACGTATTATACAATACAATAAATACATATTATACAATATATACATGTATATATATACAATACAATATGTATACATATTACACAATACAATAAATACAAAAATACAGCTGTCCCACCTCGTTTTGCAGCTTCCTTTTTCACTCAGCTATTGGCAAGATTCATTGTCAAATTGCTCCTTGGAGCCATTCATTTTTGCTCTGGAATTCTATTGTTCAAATGGTCCGGGATACATGTACTTACGCGCCTGCTGAGGGCACCAGAGCCGTTCCGTTATTCGCCCTTAGAAACAGTGATGCAGTGAACGTTATGGTGCTTGTCTCCGTCCTCCCGTAGAGTTTGTCTAGAGCAGACTCGTAGAAGTGGGATTGTAGATTCAAGACTATACACACTTTTGATGTTATCAGATTTTGCCAAATTGCTGTTCAAAGTACTTACAAGGACTTGTTTACATCAGAGGCTGGAAAAGTTTTTTCAGTAAAGGGACAGTAGGAGCACCTGGGTGGCTCAGGTCAGGATCCCCGGGTCCTGGGATCGAGCCCTGCGTCGGGCTCCCTGCTTAGTCGGGAGGCTGCTTCTCCCTCTCCCTCTGTGTGCTCATTTGCTCTCGCTGTCTCTCAAATAAATAAATAAATATCTTTTTTTAAAGATCCAGATGGCATATATTTCCCGCTATGCAAGCCACATGGTCTTGGTCACGACCCTTCCATTCTTCTGTTGCAGCTCAAAAGCAGCCCTCACTAGTACATACCAGAGGAGTATCTGTGTTCCAATAAAACTTTATTTATAAAAGCACTGGCTGGCCCAGTCTGGCCTGACGGCTGTGCATTGCAGTCCCCTGCTCTAAATTGTCACCTTCACTTGGTATCATCAGGGTGGCCAAGCTGGTGAATAAGATGAAATATTGTGGTTTTACTTTGTTCCCCTAATTACGAATGAAGTGAATCACCCTACTCAAACGTCATCATCCATTTATATTTCTTTTATTGAATGCTTGTTCATTTTCATCCATTTTTCTAAAGAGCTCTTTATATTTGTTCTTATGAATTTTGAGGAATTCTGTGTGCTTGATCACTAACCTGTGTCCCTCGGCTTGGGGCATCTACTTGCTCCTCGCTGTCAGTCTTTCATCACTGTCGTGACAAATCACTGTCAACTTACCGGTTCACCCAGTGAAATCCCATATCTCATAGGTCGGAAGTCCAGGAGGGATCTTGGCGACTGAACTCTCGGTGTGGGCAGACTGCCTCCGTTCTGGAAGCCCAGGCGAGAATCCGTTTCCGGCTCCTTCAGCAGCTGGAAGAATTCACTTCCTTAGCGCGGGAGGACCAAGACACCTTTCCTCGCCAGCTATACACTGAGGGCCGTCCCCAGGTTCTAGGGGCCTCCTCACAGTCCCCTTCCTCCACTTCCGAAGCCAGCGCTGGGGGAGGGCTCAGCTCCCTCTCACAGCATGTGTCTCTGACCCAGCCAGGGAGTTTTCCAATTTTAAGGAAACGGGATTAGATCGACCTCATCGGATAACACGGATCATCTTTCCATCTCCAAGTCCCGTGTTCCAGGCCCCGAGAGGTGCACCTCTTTGGAGAGGCCATTATTCTACCCACAACACTCACCTGGAGAGTTATCTTGTGTTTCTTCGGCAGGAGTACCAGAAAAGCGGGGCCGCGTGTTCAGGGGACCCTGTCAGGCGCTGTGAGATTTTGCTCTGTTCAGTTACGGATGACGTTTTCTTGGACGGCTTGATGAGATCGGCTTCTCCCCTGTCAAGTTCCCGATTTCTCCTTTGCAATTAAGCAGCGGTTTGGAAGCGGGTAATTTGAGACCAAACATCCTGGTCCCATCAGACTATCAATTCATCAGTTTCTCTATCGGTTCAGACTCACGGTTTCCTATTTCATCCGATGGGTGCGGTCCATGGCTGGCGCCCTCTCTTCCGTTGCTCTCCTCTCCCCAGACCTGTACTGCAGGAGCCCTCCGCTGGCTTCTGGGTCCTTCGGTGTGTCCCTGTCATTACCTGAGCACTTTCTTGCTTTCTTGCTCCGTGAGATGTCCCCAGCTCGTCTTGTCCTTTGCTGCCATCGGTCATTTCTCCAAGGAGTCCTGGTTCCTTCCAGTGGAGAATGGTGCTAGAAGCCAAGATCTGAGCCCCGGTGTGCTCACAGCCACGGGATGCCACTGCTCCTGGGCACCTCTGGACAGAGCTGGGAGGCTGGTGTGTACGATCCATGCACTCACGTCCCGACATGAAGGCCGACTGCAGGTATCCAGCAGGACCTCCAAACGTTCCCGGAGGTCCCGGGCCTAGAAGTCCCCCTTCTGCGTTTGTAACTCCTGCTTGATGCTGTCCCACCTCGTTTGGCTCCAGCACCTTGCCCCTGGCTGCCTCCACCCCCACCGGGCCCCTCATCCGCTCTGTTCTGCGAGACCTCCCCACCCCCTAGTCCCTGCAGGCACAGTCACTCCCTTCATCCTGCCCCACCAACGTTTTTAGGACTGACGTGTATGTCAGGGACAGGAAGGAATGAAGAAAGGAAGCCCCGTGGCTATTTTTGACCCTGCACCCCGTCCGCAGGGGTGGACTTTACTACGCCCCCGTGTGATCAGTGGCCACCATCCATGGGATGCCTGTGTCCCATGGGAGGCATCTGTGGCTTCTGGAACACAGAGGCTGTGTGACCTCAGGCACGTTCATGAACCTCCCTGAGCCTGCCCTGGGGTCCCCACCACTAAAGTGGCAGCTCCCAGGGCAACGACTTTCCGTTGGGTTTCTGAAGGCAGCAGCTGTGGGCACTGTGTGGGGAAGGTGGAGACTGGGTGTGGGTCCCGACACCGGGAACTGCCAACCTCCACGTTCACAGAGAGAGGGTTGCCGGCACTTGTCTGTGGTGAGGTGAGGGTCCTGTCCCTCCCATGCAGGGGACAGGGTGCCGCCTGGCCCAGATTGCTTCTCTAACCCCTCCTTCCTCTCCAGCTCCCCCAACCTTGGTCCTCAACAAAGAAATACAGGGGCCCAGCGGGGTTCAGTCCACGTGGAAGCTGTGGCTGCTTCCGAGAAGGGTCTAGGAGAACTGGTGGCGGCAGACCCCGGGTCAAGGAGCAGGGTCAGTCCTCCGTGTTCGTGAGTGCGCAGTGGATCCCATGACCCCGCTCTGGGCTACCCTGTGAGGAGGCACATAGCGTCCCAGGGAGGATTGGCCCCTTCTCTCCCAGAGAGCGTCTTTATTGGACAATTCTCTGCTTTTTCATCTGTCTCCAACTTCCAAACTGGAGGAAAGATGGGAGGCCGGGATGTCGCCTCGGAAATCAGCGTCAGGAACCGAGTGGGGGACTTGGGCTGTGCGGATGTGGGGGAGCCTTGCGTGGGGCCTGGCAGGCAGGCTTCGGCGTTCACTCCAGCCCAGTGGCTGCGCTGTCTAGAAGCTACAGTTCCATCCTCCACCCCGGGTGGCTCCCCCCTTTCAGACTGCCTGCGTCAAATCCAGGGAGGTGCCCAGTGGAAGGATGGGGGAAGCGGGGCCTGGTGGCTCCGTCCCTGCCCCCTGCTGTTTATACAACCCCACAGCCATAAACTGACGGGAGTCCCAGCAGATAGGAGTAGACGTCAGGAGTAGACGTCATTTAGTATCCCCGTGATGGGAATCCACCAAGCCCGTCCTACAGCCAGGTGCGACCAGGGCCCCATCCCGGGGGCTTCGGCGCATGGAGTCCTGAGATGCAAACCCCCCCCCCCCGCCCCCGGCACACACACTTGGCCTTGGTCTTGGTTTCCTGGGTGGGGGGTGGAGGCCAGCTGGGGGCCTTGATGAGGTTTGAGCAGTGGATCAAAAGTCGTCCCTCCACAGCCCTGGGTGCTTCCCCATGTCCTCTCCTCCGATTATTTCCTGGGCCCCTTCGGGAGAGGAGGGGAGGCCTG
Source organism: Meles meles (assembly GCF_922984935.1). Classification (NCBI taxonomy): domain Eukaryota; kingdom Metazoa; phylum Chordata; class Mammalia; order Carnivora; family Mustelidae; genus Meles; species Meles meles. Next base: position 63,041,346 of record NC_060083.1, read on the forward strand.
TGAGATGGGAGAGACCCAGGCAGGCCCCAGGTGAACACATGCCCTCTTTCTGTTGGGATCCCCAGGTTGGAGATACCCAGAGCCCAGATGGGGCTGGGTGTAGGGGCTGGGTGGCCCAGATTTGGGGGTCCAAGGTCCAGAAGCTGTTACCCAAGGGTTCTTCCCAGAACTCGGACTGTGGTCACGCCCTGGCAGCTTAGGTTCTGGGAGTGGGACTGAGGCCCAGGCTGTGGGGACAGGAGGGCGGGAGAGCAGGTCTGGCCCCCTGTGCGGGCCTGGGAGAGCCAGGGATGGGGGCGTGGTGGCAGGGTCTGCCTGGGGTCTGGGACACCTGTCACCCCTGCATCCAGACGTCTCTCGCTGGGGAGGTGCACCCCCATCTCCTCCCAGCCTGGCCCCGATGCCCTCCCTCTGCCCTCCTGGGGGCCTTGCTGGGGAGACTACACCAGGGTGCCTGGTTGGGGGATGGCCAAAGGGAGTTTCCCACAGTTAAGTCGGACAGGGAGGTGAGCCGCGGCAGCGTGGCCCCCAGCGGGTTCTGGGCTAGATTGCAGCCTTCCAAATTCTTATGTGCGATTCTAGCCCCTTGCCTTGGAATGGGTCCTTACGTGGAAACAGGAGCCTTGGAGGGAGAATCACTTAAGATGAGTATGGTGGCCCTAATCCAGTGACTTGTTAAAAAAAAAAAAAAAAAAAAAAGGTGCAGGGTTGGACAGAGAGAGCACACGTGTGAGGACGGGCAGAGATGGGAGCGATTCACCTGCAAGCCAAGGGTCTCCGGCAACATCAGCGCTGGGAGACGAGGACCTCCTTCTCCCACTGGAGGAACCGAACGCCAACACCTTGAGCTCAGACTTCTGTCTCCAGACCCAGGAGGTAAGGGAGCTCTGTGGTTGGAAGCCCCCGGTTTCTGGAACTTCGCTACGGCAGCCCCAGGACCGCCCTGGGTGGCCTGCTGCCTGCCCCAGACACTCCCAGGTTTCAGGCCCTGCTGCCTCCTCCCCGGCTCTGCCTGCCCTCCCCTCCCCTGCCGTCTCCCCTGGCCGCCCAAGCCAGCTGCACACCCCTGCGGGGCCGGTTCACAGCACCACCTAATTGGCCAAACTTGCCTGGAAGAACCCCAGGGGTTCGCCTGACGAAAGCACGTGCAGAAGAGAAACCTGCCCCAATCCCAGTGGGTGCCTGCAGCTGAAGAAGTTAGGGAGCCCCCACAGACCCTTCCTGCTCCTCCTTAGCTCTGACCTCCATCCCTTCCCGCCCCGTGGGAAGACCACTCGGATCCTGGAGCCTGGGCTCTCTGCGGCCCTTGGGGAGGCCCTTGGCATGAGACTAGCCTTCGCCAGCCTCTCCAGCCCTCTGCCCTTGTCTGTAGCATCGGCCGGCCCAGTGGGCATGGGGCCCATGGATGCCTGGAGTTCCTGCCAGGTTCCCCTCGCACAGAAGCACCCTGGGTCCTGGGATTGGAGGCCCCACTGCCCTTTTGCCCAGAGCGTGCTTCTCCTGGAGCAAATTCTAGAACTAGAGGGCGCCAGGGCATCCGGCTCAACCCTGGCGGCCTCCCCCACTCTTAGAGCTTTCTGGTCTGTGCTGCACAGGTCTGCTTGGGGTGGGGGTGGGGGTGCTGGGGGGGCTTGGGGGGGCTGCAGTGACCAGAGCCTCTGAGGAAGGGTGTGGGGGGGCAGCCCCTCGAGACTGCTCGGAGGTCCGAGGCCATCATTGCATGGTGTCCCCAGCGTCTTCCCGTGGGGGGAGGAAGGGGCACAAAGGGGCAGGCGTGGTCGGGACAGAGCAGAGGGGCTGGGGTTCCCACCTGCCTCCCTCCCCACCGTGCTTCTCGGCGCTGGCGCGCTGAAGAAGCAGGACCCTTGCCTCCCAGCTGCGGGAAGGTAGAAGAGAAAGTCCCCCCCAAAAACTTTCTCACTCCTTTTTGAGCTCTGAGAGTGGAAACGATGCTGAGACTAGAGTCGGGACTTCTGTGACTCCGGCCATCCGTGGTGCTGGGACCCGGGTCCTGCGGGAAGACCCAGGCTCGGCAGAGGGGAGGGAAGGACCCTCTCCTGGAGCCTCAGTTTTCTCACCCGTGGAATGGCCGATCAGACCAGAGGGTCCACGTGGCTCCCATCGGTTTTCTCCTGGATGGCTACAGTCTTCTCCGCACCGAGGAGCTTCTACTCTGGTCAGAGAGCGCGCAACAGCCATGCCCACTCCAGCAGGGCCAAGCAGCCGTGGCAGCCCCAGTGGGGCAGGCGTGGGGTGGGGAGGTCTGGGGGGTCCCCGCCTGCCTTCCTCTCCGGCCCCTTCAGTGGGAGCTGCCCATTCTACACTGGCCCACCAGGGTGGCCCCCAGAAGTGGGGAGATCCCCCCAGAACGGATCCTCCCCCAGAGAAGCGACCCAGGGATCAGGGGTATCGCGGTGTCCCCTGAAAGGTGTGCCCCCAGCTGGGCTTGTCCAGAGAGCACAAAGCCCGCAGTCCCCGCCCGGGCTCGGGGAAGGCCGTGACCCACAGTGGATGAGGGGAGACCCTGGAATCGTCCCATGGTCCTGCCTTTCATGGGACATCCCCTTCTGGGGAAGTCCTTCTCTTGCCCTCAGGATACCAGAGCTCCCCCAGGTGGCCCCAGTGGACCCCGAGTGAATTCACCCCGAGTGAATTACTGCTTTCCCTCTGCGGGGTTGGGAGCCAGCGCCGTGATGGGGGAGGTGAGGGGGACGCAGCTGGGAGCCCTGGGGCACAGTTGGGCCGCATCCAGGCTCGCCCATCCAGCAGCTGCAGCCCCCCAGGCTCCCTGCACCCATGGCTGTCCTGACTGAGCGGGACAGGGGGCCACGGGGAAGTATGCAGGAATGTGACATGCCCAGGCGAGGGACAGAGCTTCTGAGAGCGTCCCCAGCTGTGCAGAGGCCCGGGCAGATGGATTCCGGGTAATTGGAGCCTTCGAGGCAGCACAGGTGGGAGGTGAGGGACGTGCTGTCCCCGGAGGCCCTGGGAGGAGGGCGGGGGCCGGGCCGGGGAGGCCTTCACGGGGGCAGGGGTCTGGCCCGGCCCCCTGAGTTCGGGCTCCCGGAGGACTGTGTGTCCTAGGTCCCTCCCGTGGTACAGAGTGGTCTCTGGCTCTGACGCCCCCACGGGACCCCCACCCAGCACGGCGGGGGAGGCGGCCTCAGCCGTCCTCTCCCCGCAGACCGTAAGCTCTCCCCACCGTCCTGCCGGCGGGCTGGACCAGGGTCTCCACCCAAGCCAGGTCTCCTCTCCTGAAATATGGCGCTCTCCACCCCCTCCCAGGGCCGAGGCAGGACATGGAGTCTCACAGAGGGCCCGGTGTCCCCGCAGGCCCCCACTCGCAGCGCAGCCCGTCCCTCCCCCTGGAGGTGGCCATGGGGCCCCACTACCATCTCCGCAACCAGCCTCGTGTTTGGTGGCCCGCAGGCCTCATGCTGGGCCAGGGCCGGTGTCAGGGGTGAAGCAGGCCCGCATGGGAAACAGCAGGTGTGTTTCCGACAGGGACATCGTCCCTGCCAGCTGGTGTCATTGTCCCTGTTGTTCGGGTGCCCAGACGAACACAGATGAAGTTTGTATATAACACAGGTGAGTTCGTGCAATTCCGGGCTGGGGCGGGGATTGTGGGGGCGCTGAGCCCAAGTTCAGTCTCCCATGGCACAGCCGGGGGCCCCAGGAGTGGGGCCTGATGACAAAGGGCCCCCAGACTCAGTTTCTTGGCCCAAGCCCCTCCAGTTGTCCCCCTCTCCTGGTGAGGCAGGTGGGTGTGTCTAGAGAAAAGAGGGCCCCGCCTCTTGCCCCCAGGCCAGGCAGGACGTGGGTGGTCACAGCCCGGTCAGCAGATCGGGGGTTCAAAGTGCACAGTGGCTATTCCACCCCGTTTTATCACGGCTCGGTCCAGCCCTCTGTCCCCTCCACTCCACACAGATGACTAACTACCCTGTGCTCCGCATTCTGGAGGCATGGAGGGAGGCCCAGGCTGGCGAAAACAGTCACAGGACAGAGCCTCAGAGAGCTGTCCCCACCCTTCCTGGGGGCCTCCAGCCCCCAACAGGGGCTCTTGAAAGGAACCCTTTGTGTGGTGAGGTCCTGAGGGGGCCGCTGAGCCACAAGGTCACCTCCGTCCCCCAGCTGACGCAGGGGTGGGGGCGGAAGTCACTAGCATTCAAGACTGTGAGGGGAAGTCACCCCTGCAGGTGGCTCCTGAGAGGGGCCCAGGCCAGGCCTTCCTCACCATGGGTAAGAGCAAGTCCCCTCCGTCATCGGCAGGGCCCAGGGCACACCCTGCGGACAGTGCCCGGGAAGGTGGGAGAGCACAAAGCTTCCCTTCCGCCGTCCTCCTTCCCTGGTGACGGTGTTCGCATTGGCTCTTTAATGTTATTCTAAGTACAGAAAGTCGAAAGCTCTCGGCACACGTTTCCCGCTCCCTCTCGCCTAGTGCGATGCCGGTCTGCACCCCAAGTGCAAGCGGGAGCGCTGAGTCCACGCAGTCTGCCCAAGCCTGGCGTCCAGGCTCCTGGGTTCGTTACCAGCCACAGGGCACGCACAGTGCGGAGCTGGGCCGGCTGTTTTCCTGCTGCTCCATCCGCACCCGGGAAACAGGGCAGGAAGGGCCTGGGAGGGGTCTGGCGGCCCCACTGTCCCATCCCTTCCCAGGAATCGGCATCGTTCCGGGGCGGGCTCGGCGGGCAGGGAGGCACCGCGGAGAACGGATGTGGCGGCCCTTGCTCATCACGGCGCTCTTACAACACATCACGCCTCCGGCGTTTGGAGGGATCTCTGGTTCTAAGGGGAAGTATGGCCCCCAGAGGCTGTAGTGCCCCCCCAGGCTTCCTTGCACATGACACACTAACCCTGTGCTCACTTTGGGGTTCTCATGTCATGGGCCCCCAGATCTGCTCATGGGGCTTCTCGGACTCTGCCTACAGGCGCGCGGCACAGCAGGGACGCCCCGGATGTCGTGCCCCCTCCGCTCTCCACCTGCTCCAGGGTCCCCCACACAACACACAAGCTAGAAGAGGACTTTCTTCAGAATTTCAAGACAACGACAGACCACAGGGCCCTTCTGTGCACGGGGCCTGCGCAGTCTCCCTGTTTCTTGGGAGACTTTTGCTAAAAGGCCAGCAGTGATCCGAGGGTGGGACAGGTGGTGACTGGGAGAAGGAAAGCCTGGGCCCGGGAAAGGGGCTCCTGCAGGATCTCAGGAAGTCCCTTAGAGGTCGGCGTTGGGTGTTGGGTCCCTTAGGGAGTTGGCGTGCCCCGTCCTATCGGACCCTGCCACGAGTGCAGCGGCCACGGCCACCGACGCACAAGCCTGCCGATGCCTCTCCCGTTCGTCGACAGACTGGGAATGAGCCTGTCGTGTCAGGAGCGCAACTCCGGACCCACCTCCCGGCCCCCGACTCTGTTCTCTGACCTCCTTGAGCCAGGCACCTTGGAAAAACCAAAACGTGCCTGGCCTCTGCCTGGCAAACCCGTATTCCCTACCCATGTCGAAGCTCCAGTCTCCTTCCAGGAGCTTCCCTGGACCTCTCCTCCCCCAGCTGGGTTCTACCTACCCAGGGTCCCCTGGACTCACATGCTGTGCTCTCTTCCCCCAGATTAGAACTAATGCAAGGGCTCGTGTACCATTGTGGCCTCAGTGCCGAGTACCAGGCCTGGAATAATGTTAGTGCCTATTCAGGAAAGGGAGTAGGGAGAGGTAGGAAGAGATAGGTAAGGATGGGCGAGTGGAGAAATGGACAGATGCGTGGATGGAAGGGTGGGTAGATGGATGGGTAGATGGATGGGTGGGGGGGCGGATGAGTGGGGGGTGGGAGGGGGGATGGGAGGGGGGATGGGTGGGGGGTGGGAGGGGGTGGGGGGATGGGTGGGGGGATGGGTGGGGGGATGGGTGGGGGGATGGGGGGGATGGGTGGCTAGAGGGGTAGGCGGGTGGGTGCGTATGTGGATGAACAGACAGATGGCCGAGGGGGTTGGTGGGCACAGTCCCCTCACAGTGGAATCTGAAGGCCCAACCTTGGGTCCTCTATCAGCCATATGCTTTCAGTCAGCCCTGGCGACAGCAACCAGCACGGTTCTCACCATCAGTCAGGTTGAAGGGGTAGTGGAACCTCTCACTGCTGAGACAGGCGGCTGAAATGTGGACTTGGCAAGAGGAGAAGCAGGAAGGAGGCCCTGCCTGGACAGGACACTCGGGCAGCTACGCCAGGAGGACTCTGCCCGTGTCTTCACGTGGTGACTCGGTCAGGGGTCAACACCCAGAGCCAGGGAGAGTCTGCCTGCCGAGGGTTGGGTCACACACGTGTCCTGGCTGCCAGGGAGGCTGAGCCCAGCTTCTGGGTTTCCCTGTGGGATCAGAGGCCAGAGAGCTGTGCGGGGTTGCCGCCTGCCAGGAATCGTGCATAGCCCCCTCTAGCCTCGGGGGCAGAGGCCACTGCCCAGGAGCGGCGTGTGCTGGGAGCGTCTGTCCTGGGAGCCCTCCCGTGGGTTGCGTTTGCATCTCCCACCTCACAAAACCATGCGGAACTAGTGGGGATAGAGAGAAAGACCCCATGGCCCAGGTTCCCAGAATTCTCTTTGGGAGGGGTGGGGGCGGGGCAGGGCCCTGCGGCGCTGAGCGGCCCCCGGGAACGTCCACGGAGAGTCTGCTGGGCCCCGTGGCGCTGAGCGACCCCCCCCCCCCCCCGGGAACGTCCACGGAGAGTCTGCTGGGTGTGTTGCGCGCCGCATGCAGAAGATTGCAAGCTCGACAACCGGACACAAAAGGTCCTCGTTATTTCGGGAGGCGGCTGCTGAAGGGACTCCCTCCTCCAGAGGACACCGGGAAAGAGGGGCCCCTTGTCCCCAGGACGCCCTGAGAGCTCAGCGGCAACATCGAGGAAGAGCCCAGTTTGAGAAACAAACGTGGACTTAACACACACGAAACACGATTACCCCAGGCACCCTCCCTTGCGAGCCGGGAGGCGAGCCCAAGGGACGACCCTCCCCCAAGATGTGGGCCCAGGATGTTCACAGGGCAGGGGCGGGCTAGCCCATTCGCCAGAATCCAAAACACCCCAAGGAGGCCTGTCTTGGGAAACACAGTGACAGTCCAGCACCCCGCATCCCAGGCGTGCTCTGTGGAAAGCGGCGCCCCAGGAGGGGCAGAGGCCGGGACTCCCCTCAGTCAAGGGACGTCCTCCAGCCAGGCCTGGACACTCAGCGCAGCCCCGTGGAGGGCCGCTTGTGAACAAAGACCAGGTAAGGACATAAATCAGCGGCGGGATCACATTTCCTGCTCTGAAAGGTTCTGTAAAACATGGGAGAAAATTGACCTGTCAGGGGGGATAGATGGGCCGCGGCAGTGGCCGCCAGTGGGGGGCCGGGTCCTCGGGCATCCTCCGGTCCCGCCTGCGCAGAGCGCCCCGGTCCTGCTGGGGGCTGGGCGCCCGTGACCTGGGGCCGCCCCTGAGCAGAGGCCAGGCGGGGGAAGAGCTGGGACATCTACCAGGCGGCCCTGGGTTTGGGTGGGGGGCGCTCCTCACCCCCCAACCCCAGCTTGCCCTGACGGAGGAGGCCCAGCCCGAGCCGTCAGGCTATAAAACGGATGGAGACCAGGGACGGTGTCAGCAGACAGCTCGAGTACCTTTTACAAAATCTAATCTCTTTTCATTTCCCTCCCGCTCTCCCTCCCCAACCTCCAGTCCCCCCTCCCCCTTCCTGCAGCACAGGCTGGCGGTGACCTTGATGCCTGGACCTTGGTGTGGGACAGCCGGAGCCCTCAAGGTCGCCCTGGCCACCTTGGGGGGCTCTGTGTGGGAAAGGCACGTGGCATGAGCAAGGCGGACACAGAGCCTGGGCAGGCTGTGGCCCCGTGGCCGGGCATCCCCCCCCAGCGAGGCGACCCCCGCACCTGCAGCAGCCTGAGATGGGAGCAGCCCTGGGAGGCTTGGACCCCCCAGACCTGGACCCTGCGGCCGCCTGCTGCTCCCGGGAGCTGGGCCACCCACATGCTCCTGACGGTCCTCCAAAGCCTGGGCCACGGCTCCCCAGGGCTCAGCCAGCCTTGTGCCACCCATCTGGCCCCCTCTGGCTGCCGGACCATGCCCACAGAGCTCCCGGGGCCTGAAGAACCCCAGGTCATGTTCTGTCGCGGGGGGAAAGCTAAGAGAAATGAAAGGAGGGGCCTAGCCCTGAGCAGAACCAGGGAGAGGATACGGGCAGAAGCAGGGCCTGCGACAGGCTCCCGGGAAGATGCAGACTTTCTCGCCTCCGGGGGGCCCAGCATCCCAGCTGCACGGCCAGGCCAGCGGAGGAGGGGGCCCAGCCTGTGCGGCTCTCAGGAGGTGCCCCAGGTGGCAGAGAGGCTGGGCAGGACCCGGAAAAGAATGGGGGGGGTAGGTCACGTGTGGGGAGCAGGCAGGCAGGAGCCAGGGAGGCCCCCACGCAGGCCCACACAGTCAGCCGGGGCCCAGCACCTCTACCTACCTTCGTCTCTCCACCTGCTGTGGACGGGCTGCTTGGGGCAGGATGGGAATGGGGTGCAGACGTGGAGAGACACCCAGAGACAGAGAGAGACACGAGGAGGAGAACATGAGCAAAAATGCTAAGCCCAGTGATGAACCCTGGGCTGCCCCAGGGAAGACCCCTGCTTCTCAGCCGATCCAGGGGCTGGGGTCCTGGACTCTCCATACAGGGAAGCTGGCCCCCAAGCTCAGGCCTTACTCAGGCACTGCCCCCACCCCCACCACCCCGGGGCTGCCCAGGCACAGCCGGCCCTGGGGAGTTTCCCGAGACCAGCCCAACCCAGGTCCTCAGGTCTGACCCCATGGGGCTGGCCGACGGCAGATGGTGCTCCATGCCCTTCCCGAATCTGCTCTGGAACAATGGCCCTTTCAGGCCACTCGCTGGCAAGGGTAGGTCTGCCTGGCAACCTGTGGCCGGGCAGTGAGCAGACAGATGACTGACAAGGAAAACAGAGCAAGGGGACACTGGACCCAGTCCCAGGGGAGGCGGGTCCCCTCAGTCCCCAGAGGCCTGGGATGCTGGGCCCCTTGGGGCTGGAGGGCAGCTAGGAAGGCTGGACCAGCCCCTCTCTCTGAGCTATCCTCCGTCCTTAGGGTTCTGGGGGCCGAAAGGGGGTCCCCATGCTAGGGAGCACTGGTCCAGTGAGGCTACAAGGTCCCTCTTTGCAGGGTCTCCCCCAGCGCCCCGACAGCTCAAGACCCCCTGTGCCCCTGGCTGAAGCTTCTGCGCCCTGACAGTGACCAGCTCCCCTCCCCAGCCCGGCGGCTCATCCCCAGCTGCCCCCCTGGCCCCATGTCTCCTCCCAGGGGCTCCCACACCTTGCCGCGACCCCCACTGCGGACTCCTCTCCAGCCCGGGACTCTGCAGTCCCGCCCACATGTCTGCCTCTGGGCCCACGGGCACACGGCTCCGCTCCGAGCGGCAGGCCCCCAGGGCGTGGGGATGGGCAGCAGGGGGGGAGGTGGGCAGCGGGGGTGGGCTGGAGGCTGCCCCTCCCACACACGCACACACCCGTGCACACGCTGAGGTCCAGGCGCCTGACCCATCCCACCCTCGCCATGGACCCCGGGCTGCAGGCCGTGCCACCGCTGTGGCTGCTTCAGCTCCAGGGTCGGGGTGCTCGTGGGCAACAGAGGTTTTGAGGGATGAAGTTCACACCAGTGTCCCCACGGCGCCATCACCAGGGACTGGCCCCGCGGAACCCCGTCCAGGTCACAGAGGTCTCTCTGACTCTGTGCCTTGTCCCTCCTCCCTCCCTGCCACCGTCCCTTCGGCCAGGCCAGTGCAGGGAACCTCTGAGGACCAGACCCTAGAGCCTGTCCCAGGCGGGTCCCTTGCTGCATGGGTCTCATACCCCAAGGGAAAAACAGGGGTTGACTCTTTGGGGGGTCTTGTACTGTGGTCTAAACCTTCACTGTGCCGGCCCCGGAGGGGGCCCTGGCCTGTGTCTCAGGGTCACCCACGCCCCGCTCAGCCTGAGTCTCCGGCGGGTTTTATATTCCCTGGCTTGAGGCCTGGCCCTGTGTCCCTCGACATCGTGCCTAGCGACTCCCTGTCTGACGGCTCCTGTGCCTGCCATGCCCCAGCCCTTCCCCCTCATCTAGCCGCCGCCTTGAGTCCTTGATACTAAGCTCCGGATCCGGGCTGGCCCAGACACAGGCTTATGTAGGACAGACCTCGGCTCCCGGGGGGCGGCTGGCAGAAAAGCAGGTTAGGGCCAGCCAGCCCAGAGCCGCGGGGCCCGCAGAAGCAGCAGCTCCTAAGAACTGTCCGGAACGGAGGGTGGACCCCGGGTGGACGGAAGGGCAGGCCGCAGCTGGACAAGCGTTTGCCAGTGTCATTTAGCGTCGTCACGTTCGGGGAGCCAGCAAGGGGCTGCCCGAGGACAGGCATCGGTCTCTACCCCGTTTGGTCCCCAGTTTGGGCGGTGATTTATTTTAAATACTTTATTTTCCCATTTCTCAAAAAAACTAAGTTTTCCAACTGGAATGAGACAAAGAGAAAGCTCGTGAAGGCCGCGAGGGCAAGCGCCCACTGTGGGTTAGCACACGTGGGCCCCCGCCCCGGGGGCAGGGGGAGGACGTGCGGCGCGGAGAATGGTCTGGGAATACGGGGCAGGGGCAGGGCGTGGGGGGCCTCCCGGGCCAAGGAGACCAGCAGGTCCTGGGGCCGCCACGTGGCCGGGGGAGCCGGTGGCCGTCCTCCTCACGGTCTCAGGGGGTGCTGAGAGCTGGATCCCCCCACCCCCGGGGCCCCCGGCCTGCTCGCTGCTGACCCCAGGCCCCCAGCGGAGCCGGACAGGCCCGCCGCTCCCCTCCCCAGACACACCTCTCTCTCCCACAAAATAATTTAATGCAACTTAATGGGTTGAAGTTGATGTAAAAATTACAGGCGTGTGGGGGTGGGCTGGGGTGGGGGCCTCGTAAGAAATCTTTTTGAAAATATAATTGAGTTAATGGAGGCATAACTGTGTCTCGTTTTGGGGGTAATTGGCCTGCTTTTTGTCACTCTGTCCATTTACATACTCCTGTTTTCTTTTCTCTATTGATTTTTTCTTTACAAAGTGGGCCGCTTTACTGCAATTTTTAAAGCCCCAGTGATGAATAAAAACCTTATCTTCCCACTCATTAAGACACAGGAATTAGCGGGGCTCAGGGCCCCACCAGCCAATTTGTGTAACAATCCTGCTCTGCCTTATTTTGGCTGAGGCTGGGGCGCTGCCGCTGAAGGCCGAGGGGTTCAAAGACAGCCAGGCGGGTGAGCCAATTTCCGGGAGGCAGTCCCGGGGCGAGGGGCACCTCCGGAGGGGTCCACATCCAGGGGAAGGAAGCAGAGGACAGGAGGCTGCCCAGACGTCCACAGCCTCCGCTGCCTGGGAATCTGGGTCCCCTGGACTGTGACCTTGAGATGCCCCTCCCCAACCCGGCCTTCCTCCCCTGCCGAAGGGGCCTGGGCCCCTCCCTCACCGGCACCTGCCTCCTTGCGGCTGGTGGTCCAGACGCCCCACCCACCTGCCTTGGATGCAGACCAAGGTCACATTTCCTAAAGAAGTATTTTTTTTAATTATAAAATCCGTAACACACAGAAAACCAAAGAATCCAACGGCACGACGGGCTGGGAAGAACGTAGCGTGTCCCCAGCACCCTGGGTTTCCGGAGGCGACATCCAGGAGCGGCCCTGTGCCAACCTTCTTGTCCCCCAGAGGCTTCCCAGGCCTCGGGACTTCGGGTGCTAGTCTGGGACGGTCCGGGACACTGGGACAGATGTTCAGCTTCCTCGTGCTCAGCCGGCCGGCGACGGCTGAACCACTCTCATTTCCCAACGTACCGACTGTTGCTGCACTCGGGACATCTCCGCTCGCATCATCTTTGTGCCCTTGGGCAAGCCCGTCTGGAAGACTCAGTTCCTGGAAGAGAAACTGCTAGGCGAAAAGGCAAGCGTGTTTCAAATGTAGATTGTTCTTGCCAAATTGCCGGCAGGCGTGTGCCAACAGAGCCGCCCCCCCACCCCAGTGTGAGAGCTTCACGCCTCTTGCACAGCTGGGCACCCCCAACCGTTTTGACCTCCGTCATCTGATGGGACAGCTAGTGTCCTGGTGGGTTTTTATTTTATTTTATTTTAATCTTTAATGATATATAACTTAGATACAATAAAATGTGCCCATTTTCGGGGCGCCTGAGTGGTTCAGTGGGTTAAAGCCTCTGCCTTCGGCTCAGGTCATGATCCCAGGGTTCTGGGATTGAGTCCCGCATCAGGCTCTCTGCTCGGCGGGGAGCCTGCTTCCCTTCCTCTCTCTCTGCCTGTTTGTGATCTCTGTCTGTCAAATAAATAAATAAAATCTTTAAAAAAATTTTTTTTAAATGTGCCCATTTTAAGTGCACAGTTCGATGACTCTGGACAATGTCTACAGGCATGCAATGGGCACCACAGTCAAGACAGAAAGTCCCAGCGTCCCAGGACAGCTCTTCCGGCCGCTTTCCAATGGGTCGCGCCCCTGATGGCAGTCCCCGCGGGCCCCATCCCCTTCCTGTCGCTCTGGGATGGTTTTGCCCTTTCTAGAATTTCCTGTAGATGGACTCATGCAGGGGGCACTGGGGGCTCAGTCGGGGGAGCCTCTGCCTTCGACTTGGGATCGAGCCCCCTGTCGGGCTCCCGGCTCAGCAGGGAGCCTGCTTCTCCCTCAACCCCTACCCCCCGCTTGTGCACACTCTCTCTTTCTCAAATAAATAAATAAAATATTTTTAAAAGATCTTATTTATTTATTTGACAGAAAAAGACAGCTCACGAGCCGGGCAAGCAGCAGACGGAGGGAGTGGGAGAAGCAGGCTCCCCACTGAGCCGGGAGCCCAACACGGGGCTCGATCCCAGGACCCTGAGATCACGACCCGAGTCGAAGGCAGAGGCTTAACCCACTGAGCCACCCAGACGCTGCTAGACAAAGTGTTTTCAACGAATGGGATCATGCGGAAGGCACAGGCTCCCACGCTCAGCCCAGCGATTCTGAGACACACCGGGGTTCCTAGTGCGGTGTGTCCTCCTGTTGTGGGCTGGTGACCATGGCCTGGGGGGACCATGTTTGTGGCGGGTCCCTGTGGCTGGACAGCTGGGCTGTTCCAGGCGGGGCTCTTAAGGAACTTTCCGGGGTAAGGCTGCACGTGACCATGTGTTCTCCCCCGGACGGACGCCACAGAGTGGAACTGTCGGGTCGCGTGGAACTTCCCTGGTCCTGTCACGCCGCGGTCCCCCCGCCACAGGCTCTCCATCCCCGGCTCCGTGACTCTCCGCTGGGAGCCGGGTGGCCCTGTCTCACTGTGGTTCCTGTCTGCGTTTCCGGATTAGTCTGCTGCCTTTCGACATTTGTTAATAACGACGCTTTTATCAGGTGAAATTTCAAGCATTTTGTGTAATAAGTCTCTTTCTGTCGGTGGTTTGGGGTTTTGTCAGTTTCCTTTAGACCCCAGTGGTGATGGCTTCAGGACCCAGAAATGAGCCCCTCAGGCTGATCCCCTCTTACCATTAGGGGTTTCCAAAGTGCCAGACCCAGGCTCACAGCCCCCTGTCGCCCTCCTCTCCAGCCACACCCGGGGCCACCAGGGAGAAGCAGCACAGAGACAGACATCAGTACCCTCCCCTTCCAGGGACACCAACACCCACACCAAGGGTCCTGTCCTGCCATCTGATGGTCACTCCTTTGACCACAGGCCCCATCCCCTGGTGGAGGGAACTGGTGAGCCGCAGGCACGCACAGAGCGAGCCTATGGGCAGTGGCTGGGGCCAGAGAGATGGAGCTGGGTATGGGCCTGTCCGCAGTGGGCACAGGGAGTGAGGGCCTGACCGGATCAGACCTGACCAGTGGGTCAAAGCTGCCTGTTCCTCCAGGGTTCAGGGGACCCTACCTCCATCCCCTCTTCTTCCTGGCACACAAGTGTGGCCATGGTCACCACGAGCCCTGCCCGGTCAGGGTCTGTTCCACGGCCTGCGCCCTCTTCCCGGCCAGGGCCCCCCACTCCCAGACAGACCCCCAAGGAGAAGCCCCTCTCCACTCATCCCCTCCTCCTGTCACGCCTGCTTTGCTGAACCTTTCACTCAAGCTCCGGTCAGCTGCCTCCCAGCTCCTGCCTGACACGGGGCTAGGGGTGCTCCGGGGTCCCTCGCTGTGGCGGGGTGAATGGTGTCCACCCAGAGCCTCCAAACGTGGTCTGGTGTAGAGTAGGGCCTTTGCAGACGTGATTAAGGTGAGGATCCCAAGAAGAGATCCCCCTGGGGTAGGCAAACCCTAAAGCAATGACAGGCGTCCCTGTAAGGACACGGCAGGACGCACCTCACGCAGGGAAGAGGAGACAGCCACAAGCCAAGGCATGCCGGGAGCGGCCCGGGAACTGGGACAGGCGAGGCAGGGCTCTCCCCCAGAGCCACAGATGGACCAGCCCCGTGACCTCAGAGCTAGGAGACAATCACGTCCACTGTTCAAAGCCACTGACTCCGTGGTCCTCTGTGAAGGCAGCCCCAGGAGACTAGCACCCTTGCCGGGGGGCCCCTGTGCACCCCCTAAGGCAGGTCCCGAGACAAGAGCCCCATGGCCCCCTGGAGGTGACCCCAGAATGTGGGGACGAAGGGAAGCCTGATACAGATGCGCTGACGGGTCGGCACGTGGGCTCCTGGGGCTGCATCCCCCAAAACACGTGGGTCAGCAACGTCCCACCAACGCTCACGCCTGGGGACACCGGTGACCAGAGTGGACATGTGCTCAAGAAGCCCACACTTGGGGCGCCTGGGTGGCTCAGTGGGTTAGAGCCTCTGCCTTCGGCTCAGGTCATGATCCCAGGGTCCTGGGATCGAGCCCCGCATCGGGTTCTCTGCTCAGCAGGGAGCCTGCTTCCTCCGCTCTCTCCCTGCCTGCCTCTCTGTCTACTTGTGATCTCTGTCTGTCCAATAAATAAAATCTTAAAAAAAAAAAGCCCACACTTGGCATGCTGGGACCGTCCCGTGGACTTGGTGGGCAGGTGGGTATCAGCAGCCTCTGCCTCTCCAGGAAACTAGCTCCTGCTCTGGGTCCCGAGTGCACCCCCTGCTCCCCGGGGAGCGCCCCATGTGTCACACTAGAGCGCCCGCCAGGCAGACAAAGGCAAAACCAGGGCCGCCAACACTTCCTGGAAATAATCTGATCCTTGGTGCTTCCAGAGGGCAGTGATGTCGTGGGCCCAGCTGAGACCCATTTTCGTGGGGGTGGCTCCCGACCTTCCCAGGCCCCCAGTCCCTTGCCCCGTGCCCCTGCTGGGACCTCTCTGGATGGCCTGTCCTGGGGGACGCCCCCGCCTGCCTCTACTTCCGCCCACGCTCCCTGGGACACCCTGGCCCTTTGTACTCACGTGTCCCTCCCACACTGGCTCCTGCGGGTGCTCCCCTTGGGGGCTCCCCCATGTCCAGCCTCCTCCCGAGGACACAGCCTCCAAATGCACATCCTGGCGGCTCAGAGGAAGGGCCAGTCCAGCCCCAGTGCGGCCGGTTTACAGGCCCACCTGGGGCTCTCACTGCGAGTGCCCAAGTCTGACTCTACACTTTACTGGAAGCAAACAGTGGTCCCAGCCCCTCGCAGGGAGGCCCTGCTGGGGGACAGAGCCTGGCCCCAGCCCCTGCGGACTGTGGGATGTGGGCCGTGGCTCACGTGGGAGCCACACTGGGCATCAGGACCACCCGGTGCCCCCCCCACTCCCTACTCCACTCCTACTCCCCCCCTTCCCTTCCCCCACCCCAGACAGCCCCACCTGGCGAGGGAGGGGCGCCGGCCCAGGGGTACCTGCCGCCGTCACACTGGAAGGACGGGTAGAAGGCACCTTCCCAGGACGCAGCAGGGCAAGGACAGCAAGAGGGATGTAGGTTAGACCCTGGGATTGAGCAAGTTGCTGCCAAAGGACACGGGCTGCCTTCTCGTTTGGCTTCAGGAGGTCCGGCCGGCCGCGCCACCCAGCGGGCCTCACTGCCCACCCCGCCGCAGCGAGCCGCAGACTGCCGGCCCACCCCGGCAATGTCTCCTGCTTGTGCCCAACGCTTGCGGCCAGGCGCTCTGCCCACCCCACCACGTCCGAAGGCTGGGCGGGCCGAGGGAGCGCCCCCATGACCTGCGCGTGGCTGCTCTGACCGGCCAGCCGGGCCGGGCACCTGCCCCGACTCCAGGAAGCCCCGCGGTCGGCAGGCTGACCTGCCGGGGGGGTTGCCCCCGAGCCCCACTCTTCTTCAGAAGGACACATGCGTGTGCCTCTGCCCTTTCAACCCAGATAGGCGAGCCCCGCACGCTCAGGGGGCTTCCCTCCACCCTGTGCTGGCGGGGTGAGGACCAGCGACGGGCGGGGGCCCCACGGGGCACAGACCGAGCCTGCGGCTGGGGACCCCAGGGGGCACGGGCCGAGCCTGCGGCTGGAGCCCGTCACTGGCGAGCCCTTCCTGCCCACACGGCTAGGGTTGGAGGGAAACCCTCCCTTCCAAGGCCAGGCCAGGGCTGCCAGTCTGAAGTCTGGGGACGGAGGGGACTCGGTTCCCGGGGGACCCCTGAGTGCCGCTGACGTGGTTCGCTCCTAGAAGGAACCTCACCACCTTTCCCGCTTCCTGTCCCACGCCGGCTCGTGTGGGGTCACCCTGGGTGTGCACGTGCCCACATAGTGAGGAGCACACGGGAACCCCTACCAAAGCTAGGCCCCCAAGATGGGAAAACGCCCTAGAAGACTCTGTTCCTGGCCACTGGTGGGACAGGTGCTCCCCACAGCTCCAGACACCCTGGGAGCCTACCGAGGGTGAGGGCACGTCACCAGCTCGGAGCCATGGGGATGCCTATGACCATCAAGGCCTGGGGACTGCTGGGCTGCAGGGGGAGAGGGGACCACTGACGCGGCTGACGTTTCCCGCCCCGCACCGTGTGTCTGCTGACAAGTGGGTCTCGGTTCTTTGGGGCTGGGGGCCTGGGCTGCTTCCCCTCAGCCCAGAGGGGTGCTCTCTGCACGCTTCCTGCCCCAGCTCCGTGAGGCCTCCTCGAGGCCGCAGCCGGGGACCAGTGTCTCTGCCCTTCAGGGATCCTGCTGATGTGCTCTCCCTGTTGGGCCCTGAGGCTGCAGCGGGCCTTGGAGGTCTGCTCCGGGAAGACCCAGAAAGGAGGAGGCTGGCCAGGCTCAGGACCTTCCGGAAGGCTCTGAGAGGCTCCTACCCACCCAGGACAGGGCCGTTCCTGGCCCTCACACCCCCTCTCTCCTCTGCATTCCTGGGCCAGTCCAGGGGCTCTGGTAGGACATAGACACAGAGACAGGTCAGTGCCACCGGACAGGGTCACTCTGAGAGACAGTCATGGCCCAGAGTGACCTCCATAGTACCAAGCCTCAAGTCCCAGAGCGAGGATAGGCCTCCCAGGATGGAGCCATGGGGAGGCCGAGAAGAGTGGGGCTGGAGGGGAGAGCTTGGCTTTCCCCTCTGTGTGCCGGGGACCAGCGCGGCGGCCTCCCTGACGTCTGACACGCCTGAGGTTTCAGGCCCCGGATCTGTCTGTTCCTGGAACTGACCGTGTCACGGCCAGCGCTGGAGCAGAAGGCCGGTCAGAGAGAGCCAAGGATCCCAGGGAAGGAACAGCAGGGCCAAACGTGGGCAAGTAAGCAGAACTCCAGGAAAACCGCGTTCTGGAAAAGTACTCTGAATGCTCAGGAAGCATTAGAAACACCCCTGCTAACGAGCCTTATGAGATTACGCTGGAGGACCGGTAAACACCATCATCCGATAGCGAAAGGCGAATTCTCTCCTTACCGCAGCTGTACTGGGGCTCGGGGTCCCCACGGCCCCACGTCTGCGGGGGTCCTGGCGGGCTTGCTGATGCCTGGGCCAGAGGCTGGCAGGCAGGAGCAGAGCGGGGTGTGACCCCTCACCTGTACCCCTCACGCCCAGCAGGCTCAAAGCTCGTGGTTGCAGCAGCACCCGGTCTGAGGGGTCCCCTCACCCACCCCACCCCCACTGCAGGGTCCCAGCACGCTCTGGGCCGGGGCTGGGGCCCGAAGCACGACCCCCGAGCTTCTCTAGAAGAGAAAAGGGCTCTGAGCCCCTGACACCGCCCCAGGAGGTCCCCATCCCCTCCCGACAGGCACATGTCCCCAGACTCAAAGGGGACTTGGTCTGTCTGGTGTAAAATCCGTGCTCAGACCTCATCGACGACCCCCTTCCCAAGTCTGAGCCTGGCCTGAGGGGTGCCCTTGCAGGACAGACCCTGCACCCTCTGCCTTTTCCAAGGGCCTGCAGAGGGAGCATGCCCGCCCCCCTGCAGTGGGAGGGACGACCCCGCCTCTAGGCCCTTCTGCCCACGGCATGGTCCAGGGGTGGGGGCAAGACAGAGGACCCCCACCAGCAGCTGGGCCATCTCGGCCTCAGCTGTGCCCTCCCCGTCGGGGGTCACCAGGCTTGGGACCGCTCTCCTCCAGGGTACAGTCTAGGGGAGCATTCCAGGGACTGTAGCCCGGGCAGGGGCAGGGGTGTGCGGAGAAAAACGTTTGGGGGAGGGGGTGGCCGTCCAGCCTGGCACCCCACTCAGGGCCCCCCAGGGCCCCCACCTGCCCCTGGAAGACCCCAGCGATTGTTTCCTGGAGCAACTGGAAGCCGGGGTCAGCTGGAGGCCAGGGCAAGAGCCGGACGGGGTTGCGGGTGGGAGGCCCTGGGGCCCCCGGAGGGTTGGGGATGGCCCGGCCGGCCCGGGAGCCACAAAGGGCAGGGAGAGTGCAGGGCTGCGGCGAGCTGCCAGCAGGCCTCCAGCAATGTGGTTTCAATCTAATTGTCCCAAAATATTGTTACAGCACGAACCACGTGCCATCCACTCACCTGCAACTAATCAGCAGCAAAGCTACCGAATAAATCGGTTCCACACCCGTGGGACTGGGCAGCCCAGCGCGCGAACCCCGGCACCCAGGCCAAGGCCACCGCAGCTGGGGCCTGTTTCCTGTGGGGGGCGAGAATGGCCGGGACAAGGGGGGCACCCTCAGGGGCTCCTCCTCTCTCTGGGACCCCCACCCTGACTCTAGGGCAGAGCGGGAAGGGCCAGACCCTCAGGTCACGGCCTGTCCAGGCCTTAGAGAGTTGGCCGGGGTGCTGCGGTCACGCTGGGGCCGAAGCCAGGCCAGTCAGGGTCCGCCTGAGCCCGAGGAGGCCTCAGCGGGCTCTCTCCACCCGGACCGCGCCCTCCCGAGACCGTGACCATGGGGACCCTGCACGCTCACAGCCGTGATCACATGTCTGCCTCCCAAGCCACCGAGCCTTTGGGGAAGTATGACTTGGGGGGACCCTCCAATGCTCAAGGGAGCTGAGGGTGTCCTGCTTGGCCGACGAGGAGACGGAGGGCTGCAGAGGACCTCGGACATGTGGGGGTCCGGTGCGGGCACCTCGCGCGCCGCCTGCCAGTCAGACGGGACACAGGCCCTCTTGGAAGGGAGTTCAAAGCCCAGGCCTTGGGCTCCAGGGAGTCAACAAAGCAGAATACTGGGGTCATGGGGCACCTGGTTGGCTCAGTGGGTTAAAGCCTCTGCCTTCAGCTCAGGTCATGATCCCAAGGTCCTGGGATCGAGCCCCATATCGGGCTCTCTGCTCAGCAGGGAGCCTGCTTCCTCCCCTCTCTCTGCCTGCTTCTCTTGCCTACTTGTGATCTCTGTCTGTCAAATAAATAAATAAATCTTAAAAAAAAAAAAACAAAAAAGAATACTGGGGTCCTACGGCTCCTTCCCTAGGACGGTAGCCTTGACCCCCACAGATCTGCCCCTGCGGGTCGTTTGACGGTGGCCAGACAAGGACCCGTCTTCCAAGGAAGCTCACACTCCCAGGTTGCAGGTGGACGTATCTTTTGGGGGGAAGGGGAGTGGGGTTCTCGTTGAAGCCCCTGCATAGAGACGGCCTCGCCTGGACCCCACGCTTGAGAGGCCGTATTCTGAGTGTCAGACAAGTAAGTGCCTGTCCTACAGGCATTCTCCCAGCCCCAGCTGTAGGTTCTTCAGAGGTCGGGAAATGCGGCTCTGAGAGGTTAAGCATCTGCCCTGAGGCAGCACAGCCTGGAAACTGTGGCGCCATCTCCTCCTGCAGGATGCGGTGAGGCCCGAGGGTGACCCTGTGGCTTTGTCCCAGCAGGGGCTCAGTCACGGGCATCCAGCCCCATGGGGGCCGTGAGGGGGAGCTTGGTCCTGGGGCCCCACCAGGAGCCCGAGGCGCAGGCGCGCACAGAGACCGATATTCCTCCCACAGACCCCGTGGGGCGATTTCCGTGCAGCCTCCATGGCCCGGGAAGGGGGCTGCGGGCCCAAACCAGCCCGCGGGCCGTAGGGGACAGGCCCTGACTCAGGCTCGCATTCCTGCGGCAGCCCGTGGGCCAACAGAGCACCCCGAAACTGGGGCCGTGGAGGTGCCGACGTGGGGACCCATAGACGAGGCCCAGTCTGCGTCTGTGCCTACGGGGTCGCCCTTCCCCAGCCATCTCTGAAGAAGAAGGAAGGGGGCAGAATTGCTTTTCGGCTCCTGGGAAGCCGGGCAGGCCTGGCAGGGACTCCAATCCTCAGAGGGGTGGGGCAGGGAGGGGAAGAGCCCAGGGAGACTCTCACCAGGGCCTTTCCTTTACAAATCGTTGTTTTCCTGTGCTAAAGCATATATAACAGATAATCGCACCATTTTAACCATTTTTAAAAAGATTTTATTTGTTTATTTGACAGACAGATCACAAGTAGGCAGAGAGGCAGGCAGAGAGAGGAGGAAGCAGGCTCCCTAAGGAGCAGAGAGCCTGATGCAGGGCTCCATCCCAGGACCCTGGGATCATGACCTGAGCCGAAGGCAGAAGCTTTAACCCACTGAGCCACCCAGGCGCCCCTTAACCATTTTTTTAAGTAAGCGCCACACCTAACATGGGCTTGAACCCACGACGCCGAGATCAAGACCTGGGCCATATCAGGAGTACGACACTCCACCTACAAACCACCCAGGCGGCCTCTGTATATGACTTTGAAGGAACTACCAAACCCCCTTTCTCCTTCAACACATTTTTAATCTTAAAAAAAAATTGGGGCGCCTGGGTGGCTCAGTGGGTTAAGCCTCTGACCTGAAAGGCCACACTCACAGCCCAGGCCAGCAGTGGCTCTGAGCCTCCAGGGGCCCTGTGGGCAGTGGTGTGGGGGCGCTCTGACCCCCCGGTTGCCCGGAGTTTGGACCAGCCTGTATCTCGGTCCCAGCTCTGACACCGTCCCCCCACCCCTGCCCAACCCGGCCCAGTGGAACTCCAGCCCTCTGTGCCTCGGTTTCCCCATCTGTCCAAGGTGGCTAGAACAGGATCTACCTCTCTGGAGGTTCCTGAGTGTGGAGGCAGGTGCGGCACGGGGTTCCTCGTCCGTAACCTTGGCCTCAGGACACACAGCCCCCCTCTGGGGATAAGGTCCTGGCCCCTCCAGCACCCAGCCCGGGGTCCCGGAGACCCTGTCCACACCGTCTGGCTCATCTCCCTCTAAAGTGCTCCGAGGGCCCCAGGGCAGAGCGGGCTCACAGCCCCCACAGAAGTGGATCTGGCCGCCTGGAGACAGGCCAGGCAAGGTGGAGAGCAGGGGACACAGGCTTCTCCCTCCCTCACTGCCTGCCCCTCCCTGGGGGCAAGGGTGCAGGCTTGCAGGGGCTGACCTGCGGCCCAAGGCTCCGTCCAGCAGGGGGCCCTCTGTCAACCTGGCCTTTCCCGAGGTGGGGGAGCTCTTTCTTGGTCCAGCATAAACCACCGGCTCTGGGTCTGGGGTGCGCCCCATGTTGCATCTCCCCTGACTTGCAGAGCCCAGCACAAAGGTCTGGCCATGCTGGTCTCTCCCCACCGTGGACCCCAGGGGCCGAGGTCACTGGGGTCCATTGTCTCACCCTGGGCGGGCTGAGGAGGCACTTGGAAGGGGCTCGTGGGGGGGCTTGTAGACGAGGGGAGCAGCCCAACCAGGTGATCGCAGGGGAGGTATGGGTACCTATGGGGCCATGGGGAGCCTGCTTGGGATGCCTGGCCTTCCACACTGTTCCTAGGGCGGACGGGACCCAGGCCGCCGAGAGAGGCTGCTTCTGGGGGTCCGGCCTACAAGGATGAGGCGGGGGCTCACGACGGGACTCAAGGCCCTGGCCTCCCTGCTCCGGGGCTGCCCAGATCACCCCAACTGCTGCCCAGACCCCCTGTGGGCCCGGCATTTCCAGAGGAGGGATTGGCCTTCCCCCAGGCCAGGCTGCCGGGCACGTCCACAGATGACCCTGCAAAGTTTCTTTAAAATGCGTAACTTAGAAAAAATAAAACCAACACATCACGCCTCCGACCTCACAGATATGCTTGGGACGAGATCAGGTGGAAAAGCCCGTGCACTGAACGGTGGTTCGGGGTCCGGACACACTGAGGTTCAGGGCGTGGCCCCCCTTTCCCACCACGCAGGGGCCCAGGTGAGGAGCGGGGAGAGGCTGGGCAGGGCAGAAGCTGTCCCTTGGGGCCTGAGGGAGCCCCTCCAACCTCCCTCACGACGCTCCCGGCTAGCCCAGCCCCGTCCCCGCAGGTCTTCTGTCTGGAGCCCGGGCAGAGGCAGGGCGGTGACTCCTAGCTGGCCGGGGCCCATCTGCTCTGCACCCTGCCCCGGGGCGGAGTGAGAAGCCTGACCCGACTCCAGCACCGATGGGAAACCCCACCCTAGGGCCCTCGGCGGGACAGGTGTGGCTGGGTGGCAGGCTCCCTCCCACACCCACACCGGCCTCGGGCCAGGGCGGCCGAGCCCAGCCTGGCAGCTTCCCCTGGCAGACACCATAGACACGGCTCCCTGGGCCCAGGACCCAGGATCCAGGCCGGAGTCCCAGGCCCTCGGCGGGGGGGGGGGGCAAAGGGGAGGGCAAAGGGGGGAGGTGGGGAGCCCCCTGCTTTGACGGCAGTGCCGGACACTGGGGCTCCGGCTCTCTTCAGACCCAGAAGCCGCGCCCCGTAGCTTGCCCCCCCAAGCCCAGGGCTAGGTCCAGGCCCTGAGGGCAGGGGTGGGATCCGTCAGTTTCCCCACACCCTCCCTGGTAGAGGGGTCAAGGACCGCTTAGGAGTGGGGGTGTCCCTCCCAGGGGACCCCTCGGGGGGGCTGCTTGGAGCACCCCATCAGCCTCACCCAGGCATAGTGGCCCTGATTCCTCCTCTGTTCCCTCCTCTTATTGGACCCAGGCACCAGGTTGGCCCCCAGGGTTAGCTGGGGAGGGGTGGGGCAGGGTCCAGGCTGCTGTCAGGCGAGGCCTGTCCTGCTGGGCCGGGGTCAGGGGGACACAGGGACACCCAGCCTCTCTGCAGCGGGCGGAGTCCTCAGAGAGGCTACGTTCCTGGGAACCAGGAACAAATTCCTGCCAGAGCAAAGAGCGAGGCTCCGGGGCGGGGCCAGGCAGGCCGGTCTGGGGGACTGAGAAGTAGGACTTGGGACTGTTGTGGGGAGCAGGGGGTGGGAGATGGCCAGTGCCTGCTGGCACTGGGGCGCAGAGGGCTGTGCCCTAAGCCAAGCCCCGCTGCCAGCCTCCCCCTCTGGCTGGGGGACTCCGCTCCTGTTCTTTGGCCTCACGGCGACAGGTAACAGCCATCCTGAGGGGGAGGCAAGACCCGGATGACGGCTCAGAGTCCCCCTCCCGCCCCAGCCCGCCGCCGCCGTCACACAGGGGTGCAGAGTCCTGGGCCCTGGGCCCCTCAGCGGAGAAACACGGTTCTTGTCTCGAGCTTGCTGACCGCGGCCAAGGGAAGGACACACGGATGCAGAGGTGCCTGCCGGCTCGGGGGACCAAGGGGAGCCTGGTGCCATGAGTGAGGCGCACCTAAGAATGGAGGGAGGCAGAGGGGATGTCCTGACCAGGAAGAGGCCCGAGGAGGGGAGGGCAGCCCAGCCAGCCACGGCCGGACATCTCTGGCTGGGCCTGGAGGGGCGGGGGAGTCGCAACGCGAGCTCTGAGGAACAGGCTGTCTGTCCGTCCGCCTGCCTGGAGCTCCCAGGCCCCAGGGACAGCTGAGGCTGCAGGGAGCAGATGGGCCGGACCCAGAGCCCTGTCCCTGCCCTGACCCACCTGCGGGCCCACGCGGCGCCCCAACCTCCGGCCCCTTGCAGGATCTCATGCACAGGAAAAGCAAGTTAAGGGAGGAAGGGCAAAATCTGGTGAGCGGGCCTGGAGGTCTGTGCAGCCGGTGGGGGAGGCTGAGGGGCTCTGCAGGCTGACTGGGGTCTCAAGGAGCAGAAGAAACGGGCTGCAGCCAGCCCGGTGACTAATGAGCAAAGAGCAAAGGCCACCAAGGAGGGTCCGCGGTGGGAGCGGCCTCATGAAAATGCAGAAGGCCCTGTGGCTGCAGGGGCGCTGCTGGGGCGGGGGTGGGGGGGTGGGGGGGCAGACTGTGTCCTATCCCAGGGACGGAGCTCCTTGCCCTCAGGGGCACCAAAGAGCCTGCCCAGGGCCATGGAGCTTGGGGCGGGGGTGGGGGGGTCCCCAGGAGTCCACACCAGCCCACAAGCCCCTGACCCTCTCTGAGCCCGTTTTCTCTTCTGCGGTTTGCTCTTGGCCAGAGAGAGACGCGCTGGTGGCGGTCACGCTCTCAGGCCCGTGTAAGCCCTCCCCGCGGACGGGAGCAGCCCCTCCCCTGCGAGTGTGCAGCGCGGGTCTGGGGCACTGATGTGGGCTGTCAGCCGGGGCCTGGAGCGGGAGGCTGAGTCAGGACCTCACCCCTCCCTCCTCGGGGGCTGCCGCAGGGGAGAAGCCAAGGGGCTTAGGGCCCAGCTCCCTGCTCCCCCACTGGGGGCCTTCGCTCGGCGTTTATATTCCCTCACCCCTGCTTTCTCATCTGCGGAATGGGGAGCAGAAGGACGCCTTCCTCCGGGTGTCACCGTGCCTAGTGAAGCAGGCCAAGTCAGCTTGAGCCGATCAGTCACCAGCTTCTCCGGAGTTTTAGTCTTTCTTGGCCTCAGTTTCCTGTTTAAAAACGCGTTAAGGGGGCTCCTGGGTGGCTCAGTGGGTTAAGCCTCTGCCTTCGGCTCAGGTCATGGTTCCGGGGTCCTGGGATCGAGTCCCGCATCGGGCTCTCTGCTCAGCAGGGAGCCTGCTTCCTCCTCTCTCTCTCTGTCTGCCTCTCTGCCTGCTTGTGATCTCTCTCTGTCAAATAAATAAATAAGATCTTTAAAAAAAATAAAAAATAAAAATAAAAACGAGTTAAGGGGCTCCTGGGTGGCTCAGCGGGTTAAGCCTCTGCCTTCGGCTCAGGTCATGGTTCCGGGGTCCTGGGATCGAGTCCCGCATCGGGCTCTCTGCTCAGCAGGGAGCCTGCTTCCTCCTCTCTCTCTCTGTCTGCCTCTCTGCCTGCTTGTGATCTCTCTCTGTCAAATAAATAAATAAGATCTTTAAAAAAAATAAAAAATAAAAATAAAAACGAGTTAAGGGGCTCCTGGGTGGCTCAGCGGGTTAAGCCTCTGCCTTCGGCTCAGGTCATGGTTCCGGGGTCCTGGGATCGAGTCCCGCATCGGGCTCTCTGCTCAGCAGGGAGCCTGCTTCCTCCTCTCTCTCTCTGTCTGCCTCTCTGCCTGCTTGTGATCTCTCTCTGTCAAATAAATAAATAAGATCTTTAAAAAAAATAAAAAATAAAAATAAAAACGAGTTAAGGGGCTCCTGGGTGGCTCAGCGGGTTACGCATGCGACTTGGTTTCGGCTCGGGTTGTGATCTCAGGTGCAGAGCTGGAGCCCGGCGTCAGGCTCCACATTCCCCGGAGAAGTCTGCTTGGGATTCTCTCTCTGCCTCTGCCCGTCGCCACCCCATCGCACTCTCCCTCTCTCGAAAATAAACAGACAAACAAATGGATAATAAAAATAACCCCAGGGCCCCTGGCTGCCTCAGCCTGGAGACCTGCGACTGGATCTGGGGGTTGAAGTTCGAGACCCGTGTTGGGTGCAGAGATCACTTAAAAATAAAATGTTTACTGGGGCGCCTTTGGGGGCTCAGTGGGTGAAGCGTCAGCCTTCAGCTCAGGTCATGATCTCAGGGTCCTGGGATGGAGCCCCACATCGGCCTCTCTGTTCCGCTTTCCCTCTCCCTTTGCCTGCCCCTCCCCCTGTTTGCACCTGCGCTCTCTCTCTCTCTCTCTCTCTCTCTCACACACACACACACACTCTCCCTCTCAAATAAATAAATACAATCTTTTTTAAACAATTTAAAAATGAGTTAATGACAGCAAACTCCTGGTGTGCGTATTTGAGACAGGACTTTGTAACTACCCTGGTTTCCCCTTCAAGGGCCTCCTGGAGAGCCTCAAGGCCATCGGCCCTCAGGGGTAAGGACACGTGTCCAGGGCTGGGAGCAGTCCTTTCAGGAGCATTTGAGTAACAGAACCGCCCCCTCGTCAACACTGCGGACGCCAGAGCAGTGACTGTTCGGGCCTGGAAACCAGGGCCCACGCTAAGATCCGCGAAGTCCTAGTTGCAGGCTGGGCGCTGCCTGAGGGCCCCGGGAGAGATCGTCCTGTAAGGACATACAAATAAAATGTATTTGTGTATATTGATTCTGTATCCAACAGCTTTTTGGTTTTTGGTTTTTTAAGTTTATTTATTTAAGTAACCCTCTATACCCAACGTGGGCTCGAACCCACGACCCCGAGATCAAGAGTCACCACCCCCTCCCAGCAGCTCTTTTTAAACAGATGCCGTGGCGTCTGCTCCCTCTCCTCCCTTTAAAGCAAATCTCTGAACCACTTGGGAGTCCCTTGTAGGTGCTGTGACCGTGTCCTGCACACCAGGCCGTCCCTCGGGCAGGCATCGAAAAGGCGGGCTACTGATGTCCAGGAAGGGCTTTCATGCATCATCGCACGCAGAGACCAGTGGGCACCAGCTACCGGGTCCCACTCTGCTCCTGGTCCCTGGTCCTGTCCATAGTCCCGGACAGCAGACCCCCCAACCCTGAGGGTCCGGGACACTGCCTGGGCCTTGCACTGCAATTGCTTGTCCCATGTCTCTAACCGCCTTCCCTGTAAGAGACGCCCCGACTTGCGTCTTCCTCGCCGCTGGCCTTGGACAGCCTCCAGAGTGCTTGTTCTGCACGACGTCCTCTGACTGGGGCTTCCCCTCGTCGGACCTATGGCTCGGTTCAGGGTAGGTATCCTGGACGAGAGCAGAGACCGCGCTCCGCAGTGCGGCTGGGTTCCCGCCACGGCACCGTCGGCCACACCCAGGTCCCCCTGACAAGGCTCCCTCATGTGGCGCCTGTGGTGTCTCCTCTGAGCTGCTGGGGGGGGGGGGGGCGCAGCAGGGAGGAGGCGGGACCCAGGAGGGCTAGAGGTGAGGGGCAGAGAGCCTGAGGTGTGGGGCTCAGGGTTCCCTGGAGGCCTGGGAGCAGGGCAGCACCAGGAGAAATCCCTTCCCTCGGCAGAGTCTCCAGGAAGATCCAGAGGGTGTGGCGCAAGGGACCTCGGGGCACAGGGTGGGACCTCTGAGGGGCTGTGTCCCGGGGAAGATGGGAGCAGCCTGACCTCTCTCTCTCTGCAGCCACTGGTACCCGGAGAGGAGGATGAGGATGAGGCGGAAGTGAAGACATCCCTGACTTCCCAAGCTCTTCTCTGACAGAATCCCAGAGGTGGTGAGGCTGGCGGAGAGGGGAGCCCCTGCCAGGTCTGAGCCCCAGGTGTGGGGGCTCAGAGGGCCTCTGGGAAGGCCTTTGCGTTGCTGTCTCTGGCTCTCCCAGCACGTGAGGTACGCTGTGCCGCACCAAGTTCTAGGACACGAGATCAGCGTGTGGTTGGCATCTGCCAGGGCCCCACCGGCCCACCCAAAGACAGCCCCGGGAGCACCTGCTGCAGGATGGAGGGCAGAGGAGGGGCGCCCTCCTGGGGAGGAAGGGCCGGGACAGAGGCATTCCTGGAGCCCAGGGAGAGCAGAGTCGGGAGCCCTTTTCCACCCATCCTGGCCCCACTCACCCAGGGGAGGTGGCCTTGATGCCAGGGGAGCGGCAGCAAACCCCCCCCACCAGGGTCGGAGCCGTGCACAGCAGGGCAGGGGCAGGCGTGCAAGTCAGGCCCATTGGGCCCCAGGAACTCAAATCGATCAACAAGCATAGAGCAAATTCCATTTCAATGAAAACATCACCAAATGGCAGATTCCCAAGCCCCGGGATGGGGTCCGAGAGCCCATGGCCCCAGCTGGGCTCACTCACCCACCTGTCAGCATCGGCCCGGTGGGAAGGGGCATGCATTCCGCTGTACAGCCTGGTTCCCGCATCTCCCCAGCGGCCCAGCGCCACCCTTCTGAACGCCCACCGTGTTGCTGGGCCGCGCTGGGGTTGAGAGGACCAAGGGCCTGTAGGCGGGGACCTTGGGGATGGTCTGTGGATTGTTAAGGTTCCTGGCTATGTGTGGGTTTAGGAGTCGTGAGGAAGGCTGGGTCCGGGAGGCGGCGGGGGGGGGGGGGGCAATGACACATGAGGGACAAGGCTGAGAAGGGGACTTTCCTGCGAGAAGAGACTTGAGGGGCAGGATGGGCGGGACTTGGTGTAACCCGAGGTTAAGGGTGGGGAGAAGGGGCTCTTACAGTCCACATTCTTACCATACCCCACCCCAGGGTGCCTGGGGATGGCCTCGGGCTGGGGCCCTGCCAGGACAATGCCCCAAAGCCCACGGAGACTGCTTGCCAGCTTTCCTGAGGCCAGGACACCATTTCCCACAGTGACTAGAATGGGCCCAGCCTGGGTGCGCCGAGGCCCCCGGTCATGGTAGATGATCCCGAGCCCAGGAAGCCCGGGTCAGCTGGGTGACTCGGGGCCATGGACACAGCCACAGGTGGGAGGAAGGGCCCATCGGGGGCCCTGCTGGGATGACGAGTTTTGTCTTGGACAAAGGCAGGCTTCCCCATCAGGCGGACCTTGTTCAGTCCTGCTGTGTGGCCTCGGGCAAGCGACTAAACCTCTCTGTGCACCTTGTCTTCAAGTTTAACAGTCATTTCCACGGCAGGCCGGCCATGGAGACCCACAGTGCCAATGCTGTAAACGTGGCAGGACAGGGCAGGGCAGCTCGGCAGTGCTCTTAGCGGGCCTGGGGCTGGCAGTGTGGTGGCCCGAAGACCACCAAGCCCACGGAGGGGTCAGCATGGCTAAGGGTAAACAGAGGATGGCTGAGGGGGGCCACAGGTGGTCTCTGCACCTGCCAGGTGAGTGGAAAGGCCTGTCCAGCTGGGGCAGACAGCTGGGAGCCTGGTTCCTGCAGCCCAGCCGGGCTTCTGCTGTTCTCCCTGCCCTGCCCCCACCGTCTGCCCCCATCTTCGCCCCTCCCCCTCCATCTTAGTCTGGCTCTCCCAGCTTCGAGCTGGTCCCATTGCAACCGCATGGAGGTGCTGGGGAGGGCTGGGCGGCGGGAGTGGCGGCAGCCCAGGCCCCTACCCCCTGTGCTGACCCTGCAGCCCATCCAGGGTCCCGGGGGGTAGTTGGACTAGCCACGTCAGAGCCGTCCACAGAGCTCGCTGGTCACCCCCAGGCCTCCCAGGCCTCTCTCCAGGGTAGGGCCTGGGCGTCTGGGTTTTCACCAGGGACCCGAGGGCCCCTGCACGGTCGCACCCTTCGGAAGGCGCTGAAGGCCAGGCAAGGCCGCTGTGCAGGGTCCTGCTGGGGACGGGCGCTGGGCCGGGGCCGGCCCGGGGCGGCTGAGCCCTGATGTGCGGAGGCTCTGCCACAGACTTGACTCCCCTCCCGGCCCCTGCCGGGCATGGCCCACCTGGCCCCGAGCCCAGAGATGAGAGAGAAGGGGCTGGGCCTCTTTACAGGATGGGGGAGTCCCGGGGAAGGTCTCCAAGCACCCAGCACCCTCTGCTGGAGTGGACCTATGAGACCACGGTCACTTGTCTCCAGATGGGGGCGGGTGGCTCTGCTCCCCCACCCCAGCCCCTGGCCACCCTCGCCCGCCTCTCCTCCTGGGCTCGCAAGGGCCTCCTTCACCCCCAGCCTGGAGGTCTCTGGGCATCCAGTCAGGGTCCCCCCCCACACACCTCCCTCGTGAAGGACATTCTCGGCGTCCCCAGGAAGTACTCCAGACACCCCCATGAGACCCAGGTCACACAGAAAGAGAGCCAGGATGGGGGGTGCAGGGGTGGCTCCGCCCCTCCGGAAGCACCCTCACACCTGCCCTGGCTCCGCTGGCCCCCCCCAGGGGCTCAGCCCCGAAATTGAGGGAGGGATTCCCGGCCCCTCTCATCATGCTAATGGCTTTTCAGGGTCCCAGTGCACCGGGGCCCCCGACTCCCCGCTGGCACGATTAGCAGTGAATTCAATGCCAGGAAAATTATTAATTTCCATCCTCAAGTTGACTTCTGGGGAAGTTCGCCAATTGATTCTGCAAACCGAGGCAGCCAGAGTAAAAGGGAGAAGCAGGCAGGGACCCGGGACATTCTTGGTGAGAGGTGGGGGGGAAGCGGGTATAGACGCCGTCATCCTCAGGAGACTGCAGGGCTCAGACACAGCAACCAGGAGCCCCCTCCAGCTCCTACCCACCCATGGCCACCAGCAGGTGGCAGGAGGGCAAAGCTGTCCTGGTCTCCTGGGCCACGGCTCCTAAAGAGTGTGTGTGTGTGTGTGTGTGTGTGTGTGTGTGTGTGTGCGCGTGCGCGCGCACACATGCTGTGGGGGTTGGACTGGGAGCCCCAGCTCTCACAGTCTATCAGTGTGAACAACAACACTGACAGTTTAGCGCCAGGTCCGACTGGCAGGAGCTGGTGGCCTTGGGTCCTATGACCGCCAGGGCCGCAGTGCTCCGGGTTTTCCGAAGTCTTGACGGATGGTCCCCAGTCCTGGTCCTTCGTGTGCTTTCTTTTTCCCTTTTGTGCAAAGCCAGGCCCCTCCACTTCAATGCCGGCTCCCCCAGCTCTCAGGGGTCCCCTGTCCCTGCTCTTGCCTTGTCCCGCAGTCTGGGCGCGGGGTGGGCAGGGTCCGAGTGCTGCGGAAGGAACCAAGGAGACACGCGTGCCGGGCCTGTCTGGGTCCCGGGGCCCCGGCAGAGAGCCTCAGCGGGAGTCGGGGGACCCTCCAGAGGCTTCAGGAACCGGAATGCGATCCACACACAGGGGAAGGAGAAGGGTGGCAGAGCCTGGGGGGGGGGCTCCTGACAGTGGGGGGGAGGGGCGGGAGTTCTAAAGGCAGCAGGCAGGCTCCCTCCGGACCTGAGGAAGCGGCCCTGCTTCCCGCGGGATGAGCAGGGGACCACCGTGCCCAAGAGCCCAGGGCCCTGGGGGGCAGTCCTGCCCAGCAAGCTGCCAAATGTCTGGCTCAGGAATGCTGCCCCCAGCCCGCTCTGCAGCGTCCAGGAACAGAAGGGCAAGGCCTCCGAGCTACTTTTCTCTGCTTTTTCAAAAAGCGGCCCAGAATATTCCACTTCTGCCAGCCCGAGGCCCGGCCTGCCCTGCTGCCGCCTCTCTGTCTCCTGCAGCCCCCGGCCCGCTTCAGCCAGGCCGTGCCGGTCCCCCCACCAATGCCCTAGCTGCCCCCACCAGGCCCCAGAAGTACTGAAAAAGGTAAATTAAAATAAATTGCATTTTGAAATCATGAGGAGGGGCGACGGTATCGCCTTTAGCGCATCACAGCCACTAATGAAGTCCAGTCCCCGCAGCCTGACTCGCCTGGAGACCGGGTCAGGGCCCGCCGGCCACGTGGGCTGGGGGACGCGGGTCCCGGCCACGCACCTGGCGCAATGGCAGCGTGAGTACACGGATGGGCAGAGCCAGAGGCTTCGGGGAAAGTCCTGGAGGCCACAGGTCAAGCCCCTGCCTCCTGAGGGATGGATCGGCCCTGGAGAGACCTGTGGGCCTGGGGTGGGGGATGGGGGGAGCTGAGACCTCCCCACTCGTTCCTGACAGAGGAGGGCGAATGCAAAGACAGCCTTCCCTCCACACTCCCCCCACGCCCCCCGGCACAGGGGAGCAGAGTGGGACCGGCCTGGCAAGGCTCATGCTGGAGTCCGGATCAGCTGCAAGACCCAGGCCCCAGGCCACATGTCCCAGGCCCAGGAGCTAGCCTGGCTTTTCCGGGCCCCTCCTGGGCATGGCCACTTTCCGGGGCTTCTTGCGCCACTATGGGAGGGGCCTGGGAGGGCGAGAGTCCCCTCCTCTTTCTACACTTGCCCTGGGAGTCTGCAGGGCTGAGGCCGTAGGCGGAGTACGGGCAGCGGCGGGCAACAGAGCTCCCCAGTCTCCTCCCCGCGGGCAGGTGGACAGGCCCTGCGGCCCATCAAACCCTCTGTTCAGCGTCGCGGTTGGAACAAGACCATGTGCCCAACCGAGAGAGCGAGAGCGAGCGGGAGACCAAAAGCAGCCAGTACCACGTACACAACTTGTGCCGAACTCCATCCCCGGCCCCCGCCCCAGCCCCCAGGGCCGCGGCCCATTAATCTTTAACTGCCTCTGGGCTAGCGCTGACCCCGAAAGCAAACAGGAATAGGATTCCTGGGGAAGGGACACTCCGGTTAGGAGCTGGGGCGGAAGGCTCCACCTCATCCCCCCTGCGTCGCGCCCCACCGAGGCTGGAGAAGGGCCCTGTCTCCCCAGTTCAGTTCGGAGCCCTGCGGGACCCCAGGGCGGAGGCAGATTTCAGAGCCAGAGCAGAAAGCCCAGCAGGGGGTCGGGGCAGGGGCAGGGGCGGCGGTCCCGCAGCAGCCTGGGGGCAAAGAGAGCGGTGGAGGGGGCGCTTCCTCCAGAAATCCGCCGGGCTATTGTTAACACTTTCCGAGGCCAGGGAATTTTTCCAGGAGGCCGTGACAGCCCAAAATAATAATAATAACGCCCCTCCCCCGGCAGCAGGAATTCTGGAGAAAACAGCTGCTGCCGCGATCCGGCCGAGAAAAAACCAGGTCAGGCGCCGCGACGATCTAATTTAAGGCGCGCACCGGCATCCGCAGCCGCCCGCGGCACGCACCGCCCTCGCGCCCGAGAGCGGGGTTCGCGGCCCCGCAGGACCAGGGCGCGCGCCCGGCCGGCCGCGTCGTGGCCCGAGTCTCGGCGAGGCCCTGGCCTGCAGGGCTGCCGCGGCGGCCCGGAGGCCGACCCCAAAGGGGGACCGGGCGCCGGCAGGCTCGGGGCTCCCTCGTGTCCACAAAGCAGCCCGCCCGTGGGGGAGGGGAAGGAGCGGGGCGACCTCAATCCGAAGTGACAGCAGCAGGGGCCGCGGGCGCGGGCGGGCCGGGCCACCCAGCCGCATCCGCGCCCCTGTCCTGCGCGGGCCACACGGGGCGCCTTGCTCCGCGGGGCGCAGGGCGCGCGGGCTCCGAGGCTGCGGGGGGCGGGCTGGGCCTGGAAAGTTCCTGGAGCTGACGCCCACTCCCCGCGGGCCGCACGGGGTCCGGGCTGGAGGGCGCAGCGGGTCCGCGAACGCTGGGCGTCCCGGAGCGCAGGCGTTTCGCACGCGGTGGCCAGGCCCCGCAGCTCCGGGTCCCCAGTGTCCCGCCGAGGGTCCTGCGCGGAGCCGCTGTCCTGGCAGCCGCTCCGGCCCCCCGGGTGCTCCGAGGGCCCGAGACTTCCGGAGCCGCTGCTGGGCATTTCGACGTTTCCAGCGACCCGGAGGAGCGGCCCCAAGCCTGCTCGGGGGAAAAGGGCACCAGTGCGCGGTACGGGGAGGGCGGGCTGGCGGCGCCGAGCGGAGGAGGCCGCAGGGGACACGAGGTCTGCAGCTCCGGGTGTCCCCACCCCCCACTCCCGCCCCGGGTGTGAGTTCCTGTCTCTGGGGCAGAAATCAACAAACAAATAATTCTCGGTATTTCCCAAACTGGGGAACCGAGGCGGGGGCGGGGGGGGGGGGGCGGGGGGGTGAGAAGGAATGATGGAGAGAGGAGGGGACAGGGTCGAACCCGCTGTTTTTTTTTACTTTAAAAATTATATATTTTATGTCACAATCGCTTTTCGTTAAGACCACAAACATCCAATTTGGCTTGGCGTAATAAAATCAGTCGGAGCTCCCTTAAACGGAGCCATTCCGGTGAATGAAGTTGTGAAATCCAATCTATTGTATCCATAAAGGAGAAGCTTTCGTTGTAAATTCGGGCTATCAGGCAGCCATACCTGGGGCCCGCCTCCCCTCCGGATTTGCTACTTGAAGGCTTATCAAATTACTTCAAAATGTGGGGCTCCCCTCTCCATATCTCATGGCAACAAAATTAAATATGGCAACATTTCTTTTAATAGTAGGAAAAGGTCAGGTACAACCGCCACAACAAGGGGGCATAATTAAAAAAAGACTTTCCCCCCTCAACCCCTCCTCTGTGTTGGGAAGCGCGGTTACTATTTTACCAATTAATTCAGGTTTCTCCAACAATCCAAACGGGCCAAGGCTTCCTTCACGTCCTCTTCAGCTCCGAGGCTGCAGAGCATCTAGGGCACAGCTCTTGGATGGATCGCACTTGGGCCGGGAAGACCTGGACTGCTGGACACCCGGACCTCCGGTCCCCCTGGTGCTGGGACCTCTTGGCTCAGCCCCAAGTGACGGCCGCCTCCCTACCCGCGGCCTGCGCACCTGGGCCACATAAGTGCCTGGGAGTCCCGCTCGCTCGGGCCCCGAGGCCTAGCACGCTGTGGGTCGGGCAGTCTCCGCAGTGGCCCGCCAGACAAAGGAGTCGCTCAGGAGGGGTTAATCCACCCCCAACCCCTCTCCATCCCCACCCCACACCCTCCTAGGGCAGCGTGGGGCAGGGAACGGGGAACACCCTGGTAGTATTGATCTGGTTGGCAAACCGGTCGGGGTCTGGGCTGCTGTTCCTTGCATGGGGGTCCCGTGTCCCAGGCCCTCGCGGTCCAGACCACACCCTCCCCCTGCGACATCCTCCAAGTCTGAGAATTAACTGACTCCAGGCTTGGGCCAGGGGCATTGTGCATGGGCCAGAAGCCGGGCCCCGAAGAATTTTCCATCCATGTCCCCAAAGAGGGGTGTTGGGTATTGGGGGGGCCGGCAAGGAGGAGGTGGAGAAGCTCGAAACTCCCAGGTAACTGGCTCTGTCAGGCCCTCGCAGATTTATGAGGTGCGGTGGGGTGTCGGCCAGGCCTCCCAGCGGCCAGCGCACCCCGCCTAATCTTGGACTTCCATCTAATCATTTTGTTCCTGCCACTTTCCACTCAGTGTCCAGAGAAGCAAACAAAGGGAGATGGGGGATGGGGCCACTCGGCAGCAGCAAGGGATCCGCGGGGCTCTCCCCCCAGCACAGTGGGGGCCCCTTGAGCCCCAGGCTCCTACCCTGCGTGGGTCTCTGGGAAGGCAAAGGAGGGTGATCCTAGCAGGACGTGGGGGACTCACCCTCCAACCCGGCTCAGCCTCCTCCACTGGTTAGGGTGGGAGCCGCGACCCCGAGCAGGTCTCAGAGCCCCACGCAGTCTGCATCGTGTCCAATGGGCCTCCAGGCCGGGATCCTTGGGAGGAATCCCCATGAAGGCCCTTGGGCGGCGGGAGAAAGAGAAAGAAATACTTTCCCCTGAATCGCAATGGAAGGGGTTCGTGGAGAGCGTTGGGCCAGGTGCCCCCAACCGGGGGTGGTAGAGAAGGCAGAGGGAGGCCGGATTTCTTTTCTTCCCACCGGATAAAAATCCGCCCAAGCGGGTAAGACTTAAGGAGTGAAACGCGTTTTTTCATGTAAAAAAAAAAATCTAAAATGGAAAATGGTTTTAGTGGTCACCACCCATAAGTCAACTAAAAACAGGGATAATTAGAGTGTGGGGAATTCGGGGGACCATAAATCTTCGGAGCCTTTTCTACGGGAATCGGGAGCCTTTACGGTTTGTTGAGTTTTATTCCAGGGCTTTGGTGGATGCGGGTCTGCGCCGGGAGCTCCACGCCGGGGCGAGCCGGACCGCGCGCAGCGAGGGCGCCGGGAACCCCTCGTCTCTGTCCCTGGAAGGTGGAAACCGAAACTGCGCGCTCTGCCGAGTGGAGGGGCTTTTCCTGTCGTCGGGGCCCCCTCTCCGCGGCCCTGTAACCGCAACTTGGGACAACGTGAAGCAGGGTCTCGGGGCTGGGTGTTGTACAGAACCCACCCGGGGCGGGGGCCTCCTCTTCTTTCCCGACCAGACTCCAAGGAGAATATTCGAGTGTCCACAGGGACGGGGAGGTGAGGCATTTTTTACAGCGTGCCCCACTCGAACCCCCACCCCTTTCGCCCAGGCCCTTTGTTCTCATTTATGGGGGGGGGGCAGGAGAAAAAGACACGAAATCGCCCCCTCCGTCGCTTCACTTTCAGTATTTCCCCCAAATGGCAAAGAATACATTTCACTCCATGGGGGATTTTCCCCCACCGGGCAGAGACCAAATTTCCAGTTTCCCACGTAGGACTCCTCCTTTTGTGAAAGTCTCCAAACAAAACCACCCCACATCCAAACACCACCTAAAGCCCCATCAAAAGTGGGCAGAAGGAGGTGCGTTCTCCTCCTTAAAGTGCCCACCAGATAAAAGCGCGCCCTTTCCTTCAGCTCTCTCCAACCCTCCCCTTTGTTGCAAAGACTCAGTCCATCCTAAGAACGGGGGGGGGGGGGGCTACAGTCACAATCAGAAGAGTTCTCCCCCCAAAACGATTCTCAGAGGACTTCTTTTGTTTGACGTGGGCATGGGGGAGGGGAAGGAGCGCGCCGGAGGGCGGCTACGGGGCCTCCCCTATCAACCCCCCCAAAAAACAAAGCCCGCGGCCTCTCCTAACCGGCAAGTTCGGGGCTCCCGGGGCTGGGAGGGATCACGACAGAACGAGGGGAGCTGCCGCCCAGCATGGAGCCAAGGCTGGGTCTCCCCGTTCTGAGCTCCCGCCGACCCTCCCCCAAACTGAGCTTCACAGCTCTGAAAAGAATCCGGGTTTTCCATGGCATGAGGGTGAGAAACTGCAGGGAACAAAGCGCCGTCGCCGCGCTCTCGGACCAGGCAAGGCTCGTGGTCTCTTCGGCGAATTGAACGGAACCTGGAGAAAACAAGCTTTTGCAAAGCGGCACGAGGTCCCAGCCCCGAAGCGGAGCGGAGGACGGTCCCCCCGCAGGGACCGCAGGCGCAGCCCGGGCCGGCGTGCACCCGCCTCCTGCGGCCCTCCCAGAGCCCTGCGGAGACACGCTTGCAGCGAAAGGCTCTTACACACCAACCGGGTTTTTATTCGTTCGCTACCGGGTGCGCTCCGGGCGCGCGGGAAACAAGGAAACCACGTACCTGGCGGCGCTCCGAGGGCGGCCTCGCGGGCCCTCCGCCGGCGAGGGGGCCCCCAGAAGCCACTCCCCGCCCGGCCGGTCGCCCCACGGCCCGTCCCTCCCTCCTCGGCGACGCACCCCTCCGGGTCAGGTCCGGAGCGCCGTGCGGGCGCAGCATCCAGCTTCCAGTCCGGGCGCAGCATCCAGCTTCCAGGGCGCCGTCCCCGGGGAAGATCCCCGCGGCCCTGCAGGCCGGGAACGGGCGCCGAGGCCGGGGAGCGGCGCGTTCCGCCGCTGGGCAGGGGCTCTCGCCGCAGGTCGCACCCCCGGCCCGCGCGCATCCTTCCCGGCCTGGGCTCCGCGTTCCCCCGCTCCCCGCCGAGCTGCGGAGACGGCCGCGGAGCCCTCGGGGAAGACGAGGAGGCGGCAGCGGCCGCGGTCCCGGCAGGAGCCCCGGGGCGGGAGGGGTGCTGGGCGGAGGGGCGGCGGGGCGGAGGGGCGGGCGGGCTCCCGGCGCCCCGCGGCCGCCGCCCTCCAGGGCACCTCGCCCCGCCTCCGCTCGGGAGTCCTCCCCTCGCGCCCCGCCCCCCGCGCCCCGCCCCCTCCCCGCGGCGGGCCGCCCCCCCACTCGGGGCCGCCGCGACTCGCCCCCGTCCGCCGCGGCCCAATCACCGCGCGCCGCCGCCGCTCCCTTTGTCTGGGCCGCGGGCTCGGGCCAATGGCGGTGCGCGGACACGCGGGCGGCGCGCGTCTGGCCCAATGGGCTGCCGGGACGGGCCGCGTGGGGCGGGGCCGGGGCCCCGGGGGTCCGCGCGCGGCCGGGCGGCTTCGGGCAGGCCCGCGCCCGCGGCCCGGACGGCGGCCCCGAGGCAGGTGGCCCGCCGGCCGCGGCCCGCAGCGTTGTCTCCCCCTCGGAGTCGCCCCCGCTGTGCGGGAGGGCGGTGGCACTGCGGAGCGGGACGCCGGCGCGCCCTGGAGCGCGAGGCCCTGGGGGATTTGGCCCCCTGCGCCCTGCAGAGAAAGGCAGCACAGCCCGAGGGCGCGAGGGTCCCTGAGAGCCAGCGCCCCTAGGGACGTGCCGCTTAGAGCCGTCTCCTCCCCGAACTGGGTCCCCTGGGGTGGGAGTGGGGCCCAGGAGCCAGTCCCGGCCGCGCTCCCTGCCTGGAGGCTCTCAGGTCACCCTGGATAAGGAGTGGCCCTCTGTCCCCCTGAGCGGGGTCATATTGAGGGGAAATGTCAGAACGCCAAGAGCCGGCACCCACAGCCTCTCAGATCTGGGGTCTGCACCGCCGGGGCTGCACACCTGCTGCCCTTGGGGTCCTTCCGCAGGTGGGCTTCCTCCAGCTCCCCTTGGCGGCCGGTCCCGGCCGGGTCTGCCTGTGCCCTCACCCAAGCCCTGTGGGAGGGAGAAAGGTTCTGACCTCTGTACAGTGTCCTTGTTGCCTCCTCACGGAGGGAGAAGGTGAAAATCTCCAGGATGTCAGATCGCTCCTTCTGGTTCCCTTTCCCCTAGGGAAACACACACACGTCGGCTTGCTTCTTCATGGAGGCTTCTGCCCACACCGCTCTGGTACCTTCTTTGAAAGTAGAAGACATGGTCTTAATTCCACAAGGAGCAACAGCCACCACGCATGGCCCCAGCCTCAGAGAGGGTGGCTTCCAAATCTGGGCTCAGAGTAAAATCACCGATGAACCCGAGTAGGATCCTGAGCACAGTGCTTGTGGGTGGTTCCCTTCCAAAGCACTGGACGTGGAGATTGGGAAGGTCCTGCTCTGTGGGGTGAGTTGGACACTGGGACGAGGTGCTGCCTGCCACAGGGACCTGCCATGTCACAGGGTCCCAGGACTCGTCGGGTTTGGCTGAGGTTTCTCGGTCCACACATCACTGAAGCTGATGTCACCAAAGTCGCCATGCAACTCTTCTGTCTAAGGCCTCCAGACAGTGACCTCCAAGGCCCCACTATGGGGTTCCCCACTCTAGGCCTAGGCGACCCTGAGGCAGGCCTGGAAGGCCAACCCTAACCCTGGTGGCAGCCCCCAGACCCCATCAGCTTGTCCTTGGAAATTTTGCTCCCTGGGATGCAAGTCCTGAGAACTGACCAGGTTCAGATACCACAAGGAGATTGAGTAAAGATGGTGGTCTGGATCCTTCCTGGCAGCCTCTGGACTTCCCCTCAAACCTGGGAAATGACAGAGAAATTTAAAATCCATTCTAACCAGGAGCACAAGAAGGGTGCCCTCAGTGGACCAGAGATCCCAAGGGGTTCCAGGAAGATGGGTGGTGGTGGGACCGGTTGCTCTGCCCCAAGGGGAGAAACCGAGCTAAAAGCAGAGGCCAGGGCCCCTGGGTGGCTCAGTGGGTTAAGCCTCTGCCTTCGGCTCAGGTCATGGTCTCAGGGTCCTGGGATCGAGCCCCGCATCGGGCTCTCTGCTCAGCAGGGAGCCTGCTTTCCCCTCTCTCTCTCTCTGCGTCTCTGCTGGCTTGTGATCTCTGTCTGTCAAATAAAGAAATAAATCTTTTTTTTTTAAGATTTTATTTCTTTATTGGACAACAGGGATCACAGCTAGGCAGAGAGAGAGAAGGAAGCGGGTTCCCTGCCGAGGGGAGCCCGATGTAGGGCTGAGGCTCGATTCCAGGACTCCTGGGATCATGACCCGAGCCGAAGGCAGAGGCTTTAACCCACTGAGCCACCCAGGGGCCCCTAAATAAATAAATCTTAAAGGAAAAAAAAAAAAAAAACAGGCCGCAACTGC
Source organism: Meles meles (assembly GCF_922984935.1). Taxonomy (NCBI): domain Eukaryota; kingdom Metazoa; phylum Chordata; class Mammalia; order Carnivora; family Mustelidae; genus Meles; species Meles meles. The sequence continues at coordinate 63,081,249 of NC_060083.1, forward strand.
TGGCAGGTGACAGGAGCTCCACGGACGCTGCTGGGGCCACAGGGACAACTGTCAGGGCGACCCCAGGGTGGGGGCCTTGTGGGGGCAGCTTCACCCCTGGCTGTGCCAAGCACCAGACAGCAGATAAAGAGGAGAGCCTACGGGTGCCTAATGCCCGGAAGGAACATGGTCCCCTGTCCCCTGAGCGGCCTGCTGGACCCTCCACACAGTGGCCACAGGCCACCGACAATGTGCTGATGGACAAACGGGATGCCTGGCGTCTGAAGAGGACCACAGACCTGGAGGCGGCGACCCGGGAAGTCCCCGAAGCAGGGCAGAGGCCGCAGCTGTCCGCGGAGATCGGGTTCCCCGGTCCCCTGGTCGCGGGCTAGACTCCGCTTCCCAAATTCCTTAGCAAGTAGGTGCGGCCGGGACACCAACCCTTGTCCAGGGGAACTTGAGCAGACGGGATTGGAATGGCCCAAACCCCCCTCCCGGGGGCCTAAATGGTGACAAGCCCGGTGAGGGTGACGGGAAGCTTCAGAGAATGCGGGTCACTGTCCTGGGCTCTGAAGGCCGGGGTTTAGGCCACCGCCACTTGGAGCCCTGGTGCGGCTTCTCCGGAGACAAAGCCGCTCCTCTGAGATCGTGTGGTCACGCCGGTTCTGCGCGCCGGGGCGGGCAAACCCCCGAGCTTCACTGCCCTGCACGAGACTCTCCCGTCCACCTGCAGGCCGTGGCCTCCGGGGCAGTGGGAGGCACTGCTGTCCCCATCCCGCAGTGCGACTCCGTCCGCCCGCGGGTTGTCGGCCGGCGCGTGGGGAGGCTGCACTGGAAGGGCAGAGGGCACAGTGCCATGTGGGGGGGGGGGGGCGCCCGAGGGGCCGCCCTGCGTCCAGGCCCCAGCGACCCTCAGGGCTGCGAGTGTGAGCATCCGCGACTGTGGCCCTGCCGCCCGACGCCGGGTGGTTTGTTTGCGGCGTCGCTGTGGCAACGGCTGCCTAACCCGCCCCCACAGCTAAGGCAGAAACGGGTGCCCAGGGAGCAGGTGTGACAAAGCCTGAAAACATGTGGCTTCGTGCTTAGCTCCGGGGGGCGCGGGGGGAACAGGGAAGCCGACATGGCGAGCTGGAAATAATAACACACTTCCTTTGTGGGTCGTGGCAACGCGTTCGGAAAAACTGGGGCAGTGATCGCCAAGGCCCCAAGTGCAAGGGCACATTGGTGGTCTCTGCGGCTTCCCTGTGGCCTCAAGCAAGCCAGGGCCGGCTGGCCGCGTGGCCAGGGGGGCCTGGGACCTGCACGTTGGAAGAGCCCCGCGCTCGCGCCGCAGAGTGGGAGTCTGCACGGATGCGAGAGAGACTTGGGCTTTGGGCTGGGCCATCTCCGTGGAGAGGAGGTGCTTTTCTCCCTGGGGAAAGCCTGGGTGCTCCTGAACCTCTGGAGGCCAAAGGGCAGATGTCTTAGCTGCCCAGCCCTGGGCCCCACGGCACGACCCTTCCCTGGGTCCCCTTGCAATTGGTGTGACCAGGTAAGCAGTTCTGTCCAAGAGCAGGTGCGAGAAGCAATGCACATCAGCTTCAGATGAGCCCGGAGACCTCTCCTGAGACTTTTCCCGGGACTCCCCTTACCACGGCCGGGGTGGGGGCAGTCTGAGCGACCGTGGGTGGAAGCCACCTGCTGCAAATAGGACCTCCTACCCCTACATGGGACGCTTGCCCTGGGCAGGTGAGAGCTTCAGAAGCTTCTAACGTGCACAGTTGCACGCAGGGTCTCAGTGTTACCGGACTTGAGCTGTGCTGGCCTACAAAGAAGCAAGAGTTCCCAGAACACACGGAACGTGTAAAACAGCGTCCGTAATGCCATCAGAGGGAAAAGAAGAGATTTTATCCTTTGTTTTATTTTAAGATTTTTAAAATTTATTTATTTATTTATTTTTAAAAGATTTTATTTATTTATTTGACACAGAGAGCAAGAGATCACAAGTAGGCAGAGAGGGAGGGGGAAGCAGGCTCCCTGCTGAGCAGAGAGCCCAATGCGGGGCTCGATTCTAGGACCCTGGGACCATGACCTGAGCCGAAGGCCGAGGCTTAACCCACTGAGCCACCCAGGCGCCCCTAAACTTATTTATTTGACAGAGACATACCAAGAGAGGCAACACAGGCAGGGGGAGAGGGAGAAGCAGGTTTCCCGCCAAGCAGGGAGCCCAGTGGATGTGGGGCTCAATCCCAGGACCCCGGAACCATGACCCAAGCGGAAGACAGATGCTTAACAACTGAGCCACCGAGGCGCCCTGATTTTACCCTTTAAAAACAGCATCTGGGGGGCGCCTGGGTGGCTCAGTGGGTTAAAGCCTCTGCCTTCGGCTCAGGTCATGATCCCAGGGTCCTAGAATCGAGCCCCGCATTGGGCTCTCTGCTCAGCGGGAAGCCTGCTTCCTCCTCTCTCTCTGCCTGCCTCTCTGCCTAGGTGTGATTTCTCTCTGTCAAATAAATAAAAAATATTAAAAATAATAATAATAAAAATAAAAACAGCATCTGGGGAAGCAAACTCTCCGATTTTTGTTTTCTTTTTCTTTTTTAGTAATTTTATGTATCACACAATTTTTACAAGAATATGTTGTTTACATGTTCAGAGGAACAAAAACAACAAAACCGGGTTTGTTGTGAAAAAAATAAAAATGAATTTTAAAAGATACCTTCCAGAAGTCAACTATCTGGGGACATAAAAAACGTGGACGTTGAAATAAACAATATGTAAAAAAAAAAAAAAAAGGTTACTCAGGAGCACGTGGCAGGCTCAGTCAGTGGAGCATGTGACTTTTGATCTCAAGGTGGTGAGTTCAAGCCCCACATTTGGAGTAGAGATTCCTTTTTTAAAAATGGGGGGGGGGAGGCCAAAGAGTAGAATAGAAATGATGGAACTACAAACTAGTGCGCTGGAGAATTCTCTAGAACACAGTCAAATGCAAAAAGTTATAAAGTAGGAAGAAAATTTAAGAAGCATGAAAATTAATTCCACAGTTTCCTACATCCCGTTATTTAGACGGAATTCCGAAGCACGGAGACTAGAGGGAAAGCCATCTACTGCAACAAAGAGTCCAAGGAAAACGCCCCGGCCTCGAGAACACACATGACAACACTTTGGAACGCAGACAAAGTGAGCAAATAAAAGCTCCCAGTGGAGGGAAAAAAAAGAACATGTTACTTCCCAAAAAAAGAAAGAAAAGGATAAGCCTGATGTCAGACATCAGCAACTTCGGATTCCAAACAATTCAGGGCACCTTCACAGTTTGGAGGGGAAATTATTTGAGCCTGTGATTCTCTGCCAGGCCTAACAGCCATTCAGCTGGGAGGAAAAACAAACACTTTTTTGGGTCATGCCAAGTGTTCGGAGAGTTTATTTCCAACAAATACTATCTGACATAATTACTAGATTATATGCTCTAGCAAAATGAAAAATGAATCCAAGAGGAAGACAGGGCCTACAGGAGTCAGTGAAATTATTTTTATCGGGGAACTCGTGCTGGAAAATCCTCTCAACAGCCTGGGAGGAAAGTCCCGATGACCTCATCCTGAGCAGGGTGGAGACAGGAGGAGGGAAATAACGCTGGAAAGTGTGTCTTATTCATGGGGACAATCTGGATCCTGATTAATTCTCAACATGGGTAGGAAAAGGTAAGTTCACATACGAATGCTAAAAATTTTAAGTAACCACTCGATGCATAGAAGTATGGTATAAGCCTTCCGAGCCATTAGAAGGGAAAGCTGGAGCAAAGAGGACTTTTGAATCTAAGAGAAACAGGAAATGGGGTGGGTGGGGGGAGGAAGCCTCCACATGGAAAGCTGAGGCTAGATCACAGAACTGGATTTCAGTACCCTGGTGATCACAATAAACGCGAAGGAGTTAAAGTCATGCATTCAAAGGCAGAGACGCGTGGGATAAATAAAGGTTCAAAATCCAGACCCCGGCTGTCAGGGAGGCTGATCCCGGCACCCAGCCTGGGCCCATAGAGAGAGCCTGAGGGACTTCCGGGGCCTACGAGGAGGGTTAGGACAGAGTCATCACCCTTCTCTTCTCTCATTTCCCACTACAACTTGGTGTTTGGTGCAGGCATCTTGAAGTACTGTTTCTGTCCATTAACGCTTCCAAATTTTGGTAACTATGTAATGTATTAATGAAGAAGCTCAAATCACATACGGATGTTTATGATATATTAACACACACGTGTATAAAACATAAAAAATCATATAGACGTTGATGATTGTATTTGTATATAGTTGGTTTCTCTTATAATCCTATGTGTTTTCTGTATTTATTTTTTTTTATTTTTTTTCCCATTTTATTTATGTGTTTTCTGTATTTAAAAACCTTATTCTGAGAAGGGATCCACAGACCCCCAGATGCCAAGAAGAGACCAGGCCAGTCTCCGTGACTCGGCTGCTGAACCCACACCCGGGCAGGGTGGCACGCACACAAAGGGACATGTGCTCCAAGGACTCCAGGACAAGCCCATTACTTCCGTAAGCGCTCCCGCGGGCAGATGCTGTGGTCTTCCCCTGGATCCTGTTGGGTTCGGGTGAGAAGCCTGCAACCACCAGTCCCCTCACCCAGCCTGAGGGCGGTCCGGCCCCTTCCCACCTCTCGGAGTCAGAGCCCAGGAGCCCAGGTCTGCGAGAGACACTGACGGACCCCAGCTGCCAGCTCCAGCGCCCGCCCCCTCTGTCGTGTGAAATGTTAAACTTCATCACTGTTGATGCCAGGGGGAGACGGTGTCTCTGCTTCCTGCACCCCCGCCCAGAAGAAAACATGGAACAAGCAGAGAAAATGGCCAAAGGTGACAGCGGCTAACGGGCTGCTCTGCCGTCTGCCGGGGGCCGCCCTGTGAGAAGCTGCAGGGCCGCCCATGTCCGTTTTTAAAGATTTATTTATTTCAGACAGGGAGAGAGAGAGGGGACGTGCAGGGGGTAGGGGCAGAGGGAGAGTCTTAGGCAGAGTCGGAGCAGCACCGAGCCCTACGCAGGGCTCCATCTCAAGACCCTGAGGTCGTGACCTGAGTCGAAACCAAGAGCTGGTGGCTCGAGCGACGGTGGCCCCAGGTGCCCGGTAGAACAGCACATTTAATACCGGTCCGCGTCCGTGTGTGTGTGCGCGTCCGTGTGTGTGTGTGTGTGTGTGTGTGTCCTTCAGTTCACCGTTTTAAAAAATGCCATACCAGGGGCGCCTGGGTGGCTCAGTGGGTTAAGCCTCTGCCTTCAGCTCAGGTCATGGTCTCAGGGTCCTGGGATCGAGCCCCGCATCGGGCTCTCTGCTCCACAGGGAGCCTGCTTCCTCCTCTCTCTCTGCCTGCCTCTCTGCCTACCTGTGATCTGTCTCTCTGTCAAATAAATAAATAAAATCTTTTAAAAATTTTTAAATTGAATTTAAAAATGCCACACCAATGGTGATGGTTGCACAACAGTGTGACGGCTCCTCATGTCACCGACTCGTATGTAAAAATGCTTTAAATGATGGATTTTGTATGTACAGTTGACCACAACAAAAAGGGAGAAAAATCCAGAGGATCAGAGAAAACATTGCTAAAGCAAATGCTAACAAAAGGGAACATATGTGTAGTGCTAGTAAGAGAAATGGAATTCAAGGCAAAAGGCGTGTAAAGCGATCCCCCAAAGCCCACTGCATTTCCCTTCCAGGCGCTACAGGGCCGTGCCAAGTGCATTGGCTGTCCCGTAGCCATTCAGCTGCAAATGACAGAAAACTTAACAGACACTGACCTGCACGTTGTTTGTCTCATGCGGCAAGAAGTGCAGACATTGTAAGTCTAAGATTAACAGAGCTACCCGAGCAAATTGTCAGGGGCACGGATTCTGCCTTTTGGCAGCATGTGGCTTATGTCCTCATGGTTACAAGATGGCTGCTGTGCCTCTAGTCACATCCTGTTTCCAAAAATGAGCAAGGGAAAGGGCCAAGGGGTAAAGCTTTATTTCCACACAACTTCCCTTTATTTTTAGGTGGAGAAGTCCGCAGAGGTTTCTGCCCACATCTCCTTGGTCAGGACTAGGTCACACAGACACCCCTGTCGTCAAGGGAGGCAGAGTCCGCAGCACCAATCACAAACTGCTATAAACCAACTAACATGTCTTCAAAACACAGAGAGCAAAAAATCACAGGGTTCACCTGACTGGCTCAGTTGGTGGAGCACACGATCTTGATCTCAGGGTTGTGAGTTTGGGCCCTGCATGGGGTGTCGAGATTACTTAAAAATAAAATCTTTTTAAAAATTATAGGGGCACCTGGGTGGCTCAGTGGGTTAAAGCCTCTGCCTTCAGCTCAGGTCATGATGCCGGGGTCCTGGGATTGAGCCCCACATTGGACTCTCTGCTCAGCGGGGAGCCTGCTTCCCTTCCTCTCTCTCTCTCTGCCTACTTGTGATCTCTGTCAAATAAAGAAAATCTTTAAAAAAAATTATAGTGTACACAAAGCTGCCCATAGATCTTAACACAGCAGTCTCAGAAATGGAGAGACCCAGTGCACAGAAAACAATGAAGTATATGACAGCTTTAAAAGGCACAATTAACAAACGTGATCCCGCAGATCTCTGTGAGAGAACGTTGTGGTGGATGAACAGAAGCTCTATTATTTCACACGTATGGACCAGTCACAGAGCTGTCCACTTCTTGGGTCACAAAAGAAATAAATCTCATAGATTGGGGCACCTGGCTGGCTCAGTTGGTGGAACACTGGACTCTTGATCTCAGGGTTGTGAGTTCAAGCCCCACAATGGGTGTGAAGCCTACTTAATTGAAAAAAATATATCGACTAGATTACCAGAGCAGAAATCATGCAGTTCCCATTCCTTGACTACAACGAAGTCATTTAGAAATTAAGAGGAAGTCGTTTACATAAAGATTAATCACGTGGATGTTTAAGGACATCGACATAACTCTTGGCTAAAGGAGGAAATCAAAATAGTAATCGTAAACTATTATAAATGAAGAAGCAATGAGAGTATTATAAGCCTGTGTGCTTATCCCCAAGGAATAACTGAAAATGTGCACCCTAAGTGCATTATGGGAAGGCAAGAAAGACTGAAAAGGAACAAATCCAGCCTTTGAGTGGAGAAGTTTATAAAAAGCAGCAAAGAGGGGCGCCTGGGTGGTTCAGTGGCTTAAAGCCTCTGCCTTCGGCTCAGGTCATGATCTCAGGGTCCTGGGATCGAGCCCCGCATCGGGCTCTCTGCTCGGCGGGGATTCTGCATCCTCCTCTCTCTCTGCCTGCTTCTCTGACTACTTGTGATCTGTCTCTGTCAAATAAATAAATAAAATCTTTTTTTTTTTTAAGATTTTATTTATTTATTTGACAGAGAGAAAGATCACAAGTAGGCAGAGAGGCAGGCAGAGAGAGAGGAGGAAGCAGAATCCCCGCCGAGCAGAGAGCCCGATGCGGGGCTCGATCCCAGGACCCCGAGATCATGACCTGAGCCGAAGGCAGCGGCTTAATCCACTGAGCCACCCAAGCACCCCAAATAAATAAAATCTTTAAAAAAAAAAAAAAGCAGCAAAGAAATCCCAACATTTCAGTTAGGGTTTTTACATTTGTGTTCATAAAGGAACATGGGACCTTGAAATATTTCTGTTGGTTTTCCCCTTTGGGTTGGTAGAAGAATCAGGACGATCCCCGTCTTCTCTGCTTTGGGGAGGGGGGGCCCTATCTGTCACTCACCTGTTCCATGAAAACGTGGCAGAACCTTCCTTAAGGCCACTGGAGCCTGGTGACTCTTCTATGGTAGATTCTCGACAACTTCCACTGATCATTTCTACTTCTTCCAGAGTCAGTTCTAGGCTTTTCTTCCTCCTCGGAAACTCTAGGTTTCGGTTTCTATCTTGTTGGTGTACACGTTCTCCTGCTCAAACGAATAGACCCCCCGCTTTGCATTTGTATGTTTGGTCCCTTTCCCCATCCCGTGCTTGTGTGCGTGTGCGTGTCTACCTTCCCGAGGGGTTTTCCTGCAGCTCCAGAGCGGCCCTCACCCCGACAGTGACTCTCTGCTGCATCCTGTCACCCTTCTCTCCCCACGGGCTCTTCTCTCCATGTATAGACGCGCCCGGGAAGTAAACAGCGTCAGCACAGCAAGCCAGCCCCAAATGCCTCCTGTGCGTGGACTTCCCCTTAGCCTGTGCTCTCCTCCCCTCCCTCTCGTCTGGGCAAAACATCTGGAAAGGGTCGTCAGTCCACTCCAAGGCTTCTATCCTGTTTTGGTGTTTCCCCAGTCCTTTGGAACCGGTACCCCTGTCAAACAGACTGAAATGAATGACTACAGAAATAAAACAAAACCCCAAAGGCATCCACAGTGCGGGCCCTAATTTTGCTGGATCCCACAGCCATCGACCGCCCTGCCAGCTCACTGTGGATGTTGCTAAGTGCTCTCTCTGGGCTCCCGAGCTGCTCAGCTGGGCCTGGTGTCCTGCTGCGAGGGGGATGCTGGCCCACTCTGCAATCCACCGCCCTGGGCCCTGCTTCCACCTCTCCCTGCTTGGCTAGCGGCCTCCAGAGGCTCCGGAAGGCCTCCCCTCCCTGGGCAGCTCCCTCCAGGCCCCCTCTGGGCCTTTCCTTCACTGAGCTTGCTCTCCAGTCTCCCCTCCTTCCTCTGTTTCTCCCCCTTTCTCCGCCCGCCCAGTGCGCCCTCTTCTCTTGGCCCTCTGCGTGCTCTCTGCACGACCACACTGTGGCTGGCTCTTCCACCCTGCGTGCCAAGAACGTCCAGCTCGACCCTCTCGCCTCCTCCCAGATGTCCACTGCACCCCTCTGTCAGCGTCCCTGTGTTGACATGGGTTCTTGGAGCTAACTGGGGAGGATATAGGTTGGCTCACAGACTGGAGTGCAGAGCAGCATAGCTAGGCAGGGGGCAGGGGCCCAGGACAGAAGCAGGGTTGCTCCTGGAATCTAGGGGGCAGGAACCCCCGGGGGGTCTGCTCAGGCTTCTCCAAGGGAAGTTTCTGCCCTGCTCTGGCCGCTAACCCTGCATGACAACCCTGAAGACTCCGCGGCTAAACCCCCACTCCCTTAGCCTCCTGCTTCCGTGAGCTGGAATCTGGACCTGGTGCAGGGGGTCCTGATCTCTGCTCTGCGAGATCTGAGGTTTGGGCTGGGAAGACACCTGGGGGTGACTTGAACAGCCTGGGGCCTGGAATCATCTGGAAACACCTGCATTCCTATTTCTGGTGGTGATACCAGCTGTGAGTCTCTCCTGTGGCCTCCTGCCCTGCAGCCTGGGGCGCCGAGCTGCTTACCGCTCCGTCCAGGCCTCGGAAGGGAGAGAACTGAGCCGAAGCTGCTGGTCTTTTCTGACCGAGCCAACCCGGTCAGCAAGACCAGCCCTGGGTGGACGCGGCTGGGGAGACGCAGATCTACCCACTAACGGAAGGACGATGAAATAACTTGTGAGCAGTTTTGTTTTCAGACGCCGGCAAGAAGGGAATGTCGCAGGAGCCTCGGTCAGCTCTGCTGGAGTGGAAATTCCAGGGAGAATCTGACTGCTGAGCCCCTTCGTATGCAGAAAGGTCCCCGGGGGAGCCCGCTTCTAATGCAGCCTGCAGGCCCGGAAGTTCGGTCCCGGATTCAGGGTGGGGCCTGGGAAGCTCACAGAATCGCTCCCATAGTGATTCTGATGCGGGGTCCCCGGGGGACACTCACTTTGAAAGACATCAGAGCGACTTTCTCCGGGTTTTTCCAAACTTGGTGTGAGCCATCAAAATCACCACACCCGGCCGCAGCCAGAGCTGGTGGATCCGTGACGGACGGGTGGGCCCAGGCCTGCCTGCGGGCGTGAGGGAGGGGTCGGCCATCAGCGGGAGACGCGAGAGATGGGGGCCAGGGGTCATGGTCTAACGCCTTGCTGGCCACCTCACCTCTGTCCCCTCGCAGCCTGCGCGCCCCACGCCGGCAGGGCCCTTTCCTTGTTTCCTGTCCCCCAGTGCAACATCTGCTCACAGCACCCCCACAAATCCTAGGAGTCGTCTGGACCCGCTGTGTGTGTGTGTGTGTGTGTGTGTGTGTGTGTGTGTGTGTGTGTGGCTTAGCCAGGGTTGTGGGCTTGAGAAGACTTTTGTCCCCGGAGAGCTGGTGGTTCTCCATCTGAGTGCACAGCAGCACCAACGTCGGGGGGGGGGGGCGCCTGGGTGGCTCAGTGGGTTAAGCCGCTGCCTTCGGCTCAGGTCATGATCTCAGGGTCCTGGGATCGAGCCCCGCATCGGGCTCTCTGCTCAGCGGGGAGCTGCTTCCCCCTCTCTCTCTGCCTGCCTCTCTCTCTACTTGTGATCTCTGTCTGTCAAATAAATAAATAAAATATTTAAGAAAAGAACCAACATGGGAACCTCCAGAAGGCCATCGGGGAGTCCAACTGAGGCTGTGGAGATGACCCGGACGGCGTTTCTTCCCAAGCACTCAAAGTCGTACCTGCAGGAGCAAACGTACATAATAAACAGCGAACGGCTGTGTATTTGGCAACTATACAAAGTCACACTAGACCCGCGCACATACCGTCGCTTAGGATCTGTTGTTACGCTTTTTATTTTGAGATGATTATGGATTCCCACAGTTGTCGGAAAGAGCGCAGAGAGCGCCGGCCTCCCCCTCCCCAGGTTCCAGCCGCGGTCACACCCTGTGAAGTGATCCCGCAGCGTCCTGACCTGGGTATTGGCCTGGATGCCGTCAGATACAGAACACCGGGTCACGCCAGCGCCCTTCGTGCCGCCCCGCCCCCGTTACCCCCGGCGACCACCCGCCCGGGTCCATTTCTATACTTTCGCGGTTTCACGAGTGGTTTCACGAGTGGCGTGCAGGAGGGGTCACACAGGCGCTGACCTCTGGGCCTGGCTTTCCACACTCGCTGTCATCCTGGGAGCTCCCCCACCCGCCAGAGGTCGCGTGCGCTGTTTTCTGGTCTTGACCGTCACCAGCAAAGCCGCGGCGTCCACTGGAGCTCGGGGTTTGGTGTGAACACAGTGACCCCCACACACGCGACCGCTCAGGGAGCTGTGAGTTCGGTTTTAGGAGACCCCGCCAGGTTGCTGTCCAGAGTGGCTGCATCACAGCGACCCCCACGCTCTCTGGCTGTGGCTTCTGCGACCGGAGGAGCCCTTCTGTGGCCCGTGTTGGAGACTCGGTGTGCCTTTAGCTCCCGTCTCCCTGACAAAGGACCTCGAGCCTTTTCTCAGGGGCTCACTTGCCACCTGCAGGGCCCCTGCAGGGAAATGTCTGTTCACACCCTCTGCTCATTTCCTAACCCAGTTGTTGTCTTTCCACCGCTGGGCTGGGGGACCTGCGCCAGCAGCCCGGGGATGGGTTTGCGGTTTGCGTGTCTTCCTCTAGCCTGTCTTCCTCTAGCCGGCAGCGTGGACCGGCCCGGTGGCTTTTTTTTAACTTCGTACTCTTTTTTTTTTTAATTATTTATTTATTTGACAGGGAGGGAGAGACAGCGAGAGAGAGGACACAAACAGGGGGAGCAAGAGAGAGAGAACCGGGTTTCCCTCCGAGCAGGGAGCCCGATGCGGGTCTCGATCCCAGGACCCTGGGATCTTGACCTGAGCCGAAGACAGACGCTTAACAACTGAGCCCCCCAGGCGCCCCTTAACTTTGTGCTCGTGAGCAGTTTCGAACTTACAGAAAAGTGGCTGTTACACAGTCCCTCTGTACTTCGCCCAGACTCCTCAGGTAGTGACGTTTGGCCACACTGTGTTGCCCTAGCGTTTCACAGCTTTTTTGAACCACTGAGAGTCGCAGACACCATGCCGGTTATCCCTTCACAGTGCGCACGGATTTCCTCAAACGAGGACAGGCTCCCACACCGCCAGGGCACAGCAATCGAAATCAGGACGCTACTACTGGTGCGACGCTACTCCTCAACCACAAACCCCGGGACATTGCACGGATCGGCCCAAACGTGTCCTAGAGAGTCCAGAATCCAACCCCGGGCCACAGGTCGGTCCGTTGTCTCGTTCCTCCGTCTCCTTCGATCTGGGATCCGAGTCTTTCTTTGTGACTTCGTCACGCAGGCTTGGGAAAACTCACCGGCCACACTTCGGTGTGACGATCAGGGTCAGTGCCTCGGCAGTCAGGAAGGCAGGCAAGCTAAGCAAAGCGTGTCGAACAGAAGGGTAAACTGAGGCCATGAAAATGCAGGGGCTTGTTCGGTGCGGCCCGGCTGGTGGACAGCGGGGTTCCCGAACTCGCCAGCCCCTTCCCTAAGGCTGTACACACCTGGGACTCTGGATGTTGCTGTCCGCTGATAAGGCAATCCAGAAGGTCAGAGGACAAAAGGGTCGCTATTTCAAAATCTACTTAAAAAGTGATACACTGGGCGTGCTGCTGGCTCTGTGGGTGGAGCACGAAACTCTTGAACTGCAGGTCATGAGTTCAAGGCCCATGTTGGGTATAGAGTCTATTTCAAAAAAAATTTAAGAAAAAGTTTAAAAGTGGGGCACCTGGGTGGTTCAGTGAGTTAAAGCCTCTGCCTTCAGCTCAGGTCATGATCCCAGGGTCCTGGGATCGAGCCCCGCATCGGGCTCTCTGCTCAGTGGAGAGCTTGCTTCCCCCTCTCTCTCTCTCTGCCTGCCTCTCTGCCTACTTGTGATCTCTGTCTGTCAAATAAATAAGTAAAATCTTTAGGAAAAAAAAATATATATATTTTTTAAAGTAACACCCTGGACCACTTTTTTACACATACCTAAAAATAAGCTCCAAATGGCTTCAAGACTTAAATGTACGAGTTGAAACCACAAGCCTCCTAGAAGAAAACCTAGTAATTTCTCTGACATCGGCCTTCGTGGTATTTTTTGGATCATCTGTCTCCTCAGGCAAGGACAAGGAAAGCAGAAATGAGCAAGCGGGACTGCACGAAAATAAAAAGCTTCTGCCCACTGGGGTGCTCGGCAGACTCAGTCGGTGGAACATGTGACTCTGGACCTCAGGGTTGTGAGTTCGAGTCCCAGGTTGGGTGTAGAGATTACTTAAAAAAAAACACCTTCCGCACAGCAAAGGAAACAGTGAACCGGAAAGGTAATTTACTGAGCAGGAGAGGACGTCTGCAAGTGCCCGTTCCTGGCAAGTGGCTAACACGCAAAATGTGTAAAGAACTTATGTGACTCGATATGGATAAAACCCAAATAATTCAATTAAAAAATGCGCAGAGGACCTGAACGGACACTCTGATGCCCAACAGGCACGTGAAAAGATGCTCTTCATCACTCAACGTCAGGGAAATGCAAATAAAAACCACAATGAGATCTCACTTCCCCCGTCAGAACGGTTAAAATCAAATAGACAAGAAGAACAAGTGTTGGTGCGGGTGCGTAGAACAAGGACGCTCATGTACTGTTGGTGGGGTTGCGCACTGGTGCAGCACTGTGGAGAACAGTATGGAGGGTCCTGAAAAAAACAAAAGTAGAAGTACCGTCCAATCCAGCAAGTCTATGTCTAGGTATTAATCCAAAGAAAACAAACACACGAACTCGGAAAGACTTATGCGCTCCTTTCTTTGTTGCACAATCATTTATGATAGCCAAGACATGGAAACAACCCAAAGATACACAGATAGAGGAATGGATAAAGAAATGCTGTGCACGTGAGCTCTCTCTCTCTCTCTCACACACACACATACACAATGCAATATTACTCAGCCACAAAAAAAGAATGAAATCCTGCCGTTTGGAACAACGTGGTTGGAGCCAAAGGGTATGACGCTGAGTGAAATAAGTCGGAGCAAGACAAATAGCATATGACTTCACTTATAACACAGAAATCTAAAAAACGAAACAAACACGCAAAACAAAACAAAACAAAAGACAGAAACAGACTCAGGTACAGAGCACAGACCGGTGGTTACCAGAAGGGGCATGGACCAAATGGGTGAAGGGGACGGAGGGGGTGATCTTGGGGTTACAGGGAGCGTAAGACACAGGGACGTGAACAGCATGAGGAACGCGGTGCTGATACTGTAACAACATCGTAGCGTGTATAAGGCAGCACCACTCTGTCCTGCACCTGAAACCCATATGATGTTGTCTGTCAACTACACTTCGATAAAAATTTTTAAATGTGATACATCCGGGGTGCCTGGCTCTGCGCTGTGAGCGTGGGACTCTTGATCTCCGGGTCGTGAGTTCTAGCCCCAGGCTGGGTGTAGAGCTTACTTTAAAAATGTGGTAAGTAGAGGCGCCTGGGTAGTTCCCTTGTCAGGAGTCTGCCTTCGGCTCAGGTCGTGGTCCCCAGGTCCTGGGATGGAGCCCCACATCAGGTTCCCTGCTCGGCCGGAAGCCTGCTTCTCCCTCTCCCGCTCCCCTTCTTGTGTTCCCTCTTGCTGTCTCTCTGTCAAGTAATAAATAAAATTAAAAAAAAAAAAAAGGCAAAACAAACTTTAACTTGAGAACTGGTCTTTATATTTCGTGACTGTGATATTCTTGAGGGGTACAAGTGACTGACTTGGTAAGCCATTGCTCCGTTTGGGTTTGTCTGATTTTCCTCCTCGTTGGGTCCCACTTCTGCGCTTTTGGTGAAATCTCCCAGAAACGACATATTGTTCTTCCTGGTGGTGGCACCGGGAGGCACATGACGTCTGTCTGTCCCAGTGCACGCGGTATGGACATTTGCCACCCGGTGAAGATCACGTCTGCCAGGTTTCTCCACCATAAGGTCAATTAATTCGTATTTTGAACTCACAAAATTAGTAAGCAATAATTCCTAGAAACCTGTGAGGCGATGTGCTGTGTCCGCGTGGACACCCCGTTTCTCCAGCCTCTCTCGCTGGCCAGCAGCTTCCTGCAGGCTCTTCCGTGAGCCGCGACTACGTGCCGCCGGCCCCGCTCACGTTCGCCGACTGCCGCGAGCCCTCTGCGTTTCAGGCTCTGTTTCCCATCCCGTTTCTGTGTTCGCTCATCTGTTGGCAGCACGGGTCATCTCTGCGGGGAAGGAGGGTGGTGGCCCATCACGATCTTCGCTCTGTTGCTCCGTTTGTCCCCGTGCGGCCGGTGGGTCCCTCTTCAAGCCTCTTCTGACTCCCACGCCTTTCCCTCCTTCCTTTGCACACGGCCTGCCTTTGTGGCCCCACAGGCCTTTCCAGGCACATCTGGAACCTTCCCTGCCCCAGCTCTGGAACCCGCCAAAAAGCCCTGGAACCCGTCTCCAAAAAGCCCTCGTTCCTTTTAGAGGAGAACGGAGTTTGGAAGTCAAGGTCTGGGCTTCAGGTGTGCTCACTGCCCCCGGGACTTCGGTTTCTGGGCCCTTTGGGCAGACGGAGCCGAGAAGCACGGCGCTCGCACATCCCCGCGCTTGTTTCTATATTAAAAAACCAGTTCATACCAATAGGGGTTCCCCCAAGACGAGGGGCGGGACCTGGGAACCCTGTGCTGGCCTATGTTACCTGACTCCACCTGTCCCCGGGGACGTGCTGGCTGGGGGACCCTCCGCACGGCAGCCAGCATTGAGCCCAGAGCCCCAAAAGGGAACCTGTCTTCATTATTCCAGTCTCAGGGCTGCGGGGCTTTGGGTCTCAGGTCCGGACAAGCCAGAGCCGTCCTCGGTGGGCCGGGGCAGCAGTGAGCCCATGCTGGCCCAGGGCGTCTGAGCCAGTGGCCTCGTGCGAGAGCGGGACACTCCCTGGCTGGGAATCCCAGCAGTGAGACAAGAGGGCTGCACTCCAGGGCCCCTGCCCCATCGGTGCTTGTCCCCTCCCACCACTGTTCAGGCTCTGCTGTGCTCTCAGAGCCATTTGGAACCCACCCTGGGCCTAAAACCTAAAAGACAGCCTGTCCTGATGAGCACAAGCCCTTAGCATAAAGGTTCTGGAACTTGCTCCCTCCAGCAGGGGAGAGGGGAGGGGGGACTCTGTTCGGTGTTGGCCGCACCAGGTCAAGCCTGGCATCTGGAATTCGAGAGGGAAATCGAAGCGTGCCAGCCGCTCTCGGAGGGGGAAACTGAGGCCCAAAGAGAGATGACACACCTGCAAGCCCCGGCCCTGTGCACAGTTCAGTCTGGAGCTCGGGGACCGACCTGGAAAGAGCTGGAAGGCGCCTCCGCCCTCGGAGCTGGAGCGGCCCTTCTCTCCTGACGCGCAGGGAGGCGCGCGGCCCTCTGTGCTCGCAGGTTCATTTGTTTGATGAATTTGTCATAACTTGAAAGGCCCTGGTTTATAACACTCACTTCCTGTCCCCATCCCGCTGCCAACAGAACCGCAGGCCGGTTAACTGCACGTCCATCACCGGCGGGGGGGGGGGGGGGGGGGGAGGTGGGGGGGGGAGGCGGGGGGGGGAGCCTCCTGGGGGGGCCCAGCTGCGCTCGCTCTGGCCGCACCCAGCCCATGGCCTCTTGTGCTCCAGCGCCGCCCCCCCCCCTCCACCGCTTCCTGTGGGGCGGACCCGATGGGGACAGGAGGACGGACACCCTCCGTGTTTGCCAAAGAGGCCCAGCCTTCCTGCAGAGTGGCAGAGAGCAGTCATCGGAAAGCGGCTTGGGCTTGGAGGACTGCGGGGAACTGAGCGGGGAGGCGCAGCAGCGTGGGGCTGGCTGAGGACGGCCAGGGCGGCACCAGGCCCGTGGAGTATCCCTTCCCTCGGTCATCTCTACCGTCTCTACCGCGTGGACTTGGTTTTTAAGTATTATGTTATTTCCCTCGGACCTCCGTGGCACTTTCCCACTCACTGGGTGCCTGAAAGCAGCGGGAATTGGCACTCGGACCACTGGAGAGACCACAGGTCCTAAATCAAGGTGCGGGCGGGGCCAAGCACCTTCCAAAGGCTGGGGGGGATTCTTCTCCGCGTCTTCCGGGGGCTACCCCCCGGTGTCTGCCTCCCCCTCACTGGACTTCTCCCTCCCTGTGCCTCTGAGTCTGAAATGTCCCTCTACCTTTCTCTGATCATGAGGACGCTATCATTGGACTTAGGGCCGAGCCTAAGTCCAGGATGACCTCATGTGAAAATGGGATGTAATTCAGAATGAGGAGGAACCGCGGACCTGGAGCCCAGCCCCCAGTCTAGAAATGCAGGTGCATGGCCCTGAGAGGGACCTGGACCTGGCTGGAGGCCTCAGCACCCAGGTGCCTGTGCGGCTGGGCTGCCTTCCCAGCTGGGTTGCCTTCCCAGCGCCCCTTTCCTTGGGCCCAGGACACCCTGGCTGGGACCAGGGCAGGAAAGCCACAGAGAAGTGCTGAGGTCTCTTTGAGACCAGATCCAGGTGCTGCTGCAGAGACCAAGTGGGGCCAAGGGGTCGGGGGTGCCCGCCTGTCCCAGCGGCCCCTCCTGGGGTGGAGAGCCACCCCACAGAGCCGAGGAGCCCGTAAGGTCCTAGTGTTTGGGGTCAGGCAGCCCTGGGCCCTGTCTGCAGCCCTGGTGTCTTGGCTAGTGATCTCTGCTCCTCACCTGGAGGCCCCCCTCCACTGGGGTTTCCGGGGCGGCCTGTGCCTATTGCTTTGGTCCAGCTACCAGGCTTCACCCAAGACGTGGCCTTGGGAGAAGCGAGCAGGTGGCCCGTTGAGCCCTCCGTGCTCCCCTAGCTCTAGAGGTGGCCAGGCCCAGACTGGGACCCCTTCCTTGCAAAGGTGTAGGGCCAGGGGAGGAGGGAAGGCCAGGGGCCCACGTTCGACAAAGGCTTCATGCACTTCCCCCTTCCGGAAGCGGGATCAGGTCAGAAACTCGCACAGGAGACTGAGGGCTCTGTGTCACTGCCTGCGGGGCCGAGCTGAGCTGAGAGGCGGGGAACCAGGGACACAGCTCAGTGCCCTTCCTCCACCAAGCCGTCTGGGCAGCTGCAGACAGGGGGACGGTGATACCCAGGAGCATGTTGGGGCCCAGGGAGGGGGCCTGCAGCTCTCCCCGCAGGCCAGAGGATCACCAGCTGCTGCCCTGGGCCTGCAGGACACCGGGCCGTGCCTGGCTTCCCCAGGGCTCCCCCTCTGGCCTCCTGAGCTTGGGACAGGAGGGGCTGATTCAGGACATCACCTGTCAGGACTTGGGGCCATTTTCCGCCCCAGGGGGAGCAGCCAGCTTGTCCCAGCATGTCCTGCCTTTTGGGCCCCCGGCTGCCCTAACCCCTCTGTCCTCCCAGTGTTTCTCTTCTAGAGTGGGGTCAAGGGCTGGAGGCCTGGGGGTCCTGAGGGAAGCTGCTGGCCCTTCCTGGGCTGTTTCTGCAAGGACGGCCCTTCGCGCCCACAGAGTCCTTGGAGGGAGGCTGGAGAGCCCAGTTTTCAGATGAGGCTCGGCAGGATCGGAGCCACCCAGGGCCCTCCTGGCCGGGGCTTGGGGGGCTAGAGCCAGAGGGGGAGAAGCAGGGTCCCACGGGCTCCCTGTTCCTGCGGGGGGGGGTGTTCCCCAGCTCCCAGGGATGCAGGTCCTAACGGGGTGACCAGAGTCCTTTCACGTGCATTTCACCACTATCTAAAAAATAAGTAGAAATTTGAAACACAAAAGAAGAGGGAGGCAAAGGGAGATTTGAGACACAGAAGAGATGGAGACTGGCGGGACTGCGGAGACGGGGACTGTCGCGGCCACCAGAGGCCAAGAGGCATGACCCAACTGTCCCTCAAAGCCCCGTGTGGCCTGGGACTTCTGGCCTCTAGAGCTGCCAGAGGACATCTGTGGTTCTGAGCCTTCCGGTGACACTCACACCCAAGTCCTCCGAGTCCTGCCGCTTTGCTGGAATGAGGGGTGGGGGAGGAGGGAACCAGGGCACCGCTGGGGGATGGCAGGCAGGAGCCCTTCCGTCCCCAGCGTGGGTCCGACTAGGGCTTCGGGGAGTCCTACCCTGCCAGGAGGGCTTGCTGTAAGCACAGGGTGCCGGGACACTTTAGGGACACAGCCGGGCTCACGGGGCCCAGAGGGGCTGGACCTCGGGGCTGGGGCCTCCCCACAGGGTGAGAGGTTGGGACCAGGAGGCCAGCTCAGGGAGGGTCCCTGCGGTCCACAATGGGGTGGGTGGTACTTGGTCTTGCTCTTGGTTGACCCAGGGGACCACACCTGCTTGGTAAGACCTTCCTGTTCCAGGCTTCCATTCCCTGGCCTGGTGGCCCTCTTGCCTCTCCCTGGCCCTCCCCACCGAGCCTGTCCCTCCTCACCCCTGCACAGACCTCATCCACACCTCTGCTTTCCATCCGAGCCACACTGGGACACCCCCCCACCCCCTCCCCCGCTCCGCCGACTCTGTAAGCCGGTGGCTGGCTCTCGGCTCTTGCTCACTCCACAGGCACCTGGCTGCTCCAGCTCCGGCCCTCCCCTGGCTGAATGCCCTTCCCTGACCTGCAGCCTCCTCCCCTGGGCTTGCCCCCTCCCCCCACCCAGTGGCCTCCCAACTATGGCAGCCATCTCAAAAGCTGCCCTCAAAGCTCACAAACCTCCACACTCAAAGCTCTCCCCTGGCCTCTCATGCCAGTCTTCCCAGTGCTTGCAAAGACCTCGGGGATCCAGCCACTGGCTCCCTCAGCCCCTTCCTCATCTCGTCTCCCCTCTACCGCCATTGAAGGCCCACTGGCCCCCTTTCATTCCTAGAAGCCTCAGGGCCTTTGCACCTGCCAGCCCCTCAGCCTGAAATGATCCCCTCCCCCTGCCACAACTTTCATGACTTGGTTCCTCATTTCCCTTATTGCTTTGCTCAAATGCTGTCTCGCGTGTGCCCTGTCCGGATCTGCAACACCCCTCCTCCTCCTGGGGGCCACGCACTCCCTGCTGCAGAGTTGACTCCTGGGCAACCTCTCGCCCCACCCACGCCCACTGCAGCGTCAGCTCCGGGGTCAGCCCCTCAAGGTTCCAGCTCTCTGGGCACCCAGGGCAGGCCCGCAGCCGGTCCCGGGCGACAGTGTGCGGATCCACAGGGAGGACTCCTGCCCGGCAGGCGGGCTTGACTTCGGCATGCCCCTTCCCTGCGAGCCACCCCCACTCTCATGCACAGTATCTTCCAGAAGGCGTGCTGGGCCTCGGGAACCTGCCTGGGAGCGGCGGCCGGGCCTCCGGGCCGTGGAATCTGGCCTCTGCGGACACTGCTGTGGGGCTGGTGGTCCTCGGCGCGGGAAGGGAGAAGGCCACAGTCTGCGGCGGAGAGAAGTAAGCTGGGTGGACGGACACTTGGAGGCCTGGCGCCCAAGACAAGCTGTCCAGCGGCCTCGCGGCCTCCTCTGCTCCAGCCGGCAGGAGCACTCACTGGGCAGTGAGCAGAAGCCTCTGATGATCGGCACAAAAACAGCAGAACAGACCAACGGAGCGGGAGGGAGGGTCAGAAGGAGGAACCCCCCAACCCCATCTTCCGATCAGCTGGGCCACCACAAGGGCGGTCTGGCCTCTCATCCGAGGCGCCGTGTCAGCTGGATTTGGGCGGGGGGGGGATGACCCTTGATCCCTACATCACACCATATACAAAAACTAATTAAAAATGGATCACAGACTGCTATGTGAAAAGTAAAATCAAAAAAAGCTTCTGGAATAAAAATAAGAGAACCTCTTCAAGACACTGTCACTGGACAAGATTGCTTTTATAAGATACAAAATGCACTCTCCATGGACGGTTGGACTTGTTGAGTTTAAGGACATTGGCTCATCAAGATGCCATTTAGAGGGACGCCTGGGTGGCTCAGTGGGTTAAGCCTCTGCCTTCGGCTCAGGTCATGATCTCAGGATCCTGGGATCAGGCCCCGCTTGGGCTCTCTGCTCAGCAGGGAGCCTGCTTCCCCCGCCCCCCCGGCCCTCTGCCTGCCTCTCTGCCCACTTATGATCTCTGCCGTCAAATAAATAAATAAAATCTTTAAAAAAAAAAAAAGACGCCATTTAGAGAGTGGAAAGTTAAGCCACACACAGGGAGACAATACCCACTCCATACATCTGTGTATCTTTTTTTTTTAAGATTTTATTTTTAAGTAATCTCTACACCCAGCACGGGACTCGGACTCACGCCCCGAGATCGAGTTGCATGCGGCACGGACTGAGCCAGCCGGGCGCACCCCCATCTGTCTGCCGTGATAGACAGACAGGTACCCAGCCGCAGCCGCCTTCCTGGGCAGAATACATAAAGAACATCCACAAAACCATCAAAACAAGACAATCAAGCAGTTTTGAATCCGGTACGACACTCGGATAGGTACTGCCCAGACCTGTGGGGTTTCCAAGTGGCCAACACGCAGGTGAAAAGGAGCTCAGTGTCCTCGATCATCAGGGAAGCAACCGCCTACGAGAACTGGGTGCCCCTTTTTCCCGTCTCAGGACCCACGCGGAGTCAGGGGACGGCGGGGTTTCCCGCGGACTTAGCCGCACGACCGCGTGGCCGGCTCCTTACACGCACTCCCTCTGTGCCCTGGAGCCCTGCGCCAGTGTCCTGGGGCTGCCATCCCCAGAGGCCCACGGAGTGGCCGGTTCAGAACAGCACAGATACCCCATCCCAGTTGGGAAGGCCGCAGGTGTCCAGCGGTCCCTGTGTCCGGAGCTCCCTCCTGGCTTCTGGGGGCTTCAACAACGCTTGGCACCCTGTGGCTTGCGGTCCCATCACTCCAGTCTCTGCTTCTGTGGCCATGTGGCCTCGCCTCTATGCCCCCTGCCCCCCAGCCCCGCTGGAATGAGGACATTTGTCACTGGGCTTAGGCCCGCTCTCACCACGGTGGCCTCATCTCCAGATGACTAACCAGTTACGTCTTCTCCTAAAGAGCCGCGCGTCGTGGCGCTTGGTAGACTCAGCCTGCGATGGGGCCACGTCACTCAGCAAGTCCCTGCGGCGCAGGCTCTCTGGGGCTCACCTCTGTCCTGAGAGCGCAGAGGAGGACGGACACCTCCCTCCCAGGGACCAGCTCACACCCTCACCGTGCGCCCGGGCGCGGAGGAGCTGCCCGCGGCCAGGCCCGTGTGGGGGTTGGCGTCCTAGGCTGGTCACACAGAGGACCCCAGACCGGGTGCCTGGCTTAGCAGACACGTGCTGTCTCAGGGCGGGAGGCCACGGTTCCAGATCCGGGGCTGGACGGGGCCGCGCTCCCTCCCGAGGCTCCAGGGGCTCAGCCTCCCTCTTTTCCTCCCGCTTCCGGCGACCCTACGAGGTCCTCACCTCCGTCATCATGAGGCCGCCCCGAATGCCCCGTGAATGCCCCGTGCCTCTCTCTTTAAAGGACACTTGCCATTGGGTGTGGGTTTGGGGCCCAACCTGATGCGGAACGCCCTCCCCCCACACTTTCCCCTTGGTTGCATCCACAGAGAAGACTTCGAGCCAGCCCACACCCACAGGAGCCGGGTGGACTCTTTTCTGGGGTCACCATCCAGCCACTCCAGGAGGGCTCCCAAAATATCAGAGCCTGGGGACACAGTCACCCTGGCCGTGTGGTTACAGAAGTGGAGTGTGGGGTCTGAGAGCTGTGGGCAATTCACCAAGAGCCTCAACCCCAAAGCCAGACGAGGACAGGCCTGTGTGGGGAAGGGGCCCCGGGCAGTGGTTCAGGCCGGGGAGAACGCTGGCAGTGGGGACACAGGCCAGGCCACCACTGTGCACACACACTTGCCTCCAGGCTTTTGCATGTCATCGGGACCACCCTGCCATCCAACCTACCTCTCTCGTCCCCACCGAGAGAGCATCTTCCCTGTGACTGTGGGAGACACGCTGGGCTCAGGGAGGTGGGGTGCCCCAGCAGTCCCAGACCTCCTGAGCCCAAGGAGGCCTTTGCCTGCCTGGCGGTGGGCTGAGCCTAAGCAGGTGCAGCTGGGCCAGAAAGAGTTTGCAGGAGGAGAAGGTCCCGCCCCAAGGCCTGGGGGACTTGGGCCCTGCGGATGCCAGCCCCTGAGAGACGGAGGAAGAGGGACCCTGGAAGTGCCCCCAGAGAGTCCATTTCTGGAATGGTGTGTGGTGGGGGCCGGGCACCGGTGCGGGCCCACAGTGGGGCTGCGTGTGGCCCAGGCAGCCAGAGACATGAGGGGCTCGGGGGGCCAACTTCCCCTCCATGCAGCTGGCTGGGGCCTAACAGGGCCTCTCTTGTCTCGTGGCCCAGAACGGACGGGGCCCATGGGGCCGGGGGCCATCGGAGCTGATACGCCCCTCGGAGCTTTGAACTTTGTATCGTGGGTTCACAAATGCTGCGAACCCACCCAACGGAGGAAGAAGCAGGCTGGGTCCCCGCACGTCCCCTCAATCCTGGGGCCAGGCCTCACCCTTGTTCGGTCCCAAGTGCCCTGGGCTCTGGCTCAGCCCCTTCCCCGCAGACCCCACAGCCCAGCTGGCCACCTCCATGCTCCAAGGGGCCTGTCCCGGCGGGGAAACAGTCGAGCACCTGCGACCCACTGGGCAGACGGCAAAGACGCCGCCGTCCTACCCTACCTGCATTTGAGGGGGGGGTGTCTGCGGCATGGCCACGGGGGAGGATGAGGCCAGGAACAGCTGCTCCCCCCAAAACACTCTGCAGAGCGCCCCTTGGCCCTTCAGCCGTCCGGGTCAAGTCGGCTGTCCTGAGCCAGAGGCCAGCAACGGCCCCTGGGAGGTGGCCCATCGCCCAAATCCTACATTTCTCTGTTTTGGGGGCTGGTGGGCAGCAGCGAGAGCGCAGACTGAGGCCCCCGGGCAGGGCCCAGACGCTGGCCGCTCTCCTTCCTGCCTGCGCGGCCTTGGCCGGTGGTGAGGGGTCACCGGGGGCTGCGGCTCAGTGCTCAGAAACCGCCCTTCTCCCTCGTGGTCAGTGAGGATGGTGCGGCTGCTGTGGCCCAAGGCCTAGCGAGGACGCGGCCCTTTCTATCGTCTCCCACTTCCGTCCCTCCCAGCCCCCCTCCAGATTCCTTTTCGTTCTTTTCTTTTTTTAAGATTTTATTCATTTATTTGACAGAGAGAGACACAGCGAAAGAGGAACACAAGTAGGTTAGTGGGAGAAGGAGAAACAAGCTTCCTGTTGAGCAGGGAGCCCGATGCGGGGCTCGATCCCAGGACCCCAGGATCATGACCTGAGCCGAAGGCAGACACTTAATGGACTGAGCCACCCAAGTGCCCCCACAGATTCCTTTTCTGACTCCGTGCAGGGAAATCTCGGCCGCCCCTCCCCAGGGGAGGGCCCTAGGCCTGCTCTGTCCACCCCCAGGCCCCCCGGCACCCCTTCGGCCCAGTGCACGCTAAGCCAGCGATTCCCCGGAGCAGCCTCTCGCCCAGCAGCCTCCGCGGGACATCCCTCAGCTCCCCCACACCTGTCACCCTCATGGGGTCTCCTAACCCATGGCCCTTGATCCCGGGGTGGGGGCAGGGCAGAGTCCGTGGCAGTCCGGCCAGCAATCCCTGTGGTGAAAATAGGGCAGCCGGCCACAGGCCAGGCGTGGTCAGGGCACCCAGCCTCGTGCTCGCCTCAGCTCACTGTGCCCATCCATGAGACATCAGGAAGTTCCTTCCATGGGCTCCCACACGAGGGTGTGCCTGCCTGCGGCAGGGGACCCCAAACCCCGCGTGAGGCTCTCCCAGGGCCCTGACAAGGCCATCACTGCGCAGCTTGCACCCCAGCCACGGCATGGAACGTTCGGGGCTGTGGGCCTCTCACGAGTGGGGCCTGCTGCCCAGGGCTCACTTTACGTGGAGGCTCAGAAGCCAAGTGCCCCACTTTGGGGATGGGCTTCTGGGGGCTGGTGGACCAGACTGGACCCCGTGGATGGAGGGACGAGAGCCAGAGCAGGGGACACCCACCCTGAGCCCAGCTGGTGGCCTCCATAGGGCCTGGGGAAGGGGCTGTAGGGCAAACTGAGGCACCCCAGGGCCTACAACCATCAAGGGGTCGGCAGATGGAGCAGGGATGGGACCGAGGCTCCTGGGGAGGACCGAGAGCACTGAGCTAGTGATCCCCAGCAGTACGGCCAGGGGGGTCTCTGGCCCAGAGATGTGTTGGGGGTCATGCCTATTGTTTTGGATTCTCTGATTGCAAAAAGAATACTTGCAGGGGCACCTGGGTGGCTCAGTGGGTTAAAGCCTCTGCCTTTGGCTCAGGTCATGGTCTCAGGGTCCTGGGATCAAGCCCCGCATCAGGCTCTCTGCTCTGCGGGGAGCCTGCTTCCTCCTCTCTCTCTGCCTGACTCTCTGCCTACTTGTGATCTCTGTCAAATAAATAAATAAAATCTTTTTTTTTTTAAGATTATTTATTTTATTTATTTATTTGACAGAGAGAGATCACAAGTAGGCAGAGAGGCAGGCAGAGAGAGTGAGAGGGAAGCAGGCTCCCTGCCGAGCAGAGAGCCTGATGCGGAACTCAATCCCAGGACCTCGAGATCATGACCTGAGCCGAAGGCAGAGGCTTAACCCACTGAGCTACCCAGGCGCCCCTAAATAAAATCTTAAAAAAAAAAAAAAGAATACCTTTCAAGAGAGAGATGTGAGAAGTCTAGGAAATTATAAAGAAGAGAACCATCCTGCTCCTACCAAGGGGCCTGAGGCTGGAGGGGTGGGCCAGACAGGTATGGCCTGGGCCGGAGACGCTGCGGCCCCGGGCCAATTCAAAGCCTGCAAATCACCCTCATCTGCCCCTCCTGACCTCCACCCGCCCTTCCTGCCTCCAGGAAGCCCTTCCTCACCCCCACCCCCACCCCAACTCGCTTCGAAGTCCCTGCAAGGTCCTCCGGCTTCCAGCCAAGGATGTCTGGGCTCTTCTCCCAGCTGGGTGTCCCCGTGGTCAGGGAAGAGATCCGGCAGGGCTGACAGCTGCCCGAGGCGGGCGCTGCTCCATGACCGAGAGCTCCCCAAGAGTGAGGTGCATGCCGCAGCCGGCTCAGGAACGGGGAGCCCTCAGGTTGGGCTTCTGTTCCCAGACGGGTACAGGAAGGGAATCTGGGGAAGGCTGAGTTCGTCTCAGAGCTACCGACCGCCACCTGGAACCCCCCCCTGCCCCCGCCACCCCCCCACCCCCCGCCAAGGCCCATCCTCTCATCTTCCCCCCCCCCCCAGCTGCAGCCATTTAAATCCAGAAAACATTTGGTTTCACGACACTGTTTTGAACCTTGGGTCCTGACACTGATTTTTACCCTTCTCCTGCATGCCGCCAGCCCCCAACCACAGAGCCAGGCGAAAACTATGCATGCAACACCCACTCAAGGGTTAACTGAGACCAAAAAGCAGAGCCACAGTTGTTCTGCAGGCCCCCAGCCCCGGGCGCTGATCCCTGGTCCCGTGGTGACCACGGGAGTGTGGGTGCAGACAAAGCTGTGTTCTTCCAGCCCCGGGTTTGATGATAGCAGCACAAGGACCCCATTCTCTCTTGTGCCCAGCTGTGTCCCCTCCCCCAGTGAGCCTGACACCCCGGGAGGGCCCCCAAGGGCACAGGCTCAGCTGCCGGGGCTCGGAGAAATTCACAAGGGGCCTCTGCTGGGGAAGCCAGTTCTGCGTGAAAGGTACAGACAGCTGCAAGTCCGCGCATCCAGCCTTGGGTGGGAAACTGCCTGCATTGTTACAACTGATTTTTGAACCTAAAAGTGGAGGTTCATATCCAGCCTGTTAAACATAATCTTATTGCTTTCAGTCCAATGTGACCTTTTGGAATCTGGCTTCCAGATTCTTCCCATATATTAGCAGTTCTCCCCAGCTGTAGAGATGGTGACCGGGCCCGGTCGTGCCTTCATCCCAGGGACTCAGAAAAACAGGCCTGGCTGGCAGACTGCAGAGGGGACTTCCCAGGGAGAACGGGGCCCCTGCCATCCTGCTTGTGGGTGCTGTGGCCCACAGTGTGGGGTTATAAGGCCCACCTGTTCCTGCTCTCCATCTCCAAGCATAAGGGCTTGGAGAAGTCAGGACACAGTCCGCCCGGTGCATGAGTCTCGGGGCTATCAAGGACCCACAAGCCAGTCAATTCATGTCCCGAGGTTTTGCAGAATCTGGGACCCCAGCACCCAGCCCCTGGGTAAGAACACAGGCCAGTCCCTGACTGTCCCTGTCTCCATTTGCTCATCTGTAAGATGGGAGTGACCGTCATGCCATCTGCATCCCAGGCTACTGAGGGATTTAAATGAGGGTCCAGGACACCATTTGGCACCCAGATGTCCATGTAGTCACATAGACCAGAGAGATGGACCAGTGGAATTGGCCCAAGTCTTGCCCTCTGGATCCTGGTCTGGTCCTGCCACCAGGAGTGAGGCCCTCCCCAGGGCCTGCCCCTTCTTGGCCAGAGCCCAGCTCAGCCAGGTTGCCAGCCTGGTTGGTACTGTGTTTTCTCTTGAGGATGTGGGCCTTCCTTTTTGCAAGCTGCCCCCACTGGGGTCCCTCACTCATTCCCTCTCCCAGAAGCAGACCCCTCACCCTCCATGGTTGAAAGCCAGGCCCTTGGCCCCAACTGCACACCGCACAGAACAATCCGCCCCAGCCTGGAGGTCTCAGGAAGCCTCTGGCCTGGCGGCTATTGGGCCCCGGGCGTCCTCCAGGCCGCCAGCAGGGCAGGGGGAGGCCGCGGCGGAATGTTGCCCCTGGGCTGGCGGAGGGGATGGGGGGATAGAGTCCAGCTCACCGGCCGCACCTCCGGCCCGGCGGCGCCCCCCCCCTCCCCCCCGGGCGTGACCTTCGCCGGCGCGCGGACAAAGGCCGGCGGGGCGGGCGGCGCCTTTAAGGACGCGGCGCGGCGGGGTCGGTGCCAGGAGGCGCCGGGCGAGCCCCGGGGGAGCCGCGCGGCGGGAGGAGGAGAGCGGGCGCCCGCGGCCAGCCCCGCGGCCACCCCGGGCGCGCCCCGCGGGTCACTCGCTCGGTGGGGGCGGGATGGGGCAGCCGGGGGCGCGGCGGGGCGGGAGCCACTGCGGAGCGGAACGCGGCGGGGGTCGGCGGGCCGCGCGTGGGTGCGGGGGGGGAAGCGGGGCGCGGTCTCGGCCCCCACGCGTCCCGGCCGCCGCGGCCCCGAGCAGCAGCCCAGCCGGCGTGCGGGGCGGGGGCGGACCCGCTCGCCTCGCGTCAGTGTCCCGCTCGCGGTCGCCGGCCCGTGGCGGGGGTGGCGGGTGCCCCTCCCGGGCCGCGGACCTGCGGTCGAGGCGCCTCCAGCCGCCTGCGCGCTCCGGGCACGGGCGGGACGGGGGAGCGCGGCGGCCGCTTCCCGCGCGGGGACCCGGAGCGGGACCGGATGGGGACCCGGAGCCGCCGAGCCGACGGGCCGCCCCCGGCGGGCTTTTGTTCCCCGCTCGCAGCCGGGACCCGCGCTCCCACCCGCCTGGCGGGCGGCTCCGGGCCTCGGGCACTCGCGCTCCCGGAAAACACGAGCGCAAACCCCGGAACGGGCGGCGCCTCCCCGGGCCCGAGTCCGCGCCTGGGGACCGACCCGTCCGCGCCCCCGCGGCCCCGCGCCCGCCGGACGCCGGGCCCGCAGCCTGGGGCTCGCGCGCTGGGGACGCCGCCGCGGAGGGGGCTCTCGGGGCTCGGGGCACCGGACGGGCCTCGGCGCTGCCCTGGGTGCGGCCCCGCTGCCCATCCTGCCTTGCCCTGCTGGAAAGGGGACTTTCCCGGGGATTCTCCCCGCCGCCGCCCCATCCGCACGCAGCACTGATGCGTCATGGACTGGGCCGCGGTACACATTCCTGCAGGTCAAAACCCCACAACAACAACAACAATAATAAACGGGGCTACTGGATGATCTTTCAATTGAATGGCTCTACTGTCCTCTTAACAAAAGCGGGTGTGCGGGGTGTGCGGGCTGCAGCGGTGGTCCTGTGGCCATGCCTGGGCCAGGCCCTTTGCTAGCCTGGGAGGAATGAGAGGAGAAAGGGCTTTGCCACAGCGCCCAGCTGCTCTATGGGAATTTTGATGGGAATAATTGACTGTTGGTTCATATGGGCTGCAGGCGAACAGGCGGAGGGCTCAACCCCCCAGCAACACGGAGGAAGAGAATAGGCAGATCCGCTTCCTGCCCAGCCCGGGTTTCTTCCTAGACACAGCCGGCTCAGCCTTGGCCATCCGACTGAGAGAAAAGTCCTAGGGAGCACAGGGACAAGGGGAGGTTGTGAGGCGTGCCCACCCCATCGAGCGGGGTCTGGGATGTGAGTGGGGAGCGTGGCCAGCAGCAACTTCACAGCAGGAAGAGAACAGGAGGGCTGCCAGACTGAACCGTCCAGGCCTCTGGCTTTGTGTGTCAGAGGCCAGTCTGCACCAGGCAGCCCTGACCATCTGGAGCCCTCTGCTGGGACAGAGGCAGGAAGGGGAGCCCAGCAGGGTGGTGGGGGGTGGGAGGCTCCCACCTTTGGGAATGTGAAAAAGTCCAACAGGGAAGTTTGCTTCAAGGTTCCTAGCCACTCTGGAGGCTGGGGTGAGAAGGGGCAGGTGCCATTTCCCCCTACATCTGGGGGGAACTGGAGCTCAGAGGAACTGTACTGGTCATGTGTTAGGGGTGGGGTGTGAGGAGCTGGGAGCTGTGGCCAGCTCAGTCACCTGAAGATCGGGCCAGCCTGGTCCCGAACGCGTCCTTTAGGTTTTGCTCCTGGCCTTGCCTGTCTGTCGCGGCTCGCCAGGGCCAGCTGGATTTTATCAGAGGAAGCCCTGACACCCAGCCCGTACCCCCTCTCAGCCCCCCCACCCCCGTGTGAGATCAGGCCCAGGAAGCCCCGCCCCAGAGACCCTGTCCAGACATACCTCCACAGCGACATGCGTAAACACACCCAAACGGCCTAAGGCCGGCTGGGAAGGAGCGGCGCACAGCAGCTGCCCACTTGGCTCTCCCCCCGGTGGGCGTGCGAGGCCTGGTCTGGGAGGAGGCAGGTGTCCTCCCGGAGAAGGCATGTGGCCAGTCTGTGCGGGGAGCAAGGGGCGGGTGCCCAGAAGCACCCTGTACCTGGCCCCTCATGAGGTCCAGCACTTTCTGTCCCCCACCCCGGTCCGGCCCACCCCCCTGCCAGGGCTGTTCCAGCCACTAGGCCACCCACCTCCATTCCACTGGGCTGGGGCTGGGGTCTTTCCACACAGGCAGGAAGAGGAGGGCCTGGTTTGGGCCAGCCTCCTGCAAGGAGACCCCCGTCCACAGTTTTGGCTACGGAGGGTGATCATCGGTGGGGAAGGTGCTGTTGGCCTTTGGGGCGGGCGGCCTAGTACGTGCTATTGATTCCTTCCCAGACATCCCAGTGGGGTCCCTTGCCTTCTTGTAGCCCATGTGAAAAGGTGTCCAGGAGGCTGGAGGACACGGGGCAGTAAGGACGCACTGGGGGGCTCCCTCTCCTCGGGCCCTCCTCACCCCTGGGGGTCCTGGGCGTCTCCCCACCCCTTCCTCCTCTTCAGCAGCACTAACTCACCAGTGGCCTCCCTGCCACCAATCCAACATCTGGGAGGGGAGGCTGGGCAGCAGGGACGCTCCTGCCTTTTTATGAAAATCACTTCGATTTAACCCAGATGGGTCTCCTGTTGATAACCTCACGCAACCAGCACCCTGAATTATACTGTAGGTGTGAACACACTGGGTTATATTTAGCTGCAAATTATGACTCTGTTTAACAAGCACCTTCCCAGAGCTGAGGGGGCTGGGCAGCTTCTGACCTGGTTGGACCAACCAGCGACAGAATCACCCCCCAGGCGGGAGGGGCCTGGGAAAGCTGTTCATCCGATTTCAAAGTCTGGCTCCCCAGCAGCTCCTGCTGCCTTTTGAAACTTCCAACCATATCCCCGAGGCTGTCCTGGAGCCTGTCTGTGGCCCGCAGGGACCAGCTGTGCCCCGGCGGGGTGGGGTGGTGGTGGTGGTGGTGTCTGGCCTCGGCCCCAGGCTGGAGCAGGGACTTGGGAGACACTGGGCCCAGGCCCCCGGGGCCTGGCAAAGCTGGAAGGAGACTGCCGGGGCAGGGGTAGGAAGGACCCTCCCACCCTGGCCTGGCCCCGGTCAAGTCTTCTTCCTCTGTCTGCCGCCTCTCCCCATCACCTGGGTCACCTGGCCTTTGGTGACAGGAGGCATTGTTTTCCAGTGGGGAGGGGATCTGTGCCTTCCTCTCCCCTCCAAAGTAGGGCTGCCTTAACAAAGCTTAAGCCCCCAAAGAGGACAACGTGGCAAGAAGACCATCCTCCAGTCTAGGCACAGAGGCCCCAGTGCAGCACCTTGGGGAGGGTCTGCGGGGGTCCAAGCTGCCCCAGCGAGGGAGCCACGTGGGGGAGAGGGCTTCTGGGGTCTGGGCTGGGGCCAGTGCACACTGACCTTCCCCCAGCACCTCTGCTCCCTCCAGTGCCCCAGCCAGAGGCCCTGAGGAAAAGACCCCCCATGTGGTGGCAGAAGGACCTTTCAAGGAGATGGGAGGGCCTGGCTTCGGGGTGCTGGGGCCGAGCTCCTCCAGCTAAGGTACTCCGGGGAATGTGTCTGATTTTTTCCTTTTGTAAAAAATCCCTCTTACTTGGGCAGGGGGGTGAAAACTCATCTTTTTTTTTTAAAGATGTTATTTATTTGACTGAAAAAGAGACACAGTGAGAGAGGGAACACAAGCAGGGGGAGTGGGACAGGGAGAAGGCTTCTCGCTGAGCAGGGAGCCTGATGCGGGGCTCGATCCCACAACTCTGGGATCACCACCTGAGCTGAAGGCTTAACAACGGAGCCACCCAGACGCCCCCAAACTCCAAATCTTTGTGCGGTCCTTGGAAAGAGCAGATGTGTACCACTCTCCTCTTGGGCGAGGGGAGGGGGTGCTGGCTCAGTTCACCCCCCTTCGCTCTCCTGCACAAGCTC
This sequence comes from Meles meles, assembly GCF_922984935.1. Taxonomy (NCBI): domain Eukaryota; kingdom Metazoa; phylum Chordata; class Mammalia; order Carnivora; family Mustelidae; genus Meles; species Meles meles. The sequence continues at coordinate 63,112,840 of NC_060083.1, forward strand.
TAGACGCTGGCCAAGTGCAGACCTGGGGGTACAGGGTCCCCCTTAGGCAGGCCGGCCTGCCTGCCCTCTGGACCTGGCCCCCTGAGCCTGGGGGGGGGCTGTAGAATTAAGAGTCAATTTTTGTCAAGAAAGTGTTCCTAATTTGCCCTTTGACTAATGGCCCAGGGAACAATGGCGAGACTCCTGACGCAGAGTTACAGAGCACGCAGCTCCGCTGCTCTCTGGCCCAGGCGGGCGCCTATTTGGAGCAGGGACTAATTCACAATTTTATGTAACTCACCCAACAACCCCACCCTCTGGTGTTAAAAATGATTATTTCACGATTTCAGACGGAGCAGGATGGCGGTCCTTCGGGAGCTGAGACATCTAGACCTGTCGCCGCCTCGCGGGGACCCTTGCAGATGCTGGGGATGGGCTCTGGCCGGCAGGGGCCCAGGCTGCGTGGGGGGAGGCAGGCTCTCCAGATCCTCGCTGACACAAGGGCCTGCTGTAAACACGTGTCGGCGTGGGGCATGGAAGTGGGTGTGCGTACGTTTTGTGCACACGGGGGTGTCGTGTGCTGTGCGATGCCTGAGTGATGTATGTGTACGCGTGGGACGTGAGCACGCGGGAAAGGGCACATGTGTGTCGTGCGGTCTGGGAGAGCACGTGCCCAAGTGTCCGAGAACGGCTGGCGGCTCGGGGATCTCTTTATCTTCTTCTTGGGGCCAGAGGGCAAGCCAAGAGGGGTGTTCACCAGGAGAGGGGTGCCAGGGTGTGCCAGCAGGGTTCTTGTAGGGAGGGACCTTGCTGGGGGCTCACCTTGCTGGTGGTGTGGAGGTGGGGGCAGGCATGGGGGCTGCTGGGGTGTGAGAGCCCCTTCTCCCATGAAACTGTGGGTGACTGCAGGGCCTGGACACCCCAGCTCAACCCGACTTGCCATCAGGACCCTTTGCTTCTCCTCTCTGACCTCTCCCTGGTTTTCTCTCCCGCCCCGGTGGAAGGCAAGTCTACAGATCCCTACACCACGTTCCTCTAAAATTAAAAACATTTGTTAGCTCTGGACAGCAGGGAGAGTGAAAAGGAAACTGGAGGTTTCCTTGGAGCTGAGAGCACTCCCAGCCAAACATGCCCGGCCCCAGCCTCAAGGGGGAACACTGGGAGCTCATTTCCGCGGCACTTCGGGAGCTGCCTAGCCACCGGCCCGGTGCCCAAGCTGGGAGGCTGCCAGCCCCCACCGCATCCAGAGGCCGTCTGCAGTCATTTGCTGTAACAACTGTTTTGAAACAGCATTGGAGGAGGGGGGGAGCCCACCAGATTTGTTTTAAGTGATGCTGGGGGAAGAAGGAGGGGTGGGGGGCCATGGGTGGGCAGGGAGCAGTGAGGCCCAGGCACAGCCAAGGTAGGCAGGCCCTCGGGAGGCCTGCAGCCTGCGCCCTGGTGCAAGTCGCCCGGGGGGGCAGGGCACAGCAGTGGAGAGGCTCCGAAAGCAACTCTCACCCCCTGGATGAGTAAACTGGTGACGGTGAGCTGCAAAGCCTCAGTGAGGGCGATCTGTAACCCGCGGACCGCAGCCTGTCCCCGGCGTGGTGGGGGTGGGGCCCATCAGCGAGGCTCCAGGACCTTCAGACCGTCTTCTGCCCGCGGGGGTGGCAGCAGGGTTTGCGATTTCCCAGCCGGCACCCTTCCTCGCACACGGTGGGGGATCCTGGAGGCTAGAAGCCCCTGCGTCTCCCCCAGCAGGTGGTTGAGAGGCCGGGGATCCCCTCCGGGCTCATGGGCACCCGGGTCGCAGCGGCACACTCAGGGAGCTGGGAGAAATTCCAGGGTTCCGCCCGTCGCCAAGGTGTTCTCTTGGATGGAGGATCCTTTTTCTTTTAAGTACTTTGCTCACGTATATATTTAATTTCAAATGGCGCTTTAATACTTAATGTTACATTTAAAGATTAAAAAAAAAAAAAAGGTTCCTGGGCCAGAAAACAAGCTTATTGGAGAAAGTCAGCAATGGGGAACTCCGTTTCCGAGCCAAAGCAGGCAATACGCGGTCCCCGAGGGGCGCTTTGCGGGGGGTCGGGACTCCGAGGCTGGAGAGCAGGGCCGAGGGGCTGCGAGAAGCTGGTGGGGACCCCAAGGCGCACGGACCGGGCAGCCACCGCTCACCAGGCCACCGGAGTCCGGGGCGCAGTGTGAGCCCGGCGCGCTCCGGGACGCGCGGCAAGCCGCTCCCAGGCCGAGCTCCCGCCCCGCGTGGCCCTGCCAGCGGTCCCGGGGCGCAGGACGCGGCCGCCCCCGCTCCCCCACCCACAGGTGAGGCTGATTTCTCCCGAGCCGGGCCGGCTTTCCAGGATGTGCGCCGGAAGCGGGGGCCTCCGTACGTAGCCACAGGGGCTGGACCCGGAGGAACCCAGTCCCCCCAACACACGCCGGGGCCGCCACGGAGACTCCATCCTCCGGAAGTCGCGGCCCGAGCCCGGTGGCCCGCGTCAGCCACCCCCGCCCCGACGGCCGCGCCAGCCCGAGCCGCCCCCCCGACCCCCCCCCCCGGGTCCGCAACGGGGACCTAATTCAATCGCCCGCGGCCTAATAAATAGCCGCGCGCTAATCGGATCCCCGGGCTCTTTGCGGATTTGTGCGGGCCGCCTCCTCTCCACGGTCGCCGCGCGCCGCCCGGGGTCGTTTCCGAAGGCGTCGGCCTGGGGGCTGGCCGGGGGCTCGGGCCGCGGGGGGGTCTGTCCCCGCCGCGTCGCGGCCTCGCCCGAGGCTCACCTCGGGACCGCGCGCCCTTTCCCGCGATCGTCGCGTCCCGGCGCTTACCTGCCAGCCTCCGGCTCTCCCGAGCGGCTCCGCCGGCCGCGCCGCCCGAAGCGGGCGCCCAGTCCCGGAGCCCCCGCCCGCCGCCCGAGCCCCCCAGCCAGGTCAGAGATGCCCGCGGGGCAAGGCCGGCCCGGGCCGTGCGCCTGCTTCCCCTTTCTCTCCGGATTCCTTTGATCCGCGGGCTCTGCGGCGCACCTCGGCTCCTGGGCTGCCAGGGTCGGCCCGTGGGGGTCCTGGAAACCGTCCCCAGCTTATCTCCTTTCATCAAGCGTCCTTGGGCGCCTTGAAACCGCGGAGCCAGTAATTGCTTTTTTCAGGAGGCCCTGTGCGGACTGGACAACAGCCAATCAGCGCCTTGTTTACACTCGGTGATTGACAGCCTTCTGGCAGCGTGCCAGCCAATCCCGGCGGTCCCGCGGGAGCGGGTGGGGGGGCGGGAAAAGGAAGGAGAAGACAGAAGGCCTCGGGCTTAACCCCTTCGTGTCCCTATCAGAATGAGCCGGTGGAGAATTTGTAATGCCTGTGCATGCGTTTTTTAGCATCTAGTTTAAATATCGTTTTTTTTAAGCCCCCCAGAGGGGGAGGCAGACATTCACAGTAAGAAAGAAGAGTAAAAATAATGTACCCATCACTACTGAGACATCACCCTGACTCCCGGAGAATAAATAGCATTCTGTTGGGAAACCAAATTCCAACAGAAATATTTATTTGGAGACTATTTTAAAAAGTGCTTTGCATCTAATAACGATGAAGAAAATCGTTCAGTGGCTCTTTTTGATGGGGGAGAGAATTGAGCGGATATGCAGAAGAGTGGCATTGAAAAATACCGCTCAGGGTTTTCGCATTGTGCGTATGAAGGTGAACATATTGTTAAAATCTAGTTGCAGGTGAAGAAAAGGGCAATCTTTGTCTTGGCCATAAATTCCGCGATTTTCATTTTGATCAGTGCTCCGTTGCAAAGTATGGCCGAGGGAGATAAAAATGAGAGTTGACAGATGGCCAGAGAGGCAGGACCCGCTCCCTGAGGTCTGATCCGCAGGCAGGGAAAGGAGACAACCGGGCAGGTGACTCTGGGGCCCTGCGCTGCCCAGCCGTCGGGCGTGGGGGCATTCCTGAGCTCGGTCGGAGCAGGCGAACGTCTCGGAGTGGTGGAAGGGCCGGCAACCCGAGGAGGCCTCTACGTCTGGTGCTCAGGCCTACTTGCGCGGGGTTCAGCCACCTGCCAGACAGATCCCAGGTATTAAAAAAACATCTGCCTTCACGGGTGTTGCTGTTTCTTCTCCCGGCCTCTGTGCACCAGAAGCCAAACGTTAGGCCTGCTGGATTAAATTTAAAAAAAAAAAAAAAAAGGAAGAAAGAAAGAAAGAAAAAGGAAAAGCCTTCCCCTATGCGCGGACACGCGCTCCCACTCGCCTTGCTCCCTCTCCCGCCCTGCGCCACCACATTCCCATTCAGCAGCAACGATCTGCGCAGAGGAGCTGCGCAGTCGCCGGGCTTGAATTAGGCGCCATCGGGCTCAGTAGTAGCCCTGCTGCTCCCTGATTGGCAGCTCTCTGGCCTGGCGCCAGCCTATTGGGAGGCCTGTTTACGCCGAATGAGTGGCACGAGCTCCCGGCCGCGGAGGGCCGCGCAGCCAATCAGCGCGCCGGCTGCTCGGGGCTGAGTGGCACGAGCTTATTAGTATGCAGGGCCCGTGGCTCGCCGCGCCGGGCTGCAGGTTTGAGAGCCGCTCTGGATGGGCTCGCTAGAGTCGTTGTTGTGGAAGCGGTGCATTTACAGTGCAACAGTCAGCACATTGAAAATACCAATAGGAATACAAAACAAAGTCACATTTACTGATTTAATTGTATTGCATTCAATTGTGTCCAGGAAGCAGCCTCCAGTAAGTAACTGAAATTGCTTTCATTTTTTGTTTTTGTATTTTTATTATTATTTTATTTTTTATTTTGGCTTTGGGGATTTACATTTTTTTCTTTTTAGCAAGAGAAATTCAGGGTTGCGATGTTAAGAAGTATATATCTTCCCTTTTAAAAATTCCGTTATAATGTCGAGTAAGCTTTTTTTTTTAAGATGGACTATCTATAAGAGCGATTTTTTTTCCTCTGAAAAATCTTATCGATCGGTTTAAAATTCCCCCCGTAACGCGTCCTTGCTTTGCTCTGAGCGCTTGTTGTCTCGATCGACACCCAGCATTAAAAATAAATAACCGCGACAGGCCCGGGACCGCCAGGCTGCGTCCAGCGCGAGCCGCGCGGGTGGCTCCGGTCGGCGGTGGGCGAGGACCCGGGCGCCGCCAACGCGAGCCGGGCTCCCGCGGCACCACGGACGGACCCCGGTTGTTCGCCCCCCACCTCGCTCCACCCCCGCGAGGTGCCGCGGCTCGGCCCCACCCGGTCGCTCGGCGGCCCTGGGAACGCGCCGGCTGGGGGAGGCTGCGGCGGCGCGGGCCGCTGGCCGGAGGGGCTTTCCGGCCGCCCGCGAGGGGCCGCGGTGGGGAGCGGTGATGCGAGTGCTTCGGGTTTCGCTTTCCAGAGCCTAATTCATTGCAGAACATTTCAGAAATTCTTTTCCTGGGAGGCGGGGGTGCCGAGGACGGGGAAGGGGGGCACGAGGCCAGCGCAGCGGGGCGTTTTCGCCGCGTGCGTCCCGGGCAGCGCGCGGGGCTCGGGCCACGGCCGGCCCGGCGGGGTCTGCGGGCGAGTGCGCCCTGGGGGCGCGGGTTCCCGCGCGGCTCCGGCCCTCGGTCCTCTCCCGCGGGGGCGGGCGCGGCCGTTTCGCAGGGAGCGGGTTCTGCGGCGGCGCCGGAGCCGACCGCGCCCCGGTGCGCCCCTGGCTCCAGCCCAGCCTGGAGGCCCCACGGCGCCCGTGCGCTGCGAGACCACGCTGGAGGGCCGCGCAGAGAGGGTGCCCCGAGCCCTAGGGCGGCCGAAGCGGTGGCGCGTTGTTTTGGTCCTTCGGCTAGAAGCAAGGCAGACCCCAGGAGCCCCGGATTCAGGAGCGCGCGAGCCACGCAGAGTGGGGGCGGCAGCTCTGGGGACCGAGCCCGCTCCCCGGGGAGGAGCCCAGCGTCCCAGCGGTCCGAAGTTCGGTTCTTTCCGAACTGCTCGTCGTCGTTCCTCCGCCCGGCGCGAGGCCCCTGCCCTCCGCCGCGTTCGCTGCGCTTCCTGCTCTAGACCCGCCAGGCCTCTAGCCGCGACCTTCGGCGGCGCTGGGGGAGGGGGCTGCAGCCCGGGCACCGGCGGGGGCGGCTCGGCGGCTTCGGTCCGGCCGCGGCGGCCGCGCGTCCCCGCCCAGCGCCGTCCTCCGCCCGGGCACCGCAGGCCCAGGGCCGCCCGCCGGCCGGCGTGGAGGCGCCGCGCGGCCTCTCCCGGAGCGAAGAGCACAAAGGGAAGTCCCTCCTGCCGCGTAGGAATCGCAGCTGCAGGGGCGGGCGACCGTCCCCGCGCGCCCCCAGGGTGCGTACCGAATCTGACCCGGCCGCGGGGCGCGCGAGACTGAGACCGCTGCGCGCGGCGGAGCCCGCGTCCCGAGAATCGCGAGCAGCTCGCGTCGCAGTCCCCTGCGGGGAGAAAGGACCCGCCGAACAAAAGCGTAGCGCCACGAGTCCCCGGAGGCCGCCGGCAAGCCTCGCGCCCCCGCGGGCGCAGCCCCGGCCCTCGGCACCTTTGAAGCCGCAGGTTCCAAACCTCCCTCCCCTCCTTCTCTGTCTTTGTCCCTCCCGGAGGCCCCCGGCCCGAGCCGCCCCTCCCCTGACCCGGCGCCGGCAGCCAGCTCGCAGGCGCTGCCCTGGCCCTGGCGGCGCGGCGCTCGCTTTGCAGGCCCGCGCGGCCGCGAGCCGGTTTGTTTGTTAGACCGGGGCAGAGAGCCGGCGATCCTGGAGGCGAGGGAACCCCAAACCCCTTTGTATGAAGTTGAGAGACAAAGAGAACTCTTTGTGCAGGTCCCGTTTATGTACAAGGCGAAAGTTCTCCGGATAAATACGGAGAAAAGCTTATCAGCTGAGCAAATATGTGTTCACTTAATACATTATGTTTTCGGTTATAGATTAAATCAAACACAAAATAGTCTGCAAATAAGACGTTGTAGAGCCCGTAGCGCTCGACGCGGCCGTCTAAACTGGCGTGCACGGCCTGGAGAGCACCCTAGCCGCTGTGCTGCCCGGCGGGTAGCCGGGGCCGGGCTTTCCGTGGGGTTCGGCAGCGAGAGTACCGAGCCTGCCCCTCTCCCTTCGGCGGGAGCTGACGCCGAACGCCGAAACAACGCAGATTTAGGAAGATGGGGGGAAATATGCAAAGTGAAAGCGGTCCACGCGCGCGCCCGGCCGTGCAGGTTCTGTCGCCGGGTCCGTGTTTCCCCACCTGGCCTCCCCGTGCACTCCCCCGGCCCGTGGGGGTGGAAGGAAGGGAGGCGGGTGTGTTTCTAAGTGGCTTTGCGGGTTGGGGGAAACCCGGGGCTGAGTCCCGGGGTCTGCTGGGACCTGAGCTGGGGCGAAGGTTGCGGGGGGCCGGGCCGACTCCCCGCGGCTGGAGGGCTGAGCCGGCCGCCGCAGACCCCCGCGTGCCCGGGCTGCGCGGCCGCTCGGAGACCGACTGGGCTCCGCAACCCGGGGCAGGCGCTGCAAGGGGGAATTCTGTGGCCGATTCGGGGCGCCAAGAGAGAGCACTTTCTGACTCTCAAAGCATCCCCCACCTCACCCCACCCCCGCCCCAAAGTCCCCAGTCCGCAGAGGAAGATCCTGGGCGAATTTGACTGGGGGGCGGGGTAATTGTTCCAGCCTAGCCGGGGAGCTCCCAGCTCGGGGACGGCAGGCCAGGCATTGCGGCGTGGCCGCCCAGGTGACTCCGGCGGCGGACGCAGACTCCTGGGACACTAGGGAGCTGGCCCGGGGTCCCGGCTCGGTGCTGGGGGTGGGGGCCTTGTCGGGGGCGGCGGGTTCTAAAGAATGGGCCGAAAGACGCATGGGGGGATGGGAACAGGGGAGAAAAGGAAGGTTATAAAAAAAAAAAAAACTCTTGAGTTACAATCAATAAAATTACTCGCTTAATTAGCATGGTTATTCGGTTAAGCGGAATGTAGTAAAAGCTGGACCTCGGAATAAGGGGGGGGAGGCGAGTGTGGACCTCAGGCCTTTTCCTCCGAGACACCTCTGGGCAGCGGGGGAGGGGAGGGGGTGTGCGTGTGAGTGTGTGTCTGTGTGTGTGTGCGTGATGGCTTCGCAGATTTGGGTTTTTATCACCCAGCGGAGCCAGCAGCCTTTTGCCGCGGCGCCCTCGCCGCAGGGACCCTGGGGGACGCGAAGGGGAAGCGGCGAGCGCTGCAGCCGGGTTCCCCCAGGCTCTTCCGGGCCGAGCGCGGCCGGGACGGTGCGTGTGCGCGCGGGGACCGGGCGGCCCGGGTGGCCCGGCGAGCGCGCAAGCGGCGGGAGACGCGCGGACTGCCCCGGGCCCGGCCAGCGGGCGGGGCGAGGACACCCCCCCAGACGAGCCGAGCCCCTCGAGTCACCGAGTCTCTTCTGCTTGCCTCCGCAGACTATGGACCCGCACGGCGGCCGCCGGCTCGGCGCGCGGCTGCCCGCCGAGGAGCCCAGTCCGCCGTTGTGCTGACCCGCCCGCCACCCCGCCACTGACCCCGGACGCCGCCTCCTCCGCGCCGCCCGCGCGCCGCCCGCGCGCGTCGAGCCGCCCCGGGGCCCCGGCCGCGCTGCTCCCCGGAGGAGGCGGCGGCGGGCCGGGGCCGGGGCCGGGGCCCGGCATGGATGGCCGCGACTTCGCGCCGCCGCCGCATCTGCTGTCGGAGCGCGGGAGCCTGGGCCACCGCAGCGCCGCCGCCGCGCGCCTTGCCCCCGCCGGCCCGGCCGCGCAGCCTCCCGCTCACTTCCAGCCCGGAAAGTACTTCCCGTCGCCGCTGCCCATGGCTTCGCACACAGGTCAGTGCCGGCCGGGGTGGGCGCGGGAGAGGAGGCCCAGCCGAGAGGCGGGCACGGTCCGGGGGGACGGGCGCGCGCCCCTCCTCTCCGTGGAGCCTTCGCGGGGCAGCTTCGCTTTCATTTCCCCGCCGGGGCCGCGGTGGTGGGGCCCCGAGCCGCCGAGCCGCGGTTTAGAGCGGCCTTGCCGGGGTCCCCGGGGTCGCGGAGGGCAGCCCCGCAGCCGGCTAAAAATAAAGCCTTCCCCTCCCGCCCCTCCCCCACCCCTTCCTGCAGAAAGCCCGAACTCCCCCGGAAACCTCGTTTCTGCATCTGCATTCACATCCTTGAGACATTCCGGGGCCGGGACAACGAGGCACTTTCTGCGGGAACAAAACGGCTGTTGTGCCTGGGGGCGGGGGGCGCCGCGGCCGGCGGATTAGGGCGGTGTGCGCGCGGGGTGCGCGCTAATAGGGACTGCTGGTGTAAGACGAGCAAATCCTGTTTCTATATAAAGCCCTGAAGTGTCAGGGTGAGAATGGGTTTGCAGGGGCTGCCTGGGCTTTAACAAGTGCGTCCGGTATCCTGCTAAAGCCGGACAGAGCGCGGCCGCCGCGCGGCCCAGGCTCCCGGCCCGCCGCCCCGGGGGAGCGCAGCGCCCGGCGCCGGCCTGGCTGGGGGCGGCGCGGGGCCGCCTCGGCATTTCGATGCAGGCGAGTGCGCCGCGAATTTGCTCCAAGAGGAGTGAACGGGCCTGCCCGGCGTTCCCGTCCCAGCGGATCCCCTTCCGAGGAGCGTTGCTCCGGGGCAGGGCTGACCCAGGCCTCCCGAGCGGCCCTCGCCCCCGCGGGCGGCTCTGATATTACCGTTGAGCAAGGTCAGGGGAGAAGCAGCGGGAAGCCCAGGGGCGGCTACCTCGAGGAGACCCTGGAGGTCACCCGCCTTAGCCCGCAGAGTTTGCAGGAGTAAGGTTTGGGGTTTGGTGTGGGGGCCTGCCGGTCAGGCTTGAAGGCTGGCTTGCTTTTGTTTACAGTTTGTTCTAAACATCGGAAATGCAGTTTGCCGCTTTTTTGGGTTTGTTTGTTAATTTGGCAGTAACAGTTATTATTGCTAGCTTGATGAACTGTGAATACTAATAAAATTATATCTGCTTTAATGGGATTACAATTAGTGTGTGGATTAAGACGGATGGAAGACTCGGGCGAGAAGGGAAAATGTCAGAAGGGAGGGCAGTCAGAAAGAAAAACATAAATTTCCTAAAAAGAAAAGAATATGCAAAATTCCGTAATTACTAATGGGCTTTTAGCATGTACAACACAGAGAGGTTCAGAAAGTTAGATGGAGGCGTGAGCAGAGGGGCTGGGCTCCCGGGCTTCTTGCACTCAGCCCCCGGCGAAGGGCCTCCGCGAGGCTGCCCTTCTTCAGCTTTCTTGCTGTTCCTCTTTCTGTCCTTTTCTTTTCTCCTCTCTAGATTTATAACTTGAAAGAGGAAACGTACTTGCTTGGGAAATTGGTGATTTAAAAATATCTGTGCTGGCTGTCCCTGGAGTTAGTGTCTCTCCTGCTCGGGGTTTGGAGGTGGTGCCCACCGGGGGCAGCCTACACTGAGGGGCTGCGGCGCAGGGCTCCTGCTGGCCACTGGGACAGTGTAGCCTCCCTGCCAGCCCCTTTTCTCGGACTGCAGGCTTGCAGCCCCGCTGAGGGTGGGAAGGCTGAGCCTGCAGGTTGGGGGATGGGGAGGGAGGAGCTGCAGCCTCCCCCCCCCCCACCCCCCAACGCTGTGCCTGCTAGCCGGGCAGGTAGGAGCATGGCCGCCTGAAACGAGGGTCTGAAGAGGGTCGGGAGGGGCCTGACGCCTGGGCTTCCCCCAGGCTATCCCACTCTGGGGAGGCCCAGGCAGGTGGGATTCCCCATCCATTCAGGTCACAGCTGCCTCCGTGGTCCCCACTCCCAAACCTGCAGCCTAGCCTAGGTCTTGGTCAGCGGCCATGTCCCTTTTCTGCTGTTCCTGCCAGATGCAGGCATCACCAAGTCAGGTGGGAATGTAGTCGGGGTGGCCCGGACCATTGTCTTGATCTTTCCAAGTTTGACCACGTGGTTCTTGGAGCAGAGTCCATGCTGGGTTTGGAGATCCCGGGTGGGCCCTGGCCTGGTCTGTGTCCTTGACCTAGACCCAGCCCTCCTCCCCATAGGCAGGGTGCTCCAGAGGGCGCTGGAGGTCCCCAGGGCACCCTCCGAGGGGGGCTGAGGGGCCACGTGTTCCCTGTTCATGGAGGCCATTTCCACCCCCTGGGGGACCAGAGTGCTATTGTGTTTGGAGGTGTCCGACCCATTAGTGACAGAAAGGCTGGCCCGAATGGGCATGGGCGTCCAGCGAGAAATGTCTGCTGCCGAAAGCCTTTTGAAATTGCTGAAAGCCAGAATATTGTATTGGTTTTTAAAATTTAGCTACATCATTTTTTTAAAGGAATTATACCCCAGATCACTTTGCTTTGGTCGGTATCTATCTATGATCTAGTTTAGAAAGACAAAAAGTATAATTAAGTTAAAAACGTTTTTTTCCCCATTTGTGTGCGGATTTCCAAATGGCTACTTTGGCGGACTTTCTTCCCATTTCCGCAGATGGCCTCCGAGCCTCAGGCCAGGCCAGGCTGCCTGCAGCCTAGCCGCCCCTCCCTGCCCGCACTGCTTCGACTGCCCCCAAAAGGAAAATTGCCCCGAAGCTCCTTCCTATGTGTCCAGGTCTAACCGGGAGTGGGGTCCAGCCACCGAGGATGGAGTCCTGGCTTCCCAGGACTCGTTATCCCCGGCTGGGGGCTGAGCCAAGGAGCTCCCTGTCCCCCGCCCCCGCCCGCCCCGCCCCGCCCCGCCCGCCTGTGCTGCCCCACCCAGTGCTTTCAAGATGTCAGCTTGAGGACCCTGATGGGACGTTGGGCTCCAGGGTTTCTTCTATTGTTTTTCTAAAAATGAAAGTGCTGGTAGCTTTATAATCGGGCTGTAGGGTTTTATGGTAAAGTGCTGTTCCAGTAACCTTGTCACCAAAAGGTGCAATTAAAATGTTTGGAATCATTATTTTTAGTGCAGTGTTAGATTTTGTCTCTAATACAGATGGTCCAGAGGCAAAGCTGTGAAGTCTAGGGGGAAAAAAAAAAAAAAGAAAATCAACAACACATCAACCCAAGATTTTCCATCAGCACTACCGCCTGGAGCGGTTGGGGGACCGCGCCTCTCCCGGCTCCTTTCAAAAAGAGGCGGTGGGGCCTGGGAGAAGCCGGTCCCCACCCCCTCTTCCGGCCGGGTCAGCCCTGTCCTCCATCCTTCTCTGTCCATCCCCCGCCTTGGGCCGAGCCTCGGAGAACCACCGCGTGCCGATGTCTGCAGTCTGGCTACGTGTTGGGTTTTCCTCTCTGCCTCTTCTCTTGTCTCTTCTGGGGTGTAGATGGCCCAGCCCGGAGTCCAGGGGCCGTGGGGAGGGGGGCGTTGGGAGCAGGGCGGTAGCAGGTCCTTTCTGTCCGGACGACCGCAGACTCCTTCCCTGCGTAAAGACGTTTCGGATTGCCAGCCTCGAAAAGAAAGAAAGCGAAACGCACTGGAGGAAGAAAGATAATTTCCTAGTGTGAAAAGACCCCATCAAAGGTTCCCCCTCCCTCATCATGTGATATTTTTTTGTAAGGAAAAAAAATGCATTTTCTTAAATACCTCATTAACTCAATGACACGATGGTGTTTCTGCAACAGTTACCAACATTAAGTAGGTGTGAAAAGAGTTACTTTCTGAAGACTCTACCCATCCTGCTTGGGAAGTGACAGAACCAGACATCAAAGCGGGCCGCCCCGCTGCAGAGCCCCGGGGATCCGGCGGCCGCGTAGACCAGCCCGGCCACAGCCGCCCTGCCTGCCGCTCCGAAGCCATTTTTGGAATGTGGGTTTTTTCTCAGTGGGGCTGGTGCTGCCCATGTCTGATTATTGCCTATAAGGATATTCCTGTAGGAATATCCAGGTCACGTGAGTAATAAAACAAATTAGCCAGCGAGGCAGGGAGCGGCCTCGTACAGATAGCACATCTCCCCAGGAAAATACACGCACCCCAAACGCTGTCCGGTTATTCTTAGAAATCTCCCTCCTCTGCCTCGAGACTGGGTTCAGCAGCCCGCACAGACAGGACCGAACGCATAGGAGTCTGTTCGAATAACATGGATGAGGCTAAAAATACCCCTCAGAAACACACATAAAAAAGCCAAATCCAACAACAGAACGAGCTAAAAATATTCCAGGCTTTGGCAAAGAGCACAGAGTTAAATAAATTATACAAGAGCCATTCATGGGAGCAAGTTGACTTTCTCTCTTACGGGAACTTGGTTCAAGCTAATAAAAATAATAATTTACTGGCCACTGAGCTTTGCATGAGTTTAAATTTAATTGGTGGGGTTTCTGGCGTTTGTCACTTCTTGGCGATTATTAGTGGGCTTGCCCTGGCCTTGGGGCGGGGTGGGGAGGGGGCGCCGGGCCTGGGGTCCCTGGAAGCACAGGATGGCCTCTCCTCGGGAGGAGGGCCTGGGTGCAAGGGCACGTTGGCCCCCGGAGGCCAGGCGGAAGGAGGAGGGAGGTTGCAGGGCTGGGGAGAGCGGTCAGGGGAGGCAGAAAGGAGACGGGCTAGGTGCGGCTGTTTTAATTTGATAAATGATTGTACACCTTTAAGAGTGTGTTTTAACAATCAAGATACACTCCAGCAAGTTGATAGGATGTTCCTGTCAACTTACATATGTCATCGGAGCGGGCCGCGAGCATAAATAACACGGAGTGCGCCGCAGCCTCAGCGGGCGTGGGCAGGTAGCACCCCTGTCCCCTGGCTGGCGCTTCTCTCTCCTGGTGTCTGGGGTCAGTAGGCAGAGGAGGATAGGAGTGGAGGGACCCGTCAGTGGAGGTCTCTCTTCTTCAGGGAGGTCTCGGGTCTCCCCGCCAAAATAAGAGTTCGGTCGTCTTGCTAGAGAAGCCACTGTGGGAGGACCTGAGGCTGGTGACCTCGGGCAGCAGATGTCTACATTCAGCCACTTTAGGAATGTCAAATTTGCACCCAGGGATTAGGGTCCGAGTAATCCCCTTTGGTCTCTTCTCTTCCTCTGTCGTTCCTTAGAGGACCACCCAGGAAATCCCTGCGGGCTCTCCTAACTCCTAGAAGACTACACTTCCCAGGATGCCCCTGGTCCAGCTCTGGGGTGGGGGTGGTTCCCAGGCACGAGAGTTCAGCCAGTGCTACCGAGAATGAGGGCTTTCCAGGAGGCGGAGAGGGTCCTTGGTCACCACCCCCCTGGAGCCCCCCTTGCTTGCCTCCTGGGAGAGGCTTCTGGGCCCTGGCAGTAGGGAGCTGCCCCGCATCCTCGGACCTGCATGGCCGCTATCTTGACTGGTGTGACCAGAATCCCTGGGGCCCCACCGCTGCCCCTCCCCGTTTCAGCCCACAGCTCGTGCCTCCCTTCTACGTGGCCTTCTCAGAGGGGCCCTGGTCTCCTCCTCGGGGACCAATGTGGAAGGGATGCCGGGGGCCCTGCCTGGCCCCCAGGCTGGTCTCTGTCCTGGAGTCCCACGAGAACACCCTTCACAGCCTTCGGTGTGGCACCTTCTCCCGGCCTCACGTCCTCAGTCCTTGCCCAAGCCAGGCGGGTCTGCGCGCAGCCTGGGAGCGACGTCAGGCAGTTTCTGAGAAGAAACCATCCCCCCAGGACAGATGCCCTGGGCTCCTAGGACAGCCCAGCTCATCATCACCTTCCAAAGAAGGTTCTCAAACTGGCTGCCACCTGCAGCCCCCCGGAGAGGGGGCCTGTCCTAGGTGCCCCTTGCAGACAGCCTGTCCCCCGCCAGGTCCCCCCCACTGCGAGGTCCTCCTGCGTCATCCCATTGCTTTCTCCACGCGTGACTTCAGAGTGGCAGGAAGCACAGTGCGCACCCCCTTTGGCAGATAGGCCATGTGCTCTGATGGCCCCCCGCCCCCGTTCGGCCACCAGGGAGCCGCTCCCGGGTGCCCCAGCCCCCACTAATCTGTGGGGCCTTCTTTCTCATTCCAGAGACTGGGTGGGGGGTATCGCCACAAAATCCAGGCGTGCTCGCAGCGTCCCGAGCACGTCCCACTGTGCCCTGCCAGCCCCGCCGAGAAGGGGGGCTCTAGCTCCACGCGACTCTGACGTTTTCGCGGGGTGACATACCGCTCAGATCACGCAGGTCTGTGGGACAGCGGGCCGCCTCTGTTTGTTGTCATATACGATACGGGTGCGTCCTGCGGCCCTGTGAGCAGCTGCCACCCGAGGCCGGGCGACCCCGGGGGGGTGGGGGAGGGTCGCTGGAGGAGCCGCGTGGGCCTGGCAGGGAGGCGTCCAGCATGCGAGCCGGGAGCCAGGGCGGGCATCGGAGGGCCAGGGGCCGCCGCAGCTGTCTGGGTGATTAGGTTCCAGATGGAATCAGCCAGGAAGTGGTTTTTTCACTCTGACCCGGGCTGGGGAGAGGAGGAGAAGGGAAGGAACAGGTGGGTTGGGTTCCCTCCCCCCTCTCCCCCCTCCCCTCCTTGGCCCCCCAACAAAGAGTCCAATGTCTTTAGATGCAAAGGCTTTTGAGGCTTCGTAGGGGGAGACCCACTGTGTGCCTGGAACTGGATGGAAAGAGGAAGCAGCCCTTCCCCCTCCCAGGGCAGGAACTTGGTTTTCCACTGGAAATTTCCAGAAATGGGGGAGGGGCGGAGAGGACCCCTGTGCCGTCCATAGAAGCCTCTAAGCAGCCAGCTGGGGTCCCCGAGGGCGGCCTGGGAACAGCGCCCTGTGGGGCACCCTGCCAAGAATGAGAGAGTCCCAGGGTGAATTACGTCAGGACCGTACAGTACAGCCCAGGCCATCTTCCCGGGAGGGAAGGGAGGTCGTGGCTGGGTCCCTCTGTGGGTTCCTCAGAGAAGCCAGGGGCTTTCCTCCTGGGCACAGCCACAGGCGGCTCGGGGAGCGGACACCCGGGTGGCCCGTCCTTCGCGGAGGAGGGTGTGCTGGAGCCCAGCTGGGCCGGGGTGAGAAGGCCCGCGAGGGACAGCTGGACAGGAGACGTGAGCAGCGGAGCCCAGGGCGGGGACGCAGTGATGGGAGTGGGAGGGGGCTGGGCCCGCGCTGCCCGCCTGGCACCCGCCCGCCGCAGGAGGGCTCCACCTCGGGCACGGACAACAGCCCCTGCCTCCTGGCACAGCCCCCCCCTGCTCCGTGGGCAGAGGTGGAGGCCCACCCCGCAGACCCCGACGGGGGCACCGGCGCTTCTCCTGGCCGAGCTCACGTGTGCGCCGGTGCGTGGACGCAGGTCGCCTCCCGCTCACCCGTGCTCAATCGCCGGACCGGCCTTCACGCTCGCGCACAAGCAGCCTTCAAGGAATTCAATTCCGGCGCCCCTGGGAGAGCCAGCTGTCCGGTGACCTGAGTGCGCCTGCTGGTGCCCCTTCCTGCACCTGCTCTGTCCTTGAGGTCCTAGGCCCCCGGCAGGGTGGAGCCCACAGGGGGCCCTTGCTGCGCCGCTGCGCCCTGGGGAGCCGCGGACCATGCCTTAGCCCCTCTGTGCCTGTCCCGCCGCAGCCCCGCGGAGACCCCGCTCCCCTTGCCAGAAGGGCTTCACGGATGGAGTCCCCAGCGTTCTCAGCACTCCACGCCTGTGCCCAGCCACCCAACGGCTCCGGCCCCTTCCGGAGCTGGCCTGCAGCCAGGTCTCCAGGGGGCCACCGACACAGCCGCCCGTGCCCAGAGCTTGTCACCCGTTGGGCGCTGCAGCTGGCCCCACCGGGTCCGGGCCTCACCCACTCTCAGAGCCTCCCAGGGATCCCGCCGTGCGGCTCTACCTGGGCCCCCCCAGCCCTGAACGTAACCCCATGTTCTGCCCAGACTCCACCTCTCCTTCTCAGGAGGGCCTCCCTGGGCCTCTGGCTCATCTCCCATCCCACGGGCTGCATGGCCTCCCGGCCCTGACCTCCTGGGTGCCCTGGGCCCCCAGGTCAGCAGCGGGCTCTGCCCAGCTCCCCAGACCAGTGCTGGTGGAGTTGGAGCCCTTCCCCATGGGGCTGCAGAGTCCTAAGTCTGGGGCGTCCTCCATCCCTTCCTTTCTGCCGGACCCTGGGGGTCCCCAGGTGGGGGGGTGTGCACGCTTGGGGAGCACGCGTGTGCCTGTGGGTACAAGGAGAGCCTCGTACGGGTTTTCTCCCGCAGTTTCACTCCCACGTTGGAGAAAAGGGAAGATAAGGACGGTCTCTGGGGAACGCAGTTAGGGGGAGGGAGTGGGGGACGCGCCAGGGTCTGCATGACCCTTGGTCTCTGCACTAAAAACCCAGGCGCTCTGCCCGCCGGCCTGAGCGTGACGTGGGCGCACGCTGGCAGTGCCCTCTGCGCGTCCCCAGCCTGTGTGGACCCTCCCGGGGCCAGGTCAGCTTCTCACCTTCCAGAAGCATCTTTCTGTCATAGACTGTGTGCCGCATGTTAAAAGGTACGAGCACTGAACAGACGGACAGAGGGAGCCGTTCCCCTGCTGGCGTCACATCTGGCGGCGGGGGTGGGGGGTAGAGACCAGAGGCTTCACCTGAGTCCTAGGGCACTGGTGAGTGGCGAGGGATGCCGGGGAGGGCTGCCGCTCTCCTCCCCGCGGGCTGTGGGCGGCTGCCCAGGCAGTGGACTTGCGTGTGGTGGGGGCCACCGGCCGAAGGAGAAGGAGGACGCAGTGGAGACCCGGGAGCTGGGAGAAGGCGGGGCTGTGGCATCTCCATCCCTCAACACGGTGCCACTTTGCTCTCTGGACCTTGGCGCCTGGCCTGGGAGGTGTGTGTGGCGGGACTGGCCGTGTCCAGGCCTTCTGACAGCTGGTCGCCCCTGCTCTGTCCCTTAGGAGCCCATTAGAGCTGGCTGGACACACACACTTGTACACACCTTGACCCCAGGATGTGCCCAGAGGCCTGGAGAGAAACTGACTGGTGCCTGTGTCTTGCAGGAGGGGCTGCCTCCCTGGGGACGGGCGGGGAGGCACATGGGGCACCTCCTGGGGGACCCCCTTCATGGGTCCCAGTCCCCAGCTCCCCGTGGTGTCTGTCTAGAGGGCCTGGGGTCTTGAGCACAGAGGTAGAAAGCGGCACCCAGCTTGGGGTCCTGCCGTCCTTCCCCTGGCTGGCTTCTGCTTCGGGCGGCCGTCGCACGGGGCACGTCAGGTGTGTCTGGGCTTCGTGGCCACAGGGTTTGACATCATAGGGCCGGAGGTGGAGATGCTGGGTCTGGGCAGGGCGGCCTGCGAGTTTGGGAGCCCCATAGGTGGGGGTGCTGAGCCTGTGTCTGGAGATCACAGGGAGCCGTCCAAGGCCAGAGGCAGGATGGCCCATGGGAACTTTAGGCCGACAGCCCGGGGCAGGTCCCCGGGGGGGTCCGCGAGGAGGAATGCTTCTGTGAGCTTCTCGCTGACCTCACTTCTCTCATGTCCTTCCTCTGTCTGAGCGGGAAGAGATGCTAGTCGTCCGGGGGCCAGGACTCCACCTTGAGCCGAGAGCGGGCCTGGGGTCTCTCCCTTCCCTGCGCTTCTGTCCCCGGCCCACCCTCCTTGTCCTCAGCCCCCAGCCCTCCCCCGCCGTGGATGTGCCCTGCAGCCTCCTCTCTGCTCCCCCTTTTCCATACCCCCAAACCCGGACACCACACTGACACCTGTGCCCGGCCCTGTGATTTGGGCCAATGAGAGTGAGGCTCAGTGAGGGCAGGAGTCGGGGGGGCAACCGGCTTGTGCGTGGGGACGGCCACCTAGCCGCGGCGGGCTGGCTCTGTCCCCTGCCGCTCAGTTCCTCACTGAGCACAGGAGGCCTGGAAACTCTGGGGTCAGCGCTGGCCTCCCTTTCTCCTTCCTCCCTTCCTTCCTCCCCTCCGTCCCCGTCTTCAGGCTCTCCATGGGCAGCCCTAGAGCCGAGCCTCTCTGTTGACCTAAGCTGGGCACATCTGCTGGGAGGCCCCGGTGGGCGGCCGGCTGCCCCAGCCCAGGCGTGTGGTGGCCCCAGGGAGCGGTGGCTGGAAGACGCGTGTCTCTGGAGGCGTCTCCCACTCCCCTTCCCCTCCGCTGCCCACCTGCCCCCAGGGGATCCCCGAGCTTCACGTGGTTTCTGGGCCTTCCTACTCCCCCTCTCCCCCTGGACCCTCCACCAGCCTGCGCGTCTCACTGAGGTCCTTCCCCACAGCCCTCCTCCCCCAGTCCTGCTTCCTGCCCAGTCCCTGCTCCTGCCTTCCCTGCCCCCGCTCCCATAACCCTTGCCCATGCACTCAGCGGGACACCAGCCCAGATGCCGCCGCCCCAGCACTCTCCAGGGCGCTGGTGGCCCTCAGGCGGCGGGTTCCGGACCGGACCTGGACGTGACCATGGTGAGGCACAACACACCTGCTTTCTGGCCTCGGCGGTGGCACCTTGTAGGAGGGTGACGGCAGATCCCTTTGTCCCTGGCCAGGGCACGGGAGGGAGTGGGAAGGAGCTGGGCTCCGGAGCCTGCGGGACAGCGGTCTTGCCCACTCAGCCGCTGAGTCCCCCCACCACCGCGGCCAGCAGGTCACTCGTGGGCACTTTGCCTGAAGCCAGTCCCCTTTCTGGGACTTTTTGCATCCCTTTGGGCCTCCTAAAAATAAGCTTTTAATTTATTTTAAATTAACGTTAGAATTAATTCTAAATTAAATTGTAACGCATCTTTAGGCCAGCTCTTAAAAAGTCCTTAATGTGCGTGAATACAGAAAAGACTGGGAAAAGTTGGGAAGACGTTCATGAGACTGTCCCATCCCTCATAACCTGTTGTAGGTTTGATGGCAAATACCCAGCAGGAATCCGGAAAGATTAAGTCTGGAGGGCCCTCGAGATGGGCGGCCGGTCCTTAGAATGTCAGATGCAAGGGGAGGGGCCGGGACGCGACCCCACGCAGGGGCCTCTGTGGCTGCTGGTGCCTGCAGGGATCATGGGCTGAGGTGACCTCGGGCTTGGCTTGAAGGGAAGCTGGGGGGACACCTGTGTGTCTGTATTGCCAGGGTCGGGAGGCGGCCATCCCGCCAGGGTGGGGCCGGGGATGTCGGGCTTTTCTGCAGAAGCAGGTCTGTACCCTGAGTGGCCGACTCCCCTCCTGATCCTTCTTGAAGGTTCTTTCCTTGCTCTGGGCTCCCCTGTAAATGCAGCAGAACCTCTGCCCGCCTGGGTTCTGTGGCTTCTCTATGCGTTAGTGCGCTACTGCTGTGTAACAAATCATCCCAAATTTGGCGGCTTAACGCAGCAAACACAATTGCCTCATACTCCCTGGGGGTCAGGAGTCGGAGTCGAGGTGGCAGGGCTTGGTGGTTGGGGGGGTCCCCTTCCAAGCTCCCCTGCGTGGCTGCCACAGGCCTCGGTTCCTTACTGGGGCTGGCTGGGGACGGCGGTTCTGTAGAAGTGAGTCTAATCCGTCCCACGCCCAGGCGAGGGATTACATAAAGGCACGAATACCAGGGGTCAGTGGGCGTTGGGAGCCGCACTCGATCTGGACCCCTCCCGAAGCTGTCACGGCCCCAGAGACCCTGGGGGTTGTCCCCTTGTTCTCCCCACCCTCCCGGGCTCCCTGTGTGGGACCTGGCCCGGCCTCTCAGCCTCCGTCCTCTCTTGTCCAGCTCAGCCCCCTCCCTGCTCTGCAACCCTGTCATCACTTCCTCACGGTGACCCCTCCCTGGCCTGTCCCCTCCAGAAGCCTGCTGCCTGCTCTGTAGAGGACCCAGACCAACGGGACCTGCTCCTCTGCGGGCCGGCACGCTGTCCTCTGACCACCTGTGCGGCGTCTGCTTCAAGACATGCCACCCGCAGGCCTGCGACTCGGCCCCAAAATGGCCTTGAGGACAGTGCAGGTCACTGAGAGATTCAAGGGCCATTGTTAGAGGCCAGGGTGGCTGGCCTGCGGTTTCCTTAGCTTCCAGGCTGGGCTGCGGTGGGGCTGGGTGACCCCGTGCATGGCGGGTGCTCTCCGTAATTGTTTGTCTCGTGAATGACCCGGGTTAGAGTTTCCGTGTCCGGACGGAGCCCAGGCTCCAGGCTGCGGCTTGGGTGACAGGGACGTGGCCTGGGGAGGTCTGGGCAGCACTTTTCACTGCTGTTCCTGAGCCAGCTGCCTGCCCCAGGGAGGTCAGCAGGTGCCCTGGGCTTACCTGCCTGCCCCGGGAGCCAGTGCAGGTCGGGGCAGACCCTGGGAACCCCGCCAGACCCTGGGTCCCTCTGAGGCTGTGTGGGAGGTGCCCGCTGGGGGCCTTGTCCTGTCCAGGCAGCCCATCACAAAGCCCCTTCCCTCCTCTGACTGTGTCACGCACAACCCTTGCTCAGAGCTCAGGCTGTGAATTGGGCTGAGGGGATCAGTCCTTAGGCTCAGGGACAAGCCCCCCGGGGCGGGGTCCTGGCGACAGAGCTCAGCGAAACCACTTGCTTGCCCTGAGGTCACACGGGGAGCAGTGCAGAAGCACAGGGCTCAGGCTGGAAGCCCACGGCTGGTTTTCTGCCCCCGTGCCTCCCGCCCTGGCCTCTGGCAGGCCCCAGGCCTCCGAAAGCCGGGGGGGGGGGGGGGCACAGGGCTGGACCCTGAGGTGGGAGCTGCAGGGCGCACCGCGGAGCCTTCCCTCCCCGGGGGGGTTCCTGCTGGGCTCCCCCAGGCATGGGCCGCCGGGGGCTCCCCTGGGCTGGCCGTCAATCCGGCCCCATTCTGGAAGCCACCCCTCCCGCCTCAGGGGTGCTCCTCTTTCTGGGGGGTCTCGGATCCGGGGTCTGCTGTCCCCCACCACAGAGCTGCTCTTCTTGTCCCTCAAGAGTCCCCAGAAACACCATAGTTTCACCTCTGAGAAGTGAGGTTTCCCTTCTCCTTCGGCTCACTGTTTCTAGAGCTGAGAATTCCTTATCTCTGTACTTCTAGGGAAGCTGGAAGGACATGGACAGCCCACGGGGCACACCCCATCCCGCGCCCACCGCGCTGCCCTGAGAGCACCGTGGGCCGAGCACTGTGCACCCAGCACCATGGGCTGAGCACTGTAGGCTGAGCACTGTGCGCAGGGCCGGGTCTGTGCCTCCCGCCAGGAACCAGGAGCAGCCCCAGGGGGAGCCAGGCCTTTCCCTGCTTCTGGCCCCGGGGACTAAGAGGCAGTGGGGAGGGCTGGCCCCTCGGAAGTTCGGGCTCCCTGGAGGTCTGTGCCAGGAGAGGCCCAGGCCCCGGGTCACTCGGCCCTCCTCTCTGTTGGGAGTGTCGGGTGTGGGTGCCGCCGGGCTGGCCCAGATCCAGTCTCCCTCTCAGGGCCCCTTAGGGATTTGGTCACACTCGGTGGCTCGGGCACCAGTCACCTTGGCTCTCTTGGCAGGACTCCCCCAGGCCTCCACGTGGCTGAGGGCATAGGCTTGGTGGGCCTCCCCGGGTCCCCCTCCTCTCCCGCACCTCGCCCCACACCACCCCTGCACGGCGATGCGATCTCGCTGGGAAATACAGCATTTTTCGCTAATCAGAACCCCGCCCTTTGCCCATCGCCTCCCCGACCCTCATGTCTCACACCCACAGAGCACTGGCCGCTGCTCACGGGCTCATCGGAACCTCCCTCCGTGTCCCCAGGCTCTCCTGTTTGTGGCCTCTGCCCCGGGGTGCTCCCTGGCCCTGGGGCACCCGGGTCAGCCCGTCGCTGTTGCTTGTTCTCCATCAGGCTGAGGTGCTGGGAACCCTAGACTCACCCGGGGCGCACGCGGGCCCGGGCCTCTTCTGCGGGGGCAGGAGGGTGTTGAGCCGCTCAGGGGCGTGGCTGGGTGCCGAGCTCAGGGCCCGGTGCGGGGTCAGGCTGAGTTTCGCAGAGGAGGCTGGTGCGAATGGGGCCTTGAGAAGTCAAGAGTCGGGAAGGGACATGGTTTCCTGGAAGGGGCAGGAGGGTGAGCCCTGGTGTGGCCGGACAGAACCGTACCTGCTGTAGTTGGCAGGGATACGAGGAGAGAGAGTGGCGCTGGCCGCAGGGACCTGCTGACCTTCTTGGGAGAGTGCGGGTCTCTCTCAGAGACCAGAGGCTGGTGCGTGCAGCGACCTGCGGCGGTCTCAGGTTCCCCTCCTGGCCCCATGCCAGGACACCGCAGCCCGAGCCAGCCCTATTCTGGGAGTCAGGCCCTTGGTCCCCTGCCCTTCTCGGGCACGAGGCGGCAGAAGCCGGCCTGAGTGCTTGGAGCAGCCAGGGGGAGCTCTCTCAGCCCAACATGGTAGCGACGCCACGGCCAGCGGTCGGGACCCCAGGGTGCACAGCTGTCCCTGTCCCGTGTCCCGCCACCACGGAGCTCCTGCCTGGGCGTGGGTGCAGGGGGCTGGCTCAGCCTATAGCCTCGCTCGGTGTCTTCGGGAGGGGACTTTGCATCTCTCCACGCCCACCCGAGCCAGCCTGACCTCTGGGCCTTGCAGGGTGCAAGGTGGGAGCTGAGGGGGCGCTGGGCAGGGTGTGGATGTCCCCTTCCTCCCCTGGGAAGATGTGGGGCCTCTAAGCGCCCCGCCCCGAAGCCACCAGCCTCCAGGCAGGGGGCGAGTCTCGCCTTTACTTAGGACAGCGGAGGGGTCTGCGAACTCCACTGGGAGCAAGAGGCCGGGCTTGGAGGCTTTGGTCCGGCTCGGAGGACTGAGGGACCCGCCTCTGCAGCCAGCGGGCTCGGGGGACGGGGCTTGGAGGCTGGAGCCTGGGCAGCTGTAGCCCGCGTGCCCTCGGCTCCCTGGCTGGTGCCCAGCTCGACCAACAACGCTGTGGCCTCCAGGTAGGGGAGAGGGGTGGCAGGAGAGGAACTGATTGTGTACCTTGGTCGAGGGCTCGACTACCCATAGGGGAGGGATAATTGGACGGATGGGTGGACGGACGGGTGGACGGACGAGTGGATGGACGGGTGGACGGATGGGGTGGACGGACGGGTGGACGGATGGGTGGACGAGTCCACAGGATGGGACGGGTGGACGGATGGGGTGGACGGACAGGTGGACGGACGGGTGGACGAGTCCACAGGATGGGAAGGTGCGCCAGATGGTGGTAAGCCTGACCCCAAGTGGCCTTCATCCCACTGCTGTCTCCTACCCCTTAATTTCCCCTGCCTGCTGCCCTTGGAGCCTCTGCCCGATGCTGGTGATGATGTCGCCTTCGTGGGGCTGGGGCAGGGGGAGGAAGCTCACACCAGGCCATGCGGGACACTCGGCAGACAGGGAAGGGCCGGCCAGCAGGGCAAACTCCCCACCCTTCAGGCATGGAGCCTTCCACTGGGGTCCATCCTGTGCTGGCGTGACCAGGTCAGACCAGACCCTGTGAGCAGACCTGCCTGGGCCTCTGTCTGACCACAGCTAACACGGGGCAGGTCCAGGGGAAGCTGGAGGGCGTGGGGGCCCGGGCCCAGGGCACAAGGGGGGACCGGCATCCAGACCCGAGCGGCCACCTCCTCGCAGCTTCTTTCAAGATGGCTTAGGCCTTCCAGCTGTGGCGCGCGGGGGTGGTGCTGACCAGCTCTGGCCACCTCCCCACGCCCCCCCCAATACTTTCCTGCCCTCGGGAGTGTCCTGGAGGTGGAGGGGCTGGCTGCCTGCCAGTGAGGGTGTGCAGGGAAGGGAGGCTGCGGGAGAGCGGGGGCGAGCAACAAGGGGGCGGCCCTTGGCCGCTGCTGCCTGGACCCCCCGGCCGAGGGGCCCTCTGAGTCACTCTCCGCATCGAGTCCGAGGGCGGCCCCTTTGCCCAGCCAAAGGGCTAAATTTACCCTTTTAATAAGAACCAGACTTATATCCGATTTTCCTTTTCTTTTATTAGTTCTGGGCTGTTGGTGGTTGGGCCTCCCCTCTCATCTTCCCTCCACGTTTGTCTGCTGGGTGGTTCGGCAACCACAGAATTTTCCTATTATGGCCTGAGAACCGCTGCCTTTGGGCCAACCGGGCTTCTGGAAGGTTCTCCTGGGCCATTGGAAAGGGGCTTCCCATGTGACACACTCGTGCTTCTGGGCGGGTGCCCCTCACCCTGGGCTGCCTCCGCCTCGTAGCGCTGGGCCAGCCAGGAGGCTCCCCCGCGGCCTCACATTCCTGCCTCCTGTCCCTGTCCCTCCCCCCACCCCCCCCCGCCCGGTGCCTGTCTCAGGCTCCTCGTCTTGTCTGGCCACCTTCTCGGATTGTGGACAGCAGCTGCGATTGCCGGGAGGGGCGCTTGGGGACTCCCAGGGCCGTGGTGGCAGAGGGCTGCCTTAAGGCCGGGCAGGGCTTGGGTCTGGCCAGACCAAATGAGGGAATGGTGCTGGACAGGCTGACATCCGGGGGCTGCCAGCTTGCGGCCGGAGGGGACTGCCCCACCCAGATCTGGACGATGCATGGGTCCTGGAGAAGCAGCCCAGCAAGGCCAGCCCTGCAGGGGGGCGTCCCCGATCAGAGAGGGCTTTGTGCCAATCTAAGCCGCTTCTCCGCGGCAGAGAGGGTGGGCTGCTTGTGGGGAGGCGGGCCTGGCCACGTGGCCTGCCAGCTGTCCCCCAGCATCCACACGACTCCTGGAGCCACGTTCAGGTCCAGGTGGCCAAGGCTGAGCAGCTGGCTTGGGGTGCGGGAGTTGGGGGCGCGGGAGCAATAGTTTGGGGCCAACTAGGGCTCCCTCCCACCACCACCAAGCCAGGGCGCACACCCGCCTCCCGGGTTGGAGGAGGTGGTGGGCAGGACCCAGGCAGCCAGTCCGCCCGCGGTCCCCTCCCATGGCACCCCGCGGCGCAGACAGAACCAAAGGCCAGAACCAAAGGTCAGGAGCCTCTTCCCGGGTCCTAGCGGGCAAAGGGACTGGTTTGGTGGCCGTCAAGCTCTGGGAGGCGGGTCTTGGGCCCCACACACAAGAACACGACCGCGTGTGTGCTCAGAGCGGCGTGTCCACACCTGTACCCAGAACGCAGACTGAGCTCACCAGTGCGTGCACCCATAGCCACGTGCGCACGCTCCCAGCCACGCAGCCAGGCCCAGACACCACACGGGTGCCCGCACACCGTCCCTCTGCCACCCCTCTGCCCCGTGCGTGTTTGCCCACCATCGTCTCACCCCTGGGCTGATGGTGGGCTCCAGCCCCGCGGGACCGTTCCCTGGTTGCATCTGGAAACGGAGCCTCCAGACTCGAGCACACCCAGAGCGGCCCCACGGGCGGCAGTGCGGCACTGTGGGCTTCCTGGCAGGGGCGGTCCCAGAGCGGCCCCTCCCTCCAGGGCCTGGTCGCCCCATCCCTGTCTCCCTCCCGCCACCTGCTTTCCAGCAGGCTAGGCCGAGTCCTCTCCATTGTTGTCCATGCAGGACTGAGGCCGGACACCAGCTGGATGCACTCCTTCCTCGCGCCCTGTCCCGGAACGAGAGGGCTGTGGTCAGGTCCCTGCCGTGGGCTGCCCGTCCTTCTGCCTCTTCTTCCTGACAGCTCCTTCCGGGCCTGGCTTGGCACGGGGGGCCCTTTGGTTCCCTAGGCAGACCTCCCGTCCCTCCAGTGTCTCGGCAGCCTCTGGTGTGCTGGGGGAGACCCAGGGATGGCCCCAGGGGAGTTGGGGAGCCCTGCAGGGCCTGGGGCGGTGGGGAGCCCGAGCAGGTGTGAGCGGGTGGGTGGGCGCTGGTGGACACAGAGCCGGGGTGTGGCGTGCCGGCAGCTGGGCCGGGCTCCAGGAAGGGCTTGGTTCTCAGGAGCGGCTGCAGCCGGGCTGGCCTTTCCTTCGAAGCACATCTGGGTTTCCAGAAAAGGAGGCGGCTGTCCCGGGGCTCACTCAAGACAACGCAAATACTGCGCCCAGCTCTCTGAGCCCCTCTGTCTGCCCGTCTTCCCTCATCTGCCCTCCCGGCCATCAGCCTGGGGTCATAGGGAGGAGACAGACTTCCCGGTGTCCTCACCGTAGGACAGCCTGGTGCGGAGGTGGGGGCTGGACGGAGAGGGGGTGTGCAGTGGTACTGTGGGCGCCCGGCCTCCTGAGTCCCCAGGCCTAGGGTACTGGCACCCCAAACCCCGTGTTGCTGCCGGTCGGTCTCCGTGGTCCCTAGACGGGGGGCCCCCGGCTGCAGCTGTGCTCTGGGCCGTGGCAGGTGGGCCTCGCAAACAGATCAGCCGTGGAAGGCCCAGCTGGGCTGTTTGGCTGGGCCCCACGGGGCCACCCCTGCCAGGGCCGACGCAGCTCGCCGCCCACTGCCCGCCGGCCGCCAGGCTCTCTGCGCAGCAGCCTGGGGATGGAGGCGGGGCTCAGTGGTCACTCAAGCCTGGCTCCACGGGGCCAGGCGGCCACGAGGGACACAGCCGCCACAGCCACAGTCCGGGTCGTCTGGGCCTTGGGGTGTGGGGTCAGATGGGGCTCAGGGCCAGGGCTGTGCCTGAGGAGCCAGGCCGCTGAGGGGAGTCGGCAGGCCCTCCCAGGAACCCTGGCCCCTGAGCCGTCTTCCCAGCCAGCCCGGCGCCCAGGCCTCCGCGGGGTACTAGCCGGGCTTGCGCAGTGCTGGAGCCAGGACAGGAGCTCTGTGTCCAGCTGGGGCTGGCCCGGCACTGGGGGCCTGAATGTGCAGTACAGACGGGCCGTCTCTGGGCCCACGGACACCTCGCACCGCGTCCAGTCTCCTTTCCTGAAGTCATTCTACGCATGTACCCTATCTGTGATGAGATCGGACCGTGCACGCTGGAGGGGCTGGGGTGGCCTTGGAGAGGACGGGCCTTGTTCCAACCCCAGCTGAGGTCCTTGGGACATGGAGTCCAGATGCCCCGTGGTGGGCCTGCCGTCAGGACTGCATGGAAGCAATTACTGGGAGGGTTTGCAGAGCTCCTGATCTGAAAGGGGCCGGTGCCAAGGGCTCTAGGATTGGGGGTCCTAGCCGGGGGCAGGGGTGTCCTAACGGAGCACCTCTCTGGCCTTCCCTGATGCTCCAGGCCCCCACTGTCCCCTCCCGGGCCGGTGACCGTGGCAGTCTGTGGGCAAGGACCCTGCCAAGAGGAAAGAACCCTTCAGCCCAGTTCCCGGCCAGACTTGGCCGCGAGGCTCAGCCCTGGCCGAGGCCCAGGCCGCCTCAGCTCACGCTCTGTCTGGGGCTGGCTACTGGTTGGCGGGAGGGGCTGGGGAGGCAGCAGCCAGGTCAGCCCAGGCCCCTGGTGGCCAGGCACGTTGCCATCTCCACGCTCCTTGGAGGTGGAGGTGACCATGAGCACCAGCTAGGGTGGGGGGCTTCCTCAGCCCACCCCCTGCCCCCATGCCTCGTCAGCCCACCCCCTGCCCCCGCCCCCCATCGTCACAGCCCCCCCAAGCCCCAGGCAAGGCTGGCCGGACCTCCAGCTCCTTCCGAGCACGGAACGTGGAGCCCCCCGGCACAGGATTCGGGCCAGGGGACCGGCCTGCAGATCGGGGGTGTGGGAGCCCCCCACCCCCCCAGACCTGGAGCTGCAGACTGGGGATTTAGGAGCGAGTCTGTGACGGTGGCTCAGGGATGGGGTGTCCGTGTGGGCAGCGGGGGGTGCCGGAAGCCCCCATGGCGCTGTGTCTGGGCGAGGGCCCTGTGGTGTGCCCTTGGGGCCAGGGGCCTCCAGTGACCCCTGCTTCCTTCCTGGCGGGCACTTTACAGTGACGGTGCACATCACATTTGTATGACAACCTCCTCTGTTTTCAGCATGAAAGGAAAAGAGGAGACGCCCCCCAGGTGGACGATCTGAACCAGCCTACCAGGCCGGGGGCCACCAGGGGCAGCAGGGTTCCATCGGGGAGCAGGGTGGCCCCGGAGGGTGGAGGAGGGGCCGGGCTGGCAGGCGGCCCCACCCCTTCGTTGCCCACGCCCTGAGGCACGGGTGGCTTCTCTGGATTCTGAGAAACCATCTCTCCGAGGAACCCCAAGAAGGTTCCCCCCGCCCCGCCCCATCAGGAGATAGGCTGTGTGGAGCACGGTCGGCCCCAGGCTTGGGGGCTCTGGCTCAGTGGGAAGTATGTCTCCTGCCCTATGGAGCCGAGACCTGGGCTGAGCCGAGGTGCTGCCCCTCCCCCGCGCCCCTTGCAGTGTGAGCATCCTTCTGGGACGGTGCCAGAGCAGGGCACCCCGAGAGTCTCCACCCGAGGCCAGGATCCGCCGCCCTGGGCCATGGTGTCCCGGCACCTGCCCCCCCCAGATTTCAGCTTCGGACCCGCCCCAGGCCTCAGGCCTGCTCCCCGTCTGAGGGGTGGGTCTTCAGAGGTCGCCTGCTGCCTCTGGGAGCACCCAGGCCCGGGTGACCCTGTACGGGACCCACCTCCAAGCCTCAGCGTCCCTGGACCGGAGGGCCCTGTGCGACTCTGAGCTGCATTTCCCGCCCAGCCTGCGGCCTGGCCCTCCGCCTCGCCCCTGCGGTGTGGGAGAGCTCAAGGTGCGGGCTTCTCAGGCTGAGCTCCTAGAGAAATCCTTTATCCAGACCCAACTCTTGGACGCGGTTGCCTCCCAGTGTCCCGGGAGGAGCAGGGTGGGAGGGACTTCCCTGGGAGGGTGCGGGGGTGGGAAGCCCTGGGAGACTCGGGCTGGCCTGGGCGAGGCAGGAAGAGGCCTGCTCATCCCCCAGGCATGGCCCCCCCAGAGTCCCCAGAGCCCAGCAGAGGCCGCCCTCCCACTCCCGCCCCTCCACCCACGGCCTCTGGAGGCCAACACTTCCCTTCCCAGCCCCGAGTCCCCTCCCCTGGCTGGACGCCTGTGGTCTGGCCACGGCCCATGGCAGTCCCAGCCCTGCGGTTCGGGAAGTCCCTGGCTCCTGGGCACCTTCGTCCCCTGCCCCTGGGTCCTCTCGGGGTCTCCGGGAAGCCTGACACCACCGCAGAGGTCAGGTTGTGGCCCGGTCCCCCGCCAGTGCTCACAGACCTGCCTCAGGGGCCTCCGCTCAGGGAAGACCCCTTTCCTCCAACGATGTCCCAGTCGCTCACAGGCGGGGTGGGAGGCCAACAGGGTCCCCATCGGGGCAGTCCCTCCCTCACCCCTGCTCTGGGCTCTGCCTCCTCTGTGCTGAGTCACCCCCTGTCTGGGAAGCTCCCAGGGCCAGGCCAGACTGGGCGAGGAGTCACAAATTCCCCCTGCCTCCCGGGCTGGGAAACAGCCGCCCTGACTCACCTGGGGCAGGGCCTGCTGCCTGCGGGGACCCCCGAGCCCCTGCGAACCCCACCGGGACCCTGCACTCAGCCCCACGGGGCGGTGAGCCCCCAGGTCCCGGCTCCCCGTCCCCTGGGATGGTCCCAGGCCAGGCTCACGGCCCGTGGAACAGAGGGGACCCGGTGCAGCCAGAGCGGGGGGCTGCCCAGCCCAGCCGTAAACCACCGGCCAGGCACCCGGGGCTATTCCTCGAGGAGCAGTCTGCAAACACACGTGCCCGGTTGGTGTGGAAATCCCGGGAGGCCTGCTCGGCCTCGCCGCGGCCTCTGGATTTGGGCAGAGGGGAGACCCAGTGGCCCCGGAGGGCCGTGAGGCTGGCTTCCAGCGGGCGCGCAGAGGGTCCTGCGAGGCCGATGACTGTGTGCAGCCGCCTGCCAGCCCGACTGGGGCCTGACCCCGAGAGCCCCCTGTGGCTCTGAAAAGCGGGTCCTGGCCTCCTCCTCGGGCTTCTCTCATTTTGCTCTGTGGCCCTCGTTCCAGTCTCGCTCACCTGGGACGGGGCTGAGGAGTCTGTCGGACAGGGCAGGGGGGTGAGGACCCCACTGTGGGGAGAGGCCATTCCACCCCCGTGCTGCCCTCGCGGTGGGCAGAGGCCGCGGGGCCCACTGGGCTGGGGCAGGGGGTCCGGGGACACTGGCGCTCTCTTGGGAGGTGTGGGCAAAGCGGTCTGGCAGGTCGGCCGTGGCGGGGGGACCATGACCTGGGAGACTCGCTGGGCGGCTGGCTCCCCACGGGCGCAGCGCTCCGCATCCGGCTTGGGGGGCGGCAGAAGCGCAGACAGTCACGGGAGGGCAGCAGACCCCAAGCGCGCCTGTCGGGGGCCTGGGTGGGTGGGTTCTCCTGCCGGTGACCTCCGGGCTCTTTGAGGACAGAGAGTAGGGGGCTCGAGAGTCAGCACCGGGGCAGGGCTCCCCGGCGGGGCGGCTCGGCTCAGACTCACTCTTGCCCCCCCCCGCCCCCCCCGTGTCCACAGCCGGCAGCCGCCTGATGGGGAACTCTCCGGCCTCCTCTTTCGTGGGCAGCTTTCTCACCGGCAGCCTGGGCTCGGCGGCCCCCGCGCACCCCAGCGGCCCCGCCCCAGCCCCCTCGGAGCAGGCCTACCGCGGCGCCTCCCACCCCGCCACCTCCCAGATCTGGTTCTCCCACTCCCACGAAGGTAAGCCTGGGGGGCGGGAGGCGTGCGCGGAGGGGCTCCCTCCCCTGCTGTGGCCTGCCGAGGAAGCCCCCATGGGGGAGGTGGTCACTGGTTGGAAACGGGGTGGGGGGGGCACCAAGCAGTGGTCCCGGCCAGATGTGCTCACAGATGAGCAGGGGGAGGGAAGGCGGTGCGGCCGGGAGGGCTCTGGGAGCGCGGCGGAAACGTGGAGCACAGCTGGGCCAGCGGAGGCCGGCTGCACCCTCTGCTGGGGCTGCACCCACCTCCCCAGATTCCGCGGTGTGGGCTCCAGATGTGCCGGCTGGGAGGGCGGGGTGGGGAGGGGAGAGCTGTCTGTATGCTCGCCCGCCACCTCGGGGGCCTGGCCCGGAGCAGAGTCCCTCCCAGGCCCCAGGGCTCCCTGTGGAACGCAGCCCCCTCTGGGACTCTGGGGCTCCCCGCAGTGTCCCCCGCTCTCCCCAGTCTGTTCAGTCCCTTGGCGCGGCGATGCCGGGAGCAGCCGAGCCCCGTGCCTGCTGGCTCCCGTGCGGCCCCGGAAGGGTTAAGGCCGACGGCACTGGCTGGCACGCGGAGAGGTAATTGCAGTTGGCAGCGGGCACGGAGGGCTCTTGCCTCCTGGCACCGGCGCCGCCGTAACTCAGTGACGGCTGGGTGGCAAGCTGGGCGTTTGCAGAGCGCGTCCCCACACACCGCGCCCGCCGCCGTGTTCCAGGCCGGGAGATTAGCGCCCGGCGCGGCTGGAGAGCCAGAGAAACTTCTTTGTGCAACAAGAAAGGGGCTGTTTTCCAAACAGGACAGGTGACAAGTGAAGGACAGTTGTTAAAATAATCTGGGCTTTAAGCGCTGTGCGGAGTGCACATGACGGCGGGGCGATAAGGAGCCACTCTCCTTCCCCGTGGAGGGGCGGCGGGGCGGCCCTGGCAGGCAGGGCGGGACCCCTGGCCCCTATGCCGCCCAGTGTGGGGGTGGGGGTGGGGGAGTGGCGGGAGGCTTGGCTGGCAGCCGTGGGTGGGCCCCTCCAGCCCTTCCCCCTTCTGTGTCTGCCCAGTGGCTCCCAGCCCCTGCGGGAGCATCTGGAAGGATGTCTGTGGGAGGGAGGAGGGCGGCCGAGGGGGGGGGGTGGGCAGGGGGAGACCTGCAACAGGCACGGGGGACCACCTCCAAATAACGAAGTAACGGCCGTGCCGCACCCGGGTCCAGCTGCAGGTGCACGGCGCTCCCTGGCTAGCTGACTCAGTTTCCCCTCCGTGCGGGGTTGGGGGGGCCGTGGTCCGGACAGCAGCTCTGCTCCAGGAGGCACGGAGCCCTCCCCTCTGTGTCACCCTTGGGGACCGTGTCAGCATGGAGGGCGGTTTGTGGGCAGCGCCACCTGCCTTGGGGCCCAGGGAGAAGGTGTCCCTGTCCTGCCCCCCAGGGGGCTGCGGGGAAGGCGGGAGGGAGGCAGCCTGCAGACAGCGCCCTCAACGGCCTCCCGCCACTCGCTTCCCCTGAGCCAACGGCTGCCTCTGCATCGTGAGACCTGAGACGAGCTGCAGCCCCTGGGGCAGCTACCTGGCAGGGGCCCCCAGCCTCTGCCCCGGCCTCTGGGGCCTCCTACCTGCCCTGTGTGCTCCAGAGGAGCTGCTTCTCTGCAGCAGGGCCGGCCTGAACGGGAAGGGGGTCAGGGCTAGAGCACCCTGAGGGCACTTCTCCCTCTCAGGCTGGCCCTGAGGTCTGTCCGTCCCCCCCTGTCCCCCCCGACACAGCCTGCACCTGCTCGGGCTCGACCCGCCCGCCGCCTGGTGCCTGCCAGGGCGAGGGGCTACGTGGGCAAAGGCAGGTGGGCAGAGGCGGCGGCCGGGTAACCAGCCAGCCTCCAGAGCCGGGGCGTGTGCGGAGCAGCCCGAGGCCGAGGCCCTGGAGGGGGAGAAGGGGAGAGTGCCCCCGACCTGCCGGGTCCTACCTGAGGGAAGCTGCTGTGTGTGTGTGGGTCCTGGGGACCGTGCAGCCCGTGCCTCAGTTTACCCCCTCACCACTCCCCTTCCCTCCGCCGTCCGGGGAGCGGCCCCGCCTCGGGATCTCCCTCCTGCGGGGGTTCCCCTGCCCTCCGCCCTCTGCCTGTCTGCCTGCCGCAGCCTCACTCCCCGACAGGCCACGTGGTGCCGGCTGCCTCGCCGCGAGCTCGGAGCGTGAAGGCCGGCGGGGGGGGGGGCCGGAGTGAGTGGCGGTGCCTGCTGGCGGGCTGCCCTGGCACGGTGCCTGCCTGCTAGTCTCACTGGGTGCCAGCTGGCTCCCCCGTGCCGGGGCCTGTTCTCTGCCGTGTGTGTTCGGAGAGAAGGGGGGTGAGGCGGGCGGGGGCACGCGACACGGCCGGAGAGCGGGGGCCGCCAGGCATGGTGGGCTGCCTGGGCGGGCTGCTGCGAGGGCTGGCGCTCACCCTCGTCCTGCTTCCTTCCGCCGCCCCGGGGCTGGGCAGGCTGGCAGGCGCCCAGCAGAGCCTGCTCACCGCCCCTCCCTGGCCGGGGGCTGGCCCGGGGCTGGGCTCCTGAAAGGCCAGGAGGCCAGGACAGGGCGGCAGGTGGGGGCCAAGTCAGGGGAGGGGTCCGAGGGACCCCACTGCACCCCCAGCTCCAGGCAGGACTGCCCGCTTCTCCGTTGGGGGACCTGGCTCGCCATCTGGGGGGCAGCCGTCCGAGCAGCGCCCAGGCCTCCTGCTTCCCTGGCAGAGCAGCTGCGTGCAGGGGGGGTTGGGCTGGGGGAGCCGCCCGGAACATCTGGCCTGGGGCAGGGCCTGTCGGTCCAGCCCCCCGGCCTCCTGGCCTCCTAGGCTCGCCCAGAGGAAGGGACCTGCCAGAAGCTGGACGCTCCCCTCTGAGGCTTAGCGGGGGAGTGGGTGGCGGAAGTGGGGGGCAGGGGTGAGCCAGTGTCCAGCCAGCCTGCCCTGGGTGGGTCCGGGGGGGGAGCACAGCACAGCTGGTCCCATTGTCATGGAGCCTGGCCCCTCTCTCCCCACTCCACCCCCAGCTGCGGGCTGGGACCACCCACAGGGCCGGTGAAAGGGGTTCTGCTCCTGGGGGCTCCGCTGGGGAGGGGTGGGGCCCCCCCGGCTGCGCACCACAGGCTCCTGCAGCCTCTCGTGCCACCTGGACAGGGAGCCGTGGGAGGAAGCAGGCACTTGTGCCGTCCATGGCAGTGGCCCCTGGGGCGCTCTCCAGCAGAGGTGGCTACTGCTCCCCCCCGGGGCTGGGCCAGCCTCCAGTGGGTGCTCCCCAATGCTCCCAGCCCCCCACTTCCCCTTGCAGACGTTGGGGAGGGAGGCTGGAGCGTGTCTGTGCGAGGGGCGGAAGGGCCGCCCAGCACCCCCCACCTCCGTGGGACCTCTGGCCATCCTGCCCCCCAGAGCCTGTGTTCCAGAGCCACGGAGAGGAGCTGTGTGAGGGGTCTCCGTCCTGAGCCCCAGCCCCTCTCCCCCGACCCCGTCCGCTCCTTTTCCCTCTCCTGGCCTCAGTTTCCCTAATGGCCTGGGACTCTGACCCCACAGAGCCACTGACGACCGCCCGTGTCTGTGGTCGCCCTCACCCTGCCTCCCTGACCCCAGCCCCTGCTGGAAGGAAGGGGGAGGCTCGTGGGACGGCTGGCCACTCTGAGATCTGAGGACAGAGTGTGGGGAAGGGCCCCAGCTCCCCGGGTCCCAACGTGGAAATCAGGGAGGCCCATCTCCTGTGGACCTCGGACCCCCTCCAGAGCGTCCTTGGGGCTGTTGCGTGGCCTTTCCTGACCTTGACGGGGTCCTCTGCCCCTGGCTGCGCCTTGTTCTGGTCCTTGTCCCCTGCAGGTCCCCATCTGCTGCCCGCCTGCCCCACCCCCGCCGTGGGCCTGAGTCTGGCACTCGGGAAGCCTTCCTCCACGTGGCTCCTAACTTGAGCAGTCGGTTGCTGAGGGCACAGGTCCCGGCCTGACCCCCGTGAGGCTAGTCCCGGGCAGGGCCCCTCTGCCGGTCGGGCCTGCCTTTCACTGCTCCGGGTCCTGCCGCCACAGGTGGCCCTGAGGGCAGGCGGCCAGGGCCAGTCCCTGGCTCTAGGTCAGGCCGGGAGCACGAGTGTGTGCTCAGGATAATGGCATTTCGTGCTGACCCTGGCCCAGGGACAGTGGCACTCGCCTTGTTTACTTCTCTGAGTGACACCGTGGCAGGTGGGCGGCTTTTCACCCGTCCTACAGGGGAGGAAACAGGCTGGGGAAAGTGCGTGGCGGGCTTTGAGTCTAGACAGCCCAACTGAGAGACTGTCCGCCCCTCCCCTTTCCTCGGCAGCCCCAGGTGCCCCCGAGCCCTGTCTCTGTCCGCCTTCCTCGTGTCGGGAATGGGCACCCCCTTTCCCAGCTCCTGCCGGGACCCGGCCAGTGTGCGTGCCCGGGCAGCCGTGGGGACAGGGGGTGGTCAGGACCCTGCTGGACCAGACCCCTGGCCCTTGCAGGGGTCACCTTCACTGCTCAAGTGTAGGTCCCGAAAGGCCGGGGGAGCCGTGGCACCCCCGGGCCTCTGTTGCCCCATATGCACACGGCTGACGGGGAGCGCCCTCCTGACCCAGCGTGGTCCGGTCTCACACAGCCCGCTGGCCAGCCGGTGCCTGGCAGAGGCCTCCCTGAGTGCTCGCCGGTGACCACTCTGTCCTGCCCGTGCCCCGTAGCAGCTGTCCACTGCTGGGCTGGGGCCTCAGCTGCTTTCTGGGCCGACGCCTGTAGTGGGAGCAGGGGAGGACAGCACCGTCTGGGCTGGGGAGAGGTCCCCATGTCACTGCCGGGCAGATGACCTGTCTGCGGCACAACTGTAGGTGCGGCTGGGTTGGAGTGTCCTCGTGGCCCCCAGGATCCCCTCGGCTCGATGACTGCTGTGGCCGGGCCACCCGAAGCCTGGGGCTTGGAGCCCTCTAGAGGGCAAGTAGGCCGTCCCTGGCGGACTCCCGAGCAGCCAGGGTTGTCCTGGGGGATCTCCATGGAGGTTCCGGGGGTCACGCCGGTTTGCCCCCAGCCCTCCCAGGCCCCCAGGCCCCGCCCCGCTCTGAGGGAGCTCTGCATCTGTGTTCGGGGCCACATGTGCCAGGAGCCTGGGCTGTCCGTGAACTGCCTGGATCCCGGGCAGGCTGCCCGCTGCTTTCGTGCCAGAGCCGCCCAAGGTGCAGGGCCTGGCACCTTTCCCCAGCTCTTAGCGCTGCTCTGGGCCTGGGATGAGACCGGCGCCGCCAGGCCCTGCACCTTGGGCGGCAGGGGGGGCGGGGGGCACCGGAACCGGGACGCTGACAGATGCTACGAACCCGGAACCACCACGAGCCCACGCTTCGGCCCCAACCCCCAGTGCGGGAGGCCGAGGCCTGGGCGCTCCCCGAGGGCTGAGCTTCCAAAGCCCACTCCATCCTGGAGAAGGGGTCTCCCTCCGGAAGCCCGGCCTGGACAGCCACGGGTCCGACCACCGAGTGTGACGGGGCCTCTGGACGAAAGCCGGGAGGACGTGGGGGGGCCGTTGCGAGGCTCCTTCCCCAATACCGGAGCGGGGTGGCGCATCTCCTGCTCACTGCCCGTGCCCCCGTCCTGGGCAGGGCTCTGGTCAGTCGTGGCACTCAAGGTGCACGTGGCTGCAGCCTCAGAATCCTCCTTTTTTCCTTAAAGATGTTACCGATTTATCTGACAGAGATCACAAGCAGGCGGAGAGACAGGCAGAGGCGGGGCGGGGTGGGAAGCGGGCTCCCCGCAGAGCAGAGAGCCCGATGCGGGACTCGATCCCAGGACCCTGGGATCATGACCTGAGCCGAAGGCAGAGGCTTCACCCTCTGAGCCGCCCAGGCGCCCCTCAGAATCCTTCGTAAACCAGCACTCTGGGGGGTCGCTGTCACTTAGTAGACTTGCGTGCCACACTTGGAACGCCCTGACATGCTGAGAGGGGTGTCATCGGGAGAGAGCCAGCGTCCAGTCATGGGGCCAGGACCTCTAGCTGGGCCTGTGTGGCGGGAGCATCCCAGGGCGGGTGGGATCCGCAGGTGGGAGCAGGACACCCACTGGGGCTCCATCTGGAGGCCCTGACCCTTGCTGAACCCCGCTCCCCGAGAGTGGTCTGGCCCAGAGGAGACAGGGCCTCTGATTGGCCAGACGGGCATTTGGGTTCCTCAGAGCCGGCCCTCCAGGGTTGTGCTGCGGGGAGCTGCCTTCGGGGTCTGACGCGGGGACCCTCCTGGTGGCCCGCAGCCATAGCTCGAGGCCTGATGGCCGGTGAGAACCTTCCAGCTTGGAGCCTCAGGATAGGGGAAGGGTCACCCTCCAGGGAGACAGCTCCACGGTTTGTCAGGGTGGCCTGTGGGACGGGGCGTCTGTTGCAGAAAGGCAGAGCCCTGGGGGAGGGAAGGTGGCCGGGGCCCCCAGAAGAGTTTACCGGACTCTGTGGACCTGGGCTGGGGGGCAGCTTCCCCCAGAGAGCCCTGGTCCTCTGGTTGCCGGGCCACACGGGAGGCCCCATACCCCCAGACCTGGCTTCCCAAGTGATGTGAGAGCAGGGCCCGGGGCCTCCCAGGGGGGTGGTCTCTGGGAGGTCAGGGGGGTGGGGAAGTAGTGTGGCGAGACCCGGGAGCAGGGAGATGCTGCGGGGTGGTCCTGGTGGCCCCGCTCAGAGAGGAGGGCAGACATGGGGGTACGGCCCCCTCCTTCCTCTCTGATGCAGAAGCAACAGACCCTGGGTCCTCCCAGGTACCCGCCTCTTCACTGGGGGGGAGGTCGGGAGAAGCCCCCGCTCTATCATTCTTGCCCGTATCCCCTGTAAAGTGTCCCTGCCTTTCTTCCTATCCCCTCTGTGCATCAGACTCTGCCTCCTGGGCAGCCCCTACGTGGGAGGGCTGCCCGCTCCCCACATGTTCCCCAGCATCCCCGACTTCCCCG
Source organism: Meles meles (assembly GCF_922984935.1). Classification (NCBI taxonomy): domain Eukaryota; kingdom Metazoa; phylum Chordata; class Mammalia; order Carnivora; family Mustelidae; genus Meles; species Meles meles. Next base: position 63,150,708 of record NC_060083.1, read on the forward strand.
GACAGCCAGCAAAGGCCCAGGGGATCCCGGGAGGGGTCTCGGTGTGAGGTCGCTCTGCCCCCCCAGCAGCCCAGGGACCCGGAAGGTCCTGCCCCTGCCCAGTGCCTCACTCTGCTTCATTGTCCCCACCAGGTGAAAGCCTTGACCCTCTGCCCCGTTGTCCCTTATGTCACAGGATTGGCTTGAGTCTTTTGTGGCTCAGAGCGGCAGGGACAGGATGTAGGGTGTCCTCCATCCTGTGGAGTCCTGAGATGCCCACTGAGGCTCGGGGCTCCTCCTCAGAGCTCATCGAGGCCTTCCAGGGCCTCGCGGGCAGACAGAGCCCAGGGACAGGTCTGGGGCCTGGCCCCCCCACCCTGGGCTGTTGCTCTACACACATTTGCCCCCTGTCCCTTAAGGTGGTCACAGTAGCCCCAAACCCAAGGGGGACAAGGGATCCGGGAAGGAGGTCCCAAACCACGCTGTCCCCTGCAGGGGTGTGGACGTGAGGAGCTCTGGTCCTGGGTTCCTGGGTGCCCAGCCCCCTCCCCTCTCCCTGTGCCTCGAGCCTCGAGCCCTGCCGACAACCACAGCCCCCACGTTGTCCCCCGCATAGCCCCTTCAAGGACCCCGCCGTGGGTCCCAGCCACGGCGGCCTGGCTGGTGCCCGCTCAGTACAGCTGCTCTGTAAAATCGGCTTTTCTTTCTCCAGGTCAGAGAGGATGGTCGTGTTGGGGGAAAGAAAGGGACCTTTCTGTGTCCGGGCTGGGAGGCCCCCTGCCCCGGCCCGGGTCCGTGCCCTTCTGCTGCTGCTTCCTTCTCCCCCGAATTCCCCTGTGGGGTGTCCAAGGGGCAGGCTGGGGGTGGGAGGGGGCCCCTGCGCCCGGACGGCCACCAGCTCGGAAGGACAGGTTTGCGCACGGCGGGCACCCTCGCGGCGCCACCACGCAGCGGGTGGGCGGCAGGCCCGGACCTCCCCGGGGGTCACGGTGGGGGGTGTCCACGCCCGGGAAACGGGTTCTGGGCAGGAGGAATTTACAGACTTCTGTTTACCAAAACGAGGCCCGTAAAACATTTCACAGCAGCCAGTTACAAGGGGACAGCTGTGGTTGCTGAGGCTCTGCCCCGCACCCCGGCCCCCGCCCCACGGCTCCCGGCCTGGCCCGCTCGCGGCTGTTGTCAGGGCCTCCAGGAGCTGAGTGTGATCTGGGCAGCAGCTGTCCCACATGCGGCTCCGCACACAGACCAGGCCTGGCAGGCCGGACTCCGTGCACCCAGCCCTGCCTCAGCGGGAGGGCTGAAGGGGACGGGCCGGGGTGGCGGCTGGCACCCTTCCCGAGCCCTCGGGTGAGCCTGGGGACGTAAGCCTTAAGCAGGGACACCTCCGTCCGGACCGTCCTGGAGCCTGCAGATGGGGCTGGTGTAGTGGGGAGCTTCAAGCTTGTGGGATCTGCCTAGAACATTCCGTGGGGATGGGCAGGAGACTCCACAGCTTCCCCTCCGACCCGCAAGGCCAGAGAACCACCGGTGGCGGCATTGGGGTCTGCAGGGGCTGATCCCGGCGGGGGCTCCCAGCGGGCTCCTGTTCGACGCTGGCCGGGTTCCAGTCCAAGCTCTGCCCCTGCAACCCGTTCTCAGCCTGCGCTGGGGCAGCACGGCCCCCCTTAGCCTCAGGCCTGGCAAGGGGCCTCCCGGATGCCTGACACTCACGGCGAGCTGCCCCCCCGACCCCCGTGCAGCTGCAGCGGCCCAGCACTGACCTAGAGCCCAGGCCCCACCGGCCCGACCCTCCACCCCCATCCCTCCCGCAGCCCCGCCAGGCCCACCTCAGGCCATGAGCCAATGTCCCGGCGGAGGACTAGGGCATGGGGGCCTGGAGGACGGTCCTGTGGTTCTGACCCCGCCCCTTCTGGAGAGGTGGTGCCCTCGGGGTATCCCACGGAGTGCCCAGCCACCAGCCGGTACAAGCAATGTTCACTGGGTCCGCAGAGGGGTTCGGTCATAAGTGCAGTTCGGGAAACAGCGGGCGAGTGAGAAGGAAGGGACTCCCCCGTGACGCACTCCGAGGGGTGCAGCTGCCCCCCCCCCACCCCCGGCGTGTGGCCCCAGCGTGTGGCTCCCGGAGTCGGCCGCAGCAGGCGCTTGCCTGGGGACCTGGCCTCACCTGCCTCCGGGACGGCTGTCTACAGGGCCCTGCGGCGGCTCCTCTCTGGGGAAACCCCTGGATGGCTGCTCCCTCTTCGCAGCCAAGGCCACCCAGAAGGGTGGGAAGCTGCTCCAGGAGCCAGTCGCTCCTGGGACAATCCCGGTGTCCCCGAGAGAAACTCCTGCAGAGCTTTCCGTGGAGAAAGTGTTGAGAGCGTGCGCTCAAAGCGCGAGTCTTAGAGTGAGACTGCGTCCTCCCGCCTTAGCCCAGCAGGTGACCCGGCTGTCCTGGTACGGGTCCCCAGCGCCACCCCTCCCTGCTGGGCCAGGTCGGGAATCACCAGCGGTGAAGAGCCACGTTCAGGGTGCCTGGAGGCTCTGGGCATCCAGCAGACACAGCTGGGCCGGGCCGGGGCAGGGGCGCCAGGAAGGGCCTCCCGGGCCTTGCTAACTCCTGTCTGTCTTCATCCCTCTGGGGGCGGTGTGTGTGTACCAGGTGGCGGGAGCTCCCAAGCTCCAAGGCCGGCGGGGGTGGGGGATGGGGGCAGGGTGTGGCTGGCGATCCTGTGCGGGGCAGGACAGGGCCAGGCCTAGAGGACAGTTTGGGCCCTAGGGGCACAGGGAAGGGCCTGCCAGGCATGACTCAGAAGTGCCAGGGAGGGTCTCCGGGCTGGGGGCCAGCTCCCTCTGTAGGTCTCAGAGCACAGAGGAGGCCCAGGCAGCGGAGACACCACAGGGCCGGCAGCCTCCAGCCAGACGGGGCTCGGCCATACCCCGACGGCGCCAGCCCCGGGGTGTGGGCTGCCCAACCCCGGAGCTGCCCGGTAGCTTGGATGGTGCAGGCCAAGGTGGCGTCTGGCCCCGGCCGTCCTGCCTGGGAGTTGAGGCCATGTCCGGCGTGCGTGTTCTCCCAGGGTGCCTCTCCAGGGCCACTTTCCTGCCCGGCCCCGGAGCCCCCACGCCACCGTGGGCAGCTGGGGAAGGCACCACGGGCCCCTCCTCCACCGTCCACCCTCCTCTCCAAGCTCATCAGCAATTCAATTTGTACCGCGCCGGAGGGATGGTGTTGGTCTAGCCAGGGCTAATGTGATGTGCTGATGGGTTGATTTCCCGCCGGCAGACGACACACCAAGCCTGGCGGGGCGTTGCCCCTGGGCCCCCCGCTGCTTCTCACCTCCCTGGGGTCAGGGCCGGAGCGGCCAGGGCCTTGGCCGTGCCTCTGCAGCCAGTCTCCTTCCTTCCCTAGCTCCAGGGTACCCCAGATTTTCGGGGGGTCTGGCATCCACCTTCCTACCCATGAGCCACTTGGATCACCATGGAAACAGCAATGTTCTCTATGGGCAACATCGTTTCTATGGAACCCAAAAAGGCAAGTGCTGGCTTGGGGCCGTGCTGGGGTCCGGGGCGCAGGGCATCCTGGAGGGTGGGGAGGATGCATGCGTGCACCCACACACACGCACACGCACACACACTGTGCAAAGGCCCGATGTCCAGGGCACGGACCCCGTCAAGGAGGCCGCGGGAGGTGTGGCCCCTAGAGAAGGGACAGGTGCGGGACGCGGCTGTAGGCTTTCGTGGCCTGTCTCGCAGAGTTTTCCGGGGGGGACTGGCCTCTCATTTGGGTTTTAGAAAGGGCTCTCTGGGCTGGTGCCCGGGAGACAAGCAGGGAGACTGCTGGTTTGGTTACGTGTTTCTGATGACACGAGCTTGAATTGGTCAGGAGGTCCTAGATGAACTCCCATCCGTGGCCAGACCCTGGGAGGGCTGTAGCTGTGGAGGAGGGGAAGGGGGGAGGCCACCTCCCACACAGAGGGACTCAGTGGGACTCAGAGGGACTGAGATACCTCTCAGTGGTATCCAGGAGGTGGCTGGGCACACGTGGTGGGGGTCGGTGCCAGGGAGCCCCCTGGATGAGGATAGACGCAGCTCGGGGAGCCCCAGGAGCCCTGAGACTGGGGCTCTCCTGGAGGCCAAGGAGGCCCCCCCAAGCCCACGGCGTGGTGGACCGGACGCCGGGCAGGGTTTCAGGAGGTAGTGTCAGATCAGAGTGTGCCAGAGCGGATCTCAGGCAAGGAAGGGGACCCTAGCAAGACGGCCCAGCACGGCCGATTTGGGAGTGAGGCTTCGGCCAACCCTTGTGTCCTCCTACCCCCGCCCCAGCCCTTTCTCCCGGAGAGCCTCCCACTCTAGGACACTGGTGTGTCTTGCCGCCTTGGGCCTGGCCGCGTGGCCAAGGTCCGGAACGCCCCAGACTTGACCCCGCCCTGGACTGGCTGGTGGGGATTGACGCAGATGAGACCCTGCCCGCGGCGGACAGGGCCGGGAAAGCCCCCCGCCCCATCCCCAGGGGGTGGTCAGCCCCCCACAAGCCCCGGGCTAGGTCCCCCAGACTCCCACACGTGCAGCTGTTTTGACAGCGTCTGTAGGGGCTGAACCAGAGCCCGGAAACTCCCCTCCAGCCGTGGGTCGCCGGCATCCCGAGCGCTGGTGGCCTCTTGGCGTTCGGCGTTGTGGCAGCGTCCCATCCAAACATTTGGGTTTCGGAAATCAAGCTAATTAGGGTTCACCCAGGCTACCCTCTTTCCCCTTGTTTTAATTAGCAGGAAATTGACAAGGAACTTCTGCGACTGAGGAAGGTTTTACAAGTTCCAAATGTTTCTTTGTTCCCCTCGTCTGCCCCCTCTGGGCTCCAGGCCCTCCCCTGTCTGCCACCCCAGTTGGCTGCAGGGGGGTGGCCCCCCAGGTCCCCGGAGATAGGAGCCCAGCCCTCGCTCTGGCAGCAGTGGGCGTCCCCAAGGCTGGCCAGGGACCCCCAGGGATGGCATGGCCGGCTTGGCCCAGGGCCCGGGCTGGACAGCAAGCCGTAGCCCAACAAGGGGGCAGGGGCTCCGGGAGGGACCTCGAGCCGCAGGGCTGTCCAAAGCCGATAGCAGGCTAGAAGGAGCGCCGGCCAGCCGGGCCATGTCCTTGTCTTCCAACTCTGAGCCGTCACTGGAGCCCTAGCCAGAAGTGCCCACGGTGACCACCGTGCAGAGGGGCCTATCCTCAGACAAGGCCTCACTTCGTCCTGGGGGGGTCTTAGCTCTCACGGGGGCCTGGTCAGAGCCCGGTGCTCGGCGGTCATCCACGCGGGGTCCCCAGGCCGCAGGCTCTCTCCTGCCGTGCGCACCGTCCACGTAGCCCACGCACGGCCGCAGGTCACGCCCTGCCCGGTGTCGGGGCTCTGGTGGCTGTGCAGACCGGCCCGGTCCTCACTCCGCCTGGGAAGGGGGGCGCCTGGCCTGTACACGCTGCCCCTTGCTCCTGCCTCTCCCCCACTTGTGCGCCTGGGCACTGGGCGGGGGGCTGGACCCTTCGCCCCTCCTATCTCCGGGGGGCTGCACGCCCGTCAGAACCTTCAGGGGAGGCACAGCTTCGGTTTGGGGTGACGCCCGAGTCTAGGCGGGTGGTCGCATGCGTGAGTGTGCTCCGTGCTCTGACGTGTGCGCTCACGCGCGGCGAGCGCGGGGACGGCATGTGGTTTCATGGCATAAGCTCCTTGTGACAGCCACCGCGGGTCGCTACCAGCTGCTGGCGGGGAGAGGCTCCTAGAGCCTGTGTCGGGGGGCGGGGGGGTCCTGACCTCTCCTGCCCACGGCCCAGCCCTCCCAGTGACCTCGGTTCTCTTGGCATGCAGATAACTTCTACCTGCCCCCCCAGCCCACCCTCCTGCCTGCCAACCACAGCTTCCCCGGCGTGGCCCGAGCCGCCCCCGGTCACCCCATTGGCTCCTGCAGCCGTGACCGGGGCGAGGCTGGCCCCCTACCGAAGGGGGCCAAGGAGTTCGACCGCTTCCTGCTGGGCAGAGAGAAGGCCGGCAAGGCCGCGGAGGGCAAGGAGCGGCCGGCGGCCGAGGAGGACGGCAGCAAGGAGCGGCACAAGCTGGTGCTGCCCGTGCCCGCGGACGGCCACTGCAAGGAGGGCGGCGGCGTGCCCCGCGGAGCCTGCGAGGGCCGCCCCAAGCACCTCGCCTCCTGCCTCCTCAACACCAAGGTGCTCAACGGCGAGATGGGCAAGGCCGCACTGGCCGGCTGTGCGGGTGGCATGCTGGTGCGGCCCGGTGTGGCGGGGGCGGCCCCCGGGCGCTGCGCCAAGGAGGCCGCAGGCCCTGCAGAGCCCGGGCCGGCCTTCAGCGAGTGCCTGGAGAGGCGGCAGATGCTGCACCACGCCGTGGCCTACACGGTGCCGTCCGGCCTGCCTGCCGGGCCGCCCCCGCCCCTCAGCACGGCCGCTGGCTCCTTCCCCTGCCTGCAGCTGCACGCGGGCCCCGACGGGCTCTGCCCGCTGCAGGACAAAGTCCCCCGAGACCTGAAGGCCAGCGGGCCCACCTTCGTGCCTTCCGTGGGACACCTGGCTGAGAAGAGCCGCCCCTTCCAGGCCACCGAGGCCTGTGCCGTGGCAGGTGAGGGCAAAGACCGGCACCTGGACGGCGCCTTGGGCCCTGAGCACGCTGTGCCCTACGGGGTCTCCTACACCCAGCTGAAGGCCGAGGGCAAGGGCGAGCGGCGGCCTGGGGGCTTCGAGTCTGCGCCCAACCCCCGGCTCAAGGGCCTGGAGTATTTCAACAGCCCAGGCCCCGAGACGCCCTTCCCTGCCCTCCCCAAACGTGGTCTGGACAAGAGTGGCTACTTCGAGCTGCCCGCCCACTCGCAGGACTGTGCCCGTCCAGGTCACCTGGACCCGCTGGGGGGGAAGGTCCCCCAGGCCTGCTGCACTTTAGAGAAGACCTCCGCAGGCCCCCCCGGGGCCCAGAAGGTGGCCCGGATCCGGCATCAGCAGCACCTGGTGACCCCCGAGGGGGAGCCGGGGGGCGGCAGCGGGGCTGAGGCCAAGCGCAAGTCCCTGGCACTGTCCTCTCTGGGTTACGGCGGGCCCCACCTGCCCCCGTGGAGCATCCAGTCGGGCCAGGGTGCCGCCATGGCCGTGGGCGAGGAGCGGAAGGGCGGCACCTACCTGGACCCCTTCAGCGGCGGCCTCCAGCAGGCCGGCCTCCTGCCCCAGGACCTGCCCGCGCCGCCCGACGAGGTCTCGGCCATGCAGAGCCTGCTCAAGTACAGCAGCCAAGCGCTGGTCGCCAGCCGGAAGGCGCCCTTCATGGGCCTGGGCGGCCTCAAGGCCAGCTGTGCCCAGCAGGAGATGAAGTTCCCAGCCCCCAAAGGCCCCGCCCAGGCCCCCAGCGAGGCCGAGAGGCCCGACTGTGCCCGGAGCCGGGAGCACGACGCCCCGCACACGCCGCACAGCGACGCGGAAGTGAGGCAGCCGCCTGTGGGCATCGCGGTGGCCCTGTCCCGGCAGAAGGACACGGTGAGCCGGCCAGAGACGGCCTACGGCGCCAACACCGGGCGGCAGGGCCGGGCAGCCCCTGCCTTCAAAGGTAGGCCCCTTGGTGGGCAGGGAGGTGGGGAGTGGGGCTCCCCGGCCCTCATGTGCCCGTCTGAAGCTTAGCTGGGACGGGCCCTGGGCTCTCCTGCTGTCCCCTCCCCACGTCGGCGGTCCCGTCCCTTGCAGGGCTGGCCAGCCCGCCCCCATCCCTCGGGGCCACCGACTCCCTGCACCGGCCTTCAGCAGAGCCCCTCCCTCCGTTCGTCAGCCCCCTTGGCTCGAAGTGGGGTCCCTGTTTGCTCCAGCCGCCAGCTCCCCGGCCACCCCTACCCTCCAGCCTTCTGCCTTCTCCTCCCCGTGCAGCAGGTGGCCCGCCCCGCCCCGCCCACACGCTGGACCTGGAGGCCGAGGAGGAAAGGGCCCGGCTGCCCGAGGACCGCCTGGGTCTCGCCGGCCGGGAGCTGCTGCCGTAAGGACGGGGCTTTGGCCACCATCCGGGTGCGAGCAGGACTACAGCTCCGGGACAGAGCGGCCTGACCGGGCCGTCCCCGGGCTTTGCTGGGGTTTCTGCCCCTGTTGGGTTGGGGGGAGGCTCTGCTGACTTTCCCGCCGCTATCAGGGCCGCGGCTGGGGTGGAGACACCCACCACCAAGGCCCACCTGCTCCTGGGCTGTCCCAGTGAGGCTCCAAGCCCCTCCCTCCAAGGCTGATGTCGACAGGATGGGGTGGAAGGACTGGTTGGGTGGCCAGTGGCCGTGCTGAGTCCCCCTCCCACCCCCGGTGACCCGCAGAGACAACAAGGACCGCCTGGAGTTCTCCCGGATCCACCCGTCAGGCGGCTGCCCCGGGGACCTGGCCCCTCACCTCATGATCGCCGGCGGGTCCTCCCTGCAGACCAGCCAGCTGGGTGGGGACCCGGCCTCCCACCCGCACCCTGCTCACCCCCCCTGGCTGCCCCGCACCCGCAGCCCCTCCCTGTGGATGGGGGGCCATTCGTACGGTCAGTGCTCCGACGGCAAGCGAGGGGATAGTCCGCGGGCGTGGGGCAGGGCCGGCATGGGGCCGAGCGGCCCTTGGCCTGGTGCGGGAGGCCCGAGAGCTCAGGGCCTGGCCGGACTGAGCTCCCCATTCCACTCCCCTCACCGCTGTGCCTTGTGTCCCCAGGCCTTGGGCACCCTGCCCTGCACCAGAACCTGCCCCCAGGCTTCTCCACCTCCGTGCCAGGCTCCATGCCCTCCGTCTTTCCCCTCGCCCAGGACAGCCCTGCACAGCTCGTCATTCTGCCCTCGGAGCCCACCCCCCACACCACCCCCCATGCGCTTGGTAAGAGCCTCCTGGCCGGGCTGCCTGAACACGGAGGTGTCGGAAGCAGGTCTGAGGAAGGGAGCAAGGAGGACGGGGTGGCGGGGCAAGCCCCAGGCCACTGCCCAGCAAGCAGGCAGGCGGGTAGAGGAGCTGCCAGGGAGGAGGGACAGCGTGGGGGAGGGGGGGTAAGGTGCTCAGGAGGCTGGGGGCCGCCCGCAGCCCATGCTCGCTGGGTCTGATGGCTCCTCTGGCCCTGCCCACAGCCGACGTCATGGACCAGGCCTCCTTGTGGCCCCCCATGTACGGGGGCCGGGGCCCCACCTCGCACGTGCAGCCGCCCAGCCAGCTCCCAGTGTACTCGCGGTCGCAACTCCTGCGGCAGCAAGAGCTCTACACCCTGCAGCAGCAGCAGCAGCGGGCAGCCCCCATCCAGGTACCCGCTCCAGGCCGCACCCGGCGGGGACACCGTGCTCCCTCCCTCGCTCTGCTGCAGCGCGGCCCCGGACTCCGCCCCCCACCCCGCGGGATGGCGCCCTGAGCCTCTCCCTCACCCCGACAGCGGAAGCCCGAGGACCATCACCCGGAGGTGGAGGAGCCCGCCCAGGAGAAGACCCCCAAGTCCGCCCACAAGCCAGTTGCCTTAACCCCCGCAGCCAAGGGCACCCCCCCCCCCGGCCGCCGTCGGCCCTGCCAAGCTGTCGCCTTGCTACCACTCGCCCGCCCCGAAGCCCCCCGCCAGCCGCCCCACAACACCGCCGCGCCCCAGCGTCCCGTGCACTTTAGCTCTCTGCCCCTCAGGCAGCCCTGGGCCTGGCTCCAAGCTGCCCAGCTCCGAGGTCACGAGAGGGGAGAGCCGGCGGGCTGGCGCCGACCTTGGCACATTGGAACCAGGTGAGAGCGGCGGACGCTGGGCTGACCTTGGCCCGCCCCCTTCCACTCCGAGGCCTCTTCCCATTTTTGGAGGTGCCGAGCCGAATTGCGGGACTGCCTGGGTCTGCCTCGTGGGGCCCCTGCAGGGGTGTCCTCCCCTCCCCAGGGCACCCCTGCTGTGCTCTGTTCTTTCTCTCCTTCCCCATCCGCGGTCCTTCCATGGTGGAAGCTCTCAGGGTCCCGCCGTCCCCTGCCATCTCCTCCCCAGTTCCCGGCAGGCAGGGTAGGACGAGGGACGGGCTCTGTTGGCCTGCAGTGGGGGCCACCAGTGACAAAGTGCCTGGCCTGCCGGACACGGTGGCCGGAGCTTGACCCAGCTGCAGGGCCGGCTCTCAGCCCCCCTTGACGTACCATGTTCCCTGTTTCTATCTCATCTGCTCCAAAGGCAGAGGCCGAGGGCTGGCTGGGGACCCTCCCTCCCAGCTGTAAGTCAGGGATCTGAGGCCACCGTCTCCCCATCTAGAACAGAGCCCCTCATACCCCTGCTGCCCCCTGACGACGCCTGCTCTTTCCACAGGCCTGCCTCCTCGATACACCTGCCCCACGGCCAGCTCGGGCTTCGCCCTGTCCCCCAGCACGCACTCTCCTGACCTCTCGGACCCCAAAACTATGCAAACTGCAGCCCCCAGGGTCCAGCCTGAGCCAGCGAGGACGTTCCCACCCGGGGAGCTGCCCCCCCAGAGCCCACAGGAGCCGGGGTTGTCCTCAGGGGCCAGGGAGGCCACCCAGGACCTTGCCGCCACCCCCCACCCTGCTGAGCGGGGACCCCTGGGGAAGGCAGCAGACCCCAGCCCACTGGAGGGGCTTCGAGAACTGCGATGTGGGGCCCTCCTCGAGGGAGGGGGCCCCGAGGCCGTTGCCCAGGCTCAATCTACTCAGGGAGGGACAGCAGCGGAGGGGGGTGGGGCGGTGGGGCTAGGGCCCTCGTCGGGGGCCGGCTCCCAGGCCCTGCAGCAGCAGAGAAGCCCCAGCGCCCTCGATGAGGCCCCCCCCGGCAAGCAGCAGGCCCCCAGGAAAGCCAGGTCAGAGGAGGGGGATGAGTATCAGGAGGATGAGCCAGAGGAGGAAGAGGGCCAGGGGTCAGCTTGCAGGAGCAGCCACCTGCCCAGGGCGCTCCTGGGCCTGGACGCCCTGGTCGCAGCCACCATCGACCTGGGGGACCTGCCGGGCATCGGCCCGCGGGACCCGCAGCTTGCCGCTGCCCCGGGGCCCCCACGCACAGCCCCTTCGCCCTGTCGCTCAGGGACTCATGGGATCGCCCTGCTCAGTGAGCTGGCAGACCTGGAGATCCAGCAGCAGAGGCGGGAGCCAGCCTTGCAAGGTGAGCACCGCCCCAGCCTCCGGGAGCCTGCTAGGGCTCAGGGTCGGGCTGTGGGCTTCAGCTCAGCTGTCCCACCGTGGGGCCCCCACCGCTCACGCCCCCCCCCCCCAGCCCCGTCTGCAGCTGTTGGCTGGGGACAAGGTCCTCGGCTTCTGGGATGTCAGTGACGTCCTGGTCATGGTGTTCACAGTGCCCTGGGGGGACTCGGGGTGTCCCGCAAGGATGCCAGGGCCGTCAGGGGGCCCGGTGGCTAACTGGGAAAGCAGGGGTGGTTGTGTTTTCCTCTGTGGGCATTCAGCCCTGACCCGCTCCCACGCAGGCCCAGAGGAGGTCGCCTGAGGCTGATCACACTGTCCCCAGGCCTTGGACCCACATGTCCCCAGCAGTTTCCCCAGGGCTGGGGGCTGGGAGGCTGGTCCTTCCTGCCCCAGGGCCGACCTGCAGGTGGAGAGGCTCCTGAGCTCCCAGCACCTGGGAGAACCCCAGGGCGCAGGCATAGGGCCTTGTGCCAGCCCGTGGGGAGCGCCGGACCAGAGCCCGTGGGGTCCCCCCACGGGCCGGCAGACCCTTCTTCCTGCCTGAGCAGGAACCTCGAGGGGCCCGAGGAGACTCCCTCCTGGAGGGAGCACCCCAGCCAGGCACTGCGCTCGTGACCTTTACAGAAGGAACCCGACCGAGCTCTCTGGGCTGGTCCGCTTGTCTCCCTGACACAACGCTCCCCACGGCCTCCAGGGCTGCCGGGAGGAGCCGACCCTCCCGCAGAGGTCGTCTCCCCGGAGGCCTCGGTGTCACTCTCCGTCCACCCAGCGGGGATGTCCACCCACAGCTGTACCACTGGCTCCCCGCCAGACCCCACGGAGGGCCTCGCTTAGGGCTGGGGGCCGCAGGGTGCGGCAGGGGCCCCGGACAGGCCCGGAGACCCGTGCGCGCCGGCACAGGGAGCCAAGCGGAAGCCGGGCGCGGCGTGTGGCCAGCCCGTCGGTGCGCATGAGCGCCTGCTGGACGGGCGCCCATTCACTGCGTGAACGCTCGCGTGGAGGCCACGTGCGGCCCAGCACGGGCGCTGCTGCTGTGGCCGGGCCGGATGCCCGTCACCTTGTGCACAGACCAAGGGGGACGCCGTGGCCATGCCTCCACTCTACCCTCCCCCCTGGAGCCCCCAGACTCCCACCTCCCCTCCTGCTGCTCCCAGACCCCCACCCTCCCCTGCTGGAGCCCTCAGACCCCCCACCCTCCCTCCCCTCCGGGAGCCCCCAGGCCCCCCACCCACCCCTCTTCCCGGTTAATGGCCAGCGTCCGCACTCGGAACCAGAGCTGTTCCCTGTGAGCACAGTGAGCGCCTCGCCTGAAGCGAATCAGATCAGCTGTATTCTCAGATGACCAGGGAGATTCACAGAGGGTTAAAGTGGGAGAAATAGTTCCCTGAAAGCAGAGGCCAAGAGGGACAGCGGAGTCTCCTGTCCCCTCCTCCCCAGAAGGGATGCCCTGAACTCCCCCTCGGCCAGGCATGGTATTTGGTGAAAGTCCCCAGGCGCCCCTGGGAAGTGGGGTGAGGACGTAACCAGGTTTGCAGCTGGACTGTGGCGGGGCAGGGCCTCAAACCCCAAGCCATTGGCTCGTGGGCACCCTCACCAGCCAGGGTGCTCAGACCCCCTCCAGCCCCACCCAGCTGGCCTCGGCTGCAGGACGCTTGACCTGCCCCCACCTGGGCCCGGGTTGGGGGAAGTGGGCGGGTAGGCGGCCAGGCCCCCAGACTCCCGTACCAGATCCATCCCAAGGGACTTGGGCCCCACACTGAGCCCTGGGAGCAGGAAAGGGGTTTCGTCGGCAGACGCTGTGTCTGTCTGGCCTCGGGTAGTGAGGCCTGCACGCGGGGGCCCAGCCCTGAGGCTCCCAGCAATCCTGCTCTTGGAGGCACCGCCTGAGCCTCCCATCCTCCCCAGAATTTCCGAAGTGCAGTGCTGTCCCTCCCGGAGGGCGGATGCCCCTTTTTTCCTGAGGGAGCCTGAAGCCAGGGGCCGCTGAAGCAAGATCCCGCCCCGGAGCCCACTCTGTGTGGGTCTGCTGACCTCCATGCTCCTCCCCGCTGCCTGACCCTCACCCCTGTCCTGGCGGCCCCAAGCCCCCCAGCCCCCCACCCCATCGACCCCATGAGACAGGACCGTGGCGGGAAGCCTGAGCCTCCCTCTGCAGCTGTGTCTGTGGGGTGTGGTTTGAAGCTGAGAGGAGCCCGCCCCAACCCATCTCCCCACGCGCACCGGCCTCCCAGGCTCACCCGCAGGGTTGTGGTCTCCGCAGGACTAGTCTGGGGGGTGGGTTGGGGCTGGGGGGGGGTGGAGCAGAGGGGCTTCTGGCCGCCACAGTGACCCCAGCAGATAGGACCCGGCGTGGGACTTCCAGCTGATACAGGGCTTGGGGATGGCCCTGTCCTGGCTGTGGAGGGACCCAGCGGCCCTCAGCCTCCCTCTGGCTCCCATGCCCGGGCACCTCTGATGTCACAGCGCTCTGAGCGCCAGGGACTCCCACAGCCGACCACGGCTCCCACCCAGCGGCCAGAGGCTGGCACTCCCGGCACCCGCCTGGCGACTCTGTCCTGTTGCTGAGGCTCACTCTCCCGGCAGCGCCGCGGCCGTGGCCGTGACCAGGCATTTCCCCCGGCACACAGCAAGGATCTCACAGGCAGTGCCTGAAGTGGGGTGTTCTCCGGGCCCCTCGTGCGTCTTCTCGGGCATTCATCTCCTACATCCGTGTGGCTCATGGTGTCTTACTCTCTCATTGGCTGTGACGGACCCGTCTTCACTGTTTATCTGATGATGGAATTGTGTCAGATTGAGCCCCACGGCTGGCCCATGTGGGCGCCGACGTGTCCCCATCACTGTGGGACCTTTCCTGGCTCTCCACACACCTCCCCTGCCCCTGGGGCCAGCCGCTTCTCTGAGAAACCCGGGCCCTGTCCTGGTGGGATGGTATTAGAAGCCAAGTTCAGGGTGTTGGGGTGCTTACTGCAACTGGGGTTTTGCCCCTCAGAGGTTTTGCCTCTCAGAGGGCAGGGCTGTATGTCCCCAAAATCACAAGTACCCTTGGACAGCTTCCATCCCAGGCACCCCATCTGACCACCCAGGGCTCCCCCCGGCTGACCCTCCTTCCCTGGCTGTGGCTCCTCATGGTGTCAGCCTGCCCCAGTGTGCCTGACTCCCCATCTCTGCCACCACCCTCCCATCCTGAGTCCGGGCTCCGGGCCTCTCCACTGGACAGATGCTGCCCTCCACGGGCTCAGCCCTGACCCTGCACTGGGCCATTCCTCTCTCACCCCGCTCTCCACGGGGCAGAAACACATGGGCATTTTCTGTCGGAAGCATGATAAGCCAGTCCCTTAGTGCGTGAATGCTTTGGGCACTGCCCCTAGGTCTGGGCCATCCCAGCTGGCCTGGCCCACAGCAGCCAAGAGAGAAGTCCCCACCCCTCCTCGGAGCGGAGGCAGGGGCTGCTGGGGGCCTGGCCCTGTGCCCATCTCGTGGCTCCCAGCCGCCTCACCCTGGTCCTCAGTCCCCACGTTTTGGGGAACTGGGCAGCTTGGAGGGTCTGGGCCAGGACGAGATGCCGGCTGACATTGAGAGCCTGTCCAAGGGGCAGGATGTGCCTGCCGCCCACACACACGCTGACCCTCGTGTCCCCTGCAGAGGAAGAGGACGTGCTGGCATTCGACCTGCGGCGCCTGGCCACGCTGGCCTCGGTCTGGTCCCTGGTGGAGGCTGCTGGGCTGGACAGCCCGCCGTCCTGCGCCCAGCCCCCGGCTCCCGACCCCTGCAGGGCACCCACACTCACCCCCCGCATGCAGATCCTGCAACGCAAGGACACCTGGACCCCCAAGGCCAAGCCTGTGAGTGGATGGGGACTGGCTGCCCCAGGGCTGGAATCCCAGGGGACCCCTGAGTCTCCCCCACCACTGGCCACCCCAATGGTGGGGACCGAGCCCAGCTCACAGCGCACCTGCCCAACAGGTGTGCCCCCTGAAGGCCGCCATCGAGCGGCTGGACACGCAGGAGGTGGAGATGCGTGTGCGGCTGGCGGAGCTACAGCGGCGCTACAAGGAGAAGCAGCGAGAGCTGGCGCGTCTGCAGCGCAGGCATGACCATGAGTACGGCCAGGCCCGCAGGGGGCGGGGGAGGGGGCACAGTGGCACAGCCCAGGGCCGCTGCCTCAAGGTCAGGGAGTGCGGGTGCCGACCTGGACTGCAGGCTGGGGTCTGGGGCAGCCCCCAGACGCAGTGGAAGGAAGGATGAGGAACCAGCCTGCGCATGGGGACCCGGCTCCCTGGGAGGGCCTGCCCTGCCCCCACAGCCCTCCAAAAGGCCGGTGCCCCCTGCACCCCACCCCAAACCCTCTGGGGAGTCAGGTTGGCGCCAGCCTCTGACCGCCCGTCCTGCGGCCTCCAGGAGAGAGGAAAGCTCGCGCAGCCCTGCACGGCGAGGGCCCGGCCGGCCGAGGAAGCGCAAGTACTCCAGCCTGCTGTCCCCTCTGCGTCCTGGGGGCCAGCTGCCCAGGGGCGACGGCAAGAAAGTCAAGTAAGTCCTGGGTGCGTGTGCGGGCACCGCAGGGCGCTTTGGGCCAGAGTGGGGCTGGAGTGCCCTCTAGGCCCCTCTTTGCGCCCCCAGCGCCCCCGAAGGCCCACCTCCTCCCTCCCAGAACTCCAGTCCTGGTGAGCGTCCAGGGGAGGAAGCTCCGCCGCAGGCATCACCTTCCCGACGCTGTGCTCCAGGCTCGCTGCTCCCAGCTTCCTCTCGGAAGCCCCAGAGGGCCTGGAGCGCAGCCACACCCGGTCCACACCCCGGCCGTGGCCTTGCCCCCACAGAGCAGCCTCTCGGGCTGCCCCCGGCTGATGCCGCGGGTCACGCCCAGCACTGCTCACGCTGCGGCGCCGTGTTATCACCCATTACCCGCCCGGCGCACTCGTTGGCACGCTCCCGGGCCGGGCATAATTGTCCTTCTCGGCTACAAATTGCCTCTCCCCGCAGACCTATTTGCATAAATCCTACGAGCTCCTGCAAAGCCGATTGGTGAGCGCGTGTGTGCCCTGCATCAATCCTGATGATTTGGTAATAATAGTTAAATCGGCACTAAATGGTTTCTTCAATTAAGACAGAGGCAAAAAATTAATCTCAGGGCTTTATGTCACAAAACATTAGCAAATGCAGGGAAGGTTATGGGGAGGGGGGTCCGCCCGCCTGTGGGCAGGGGCGGGGAGAAGCCACATGGCTGGAGCCTCCCCAGCCATTCCTCCTCCTTGCCCAGGTGCCACTCAGCGGGGGACCCCCCCAGAGTTCCCCCTCGTGGACCCACTAAGGCCGTTGGGACCCCTGGCCCAGGCGGAGCCCACGGAGGCCAGGGGCCCTGTCAGGGAGTCCCCATGAGGCTGCCCCATGCTTTCCCGGGGCCCCCGGGACCCTGAGCCCCGGCCCTGGAAATCCCATCCTGCTCCTTGCTCTGTGGCCACGTTCTCTGCTGACCCACGAAGGCGGGTCCCAGCTAGAGGGTAGCAGCGTCAGGACGAGAAGGGACACAGCATCCAGGACCCTCTCTTCCCAGGGATCAGGGCTCCTGCCTGAATCTGGGGCTTCTGCCCTCGCTCCATCCTGCTGCGGGGCCTGGCCCAGCACTGCTGGCCGGCAGAGGGGACCGAGCGGGAAGCAGAAGGTCGTGGGTGGGCGTGGGAGGCAGCATCGCTGGCCGGCCGGCTTCCCGCTTGGCTGCCTCTCTGGGCCCCCAAAAGCCAGGGCCCTCAGCCTCCCTCTATGACCCCTTTTCATTACCACCTGTGAGTGGGGGATGGGGCGGGGTCAGGCCCAGCCCCTCAGGCAGCCAAGCTCCCAGCCCACCCCTGTGGGGCACTGGGACACTGAGACCTGGTGTCAGCTGCTTTCTGGGCCCTGTCTGGGACATGGGTGGAGTGCAGGGTCCCCTCCCTCCAGACCTGGAATTAAGGACAGGGGTGTGAGCCCAGCAGCTGGGGTCCCTGGAGGCTGGGAGGCAGAGCCTGGACATGAGTTTCTCTGGCCACTGGGCCCTGTTGTCTTCCTGGCAGTGGCCAAGTTGGAGGGGACCCCACTCTCAGGAGCCTCTCTACTCCCTCCGTGTTCTTAAGTCTGGGGCAAGTGGCCTTGGCCCTCACCGAGGGCCAGGCCTGGGACACGCATGGCCCTACCCCAGGCTTGCAGAGGGCCACAGTAGTTACTGTCCCCATTTTCCAGGTGTGAAGACTGAGGCCACAGTTCGATCACATAGTGGTCCAGCAGGCCTCAGGGCCCTGGCTCCTGAGTTTGGGCTGCCCTCCCTGGTCAGCGAGCAGAGGCCCTGGCCGGGAAGCCGGGGGCTCAGGTCCTGGGACCAGCTAGCAGCCGTGCGCGTGCTCACAGCCCAGTCCAGGAAAGAAATAGGGCCCACGCGGGGGCGGGGCAGGGTCTCCTAGCTGCTGCCACAGGACCCTCGGGTGGACAGGGCCGGGGGGCCGAGGCAGGCTCACATCTGACCCACGTCCACGGGCACCCCCTCCCCCCAGGGCGGTGCGGTCCAGCCTGAGCCTGCTGTGTGCTGAGCTGCGGGGTGGTGACGGGCCCCCGAAGAAGCAGAGCGGACTGGAGGCCGGTGTCTACGCGGGCCTGCAGCCACCATCGGCGGTGAGCGCTGAGGCAGCCTCCGCGGGCTCGGGCAGGCAGCTGCAGGCCACACACCCGCCCCGTGCCAGCCTCCAGCTGGGGTCCCCCTGCCGGATGAGAAAGCGGAGGTCTGGGGAGCCGCAGGTAGCCGGGTGTGGCTCGTGCGTCCCCCGTGTCCGTGCTCCAGCGGAAAGTAAAAGACTGTTCTGGGCTCCAGGCTCCAGCCGTGAGGGCCCGTGCTGTCCACGGTGACTGGGGCGCTCCCTTGCGTAGTGGGCGGCCTCCCTCGGGGGCTTTCTCACGCTGCCAGCGGGCCCTTCCTCTGAACGCGGGCACCCCCCGTCCCACTCCCCATTTCAGGGCCCTGAGAGGGACAGGTGAGACCCCTGGGCCTGTGGGCTCCCTCCCCCATCGGGGGGGGCGGTCTAGGGGGTGCTGCGGAGTGGGGGATGGGTAGGTCCGGTGGCAAAGCCCCACTTCCCAGGACCCGGTGCCCCCTTGGCCTTCGGAGGACAGGACCCGGGAAGTGCGGCTTCAGCGCCAACCCTGGCAGAGGGCCGGCGGCGGGATGGCGGCTCGGGCGGGGGTACTGACCCCTGCCGCCCTTTCTAGGACAAGGTTCGCTGCAAGAGGGGCAGTGGGCAGGGCGAGCTGGCATCCGCCACAGCCCACCAAGTGACCCAGCTGAAGCCGAAGGTCAGGACCAAGGGGCTTCCTGCCGGCCTCGGCCCCTTCAGGCGGAAGGAGGCTGCCCCCGGGGGCCGTATCCGCAAGAAGCTGTCCCGAGGCAAGACCGCCAAGGTGCCCGGGGCAGCCCGGCATGCCCAGCCCAAGGACGGCGGCGCCAGCAGGGAGACACCCAAGTTCCCGGCCCAGGCAGCGGCAGCCACGGCACAGGAGGCAGGCAAGTCGTCGGCATGAGGGCTCCAGCCGGGACGTCCGCTGCGGTGCCCCGGGGCCTGGGAGAGCGGCCCGGCGGCTGAGATGGCCCTCAGAGCCGGGTCAGGACCTCTGAAGGGTGCCGGACCCGGGGAGAGCCTCCCTCTGCAGCCCCCGCCCCAAGGCTGAGCCCGGTGGCTCTCTGCAGGCCACAAGGAGAAGGAGGCCCCCGGACACGTCCTGGACAGGGGGCTAAAAATAGGCTTCCGCCTGCTGAGGGCTGCTTTCCTGCAGTGTCCGGCCGGCCTGACCTGGAGGGCTCTCTGGCCCCCAGCAAAGCCAGGGACAGACGCCTGGGAAGATAAATGCTTCTGCCCCACCAGGCCTTGCCCGCCCCCTCCACGTTCTCGCCTGAGAACGAGCAAAGGGAGGGGAAGAGGAAGCAGGAAGCAGGAGGCCAGTCGGGGAAGGGACTGTCCTGGGGAGGGGCATCCCCAAGCCCAAAGGCGGGCGCCCTGCTGCTCAGGGCGTACGAAAGGCAAGCAGAGGCCGGGAGAGGAAGGTGGAGGGGTCCACCCTCCCCGGAGCAAACGCCCTCCCCAGATGCCTGGCCCAGGTGCCCCTCCCCTAAAGCAGCCCCAAGGGCAACAGTGACGACCCCTCACCGCCCCCCGACGCAGCCTTGTGTGCACAGACCATCGGCCCCGACCCCCCCGACACGGCATGGCCCCAACGCCGAGTCATCTGAGCCCTCGGCCTCCCCCAGGCAGTGGCTGCGACAGCGAGAACTGCGAGAGGTTCCTGGGGACAGAGGCACCCCCCAAGGAGCCCGGGCTGGCGCTGCATGCGGGGGCCGGCGTGACCGTGCTGGGGCCCTCCCCCTCTTCTGTGGTCAAGATGGAGGCCAACCAGAAGGCCAAGAAGAAGAAGGAGAGGCAGGGCTTGCTAGGTAACCAGGAGGCCCGGGCGGGCCAGGGGTCTGCCTCGTGGGGGGAGGTTCCTGGCCTCGGGGACCCCTGGGACAGCCGCCTCCCCCCCCCAGGGGCCTGCCGCCTGTCCAGCCCAGACAGCGAGGTCAAGGTCAAGAGGCGCGCAGTGAAGACCAAGGTGGGCGCCAAGCTGGAGCGTGCCCCAGGGCGCAGGCCCCCGGGCGCACCAGGCAGGAAGAAAGCCAAGGGCAAGGCCAAAGGCAGCCTGAGGACAGACCCAGGGGCTGCCCCCAGCAGGGACGCCCTCTTCAACCCCGCCCGGGCCTTCGCCTGCCGCGAGGAGGGCAGCAAGCTGGCCAACGAGCGTCTCAAAAGAGCCACGCGCAAGAGCACGATCCTCCAGCCGGGGCTGCGGGTGAGGGCCGCGGGCTCCCTGGCGCTCCTGGGGGCCGTGGGTGGGCTACGATGCCGAGGGAGCCCTCACCCCCCCTTCTCTCCCTGCTCGAGGCGGCCTGCCCTGCGTCAGCACACGTGACGCCCCTGGGCGCACGCTCGGGCTCACACTCAGGGTCTGCCTGCACCACGACCCTGGGCACACCCTGGGCTGGCCGTGAGCCAGAGGCCGGCACCCCGCTGACCTCATTCCCTCCCACCCGCCCCAACAGCGGAAGAACGGGGCCCTGTCCATCGCGCTGTCGCCTCGCAACGCCAAGGCCATCCTGGGGAAGGGCAGGAAGGTAGGCTCGGTGCAAAGCGGGGCCGTGGGCCAGCAGGCAGCGTCCCCACCCCCCGGGCGCCGGGTCAGGGCACAGACCTCCCCCGCCCACCCTCCAGTGGGAGTTGACCCCTCTGGCCCCCCAGGGCAAGGGCCGGGCGGTGAGTCGGCTGCTGGAGAGCTTTGCGGTGGAGGACGACTTTGCGTTTGACGACAACGGCAGCTTCGAGGAGGAGGAGGAGGAGGAGGAGGAGGACGGTGAGGAAGAGCCAGCAGCCACCAGCGGGCCTCTGAGCGCCGAGCAGAGCGCCGCCCTGGGTGAGCGGCCCTGCGAGTGCCCCTGGGCACCAGGAGGCGGCAGGCGGGGTGGGGGCCGGGCAGATGCTGACGCCCTGTCCCCTCAGCACGCTCGTGCACCATCCACAAGGAGGACCTGCAGGACGGGTTGCCCGTGCTCATTCCCAAGGAGGACAGTCTGCTGTACGCGGGCAGCGTCAGGACCCTGCAGCCCCCCGACATGTGAGGCCCGGGTGTGTGCGGGGCGGGGGGCGGGCAGGGACGTGCAGGCGGCTCACACGTCTGCCCCCGCAGCTACAGCATCGTCATCGAGGGCGAGAGAGGCCACCGGCCCAGGATCTACTCGCTGGAACAGCTGCTGCAGGAGGCGGTGAGGGGCCGGCCAGGCCGGGAGCGGGCGGTGAGGGGATGCCCCGCGGCCCACAGCCAGGGGAGCTGGGCCTGGCCGCCCCCGGCCCCGCCGGCCCCTCACCGCCTACCTCCTGGCCCCGTGGGCCCCGCAGGTTCTGGATGTCCGGCCGCAGTCCAGCCGCTACCTGCCCCCGGGCACGAGGGTGTGCGCCTACTGGAGCCAGAAGTCCCGCTGTCTGTACCCGGGCAACGTGGTCCGAGGTGAGCCGGGCCGACGTCCGGTGTCCAGGCTCCGCAGACGCGGCTCTCTGGGCCCCAGGCAGGGACAGGACGGGTGGCTCTGGCCATCCATATGGCCCGGCCGGGAACAACAGGGAATGTGGGGTCCCCTGGGCTGCAAGCAGGGGTGTGGAGCCCCGGGGTCGTGCAGGTGAATGCGTGGCTGGGAGGCTGCGGCGAGGCCGTCTGTGTCCTGGCAGCCGGGACAGCCCCGAGGAGGCAAAATGGTCCCAGTGTCTGCGAGGCGCCGGGAGCCCCCCCACCTGGCTGCCGGGGCGAGCCGCGCGGAGTCGGAGAGGGCCCCCTGCTCAGCTGGGCCTCACCCCCAGGCTCCTGCAGCGACGAGGAAGAGGACCTGGACTCCGTGGTCGTGGAGTTTGATGATGGGGACACCGGCCACATCGCCGTCTCCAACATCAGGCTGCTCCCTCCCGACTTCAAAATCCAGTGTGAGCCCCGGGGCGCTGCGGTGGGGCCCCTCCCTGCCACCACCCTGCCTCTTCCCTGCCCTGAGACCTGGGGGAAAGCCGGGCCACGCTGAGGCCGCACGTCCACTCTGCAGGCACTGAGCCCTCGCCCGCACTGCTGGTGTCCAGCAGCTGCCGGAGGACCAAGAAAGCTTCCTTCGAGGTCCCCGCACCCAGCGAGGCCCCCGCCCCAAGCTTGTCCCCTAAGGTGCATGACGGCCCCGAAGCCTCGAAGACCCCCGGGAAGAAGTCCGTCAGCAAAGACAAAGCCGGTACCCACGGGGGCGGGGGAGGGCAGGGAACCCCGGCAGGGAAGCACCTGGGGGGATGGGGAGGGGTGCCCAGAGCTTGGCAGGGGGCAGGGGTGGGGGGGATGCGCGGTGGGACCTCTGACCACCTGGCCTCCCCCCCCAGGCAAGGCGGAGCTCCTCACCTCAGGTGCCAAGCCCCCCGCGGGGGCCGCAGACCACTTCCTGGGCCGCCGGGGCAGCCCGCTGCTGAGCTGGTCGGCGGTGGCGCAGACGAAGCGGAAGGCGGCGGCGGGCAGCAAGGGCCCCGGCGCGCTGCAGAACCTCTTCCAGCTCAACGGCAGCGCCAGGAAGCTGCGGGCCCGCGAGGCGCTGTTCCCGGTGCACAGCGTGGCGGCGCCCGTGTTCGGCAACGGCTTCCGCGCCGACTCCTTCAGCAGCCTGGCCAGCGCCTACGCGCCCTTCGTCGGCGGGGCCGGGCCGGGGCTGCCCGGGGGCGCGCACAAGCTGCTGCGGGCCAAGAAGGCGGAGCGCGCGGAGGCCGAGAAGAGTGCGCGGCGGCGGGCGGGCGGCGAATTCCTGGTCAAGCTGGACCACGAGGGCGTGACCTCCCCCAAGAACAAGAACTGCAAGGCCCTGCTCGTGGGCGACAAGGACCCCAAGCTTGGGCGGCCCCTGCCCAGCCCCAGCTACACGCACCCGGCCCTGGTGGGCAAGGACAGGAAGGGGCGGGCGCCCGTGCACCCTCTGCCCATGGGGCTGGCGCTGCGCAAGTTCGCGGGCCAGGCCGAGTTCCCGCTGCCGTGCGACAGCGACTGCCACAGCTCCTGCTCAGACGACGAGGAGGACGGGCCCGGGCTGGCCCCCGGCGTGCCCTCCCGCTTCCTCGCCCGCCTGTCGGTGTCATCCTCCTCCTCAGGCTCCTCCACCTCCTCGTCGTCCGGCTCCCTGTCCACCTCCAGCCTCTGCTCCTCGGACGACGAGGGCTCTTCCTACAGCTCGGACGACGAGGACCCGGCCCTGCTGCTGCAGACCTGCCTCACCCACCCCGTGCCCGCCCTCCTGGCCCGGCCCGAGGCCCTGCGCTCCAAGGGCGGCGGGCCCCACGCGCACGCCCAGCGCTGCTTCCTGTCCCGGGCTGCCGTGGCCGGCGGGGGCGCGGGCGGGGGCGCGGGCCCCGGCGGCGGCAAGTCCAAGCTGAAGCGCAAGGAGGCTCTGAGCTTCTCCAAAGCCAAAGAGCTTTCGCGGAGGCAGCGGCTGCCCTCCGTGGAAAACCGGCCAAAGATCTCCGCCTTCCTGCCCGCCCGGCAGCTCTGGAAGTGGTCCGGGAACCCCACGCAGGTAGGTGGCCCGCCCCCCGCCGGGAGTCCCTGCTGCCCGGAAGCTCGCGCGCTCCCTCCCTCTCCTCCTGCTTTCGGTTTTTCTATTTCGGGTCAACAAACAAACAAAAGTGAACTTCGGGAAGAACAAAGCTCGCACCAGGCAGGTAGCCGCCCTCATGTCCCCTCCGAGTCCCCGCCACCTGCACGGTGCCGTGGGGCGTGTCCCCCAGGATTTTGCTTCCCATGCAGCGGACCACCGGGGGCACATCTTTCTGTGTCTGTGCACAACGGAGCGGGTTCAGGGGGCCACGGGGTGCTGCCCCACTGCGCGCACACGCGGGCGTCTTTGCCGCGCCCCGTGGACAGACACGCCGTTTGTGCCGCTCTGCCCTGGGAGCTGCACCGCCACGGACACCCCGTGGCTTCCTCCCTCCCAACCTTCCCGTGCAGCGTCCCTCCTCAGTCAGTCATGACCCAGCCTGCAGGGCAGGCACGGGTGGGACCCTAACCCTGGAACGCCCCGTCTGGCCCTCGAAGGCGTCTGTGCACACGCGCTCACACGTGAGATGTGCCATCTGTCCTGCTGCTGTCCCTCCGTCCCTCCCTGTCTTTCTCTCTCCTGCCCGCCAGTCCCCGGGTCCCTCACTGCCATCCGCCTCTGGCTGTGTCCCTTGCAGCGCCGGGGCATGAAGGGGAAAGCCAGGAAGCTGTTCTACAAGGCCATCGTGCGGGGCAAGGAGACGCTGCGCGTCGGGGACTGCGCCGTGTTCCTGTCCGCCGGGCGGCCCAACCTGCCCTACATAGGCCGCATCGAGAGCATGTGGGAGTCGTGGGGCAGCAACATGGTGGTAAAGGTCAAGTGGTTTTACCACCCGGAGGAGACCAAGCTGGGGAAGCGGCAGAGCGACGGGAAGGTGAGAACCGGGTCGGGCAGGGGCCTGGGGGAGGTGGGGACCCAAGGTGGGGGTGGGACACGGGGCGGGGGGGACAGGGGCGGCAGGCAAAACCAGAGGAGCAGCCCCATCCGTGAACACCCCCGCCCCCCGCACCGTGAGGCGTCCCCGCTGAGGGCGGAGGCACCGGAGACAGGTCACCGGGGTCCCTCCTCGGCCGCGCCCCCCAGGCTCCCTGTGGACGGGGGGATGGTTTCACCTCACGGGGGGCACGTAGCCCCCAGCAGGCCCCCTCCGCAGCAGACCCCACCCAGGAGGCCCCCCGCATCCCCTCTGTTCTCCCCCGGGAAGGACACGGGTTTGCAGACGCTGCCGAGAGCGGCAGGACCCAGAGTGCTGGGCCACGGCTCCAGGGTTGACACGAGGGGCCGTCCCAGAACCGGCAGGCGGGCCCCCCGCCGGACGGGGCTCCCCAGCCCGGCCCCGCCCAGCTCCGCGCTCCCCCGACAGAACGCGCTGTACCAGTCCTGCCACGAGGACGAGAACGACGTGCAGACCATCTCCCACAAGTGCCAGGTCGTGGGGCGGGAGCAGTATGAGCAGATGGCGCGGGGCCGCAGGTGCCAGGACCGGCGCGACCTCTACTACCTGGCGGGCACGTACGACCCCACCACGGGGCGCCTGGTGGCGGCCGACGGGGCGCCTATCCTGGGCTGAGCCGGGCCGGGCGGGACGGGCTGGAGCCCAGGGAGCGGCGGAGCGCGTCGGCAAACACGCAAGCGCCCGGGCCCAGGCTTCGCATTCCTCTCCCCGGGGAGCAGCGCCCGGCCCTCGGGGTCCCCCGCCTCGCCGCACCCCCGCCGGCCGCCCCGAGAGATTAGAATCCAAGCCATATTCTCCCTAGTACCTCCGACTGGCTCCCGCCAGGGAAAGCAGAAATCAGGTGTGTTGTCTATTTATTTCTGTGTAAATATTGTATTTCTGCGGGAAGTTTTATGGAAAAAAATAGCGGAAGAGGATTTTTTTCTCCCCACACGCGTGACAGGGTGTATGTGCATGCGTGTGCGTGAGTGTGTGCGTGTGTGTGTAGGTTTCGTTCTGGGGGTTTTCGTTGAAAATGCACTGTTTTGCTCAGCCTGGCTGAGTTCTGACGGGGGCGTCTGTGGCCACGGAAGCAGCTGGGGGAGGGGCCGCCCACGGGAGGGCGGGCAGGACCCTCGGTCACGGCACTGATCGCGGGGTCCCGTGCGATGGAGTCACACTGGTGTTTGTTCCCTTTTGACCCACCTAGTAGGAAAAGCGTGGCGGGGGGTGCGCGGCAGTGAGGGAGGGCCACCCTGAGGGTCCCCAGGGCGAGAAGGGATTCCAGAGGCTAAAATAAAACCCAGGACCAGCTGGTCCCCCAGCCCGGGATTGTGACAGCAGCCATATGTGTATGTTACCTCTGTTCCAAACAAATATGAACAAGTGTTTTAAAGTATCGATACGAAAAAATGACGTTTTGATTTTATTTCCTGAATATTCCAGTTCTTTCTGATTTCCGTTGTGATGGTCAGTTTACCCAAGCCTCCACTCGGAGCAGGGAAGGGACCAGCCCCCACCAACTCACCGGGAGGTTCTGGGGCCTTTTCTGTGGCCGCTGGGCACGGCAGATGGCCTGGCTGGGAGACTAGTGTTTGGGGCATGGGGCCAGCTCGGGTCCCTCCTGCCTGCCCGAACCCATGCCCACGAGGGGCTGTTCCCCCCGCACCCAGGAGCCTCAAAGTGCTGGTCACCCCCTCATTCCTCCTGTGGCAAGAGAGACAGGGTGAGCCAGACCCATGGCCTAGCAGCCCTTGTCCCAGAAACCTACGTAGGGCCACGTGTCCCCACGTGCCACCACACTCCCCAGGAGCCCCAAAAAAGCCCCCCCCCAAGTTAGTCACTATTTCTGCAGCCCAGGTCCCTGGGAAATGTGGGATGTCGGTGGGTGCCCGGCACCCCAACCGGGCCCCTCTCTGGTCCCTTCCTTTCCGGCCAGGAAACCTCTCCCGCCCCACCTCCTGGTCCTGGCTCCACGGGAAATACAGGGGCAGGGAGGGGGGTCCCCTGCCCACCAGCTTACCTCTCCCACCTCGTTCTCCCCTTTGTCTCGGCACGAGTGCAATATTTCAGTCCTGGCGGTCACCCGGGAGGCGGCGCCCGAGGGCCTGCTCGCGGCTGGACAAGCAGAGTGGAGAAGACGCGCCCGGCGCCAAGGCGCTGAGTGGGGACAGCCCAGCCGCAACAGTGAGAGCCCGAGGCCCTTTGCAAGCCCAGGCACCCAGCGAAGGAACAGCCCCTTCTCTTGGCCTCGCGCTGACTCTCTCCCCTCCGTCCCCCCACCTGTGCGCATGGGCGGCGCGGCCTGCCCTCTGACCCAGGGTAGACGGGGCGGAGCTCGCTCTTGTAAATGTGTAAACTAAGAGGATGGTTGGATTTTTTTTCAATGTAAACACTACAAACAAACAAACAAAAAAAACAAAGGTTTTATGAACAGCAAACTCTATGTAAAGGCATTTTAGTATTAAATTTTTTATTGATAACTTGCTTAAGAATAAATATATGAACTATTGTACAGGTGGTCAGTGGTCCGGAATCCCAACTGCCTCGGCGTCCGCGTGACGTCATAGGTGTCTCCCCGGAGGCCACGGCGTCTTGGGGGGGGGTCTCAGCCAACATGCCCACATGCAGGCCAAGTCTGCCCCCCAAGTCAGCCAGAGGGGAGCCCCTCAGGGCACGAGGACTCACACACGTGAGTGAGGAGACTATGCAACCAGAATGGGCCTGGGGTGGCTTTGGCCTTTAAGACCTCCCAAGATGAGGGCCCCTTTCTTTACACATCTCACCAGCCAGGGCAGCTGCTCCTGTAGGAAAGGAGGGGAGGCTCAGCCCCACAAGTCACAGGCACAAGGGGGATGGGTGGTCCTCGAAGTGCCAGCCAGTAGAGGGGTCTGGGCAGACCAGACAACAGACACCCTCCTCGGGGAGAAGCGAATTCATTCATTCAACAAACACTGTCTTAGGTGAGAGCCCTGAGGAAGGGTAATAAACAGTGCTCCAGACCGTTGATGGAGAGCTGATCCCCCAAGGTTGGAGGTGGTCAGAAAGCAGGGTACATCGGGGGACTGGGCAGCCACCCCAACAAGCTGCTAGCTAGAGAGAGCCGTGCCCAGTGAAGCTGCAGGCCCAAGGTCTTTCTGGAACTGTCCATCCAGCCAGGGAGGGGGCAGTCCGTCTTCCTTCCACCTCCAGGGTCCCTGGGGAGGGAGGTCCCGGCTGGCATTACAGACCCCAGGAAGGAGACTCAGATTAGGGCAGGTGGGCTACCACACAGACAGGTACCCCCACCTCCGCAGGTGTGTACGGAGCTGTGGGCCGTTTGCGCGCACACACCCACACCCACACTGGGACTGCCCTCAGCCAACCTGCTGACATCCCACCCCCTCATTTGCTCCATTGGACCAGCTGTTCAGAGAGAGCAGCGGGGACAGGGCCCTGGGCACAGAGACAGGATGGAAGGGGCAAGAAGCTCTTCCCTCAGCAGTTCTGAGCCCGCCAAGCAAGGATGAGAATGTGTCTGAGCAGGAGGCCTGGGGCTGTGTACACTCAGGGCACACATCTGCTTCAAACACCCCCTGACTGAAGTCTGAGCGCCTGGATTCAGCTGTGCCTGAAGGCGGACAGACTTTGCCCTTGGACTGAGTCCATGAATCAGCAGCCCCTGCTTCACACAGGGGAATTGGTGGGGTTTCCGTCTTGGTGGCCCATGGTCCCAACTATCCAAGGGCCGCAGCAGGAAGAGGGACAGAGTGGGGCCGGAGGAGACCTTGGGGGCCAGGCAGAGCCATGGGGCTTGATAAAACATGAAGGGCAGCTCTGAGGGAAGGAGAGCCTGCTAACCTAGGTTTCAGGCTTACGGGCCCTCCCTGGGCTGGGGAGGAGGGCCTGGGGCCAGGCCAGAGGCTCGAGAAACCCAGCCTCAGTGGTTTCACTCGTTTACTTGTGGGCAGGGGCAGAATCCAGGGCACCCAGGGCCAGGATGGGGATGAAGGCCTGGAGCCCCTGCCTCGGGCTTCTGGGGGCCGCGAGCCGGGATTTGCAACTGCGCCGCCCCCTGCCCACACCAAGACCTGCCCGGCCACACGGCACGGTGGGCACCAGTGGTCGCCGCGGACGCTCTGGAGCGAGAGCAGGGTGGGGCCGGAGCGGGATGGGTGCGGACGCCCAGAAAGGGCGACAACGGCCGCCCAGCAGCCGGGAGGGAGGGCTCCTGCTGGCCCGTCTCAGGCTCGAAGCCTCCGCCCCACCGACAGTGGCGCCAGGCACAGCTTCTAGATGCTGGGCACCCCGAGAGGCAGGCAGGAGAGGACGTCACAATAGTCCTGCCGCCAAGACGGCGTCCCCGGTGGAATTCCGCTGTGAGGCTCGGGCTGAGCCACGTCCGCTAGCTCCAGCCCTGGGCTCCCCGCTGCAGCCCGACGGACAGCGACATCAAGGACACCGTGAGGAATAGCTCATGAGGGCTTCCCGGAGGAGGTGATGCGGGCAGAAAGGCGGTGAGGAACGCTGGCGGCCAGGAGGCACAGGGGCCCGCTGCTGGAGCTGGAGCGTCTCAGGCCCGGTCGAGGTGGCTGCGCTGTCTGCTGGGCGACGGCTCCAGGCAGAGAGCCCACATGCCCACCGAGACCACCCCCGCTGGGCCAGGGCGAGAGGGGCCCAGCCAGCACCTGGGGAAGGGGCTGGTGCCCAAAGAGTGGCTCTAAGGGCATGGGGGGGTGGAGTACGAGGGGTGCTGGAGATGGCGCGGGGGGGCATGGTGACGGGCCCAGGAACATGGGCATGTGGGGCGAGCCGAGGGGCCGGTGACCACAGAGACCCAGCACAGCAGGGGCCAAAGCAGGACTGGGTGAGCCCCCAGCAGCTGCACGGGCTCCCTCCCCCTTCCCCTCCAGGTGCCTCCCTGCCCCCTCCCGCTTCCCACCTTCACTCAGAACGGCCCCTGCCTTCTAGAACCTCCCACCCCCCAGAACGGCCCCGGGCGAGGGAAGGGGGTGGACAGTGGAGCCCCAAGGGTTAAACACACAGGACTGCACTTGGATCAAGACAAACGAGCCATTATGCGAAACGCGAAGCAAGACAAATGACAGCACCGGGCGCGGAGATCTATACGAGGGATGTTTGATCGGGTACAAATGACAACTGGCTGATCGCCCTTCGTTTTCAACACCACAAGCCAACCGGGGGATGAGGGCCTTTAATTGTTTCTGCCCCAGCCTGGGGTGGGTGGCAGCCGGTCCCACACCCGGGCCACGGACAGGTGAGAGGTCAGCTCCGTGACCCGGCCCGCGAAGGGGCATCTGGGCGCGCAGCCAGCCAAGGGCCGCGGCCTCCCGAGTCTGTGCGGCGGAGAGGCGAGACGTGCCTCCGAGGCCCCGGCTGCCAGCTAAGGCAGAGGACAGAGCTGGCACCCAGGAGTGACCCTGAAAGTCTCCCTTGCTTCCTGCCAGGACCCCGGGGGTCCCGAGCTCCATACTGCCTCCTTGCCACCACCCCGCCCCACCCCCCAGGGGTCCCAGTGAAAGCCCCTCCCCCCAGCACCGCTTCTCCTCTAAAAGTCAGGCCTCCCGCGCTTCTTTCCCCCCCCTGCTGACGGAAGCCGGGCGGCTCCGTGCAGACCGGCCGAGAGGTCGCTAAAGGAACCCTCTCAGGGCCCACCTAGGGCCTGATACCACGGGCGGGGGCACCAAAGGCCCCAGTGACGCAGGCCCCCAAAGAGGACAGGGGAGGCAGGCAGGGCGAGGAGGCGGGTGGGGTGCAGCCCGGCTCTGCCTTGCCGCGGCCCAGGCCTGAGTCCACCACCGGCTCTTGCCACCCCCGGGGAACGGGACGAGATGATGGCGAAGTTCACAAGAGGTGCCAGAAGGGGCTTCTGGGGGCACACGCACGCACACAGGCCCTTCCTCTGCGCCCCACGTCACTGCCCCAGGTGGGATGGAGAAAGGCCCAGCCAGTCCTGGGCTGAGCGCGTTCCCCTTCCAAGCACACTGTCTTCTCATCCTCTGGCCAGCAGGGGCAGTGACAGGACGCAGAGTGTGGGGACACACGCCCGGCCCCAGGCTGGACGCACGGGAGCCAGATTCCACCCCCGCCCAGTTCAGGGGCCCCGTTCCCCACCACTGGGGGCCCAGGGAGGTGCCCCCACAACTCTGCCAAGGTCCTCAAAGCCGCTCCAGGGGCTCGGTCCAGGGACTGGCGGGGACTTCCCTGGGGGCCCGTGGGGGGCCACACCCCCTTCTCTGACGAATGTTCACAGAGCCTCCTAAGAGTCAGGTGTGCATGCGCCCGCCGCCCCTGTGTGAAGGATAGGCCCGGAGGGGTCCACAAGCCACTGGATCCGCCTCCCCCTCCCCACACTAGCCTGGGATGCCGTGGGCCCCGTGCAGCTCCCTGGCCAGCCCCGAAGGCGCGTGGGGGCTGCTGGGGCAAACGCTCTGACACCAACAGGACCAGAAGAAGAGAACCGAGGGCAAGGCCCAGGCTTCCAGGCCGGGTGAGCAGAGATGCCTCCAGGGAGGAGAGTTCTGGGCGGAAGCTGGGGTGGGAGGTGTTAGCGCCCCTCCTGCCCGCACTGGCTGTCCTGTCTCTAGGCCCCAGCTGCGGGGATGTGCCCTGTCAGGAGCACGGACACACTGCTCCTGTGTCCAGGTGGGCACAGGACCACAAGAGTAGTTTGGGCCCCTGGAGGAGAGCATCTCCATCAGATCCAGTAGGGACAGAAACCCCTCCAGGGGGATTCGGATGGATAGGGTGACTGTGGGCCCTCTGGACAGCCCTGGGACCCCACCCTTGCGCCTCCTTACCTTCAGTCTGGCCAGGACAGCCAGAGGCCGCAGGACAAAGACCCACGGGGGCTGTAACTGGGTTGTGGGAGAGGGGCAGGCCCTCTGCACCGGTTGGATCCCCGACCCACTGTTCCGCAGTCTCGACACCCGTCCCATCCCGAGCCCTCCTGCTTGGGAGTCCTGCGGGGGCACGGGGGCACGGGTCAGGCAGGAAGCGGACAGGGTGGCCTGCGCACACCCCCTCTGTGTTTGGCGTGGTCCTGAGTGGACAGAGTCGGAGGCCCAAGCTTTCCAGCACCTACAGCGGCCCCGAAGCTCACACACCTCTCGACTCCGTTCAGCCCCTGACGGGTGGGGAGAGGCCCTCCCAACCGAAGCGGGAAGCTGCAGCCATCTCTGAAAAACGCCCACCGTCCTGGCCCTCACTGCCTTGGACGCGAGCTGCCAAGGGCAGCCTGGAACCCGGAGCGGGGGTGGGGGGCTCAAAATGAGCTGCAAACTTGGAAAATCCCTTTCTTAGGCTCGGCACTCCCCTGATGTTGTCCCCCTTCTCTGGCCTAGACTGAATTTCAGGTGCTCTCTGTCACTGCTGCCCGAACTCCGGGGGGGGGGGGGTTCCCTTGCTATGGGCATTTCCTGTCTGATTCTGCAGGGGTCCCAAGGCAGACTGTACCTGTCCACAGAGAGAAAGGCCTGGGACTGACCCAGCACGCTGGGCGACCCGGGCCCATGCCTACGGTTCAGAGAAAACCCACAGCAGTTCCCTCTGCCGGGATGGAGGGACAGTAGCCGCTGCAGACAGCCAGGGCTGGGAGGCTGCCAGCCTCCCATACAGGGCCTACATCGTGGCAGCAGCCGCCCGGCCATCAGAAGAGGGCTTCTCGCCCCTGCAGATGTGATGTGCTCCCAGCAGGAACACAGCCTGTTCGCATCCGAGCCATCCGTCTGTCCCTCTGTCCGTCTGTCCCTCCGCAAGCACGTGCTGAAGACCTACTGCGCGCCGGGCTCCCTGCCAGGCACGGGGCACAGGGCACAGGGCTGGGCATCTCAGGAAGTCCCGGCCCGACAGGGCCTCTCATGAGTCCGAGCAGCAGCAGGCCGAGCAGCCCGGCCCTGGAGCCCAAGGAAGGGAGCCGCTTGCTCCTGTCCCGGGAAGCCCAGGGCGGCAGCAAGTACTTCCAGGGGCACCTCCCCGGCCTCCTTCCGCTGGATTAACGCGCGGCCGTGGATTCAAGCTCCCGCTTTCCGGGCAAAAGGGCAGAGTCGGGCGCCACCATCCCCGCGTCTCCTCAGACAACGGGCCCAGAAAACCGCCTCCAGGCTGGGTCGCTGACCCTGTGCGGCCTGACCCCGAGGCCGGGGCAAAGCTGCTCCGGCCCCGCCCAGCCGCGGGCCCTGGGCTCGGGCTCCGCGGGGAAGCGGCGCTGCGGAGGGCGGCAGGACCGGCGCCCCCAGCCCCCGCGCAGGACGGGCCGGCTCAGGCCTCGCCCGCGGACCGGCTGCAGCCGCGTCCCGCGTGCGCCCCCCGCACGGACGCAGAGCCGGGGCGGCCGCGAGCAAGCCGGGCGGGGACGCAGCCGTCCTGGAGGCGCCGCAGGAGGGACACACGAGCCCCGCAGGCCGCGGCCTCCGGACGCCGAGGGGAGCGATGCCGCGCCGGCCCCGCGGACACCCGAGGCCGTCCGGGCTGCCCGACGCCACGGAGCCGCTGGCCGGGAAGACGCGCCCCCGTAGCCGGGCGCCCAGCACCGCCGCTGGCCACGCCGCCCCGCACGCGCCAAGCCACGGGGCTGCCCTGCCGCCCTCCAGTCACATGACCCGGGTTGGGCCAATCGCGGCGCCTCGCCCCTCGCCCCCTCTGGGAAGGTGATTGGCTTTGGGAGTGAGCACGTGACCCAAGCCAAGCCAATCAGGACCTGCCCCTGGGTTCTCGGGCGCCCTCCCCCCCCCCCCCCCGCGAAGGGGAGCCGGTGCGGACGTCCGCCCCCCACGGTGATCGCCAGCGAAACCTGGGTGCCCGGGCTTCGTGCTGTCCTCAGGCAGGACCGCACGCCCGACCCGTGCAGGGTCAGCGACCCAGCCTGGACCGCCAGGCGGATTCGACTTTCAGATCAACACCGGGTCGTTTTAGCGCAAGAACCGTCCAGGCGGGGTTAGGGATATACTTATGCTCAGGGTTACTCACTGCGCCCCTCAGTCGGCTTTAAGGAAAGTCCGCCCCGAGCCGGAGCTCGAACTCACGACTCCAGATCGGGTGCCGGGGAGTGCTACCGGCGGAGCCAGCCAGGCACCCGCTGTCTGCAGCGTCCCATGTTGACTTGCCACTGGGGGTCAGTGCGTTGACCTCGAAACCCAGCTGTTTGTCAGCCTGGGTGCTGCCTACCCCGGGCCAGAGCGGACGCACCCCGCAGGTGTCCGGCATGGAGCAGAAGGGTGCACATAGAGGAGGCCAAGCAGGCCCCAAGGCACAGGAGGCCACTCCTGCTGCAAACTCATGGCCTGTGTGAAGCCCAGTGATCTGCTGGCCAAGGGAGGAGCGGGTGGGTGCGCAGACGTGCCAGCCCCGCCACAAGTGGACCACGGTGCCGTCCCAGCCTTGCCTTGCAGGACAGTCCTTCCGGCCCTGGTCGGGGGCAGGGCACAGAGTGCTGAGCAGAGGCCTGGATGTCCAAGGCCAGGGTGTACCCAGAGTCCTGGGAAGAGCCCGGCCATCTCACCAGCCATGAGGGACTTAGGAGCAAATGACTCGACTCAGGGAGGCTGGAGGAGAGTGGACAGACGTCATGGACTGTGCCCAGAGGCTGGACATCTGCCTGCCCATGTGAACGTCATCGGAGGCCCATTGCAGGAGGGTCCTGCACGGTCCAGTAAGCATGTGACCCACCCAGGGCGGCCTGTCAGCTCCCCTCCCCCCAGGAGCCTCAGTCTTGCTTCCTAGGCTCACGCTGAGAGCACAACAGGCAGGAAGGATGTGCACGAGGACCCGCCATGAACCTCTCCACCTGGATCTCCTGACAAATACCCAAGTGTCAGCGACAACAGACTTCAAATCCCGACGGTGACAGCACACCTCGGGGGACTCAGCCGCTCTGCAGCGGCAGGTCAATGACATTGGGCCCTTCCGCCATGACGTGTCCTGATGGGCCTTGTGAACCCCTCAACCTGTCCAGGAAACCCCACCCAGCCCCTGCCACCGAGGAGCTCCTTTCCAAGCAAAGGACAATGACCATCCCCGTGCCACGCCCACCCCAGCCCCGGCAGCTCCCGCCGAAGGGGTGCAGCCCACAGACCCGTGGGCTGTTTCTCACTTGGCCCCAGACATGTCCAGGAGCTGGAGGAGCAGGCTCCTGGACGTGTCCTGCGTTGTACCAGCGAGCTTGGGCTCTGCTTTCTGTCCTGACTCAGAGCTGGGCTGCTCTGGAGCGCATTATCCGGAGGAGGACGCGGCCAGCCCAGGAAATGGCAGCCGGGGCCGTGCGCAGAGATCGGGGAAAGACGGTGTGGGGTGACCGGCCTGGACTGCAGTTGGCAGGAAGACATGGGCGGGACTGGGGACCTCAGGAACATTCCTCCGTGGCATGCTGATGTGTTAAGGGGGGACCTTTGCAATCCCAGGAGGGCAAAAGGCACAAGGGCTCTGACTCCCTCAGCAATAAAGGCTGGGTGAGCCCCTCGGGGAGGAGCCCGCCCATCCAGCAGCACCCGCTGTGGGGTCGCAGACATGCGGGTGGTGGGTAGTTCTAGCGTCTGCTTGAGGCTCCAGACACTGGGCAGGATCTTACCAGAACTCAGGGAGTGTACACACCCCTGGGGACTGTGGTCCCAATCGCCTCCCACTGCCACGGTCACGTGCCCAAGATCAGCCTCTGTTGGGAAGGACATGTTTTTGTTGACCCTTAGGCAGCCGCACTGTGCCAGGCGGGGCCCTAGGAGTCGTGGGTGTGAGTAGGGGAAGAATGTGTGACTTCCACGGGGCCAGAGTGGGGCCTCCTGGGCACTTCTTCCCGCGGCAAATGCCCCCGATTCCTGTCAGAACTGCCTTCACCAGACCCGCACATTTCCATAGAGCCACCAACCGCCTCCCACACAGTGCTGAGCTCGGGACCCAGGCCTGGACGGCCACAGTGCACTGACCCCTGGCCCAGGGAGGAAGCCCTTTCCTGGACATGCCGTGAACAGCCTGTGTTTCTACGGGACAGCCAACCTGGGGTGGGGGGCCGGGCCAATATGCAGAGAGAAGCCAAGCCAAGCAACAAGAGAAACCCGGCCTCTCTGATCGCTTCGGAGACCCAGAGGGCGGGGCTGCCCCTGGCTGCTCTGGTAGCAACTTCGGCTGAGAAACTTGGCATTCGGAGTCCCTCAGTTGTCACTGGAGGAGCTTGGGTGCACCAGCCCTGAGGGGCGGATGCCCGGCCTGCCATCCCTTTCTGAGCAGCCAGAGGCCCACGGTCACCCCTCCTGCCAGTGCACACCCTCTCTCCCCAAGCTCTGGTCCAACAAGCACACTCTGGTGGCTGGTGGGACCAGCGGAGGCCTGATGGGGTAGAAAGGACGGTGAACTTCTGGGGACCCGCCCCCCCAAGCTACTGCAGAAGTACTGCAAGGCCAAGACTTCCAAGAGAATGCTGGAAGCACAAACATGCCCGTCAGCAGCCACCCAGCCGGACTGGGCAGACCCCGCTCAGTGCCGTGCTTCCGGCTAGCAGCTGGGGAGGGGAGCAGGGGGCACTGTGGGCCCTGTCGTGTCCCTGGCCCACTGCACAGCTCCCAGGTCATCTCCTCTCTGCCTGTGCTTCTGTCCAGCGCTGAGGGCACACTGGTCATTCAGGGTCTGGCCAGCCATCACTGACTTGCCTCCCGTGCTCTGGGAAGATGGGAAGGGGTTTATGGCCACTCCCACGTCCTGCTGAAAGAGGAGGCAGGGCGCATTGGTCAAGAAGGGACTGGGAGGGTGGGAGCATCCTGGGTAAGGGAGCTCCCCCAAGATGGATAGTAGTTCTGGAAAGTTCTCAGCAGGCCTGCTTCTCTCGGCCTGTCAACCATGGGCCCTTGCTCTCCTGAGACCTAGATCCTCATCTCTGCAAATGAGAAGCTGCCAACAGGACAGGCATCACTAGGGGCTCCAGCGTGCCCTGTGACCCCGTGGCCGCTCTGCTGGGCGCTGAGGGGTCCATTGTGTGCAGAGAATGAGGGGGAGCCCATCCACTGGTCATTTCTGGCCCCGGCAGCATCCCCTGGTTTCCGGTTACTGGGAGGGGCAGAGACTGCATCTGTTTCGGGCTTTTCCCAGCGTGTAGCCGGGCCCCTGCCTGGCCAGGGTCAAGGTCACATTCCCCAGCTTCTGGCCGGGGTCAAGGTCACGCTCCCCAGCTTCCCTTGCAGCTAGATGCCGTGCGGGGACCCGGGTCTAGCCAGCAAGAGTGAACAGTCACGACATGTCCTTCAGTGTCAAGGCTGTGCTCCTCCTCGTCTGCCCGCCGCTCCTGCTGCGTGTCCTGTGCACGTGACAGCTGAGCAGCCAGACGGTACCTCGGGCAGGAAGCAGCATCGGGGATAACAGAGCAGCTGGGCAGGAGGAGCGCAGGTTCCTGACGACCCCGAAGCCCCCCCAAGCTTTCCTGGAGGCTATCTGTGAAAGAGAAAGGAATGTCCCCCTCACTTAAGTCACTGTATTTTGGAGTCCCTGCGGGGACAAATCCGGAGCTTGGGTGTGATTTAGTGTGGCCCCTCGCAGGCTCAGAGGGCCCCCACCCCACCTCTGCGCCTCCTCCCAGACCCTCATCCCTGTGCTGCTGGGACACTTCCCTCAAGAGTCCCCGGGACACTGCCAGCTCCGAGGCCAGCTCACTCTCCGTCCTAACGTCAGGCCCAGTCAGGCCTCTCGCAGCACAGAGCACTCATCGCAGCCTGTAATTATGTATTTATTGTAGGTTTCCTTGATTGCCCGCTGCCCCGGACTGCCGTTAACGCGGGAGCAGGGCCCCTGCCTGTGTGTGCACCGTCACGTCCCTGCACCCAGCTCGGGGTCTGGGCACAAGCGTGCACCCAGCAAAACCCCACCAGGTGGGCGCTGACCCTGCCCCAAAGCCCAGAATCCCCTCCCCAGTTCGCTTGGTTCTGCACCAGCCCTGACCTCCCACCGGAGCTCCATGCCCCGGGCCGGCCAGTGAGCCACACCAGCCGCCTGTCATTTTCTGGAAGAATTGAGACTGGAGTTCCAGGAGCCACTCCAGTGCTCCCTGGCGGTTGTGGCCAGAGTTTCTGTCCCATAAATGGGGATGATACCCCTCGCCTCTTAGTCACGGAGGCATTCGGAAGATCGAGAGCTGGCGTGTGTTCCCCCCCCCCAAAGGGCAGAGTGAGGGACAGATAATCCCAAGGGCTGGCACAGGTCCAGAGCCACCGGAACTCACCCACACTGCCGGTGGAAATGGTGGTCAGCACTGCCCTGGGAGGGCAGGTGGCTTCCGGACCAGACCCAACACTTGCCTCCCCAGCCACCCCACCGCCAGGCACATGCCCAGAAGACAGGTGCTAGCACGCTTAGAGCAGCACGGTTCCTAACCCGGAGGGAGCCGGGAGACGCAGAGAATAACCGCGCCGCCCCGTACAGGGAAACACAACACAGCCGTGCAAAAGAACAGACAGCCCAGCGGTGGGCTGCCGCCTGTGGCTTACGCTGAGCGGGGCGCCCTTGGAGGACAGGCAGGGCTCTCCGTCAGTGTGCATTAAAGATCAGGCTCCCCAGATGCCACAGGATTTCCCTCCCTGCCCCTTGCGTCCCCTTCTCCCCCGCCCCACCTCCCACCTGCTTTCAAAGCCACCTCAAGTGACACCTCCTTCCCTTGTCTTTGTTCTGCTAGGAGGCCCCTCCCTCCCGAATCTCTCCAGGTCCTTGCCTCAGGCTGCCTTATCCTGAACTCCTGTGTGCCTGTGCTGTTGGACCCTGAACTTCCCTACTGGAACACACTCTTTCCCCCTTGGGGTCCCCTGGGGCTGAGCCCCGGCTGGGCAGAGGAAGGTCCCCTTTCTCTCGGTGAATATTCCCCTGCTTCGAGGGCAGACCTGTGTTTGGCATGGGCCATTTGCCCTCCAGTGTGTACTGGGCACCCAGCAGACACAGGAACCATGAAGAGGGGACAGTGAACAAGGCAAGTCCCTACTACCGGATTTATCGTCCCCCGTGGCAACTGGTTAATGAAAATGGAGCATCCAGGAAGGCCTCCTGGGGGAGGAGGCACCTAACTTCGGTGGGCTCACAGGCACCAGCAGGAGCACGGTTCCTCTGCTGCGGTGCCGTGCTGTGCCTTGCACCCCTCGTTGGCAGGCTGTCCTGGCGGGAGAAGCTCCAAATGGTTCTGTGGGAGAGAAGGGTTCAGCTGAGACCGGTGTCGCCCGGTGGGGGTGGTGCGTGGCTATGGGGTGTGGAAGTATGTGGTGTGGACAGGTGTGGGGCCATCTCGGCACAGGATGGCTACAGGTTTCACTTGCACCGTAGAGCGCTGCCATGTAACAGAACAGCGACATTTCTAAGATGAGTCAGTTCCCGCCTCCAAACCGGTGCACACCTCACTGTCCCAGCTGCCCTGCCTGCTAGCCCGAGCCGCCCGGAGCCACCGTGTCAGCGTGGCCAATGAGGAGTCTGAAGACAAGACAGCGGCGGGAGGAAAGCCGGGTCAGTCTGTGTTCCCACTCTCCTCCCTGCCGGGTCGCTGCGTCCCTTCCCCAAGGTCACAGCTCCCGCTGGCTGGGCCTCTCCCGGGCTTGCACCATCTGCCCTTTAATTCGCTGACGTCCGCAGCCTCTGCGCTCGGCTGGGACCGTCCGGGGGGCTGGAAGCACGAAGGCCGCGTCGGTGCCTCATCGGAGGACACGGTCCACGTCCCCTTCCGAGGAGCCCGGAGCGGTTAAAGCCGGCCAGGGGGAGGCCAGCCCTCTCGCCCGCTGGGCCGCTGCCTCCGTCGGTGAAGCGGCCGCGCCGGCCCCTCCGCCCCCCGCGGCGGACCACGTCTCCCCGCCGTCCGCGCGACCCTGCCCCGAGACCCTCTCCTCCGTCCCCGGCCCCGGAGCGCAGTGGCAGGGGGCGGCGGGGGGCAGAAGCCGGGCGCCCGGCCCCGGGGAAGGGAGGCCCGCGGCGCGGCAGCCGCCCCCCCCCCCCCCCGAACGGGCTGGCGGCCTCGAGGCGGTCACCGCAGCCCCGCGCGCGCAGCGAGGGCAGCCACCCCCCGGCCCCGCAGCGCAGACCGGCCGGAAGGCGGCACAGCGCTTGGCGCGCCCACGGCGCTCGGGGTCTCGGCGACGGCTGGGGCGGCGCGGGGAGCCCTGGGGTGGGGGTCCCGGGGGCGAAGCGCGGGCGCGGCCGCCGTCCGGTCCCCGCGGCGCGGCCCCGATCCCCGCGCCCCGCCCACCCGCCGCGGCCCGCGAACCGCCGCGCGCGTCGCCCCACGTGGGGCCGCACGGGCTCGCGGCTCCGGCTCCGGATTGGTCGCCGTCCGGCCAATCGGAGGTCAGCGTCAGCTGCGGCCGCGCCGATTGGCCGCCGCGGGCCAGCCAGGAGGGGGCGGGGCTCCCTTTTGTTCTTTCTTCGTCTGCGCGGCGCGCCCCACCTCCCGCTCCCGCCTCCCGGGACCCCCACCCGGAGCCGGGCCGGGCCGCGGGGATGTGGTGGGGGCGCAGGCCGCCGCCCTACGTCCCTCCAAAATGGCCGCGCGGGGGGCCCGGCCTTGCCCCCGCCCCGGGCTAGTTCACAGGCAGGAGAAAGACCCGCCGCCTGACACGCGGCCTGCGCGGGCCCTGACCTTGCCCCAGCCCGCTCGGTCTCCGTCGCTTGGTTCCGGTGCCCTCGCCCCCTCCGGTCTCCTCGGAGCTGTGCAGAGGAGCGCGCCGGAACCCAGCCTGCGCTCCGGGTACACGTAACAGGCGAACGAGAGAAGGGTGCACGCGGCGGGCGCGGGGTGTCCGGATTCGGCCGACAGTTCCCGCGACCGTGTTCCGGGCGCCCGTCCCCGCTGGGGCTGGGCGGGGGAGGGGCCAGCGGCGCAAACTCTCCCACGTCCTCCGGGCTCTTCCCTCTGGGGTGGAGCGTGGTGGCTCTCGGGGCCAGGGGCCCACACAGGGGGAGAGGGGCTCTGGGCTGGGCTAGGGGCTCAGGGGTTCAGGTCTGAGTCGGCCTCCTGGCTCACCACCTTCCCCCTAGAAACTGCCCAGAAGCATTTCCCAGTGTGGCAGTGGCCACTCACACATACCCCGCAGGCGGACAGGCTGCAGGACTGCCCAGGCTGTGGACCCAGGGCTCCTATGAGGTCCCCGACCAGCTGCGAGCTCAGAGGCTCAACTCCTTTTCTTCCACCAGGTGGCCACCAAGGAGACCACCAAGCCATGGCTGGGGCCCTAGGAAGGGGGTCAGCCAGGCCCCAGGGAATCCTCGGCCCCCCTTCCACCCCATTGACCTGGAAAAGCCCCGAAGCCCTAGCTAATGGAGATGAAACCCTAACCATGGCCCAGGAATAGCATCTCGACCAAAACAGGACTTACCTGCTGGAACTCCGTGCAGACCATGATTCCCTGGGAAAGACAGACAGACTGATCTGATCGGGACTTGGAATACCTCTGTGCCACCGTGGGGCAGTCCCTCAGCCATAGATGTCTCTTTGGCTGCAGCTCCCAGCAAGCAGCGTGGGAGCTGGGGCCTCCCCCGCAGCCCAGCTGTAGTGGCCCCTGGAAGGACTCCCAGCCCCAGGGCCTTGGCAGGTGTCTGCTGCCTCCCGGGGGGTGGGGTGCTGGGAGGCTGCCATCCGCAGAGTGTTTTTACTGTCGGACAAATTGAATCAATTAAACAGGCCCCGTCCGGGTGGCTGGGCATGGCGCACAGGAAGAGGGAAAGCAGAGGCAGTGGGGCAGCACGCCTGTCTCTTGGCGTGTCTCCTTGGTGCACGCTGGGGGGCAAGATGGGGAGCATACACCCCTCTCCCTGCTGTTCAGGGGGCTGACCGCTGCAGTGAGGGAAGAGAAGGCCACCCTGCGTGTTGTGGGGCAGAGTCCGCCAGTGGTAAGGGGTGCCTGCGTGGCCACGCTGACGGAGACCCACTTCCCCACCTAAGATTCAGGCATTTGAGCTTTTGGGCTGCCTGCCCTATGACCTTCTGGGGCACCAGAGTTTCCCAACCAGTTGCAAGGGCGGGCGGACACACACACACACACACACACACACACACACACGCTTCCGGAAGCTGAGAGGCTCCACCTAGAGAAGAGTCAGCCCCAGGAGGCCCAGGGAGGCAGCGGAGGAAAGAGGAAACAGACTGCGACCCTGATAGCTGGGCCCCCAGTCACCCACCTGCAGCGGAAGCCTCCCGCTGGGGCAGGCCCAGAATGATTTAGGGACTGGCTGCTCTGTGACCCAGCTGACCCAGAGCCAGCCAGTGCTGGGGAGCCTGCCCCTGCCCAAGGTGCGACCAGTCCCCTGACTCCAGCAAGGGGGGCAGGGCCACCTCCTGAACACCCTCCTCCTTGAGCTGCAGGGGCGGGGTGGGGGGGGGCAGGGACTCAGGCGAGGCTCCCCACGCAGCGACCTTCCCGCAAAGAGGGCTCCCGTGGCACTGCGATGGTGCTCTCACTGTCACCCTGAGCAGCCAGCCCAAGGCTGTCCCTGGATGTCAAATGACTGTGACTGGACCACTGAGGCCGACAGGGTCTTATCGGTAAACTGCTGTGGAGGACAGAGTGGTCAGCAGGAGACCTTCGTCCGCTCTCACCAGGAGCCGCAGGGCAGAGGCTGAGAAACGGCGCTGGAGTGAACCAAGGTCGGGGTTAGGGCTTGGCTGAGGATCCCACGTCCAGGAATCAGCCTGGCTAGTTCACTGGATGATGGGGGGGCCCATGGCAGGGCGAATCCGTCTGGGGGCCGCCCCCTTCCCAGCCAGGCCACGGTGAGGAGGCAGCGTGAGTTCCAGGCCCAGCTGTGAAGACAGAGGTCCTGCCAGGTGGGGGGCAGCTGGGTGGGGCGGGGAGAGGGTCACTCTAGTGGTTCTTGCTCTCTGTCACCTGCTGAGGACCCCCCCTCCCCCCCGAGGGTAGAGCTTGGAGGCACAGAGGTGTTGGGAAGGGCCCAGAGGGACCCAAGAGGCATGGTGGGTCTCGGCCTTCTGTATCGCCTCTGGAGGAAGTGAGTGTTGAGGCCCTGTCCCGGCCCCCCGGCCCCCGGTAAGGGGGGGTCAGTCCAGGTTTGCTTGCAGAGGAGGAGTGGAGCATCAAGCCCTTAACAGGGCGGCACAGGGCCCTGGAAAGCACGAACGGAGGTTTCTTCGCCCCCTAAGTAGTTGCCGCATCTTCGCCGCTACCCGGCGAGCTGCGGTGCAGCCTCGGGACGGGAAGTGGCCGCCGGGCGGGTCTGGGGACCAGGTCTGAAGACGTATCGCGTCCTCCTGCGCCGACCGTCCGCGTCCCACCCTGGCGTGAACCAGGAGATCAACCTCCGGCGCCGCCGAGGGCCCTCCCGGCGGGAGCCGCGGGTCGGCAGGAGCGGTCCGGGGGCGCCCTCCAGCGGCCGCGGCCCGGAAGGCGGCCGACCTGCAGGACCTCCGGCGGGGAGCGGGGGCTGGCGGTTCCCCAGCGTCCGGCCTCCGACGCCTCCGCCCGCCGGCGCCCCGCTCCTGCCGGGTGAGAGGATCTGGGAGCCCAAGGGAGGGACAGAGAAGGCGAAACGCCTTCTGGGGGGCTGCGCTGGGTCCCCGCCGGGGCGCCGAGGGGCGGGCGCGGCTGCGGGGGGACCCCGCGTCAGGCCGGGTCTGGCTCGTCTGGGTCGCGGCGTCGTGCGGCCCCCGTGTCCTTCCCGGGCCCCGCCGAAGCCCCGCGGGCCGCGCCTGGAGCGGAGCCGGCGGACGCCGTGCCCGGGTCGCGGCCTGGGGCGGTTCGGCCGCTTGGCCGGGACGAGCCCCAGGGTCCGGCACGTCCCAGCACCTTCTCGAGTCCGGGTCCGTGTGTCTGACGTCGCACGCGCCGCTGTAGGGCCACTTCCGTGTCCAGTCGGTGGCGTTCGCCGCGCGGCGCTGTCGTGGACCCGCGGGGCGCACCGTGGGGCGGGGTGCGGTCCCGCAAGCTCGCCCTGCCCTGCGCGGCGGGCCGCGTCCGTGAGCGCCACCGCGGGATCCCCGTGCGGCCGCGGGTCCGAGCGGCCTCCCTCGCGCCGGGACACTGCGCCGCGCGCTTCCCCGGTGCCGGGGCTCGCGGACGCTTGCGCTGTCTCCCCTCGTCCGGCTGGGGCGGTGCGGGACGCACGGCCGCGCGCCCCCAGCCCCAGCGCCGCGCGCCCCTCCCCGGGCTGCCGTGGCAGCGGCACGAGGGCTGCAGGACGCGACCTGCTTTCTCACACGGAGCCTGTGCGGGGGCAGGGGAGAGGCGGGCGGAAGGGGAGAGACCGCTGCCGCGGAGCAGGGAGTCCCGCGTGGGCTGCGTCGCAGGACCCCGGGGGCGCGACCCGAGCCGACGGAGACGCTGCACCGACGAGCCCCGGCGCCCCTGAAAGCGACCTTCTCCTTCGTCACCGTGTCCACTGACGGCGGCCGGTCAGTGGCCGACGACCGGTCACCGCCAGCCCCACCCCCGCCGGCCTCCAGGGACGCCGCTGCTGTCCACGGGGACGGCTCGTGGCTTTGGGCTGCGCGGGAGCGGGGCGAGGGGCGAGCAGAGGCGGCGGGGACCGCCGGGACACCGGGACATCAAGCGTGGGTGCCCCCGGCCCGCGCGGCGTGGGACCTTCCGGCCGGCCAGACGCCGCTCGGTGCACCGGCCGCGACGGGGGGGCGCGCGGCCTGGATCGCGGGCTCAGG
Source organism: Meles meles (assembly GCF_922984935.1). Lineage (NCBI taxonomy): Eukaryota > Metazoa > Chordata > Mammalia > Carnivora > Mustelidae > Meles > Meles meles. The sequence continues at coordinate 63,194,472 of NC_060083.1, forward strand.
GCGCCCACTGCCGGACCGCAGCGGAGCCTTCCCCAAGGGGCCCCGCCCCCGCCGCCCGGCCCGCCAGGAACCGCGCGCCCATTGGCCGACAGCGCGACAGCTCGGGCCAATCGCGCGGGGGAGGCGACCCAGCGCCCAGTGGGAGCGCGGTGGGCGGGGCTGCAGGCGCGTGCGCCCTGGGCCCGCTGCGGCCCCGCCCCCGTCCGACCGGGGTTCCCGCGCGGGTTGCGCTCCAGCTTCCTGGTGTCCTGCGGGTGCGCCCCTGCCCGCGCCGGCCTCGCCCGGGGCCCCGGCGTCGGCTCTCGCCCGCCCCTCGTCGGCCCCGGGCGCGCGGACCCTCCACCCAGGACGGGGAGGAGGCAGCGCCGCGCCGCCGCACAAAGGCGAGACGGTCCCTCGGGGCGCGCCGGGCGGCATCTGGACGCGCACCTGCGAGACAAAGGCGTCCCCGGGCCGCGAGGCCGCAGCGGCGGGGGCCCCGGCAGGGCGGGCCGGCCTCCCCTCCCCCGCGCCCGCCTCCCCTCGCCTCCCCCTGCCCCAGCCGCGAAGCCCAGCCGAGAGGCCTCGGGAGAATTTCCGTTAGGTCAGCTCTGCTTCGGGGGGGGGGCGAGTCAAACCGAGGGCGCTGGGACCCCCGCCCGCCCGGCGGACAGCCCGCCTGCCGCGTGCCAAAGGCCGGCAGGGACCCGGGACCTCCCGGACCGGATCTTGCCCTTGTCTAGGGAGCCGGGGCTCTGGCGGGTCTCGCCCCCGCCCCCCGCCTCGGGCCTGCCCAGGTGGCCTGGGAGGCTCTACACAAAGGCCAAAGGCCAGAGAGGACCCCTGCCCCCTGCCTGGGATCCGGCAGCTGTGAGAGCCCCGGGCCTCCAGGAGGGGGAATGGGCCAGGTGACAGGGCCGAGCAGGTGCCGCCCTCACTCTCTTCCGGGGAGCCCAGCTCAGTGCAGAGAGCCCTTTGGGGGAGGAGCGTGGGCCCATAACACCTCCCGCTGTGCACAGTGAGGGGCCACCCTTCTGGGACAAGCACCACCCCATCCCCTTTTCCCCTCTCTGTTGCACAGTCCTGGGGGGCGTGGGGCATGTCCAATAGGCCGGGGCCTCTGCTCCCCTGGATGGCTTCAGGAGCCCCAGGTCCTGACAGGGAGGGAGGGCAGGGCAGACAGGGAAGGCCTCAGAGGGGCTGGTGGCCCCAGGGCTGGGGAGGTAAACCTCTGGGAGTCACCCGGCTCCCAGCCTCAGTGCTCCTAACCCAAACTGGGAATCCGGCTCTGCTGTCCACACTGCACTGCTAGAGAGTTGGGGACTCCCCACGAAGCTCTCAGAGGAGAAGCCAAAGTCCTCCCAGGAACTCACAGCCCCATTTCTTTTTTCTTTTCTTTTCTTTTTTTTTTTTAAGATTTTATTTACTTATTTGACAGACAGAGATCACAAGTAGGCAGAGAGGCAGGCAGAGAGAGAGGAGGAAGCAGGCTCCCCACTGAGCAGAGATCCCAATTCAGGGCTCCATCCCAGGACTCTGAGATCATGACCTGAGCCGAAGACAGAGGCTTTAACCCACTGAACCACCCAGGCACCCCTCATAGCCCCACTTCATCAGACCACTTCCCTGCTCCGGCCCCGACCACCTCACGGCCCCAGACGCTCAAGCTGCAGGCACCCCGGCCTTCTGGCAGTTCCTGGAATATACCCAAGCCTGCCCTCACCCCAGGGCTTTTGCACTGTCCGTGCTTCTGGGGACCTCTCTCTTCCCTTCCATCTAGGAGCCCCATCTCCTTCAAATCTTTGCTCATATGCTGTCCTCTCACAGGGGCCTTCTGCAGCCCCTCTTCAAGCTCCGCCCCCCCAGCTTTTCCTCCGTAGCTTACATCCCGCCCTCCCCCCCACTGCAGTTTCCTGGTTTTTAAGTCCGTTTCCCTCCACTAGGATGAGTTCTTTCTGCCCATTGTGTTTCCAGCTGCATCCTGAGCAGGGTGCCGTCGCTAAGTATTGGTTGACGATAGAGTGGTGACAGTAAGTCCACGATCCACGTGTAGGCCACCGTTCGGATCAAGGCCGACCCTCCCAGCGGCCCCACCCTAGAACCCGTCTGCGGCAGCAAATGGGGCTGCTCTGTGTAACATACACGACAAGGCTGACATTCTCAACACACCAGGGCGCCTCTGTTAGGATGGAGGCCGTGGCTGGGAGCAGATCTTCTGCCCCGACCCCAGCGGAACTGGGCAGCGCCCCCCCCCAATTCAACAGCTGCAAGGTGTCATTTCTCACCTAGCCGACGCAAGCATGACAAGGTGGGTGCAGGGGAAAGGCGGGGGAGGGCAGGGGCCCCGCTGAGGATCAGAAGGCATCCAGCCCCTGCAGGTGGCCTCTGGCTCCTGCCCGCGGCTGACACCCGGGTGTGGCGGGTGGCTCTGTGGCCGCAGGAGCTGGCCCCAGGTAGCTGGGGAGACGGATCCCCTCACTTCTCCCCCGTCGGCTCCTAATGCCGTTTTGTACTTGATGCTCCGAGACAGCAGCTGGGAGATCAGCCTCCCGCCGGCGAGTGGTAGTCGGAGTGGGAGCTCCACTCGTGACCTCAGTGGAGAGGCTCCCGGGCCCCCGGCGCTGGGCGGGAGGCCGCCAGGGCAGCTCCAGAGATGCTTATTAAAGAGCCGATAAATCACGGCTCCATCCACCCTCTCCCCTCCGCCTCGCGGCCTGACTTCTTCATACTGATGCATTTAATTTATCTCTGAAAATGGGCAAGACCGCTTCTTTGATGTCCACAGGGGCCACGTGGGGCAGAGAGCTGACAAATTATCTCCCGACCCTGGATGGCCGATGCAATGGGGCCCCAGCGCTGAAGGCCCTGTCCCGTCTCCCGGACGCTCCACAGTTTGGCTGCGGGCCATTCCCCAGGCGGTGTCGTCAGAGCTGGTGCTGTCCTGGCAGCTGGCTCATTTGTCCTAGCGGTGGACACCATCGGCCCACGAGGCCCCCGTCAGGCAGCAGGGCCTGGCCCCTGGCCTCTCTTGTCCATGCCTCCCATGCGGACAGGCGGCCTCGGGACTGGGGCGGGAGTGGGACGCTGACCTTCCCTTGGGCCTGACAGTTTTTGCCTAAATCACCAAGACAGGCAAAATCTGCGGGAGTCACAAAAAGGGATTTGTTTTCAGCAAATTAATATTTTCGGCATAAAGAAATCTGGAAAATATCCAAGAGAATTACTTGCTGCACCGGACAGGCCGAGGCCATCCGAGTCTGAAGGAGGCGTCCCAGAACGGTTTCCAGAAGAATCCCAGCCAAAGAGCCACACTCTCTCCCTAGACGTGGCCCTCAACCTGCCTCGGTGGCCTTGAGGATGCACTTGAGGCATGTGGGCTGCGGTGCCAGGAGACCACACAATGGGACCGCACCGGGTCACCCAGGCTGAGCGCCCGGGTCCTTGGGGTCCTTCCCGCCGCCTGGGAAAGGTCCTCCGTCTTCCAGTGGCTTCTGTGGGCTGCCCGGTCTCATCACCAAACTGTCGGGCGCTTTGTTTCTCGAGGCCGGGTGTCTGCGGCTGTCGGCAAGAATCCTGACTGAGGACATATCCCGAAATGGCTGTGGGATGCCCCAGGGTGAGCCTTTGTACGCCCGCGAGCGCTCTGCGAAGACGCGCGTTTATCCGCAGAGGCGGGTGCGAGGGCGTCGGGGTCAGGCACCCAGTCGGCCGCAGGCGGCGCAGCGCCCGGTGAACGGGAGAGGACACAAAGGGGCTGTTTTTTCTCCTGTGACCTAGGTTTCTCATGAAATCGGGAGGTGGGGCTGTCCTCGTCCAGGACCGCAGCTCTCTGTCCCTCCGCTCCAACACTGCTCGCAGCAGCGGGTTTTGTCCTCGCGGTTTGCTGGGTGGCCGCTGGGGTGTCAGCGTGGCTCACAGTCCACTCCGCAGTCAAGGCTCCTTCTTGGGTGGGGGGGGGAGATGCAGGCCCAGTCACGTCTGTCTCCTGTTTATTTATTTATTTATTTATTTTAAGGATTTTTACTTATTGGGGCACCCGGGTGGCTCAGTGGGTTAAGCAATTGCCTTCAGCTCAGGTCATGATTCTGGAGTCCCCAGATGGAGTCCCGGCTCAGGTTCCCTGCTCAGCGGGGGGTCTGCTTCTCCCACTGACCCTCTCCCCCTCATGCTCTCTTCTCATTCTCGCTCTCAAATAAATAAATAAAATCTTTTCAAAATTTTTGGTTATTTATTTGAGAGAGAGAGAGAGAGAGAGCGCACACATGCAGAAACAGGGCGATGGGGAGAAGCAGACTCTCCACCGAGCAGGGACCCTGATGCGGGACGCAATCCCAGGACCCTGGGGTCATGATCTGAGCCGAAGGCAGGTGCCCGACGGACTGAGGCACCCGAGCACCCTGCATCTGTCCCCTTTTATAGGGACAGAGAAACCTCTCCCAGGAACCTCTGCCGCAGATTCTGCCCTAGGTCTCGCTGGTCGGAACAGGCCACATGACCACATGTGAGGGGTCCTGAGACAGCCAGGAACCGGGCTGTCGAGGTTGGTGTTAGCCGAGCACACCGCACCCCTGTGCCTTCGCAGCCCAACGACAGGAGGGTTGCACAGGCAGAAAGAAGAGGGCGTGAGGCAGGCGCTGCCCCAGGTAGGAAGACTCCGGCATATTCGAGCAGAGGACGAATTTTTTTTTTTAAGGTTTTTTTTTTTTGTTTTTTTTTTATTTGACAGAGAGAAATCACAACTAGGCAGAGAGGCAGGCAGAGAGAGAGGAGGAAGCAAGCTTCCCGCGGAGCAGAGAGCCCGATGTGGGGCTCGATCCCAGGACCCTGGGATCATGCTCTGAGCTGAAGGCAGAGGCTTTAACCCACTGAGCCACCCAGGCGCCCTCGAATTTTTTTTTTTAATTAAGATTTTATTTTTAGGGCGCCTGGGTGGCTCAGTGGGCTAAAGCCTCTGCCTTCAGCTCAGAGCATGATCTCTGGTCCTGGGATCAAGCCCCGCATCGGGCTCTCTGCTCGGTGGGGAGCCTGCTCCCCCCTCGCTCTCTGCCTGCTTGTGATCTCTGTCTGTCAAATAAATAAAAGCGTAAAAAAAGAAAGGGGCGCCTGGGTGGCTCAGTGGGTTAAAGCCTCTGCCTTCGGCTCAGGTCATGATCCCGGGGTCCTGGGAGCGAGCCCCGCATCGGGCTCTCTGCTTGGCAGGGAGCCTGCTTCCTCCTCTCTCTCTCTCTATGCCTGCCTCTCTCCCTACTTGTGATCTCTATCTGCCAAATAAATAAATTAAAAAAAAAAAAGAAAAAAAGGTTTTATTTTCAGGTCATCTCTACACCCAACGTGGAGCTCGAACTCACATCCCCGAGAGCCAGAGTCTTCGTGCTCACCAAGAGAGCCAGCCAGGTGCCCCGGAAGAAGAATTTTTAAAAAGATGCATTTATTTATTTAAGAGTCAGAGAGAGCACATGCGCATGTGACCGGCGGCAGGGGCGGAGGGAGAGAGGCTCCCTGCTAAGCACAGAATCTGACGCGGGGCTCGATCCCAGCCCCTGAGATCACGACCTGAGCCGAGACCAAGCGTCAGAGACCAAGCGTCAACGGCTCAGCCCCGCTGAGCCAGCCAGGCGCCCCGGGCGGAGGAGCTAACTTTTCATTAGGGATCGGAAGGCTCACGGGTGAGCAGGTGTGGGGGGGCGGGATCAACAACACGCAGCTGGTCAGGAGGTCTAAGGTCGCGCGGCCGCCGCTGGCTCCGGCCACCTCGACACAGCGAAGTGCAACCCGTGCCACATGCCGGGGGCTCACGGGGCCCGTGGCCACCCCTGCCGTCAGCCACGTCCAGGGGTGTGACTCCGGGAGGGGGAATGACCCGGTTGCCGGAGCCTGAGCCACTGACCTTAGGGGACAAGGAGGAACCTAGGGGCCGTGAGTCGGCACGACGTTGTGGAAACAGTTTGGGGATACGTACGAAGAGCCCACGGATGGGCCCAGGAGCGTCACCTGGGGGAGCCTGCCTTGGGGATGGTGGCGGGCCGACTTGTCCGGCGAGGCACGTCCGCGAGTATGTGATCACCCGAGGACACGCTCACGTAACCGCGGTGTCTGGGCAAAGCGCCGGGACGCGTGATTCACCGAGCCCAGCCCCCCAGGCCTGCCTGCTGTTTGCTTCTTTGGCAGAAAGGCACGGAAGAAGCTCCCCATTTTAGTAGAAATTTCTCCCCTGAAAATTAGGAGAAGTCCTAAAATGTCAGCGCCCTTGGAGCAAGCTCCAGGCTGGCTGGCTGAGAGGGCCGGACGAGTGGACACCGTCAGACAAGCTCCTGAAGATGCAGAAACGAGAACCGCCTCCGGTATGTGGTGTGTGATGGAGACTTAGAGCCGCCTCGGAGCCATCGGGAGCCGCGGCCGACGGTGGATTTCCACGGCCGAACACTGCCCAGCCACGAAGAAGGGGCCCCGCGTGTGTGGGCGTGGAGGGTCACTAGCGTGTGGATAGAAAGAAAGTCAGATCCTGGAGGAATATGTCCTTTAAATCCTGAATATCCTGAAAATAGTTTAACATGCGCCTTCCGAAGCACAGAGGGCACTCGGGTGTCCGGTCACCGCGGGGTAACTGGTTGGGGTGTGTCATCCCGCCATCAACCACCAGAGCACTGGAAAGAAAAGAAAATACACAGCAACTTTCGGAAGACGTCGGACCATAGATCGCCCAGGACTGTGAGATCCCTACGAGAAGACAGACGTGGGGCCGACAGTTCTCTCGCCTGTCTGCTGGGAGGTGCTCTCTGAACTGAGACACGGAGACTGGGGTTGGGAGAGGCTGAAACGGTTGGAATTAGCGGCCCAGAGCGCCCCAGCAGAAGTAGCTGTGTGCAGAGGACAAGCTCCAGAAATCTACACAGACGTTCCCTTAAGGTTTTTGGTAAAAAAAAAAAAAAAAATTTTAAGATTATTTATTTATTTATTATTTGACAGAGAGAGGTCACAAGTAGGCAGAGAGAGTGGGGGGGAAGCAGGCTCCCCGCTAAGCAGACAGCCAGACTTGGGGCTCAATCTCGGGACCCTGGGATCATGACCTGAGCAGAAAGCAGAGGCTTTAACCCACTGAGACACCCAGGTGCCCCTAGGTTTTTGGTAAATTTTAAACTTGAACCTGTGTTCAAGGAAACCCCGTGAGACTCAGCAAAGAACAGCCCCTGCAGAACGGCGGAGCTGGATGATTCCCAGGGCTCACAGGGGATGGAGAGACGTTCCGGTGCCCAACAGAACTCATGAAGCACCCAGGGCATTCCTGGACATTTCATAAGGGTCACATCTTAGTAGTAGAGCTGACCTTCCCCAGAATAAAAGGCTAACCCAGACTCGCTCTAACAAGGCTTGAAAATAGCCTCGGGGCGCCTGGGTGGCTCGGTGGGTTAAGACCTCTGCTTTCGGCTCAGGTCATGGTCTCAGGGTCCTGGGGTGGAGCCCTGCATCAGGCTCCCTACTCAGCGGGAGGCCTGTTTCTCTCTCTCCCACTCCCCCGGCTTGTGCTCCCTCTCTGGCTGTCTCGCTGTCTGTGAAATAAATGGAATCTTAACAAAAACAGACAAAGAGAAAAATTGGTAAGAAATAGAAAATCCAACCAACTACATCAACACTCAAACGTTGACCTCACTGACGTTTACGGAACACTGAACCCAACGTGGCAGAATGCGCATCAATTTCCTTTTTTTCAATTACTTAGTTAATTATTTTTTACAAGTATGTCCACACCCATGTGGGGCTTGAACTCACAGCTCCGAGTGTCGCGTGTTCTACTGACTGCGGTCCCCTGCACGTCCTTTCCAAGCGTACCTAGAAAACGAAACAAGATTGGGGCACCCGTGTGGCTATCAGTCAGGGTCAGGTTGTGATCTCAGGACTGTGACCTGGACCCCAGCTGGGCTTGTCCCCTGCCCCTCCCCCCTCTCTAAAAAAATTAAGATTGAGCAAATTCTGGGCGATAACGCCAGTTTTAATAAATTCAAAAGGATTGAAATTACATAGATTATGTTCTCTGACCTCTACAGAATTAAAGTAGAAACAACCATAAAAAGATTCTGGAAAAATTAAAATGTTTGGAAGTTAACAACATATCCGTAAGTAATCCATCGATTATAAAATCGTAAGGGAAATTAGGACATATTTTAACCAAATGATATGGAAATCACAATGTATCAAAAATTTGGAGATGAAACCAGAACAGAGCTTAGAGGGTATATATAGTTTTCAACGTTGATATTAAAAAATAATAAGGGTCTGAAATCAAATATATATGTCTCTATTTTAAGACCTAGAAATAAGAAGAGCAAGTTAAACCCAAAATAGGGGGAAAGACAAAGAAAATAGCAAAAATCAATGATATAGAAAAGGAATGCATAACAGAGAAAAATCAATGAATGCAGAAGCTAGGTCTCTGGAAACCTCAGTAACTCTGACGAAGCTCCAGGCCAGGAACACTGGCTTTATGGGCTGCATTGTGTCTCCACGAAATCCGAGTGCTGAAGTCCTAACCCCAAGGCTTAAACGTAAAATGCAAAAACTATCAGACTCTCAGAAGAGACACAGAAGAAAACCTACACAACCTCGGATGTGATTTTTTGGATATAACCCCAAAATCAGGGGCGCCTGGGTGGCTCAGTGGGTTAAGCCGCTGCCTTCGGCTCGGGTCATGATCTCAGGGTCCTGGGATTGAGTCCCGCATCGGGCTCTCTGCTCAGCAGGGAGCCTGCTTCCCTCTCTCTCTCTCTCTCTGCCTGCCTCTCCATCTACTTGTGATCTCTCTCTGTCAAATAAATAAATAAAAATCCTTTAAAAAAAATAACCCCAAAATCATGATGCACAGAAGAAAAAATGGAGTTGAGCTTCATTAACATTAAAAACTTTTACTCTGTGAAGGACGCTGTTGAGAAAATGAAAAGATAAGACACAGACTTGAAGGAAATGTTCGTAAATCACACATCTGATAAAGGTCTTGCCTCCGAAAAATATAAAGAAACTCTTCAGTCTAGTAATAAACTACAAGACCCGGGGCGCCTGGGTGGCTCGGCTGGTCGGGCTTCCTACTCTGGGTTTTGGTTCAGGTCATGATCTCAGAGTTGTGAGCTGAACCCCAGGTAGGGCTCTGCATTCGGCGGGGAGAGTCTCTCTTCCTCTCCGCCCCTCCCCACCGCTTATGCTCTCTCTCTCCTTCTCTTTCTCTCAAATAAATAAATAAGGTAAGTCTTTTAATATTAAAAATTAAATTAAAAATCTGACATGTCACCTCCTCAAAAATATTAAAATAGAATTCTCATATATATAACCCTGAAATTCCACTTCTGGGTGTTTACCCAAAAGAAATGAAAGCAAGGTCTTTTTTTTTTTTTTAACTTTTATTAATTGGGTGCCTGGGTGGCTCAGTCAGTTGGGAGGCTGCCTTTGGCTCAGGTCATGATCTCAGGGTCCTGGGATCGAGTCCTGCATCGGGCTCTCTGCTCCGCAGGGAGCCTGCTTCCCCCTCTCTCTCTGCCTGCCTCTCTGCCTACTTGTGATTTCTATCTGTCAAATAAATAAATAGAATATTTTCTAAAGATTTTTATTTGTTTATTTGAGAGAGAGACAGCGAGAGAGAGCCTGAGAGGGGAGAAGTTCAGAGGGAGAAGAAGACTCCCCATGGAGCTGGGAGCCCGATGCAGGACTCCATCTCTGGACTCCGGGATCATGACCTGAGCCGAGGGCAGTGGCTTAACCAACTGAGCCACCCAGGTGCCCAATAAATAAAATCTTAAAAAAAAAAACACCAAAAGATTTTATTTATTTATTTGACAGAAAGAGCCAGAGAGGGAACACAAGCAGGGGAGTGGGAGAGGGAGAAGCAAGTTCCCTGCTGAGCAGGGAGCCCGACTCGGGGCTTGATCCCAGGACCTTGGGATCCTGACCTGAGCCAAAGGCAGACGCCCAATGACTGAGCCCCCCAGGCGCCCCTGAAAGCAAGGTCTTTTTTTTTTTTTTTCAGCAAAGCTCGATTTTAATTTTTTTTTAAATATTTTATTTATTTGACAGAGAGAAATCACAACTAGGCAGAGAGGCAGGCAGAGAGAGAGGAGGAAGCAGGCTCCCTGTGGAGCAGAGAGCCCGATGTGGGGCTCGATCCCAGGACCCTGGGATCATGACCTGAGCCGAAGGCAGAGGCTTAACCCACTGAGCCCCCCAGGCGCCCCTGAAAGCAAGGTCTTAAGGAGATATTTGCACACCTACATTCACCGCGGCAACATTCACAACAGCCGGCGGTGACGGGACACGAGTGTCATCTAGGAACGAATGGATCAACAAAGCAGGGTCCCTCCACACAACGGAATATTATTTATCCTTAAAAAGGAAGGAAATTCTTTTTTTTTTTTTTAAGATTTTATTTATTTATTTGACAGACAGAGATTACAAGTAGGCAGAGAGGCAGGCAGAGAGAGAGAGGAGGAAGCAGGCTCCCTGTTGAGCAGAGAGCCCGATGCGGGGCTCGATCCTAGGACCCTGGGATCATGACCTGAGCCGAAGGCAGCGGCTTAATCCACTGAGCCACCCAGGCGCCCCAAAAAAAAGGAAGGAAATTCTAACACACGCTACAATAGAGATGAAACTTGAGGACATCTTACTGCGTGAAATCAGCCCTCACAAAAGGCTACTGTATGAGGAACCTCTTATACGAGGTCCCTAGAGCCATAGAAACAGAAAGTAGGACGGTGGGTGCCAGGGGCTGGGGGGGGGGAGTGCAAGTTATCGTTTATTGGGGTCAGGGGCAGGGTTAAGTCTGAGCTTTCAAAAGGGAAAGAATTCTGAAGATCGGAGGCACCACCGTGCACTTAACGCCACTGAACACTTAAAAGTGGTCATGATGGTACGTTCCATGTCATGCGTATCTTATCACAGTTTTTCAGTGGGAGCACTGGCCTGCTGGCAGGGTCAGCCAGGGAGGCTGCCACTCACTGCTGTAGGGATGCAAACCGGCACAGCCACTGTGGAAGGAAATTTGGCGGTTTCTTACGAAGATAAAGATAATGTCAGCCTTCAGTCCCGTGCTTATGCAGCAGAAACCTTATCCACCTGATCTGAAAGCCCTGTCCAGACAAAAAGCTCCGGAGAAATGTTTGTGTTCACTTTATTAGTAATTGCCAAAACCCAGAAGCAAACAAAACGTCCTTGACAGGCGCGTGGATACAAGAAGTGTGGTGAGAAGGAGGGAGCTCCTGAGCCAACACAGACATGTGGACGACCCTGAAGGGCATGTGGCTAAGCACAACCGGCCACTCCGGAAGGCCCCATGCCGTTGCCTCCATGACTGCGGCCTCTAGGAAAGGCAGAACGATAGAGAAAACAGACGGGTGATTGCCGGGCTGAACGGCGGGTGGGACAGAGGAGATGGAGCACAGAGCCTTCTTCAGGGTGAGGAAACTGTCCTCCTCCCGCTGTGATGATGGGCCTATGACACCTGCGTTTGTCCAAACCCACAGAATCTTAGAGCCGACGAAATGAGCCATGCCCGAAGCCACCAGTGGAGGGGTGGGGACACAGGGCTGAGCCAGGTCGCTGTGGAACAAGCGGGCTCTGTAAGACAAAGGGCAGAAGGAACGTCCCGGGACCCGCACTGCTGTTGGTCAAGTTGTTCCCGTGGGTACCCATCAGGAATTCTTCTTTTTTTTTTTTTTAAGATTTTATTTACTTATTTGACAGACAGAGATCACAAGCAGGCAGAGAGGCAGGCAGAGAGAGAGGAGGAAGCAGGCTCCTTGCTGAGCAGAGAGCCCAATGCGGGGCTCGATCCCAAGACCCTGAGACCATGACCTGAGCTGAAGGCAGAGGCTTAACCCACTGAACCACCCAGCCCCCCCCCCCCATTAGGAATTCTGAAAGCACAGCCCGTGCGCTGGGACTGAGTGACTGTGTCAGAGGGTGGCGGGTGCTGGGGTCGGGTTTCCACTGTTGGAGTGGGAGCTGACAGAGAAGCAAGGGGCAGGGTAGGTCGATCCATGTGGTGTGGGTTAGAGGTGGAAACGGCGGTGGGAGCTCACGGCTGCCTTAATATAAGCACAGGTGGCCACCTATAGAGACGTGTGTGTGTACAGGGTAATGTACACGTTCACCTCCTCGCTCCGTCACCAGAGAGGGCCTGCCGGCGAGGACATCCCAGTAACAATGAGCACACCCAGCCCCCAAACTTTGGTCTCTAATACCATTCTCCAAGAAAAGGAAGACTCGGCGACGCAGCTGACTCGGGCCTGAGGCAGGGAAGGTACGCCCCGTGTGGCGCGGGAAATGCCCACCGCACCTGCGGACACCGAGATACCCACCGACATAGACGCGTGAGCGAATGAGCGAGTGGGAAAGACACAGGTCTTGCACGCAGAGTGGAAAGGGATTCATGTCGAGGCCCCCGACCCAAGAAGGTGAAGCATAAGTGGGGCATGACCCCCCCGACCCCGGGGTGTGGGCTCCACGGAGTGACGTCCTTCCAGAGAGGACAGTACACACCCTGGGGAGAATGAACACACCCCAGCCCGGGGTCAAGGTCCCATCCTCAGTGACGAGTCCCGCTGAGCACAGACCCCTGACGTGAGGTGATGAGAAGGCCCTTCAGCTCTGCAGTCTTCCTCCTCAAACCCGTCGCCCGTCCTCTCATGATACCGATGGAGGGGTGGCCCCAGAACCCCCCCGCCAAGAATTGCCGGGCCCCCCAAAGCCAGGGACGTGAGAGACGGCTTGGCCCCAAGGAGCCTGGGAGACACGATGACCAGGGGGGAGAGAGGGTGTGACAGGAAATCCAGGGATGGACTTGGGTGACCGACAGCGAGCCAGGCTGGTTCCTGTTTGGGCTGCGCCAGGGACAGCACAGGGAGGGTGGTTGGGACTCTGCGTTGTCTCTGGAACTTTCTGTCAATCTGAAACTGTTCTCGAGTTGAAAGCCGACTAAAAAGAAAATGAAGGACGGAAGGGAGAGGGAAAGGGACGCACCGAAGGACAGGCTCGCTCGGGGCTTGGCTGTTCCACGTAAACGTGCCCTTCGCAGAGCGCAGGGACGACACGAAGGTCCCCGGACGGCGCCCCCAGGAATTCTCGGGGCGCTTCTACCGATCACTTTCCCTTTCAGTTTCCCAAAGGCTTTACCTTTGTGCTCGGAAGCTGTGTCTCTCTCAGGTACAGACGGATGTGCCTGTCTCCCAGGCGCAATCTGCTCTTGGCAGAGGGTGCGGACGGGGCTGTCCCGAGGCCAGTCCGAGGGGAGCAGCCCTGCGTCCCTGTGAACCACCAAGAATGACGTGGCGCTGGGCACCACCGCGGAGCCCCCTGCGTCTCTTCACTGAGCGGAGGAGGCAGGACGGGCGGCGGGAAGCCAGCCCACCTCCAGGCCCATCCGGCCCCTTGTCCCGCAGGAGAGACGCAGCCCCTGCAGCCACCCACGCTGGGCCTGGGCCGGGGTGGGGGTGGGGGCATGTGAATTCCGCTGCCCTGTCTCTGCCCTCGTCTGCAGGAGCCGGCTGGGTGTGCGGATCGAGACTCTCGTCCTCACCAGCCAGCCGCTCTGTTTCCACAAAGGATGAGGGTGGGCGTGGGGGGGCGGGTTGGAGGCTGGGGCCGGGCGGTGGACCGGGCAGGAGCTGGACTAGTCCTGGGGCGCTCACCGTGGCTGAGGCTTCACCCGGGACAGGCCCAGCCCATCGGATGGCTCCCGCAGCCAGTCCCGCTCCTGGGACAGCTGAGTCCCCCCGTCCTCCCTGGGAGCAGGGTCCCTGAGCGAGGGTCTCAGAAATGCAGGCCTTTCTCTAGTGCCCCCAGCACGCACACGCCAAATCACGGCTTACCATCAACCTCGACTTTGGGGAAAGCAAAGCTAAGGGAGAGGGAGGGAACAGGGAGGGCCATGGGGCAGCACAGCAGCCTGGCCCGGCCAAGGCCCTGTTTGGGCTCTGCTGCCCGGATCGGAGCTGCAGTGTCTCCCGAGGGCTTTGTCTCACTGCCCCGGGGGCAGGGCCGAGTCCGCTGGCTCAGGTGAGCCGGACAGGCCCTGGGCACCTGCTGTGCATGAGGCGAGCCGTGCTGGAAGGGTGGGAGGCCCCAGTGAGCCCACCGCGATTGCCCTGCAAGAGCCTGCTCGCTGGGCCACTGACTGGCCACAGAGCGGCAAACGGCGACAGAGCGGCAAACGGCGACTGCCGTGAGGGTGCGGGGGAACCGGCAGCACGGCTGGTGGGACCGTGAGCTGGCCGCGGCCGCACAGACGGGGGGGTCCCCCCAGAAAGTTAGGACTGCCGTGAGATCAGGGCTCGCACCTCCTGGCACGGGCCCGAATGAATGAGAAGCCCAGCCGTGCTCCCTGCAGCTCGGTTCCCAGGAGCCCGGAGGTCCGTCCGCAGGCGAGCAGACAGACGAACGGCCGTCTACTCAGACGGAGCTCCACTCCCCGTAGGACACCCTGACCCCTGCTACAGTCGCGGGCCGAGGGCGCTGCGCCCAGCGGGAGAAGCGGACGCAGAAGGACGAGCGCTGTGCGCCTCCTGTCCGCGGGCCTCCAGAGCCCCCAGAGCCACACACGGAGCGTCTGCTCGTGCGGAATCGTGAGACTCGCATGAGGTCCTGTTTGTCTGTTTTTTCCTTCTGTTATCTTGTGCCTCTGGGTCACACCCGGGGACCCCTGCCCCATCCAATGCCTCAGGGCTCTCCTGTGGTTTTCTGGGTCTTACAGTTTGATTCTCGGTCCGTATGGAGCTAGCACTTGTGTGCGGCGTGAGGTAAGGGTCCGGCTTCATTCTCCCGCACGTAGACACCTGGTTCCCAGCACCGTTTGTCGGAAAGACTTTCCTTGTCCCTGCTCACAGGCCCTGGCCCCTGCTGGACGCCACTTGACCATACGCGTGAGGGTTTATTTCTGGGCTCCTCCTGCTCCTGTGCTCTGGCCTCTACCCGTTCATGCTGCGTTGGTCACTAGCGCTCTGCGGGAGGTTTTGAAATCAGGAAGTGGGAGTCCTCCAGTTTCTTCTTTTTCAAGGTCGTTCTGGGGCTATGAGAGTCCATATGAATTTTAGGATGGACTTTTCTACTGCAAAAAGACATCGTTAGGACTTTTACAGGAATTGCACTGAGTCTGTAGATCACTTTGGATAATGCTGACATTCTAACAATATTGCTTAACAATTCATGAATTTGGGGTATTTCCACTTATTTCTGTCTTTTAACATTTCTTTTAGCAATGTTTTATATTCTTCACTGTACAAGTCTTTCATCTCTTTGGTCAAGTTAATTCCCGTGTATTTTTTTTCTTTTTGATGCTATTATAAGAAAGATAAATTTTACATGTTGTATATTTTCCCACAATCAAAAACAAAATCATTGGATGGATGAATGGATGGATGGAATGGATAGATAGATAGATCAATCGATCCTATAGACCAGGGAGGGAGACAAATAACGCAGGCACGGACCTGTTGGGACTGGTGCACAGGGGACAGACGGGGCTGTGCAGGGGCCCCATGGACGGCCACGCCGGTGGTGCACGGCACAAACTCCAGAGGCTGCCACTCCCACTACCTGGTGCTGTATCAGGTAGGAGAGGCTCGGTTATGCTGCGTAACAACCGGCCCCACAATCTCACTGACTTCCAGCAATAAGGATTTCTTTTTTGCTCACCCCGGATGTCCATCCATGTTGGCTCTGGTGGCATCTCTCCAGACTGACGGGGAAGCCCCTCTCTGGAATGCTGTGGCCCCAGAGCGGGGGGTGGGGGGGAAGAGAGCAGGGCCGCTCCACCCTGCTTCCTAAGTTCCTCAAGCTCTATCACTGTCGAAAACATGTCCAGCGGCCCAACCCGTGATCAGTGGGGCTGGAGGTGTAACTCTCCACAGAGGGACAGCCTCCTGCAAATGCAGGGGGACCCGTGAGCATCACGCACCATGATAGGCCTCCCTGGAGGGCACCCGTAGGAGGGAAGGGAGGGACAGCCTCCTGCAGGAAAGAGCACCGGGCCAGCCGCCGGGGCGGCGGGGGTGAGGCTGCGGCCCGCCCAGCTGCGGGAAGCCATGGGGACTCCCTGTGTGGCAGCAGCAGCCCCCCTGCTTCTCAGACGGAAGCTCGCTGAGTTGGACTCTGTAGCCTCTCACCAGAAACGGTCCTGGAGGCCCATCTCTCACTCACCAGAGACCAGCCTTTCCAGTGAGAACCCTTGAAATGGTCCCTGTCCTCTACAAAAACACTGGCCGGTAGAGACCAAAGCACCTTGGACTTGGAATTGCATCCGATGAATGCAATGTCTACCTCTTGCCTGGGGACACTGACTCCAGGTCGGAGCGGTTACTGACCACCTGCTGGGTGTGTGGACGTGCCTTCTGCTGCAGAGAGCTTGGGCACCCGCGAGCCTCCCGCCCCACTCAGAGCAGTCCCTCACCTCTGCCTCACTGTCAGGACACCAGGGTAGCCCTGAATCCCCAGATGGCCAAGGCACTTCTCCAAGGAGGCATCCCTTCCAGAAGCTTCCATTCATTAAACTGAATGGTATTTAAGACAACGCTCGTCTCTGAGGTTTCGTCTTCCAGAAGTGGTCCGGCCACATGCTTTCTCTCACATGTCTGCAGATTTTCCTCCCTGTCTCGTTGGCTCGCAGCTCCTCACACAGTCTAGAGGTGAGTCCGACTCTCCCCTTATAAGATGCTGCGTTCCAGGTAGGTCCGCTGACTTTGCTGATGACAGCCTTCCTTGCAGAGAGCTCCCTTTTCTTTTGAAGAAGCAGAAACTGTCCTTGTCTTGCATCCCAAGCCCCATCTCCTTTCTCAAAGATCAGCATCCTGGTAGACTCAGAGCTCCTGAGAGAAATGCCGACAGAGGTGGTTTGCTGACTCAGGTGTCGGGGGCCTCACTGTGTCCTCATAACTGTGAGAAGCCACGACTCTCCTGTGTGGGGACAGTAGAGGGCCTGGCCCTCTGGCCCCAACAAGGAGGGCAGGGCCAGCCCAGCGCTGGCGGGGTGGCCCCCTTTCTTCTGGCTCTGGGACAGAGGCGTTTCCCTGCTCCCCGACCCAACACACACGGAGCAGCCCCTCTCCTCCACGACTGGAACCCACGCACACTATGGACCATACCTTGTCCCCACGAAGGTGGAAAACCGCACAGCGTGAGAAAGTAGTTCCGTCACGCTGTATGCTCCCGCGGGTGGTACAGGGGAGGGAGAGCAGGATGAAGGCCAGGGCTCTGAAGGGCCCACTTTCTGACAGGAGATGCTCCAGAGCCTTCCTGTCCTGTGCTCTTGGGTCACCCCCGCCCAACCGAGAGATGGGACACCTAGGAAGCCCCATGCCCTCCCTACTGATGAAACTTGCTTCCCAGCAGCAGAAGCAAAAACCGCCCATCAGCCAACAGTATCTTTAACCACTTCCAAAGTCAGTCCTTCCTTCCTTGAAGCACCGGTGCAGGTCGGCGAAGCGTCCCACTGCATTTGACTTCAGCTCAGGTCTCAGGGTTGGGAGATCAAGCCCCGAACTGGGCTCCTCTGCATTCTCTCTCCCTTGCCCTCTGCCTCCCACTCCCAGTCCGCAGCCTCTTTCCAAACAGCCGCTCATTTCCTTGATCCAACCTGCATGTAGGTCACTTTGAATCTGAAGAAACTGAATGACTCAGGTCTCCCACTAAAAACCCCAAAGCTTCGACTGAGTCCAGGAGCACAAACAAGGGTCTTGGAAGGTCAAGTTGGTCACGTTCACACCACTGGGACCAGTCCCTTGCTTCAGTGACCCAGTGGTTTCAGGCACTGTGCTTGTGGAAGAAAAGAAACCCCAGTCGCACAACCCCCACATGCGGGGGGAACCCAGCCCCATAGGGCCCCAACTGCTTCTTGGCATCGTAGCCTTCGTAGGACCCAAGTCAGCTCATTTCTCCAAATCCTCATCTGGAGAAGTCCTGCTTTGGGTCTCAGCTCCACTGGGGCCCCTGGACGCAAACCCGCCCCCATGGGACAGGGGCTCCCACTTCCCAAACCATGCCACGCTGCTCACTAGCCCGGGTTCTTAAATCGGTCACACGGTTGCTCCCGAAGGACCCACGCTGTTGCCCAGCCCCAGGCAGGGAGCTGTACCCCCCGACACCCTCTGCCCCCCCCCAACAGAGGCCACCGGACTTCACTGCAGCACTTTATTTTCCTCACAATGACGCGTTGCTGGGGCCTAATGTTCTCACGTGACAGTAGAAAACCAAAAATTTGTCATCTCTGAAAGAATCGAGAATTGTGTACAAAAACCTTACATAAATTAAAAGCATGAATAAATTTACAGTTGTAAATGCAAACCGTTTTCCAACTCAAGGCAATTAACCCACGGTGTTCTGGCAGGAAAACATCGGGTAAGAAAGCAAAGTGGGTCCTACGGCTCGGACCTTCCCGACCCTGTTAGACCGGCAAGACAGAAATGACAACTCGTTCGGGACTCTTGCCAGCCTCGAGAGAAATCCTGGAATAGGCACAGCTCTTACACGTTGATACCCTGCACAGATCAAGAACCTCACGGCCTCGCGGGTTCTGCCATCAATGGATTCTCTTCCATAAACGTGTTCTCGGCCTCAGCCACGAACTGACCGAGCCTCATGTGCTAAGGGTTTAAACCAAAGATATGTACAGGGTATTGAACATATACCAAGGGAACAGTTAACTTGGATACAAGGTCAAGATCAGCAACAAGTTCTACATCCAGTGCTGATATCAGATACAAGCTTCAAGGACAAATTTCGTTTCAAAGGCTGATTCCAGTTTCACGAGGCCGGCAGGAGGCGTACACATCTGCCCGGCCAACTGCTACTCCGGGTTCGCTCACGCAGCAGGTGCCACGCAACTGCCCGCAGTCCGTTTAGAAGCATTTGCGGTGGACGATGGAGGGGCCCGACTCGTCGTACTCCTGCTTGCTGATCCACATCTGCTGGAAGGTCGACAGCGAGGCCAGGATGGAGCCCCCGATCCACACGGAGTACTTGCGCTCGGGAGGAGCGATGATCTGTGAAACAAAGAACGCGGCTTTTAGTCCAGGCCGCCGTCTTCCCAGCAAGGCCTTGGAGCCCCAGCCCGCAGCCGCGCTGGACTCACCTTGATCTTCATCGTGCTGGGCGCCAGCGCGGTGATCTCCTTCTGCATCCGGTCAGCGATGCCGGGGTACATGGTGGTCCCTCCGGACAGCACCGTGTTGGCGTAGAGATCCTTCCGGATGTCGACATCACACTTCATGATGGAGTTGAAGGTGGTCTCGTGGATGCCGCAGGACTCCATGCCTGAGACAAAGCTCTCCGTTAGAGGGCACACGCCCACAAGCCCCGCGGCCCTCCCCAGCCTCAGGGGGGGCGCCCTGCTGCCCCACCGCCCCACACCTACCCAGGAAGGAAGGCTGGAAGAGCGCTTCCGGGCAGCGGAACCGCTCGTTGCCGATAGTGATGACCTGCCCGTCGGGCAGCTCGTAGCTCTTCTCCAGGGAGGAGGAAGACGCGGCCGTGGCCATCTCCTGCTCGAAGTCCAGGGCCACGTAGCACAGCTTCTCCTTGATGTCGCGCACGATTTCCCGCTCAGCGGTGGTGGTGAAGCTGTAGCCGCGCTCGGTAAGAATCTTCATGAGGTAGTCCGTCAGGTCCCGGCCAGCCAGGTCCAGACGCAGGATGGCGTGGGGCAGGGCGTACCCCTCGTAGATGGGCACAGTGTGGGTGACCCCGTCCCCAGAGTCCATGACAATACCAGTGGTGCGGCCAGAGGCGTACAGGGACAGCACAGCCTGGATGGCCACGTACATGGCTGGGGTGTTGAAGGTCTCGAACATGATCTGGAGAGAAGGCAACGGGCTCCTTAGTCACCGGCAGGGGAGCCGAGCCGAGCCACCCCCATGCTCACACGCCGCATGCTGGCATGCCACAAATGTGATGTGTAGAAAAAAGAAAAGGTTGCAGGCAGAAACACAAATAAGAAACCTTGAGACTTCAGGGAGGAAATGCCAGGAGAGGAACAGAACCCTGGAAATACCGAAAGAAATACTTGAATTTCAGAAAATAAAGCTGAGCAGAACATGGCTTAATGAAAACAGATGGCGGTGGTCGCATGGGGCAGCGCCTACCTGGGTCATCTTCTCACGGTTGGCCTTGGGGTTCAGGGGGGCCTCGGTCAGCAGCACGGGGTGCTCCTCGGGGGCCACGCGCAGCTCATTGTAGAAGGTGTGGTGCCAGATCTTCTCCATGTCGTCCCAGTTGGTGACGATACCGTGCTCGATGGGGTACTTCAGGGTCAGGATGCCCCTCTTGCTCTGGGCCTCGTCGCCCACGTAGGAGTCCTTCTGGCCCATGCCCACCATCACGCCCTGGTGTCGGGGTCGCCCCACGATGGACGGGAACACGGCCCGGGGGGCGTCGTCCCCAGCAAAGCCCGCCTTGCACATGCCGGAGCCATTGTCGATGACGAGGGCGGCGATCTCCTCTTCCATTGTGGTCTGCTTGGACACCCGTGCGGTCAGACGAGCCCGGCACCGAGGGTCCGCCGCCCCCGCCGCCCCCCCCCCCCCCCCGAGCCCCGCGGGGAGTAACCGCCCGGCACCGGGCCGCGGCCTGCGGCGCGACGGGACCTCTCCGCACTGCGGCCAGCCCCGCCCCGCCCCCCCCCCCGCCCAGTCCCCCCGCCCGGCGCCGGCCGTGCACCGGCTGTCCGCCCCGCGCAGGCCGGGGCCCGCCACCCCGGGGCCGTACGGCCGGGTCCCTGGGGCAGGAGGCGTGGTGCGGACACCCGCACCCGGTGCGGGGACCAGGGCCCAGGGCGCGCAGACCGGCCTCTTACCGGCGGAGGTGGCGGCGGTGGAGGCGAAGAACGAGCGGAAGAAGGACGCGAAGCACGGGCCGGCGGCGGCGAGTGAGACCGAGCGTGGCCTCCCCCGCCGCTATTTAAGCGAAGCGGGACGCGCGCGCGAGCCGGCGGCGCGCGCGGCCCCAGAACATGTCCATATATGGCGATCTTTCCGAACGCCGGGCGCCCATTGGCTCGCCCGGCCGGGACACGTGGGGCCCCCGCGCCCGGCCCCGCCCCCCGCCCGCACCGCCCCCAACGGCCCCGCCCGCGCCGCCCCCGCGCGCTCCGGACCCCGCGCGCGAGACCCCGCGCGTACTCGCGCGCGGGCGGGGCGGGCCGGAGCCCCCCGGGATTCGCGGGCCGGGCTGCGGGTCGGACGGGCCGGCCCCGCCCCGGGACTGCTGGGCTGTGGGGGAGGGCCCGGCTGCACCCCGAAACTGCCTGGCCCAGGGCTCGGCCGCGCCCCAAGCCGGGTGTGTCCCCGCGGCCCGGCCCCACGGGTGGGGGGCTTTGCCCCCGCGCGCCCCCTGCGAGATGCACCCCGAGGCTCTGCCGAGAGGGTGGGCTGCGAAGGCCGACCCTGGGCTGGGGGAGGGGCGGGCGGGGGGACCTTGCCGGTCGCCGTTGCGTCGCTCTGGGTCCCGCGGCCCGGGGGAGCCCCCAAGGAGTTGTGATCTCCGGGACGAGGCTAGAAGCCGCCTGTCCCACCCCGCCCGGCGCAGGTCCCTCCGCTGGAGGAGGGGGCGCCCTGCCTGGGGTCCCTGGCGGTGCGGAGACGGAGGCTGCACTGCAGACGCGGCCAACGCTTCCTGCCTCTCCAGCCGCAGGCCTGAACGTCCCCGGGCGCGGGCTCCGGTCGGGGTTTGGGGCCACCCCCCTCCCACTGCGGAGGGCCTTTGCTTTGTTCTAAGCTTCTCCCCTGGAGCTCGTGGGCACCCTCCTCTCCGCATTTCCCAGGCCAGAGAGAGCCAGGGCGGCAGTAGGTTTGAGGACCCCTACCCACAGGCCGCCCCACTGCTCCCCGACCCTGGGTTGCCAACAGGCCGCCTGGGCCCTGCTGTGTGTCCTCCCGGGTGCAGGGCGTGCCCTGTTCCCCAGGAGCCTGAGCTGGAAGACTGTCCGCGCAGGCAGGGTCCTCGCTGCACCTGCTGGCGCCAATGTTTTGGTTACGCCCGGAGGGCAGCGAAGACTGTGACTTCTTTGGGATGATTGGAGCCTTTGGGAAGTGCTCAGAATTAGACGTTAGAGGGGGCGTGGGGAAGAGCACCCACGAAGAAGGGTGGTGGTCGGGCCAGGCCCAGTGAGGCAAGGGACTCACGCAAGGGGGTCTCAGCTTGACCCAGGCAGGTTATGGCAGGGCCGGCCTCCCCTAGAGCCTTGCAGGGTGAGCCAGTGGCCCTGTCTATGGAGGGGGACGCTGGGCCCAGAAGGTGAAGCCGCTTCCCGGCTCACCTGAGGACCACAGTGCCCCAGACGACAAGGCCTTGTCTGTGGCCACCCATGTCCCCAGGCCTAGCTGGGTCCCCGACTCCCCAGAGTTCCAGGCGCGGACAAGGCTGCAGTCGGTCGGGTGTGTGCCACACTATGGGAGAAGCCCGGGCTGGGCCTCGGTCAAACCCATCCATGCTCGGGCCGCTCGCGCCCGTGGGCACCATCATGGCCTGCTCAGCCGCCAGGTGGGGGTGTCTGTGATGCGAGGATGACTCCCACTTGGGGGCCCCAAAATGTCACACACAGGACATAGGGAAGGTGGGAAGTCCTAAGGTCTCCATGTCCTGGGTCCGCCAGCTCCGCGACTCCACTCGGGCCTCGGCTCCGGCCGCCCGGCCCTCCTTTGTCTGGTGGCTTGGAGGGGCGGCCACTTCTGGGGGCAGAGGGGGAGGGAGCAGACCCCCGCAGACCTCCGTCCCCACCCCCTTCCTCCCGGCGCACCTTGCAGTCTGCCGGGCGCTCGGCCCCGGGGTCGCGGAGGTTAGTGGGGCGGCCCGGGAGCCCCGAACTCCCCCCGCGACCCGCGGCGCCGGGCGGGGGAGGGGCGGGCGCGACTTCCTCTTCCGCGGTGTGTCACCGGCGGGGGGACGGCAAGGTGCGGCCGCAGGTGTGCGGCGGGGGGCGGCGGCGCGCGCGGCGCGGTGCGGCCATATTTGGCGATTTGGGCGCCGCGGGAGCCCCGCCCGCCGCCCGGGAAGCCGCGGCCCGGGCAGCCCCGTCCCCGCCCGCCGCCGGCCCTGAGTCACCGGCCGGGCGGGGGTGGAAGTAACGGACGGGGGGCGCCGGGCGCGCTCCTCGCCTTATTTAGTCAAGGAGGCCGCCGATTGGCCGGCGGGACAAAGGGGCGGTGGCGGGCGGCAGGGGCTGGAGCCGAGGGGGCGTCGCCGTCCCCCGCCCCCACCCCCGGCTGCCCGCGACCCCGCGGCTCAGCGGCAGGCCCGGCCGCGACAGTGGGGGGTGGGGCTGCGAGTCCGGTGGCCGCCGGGGGCGGGGGCGATGCGGGGCTCGAGGCCCGGCCGGGGCCCAGGGGAGTGACCGCCCTTCTGGGAAGCAGCACCGGAAGCCTGGGACGCGTGGACGCGGTGGGGCCCGGCTCCAGGTAGAACTGGGCCCGCGGGCCGGGCGCAGGGGGAGGGGGAGCACCGCTTCTGCGCTGTGATTTTTCTGTTTTGCAACTGGGCAGTACGAGGCCTCGCCCAAGGTCACCTCGGGGCTGTGCTCTGGGAAGCTCAGGGCCACCCCCACCCCGCCGGCGTTCCTGGGGAGGGGACGGCGAGGCCGCGGCAGTCCCTGGCTCTGGCGAGCGGGGAAGCTCTGGGCAGGAGGGAGAGAGTCTGCACTTGCCGTCCTGCCCAGGAGCGGGAGCGTCCTTTCCGTCTTGGGGACAGAAACTTGAGCCTCAGAGAAACGTGATTTTTTTCTAGCTCATTGCTGGCTTTGGGGGATTTGTGACTTTGCTGCCTCTCATTTGCTCTCCCACGCGTGCGATGGCTGAGAAAGTAGCGGGGCAGGGAGGTGGCGTCACCTTGTCAGTAACTGTGGTGGGACTTAGCACTCCGGGCCTTAGTGCTGTCTGGCAACCCCACACCAGCCTGTCCTCTCCCTGCTCCCCAGGAGGATCTCTGCACCTGGGAGCAAGGCTGCCACCCCCCACACACCCACTCTCCCTCTCTCCCCCCCTCCACGCCTTGCCTCCCACCTCCAGCCACCTCCCAACTAGTCAGGCAGACAGGCTAGGTCGTGGGCCACCGCGCCTAGCCTCCGCCGCTGCTGTTCCACCCGCCCAGGATGCCTGTCCTTCTCCACCCAAACACAGTGTGGGATCCTGGGTTGGATCCCGGAACAGAGGAACCAGGGAAGCCCGGGGAAAGTGTGGAGTTTAATACCCTGTGCCAGAGTTGGTCTCAGTGACAGATGAGCCGTGCCGGATAAGTCGGAGGGAACGGAGTTACACGAGGGAAGCAGTGCGGAACGTGCACCAAAGCTCAGTCTGCGCCACTTTTCTGTAAATCTAGAATTGTCTCAATAAAAACTTCACTTTAGAAAACCCAAGGAAAACCAGTTTCACTATCTTGGGTCTCTGTCTTATTCTCCCAGGGCTGTGGACAGATCACATACACAATGATGCTTCCGCCGCCCGAAGCCTGCGGAGAGGCGAGGGGGACAGGCTTGAGCCGCCTTGGTCCCGAGGGCTGCCCTGGTAGGCAAGGCCGGGTTCCTGCTGGCTTGGCCTGCTTACCTCTGAGTTCCAAGTCAAAGGGCAAGGTCAGAGCCACATACTTCAGTGTCTGGACTAGCACCCAGTGGGGCTTGCTCCCCTGCCAGCGCTGGGCACACTGAGGCACAGCTGGAAGGGAAGCTGTGTGGTGGCTGGTGATGTGTGGGACCTGGTGCCCGTGTCTCATGACCGCCACTCCATCCTGCGCCGGGAAGCCCTGGGCCAGGCCTCCATGCACCATCCACTTCTTACCATCTGCGGAGGTACCCCAAATGTATGCCGTGCTAGAGGTGGGGAAGCAGGCTCGCAGTGTGGGGACTTGGGGGTACAGAGACCACCAGGCCAGGAGTCCCGCACTACCCCTGTTTCCGCAGACGAGGGTTCCAGGCTTTTCAAAGACAGGCCCTGGGGGAGTTTTCTCTCCCCACCCTGGTGTAGCAGGAACCACAGAGGGTCCTGGAAGAGCAGGGGGGTTGAGTCAGGACCTGGGTTCTGGGCCAGGCTCAGTCCTGTGCCAGCTGGGGGCCTCCCCATGCCTCAGTTTCCCTGAAAAAGTAGTCCGGTGATGTGAAGGTAGAGGGGCCCATCAGAGGCTCTGAGGCTGTCGGTCCTTCTGCACCGGGACAGAAGGCCACAGGGCAGCCTGGTGAATCTCCCCGCCACACCCGCCCCCCAGGCCCTCCCTCTGTCTTCCGCGCACCTGACTTTGACCTCCCAGTATGTTCAGTTTTTGGCTAAGAGGCACTCACTCTACACCTCTGGTGTCAGACCCAAGATTCCTGGGAGCCACGGCCCTTGACCCAGCAGCTGGCTCCTTGCTTTGCTTCTGCGGGCGCACGTCCAGGCCTCGCTTCCCTGGGCCTCAGTAGGCAGAGTGATGCGCTCCCCGTACCACAGGTGGGGTGTGGGCCTTGACCCGGGGCCGACCCATAGCGCTCAGACTCCCTGGTCCCCTCCTTTGCCGCACATGCTGCCGAGAGCAATGAGGTCGCCCATGGGGCATGCCCCCCCCATGGCCGCCTCCCCCAGAGGTCACTGCTCTCCTCTGGGCAGAGTTTTCGTTCTCCTGTGGTGGCACCCACAGTCTGCAACCGGGAAGCAAGGATGAAACCAGGAGTCCAGGCTTCCAGCCGCGTCACAACACGGTTGCACCTCCACGAAGCTGGGAAGCGAAGTGCCGGCCTGGCAACAGCCCGCCGGTCCCGCTGTCTGTCCTGCCGGCTGTCTGCTGCCTGCTGCCCCGCGGTGAACGTGGCCTTCAGGTCCCTGGGCTCTGGGTGCGGGAGGCCGGACCACAGCCTTCACCCACCACAGCGCTGGCTCACTGCTCCAGCTCCAAAGGAGTGCCTGCCTGGCCCTTCCTCTGCCAGGAAAGTTCCAACAGTTGGCTGCCTCTTCCCTGCAGGCCTCCAGGCCGACCGGCTGGCCTCAGGTCCCTTCCCCCCACCTCCTACTCACTGTTTGTCCTCACCCTCTGCTCCAGAGTGGGGGTTCCCAGGGCACAAGGGAGAAGCTGGTGTCCCCTCTGCAGAGAGCATGAAGGGAGGGGGCAGAAGGAATGGAGAGGGAGGGGTTCGCAGCCCTGGCGGGACCTTCCCTGAGGGGCTGGCCAGCTGCCCCCCTACCCTGACCCCAGGGTGCAGAAAGGGGGCCGTGTCCCTTGGGCTGAGAAGGGAGTCGCAAGGTCTGACCGCCCCCTGGGACGCTGTCCTCGCACCCCCCTCCCCCCGCGCTGGTGGCTCTCGGGGCCGCAGGGGACAGTGCTGAGGTGCCGGGGCAGGGCACAGAGAAGGTTCAGGCTAACCCGGTAGCTCGCGCTCTGGCCCCGGATTTGCGGAGCGCGCCCTGCCGGCCGAGCTCTCCCGACGTAGACGGGGTCAGGGCCCCGCGGCCGGTGTCCCCACCCCCAGGACGCCTGGCGCCACTCCGAGGACTAGGAGGCGGACCAGGGCGGGCACAGCGGCGGGAGGGCGCTGCTCTGGGCTGCCCCGAGGGCTGGCGGAGTGGGAGGACGCAGGGCCCGGCTGGGGTCGCGCCGGGGCTCCGGACCGGTCTCCGGGCCCTTCGCGGCGGCGCGCAGCGGCCTCCCCCTCCCGCCGCCGCTTCCCGGGAAAGGGGCGCGGTGTGCGGGGGGCGGGCCCGGCAGGGGGCGGGGCGCGGGGCGCTAGGCCACGCCCACCTTGCCGTGGGCGGGGGCGCTGGGGAGCCCGGGGGCGGGCCCGGGTGATCGCTCGCTCGCCGACGCGCCCGCGGCCACGGGTCCGCCCTTGGTCTGGGGGCGGCGCCCGGGCGGCCCAGCCCTCGCGCCCCCTCCGCGTCCCGGCGCCTGGTCCCGGCTCTCGCTTTCCCCGCGCCCTCGGGGGTCAGCGCCAGTGACCCCGGACGGGAAACCCGCGAGCGTGGAGGCCCGAGCCAGGAGCCGGCGCCGCGCTCGGAGGCCGGCCGGGTGCGGTCCCCGGGTGCGCCGCCAGGTGGGTCCCGCCAGCGGGGCTGGGCCACGAGTCCGCGCGGCACCTGTCTGCGCCGGGAGCGGCCCGCACAGCCGCGGACCGGGCCGGGGAGGCGCCCGCGCGGCTGGCCAGCCCCTGAGTCACTGTCGCCAGAGAGCGATGGGAGTGGCCGGTGACCTCAGCCAGTGCTGACGCAGGGAGAGAAGGTGGGATCGGGGTCGCCGGCACCGGGGCACGGGGCACGGGGCACCGGGGCAACGGAAGAGGGGAGGGCCAGGGCCCTGACTCAGCCAGACGCGGTCGGACCACCGTGATGTCCAGGGGCAGACAGCACCCGCGGAGGGACCCCAGAGCCCGGGCAGACCTGGACCTGCGGCGTGTCTGTTGGACACACAGTGCTGGTGCCCAGGGGACGGTGCCGTGGGCGTCCCAGCTGCCACAGCCCGTCTCCTTCCTGGGCACACTCAGTTCCACAGCTAGATGCCCCCCCCCCACCCCGGGCAAATGGCCACTGATCACCAATTCGGAGAGAAGGAAGAGGCTCCAGGTCACAGTGCAGGAAAGGGGGAGCCAGGATGGGAGCCTGGGACTCTAACGCCAGCGGGTTGCTCCCCCGCTAGCTAGGGGAGGCCGGGGGAGTGGGGGGCACAGGGGTGACTTATGCCACGTCTCCAGGGGAAGTCCAGGGCTGTGAGCTGCAGGGCTAGCCCCAGGAAGGGGGGAGGGGAGCCCACCGGCCACAGCCACAGAACGTCCTGGAGTGGGAGGGCAGAGGTGGGGAAGGCGGGGAGGGGGTCCCCAGATGGCCAGGCTGGGCTCACGTCTTTCCAGGGGAGGACAGACGATGCTCTTGGGTGTCGCTGTGGCACCTCTGCCCCCTTGGGTGACAGGTGGGTTGGCCCCAGCACGTGTGTCCACGGGGGCCTGTGAGAGTGAGTCTTTGCTGGGAGCCCATCCACCCCCACCCCACCCCCCGCCCCCTGGAGCAGCCCTTACCCACCCGTAAGCATCCAGAGCGAACCTGCCGCTCAGCTGTGCTGAGTGCCTTCTCCCAGCCCTTCCTGCAAACCTCACCTGCCGCTGGGAGGGACTGAGTTTGCTGGGCGGCCCAGCTGGAGAGGGGCAGGCAGGGAGCTGTAAGTATGGTTTTGGGTGCCGCACACCTGAATTCTACCC
Source organism: Meles meles (assembly GCF_922984935.1). Classification (NCBI taxonomy): domain Eukaryota; kingdom Metazoa; phylum Chordata; class Mammalia; order Carnivora; family Mustelidae; genus Meles; species Meles meles. Next base: position 63,222,610 of record NC_060083.1, read on the forward strand.
TACCTGGGAGGGTGGTTTGGGGAGGGAGGGAATTCCACGCGGAAAATGTGCCCTTGGGGGCACCTGGGTGGCTCAATCATGAAGTGTCTGCCTTTGGCTTGGGGCATGATCCCAGGATTCTGGGATCTAGGAGGGAGCATTCTGGGATGCTTGGCGGGAGTCTCCTTCTCCCTCTCCCTCTGCTGCTCCCCCTGCTTGTGTTCCTGCTGCCTCTCTCTGTGTGTCAAATAAATAACTAAATAAGAAAATGTCCCCTTGGATGTTGAAGGCCTGGTCCCCGTCTCTTGCTTAGACGGCTCTTTCGGGGAAGTGGGTGTTGCTTGAGTTCTGGCCCAATATCCAGATTGTTCCGTGTTTCTCCATGAGGCTTCAGGCCGTTCTCTTCATTTCCGCTGCCGTGATATCTTGATGCTTCTGGCTGAGCTCTTGCTGGAGCCCCTTCTTGTCCCGATGACTTCCAGCCCCGCGCACAGCGGCCTTCAGCTCTCGGGAAATTTCCTGCATTCTTTCTTTCACAGTTTCTTTCCCTTTTTTTTTTCCCTTTGGGACCTCTGATAACGGGGTGCCGTATCTCTCCCACAAGGCCTTTAGCACCGTTACTGTTTCTTTGACCGGTTTCCCCCCCCCAGCTTTTTGCGATATTTCTTTGACTTCTTCTGACCCTGCAACAGAATTTTTTTATCCCAGTTACTATAGTTTCTAATTCTTTGGTTTTGAGATAATTCCAAACTTACTAACTTTCTAACGTTTGCCACAATCGCCTTATTGTTCTTTTTATCTGTCTTCTCACTTCTGAACAGTTTGGGAGTTGGTCTCAGGCATTCCGCCTCTGCCTCCATATCTCAGCGCATTTTCCCCGAGAACAGGGGCATTGACCTGCGGAGCCCCTGCGGCCTGTGTGCGGCGACGGAACAGGTCGCCGCTGGTCTCGTCTGCGGGCTGTGTGTTCACGACAGCCCTGACGTGGTCCTGACGTGGTCCGGGGCCACCTGTGTCATGCCGGCGTCACGGGCCCTCCCATGCTACATCCCCCAGGCTTCTCTCTCACGCGCCCACTGCTCGGAGCTGCGCGGATTCTCCCGGAAGGGACTGACCCGGAGACCTTGGGCTGGTACTTGGCCCTGTCCCCCTGGGACAAGGAAACGCTGCCTTCCTGTTTTGTCCCAGAGGTCCCTTTCAGCTCTGTAGCAAGCTCCGGGCACACAGTAGGCACTTACTGCGGTCCAAGTGTGTCTGCCGCACGCCCGCGTGGACACGGTTGCACGTGCAGTCTGGGCTGCGCAGAGGCGGCCCCTGTCACCTGCAGAGCTGGGGGCTCCCGACTGGCTGTGCCGGTGCGTCTCCAAGCCCAGCTGTACGGTAAAAGTCACCTGGTTTCCCAGAGCTGTTCTGGTCCTGCTGCGGAGCCCTGTGCCGCCGGGGACTTACTCTCAGATACTCTCGAGAGCCTCCCCTCTTGTTCCCACAAAACGCAAAAGTCCTGGGGTTTGGGTGTCAGACCACCGCAGCGGTCCCATCTGGGCCGGCTGAGATGCCCTGTGCTGCCCTTGTGGTCCCTTCAGGGACTGTTGGCTTTGCTGGGGCCCTGGGACTCCAGGCAGAGCCTGAAGACCTCTCTCTCCCCCTCCCCTCCGGGAATAAGCACCCCTCCCCAAGACTTCGTGATTTTGCAAGGGACGAGAGCGAGGAGACTATACCAGCTTCCCCCGCAGCCAGCACCGGGGCGGGGGGCTCCCAGCCAGCAGCTCTCCCTTCAAGGAGGAGGGCCACACAGGAGAGGAGCCCACGGAAACCGCATTTCAGTGAGCTGCCCTGCCTTCAGGAGGGGTCTTGGGGGGTCGGGAGTGGGGGAGGGAAGGGGGCGGGTTTTCACGTGGGGTGGGGCAGGCAGGCAGCCGGCACTGCCCAGCACTGTGAAATGCGGGAGCCCCTCCCCACACTTCATTCCAACATTGCCCTCTTCTCCCTGCCCCACAGAAGGGAGCCTGTCACCCTAAACCCCCCGCCCCACAAGCCTCCAGTAAGCCAACCCAGGCCCCGCCTGCCCATGTAAGTGGAACCTCAGAGTGGCCGAGCTCTGCCATGAAAAATTCACGAGGCAGCCCAGTGCCGGGCCTGTTTTCAGGAACAATGCAGCAGGCGGGGCCCTGGGCACTGGCCAAGCTGGGCCCCGGGAGCAGACTGGGCCTGGGAACAGGGAAATCACCGCCTTTGGTCTGGGCCCAGCAGGAAAGCCCTGGCCTCACCCCAGGGAGGGGCAGAGGAGCCCTGGGGGCAGAGGCCCAGAAGGGGGCTGGCCAGAGGGGTCTGGCCATGGGATGGCACAGTGCCTGGGACCCAGTGGGCACAGGAGGGCGGGCGAGAGCCGTGGCGCATTGGCGGCTGAGCCGCAGGCCCAGGAAGGCGGGGGTGGAGCCCTGGGGATTTCCTCTGTGTGAATTCCCAGAGACTCACTAGCCGGTGGGGAGGGAAGGGCACGGCGGGCATTGCCCGGGTTTTGGCCTGGGTCTAGGACAGGTGCGGCCTGGGGACATCCCTCCGTCCTCGGCCATTTCCCAGTTTCCAGGGCTCCAGGCCAGCCCAAGTGGGGAACCGGCCCTCCCCAGCCGGCACCCACATGGGGCCCGTGCCAACTACGCCACCAGCATGTTCCCTGGGCGTCCGGCCTGGTACACGTGCCCGTCACCATGGCAGATGCGGCGTGCTGGGTGGGAGCCCGGGCTGGGCAGCAGCAGCCAAGGCTGGCGGTCTAGATCTACGGGACCGGGACTCCCTTCCCTTGCCACACCCCCCTCTGGGGCCTGCCCATCCCCCAGCGTCCCAGGGAAGGAGCGATTCCCTGAGAAACCCAGGGTAGGTGCCAGGGGCTGGGGGCCTCCTCTGGACCTCACTGTGGGGGCAGGAGGCCAGGGACCTGGCCTGCCCTTGCACGTCGGGAGCGTCAGAGAGCTGAAGGATTCCCTGCCTTCTAGGTCCTGGTCCAGACAGCAGGGTCCGTCTGGCTGTCCGTCTGGACCTGGCCACTCCCTGAATTTGGGGTGCAGGGGAGCCGCTCACCCAGGCGGCCTCTCTGTGCCCGGGAGGGCAAGTCATGCATGTTGAAGTGGACACGTCAGGCACCCTGACCCCTGTCCTCAGGCCCTGTCCAGGGGTGGCAGACGACAGCCCAAGGCAGTGCAAGTCACCGGACGTACACGCCAGCCCCCAGGAGGGCAGGATGCCTCCGAGGGGCCTCTGGACAGGCCGCAGGCATTGTGTGCCCAGTGTGGGTGGCTGTGTGGACCCCTCTGGCAGGGGCACGTGTGTCCTTGAGGACACGGCCGAGGCCACAGCAACCACAGGCTCTCACGGGTAGTCCCTGACCCGGATTCCCTTGTGCTGTGCACAACATGATCACCCTGCTGGGCAGTGGTGGATGGGCTCTAAGGCTGGGATCCAGGGAAGCATCTCCAGGGCCAGGGCTGGCCCAGCCACTGGCCGTGGCTCCCTCTGTCCCACGCCGTCTGTGTGCACCTTCGCACGCGCGCCTGCCCCGGGATGCACGCTGCCTCACCTCCCTGCAGAGGCTCGTCCCTTCACACCGAACGTGCCCAGTGCCTGCTGTGCGCCGGAGCCTTAGAGGGGATCGAGAGAGGAACCGTGACCCCTAGCAGGCATCTGGGCTTGGGGCTTGGGTCCTGGGGGCTGTGGGGGGCCATCCATGCAACCCACCTCCCTGCAAGGGAGCCTGGGCTGGGAGGCCCACCTCTAAGCGTCCCCCTTGGGGACTGAGAGGTCCCCCCTTAGCTCACACCGTGAGTCAGTGCCAGGCAGCCCCAAGCCACGCCCACCGGGGGGCTGCAGGGCCCCAGGGACCGAGAGGCCACAGCCACTTCTGGCTCAGCCACCAAGCAGCTGCCTGGAGCCAGGCACACTCAGCGCCTGGCAGCTGGACTTCCTCCCACTGGGCACGTGACGTCCACGAGCGCCCTGCCAGCACCGGTCAGCGCTGAGGAGGCCTTCGTGCCGGTCGGGCACTCCGGGCTCCTTCGGAGCCTAGCTGCAAGCTGGGGGAACCATGGGCACAGCTGCCCCCAGGCCCCCGAGCCCCGACGAACTGACCAGTGCCTTTGAACACCTGCTCTGTGGGTGTCCCTACAAGCCTGGGGATGGCACAGAGGAGACGCAGTGAGAAACAGGTGTGGACGGCCTCGTGGCGGGTACCCCCAGGCCAGGGGCATCTGCCTGGCATCGAGGAAAGGCCTGGGCCCTGGGCGCACTCCATGGGGAGGGCGTGCTACCCCGGACCGTCTCTCCCTACCGGCGGGCACCTGGCACGCAGCGCAGCCAGGCCCACGGTGGGTGCCCCATCAGCGAGTGGGGGTCGCAGAGGTGGACAGCGCTAGACCAGCCCCCAGACTGTCTCGCAGCATGCACAGCGCTGCCGGGGGGACAGGGGCCCAGGCATGTCTCCCAGCCTCCCACCCTGGCCCTCGGTGCTGCCCCGCACTGAAGCTGCTGCCCAGGCTTGCGAGGATGCAGGAAGGGCTCCCGATCCTGCCTGGCCGCCTGCCCCACGGCCCACACCCTCAGCCGGACCCTCACAGCCCTGGGCCCCGTCACGGCCCCCGGAGGGTCAGAGCGGTGAGCCTGCGGCACCAGGGCCCACAAGGCTGTGGCTGGAAATGCCCGCGGCCCCGGGGAGGCCTGAGGGTCACACATTGCAATGAGGAAGACGACACCGAGGCCGGCCGGGGCGCAGGCCGGCAGCTCTAGTTGCACTGCTTGGCTCCCAGCCCCTGAGGCAGGTGCAGGAGACAGACAGGCAGGGTGCGGCTGGGCCGGCCTCTGCAGGTCCCCGTGGATGTGGCCCCTGGGCTCAGGGAGGAGGGAGCGCAGCCAGGGGGTCCCGGCGGCTGCGGCTGGGAGGTGCTGGGTTGGCGGGGGTGGGGTGGGGTGGGGTGGGGTGGGGGGCAGCTTCTAGACTCTCAGCCTGCTGGCCACACCGCTTCTGCTGAGAGGGCTTTGCACCCCACACGCACCTAGGACCAGGCCCCATAAAGACGCAGCAAGTCGGCGCGTTGCCCCAGCAACAGGAGCAACAGTTAGGGGTCCCCGGGCCCCCGCAGCAAGGCTGGCTTCACCACAGCTCATGCAGGGAAAGGGGAGCAGCCTTGTGGGCTCCTTGAGGTGCTTAAGGCACAGGAGTCAGCCAAGGCCTGTCCTCTGACCCTGGGTCCGACCGCCCGCCGGCTTCAGGACGGCCCCCGCTTCGTGCTCACACTCCGCGGACCGGGTCCCCCTCCCAACCCCGCACAGCCAGGCCACCTGGCCCGACGTGAGTGAGCATGACCCTGGCTGGGGCCTGGGTGCCAGGATGGGGGCACCAGGGCACACATGGCCACGCCCTGGCCCCACGCCCCCTGGGTGCCACCTTCCCCGCCCAGGCCACCCTGGGGCAGGTGCAGGTCCTGGGCTGCCGGCTGCAGCCTGGAGATGGCTGAGGGGGACGGTGCGGGACTCCAGCTCCAGCTGCCGGAGTTGGGGGGCCTTGCCGGGCTCCTGGCACCAGGAATCAGAGAAGCAGTAACTGGATCTGGCGGGGGATCTGGCGGCCGCTGGGGCGGAGGGCTGCGATCGGGTTGCGGCCTCGCTGAGTTTTCCACCAGGCAGCTTTCTCGACGTCAGGAAGGAGCTGGGCTGGTGAGTCCGTGCACTGGGTCTGGGGGCCCTGGCGTGGGGCACAACGAGGAGAAAGCCCAAGTGGCGCAGGGGCCGGGAGGCGGGGCACAGGGCCGGGCGGCCCCAGTGAGGACGAGGACGGGGAGGTGGTCAGCCCTCGGCGGGCGGAGCTCTCCACCCCTGCCGGCCCCGGGGCTCCGGCCGCTGGAGCAGTCGGCGAGTGGCTGGAATCCAAGCTGGGGTAACAAAAGGCAGCCGCCGTCCCTAAGCCGCTGCAGCTCTGATCGGCCCCCGCCCTCCCTCTGCCACCGCGGGCCGTAGCCGCTGGCCAGAGGGTGGTGGGTCCATGCCGCCGGCCGGGCCTCGGAGGGACCTCGGGGGCCGTGAGCACGCGGAGAGCGCCTCGCAGGCCCCTCGCGGGGTGCTGGGCCGGCCCTGAAGATGCCCACCAACGGCCTGCACCAGGAGCTGAAGGTCCAGTTCGGCCTCGTCAACGACGCCGGCCGCTACCTGACGGCCGAGAACTTCGGCTTCAAGGTCAACGCCTCGGCGCCCAGCCTCAAGAGGAAGCAGACGTGGGTGCTGGAGCCCGACCCGGGGCAGGGCTGCGCCGTGCTCTTCCGCAGCAACCACCTGGGCCGCTACCTGTCCGCCGAGGAGGACGGGCGTGTGGCCTGTGAGGCCGAGCGGCCGGGCCGCGACTGCCGCTTCCTGGTGCTGCCGCAGCCCGACGGGCGCTGGGCGCTGCGGTCGGAGCCGCACGGTCGCTTCTTCGGCGGCACCGAGGACCGACTGTCCTGCTTCGCCACGGCCATCTCCACGGCCGAGCTGTGGACCGTGCACCTGGCCATCCACCCGCAGGCGCACCTGCTGAGCGTCAGCCGCCGCCGCTACGTGCACCTGTGCGCGCGGGAGGACGAGCTGGCGGCCGACAGCGACACGCCCTGGGGCGTGGACGCGCTCCTCACGCTCGTCTTCCGGAGCCCGCAGTACTGCCTGCGGTCCTGCGACAGCCGCTACCTGCGCAGCGACGGCCGCCTGGTGTGGGAGCCCGAGCCGCAGGCCCGCTACACGCTCGAGTTCAAGGCCGGCAAGCTGGCCTTCAAGGACGCCGACGGCCGCTACCTGGCGCCCGTGGGCCCGGCCGGCACGCTCAGGGCAGGCCGCAACACGCGGCCGGGCAAGGACGAGCTCTTCGACCTGGAGGAGAGTCACCCGCAGGTGGTGCTGGTGGCCGCCAACCACCGCTACGTGTCCGTGCGGCAAGGTAACGTGGGCGCGGCGGCCGGCCACGCGGACCTGGCTGGGCAGTGGCATCGTGTCTGCACGGGGGGGTGGCCAGCGGGGGGCAGCACAAGGGGCGGGGCAGGGGGGGCCTGGGGTCACGTGTGGGGGTGGCGGCCGAGGACGGCTGGCTTCAGCGTCGGGAGGACGGGGTCCTTCTCAGGACCCCGAGCCTAGGCCGTGCTGGACACAGGACGGCGGAGCCCGGCCGGCTGCTGCAGGGGGGCAGAGGGCAGGTCCCGCCCGTGCTGGGCTGCCCCCCCCCCCCCCGCCACCTCCCCTCCCCCTCTCTTCTCCTGCTCCATTTTCCGAACCTTACGGGAAATCGGGGAGGGGCCGCACATAGGCTAAGGAGCCCGCAGGAGTGCAGTGGGCAGGGCCCTTGTGCCCACACCACCCGTGCCTGACCTGGGGGCTCCTCACCCAACTCGGGGATGGAGTGCGGAAGGACCTCAGTGTCCCTCCGGTCTGGTGGCCTCCCCCGGGGCCCGGGCTTCCCGGTGGCAGGCACGGTCTCTGCCAGCTGGGTGCAGCTGACTCCCATCTGTCCTGGCTCATTGGCTCCCTGCCTCGCGTGGCCAGTGGGCCTTTCTGCACACCATCACACGCCTGTGAGCACGGGCAATTCCGACTTCGCCGAGACGAAACCGGGCCCAGGCCGGCAGTTGCAGCTGTCCCCTGCGTGGGCCCCTGGGTCTGTGCCCCCAGGAGTGGCCAGGCAAGCCCTTAGCCCCCCATTGCCACCTGCTAGTCCTGTTGGCTGAGGCCCAGCCACAAGCACTCAGGAGGGGCCCCCCTGCCTGGAGCCAGAGTTCCCAAGGCCAGTCCTGCGCCGCGACGGGCAGTCCACAAACACCTCCCGAACACCTGTCTGGAACGTGGCCAGGTCCCAGGGCACGACGGACAGTCCACCCTGTCCTTCCCGGCACAGGCCCTGCGGTCTGGCCGCACCATTCTCTGGCCTGTGGGAGATGGCTGGTTTGTCAACCATGTGCACCGCGTCCTCCGTCGACGGGGGAGGTACACACAGGAGCGCACGGGCTCCGGCCGCGAGCAAGGCCCTGGTGCTGCAGGCGGTGGAGGGACGGAGAGCGCCGGTGGTGATGGCGAGGGACGGGACGTACAGGCTCTGCTTCCCCCCGGAGCCCCTGCACCTGACTCTGTCTGTCCCGGCCACACCCCTACTAAGGACAGGGTCTGCCTTCTGCTGTAGAGGTCAGAGGCGCCCACATTCACCTGCTCACTTCCGGGCGTGTGGCCTGCGCCCCCCCCCCCCCCCCACCGATGTTCTGATGTGGACTTGGCAGCGAGTCGACGGGGAAGCAGGACGTGTGTCCGTCCCGGGGGAGGAGGCAGCCGCGGCTACGGGGTGGTGCCTGGATCCCAACAATTCTGCTGCTCAGGCAGCCCCCGAGCCTGTCTTCCTCCCATAGGGGGCCTGGGAGTGCCCTGGCTGGCCTGTTTTCCCCACCCAGTATCTTTTTTTTTTTTTTTAAAGATTTTATTTATTTGACACAGAGAGAGCACAAGCAGGCAGAGAGGCAGATGGGGGGGGGGGAGGCAGGCTCCCCACTGAGCAGAGAGCCCAATGCAGGGCTTGATCCCAGGACCCTGAGACCATGACCTGAGCCGAGGGCAGAGGCTTAACCACTGAGCCCACCCAGGCGCCCCTCCAGTATCTTTTTGGACATCCCCCATCCACCGGAGTCGGCTGTTTCTGCTGCTCCCACTGCCGGCCTTCAGTGGGCCAGTGGAGTTCAGAAAACAGACCCACGTGGCTCAGGGCGCGAGGACATCATCTCCTATAAATGGAAGTCCGGAGGCACGGGGTGGTGGGGACCCAGGCAGGACATCATCACCGGCTCCATGGAGTTCTCAGAACGCTTCGCTCTCTCCTCTGTGTGGAGCTGCTTTCCGGGGACAGCTCTGACCTCGAGCTGGTGGCCTTGTGGTCACAAGATGGCTGCAGCTATTCCAGCAGACAGCTGTGGGAGTCAGAAACCCCTCGGCCAGTCTGTCGGGGCGATGCTGGGGATGCCAGTGGGGTTGGCCTCCGAGGGGCCATGGCACGGCCCGACTCAGGAGCCCTGGCCTCCGCCTGCCCTCAGCACCCGCAGGGACGGGTCCCCTGCCCTCCTCGGTCTGCTTCAGCGTCAGCTTCTCCAGGAGCCGTCCTGGACACAGCAGTCCACAGTGTGCCTGCATGGCCATGGCGGCACCAGCCAAGGCCCACAGCACCCACGGGCCTCGGACAAACTGTTGTCTGTGTCGTTACTGCCGGTCACGTGCCTGGAGCCTCAAGTGCCCACTTATTTCAGTGCTGCTGACGGGACGGCGGGGACGGCGGGGATCCACGGGAGAAGGGAGACAGAGCCCTAACTGGGTGGCTTTGGAGGGAGCAGCCCTGGGAGCTGAAGGATGGCAGGTCCCACCCTCTCCAACACACACGGGCCTGGTGCCTGTCCTACCTTCCTGGGGCAGGGCTGGACAGGATCTGGCCCTGACCCCCAGGGCCCCATTTCCTCCTGCTTCACCAGCTGGACACACTGGAGCCTGGCCTCACTGGGGGCTCTGTGATCTGTCACATCCCTGCAAACAGGGGCGTGGTTTATGGGAAGATACTGGGGAGACTCTAGGGCCTGCTCTCTGCCCCCCAACCTGGGGATGGCTGTCCCCACTTCCCTCCTTCCAGGAATCCCGGGCAGCGCCCCAGAGAGCCTTGCCCTCCCTCAGGGTTCCTGGGAGACCACACACGTAAAAAGGGGGTTGGGGGGGACAGTGGGCCAGCTTCTCCTCTGTGCCCAGGAATGGACCCTAGGCCCCAGCTGGGGTCTTCCCCAACTTGGGCCATGGCTTGGGGAAGAAGAGGGACCTCACTGTGCCTACCCAGGGGCTTAGCGGTGAGTTATAAATAGAGGCTGGTGTAAATCCTGGGTGCAGGGTAGCAAGCAGATTACCTAAAGATTAGCAGAGGCAGGGGATGTGCTGGCACAGAAGGGTCTGGCCCCTGGGGCTGCGGTAGGAGCGTGGCCAAGGGCCTTCAGGGAACGGGACACAGCAGTCCGCAGTGTGCCCACGTGGCCGTGGCGGCCCGCCTCCTACCCTCCGAGAAGCGCCTTCCAAACCTTAACTCCAAGGGTTCTAGAGGAGACCCCGTCTGCCTTCAGGGTTGCCCCAAGACCATGCTTTCCCCATCTTTCTGCTCCCCACCCCCACCCAGGGAGAGGCCTGAGGGGCTTCCCATATCCTCCCTCCAGGGGTCAACGTCTCAGCCAACCAGGACGAGGAGCTGCATCATGAGACCTTCCTGATGCAAATCGACCAGGAGACGAAGAAGTGCACCTTCTACTCCAGCACCGGGGGCTACTGGACCCTCGTCCCGCACGGGGGCATCCACGCCACAGCCACACAGGTGTGAGTGCCCCGTCCCCACCACCATGACCACGACCACGACCACCACCACAACCACCATCCCCATGGCCTCCCCCACCTCCGCCTCCACGGTGAGGACGGCTGCGGCGGCCCAGCCGAGGAAATACTCCTGGGCGGGGGCAGCTCTGAACGGTGGTGGGCGAAGGCAGCCTGTCTCTCCCCGGGGGTTGGTACTGGACCTGAGGGGGGTGGGGAAGCCTGACCCTGAGCTCCCGTCTGGCGGCTCTGAGGGGACTTTACCTTGACCTTCCCAGTTCTGCAGACACCATGTTCGAGGTGGAGTGGCGTGGCCGGCGGGTGGCCCTCAAGGCCAGTAACGGCCGCTACGTGTGCATGAAGAAGAACGGACAGCTGGCGGCCACCAGCGGTTTTGTGGGTGAGCACCAGTCCCAGTCCCAGTCCCAGCACCCCCTCACTGCTGAGCTGGTCCCTCCTCCCTGCCCAGGCGGCCCTTGGCAGCAGTCATCCTTGTTGGTCAAGATGATCGCTCTGGACGTCAGGGAGAAATCGGAGCCCAGAGCCCCTTGATCTCCACTGCACATTTGGGGAACCTGGGGCTTAGCGGTGACAGGCCTCTGGCCAAGGTCACACGAGTCATGGCAATGGCAGATGTGGGCCCACAAGTGTCCAGGCCAAGAATCTGGGCCCTTTCTGCCCCCAGACCGCACCCATCCTACCCACCCCGGGGAGGACGGCGGGCGGGCAGTGGCCCCTCAGCCCGCGCTCCCCGCCAGGTGAGGACGAGGAGTTCATTCTCAAGCTCATCAACCGGCCCATCCTCGTGCTGCGGGGCCTGGACGGCTTCGTCTGCCACCGCCGGGGCTCCAACCAGCTGGACACCAACCGCTCCGTCTACGACGTCTTCCACCTGAGCTTCAGCGACGGCGCCTACCAGATCCGAGGTGCGCGCGGGGGCGGGCGCGGGGCAGGGGCTCCTGCGCGGCGGCGGCGGGCGCGGGCCCGCGGCTCCCGCGCGCGCCCCGCCGACCCGGTCCCGGTCCCCGCCCCCAGGCCGCGGCGGCGGGTTCTGGCACACCGGCAGCCACGGCAGCGTGTACAGCGACGGCGAACGCGCCGAGGACTTCCTCTTCGAGTTCCGCGAGCGCGGCCGCCTGGCCATCCGCGCCCGGGGCGGCAAGTACCTGCGTGGGGGCGCCTCGGGGCTGCTGCGCGCGGACGCGGACACGCCGGCCGGGGTCGCGCTCTGGGAGTACTGAGCGGGCGGCCCGTCCCCCCCATTAAACCGTGTCTGGGACGCAGCGGCTGGCGGCTCCGTGGCGCCCCGAGGGGAGGGTCGTGCGCGGAGGGCCCGCCCCGCGCCCGCTCCACCTCCCCACCCCGCAGCGCAGGACACGCAGGGCGGGCGCGTGGTCCAGCGGGTGGGACACCCCCAGCCCGGCCCGGCCGAGTGCGGGGTTAGGCCGGTCACAGGGTCTTGCGGGTGGGGATCCCCCACCAGGATCGGGGACTCAGGGAAAACCCAACGCACGTGAGGTGACAGCGACCGTCCCTCCCAAACAGGGTGGCTAGCCCTGGGGAGACGGCCCCCTCAGCCCTGCACAGCCCCAACAGGCCTCCGGCCTCCCGCTCCCACCCCCCAGCCCACCCGCCCCAGACAGGCCCGATGCCACGACAAGGTCTGTGGTCCCGCAGCCAGGCACTCCCCAGGCCCCAACGACCCCCACCCAGGCCAATGCCTCTTGGACAGGTCGGGTGACCCGGTGGGAAACGTGGAACCTGGGGTTGGGTGGGGACCCCACACGTGTGGCCCAGAGCCTGAAGGGAGGCTGAGACCAGATGCCCCATCCCTGAGCCCAAGCCCCTGCCCGTGCCTGCAGCCCGAAAGCCCCTCCACGAATCCAGCCATTGTGGGCCGTGGGGACTGGGGCACTCTGGGAAGGGTGTGGGAGGCCGGGGTACAGCGTGGCTGTGCCTGACCAGGGGGACAGGGAGGGGTCCTGCTCCGGACCTCACTCCCCTCACCCAGCCTTAAGGACAGAGGGGCTGGACCCTAGCGGGCCACTGGTCAAGGGGGGCTGAGTTAACCCTCTGGGGACCAGACACCTCGAGGCAGCAGAGGAACAGGCGGCCGCCCCACGGCCTGTGCTGCCTGCTGGCGGCACCAGGGCAGGACGGGGGCTCCCCCCCACCAACCCCTGCCCACAGCGATCACAGCGGAGGCCTCCCTCCACGCCCCGACGTCCCTTCGCTGCCAGGAGCGCACTTGACCTCAGACGCCTGCTGAGCGAAGCCCATGCAGCCTGGGGAGGGAGACAGGGAAGCGTGCCCGGAGGGAACACCCGGGCCAAGGAGGAGGCTGGGACTGCGTGGAGGCCACTCGATGGCGGCCGGAGGTGTGTGTGGGGACAGTGCAGCCGAGGGACTCCCAGTGCTCGGTGCCACGGCCCGTCCCCGATGGGGTGTTGACAGGGCAGCCCAGCATGGGGCTCCTGGAGCGGCTCCAGCCAAGTGCAGTCCTGTGTCCCACGTGTCCTCGCCCCCCGCCCATCTCTCCCAATCTACAAAGGTTTCACAGGATCCCACGCTATCTCCACCCACGGGTGGGCTGCCCGGCTTGCGTGTCTCCTCTTCTGGAGACCAGGTGGTGGGGCTCGAGTGACTGCTGCCTCGCCCGCCCCAGCAGGGGCCTCTCGCCAGCAGGCAGGGGGAGCGCCCCTTCCCACTACAGCGTCTGCATCCCTGGGAGGGTCATCCTCGTCAGCAGCCTGGCGGAGGCAGCAAGTGCGCCTCGGGCGTCATGTGGGAGCTGGACAGTGGGGACCAGGGGCAGCCCAGCCAAGCCCTGGCGCTGGGGGACATGCTTCCAGCGCCGCTGTCTGCAGCCGGCATCTGTGCGCACGACCGCCTCCGGCATGTGGTCTGCGCAGCCTCCGGCTCTCCTCCCTGGAGATGGCCTGTCCTCCCTGGGAGGGGCTCGCATGCCCTGCGGGCCGGGTGGGCCCTTCGCCCAGTGCTGGGGGACTCTCCCCGGCCCCCACGACCACGGAAAAGACCAAGGCAGGGTTCATCCAAGCGCTCCCCAGGGGAGGCCCAGAAATGCAGTCAGAGCTGCTGCCCCAACACACACACACACAGTGACGCGGAGGCAGCTCAACGGGGAGCAGACTTCTCCTGCAGCAAGGGGGCCTCGCAGCCCCTGCACGTACAGGAGAGCACCATGTTAAGTCCAAACAGGGGGTCACCCCCCCCACTGCCGGATACACTAGGCCAAGGGGCCCTGGAGACAAGGCACAGTGCTGGGTGCGGCCCCAGCCGTAAGCACCTACTGGGTGAGCATCGGAGCCACAGGAACGCAGTCCCAGCTGGTGGCCTCAGCAGTGGCCCATAAATGAGGGGCCCCGAGATGGACAAGAGGGACTGTACTTGGGGGAGCGGGCAGTGGGGCAGCGGGGACGGCAACAGCCATGGCCAGAAACCTGTAAGTCCCAAATCCAGAAACTTTCTCCAAGGCCTCTGTGGGCTGCTCTGGGGCCTGGGGCCTGCCTTCCGGGTTAGGGGGACGCCGCGGACCCGGCTTCAGTGCTCCAGGCCAGGGACTGCCAGGCACGGCCAGGTTCAGCAGGGAGCCGCGGGCAGCTACCGAAGGGAAAGGAACACTGCGCAGAGGCTGGGGCCGGGCGGACTGGGGGACGAACGGTGCTTCACGCACGCCCCACAGCAGTCGTGGGCCCCCACTTGCCTCCCCCAGCCTCATGGCAGGGTCAGGAGCCGGGAACCTGGGCTTGTGGGAGGGACCCGCTGGGGTCACAGCAGGAGGAGGCTGGGGCGGCGCAGCCGTCGGTACACTTGCAGGAGCCTCTGGGCGGCGGCGAGGGGGTTGGCCTCGTCCTCCGTGCACAGCCGGTCCCGCAGGGTCCGCACCTCCCGCAGTAGCGTCTGCCAGTGGGGGCAGCCATTACGCACAAACCCTACTTGGTATGTGGCAGGTGACCCAGGAGTGCAGGGGACGCAGAGCCGAGCCCCTCCCCAGGTGACAGGAAGGTCCCAGCGAAGGCGGATGGGCGAGGGGAGCAAGGCTGCGGACAAGGAATCACACCCACCCTGCATTCCCCAGCCTCCTTGGCTGAGCACGGGGCAGGCCCGCCACTGTGCTGGGTGAGCCCTGTGTTCCCAGGGGATCCCGGCCAGGGACGGTGTCACGGAGCAGGCCGGCGGGAGGCCGTGGGGATGGGAGAGGGGCCTCACCTCGTGGCTGCTGTGGGTCTGCTGGAGACACTGTACACGGAGGTCAGGCGGGCCGGGCATCTGGGCAGCTTGCTCCACAGCTATCCTCTGGGGGCAGGGGACAGGGAGGCTGGAGCCGGCGCCCAGGGCTCCAGGCACCTGTCCTCCACCACCACGCCACCACCTCCAGGGGCCCCTCTGTGTCTCCCGCTCCAGCCCTGGCCCGACGATGGAAGACTCGGAAGTCGTTCTCCTAAGTTCCCGTCACTCCCTCCCACCTCCTCCCTCGTCCCCCAGAGCTGCCTCCCACCAGCCTGTCTCCCATCCTTTGTCCCAGGCCTGCTGCCCACTGCCCTCATGGGGGCCACCCAACCTGCCCCATCAGCACAGCTCCTCGGCGCGGCCCCGTGGGGCTGCTGCTTGTCCTGCGTCCTGGGGGCAGCCCAGGCAGCTACTGGGGGCTCAGCCAGGATTAGGCAGCGAGGCCCCCCACCAGCCTCTGTGGGGGGTCCCCCAAACTCTGAGCGGCCAGAACACACACTGGTTCCCAGGTGCACTCCCGTCACGGGGAGCAGGGCGTCGGCTGACAGGACAGACCGGCTCCGCAGCCCACGTGAGGCTGCCTGTCAAGGGACCACCCGCAGCCCTCCGTTAGGGGCCAGATGCACGGGGAGCACTGCCCCAGCAGCCGAGAGACTGTACTTGGACGTGGGGCCTTTACAGATGAGCTCACGTGGGGGGGACCCAGGTCTAATAATAAGCGATCAGAACACAGGAGCCTCTGGGTGGTGGCATGGCGACAGCTGTGTGAGTGCGGGAGAGAGGCCTCGGCCTTGGGCACTGAATTCCTGCTGTTTGGGCCTGGTCTGTGGTCGTCATGGCCACACCAGGACACTCTTCCCCCGCATCACGCTAACCAGGTGGCCCTGACTGCCGTGCTCGGCCGGGTCTGCTAACAGCCTGATGGGGAGACCTCGGTCTAAGAGGCTTCCCTCTGAGCAGAGGGAACGGGAACCACTCTGGGGGCTGGTGTCCCTGTTGGGCACCTGGAACTACATTCCTGAGCTGCATGAGCCTCCGCGGACCCAGCAGAGCGCCACACAGGGGACAGCTGCGGGGGCCGGAGGCTCCTGAGTGATGCCCACCTGCCGGGCGCACCGGGGGTCTAAAGCAGCAGCACTCAGGTCCTTGCGGAGGCCTAGAAGCCTCGACTGCGGGGTCTCCGACTCTCAGGGTGTGGGGCGGGGCCGGGGAAGGGGCGCTGGTGAGCTCCCAGGTGGGGGACGGCTGCCATGGCAGACCCCTCGGGGGCCGCCAAAGCCACAGTCAGAGTGGCCGGAGGACACGGGCCAGCTGGCCCCCGAGCCGGGGCTCCACCACCAGGCCAGGGGACCAGGTGCCAGACCTCATTTGGAACGCGAGCACCTTCTCAGGTCTGGGAGTTACGGCCCCCGGGAGGCAGTGCAGCCGCTGGCTCCCACGCTAGGCAGGGCCCCCAGTGCTGTCCGCAAGGGCGGAGACGTGGAGGCTCAGCAGGCACCTCGGCGCAGGACCCACGCCCGGCCCACGCAGCCCCCCGGCCCACGCAGCCCCCCGGCCCACGTTCTCTCAGCACAGGCGCTGCTCAGCCCGGCGAGTTGGGGGCCTGCAGCCGACCGCCACAGGGAACACGCACACGGTCCTCCTTTAGCGGCCGGAGGGCTCACGGAAGAACCACCAGCACAGCCCGAACAGAGGGAGCAGAGAGATGGTCCCGCCGCCCCCGCCCACGCAGCCCCCGCACACCTGCAGCCGCCGGAGGACCGCGTGGTGTGCGCTGCACATGCTGGCCGCGGAGGCGCTCTCCACCTGGATCTCCACGGTCTGCACGGGCCCTGCTGCGCCCACGTCGGTCACGGCCACCTGCCACACAGAAGAGCCTCACCGCCCACCCCTGGCCCTGCCCAGCCCAAGGACAGCTCCACCTGCCCTCAAAGGCCCTGGTGGCCCCCGCGCCCAGGCCTGTCTCCCCACCCCACGAGAACTTGCTTCACAAAGACCAGCCAGCCACCCAGCTGTCACCCAGCAGGAACACGTGTGCAGAAGTCCCGTTCCCTTGGAATCTAGAGCCACGGCACTCACTCTACGGCCAAGGGACTCTGTGCCCGCCTGCCAACCCTGGACAGCCCATGCCTGGACTCCCCTACAGTCCACACTGGGCATCCCGGGTCACCTAACAGCAAGGCCAGGGGTTCAGATGTGGAACGGGGAGCAGGGCGGGTGACCCGTCTGCCAAGGGCCCCCGCTCCCCAGAAACTCCAGCTGCAGGAAGCTGAAGACAGAACCGGCGAGCACAGGCCACGGGCAGGACAGGCCGCGGGCCAGGACATGCTGGCTCATTCTCCACACAGAGCGCCAAGAACGGGCCCCAGCCGGGAACCTCGGAAGGCCGCCGCTCCTGGCACGTCCTCCTTCCGGAACCCAGGGCTGCGTCAGGGCCCAGAATCGGGGCCCAGGGACGCCCCCACCTAGACACGCTGGCCAGGCCTGAAAGGCCGCGTGGCAGTCAGGGACCAGCCCACCACCTTGGGGACATGTGTCCTGGCAGCCTGGGCTGGTCCGCAAGCCCGCTGGGTGGAGAGTCTGCCAGATGTGGCCGTGGGCCTGCCACCAGCAGCTGGGGAGGAAGGGGTGTGTGAGCGAGGGGCCAGAGCCCGGGCGGGCCGGCGCGGTGTCTTGGCACCCCCGGGGGCGGTTCTGCAAACGGGCAGGGGCTCGGGCGCCCGCGGACCCATGTCAGCAGTCCCGGGGACTCGCTGCGGCCAGGCACAGCGAGGGAAGTCGGCCACGAGCGCCAGCCGCGCACAAGGTGGGGGCCCCCACGTGAAGGTCAGCCCGGTTCCCACGCAGACCCCACGGCCCCGCAAAGGCGGTTCCAGCACAGCCGGGCCGCAGACAGCACGTCAGAATGTTCTACGCAGTGGGGTCCGGTGCAGCCCCTCAGCAGTGCAGATGCAGCGGGCTTGAGAACGCTACTCAGAGACGCTTCTCCCCAGGGTCCAGACCCCCACGTGCCTCTCGGATGGTAAGGTGCACATCAGCGCCATCCGGGGCCACTCCCCGGACCGAGGACAGCTGGCGGGCTCGCACAACGTCCAGGGCGGCATTCTCGGCAAGGAGCCACTGCAGGGCGGCACAGCCCAGGGACGTGCCTGCTGGACAGGGGGCTGCGGTGAGTTCAGGCAGGGCCTGTAAGAGGGAGGAGCCCCATGTCCACACGACCTGAAGCCACAGCAAAGGCCTCCAACACCACCAACCTGAGTGATGGTCCCCCAAGGCAGCCCTCAGCAGCTCCGCGGACACTTTGATGGTGGCCACTAACGGAGGCAGGAACTTGGCCGGCAGGGAAGCAGGTCCTGCCGGCTCGCTGCGAGGCCCGAGGAGAGATCCCAAGAAGGTGTCCACGGGGTCGCACACGGGGCCGAGCAGCCCGGGGGCCTGCGTGTGGGCTGGGGCCAGGCCCGGGAAGCGCAGGCACTGAAGCATGTCCACGGTGTGCGTGCTCAGGGGCAGGCAGACGCTGTCCTGCTCGGGCAAGACATCAGGGGGGCACTCGTCCAAAGTAGGGTCCTTAGGGGACTGGGAGGGGGCAAGCGCTCCACCCACGGCCTCCCTGAGGCTGTAATGGAGCGCGCAAGACACGGTCAGGGGCAGCTGCAGGATGCCATCCTCCCCGGGGCCCAGGGGCAGCGTCACTTCCCGCCGATCGCCGGGGCCCAGCCGGTCCACGGGGACGGTGTAGGTGGTGGCCACGCTGGCCACGTCAGAGTCCGAGGCGGAGGCGCTGGTCAGCACCCGCACACACAAGGCCCAGCCCCGGTCCAGACTCAGGCCACTACTGTTCTCCAGCCGGCAGGTGCCCATCAGCACGTCCTGCAGCTGTGGGCGGCTCCAGGCGGTCGTCACGGTGCACGAGATGGGCCTGGGGCCCGCCCGGCTGGACAGAAGGACGCAGCTCACGTTCATGGCTTCGTTGAGGCACGTCAGGGCCTTGTTCCGCTGGTCAACAGCCTTCCTCAGAGAAGACACCCTGGGAAGGACGAAGGTGGCCCCCGTGGGCCGGGAAGGAGGCAC
This sequence comes from Meles meles, assembly GCF_922984935.1. Classification (NCBI taxonomy): domain Eukaryota; kingdom Metazoa; phylum Chordata; class Mammalia; order Carnivora; family Mustelidae; genus Meles; species Meles meles. Next base: position 63,241,285 of record NC_060083.1, read on the forward strand.
GCCGGTGGGGCCCTCGTCCCCTGCTCCCAGGACTGGAAGGCACCAGGACCTCACTCCTTGCCATACGCCCCGAGAGGAGCGGGCCACTGCCTCGGGGAGCAGCGCTTCAGCCCCGGCCCCGCCGAGCCCCGCCCAGCGGCGCCCGGCGCCGGATCCCACTCCCTCCCAGGCCGCGGAGCCGCGGCGGGGCAGAGGATGGGGCTGCCACGGCCCACACCCAGCAGCCCTGGCCTGCTCACTGGGCTGCCGGCCACCGCCAACCTCCTCAGGGCTGCGTGGCCCGGGGGCGTCTGCGCGTTCCCGGCCACGTTCGAGTGGGCCCCATTGATCCTCTGCGGCAGCAGCGCGACGGCCCAGAGAACGGCAGGCGCTTCGGAAACGGCCCGAAACCATAGGGCGCCGCACAGAAGGGCAGGTAAGGGCTGAGCGGAGCCCGTTGCTCTGAACAGGTCAGAGAAAACACCGCTGGGGCCTCTGCTGAGACAGGGAGGCAGAGGCCTCCGAGGAGAGGGGCCCGCTGGGGGAGCCGAGGAACCAGCAGGGGCTGTGCCCTACACCCGCTAACAGGGAGGAGCGGCAGGCGGGACATCCCTTTCCCCCTGACGCAGCCCTTCGCCATGCAACGCGCCATGTGGGGTTCTCCCTGGGGTCAGAGGCCTGGACCCACGCCGCCCCCACAGACGCAGCACTGGCGTCCGCCCGAGCCACCCGCGGCACTGCTGCTCACCTCTCAGAGACGGTGCCGATCCCAGACAGCAAGTCCTCAATCTTCTGGCCAGTACTGGCCGCGGCGGCTCGGGTGGGGCCCGGCACCTCCGAGCTCAGCTGCAGGCGGCAGGTCATCAGGCGGCCCCTGGTGGACAGGGCCAGGAGCCTCGCACCACCTGCAGACGCACACCCGTGAGACCCAGTCACCGGGCGGGGGAGGGGCAAGCCGCTGGGGGCACAGGACGGAGGTCATCAACGGGCCAGCCCCCCAGCAAGAAAGAGAGGGTCCCGGAGACGGCCCTGAGGAGCCCAGACGCGCACCAGGGGCCGGGCAGAGCCCCTGCGCACGTCCATCCCAGCACACGTTCCGAAGGGTCCTCCCTGGGGGAGAGTGCTGGCACGCAGCTCAGTGCCGTGGGGTAGGGCCCTGGGAAGGGGACTGAAGGGGCCGACGAAGGACCCACGTGGCCCGGTCAGCCAGGTGCACACCCGCAACTGCCCCTGTGGTCTACGGAGAGCAAGGCGGCGCACAAGCGTCCCGTTCTCGCGCCGCACTCACGGGGCCTTTCCAGAAGCCTGTGGTCTCTCTAGCATCGTCTGGTCCCCTTCCCCCCGCCCGGGCTCCATCTCCTGCAACTGCCCGCTTGTCCCCCACGCCCAACGCCATCGAGGCCCGGAGCCCTGGGCCGTGGTGCGGCAGCGCGGCAGCCTGGCGCTGCCCACCACGTGGCCATCCTTCCTGGCAGCACAGACGATGGCCTTGTCTGCGCTTCCCTCGTGAGGAGTACCGCCCCGTGGGCCGAGGGTGGGGGGCGCTGTTCTCGCCCCCCAGCGCCGTGCGGGGAAGACACATCCAGCATGCAGCGCCAGCAGAGCGGCCGGGAGGAGGCCACACAGGAGGCGGGCGAGCGCTTCCCGGCCTTCAGAAACACGCCGCCTTGACCAGAGCCCTCCCGGGACACCCCACCACAGAGCCCCTGCCCACACAGGACACGTACCCCAGCAGGCACCCCGCCCCCGAGGCAGACGCCCGCCGGGGAGAAGCCTGCCTGTGAGGTTTGCCAAAGATGGGGACAAAGCAGGCAGGCGACGACGGGCCAGCTCACAGGGCAGAAGACAGGCCCGCGGACACTCCACCCCCAGCGCGACAGGCTGCGGCGTCTCCGGCTCACGCAGCACCTCGTACCTTCGGGCACCTCGGACGAAACCCAGAGGCTGACGACGCTGCAGACGCCCAAGCCGGCTGGACACAGCAGAGACGGCAGGCCTCCCAGGCCCCCGTTGGGGACGCCTCCCTGAGCCAGGTCCACGACACAGAGCTCCGAGGTGGTGCTGTGGTAGATACGGCCACCTCCGCCACAGGCCGCACAGAGCACGGGCCCCGGGAGCCGGTACTCCCGCAGCTCCGGCAGTAGAGTCCCGGCCTCGTCCCAGCCGGCCTTGATGGCCAGGACCCGGCCGTCATGACCAAGTGCCACCAGGCAGTCAGGGCGTGTGTCTCCCAGGTCCTCGGCCAATGACTCTGTCTTCACGGCCCCAATGAAAACAATGGGTTCCTCCAGGTGATGGAGGATCTTCACAAGGGCCTTTGGGTCGCCAGGGGACAATTTTGAGGTGACCAGGGTCTTCAAGACCACACAGCAGAGCTGGCCGTCAGGGAGACCACAGACGATCACAGGTGATTCCAGAAGGGAGGCATCAACTCCAAAGAGCAGCCCAAAGAGGGCCCGTTCCAGCAAGAAGCCCCCAGAGCCCCGCGCACGGCTGTGCAGAGCGCTGAGGCCCACTGGGGACACACAGCACAGCACTGGGAGGAAACGAGGGGCTGTGGGCTCCCCAAGGGGCCTAGCGAGGGGGCTGGAGGTAGACAACTCCACCTCGCCGACCTGGCCTCTGGGTCTGGCGTCCTCTCCTGGACGTGGGCACTCAAACAGCTGTACCTTCCAGTGGGCAGGGCCCCGTGCCAGGGTGACGAGCTTATCGCCAACCACAGTGAAAGTACACAGAGTGGCATCGGGGAGGAGGCAGGCATCTGGGTCCACGGAGATCACAGCGCAGGGAGGCTCGCCGTCCTCACTGTCCTCGCTGTCCTCGCCGTCCTCGCTGTCCCGGTCACCCCCGTCATCTTGGTTCGCAGACCTTCAAGAACCAGGAACTGTGAGAACACGACGAAGTGGTCTTCCCCACAAAGCACCACAGAACACACCAGGCCTGCAGTCTTCCCAGGCAGTGACCTCAGTGCCCGGTACGGCCCCTCAGCACTGTGGGGAAGGCCCACGTGGGAGCAGCTGGCCTGCCACACGACCTCCCGCCTGCCTGAGGGCTGCTGTCATGAGCACCCGTCACCCTGGGACACAACAACAGGATGTCCCCAGGCTTCCAGAAACGGGTTCTGGGGGAAAGTTCTCGCGGTGCAGACACCCCCTCCCCCACCGAGGTCTAGTCTCTGAACCGCCCCCGTGTTCCGGTCCCGAGCCAGCAGTGAGCATGGGCCTGCGTCTAGACCTGCACTGGCGAACCGGACGGCCGAGCTCCTCAGGACGGCCCCCTCTCGCCTCAGCGCTCGGGTGCGCTGGCGGTGGCCGCTCACGACAGAGACCCACCGGAGGCCAGAGGGGACAGCACCCTGCCCGGCGCTGCACACGGTGCAGCCTGAGCCCCATTTCCTACGGATTCTCCTCCAGACGAGCCTGCTGGAGGACGCCCAGGCCGGGGCCGGGGACAGCCCAGACTTCAGAGCCGCCCGGCGTCCTCCGGCCCTGCAGGGACGGCTGGTGTGTGCTGTGACCGCATCTAGGCCACGCAGGGCCAACAGGTCCCAGTGGCCAGGGCAGGGAGGCCAGAGACAAGGAGGAGCCCCCTGAGGCCGCGCCCGCCTCCGCCACCTGTGCCGCCCACTGTCACCTGCTCTCCGGCTCCGGCGACAAGCAGTAGATGCCCTTCCGGGCGCACAGGGCGTAGAGCAGCCTGGGGGCGGCCGAGAGCTCCAGGTGCCACACCGGCGCGGGGAAGCGGTACACGGCCTGCGCGCGGGGAGGGGCGGCGTCGGGCCGCGGCGCGGAGGGCGGGCGAGGCGCGGCCCAGCACGCGGCTCCGGACCGGCGGCCCCTCGGGTCTCCGCGCCCCGCGGCCCGCGCCCGCCCCCCCGCAGTCCCCTCCCCCGGGCGGCCCCGCGCTCACGGCCAGCAGCCTCCCCTCCTGCTCGTACACGGAGACCCGCTCGCCCCCGGCGGACACGAAGACCGCGGCCCCGTGGCTCAGCACGCACGGCCGGCCCGCCGCCAGGCCCCCGAGAGGGCAGCGGAAGCTCTCCAGGTACTCGACCCGCGGCTCGAGGCCGGCCATGGTGCGGGGCGGGGGCGCGCGGGGGGCGCGGGCCTGCAGCTCTGTCCCGGGGCGCGGGCGCTTTACGGCCGCCCACGTCGCGGCGCGACCTCCGCCGTAAAGCGGCCCGGCGGGGGCGGGGCCGGGGCCGGGTCGGCGCGCGGGCTCCGCGGCGCGGGGGTGGGTCCCGGCCGGCGGCCGGCGGTCGGCGGGGGGGGGGGGGGGGGGGGGGGGTTCCGCGGACACGGCGGTTTGCCAAAGGGCCAACGTGTTTGAAGCCAAACGCGGGACCCCCCCCCCCCCCCCGGCCTGCGCTCGGGGCCCTCGTCCGTCCTGCGCGCCGCTCCGGGCGCCAGCCGGGGTGGGGGACCCCGCGGCCTGCAGCGCCTCCCTCGTGCGCCCCGGAGCAGGGCCGGGTGCGGGACCTGCCAGGACGAGGGCTCCCTCGGGCCGGAGCCCGGAGCGGCGGGGCAGGCGGCGCGCTCCGAAAGCGATTTTGTGGGGTTTCGGGGAGCGGCTAGACGGCGTGGGGGCCGGGTCGCCTCCCCCAGCAGCTGCGTCTCCGATGCCCGCGCCTCCCTCCGCGCCTGGCCACAAGCTGTCCGTGGTGTGTTGGCTTGGCTGGACGATGGGTCGCCAGCGCTGTCTGGGGATGAGAGGGAGGGAGACGCTGCTCACCCCGGCGGCCCCCCTCATATTCCCCGGGGCTTTGGAGAGAGCTGCTGACCCCAGAGGGGCCGAGTGCTCTCTTCTGGAGAGCGTCCCTGAAGGGTGTCTGTGGACGGAGAGGTCAAGCACCCCTCATTCCTTTGAGCCGTGGGAGAACCTCCAAGGCTGGACACCCCTGAGCCAAAGAGGCGTCTGTGGGGAGTGACCGGGCACAGCGCGCTGCCAGACGTCCCCTGGGCTTGGACTGAAGCTGGCCCCTCTTGTGGAGGTCGAGGTGGGCACTCAGCCCCCAGGGCCGTGGGCAGCCACGGCCCCAGTTTCCGGGTTGACTGCATGGGAACTACACTTGCAGCCCGTTGTTTGTCCTTCCTGCCCCCGGGTCGAGTCTGGGCTGGGAGCACCATCCGGGATGCGGGGGGACAGTCATGAGGACCAACTCCCACCAGGCCTCCGTGACTGGGAAGTGGGGGCAGGCTCCTCTCCTAGGAGAGCGTGCAGGCCTTCTGGGCCAGTCAGACCGCCATGCCTTGTGAACCGCCCGCTCACACGAACTCCCGGCTTAGTCCTCCCAGGACGACGGTCCTGCAGAAAACCAGCACTGGGGAAGGGGATCTGGAAAGAGGTGGGTTGAGCCGGGCAGGCCTCCGCCACACCGGTTTAGCCCCTGGCTGGCCAGGATGCCCCTGCAGACACTGGAAGGTTGGGTCCCTACCCCCTTTGCTGTGACATAAGGATTTACGAACAACGGTCTATCTGGACAGAGCACCCCAGAGTGCCGATCCCTGGCTGACACACACACCAAGGGCTGAAGGCTGGCTCGGACAGCGGAGGGGTGATGTGGAGTAAGGCAGCTGCCCACGTGGGTGTGCAAGGAGTGTACTCCTGTCAGTGCTCTTGACACAACTGTGCGGGCAGCGTGATCTTCCTGCAGCCCCTTCCCGTGGTTTCCTGAGGTCGGCGCTGCTCATTCAGAGATCCAGCAAGTCCAGTGGTCTCAGATGTGCCAAGGGCCGGGTGTGGCAGTCACCCCAACTTGGGGACTATGGTTAGTAGCGTGCACCGCACCGCTGTTGGGAGCAGCCAGGCCTGGGGGCACGGCGAGAGGCACGCAGGGACCCCCGACGTTGGCAGGTGCCGTATTCTGCGTACTTGTCCAGGGAGCAGTGCATCCTGAGGCCAAAGGACAGGGCAGTACCCAAACACCAAGAGCAAATGCCTCTGGCTGCCATCGACAGGGTAATCCAGGACAGGCAGCGTGTCCCCTCCAGGCCTTACATCCCCACAACTGTCCAGCCTGGGGGCTCCCAGAAGGCGTCCCTCACCTGCCACAAGCACCTCCTTCCCCCCCGCCCCCGCCAGGCCCAGTGGCAGCCACACGGCCGACAGGAAAGCTCCCAGGGGAGGCTACGCTCCCCTTCCACCCTGAGGACACGCTGGGGTCTCCATCCTTCGGCGGTCCAGATGTGTCAGCAAGGACAGTGACGTGTGGAGCCAAGTCAAGCCACACGACACAAAGCAGACTCAGGGGCAGACACATAGCGCGCAGGGAAGGTCTCAGGGCCCAGGAAAGACAATCGGGACCCAGCAGTCGCTTCAGGGTTTTATTGGCTTCGTGGTGGGACCGGAGTCCGAGTAATGCTAATGCAAACCCAGCGGACGCAGCCCTGCAGCCCCAAGCGGGCTGGAGCAGCAGCACCAGGGGCAGACGGTCAGGAGGTCGAGGCAGCCAGCTGTGTGCACCTGGGTGCTGAGCACGCAGTCCCCCCTCGCTGGGGGGCGAGAGGGTGTGTCCACGCGAGGGCAAGTAGGCTGCAGTGGGGCTGGGGGCCCCTCCCTCCCTCCCCCGTGCAGGAGGAGGTGGCTGAGCTGCCCATGGCCAAGGCCTCCGGCAGGGTGCCCCCCACACCGTCAGCTGAGCTCCAAGTCTGTTTATCTGGACAATAAAGTGCGTTACTGAACAGAGTGACTCGGGAGCAGAGAAGTCCCAGCGATTTTCCTTCAGCTAAAGATGAAAGGAATCCGGCATCACCGGATCTTCGGGTGAGGAGAACATTGGCGGGAGAGAGGCGGGAACCAGCTGGGTGGGTGAAGGTGACACAAGGGGAAGTGTTGCGGGGGCAGGGGCCTGGGGGACACAGAGGCCGAGCTCAGGGCCCGGGGCCACCACGCCCCTCCGCAGCCTCACACTGGATCGCAGGGACCCCACGACACGGGGTCCACGAGGCACGGACAGCCCCTCAACAGGCGCAGGGAGCCGAGCTCAGAGCTGGGACAGCTGCCACAAACTGGCGGGGACCCCTCCCCCACCAACCGATGGCTCTGAAGCCAGCGCCGACCTGATCGGCCCCCGGCCCCCAGAGCAGACAAGATACCGGGGAACCTGCACGTGCCAGGCACAGCCTAAAACGCGGAGAACAGAGCTCTGTGTCCGTAGTGCCACAGGTAAGGGCAGGCCACACAGGCCTCCCTCTACCTCCAGGGCAGAGACATGAAGTCCCCGACACAGTCCACGTCTGGGCCAGCCTCTCCTGTGGGTGCCCTGCAGCTCAGAGACATGACCCTCATTAAGGCAAAGAGGCATCAGGGTGCCGCCCACAACTCCCTGGGGACCCCAGAGCACACGTGCAAGGCCTGACACGACCTCTGTCCTGGGACCCCCGCGGCAGTCCCATGACCCTCACAACTGGCCAAGCCCCTATTCTCCTGCAGGTCTGCTGCAGTGGCTCGGTCACCCCGCAGGAGGCCTGGGCCGGGCAGAGCAAGGGGGAGAACAGTGGACAGGGCAAAAGGGGCCAGAGCTTCCGGTCCCAGGCAACCCAGCTCACCGCAGGCCAGCCCGGCCCATTCGCAGGGGCCGATGCTTGCCAGGAGCGACCGCCGCCCTCCCCCTGGACCACCAAGTGTGCCGCTGCGGCAGTTGTGTGGCTTGGCAGGAAGGTCTCAGGCACTGAGGTTTACTTCCAAGAAGAACTGACTGTAGATCCCCTTCCGCCGTCGCCCGCCCTGTGTCCACCCCGCAGCCACTCCCAGGGACTCACGAGGGGAGGAAAGGAAGCGGGAACTAGTGTCTCTCAGTCCCCCTTGTACGTAGTTTTTACCCTACAAAGAAATAAATAAAAGTCTTCTGGGCAGAAGTTACTGATAACTGTTATTACAACCAACGCAGACTTTAAAAATCCCACCTGGATGTCGGGTGAGAGCAAGGAGGAGGGCGGGCAGCAAATTAACCTGCAGGTCAAGCAGGAGGGAGGCCAGCAACCCTGGGCCCACTGTGATTCCGCCAGTAACGGCCACCGGCAGGGAAACAGTGGCCCTCCCAGGCAGGGTCTGCCCAGAGCAGCAGGGTACGCCGACACTCCCACCCGCAACCACAGGAAGGGGAAGAACAAGAGCCAAGAGGAAGGGGAGAGAAAGCGGGATGGCGGCAGTCAGCCCTCTCTGGCCCCCCAGCCCCAGGTGATGGTTCTGGGGTGCCCAGGTCCTTCCACCATCTCGGAGGCTGGCCCCGGGCGTACGGGGGGACCGTCGCGCCGCCCCACCAGGAGGCTGATGTGCGCCCGCAGAGCACCAGCCTGGCTCGCCCTCCAGGTTAGCCTGGTGCCGAGAAGCTTTGTGGGCCAGTGACCCGAGGGCAGCCACCCTGCCCCGCCCTTCAGGGCTGCCCACCATGGGGCCGTGGTGACAGTGACCCCGGCTTCAGGGAGGGCTGGGCGGGCCCCTAGGTCCTCGGGAGGCCGCACATCTCGCAGTGGCCGGTGCCCGGCTGGTTCACGAAGGTGCAGTGCTGACAGGCCCACACGGCCGCCGTGGCGGCGTGCGTGGAGCCCCCGACGGCTCCGTACTCGTGGAGGCCCGGAAGCTGCACTCCGACGGTGCCTGCGGGACGGGAAGAGAGGCTGTTGGTTGCCGTTCGCGGCTCCTACCCCCCCCCCCCCCCCCGAGAGCTCTACCTTACTGTGCGGCCGAGGACAAGGCAGCTCGAAGACGAGCAGCCACAGGCACGGACAGCCGGCGCCCTCGGACCACGCGGGGGCCCCCGCACGCACACACAAGCCCGCGGCACAGAACTGCTGTCCACGCGTGAGCAACTCAACCCTAGCGCTGCCCTCGGGCATGCCAGGAGGAGCGTGGGTGCCCGGCGAGAGCACGGCCTCCCGCTGCCCATCAGGGTGGCTGGCGGTTTGGAGCCGTCAGCGGCACAGCTACCACCACACGCCCGCGCACGTCGCCGCATGGGCCTGTTTTCACATCTCGGGGAAAAGCCCAGGAGCCGGCTGCCTGGACCCGAGAGGAAGTGGCTGTTTCTACAAGGCCACCGGCAGCTCTCATGCGGTCAGCGGTGCGTGCAAGGGGACGAAGGTGTGCGGGGCTCTCGCCGAGGGTAAATTCCACGTCCCTGCTCACTGACGCTGTTCTCTTTGCGTCAAGGGTCAACGTCACCAGGTTCTTTTTACTCCACGTGCAGCTGACACAGGGTGCTTCACTCCGGGGTCTAGCACAGGGACCTGTCAGTCCTGGCCGGGGCCCAGCGCCCTCAGCCTGCACCGCTGCAGCCGGTGTCTCTGCACCGCACCCCTGGCCCCCCGAGGACATGAGGTTGTGGGTCTTCCTCTTAGGGAACCGGGTGGCCACGAGCGGTCCACTGCGTTAGCACGGACAGCCCCGCAGAACACGAGGGCAAGAGCACGGGCATGTCGGCCAGCCCAACCGCTCTGCCGGCAGCCGTGCAGAAAGGAAAACGTGACCCGAAGCGCAGCACGACCAACACCGAGGCGCTTCAGACCACAGGCCCCGGGGGACTGGCACCCCCACGGGAGAACAACGTGTCCCCTCGGCTCCCTCGCGGCTTAGGCTGCACCGTGGTTTTCCTTGGCTAATTTTGGCTCTAGTATCCAACTCACTGGTTTGAGAAAATGGTACAAACACTTTTATACGTATTTTCAAAGCTGTCTGAAGAGGGCATTCCAGTACTTCTCAAAGCCACAGGGAAAGGGGCCGCGCCAGCAGCCTGCCACCCGGAGTCCTGGCACTGAAGACAAAGGCTCCGTGAGGGCAGCAAGGGGACTCAGGGTCCTGTTCTGTACGGTTTGCCCTCCTTACCCATCACAGAAGCTCTGAGGACCGGTACAAAGAAGGGAAAAAGAAAAGCCTGAGGACACCAAAGGTTTCTGACCTTTCGGCGCTAGAGCGAACATAAGGTTTCTGTTTCCCTAAAACAAGGATGTTCGAATTGCGCCTACGACCCTGGAGGACTGGCGTACGCTCCACGTCCACGAAGCTGCGGACCTGTGCCCACAGATCTGTGTGCCTCGAGCGCAGGCTTGGCGCAGCGGTGAGAAAGTCTGTCCTCGACGGACCACCCGCACCACCACCGGAACGCGTCTGGGGTCTGAGAACACCGGAACACGTCTGGCTCCCTGTGCTCCGGCAGTGGGGGTGCGAGGGCGGGACCCTCAGGGCCGAGGAAGGGGAGGACACTTACTGCACAGCTGCTCGATGGTGGCCCACTGCTCAGACTTCTTCCACGTCTGGGCAAGCTCCTCGTTCCCAGTCCGCACGGCCTCCAGCAGCAAGCTGATGCTGTCCTGCAAGAGGCCAAACGTGAGTCCTGCACGCCTCACGCCCGGACGGAATCTCCCCTGCCCCGCAGCACACGTGCTTCACGGCGAGTGAAGAACCTCACGGACCGTCCCCATGAGACACCAAACGCCACACACTTAGGTCTACAAAACCAAGTGCTAAATTTTAGAGCTGAATTTAAGTTCTTCCCAGATAGCCCTCCCGTGAGGCTCTCTGCCGCGAGCAGACCCATGTGCTCAACCACCAAGCACTAGAGCTCACGTCCTTTATCCTGAGGGCTGGGTGCACCGACAGGGCCTGTGCTCCTGGGTCCGTCCTCCGCCCTCAAGCTCTCCCTGAAGGCTCTCCACCTTCTCGACCATGTCTCTAGGTACTAGGCCTCCAAGGTCAAAGTGCAGGGAATTAAAAGAGTTTATCTAACGAGAAACTAAGCCTTCGGGGGCTGTCAGGGGCTCCCCAGAACACGTCTTCTACCAGGTGACTGCCAAACAGTACGCGGCCACCGGCGAGGAGGCCTAGTGTGAAGAGCCCAGGTGCCAGCCGCCTGTCCCACTGGACGGACAGCGGCTGCGCTGGGGCCGAGGGGCCGCCCTCTGGGCTTAACAAGGCGGGTGAAGCCAGACGAAGCCTCAGGATGCCTGATGTCAGACGCCGGAAGTGGGTAGTCTGGGGACCTAATAGACAGCAGCTAAACCCAGCGGATGCCAGAGAGGCGCAGGCCGCAGTGGGGCGGAGGGGCCTCTCCCCTCATTCAGTCACCTTCAGGGACCGAGGCGAGCCAGAGGCACAGGAAGAAGTCGCTCCCTCCCTCTGCCGCCTCCTTGGGTCTCAGGCAGGAAAAAAAGGCACAAAGAGCGAGCCTCCTGGCTGGACCCGCGGCCCCCACACGGCTTGGGGAGCAGCCGCTGTCGGTGACACCTGCCCTCTTCTCCCCAACGGCGCATCTTAAAAACGCCAACTCTGCAGCCGAGCGCTCCGGGCCTGGACGGCAGCCAGCCTGCTGCGTGACGGCGGTGAAGCGCAGGCGGACTCGGGAGGGAAGAGACGGGAGAGCAGCAGAGGTGCGGCGCTCAGCCCGCAGGACAGCTCTGTGAATCGCTAACGCCCCGCGCCGGCGGGCTCTGAGCTCCGTAGGGAACTGAAACAAATGCGACTGTCCGGATCCGGGGGCAGGCACTGAAGGAAGCGGTTTCGGTGCAAAACTCCATCTCCTATCAGTAAGCCTCTTGGGAAGAGCCACTGCCATGGGACGTAGGAAGGACGTCGACCCAGCTCCACAGCCCTGCTCTGACCTGTGAGGGAAGGCAGCCTCTCTCTGCAGGCAACCCCCACCCGGGGCCCCCCAAAGCCAGGGGCGCAGCGGGCACACACTCGGCCCGTACCTGCAGAGGCATGACCTCATTGGTGACCAGAAAGAGCAGGAGGTGGAAATCCGAGATGGTGTCCAGGAACACGGACGAGGCGTTCTGGGACAGATAGGTGGCCAAACTGTGGAAGTCCTACAGGGGAGAGGCAGGAGGAAGCAAGTGAGCACGAGCGTCCCAGGACAGCCCCCGTGCTGAGCCCAGAGAGCCATCTGTCCCCTCCTGAGTCCCGGCTGGATGCAGAGTGCGGACACATATCTCTCTCCGGCTGGTTCTCAAGCACCAGTGGGGACCCGGGCCTGAGGGACACGTGACTACGACATTCGCTCTGGCCTGTCCTCCAGGAAGGTGCTCTCCGCACGTGTGACTCACGGACGTGTGTGTGTGAGAGAGAGAGGCTGTATGTCAAGCTGGGCCGGCTGCAGACACACTCAGAAAGCCCAAAAATGTCCCCACCGCTCCAGGAGGAGAGTGGGCTGTGGGAAGGGCTCACTCCGGGGCTGGAAAACCTGTGTGCACTCACTGTCCAGCTGCGCTGCTGATGTGTGTGTGTGTGTGTGTGTGTGTCGGGGGGAAGATGCAACACACCCGCCCTCAGCAAGACTAACCCAGGAGGTCAAGAGCACCGCCAGGAAGTGAGTGGCTCTGCATCTCTACAAGCACCCGAGCCTCCGCACAGAGGGGCCACGAGGAGAGCAAAGCAGCAGAGCGCACCACCCTTCCCACAGACTCTACACTCTTTCCTGCAACGCCTGTAACAACTAGGACCTAAGATGAAATGCGTGTCCCAGACGGCCCGTGTGGCAGCTTGAGGCAAGTGGGCAGCCGAGAGCAGGGCCCACCGCACAGGACGTGCTGTGTGGGATCCGCACGGCGTGCTGGAAAGCCCAGGTGGCCGAGCCACACGAGGCCCACACGGCCCAGACCGTGCATGAGAAACGCAGCAGCAAGTGGGCGCCTGGGGGGCTCCGTTGTTAAGCATCTGCCTTCGGCTCAGGTCATGGTCCCAGGGTCCTGGGATCGAGCCCCGCATGGGGCTCCCTGCCAAGCTGGGAGCCTGCTTCTCCCTCCCTCTCTCCCCCTGCTCCTGTTCCCTCTCGCTGTGTTTCTCTCTGTCAAACAAACACATAAAATCTTAAAAAACAAAAAAAAACAAAACGCGCGGAAGGTGGCAGGGCGGGAAGCCAAAGCAAACATCGAGGCGCCATGTCGCCACAAGGAGATGATGCGTGTTGACAAACAAACACTAAACGAGTTGTTGGCAGAGGACACAAGGGACAAACACACTTGAGGAAGGAAGACGTCAACTGAGAGCGGCCCGCTGGCAGATCCCCAGGCCCGAGGCCTTACGCGGGTTTGCCGCTGCGGTTATCTGTCATCCCCGGCCCCGGAGAGGGTGTCACGGTGACCAACTGAGTCTCAGAAACTGTGTAGCTGGGCTTCGTCACAAGAATCAATCAAGAGAGTCAGAAAGCTTGGCACTTGTGGGAAAACACCGCGGACACCAGATAAACGGCAGGAGCCCCGTGAAACCGCGTCCGCAGAGACGAAGAGCTTACCTGTGTCTCACCCAGGACGTCCCGGTTTTCAATAGGAAACGGACTTTGTGAAATGGAGAAAGTATGAACTGGGTCCTTGGGGAAGGTTGTTGTGATCTAGCAAACAAACACACAAACCTTGATAAATCGTGCTCAAGTAGGAGTGAGGACAGCCCCAGGGGCCCAAACAGCCCCCGGCATGGCACCTCCCCTGAGCTCCGGCCTCAAGAGTCCTAACTGTTCCCCACTGGACGCCACAGTCCCCCATTAATGACACCCGAAACGAAAGCCCTGACGCTGGTCCCGGAAGCCAACGGAAGGATCACTGTTCACACACTCGAGGACGGGGCCATCCGCGGGCCGTCCGAGTGTGCCGGCCTCCGCAACACCTAACTCGGGCCTTCTGTCGGCCGCGGCGCTCACACGGAGGCCCTGACCGAGGGAGGAGCCGGAGGGTGAGCCGTGGGGACACGACGGCTGAGGCCAGAACTCTCAGGTCAGCCGGGACGATCTGGGAGACGCAGTGACCTCCAGAGAGGCTGCTGAGGCCCCTCGGGCCATCGGCCCCACTGTGCGGACGCAGCAGGAGAAGCCACGCTTCTGACGTGCGGCACACGGCTCTCCTGCTCTCCCCACAGACGGGCTGGGCTCAAGAGCTTGTGTCCAAAGGGGCCCCTAAGCCCTTCACCTGGCTCCGGCGCGCTTTAGGAACGAGGGAGGGCGTCCTACATCAAACGCTGCATCAACAGAAGCCACAGGGGCGGTGGCAGGAGCGCAAGAACCGAAACGGACACGGGTCTGCGCCTGCCGGCAGACGCGCCTCCTCTGTGGGGAGGCTCTCCCGAGTGTGAGCCGTCAACGGCCCTTGGGTTGACACAGCCATTCCTCTCCAACGGGACGCTGGCGCCAGCACCAGGGGTGGTCACACCTCGTCCGGACCTAGCGGAGCTACTCTGGTTCCTCGGCGACTACTGGTACGAGTGAAGACGCTGTTCCGGTCTGTTCTCTGCATCAGCGACGGCCGCGGGCCGCTTCAGGCCGGCGAGCCCGGGCCCCGGGTGGCTGCGCCAGTGCGCTGGGGGACGGCGGAGCCGGCAGCGGCGTCGGACACCTGACCCCGCTGCTCTTGTGAAGGTCTTATTTTTAAGTCCTGTCTGCACCCAATGTGGGGCTTGAACTCACAACCCCGAGATCGAGTCACACATTCCGGCGATTAAGGCCGTAGCCAGGCGCCGCTCCCGCTGGTGTTTTACTGACGAGACCGTGCCGCCCGCAGACCCCGGCCACCGTGCCGCGTACGACCGCGTGGCCTCTGTCAGCCACGGAGCCTAAGCCTCGGCCTGCTCCTCTGGAGCCAGAGCCGCCCCCGGGAGCCGGCATCCACCGAGGCTCAGACGCACACGCCTTTATTGGGGCCAGCAGCTGCCACGGTTCCACAGAGGGCGGGAGAGCGACCCGCGGTGCGGAGACGAAGGCCTGTGGCCGGCACAGCACCTCCACTCCGGGCAGGCAGCCTCGGTGGGGGCCAGCAGCAGCGGACACCCACCGGCCAGTCGGTGTGGAACGAAGAGACGTCTCTGCCCTTCCCTTCGCGCAGGACAGCACGAGTTCGCCAGGCAGTCTGTGACTACCCTACGGAGGGGCGCAGGGCGCCCGGCACCTAAACCACAGCCCTCAAGCCTGTCTCAGGTCATGGAGCCGATGCCCAAACACCCCCAACCGCACCACCACAGCAGCCCAGGGACGGGGGCTCACGCCTTCTCTTGCCTGAGCCTGCAGCCCGCTCACGAGGCGCGACGAGGGGCTGAGCACACCGGTCTGGACACCTGCTCTCAAGGACTGCTCCAACCTCGTTCCACAGCGGAGAGCGTGGCTGTCACGAGGCACAATGTTCCTTCACGAACAAACTCTACTGACACAGCACACTAAGCAAGAACTCGGCTCTTTTGTAAAAAGAAAGGGGTGGGGAGGCCACGGGGAGAGAAGACCTCAGAAAGCTGCCTTTAAATCACGCCGACTCCTCCGAAGTGCGTGTTCCATCAATCTGTTTTCATCGGAATTACACCCTGGGCAGTCTAAAACACAGATGCCTTTACGGCCGAGGTAATAAATATGTTCTCGGGAGCTGCCAACTGGAATGGCGCACCGATGGGCTTGGCTCCTGGGGACCCGTTGCTCCAAACGCGAAGATATTTTACAGCCTGAATCACGTGCCCTTCCTGAGCCCAAACGGGGCCCGGAGAGAACCTGGCAGGTCGCAGTTAGGAAACGAGCAGCCGCCCGTCCCCGTGGGACAGAGCTGACTTCTGCGAAGGTGCCGCATTCACGCTGCAGCCCGCTGCCACCCTGTGGCCCGGGGCCACACCGCCACGAGCAGAGCCTCCAAAAAGGGGCCGAGACTGGGACGGGGCCTCATAGCCCCCGCTGGGCTCCTGCAGCTCCCCACAAGCGAGCACACAAGCACGTCACTCAAGGACAGTTGCGGCTGGGCCACTGCGAGCCCGGCTCTGGCAGCTGAGCTGTGACCAGGGTCGGACCTGCACATACTGACCTCCGGAGGCTGCCTGACCAGGTCGCTGGTCCTGCACTTTAGTTTGGGAGAAGGTAAACCCTAAGCTGTTTTTAAGGAAAGAAACTGAAACTAGAAGAAAACGCCCTTAGAATCGCCCACTCTTCAGGGATGACAGGAGCTCAATGATGCATCTACTTCCGGGGTGCCTGTCCCGGGCCAAGCAGAGGGGCAACTGTCCAAGCCACCGCCGCCCGCACCCAGCCCGCATCTGGCCGCCCAGGGTGGTGGTGTGTGCCGCACACTTACGTCTATGATCAGATACTCCACGGGCAGGGGCCGGGCCAGCTGGGTGATCTCATTGCCAAACTTGTCTATGTCCTGAAACGGGAAACAGAAGTGAGCGGGGTGAGGGAAGGTGTGCCGACCAGAGACGCGCTTTGTCTTTCGCACGCTTGCCGTCCTACCTTCTCAACAAGTCTAAGTCTCGCTGAAGTGCAGGAAAAGCAGAGATGGCCACACCATGAAAAGCGGCCGTGCTCCGGGCTAATGGGGCGTCTCCACTGGGAGCGTCACAGCCCCTGACCCAGCACTCACCGCCCAGGGCTCCCTCCTGCCTGCCGCCCACGACACCCGCCCCACTGCCTCCCGCCCGCGCGGCCCTCGGTCTCGGGTCTGAGCCTAGTGATCTCACTCGCACCCCTGAAGCCCGACTGGAAAACAAATAATACGCAAATGAGCACACACACAAATACGCAGGCGGGAACCGCCACACCGATCTGTCAAAGTCTGAGCTTGTTTTGCTTTGTCAGATGCACAGAACATAAAGTTTAATTATGGGGAAAAACGGCCAGCATATGTTCATTAATCATAAAATGACAATTATATCTGATTTATGTCAAACATGCTGAGTTCAAACAGAGCTCTAGAATAAATTCATAAGAACCCACACTTTTCATTAAAGATTCTGTGAGAGGGGGTCATATTTTCTATCTAAATCATCACTTAACATCATATAAATCATTCACTGAGTCATGTATAAATTATACATCCATAACTTCCAATTATGGGGCCTTCCATAAAAGTTTACATTTATTAAAGCCCTCAGACCCGAATGGATGCCAAGCAGACCCCCCTGAGGCCCACAGGCCACCGCCGGGCTGCCGTGGCACACCCCACCCTTCTGGGGACCACAGAGATGCACACCGTCTTGCAAAACAACCCTCACAGGCGTTCCTAAGTGGAAGCAAGTCCATCAGCCTAACGGCAAGTCCAGAGGTCCTATTTGGCCCAGATCCTTTTGTTTAGAAATTCAGATTCCTTGTCTGCAATACATCTGTTTACCCACGCCTTCCGGACCGTTCCTTGATTCACACCGAGAGAGCTGCCAACCAGAACCTGCTCCTTTGCTCTCCCAGAAAACAGTCCAAATCTGTCTAAGCAGCTAGCTACACAGGAAGCCTTAGCACCCCATCAAAGGACGCATTCCTGGAAACAACACACTGCTTTGTCTGTCTGCCTGCCTTTGAAGTTGGAATTACTTTCCAGTCCGTGACCGGTGGCCGCCCTGCGCTGCCTTCTGCGGCCATCAGGCTGGGCCCAGCTTTCTCAGGCTCTGCCGGCTTGGACGGGGGCAGCCCGACACATGGGCCGGCTGAGTGGGTCCTGGGGCCCCGGAAGCGGCGGTTGCCCAGTGGAGGAGATGTGGTAGGAGGCAGGAATCAAATGCAATCCAACTAAATCACCACTTCCAAAAACACACGCTTGCCCCTACCAGAAACGACCTGCAACAACTCATACATAATTAGCCCATCTGGAGTTCATCTTCCAATCTAATTACGCTCTAAAATGCAGAAACATTCCTCCAGCACCTGTTCGCGTTGATCTTCCCCTCTAGGGGATTTTCTTGTTAAATGCCCCTCTCTCTTTTTTCTGTGTCATGCTCTTCTCTTTCAAATTTAACTACCCAATTGTACCTTTCTGCTCCCCAAGAAAATAAAGGTGCTGTATCCCTCTCTGTTCCCCGGGGTGGAAAACAGGTAACTTCTCTATCTCCCCCATGCCTCACACCGATGTTTCTGCCAGCCAGTCCCCAGCCCTATACAGCATCTCAAAAGCAATTACTTTTTATGGGCGTCAGCAGATGTCGGGCTGGGGGAGGAGGGCCTCTTAATTCCCAGGCTGGCAGCTGACAAAGTGTCAGCGGTTTCATTTCCACAGGGAGCACGCCTCTGGGAGAGGCAGGGGCTGAGGTCCCTGGTGCCCCGGCCCCTGCCTCGGCCATGTCTTCAGACAGCGGCACCACCGCCATGATACCGCGGAGCAGTCCAGGGAGCTCCGTGCTTGTGCCAGGACAAGGGCAAGCGCCACTGACCGAGGTGCCATCTTGCTTGGAAAAGGCCAATGAGGGGCGCCTGGGTGGCTCAGTTGGTTGAGCGGCTGCCTTCGGCTCAGGACATGGTCTCAGGGTCCTGGGATGGAGCCCCGCACTGGGCGCCCTGCTCCGCGGGGAGCCTGCTTCAGCTTCTCCCTGCTCTGCCTGCCTCTCCCTCACTCTCTCTGTCAAATAGATTTTAAAAAATCGTTAAAAAAGAAAAAAAGGCAAATGGAACCCCTACCGTGGGACTCTTCTCTTGAAAGAACCGGCAAGAAGGGTAACAGGTGACGCCAGCAGCTTGACCTGACTTCATGGGACAGAGAAAAAAATCAAAGTTCTCAGAGCACAGTTTCTCCAAGAATCACAGTCTAGGAAACAGCCTGGCGACAAGCACGTGCAGTGTCTGTCAATGGCAACAGAACCAGCAGCCGGCGTGTAGCAGGTACAGGCGGGGCACAGTCCAGGCCAGACACCACATGTCTACACCATCGGCTCCCAGCGCACGGAGACACCGAGGGCTACCAGGTGATTCATGTGCCTGAGATCGAGAGCCTGGGAGGGGCAGAGCGGGTCAGAGACCGGGTCCGTCCACATCTCAGCTCAGGAGCTCAGCATCAGAACTCCGCGCACTCTCCTCCACATGGCGCTGGCACCATGACGTCACACGTACCAACTCCACTCCTTCCCCTGGGGGGGGCTGTGGCCACAGACCCCCAGTCCTGACTGCGCCTGTGCTGAGCAGCACTCTACCTCTAACCCAAAGAAAAGAACAGGTACCACAGGTACCACAAAGTCCTTCCTCCTAGAGCGGGATATTATGCTAATACGTTGTTCAGAATCGCTTCTCTTGCAATTTCTTCATCTTTCTTTCTTTCTTTTTTAAAGATTTAATTGCCAGAGAGAGCGAGAGTGAGAGATTGTGAGAATATAAACAGGGGGAGTGCAGGCAGCGGGAGAGAGAGAGAAGCAGGCTCTGCGCTGAGCAGAGAGCCCGATGCGGGACTCGATCCCAGGACCCTGAGATCGTGACCTGAGCAGAAGGCAGACAGCTCACTGACTGAGCCACCCAGGCATCCCAGCAATTTCTTGATTGACAAATGTTCCTGAATAACGCCCATTATGTAGCAAACATAAACTCCTGTAGCTCAAGCATTTGTTTAAAACTCAATGAGGGGGGGGCGCCTGGGTGGCTCAGTGGGTTAAGCCGCTGCCTTCGGCTCGGGTCATGATCTCAGGGTCCTGGGATCGAGTCCCACATCGGGCTCTCTGCTCGGCGGGGGGCCTGCTTCCCTCTCTCTCTCTCTGCCTGCCTCTCTGTCTACTTGTGGTCTCTCTCTGTCAAATAAATAAATAAAATCTTTAAAAAACAAAACAAAACAAAACAAAACAAAAACTCAATAAGGGGTGCCTGGGTGGCTCAGTGGGTTAAAGCCTCTGCCTTCAGCTCAGGTCATGGTCTCAGGGTCCTGGGATCGAGTCCTGCATCGGGCTCTCTGCTCGGCGGGGAGCCTGCTTCCTCCTCTCTCTCTCTCTCTGCCTGCCTCTCTGCCTGCTTGTGATCTCTGTCAAATAAATAAAATCTTTAAAAAAATAATAATAAACAAATAAATAATAAGTAAATAAATAGGCTGAATGAGGGGCGCCTGGGTGGCTCAGTTGTTAAGCGTCTGCCTTCGGCTCAGGTTGTGATCCCAGAATCCTGGGATTGAGCCCCACATTGGGCTCTCTGCTCAGCGGGGAGCCTGCTTCTCCCCCAACCCCGCCTGCCTCTCTGCCTACTTCTGATCTCTGTCTGTCAAATAAATAAATAAAATCTTTAAAAAATAAAAAATAAAATTAAAAAGCTGAATGAGGGGCACCTATGTGGCTTGGTGGGTTAAAGCCTCTGCCTTTGGCTCAGGTCGTGATCTCAGGGTCCTGGGATCGAGCCCCGCATCGGGCTCTCTGCTCAGCAGGGAACCTGCTTCTCCCTCTCTCTCTGCCTGCCTTTCTGCCTACTTGTGATCTCTCTGTCAAATAAATAAATAAAATCTTAAAAAAGCTGAATGAATGAAGGGTCTTACCCTAACAAATACAAAAGCGTATTACGGAACTATAATAAAGAGATATAGAAGGACTAGAAGGGGCGCCTGGGGGGCTCAGTCAGTGAGTTGTCTGCCTTCCGCTCAGGTCATGATCCCAGGGTCCTGGGATCGAGCCCCGCACCGGGCTCCCTGCTCGTGGGAAGCCTGCTTCTCCCTCTCCCACTCCCTCTGCCTGTGTTCCCTCTCTGGGTGTGTCTCTCTCTGTCAGATGAAGAAATATAATCTTTGGAGGAAGGAAGCACTAGCAGAAAACGCAGGTGTGTATAGTTTCGGAGTAAAGAACTGCTCCTAAACGTGATGACAGGCAGAAATTATAATGAAAAAGGATTTTTTTTTAAAGATTTTCTTTCTTTCAGAGAGAGCACGGCCAGGGAGAGGAGCAGAGGAAGAGGGAGAAGCCGACCCCCCCACCCCCGCTGAGCAGGGAGCCTGACGCAGGGCTCGACCCCGGGACCCCGAGATCATGACCTGAGCAAAAGGCAGACGCTTCACTGACTGAGCCACCCAGGTGCCCCAAAAAAGGATCTTTGAAATTGGAAACTATTTCACCTTTTGTAGGAAAAAAAGGAAAGGGCAGCCTGGCATGTGTCGCAGACACATGCCAGAGGGTTAACACACGAGCACCCGCCAGACAATGCAGAAACAATGAGCTGCCTCCCGGACGTCCCTGTGCCCCCCACAAGGCAAGTCACAAAGGGTTCAGAAGACCCTGGGATGAGGCGGGCACCGAGCAGGACCCGGCGAGCAGCACTGTGCCCGCACATGGGCAAGGGCAGGAAGGTCTGCGGCCCAGCCGGCACGGATGAACCGTGGCCCCCCTTCCTGGGGATCCTGGAGAACGCACCACACCCTGAAACACAGCTCTCCCTCCACAACTGACACACCGCACACGCCCGGTGAGCTATGGGATGACCCAGGAAGCACCACAGTGTGCGCCCGGCACTAGGCCAAACCCAGGTCCCTCAACGGCCAGCTCCCTGAAGGAGGGACACCCGCCCACCGCCTGTGCGCCCTCCTCCTCAGGACCTGTGGGACCCCACCTTCCTGCCCCACCTCCTCCCTGTCCTCTCACCTCCTCCAGGGTTTCCAACGCAGGTAATGCCACCAACGGCTTGCTGGGCTTCGTTCCTGTCCCAGCAGGCCAGACCTCGAACACCAGACACTGGCCCTGGCTCTCGGTGTGCGACTCGCCGCAGGTTCCGGATTCAGCCTGGTTTCCTCCCTGCCTTCCCGGAGCCCTCCAGGGCCCCCCGTCCAGAGGCCACAGGGAGAGGACACATGCCCCTGAAGTGCGGCACAAGCCTTCTCACTGGGTTCCCCAACTCCCCGGAAATGATCTTCAGCAACGCTGACCCCCCGAGTGCAACCTGCCTTCCAGCCTCTCCTGGCGCGTCTCATCCTGACTTCAGGCCCACCTCCCACCGCCCTCCTGCTGCCCTCCCCTGGCCCCGCTCCCGGCACGTGAGGCTTGTGAAATCCTCCTGCCTGCACATCCTGTCCAGCAGGGATGTCCCAGAACCACCTTCCATGTCTCTGGCCACGTCTCCCTACGACCCGCCTCACCATCTCAGCACCCTGGAGCTACCGCCGAGCCTCGGCTCCCAGACGCGCCGCACCCTCCGGACCTGTGAGCCCCGGACAGCCTCCTGCCAACCGGGCTCTCATGGTCTGGGTTCCGTAGCGCCTGCTGCACCACACCGGGGCGCCCCCCAGTCGGCCCACAGACAGCCTGCAGGAAGACCTCAGAGTGACCTGCCCACCACCACCGTCCCGGGACCCAGCGGTGACACCTGGCACGGTCTTCAAGCCTGGACCGCGTGCGCAGGCCGCAGACCCGCTGACGGCACATCCACGTGCACACGGCGGCCCCGAAGGGCAGGTGAGGAACGGTGCCCGGTGCCCGTTTCCTATAACCGAAAATCTCTGATTTTCCACAATAAACAAACATTTGATTTCATACCAGTAAAACGTCCCGTACGTTAACACAGAGACAGACTTGCACTCGTGATTCACATGAAACTCTGAGCTGTGACACAGCCCCTCGAGGTCTGCTGCCCGTCCTCAGCCGTCCCTTCAGCCGCTGTCTAGACACACGTCCAGGCTTCCGGCAGCCCCGCCTGTTTCTGCCCTGCTCTCAGCTGACGACTGGCTTCCCGGGAGCAAACTGGTCCTCCAAGGCCGCCCGTCCCAGGCTTCCAGCAGCCGCCCGCCGGCTCGGGTCCACGGCCGCCCTCACCTGGCCCCTCCCTCTCTCTCCAAGCCCCAGAGCTCGCCCACCACCAGTCGCCCTTGCCACAGGACCAATGCCAGGAGCACACACACACGGGTTATTTCTCCCCTAAAAACCCCCAAACACGCAAGCGTCTTGACCCGACTTCCCGCACCAGCACCAACCGCTGCCCCACCCGCCTGCCCAGCAGACTCGCTCGTCCCCGGTCTCCTCGGCAAACCCACGCTGAGCAGCCCCACGTTCTCTCCACCAGCTGCTCGGGGCCCTGACGGTCACGTGGTGCTCGCAGCACCCGTTCTCGACTCGTCAGCACAATGTGACAAGGAAACCCTTTCTCTGCTTGGCTTTCAGGTGCCACGCGGCACCCTGCGGGGGCACAGTCAGTCTGTCGCGGCCCACCTGTCTGCGCCGAAGGCCCTTCTGGCCCTGGACGCTCATCTCCACTTTACGCCCTGATGACCGCATCCAGGCCACAGCCCCGAACACCATCCACCACCCCTGCACACCCACCTCCAAGTACACCTCACTCTCCCGGCTACGCGCTCGTCCACACCCAAGCGTGGGGACAGTGACGCACGCCAGGAGCCTCCCCAGACCCAGGGACAGACAGCCGCAGGGGCTGTTGGTCGTCAAACACACGAAGGTTCAGCCGCACCTCCAGCAGCGTATGCCGTCATCTCGACAATCACCAGTGAACAACTGACCGAAAACGACGGCAAAGAAATAAGAAGGAGGGGGCGCCTGGGTGGCTCAGTGGGTTAAGCCGCTGCCTTCGGCTCGGGTCATGATCTCGGGGTCCTGGGATCGAGTCCCGCATCGGGCTCTCTGCTCGGCGGGGAGCCTGCTTCTCTCTCTCTCTCTGCCTGCCTCTCTGTCTACTTGTGATCTCTCTCTGTCAAATAAATAAATAAAAAAATCTTTAAAAAAAAAAAATAAAATAAAAAGAAGGAGGTACGCCAGGTGCAAAGAGCGCGTACGCTCACCAGGCCTTCCTTGTCTCTCTCTGCAGGGATCAAGTGTGTGACCACAAACGCGGAAAACTCTTGCTCTGAATTATAAAAGGAACCCGCGTGTAGAGCAAAGCAGCACAGAGAGAAAGGAGAAGCCACATTCCCCTCCCCCTGCGTTCCCCCAAGATAACCCACGCCAAGCACTGACTCAGGAAAAGCACCTGCCTTTCCAGCCAGCGGGCCTGGCTGTCACCGCAGCCCTCCCGCCCCTTCCCTCTCCGGTGTCTCTAGGCGACACCTCCCCCCTGCCCCCTGCCGTGCTTTTGCTGCACAGGACCCGGAAGGACATATAAACCAGAGCTGTGGACGAGCACCGACACCCTCCCAAAGGCCCCCCAGCTCTGCAGGCCCGTCCTCCGTACCCGCGCGCACAGCAGAGTGCACGTGCGCAGCCACACGCGTATCTCTGCGCTGCACACGCAGGTGGTGTGTGTGCTTTGACATTATGAGTTTTATCCCAGACCTTTCTAACTTCAATTCAATTAATTTACACAGACTGAACTATTAGTTTCAGGGACAGAGGTCAGTGACGCGTCGGTTGCTCACAACACCCGGTGCTCATCGCATCCCGTGTTCCCCTCAGTGCGCGTCACCCAGTGCCCCCGGCCCCCGGCCCCGCCCGTCCAGCCACCCTCGGTCTGGTTCCTGTGGCTGAGGGTCTCTTACGGTTTGTCTCCCCCTGATTTCGTCTAGTTCTGTTTTTCCTTCCCTTCCCCTTTGCTGCTCTGTCTTGTTTCTCAAATTCCTCGTATCAGGGAGATCACATGACAACTGTCTTTCTCTGAGTGACTTACTTCGCTCAACATAATACCCTCTAGCCATCTGCGTCTTTGCAAATGGCAAGATTTCGTTTGTTTTTATGGCTGCGTAGTGTTCCGTTGTACAAATACACCACATCTTCTTTATCCTTTCATCTGTCGATGGACATCTGGCTACGGTGGGCTTCGCTGCTACAAACTCTGGGGTGCAGGAGCCGCTTCGGATCACTACATCTGTATCTTCGTATCCCAGATCTTTGAGTAATTTTCAAGCACACACTTCAGTGACCACGTAATATTCTACCCCAGAGATACACTTTAATTTAATGCTCCATTACTGAACTTCTCGACAGCTTCTTCAGGTAGCTTCTTGCTATCACAGACAACATGACGCAGTCTTCGATGAACCTCGGTGCATGTCCCATGTGCAAGGCTGACTCCTCTCAACCTAGCCACAGCCCACAGGAGGACCAGGAGGATGACTGGCATGTTTGCCTTGAGAGGTCTCTTTGTTCAAACTGGTTTTCCTAAAACATGTGAGAAATAAGTGTCTCAAATCCCACAGGCTATAAAAATGACAGGAAGCACCGCTAGCCTGCTCCGACGGCGAGTCACGGTCCCCGAAACCCACAGCATGCCTCGCACAACAGCTCAAGCTCCGTGACAAGAGGGTGGGTGGCTCAGTTGGCTAAGTGTCTGGCTTCAGCTCAGGTTGTCATCTCAGGGTCCTGGGATCAAATCCTGCGCTGGGCTCCCTGCTCAGCAGGGAGTTTGCTGAGACTCTCTCTACCCCTCTCCCCGCTTATAAGCTCTCCCTGGCAAATACATAAAATCTTAAAAAAAAAAAAAAAAAGGGGCGCTCACTTCTAAAGTGCAAGAAATTGACAAGACACAGAAGCGCACTCCCAGCATGATGAAGGGTGTCACCAAACACACCCTAGCAAACTCACAGCTCATGCTGAAAGCACTTCCTTTGTAGCTAAAAATAAGAGGGCGGCGCTGGTCAATGGACACGTTCCAGAAGGCCTACCCGCGGGAGCCGAGGTGAGCGGGAAGGGAAAGATGACTGCCATTCCTGCACGACACGCTCACGCGTGCGAAAACCCAGAACACACGTGTGAATTTGGGGGCCGATACCAGACAGCAAAGTTGCCAAACAACAGTTTGAAAACATCATTTGAAAAAGACACTATTTATATTACACAAAGACAATAAAGGACCCAGGAACAACCTAACAGGTGACTGACTGGCAGGACCTCCATGCAGACGACCCTAACCCCCGAGAGACACTGGGGAACATGGATCAGGTGCGGCACCCCCGCATTCGCAGGGGAACTCAGTGCAGAAAAAGAGGCGATGAAATCCTTGCAACACAACGACCAAGCGCGTGACGTCCGAGTGGTGGCTGACACCTGCTCGCAGCGGGGGGACCGTCGGGGGGCGGGAGGGGGCAGCAAGTCTCACAAACACAGTGGGAACAGCTAGGGAGAGAAGCAGGAAGTCGTAGCTCAACACCACAGTGGTCCCCTTTAGAGAAAGAGGAGGAGGGCCCCAGGAATGTTCTGGTCCCTAAACTCTAGGTTGGAGACTTGGCATCATGTGATGTTTTATTTCTTAAACACATTTTATAAACAATCTTTCCTGTTTGATGTTCAATTTCAAGAACTTCAGAAAGAGACGCTCGGCAGTCTGATCCTCCTACAGGGACATACTCAACGTCTCGGGCGGAGGGTTTCCGGTGCTTGTGCGGGGCGGGGCCGGGGCTAAAGGCGCAGAGAGCCGGGGTGAGGAAGCCCCACCGCAGGACACTCGGAGCTCTTCAAGGAGGACGGCAGGTGCCGTTGTCACCCACAGACCCGCCGGCTTTCTTAGAAAGGGTTAAATGAAATTACTGTCCGATGCTCAAAACGGCAGCCTCGGTGCTAGAAATGAGTCGAAACGCTGAGTCTTCATCACAACATCACAGCATTTCAGACGCATCTCTGTACAGCACGAACTGGGAGGCAGGGCAGTAACGAACGCTCCGACTCTCCACATGGGATCCCAGCGCGGAGCGGTCTGGTGCGAACATTTAGTTACGGTTTAAAACTGACGGACCTGCTCCACACACAGGAGCTACGGGCGAGGTCTGTGCCATCAAGGACAACGTTTTTTTTTTTTTTTTCTTTTTTACAGAGAGAGAGAGAGAGAGAGAGAGATCACAAGTAGACAGAGAGGCAGCCAGAGAGGGGAGGAAGCAGGCTCCCTGCCAAGCAGAGAGCCCGATACGGGGCTCGATCCCAGGACCCTGAGATCATGACCTGAGCTGAAGGCAGAGGCTTAACCCACTGAGCCACCCAGGCGCCCCAAGGACAACGGTTTATTAACCACCACAGGACGGGGCGCCTGGGGGGCTCAGTCGTTAAGTGTTTGCCTTTGGCTCAGGTCATGATCCTGGGGTCCTGGGATTGAGTCCCGCATCGGGCTCCCTGCTCAGCGCGGGAAGCCTGCTTCTCCCTCTCCCACTCTCCCTGCTTGTGTCCCCTCTCGCTGTCTCTCTCTGTCAAATAAATAAAATCTTTAAAAAAAGAAGTAATAAAAAAATAACAAACACCATACGGGACGGGGGAGGAAGAGGAGAGGAAGCCTCCACAAGGAGCTAGGGGCCTCTTGCTCCTGTCCCCTGGTAAGGGGCGCCCTCCCCACGAGTTCTCTTAGGCCCAGACCCGAGAGGTGGCCCAGTGCGCAGTCGCGCAGCCGCGGCGGTCTGGAAGGGGCCGGAGCAGCAGAGCCACTGTCCTGCGCACCGCAGGCCTTTGCAGAGAGCAGTGGACATGAGCACACCTCGTGCCTTGGGACCCACGCCGCTGCCGGCTGCCCCAGGACCCCCACGGACCCTGCAGCACCTTGAGCCGCAGCCGCGGGGCTGAGCCAGAGTCAGAAGGGGTCCGAGCAGGGGTCCGGAGGCAGCACTGGGGCACGGCTGGGCGGCCCCGCTCGCTGCCCCATCCCACGGGCCATTAACACAGACGATGCAATTCCACGCCGCCGCCCGGCCTCTACTTTTCCCCACAGGTGAGGAAGTGAATCCTTTGTTACGAGGGGATCATCCCCAGCTTCATAAGTTGCGCTTCTGGGCATCCAGCCCGCCCCAGGAGTCTGGCACCCTCGGCACCGAATGACGTCCAGAAGACAGACGGAAGACACGGCCACAGGCCACAGATGTGGCTAGACCCAAAGACCTCAGGAAAGTGGCAAACAGGCCCGTCACAGCCGAGCCCACGTGGCGTGATCGCGTCAGGCACTCGCACAGACAGAAAGCGGATGCGTGACCGCCAGGAGTCCCGGGACTGGCAGCTAAGGTGCAAGGGGTCTCCGTTTGGGGGACAGAAGTGTTCTAAAATCAGACGCGGGCCCGTGAATATGGGTGAATTGTACCGGACATGAGTCACACCTCAGAAACGCCACTGCAACACCTGACTTGAGGGCACCTGGGCGGCTGAGCATCCAGCTCTGGTCACGGTCTCAGGGCCATGGCATCAAGCCCCACATGGGGTTCTGAACTCGGGGGCAGAGTCTGCTTGGGATTCTCCCTCTCCCTGCCTCTAGTCCCTCCCTCTGCTTTCTCCCTCCCTCTCTCAAATAAATAAACCTTTAAAAAAATATTTAGCCCGATTATTGATTGATGAAATACGTGAAAAAGGCTCCACGTGACCACACCCAGTGAGCGTGAGGGCGTGGGAACAGGGACACTCCCTGACTGCTGGCACCTGGTGGGAAGAAACCCCCAGGTCCCACCGCCTCCCAGTTCCACGGCTTGGCGCCTGCCCGGCCTCCACAACCCAGAGGTGTTCGCACACACACACCAGGATTCGGGGACCAGAGCTTGACAGCTGAGCGACTCGCAGAAGCAAAACCTTGCAGACCACCGGTGGCCCCAGCAAGGGGCGCAGCTTCCTGTTGGTAGAAACTCACGCGCTCGGACTCCGCACAGCCGGGGCGCAGCGCGGGAGCGTGAGGGGCGGCCGCACAGCTGACCACACCCTGCCGGCCCCACTGCACCACGCCGACACAGGAGCACACGAGGACACACGCCGTGCGAGTAAGAAACACCAAAGAATGATGAGCCTGTCAGAGGGGGCTCCCCGGGACTTCTATAGCACTGATAATTGCCTCTTTTTTCTCGTTTGTAGGATTCTATTTATTTGAGAGACGGCGCGCGCACCGCATGGGCACTAGCATGGGGAGGGGCTGAAGGAGACGGACGACAGGCCCCCCACTACAGGGAAGCCAGACCTGGACTCAGGGCTCAACCCCAGGACCCTGGGATCCTGACCTGAGCCACCCAGGCGCCCTACCAGCTGCATTTTAAAAGCTGTTAGAGGGGCACCTGGGTGGCTCAGTCCATGAAGTGTCTCTTTTCACCTTGGGTCATGATCCCAGAGTGCTGGGGTCGAGCCCCGCATCAGGCTCTCTGCTCAGTGGGAAGTCTGCTTCTCCCTCTTCCTCTCCCCTGCTTATGTTCCCTCTCTCACTGTCTCTGTCAAATAAGTAAATAAGATCTTTAAAAAATAAAAAAATATATGGGGCGTCTGGGTGGCTCAGTGGGTTAAGCCTCTGCCTTCAGCTCAGGTCATGATCTCAGGGTCCTGGGAGCGAGCCCTGCATCAGGCTGCCACTGTGGGAGGGCGCGGGGCATGCAGCGGCCCTGCCGTCCCTCAGCGCAGGCGCCCCTCATCTCCCCGCCTTGCTGGGGCTTCACGAGCGCATGCGTTCTCAGGCGGCGGCTCGTGCGGCCCAGTGGGGCGCAGTGATTTCTGTGCCACTCTCCCAACAGCACATGCTTACTTCGTGTCTCTGGGCCACGTGCTGCTGATTCCTGCATCATGTCCACCTCGTTACTAACCTCGTTGGGTGGCCTGAGAGCAGTGATCTCTGACGTTCCGTAAACTGGCCGATGAGGCAGCGGCAGGGCTGGAGAGGACGGATTCTGGAAGAAGCCCTCCAGTGGGTGAACTGCCCTCAGGGCCACGTGCCACAGAGGACTCGGTCGTGAAAGGAACAGGCGATGCAGCAAACATCACTGCCGTCACAGTTTAAGAACCTGCCACGGCCACTCCAGCCTTCAGCGGGAGCCACCCCGCTCCGTCAGCAACCATCCACAGCGTGGCCGGAAAACAGACATCCGAAAGGCTCAAATGACGCGTTTCTCCGCACTGAAGCATTTTAAGTCACGGCACGCACGTGGTTTTGCAGACCTCCTCTCCTGCGCGCTTAGCTCTGGCCTGCACTGGGAAACGGACACATCACCTGACCCGCTGCGTCGCCGCAGCCACATCGCGGTGGCCTGAAGCGGGCCTGCGGCACCTTCACAGCTTGCCTGCACCTCGGGCACAGAGCAGTGGGCAGAAGGCCTGGAAACCACCAAGCCGGGCGGCGAAAACCCAGACAGAGTGCTGAGTGACGCTGAGGCTCTCCCCACTGCGGAGAGCACGAGGGGTCCGAGGACAGTCCCTCCCTGGTGGAGGGCCGCTGCTCAGAGGCAGACCCTCTGCACAGGGCTGGGGCTTCGAACGCGCAGCCGCTCTCCCTGTCACATGGTGCACGAGTCCCGCGGCTCACGGGGTGGAACGCCCATGTGTCTAAACTGCACGAGGCGGCAGCCAAGGTGGAGACTTCTTGAGGACAAACAACGAGTTTTCCAGCCTTTCAGGGACAAGGAGACCAAAGTGCAAAGTCTGGAGGCTACACTCGAGGGAAAGGCAAGAGTCAGCAGCAGACGGAGCCCCACACAGACGCGAGTCGGACCTGATCCAGCCAAGTACTGCGCCGATGCAGCGGGCAGCCCGCCAACCCACGGCCCCACCGGAGGAAGGGGCGGCCCCCCCTGGCGGTAAAGGTCCTCCGGGCCTGTGGCTTTTTCATATGCCATGACCAGCACACCTAACACTTCCCAACCCCTGAAGAAAAGACAGACAATACAAAGGAAAACAGACAATAGCTGCAAACCCGCAGACGATCCGAGTGCCGGACACAAGGATCTCGAAACACCAGGAGCACAGCCCATCATCAGAAGGGAACAAATCGACCCATCGAAACTGACCCAGAGGGCGCCTGGGTGGCTCAGTGGGTTAAGCCTCTGCCTTCGGCTCGGGTCATGATCTCAGGGTCCTGGGATCAAGTCCCGCATCGTGCTCTCTGCTCGGCAGGGAGCCTGCTTCTTCCTCTCTCTCTGCCTCTCTGCCTACTTGTGATCTCTGTCTGTCAAATAAATAAATAAATAATTTTTTTAAAAAAAACAAAATTGACCCAGAAATGACAGACCGAGCAACAGATGAGAACAGTGGGACGTTCCTCTAAACTGCCCCACACATGTGCTCGCGGTCGAGGGCAGACACGGGAGTGCCAGGTGAAAGCCACGGCAGAGACAGCCTCAGCGCCGGGGCCACAAGGGCCGCGGGCCAGCAGCGGTCACAGCCCAGATCCCACACAAGTCAGGACGTACAGGCTGCAAAACTCCACGATGCCGACAACTCAAAATGAAGCACAGAAAGAAAAAAAAAAAGACAAAAAGCCAGGGTGGCTCAGTCAGGGAAGCGTCTGCCTTCAGCTCAGGTCATGATCGAGGGTCCTGGATCGAGCCCCGCATTGGGTCCCCTGCTCAGCGGGGAGCCTGCTACACCCTCTCTCTCTGTTGCCTCCCTTGCTCTTGCTCTCTCTTGCTGTCTCTCTCTCTTCTCTCAAATACGTACACAAAATCTTAAAAACAACAACACACACAGACTGAAACCAAGTGGACGGACCATCAGTGAGCTGCAGGACAGCGTCAAGCAGCCGAACACACAGAGTCCCCGGAGGAGGACGACGACAAACGCACCGAAACCAAACACCAAAAAGATACTGAACGCTCGGCACCCTCAGAATTCGAAACACGGTCCTGGAACATCTCCCGGCCTCCTCCCTAGGACCGTGGGTAAGACGGGAACTCATGAGGCCCTTATGTTGAGACACGGAAATGGCGTCTGAGCTGCAACGGCCGAGCCAGCGTCCCAGGCCCCGCGGCCCGGCTGCTGGAGAGAAGCCCCGCACACGCTCTGGAAGGCCCTCGCCCACGGGGCGCGCTCGGAGCCGCCAGCGTCGGACCCTGGTCGGCGCTCGCATCGTTCTCCGGCCGCGACTCTCTTGGCCCCGCGGCATTCTCACCTTATAGAACACGTCAGGCACGTACTGCTCGCTGCTGGACTCCTTGGCGTAGCCGAGCTCGGGGGCGTCCTTGCAGGGCAGCAGGCACTCATCGCGGACCAGCGCCATGCACTGATTGGACACCTGGTACCCTTCGAAGTGGACCTGGTTGTCGGGACCACCTGTGCGAGAGAGACCTTCATGGAGGGAGGCCACCCGAGGAGGTTCGAGTCAAGTCTGCATCTGTTACTCGTCTCCTCGGACCCACAGAACAAATGAGCTCGCACGAGTCTGTCCTGGGTAAGAGATCGAAGGCATCTGATGGCCACCTGGCGAGTGGCCTGAGCATGCGGCCGGGGACGCGCCCGCAGCTCTGCAGCGCGCCGAGCCGTGGAGCACCAGGGGCAGAATGGCAGGCAGAGCCCCGCGTCCCAACAACCTTCTGTTCTGGAGTGGACGGAGCGGGGCGATGGCGACGGACGGGACAAATGGCGAAAACGAGGCCAGTGTTTGTACCGTGGTCTCTACCCCGCAGCCGCCAGCACCGCCGCCCCACCGTCTTCCAGCACCGACCCGGGCGCTGCAGACACTGCCCCGGAGCCGGGCACCGCCCCGGCGTGCCTCGCACCCCAAGCTCTGTCGTCCCGCCACAAAACCTCCAATGGGACTTCAGATTAGGGACATGGACAGTGCAAAAGCTGCTGAGAGGGAACCATCCAGGAAGTTCAACGGAGCAGGCACCCGGCTGAGATGGGATCCTGAAGGGAGGACGGCACCCCGGGGACGGTGGGCCCCGGGCCTCCGGAAGAGGGAAGAGCACACGGCGCGGACGGGGGACTTCCTGCGCCCCCTGCGCCGTCGGGTGAGGCTCTGACAACGCTAACGGTGCGGCCGCCTCCGCCTTGAGAGAATTCAGAAAACCCCGCAACAGCTCTATTTAAGTTTGACAAAAACAAAATACTGATCAGGGAATAGAAATTTCTTCTGGCTTTCAAACACGCACTAGAAACCAGACCTGGTGGCCAAACAGAGACTGTGAGAGGCGGGGGCAGAAGAGCCTGACAGGGGACAAGCCAGTGGCCTGGCCTCTGCTCGGCTTCGTGCACTGGAGACTGGCCGTGGCCGGCTTCCAAAAGCGCAAGCGGGCTCCGGAGGCCCACTGGACAAGCAAGCTCAGGGTCTCTGGCCCTCGCGCACACGCTCAGGGGAGCTGGCCACGACCACTGTCTAACGTTGAGGCCGCGGACACAGGGTGCCTCTCTCTGGTGCGCTTGGGGTTAGGGACGTGTCACGCACCAGAGGGGCACACTGGGTGCGAAGGAGCAGTGGGGAAGGGGGGGAAGGAGTCCTGTGGGGCCGCCCACCCCCCCAGTGTGCATCTGGCTCTTGTTTGACTTCAGGTGTTATAAATTTGCACCGGCTTTCTTTTTTTTTTTAAAGATTTTATTTATTCAGTTGACAGAGAGAGACAGTGAGAGGGAACACAGCAGAGGAAGTGCGAGAGGGAGAAGCAGGCCTCCTGCCGAGCAGGGAGCCCGATGCAGGGCTCAATCCCAGACCCTGGGATCATGACCTGAGCCAAAGGCAGACACTTAACAACTGAGCCCCCCAGGCGCCCCTGACCTGGCTTTTAGATTTAGCATTAAAGTGTGATGGGTCATAAAAGAAAAACACTTGGCCTTTGAAAAACAGAGAAAAACAGAAAACAGTAGTTGTGAAACTGAAGGCTGGTTTAAAAAAACAAACAAACCAGCAGGGCTCCCTGAGTGGCTCAGTCAGGTAAGTAAGTGTCTGACTCTTGGTGTCAGCTCAGGTCATGATCCCAGGGTTGTGGAATCTGCTGGAATTTCGCTCTCTTTCCCTCTGCCCCTCCCCACACGTGCTCTGTCGCTCTCCCTCTCAAATACTGTTTGTTTTTTTTTTAAAGCAAAATTAATCCAAATGGATAGTCTCCAAAGGTGGATTCGACGAGAGGAACTGTAAGCCGCCCTTTCCCGTGTGGAGAAGCAGGACAGCAAGCCCTCCTGGCTTCTTTATCCTTTCCAGAAACCCCACACTGGCCGGGCTGCCGAGGCAGTGGGACCAGCGGACAACAGGACTGTCCCCTTCTCAAGTCATCAATCTGCCAAGGAAAGCTGCACGTGGGAGGAAAGGGCCTGTGGCGGAAGCACATGGTGCCTAGGCCGCCGCCTGGGGGGGTGGGGGGGGACGCCCACGGCCCAGAGACGTGGGTGGCCGGCCCGCGGAGACACAGAGAGGCCAGCACCAGGGCAGGGAGTTTAAACGTAGGCTCCATGATGCGCTCCCCTTCCCCCGACTCTTCGAGCGCCCACACGATCATCACGCTCCTCCTCCACAGGTCTCACGCTAGAGCTGCTCTTGGCAGGGAGAGGCGGGGGGGGGGGGGGGGGGCGGCTTCCGCAGCAGCTCAGGGAGAAGTACCACAAACCCCGGATGCAGCAGTCAGTCTCCTGGGAGCGGGCCCCCCCCCACCCCACACACACACAGGCCTGCTCCTTCCCAGCCCATCAGGGACTTGGGGACGGGCCACGGCAAGCACAGTTCAAACAGCTCCATGGGGCAGGGGCACGTTCCTGGTCAAGAACCACTGACACAGGGGGACAGCACACTCTGTCTGGAGGTCCAAGATGTGCGACGCTGTGGACGGCCGCCCCTCCGCTGGCTGCCCTCGGGAGCCCGGGAGGACTGCGAGCTGAGCTCATCACAGGGCTCAATGAGAGGGACGTCAGCAGAGAAATGCAGGGACCCCAACGGCACATCTTACTGTAAGTTATTTACTGTCCATGGTTCTGAAGCCTTTCAGTAAAGTGGCGATTGTGAAGGGAAAACTCCACAGATGATCTACTGTCTCCCAACAAGAGGTATGAATCAGTGACTGAAGGTACGGGCAGCCCCAAGCAGAAACTATTTATAATCCTGAAAACATGCCAGTTCCTTTGGCCCACTGAATAACTCCCCACAGACAAAGTACTTAAAAGGTCTAGGTTAGGGGTGCCTGGGTGGCTCAGTGGGTTAAAGCCTCTGCCTTCGGCTCAGGTCATGATCCCAAGGTCCTGGGATCGAGCCCCGCATCGGGTTCTCTGCTCAGCAGGGAGCCTGCTTCCTCCTCTCTCTCTCTCTGCCTGCCTCTCTGCCTACTTGAAATCTGTCTGTCAAATAAATAAATAAAATCTTTATTAAAAAAAAAAAAAAAAAGGTCTAGGTTACCATGGGAGCCCGTGAAACCCGAGACAGCAGTTCTGGAATCTGTGGAAGTACTTTTGATTGCCCTCAGTGACGGGGCCTGGGCCAGGGGGTGGGGGGGGAGCTGGCAGCCGGAGTGCAAGAGGTCAGACTACGCTGTGTTTGGGGGAGTCCCACACAACCTTGAATATGCCTGCATGCTCTTATAAGCAAAAACCCCCATTTATGAACTCAGATTCAAATCAACTGTATTTTAAGGACACCTGGATGGCTCAGCTAAGCATCTACCTTCGGCTCGGGTCACAATCCCAGGGTCCTGGGACTGAGCCCCACATCAGGCTCCCTGCTCAGTATACAGCCTGTTTCTCCTTCTCCCTCTGCCTGCTGCTCCCCCTACCTGGGTGCTCTCTCTCCCTCAAACGAATAAATAAAATCTTTAAAACAAAAACAACAAAGGATTGTGATCCCAGGGCCCTGGGATCGAGTCCTGTGTCAGCGGGGAGTCTGCTTCTCCCTCTTCCTCATGACTGCTCTCTAGTAAATAAAATCTTTACAACAAAGAAGAATCAGCCATTTTTTTGTACGTGGGCACAAACACCAATGCACAGTTTGGATCCGCGGTGAGTTCTCTAGGAGAGTGATACCAAGCTGGCGGATGGAAGGGGGCACGTTGAGCTCAGAGCTTCCCGGAGGCACGATGAGCGTCTCAGGAAAGCCCAACGCTGGCTCCAGGGAGGCGGGTACGCAGCTGGCCGCCCCGGCTCAGTCCCTGTCTGTCTGTCCCAGCGGGCATCAGTCCCCAGGCCCTGGTGAGCGGAAGCAGGATGCTCCGAGCTACGGCTGGCTGGCCCCTCTGTTGCTCTGCCACATTCACAGGAGCAGGGAGGTGTCATCTGTGAGTTTCCCTCTCCAGACAGTAAAGGGCACCACAAAGCATCCTGAACGAGGGGGTTTCCGAAGGGGGTGTCGGACAGGTTTGAGAACCGCCAGTCCAAACCACCGTACCCAGAACGCGTGCCTCCTGTGCTGCGGGAAGTGAAAAGGGAACGCGTTTCTCCCCTTGGTCAGCTACGGAGCAGGTGCAGCGAATTCCGAATGCTGCGATGAGCGCTCTTTCCTGTCCCCTCCCCGACGTCCGGTCCAAGCTGCTCTCCCCACCTGTCCTCACAGAACCACCCCACGCCGAGGAACTACTTTCTGTCACCCTGGTCAACATTCCCATCCACTCCCCTGAGTACCGGGCCCGACAGCGGTGCCAGGAAAACCAACCGACGCGACGGATTCACACCGGCCGCGAGAGATGCCGCCGCCGCCTCTGCAGCCTCTGAAGTGCGCTCATTTCAAAAAGAAACGGACCGTCAGTCCAAATGGATCTTATGAATTCAGGCGGTGTTTCTCTTCATGGTTCCCATGACAGTCCCCTCGATGGCATTAAGAGGGGATCCAGTCACTTACTAACATGTCTGGGCTCCCTGTGGGCTGGTGTTTGTTAAACTGGGGGGGCTTTCTACAGACCTAGGGGAACGACGGCGACCGTGAACAGACTGGGTCTCCGGCTCAGCGAGAGCAGAAACCAGGTCCTCACAGGACCCAAGTTAGTGTTTACTTTAAAAAATTAGCAAATAGACGATGATGTCACAAGTTGGC
This sequence comes from Meles meles, assembly GCF_922984935.1. Classification (NCBI taxonomy): domain Eukaryota; kingdom Metazoa; phylum Chordata; class Mammalia; order Carnivora; family Mustelidae; genus Meles; species Meles meles. The sequence continues at coordinate 63,277,448 of NC_060083.1, forward strand.
TCTCCGAGTTTAAAATTCCTATTCTTTTTAAATTGTAAAGTCCTACGACCAGTGTTTTTCTAAGATAACAGGCCAAGCATATTATCAAAGATTTGATGGCACCTTCTTACAGGCCACAACTTTTTACGATGCATTTGTAACGAACATGACATGGACTCAAACGCACGTGCCCTCTCTCCCACACACGCGCTCAGAAATGGTCTTAACAAGACTCATAATATCAAAAATCAGGAACAAACAGTAAATCCTTTCCTCCTACAGAGCCAGAGGGTCGTCTTCAGTTACTGGAAAGGGCGAAGGCAGCCCCGAGCTAAGACCCAGAATCAAGCTGACTTCGACTTAGAACGTGAGCGGATGAGAGAAGGGCTATACTGAGCCCCTGATTCTAGTGGTTTTGCGGGTGATGCAGCGAGTTCAGGATTTTTACCATAAAACAGAAAGAGGAATCCGTGTCCCAGGGGCACATTACGGAACTCTCTAGTAGCTGAGCTAAGAATGAAACTGCCAAAAGAGAACAGAGCACATACCTGTAGCCACCGCAGTGACGAACTTGGAGCCGAAATGTCCGTCTGGAGAGAGCCGACACACGTTAGGATGCTTATTCTGGAAGTCTCCTGCGGTGATACATTCTTCCGAACTCAGGAAATAGGTGTCCTAGGAAAAGAGAGCCGGCCTGTCAAGTTTTACAGCATCACGTGGAGATACACTCCTATTTCTTTAGAAAACACCCAGGACTAAACTGGCCTGTCAACACTGCACGAAACAGACACCTACAGTCCCTAGTTGTCACGGGCCCCTCCTGTTCCACCACAAATAACAAGACCAGAACCATCCGGCATCCACCCCCACAGGCTGACCTCCAAAAAACACCAGCCGGTGAAGGTCGGGGGCTGGGGGTGCTGCTCCACAAGTCACAATCAACGGACCCGCCCTTAATTTATGGAGAACACAGTGTTGAAAATAATTTCATCTAAAAGCCAGGATGAGGGACACCTGGATGGCTCAGTTGTTAAGCGTCTGCCTTTGGCTTAGGTCATGATCCCAGGGTCCTGGGATCGAACCCCGCACTGGGCTCCCTCTGCTGCTCCCCTTACTTGTGCTTGCACGCGCGCTCTCTCTCCCTCCCTCCGTGTCAAATAAACAAATAAAATCTTTAAAAAAAAAAAAAGCCAGGATAAGCTGGGCAGAGCCACCTGCCAGCACTGAGCCAGAGCTGGCTTAGAACCAAGCTGCAGGCGGAGCCAAGCAGGCACTGGGCACTCTGTCCGCCCTCACCTTATTGCGGCTGTATCTGACGGTGCCCTTCCGGGTGTCTTCTGAGACGAGGTCTGTAAATATCCAGCCAACCTGCAGAAAAGGAAAGTGTCCTCTGAGCCTCTCTCTGAAGCAGGTGATGAATGTTTTCTGGCCTCTGCTCAGAGACCTTAAGAGCATTTCTGTAAGAGACGTAGTGACCCAATTCTTTCTAGGCGAGTCGGATCCTCTGCTAAGCTACCAGGGCTTTCAAAGTCCACCCGGCTGAAAACGGCCGCCGTCCTCTTGCGCTGCTGGACCGCAGGCGATGGTGCACGAGCAGAGCTCGTCACGTTGTTAGAAGCCCCATAGCAGCAACTCTGTACCCAGCACCGTCCTGGGGTCAGGGGAACCCCAGGGCGAACAAGATTAACAGAATCCCTACACCCCAAAGAGGAAGACAGACAACGAGCAAGCAAAGAGAGACAATGCTATTTCAGACGCTAAGGCTTTACCCATGAGGTAAGAACACGGACTCCCTAGAAGACACGGAAAATAAGGACGACCGCCACGGAGTCCTCACCCAGTGGCTCCTCTGCGCTCCGCTACAGGACTGAGGAGAGCAGGTGAGGGCACAAGGAGCTGAAGGCCCGTCACTACGGCGCCCTCAATGCCAGCCCCGGGCAGCTGTCTGTCTGGTGCTCTGCGATCCCTAGCCCTCCTGAACCAGGACCGGGCTGCGAGGTTTATGAGTGGGGCTGGACCCCAGGGACACGTCCTTTGGAGAAGCGACATGGTGCCCATGACCTGTCCGGCAGAACCTTGATACAAAACTCTTCAAATCCATCTCCTGCACACAAGACCACGCCAACGTGGAGAACTTTATTTTCTTCAAAAATACCCAAGCAAACAAAAAGCCCACGGAGGATGCAGCGAAGAAACAGAGACCTGCGGTGTGAACGGACCGAAGCGGCGAGCAGAGCAGAGCCGGGCCTCAGTCCCTTGGAGATCTAACAACTACAGCCATCACAAACTGCACGTTCAAAACAAAGGTCCAAAAGTTACACTACCTTCCCTTTTGAACAAGAGAAACGTCAAAAACTTAAACCAAAATATGACCCTAAATCAAGACGTTGACTCCTGGGGCACCTGGTGGCTCAGTCGGTTAAGTCTACGACCCCTGACCTCAGCTCAGGTCAGGACCTCATGGGGTGTGAGTCCAACCCCCACGCTGGGCTCCACCTCAGGCTCCACACTGGGTGTAGCACCTATTTAAAAAAAAAAAAAAAAGCTGATTCCTTACTAGAAACAATAGGACTGTGTTTCTTAAACCCTTTGTTAAAATGACTTTGCTCTACAAGCCCCTAGGCTTACAAACACATTCCCTATTTTCCCCATTTATCGGTAGGGAGTTCATTTCTCACTAAGTTGATTAACAAAGGATAAAACTTATAAGGTGCCTGGGTGGCTTAGTCATTTAAGCGTCTGACTTCACTTCTCCCTCTCCCTCTGCCTTCTGCTCCCCCTGCTTGTGCTCTCTGTCCAATAAATAAATAAAATCTTTTTTTAAAAAAAGGATAAAACTTACATAGCTATGAACATCGCAATTCTAAGAGGTATTCAAATTCACAATCCAGGGGCGCCTGGGTGGCTCAGTGGGTTAAGCCTCTGCCTTCGGCTCAGGTCATGATCTCAGGGTCCTAAGAGCGAGCCCCACATCGGGCTCTCTGCTCAGCGGGGAGCCTGCTTTCCCCTCTCTCTCTGCCTGCCTCTCTGCCTACTTGTGATCTCTCTCTCTGTCAAATAAATAAATAAAATCTTTTGAAAAAAACAAAAAAACAAATTCACATTCCATATTTACGTGTAGAAAGCCTTCTGTGAAGTTCCTGGGAGTTCCACCAAGGACATGACACAAACCCGATCAACAGACTCAAAACAAAAGGTCTTCCCTGTCTTCTAACTGCCCGGTAAAACTAGGAAACCTCCCAGGCTCAGACACCTAAATTAGCACCAGGAAATCCAGAGATGACAGAAGAGGGAGCGCCGGAGGTTCCAAGAGCCTGAAGCTAAAAAATGACCGGGCGGCAAAGACACGTGAAGGGAGGGCTCCCACTGAGAGGCTGGGCCTGGTGCTGTGGGGAGGACACACAACCCAGCAGCGAGGCTCCTTCCTGGGCAGGACAAAGGGGTCTGGCTCCTGCTGCCTCTTTCCTTCAGCCTCTGAAGCCATCCCAGAAGCGTGCCCAGCAGATCTCAACACGACGGCGCCAGCACAGGCATCATTTGTTTGCATTTTCTTTGAATCAGAGAAATACTCTAGCTCAAATCCGAGGAACGTAAGAGCTATGGCATCCGGAAAACACAAGCAGGCTTTACAACATGCTGGGCCTGCAGCTGACCTCAAGCAGCTGGGAGTTCGGTCCCAGGCGAGGCCTGGCCACGCCACCCACCTGGATGTCCCCGAGAGCGAGCCCCGGCCCCCCCTTCAAAGGCCAGTAGAATGCCTCAGTACCTTCCTCAGGCCAAGCTTGGCAGCAATTTCATCCACCACCTCAGCTTTCGGGTCTTCCAGAAGCTCCAGGCTGTTCTGTGTGCCAATCTGTTCGGGCGGTAAAGGCAGAAGACTCAGCGGAGCCCGGAGCCGCTCCACGCCGACTCCGGCACGGCTCAGCCCCTGCTATAAAGGAGAGCTGTGGAGCAGAAAAGGCTGACACCCCGATAAAACACAGCCCGAGCCCTGCCAGCTTTGCCCCTCCTCAGGCTGCCCCGTGCTTTCCAGTCAGACTCAGGACGAGAAGACGGTGACACGCAGGTGGCCGCATCACAGTCTCTCGTCAAGTGTGTGGTCGCTCTCAGGACTGAGGAAGGCCGTTCACACAATTTTTTGGTGGGCTCCTTCACTGGGGCAAGTCAGTTTCAAAACACCTTCGGGTAAACAGTTTCCTTCCAAAGAGGTTTGGGTACGTGAGGCGAGAGTCCAGGGGCGAGGTGATCCCCGTCTCCGGGAAAGAGGCTATCGCAGCGCGCGTGCGGCTCCTGCAGGGAGAGCACCGGCCTTCCCAGGCGAGGGAGTGGCGGGGTGGGGGGGGGGCGGAGGAATGGAAAAGGCCCCTGCGGTCGGCCTCCTGCCGGCTGGCGGGCAGAGCACGGCGCTCGGGGCAGCAGGTGGGCTTGGACTCTGGCTCGTCTGCAGCCTAAACCAGGCCCCCAGGGTCCCGACTCCCTGCAGCGGACGGAGCGGGCCCCGAAACGCAGCTTGAGGGTCACTGGCAGAGCCCCCCCTGGCAGAAACCCCGGCCACAGGGTCAGGAAGACAAAGGTAATCCCAAACCAAGCTATCCTAATTGGGTATATCATCACAAATGAGTCAAATCCTGGCAGAACAACCCGAGAACTTTCTGCTGCGGGGTATTGGCGCTATGCAGATGGGCAGAGCTCAGGTCGCATCCCGAACAGAGAACCAGCCGAAAGGTCTGCTTTCGGGACCGGCAGCAGCAGGAGCTTGACTCCGAATGACCTGCGGGTTCCTGAGGTCAGTGGTTTCGACCTTCAGGAGTCCCGCGTCGGGAGCTCCGGGGATGCCGTTTGCAGTCTGGACGCCAGAGGTTTCTGCCTCCATGTTTTATTCGATCATACTCCTGTCGCGACCGCTGAAACCCCTCATGAAAGACCCCCTCTCCAAAACGGAAACCAAACACCCCGCACGGGGTCCAAGAGCCGCCCCCGGTTACGGAGCGCACTGGCGCCCCGGCAGTTAGGCGATCCCGACTCACAGGGTCTCCACGGCCACCTGGTGTCTCCGTTTAAACGAAGCACCACAGGAGGCCCCCCTCCCCGCAAACACCTCCTCCGCAGCTCTGGGGCAACACGGAACCTGGCAGAGGGCCGCACGATGCGCTCAGAGTCTCCACGAATGCGGCCAGAGAGACCGTGGCACGCGTGAGAGCCACGGGCCGGCAGACCCTGGCTTTCCTAAGAAGGCAGCTGCTCAGGGGCCGAGTCGCCATGGGCAGTGGGCAGGGCACACAGCCAAAGCAAGAAGGGGAGTGGTGTGACTCCCTGTGTAAAGCTTAAACTTCTGACGTCTACCCAAACATTCCGGAAAGAGAGGGACAGGAGAAAGGGGGCACCTTAATCACAGATCTGACTTTGGAAGCATGCCAATTTTTTTTTCTTTTCCAACATTTTAACTACAAATTTCAAACACAGCGAAGTTTAAAGAATTTAACAGTGAGGACCCATGTACCTGCTATCTAGTTTCAGCCACAAACACTTATTACTCGACTCCCTCCGCCCCTCTCATCGCCTCACGCCCTCTTGGTTCTCTGTTGCCGGTCACAGTGAACTACACACCAAGCGCCCCTCCCACGTACGTCACCACTTCACGGACTAGAAATCAGTGCTTATGGGGGGGCCCGGGGTGGGGCTCAATCACTAAGCGCCTGCCTTGGCTCAGGTCATGATCCCAGGGTGCTGGGATCGAGCCCCGCATCCGGTTCCCTGCTCAGGGAGCCTGCTTCTCCCTCTCCCTCTGCTGCTCCCCCTGCTTGTGTTCCCTCCCTTGCTCTCTGTCAAATAAATAAAATCTTAAAAAAAGAGAAAGACTTCAACGCTCATGGTTTCCACTCTTGCAATGAAAACATATGGGTATACCTGACCTGTGGGATAGACACACATATATGAATTATACTGTGCAAATATTTCATAGAATCATACAACAAAAATCCATATAGAAAATCAAGCCTGGGACATGTGAGGGCTTGGTCGGCTAGGGAGCCTGCCTTCGGCTCAGGTCACAGTCCCAGGCTCCTGGGACTGAGTCCGTGTGGGGACTCCTTGCTCAGTGGAGAGCCTGCTTCCCCCCGACTGCAACTTCCCCTGCTTGTGCGCACGCTCTCTCTCTCTGTATCAAATAATAAATAAAATCTTTAAAAAAAAAATCCTTCAATACCGAAAATAAAATATAAACGTTTTACCTAGATAGTAGCAAAGTCCTACAAAGAGCACCTTCCGAGTGACTCTCAAACACAGTATGGCTGCTGGTCGCTCATCACACAGCCCAGGGATCCTCCTCCTTCCACCAAAGACCCCCCAAAACGCGTGAACTGTTCCCAGTCCTACACTGGTGGCCATTCTAGGACAGCTGTGTGTGAGGCGCGGGGTAAAGGACACAAGCGACCCCGTGACCCTCTGGCTCCATTAATTCTGGGCCGGCTGACCACAGATGTGGGTGAAGTAAACAGATTACAAGGGAGGGCGCCGTCCCTGTGGCGCTCTGGACAACCGACAGCGGGGGGACCCGGCCGACAGATTAAGAAACTCCATCAGTGTTCAATTCACTGACCCGATGGAGTCCCTACCGGCGGGAAAGACAACGTCCTTCTGCTCTGGAGATGCACACGGAAATACGCAGGGGCCGTGAGCTTACCCTCCAAGAACGTGCATGTGTGCACCCGTGTGGACAGAGACAGACAGACACGGCAAATGACAAAGCAGAGGAAGTGAAATGAAGTCTGAAAGCAGAGGCCTGCACGGCCTTCGGAGCTGGGCCACACAAAGGCCCGTGACCCGCGAGGCCGGTGCTTGCCTACCTGCGGAGGCTCGTAAATGGCGGCTACTTCGGCCCTGATGCCGAGAGGAATGTCTTTGTGCTCCGTATACCGTCCGTACAGATACCCGAAATGTTGGTTCCCTGTCTTCCTCCAGAAGTCAAGGAAGCGATCGGCAACTGTGTGGTTCTCAAACATGATATTGTCCACGTGTCTGTATTTCTGTAGAGCAAGCAACGGGCTGATGAATGCACTCTGTTGGAAATAACGCATTTCTCTAGTATAAGCCACGCGTTAGTCTCCACCTAGCTCTTTACACGCTCACATAGGCATTTTAAAACGTGCTCTGCCCTTAAGACCGTGTCAGATTCTGGGCAGGGTGGCGGTGGGATTCCTCAATAAATTAATTCAAATTAATCTTAAGGGACTTCACCTAAAATGCAGGTTTTCACAATCTCTGGCACAAAAATTGGATTTCAAAAAGAAAGAGCAGGAAGAGAAGAGAACGAGAGCAGTTCCCAAGCAGTCCCAAGTTGGTGGAGAGCTGTCCACAGAGCAAGCCCGGGCCAGCAGGCCAGAGGAGGCGAGCGGAGGGACCCTCAAGGGCACAGAGAGCAGAGGGGAAGAGGCCAGAGTACTGCGTGTCTTTCCCTGGTCTCCGGCTCCTTGCAGAGCCCAGCCTCCTTCTCCACCTGGCCTGGACAGGTGCTCTGAGGGGCTCCAGGACACTGTGGCTGCCAGTTCCAGGGCCACTTAGAAGGAGAAGGGCAACCCCGGAGCATTTGAAACAGTCACCAAGAAAGTCCTGCCTCCACAGAGCCGACAAAAGTGAAAACAAAAGACCCCCCCCTCCACGCGTGCAACGCCTAGCGATCTCAGCAGCAGCGTCTCCAGCACACGACCTGGAAACACGCTCGGACGGACCACACCCAGGGCACTCGGCCAGCGGCGGCGCCTCCAAGGAGGGCCTTGTCCGCAGATGCTCATTTCTGAGCCATGAGCCAAGTCTGCAGCTCCCCGCGGTCTGGACGGCCACAGCGAGCGTCTCACCTGTCTGTTCAGGGTGATAGCACTCGGCTGGCACTTGGTGCAGATGCCATTAGGCCACGGAAGGTGACCCTCGCACCCGGATTTAATCTTGCAACTGATGTTCTCCAGGGCGACAAATTTCCCCCTGAATCAGAAGAGGCAGCTTAATTAACTCAACATTCCGACAGTGAAAACTTCAGCAGGAGACTGGAAATCGCACGTGAAACGTCTTCTACCTCCAGAACGGAGCTCTGAGAAGGTAAGCGCGCGGCGCACAGCAGCGGGGGGACGTGCTGAGAACCGCTGTCACGGAGTCCCAGCTTCTGTCCTGCACGCAGAGACTGTGCAGAAACACCGATCTGCTTCCCTATAAAAAGTTTCCATTTTCGATGTCTGTTGCTAATACCCATGAAAATTTCAAAGATACTATTAAATGCCTATTAATCTAACCTGAGCCATTGACAGGAAACAAAATTTTGTTTTAAAGTTTCATTAACTTATCAGCAACACCTGCATCGCGAGTCCAGTGCTTACACGTCTGTAAAAAACTCTGAATCAAGGGAGAAAGCCTGATGAGGTTACCGCACAAAGGCATCTGCCCCGGCTTCTGGCTGAAATTCAGCCCGTCCAGCAAGGAAGCCGGGGTCCCACCCAATGTGGGGTGGGGGCGGACAGGTGCCTTCACCCTCTGCCAGTTTCCCACTCACACAACAGTCCAGGAACTCGACCGTGTCTTCACAGGCCAACAGCACGCAGGCCTGCGGGCCTCTGGCAAGCAGTGACGGCCAAAAGCCCACATGGGACCAAGAGCTGCCAATGTGGCCCCACGGGATACTGCGGCCTCGACCCAGACTGGTGGAAGGCTGACGGGTTTCAGCAAAACAATCTCTACTCGTTCCCTAGTCCAGAAAGCTCCACGGCTTACCCCACTGAGAGGCAAGAATGGGTTTCTGGCAGGATTTTTTTCTCGTGGTCTAACTTTCACAAAAGCCGTTTCAGGATGTCAGCAGGCTGCCGGAGAGAAGCGACAATCAGGCCGACATGACATCCTGCACAAACGGTGCGGACGCAGGCCCAGCCGCCTTCTCCTCCCGCGGCCCTGACGGGAATCCGAAGATCACGGTATGAAGTCCACTGCTTTCTGGCAAGTGAACATGCAGCCGTACAGCCAACAGAAAGGGGTCACACGGGGAAGTACCTGACGCGGGTTAACAGAAATGAAATGCTCTCAGGCAGCCCCTCTCCAGCCGCTGTCCCAGCTCGGATGCGGGGAGCCGAGAGACGGCCGCCCCGCTGGCCGCCCGGCCGAGCCTGCAGACCGTCCCGCTGAGGCACCGAGCCCCAGGCGTGGGCTGCGCTGCGGCTTCAGGCCCCACGCCGGGTGAGGTTGGCTGTGAAACCACCCGATAAAGAGGCAGGTTCCAGGGCAAACGGCTCCCGGGGGCTGTGGGACAAGTGGGCGGAGCTAACCGCGGGTGGTTCGGTTGAGCCGAAGAGCAGGGCATGAGCTCTGTCCACCACCATACCAGACCGCCCCCGCCGTCACACACAGCTAAGCTGCCAGGGCGCCACACTGCTGCAGGAAGGCCGGGAATGCTCCCCAGGGGCCTCCACAGCGGCCACTGCCACCCTGGCACGGGCCTAATGCCCTGGGCGTGTGGATGACAAAAGGGCGTCAGTCTCCACCCTCTCTTCTCTAGAATCGGGTGAAAGTCATGAGCTCGAATGCTCTGTGCCCAGACCCCGACCCTTGCTCTTCTCACTCCCGTGCTCACAGGCTTTAAGCAACACCTGCCAGACACACAGAGCGATTTGGGCCGCCAAGCCCCGTCAGGACAGCCCCAGGCGCTCCCGCTGCTTACTTGTCCGCACCGCCGGTCAGCTTGCGGATGTAGGCGTGGAAGGACATGTGCTTCACGGGAGGTTCAAGATGGTTCAGGTAGTCCTCGTCGAATGGCTGCCGAAACACACACAGTTAGCAGGGGCACCCGCTGGCGTCTCGAGGCTCGGAGAGGCGGGCAGCCACGCCTCTGCTGCACCGAGCGGGAGACCAAGCCAGGACCCGAGCAGGGCCAGGAGGGAGGGCGGGCGCTCGGCTCTCACTCATTATTCTAGGTCAGAACCAAAGGCTTCTTCGGGCACCAGTTATCTTTCCAAGATTAAATTGAATCTCTGTTAGATACAACATGCCCTAGGTCAAATAAATACTAGGAACATTTTGGGGGGAAAAAGCAGCCCGTAAGATGAAGAGGAGGCGCATAAAGAAAATCAGGTTGGCCGCGCCGCTGCGAACTCCGCACGGACCGGTGACCAGTCAGCGTCATTACGTAACCGTCCGTCTCACCACGACCCGTCAGGAGGAGGACGCGACTCGGGGAAAAGTAAATCAGAACAATGATGAGCACAGAAACCGGCAGCCCCAGCTTTGTGTCAGGTTTACGGGGACTGTCCTCCGTCACAGCAAAACCAACACTTCAGCCGATCGTCACCCACCCGGAAGGTCACTCCCATAACCGAAGGCCCGTCCCCGTCAAGCAGCTTGCACCAGTGGGCACGCGAGGCCCAGGGCGACAAACAAGGAGGTGCTCTGCCCCACTCCCGACCCGGCGCAGGGGTGCAGGGCACGTGCAGTCGTGCCCTGGGGAGCAGCCCCTCCCGCCAGCCCAGAACGTACGCTGCACGGACTCTCACCTCGAGCGGAACACAGTGCACACATTTCCCCAAGGGGCCGTGTCGGCACCTGAGGGCACAGGGCAAGAGAAACACAGCAGTTAGCGCGCCCGCTCCCCTGCCGCCGCCCGGTGCTCCGACACCGAGCGCGTCCGCCGCACTGGAGTCGCCTGTGCGGGGCGACTGCACCCATTTTTAAGTCAACCCAACGCCCAACGTGGGGCTTGACCTCACAAGCCCAAATCAGGAGTCCATGCTCTACGACAGCCCGCCAGGCGCCCCGTGTGGAATTATTTTCGAGGGTATGTGAGCACTTTTTATTTTAATATCATTTAGTATCTGGGGCGCCTGGGTGGCTCAGTGGGTTAAGGCTCTGCCTTCGGCTCAGGTCATGACCTCAGGGTCCTGGGATCGAGGCCCACGTCGGGTTCTCTGCTCAGCAGGGAGCCTGCCTCCCCCCTCTCTCTGCCTGCCTCTCTGCCTACTTGTGATCTCTGTCTGTCAAATAAATAAATAAAATCTTTAAAAAATACATAAATATAGTTTATTAACGATTTTAACTTGTGTCAGAAAAGCTGCCCAGCACGTCAAACCCGCGATTCTATGGATATTAATTGCTTCAGATGACACTAAATAAAAGGAAAAGTGAATGGACTTAAAAACAGGTTTAAATCCATGTTAAGTCAACACTAAGGTTGGGGTGTGGATACGGCAAAAATCCTGTCGGTGGGACAGAAGTAACTCCAGTTGGGAAAACACCCACTTTGCAAATGTTTGGGGGAAAGCATGAAGGTGGCAGGCTCCATGGGTCACCAAGACCGGTGACTTCAGAAGAGAAGCCGCAGGAGCACCACATGTTCGAGGGGGCAGCACGACATGCTCTGATGAGGGCAGTGACCCTGGGGGGAAAGCCGAGCAGCCATCCCTCTGGGCTGGACAGGACCCTTTTCTAAATGGGGTCACAACGCCCGGACACGTGTGCCTCCCACACTCAGAGTCTCCGAATGGCCGGGCTCTTACCGACGGCAGGCCGGAACGTGCACACCCTGAAAGATTCCTAACGAGGCTGTGAAGACACCGATCGCGGGGCGGGGGGGGGGTGGGGAGCCAGCACGGGTTCCCGGGGAGGAAACGCAAATGCGGGCTGGCGGCTGGCCGTGGAGGGGCTCTGTGGAAGCCGCAGCACAGCGTCACCTGGGGCTCTTTCATCTGAGACACACAAGTTGCTCGCACAGCCCTCGGAACCCCCATCTCTGTGTCGGCGCCCCGCTGGGTTTACGGAGCGATGCGGCCACGAGAGGCCCTACCGCAGACACCAACCCCCTCCACTCAGGCACTTCACGTCACTGAGTGTGAACTCCGGTGTTTCCAACCAGTTTCTTTAAGAAGAATTGCAGGGGCGCCGGGGTGCCTCAGGCGGTGAAGCATCTGCCTCAATTTCAGCTCAGCGCATAACCTCAGGTCGCGGGATCAAGCCCTGCACCCCACTCCACGGTCAGTGGGGGGTCTGCTCCAGATGCTCTCTCCCTCTGCCCCTCCTCTCAACATGCGCCGTGCATGCCCTCTAAGACAAATAAGTCTTTAAAAATTTTAAATTTTTTTAGAAGATTTTTCTTATTTTTTAGAGAGAGAGTACAAGTAGGGGAGTGGCAGAGAGAGGGAAAAGCAGGCTTCCCGAAGAGCAGGAAGCCCGACGTGGGGCTCGATCCCAGGACTCTGGGATCGTGACCTGACCCAAAGGCAGATGCTTAACCAACTGAGCCCCCCAGGTGTCCCTAAAACTTTTTAAAAAATAAAGAGAACCACAAAAGACCACCAATACATAAACATAGCTGAGCATAGCCGTTCCACAAAGTCCAGGTGGAGGGTAAACGTTCAAGAAGGACCAGCATGTTGCGCTCGAAGCGTCCACTGGAAGGAACAGGAAGGGGGCGCCTGGGTGGCTCAGTGGATTAAAGCCTCTGCCTTCGGCTCAGGTCATGATCCCAGGGTCCTGGGATCGAGCCCCACATCGGGCTCTCTGCTCCACGGGGATCCTGCTTCCTCCTCTCTCTCTGCCTGCCTCTCTGCCTAGTTGTGATTTCTGTCAAATAAATAAAATATAAAAAAAAAAAAGGAACAGGAAGGAGGCGCCCTGTGCACGATGCTGACGTTTCCCGACTATATCCAGCACGATGGCCTGAGCTACGCCCTGCGCTGGTCGGTGCCCAGCGTCACCCCTTTCCTGCTTCCCTACTCCCGGCCCCGCACAGGCGCTGAAGCCCGGCACGATGCACGGCAGGCAGGAACGTCAGGAGGGCAGTGAGGTCAAGGCCTGGTTTCAGTTCCCTCCCTTTGTTCAAATCTTAGCTCCAAACACCAGAAAACTTCTGAAAGGACACGTGGCACAAACATTGAGCTTCATGCAACAAGAAAAAGCTTGAAAAATAACGGGAAAAAGCTTGAAAAATAAGGGGAAGTGAAACTTTATCTGTAAGTAGGTGATCAAAATGAGAACTTGTGTTCCTTCAGCAGACACGGCGCGTTACAAACACCTCACCTCCTGAGGGAGTGAAGACGGCACAACTGGGACAGGAGCCCACAGACACTTACAGCTGCGGGTCGCGGCTTCTGTAAATCTTCCCGTCCTGCCTGCTGAGGTACTGGTCGATCTCGTCCTCCACCACGCTGGGAGCACCGCAGGCCTTCAGCCCCAGCGGGGCTGACGTCTCCATCTCCGAGGAGGGCCCAGCGAGGCCGGAGGGAAAGAGGAACAGCAGATCTCCGTGCCTGCCAGACGACAAACACAGGGCAGGGCCTTCTATCCTCCCACAGCCCGGGCTGCACGCAAGAGCTGCTCACCCTCGCGGGAGGGTCTCTGGCATCTGAGAGGCAAACGCCAACCTCTCAGCTGAGACCTCGAATTGTGAGAGGCCAGAATTCTCCCGTCGCATCTCTCCTACGCTCCCTAATGTTATAAAGGTCAGAGCAGGTTCTCTGCAACTGGGACGCACTTTCTTCTGCGACTAAAACATCCGTGTGCCCACGGCATTCCGCATGGATGAAGTGTAGCCACAGCAAACGCGCTCGACCTGGGGCGGCCTTCTTCCCGCTTCTCATTCCGGGACTGGCTCCGCTTCTTGCTCACCCCTCACCGTCACCACTCAAGGCCCCGACTCGCCATCTACCTGGTGCACAGCCTTCCACGTCCTTCCCTGCACTCACGTGCACCCCCACACGAGTACGCAGACGCCGTGTGACAGTGCTTGACAAAACTGAGACTGTCGTAGACACACAGTTTGCATCTGCTTTTCTCATTCAACAATACCTCGCTCCGGTTCCCCCCCCAACACGGGGCCTGGGTCTAATCACTGCTTCTGAAGGAGGCACCACGCCCCCAAGAAGCCCAACTCGTCACTCACACTCGCATTCCCATGCTGACGGCCACGCGCGCTACCCACGGGCTTCCGCCCCCGAGAACGGCACTCGAGGAAAGGCCCGAGGACAGGCGCTGCGCGGTTTTCCTTCTACAGGGCGCATTTCCAGGCGCGGCCCTGCTAGACGACAGGTTTGGCTTGTGATGTCGCCAACGTGCTGCTTTCCAAACAGGCTGCACGATTCCCAGTTCGAACGGCAGCGCTGGACGTTCTACCATTTCCATGAAGTCACGCTCTCTCCTGCTCACTCACACCGCTGACTCTCTGCAGGGCCCGCCTCGCGCAGCCACACCAACGAGACCCAAAGGCGTGGGACGCTCCCACCTCCACGTGCTGGACAGGAGCGACGTGGGCTCGGCGCCCGGGGAGAGGGTCTACACCACCAAATTCAACCTCAGGCTCGGAGGAGAAGCTGCAGCACTACCCCGCGGTAAGCGCTTACGGCCGCCAACGAGACGCGCACGGCGGGGCCTGCGGCGGCCCTGGCCCGACTGACCGGAGATGGCAGGCAGCAGGCCTGGAGAGCGAACACCGCAGACACGGGACGCGGAGAGGCGTGGCTGAAGCTCTTCACTAGGTCTGTTCTCTCCTCATTTTGCTTCCATAATTTAGGATGATAAAACTGCCAAACTGTAACTAGAAACTCCTGTTTCTCACAACGGACCAGACATTCCTGAACACCCTCCAGCTACACGATACCCGGCTCGGGGGCTGCAGCCGGTTGAGCGGATGTGCTCTAACATGCCCCGCGAAGCTCCAACGAAGGAAGGAGCGCACCACGGGCCCACACGACCCAGAGGAGTGCCCACAGCAAGGGCCAGAGAACAATGCCCTACAGGAGCCCTGAGCCTGGCTTCCACGGTCCTTCTCTGGGCAACACGCAGTGAGGCCGTGAGCCTGCCTAAGCTGAAGCAGCCGCTGAGCCTGAAACACCACGTGAAGCCAGTCTCAGCCGCTGGGAAGAACCAACCACCAGCCGAAAAGAGGAACCGAGGAGGGGTCCTGTCTTCCTGTCCCCACTCTGCAGTAGAGAGAACAGCCACCTCGGAGAGTCTGCGACCACGGGCCAGCTCTCCTGGCCTCCAGGCTAGAATCAGGGATGCTACTTGGCTCCAGAAGCCCAAAGACAAAAATTAGCTGGAGGGAGTGCCAGGTCCACAGAGCCCCTCGGGCCAACAGAAGCAAACACAAGCTTCCCCGGCAGAAAACCCTCTGGCCTGCCAGGGCCTCCCCACCACCAGGTCTGGTCAATTACAAGCTCTCAAATGCGCAAGAGAACCCAGAGACCACACTCAGGTGGGCACACGCAACAGGAACAGAACCGGACAGCCAGGGATTCCAGCTTCGGAACTGCAAGACACGGAATATAAAGGTCTCCAGAATGTTCAATGAAAAAGGGCTGGAAAGGGCACAAGCGACGAGAGGCGGCCCAAAGGGACAGGGGCTTCCGGGGAGCGGCATGGCAAGGGCCGCAGATTTGGGCACATCTTCCTGAATCCCCCTCATACGGTCAGGCCAGACAATCCACAGACAGCTCTGATGCC
This sequence comes from Meles meles, assembly GCF_922984935.1. Classification (NCBI taxonomy): domain Eukaryota; kingdom Metazoa; phylum Chordata; class Mammalia; order Carnivora; family Mustelidae; genus Meles; species Meles meles. The sequence goes on from NC_060083.1 coordinate 63,292,889, forward strand.
ACCTGGGGGAGAAAGACCACCTCAGACACCCTGAGGCGTGTGACGGGCCAAGGCAGAGCCCCAGGGAGCCCAGTGGTCCTCAACAGAAGCCCGGAGGGCCAGTGTGACAGCAACGAGCCCCCATGAGCACATGGAGCTAACGGCCGGGTTTGGAAAGAAATCAAGTCAGCTATTTTAAAATTGAAAAATATAATCCCTGAAACAACAAGAGAACTGGAGAGAAGTGATATTTAAAGAGATAATGGGGGGCGCCTGGGTGGCTCAGTGGGTTAAAGCCTCTGCCTTCGGCTCAGGTCATGGTCTCAGGGTCCTGGGATCGAGTCCCACATCGGGCTCTCTGCTCAGCAGGGAGCCTGCTTCCTCCTCTCTCTCTCTCTCTCTGTCTGCCTCTCTGCCTACTTGTGATCTCTCTCTCTCGCTGTCAAATAAATAAATAAAATCTTAAAAAAATAAAAATAAAAAAAATAAAGATATAATGGCCACAAATTTTCCAGACCTGATCTGCAGGAACAGAAAATACAATATCCATCATGTAGGATTAAACAAACAAACCAGGAACCCCCACCTGGAAAAGTCAGAAAGAAACTTTGGGTCCCCAACAGAAACAGAAAATCTTAAAAGCAGCCAGAGGGGAAAAAAGATCACTTATGAGCCGCAACAGGAAAAGCCGGAAGTGGAGCAAGATCAAGCCCGAGCTCGAGGAGAGGAACACGTGCCCTCACGTGCAGACCCAAGCTGGTCAGGAAGTATGACAACCAGCACTGGGAAGGTGCACTCAAGGGTGTACCTCAGGTGGCTGAGCCGTACTGCCCCTCTGCGGTCCCGCCCCTCTGGGTGGGCGTTCTCTCAGAGGTGTCTGTGGCCGCCTCTGCTTGTGCGACCGATCGCTCTAGTCCCGCAAGCTCACACGAGCAGGCACCGAGCAACCACACCCAGGCGGCACCGCCACCCATCTGCAGACGTGGCTGGCGAGCCCCAGTGAGGGTCAGCGACTCGTGCAGGCACGCTGCGCCGACTGCTCGGCTACGATCGTGAGCCATATAACATTTGGGAGAAATGATTCTCAAGATACAAAAGCTCTTGGGGCGCCTGGGTGGCTCAGTGGATTAAGCCTCTGCCTTCGGCTCAGGTCATGGTCTCAGGGTCCTGGGATCGAGCCCCGCATCGGGCTCTCTGCTCAGCGGGGAGCCTGCTTCCCCCTCTCTCTCTACCTGCCTCTCTGCCTACTTGTGATCTCTGTCAAATAAATAAATAAAATCTTAAAAAAAAAAAAAAAGATACAAAACCTCTTTACAAGGAAAGGAAGGATATAACTCAGCCACGTGGAAAGCAGATGACATTAACAACGACGAAAAGCTTTGGCGAATTACAGAGACAGGCAAGACGCCCAGCAAGGATTTGCTGAGGAGCAGATGAACCAACGCTATGACTGCATATTTTTCCCTAGAACCTGAAAATGATGGTCAAGACAGATCAACAGGCAGGGGCCAGCCGCCAGCAAAGCCCAGCCCAATCAGCCAGCAGCGGCCACAGCAGTCAGGCTGCCTCAGCCCCAGCAGGAGCGTTCCCGGCTCGCTACTGGGGCCCGGAATCATGGATACGCAAGCAGCTGTGCCCAGACAGGTCACACAGGAGTCAGGAAGCTTCTTCTGTAAAGAGCCCAGCAGCAAACATCCCCGGCTCTGCCGACCGAGCCGTCTTGGCCACAAACGCTCAGCCCCACGCTGGCGGCAGGAATGCGCACCTGAGCGACGTGGCCGCACACCAGCGGACTACGAGAGCGGGCAGCAGGTGCGGGCGGAGGGCCGGACCTCCTGGAAACCCCACTGACATGACCGACTGCCGCGGAGGAGCTCGGGGGACCCCGCCACCAAAAAACGTCGTGTGGGCACCGGCCCCTCCCAGCCAGCAAGCAGTCCCGAAGTAGAACCGCACGCAGCTCGGGTCGAGGTCCCCCCTGCAGAGGAGGAGCTGAGTGTGCAGCAGCGGCCCACACCCGGCCCCGGCACCCAGAACTCTCTCCGCCCGGGGTCACGCGTCCCCCGCTGCGAGACAACGAGCTCGGCACAAAAGGAGCGGCACACTCAGCGCGACTGCTGATGATCCCCCAAGAAACAGGGTGGCATCGAGGGGAAACCGGGCGGAGCCGAGCAGCCGCCGTGGGCCCTGAGGTCGTCCCCTCCCACCCCGTCGTCCCCTCACAGCACTTACTGGATTTTGAGCAGACTGAGGGATTTGGTCGAAGATGCTGTTATCTCTCCAGTCTTGTTTCTATTGATGTAAACTGAGAAGCCGTTATTTTGGAAACCAAACTCCTTTGCGACCTAAAACAAAGCCCCAAAAAACACATGTTGAAACAAATATTTGACTATCACTACTCCGGCCACATACGCACCAGATGATACTAGAACAACGCTCACTAAATTTAGAACTGCTCTCGGGAACCAAATCCCTCTTGTGATTTTGGTCTCTTGTGAGGAAATCTGTACTGCCCAAACAGATGTCAAGTAAAACGAGAAAAGTGGCCAAACAGCAGCAAAGCTCTGTGTAAACGAGAAGGCTAAAGGACACATGTAAGGGTCTAAGGCAAGCAAAAGTCACGGCTGTATCTGGCCAAGTTTAACTTCTACTTTTGAAATCAATTGTAAAAACCCAATTAGAGGGGTGCCTTGGGGGCTCAGTCAATGAAGTGTCTGACTTCGGCTCAGGTCATGATCTCAGGGTCCTGGGATCGAGTCCTGTGGTGGGCTCCCTGCTCAACGGGGAGCTTGCTTCTCCCTCTACCCATTCTCCTGCTCATGTTCTCTCTTTCAAATAAACAAATCTAAAAAAAAAAAAAAGGACAAAAGAAAAAAATTCCAATTTTGAAACCTAAGAGAAGAAAAACAGAAGTGAAGAATGGTGCCTCCCAGTCAGTCCTGACCACGAGCTCCCACCACAGGCCCTGCGCCAGGGGCTGCAACACTCGCTCCCTGACTTCCCAAACAGTAAGCAGTCCCGGGGCCAGCTCCGTTCTGGATGCTCAGAACACAACGACGAATGAATACAGACCAGGTTCCTGCCATCGAGGACCTCAGCATCAAAGTGGGGCAAAAGCTAAGGGACGAGAACCACAGGGGCGGGCCAGCAGCCCGTAAGAAAGGAAGAGAGGGCGGCAGAGGAGAGGCCACCCCAGACAGCAGGACAGAGAACGCCTCTGAGGAACACGTCTCAGCAGAACCCCAGAGGAAAGGACTACGGCCGTGCTCACCGAGCTGAGACAGAACAGTGTGGGCAAGAGGAGAAGCACGAGGGCTGAGAGGTGGGGAAGGGTTGGGAAGAGAGAGGCCAGACAGGCCAGAGCCCAGCAGGCAAGAAGGAAGCGGTAAGAGATAAGCATGGCAAGGTGGATGGGCTCGGAGGAGTCTGTATTCCAGCCCAGGAGCCGTGGAAGCCACAGGAGCTGAGAGCAGGGGGTGGCCAAGCGGTGAGGCTTACTTCTCACGGATATTCTGCTGGAGGTGGGGAGAGGAAACAGGAGAGCCGGCTGCCTGGCCCAGAGGAGCCGGGCTCAATCAAGGCCAGGACAAGGGAGATGGAGGGAGAAGCACGCTTGCCACGCTCACCAACAGCAGCCCGGGCTCACGTGGGAACGGGGCAGGACGGAGTGAGGGAAAGGGAGGGCATCGGCGCAGTGCTCAAACTTCTGGCTTGAGAACTGGGGGGATGGGAGGAAGACCACACCGGCAAGGAGGCATGGAGAGGGGGAAGGGGAAGGAAGCCTGAAGGAAAAGAGAGGTCTTCCCTTAACGCCGAGACCGAGGGGGTGCCCGGCAAGGCATCAGCAGTCCGTCAGCATTGGAGTCTGGGGCCAGGAGAGGAATCCAAGTTGTACCGCTCAGGGGTCAATGGAGCAGAGGCAAACACACGAAGAGACCAGGAGTCTCAGCAGAGAATCAAATAATAAAATGGAATCAAATGGAACTTCTACAGCAGAAAACAGTAACTGAAATGGGAAACACTTGACGGGCTGATCAGCAGATGGGAGACGCAGCAGGAGGAGCCAACCGGCCGGCAGACCAACTTCAAGAATCTGCACAGTCTGAAGACGGAGATTTTAAAGAAAAATGACAAGAACCTTATGAACGACTAGGACGACATCAAACGATCCTAAGGACAATAAAATAAGGAAAGGACTGAAAAGTATTTGAAGAACGAATGGCTGAAACCTCAAAGGTGATGACAAGCAGAGAGTAACAAATCCAGAAAGTTCAGCAACCCCAAGCAGGGCACATAAAAAACAGTCGCCCTGTGCCTGCGTCAGGGTCAGACCGCTGACAGCCGGAGATCAATGGAGACCAGAGGACAATAGAATGACACCTTCAAAGTGCTGAGAGGGAATAAAAATCTGTCAACTCAGATTTCTGTATCTGGCAAAAACACTCTCTGCATACGAAAGCGAACTGAAAATGCTGTCGGGCCAACAAAACCTGAGGGGGTGCCAGCAGCAAGCCCCCCCCCGCCAGGAACCCCAGTCTGAAGAGCGGGACACGTGATCAGGTCAGACGCAGAGAAAATACGGGAAGGACACGTAAGACGGAGACTAGGACGAGAGCTCTCGACTACACAATCTGAAACCATCACATTGAATGTCCTGTGATTGGTTTTCAAAAGAGAACCGCAGTCAACTACGTTTGAATAATGAACAGAGAAACAAATTAAAGGGGGCTGCCACAAGGATTTTGACGGAGAGAGTGCAGGTCAGGGACGAGACCAGAGAGGAGCTCTGCATATTTCCCTGAGTCAGCGAAATACCATTTCTGCCTAGTCTGACCTGCTGCTTTTCAGCCAATTTCTCCTTTGACATGGAATTGTTGGTAAAACCTACTACTTACTCACTATGAGTAAAAAGACTTGATTTAATGATTAGCTTTACACCTTATTTCCTACAGATTTTAAATACATGAATTACAAGTAACTCCATCTTGTCATTCTGGAATTCTCAAAGTGATAATAAGAAATGGTCCTTAAGGGGCACCTGGTGGGGCGGGGCTCAGTCATTAGGCATCTGCCTTCGGCTCAGGTCATGATCGTGGAGTCCTAGGATCGAGCCCCGCGTCTGTCTCCCTGCTCAGCAGGAAGCCTGCTTCTCCCTCTCCCATTCCCCTGCCTGCGTTCCCTCTTGCTGTATCTCTCTGTATCAAAAAAAATTTTTTTTTAATCAAAAAAAAAAGGGGGGTCATCTGGGTGGCTCAGTGGGTTAAGCCTCTGCCTTCGGCTCAGGTCATGATCCCGGGGTCCTGGGATCAAGCCCCGCACTGGGCTCTCTGCTCAGCGGGGAGCCTGCTTCCCCCTCTCTCTCCACCTGCCTCTCTGCCTGCTTGTGATCTGTCAAATAAATAAATAAAATTTTTTAAAAATTAAAAAAAATTGGGGCGCCTGGGTGGCTCAGTGGATTAAGCCGCTGCCTTCGGCTCGGGTCATGATCTCAGGGTCCTGGGATCGAGCCCCGCATCGGGCTCTCTGCTCCGCGGGGAGCCTACCTAACCTCTCTCTCTGCCTGCCTCTCTGCCTACTTGTGATCTCTCTCTGTCAAATAAATAAATAAAATCTTTAAAAAAAAAAAATTAAAAAAATTATTAAAAATTAAAAAAAGAAAAGATAGCATCAGCAAATTAAGACCAAGAAATTTATATTCCCAACTGCAATAAAAGACTAAAGACTAAAAATAATGAGTCTGACCCTTGCCTGCAATAGCTCAGACACAAACTGAAATTAACCAACTGTGGCAGCTACTCCGCACACCCATCATGCTCCTCTGTGCCCAACACCCTCCAAGCTATTTCCAAAACGAGAAAGCTTTCGCCACAGGTGTGAGCTTCCCCAAAGCTACCACGCTACTGCCAGGATGAAAAGGAGTTTCCAAAATGGGGCAGGGGCTGTTGTGGGGCCAGCCCTCTGTAGAAAGGTAAGTCCCCTGGGACCACCTGACCAGCGTGTATACTCCCCATAAGGACGGAGATATAGCTGTCTTTTTTTAAGATTTATCTTAGGGGCGCCTGGGTGGCTCAGTGGGTTAAGCCTCTGCCTTCGGCTCAGGTCATGATCTCGGGATCCTGGGATCGAGTCCCACGTCGGGCTCTCTGCTCAGCAGGGAGCCTGCTTCCCTCTCTCTGCCTGCCTCTCTATCTACTTGTGATCTCTCTCTGTCAAATAAATAAATAAAATCTTTAAAAAAAAAAAAAAAAAGATTTATTTATCTTAGAGTGCACACGAGGGCTCGGGGGAGGAGCAGAGGGAGAACCTCCAGCAGACTCCACGCCCAATCCGGGCTGTCTCCCGACCAGGCGATCCTGACCTGAGCCGAAAGCCGAGTCAGCCGCTTAACCGACTGCACTGCCCAGGCGCCTCCAAGTGCCCTTGCAACTCCGACAGCAGCAGTAGCGCGTCCCACGTGGAGTCCCACCTCGGAGACGCAGAAACAGATGTATCGCTTTTTACGCTACTCCCGTAAACATAACTGCTTCTATGAACTTTCGAGTTTTTTTTCTCTTTTTAAGTAATTTATTTGACAGAGAGACACAGCGAGAGAGGGAACACAGGCAGGGGGAGTGGGAGAGGGAGAAGCAGGCTTCCCGCTGAGCAGGGAGCCCGACGTGGGGCTCGATCCCAGGACCCCAGATCATGACCTAAGTGGAAGGAAGATGCTTAACGACTGAGCCCCCCAGGAGTTCCTGAACTTTTGAGTCCTTTATCTAAAGATACAGAAATCTAACACAGGGGCCAACCACTTAAAAAAAAAGTTTCTCAGAGTCTCATAAAAGCATCATTAAAATCTTAACCGGGCGCCCGGGTGGCACAGTCAGTTGAGCGCCCGACTCCCGACGGCAGCTCCGGTCAGCTCGGGCGGGGGGGGGGGGGGGGGGGGGGAGACGGAGCCCCGCAGGGTCTGTTTAAGAGCCTCTCCCTCTCCGGCCGCACCCCCGCCCCCACCGCGGCTCTCTCTCGCTCTCTAACAGATCTTTAAAATCTTAAAAATGTTATTTTCACACCTGAGGTGCACTCTGTGTAAAACTGATGTAGTAAAACCAGAAACGCAGTGTGGAGTAAAATCAACGCGCTCGTAACTGAAGGTAACAAGAAGGAGTACACAGCAGGATTCCACTCGTGCCAAATTCAGAAACAAGCAGAAGTACAGTTTAGGGTCTAGGAGCGCACGCTGAGCGGGGCACAACGCAGGAAAGGGGGAAGCCGTCCCCGTGGGCGCCGGAGGCGGCAGGGAGCGGGGGAGGCCGCCGACCCTGCGGCACGGGCCGCGCCCCTCCTTCACCATCAGTCACTTGTCCGTATTTGCCAAGCGTTTCTTGTATGTAGTTTACCTCATGGTAAAACAAACAAACAACGAGAAAGGAGGTCACGGACGGCGGAGAGCAATTAGGACAGGCTAGAGCCATCCTCCAGCCCAAGCAGGGGAGGGCCAGCAGCAGCCGGACAGCGACCCGAGGCAGGGCTGCTGCTGCTCAGCGAGACGGCCCCGAGGAGCCGTCTGGGGAGGCGCACGGTCAAGGAGCCGCAGCAGGAGCGGCGCTGGGCGGCCTCAAGACAACCGGCGACTCTCGGACCCTGTGAGGCAGCCTCGACAGCATCCACCGCCTCCCACCTGCCAACGGCAGCGGGGAGGGGGGCGCTGACCGCCAGCGGGAAGGCAGGATCGAGGCGCTCACTGTGGGGAACGGCGAGCTGGAGCCAGCCGCGTCCGCAGCGGTCCGCGGCCTCGGCGGAGGGAACGGGCACCGCGAGCCCCGGTGCACAGCCACGGCCAGTTACTACCTTCCCACGATGAGCACGACCGGGCAGGAAGACACCCGAAGAGGTCAGAAAGACACAAAGCGGGATGGCGGACACCACGGACTGGGGCGGGGGGAAGGGGGGCTGTTGTTTAACACACATGGTTTCGGATCTGCAAGATGAAAAGTTCCGGCAATGGATGGTCCTCACGACTGCACGTGCATTACTTCACACGACAGAACCGCGGACGCAGAGACGGTTTAGGCCAGGGGCACCCGGCTAGCTCAGGTGGAGAAGCATGCAACTCTTGATCTCGGGGTTACCAGTTCAAGGTAACTGGTATAGACATTACTTGAAAATTTGGTTTCGGGACACCTGGGTGGCTCAGTGGGTTAAGCAACTGCCTTCAGCTCAGATCATGATCCCAGAGTCCTGGGATCAAGCCCCGCATCGGGCTCGCAGCTCCACAGAGAGCCTGCTTCTCCCTCCGACCTTCTCCCTTCTCATGCTCTCTCTCAAACAAATAAAATCTTTGAAAAAAAAAATTGGTTTCGATGACAAATTTTATGTTATACATTTTTTTTTAATTTTAAATAATCTCTACACCCAATGTGGGAACCCACCACCCCAAGACCAAGAGTCACACCCTCTACCAACTAAGCCAGGCTGGCACCTGTTATGTGTTATTTATTTCTTCTGGGAAAAAGAGAGAGAGAGAGAGCACGTACACGGATGAGAGCGGGGGGGGGGGGGGGCGCAGAGGGAAAGGCACAGGATCTCCAGCCAATTCCACACCCAGCTTGGACCCCAACTCGGGGCTCAAGCTCACAACCCTGAGATCATGACCTGAGCCTAAATCAAGAGTAGATGCTTAACCAAGTAAGATACCCAGGCCCCCGGTTATGTGTTACTTTTAAAATGATGCAAATCTCCATTTATTGACATAAAACCACTCCTTAATCTATCGGCAAGTAAAAAACGCCAGGACTACAAATTACCCTAACACCCCTGGAAAGGATGCACCTTGGGAACCATACGTGCCCCGGGGCCTGCCTGTGGGGCCGCAGGGCGTACAGGGGACCGCCTGGGCTCCTGGAAACCTGTCATCCACGTAGCACAGCGGAACAACTGTCACCCTCAACGTTTCTGCCCAACAAGGCACTTAATGATCAGTCAAGGAGAAACAGAGGGTTTAGGGCTGTCATGCCCTGCTAGTGACCCAGAGAGAAGCGCAGCGCGTGCACCTGCACGACAGGTGGCGGCGGCTGGCACCGAGCCTCCTGACCGAGGACTCTCTGCGCGAGGCAAGCATAGCGCCAGCCAGAGCGAAAACCGGCTCAGAGGGGCCAGACTCTGCCTGTGACACGGTTGGGAGATGCTACCCAACTGATTTCACTTAGACTTTGCTTCTCATGTATGCATAAGAACAACACATGAGGGGCGCCTGGGTGGCTCACTGGGTTAAGCCTCTGCCTTCGGCTCAGGTCATGATCTCAGGGTCCTGGGATCGAGCCCCGCATCGGGCTCTCTGCTCAGCAGGAAGCCTGCTTCCTCCTCTCTGCCTGCCTCTCTACCTACTTGTGATCTCTATCAAATAAATAAATAAAATCTTTAAAAAAAAAAAAAAAACACATGACTAAAATAAATTTCCAAATAAGTATAAAAAAACTTTACGTAAGTATAAAATCTAAATGACAAAGGAAAGCAGGTGCGAACGTATTTTTTTCTTTCCTAATCGTACATAAGCATGACTTCTTAAACTCAGTAACGTCTTAGATTTGATGAAGTATGTTCACGGCACAGTACAATCCCATTTTGGCAAAAGTCTGTACACGTAAGTTTGTGTGTACAAACACGCGAGCACTAAAGACATGCTATGGTTTGTTTGTTTTTAAAGAGTTTATTTACTTATCTGTCGGAGAGCGTGCATGGCAGAAGCAGGGAGGCGGCAGGCAGCGGGGGAAGCAGGCTGCTCACCGAGTAAGGAGCCCGACATGGGACTCAATCCCAGGACCGCGGGATCACGACCGGAGCCGAAGGCTCAGACACTTCACTGACTGAGCCGAGACGCCCCAAAACATGCCATGTTAACAGTTATTTCTGAGTGGTAAAATTTCAAGTGATTCTTACTTGTTTCTTTATGCTTTTCTGAATTGTTTCAGCCTTTCAGAATTAATGCATATTATCCCAATAATCAAAAGAAAGGATCTTCATTCGAGGGGACACTGTTTCGGAGTCATACACGTTTGCTCCTGAGTATTCATTCACCTTCTTTAAGCACTCATTACTGCGGTGGGGATGGCTCCAGGGACCAAGTGGCCAAAACCAAACTGCAGGGGTGCCTGGGGGGCTCAGTCGGTGAAGCATCTGCCTTAGGCTCAGGGTCATGATCCGGGGGGGGGGGTCCTTGCTCAGCGGGGAGCCTGCTTCTCCCTCTGCCTGCTGCACCCCTGCTCGTGCCCTCTCTTGCTCTGAGAAGTAAATAAGTAAAATCTTTAAAAACAAAACAAACTAACCCCCAACCCCAACCCTCCCAGTGACTGGCTGTCATTCTGTGTCTCCCTGGGCGAGGCAGCCATGAACTGTCCGGGAGGAAATACAAGCATTTTGGGAATACTACTGGTGCAAATAAAAGTGAGAACTACAAGGTCATGCTGTTATCTCAGAAACCTTCTGAATTTAACCTGTTTGACAACTCTGCATTTGATATCAAGCACAAACACCTCAAGTTAAAATCAAAATCATATTCCTACATGGTTATTACAAATTTAAGAAATTTCCCTATCGGGGCACCCAGGTGCCTCAGAGGGTTAAGCCTCTGCCTTTGGCTTGGGTCATGACCCCAGGGTCCCGGGATCGAGTCCCGCATCGGGCTCTCTGCTCAGCGGGAAGCCTGCTTCCCTTCCTCTCTCTCTGACTGCCTCTCTGCCTGCTTGTAATCTCTACTGAATGAATAAAATCTTAAAAAACAAATCAAAAAAAAAACCTTTATTTTCAAAAATAGGGGCACCTGAGTGGCTGAGTCAGTTAAAAAAACCAACTCTTGGTTTCAGCTCAGGTCACGATCTCAGGGTCAAGGGACTGAGCCCCACATGGGCTCTACGCTTAGCTCAGAGTCTGCTGGAGATTCTTTCTCCCTCTCTCTCTCCCTCTGCCCCTCCCCCTGCTCCTGTGACTAAGTACATAAATAAAATCTTAAAAAAAAAAAAAAGAGGTCAGGGAAAGGAAATCTGTAGGCCAAGGGGGAAAAGAATAGGAGGTCGTCCCGTGGGCCAGTCTGCTGGCGCCTGCTGTGAAGCAGAAACCAAAAGCCACTCCCTACCGCAGGGCTCTCTTCCCAGGGCTCCCCCTTTCGATCTGGCTGTGCGTCCACACTGCGTTCTGTCAACTCACAACCGATCTGTGTGTGTGGCTCTCACTTTCTTTCGATTTATTTATTTGAGAGAAAGAAAGAGGGAAAAGGAGAGAAGCAGACACTGTGCGAACCAGGGAGCCTGAAGTGGGGCTCGACGCCAGGACCCTGAGATCATGACCTGAGCGGAGATCAAGAGTCAGACGCGTAACTGACTGAGGCACCCAGGCGCCCCCTGTGCCTCTGATTTTCTAATAAAGTGGGGTTGGGGCGCATGGGTGGCTCAGATGGTTAGGTGTCTGGCTTCCGCTCAGTGGGGAGTCTGGGGTCTGCTTCTCCCTCTGCCTCTGCCTCTCTCCCCTGCTCACCTTCTCTCTCTGTCTCTCTCTCAAATGAATAGGTAGAATCTTTAAATTAAAGAAAAAAAAAAGAAGTGGGAATTATTCTGTACATGTTTTTAACAATTTTCCTTTCACAGACAATTCAAGTCTTTCTCGCTCTAATTTTTCCAATGTTTCACTCTCCTAAGCACTAGTCTCGTGAAAGACTTTTACACGCACCCTTGGACTCTCCATCACCATGGCGGTAAGCCACGGTCAGGGATGCAATCTGCCCCGGATCAATCCAGTCATGGCGGAGAAGAGCGAGTCAAGCGAGCCAGGGAGTGGGCAGAATCAGGGACGGGTATAGATGGGGAGGAGCAGCAGGAGAGGATGAAAGTGCGACACCCACGCCACGGCTACCTTTTTCAAAAACGCCGCCGCCGTTTCTCTCTTTGTGGCTGTGATCCGCTTCACCCCATCTGGGGACTGGACACGAATTATCTGTCACAAATGAAACAAGGCGGTTACTGCACAGACTAGTAAGTTCTTGATCTGACTGAGACTAACACCTGCGGTCTTTCAGCCTCTGGGTCCCCGAAACTTAGAGCCAAACCTCTCCCTTCCCCGAGCAACACCAGATGCTTCTAAAGGAGCAGCAGAGGCACGAGATTCGTCAACCTATGCAAAGACACCCTGACAGTACTGCCCTGACTCTCAACGCTGGTCACTTCACTCAGAAAATGTCTAACCATTACTCCTCTTTCGGTTTACAAAAACAACAACACAACAGTAAAAACAAAAACAAAAACAAAAACCTTCATGAACCATGAATGACTGGGTCCTTTAAAAAAGATCTCTTTGGGGGCTCCTGGCTTGCTCAGTCAGTGAAGCATCCAATTCTGGATCTCAGGGTTTTGAGTTCAAGTCCCACATTGGGTGTAGAGACAACATAAAAAATAAGTAAAAAATTTAAAACACATCTGATTAAAAATAATAATAAAAATAAAAAAGAGAACAAAATGAGTTTTGTTCTAAAATCTACATGCAAAGATCAGAATGATCTAAAAGAATCATAGGATATCTTCTAATTTGTTATTTACCTTTAATAGAAAAACTGAAAGAACTAAACGGTTAAACGGGTGTTTAACATCATGGTAAACATACCAGGGTTTTAAAAAAATACTTTTATGGCAACCCTGAAATGGCTGGCAGGCCTGGAACGCTGCACACAGAGCATCACCTTCTAGGACTTGATTTTCATACAGATCAAAGTCCTTCTGAAGATGGGTGAGTTACTCTGGCCAACTGTACAAGTTCCTGCTTTCATCAGGGAGCATGAAAAGGCATGCCCTGCTGAAAACAGGGCAGACGGTGCTCCAACCACCTGAGGGGAAAAAAGAAAGGCAGGAACACACCACCAGATACGCATGGCGGCGTCTCTTTTCAGCCATTACTGCACTGTGCACCGTACTGAAAACAAACATTAAAAAAAAAAAACCAAATACCCTTTACATATGAAAAATGTCTTAAGCCATTGTTTTTTAAAAGATTTTCAGGGGCTCCTGGGTGGCTCAGCGGGTTAAAGCCTCTGCCTTCAGCTCAGGTCGTGATCTCAGGGTCCTGGGACCAAGCCCTGCACTGGGCTCTCTGCTCAGCGGGAAGCCTGCTTCCTCCTCTCTCTCTCTGCCTGCCTCTCTGCCTGCTTGTGATCTCTGTCTGTCAAATAAATAAATAAAATCTTTAAAAAATAAAAATAAAAAAATTTTAAAAAAAGATTTCACTGAAACATGATAAAATGCCACAATGGCTTTGATCAACTGTCCACTTTTACCAAACGAAGTAAGATTAATCTAGATATTCCTAAAATAGTTTGATTTTCTCATTTTCTACTTTCACTTTACGAGAAGGCTTTTACCCTGATACTGGTCTCAATTTTTAAGATTGTCTTGGATAATCCTTATGAAATCCCAAGTTTGTTTTTTTTCTTTTTAAGATTTTATTTATTTGACAGAACAAGACGCAGCGAGAGAGAGAGAACAGGGGGACTGGGAGAGGGAGAAGCAGGCTTCCTGCCGAGCAGGGAGCCCGATGGGGGACTGGATCTCAGGACTCTGGGATCATAACTGGAGCTGAAGGCAGACGCTTAGCGACTGAGCCGCCCAAGCGCCCGAAATCCCAGCTGTTAAGGCATAAAGTATCTTCTTTCTGCTTCCTCACGATGTTTCTCCGGCTCATCCGTGCCGACTGCAAACACAAACTCTTCTGGCTTCGCTCTATCAAACACCCAGAAACGGGTCTTCAGAATCAGCAGGCACCAGCCCGCTGCTGCCCTTCTCTCCGGACATCTGTCTCCCACACTGCGGCCGTTTCTCTGTGGGAGACTCTGTGACCGTCCCTCTGTGCACGTGGGAGCGAGGGCAGGACACTGCCGGCCCTGAGCAGCTCAGGGTCCGGCCCGCGTGTCTGCGGGGCTCTGCACCTCGACAAGCGCTCCTCTTGGACCCGCAGCAGCGCGGTCCAGGCTCGGACTCCCGCAGACCCGCGCCCGTGAGCGGAGGGAAGTTCTCGCTTCGAGTCCGCCGCAGGCTGCGGGGTCCAACGGCCCAGAAGAGGCGGACGCGGCACCGCAGACACAGAGCCTCCTGGCTGCCGGGGTTCTCGCCATCTGCAGAAAGGAGCCCGGAGTCCGTCGTGGGAGAGTGGAGGAGCCCGCGAGCCAGGAGGCAGGGGCGCCCGGCCAGAAGCCGAGCGGGGCGGGCGCCCACGGACACGCGGGCTGGAGCGCGGCCGCCCCTCCACGGCGCGCCCGCGGCCGCCCGAGCGAGCCCTCGCCGGCAAGCGGACTCCCGGAGCTCCGACTCGTCCTCCTCTGGAAGGCGGGCGGCAGGGAGGCCCACTTGAGGGAGGTCACGGTCTTCAGCTTCCCTCGGCCGTTTACGCCCTCGGCTGGTCCCCGGCCGGAGACACAGGAGGAGGAGGAGGAGGAGGAGGGAAGCCTTCGCCTCCAGCTCCTGCCGCAGACCCAGGCCGCCCGGAGCCCAGCCCAGGCCGCGCCTGGCAGAACGCAGACGCCACCCGCCAGGAACGCGTGAGTGTGGCCTTCCCCGTGCGGCTCTGCTTCCCGGAGCCCCGGAGCCCTTAACGCTCACCCGCGCCGCCCGGCCCTGCCGACCGCGTCCCAGACTCGCGCGCTGGTGAGGACAGCCAGAAACCCAGCGCTTTTCCTCACTTGCACCGGCTTCCTTTGCTTTGAGGGGCACGGGGCGAGGGGACGCGGCGAGGGCACAGGAACTCCCGACTGCACGGAAGCGCCCCCTCCCCAACAGGTGGCTGTCACCGCGGTCCCGTCCTCGCAGCCCCCGCGGCCGCAGCGCCCTCCCCGCGGGCCTCGAGCCCAGGCTGGGGCGCGCCCCGCTTCCGACGGCCGCACCGCACCGGGCCCGGCGGAGCCCGCGGAGCCGGCGGTCGCGGGGCGGCGGGCCGGGAGGCGGGAGGCGGGCCGGGTGCTGGCCGCCGCCCCACAGGCCGCGCCGGTAAATCTGCTGCCTCATCCCGGCGCCGCGCTCCCGCTCCCGCCCCACTCACGATGCTCTCGGCCATGGCGGCCGCTCCCGTCTCCGGGCTCGAGCCCCGGACCGCCGCCGCCGCCGCCGCCGCCTGCCGCCCCGCGGGCCTCGAAGCCTCGGCCCCGGCCTCAGCCCCGGCCTCCCGCCGCCGCCGCCACCGCCGCTCCAGCTTCGCCGCCGGCCGCCACCTCCGCGCGACGTCCGGTGCCTCGCCCAACGCGCTCCGCCGGCCGCGCAGCCCGGAAACCGAGTTCCGGCCCTCCAACGGCCCGCGCATGCGCAAGCGGGGCGGCCGCGGGCCCGGCGCGGGGCGGGGCGGGGCGGCGGGGGCGCGCGCGCGAGGCGGCGGGGGCGCGCGCGGGGGCCCTGAGCTCGGGGAAGGACGACTTGGCTCGTGGCGCGCGCTCCTTTCTGCAAACCCTGGCAGGGCAGGCAGGGCCGAGAAGAGACAAAAGCGAGCGTGCGCCGCCGCCCCGAAGTCGTCGTGCTGGGCCTCGAAGGCCTCGAAGGGGCCTCGAAGCCCGAGGGCCGGCGGGTCGCCTGCGCGCGGACGGATCGTGTCAGGACGGTGACGTCACACCGTCCTGGCAGGAAAAGGAAAGTCGCGTCTCCGTGAACCTAACAGGAGGCGAAAACCGAACTCAGACTGCCTCTCCCGAGGCCCGCCCCCGGCCCGCGGGCTGGGTGCAGGGCTTGGGTGCAGGGCTTGCAGGGCTCCAGGGCTTGGGTGCAGGGCTTGGGTGCAGCGCTCAGCCTCTCGCAATTCCTGCGATTTCCAGGGCGAGCCCCCCCCCCCCCCCCCCCCCCCGTCCTCGTGCCGCACCGGGCCCTGCAAACTCTGTAGCGGACCTGACCTTGCCCGTGACTGTGGGGCAAGTTACCAAAAATCTAAAATCCGTTTTTTTAACCCCATGGCTCCACTCCAGGTTGTATTTATGTATCTCCTGGGCTGAAAAAGTCACCCTCGTTTCCTCCCCTCCCGACCCCTCAGCTTCCTGGGTTCCAACACCTCAGGTTCAGCAGCTAGTCCACCCGCCGGTCCACCCCACCAGCGAGGACCTACCAGGCTTCTGCGGGGAAGCGGCAGGGCTCACACTGGGAGCAGAGCAGAAACAGGAGAGAGTCCCACCCTGATGCGACCCACCAGCGGGAGGCAGCTAGCAAACACATCAGCTATGCAGGGACGCAGTGTCCCATAGTGGACAGCCTCGGCAGGGGAAGGGATGGAGGGTGATGGGGGCTACTTTACACATGATGGTCCAGAAAGATCTCTCTGAGGAGACGGGATGTGCTCAGGTCCCAGATAAAGCATCTGAGGGAGAGTGAACTAGGAAAGCCTGTGCAAAGGTCCCGGGACCTGGGAAGTGCTGGGTGCTCCAGGAACGACAAGGCGGCTGGCGTGGATGGGGGTCCTGAGTGAGGGCAGAGGAGGGCTGGGTCAGGAAGAACCATGTGAGACACGGAAAGGCCTTTAGATTCTATTCTTTTTTAAAAATATTTTATTTATTTATTCAACAGAGACACAGCAAGAGAGGGAACACAAGCAAGGGAATGGTGAGAGGGAGAAGCAGGCTCCCCCCTGAGCAGGGAGCCCAATGCAGGGCTGGATCCCAGGACCGAGGCAGCCCAGATTCTAAGCCTTTGAAGGATGAGAGCAAAGAAGGCGTCTTCTCCCGATGCCTGGGGGCTCACCAGTGAAGTAACTGCCTTTGGCTCAAATCATGAGCCCAAGGTTCTGGGATCGAGCCCCACATTGGGCTCCCTGCTCGGCGGGAGACTACTTTTCCCTCTGCTTTGTGCTCACGCTCTCTATGAAATGAATAAATAAAATCTTTTAAAAAATAAAAAAATAGGGGTGCCCAGGAGGCTCAGTGGGTTAAGCGTCTGCCTTCGGCTCAGGTCATGATCTCAGTGTCCTGGGACTGAGTTCCGCATTGGGCTCTCTGTACAGCGGGGAGCCTGCTTCCCCCCTTCTCTGCCTGCCTCTCTGCCTACTCGTGCTCTCTCTCTGTGTCAAATAAATAAATAAATTCTTTTTAAAAAATAAAATGAAAAATAAAAGACAAAGGCTCTACCAGTAGTCATATCACTTTGCAAGGACTGCCTTAGCAAAACACCACAGACCGCATAACTTAAATGTATTTTCTCCCGGTTCCAGAGTCTGGAAGTCGGAGATCAAGGCGACAGCCCGCCGGAGTCTTCTGAGGCCGCTCTCCTTGGCTGGCAGACCTCTGTATCTTTCCTCTGTGCTCAGGCATCCCTGCTGTCTCTGTGTGTCCCAATTTCCTCTCTGTATGAAGACACTGGCCTCATTTTAAGTTGATTACCTCTTTAAGGACCGTCCCTCCAAGTCCTCTTCTGAGGTTCTGGGGGTTGGGACCCCAACATATGGATTTGGGGGACACGCAATTCAGCCCCTCGCTGTGATGGTCACTGTAATTTCACTTAGCATTGCCCAGTGTCAGGACAGGAGGGAGACAGAGCTGGAGAGGTGATTGTCACGATGAGAGCCTGGCCTTGGAGCTGGATGCAGCAACTGGATGCAGCTGGAGGGGGTCCTGGTCTGTCACTTCGAGAAGAGACGAGAGAAGGCTTGGCTGCGCCAGGTCAGATCTGCAGCCTTCTTCTCTGCCTGGACTGCAGCCCCCACACAGCAGCCGGAGGGGGCGGGTCCTGATCCTGCTCCACCCCACCCCCTCTCGCTTGGAGAGGACCCCACCGAGGGGACCGACCTGGCTCCATCCCTCCCTTCCCCCACGTTTCTCCTCTTCCTCTTTTTTTAAAATTGAGATGAAATTCACACAGCACGCAGTCAACCATTTCTCAGTGAACAGTTCGGTGGCATTTAGTGCTCTCAAGACCTACGACTTCCTCCTGTATCTACTATCTAAGTGTTTCCGTCCCCCCAGAAGGAAACCGCACCCCCGTTCAGCAGCAGCCCCCATTCCCCTCTCCCAGCCCCCGGCAACCACCCATCTACAGATCACCTGTTCTGAATATTTCCTGTGAGTGGAATGATGCGGACGCGGACTGTAGCGTCTGGCTTCTTTCCTCGAGCGTTTTCCAGCTCTGTCCCTGTCGTTGCAGGTGTCAGAACCCCTCTTTACGGCCGGGTAGCAGTCCACAGGGTGCGTGGAGCGCATTTTGATATTCCACGTTTCGTTGATTGCTACCCGGGTTGTTTCCGCCGTCCGGCAACTGCGGATAGCGCTGCCGTGAATACGCGTGTCTGTGTGTTTGTGTGAGTCTCTGTGTTCAGTTCTTTGGGGTACAGTGAGGCCCTTCCTGATCAACTGACATAAGAGACAGCTCCCGACTCTTCACCCTCCTTTCGTGGCTTCAGACCTCTGAGACCGTGTAGAATCACATATATTCGGGGCGCCTGGGGGGCTCAGTCGTTAAGCGTCTGCCTTGGGCTCAGGTCATGATCCGGGAGTCCGGGGATCGAGGCCCGCCTCGGGCTCCCTGCTCAGCAGAAAGCCTGCTTCTCCCTCCCCCACTCCTCCTGCTTGGGTTCCCTCTCTCGCTGTGTCTCTCTCTGTCAAAAAAAAAAAAAAAAAGAATCACACGTGTTCGCCTGTTTACCCCCTTGTTTTGTGACGTCCCCTTCACCGGAGGTGAGCTCGTGCGCACTAGGGCGTTGCAGGTTTTCCCGCTGCCGCATCCCCAGGACGCACGACGCTCTCTGACGTCGATCAGCGGCCTGCTGTCCCAGCCATCTGCGGCGTGACTGTGTCTCTACTGTAAATCTGTTGTCACGATGACGCTGTGAAATGAACTCTTCCGAAACACAGTGGCTTCACCCAACAGCCATTTGCCGTCCTCCCGGTCCTGCAGGTCAGGAATGGGGACGGGGCTACGTTGGGGGGTTGTCATGCGGGAAGCTGGCGGGGGTGGGGGGACATGAAGCAAGGACGCCAGTAACTACAAAAGAAGTGGACAGTGTCCCGAAAGAAGAGGGGAGGCCTCTGCCTGCAGGGTGGGGTGTGGTACAGAGCCAGACCCAGGGAGGAGATTTCAGGGGCAGCAAAGGCGGAGGGCTCGCACATGCTGCCGGCAAGCCCGGTGCGGCCGGACTGGAAGCAGGTGGGTAAAGCGAGGTGCTCCCAGCACCAAACAAAAGAAGCCCGGGAGCAGCAGGGAGAGGACGGTGAAGACAGGCTGGGCACGGGGACTTGCCCAGGAGCCCCCCTTCTCCGACCGTGTAAACACGTGTGCAGAGCGCCCCCCCCACAGCCTCTAGAGGTCCCCGCAAGCCAGAGACTGATGTTCGTTTCGTGACCTCCCACGTCACGAAGGCACGGGAGGCGTGGAGAGCCATGTGCCTGCGTTCTCAGAGCCTTGGCAGTGGCTGGGCATCCGCTCGGAGCCTTCCTCCCCACGCCACGCAAGCCGAGGATAGAGGACAGGACAGGGTCAGAGGGCCTCAGGCGCCCCTGTGTGCGGGGCAGCTGCGTGGCTCGGGGCCTTCCCAGCTCTGGGCACAACGCTGACTGTGACAGAGGCCAGCCCTGACAAGAGAAGCTCAGGACGACGAAGGAGCCCGTGTCCCTCTAAACCAGGACAATGTGATCCGGCCAGTGGACACTGTCATTCTCACAGAGACTAAGTTGGGGGTGACCCGGCAGGTCTGGCTGGTCTCCCAGGATCGTTTCTCTGAGCCAGTTCCCAGGGCTCTCCGGCCCCGGGGGAGCTGGGGGAGCAGCCGTCAGGCCCACCAGACCAAGGCCCACAGGGCCCCCCTGTCGTGGTGGCCACGGGGTGGGGAGGACAGCCCCGCCCACGTCACGCCTGCCCAGAACTCCAGGGAATCCCCCAGCGAGGCTGCGGCTCTGCCCTCGGGGGGTGCTCTGGGTCTCCGCGGGCAGGGGCTGTCTTAAGCCCTACAGTGTGACGCCTCACATGACCTGGTCATGACTGTGGCATCCTGGCTCGGCTCACAGCTCACCCGGCCCTGGGCTGCAGAGCTCGCGGGACGGCCGAGGGCACCAGCTCCTGTGTCCAAGCTAGAGACGCCTGTCCGGGGACCAGCACACCTGTCCGGGTGCAGAATGGAGGGGGAAAGGCGCCCCCTGCTGTCCCAGGTAAGCCAGTGCCCTGGTGGCCTCCGCTCCCCCCCACCCCCCGCCCCACCACGGGCACTGTCTCCACCCCGCAGGCGCTGGGGAGGACCTCAGGCAGGTTCTCACCCACCCTGGCCCCAAGCCCCACCCTGAGCCTCAGCCTGTGCTGGGCTGGCCGATCGGTGCCCCCCCCGCCCCCCAAGGAGCAAAGATTAGGGTGGCGGGGCGGGGGGTGGGGGGAGTCTCACTAATCCCGAGCTTTATCCTCACCCAGCACCTTGCCACAACTCCTTCCCCTAGTGTGTGTGAGGGCGTGTGGGGTGCGCACACACTGAGAAAAGCACACACCCAGGCGATGGGCCCACGGGGCCTTCAGTGCCTCTCCTGCCCTCGCCCTCCTCTGTGACCTCTCCGCCTTCTTGCTGGTCCGCCCCTTCCCCACTATGGCCTGCGGTTCTGGAAGCAAGACCGTGAGCTCGGGCTTGGGAGGGACTGAATGCCAACATCCCGGCACCCCTCCGGGCATCTGGCAGTGCCCTAACCTTGTGGCCCCCTCCCACCGCCTCTGGCGGACCCAGCCTGGCCCAGCAGCCTGGCCTTTTGCTCCGACTGACTACTGGGGTCTGGGAGGCTGATCAATGCCCCTTTCCTCCCCTCCAAGTTCACAGTGAATGAGGTTTCAAGGCAGAATCAGATGTGGGGCGTGGAGGGCAGCCTCTTCCTGGTACACTGGTTTGGAAGGGAGGCCCTGCCTAGGTGTGGCCCAGGGGACTGCCTTTTCCGCAAGGGCCATAGCTTCCTAATTCTCCCAGATTTCAAGGGCAGACCGTCCCTCTCCCTCCAGCAGGGAGGGAACGGAAGTGCGTCCCACATCTGCCTGCAGGTGGAGAGGGTGGGGGGTGGGGGCAGGCAGATCTGAAACGGAGATTGTCCATGAAGGCTCAAAGTGGGGCAGATTCAGCAGCTTCTCCAAACCTCCCGACCCACGAGCACTCCTCTGGGAAGGCAGGGGGATGGGTCAGCACTTCCTTACTTCCCACGCTTGATGTGACCAGTGCCCAGGGCGTGGCTGAGTGTCCCGCTGGAGGGCAAGGCAAGGGAGGCCCCAACACCCACAGAGCCCTGGTCTCCTGGCCGTCCTTCTCCCTGCCCTGGGAGCCTGGCTGGCCTGGCCCCGAGTCTGTGCTCAGAGAGTGGGGTCCTGTGACGCTAGGGCTGGTCTGAGTCAGGGAAGCAGAAAGGACAGTCCCCTGGGCCAGCCCTTCTGCCTGGGGGGCCTCCACCTCCTGGGCCCGGTGGGGAAGCTCTTCTCTGGACTGCATGGACAGCCCAACCCACGCAGATGCTGTTCAGACCACTTGCCACGTGCCTGAGCTGCGGGACCTCCCACAGGTCCCGCACACAGAGGGGATCGAGGACGGGTGTATGTTCCTGGAACGCCTGCTTCCCGAGACTGCCTCTCTTAGTCTCTACCGCGAGCTAGCGGGGTGCAGCCGTCCCTCCATTCTGCAGGAGACAGGCCTTCCCATCCCCCTGCTGCCTGGCCAGGAGACAAGCCTGGAGGCCGCCGTGTCCGTCCGCAGCCATCTCGGGTCTGCGAGCCTTCCCCGCTGCCAGGCCCTCACCCCAGCCTCGAAGAGGTGACCCTCCCTGTTGATTACCCCGTCCTGCCGGTGAGGTCTCCCCGTGTGCTCCTCCTTTCTCCACAGAGTGCCGGGTGCCAGGAGGAGCCCCTCCCCACAAGCAGCCCACTCACCGCAAGCTGCCCGGCTCCCCAAGAAGACCAGGTCTGGAGGGCAGGCCTTGGGGGAGACCCGGCCTCCTCTCTCCCCTTGGGAAGCAGCTGCCTGAAATACCTGATCTTCCTGTTCAACTTCCTCTTCTCTCTGCTGGGTGCGCTGGCCCTGGCCTTTGGGCTCTGGGGCTTGGCTGTGAAGGGGTCTCTGCGGGGGAGCGGGGCGGCGGCCCTGCCCGAAGACCCCTTGCTGGGACTGGTGCTGGGGGGGCTGGCGGTCGGTGCCCTGAGCCTGGCGGGCTGCCTGGGCGCCCTCTGCGAGAACGCTTGCCTGCTGCGCTGCTTCTCTGGGGGTCTCGTCGCCTTCCTGGCGCTGGAGGCGGTGGTGGGGTCCCTGCTGGTGGCCCTCTGGGGCCCGCTGCAGGACGGCCTGGAGCCCACGCTGCGTGCGGCCATCACCCACTATCAGGACGACCCGGACCTGCGCTTCCTCATTGACCAGGTCCAGCTGGGGCTGCGGTGCTGTGGGGTGTCTTCCTACCGGGACTGGACGCAAAACCTGTGAGTCCCAGAGCCCATGGGGCAGGGGGGAGTCCCCGGCGGCCAGCCGACTGGACCGCACGGACATACTCGCGCACATGCTCACTTGTACACGCACACGAGTGTGCACACATGCCCGTGCACACACGCGGGCCCCCCGCCTGTTTCTGCCCCCTCCAACCGGGGACCAGGTGGACAGGGATCGTAGTGGAGAAGCTGAGCCGGCAGACTTAGAAACAGTTTGGGGAGTGTTTTGGGTAAGGTCATCACACTGGACGTCTCAATGTCAAAGTTAAATGGGGACATTGTTCTGGACTCCACAGTTCTCCCTCCACAGCGTGTGTGTGTGTGTGCGTCTCTGTGTGTATACACACGGGTGCTTGCTTTTGTGTATGTGTTGCGCGCGTGTCTATGTGTCTATTCTGTGTGCATGCTTGTCTGTGTGCGTCTGCGTGTGCATGTTTGTGTCTGGTCTCCTGTGTCTGTGTTGGCGCGTGCCTATGTGTGAACGTATCTGTGTGTGTCTGTGTGTGCGTGAGCATGCTTGTGTGTCTGTGTGTGTGCATGTATGTGCATTATGTGTCTGTATGTCCGCATGTGTCTGTGTGTCCGTGTGTGCACAAGTATGTCCGCGTGTGTGTCTGCGTTAGTGTCTCTGCATGTCTGTGCGTGTCCGCATGTGTGCGTGTGTGTCTGTGTGTGCGTGTGGGCACGTATGTGCGCATGTGCACGTCCACGTGTGTGTGTCTGTGGACGTGTTTGTCTGCATGTGCGTGCATCTGTGTGTGTCTGTGTGCGTGCATGTGTCTGTGTGCGTGTGTTCACATGTGCGTGCGCCTGTGTGTGTCTGTGTCCGTGCATGTGTCTGTGTGTTCACATGTGCGTGCATCTGTGTGCACGTTTGTGTGTCTGCGTGTCTGTGTGCATGTGTGTGTCTCATGCGTGTGTGTGCACGTTTGTGTGTCTGCGTGTCTGTGTGCATGTGTGTGTCTCATGCGTGTGTGTGCACATGTGCACGTCCGCATGTGTGTGCATGTGTGTCCGTGTCTGTGCGTGCGTGCGTGTCCGCGTGTGTGCGCACGTTGTGTGGTGTGTAAGTGTTGTCTATTTAGGGACGCCGGGCAGGGATCCCTAAATAGTCTACTTCTGCTGGAGGACAACGGACCACGACAGATGGTCACGCAGAGACTCGGAAACCGTCCGAAACATGCCGGCGTTCTAGAAGCGTCCACATGGGTGCTCTTGTTAGTGGGCTGAATGTGACTTTAGACTGGTGATTCCCCGAGTCACGGGAAGCGGGCTGTTGTGTGTGTGTGTGTGTGTGTGGCCGTGGACGTGGGGAGGGTCGGTGAGAGAACTTCCCTCAGCGCCGGGTGGGGGAGCGGCGGGTCCCGCTCTCCAGACCGATGCCGCGCGTTCCCTTGCAGGTCCTTTAACCGCAGCTCCGAGGGGGCCCAGGCCTGCAGCCTCCCTGCCTCCTGCTATGTCAGCCCCAGGGGAGCCGGAGCAGCCGGCCATGACCCGTGCGGCTTCGGAGCTCTGGGCCCGGATGAGGCCGCTCGGAGGCGGGTACACCTGCAGGGCTGCGGCCTGGCGCTCCGAGCGTGGCTGCGCGGGAACGTCCGGGCTGCCGGGGCCTGCGCCGTGGCCACTGTGGTCGTCCAGGGCCTGGAGCTTCTGTTGGCCGTCCAGCTGGCGAGGGCCCTGGCTGTCCGCCAGGGGGTGGCGGGGAGCCCCAGAACCACGGGGACAGAAAGGCCCCCCACCAAACTGGCCCAGGGCTGACAGCCCCGTGGGACCCCCAGGGAAGATGTCCGAGCAAGCGCCTTGCATCTCAGACACTCGGGCCTCCTCCCCGTGCTGGGTCTCCCGCCCCCCAGGGGTCCCTTTCCCCGAGGGCAGGGCAGGTCCACCTCCTTCCCAGTTCTGTTTGGGCCTGCGAGAGCAGTCCCTGCACTGCCACCTGACCTCACTCTCTCGGAGACTTTTGCTCTCGACCACGGAGCCCTTGCCAACCCCGCACGGCCTGCGTGAGCCGCACCTGCCGGCGCCCGCCTCCTACAGGAGATGCCAAGGCTGCCCAGAGCATACGGGGCTCTCGGGGCCGGATGCAAGCCTGCTGTCGAACCCCCAACTCCAACTCGCATCCCCGACCGTCGCCTCCAACCTCCGGCTCCACACACCTAGGCTGCCTGCCTCCAACCCCATTCCCACCCAGCCTCTGAGCACCTGCCGCCGCCCCACTCCCTTCCTGCTGCCCGGCCCTCTCCGTCCACTGTGGTGGCCACAGCGAGGCCCTGGAGCGAATAAATTTCGGTGAGCTGTATCACTTACGGAAAATGGCACCCGTCTCAGGGGGCAGCGTGAGGAAACCTTCCCTCTGCACGCCTACACGGACCCCTGGCCAGGCAAGGAGCCAGCTGCGGCAGGCTGCTTCGCCTCCTGCCCATGGGCACCCTGACCGGCCTTCATCGCCTCGGGTTGCTGTGGCTTTTTCTGGCTTCCACATGAATGGGATCCCAGAGGGCCCCACCCGGGAATCACCGTCCGGTCGCTGCCGTGTGAACAGGCCCCACAGAGGCACCTGGTCCCCGCGGACACCCTTGGCGGGCTCCCGGACAGCAACTGCTGCTAGCGACCATTTCACCAGGCCCCCCAGGTGTGGCGTCCGGCGCGGAACTGCTGGGTCACCAGTGGGCACCTGGCCAGCGGTAGTGAACCGCTAAGGACAGGCTGGCTGGGCCACTAAGCGAATTCCCTGATCTCTCTGCACCTGTTTCCTCCCGTGAGGCTGAGCTGAGCGTGCCCTTCTGGCGTGAGCTGCCGCCGGGCCTCCTCGTCTGCCTCCTTGGTGAGGCCTGCTCCGGGGGCTGCGCCCGCGGCTGCCCCCTGGCCTGGCTGGCCCAGCTGCATGGACTCCCAGCCTCCACTGGCCCGGACTTGGTGTCTAGAGGGTTTCCTTCCCTCTCAGCCTGGCCAGGCCCCTGCTGCCCCCCACCACCCCGCACCTTCATCCTTCCGCCCCTGCTGGAGACCCTCGCCGTCGGGCCCTGCCCCCACCCATCACCCACCCCAGCCGAGTGAACAGGGGTATGCGAATTTTATTTTGAAACCAGGACAGCATGCGTGGGCTACGTTGGGAAGGACGCTTCCTGCCGGTGAGGGGTCTGGAGGCGTGTTGTTCAGGCACAGCCAGGACTCCCCCCGGGGCATCCCCAACCCAAGGGCAGCAGCTGGGAAGGGCTAGTGAGGGGAGCTTGTTCTCATCACCAGACACCAGGACAGGAGTGGCCTGTGAGGAACATTCCTGGGAGACCCTGCTCTGCCTTTCCAGCCCTAAGAGAAGGTCTGTGGGCCAGTGTTTCTGGAGGCTGAGCAAGGCCTGCCTGGCCCTGAGGCGTCTGGCAGGGAGCTGGTAACTTCTGGAAACTGGCATCTGGGGGCCTGAGGTTGCCACCCTGCGGGGGTCTCCAGACACAAATCGGGCAATCTGGACACCCTTGGTGGGGGAGGGGCTCCTCACAGGAATCCTGAGCAGGGGTCGCAGCGGGCAGCGGGGGAAACGGCCCCGAGGCTCCGGGTCAGGCTCTGGTGCTAGATGATGCCGTACTGGGCCAGCTCGTGGAGCTCCAGGTGGTTGAACGCCTCCCACGGGCAGATGACCGTGATGTCTGCAGGAGAAGGAACAGTGGCGCTGGGAGGCTCCTGGCCCCAGGGGCTCCCACCCCCTCCAGACCCTGCCGTCTGCACCCCAGGTGGTGAGAGCAGAAGTCCTGGGTGGAGAGCCCCCCGCCCAGGGCACACCAACCTGAGGGTGTCAAGTGTTAGAAGGTGAGTGTAGCATACCAGGGAGACAGAGGGGTCCCCTTCCAGCCCCTCCAAGTATCCAGTAAGCCCACTGAATGGGAGCAGCCTCACCTTGGGGAGGCCCAAAGCTCGATGTTGGGGCAGAGAAAGGACAGGCTTGGGGTGGTGCTCTAGGTGAGCTCTGGCCGGAAAAACCGGAGGGAGGATGGGGCCCCAGGCACACGGACAGGCAGGAGAGTGGGGCGGGGGGACCCGGGAAGAACCTGGCGGCCGTCATACCTGTTCCCAGACCTTCCATTCCAGGGATGTCGTCCCCAAACCTGCAGGACAGGGTGGTCAGGGCCAGTGCCGGGAAGAGGGGAGTGGGGGTGCGTGGGGGCACTCGTGTGCTTGAGTGCAAGCCCCCAGGCCTGCCAGTGTGCCCTGGCTGCGCGTGTGCGTGCAGGGACACACGCAGCTGCGAGGGCTGTGGCCTACGTGGCAGTGAACGTGGTCTCCAGAGCCGTTAGGCAGTGACAGGTAGAGGGTGACAGGAGCCCCGAGCCCTCCCGCCGCCCGTGCTAAGGAACGGGGGACCCTCAGGCCCCGGTTAAGAAAGGGTGGCCACGCCCCTGCTGTGGCGGTCAGCCCCCCACTTCCTGTGTAGCCCGCGGGGCGCCCTCCACCAGCTCTGCTTACCCTTGGACACCTTTCTTGGGGGGCTTGCTCTTGAATTGTCTGGTTTGCCGCTGCTTAAACTTGGGGGGCCCTTTTCTGGGAGTGACGGGCCCCCCTGTCACCCTGGTGGCCGAGCGGATCTCGGCCTTGGGTGGCTCCAGGTTCATGGCCAGGCTGGCAGAGACCCTGCGGCAAACTCTGGCTTCTAGACTCCCTCACGCCGTGGGCTGGGGACACACCAAGTGGGGGGGGTGGGTGGTCCCGGTCAGCCCCCTTGCTTCTGCCTCCCTTGCAGGTCTCAATCCAGTAGAACAGAGGAAGTCCTGAAACAGGAAACCCAGGGGTCCTGAGCACGACCTCGATGGTGGCCTCCGCCATCTCTACATGGGGCTCCACCTGGGGTCGGGCAGGAGGACCCCAGGTGCACCCCGCTCAGCTGCCTCCCCTTCCACGCACCCCACCCCAATTCCTGGGGGTAGCGACACTGGGCCTCATTCCTGGCAGCATGCCAGGCGTCTAGCTGTGCCCACGAAGGATGACAGAGAAGAGGAGGGCAAGGTGCCCGGCGGGAAGTTCCCAGTCTCAGAAGTCCCGAGCTGAGCTGGGCATCCTCCGCCTCCTGCAGCGTCTTCCCTCCGCTGCTAATGCCCGGCCGCTCACTGTGCTACGAGGCTGCCCTGGGCACCGTCTCACCGGCCGGTGTCCGTGAACCCACTGCACAGGGCCACCTCCCCTCTGCTTCTCCCTGGATGTCCTAAGCCCCACTGACCCTGCTCAAGGGCAACCCGGCTTCCCCTAAGCCTATTAGCCCCAGAGGGTGACTCTAATCCCTCCGGGCCGCCATGAGCCTGAAGGTTCTGGGGTTAAACCACAGGATGCAGACAGGAGCCCCCGGCACCACCCCGTGGGCCTTTGCCACTCCGGTGCTGTGGGCGGTAGGGCCCGAGGCCAGCCTTGCGCTGCCACCAGCTGCTGGCTAGAGCCTTGTGGCTGAGACCGACGGCAGGCGAAGCAGGCTGGGTGGTGGGGGTGGGCACCCAGGGCCAGGCACACCCCACCACGGATCTCTCCTAACATTCATGCCCCGTGCCAGAAACTGGACCAGCCCAGGAGGACATACACGGGGTCCAAGCTGACCTGCGGCAGGCCTGGTGGTCCTGGCTGTTCAGCCCCTCACGGCTTAGATGGTGTAGGCTGCCCAGTCCCAGGTCATAGGCCCAGTGTGCACAGCCCTGACCCAGACGGAACTCCCTGTCAGACGCTAGCCTCGTGGAAGCCATGGGCCAAGCTCTCCCAACGGCCGCAGCCGCAGTCCCGTCTCCAGGTGAGGACCACTCAAGTCGGCTGAGAGTGCATGGCCCAAGGTCCGCTAGACCATCGCTGGCATGGGGACTGCCTGCAACCATCCTTAGATGTGGGGGAACTGAGAGTGACCAGGTGGGGACCCCTCCGACTAGGACAGCAGACTCCTGCGGCTCCAGCTGTCAGCACGGCGGCGAAAAGCCCACCAACTCCCCACCATCTGCGCAGATACCAACCCCCCCGGGTAAGTGGCTGCCAAGAGAGTGGCTAACGAAGGTCAGGACTCACCAAGCTCTGGGCAGGTCTTGGGAGGCCGTGGGTGTGAGTGTCCAGGCATCCCCCAGCGGGGGGCCGGCAGGGCATTTATCCTGCCTCCAGGTAAGCGGATTAGGATGCCCCCGACACGACACTAATGAGATTGGCAGGGCCACTCGGGAGGCTGGTGGGAGGCACCACCCCTGAGGGCTCAGGGAGATGAGGGAAGGGCCTGAGGACGGCCCGGGACAGGAACAGGACGTGCCATCACGAACTGCTGGGCAGACAAGCTGCTTGTCTTGGAAAGATCCTGGCTGAGATCCTGGGCCTCCCCACTTTCAGTTCTCTGACCTCTAAAGCACTCACCTTCACGGCCCCCAAAGCCCTGTGTAGTCTGGCCACTGTCTACTTCTTCGACCTCACCTTTCATCCCTCTGCCTCGTTCTCCGTGCTCCCGGCCCCTTCTTCCACCCCAGGATCTTTGCACCTGCTGCTCTGTTCGTGTACGGTGCACCTCTCCTCACTCGGTGCACCTCTCCTCACTCGCTCCGCTCCCTCTTCCCGGGACTTCAGAGCCCTGCCCCAGGGTCATTTCCTCTGGGCGACCCCCTCCCCCCGACAGATCAGGATGGCTCTTTCCCAGGATTTCACAGCAGCTAGAACTTGTTCACACTCCTAGAGTTGTGCGTCCAGATAATGCTCATGTTAACCTCCGTCTTCCATGTTGGAGTGGAACACAGCACGGGTTTCTGCTGGACCGCAGCTTCTAGCCCAGGTCCAGACACGTCACAGGTGGCGAGCCGGTGCCTATGAAACAAACCAATGAGCAGCCGAGACCTGCAGCCGCGTGACTGGGCTGGTGCTGCGCGGGCATCCCTGACTGCCGTGGACTGCGCGGAGGAGGAGCCCACCTTGCCGGAGGGAGCAAGGCCAGCGGCTGCCCCGGGATGGGACTTCGCTGTGACTCTGTCACAGTAGACTAGCGCAGTAGCGCTAACTCAGTAGGATCCTTCAGATGGGCATGCGTACGGGTACCCGAGTACATACAGACAACCTCCCATAAATCTGCATTTTGCAACAAGATACAGAAAACCTCCACATCTCTGCGATGAGCCACCCTTCATGAAGCCTAAGAGCCTGCCAAGCTTTGCCGTTGTCCCCGGAGAAAAGCTTTCTCTTTCTGGGACATTTTTGAATCTGTATGAGGCCGTGTTAAACGAGACACTATGAGATACAGCCAGTAGGTATGGGGCACCATAAACCCTGTTCCTGGAAGGCACATTCACAAAGATGGCCTGAGCCACGGGTGTCTAACTAGGCCGTGTTTTGTTTCCGTTGTCGCCCACACATCTCTACGTAATACGCCAACTTTATGTTAAAGGCCCCTACCTGGGAAGCCTGTTTATCAGCTCGAACCCCTCCTGAGTTCACCCTGCAATCTTAGTGTTTTCTTTAAATGAGGAGAGATAAAACACAAAGTTCCTCAACTCCTTCCCCATCCAGGCTACTGGTATTAGCGCTTGGAATTGCTAGGGGAGGGAGGGAAGTTGGGACAATGTCCATGATGGTGGTGAGCAGGAGATGGGGATTGGCAGTGAGGGCGTTAAGAAAAAGTTCTTCCCGGGCGGGGTGGTCCTGCAGCCGGGTCTGCAGAGGAGGACCAGGCTAGCGCCGGGAGGCTGATTCTAGGGCTGGTGCTGGAGGCCTCCGAGTCCCTGTACGCTCGTCAGTTGCCTGCGTCATCGTGTCTAAATGGGTTGGAAGGACTGGAGGCTCAGGGGCCCGCGGGCTGATCACCAGCCTTCTAGCTGGCTGGTGAGTGGGCATCTCCCCAGGGAGCCCGGCAGCTGGAAGTCAGGGCCTCCCCAGGCTGCCGACAGGTGTTCATGCCCGCCAAGGGCTTTGCAAATAGCAATTTCATGGGCCCAGACAGTCCTCCCTCTGCCACTGAGAATAACCACGGCAGACCTTGGGGCAGGACTTCTGGGTGCTGGGACATGGACCTTACTTCGCCCTTACTGTTGGCCAAACCTGCAGGCTCTCAATGAAAGTTCGAAGGCAAGCCGCACACGCTTTCTTTGACAACCTAACGTAAGGCTTATTTATTCCCAGATCAAGTCAATCGGTAATTCCTCCTAGTCCTGCCTGACACAGGCCTCACGAAGGGCCACACGTCAAGCTCCGTGATGCTTCCCGAGGAGGAGGCTGGAGTTGGTGTGGGTGCTGGGCCAGTGGGCTCAGCCTCCGCCCCTCACTCGGAGCTGGATCTCCATCCTGAGGAAGGCCTTGAGGTTCTCGTCAGCCACGTGCTCCTCGAGGGCAGCCAGGGCCCGCTCCCCGCCGTCCTGGTAATGCCGCAGCAGCGCGCCTGCATACTCCACCCACACGCAGCTGGGGCAGCCGCTCATGCAGCAGTTTGTGGGGGGCTGGAGGTCAGGCGGTGGGGGGTACAGGGGCTCAGGGGGGGCCCTGCCAGGCACAGACGGCTCCGGCGGCCTGCTGTCCTCAGCACCTGACCGAGAGCCCTCCTCTGCAGCGTCCTTCCGGAAATCTCTGTGGCCTTCACAGGCGTGGACCCAGGCATGCGGCCGGCTAAGAAGGCTGCCACCTCCAGGAAGCCTTTGGCACCGGTCCCAGCTGGAGAGTCGACAGGGCCCCTGAGAAGACACGCGCTGGTGAGCCCTGCCCGCCCCCCCGCTGCAGGGAAATTTCAGCCCGGGTCGCTGGGGGGCTGCAGGCACCCCCCCCCCCCCCCCGCCCCCGTTCCTCACTGCCAGGAGGTCTTGGACCAGTTACTTCATCTGCGGACTCGGGTTCCCCTCTGCAAAGTGGACACAGGCCTGGAGAAATGCTGGGTTCCGGGACAGGCTCTGGGCGTGCACTCCAGCAGATGGGGGGTGGGGGCGCCCTGGCACCCCTCCTCCTTGGGCAGAAGTGGGGGCGGGTGGAGCTTGCGGGCTGGGGCCACACGGCGGCGGCTCCCTCCGACCATCCTGCCTGACGCACCGCCCCTCCTTCCCTGTCCTCCTCCAGCTCAGCCCGCAGAGATCGCGAGGGCAGCCTCCCCGTCCCCCCCCCAGCCCCCGCCCCAAGGCGCGGTCGGCGGCCTCCCCCTTCTCCGGCCTCGGGCCCGGCGTCCACACTGACTGCCACCGCCCTGCCTTCCTTATTCACTGCAACTCGGCGAGGAGCACCAGCTCCTCCTCTCCCGACGGACTGGACACAGCCGGGCCCGCACGGGGCGACCCTGCCCGCGGAGCTGGGGCCGGGACAGAACGACAGCAGGCGGCGCGGGCCCGGAGTCTCTGTCCCTACCGGGCCCCCGCCCCCCGAACGTGCCCCGCCCCGGCGCCCGCCTCGCCGGTACTTGCCGGACCGCGGGCAGCGGCGGCCACCGTCCGGCCTCCCGCAACCAATCTCCGGAGCAGCATCACCGGCCGCCCGGCCCGGGCGCACGCGCGCCGCAGCTCGAGGCCCCGCCCCCCCGGGCGCATGAGGGGCGGCCGCTCTGGCCAATCCCGGCTCGCCAGAGAGCAGCACCGTCCCAATGATCGCAGAGCTGAGCGCAGGAAGCGGAAATGGCGGTCGTGGGGCGGGACTGTGCGGAGGGGCGGAAGTGGCTTTCTCTCGGAGCATCCGGCGTGCGGATGGCGGGACTCGGGCGCCGGGGTGCGGCGCCCGTGGGGCCGGCGGTGCCTGGGGGTCCCGGGCGGCCGCGGGAGCGGCAGCAGCAGGTGCGGGGGATGCCGCGCTCAGCGCCGTGGCCCGGACCGCGCAGGTGGGTCTCAGTGTCCCGCAGTCCCTACCTGGCCCCCCGCTCCGTCCGGCCGTGGCTGCGCCGGAGGATCGCCGGGTGAGCGGAGGCGCGAGGGTCCCCGGCGTGGCCCTGGCCCCCTTCCGAGGTGCGGCCCCTGCTCTCCTGGGGCTCCGGGAGCGCCCCTCACCCCAGCGTCCTGCGAGAACGCAGCTCGGGCGGTCTCCGGGGAGGATGCCCCCTCGCCTGGCCCCGGCAGCCAGGCCGGCCCGCCAGGTTCGCTTTCCAGGCCCAGCGGCGGTGTCTCGGGGTCTGCTTGCGCCGAGTCTGGGGCGCGTCTCAGCCTCCTGTTCTCGCTCCCAGCAAAGAGAAGAAGAAGGTGAACTGCAAGCCCCAGAACCAGGATGAGCAGGAAATCCCCTACCGGCTGCGAGAGCTCATGAGGAGCCGCCAGGAGATGAGACGTCCGGTCAGTAACAGAGAGAGGAAGAGACAAGGTAACCGCAGGCTCCCCCGGGAGGCAGCGCAGCTTCGGCGCCCCAGGCCGCTGAGCTGCCCAAGTGTTGAATCGCACTCCGGGCAGCCCCGCTCAGCCGGCGCCGTGGTCTGAAGGTGCGGGAGCTGGGGAGTACTGACCAAGCCTGGTGTCACCGGGGCCACCGAGGGGCTGGCAGATGGCTTTGTGGTTTCAGGGCGTCCCGTGGGCACTGTTGGTTCCCCTCCCAAGCCAGGGAGCTCCATCGGAGGGATGGTGGGCTCAGACTGACTTTGAGAAAAGAGCCCAGTGTGACGATTTGAGGGAGGGGACAGGGCAGGCCAGGGACGCTCTTGCAAGTGAAAAACGGCCGTTTCTTGGTCGGGAGTGCAGAAACAGTGGGGGAGAGAAGAGGATGTTTTCTGGAGGTTAAGGAGGGACTTGATCAGACACCCCCCCCACCCTGGAACAGCTCACCTCTCCAACCTCTCACCCAGAGGCCAGGTTGGGTGCCCCCCCCCGCCCCCCCGTCAGCCTGTGCCAGAGATAACGCTTGGGCCATTTGGGGGGAGGGGGTCCAGCATGTTGGTGTTTTGTGTATATACGTTTGTCTTCCCAAATACAAGTTTTATAATTTCCTCGTAAACCTCATGCTTTTCTCTGGGGGTTGTATGACCGCCGAAGACGTAGTGACAGAAAGAGGCAGGGAAGGCCCCGGTTTGAACTGTGCAGTTCTGCGCTGGCTCTTGCTTTCGGGTATCTAAGACAGACTCACATACGTGGTGAGGCAAACGGCGGTGGGAAGTATGAGGGACGGCATAGCCTCTCTGCCTGTCTCTGGATCCTCTTCCGCCTTGAAAGAAAGCTCTGCTCAGCTTCTGCCACGCCTGCCCGAGAGAGACGTCCTGTTCGTTTTCTCATACTTACGGCGAGAACGCTGCACGTTCGTTCTGTGCCGTGCTTAACGTCCCAGGTTTGCGCAGTGAAATCTTCCCATGGACGTAGAGTAGTTACTCGGCGGTCCTCCGTGGGCGATTAAATAACATTTAGGTTTTTCCCTGTTTTCTTTCTTGGCCGAGCCATGGTGGACACCTGTGATGTGCAGCGGTGGGCTGGGGGTGCCTGAGCTGGGCATCGTGAATGTTGGGCGGCTATTGCTGGGCCGCCCTGACTTGAGTCTGGTCTTCCTTCCCTGTGGCCGCGGGCAGGGAACTGAGCCGGCCAGCCTGGCGCCACACCCCTGACCTCTCCCTTTGTCCTCAGCCCAGGTGGCCTTCAGGAAGACATTGGAGAAGGAAGCAAAGGGAACAGAGCCAGACGTCGCTGTCCCCAAATTCAAGCAGAAGAAGTGGGAGTCTGACGGGGCCTACATCCAGCGGATGCAGCAGGAGGCCCAGCACGTGCTCTTCCTCAGCAAAAACCAGGTGGCCCGACAGCCCGAGGTGCAGGCGGCTCCCAAGAAGGAGAAGTCAGAGCGGAAGAAGGCGTGAGTGGGGTGGGGTAGCGGCCCTGTGACTGCTCTCTGCAGCGACAGTGTTTTCTCGCGGGGGGAGCTCCACGCCGTGATTCAGGGGAGCATGGAAGTGAAAACCCAGTCCGTTGCTGAGTGTTTTTCTCTACGTCAGAGCTTTTCAACCCTGGGGGTTCAGGGAGTCTCTGAGCCCACGGAACTCTGAAGGCTTCGTCTTTCCCTTTCTCTGGAAAAGCATGAAGGGGGCCCAAGAGCCAAGTGAGGTCAAGGCCTGTTGTCCACCCTGGCTAGTTGCAACAGAAAGGGGGAAAAAGACAAGGCTGGTGGTCCCTCAGGAGGGCTTGCTGGCCCCTGGGGAATCCCACGCAGTTCTGGGGTTCCCCCCGCTTCTGACTGGCTGATGCTACCTCTTCTCTGAGGACCTGGTCTGGGGTCGTTGCCCTGAAAGAAGTTTGAGGCCTTTGGCTGTGCTGCACACCTGAGTCCTGCGACCTTTGAGCCCCAGGCCTCGTCTGTAAAGCGGGGAAACTGGCATCTCCAGCGGGGCCTAATGAGGTCCTTGCAGGGGTCCTGAGGGTGGCATCCGGCACCAGGACGGAGCCCCCCGCCAGCTGTAGCACCCCTGCCCCCAGCCCTGGAGAAGTCTGGGAAGGAAGCCTTGTGCCACCTCCGTGGGCCTGTGGGCAGGGGCGGGGAGGTGGTTTCAACAGACAAGGGCTTTTCGAGACGTTTCTGCCACAACTGCAGTGTTGGAGATGAGCAGATCCCAGCATTCATCGGAAGTTTCCGTCCCAGCCGTGGAAGCTGGAGCTGGTCAGCAGCCTCACGGTGCTGCCCGCGTCTGAGCGCTCTGTGCTTATGGTCAGGCTAAGTGACAAAAAGCAAGTGACAGAAATCTGGAAGCAGCCGTCTCTCAAACACAGTGCTGCCCTGAGAGGCCCTTCAGAAGCAGTGGCCCAGCCGACACATGGGGCCAGTGATTGTCAGCAGCGGGGCCATTCCGTGCGGCCCAGGCTGTGGGACGACAGCTGGGCCTCTAGCCTCTGAGATGCCAGGAGCACTCCTACCCAACCCTCCAGCTGTTGTGACAACCCAGAATGGCTCCAGACACTGTCAGAGGTGCTCGGGGGGCACCGTCGCCCCCCGAGAACACAGCCTTGGAACCCCATGGGCCCTGTTCTGTGTGCACAGTTGTGGGGGGAGGCGGTCACCAGACTGGGGACTTGGCGGCAGCCTGCCAGGCTGTGCTGTGGGGCACCTTCCTGGGCAGGGGTGACCTTCGCCTTCTGAGTCCCGTGAGATGAGACTTGGGGAATCTGAACGGCATTGTGCTTTCCTCCCCAGGTTCCAGAAACGGAGGCTGGACAGAATCCGGCGGAGGAGGGAAGAGAAGGCTGCAGAGAAGCTGGAGCAGGAGCTGCTCCGAGGTAGGTCTTCCAGCAGCCATCGTGTGGGTCCTGGGCACCAGGGCCTCTGTGGGGACGCGATGGCCAGAGGCATCAGTTTTGCCCCTCTGCTCCTCCAGACACAGTGAAGTTTGGCGAGGTTGCTCTGCAGCCCCCGGAGCTGACCGCCCAGCCCAGGACGAGCACAAGCCGGGGCCAGGTAAGTGGGGGCAGCTGCCCTGGGTGTCCCCCAGGGCCTCCACGCGGAGTCCCACGTTCTCACCGGGCATCAGCTGTTGGACCAACGTGGGCCGTTTGTTATCCCCCCTCCTTCCTGAACTGAGCCTCAGCCTCCGTCTCTGTTCTTCAGCCTGGGAAGAAATCGCTGATGCTTAGGAGGCTTCTGAGCCCTGGCAGTGTGTCCCAGCCGCTGAGCACATCGCTGGCCCGACAGCGGATTATCAGGGAGGAGAGAGAGCGGGCCGTGCGGGCCTACCGGGCACTGAAGCGGCAGCGGCCGGGGCTCAGTCAGCACAGCCGGCCCGCTCCCCGCACCTCACTTCCGGGAAGAAGGCAGGACGCGTCTGAGATGGTGAGAGCAGGGGCCTCCACACCCGGGTGCAGGGAGGATGGGTGGGTGGCCCCGAGCACACGCTGGCTCTCCAGTGCAGAAGAGCGTGTCCGGCCTTTGGCCTTTCGTTTTTTCCCCCTAAGACGGCTTTTTTGTGAGTGACCCTCTGCCGGGCATTATCTGTCCCAAGTGCCCATAGAGGAGCCAGTTTGGGATGGACACAGCCAGGCAGGCACACCTGGTGTCACTCATCGCAGCTGTGTCCTGAACACACAGGTCCAGGGCTGCTGTGGGGAGAGAGGACGATGCCACAGTCCTGTCATTCGGCGCCAGTCCATGGGAAACACTGCAGACTCGATCGGCTGAATCCGTAACTGAGGCTCCATGTGGTTCCAGGGCACAGGACGGCTGGGGCCCGGCTGCAGGCCAGAGCGGGGGTGGGAGGGCGGGGCGGGGTCTAGGCCACAGAGAGGCGTGCTCCTGGGGCCTTGTCCCTGCAGGGGCAGGTGGAGCCCACCCAGGCTCTCACTAGGTGTGTGGAGACAGGGCAGCCCCCACGCCAGGTGGGTTTGCAAGGGGGTTTGTGTTCTCAAGGTCTTTGGGGGAAGAGCAGGTCTGAAGCAGCTTCAGGGCAAGGACAGGACTCCTGCCCAGCACCTTCCCGTGGCTAAAAGGGCTGTGTGGGGAATTCCTGCCGACGGCAGGGCCTGGCAAGGTTTGAACCTTCCCCCAGAACCTAAGGAGGGAATGCCCAGATGTCAGCGCGCTCAGCTGCACAGCACCGAGACCTCTCGGCAGTCGAACTCAAAGGGAGAGTCCTGCTGCCCGCGTCCTTGTGAGGACAGCATTGGTCCCCTTCGGGCTTCGACAGCTCAGGAACAGCTCCATCTCAGGCCTGCCGGGTGGCCCTACAGAATGTGGGGTAGTGTGCTTCTGTGGGATCCTTCTTTTTCCGTTTGCATCCTTTATAATGTTTTGTAGTTTTCTGGGTTTTTGTTTTTTTTTTTTTTTTTTCAAATTAAAACCTTCTGAGTTGGGCCGCCTGGGTGGCTCAGTAGGTTAAAGTCTCTGCCTTCGGCTCAGGTCATGATCTCAGGGTCCTGGGATCGAGTCCCACATCGGGCTCTCTGCTCAGCAGGGAGCCTTGCTTCTCCCCTTCCCTCTCTCTGCCTACTTGGGATCTCTGTCAAATAAAATCTTAAAAAAAAAAACAAACAAAACCTTCTGCGTTGAAGTGGTGTTTCTGACCAGGGCTAGTGTCTCAGGCTATTCGTGTGTGGCAGGGTCCTTGTCGGGTACCCGGGAGCACTGGCTCCACTGCGGCGGCAGATCACGGGTGGCGGTGGGGTGGGCAGCGAGGCCGCTCTCGGTGGTTGGCACCCTTCCCGCGCTAGGATTCCAGGACGTGGGCAGGGTGGCAATACTAGGGGTGAACACGGTTCCTGACACACACCCATGCTCCTGGACACATCGCCAAGCGTGGCATGAAAGCAAGAAGGTGGAAATGGGTTGTGGCAGGAGGTTTTGCCTTTCAAAACCAGGTTCAGCTCACTCACAGGATGCAATCACCTCGGGCCTGTCGGTGTCCCAAGAGCTCACCAACTCGGCCAAGGCTGGCTTTATCATGGGTCACCAGGCCCAAATTGGAGACAGACCCCAGCTTGGGGTCACATCTAGAGATGGAGCCAGGTGCTTGTCTCCTGAGCGTGTGCTGTGCTTAAGTTGTCTGAAGCGGGTGGACAGCCAGTTACGCTGGGTGCCAAACGGAAATCAACGAGGGCACCTGGGTGGCTCAGTGGGTTAAGCCGCTGCCTTCCGCTCAGGTCATGATCTCAGGATCCTGGGGTAGAGCCCCGCATCGGGCCCTCTGCTCAGCAGCGAGCCTGCTTCCTCCTCTCTCTCTGCCTGCCTCTCTGCCTACTTGTGATCTCTCTCTCTGTCAAATAAATAAAATCTTTAAAAAACAAAATAAATACTCAAACAGAAATCCACGAGAACTGTGTGGGGGAGGCCCCTGGCACCCGCAGCTGAGTGGTGTGCCCCGGAGGGCGGTGACACAGGAGCGCACGGCCGTGGGAGACGTCCCCAGAGAGGAGCGCTTCCACGCGGTGGCAGGGGGGCTGGAGCCCCGGCGGCCCGGACAGAGCTCCTCCCACATAGCCTGGACCACCCTCAGCAACGCCCTGGTGAGGCTCAGGCCACCACCCTGCTCTGCACGACGGGTTCCTTCACTGCCCGCTGGGACAGACAAAGGCATTTGTAGGAAACGCACCACCACACCCAGGAGGAGAGGGCTTCTCAACCAAGCGCAGCGGCCTAACACCTCTCCCTGGAGCCCTGGAAGCGGGAGTGTGACGCTATTTCCAGAAAAAGTCTTTACAGATGGAACTAGGGAGCTCGGGATCATCCTGGATTTAGGGTGGACCCTAAATCCAGTGACCGGTGTCCCTATAAGGAGAAAAGACCACATGAAGACAGAAGCAGGGATTCTATGTCTGCAAGTCCCAAGCCGAGTTACATCGAGAATGGCCGGCAGCTGCTGGAGGCCAGAAGAGAAGCGAGGCACACATTCTCCTTCGGAGCCTC
This sequence comes from Meles meles, assembly GCF_922984935.1. Classification (NCBI taxonomy): domain Eukaryota; kingdom Metazoa; phylum Chordata; class Mammalia; order Carnivora; family Mustelidae; genus Meles; species Meles meles. The sequence continues at coordinate 63,331,498 of NC_060083.1, forward strand.
CAGAAGGAACCAACCCTGCGATCAGTGTTTGACCTCCAGAACGGTGAGCGTAAATTTGGGTGGTTTGTAAGCCACCAAGTTTGTGGCAATTTGTGACGGAGGCCCCAGGACATGAATACACCCTTGTTCTCCTGCAAGCCCCCTCGGCGGGAATCAGGATGAGCTGGCCAGGGCTTCCGACCATCTACCGGAGCTGCCCCCACCCTCGCCGACCTGCAGGACCAATGCACCCTCCTCCGCGACGACCGACCATGCGCTGAGCAAATGAACCAGTGAAAACACCATATTCTCCTCCTGACTGCACGCTCAGATCTTTGTGACAACGGCCTCATACAGTGGGCGTCGTGTCGTCAGCCTGTCACAGACTCAACAGGTACAGCCTGTACCACGTTAAGAGACCATGTCTGCGGGGCTGTGCAGTCCAAACACCTCTGGGAAAGGGAACACCCCGGCAGTGCCAGCCCAGCCTGGGCATAGGACACCGTCCTCCTTCCAGCCCCGGGGACGATTTCTTTCAGAGGCCAGCTGTCCAGAGTTTCTGGAACCGGGGTTCCTCTGTTTACACAGCACTGCAACTCGGGCCAGAAGCCCATCCCCTAGCCTTCTGTGGAGCCATCCTGTCCCTGTGAGAACAGATCGCCGGAGGCCAAGCAGAGCTGTTCTCAGCCTCCTCCCCAGGGCTCCTGGCAGCGGGTCAACCGTCGGCTCTGTGGGTGTCCTGGAGCCAGCGCAGCACTGCCGCCAAGCCAGTGCCCCTGCGGGCGCTGATCTCCACTGTGCTGACGCTCTGCCTGGCAGAAGCAATGATGTCTGGGAGCCTCATCAAGGACTTCATCTCCTCCACGGTCATGTAACAGGGCAGATCACTGGAGCAGAAGAAGCGCCCTGTCCAGGTGAGCTCCCACAGGCCCATCCCAACCCCCGCTAAACGCCCCCTCCAGGAGCCACCCTCCTGGCTATGCTCCGAGGGAGCTCCTCGCGGGGGCACCCCGACAGTCTCCAGGATGACAGGCCCGTACATCTTGTTGAAGAGTATCAAGACCGATGCTTCTGCGAGCGCTTCTGCAGAAAGGAGACCCAGGAGCTGCACGCAGGACGCAGACAGCTGAGTGGGGTTCGCGGCGTCCATCATGAACTAGGGAAAAAAAAGGCAGAGCAGGGCCACCCCGTGAGGGAGACAGTCCTTCCCGAATCCCCTTTCTTGGGCATCATCATCTGGCTCAGAAAAGCAAAATGACTTTTAAACAAAGGGCTCTGGGGTCAGCGAAAGCAGAGAGAAATGAGCTGCACGAGAGTGACCCGTGGCCGCTTATCTCGCCCCTACGGGACTCTCTCTACTCACAGGGCATCCGTTCTCCCAGGCAGGGCCCGGGGATCTGGGGCACAGGCCGCGCTAGGGCAGAACAGGGCATGCAGAGACCAAGCACCCAGAACACAGGCAGGGGAGCGGTGCAGAGAGCAAGCTCCTCCCGGCAGAGAAGGAACCCTGCTGCCGGCGAGCCCCACGTGGGCCGTCAGGTCAGCTCTGGGACAGGGCGCTAGGGGTCCAGCTGGATTTCCAAAAGGAAGCCGGCGACCAGCACAACTGCAGGGGAACCCAAACTCCAGCCAGTGGGGAGTGCAGGCCAGCACCAGCCCCGGGCTGAGCAAGTTCTCAGGTCGTGACCTACCAGGAGACAACGGCAACTTGCATAGTAGCTGGGCCAGATGGGTCCCATGCAGCCCCCCAGCTCCCGAACGGTGATCCTTCTCGGCACCACGATGTCCGTCAGGTCGGTGCCCACCTGAAAAGCCCCAGAGCACGACGGACACAAGCGCTTCCCCACTGGGAACTCCGGGGAGGAGCGTGCGCTGCCCTCCACGCTGATCCGAACCCCACGGTGCCCGTTCTCGAGGGCCGCGACCCTGGACACAGCCCCCAGCCAGCAAGGCCGAAGCGGCTTCCAGAGATCCAGGCCCGAAGCCCCAGAGTGGGCTGCGGCGGCAGCTCCGACCCCCATCCGTCGGGGTCGCCTCTGGGCCCCGCCATGCGCCCGCCCACGTCCGCCGCAGCCCTGCCCCGGGAGGCAGGACGCCCCGCTCCGCGACGGCCGTTAGCGCGCGCACCGCCGGGCTCCAGCTTCCCCAGAAACCCGCCCGACGCGCTTTGCCGCTCGTTCCCGCCGCACCTGCGGGAGCGCGGAGGCCTACCGTGGGCCGCGTCGGCGGCGGGTCGCCCAGGTCGCCCTTCCCATCCCCGGAGCTCAGCTGTGCGGGCAGTCAAGGATCCCGAGCCGGGCGGAGAAGGCGGGCGGCGGCCGCACCCCGCCCCCGAGCCCCGTCCCCGCGCCCCCGGGAGCACCCGACGCCCGCACCAGCCGCTCCGCCCCGTCCCGCGCCCGGCCCCCGCCCGGCCCCCGCCGGCGCGGAAGGATAGTCAGCAGCCTCTTCACCAGCAGCGTCTTCCCGACGCCCGAGGGCCCCAGCAGGAGACACATCACGGCTGCCGACCCCCGCCGGCCCCCGTAGCTCGGCGCAAGTCCCGCCCTCCACCCCGCTCTCATTGGCTAGGCCTCACGTCCGAGCTGTTCATTAGTTCTCGGCGCTCAATCGGGGCCAGTAGAAAAGCCCGCCTCCTAGCGGCTTCCGGCTCGCGGCTCGCGGCCCTCCCTGGTGACGCGCGTGCGCGCGCCCGAGGGAAAGGCGGAAGCGGAAGTCGGGGGCGCGCTGGTTCGCAGCGGAGAGCGCAGCGGCGTCGGGTCGGGGTCCAGGGTCGCCATGGGGCGCGGCAGCGGCACCTTCGAGCGTCTCCTAGGTAACTCGGCCTCCGCCCCTCGAGGCTGGCCAGCGTCCCGGGAGCGGAGCCCCGGGACGGCCGCCGAGCGACCCGGGCCCCCGGGGTGTGGGTGGGCGCGCCGGCGGTGCGGGGACCCGGCCGTCTTGGGCGCTGGGCGCGGGCTGCGACCCGAGTGTGTGAAGGTCCGCGGAGGAGGCCGGGCCCGTGCTCGCGGCGACTGTGCTTCGGGCTCCGCTCCTGGGCCAGGGGCGGTCAGGTCCCCGGGGAAATGATCGGTCCCGGGGCCCTCAGGCATCTGATTGGTCCTGAGTCACGGAAACGGACGACCGAGTCCGACAGACCCCCTCCCCCCAGATCCTAGGTTGCAGGGGAACCGAAGGTGCCCCAAACATCGGGCTCGAAGGGTGGAGCCGGTAGTGTCCTCCCGGGAACCCCGCGCGCGGCTTCCCTGGGGAGACAGGCCAGCCCGGTCTGTCCCCGCTGGGCTCCGGGGAGGCCTTTGTCGGGGTGGACAGCCGATCCTCTCTGAGCACCCTGGAGGTCATCAGTTTTAGCCAAAGGAAAATAGATGTTCGGGGCACGTGAAACTGGGTGGGCTCTGTTGGGAGTGTCCTGGGTGCTCGGCAGTGGGCCAGAGCCTGCCTGCCCTTTTCCTTGGACGTGGATGAGGCACCTTTGTCGTTCTGAGAACGTGCAGGCTGAGGGGGGTTCAGCCCTCCAAAGCTCAGTCCAGAAGTCATCCCGGATCAGAGCTGCGTGTGCACGTTATTAGCCACCCCCCGCCCCGCCCCGTGTGTCCAGGGGAGCAGAGCGTGTGCGCGGGAGGCAGCTGTGAAGGAGCAGCGTGCAGGTGTTAGCTGAAAAATGCTTCCCGGAGGTCAGTCTTGGCTCCGTCCTGGCCCCAGCTGCGATCTCATCGGGCAGGTTCAAGGTGGGGAAAACGCGGGACGGGGGCTTGAGGCGGCGGAGTGTCGTGTGAAAGCCCGCCTGGCTCAGACTGGCAAGCGGGGTGACTTTGGGCAGTGACCTCTGTTCTCTGCTTCGTCGTGTTTGTGGGTGAAGCGCGGAGATAGGACGGTGCTCAGGAGGTGTGGGAGCTCTGGGATCACGGAAGTGTTTGGATCAGGCGCGCAGCAGGCTGGTAGCATCTCCTGAGCTGTTTGCCTTGCTTCTCGGAAGAACAGCGAGAATCGCCCAACGATTATTGGGCGTCGAGAGGATTTTCATGCGGTTTTCCATTCAGTCTCAATGTTTTAAATGGGAAGCAGACAGTTCTTTCTCTCTGTGGCTGAGCCGTGGGGCTGGCCAGGGAATCACAGAGGATAAGCCTCAGTAACGGTGTGATTTTGCCGCAGACAAAGCCACCAGCCAGCTTCTCCTGGAGACCGACTGGGAGTCCATCCTCCAGATCTGTGACCTCATCCGCCAGGGGGACACACAGTAAGTGAGGAGGGTCTGTGCCTGCTCAGAAGCAGGAGGGGTGGCAGCATGGCGCTCCTGGCTCCCTTGGTAGGCACTGATGCTCCGCGATCCCGCAGCGTCCTGCCGTCCTGCCGTGATGGGTGTCGAGGACGCTAGGCCTTAGGCGGAGAATCACGCGGTCTCCATGCTGGGGTTTTGGGGATCTAGGGACAAGGGAAAGGTTTTGTCTGTATTGCCTGCGGGTGCTTAACGTTTGCTTGGGGGTTTTGAAGATCAGAGGATGGCGGGGTTTTTTTCAACTTAGCTTCTAAGGTTGTTTTTCTTTTTTTCCTTCTCTTTTATCGACACCCTTTTCTTTCAGAGCAAAATATGCCGTGAGTTCCATCAAAAAGAAAGTCAATGACAAGAATCCTCACGTGGCCTTGTACGCCCTGGAGGTAACTAGACCCCCGCACGCTGGCCCCCTCCAGAGTCGCCACCCCAGTCTCCAGAGGGCAGGGACCGCTTGACCCTGGGGCCTCACCTGCCTGCCTGGGGCGTGAGGGCAGGTCGGAGCGGCCCTGACGGAGGGCAGTGCCTTGCGCGCCCCTCCTGAAGCTGGCGGACTTAGGGCGCTAAGGTGGATTCTCATCTCTGCCCCTGGCGGTGAGGAGTGGAGTCAGGAGGAGCACGCAACGTCACTTATTGCGTGACTCGGAGCTGCCACCCGCCACAGGGACTCTCCTGGTGGGCTCAGTTGCCCCAGAGCCCTGTCTTCTCCTTGGGAGGTGGGCCTGTCCAAGGCAGGTGTCCCTGGCCCAAGCGGTGGCTCGAGGCTGCCCTCCCTCGGGTCCCCCAGGTCATGGAGTCTGTGGTGAAGAACTGCGGCCAGACGGTCCACGACGAGGTGGCCAACAAGCAGACGATGGAGGAGCTGAAGGAACTGCTGAAGGTGGGCGGGGCGGGCGGGGCGGGGCGTCTGCTCACCCGAGGCCAGGCCCAGGCAGCTGGGGCTTGGCCTGCACCAGGGGCAGCAGCAGGGCCAGGCAGAACCGGGGACAGGAAGGCAAGCGTTGGTGGTCCCCGCACCTGGGGAACCCCAGCTTGATGACGCTGGGGCTTTCCTGGAAGCGCATGGGGCCGCTGTGTCTGGGGACGCAGGGGAGACCCTGCTCTTCCTGGTGGGGGGAATCAGGAGCGTCTTCCCAGGGGCAGGGCTCGGAGCCTCGCTGGGTGGTGGAGGAGGAGAGGAAGGAGCTGTGTGTGTATGTGTGTGTGTGCGCGCGTGCGAGCGGCTGTGAGCGCAGTGTGCGGGCAGAGGCCTGGGGGGAGCCCCAAACGGCGCCTGGGGGCGTCCCACCCGGATTCCAAGCAGGGAGGTGTGCACGTCCGACATGTCTATACGGGGAGGTTGGGGGACACGGCACAGCAGGGACACCTTGGGAGTGGGTTTCACACCCTCCATTTGTAGGGAAGGGACAGCCCTCCAGGGCCGCGAGAGAACGCGCCCAGGCCACTGCCCATGGCCCCACAGGCCACCGCGGCCCACCTGCAGGGATTGTGATGTGGGTGGTGACTCCGGTGGGTTGTGTGATGCAGAGCAGGCAGTCCAGAGGTGCACCCGTCTCACAGGGGTGAGGTGACCGGGGCAGTGGCCAAAGAGCGTAGCCCCGGACACTCTCTCTACTACTGTTGGCAGGCAGGGCCTCAGCTTCCTGGCCCGTGTGGGTGCCCGTGGCCTCATGTGGCCAAGAGCCCATCTGGGACCTGAGCGGGGCCCCAACTAGTGACCCAGCCAGTCCTTGCTGCGGCTGAAAGAGCAGAAGGGTCAGACCCTGCGCTTCTCATGTCCCAAGGTCGTGTCCCGCACGTGGTGCAAGTGGTCTGCGCCCATTAGTGCCCCCGTGGAGAAAGGGAGGGTCCCGGTAGGAAAGGGACCTACCGATGCGAGCGGATTACAGGGAATCACTAGCAACCTAGTGGGTGAACGTAGCTGGCATCCCCTCGGAGCAGCTTTCTGCTGCTGCGTTCCTGAGTGTCCCCCGGAGAGCTCTAGGAACGCGACCGATGGTGCGCTCAGCGGGCGGAAGTGGTGGCTCTGCGCATGGGGCAGCTCCTGGGGTGTCCGCCCCCGGCCCCCCAGGCTGGCCGCGAGCGGAGGAGAGGCAGCCGGCTTCACATCTGCTCTCTCTGCGCGGGACTGGTGGGCGCTGCCTGGTGGAGCCTGGGGTTTGCGGGAGCCCCACTGGTTTTCAGACTCGGGCCTCTAACAGCCAAGCTCCGAGGGGCAGGAGAGGAAGAAGCGGGGGGTTATAGGGTAGTGGGCCCGGGGAGCCAGGCTCCGGGGACTCCCCAGCTTTGCCCAGGGCATTAAGGAGGCGTCAGGCCTGAGTGGGCACACCGCGGTGAAGAGTTTGTCCTTGGGCACGGGGCTTCACGGTGGAGGGCTGGGCCTGGGGAGGGGGTCCATACCTGGCCCCAGGGCCCCCTGTGGGGCACTGTCCCTGCCTCTGCCTCCCCGCACGCTCAGAGTGGGGCAGTCTTCCTGCCACTTCTCACACTGAGACGTCGCTGGTGCTTGTGTCTCCCACCACCCTCCTCACTGTCCTTTTTCATCTTTTCTGCGCAGAGGCAGGTGGAAGTAAACGTCCGAAACAAGATCCTGTATCTGATCCAGGCCTGGGCGCACGCCTTCCGGAACGAGCCCAAGTACAAGGTGGTCCAGGACACGTACCAGATTATGAAGGTGGAAGGTGCGTGGGGCGAGGTCTGTCGGGTCCCAGGCTCGGCACGCCGCCTCTAACAAGCTGAGGGTCTGCTCTGCCCCAGGCAGAGCCAAGGAAGGCTGTGTGTGCGCCCATCCAGGGCAGGGGGACAGCACCACAGTGTGTGATCGGTGGCAGGGGCAGCGTGCTCTGGGCTCTGGAGCTTCTCCCTTTCCTGACCTCACGCCCAGTCAGGGCAGGACGGGGGCATGTGGTGGACCACAGCCAAGCGAGTAGATTGAGCCGAGGAGCTGATTCCCCAGCGTTGGGTCCTAGGAAGGAAGCGGAGCCAGGGGCCCTGGCCTTCGGGGGCTGACTTAGCACGAGGGTTGGAAGAAGTCCTGGAGAGCAGGCCTCGGGTGTGCCAGACCTGAACGTGTAAACAGGCCAGCATCCCGAGGCCCTCGCAGACGCGGGACAAGGTGCAGGAGGGGCCGGCCCACAGGAGTGACTCAGGCAGGAGCTGCGATGCTCTGAGAAGGGCGGGAAATCCTGGGAGGGCTGCTGCGGGGCTGTGACAGCCGGGGGACCTTCTCAGGGCCTCGTCTGCGCTCCTCCCAGCTGCTGCAGCGGCCACGTGGGTCTGCTGGGGCTTGGCGAGGAAGGCCGTGGATAGTGCTCACATTGGGCAGTGAGTTGGGGGGACTAGGGCGGCCCCCACCTGTGCGGAGGCCCTGAAATAAGGCATGGAGCAGGGGTAGCGTTTGGTGGCCACGAGCGAGTAGGACCCTGTGGAGACTGATGAGGGTCCTGTCCGCGTCTGTGAGCTGGTCTTGGGCCCTGAATCCCGGGCACGGGGTGGTGGGGGAATGCTTGAGTTCGCTTTTCTGGGGAGATAGCCCAAAACTTTATGGCATCCTCGAGGGGTCTGTGGCTCCACAAAAAGCGTGAGCATCTTTTTAAGGGTCTTGAGAGGTACAGGGGGCTGGAGTACGGGGCCAGGAGACGGACAGGGCGTCCAGGGAAGATCTGTGAGGCCTCGATGTGGTGCGAGTGAGGCCAGGCCCCAAGCCCTGGGGCGGGGTGTCCCCTCACGCAGCCGGGCACCCTCGTCTGGTGCTGGGTCACTGCACTTGCTGCCCAGGGGCTCTGGTCCTCCTCTTGTAGGTCTGCTTGGGGAGGTGGGTGCCCGGAGCTAGGACATGGCTCCTGAAGGTCTTGGGGCAGACCGGGCAAGGACAGCTGAGGCTGTCAGGGCCTCACGTGCCAGCGTGGCACCAGCGGTGACCGTGGTCTCCTTTCTCCAGGACACGTCTTCCCAGAGTTCAAGGAGAGCGACGCTATGTTTGCCGCAGAGAGAGTGAGTTCCGGGGTGCGGGGTATCTAGGAGTTGGCTGTTTTTTTGTTTGTTTGTTTGTTTGAAGTTTATCTAAGTAATCGCTGCACCCAACGTGGGGCTCAAACTCATGACTCCGAGCTCGAGAGCCCCGCGCTCTTTCAACTAAGCCAGCCGGGCACCCCAGGAGTCCGGCTCCTTTGAGGAAGCAGAAGTGAGGTCCCGGGGTCCCAGCTTGTCGAGGGGACGTCAGTGGGTGAGCTGCCGTTTTGTCTCAGAAACAACACGCGGGGGCCGGGCAGCAGCACCTCCGGGGGCTCCGTTTGGATCCGCTGCTCAAGGTGCCTTGGCAGCTCGGCAGGCAGGCGGGTGGGTTCGGGTGGACGCTGCCCCCAATTCGGGTGGATGCTGCCCCCGAGCCGCGGGGAGTCCGCGCTCACACCTGTGCGGAGGAGCGCTCATCTGGGGTGGGCTCCGGCCTCGCAGACTGGGCCCTCAGCCCCTGAGCCCACAGGGGGTCTGGGCCGGGACGGGGCCGTGCGATCCTGAGTCCGCCTGTCCCCCCCCAGGCCCCCGACTGGGTGGACGCCGAGGAGTGCCACCGCTGTCGCGTGCAGTTCGGGGTGGTGACCCGTAAGGTGAGTGTGCCCGCCCCGGGGCCCACCCCACGCCCCCCGCTGTCCCCGCGAGGCCACTGCAGCTACTTGGGGTCCTTTTCCTCTTGGCTGTGACCCCGTGGGGCGTGGAGCAGATCCAGCCCCCAGCCCCGAGTCCGATGGTCTCTGCTGCCCACTGAAGCTTGGACATGGCTGTGTCCCCCAGGGGACAGGCGTGCTGCAGGCTTGGGGCTGCGGGAGGCTCGGGCGTGTGTTTCCTGGGCCCGCAGCCCCTTCCTGCCTCCCGCAGCTCACCACCGGTGTGCTCCTGGCCCCATGCGGCCTTCCTCTCCCTCCTGTGGCACTGAGCCTGACGGTGAAGGCGGGGGCGGGCATCTGAGCAGACTCCCTGGGCCGACGTCAGCAAAGCCTTTTCTCTCCCGGCCTAACCTGGGCACGATTCTTACGAATCTTTTTCATTTGACTTCTTTTCCCCCAAATGGTGGCTGTAGTTGAGAGCCTGGAAATGGGCCATTTCCCGAGGGTCTGGGTGGTCTCTGTCCTCTGCCTTCCCTGGGAGGCCCGGCCTGACACCCCGTGTGGCGGGCAGCAGTGGACGGGGTGGGCGCCAGGGGTCAGCGGCCCGGCCGAGGCCGCACCCTGACCCGCCCCGTGTCACAGCACCACTGCCGGGCGTGCGGCCAGATCTTCTGCGGCAAGTGCTCGTCCCGGTGCTCCACCATCCCCAGGTTTGGCATCGAGAAGGAGGTGCGCGTGTGCGAGCCCTGCTATGAGCAGCTGAACAAGTGAGTCCGTGCCCGGTGCTGGGGGCCGGGCTGTGCTCCCGGGGGCGGGGCTGCTTCTGGCCTGGGTGTGTCTGTCAGTTTGTCTGCTCTGTAGCTTAGAAGCTTGGACGTCAGACGGGAAAGATACGGGCACGGGAAGCCGACCCCTCGGGGCGCGGGCTCCTCCCAGGTCCCTCGGTTACTGGCGCGGGGTCCCTTCCCCATCTGCTCGGGTGTTCCCGCGTGTCGTGTGCTTTCTGAAGCTCCGAGAGTGACCGGTCCCCGTCAGGCCCACCCGGGCCCCCAGCACATGGCAGGTGGCCGTCGCGGCGGCTCCGCTTCTGGGACCCAGGTCTGCTCGCAGCCTCTTTGTCCTGACGTGTGCGTCTCTCAAGGGCCTGGGCTGGTGTGGCGCCCCCCTTGGTTTGGGTCTGTCGGTGTGTGGGGTCTTGTGGTTGGAGTCAGGTCGTGCACTCCCTGTGTGACCCCAGAATGAAGCTGTCCCTCTCCGTTCAGCCGTCCTGGGGGCCTGTGCTGTCCGTCTCCCAGCATCAGCGACGGGATCTCCTTCCTTGGTTAGCTGGTGCCTGCAGGCAGACTGCTCTCTTGGAAAGTTCCTTTCCTGGGTTTGAACCTCATTTCAGGAAAGGGGCCTGGGGCTTAGGCCGGGGTCCCGTGTCCCAGAGGCGACACAGCGCGTTTGACACAGCGGTTTTTCTCCAGAGCGTTGCCCGTGGCACTGCGGTCGTCGTCTGGGGGCCTGCTGGGGGCCGGAGGGTGGTGCTCAGCCACCCAGTGTCGTCTCTCCTCCAGGAAAGCGGAAGGAAAGGCCTCGTCCACAGCGGAGCTGCCCCCGGAGTACCTGACCAGCCCCCTGTCCCAGCAGTCCCAGGTACCGGCCGCGGGCCCCTGGGGGTGCCTCGCTCCTGGGCCCTGCTCACCAGCCTGTGTGTCCCCAGCTGCCCCCCAAGCGGGACGAGACGGCGCTGCAGGAGGAGGAGGAGCTGCAGCTGGCCCTGGCGCTCTCGCAGTCGGAGGCCGAGGAGAAGGAGAGGACGGTGAGCCGCAGCGGGGCTGCCGGGGGAGGGGGCCCCTGGATGTCTGGGGAAGGCGGAGGAGAATCGGCCCCCGTGCACCGGGACCCTTCCCGTCTCTCCCACAGAGACAGAAGTCGGCTTACGCTGCTGCCACGTACCCCAAGGCTGAGCCCGCGCCTGTGGCCTCGTCGGCGCCCCCCGCCAGCAGCCTGTACTCTTCGCCCGTGGTGAGCACCCGTGCTGGGCCACACTTCTGTGCCAGACGGTGGGTGGGCTGCCCGAGGAAGGATGGTCTGATCAAGCCAGTGAGGGTCGAGGTCCAGCCTGGCCCTCGCCAGCCCTGTGCTCCTGGTCAGGGGCTCCCTGTGGGGGAGGGGGACACCGGGAAGCCTGAGGACCTCCCCAGAGTGAGAGGCGGCGGCACACCCTGGGCCCGAAGGGGGCTGCCTTTGTCGGCCTCGCCACCCTCTCTGAGTGGCGGGTGGGCGGCAGGTGGGACAGAAGGTTCAGGAAGTCAGGGGGGCTCCGGGTGGGGCCGGGGGCCGAGGGCGCACAAACAGCCGTGCGGTCCGCCGTCGGGGCCGGCGCTGTCGTTGCTGGGAAGGCTGGCGGGGGCGGCTACTGCCGGCGCCTTGTTCAGTCACAGAGCCCCCAGGGGCCCCTCGGACGGACCAGCTCGTGCCTGGGGTCCGCTGTCACCGTGGCGGCATCCCAGCCTCCCGAGCGACAGCCTGGGAGGAGCCGGGCACGCGTGGGAGCCCGTGAGTCACGGCTGCTCTGGCCCGTGTCTCCCCAGACCTCGTCGGCGCCGCTGGCTGAGGACATCGACCCTGAGGTGAGGGCGCCCCCACGTGCCGGGCCCTCCCCTGCCGCCCCCGGCCCTCGGGGGTGACACTCGTGTATGCACAGCTCGCCCGGTACCTCAACCGGAACTACTGGGAGAAGAAGCAGGAGGAGGCCCGCAAGAGCCCGACCCCGTCCGCGCCCGCGCCCCTGACCGAGCCGGCCGCCCCGCCTGCCGAGGGCCACGCGGTCCCTGCCAGCGCGCTGGAGGTGGGCGGCGCTCGGCGCTCCGGGCCACAGTCCTGGGCCGGGTGGGGGGTGCCCTGCGACCGGCCAACGCACCCCCACCTCCTCTGCCTCCTTCCAGGCTCCCCTCCCGGAGACGGATGCTCAGCCCGTCGCTCCCTCCAGCGGCCCCTTTGGCGAGGTAAGCTGTGGCTCCCTCACGGCCCCACGCAGGCACCCTCTCCTGACAGGGCCGAGCCCTGCCCACAGTGACCTCTCAGGGGCAAGCCAGTCAACCCAGATCTCTCGACGGAACCCAGAACGTGGCCACTTGCTGCCTAGAAGGGACCAGAATATTCTAGGGCAGCCTGGAGCTATCTAGCTGAGTTATTGCTTTGTCCTGGAGCCTCCGGGCTCTGTTGGTCCCTGGATGAAGAGACTGGGGTCTCTTCGAGGGAATCAGGCCCCGTCCGGGGCAGGGACGGAGGGGCTGCAAGCCAGGCTGCCCGAGCTCCAGCCAGCTCTGTCCTGGCCAGCGCCACGCCCCAGTGCACGAGCTAAGCCTCCTTGGGTCTCAGCGCTGGCGTCTATCAAAGCGTGTTTGTGCTAACGGGGTCCTCTCGCAGCACCCCTGGGGGGATGGGGCTCCCGCGCCCGGGGCTGGGGTCAGCTCCGCGAGAGCTGCCGTGTGTCCCCAGCAGCAGTACCAGAACGGGGAGTCGGAGGAGAGCCATGCACAGTTCCTGAAGGCCCTGCAGAACGCCGTCACCACCTTCGTCAACCGCATGAAGAGCAACCACGTGCGGGGCCGCAGCATCACCAACGACTCGGCCGTGCTGTCCCTCTTCCAGTCCATCAACGGCATGCACCCCCGGCTGCTGGAGCTGCTCAACCAGCTGGACGAGCGCCGCCGTACGTGTCGCCGCCTGCCGGGGGGCCCCCTCGGCGTGGTGTCGTGGGAGCGCTCTGTGCCGGCCGCTCGCGGCGGCCGTGGGGACGGGTCCTCGGGTGGGAACCCTCCGGGGCAGCAGCCTCTCGAGAGCATGTCTCTGGGCCGCGGGCAACGCGGGAGGTGGTCCCCGCGGTGGGAGACGGCCCAGCGGGCATAGCATCGTCCGCTCCCGGAATAATCCCAGCCGGGCCCTGACCTTAGGACCCCAGAGGCCGGCCGTGCCCCGCGCATAGGCACTTGGCCGGGTGAGGGTGAGGCGCTTGGCCTGGTGACCGCAGCCTGGCGCTGGGTTGCGGGTGCCCCTCCCATGCCACACACTGGCGGCGCGACCCTCTCCCCGCAGTCTACTACGAAGGGCTGCAGGACAAGCTGGCGCAGATCCGCGATGCCCGGGGGGCGCTGAGCGCCCTGCGGGAGGAGCACCGGGAGAAGCTTCGCCGGGCAGCCGAGGAGGCCGAGCGCCAGCGCCAGATCCAGCTGGCCCAGAAGCTGGAGATCATGCGGCAGAAGAAGCAGGTGGGGCGGCCAGCCCTGCTGGGGGGAGGGGGTCCAAGCTCCGGGACCACGCTGACAGCTGCCCCGCGGCCCGCAGGAGTACCTGGAGGTCCAGCGGCAGTTGGCCGTCCGGCGGCTCCAGGAGCAGGAGAAGGAGCGGCAGCTGCGCCTGGAGCAGCAGAAACAGACCATCCAGATGCGCGCCCAGATGCCCGCCTTCTCCCTGCCCTACGCCCAGGCATGCGGCCCCCTCCCCCCACTTCGCCCCCTCACGGCCCCCAGACACGTGCTGCCCCGCCCCTAGCTGAGGGGCTCCTGCCGCTGCCCAGGGCCGCTCTGACCGCCTCTCTCTCTGTCCCCAGCTCCAGGCCATGCCCGCGGCCGGGGGCGTGCTGTACCAGCCCTCGGGTCCGACAAGCTTCCCGGGCACCTTCAGCCCCGCGGGCTCCGTGGAGGGCTCCCCCATGCACACGGTGTATATGAGCCAGCCGGCCGCCGCCGCCGGCGCCCCCTACCCCAGCATGCCCGGGGCCGCCGCAGGTAAGGGGGCCGGAGCAGGTGCCCGCCTGCCGAGATGCGCACCAGACCACTACCGTTGCCTCCTTTGGTCTTGTTTTGCTGTGGTTTCAGTTTTCCAGAAAAGTTAAACGGTACAGAGGGTTTTCTGGATTTCCCAGACCTTAGCATCGTGTTACGTTGCTCTCTGCCTTCCTGCTTGCGCACGTGGACTTTTCTCCTGAACCTTCGTAGACTGGGTGGCGGGCTCGACGCCCTGCGCTCCCAGCGCTGTGAGCGCGCATTTCCCAAACGCGGGACCCTCCGCCGTCGCCTCCGTAGGCCAGTTGGAGCTGCGGACGCGGTGTGCGACCTCATGCAGGTGGGGTTCAGCTCTCCCACACCGTCCGGGGAACGCCCCTTGTGCCGAGAGGAAACCCCATGGCTGTTGCCTTTAATGGTGTGGTTGCTTTTCATCTCTGATCTAGAATGTTCTTGTTCTGCCTCTGTGTTCATGACACTGAGTTCTCAAAGAGCACTGGCCTGCTGTCTTGCAGACCACCCCGCGGTGGGTTGTGTCTGGTCTTCTGGGCTCGGAGTGCTGAGCAGGAAGGCGCAGCCGGCGCTGGCCGTGAGGTGTGTGGGCAGCCTGTCGGGCTCCTCCCCGCTGGGGCCCGGCCGTCCCACGGCAGTTAGCAGCTCAGTGGAGATGGGGCTTGCATCCTTGCTCCTCCGAGGTTGTCCCTATAGTTTCAGTGTCTCCGTTGTGTCTAAGGCTGTCGTAACGCCTGTCAGCCGGTGATTTTCTCATCTCGCGCCCCTCCTGTCGGTCATCGTCTTTCCACCGTAAGGAGGCCCTTCTTCTCTTTCTTCTTGGTCATTCCCATCCACGTGGCTCCGTCTTACTCAAAGTTCATAATCGGTCTCGTCGCTCAGACGCTCCCGGGTGTGGCTCCTGGGCCGTCTCCCCACATTCCACGTTCACGTTGTTGCTGCTCGTTCCCGGAGGCAGCCCCGGCCCCGGCAAGGCGTGTGCTTAGTGCGCCAGGCCCTCGCAGCAGCCCTGGGTTGAGAGACGCGGCGTGGGGCTGCCCCGCTCCTGCTCCGTTGGTTCCTGGCTGCACAGTGGTTTCGGCCGTGCCAGCCTGAGCCCCCGGGCAGAGGCCCTGAGTTCCAGAGAGTGGAAGAGTTTCCCCACCCCTCCCGGGCCGTCCTGCCACACCCCTTCCGTCCCGTGGGGTTCGTTTCTTCTGACTACATTCAGCGCCAGAGCTCCTTTCCTGTCCTTGCTGATTTTGTTTGCTTCTGGGACAATGTGAAACGTGAACTTGGTTCCGGAAGTCCCCTGCAGGGAGCTGAGCTCACTCTTCTCCCTCCACAGATCCCGGCATGGTGGGCGCCTACATGTACCCAGCAGGGGCCACCAGTGCGCAGGCGACCCCCCAGGGCGCCACCGGGCCCACCGCCAGCCCAGCCTACTCGTCCTACCAGCCCACGCCGACACAGGGTTATCAGGTAGGCGGGCAGGGCTGTCCCCCTTCCCGGCGAGGGCCCGTAGCCCTTCCCCCGTCACACTCTTCCCTCTACAGAACGTGGCCTCCCAGGCCCCCCAGAGCCTCCCGGCCATGTCCCAGCCTCCGCAGTCTGGCGCCATGGGCTACATGGGGAGTCAGTCGGTGTCCATGGGTTATCAGCCTTACGGCATGCAGGTGAGAGCCCGCGGGGGGGCGTCCCATGGAAAAGGGGCTGGGGGAGTGCAGGGCAGGCTCCACTCTCCTGCCCACCACTCCCTTTCCCGCCTTTAGGCTCCTAGCTGGGGGGCGTTTGACTTTCAAGTCAGAAGCGCCTCCCCTTTATGGGCATACAGGCCTTCATGTGGGGTTCGCTTCGTTACAGAGTCTCATGAACACCCTCCCCAGCCAGGACGCGCCTCTGCCGCCCCCGCAGCAGCCCTACATGGCGGGGCAGCAGCCCCTGTACCAGCAGGTGAGCCCCTCCCCAGGTTGCCCCCAAGCCTGGCTTGCGGAAGATGGTAGGGCTGTCCCAGGAGGAGACGGTGCGGGCTGGACTGCTGCCCAGCAAAGCGAGGACAGAAACACAGCCCACGCACACACACACAGCAGCGCAGTGTCTGAACCATGCACGTCCTCAACCCTGTGGATGTTGGTCGGGAACTCCTGCAGTCTCTGCTGCAGCAGGACAAGAACAGGGAACCCGCGACAAGGAGGCCGGCCTAGCACGGACTGGGCTTTGCTGGGACCGAACACCTGGGCTGAGACGAGGGTAGAACGTTCTAGAGAAAAGCTGCTAGACTGGGGGGGGGGGGGCGGGGGGAGAGGCCGGAGTCTGGGGAGGGAGGACTGATGGTTCCTGTGCCCTCCCCCCAGATGGCGCCTTCTGGGGGACCGTCCCACCAGCCGCCCCCAGTGGCCCAGCCGCCACCTGCACAGGGCCCGCCGGCACAGGGCAGTGAAGCCCAGCTCATCTCGTTCGACTGACCGCAGCCAGGAGTGCGCTGTCCAGAACAACACTACGGTTCTCTGAACCACTGCCTCCGTCTCTTTAACTAGCATCGTCTTCTTGCCTCGCTCTTCTTAACGCCACGTAGTGTCCCTGCTGATGTGGGGGTGGCCCTGCACCCTGGCCCCTGCCCTCTGTCCTCTCCCGCTGACTCCTCATGCCCCCGGGCCCCATCCTCCTCCCTATCTCCCTGAGTTGGTCTGGACTTCTTTCCCCAGGGCTGGGCCTCAGAGGGTGGGAGGGAAGAACCTTCTCCGAGAGGGAGCCTTCAGCCCAGTGCGTCAGGTCCCGTGAGGGCCGGCTGGAGTGGGGATCCTCTCCCTGTGCAGCCCGGGCCCTCCCATCTGCACCCGGGACACCGCACAGCCTGTGGTCTGACTAGCGTGTGTGCTCCCCAGAGCCCTCCGGTGTGGCTGCCTGCGGTCCGCGGGCACTCCTGGCCCTCACGGGAGGGTGGGGGCTGTCTCCAGCTTCTCCGCTTCTGAGCTGCCATCTCATCCACTGCCCCGAGTAGACGGAATGGAACACTGATAATAAAATGTCTTTCGACAAGTATCAGAGTGTCCAGAAGGAGGGTGGCGGGCAGCTGGTCCAGCTCTGGACAGGGGCAAGTAGGCACATGTCTGGGGCTGGCCTGTCTCCAGCCAGGCCTGGCTCCCAGGGCAGTCTCCGGGGGTGGGCACTACGCTTGCAGCAGCTGCACACCGGCTCCCTCCCTGAGACAGCCCCCCCCCCAGCTGTGCCCTTGGGGAGCCCTGTGCCGACTCCTTGAAGACTTGCAAAGCTCAAGGATGGAGTGTGAGTCATACACCAGAGCTGTAATCTGGAAGAAAACACCTTAAGATAGGGGCGCCTGGTGGCTCAGTGGGTAAAGCCTCTGCCTTCGGCTCGGGTCATGGTCCCGGGGTCCTGGGATCGAGCCCCGCATCGGGCTCTCTGCTCGGCGGGGAGCCTGCTTCCCCCCCTCTCTGCCTGCCTCTCTGCCTACTTGGGATCTCTGTCAAATAAAATCTTGAAAGAAAAAAGCTTTAAGATACTGTAGGCCCAGGCCCTGGTATCCAGGGTTCAGACCGTGTCCCACACCTTAAACAGCTCTTAGGTGACCGAGCATTAGCTCTTCTATGAAGAAGTGGACTGAGAGAGGCCGTCGGAGCTCAGACCAGAGGCAGGGCCGGGGAGCTCTGCCTTGGCTTGGTAAGTCCGCTCCGCGCCGGCTGAGCCGACTGAGCGCGCGAACAGCAAAGACCCAGACCATCAGCGCAGGTGGGGGGCCGGGCTGAAGGCCCCCGCGCCCCACCCGTGCGGAGTGTTTGGGAGCCGCAAGAGAAGGATGGCGGGACTCCGGAGGGTTGGGGCGGCCGGACGCGCAGCCAGGGCGTCCGCGTTCCCGTCTCCCAGGGGAACCAACAGCGCTCTCGCCACGACCCCAGCCCCCACCCTTCCGGGCCCCATCACAACCCTTAGGGTCGCTGTCAGCAGAGAACCCCGAGTTCAACCGCCCAGACGCGCGGGCTCAGGACGCGTCTTCGCTGCGTGGCTCCCGGGCGGCGTGACCCGAGAGAAACGCTCCCGCGCGAGCGCCAGGGCCGCCCTCTAGGGGGAGGAGGACGCCGAGGGCGGCCCAGCGGGCAGCGGAGCTCCCGGCGCTAGGTGACCCCGGCTGCGGGCGGCCAGGGCGGGCGTGGCTCCCACCACGGGGCCTGCCGAGAAAGGGCACTTGGGACCCTCGCGCCCGCCCCGCAGCGGAGCCGAAACCCGGGGTCGGCCGGCGCAGGGTCCGGCGGGCGTCGGGGAGTAGGGGTCACTGCACTGTCCTCCCTGGCCGGACGGGGCCGGGGCCGCCTCCCCGAGCCTCGGCCTTCTCGGCCTTCGTCCACCTTGCGAGCAGAGAGCCCCAGCGTCCCGCCCCAGGACCTCGACCCCGTCCCCGACCCCAACCCCCGGTCGCCACCAACGAGCCTCTGCGCCTGCGCGGCTCGTCGCCCTGCGGGGAACCACGGAGAGCGAGCGGAAGC
This sequence comes from Meles meles, assembly GCF_922984935.1. Taxonomy (NCBI): domain Eukaryota; kingdom Metazoa; phylum Chordata; class Mammalia; order Carnivora; family Mustelidae; genus Meles; species Meles meles. The sequence continues at coordinate 63,349,619 of NC_060083.1, forward strand.
CGGCACGAGGTGCGGCTAGAGCGTCCTCTCCAACTCGTTTCCCCGGCAGCCTCGTGGGCAAGAGCTTCCTCGCCCAGCTCGAATGCTCGGCGGCCCCAGCGGCTAGAGCGTCCTCACCCAGCTCGAATGCTCGGCGGCCCCAGCGGCTAGAGCGTCCTCACCCAGCTCGAATGCTCGGCGGCCCCAGCGGCTAGAGCGTCCTCACTCACCTCGAATGCTCCGCGACCCCGGCGGCTAGAGCGTCCTCCTCCCGGGGAGCCGCGTGTGACCTTCCCGCCCGCGGACCGATGCTGCCCGCAGCCGCTCGCCCCATTTGGGGGCCGTGTCTCAGGCTTCAGGGCGCTGCGCTCCGTCTCGCCAGGTATCTCCGAGGGCTGGCGGGGTGGCAAGGTCGGGGGCTCGGCCGGCAACTGAGGGTGCGGGTCGGGGCGGCAGCGGGCGGGAGGCCACCCCTGACTCGCGGGTCCCGGCGGCGCTGGGGGGTCGCGAGGGCCCCCCTCCGCCCGCTCCCTGCCCTCGCGGGCGGCTGGGGGTGCTCGGGGCGGCCCCAGACGGCCGTGCGCAGGGCCCCGCCCTCCCCGGGCCTCGGTTTCCCGCGCAGCCCGATGCCGTGGTCGGGCTTCCGCCGGCGGGTCGACGCGTTCGGGCCCCGTCCTGCTCCCCGGGCCGGTAGCGCGTCCACCCGGAAGCCAGCGTACCTGCGCGTCCCCGCGTGGGCTCTGAGACTCGGTGAAGGGCTTCAGGAGGCGGGAGCCCCCTTGTCCGCCTGGACCCCGCATCCGAGGACCCTGGGCTGGGGTCGAGGAGCCAGACCTGAGCTGCTGCGCCCCCACCGCTGTCCGGGCCGCCGCCTGGGCCCGGCTGACCGCGGTGTTGGTGGGGGGCGCAGGCAACAGGTGCCCCGCGTCTGCGCTGTGCGGCTGATGAGATGCGGCGGCCGTCGGATGGGGGAGGCCCTCGCCGGTGCCCCCCTGGATAACGCGCCCAAGGAGTACCCCCCCAAGATCCAGCAGCTGGTCCGGGACATCGCCAGCCTCACGCTCCTGGAGATCTCAGACCTCAACGAGCTTCTGAAGGTATCACAGCCGGGCCCCTGCCCTGTTTCCGCTCTTGGCGGGGAGCGTAGGCCGGCCGAAGCGCGCTCCCCAAGTGCGAGGGCTGCGCCGGCCTTGTGGTGTGGGTGTGTTTGAACGTGTCGGGCAGCCGCTGGGACTGCTTTCCCTTCTCCCTGCAGAAAACGCTGAAGATCCAGGATGTTGGACTCATGCCGATGGGCGGCGCGATGCCCGGAGCTGCCCCTGCTGCAGCAGCAACCCCCGAGGTGAGCACAGGCCAGGGGCCCCCACAGAATGGTGCCACCACGTCACGCGGCCACATTTCTCTCACTGTCCCTCATCTTGGACCTGCATCAGCTGACCCATCCCACAAAGCTGTGTGTTCTCCCCGTGGGCCCCCTGCAGCCTGCTTGGGACCCCTTCCCTGCCGAAGATATGCAGGTCCCTGCCCACACGGAGACCGTGCTTCTGGATGACCGAAATAAGAGGAAAAAGAAAAATTTTGTTGCGTAGTAGAACATCTTAAGTGCCGGGGGGAAAGATAGGGAAGATCGAGGGGAGGGTTACAGCTTCGAGGAAGGCTACAGAAGGAGGTGACCCTGTGGGGGAGATTTGAGGAACATGGGAAGAGAGCAGAGTGGTCCCAGCAGAGGGCCAGTGTCTACGAGAGCTGTGGGGCACGGTCAGGGCTGAACCGGAGATTGGGGGGTGGGCAGTGGGCAGGTTTGGTTCTCCACGAAGAAACCAGCAGACCTGAAGCCACACATTTCTGTTGTGGTTTTTGTTGGGTGGGGGATGTTGCAATTTTGGGGGGGAAATTCCAAAGTTATCAACAGGTACAAAGAACAACCCATATGTGTCTCATCCAGCCCCAGTAACAATAAGGTTTTGCCATATTTACTCCTTTTATCCCTTGGAGCTTAAGGCACGTGTCTGGCCTGTCCGTTCTCTGTGTGCTCCAGCCCATGTCTCCAAAACCGAGGCGTTTTCTTAACGAAGCCACGAGCCGCATGTACAACAAATGTCATTAACGGTGATTTTTAGCTCAGATACCCAGGTCAGCTGATGGTCCCAGGCTCCGTAGCAGTTGGTCGACCCCCATCTGAGTACGGTCTGTGGGTCGCATCTGGTCCCTGGGTCTGTGAAGTCTGGTTCCTGTCCACATTCTGCTTTCCGTGGCCATCCCCTAGGTCAGGGGTCCTGTAGAGGGTCCCATGTCCCAGACGTGTCTGAGGGTTCCAGTGGCACCAGGCCTGCTCCCCCACCTGCTGTGAGCTGGCAGCTTTACAGGCTGATAAGATTCAGGCTGAATATTTGGGAGAGGAGAGACAGGATTACTGTGGAATTCATTGTTGGAACTGGAGCGCTTCTGAGAACGAAAGGACACTGTTAGCAACTGGGGGCCCATCCAACCAGGACTGCCTCAGGCTGCCGGGCCGCGCAGCTGCCTGTCACTTTGTCACCCACAGGTGATTGGGGTTTGGCTGAGGACGGGAGCACCGCTGGTTCCCTGGCACGCTGCTGGATAAGAGCTCTTGGTGGCCCCCTGCCTGTCCCCCACATGCCAGCTTTGGTGGGATGAGGGAACTTGAGCGGCTGGCAAGGGGGGAGGCGGAGTCACAACAGCCTCCAGGAGAAGGGACCTCCCCAGCGAGGGAGCAGGGCCTCAGCTGGCGGGGGATGTGAGGGAGGGAAGGCGCTGGGTGGTTCGCCTCCTGTGGGAACGGCGGGCCTTGCTGGCCTGGCCTCGGGGCCTGGGGTGACAGGACGGGGCCGCCCAGGAGCAGACGTGCCCGTTTTACCCGGTGCTCGCTCTCTCCCTCCCCGAGGCGGCAGAAGACGACGTCCCCGCACAGAAAGAACAGACGCATTTCACCGTCCGCCTGACAGAGGCAAAGCCTGTGGACAAAGTGAAGCTGATCAAGGAAATCAAGAACTACATCCAGGGCATAAACCTCGTTCAGGTGAGCCCCGCGTGCTGCACGGGCCCCCCAGCTGTCCCTAACGTGCGAATGGCACCGGGACTGGCTCCTTCTGGGGCAGGTCGGTTGCAGTCACCCAGGCCTCATTTCTGACTTTGCATTGTGGCAGGCCAAGAAGCTGGTGGAGTCCCTGCCCCAGGAAATCAAAGCCAATGTCGCCAAGGCCGAGGCAGAGAAGATCAAGGCAGCCCTGGAGGCGGTGGGCGGCACGGTGGTTCTGGAGTAGGCCAGCTCTGAGGACTGGTGGACTAGGGTGCCTGGGACCTGGGTGAGGCCCCAGCATCTGGGCCCGGCTGGTGGGAGCGGCCTCCGGACAGAACGACGGTACTGGCACCCATGGGCCAACTCCGCCGGGCGGATGGACCTGCCGAGCCTGGGGGCACGGCTCCAGTGTGAGCGAGCACTGGGGAGACTCCAGAACGCACTGTGGTCAACGCGCACCCCCTGGTGGCCACTGAGAAAAATACATGGTTCGGGCGCCCTGTGTGCAGAGTGTTGTGTCTGGATGGGCCGTGCCAGGCAGGCTAAGGTGGCCCCCTCATTGCCCACAGGACGTGTGGGGGTCGCCGGCGCTCTTTGAGTCCTTTGTGTGCAGGGGCCTGACCTCCCAGGGCTGGCAGGAGCACACCGTGGGGGGTGGGCAATGCCCATCCTGCCTGGGGGGGCGGCAGCCGGCACATGGCCCCATCCAGCCTCCCTAAGCAGCCTGAGGCCGGGGGTGTGCAGCAGCACAGACAGGCCCCACCGCAGAGGCCTGGCCAGACAGCCTTGTTTTCAAGACCTCCCCTGACCTCCCCATCTAAGACCTTGGGTTCATGAACAAGTTAGAATCCATTTGAGAATTCATCTGGGGACCCTTGAGTTCGCTGACATACAGCTTGCGAATTGCCACCTTCTTCTTAAAAAGCTTCCCCGTACTTGGTGCATTTTCTGTTTCCCAGCATTCCTCCACCCCTGGACTGCTCTCCCCAAGCCTTGCCAGGCCTCGAGGGAGTTCCAGGTTGCAACGTGCTGGGCTGCTGTTCTTGACATTTTCAGGGCTCAGGTCTCTTCAGGCCACTCCCTGCAGCCCACTGATCTGGCGTGTGACCTGTATCCAAGAGCAAAAGCCGTAGGTGTGGAAGTGCCTCGTTCCATGACGCGTTTCTCACTTTTTGTTGCATAGCTTTTGGTGTGTGTCTCACACCTTCTGTTTCTGTTTTTGGGGTGTTTTTTTGATGGAATTGCTTTTCCTAACTTAATTTCAGCTTGTTTATTGCTGATATGTAGAAATACAACGATTTTTTTAAAAGTAAGCTCTATGTCCAATGTGGGGCTTAAACTCAGACCCCAAGATCAAAAGTCACATGCTCTTGGAACTGAGCCAGCCAGGTGCCTCCTTCCGTGACCCTCCCCACACTGTGGCCACCCCTGCCCTGACCCGCACCTTCCTGTGGGAGGGGTCTCCCTCTCAGTCTCCTCTGGGTCCTTGTGCCCTGCTGGAGGGTGACCCCGGGGTGCAGATTCCCACCTTGTCCAGCAACTCCTATCTATGTGCTGGCTGGTGGAATGGGAGTGGGGACCTGCGCACAGGTGGCTGTCTCCTGGGGGCACGCAGACTCCCAATGCCCCCTCCCAGAAGCCGGCACCCCCCCATGGCTCAGAACTTCCCGTCTCCTCGTCCCCCTCCAGGACGGCTGCCTGGCGGTCTGGTCAGAGCACACTTGAGGCTGCGCCTGGCTGGGAGCACCGGAGGTCGGCTAGTGCTCCCGAACTGTCCTTTGCCCCTAGCTTCCCGGTGATCCGCAGACCGGCTGCAGGAAGGTTTTCTGCCACCCCCTGCGCATGCACGTGTCCCAGGGCTGACCCCTAGAGCCTGCGTGGTGGAGCTGGGACGCTGGGTGCAAGGTCAGGGCCGTGGCTGGGGCGGGCTGTTCGCAGGAGGCCGGCCTTCGGGTGTGTCAGGGACTGGCCGGGCGCCGAGGCCGCTCCTCCGCGTTGACCTTCGGAGACCTGCCCTAGGCGTGGGGGTGACCCTGCAGGGGCGGAGGCGTGGGGGGGGGACGCCGGGTTCCCGGGGACAGTGGGGCGGGCCACGCCCACCCCCCTCGGGCACAGCCGCTGGCGGCTCCGAGGTGCCCAGTCGACTCGGCTGCGGGGCCGCGGTCGCTTTAAGGCGCGCGGTCCGCCCCGCTCCCGGCTCGGGGCGGGGTCTCGCTGGCCCCGCCTCGCCCTGGCCCCGCCCCCAGGGCCGCGCGGGCGCATTGGCTGCGCGGGGCGCGGGCGGCGGGTGGCGCTTTGAACTCGGCGCGGGCGGCGGTGCGGGCCGGGGTCCGGGGCGGGAGTCGGGGTCCGGTCGCGGCCGGGCGGAGGCCGGGGCCGGGCTGCGGGAGCAGGAGCCGCGAGCGGACCGCCGGCGCTCCCGGGCGTCCGCGGCGCGGGCCATGGCGGCGGAGGCGCGCGTGTCGCGCTGGTACTTCGGGGGACTGGCCTCCTGCGGGGCCGCCTGCTGCACGCACCCGTTAGACCTGCTCAAGGTGAGGCCGGCGCGGCCGGCGGCGGCGGGGACGGGCGGGAGGGGCGGCGGGGAGGCGCCGGGGGCCGCCCGCCCCTGGGCACTGACCCGCCTCGCCCAGCACCGGCCCGGGAGGGCCTGAGACCTGGGGCCGCCTTGCGGTTCTCTGCCCCCGCCGGAGGCCCTGCCCCCTCCGCGGCGGAGGTGCCCGTTGTCGGGGACCGCGGGTCGCGTCCGGCGTCGGTCGAGCCCCATACCACCTGTGTGACCTTGGGGGCCGCTTGGCCTCTCTGAGTCCGTTTCCGTCCCGCAGCTCCGAGGACAGGAGTGCGCAGGGTTTGGCGTCCCGGGGGCGGTTCTGTGGGTGCGCACTTGGTGGCTCTCGCACAGCCAGCGCCTGGGCCGGGGGCCTCCGCCCGGCGGGTACCCAGCGCACAGTGAGGGAATGGGACCCGTCGCTGCAGGTCCCTGCCTCGGGCTGCTTCCTCCTGGACTGGGAGGGCACCTGGAAGCCGCACACCCTGCGCCCACGCAGGTCCTGCTCTCGGGCCGGGCAGGAAGCATTCACACTCATTTTCCTTTTTTTAGGAAAAGTGCTTGCGGGGCAGTAGGAGACAGAGCTGCTCTTGTCTCCCAGGGCCAGCCAGGGGGGGGTGTTTTCTGTCTCTTTCTTACTACAAAGAACAAAGAAAAAAGGGTCAATGATGCAAAGCCTGGTCTGCCCTGGAGGCCCTGCCCTGGGGAGCCTGGGGCCAGGGGGCACTCCCAGGCCACCTCCTTCCCTCCCTACCCCCTGCAAAGCAGCCTGACCCCCATCCTCACTCCCTGGGAGGGACTGGTGCCTGCGGCCCTGTTCACCCAGGCTTCAGCCTCCTGCCAGGCCCCCGCCGCAGCCCTCCTCCACCTGAGGATTCGTCCAGCAGCTTCGTTCTAAATGGAGGGGAGGGACTTCCCCCGTGAAAACGCAAACCAAACCAGCAGTCAGGGCTGACGTGGGGCCGGAGGTGGTGCAGGGCCAGGCCCCAGGGCATGCAGTGACCACCTGAGAGGAGGTGACGGTGAGCTGCTTTTTGGCTTGAGAAAGGAGAAACTTCCCTCTGTCCGTTTTTGCTTTGCTTTCCCGTTGCCCACGCAGGCCTGCGCCGCCCCGGGGTTCGGCTGTGTCTGACTGCGGGGCCGCAGCTTCCAAGGGCCCTGTCCACTGTCCAACGCTCCCTGGGGCTTCGCTGCCCCGGCCCTGCCCCCCTGGTGCTGTTTTGCTGCAGAATGCCGCCAGGAGGGAGGTCAAGGGAGGCAGGCAGCCACAGGACTCTGACTGCTGTCTGGCCCGGGAGGACGCAGCCCTCTGCGGGGGAGGGGGGCGGGCAGCAGGCAGTGTGGCAGCCTTGGAGGCTGGCCTCCCTGGCTGAGCTCGTTGCCTCTCGACGGGGTGGCCACTGGAGAAATGACTTTACAGCTCTTTGAACTCTCCCTTTGCCCCATGCCCTGGCTCAGTCTCACAGCTGCTTCTCGCCTGGACAAGGGCAGCTTTCCGCGTGGACGCCTTGCCCCCCGGGCCCAGTGCCCTCTGTCCTGTCCAACTAGCCGATGCTGCTGAGAGGAGCACAAAGCACTGTCCATCCCTCCCCAGCTTCGCTGCCCCACCAGCTAGACACCCCAGCTAGAGCAGGCATTGGCTCCAGTCCAGCGGTAAAGCGAGGCCCACACCCAAGGCCCTGGGAAGGGAAGGGAAGAAGGAAGGGAAAGGTACACCCACCAAGCTACTTAATCCTCATAGCACACTGAGGGAAACTGAGGCAGGAGGGTCCATAACCTCCCTGAGCAGGCCCAGCCAGAACATGACTGGGGCCGGACAGAGTGGGGTGTGCGAGGACAGACTCCGGGGTGGCCGTGCTCTGGCCGTCCAGGAGCGTCCTTTCCCGTCTCCCCCACTGGACAACAAGCATCTCTTCCAAGCCCATCACGTTTTTTCAGCCTGTCTCTGAGTCCCCCTAATTTTTTTTTTTTACGATTATATTTATTTATTTGACAGAGAGCCTGTGAGAGAGGGAACACAAGCAGGGGAAGTGGGAGAGGGAGAACCAGGCTCCCCACCCAGCCGGGAGCCTGACGAAGGGCGGGATCCCAGGACCTCGGGATCACCACCTGAGCCAAAGGCAGCCGCTTAACAACTGAGCCTCCCAGCCACCCCATCCCCCTAATTTTTGATCCCTCTTGAGAAGTGGCATGGCTAAGAAATGGGGCTCTGGTGGGGCGCCTGGGTGGCTCAGTGGGTTGAGCCTCTGCCTTCCGCTCAGGTCATGATCTCAGGATCCTGGGGTAGAGCCCCGCATCGGGCTCTCTGCTCAGCGGCGAGCCTGCTTCCCCCCCCACCCCCGCCTGCCTCTCTGCCTACTTGTGATCTCTGTCTGTCAAATAAATAAATAAATCTTGAAAAGGAAAAGAAATGGGTTCTGGAGTCCCCTAGCCGGGTCTGCATCCTGCCTCAGTGTCCCCATCAGTGTGGGGCTGAGGACCCCGCTCCTGCAGCGGCGCCGTGAGGACCCGGACGCGCGTGTGGACTGTTTCTAGGAGGCCCGGCGGGCTCCCCATTACGGTCACTCGTAAGGCAGAATAGGGTGGAATGGAGGTCGGTGCCCGGTGTGGGCGTGGACTCCCAGCTGGGCACCCATAGGAGACCTCCGTGTCTCTCTGTGCCTCAGTTTCCCGGCTCCAGACTGGCGTCTTCGTGCGGGGGTAAGAGCGGTGGGTGGCGGGAAAGGGCTGGGAGCCGCTGTCCCCGCTGAGCCGCTGTCCCCACAGGTGCACCTGCAGACCCAGCAGGAGGTGCGGCTGCGCATGACGGGCATGGCGCTGCGCGTGGTGCGCTCCGACGGCGTGCTGGCGCTCTACAACGGCCTCAGCGCCTCGCTGTGCCGACAGGTGCCTCGGGCCGCCCCTCCCGGGACGCTGGGCGGGCAGGGCGCCCTGCTCTCAGAGCTGGCTCAAGACCTCCGCAGAGATGGGGAGACTGAGCCCCGGGAGGGAAACCCGGACACAGCCCGCCCGGGTTCGAGCATCAGCTCCGTCACGCGCCGAGCCCGCCGCTTGCTCGCTTGCTGACCGTGGGGCCTTAGGAGGGTCCTTCCCTGCCCCGTGGCCCATGGTGGGGGGTGGGGATGAGCTGCACCTCCTGCACCCTCTGAGCACCCTGTTCCCCCAGATGACCTACTCCCTGACTCGGTTCGCCATCTATGAGACTGTGCGGGACCACGTGACCAAGGGCAGCGAGGGGCCCCTGCCCTTCTACAAGAAGGTGTTGCTGGGCGCCATCAGCGGTGAGCTGCCAGCCGGGCCGGGGGGTGGGGGTGCAGGTGGTCATCGCCTCGCGTCCCATGTCGGCTCTGGGGTCTGTCGTGTCCCAGGTTGCATTGGCGGCTTCGTGGGGACGCCCGCGGATATGGTCAATGTCAGGTCAGTGTGTGCCCCGCCCCCGCCAAGGTCAGGGTCTTTCCTGACTCGGGGGGGGGGGGGGGGCCTTACACACTGGTGTCCACGTTGTGTTCAGCTTGGAACAAGCACTTGGACCTTGGGGTCCTGGACCCAGGGGTGGGAGGAGGGGGCGGGGGAGCCCCGCAGCGCGCTGGCCTCTGTGTGGGGCGTGCCTGGCTCCTGCCGCCCCTGAGCCGGTGTGGTGGTTTCAGGATGCAGAACGACGTGAAGCTGCCCCCAAGTCAGCGTCGCAAGTGAGTGGCCGGGCCGGGCTCGTCTCTGGTTTGTGGAGGGCTGCCGGGGGCACGGGGCAGGGAGACCTGAGCAGCTCTGCGGGGCCCCAGCTGGGAGTCCCAACAGGCCCTGCTGCGTGTGGCGTCCCCGGGAGCGGCAGAGAGGGCTGACCCCGCGCACCTCCGCCCTGAGTCAGGAGGGCTTCCGGGTCCTTTCCGGGGGGCTGGGGTGGGGGACGGCTACGTTCCCCCGCGTTTCTGGTGTCTTTTACTTCTTCACAGGAAGGACCGTTTACAAGTTTAAGTGACTTTGGGCCTTTAAACAAGTTTGGGAGCTGGGGTTTTTTTAATGGTAAAAATACCATTTTTCATAAAGTCTGAGATCCTGTTGATCCCAAGGCTGTCACGGACTGACACCCCAGCTACAGTAGGCATTGGCTCCAGTCCAGGAGCAAAGTGGGGCTCCCGGCTGGCCTCCCCACCCTCTCACCCTAAGGAATAGCCCACAGCCAGGCCCCCTGCCCCCATGGGAGCTGCGTGGCTCTCCCCATGGAGGGCCCTCCCCTGGGGGCTAGTGGGCAGGGAAAGCCTCACACGGGCCCCTGGTCTGTCCCCGGCAGCTACGCCCACGCCCTGGACGGCTTGTACCGCGTGGCCCGGGAAGGTAAGAGGAGCAGGCCCTGTGTTTGGGGGGTTCCAAGGAGGCAGAGGGGCCTGGGAGTGTCGTGCAGGACCTGGGGGGAGGCCAGGGGGCACCGGGCTGGACGCCTGACCTCTATTCTCCGGCAGAGGGTCTGAAGAAGCTGTTCTCGGGCGCCAGCATGGCATCCAGTCGAGGGATGCTCGTCACTGTGGGCCAGGTGGGGCTCCTGCTGGGGGGGGCTCTCGGGGTGGCATCTGGGGGACCCGCCCTCAGCCCCTGGAGAGGTGGTGGAGGAGGCCATGGGCTTGGACCACACACAGGGGCTGGGGAGGTGGGTAGGCCCCTCCCGGTTCGGCCTCCCCCATCTGCCTGGTCACAGTGACCGTGGAGACAAGCTGCGGAGCAGGCGCCTGGTCAGTCCCGGTGACGTCCCTGTGGGCCCCTGTCTGCTCTCCCTGGAGCTGGGAGCCGTGCCACAGACCCCGCTCACCGCTCCACCCCTGCAGCTGTCCTGCTACGATCAGGCCAAGCAGCTGGTCCTTGGCACCGGGTACCTGCCTGACGGCGTCCTCACACACCTTGTCGCCAGCTTCATCGCGGTGAGTGCTGGGCCTGGCCTTTGGGGGCGCGAGGCCGATCAGCCTCGGGAGCTGAGGGTGCCCGGGACGAAGCCGGGTCTCGGAAGGCAGGAGGCTGTGGGCAGGCATGGCGGAGGTCCCTGTCGGGCTGCGTATGTAGGTGGGCACCGAGGCTCGTGTGCCCCAGCCGAGATGGTTCCTGGGGGGTCCGGGCCAGGAGCTTCTGAGGGGAGGGCGAGGGGTGCCGGCACAGTCCGCCCGGCAGGCCCATTGGTGCTAAGCTCCCCCCGTAGGGTGGGTGTGCCACGATCCTGTGCCAGCCCCTGGACGTCCTGAAGACGCGCCTCATGAACTCCAAGGGCGAGTATCAGGTGAGCGGTGGCTGCAGGCACCGTCCCCCTCGACAGTACAGGTGTGGGGGCGGGGACGGGGGACCCCCCCCCCCCGGCCTCCGTGGCTGGGTGCGCCCGTGTCCCCATCCTGGCACGTGGCTGAGGCTTTCTCTCCCGCTGCTGTTCCAGCCAGCCGTGCAGCAGCCCTTGGCCCTGTGTGTTTTTAAAGATTTTATTTTTTTAAGTAGGCTCCGTGTCCAGTGTGGGGCCTGAACTCACGGCCCTGAGATCAAGAGTTGGGTGCTCTACCGACAGCCGGGAGGGCGGCCCCCGTGTTTGTTCAGATCTGATCCTTGCTGTACCACAGAGCTGGCCGGTTCGCTGGAGTCAGTGAAAGTCGGTGGGGTGCGGCGGCGTGCGGCGGTCAAGTGGGCCGGCCAGACCCCGGGGCCCCTGCATGGCCTCATCCCTGTCCTTACTGGGCCCTATGCCTTTTGCCAGATGCCTCCCCACCGTGTGTTAACAGGCCGCCATACGCTGTGGGTGCCCAGAGGGTCCCCTGTGCCTGGTTCTGCTGTGTCAGCAGGGCTGGTGGCCGGTGACCTTGCCTGCCCGCCCTGCCTGCTGTCATGACCTTTGATGCCGGCCGCTCACTGCACAGGGCCCCTGGCCAGTGCTGGGGGGGGCTGTCGTGTGGACCTTGAGAAAAAGCAGCTCTTTTTATTGCTTAATTCTGTGTTTTCTGCAGGGTGTTCTCCACTGCGCAGTAGAGACTGCAAAGCTGGGGCCGCTGGCCTTTTACAAGGTGGGCCGTGGGCGGGGCCAGGGCCGTGGGCCGGGCCGGGGCGGCCCCTGGGGCTCCCCTCACTTCCTGCTTCCCGGTCCCCAGGGCCTCCTGCCTGCAGGCATCCGCCTTATGCCGCACACGGTGCTCACGTTTGTGTTCCTGGAGCAGCTCCGCAAACACTTCGGCATCAAAGTGCATTCCTGATGGGCCGGGGCGTGGGCGACCCCGCACCCAGGATGGTTGGTGGGCTGAGCGCTGCCCGGGTGCCCAGGCCTCCATCCTCCGGGCCCCCCCGCCCGGGCCTTCCCCCATGGGTTCCGGCCGCACCCAGCCTACCTGGGCCAAAGATCCTTCCAGTAACCTCCGTCCCCTCCACCTCCTGCCTGCCCGCCCCAGGCTCTCCCCACCTGGCATTCGGGGGACCCCTGTGTCCCCCCCAGGCACAGTAATGATCCAGAGGGGAGGTGTCCAGGCCCTGGGTTCTGCTCTCTCCTCCCCCAGTAGCCGGCTCACCCTGGAGGTGGGCTGTTCTCCAGTCTGGGGTTTCAGCAGCAGCTTCCATCCAGGGACGGGTGGCCACGGAGTGGGTGCCGACCCCCGGCACAGCTCAGCAGACTCGGGGTACGCACAGGCACTTTTATTTCTGGAGAGAGACCGTAGCTCTTCTGACATTCTCAAAGGCGGCTGTGTCCCCCAGCTCCGGGGCCCCTGGGCAGACGGCACCGGGCAGAACCGGCAAGCCCAGGAGGGAGGGTGGGCGCATGGCCAGTGGGCACCAGGTTGCTTTAACACATAATTTCACCGAAACCTCTCAGCGCAGGGAGCCTGCTGCCGCCTTCAGGGAGCGGGCAGCGCCCCACATGCCATCCGCACCTCCCCCAGCTCCCCATGCAGGGGCCCGCTCTGTGCGGAGGGTGGCTGCCCGCGGAGCCCCCTACAGCCTGAGTTCCGGCGCCAGGCAGCCTGTCCCCCCACCCCACAAGGGGTTCTCTGCAGGGTGTCAATAAAGGACCACGCAGTGCTCCATGCCCCGTGTCTGTGTGCGGGCTCTGGCCCGCGAGACCCGCTCTGCCCCCTCTGAGGAGGCTGTCCAGTTCTGGGGGGCAAGGCTGAGGGCCCAGAGGGAGAAGGAGGCCCCATCAGGGAGGGCTGTGGGTGGAGGACCTGGGGGGACAGGGACGGCAGGATGTGCACACGGGGGGTTCGGTCGGATCCAAGTTCCCACCGACCCCCCCGCCTCCTCAGCAGGCACCTGGGTGCTACAAGGCACCCCCTGCTCCCCATTGGTTCTGGCCAGCTGCCCTGGGAGCCCTGCTGTGGGCTGTGTGAGGAGCCCGAGGGGCTGGGCACACCCTTGGACAGACGGGGGAGTGCGGAGCGGGTGTGGGGACCACCCAGAGGCCCTTCCAAAGTTGCAGACGGGCGGGTGACACCCTTGGCAGCTGGTTGGGACATCGGGACCTCGGACTCCTGGTTCTGGAGCGCCGTGGGTGCGCATCCGGTGTCCGCGGGCATCTCCGTAGAGCTGCTGGGGCACCAGGGCCCCCGCCCCGCGTCCCCCACCTCCCGTGGCAGGAGCGTGCACCGGCCCCGCGCCCCCCGCATCATTTGGAAGCAAATTCTGGACTCAGAGTCATTTATCGATAAATGCTTCAGCGCGTATATCTAAAAATGGTCTTTCGGGGGCACCTGCCTGGCTCCGTGGGTTAAGTGACTTCTGGTCTTGGCTCAGGCCATGATCTCAGGGTCGTGGGATCGAGCCCCGTGTCAGACTCTGCTCCGCACAGCTTCGGCTTGGGAATCCATCTCAAATAAGTCCTTAGAAATAGTCTCAAAAAATGCGACTTACTCCAGTAGTAACGTACGTAGGAATGTCAGTCTTTGTCCTCAAGTTTCCAGGTACACTTTGTTTTTTAAAGATTTTATTTATTTGACAGAGATCACAAGTAGGCAGAGAGGCAGACAGAGAGAGAGAGAGGGGAGGAAGCAGGCTCTCCACTCAGCAGGGAGCCGGATAAGGGTCTCGATCCCAGGACCCCGAGATCATGACCCGAGCCGAAGGCAGAGGCTTAATCCGCTGAGCCCCCCAGGTGCCCCTCCAGTTACACTTTGAAAGAGCTGGTTTCCTGGGAATCAGTCCAGGCCTGCGTGTGTCCCTCCTGTCCCTTCTCTGCCCGTCCTCAGTCCTGTGGCCAGTCATGGAACTCAGCACCCTCGTTCCTGAGTTTCCTAAAACCGGCAATAATCTGGATCCGGGTCCCATTTCTGAGCAAAGGACCTGGTGTGGGGTGTGGTTCTTGTGTCCTTGCTAAGGGTCTTGGGGTCTGGCCAGGTTAGGGGGTCGGCACAAAGCAGCCATGCACCTGGGGTTGCGGAAGGCGATACGAGGTTTCTGGGAGAGGGGTCTTGGGGCGGGGGACGGCAGGTTGCTGGCCAAGGGTGGGGCCTGTGGGGCACAGCAAGGAGGCGTGGGGGCGGCAGGCAGGGCAGGCAGACCAGGGCTTGGCTGGGTGCGTCCAGAGAGCGCCCAGGGCGAGGCCCAACTCTGGCAGTTTGGGGCTTGCATAGGACTCCGGGTCAGAACCCCCACTGAGACGACTAGAACCACAGCCCAGTAGTACAACGGGTGGGTAGGGCCTGGGAAAGGCCGCTGCGTCGCTCAGGCCCCAGACACGTTATGAAGGCACCATTCGGGCCTGGTATGGGGGCAGGATCCGTGTCCTCTCTTCTTGGAGCTGCTCCGGTTTGGAGCAAGGAGTCATCTTACCCTACATCCATAGCCTGTCCCTCCCAGGACCAAGGAGAGAAAGTGCCCTGACTGGTTTGGCAGGGACAGCCCTGCCAGGACCTAGGTGGTGCGGCTGGGATGCTAGCTTCCCAGGGATAGGGACAGTGGCAGGGGGATGGACAGCCTGGGGACAGGGCGTTGTGGAGACGGGCGGCGGGCAGAGCCCCCACAGGCCACCATTTCCCACTTCCTGGAGCTGCGCTCAGCATGAAGGGCAGCGGGAAGGTCCAGCCGCTCCAGGAACCCCACGTTGCTCCTCCGCGACACTGAAAGCGGCCCCTCAGGGCCACTGCCTCCTCCTGCAGTCCCTGGGGCCCCAAGCCGATTACTGGCTACTGGCCCACGGGAACAGGGAAAGGAGAGCTCACGGCAGGCACCCCTCACCAGTCTGCCCGGCCTTTTTTTCTTAAAGAAACACTTCACACTTTACAAAAAGCTACGTGCCCAGTATTTGTGGGGAAATTTCAACAAGGGGCCCAGAGCACTCACGGGAGAAAGGACATTGCAGCAGCCGGATGTGCTGGGCCGCGACCCTCCCCCCCATGGACTCAGCTGCTCAGCGGAGACTGGAGGGCCCGGCAGGTGCAGCCCAGGACGCGGGTGGGGCCGGTGCGGGCGTCTCTGGCTGCTCCTGCGGGGGAAGCGAGGCCGAGAGGAGAGAAGCAGCCTTTACTGACTGAATGCGGGCCAAGTGTGACAGCAGGTGAGAAGCATGTCCCCACGACACCTGGGCAGGGACGACCCCAAGTCCACTGCCCACCGACCGGGCCACCAGCACGTGGCCTGTCTGTAGGACGCAGGATTTCTCAGCCATAAGGAGGAGTGGGCAGCTGGAAAGGAGCAGGTGTGCTCCCCACATCTGAGGACTGGCAAGGTCTCGCTCCCCCCGACCCAGCACCCGCCAGCCTCCCCCGCAAACCGCCGCGGCAGCACAGAGCCCCAAGGACTCTCCGCCAGGGCCGCGGTCGGCCAGGGAAGGAGGCCATGGGTTACGAGGGGACCACGACATGCGATCGTCCCTAATGGTACAGAGAAACATTAAATAGTGTCCGTTTCATATTTTGCTTAGAAGGGAGATCACTCTACTGAACTTTGAAAAGAGAATTTTGTTTTAAAGATTCAAGTCCTCTCTACACCAAACATGGGGCTTGAACCCACAGCCCCGAGCTCCAGGGGTGCTGGCTCCCCTGACTAAGCCAGCGGGGTGCCCCTGCAGGATCCGATTCCAGGATCATGTTGAGGGATGGGGCAGCCGGGGGCGGGAGGGGGCATGGGCAGGGCGGCCTGTGGTGTGCGAATTCTGGATCCTTGAAGAGGCTGGGGTCCTGAGGCTGCTGGGGACAGGAAGAGTGGGGTGGGGGGGCCGCCAGTGACCTCCTGGCCCTGCGTCACCGCCAGTCCCGCCCCACTCCATCCAGCCAGGACGGACGAGTTCATCTCTTCATGAGTAGCTGGGCTTGGTTTTGTCTTGTTTTGAAGTAGCCGCAGACCACAGCACAGACAGGGCAGGGAAGGCTTCTCGGGAAGAGCGCGCCTCCCTCCAAACAGACCCTCCCCCGGAGACAGCCCGGCCCACCACACCCAGGTACTGGCCCACTCCCCTGGACCCCACCGGCAGGAGAGCGAGGGGGGTGGGCAGGGAAACCGCTTGTCAGGGCAGGATTTTCCCTAAGAGCTTTAGTTCCCGAAAGATGATGGCAAACGGGAAAGTGGAGTCTTGGGCTTTTTCTCCTCCCTTCCCCACTCCCCTTCCTTTTCCTCCCCACTCCCCCCTACTCCCTCCCTCCACTGCCCTCTTCCCCACTTCTTCCTCCCTCCTCTCCTCCCCCTTCTTCCCTCCCCTCCCTGTCCTCCCCCCCCTGCCCCCCCTGCCCCCCCTGCCCCCCCCCCCCAGGCTGCTACTCCAACCCCCGACCACCCAACCACCTTGCGCCAGGGGTCCGCTTGCTCTGCCGTGCTACAGGCCGGAGGATCTGTCCCGGGCTGAGGTCCATACTGCGAGAGCCGCAGGGCCCTTTGTGGGGGTGGGCGTCCCCCCTCCTTGCCGGTCCTGTGGACAGTTTCTGGGTGTTCTCTAGCAATGGCCTCTGTGCTGCCCTCAAAGGGGTGCTCCTGGCTCCCCGGCTGCCCCTGCTGGGCTCCATCTTGACCCTGCCTGGATCTCCAGGGTCCTCATCCGCTGCTCCTGGGGGCAGGCCCCGGGGGATGGGGGCCCATCGGTAGGAGGTGTCCCCAGGCCTTTGAAGACCCCGCTCTGCTTTCTGTCCCAGGACCCCCAGGAAGACTCCTGCCCGCCTGGGTTTCATGACTGGAGTGTCTCAGGGAAAGGCAGGGGTGGGGGCCGGAAGTCTCGGGGTCCTTCAGCCCAAGACATCTGCTCTTTGCCCTTTGCACAAACCGCAGCCCTCCACCCCTTTGTAAGTGCGGATCCCATTCCTGACCCTCCTGAGGGGAGACTGGCTTCTTCTGACTCCAGGGCTAATGACGCTTCAACCCCAATGTCAGTAGCAGGACGACCGTCTCAGGGTCCCTGCCTGGCAGCTTTCCTGGCGCAAATCCTGGAGCAGGACACGGCGGGTCTGGGCATCGGCTCCTCCGTGGCCCACGCTTGCCTTCTGCCGCGCCGTCCAGAGCACCTTCTGCCTCGTGAAAGGGCTTCCCTCCGAAGCACCTTCTCTGCGTGGTCTTGGTGCCCCACTCCTGCCACTGTTCCCAGCTTGCTCTTGTCTCATCCCTTCCTAGTCCCCAGGCTGACCGCACCTTCCCCTGTCGGTGCGGGGCCGCCCTGGGCTGTCTGGCTGCGAGCTGTCTGCCTCAGAAGGGCTCCCTGCTCTGCCCAGGCTGAGGCTGTCCTCTCCCCCACCCCCCACGGCTTTGTCCCCTGCTCTTGGACAGCAGGGGGTCCGCTGGAGCAATTCTCTCTCCCTTTGAATGCCCTTGGTGCCTTCCCCAGCTCTGTCCCTGCAGGCTGCCCCTGGCTTTCTGGGGCTTTCCCTCCCTTCCTCTCTGGGGAGATGCCCTCTGGGCAACATCGAGGTCCAGAGCAGGGAGCAGCCCTCGGGAGTGGGCATGACTCTAGCCCTGGCCGTGCTCCCGCGCTCAGGACGGAGCTCTCTGTAAAGGGCGGATAAGGAGTGGGGAGGTGTTGCTCTGTGACCGGCCCCGGTTGGGTGCCTCAGGGCTGGGAGCTGCTGGGCTCCTCCCCACTCCACAGAGGACAGCCAGACATCCACCGCTCAGGGCAGAGGCCTCCCTGCCCTTCCACACCCATCAGTGCTGGTCAAGGTGCTCCCGCCGCTGGACCTGGGCCAGAGGTGACAGTCGTGACCGTGGCTCCCACGGATGGGCCTCTGAGGGTTGGGACGCCTTGGGGCTGTTGACCAGAGTGCCCGCAAGTGGCCTCCTGGGACTTGGGTTTATCACGACACAGACACCGGGTTCCAAGAGGGACCATCCCCAAAGCCAGTGTTCCAGAAGACCACTTGAGGTTGCTTTTTTAGTAATCTCTACACCTAACATGGGGCTCCAGGTCAGGAGCCCGAGACCAAGAGTCGCTCACCATTCCGACGGAGCCGGCCGGCGTCCCCCGCTTGAGTCCATGAGCCGTCTTACCGAGGTGTCAGTGACGCGCGAGGAAGCTCGCATCTCCGCAGGACATGGTCTCACAAGTTTGGACACGTCCATACACTCATGAAACCATCACCCCAGGCAAGATGGTGGGTCCATCCAACACCCCAGAGGTTCCCTCCTGCCCCTTCCGTCCTGGGAAACCACTGCTCTACTTTCACCACTGCAGGTTTCTGTAATTTTATGTAAATAAAACCGAATAGCAGGTGCTCTTCTGTTTTTTTCAATGAGCTCCGCACCGTGTGGGGCTCGAACTCATGACCCTCAGATCAAGGGTTGCACACCCTGCGGACAGAGCCCGCCAGGCGCCCTGATCATCTCAGATCTGTGAGCTCCGCTTTTACTCCAGAGTTATTTAGAAAAATAGACAAATCCGTTCTTAGAGTTGGAACCTGGACCACCCGCCCTCGATGACAGCACAAGCGGATAGAAAATGACGGGGATGCGGAGGACCCTCCTCAGCACCGACCCACAGGGCCTGCCGACACCCGTGGGGAGTTCCGCCCACAGCAGCAGAGCCCAGGAAGACCACGGTGGACCACATCCCGCGCCCAAAGACAAACCCCAACAAATTTAAAAGACTTGAAACCATACAAATTGCGTCACCAGCCACAATGACATCAAGCTAGACAGAATGATGACAAGAAAGTCATCAGATGATGACAACTACAGAAAGATGACAAGAAAGTCCCCAGGTGCCTGCGAACCACGACACACTTAGAAACCATCTCCGGATCCAGAGGATCTCAAGAAAAACTGGAAAAAAACAGAAAAATGAAAGTTGTGGGGCACCTGGGTGGCTCAGTGGGTTAAGCCTCTGCCTTCGGCTCAGGTAATGACCTCAGGGCCCTGGGATCGAGCCCCGCGTGGGGCTCTCTGCTCAGCGGGGAGCCTGCTTCTTCCTCTCTCTGCCTGCCTCTCTGCCTGCTTGTGATCTCTGTCTGTCAAATAAATAAATAAAATCTTAAAAAAAAAGAATCTCTTAGTAATGTAGGAGTAGAAAACATTTCCTTGATCTGATAAAGGGCATTTCCTTAAAAATACAGAGAAAAATTAAAATACAACTTTAGAAGGATAAGCCTTTGATTATTCAACAATTTTTTAAATCATGCATGATAAAAATTTCATAAACAAAAATATGCAAATGCACACACACAAATAACAAACCAGAGACAACATTTGCAAAGTATGTGATAAAAACTTCCTAATATACTATTTACTCCTACAAATCACTATACTAAAAAACCTGAGAGAAAAATAGGCTAAGATTGTTAATCTTTTGTGGGCCATACACCTTGCATTAACTGAGAGTCTTCTGATCATATGGTACAGAAACAAGGTTCAAAATGACTTGTACAAAAGAAAATGTTTCGGCTTACATAACTGAAAAGCCTGGGTGTTAGCTTTCAGGCATGGCTCGATCCAGGTGCTTCAGCCATTCCTCCTCTGCCTCAGTCCAGCTTTCCTCTGCATACTTTATTCTCAGGCAGCCTCTCCTCAAAAGGGGACCACATTCTAGCAGTTCAGACCCCCATGGAGAGGGGAGAGTGAAGATCCGGACGAGCTCTCCCAGACCCCACCAGAGTCAACCCCAAACTCGGCATCCCAGGACGGGTCAAGCAACCAAGCTTGAGTGTCCAGGCCCTGTAGCCCAAGAGTGGGGAGAGGGTCCCCAAAGGGAAAACAAGCTGCTGTTCACAGAAAAGTATAGAGAGAGTGGCCGATGTCCCAGAGACAAAAGTTCTGCCCCTCGCAACCCTACCTAGAGACTAAAAGAGCATGAGCGTGTCACTCCTCCTCCCGGAACGCAGTCCTGTCGCTGCCCGATGTGGGCGCGCAGCTGGAGGGTGTCATGCCAAGAGAAAGGAGTCAGTCCGCGAAACACAAACACCGTGGGCTTTCACTGTGTGCAGTTTGAGAAACAAACGAGCAAAGGGAAAAAAGACAAGCCGGGAAACAGACTCCTCTCTCCGGAGAGCGATGGTTGGCCGGGGGGGGGGGGGGGGGGGGGGGGGGGGGCAGGTGACAGGGACTCGGAGGACGCTTGTCTGGCGGGCAGCTCACGTCTGGAAGTGCTGAGTCACTGCCTCTTACCCACCAGACTGTTCTTACCCTGACATAAATAACCAGATTAAAACAAACAAACAAACTTGAAACTACAAAAAGAAAGAAAAAAAGAAAGGGGCGCCTGGGTGGCTCAGTGGGTTAAGCCTCTGCCTTCAGCTCAGGTCATGATCTCAGGGTCCTGGGATCGAGTCCCACATCGGGCTCTCTGCTCGGCGGGGAGCCTGCTTCTCTCTCTCTCTCTCTGCCTGCCTCTCTGCCTACTAGTGATCTCTGTCTGTCAAATAAATAAGTAAAATCTTTAAAAAAAAGAGAGAGAGAGAGAGAGAGAAATTAAAACAGCTCAGGATCCTGTCCTCGGAGAATGTGTTCTCCCACAGAGCTCACAGAGCAGCCGTGATGCGCTTCAGGACACACAGTGGGGACGGGGGAACACCAGGGCACTCTGTCGATCAAGGGCCAGACATGTGATTTTGGCCGCGGTCCCGACCTCAGGATCTCAGGCTCCGCAGGCAGTGGGGGTCTGCTTCTCCCTCTGCCCTTCCCTCCACTCCTGCTCTCTGGGTCTCCCTCTCTCTCTCTCAAAGAAACAACAACAAAAAGAGCGATCACTCCCGATGCCTCCAGCCCGACACTAACCGACGGGTTGCACGAAGCCTCGGGCAGGAGCTCGGAGGGCCTGGACCAGGGCCGAGGGCATGCAAAGGGAAGTGGGCGAAGCCGGCAGAGCCCCAAGGCAGGTGGCGGGCTGGCTGGCAGGGCCGGGGCTCTGGGGCCAGGTGCTGTCAGGGGGCCTGGATGAGGCCTGGGGCTCAGTCAGGTGTGGGGAGCACAAGGCTGCCCCTGGCTGGCAGTTCCTCAGGGGACAACGAGCTGCCATCTGACCCACGGCTCCTCTTCTCCAGGCTGTCCCGGAGAGATGAGGCGAGTGGCCCTGGGGGGACTCTCCCCACGGGGTCGCCGTTCCCTAACATGCCATTGCCATCATGTGGGGGTGGCCTGCGGGCCCCTGAGAGGACAGACGGATACCCACACGTGGCTGTCTGTCCAGTGGAAGGACATCCTCACGCACACGACAGGAGGGGCGGACAGGGAAGTCGTCCCCCCGCGCCCGGGGGAGCAGAGCCGGACGCAGGAGGGCAAACCCAGCGCGATCCCTCTGGCGGGTGTCCGCGACGGAACGTGTGCAGCTCTGCAAGGCTGGGAAGTGGGGTGCGGCTACAGGCCCGGGCAGGTGGGCTCTGGACGTGACCGCCTGGCGGCTGCACGTTCCCAACACTGCCCTGAACCCACCGACCGCGCTTCAAACGCGTGGACGGGATGGCATGCCGATACAGCTGTAAAAAAGTGAACTATTGGGACTTCATCAAGATAAAAGCTTCTGCCCAGGGGCGCCTGGGGGCCCAGTGGGTGAAACCCTCTGCCATAGGCGCAGGTCATGATCTCAGGGTCCTGGGATCGAGCCCCGCATCGGGCTCTCTGCTTGGTGGGGCGCCTGCTTCCTCCTCTCTCTCTGCCTGCCTCTCCGCCTGCTTGTGATCTCTGTCTGTTGAGTAAATAAAAATAAAATCTTCAAAAAAAAAAAGCTTCTGCCCAGCAAAGGAAACAGTCGACAAAACCAAAAGACAACCAGCAGAATGGGAGGAGATCAGTTCCCATATTTCTTATCAGATGAAAGGCTGGTATCCAAAACCTATAACGAACTTCTCACACTCAACACACAAAGAGCAAATAATCCAGGCAAGAAATGGGCAGAAGGGGCGCCTGGGGGGCTCAGTGGGTTAAGCCTCTGCCTTCAGCTCAGGTCATGATCTAGGGTCCCGGGATCGAGTCCCGCATCCGGCTCCCAGCTCCACGGCGAGTCTGCTTCTCCCTCTGACCTTCTCCCCTCTCAAGCGCTCGCGCTCTCTCTCTCTCAAATAAAGAAATAATAAATAAATAAATAAATATCTTTTAAAAAAAGATTGAAAAATGCCATCTAGGACTAAAAAACAAGGAAG
Organism: Meles meles; assembly: GCF_922984935.1. NCBI lineage: Eukaryota > Metazoa > Chordata > Mammalia > Carnivora > Mustelidae > Meles > Meles meles. The sequence continues at coordinate 63,371,673 of NC_060083.1, forward strand.
AAAGTAAAAGAGCGAAAGGAGTCTCCAGGTGGCTGCGAGGAGGACAGAGGTGCGGTGGCCCAGGAGCCCCCAAGGAGAGCTGCGTCCCCCTCCCGTGCCTCTGACCCCCTTCCCGCCCGTCTGGGAGCCCACCACACCTACAGGAGGGAGGGGAACATGGGCCCCGGGCAGAGCGGCAGGGAGAACCTGTCCCTGCACCCACCTGCCGGCTGCCCGGTGGTGTTCCTTTATGCAGCGGGTCCGTGTCCTGCTAGAACGGGGCCCCCAGCAGTAGGGCCGAGGGCTTCCTCTGGCTGTGCCCCCCAGGCAGGCGGCCCACCGGGGCCGGCTGAGTAGAGCCCACTGTCATTGGCCGGGCGGGCATGTCAGTGGCTGCGAGAAGGAGCTGGGGTGAGCTGGTCCACCACAGAGCAGGCCGCAGCCCTGGGGAAAGCCTGTCACCCCAGGTTGGCCGCTGGGTGGCAGTCACGGGGCGCCCGTGGCCAGGAAGACCCCGCAGCGGGAGCAGGTCAGGGCGGGCGTGTGGGGGTGGGGTAGTGACCCAGAAGGGTGCTGCCGGCTGGCAGGGGCGCGGTGCTGCCCGGCGGGCGCAGGCCAGCTGCGGAGGACACCGCCTCCGGGGACGAGAGGAGCAAAGGAAGAATTGGCCAAAATTAGTTCCGGGTTTGCCTGGAGCAATACTGACCAGGAAAAGACCAGACGACCAGATCCCGGCTCAGAGGTGGTTTGAGCCACCAGGACTTCTGAGGGGTGGCGGGGCCCAGGGGGACGTGCTTCCTGCACCGGGGCAGGACCCCGGGCCTCTCTGTGGGCCCCACACAGCTGCCAGCACCGGACCACAGAGGGGCCGCCTGAGAAGGGGGCAGGCAGGCCAAGGGACATTTGAGGGGCCTGCGCCCACCTGGGGGAAGAAGGAAGGGGGACATGCGAGACCACGCAGCTGGTCTGTCCAGCCAGGAGAGTGTCTGTCCTCCCTCCAGCTGGAGACAGTGGCAGTTTGCGGCAGGAGGGAGACCCCCGAGTTGGGGGCAGAGTGTGGAAGGAAGGCTCTGGCGGCCTTGGGTGAATGGTTTGGGGAGTGCAGTCATGGGTTCACTGGGGTGCGGGGCCCGGGGAGAGGGGGAGGAGGACCCCGTAACCCCAGGCCTTGGGGGCAGGTGGGGTGCAGGGGCACAGAGAGGGGCCTACCTGTTTCCAGCATGGGCCCCTCCTGCCCTGTGTGCAACCCTAGGGGACCCAAGTGAGTGCAGCTTCCTTTTCCCAGTGAGCCTCACCAGAAAGACCAGGACAACCACGGGGCCCCCTATCCGCCCGGCACGCTACACCAAGGCCCTCCCAGGAGGGGACTCGGAGCACCAGCCACAATGTCCGGCTATGCCCTCAAAGGACACTGGCAGCAGACGCAGGTAATTCATCCTTGGGGACCCCGGAGCCCAACGGGGCCCCACTTCCCACAACAGGGCCCAGTGTCCAGGCTTGGCCCCTGACCCCTGTGTTCCCTGGAGGCCTGACCTCTGCGGGCTCTGTTGGCCACTCCCACCTGGGGGGGTCAGGGTCAGGCGGGACTCCAGGGCCCACTGTCTGCCCCTGGAAGGCTCAGAGCTCCCCGTGCCTGCAGGGCGTAGCTCTGCTCTTCTGGGTGAAGAGTGGTTCCAGGGTGATCTGGGCCCTGGCCAGGCAGCTTAGCTTGTTCCTTTCCCCAGGTGAGTCAGAGCTGAAGCCATGTGGGACCAGGCACCAGAAGGGCAGCTTGGTCTCCACCAAGGTGCCCACACTTTCTGTGTGTGTCTGAGGCATGTGGATCAGATGGCAAGACCGGTGCGGCAGCCCGAGGATGAGGCCAGCACAGAGGGCAGAACAGACAGTCCGAGACAGAACCGCAGCCCTGATCAAGCTTCTCCTGAAGCCGGCCCCCTCTGTCATTCGGTGTGATCCATTTATTCTTCCAGTCAGTTTGCATTTTCAATGACTGAAAACCAGAAATACCTTCAGTCATGTGGCGCATTTCCGAATACTGGACTTGCTTGCGAGGGTGGAGCTGCCTGCCAGCCGGGCGGTAATTACAAAGGGCGGTCCTGCTGCAGCAAGCACGGGCATCTTGCCTCAAGACGAGGACAGAGGCGCATACCCCGAGTCCACCCCTGAGACCAGAGGCTGCGCCCAGGCTTCCAGGACAGAATCCGGGGTCCAGCTGGCCTCCGGCTCAGGCCTGACGGGTACCAATCCCCTGCATCCCTAACGAATCCGCGCGGTAAACGTACCACATGCGCTGTGTTCACGCGGACGGCTCAGTGCCGCTGAGCACGTCCACGTTCCTCGGCCGCCACCGCCTCTGCCGTCCGCCTCCAGAGCTTTCTCATCTTCCCACGCTGGAGCTCTGTCCCCATAAACATTGACCCCCAAACCCCTGGCACCCCCAGCCCTTCTGTCTCCACGACTGCGAGTCCTCTGGGGGGGCCTCACGTAAGTGGAATGGCACAGTATTTGCTCCTCTGTGCTGGGCTCAGGTCACCGAGCGTGTCCCAGGTCCGTCCACATGCAAGTGGGTGCCAGGATGTCCTTTCTAAGACAGACTAATATCCCACCGTGTGGATGGACCTGCTTCATCCGTCCACGCGTCAGCGGACGGGGCTGCTCCAGCCGCTGGTGATCGTGAGGCGTCCCGCTGTGGATGTCCAAGTCCCTGCTCTCACATCTCCTGGGGACACCCACGAGGCATTCCAGGTTGCCTTTTTGAAGGGCCTGCCTTATGTCTTCGAGGTGGACACCAGTGTCCGCGTCGGCATTGCCCCTCCCCGCAGGGAGGCCCCATGGTTCCTCAGGTGTCCTGCCTCAGGACTGGCGCAGACCCTTATCAACAGTCCTCGGAAGGCCCAAGTGGCTGCCACACCCCAGGCTCAGGTCTGAAATACTGAGGGGGTCGCCCATTCTTGGCTTTGGGTGCAGAGGCCAAGCGGTCCCCATTGACCCCTTGGAGTGTGGACTGGACTTGCTGGCTTGTCTTGGCCAATAGAAGGTGACACGAGAGACAGGATGTCCCCTCCGAGATTAGTTACGGAAAGACAGGTTTCGGTCCTGCCCTCGCTCCCCCACACATCCTCAGGGAGCTGGCTGCCGTCTTGCCTGCTCTCGAGAGTCCGCAGAGGAAGGAACGGCTGTCCCTGGCCAGCAGCCTGCGAGGACCTGAAGATTCCTGACGCCCAGAGAGCGTGAGGCGGTTCACGTCTGCTGCTGTCAGCGGGATAATTTGTTACGCAGCAGGCGGTAGCTAATGCACTCTGCTAGGACACCGTGTCCGAGGCTCCCGCGGGTCACAGCTCCCTGGGAGCCAACCCACCTTGCCACCTGCTGGGCCATCTGGGGACGGGGCAGCCCACGGGAACGATGGGGACCCCAGCTCTGGCGGGACCCCCCCACCGGCCCTGGCCTAAGGAGGATCGAGAACTTGCTGACATCCCCAGAGCCTGGCGTAGCTGCTGATCTGCCCTCAGGGCCCCCCAGGGACCTCTGCAGGCGCAGGTGCTCTGATGGTGCGAAGGAGCCCGGCCGGCCGTATGCCCTCTGTCCCCTCGCCCTTCCCCGTTCTTCCCAAGGCAGCTCCCCGCAGGCCCTGCCACCCCCGGCTTCCCGAGCCTCAGCCTGTGAACAGATCCTTGCCCGGGGCCGGAAGGCGCCTGCAGTGGGTAAACCCCTCTGCGCCCGCCCAGCTCCTCCAGCTTCTCCGGCGTCCTCCACATTCCCCTCCGTCCTCCTGCCGGCTCCGGGCTGGCGGCTCCTCCGGCGATAACCTGTCCCCACCTGGGGCAGGCCAGGCAGGACCCGGCCCCCCACACTGGCTTCTGCGAGCCGGGCTCCTCCCTCCAGGCCCTGCTCAGGGCAGGGGGGCGGGGGTGGGGGTAGGAGGGTGGGAGGGTGTGGTGTCTTCTGGGGCCTCTCCTGGTATTCCGTCTGCAGGAGTCCCTGTTCTAATCCCTTTCTAGAAGGACCTGGTCTTACTGGGTCAGGGCCCACACTACGGCCTCCTTTTGCTTTAATTACCTTAATTACAGTCACGCCCTGAAGCGCTGGAGGTTGACTTCAACGCACAAACTCGGGGGGACTCAGCTGGGCCCTGACAGGGTGCCTCTGGGTCTTGCTGCCCCGAATTCCCGCTTGGTGACTTCAGGGCTTCCTGCTGGCTCATGCCCGATCCTCACAATTACCGCCGTGCCCCCCGACCCGCGATGCCAGAGAGCTGTGGCCCGTGTGTTCCTGCCCACCTGCGGCCCAGGCCAGTCCGACACGCGAGCAGCTGTCCCCACCCGGCTGCCCGCAACCCATGAGGGAGGAACAGGAGTGACAGGGAGCCCCCAGCTCCCCTGTCTGATGCCCTTTTCTGAGACAAGAGCGTGGCTGGCGCCAGTCTGCGGGCCACCTGTGTCCCGCGGAGACCAGGGCCAGGGCACAGGGAGCTGTGGTAGGTCATAAGCCCCCCGGGGCTAGGCATCAGTGGGACTGACCCACAAGGGCTGTGGCTCCCGGCCAGCCCGACACAGTGCCCCGCCGGCCTTCACCCCTCCTGCGGCTTCCCTGGTCCTCGCCCCTCCCTGCCTCGTCGTCTGCCCGCGCCACCTGGCCTGGCTCATTCTGCAGGAGCCCAGGGGCCATCCCGCCTCCCGCCCTAATTGCCTGGGCTCTGATGACCCAGATGGGGGCTTGTGGCTTGTCTGTCCCCACCACACCATGACCTCCTGGGTTAGGGGCCACCTGCCCCCCCCCGGCCTCCTCGGAGCCCATCCACCACCTGTCCCCCGGCCCCCCGCTCCCCTGCTCTGTCACTGACCTGAACTTGACCCCATCTAGAGCGGGCGGCCCCAGGGCCCCTTCCCGCCGCCACCATCCCTCTAAGTGGCCTGATTGGATCCAGCCCCAGTGGACAATAATGACCTGGATGGTGGCTCGGGGCGAGAGGCAGCCGGTGAGACAGAGGCCAGGACCCAGGTGTCCTGGAGGATGGAGGTCACTCGGGGGGAGAATGATGGCCTCAGAGGGAGAATGCCACTCTCCTTGGTCCAGCCCCCTTCCTGCACATTGGGGCCTGGGCCCTGCCCCAGGGACAGGCGCGGGGGCAGCGGGCAAGTCTGTACCTGCCGCTTCACCTCGGAAAGCTCGGGCTCCCTGTCTGTGAGGGGCGTGGAGACCACAGCCGTCCACTGAGGCTGGGCCGGAGTCCCTGCAGGCCAAGTGCATGGGTTCTGGGCTCCGGCCACCCCCTCCTGGGGGTCCTTGGGCACACTTGCGTGACTCAGTTTCCCTGTGCCTCGGTGGACTGTCTCCGGAACGGTGCTCGGTCCAGCGTCCCGTCTGGAGGAGCAGTGGCAGCCGGGCAGGAGGACCGTCAGCCACGGGGCCGCCGTCAGGGAAGGCCGTGGAGGCCGGTCGGGGGATGAAGACGGGGAGGATCCCGGGGGTGACGGGATGGAGGTTTGAGGCCCAAACCCTGTCCCAGAGCCTGCCTCAGGCCTGCTGCCCCCAGCCACGGGCACAAATCCTACACTCGGCTCCGCCCGCCCCTCTGGCGGCACCTGCTTCTGTCTGAGGACAGAGGGGAGGTCCGCGCCCTCCCTACGCAGTGCTGGGCCTGTGCGAATGGACAGGGACGCATAAGCGCCCCCCAGGCCCGACCCAGAGCCAAAGGTCAGCCGGGACCTTCCCCCGGGGGCGTGGCGGGGCCTGGACAAGGCTTTTCTGCCACCACGCTGCTCCCTGACCTGCCGCCCGGAGACTGAGACGGCGGTGAGCACCCGGGCCTCCCAGCTGCGCCCGCGCACACACCTGCACACGGGCACACACGCGTGCACGGACACACGCCGACATGCACATGGACGCCCACATACAAACACACCTACACGTGCACCCGCACCGCACACAGACACACGCACGGACACGGACGCGCACACGCACAAACACTTTCCCTGCCCAAACAAGCAAGTCTGCAGGCACCAAGGAACCTCCATGTCTTGCGTCTGAGGGAAGGACCAGGAGCCCTGGAGAGCAGGAGCGGGAGGGGCAGTGTGGGGCGCACTGAGCAGGCTCCAGCCTGGGCGCAGGATCCCAGGGCCGTGGCTCACACTCACAGGGCTGAAAACCCCTGCTGGGAGAAGGGTCCCCGGAAGAGGTTTTAAATCTCCAGCTCTGGCAGAGGCTTCTGAAGGAGGGAGTCTTGGCTGGGGACCTTCCCTCAGACACACCTGCCCCCAGCAGTGACCTGGCTTCTCCGCGCCTACTTGAAAAAGATGGTACATGCGCACACTTAAAACCAGAACAGAGTCTTGTGCTGGTGAAGACGTGTAGCCACGAAGCTCTTAAATTCTACAAGTGAGGGGCGCCTGGGTGGCTCAGTGGGTTAAAGCCTCTGCCTTCGGCTCAGGTCATGGTCCCAGGGTCCTGGGATCGAGCCCCGCATCGGGCTCTCTGCTCAGCGGGGAACCTGCTTCCTCCTCTCTCTCTGCCTGCCTCTCTGCCTACTTGTGATCTCTCTCTGTCAAATAAATAAATAAATCTTTAAAAAAAAATTCTCGAAGTGGTGCTGAAATCCGCACAGTGTGGTAATATCTAGGAACACAGCACTGTATTTGTTACAGAATTCGAATTTGTTCAAAGCCTTCCCACAAAAAGTTTGAGGCCCAGACGGCTTCACTGGTGAATTCTCTCAACTCCAAAGGAAGTAATAACAGCTCTTCCATAGCAACTTCCAGAAATTAGGAGAGAGGGGACAGATTCCTGCTCAGTTTATGAGGTCAGCACTTCCTGATACCAAAACCAGACAATTTTCTTTTTTTTAAAGATTTTACTTATTTATTCGACAGACAGAGATCACAAGAAGGCAGAGAGGCAGGTACAGAGAGGGGGAAGCAGCCTCCCTGCTGAGCCGAGAGCCTGATTCGGGGCTCAATCCCAGGACCCTGAGACCATGACCTGAGCTGAAAGCAGAGGCTTTAACCCACTGAGCCACCCAGGCGCCCCAAAACCAGACAATTTTCTTATTACAAAAAAAGTGATATGCTAATATCCATAATTAGTACAGATGCAAAAATATTTATCAAAATATTAGCATATCAAATCCAGAAATATACAGACAGGATACTTCCTGACCAGGGAGTGCAAGGTTGGTCCAACATCTGAAAATCAGTGTTATTTACCACAGCAATAGACTGAGAAAAATCAGATCATGTCATAAAGAATAAAAGTCATCTGGTAAAATCCAGCGTCCATTCATGACAGGACGCAAGCAAGCACGCGCCTCCCAGCAGACCGGGGTGGGCGTCGATCTTCCTTGGATGGATAAGCAGCATCTCCTGTCTTCAGGCCGCACATTCACCTCCACAGAAAACCCAGAGAATCGACAAACACACACAGAACTGACAAGTGAGTTTAGCGAGGTCGCGGGGGACAAAGTCAACATTCGAAAAACGAAGGCAGCGCGCACCAGCAGTGAGCCGCGGAGCCAGAAATTCAGCGTGACTTACTGATTTTTGAGGGAGAGCGAGCGAGCACCCGCACACAGGGGAAGGGGCGGAGGGAGAGGGAGTCTTAACCAGACCCCGAGCCCTGCCAGAGCCTCACGTGGGGCTCAGCCCCCGGAGCCTGAGACCGTGACCTGAGCCGCACCGAGAGGCGGACACGCCACGGACGCGCCCCCGGGGCTCCCCAGCGGTTTCTCTCGAAGTGAAGCCCACGCCGCCCGGTGAGCCCACAGCCCGCTCCCAGGTGCTTCCTCTGGGAGCAGGAACAGCAGGTCCCCACGGGGACCAGCACCGCCCCCGCCAGGCCCAGAGCTGGAAGTGACCAGGGAATCGGGCGTAGGAAGGCAGGTGAGTGGCCGAGCAGCGCTGCGGCGCTCCGGGTCGTGGCCTCCAACCGTGGCCGCCCACCGTGGCCCAGCGGCCGTGACACAGAGGGACCTCCACGGCTCCGTGACGATGACCAGGAGCCAGGCCCCGAAGGCCGCGCGGTGCGTTTCGAGGGAACCGTGGATCGGCGGAGCTGTAGGGACAGAAGTCCGGTCGGGGCGGCCTGGGGCTCCTGGAGAGCCGCAGCTACAAGGCTCAGGAGGGGCTTTGGGTGATAAATGTTCTGTTTCTTGATTCTGGGGGCGGCACGACAATGTTTGTGAAAACTCCCTGGACTGTCCATTCCCGGTGGGTCAGCTTCCGCGCGGCCCGGACAAAGCTGACTTTAGCTCGAGCTGCGGGACCAGCGGGACCAGCGCAGACGCAGCTGGAAATGAAGGCGGCGCCCGTGGGGGACGAGCCGCGGGCCCTGCGCAAAGGCGGGGGGGGGGGGGGGCGCGTGTGCAGGGCCAGGAAGGAGAGGAGGGAGCGAGAGGGGAGGAAAAGACCCAGAGGGCCTTTCCCCTCACCCCTACCCCCAGGCGGCCAAGGACCAACACGTGTGGGCCTCGGAAACGTCGCGTGGGAAGGAGGAGCCCGCAGACTCGGCCGTGCTCCCCGACACCCGCCTCATCTGGACGCGCGCGTGTAATCAGAGGCCGGAGTGGGGGCACCCTGCGCCGGGGTGGGGGGGGGCAGAGGAGGGGACGGTGGCCATGTCAAAGGAGACTGACGGTTTTCTTTCCCTCTTTCGTTTTTCTTTTTTAAGTTTTTTCTTTAAAATATTTTATTTATTTGACAGACAGAGATCACAAGCAGGCAGAGAGGAGAGAGAGAGAGGGGGAGGCAGGCTCCCCGCCGAGCAGAGAGCCCGATGGGGGGCTCGATCCCAGAACCCTGGCATCATGGCATGAACCAAAGGCTGATGCTTAATGACTGAGCTACCCAGGTGCCCCTCAAATAGGTAAATAAAACTTTTTTTAAAAAATAGGTTTTTCTCTTTAAGTTGCAATTTTCCAACTAAATCCTAAATTAGTGGACAGCAATTTCAGAACTCAGCCTTTAAGATCATTCAGAAGGTTTTATTTTTTTTTAAGACTTTATTTATTTATTTGACAGAGATCACAAGTAGGCAGAGAGGCAGGCAGAGAGAGAGGAGGAAGCAGGCTCCCTGCTGAGCAGAGAGCCCGATGCGGGGCTTGATCCCAGGACCCTGAGATCATGACCCGAGCCGAAGGCAGAGGCTGAACCCACTGAGCCACCCAGGCGCCCCGTCTCACACATTTGTAAAAGGGAATATGTACACTGGGCACCATGTCCACACGGCCCCTGGCCCCGGCCCAGTCGGAAGCTGCTGGCCCGAGCTGCGCCAGTCGCTCAGGTGCGGGCCTCCTCGAGGCGTGGGGCTCACCGTCTGTCCCGTGGGGTTTGGCTCTGTCTTCTCTGAGACTTGCCCAACTTAGCCTTTCAATCCTTCTGTTAGAGTTGGAGAGTTTCCGACATTATATTTTTAATTTCCCCGGGACCTTTCTGGCCCTGTTTCCGACCTGGCCTGTCGCGGGCACCGCCGGGAAACCCGCTTGGCCCTTCCCGCTTCCTCCCTCAGCCTCCTTGTCTGGGTTCTCCGTCTCGGGCCAGGACGGCTGCTGGCCCTCGGCCTCTGCCCCCGGCTAAGAGCGAGGCGGGGACACGGTCCCATTTGCCTGCGCTTTGGGTGGTGCTGCTCCTTGATTCCTGCGGCCCGCGAACGGTGCTCACGGGGCCTCCGGCTGACACTGGGAGCACCTCTGGGACAGTCTGTGGTAGGAGCACAAACCGGGATAAAACCGTACCCCATGTCGGGCGTCCGTGGCCGTGAAGGTGCGCGGGAGACACCGCCTGGGCCACCGCAGCGGCTCCGGGCAGCCAACGCCCACCACGGCTTTCCCTCCAGCTTCTCAGTCAGCCCTGACGCGTCCTCCCAGCCCCGGGTCCCTCTGCCCTGGGTTTGTGTCCACCGCTGTCCAGTCCGGACTCCCGCTGTCCTTGCTGCTCATCACGAGCCCCCAGGAACGCGGGGTCGGTCTGGCTCTGCAGACAGGAAGCAGGCGCTGGGCCTCCTGGGGCCACGGCCTCCCTCCCATGGGCTCAGGCGCCTGAACTCAGCCCCGCTGGTGTTCTGGGCAGAAGCCACGGTGCAGACAGACAGAGCCTGCATTCCGGGGGCCAGGGAGGAGACGTGGGGGCGGGGGAGGAGCCGTCTCCGCCCCAGTCTTCCCCGAACACAGGAGCCTGCATACCTCCGGGGACACGCCACTCCCATGGGGACCCGAGGGGACCCAGCGGCGCAGCCGCCTTCCGCAGCTCTCAGGCCCTCAGACGGCTATGTGGGAAGGCCCGGCCCCCTCCATTCCCAGCTCCTTCTCTGTTTACGTCTCACGAATCAGCTCTGCAAATAGAGGTGGCCCAGCCCCAGGAAGGCCCCCACCCCCGTCTGTCCCATCAGCCCCCCCACCCCCGCCATGTGCTCCCCATTGCGTCACCAGTCGCCTGGGTCAGGCGTGGCCCCCCATCCAGCTCCACCCGCTCTGCACTCATTCTAACTCATCTCTTGGCCGAGACGCAACCGAGGCTGCAGGGCATGGTTTCCCAGGGGATGGAAGGGGGCACCCCCAGATCACCGCCCACAGCCCACACCGGTGCCCCAGCCCCCAGAAAGGGGTGGAGAGCCGGAGGAAGGGTGTGGGGGAGGTGGAGGGAAGGAGTCTTTGGTCACAAACTCGCATGGCCCCCTCCTCCCACACCTGCGGCCTCTGCCCAGGCAGAGCCATAATCTCTGACCTTTGCCTCTGACCTTTGCCTTTGGCCTGGTCCCAGAACCAAAACAGAAAGGCTCGCTCCGGGGGCAGGGGCTCGGGTGGGCTGGCGGGAACGGGTCTGGAGGGCACGTGCGGACACACGCTGCAGCCCCGGGAGCCCCTCCCTGTGAGACTCCAGGCCGAGGCCAGGCAGAGACCCGCTAGAGGCCGGCTGTCTGTCCATCCGTCCCAGGGCAGCGGGGACAGCATCAGGTCTGCTCTGGGGGCGGCAAGAAGGGGGGAGCAGCGGCAACAGCGGCCCGTGGTACCGACACCCTGTAAAACAGAAGTAGGGCCAGGCTAGGCCCGAAGACAAAGGACAGCATCTAATCAGATTCCAGAGACACTCCGGAAGGAGAATCAAGATTTGCTGATGGACAGGAGACCTTCCTGGCTTTTCCCTCCTGCCGATGGGCCAGGTGTCCAGAGGCCGGAGGGCGTTGGAAGGGCCTTGTGGAGAGGGGAGTGGCCCAGGGCCGAGGGCTCCCCAGGTGGGGCTGTGGGAGCTGTGGGAGAGAGAGGGAGAGCGGAGGGGAGTGCAGATGAGGAGGAGGGTGCCACCCGGGGAGCCACAGGCACCGCAGAGCTTTCTAGGAGGACATGACCATCAGGGTCCCAGGATGCCGAATGGCCAGGAAGGATGAGGCCCCAAAGTGTCCACCGGGCTTGGTGGCCCTGAAGTCACTGGCGCTGAGTATGGACTGGGATTCAGGTCTTAGACCTGGGGGAGGGACATGGGAGAGGAGAGGACATCCTGGGGGGGGGGGGTGAGTGGCGGCAGAAGTCTGGGAAGGAGGAGGGACAGGAGTGGAGCGCCCACCTTGGCCACGGGGCAGCCCCGGAGAAGCAGGGGCAGCCGCTGGGGAAGGGCATCGTCCCACCGGTCCCACCCGAGGGACTGTTGAGTGAGTGGTGCTGGAGAGGGGGACCAGAGACCCAGGGTTGAATGGGGGGCCCCAGGGGGACCCCCTTCCCCACCTGCTCCGTCCTCCCCCACCCCGTCCAGCCTGCTCTGCGGTTGGTTGGAAAGAAATGTCACTTAGGAGCTGCCGTGGGGGTTAGTGGGGGCCCAGTCCTCGGAGCAAATCAGCTCCGCACTGGGAAAGAAGCCCCGAGGATGCCCGCACGCGGCTGGTTGGACCCAGAGGAAGGGGCGTCCAGTCCCAGCCTCCACCGCAGTCCCGGCCACGCGCCCTCCACATTGCGCCCCCCCCCCCCCCCCGTCCATCCGCGAGCCCCGCGGGGAGTTGTGGACCCGGGGTGACCCACTCCTCAGTCTGTTCCGAGGCGCGGACGTGCACACGGCGAGCTTGCGGGGCGGGATCTGCGGGGCAGGGTCTGGGGACGGGATCTGGCGGGCGCGTCCGGGGGACGGAGGTGGGCGGCGGGAGCGCTGCGGGGAGGGGCCGACAGGGACCCCCGTCTGCGGCTTCCCCTTTCCCTCCTCCCTCCTCCACTACGCAGGCCACTCCCGCCCCCGCCCCCTCCCCCGCCCCCGCCCCCGCCCGCCTCCGCCGCCACCACCGCCACCACCGCCACCCAGCGTCGCCGCTGGAAAGTTTGCGCTCGTTGGGCGCGGGCGCGGAGGGCAGCGGGGAGCCGGGGCCGGAGCGGGAGCCGGAGCCGCAGACGGTGAGCACCTGGCCAGCCCAAGGGGACGTCCCCACCAGGCCGCCAGTCGGGGGACAGACGGGCGGGCGCGGCCAGGGCCCACGCATTGGCAGCACGGAAACAGCGGGCGGGGACCCTAATCGTGCGCCAGGAGGTCTTGGGGCCTGGGGTGTCGCAGTGCTCACCCCTGTCGGACCCCTCTGTTCCCCAGCCCCAGATGCGCCCTTCCCGCTCAGACAGTTGACGGGTCCTGTACCCTCAGGCGCTGGGGGGGGGGGCTCAGCGCTTCCCCTGCCCTCCCCTCCCTAGGGAAGGCGGCGGGAGCATCGGGCACTCTGTCCTGCTGCCGGCCACTCCTTGTCGCGCACCGCCCCATGGGCTCTCCCCAAGGAGCCCACGTGCAGCACCTCGGGGACACCCCAGAGGCCTGGCTCTGTGGGTGGCCCTGTTTGTCCCCTGTGGAGGGCCCCAGCTCCCCAGGACTCCCCGGCGGCATCCCCTCTGCCTGGGTGTCCCTGGGAGGGGGCATGCGGCCCTGGCACCCCACCTGGTCTGCTCTTCTGCGGGGCCCCCACTTGTCATTTTGACCCGCAGGGAGGGCGGGTCACTGCCCTGCCCTGTTCTCTCCTCTCTGCGGCCTCCAACGCCCCCACCCTGAACCGACTGGGCCCTGACGTCTGGGCACTCGCATCTTCGAGGACCGGCCCTGGCTGTGTCTGGGTCCTTCCGAGCCGGGGTGGGGGGGATGGGGGGGACTGACGGCTGGTGGGGAGTTGCACCAGCGGCAGCCGGGTCAGCCCCGCCCCAGGGGGTGGGGAGGAAGCAGGAATCCGTCTCTGTCAACGGCCTTTGGCCCCTGAGCCTACCGCAGGGGCCATGACCTTCCTGCTAGTTGCTCTGGTTTCACAAAAACAGCCCCCCCCCCCCCCCCCCGCCCCAGCGCAGACCCTTCCGAGGCTGCGAGTCCTCCCCACCCATTCGGATCGTGTGGCAAGCGGTGCGGGGTAACCATTGCACCCTTAACTGTCTGATGGGCCGCCCACCCAGCTCCGGCTGGGGAGTCCCTCAGCTACCCCAGTGGGAATTGCTGGGATGCCGGCGGGGCCCTGAGCGCCCAGGAGTGCTGTGTTCTGTGGGGCTTGGGGCCAGTAGCCCCTGGCCCGCGCCCCAGTAGGAGGTGGGCAGCGTGATGGAGGGGCTGGGAGAGCGCAGACCCGTGGTACGCTGGGACGGGAGACCCCCTGGCGACCCCGGAGTCTCCACGTGAACCCCTGCCGCATGTCCAGCCCTGAGCTCATATTGGTGCTGGGGCCGTCCAGGACCTGGGAGGGAGCAGGGCCGCTGGGTCCATGAAGGGCAGAGGCGTGTCCCGCAGGGCCATGCCCCCTCCCCTCCCACACTGGTTCTGCCAAGGGTAATAAGGTGAACACCGGGGCAGATAGGGGAGCCCCTGGGAGCGGGGTCAGGGTCGCCAGCGCCGCCGGGCCTGTGCCTCTGACCACCTCAGCACCTGGGTTTCAAGCTCATTCATTCAGCACAGGGTCCCCCAGCCCCCGTCAGGGGCTCACGGGGTGGAGGGGCCTGGAGAGGACAGTCCCCCACTCTCTTCTGGTGGCAGAGCTCTTGACGCCTCATGACAAGGAAGCAGGACCCCCGCTAGACCAGCGGGGGAGACTGAGGCTCTGAAAAGGGAAATTGTGCACCCTCGGTCCCAGAACCAGAAACAGGCCCGCCTCACATCCGGGCACCCCTGGCGGGGGCCTGAGAGCCTCAGCCTGGCACAGCCAGAAGTCAGCAGGCCGGGCTCCCGCCTCGCCAACAGCCTCGCTGAGGGACAGCTTTGCTGGAGGCCCCCAGCCCCAGCTGCAGGACATCTGGGCAGGGAACATCTGTCCTTCCTCGCCATGCTCCCAGCCAGCCCTTGCCACCGTCCCTCCTCTCACCCACAGTCTCTAGCCTCTCCGGCCGCCCTGCCCCCCCAGCCTGCCTGCCCAGCTCTCCTCTCCCTCCAGCCACTGGGCACAGCCTGCAAGAGGCTGGTTCTGGGCTGTTCCTTACCCTCCCAGCTTGGTGGCCTGGCTGGGCAAGGGGCAGGGCAGCAGACAGGGCTGCCAGATCGGAAGCAGGAGATGAACCCCCTCGGGTGACCCCGGAGCCAAACCTGCCCTCAGTCTCCACCTGCGGCACCTTTCCCGCAGGAAGCGTCGTGCGCACTGTGGCCCCTGCTCTCCTGAGCCCACAGCCGGGTGGCGCCTCACCTGGCCCAGGGACTGGGGACCAGTGACCGCTGGGTGAGGCCTCCACCAGGCCTGGCCTGCACCCGTGACTGAGGGCCGGGTCAGGAACCCCACAACACGCTAGGGTCTAGGTGCCCACCCCAGATCCCTGAGCCCTCTGGCCCTCCGCGGTAGTGTCTCAGGGTCCCCTCGGGGGCGAGGGGGGTGTCTCAGGGGACTCCTGGGTTGAGCTGGCACCCTGTGCGGCCCCCCCTTACCCTGGCCACTCGCTGTCTTCCAGCCTATTAGCTGTCCGTCCATCTGTCCGACCGCCCATCCATCCATCCATCCATCCATCTCTTGCTCACTGCTTGCCAGGGTCTACCCAGACCTGAAGGCTCACACAAGTCACTCCTATGGGGCCCCCAGCCCAGGCCCTAAGGGGCCCCTCCCTGCTGCCCCCAAGGAATTCAGTCAGAGGCAGAGAAAGCAGGAGAGGAGAACCGATAGGGCTCTGGCCCGGAGCTCCGCTCAGACTTGGGCCAGGCCCAGCGAGCACCAGCAGGGCAGGGACGTCCGGGCCCCTAGCCGCCGCACTGACCGTCCTGAAGGACTGTGCCGCCCGCCACCTGCGCCACGTGCCCCAGGGGCTGGGCGTGAGCCTTGTGTGGGGCCCAGAGGGCGGATAGGGATACCCCAGGGCCTGGGAAGGGGGCCTGTGTGAGACAGGGAGCATCCTGAGCTTGTGCCCGCACTCCTGGTACCCTGGGCAGGGCTGGGAGCTGGCCCTGGGCCACCTTGATAACCAGGGCACCGTGATGGATGGCGCTGGCGTCCCGCCCCAGCCTGGCGTGCTGCCTTTCCCAGGGGCTAAGAATAGGTGGGGAGGCTGGCAGGGCGAAGGGAGGAGGTGGGTCCTAGGGCCGCTGCTCCTTCCCGCAGGAGGGCGCGCAGGGGTGGGGCTCCGGGGCAGTCGAGCTGCGGGAGAGGCAGCTGCTGGCAGGGCGTGGGAAACCCAGCTCCACCCAGGGGAGTCGCAGGGCCTCCAGGACCCTGGGCAGCACC
The DNA here is from genome assembly GCF_922984935.1 of Meles meles. NCBI lineage: Eukaryota > Metazoa > Chordata > Mammalia > Carnivora > Mustelidae > Meles > Meles meles. The sequence goes on from NC_060083.1 coordinate 63,387,273, forward strand.
TCCCAGCGCACGGCCAGACCCCTGCCCGTCACTGGCAAAGAGCTGCTCCTCGGGGTGTCTTCTCCCTGCCGGCTCCCGCCTCCTCCATAGGACCCAAGGCTCAGAGGGGTGGTTTGAGGAAAGCCTCCAGCCCGCTGGTCACAGCAGACCCAGCTGGGCCTTCTCACGTGGGTGTCCGTCCACAGGCCCTGCTGCTCCGACCGGAAGCCCCCACAAGGACCCCTCTGCCCGATGTGGTGGGTGGGTGGCCGCTCACAGGCATGTGCCCCGCCCCGCCGCACGGCCCCCTCCTCCTCCTGCTGCTGCTGGTCTGCCAGGTGAGCGCGGCGGGGGCCCCCACCCCCCCTGCTGACGCGGCTCTGTCCCACCTGTCCCTCCCTCTGTCCCCCAGCCACAGGCCCCATCTGCGCAGGTGATGGACTTCCTGTTTGAGAAGTGGAAGCTCTACGGGGACCAGTGTCTCGCCAACCTGAGCCTGCTGCCCCCCCCCACGGGTGAGTCCCTGGCTGCTCCCCCAAGTCCAGGGCTTGGCCAGGCAGCAGCTATGGGGCTCCCAGCCGGACAAGGCCCTGCCCTCTGCCCCCCATTGATAGGGGACCATGGAGAGGCCAGTCGGGGACGTGCCCGAGACCACACCAGCATATAAAAGAAATGGCAGGACGGCCTCAGAACGGGGTGCCCGCTGCCCCCCCCAGCTGGTCCCAGGGCCACCGGCTTTGCTCCCGTGGAGCTCCAGGCCCAGTGGGCAGCCAGCACTGGGGGGAGGCAGCCCACGAAGATGGTCAGACCACACAAGGCCAAGGCAGGAGAGGGAAATGGGCCCTCCAGGGGAGGGCTCAAGCAGGGACGGGCACCCCATTCCGTACAAGCTCCGAGGGCCACTTAGGGTCGCAGCAGGAGGTTAGAGTAGGAGCAGCTTGCCAGCAGGCCTAGTGCTACTGTCCAACCGTGGGGGGGGCCCGTGGTGGGCAGAGGGAAGGACAGGGTTTGAGCTATGGAGCTTACCCCGGACCCTGGAAGGAAGCCAATAGACAGGGGTTCCGCCCCAGAGAAGGAGGAGCGAACCCAGGTGGGTTTGGGGTGCTTTGGAGACGTGAGGTGTGCGAGGGGAGGCGGCTGCCAGGACTCAGGGAGATCTGGGGGGAGACTGCATGCTGGGGGCAGAGGGTGGGGTGTGGGGGCTTCCGGGAGAAGCCCAGCCCTGCTGAGGGGCACCCCCCGTCCTGCCTCGCCCTGCAGAGCTGGTCTGTAATAGAACCTTTGACAAGTACGCCTGCTGGCCAGACACCCCTGCCAACACCACGGCCAACACGTCCTGCCCCTGGTACTTGCCCTGGCACCCCAAAGGTGACCACAGACGGGCGGGGGGGGTGGCGGCGGGGGCCCAGGCTAGGGCTCAGGTGCTGATCGGAGCCTGGGCCCCCAGTCCAGCACCGCCTCGTCTTCAAGAAGTGCGGGCCCGATGGGCAGTGGGTGCGCGGGCCCCGGGGGCAGTCCTGGCGCAACGCGTCTCAGTGCCAGATGGACGAGCACGAGCTCGAGGGCCAGGTGAGCCTGTGAGGTGCGGCAGGAGCCCGGCTGGGGGGGAGGGGCGCAGTGGCTCTCCTGCCCTGACCAGCCACTGCCCTTCGTAGAAGGAAGCGGCTGAGATGTACAGCGGCCTTCAGGTGATGTACACAGTGGGGTACTCTCTGTCCCTGGGGGCGCTGCTGCTGGCCCTGGCTCTCCTGCTGGGCCTCAGGTATGCCCACCCACCCCTACCCACCACTCGGCCCCCGACCCCCGGGCAGGGCAGCAGGCGGGCCCTGACGCCCTTTCCCCGCAGCCAGCTCCACTGCACCCGGAACTACATCCACGCAAACCTGTTTGCGTCCTTCGTGCTCAAGGCCAGTTCCGTGCTGGTCATCGATGCGCTGCTCAAGACACGGTACAGCCAGAAGATCGGGGACGACCTCCGCGTGAGCGTCTGGCTGAGTGATGGGGTGAGCGCCCACGCCCAGCCTCCGGGCGCCTGGCCCCAGGGCGGCGGGGAGGCGTGTGACCTGAGCTCACGGGGCCCCTGCGGCCAGGCGGTGGCCGGCTGCCGGGTGGCCGCAGTGTTCATGCAGTACGGCGTGGTGGCCAACTACAGCTGGCTGCTGGTGGAGGGCGTGTACCTGCACAGCCTGCTGGGCCTCGCCGCCCTCCCGGACAGAAGCTTCTTCGCCCTCTACCTGGGCATCGGCTGGGGTGAGTAGGACAGCAGGGTGGGGGCAGGCTGGCCAGGGCCACTGGACCACAGCTGCCTCCTCCCCGCAGGCGCCCCCATGCTCTTTGTCATCCCCTGGGCCGTGGTCAAGTGCCTGTTTGAGAACATCCAGTGAGTATGAGCCGACCAGAGCTTGGACCCGAGGCAGCCCGGGGCTCACCCCTTCTGGGCGCAGCGCCCTGGGCTGGGTCTGTGGGGAGTACCCGGGCAGCCCTGGGGCGTGGTGGGGGCACCTGTAGCCAGAGGTGGTGGTGGGTGGGAAAGCAAGACCGCCCCAGGGTGGGGGTCCTTTAGGACCATCTCCCCTCCTACCCCAAGCGCTGATTGGATCCCCATGACGTCGGGGGGTGGGGGGGCCTGCGGGGTGTGAGCTGGCCCCGCCCACAGGTGCTGGACCCGCAACGACAACATGGCCTTCTGGTGGATCCTGCGCTTCCCTGTGTTCCTGGCGATCCTGGTGAGGACGCGCACCTGCAGCCCCTGCTGGCCCCACACACAGGGGCAGAGAGGCCGCGGGGTCTGCCCGCCCCAACCCCCGCTTGCTGGCTCGCCCGACATCCTGCCTGGGCAGACAGGAGCGAGGCCTGGCACTCAGGCGGGACCCGGGCCTCGGCTCGGCCGCCCCAGGGCCATGGGGGCCAGGAGGGCTTGGGGCGGGGGCGGGGTCTGTCCTGAGCTGCGCCCTGCACACCCAGATCAACTTCTTCATCTTCGTCCGCGTCCTGCTCATCCTCACGGCCAAACTGCGAGCCCGCCGGATGCGCTACGCAGACTACAAGTTCCGGTGGGTGCGGCAGCCCGCAGGGCCCAGACCCCGCACCGCAGGGGCCAGGAGGGGCGGGGCGGGGGCGGGCCAGGGGCCCCCAGTGGGCGGGGCTAGGCCCGAGGCTCAGACTCCCACCCACAGGCTGGCCAAATCCACGCTGACCCTCATCCCCCTGCTGGGGGTCCATGAAGTGGTGTTTGCCTTCGTGACGGACGAGCACGCCCAGGGGACCCTGCGCTCTGCCAAGCTCTTTTTCGACCTCTTCCTCAGCTCCTTCCAGGTGCCGCCCTGCCCCCTATAACCACCTGCCCCCTCCCCCCGCCCCGCCCCCCGCCTGGGTGCGGCCCTGACTGGCCCCTCTCTCCAGGGCCTGCTGGTGGCTGTTCTGTACTGTTTCCTCAATAAGGAGGTAGGTGGGGCCGTCTGGTCCCAGCGTGCAGCCAGGGACAGAGCGGCGCCAGGGCTCCCTGGCCTCCCCCGTTCAGCTGGGGGGAGTGGGGGTGTAGCCCTTCGTGTCCGTCTGCGCTTACTGGTCACAGTCACCACGATGCTGGGTGCTGGACCCCAAGACGGCCTTGGGCTGGTCCTCGGGGAGCACACGGTGAAGGGGGCGCCCGGACAAGGAGAGCCCAGTGTTCTGGTCGGAGCCCGCCTTGCTCTGCACCCGCAGTCCTTCAAGGCTGGGAGGCTGGGACTGTGGGACTGGCCCGACCTGCCCTGCCCCCACCCCAGGTGCAGTCGGAGCTGCTGCGGCGCTGGAACCGCTGGCGTGCGGGTCGCTCGCTGCAGGAAGAACGCCACACCAGCAGGCTCGGACCCCCAGCCGGGCCCACAGACGACCCCCCCAGCGAGAAGCCGCTGCTCTCCAGGTGCAGGGGCAGCAGCAATGGGACTGGCCGGGACCCCTCTGCAGACCCCTGCCTGGTCAGCAGCCTCCCCGGGCTGGCCGAGAGCCCCTTCTAACGCTCCAGAGGCCCCAGGAGGCCCGGCGGGGGCTGGACTCAGGGGCTGAGAGAGGGCACTGCCGGACCACACAGAGCCAGATGCCCGACTGCGGCAGGAGGGCTGGGAGCCATGGTGGCTTCGCTGCCCTCCGTCCGCAGTGGGGTGGTCGGATGGCTGGGGGCTCCCTGCATATCTGCTCTGTGCTGCGAGGAGCCCCGCCGGCGGGCCGAGCTCAAGGAAACGTGTACTCTCCGACAATAAAGCGTCCCCCGGGGCTGCCTGGCACACCCGGGAGAGTGGGGCTGAGGGAGAGGTGCGCACTGGGCCCGGGGCCTCCCCGTCGGAAGGGAGCAGCCTCGCTTGGGGCCGAGAGCTAGTGCGCTCCCTCCGGGAGTCCCCGCTTTACAGATGAACTGGAGCTGGAGCCCCCAAGAGGGTCCCAAGCATGACTCATGGCTGGCAGTGCGCCCCCACCCCCCCACCCCCGCTGGAGCAGTCTCTGGCCGCCCTCCCTTGCTGGTTTAAGAGGCGCTCAGCACACCCTGGGCCAGAGTGGATGGGCCGCCGTTTGTTTGGGCTCCCAGACCCCAAGAGGGTCACCATCTGCCCAAACAGGCATGTGAACGGGGTGGGGGATGTCTGGGGAAACCCCCCGTGCCGCACTTCCCACCAGCCCCGTGTGGACACCTCTGGTTGTCTCCTGGAGTCGCGGCCAGGGCTGCACTCAGGCCCAACAAGGACATCGGCAGACGATCCAGATAAACTGGGAGAAACCAACCCCCGCCAACTGAAATGACAGCAGCACTTTGAGACCTCTGTGGTCCCGACACGATCGCTTGGCAGAGGGGCCCGAGCCCTCCACACTGGCGTGGCTGGGCGGCTGTGTGCAGCAAGGGCCCTGTCCACAGTATATGGGTGGGCACCCTGCGGGGCACGCCGCGGCACTGAGGGGAGAGAGCGACCTACACCGGAAGAGCCAGGCGGTGCACTGGGGTGCGGAGCCCAACTGTTTGGGGGCGCACGCTGAGGTCCAGGTCGCCGTCTTGGGGAGCTAGTGCAGGAGCGGAGATGGCGTGGGGGCTGTGCTCACGGGTCGGGAGCGCCCCGGGAGGAGGAAGGAGCCAGACCCCAGAGCACGCACTGCTCGGTCGGCCAGGTGTCCCTGCTCCAAGGCGCCGGCGGGAGGTGACTGCGGAGCTCAGGGGTGTGGGTGCCCACAGCCTCCTCGGGCCACGTGGGCTGGGGTTGCTCAGGCGGAGCGGGGCTAATTGGAGAAAATGAGCAGACAGAAGGCCTCTCAGGAAAGGTAAATAAAATTACTCCTCCGCCAGGCACTGGGGCCCTCCTGAGGGGGCCCGTCACCCCATGGGGCCCACAGCCCCGCAGGCGGCCCGGAGGGAAGGGGGAGGGGCGGAGCGGGAGGCTGGCGGGGCACACGGAGCTCTCTTGTGACCCAGGCAGGCGGGCAGTTTGCGGAGACGGGCAGGGTCGGGCAGAGCCGGAGGGAGCGCCAGCCACGCGGCGGGGAGACCGAGGCCCCTGACCCAGAGGCTTCAGACGACCTCTCTCAGGCCCTCCGGAGCCCCGGCCGACGGGGCGCGCCCACCAGCGCGTGCGCCCCGGAAGCCCGCATGGGGCACAGGTTCGCCCGGGGAGAGCAGTTCCCCTTCACGCCCGCTGCGCTCAGGGTTGGTGCCCGCCTGGGGGTGGGGGCGAGCCGCCCCAGCCTGACTCCCTTTGCCCGTCCTCTCCTTCACCTTGTCCCTGTCCCCAAGAGAACTGGAGCGGACCGGCAGGGCTGAGGGCGGCGCGGAGGCCTGGCAGGGGCCGCACTGGCCCCGCCAATGAACACTGACTTCTGACCAGGCCACCCTGCAGGCGTTGGGGGGACCCGCTTTCCCGCAGCCCAGCACCCACACATCTCTCGGTCCAGGAACAGGAACACTCCAGGGCCTCCGCCTCTTTCCCATCTCCACGGCAGTCCTCCACCTCGGGCCCCTCCCGCAAACACACGGGTCCCGCCTGGCACGTTTGCGCACGCGTGAGTGTGTGCGTGCGTGTGCACGTGCGTGCTACTAAAGAGTGAAGAATGAGGAGGAGGACAACCTGGATGACGACACACAGGGTCAGACCCAGGAGAGCTGCGAGGTCAGCCCAGGGCGGCAGCGCTGCGGGCAGGGTGTGCGCCACGGGGCAGGGGCCTCAAGCCGGGAGTCACCGGGACACACACCGTCCAGGGGACCAGTGACTGCGCGCACTGGGGAAACTTAGAGGACCCGGTGGACAGTTCAAGACTTAGTGTCAGTGCACAGAAAACCAACCAAGTGAAAAAGGGCCGTTGGGCAGAAGAGAAAAACCATCACAATTTACCGCACGGCTCAGCTCTGCACACGGACTCAACAGTGGTGTGACCCAGCGAGGAGAGAAACCCGGTCCGTCGGGCGGCACGGTGGCCGGGAAGCACGTGCGGAGGAGGGAACCGGAAAACCAAGGAGGAACCGTGTGCGTGTGCTTAGACGCAGAAATACAAACGGAGAGCTGGAAACTGTCTGTCGGTGGGCTGGGCAGGGCGCCGGTCCACTCTGCACGAACCACCCCCTCCGGACCCTCCGGACGCGCCAGCAGCGCCACCCCCCCCCCCCTTTCTCTGACTCGCTTTCCACCGTCAGCCCTTTTCCCTGCTCCCTCCTCCCTCCTGGACTGCAGTGTGGGGCGGGGGGAGATCAGGCCATCCTCCGCCCTTACTGGCGTGAGAAACTATCACTATCTAGAGGACTTCCCAGGTTTATCTCCAGACCCCGTGGCCCTCCCAAATCCGTACTTTGGACTCATCTTCCCATTCATCCCCTCAAATTCCGCACGTCCACACAGAGCTCCTGCGCGTGCCCCCCACCCAGCTTCCTCTGGCTCCGGTCATGGAGGCAGCGCCAGCGGTCTCTGCTCCTACCCTGAATCCGCCACAGCGTGCGCCCAACCCAGCAGCAGAGCAGCCGTTCCACACCCCGTCCAGCCCCGTGCCGCACTTCAGCTTACGGAAATGCGGGGGCCAGAGGAGCCTGTCGACAGGAGGTGACCAGTCAAGGCCAGAATGCAAGCAGCCACGTCTTGAAGCACCGAGGGGTCTTCGGTACATCACGGGGGGAAGGGTGGTGAGACTGCAGGGCCAGGCCAGGCACCCGGCAGGCAGCAGACACGCTCTGCTTTCCCACCCGGAGTCTGCAACCCACCTAGGACATACTCAGATGTTACAAGGAACACGGACTGTGTATTAAGTATCTGGGAATTACTGTTCAGGCCGTACACAGAAACATGCTCAGTATTTACTCAATCAAAACTGTGATCAAAGTAAACCCTAAGAATCCGAGTGAGGCCGTCCTCTGAAAGGAGGTGAAGATAGGGGAATAAACTCGCCCCACCACGGACTAGCAACGGGCACACGTGCGGGGCACTCGGTGGCGGAGCAAAGGGGACGTCCCCACTCCACCAAGGTGCTCACTGCCCTCACTGTACCGGAGGGCAGGGGTCTCCAGCCACGCAGGGGCATCCGCACAGCCGCGGTGAAGACCCCAGCAGCCCGGACGGGAGGAGGCAGCGCAGCTGAGGCTGGGCTGGGACCAGAGGAGCCGGGCCGGTCCGAGAGCTGCGCCAGACAAACAGGAAGGGCCTCCCCACTAGCCAGCATCCCTCCGCCCCATGTCGGACCCTCCCCTCTGCTCCCCGACACCCCCTGTATGACTGCTCAGAACCCTCAGCCATTAGGCAAAAACTCCAAACGGGACATGTGGACCCCAAGTTAGGGAAGGGACGACTCCACGCGCACCCACTTCCCTGCCTCCAGCTGCAGTGTCCGCAGAGCTGCGCTCACCCCCCGGCACGTGGCCTCTCAGCCACGCTCCACCTCCGACGTGGGTCTTGGCACCAAGACCCCAGGCTGAGCACCTCCAGCCCACGCAAGAGCTAAGCAGGCAGGGATACTGAGTGAAACACCCTTGAGGGGTCTCCTGTGGTCCCCACACCCCCAGTGGTCGGGTAGACCGGCCCACGGGTATCACCACTAGCGCAGGAGGCCAGGGAGTGCGGCTGGGGCGCTCAAGCCCCTCGGCAAACACCCACGGGTCCCCAGGGAGCACACGAGGCCACACAGTTAGAGACCTGGCGCAGGGCCTGGCAGCGGCCAGCTCCCACTGGCAGTGAGCCAAGAAGGCTGTTTATTACATGACCTGTCCTTCCTGTGCCGTCCCTGGGGAGCCCCCGCCCCCAAGAAGACGCCTCCTGGAGTCACCTGTAGGCCCCCGAGTACTCTTCCAGGAAAGAGTGTTCCCAAAATAAACTCCAGTTCCACGGATCGGGCCTGGCCTACCAGGGCTTTCCAGGTTTGAAGGTCAAGTGACTTGGGTCTCTCTCAGGGCCCGCGGCCACCCCTTCATCGGAACAGCGGAGGAACCACTCCCCCCAGGGTCCAGGGCTGCAGAGGGAGCCTCCTGCCTCTAGGGTCCCCACCCCGAAGGCCATGGTCCCTGAAGAGTACAGGAGAGCCACCTCGGCCTCTCTCCCAGTGCCCACTGCCCCCTGCAGGAGGCCCGAGCCCCCCTAGAGGAACCCAGGGAGCTGGTGGGATTTCTGGGGCTCAGGGTGGGGCCTGACCTTGGGTCTCCCGCCCTCTGTGGGCTGCCAGGACGGGGCAGGGGACAGACCAGGGTCGTTCCAGCACCACCCGCTTTATTCACTGGTCCTTTGGCTCCGGGCACAGACACTCAGCTTTTGAAGGGCACAGAGAGAAAAGGGGCCCTGGTGACCATCCCAGCACATGGCACAGGGCCAGGGTCATCTTCACACCCCTACCTGCGGGGACACCTGTGGCCTCTGGGCCGCAGACCGCAAGGGGCTAGGCCCGGCCGCCCAGGACCCTTTCTGAGGGGCGCTCAGTGCTGTCCCGAAGCTGATGCAGGAAAGGAAGGGGCCAGGCTGGACAGCGGGGTGAAGAATCAGACGCTCCCAAGGCATCCGGCCCAGAAGGGCAGCAGGGCTGGGTGAGAGTGCACAACAGGTATGGGAGAGGGCACCCCCGGCCTGCCTCCTGACCCCCTCAGGGACAAGCCCAGTCCCACCAGCCTGGGAAAGAGCAGAGGCCCCCTTGTCCCCCTCATGACCTTGGAAGTAGCCGGGGGGTAGATAGGGGCTCAGGGGGTAGGGGCAACAGGTGATGGGAAGTAGAGAGGAGTCAGAGTCAAGGCCCTGGACTGGGGGCGGGCAGAGCAGGCAGCTCCAAAGACGCGGCTCCAGGGAGAGCAGGGGCTGGCAGGGCCTCCCCCCAGTAATGCGGCCGCTGGAGACCCCGAGAAGAAAGGAGGGGACTCGGGGAGGAAGGGCAGGCCGTGGCCAGCGATTGTGCCCCTCCTGATCCTGGGGTTTACAGCCCCTCCCCCTCCCAGCATCAGGCGGCGCCCGGGTCTCCTGGAGGCCAGGGGAGGGACACAGCTCGCTTCAGGACTTCTTGGCGTCCGGCGTGTTCCGGCGCTTCAGGTCACTCAGGTCGATGGGCTTGAAGGCTGTCGGGGACAGAGCGGTCAGCGGCGGCGGGGACGCAGAGGCAGGGTCCAGGCCCCGTCCTGCACCTGTGCCTGGCAGCCCGGTCCACTGTGCCACTGTGCCACGCCGTCTCCCAGGCCTCCCGCCAGCACCGCCCCGGCTGGGCCCCTCCCTCCCGGGCCGGCTCCTCCACTCACTCTTCAGACTGGGGTTAGGGACCTTCTCCACGTACTCCTCCACCAGGCCCCGCTCGCTGCCTGACACCTGGCTCCGCAGATCTCGCTCCACACCCTGCCAGGCTGTGAAAGGCAAGGGGGTGCCATGAGCGCCCCCAGTGTGGCTGGGGAGTCAGGCAGAGTCCAATTGGTCAGGGCCCCTCCTCCTCCCCCACTCCTCAGCCCCCTACCTCACAGCTTCCGGCCCCAGGACTGCCCTCGACCTGAGCTTGTTCTGAGAGCGCCCCTTCTCTGCTCACGGCACCGGGCCCCCCCCCCCCCCCCGCCCCGGCTCCTGGCGGGCTTGCAGACACACACGTGACCCAGCACTCTCCATCCTATCCCCCCTCCTGGCACATCTGAGCACACACCCAGCCACGGGCTGGGTCCTCCTAGAGCGCCCTGTGTTCCCGGCTCCTGCAGGGGCTCCCTCTCCTGGAGACCACTTGGCCCATACCACTGCTTCCTCCCCTGCCCGCCCCCCCCACCAGACCAGACCAGACCAGACCAGACGCAGCCCCTGAAAGCCAGGCCAGGCCAGAGCCCAAACTCCGGGATAGCACTGGGGCTCGGGGGTTCTCGGAGCCCAGCCCTGGCCCGGGGGGGGGGGGGAGACACGGGACGCACCTTCGTAAATGAAACGCACATTCTCCTCGTGGGCCGGGGTGAAGATCTCACTGCTGCTTGGGGGAGAGCGGGGGCTACTGTTCCTCTTGCCGTTGTAGACAACTCTGGAGACGGGGGAGCTGGGGGGGCCCAAGCACATAAGGAAAGGCCAGGGGCGACGTGGGACCCATCCCCTACCCCCCAGGGGAGACCACCCTGCTGCCTAACACCCACCTGGTCATTGCGGGGGTGTCTGGTCCTTGCACTCCACAGCCGGGTCCCCTCGGCCTCTGAAAAGGAAGCCCAGACCCTGGGAGTGGAACAGAGTCACCCTCTCCATGGGAGCTTCAAGGGAGGGAAGGGTGCGGGGCCCACCTTCTCCATCAAGCTGTCGCCGAACTGCTGTGGGCTCACCGCCCACCCGGAAGCCCCGCAGTGGGGAGGACCAGCCACAGTCCGGGCAGAGTCAACAAGTCGGAGGCTGCGGGCCGGCAACCTGGCCCCGAACTCGCCGTGCCCTCCTTCCGGGCAGCCCCCAGCTGCTGGGCCACCCTTGCCCAGGGAGCCCCTCCCCACGGTTGGTGGCTGGGGACGGCTCCAACGGCAGGGCCCAGATGCCCTTCCGGAGTCACAGAGCACCTCTCGTGAAATCGGGACTACGGGGAGCCTCAGCGACTCCAGTGAACCCCAACTCTGCCCTCCCTGCCCACAGGGCCTGGAGTGCTGTCTTCACTGAGGCTGGTTCCCATCTGTAAAACGGGGACGGGCTTCGTGGGGAGGACCAGCTTGTGGGGCTCTGAGGCCAGGGCACGAGTGAGTCGGGGCGCTGGACGGGGCAGGAGGAAAGGCGTGAGCCTGGAAGAAGCTGCCAGGCCTGACACGGGCACAAAGACCCTGGGCTGCTGCCTACGTCCAGCCCCTCTGCCGACTCCGGTTTTAAAGCCCAGGGGAAGGCTTGGTATTTCTTTTTTTTTTTTTTATTTTATTTATTTATTTGAGAGAGAGAGATCACAAGTAGGGAGAGAGGCAGGCAGAGAGAGAGGAGGAAGGAGGCTCCCTGCCAAGCAGAGAGCCCCATGCGGGGCTCGATCCCAAGACCCTGGGGTCATGACCTGAGGGAAAGGCAGAGGCTTTAACCCACTGAGCCACCCAGACGCCCCGGTATTTTTTTTTTAAGATTTTACTTACTCGTCAGAGAACGTGAGTGAGAGCGCACAACCAAAGGGAGCTGCAGGCGGAGGGAGAAGCAGGCCTCCCGCTGAGCAGGGACCCCATCGCAGGACTCGGTCCCAGGACCCTGGGGTCATGACCCAGCCAAAGGCAGACGCGTGACCCACTGAGCCCCCCAGGCGCCCCGGGGGCTGGTATTTTTTAGGCTGTCTCAGACCAGCAGGGGACGCCCCCCTCGGCTGACAACAGAACACAGAGAAAGAAAGTTGCCTGCACAGGGCAGTCCCAGGCCTGGCCTGGCCCCAGAACAGACGACCTTAGGTACTGGGGGCAGACACAGGGGGGCCCTGGGCACAAACGCTTCTGCCCCCCTCCCTCCTAGTGCCCAGAGCACAGACATGCAGCCCCACCCAGAGGACCAGAAAGCTGTGGGTCCTTGGTCTCTGGTCACTCAGTCCTGTCCCCAACCATCCAGCCTTTGACACCTGCACGGGTAACCACAAGCCCAGGCCCTGCCCCACCCCACCCCACAGAAGCCCAGTCCCTCACAAAGGGACTTCTCCTTCCTTGGACTCAGGGGTCTTGCTGCCCTTTCCCAGGCCTCAGCCCCCGAACACTGGAGCAGAGAGAAAGCCCCTTCTGGCCTAAGGACACCCTGGGCCACTCAAGGGGCTGTCAGCAGTTGGACAAGGTGGGGAGCTCCTGTTACGCGACAGGATGGAGGGGCTGGGAGGATCAGTCAGCCCCTGCCCGCCCTCAGCCAGTCCCTGGCCTCCTCCTGCCCAGGCATCCTCCGTCCTCCCGCAGGTTGTGCTCCGTGATCCGAGAGGCCCCTGCTGCACGGCCCTGCCCTTCCTGCCTCACCTGGTCCGCTGCAGGGCTCTCCCTACCAGGCAGCCTCCAGGGACCTCCCAGCCTTTGTGGGTATGTGACCTCATCTTAGGGTCCCCTACTCATCCGCCCCGGGCCAACTCAGGTGCTCACCCGCTCTTGGCTCCTGTCACGATGTCTGACCACGATGCATTGCTGGGGCTCTCTGGACACCTCACCTGCTCCTCTCCGTCTCTGCAGACACAGGGCCTAACCTGGGCTGGCCCCAGAGCAGCTGCCCCGCAGGGCCTGAGCCTATGACCTGAGCCCCGGGCCCACAGAGCACTTGGTCCCCACACTGGGGAGCCAGCTCCGCTGGGCTTCCTGACTAACCCAGCAGCACGACAAAGTCACACCAGTTCCCTGTCCCAGACCTGCGCATCTGTCACAAAGGCCCTCCCCTATGGACGTCCTACTTCAGCTAAGGTTTCTAGTACCCCGGGCAAACTGGACACACACGGGCCCTTGTATCACACATGCAAGAACTTCTCACGGCCTGGAGCCCTGAAGAACAAACACAATGACATTTCAGAAAGGTGCCACCTTCTGCCTCCTCTCCCAGCACAAAGTCTACCCGCCAGGCCGACTGCTAGAGCCTGTGTCTTACCAGCCTGTCCTCCCAGACTGAGAAACCTCTGTGCCCTCCCAGGCCTCCCTCCCCAACATCTTGTACAGGTCCCACCTCCACCAGACCCTGCCATCTGGCAAGACTCAGCAGCACCAGGAGAAGCAGCCTCCCGGAGACAGAAGGGACAGGGACCTGCCACTCCCTCCCCCTCCCCACCTCCTACGGTGACCAGGCGACTGGGCCTCCAGCCCTGATGCCAAAGAAACTTCCCACTAAAAAACACAATCCATACGCACCCTCAGCCATCCTAGTCCTGGGTATGTGCCCAAGACAGGGGCCACGCGGCCGCTGAGAGGTGCCCGGGAGTGGCCAGAGAAGGGCCCCTCACGAGCATCCAATGGAAGAACCACTAGGAACAGGGGTGTGTGTCGAGCCTGCTCCTGCCCCTGAAGAGGGACGACACCGCTGGGAGCCTGAGCCGCGTGAGGGCAGGACACACGGCACTGAGGGAGGACAGAGGACGGACGCCTGCGGACACGGGCCCCAGGAGCAGCCGCCAGCAGAGGGCCACCCACAGAGGCTCCGGCGGGAGAAAGGGAACGACGTCAGTGGGGAGACCTCTAAGGGGACAGCTGGAGTACAATCTGGACCCCATGGACCACCGGACCTGCACGACAACATCTCCCCCACCTCGGCAGGCACGGTCTGGGTGCAATGAGGGGAGAAGGTGAGCAGTCAGCCAAGGCTGCCCGTCCGTGAGCGGCAGTTGGGAAGGGAGGCCGGAGGCTGGCTGACCACGGGGCATCTCCGACAAACCAGAGGGACACGGAGCGCCGTTGACCACCACAGAAAGTGCTGAGTGGGGCCACGAGGGTGGCAGGGTGGTGGGGGTTGGGCGACCAGTGTGCTGGCGAGAGCGGCACAGGCCTGGGGGAGTGCCAAGGACACCTAGTAAGACAGGCCGAGCCATGGAGGACCACAGAGCCTCCAGTCCAGCAGGACGGGGACCTGGTGCTCAGGGGAGGGCCGGGGGTGAGGGCCGGGGACAACAGCCTAAGGGAGGGCAGACGCTTGTCACGGAGTACCTGGCTCGTACCACTTCCCAAACCATCTCCCTCCTCCCCCTCATTTGCTTTCCCTTTTCTGCTCACAGGACTAGAGGCACAATTATTTCCGCAGCTCTGGGGCGCCTGGGGGGCTCCGTCTGTTGAGCCTCTGCCTCCGGCTCAGGTCATGATCTCGGGCTCCTGGGATCGAGCCCCACGTCAGGCTCCTGCTCAGCGGGGAGCCTGCTTCTCCCTCTCCCGCTCCCCATGCTTGTGCTCTCTCTCTCTTTTGCTCTCTGTCAAATAAAGAAATAAAGTCTTTAAAAAAAAGAAAGAAACAGGGTCGCATCTGGCAGCCGCTAGCACGTCGACGTTTGCCGCGTCCTTCCAGTCTGAGTGACCGGGACGTGAGGGACAGCTCAGTCACCGGTGTCTCAGAGCTAACGACGCAACGACGTTCTCCCCTCGGCCCACAGTCCCACCATCAGCAAGCCCGGGGCCAGCCGTCCCAGAGCCTCCAACGGGCTCCCCCGCTGCCTCTTCCCATTCGCAGGCACCCCCCATCCAACTAGACTCCCCCAGCCCCGGTCCTGACAGCCCTCCCCAAGTAATTCCCCATCCTACGTGCCCTGGGCCCTCTAATGCCACCAGGCCCTCAGCGTGGCCCAATCTACTCCTTCAGGTGTGTCTGACTGCTGGGCTCCAGCTCACACCCAAACAGTCTCTGAAGCAGAACCGCCTCGGCCAGCTGCCATCACCCCAGGGAACCACGCGCCGCCCCCCACACTGTGCGCGCTGCAGGGCCTGACTCTTGCCCACGGCTGTCGAGCTCACGCGGGCCGGCGGCTGTGTGCTAGACACACGGCAGTGTCCAGAACCGCTCTGTGGCTGGAGGTCATCCATGCTTGCTCTGCGGCCTCCAGGGAAATCCCTGCCTTCCCGGGCCTGGGCGTCCCTGTCTAAGCCAAAGCAGCCCCCACGGATGGGCCCTAGGCTCTGCTGCTTGACAGAAGACGGGACAGTCACAGGAATGCACTGACAGGGCGCTTCTGGGAGCAGCAGGCCACTGCTGACTACAAAACACAGTCCAGGGCCGTGCTGGGCACCCAGTGCAGAGCCACCCGTTCGCAGGGAGGCGGCGGCCCGGGAACTGCCAGCTTGTGTGAAAAGGCAGCCGCGCCACCAGCCACAGCAAGCGGCCGCCACCCAGCCAAGCACGGTCTGAACCCCCAGGGGCTCCCAGGATCTGAGCCTCCAGGGCCATGGCAGCCAGGGCCAGGCCCAGACAGCTCAGTCACCTAAGCTCCTCAGAGCCTGCTGATGCCTTTGCTGGCACCCCGTGGCAGGTCCCTGGACACCCTCACATCAATGTGGTTCTGCTCAGGGACAAGGAGGAGTCTCTCTGGATGGATACGTTTCGTACCTTGCTCTTGCCCGGGAACCAAGGAGACCTCCTGGGGGGAGGCAGGACATGGGGGGACCTGAAGCCCAGCCCTCAGCCCCCCAGTCCCAGACTTTCCAACACACAGCCACATGCCCAGAGACAGGAGAGGAGAGGACGCGCTCGCTGGGAAAGGCAGCGGTGAGGATTCTGGAGTTAGGAGCCGTGATGCAGACGGCAGTCGTTCTGCGCTCCTCCGGAATTCCTGAGGCTCAGAGTTTCTTAGATCCCACTTTCCCCCGACACTCCACGCCTCTGCGGTACTCGACCATTCCAGCCACGAAGACTTCCAGAAAATGACCTACTATGCCTGCAGGCACCAGAACACGGCTGTGCGAGAACCCGCAGAGGCGCTCCCCCAAGACCCAGCAAAACCTCTAAGCAGCGCACCCTCGCTCTCCGCGCTCCGTCCTGGCTGGGGCAGCAGCTCCCACCCCAAGCAACAGCCCTGAGGGCGTGCACCCCCACCCCCTGACTCAGAAACCCACCATGCCCTCCCCTCACCCCCAATCAAGCTCTGCGCTGCCCCACGCGGCCCCTGCTCCCTCTCCTCCCCACTCCCGCTCGTCTCTGAAAGCTCTCCACCCAGACCTCACGCGCGCTCCCCACTGCCAGCTGGGGGGCCGCTCGCGGTGTCCCCTCCCCGCCATACTCATCCTTGAGATTCAGCTAAAAGACCGCTTTTTCTGGGAAGCCTCCCTGGGGCTGGCCAGGGCACAGGACATGGGCACCGCCATACACCCCGTCCACCACCAACCGCGGCAGCCCCCGGGGCGGCGTCAGGCCCTGCAGCCCAGTGAGCTGGCTCCCCCGGGGCCGGGCCCAGCTCAGCCCCTTGGCGTCCCGCACCTAGCCCCGCACCGCCGGGCCTGGCCAGCTGCATCCCAGGAGCCAAGAAGCATCCTCGGGACTGTCCCTTTTGGGGAAGGGGAAGGCGGGACATTTGTCCACCTCGGCGGCGGCTGCTTGCGAGACCGAAAAGGGCGGGTCCCCGGCTGCCCCTCCCGAGCCCATCTCCCCGGGTGGCGGGGCGCCCGGTCCCGAGCGCCGCGCGGACCAGCCCCGCCACGTCCCCACGGCCCCTCCCCGCCGCCCCCTCCGCGCCGCGCTGCGCGCCCCCCTGCAGGCCCAGCGACTCGGGCGCAGCGGACCGAACGCGGCAGCGGCTCCCGGCCCTGCGCGACCCCGCCCGAGCCCTCCCCGCGCCAACCGCCGCGCCAGGGCGGGCCCAGTCGCTCCCGCCCCGCCCCCGCGCCCGCCTCACCTCGCCCCCGCGCCCGCCTCACCTCACCTCGCCCGCTCCGCTGCTGCTGCCGCCGCCACCGCCGCCGCCGCCAGCGCCGCCGCCGCCGCCGCCAGCAGGGGCCCGGCCGGAAGTGACGTCACCGCCGTGCGCAGGCGCGGGGAGCGTGAGGGCCACGTGACGGCTGGCGCGCGCAGCAGGCGGGGGCGGGGCCTGAGGCCCGGGCGTTGAGGTGCCGGCGCGCCGGGACTCCCCCGGCGGGCCTGCGGCGGGTTGGGGCGCGCGGGGTCTGCGGGGACGGGAGGCGGGGGGCGGCGGGGTCTGGGGCCGCGGACCCGCGGGGAGCGCAGCCGAGCGGCTGGGGCGGCGGCGTCCGGGGTCCCGGGGCTGGCGCGGTCAGACGGCCCGGAGCCCCGAGACCCCGGCCGCGTGCGTTGGCGCCGACGCCCGGACCCCCAAGCCGGTGTGGACGGCAGGGCCCGCGGGCCGCTGACCGGGAGCGCGGGAGCTGGGGCCCGTCCCCAGTAACCAGGCCACCACCAGGGCTAGCGAATGACGTTTATTGAAAAAGTAAAAAGAATCCCAATAAAAAATGCACCTGCAGAAAAAGCCAGGCCAGAAGGGGGGAGCCCAGGTCCCGGCGTCCCACCGGCGGGCAGTTCCGAGCACTTGGGGGGTGGGCGCCCAGCTTCTCCAGGCGGGGCCCGAGCCCCGGGGGCGGGCGGGGGGCTCAGTCCATCGTGGTCCCCTTGAAGAGCTCCACCAGGTCCTTGAAGTCCGGGTCGATGAGGTCCGACGGCAGGTCTCCGTCGTCGTTGGCGGCGTCTCTGTCTGCCCCCAGCGAGATGAGGTACCTGGGGGGCCAAGGCGGCAGTGGGGAGGTGGCCGAGGGCGCTCTGACCCGCCCCGGGCCGCGGGCTGCCGCTGACGCGCGCCCTTGTAGGGTTTCTGCAGGAGGGGCGCAGAGGGGGGAACCTGACCCCGCGGAAACGAGTGTCCAGCCCGCGGGGAAGACGGCAGAAAGGAGGTTCCTAGAGCTCCTGGGGTTCTCAGCTGGACCTAGGCCGCCCAGACCCCATCCCGGAGGCCCCTTGAGGCCAGAGTGGTGGGGACGGAGCCCGCGGCCGGACCCCTCACCTGGCTATGTCCGGGTACCCGTCGCTGCAAGCGATGTGCAGAGGCGTCCAGCCGGTCTCGTCCCGCTGGTGGATGTCAGCCCCGTACTTGACCAGCAGCTTCACGCACTCCAGGTTCCCGGAGAGCACAGCCTCGTGCAGGGCGGCCAGGCCTGCGCAGGGCAGGAGGGGTCATGGCGGAGCCTTCCCCGGACACCCCACAGACCCCGCGCTGGCCCCACAGGCACTCACCTGAGGGGTGGATGGTGTCCAGGGCAACCTTCCGAGCCCGGATGAAGCGCCCCACCTGCTCCAGGTCCCCTTGGCGGATGTGGTCCAAGAACAGGACGTCGTTAGGGAAGCGCACGCTGCGGTCGGCCAGCAGCCGCCTGCGCCGCTGCCGGGGGCTGTACCGGGCATAGCGGCTGGTCCTGCTGGGCATCCTGGGTGCTGTGGCGGGCCCGCCGTGTGGGGACCCTGCTGCTCGGGGAAGGGACGTGTCCGTCCGGGATCACACGGCGCATGCAGTCTCCTCCGCCGCCTCCGCTGCGCTCCTGGGCCGCCCGGCGCTTTGGTCTTATATAGGACCGCGGCGCTATATAAAGCTGCGCAGTCATGCTCCTGCCGGGAGGGGCTGAAACGGAGCAGCGCCGGCCCTGCGCGTGGGATCATGTTCAGTGGTTCATCTTTCAGCCCACCTGTCGCTGTGCCCTGGCCAAAGGGGTCAGATCCTTCCTGGCCACTGCTGTCTGCCCCACAGCTGGGCCCAGAAGGTGCCTTACACAGGGCAGGAGAAGGCACTAGAAGGACAGGACCCATGAGGAAGGCAAGTGGCTACCAAGGTCATGGAGAGGGCCCAGGTATCTGCCAAAGGCATGGAGACGCAGAGAAAAGGCCATGATGTCTGGTGAGGGTGGCTGCGTCCACCTCCCCAAGAACAGGGGGGCTGCTCCCCAGCCGAGGAGGAGGCACAGGGCCCTGACCATGCCAGAGAAGGTCCAGCCCTACCTGTATCCCTCCCTGTCACTTGTCACCTCCCCTCAGGCTTGCACCGTGCTGCCCTCCTCCTCAGAAACTTCCCAGGTCAGAATCCAAATAAACGCCTAGGTTCCCGGCTGCCCAGCCCATGCCGCCCTGTTTCCCTGCATCCCCGTGTCCCCACCCCCCACACTTCCCCTGCTTCCAGGCTCCCGCCTCAGTGCCGAGGACACCCGTGCTCCCACTTGAGAGAGCGTGCCATCTGCCCCCCCAGGAGGGGCCATCACACCTCGTGGGGCGTGGGTCACGTTGGCCTAGACACCTGTGGGAGTGGAACCAGCAGAACGCTGAGGAGGTGCCCAGCCAGCTGGGCCGGCACGGGTGGTCCTACGTGGCCACCAGGGTGGAGGTGGCCCGGCTCCCCGGGAGAGAAGCAGTAGACGTGAGCACAGTCCCCGGAGCACGCCTTGGGGGCTCGGGCAGACCCCGCAGCACATGAGGCTGGCTGCGTCTATTAGGGCTGCTGTCATCGAGCACCAGCCTGGGGACTTAAACCTGATTTTGTCGTGGTTCTAGAGGCCAGAAGCCGGAGATCAAGGTGTTGCAGGGGTGGTTCCTTCAGAAGGAGAACCTGCTCCAGGCCCCTCTCCTGGCTTTTGGTGGTGGTACTTGGCATTTTCTGGCTCGGAGATGTATCACCGCATCTCGGCTTTCATGTCCACGTTGTCTCCTCCCTGTCTGTGTCCAGATTCCCCTTTTGTAAGAATCCCAGTCACTGGATTAGGGCCTTCCTATTCCAGCATGACCTCATCTTGGCCGATCACACCTGTGGCCCCTTTACTTCCAAATAAGCTCACAGTCTGGGGTTCTGGGGTTAGCCACATCGGAAGATTGGAGGGATGCGGTGCGGCCCGTAACGTGGGTGCGATCCCCCTGGGTGGTCACCCAAATCCTGAATGAGGACAGAGCCCAGATGGACGGGCGCTGGGCACAGGGGTAGAGCAGGCAGCCTGCTTACCAGCAGCCTTGTGTCACCAGGCTGGTTTGGATCCAACAAAATCAAATCAACAAATGTGTTTAACACCCTCTAGGTGCAAAGCCTTGGGCCAAATGCTGTGGAGAAACGGGGCACTGCCTCGGACCGACTGCCCGCCCTGACAAGTTTCCCCAGCCCTTCCCAGAGCCCCTGCCTGCTGCTGCCGGGGCCCAATACAGGCCTGGTGCCCGGTGGCCCCGCACTGCAGGCTCAGAGGCTGGTGCCAGCTGATCTTAACTCCTGGTCACTTGGGAGGGGTCAGTATAGCTTCTGGCTGGTTTCCAGGAGAAAGAACTTTCCTTTGATGTGAAGATTGCCTATTCTGGTGTCGTGGAAAGTTGTGTCTGCCCTCCCAGAACCCCGGCTACAGCTGCCAAGGGCGCAGCCCTTCCCGAGAGTGACCCAGCTTTGGGCTAGAGACAGGCCGGCCCGCGCCAGCCTGTTGGCAACCCCAATGATGCAGCCTCTGGTCCATCTGACTGAGGTGGGCTGAGAGCTTGGCGGTTTGTGGCTATGGTGTTTCCATTTGGATCAGAGAAGGGACGGGTGCCCAAAGCCCCCTCCTGCCAGTCACAACAAATCCCCTGAAAGGTATTTAATGTGCTTTTTATTCTAGTGAGGACGCGGGACTGTCCTCTAAACCACGGGCGTGACCTGAGGCATCCCCTTCGGGAAACCTTTGGTCAGAAGCCAGGGCTGAGCATCTGACAGGAGGCTGTTTGCAGAGCCTCCCTCTTCCGCAGCCACGGTGGAGCCGAACCGGATCGATCCGGCTTGGCCCCTGACACCCACGGGCACTTGGGAAGTGACCTGGTTTGGACGGTGCTAGGCTTCTGCCTTCTAGAGCCCTACAGCCAACTAAGACATTTAATGAATCCAAGAAGCTTACTCGGAAAAGTCCAAGGAAAAGCGGGAGCCCGAGGGCCTGTTAGAACAGGTGCAGGCCCGTTGCCGGCCGCTCTTCTGCAGGCAGGCTTTGCGGCTGGAGGACCTCAAGGGGCTGGTGCGCGGCCGGACCGCAGTCTCTAAGCACCTGCAGAGAGCAGAAGAGAAGGGGGAGGGGAGAGGGAGAGTCGGGATGTCCCAGGTTGCTAAGCCGGAGCTGAGCACCCTGCTAATCCCGCGGCTCTGCCGGGTCTCGGACTCCACCGCACAGCCTCCCGGCCAACCCCGGGCCCTGGAATGTGCCCGTCAGCTGCCTCTGCGAAAGGGGAAAGGTATGGGTGACTCACTCCCCTCCCGGGAGCACATGACGGCCCGGCTCTCCGTGCGCAGGACACGGCTTGGCACAGCTGGGTCGTAGGGTCACCCACACCCGCCGCCGGGGCGGGGAGCACAGCCTCCCTCAGTGCGCAGCTCTGACTCCCGATGGCCTCGCTCTGTGCTGGTTTCCTCCGCTGGAGGCCACGCGTCCCCCCCGCGGGAGCAGCTCACATTTTGCGGGCAGGGCTACCGCCCTCCTAGGACCAAGACGGGACACACGTAAACCCTGGAGTGGGAGAGCTAGAAGCCAGCGCCGGCACAGGCCACCTGAGAACCAGGGCCGCCCAGGGGAGGAGAGGCCGAGGGCCCGGCTGGTGCTGCGGAGGGTGCTAACGTGGGGTCCTCCGCGCGCGCTTGCTGGGTCCTGCGCTCCTCCCCTGAGCTGGGGTGGGTGCGGGCCTGGAGGCCGGGCTGCCAGCGGCAGGGACTCGGGCCGCACACGGGAGTGAGCAGAGAACACCGAGAGGAGCCCGATGGCAGCGCATCTCACGGGCACGTCTGCACCGGCCAAGCCCCCGCCGGCACGCGGGCATTAGAGCTGGGGGCCAGGGGCTGAACAAGGCGTGTGTGCTGCAGGGCTTCTCGGGAGCCGTGCTTCGTGCTGCCCTTGCCCCGAGGTGGGCCAAACGTTCCCTCCCGGCATCCCTTCCCACCCACCTGCTGCTGTGGACGTGCTCGGAGACCACCAGATGCAAAGCCCTGGGTGGGGATGGCTGGGCGACCATCGGAGTCCCACCAGCCGGGTGGAGCCCCTCTCCTGCTCTCAAGAGAGACCCACGGGCGCCCCCACACTGCCCGGGGTCCCAAGGAGTCACCGTCGGCCCTGCACCGCAGCTGGGCCCGCCATCCAGGAAAACCAGTTCTCTCAGTGTGAACCCCAAGCGAGCTGAGGTTCTACAGGTCAAATCACATTTTAAAACCTGGGTGACTTGCTATTTGAACACGCGACCCCGACCAGTGTGGCTCAGTGGTGAGCACAGCAATGCCACTGGGTCACCCGTGCCCAAGCGCACACCGCTGACTCGTCAGACCCCCGGCGGCCTCCACAAGGGGCCACCTTGTGTCCCAAGGCAGCGAGACGCCCCAGGACAGCACCAGACCCCCACCCCCATCCAGCTGCAGCACCCGCGGCCGTGCGTGTTTGGCGACTGACCACCTGGGACACGCCTGTGGCTCCTGTGGACGCCCCACGCTCCGAGAAAGCTGCCCCGATGGGGAGAGGCCTGACCCTGGCCCACTCCCCACCACATGCAGAGCTTCTGAAGCAGAGACGAGAGGTAGTAAAATTTCAACTTTATTTGGCCAATGTATTCAATTCCAATATCGTGGTAGAAACAGCTGAAGAACGGCCCACACATGGTTCGGCTCAAGCACCCTTGGCCGTTGTCCAGCCTGGAAATGGAGGGTTCTGGTTGTGTCTGCCGCAGGCCTCAGGTGGTGCTGACGTCACAGAGCACCCGGAGCCTGGCTCGGGGAGGAAGGGGGGGCCGCCCGGGTCTGCCCTGGGCTCAGCCGGCATCCACCACCCCCTCCAGTCCTACAAGACCCTGTGACGGAGACCTAGAGTCTCCACCTAAGCCAACAACACGAGACCCACGCTCCGTCACGCGGCACCAGCAGGAGGGGAGAGGGACCCTGCTGGCCCGGCTCGGCCCCTCCCACACGGGGGACAGGAGTCTCCAGGGAGGCCCGGCCACAGTGGGACACCCTGACGTCCAAAAATGTCTCAAAATCCCACAAATGGAATTTCTTAAAGTGATAGAATAAACCCTAACAGGAAGGAGACTTCACCTGCCATGAGATTCAGAGACATTTTAACAAGCACTTTGGACAGACCCATGTACGAAAAAGTACATCACTATTGAAAAAAAACAACGGCCCACCACAGTGAGCTGCCCGGGGCAAAATCCCTTTCCAAAAACTGAAAAGCACAAGTAAGAGACGGGTCTAAGTTTACACGTGTTGGGATAAAGTGATGCTTCAGAAAAATTCCCTGCATTGCCGGTCGGTGGCCCTTCCTTCCCGTGAGGGTCCTCGGGCTTCCGGAGGCCGCGCCACTGGGCGGCGCTGCCCGTGGGTGGGGGGTGGGGGTCGTGTCTGGGGTGCCAGGTCCGCGCGCTGCACCTCACAGCTCGTCTCGCACAGCTTTCTGGTCGTCCTCCTCCTCCAGGTCAGGCTCTTCCGCTTCTTCCAGATCCTCCAGGTCCTGGGGTGGAGGAGAAGGACGTGAAGAAACCCACTGGGCCAGGCCGGTGGCACAGCCCGGCCCCAGCCCCCGGGCCCTGCAGCCCAGCCGGCCACGCGGACAGAAGCGACCAACTCTGGGCTCTACGAGTGGACGCGAGGGGGTCTTCCGCCACCAAGACCGACGCGGAGGGGAGCCCAGGACCCCAGCCTCCAGGGTCTGTGGGGCCAGGGACAGCCCTGGGGCCCCACGCCAGCTTCACGGTGTGCTCCCTTGGCAGGGCTCCTGCCCCTTCTGCCCCCCCACCCCCACCCAGCAGACAACCCTCTGCTTCAGCCCAGCCGCCCAAGGCCGAAGCTGCTGTCCAGCAGGACACCTCAGCCACCCGGCTGGGGAGGAGCCCGAGTCCCGGCTGGCAGGGGCCCGTATGGGACCCATCTAAGGTGCCGCGAGCAAATACCAGCACTCCGAGAGCCGCTGCCCGGCCTGGGGACACACTCATGCCCCTCTAGCGGCGCCCACAGAGTTCCACTCACGTCATCATCCCCAGCCCCGTCCTGGCCACCGCTCTCCAAGAACTTCTTAAAACCGTCTAGTGTCCGCTCCCCGTTGTAATCAATGACCTGTGGGGGGAGGGAGGGTCAGGGAGCTGGACCGCCCCCGCCCCCCGCCTCCCACCTGGGCCGGCCGCGCACCGTCCTGTCGGCGCTGGCGGGGAAGAACTTCAGCGTGGGGAAGCTGTGCACTTTCACGGCCTCCACCTCGTTGGCCGTGGCGTCCATCTTGGCGATGACGATGCTTTCGTGGTCCTTGTACGTCTCTCCCAGCTTTTCCCAGATGGGGGCCAGCTGTTTGCAGTGGCCGCACCACGGGGCATCTGGAAGAGAGCCAAGCCAAGGCGCTGGGCCCAGAGCCGCCCGCTGCCCGCCCCCAGTGCGCACGTCCTCACGGGGCGGACAGGCCCGGGGGTGCTGGGGGGACCTCACTTACAGAATTCCACAAAGACGTTCTTTTTCTCGTCGAAGGCAACTTCTTCAAAGTTCTTCCCAACCAGCACCTTGACGGGCTGCTTGTCCCAGTCTTCGGGCAGCTCCTGGCTCATGAGGTGGGGCTGGAGGGCAGGGGAACAGGGTCACGGACGCCCGGAACCCCCACAGCGGCCCTCGGAGCCATGGGAGAGGACCGTGTCCAGAGGTCGGAGCTGCTCCACGCTCCCTAAGCAGGGGAGCCCCGAGGGCCCAGAGGCCGGCACAGGCCAGCGCCACGCCAGGACGCGGCTCCCCCACCTTGATCTTGCCCTCCAGGAAGCGAAGGCAGAACTCCTCGATCCTCGCCGACGTCAGCTCGTCGGACTCCGGCTTGTACTTGGTCATCTCCTCCTCCAGGGTGATGAGGCGCACGGCGGGGCACTCCTCCTTCTTGAGGCCGAAGAACTCGAGGATGCGCTGGTTGTCGGCGTGGTCGCTGTCGATGAAGATGAACAGGATCTGGGGGGAGAGGCGCGGTCAGGTGGGGGTCAGGTGGGGACCCACAGTGGTTCCCACCCGCCGCAGGTGCGCCAGGGCTCACCTTCCCCTTGAAGCGCTCAGCGGCCTTCTTGAAGTCGCTCAGCTTGCTGTCGTAGTCGGACACGCTCTTGGGCAGGAACAGCAGGATGTGGGTCTTGATTTCGCCTCCGAAGATCTTTGGGGCCGTCTGTGTCATAAGCAGAGGGCATTGGGTCTGGGCCACGAACTGAGCCGTTAACGAGATTCCCTCGGCGGCTGTGATGCCACCGGGGCAACGCTGCGTATTGAAGGGTCCCTGGGGCCAGGACCTTGTGACCCTCCCGTGCCACCCCATCCTCAGGGCACAGGACCCACAGGAGAGCCGCACCTGCTCCGTGAACTCGATGACCAGTGGGAGCTGGTTGTGCTTGATGAAGTCCAGCAGCTTCTCTTTGGTGATGTCCCCCTCAAAGTTGTTGCGGCCTTCGTCGAACTGTGGATGCAGAGAGGGCCGGGAGGACCCTGGTGCTCCCAGAGCCTCCCGCAGCGCCCCCGCCCCTCCCCCCGCCCCCCGCCCGCCTGGGCTTGGCAGTTCCGCGGTCCGGCAGCCCCCTTCCGGTCCTTCCGGTCGGGGCTTTCAAGAGCAGCAGGGAGTAGAAGCCACATGCCTCTGTCCAGGAAACAAAGCCCGGGAGAGCTGCAGAGGGCAGCCTCTCTCCCAGCACCTGGCAACAGCGACACCAAGGGGAGGGCGCGGGGCCTTTCACAGCGGCTGCAGTTTCCTGCTTGGCCTCCGAGCGCGCCCTCTCCCGGGCCTGCTGTGCCCTTGGACAGAAGCGGAGATGAGGGATGTCCAGACAGACAGAGGTCAGCCAGGACCGCCTCCACCAGGCAGCCGCCACAGACTGCCAGAAACCCGACACTCTCACCATCCAGCTGCTGTCAGCGTGGAAAAACCAACTTTCCCAAGTTACTACAAATAACTTGTTTTAGATGGACAAGGTTTTTTTTTTTAAACAGTGAGTTTCCAGGGGTGCTTATCGCTGTGGTTAAACAAGGTGTGGTGATACCCATGAGAGCAGTGCTTTTTTTTTTTTTTTAAATATTTTATTTAGTTATTTGACAGACAGAGATCACACGTAGGCAGAGCAGCCAGAGAGAGAGGAAGGGAAACAGGCTCCCCGCTGAGCAGAGAGCCCGATGCGGGGCTCGATCCCAGGACCCTGAGATCATGAGCTGAGCCGAAAGCAGAGGCTTTAACCCACGGAGCCCCCCAGGCGCCCCTGGACGGACAAGGTTTAAGTTGCCTCCTCACCCAACGTGGGCCTGAGGTCAAGAGTCACGCGCTCTTCTGACTAAGCCAGCCGGGCGCCCCTGGGGGGCTCAGTCAGTGAAGCCTCTGCCTTCGGCTCGGATCATGGTCTCAGGGTCCTGGGATCCAGTCCCGCTTGGGCTCCCTGCTCAGCGGGGAGCCTGCTTCTCCCTCTGTCTCTCTCTCAAATACATAAAATCTTTACGAGAAAGAAAAATTTCTCAGTTCTAGTTTCTGACCCAATAGAAAACAGTAAGTATGGTATGCAGCCACTCCCGCTCTCTGGGATCCCCAGTAACATGAAGACTTTGAGGGGCCCGAAGGCGGAAGGCCCAGCTGTTCCCCAGACAGGCCCAACGGGAGCCCAGCTACAGCTGCGGCTCTGGATGGGGGGCCTGAGCCTGCCCAGGTGAGCCTTCCGTCCTTCCCTCCGAACTGTCAGATCAGACCCAGGGACAGAAACTACCATCCTTTCCTTCCCAGTCATTCCCCCCTGCGCTTCCCCAGAGGAACTTCTGCAAGAGCAGGCGGCCACTCCCCGCTGCCGCCAACATTCTGCTCCGGCCAGGCTCCATCCTGACCGCGACGGGGGCTGCTCCGTTCGACCGGACCAAGGGCTGGGCACTGGGAGCCTCCCTCCTGGGCAAAACTGAAGCCTGCTTGCTCTCCCCCACGCCAGGGATGGAGAAGAGGTAAAGGGCAAGGAGCCAGGAGGCTGGGCCCCCCCAGGCCTGCGCCCCCAGCAAGCTGCTGAGCCCCTCCGAGCGGCACAGGCCACGGCGCCCGCCACTTCCCCAGAACCGTGTCCGCCCCCACGCTGGGAGCAGTCTGCCCTATTTCACGCGAGGCCTGAAGAACAGAGTTGCCCCACGCACCTGTCTCGAGACACGATCTTTTCAGTAACGGTACCGCATCCCATGATGCTCACTGTCTACGTTAGTGAAAAACAGTCAGCTCTCCCCCAGCTAGGGACAGCAGAGGCCAGCTGCACTGGGCCCCAGCGACTAACGTCCCCAAAAGGCTCGACGCTGTAGGCAATGGAGGAGAAGCCTAGCCCCACAGCTACTCCTAGACCTCCAGCTCCAAAGAATAAAAAAGAAAAAGCAGAGCCCGCAACAAAGACACAGCGTAAGCAGCTCTCAAACCAAAGGTCCAACAAGCAGTGACCCATGACCCAAGCCCCCATCTTTCCAGTGAGTGCCTGCTGGCTGCTCCTGGGAGCCCACCTGCCCTGTCCTGCTAGGAAGGCACCCGGCTCAGCGTGCCCCCCACCCCCCAACGGCCCTGGGCAGACAGGAAGACCCAGCGCACTTTGAGGAACTGGGCTGATCAGCCCGCAGGAGACAGGAAGCTGCCCGAAAGGAACTCACGAGCTGGACCCGAGCCTCCCTCCTCGTATCCGTGGCGTGGCCCATGGGACGACAGCTGTGACTCCCACTGACCCGCACAGCACCAAGTCCCTGGGCTCCACCGGGCTTCTGCTCAAGGCTGCCCCCAACCGGCATCAGACCCAAGGGGGCCGGCTGTGCCCTGGGAGCAAGGACCACAGGAAGCAAGCACACGGTGGTCAGTTTACCCACTGAGCTCCTGCACGTGAAGCCTCCGCAGACCCTCACGGACACGTAAGCACCCACAGGTCCTGCATGAAAACTGGTGCTCTAGGGGTGCCTGGGGGGGGTCAGATGGTTGGGTGTCTGCCTCCAGCTCAGGTCACGGTCCTGGGGTCCTGGGATCGAGTCCTGCATCAGGCTCCCTGCTCAGCGCGGTGCCTGCTTCTCCCTCTCCCTGCCTCTCCCTCCCTTCTTTTCCTCTCGCAGACGAATAAATAAAGTCTTAAAAAAAGACGAGTGGGGCTCTGGATCTTCAGGGTGGGGGGAAGCACCGTGTGGACGCAGGAGCGCGAACTGGCCTCGGTGGCATCAGAGTAACTCCTTCCTCCATCAGCCTCAACTGCAGGACTCAGGACTCCCGCCACCCCGAGGCCCACCCCTCCAACGCCCCAGGGGCTCCCAGAACTCCTCGTCACACGTGTAACCAGATCTCCCGGGCGCCCGTGCGAGGCCTAGTGGCTCGTCTAGCAAAGCTGCTCCCTCTGAGAGCGAAGACAGCGTCCGGAGTTCTCCCGAGGCGGGACGGACTACAGCAATAGCGGAATGGCGAGGACAGCAGAAGAAAGCCACCCCAAGCCAGCGTGTCCCCGGTCCTCCGCCTGGGAGACACCTAGGCCCCCTGCCAGTGCCTGGCCAGGTGCAGCAGTTACTACGGAGAGCTGACCGCGGCCCCACACGTCAGGGGGCGCACGCATGGGGGCCCCAGCCTGGAGCCTGGCACCCCTTCGGACCACACACTGTACTGCTTTATTGGAGCTCTGAACCTGCCTGCTTCCTGCAGGGACGAAGCAGGACTCAGAGACCCTATCTCCAGCCCCGAGGACACGCCTCCTGCCCCGTCCCCACTCTCCAGGGGTGTTCTCCCTCTCCACCGCCTACGCCATCGGAACCGCATGGACACACCACGGGCCAAGGCAGGAGAGCGTATTCGGACATCACGGGGGTTCAGCCAGCCCACCTGGCTGTGTGGTGGCTAAAACAAAAGTTGAAAGACCCTGTGACCCCATGGTCACGCTGCACATGAGAGCCAGGCCTCGTCCTAGCAACGGTGCAGACAACTGAAGGGCACATGGCCCAGGCCTCGTGCTCACCACACCGCGGGGGGCCGGGCTGGGCCGGTGGTGGGAACAAC
This sequence comes from Meles meles, assembly GCF_922984935.1. Classification (NCBI taxonomy): domain Eukaryota; kingdom Metazoa; phylum Chordata; class Mammalia; order Carnivora; family Mustelidae; genus Meles; species Meles meles. Next base: position 63,416,038 of record NC_060083.1, read on the forward strand.
CGCCCAAGAGCCAACGCTCAGGGTCTCTGTTTCCAGTGAGCAGGACCGACACGGAAGCAGGAGCGCCGGTCGCACAGCGCCGTCTGCGTCATTACGATCCTAGGCTTGGAACCAGTCACCGCGCGACCTCTGCCGTCCTTCCCCGTCTCTTTCGGAAGAGCCAACCCTGCAGCCGCCATGCGGGCCACAGCAACCCCACGGCGCAAAGTCTGAAGGCCCGTGCAAGCGGCTCCTCCGGCCGGACGTTGCACAACTGGCCCCGTAAGTCGGCCCGGGGCAGGGCAGCACCGCCCGGCCAAGGTCCGCCAGGCCCCACCCCCCCCACCGTGTCCCAGCACCCGGGGTGGGGCCGAGGGAGGCCGCTCACCTTCTTGAAGAGCACGACCCCGTCCCCGGCCAGCTGGTATCTGGAGAACACGTCACTGTTGGACGTGATCCCAAAAGGTATGTCGTCCACCGCCTCCGCTGCCAGCAGGAACTGCTTGGCAAAGTCCGACTCCACGTCCTACAGAGGAGAAGCTGTAGGGGCGGCCACAGTTCCCCGCACCGCGGACCCCCGCCGGGCCCGGCCCCCGGGGATCCCTCCTCCCACGCTGGGGGGAAGAAGGCCCCGAGAGAAAACTCCCAAGCCTCTACCTTGAAGAAGCCAACGACGGTCACCTCGCTGGACTCCAGCAAGGCCTCTGCAGCTGCCCTGTCAGGCAGCGTGGTGGCAGCCGGGCCTGTGCGCTTCTTCAGCCAATTCACGATGTCCTCGGCCTCCCGGCCAGCTGTGCCCAAACACATGCGGTTCCGCTGAGAGCCGGGCCCGCCCAGCCCACCCGGCCAGAGCCGGCTGTTCCCCTGCCGCAGGACAGCCACCTCGTCCTCACGCCCGTGAGTCCTACCGCCAACAAGACTCTTCTGTGCGCGAGAGAAGCTGCGACAGAGTCGCAGGGAAAAGCAGTGGCTGCCTCTGGCCATAGTTACAATTCGTTTTCCTTCCCCGGTTCCTCTGCATCTTAGGAATCTCCTGACACTGAAGATCACTGAGCGCGCACACACACTTCTCCCCGGCCTTACTCTGCGCATCACCTTAATTAAAGATGTGGTAGAACTTTAAACAAAAAAAAAGGGGGGGCTGCTCGAGAAGTCTGCTGAACACCAGCGTTCCCTGCGAAAACACGCAGAGCTCCAGCTGGCCTTGCGTGTCCCGGCCGCTCTGGCGTCGCTGTCCGCGGGGGTGGCCCACCGCACGTGCCTGCCGGACCAGCAGGGCAGAGCGATCATACACCTGCGTGCCACCCAGGGCCGACAAGACGGACAGCTGGAAGCCCGACTCCTGAGCCCGAGGCCAGTCTCTCCCCCCGGCAGCTCGGCTGCCTGGTCCACCCTGAGAGAGGCTGCAGGGGCTCGCACCGGGAAAAGGGCTCTAAGTGGTGGCTCAAGGCTGAGTCACCCGTTACAGGTGGGACTAGGAGTGGCTGTCTCGTTCGCCAAAGCTACGCGTCAGCGATGGGATCGTAGAACTGTGCGCTTCCTGTTCCAAAAGCGAACACGGGAACCATAAAACAGCAGCACGGGAAGGAGACCAGAGTCGCCAGCGTCAGGATTAACCAGGCTCCTCCAGAGCATTCCGACGGCACAGCCACAGAACCGGTTCTAGAGACAGAAGTCTCTCCTCTCATCAGTACCTACCAGGCCACAGGGGCCCAGCCCCCGAGGCAGCCACAAGGGCTCGCGCTGCAGAGAGCTCAGCTGTGACAGGTGCCTGATGCTGGCCTGTCCCTGGCGGCACTCGGCTTGGCAGCTGGAACACCCGAGTTAGCGGTCACTACACTCGCTCCTCTGTGTGGTCCCAAGGGCCCCAGCCTTCCTCTCCTCCCCGGTCAGTCTTGGGACGCGCCTCAGCTCGTCAGCCCTGAAGGCTGTCCCCCTCCACCAGAGAGACGCTGCAGGGATGGCTGGACACCCCTCACAAGGGCCTGAGAGGCGGAACTGGACGGAGAACAGGTTCCCCTCCCCGCCCCTCGGCTACGCTCCACGTTCCGGGGCAGTGTGGGAGTCACACCTGTGTACTCCCTGGGAGCAGCTGTGTCCCCGTTCTTGAAGAACTTGATGGTAGGGTAGCCGCGGACACCATACTGCTGGGCCAGATCAGACTCTTCTGTGGCATCGACCTTGGCCAGCCTGATCTCCGAACCTTCTGCCTTCAGCTTCCCAGCGGCTTTGGCGTACTCGGGGGCCAGAGCCTTGCAGTGGCCGCACCAAGGGGCATCTGGAAAAGAAAGTGGGGTGCTAGAGAGCGGCACTGCCCAGTCCCACCGCTTCCCCCGCCTTCTCCTCCGTACTTCCTTGCATAAAAATCTTATCTGCTCACCCCGATAACCCGGGAACACTCACCGCCGGGCGGATAGCTCGGGGCTCGGAAGCAGTATTGGGACAGAGGCCACCAACGACAAACCGCACCAGCCCCCACTGCTCCGTCCCGTCGGCAGGGGACAGACTCTAGCGGCAGGGACCCTCCCATCCCTGCGGGCAGCACGGGCAGCCGTGTCCCTGGCACTGCCCTCGGGGAACCCAGGGGGGCTAAGAGCTGGTCCCGAGTGCCAGCCGCTCCTGGGCACAGCGGCCCCGACACTGCTTAGCAGAGACGCGTGGCCGGGGCAGCAGCGCGGCCTCTCCGCTGAGGCCGGCAGCCCCGCGGGGCTCGAGACTCCGGCCGGCCGCGACAACACTTACACGCACACAGGGGTGCTGGGTGCGGGGTGGACGGCGCGCTGCAAGGCAGTGCCCGCAGGGGCGCGCGCTCTGGGGCCGGCCCGGGGCAGGCGGCGGGCTGCCCCCCGAGCGCCCCTTTGTAAATGCGGCGGCTCACAGGGGTCCCTCGCTCTCCCGGGCCCACGGGGGGACCCGCCACGCGGACAGCGGCACAAAGGCACGAGCTGGCCGTGGACCTGCCGTCGCCCCCGGAGTCCGCTCGGGCAGGAGGCGCGGCCCCGGGACTGACAGCAGCTCCGCGGGCTGCCGAGGGGCGGCGGCCCGTGCGGCCGGGTGGGGCGGGCGCCCCGGAGCGCCGCCTGCCCGCCTGCCCGCCTGCCCCCGGCCCCGGCCCCGGCCCCGATCCCCCGTCCCCGCCCCGCGGCGGCCAGGCCCGGCCCGGGCGGCGGCACTCACAGAACTCCACCAGCAGGTACTTGTGGGCCGCCAGCGCCTCCTCGAAGTTGCCCTTGTTGAGCACCAGGACGTGGTCCTCCTCCTCCGGGGCGGCGGCGCCCGCGCGCGTCAGGGCGGCCAGGGCCAGGCAGAGCAGAGCGCGGCGCAGCATGTCGGCAGCGGGCGCGGCGCTTCAGTTGGCGCCGCCGGGACAGCGAGGCCACGAGAGCGCGCGCCGGCCGCCCCGCCCCTATAAGCCCGAACGCCGCCGAGCGCGCGCCCGCCCGCGCCCGCGCCCGATTGGCTGGTGGGCGTCGGGGCCCGCCTTCGAAGCGCTCGGACTGGCTACCCGCACTGGCCCCCGACCCCGGATTCGGAATCGCCGTGGAGGCCGCCCTCCCTCTCTCCCGGGATTGGTCGAGGAGCTCGCGCTCGCACTCTTCCCGGGCTTCTCATTGGTGTCCGGTGGAGAACTTTCTCTTCCTCGACTTGTGACTGGTGGCTTTCTCCTACACCTTCCGTGGGTCTGGAATGGCTGCTGCCTGTGGGGACCCGGGCTCTGTGGCTCCTGATTGGCTGGGAGATGCGCGCACCCCCGCGCGATCCCTCTTCGAACGTGGCAGTGGGGCGGAGTTTTCAGATGAGGGGCGGGGCTGCGCCTGCGCCTCTGAAACCCCTCGTGTTGCATTTTGATTGGACGGCCTGTCCGTAACTGACACCTCCCACCCACCACCCTGGCTTGGCAAGCCGGAAGCTGAGCTAACGTAACTTCCGGTGTGCGTGAGGTTCGGGCGGTGCCTGTTAGGGACCTCGGCTAAGGACGCGGACGGCGGCACGTGCGGCTCGGCGGGCCGGGGCGCCGAGGAGGCGCGGGGAAGACCGAGCCCGAACGTGCCGGGGCCGGAAGCGGGCGAGGAAACGGGGGAGGCCGGGCCGTCCACCCGCGGGTCCGGAACCAGGGACGCGGCCCCGTGGCGTCGGGCAGCCCGGCCGGGGAAGGCTTCGGGCGGCGACGCGGGCCCCCGCCGGCCGGCCGAGCCCCCGCCGCTGACCCCCCGACCGCCGGGCCGGGACGCGCGGACCGAGCTCGGGGGTCCCGCTTGTGCTCGGCGGCGGCGGCTTCGGCAGAGCGGAAAGCGCGGCCCTGCGGGCGGTGGTCGCGGCCGACCGGCGTGTCCCTCCTCCCCCGCCCCTCTGCTCGCCCTGGCCGCCCTCCCCGCGCCCGCGCGCCGTCTGCGCTCGCTTCCCCGGTGGAGAGGCCCCGCCGCCAGCGTCGCGGCGCGGCGGGAAACAGCGAAGCGCGCGCACGCGGCGGCGGCGGCTGTGTGACTTCGCCGTCCCCGGAGCGCGCCGCCGGGAGGGGCTCGTGAGGGCGCTTTCTCGGCTCCCGTGTGGGCTCCCCCGCCAGAGGACCCCTTCCGGGGTGTCGTGTGCACGCGCCGGCCCCGGCCCCGGCCCCAGGCAAGGGTGGCTGCGCCGCGATGTCGGCCTTCACGGGGCCTTGTCGGGAGCTGGGCCTTGGCACAGCAAGGCCGTGGGCGTGTCCGCCCCAGCGTCCGTGGGCCCTGGCCCGACGGTCCATCAGATGAACGACCGTCACCGGCAACGACCGTTGCAAGCAAAGCCCCTTCTGCTCTGCGGGGAGTGCGCGGCGCTGCTCCCCTGCCTCCCGGCGTCGTGTCATCGCCACAACCGTAGGACCGGCGCTCGGGGCCTGGTAGAGGAGGAGACTGTATCTTGGATTTGACCTGCCTGTCGCGGCCTGGTTTTGTTCTGCTGACGGGGACAGCGAAGAGCTGGACGGTCCCCTGACGCTGATGAGCTTGTGACGGCTTGGAGCAACGTCACTCCAGAGCGCGTAGTCTTGACAAAAGACAAGAACTTCGGGGTCAGGTGGGAAACAAGGGGCGCCTGAGTGTCTGCCTTTGAGGTCATGGTCTCAGGGTCCTGGGATCGGTCCCGCATCAGGGTCTCTGCTCAGCGGGGAGCCTGCTTCCTCCTCTCTGCCTGCTTGTGATCTCTGTCTGTCAAATAAGTTTTTTAAAAAACGGTCTAATGACCAGAACAAAAGGGCTTCCCGGTGTGTCCATGTGCCACACCAGGCACGGACCGCTGTGCGGGACACACGAAGCAGGAAGCAACTTCTAGAGACTCGCAGCGACTCACATACGTTGCATTTGTGATTCTAATCTAAAGTGTTCGGGGGCGCCTGGGTGGTTCAGTGGGTTAAGCATCTGCCTTCAGCTCAGGTCATGATCCCTGGGGTCCTGGGATCGAGCCCTGCGTCGGGCTTCCTGTTGGGTGGAAAGCCTGCTTCTCTTCCCACTTCCCGTGCTTGTGTTCCCTCTCGCTGTGTCTCTACGTAAATTAAATCTTTAAAAGAAAAAGCGGGGGGCGGGGGGGACAAAGCAGACCCGATCCCATTGTGGCTGCGAATGAGCCTTACCCTGGAGTCTGCCTCTCTCTGCTGCATGCGGTCCACGCGCCTTGACGCAGAGGATGACGGTGCAGCCAGTGGCCACAGCTGTGAAAACCAGGGCTTAAACGAGGCTCTGGCCTAGCCTCCGTGTTTGGGCGTCTTGGCTGTGCCTTCTCAAGGCGCCTGCCCAGCTTGGCATTGGTTTCCTGTACCAGCCTGTGCAGCAGCAGCAAAGCGGGGCTGTCAGCTGGAAGGAAGCCTGGTTTGGGGAAGGTCTGAGGTCCCCGGTTTCTGTGGGGCTGGTCCCAGAACACAGGCTGCTTCACTGAACACCTTTGCAGACCTCGGCTTTGAGGGGAGGGCTGACACCTACCTCCTTCGTGAGACCCACTCACGTACCATCCTAGAGCTCCAGAGAGAGGCTGTGGGGCTGTGTTCACCATGTACCCTGGGTCCCGAGCTGGAATGTGCCCTTGGAGGTCAGGGCCCACCTGCCCTGTGGCTGCGGTCCTGGCATCTCTCAGGACCAGCACCGCTGCCTCACGACATCCTCCAGGCGTCTCTCATTCTCTGAGAAGGTGCCCATTACACCTCGTGAATTACTGGGTGATAAGATGTTTTGATAAATACTGTTCTCAGAAATAGAGCTCTTGGGGCTCCTTGGTGGCTCAGTGGGTTACAGCCTCTGCCTTCGGCTCTGGTCATGATCTCAGGGTCCTGGGATCGAGCCCCGCATCGGGCTCTCTGCTCCGCGGGGAGCCTGCTTCCTCCTCTCTCTCTGCCTGCCTCTCTGCCTACTTGTGATCTCTATCTTTCAAATAAATAAATAAAATCTTTAAAAAAAAAATAGAGTTCTCAGGGGTTCCTGAATGGCTCAGTCCATTAAGCATCTGCCTTCTGCTCTTGGTGGTGGGACCAAGTCCCGCATCAGGCTCCCTGCTCAGTGGGGAGTCTGCTTCTCCCTATTCTGCAGCTCTCTGTCAATTAATAAATAAGATCTTAAAAAAAAAAAAAAGTTCTCGTGTTGCCTGGGTGGCTCAGTCGGTGAAGCATGTGCCTTCAGCTCAGGTCAAGATCCCAGGGTCTGGGGCACCTGGGTGGCTCAGTGGATTAAGCCACTGCCTTCGGCTCAGGTCATGGTCCCGGGGTCCTGGGATCGAGCCTCACATCGGGCTCTCTGCTCCGCGGGGAGCCTGCTTCCTCCTCTCTCTCTGCCTGCCTCTCTGCCTGCTTGTGATCTCTCTCTCTGTCAAATAAATAAATAAAATCTTAAAAAAAAAAAAAAAAAAAGATCCCAGGGTCTGGCATCAGGCTCCCTGCTTGGCGGAGGGTCTATTTCTCCCTCTGCTTGTGCTCCTCTGTCTCTCAAAAAGATGAAATCTTGTTTTTTTTTATTATTATTTTTTTAAGATTTTATTTATTTGACAGACAGTGATCACAAGTAGGTACAGAGAGAGAGGAGGAAGCAGGCACCCCACTGAGCAGAGAACCCGATGTGGGGCTCGATCCTAGGACCCTGGGATCATGACCTGAGCTGAAGGCAGAGGCTTTAACCCACTGAGACACCCAGGTGCCCTGAGTTTTGTTTTTTGTGTGTTTTTTTTTAAGTAGAGTTCTCAGAATAAAACTCCTTTCCAGTATGTGCTAGGGTAGAAGGTGTTGAGGGAGTGAACAGCAGGCTCCCGGCCACCCAGGAAGTGCTCACTAGGCTGCTGAAGGACAGCTCCAGGCTGTAGGGTCCCACTGCCAGGCAGGACCATGCGACCCGGCAACCCTGCACACGTGCATGCCGGAGCACCGTGGGGAGCCATGGCCCTGGGGGCAGGTGGGGGGAGGGGGTCCTGATTCCAGAGTGGGATGGTGCAGGGCGTGAAGATTATCGTAAACCACGGTCATTGGTGACGAGTCAGTCACGTTAGAGATCCTTCCTCTGTGTCCAGTGGCACCTTGGTGGAAGAAGGGCCCATCTGGGAATAGATGACGAGGGGGCAGCTTGGGGGTTCCTGGGGGACATGGACAGGGGACACAATGGAAGAGGACCATAGACACAGGCTCCCAGACTGCACAGACAGGTTCAGGGTGAAACCAGGAGGACCAGGTTAGACTTGGGACTGACGAGACACGTCCTGCAAGTCCTGCAGGTGCTGCCCTATGTGACCCTTCACCCGGGGAGCGGCCGGAGCAAAGTCCTGGCCCTTGGCAAGGCGCCGGTACAACTCGACACTTGGGGTCTGAGTCCACATGTGTGACCAAAGCTGGGAAAATCCATGGCCTGAGGGAGCCTCAGAAGGCCCTGGGCCGCTGAACTGTCGACGCACGGTTTAAACCCTGGTTTTGGGTGTTCCGTGGACCTTGTAGGAAATGTACGAGGAGAGGTGTGGCGGTGGCCCGCCCCGGAACTGTGGTGCGCCGGCGGAGCTCGAGCCCCTGCCCTGCCCAGCTATACCTCTGGGGGGCCAGGGTGCGTTTCAGAGGTCGCTGCGTCCCCGTTCAGTGGGAAAGGTGCCCAGACCCCGAGCCCGAGGTGGTGTAGCCCTACTGGCCTTTTGTGCCACCTGACTTGGGGCCCTGCTCCTCGGTCACCCGGGTCTGGGTGGGAAGGGCCACTTCACCCTGTCATCCAGCAGGGGGCTCTGGTGAGCAGGGCCGAGGCCTCCAACAGCCCCCGGGAGCGGTCCACCGCCGCCCCAGCCAGGGAAAAGCTGCCGGCTGGGCACACCCTGCCGGGAAGCGCTGGCAGCAGGGGCAGGGCCCCAAAGGTGTGGCCAGCCGAGCCTCTCAGAGGGCAGCTTCCTGCCGCCATGAAGTGTGACACAAACCCTTTTCCAACCCACCCAGAGCACGGAAAGAGCAGGTTTCACAACAGGCGTCAGGCCACACGAGGTGGTTTCCAGTCTGCGCTTTTCCCGTCCTCAGGCTGGGGAGGGCGCATCAGAGTTGCTGGACGCCCTCCCACGGTGCAAGGAAAGGAGGCGACGTCCCCCTTCTGCCCCGCCCCCCACCCCCAAGGTCCGGTAGAGGCTGTGCAGTCCTCCAGGAGCCCCCTTGCTGGTTTGTGTGTGTGTGTTTTTTAAGATTTATTTATTTATAGGACAGACAGAGATCACAAGTAGGCAGGCAGAGAGAGAGGAAGAAGCAGGCTCCCTGCCGAGCAGAGAGCCCAAGGTGGGGCTCAATCCCAGGACCCTGAGACCATGACCTGAGCCGAAGGCAGCGGCTTTAACCCCCAGAGCCACCCAGATGCCCCCCTTGCTGCTCTTCTGCACCTCCAAGCAGTGAGGGCCCCTCAGTCTCCTCCTGTCTGCCCCACTTCACCCGTTCCACCCTGGAGCCTGGGTCCTGTAGGACCCCCCAGCCCCCGCACTGACTTCCGGTCCAGCCTCCTGCCCCCGCTGCTGGTACAGGGACCGCCTCATCCCACTCCATCCCAGGACTGTCTCTGGCAAGGTTCCCCTTCTTCAGAGTTGGGGTATTTCCTCCACGGAACCTGTGCCCCGGACCCCAGAGACGTACTGCGCCACCCTGCCCCCCACCAAGAACCGTGTAACTTGGGCAATTCGGGGAGACTCCAGGCCTACACCCAGAGAAACACTGGCCGGATCTTAAAGGAAAGCTTCAAATCATTCAATAGCCGCAGGCACCGTGGCTGCCCTCCCTGCCCCCCGAGACAAGCAGCAGACACCCTGGCTGCTTTGGGGGAGTTTATTTCCCGGTCAGAAAAGGAGAAGCAGGGTCAGGCTCCTGAACATTCTAGGCCTGGGCCCAACAGGGGAGGCGAGGGGAGGGGAGGCACAGGGGAGGGCTCCGACTGTGCGCGCTTGGTCCCACAGTTGTCCTGGCTGGGTCCGGGGAGGGCCTGCCGGGGATGGTGGCACCGAGCCTGGGGGCAGAGGTGGCAGGCCAGGGGCCCAGAGGACGGCACATATGAAGCAATAAATACTGACAGGCCAGGCACACGACCCCAGGCCGGCAGGCCCAGGCGGGACAAGTAAGGCTCGGCCGCTGGCTCCGGACTGCCCGCAAGGACAAAGAAGGCAGAGGCGTGAGGACACCTGGCCTCCCAGATGGGAATGGAGGCAACTTCAGTTTTGGCAATTTGGCTTCCCCCCCAGCCAGCCCCTCGAGCCGTCCCCACAGCCCCGGCCGGGGGAGGGGAGCAGCAGCACACCCCACACACCTCCCCGGGCCACTGGGGCTGCGGACGGGGCAGGGACCGGGGGACACCACATGCTCATGCAGACACGGGGGGGGGAGGTTAGCGACAGCCCCCACAGCACACGTCCCACATGTTAAGGCATCATGGTTAGACAGTGACTGACAGCGAGGGATGAGCTGACCGGGCACGGGTGAAAGCAGGAGGGGCGGGCCCCCAGGAGGCCTCGACTCATGCACCCCACCCCACCCCCACCCCGGAAGAAGACAACAGGATTCAGGGCAACTGCAAAGGCCTGCAAGGACCTGGGCGTCCAGGAGATTCCCTTGAAGAACCAGGGCCTCAGGTCAGGTTAGGACGAGTGGGGGAACCCAAAGGGGTACGGAAGGGGAGGTGGAGGCCTGGCCCGGAGCCTCCCTCCCCCCTCCCCCTCCAGCACAGGCAGAAGCAGCAAGGCGAGACCACCGAGGAGGCTGGGGCCAGGAGGGAGGGGCAGGGTCGGCCGGGGTGGGGGGGGGTGCAGACCTGTCAGCACTTTGGTAAGGGGTCGGGATGGGGGGGTGGGGCCGATAGGGGTGGGGCACGTCAGACAGGTCCGTCTGTCTGTCCGGAGGCCTGCCTGCCTCCCCGGTCAGGGCTCAGTCCTTCCATTCCTTTTTGATGGTAAGGTTCCACTCCCAGGACAGATGGTCAGTCTTGTCGTCGTCTGTGAACCGGGACTTGATGTTGTAGCTCCCTCGGGCCAGCATACCCTTGGGTGCCTCCTCCGTCGGGGTCAGAAACTCGTACTCCTCCGCCCGGGGTCCGTAGCTCCCCACCATGTAGTCGGTCTTGTCGACTGTATGCAGGAAATGGGTGGTCACCAAGGCTGCCCGACCCCACCCAGGGCCGAGGGCACACACTGCCTTCTCTCTCCCCCTCCTGATCCCAGGGCCCTTGTGCAGCCGCCCCATCTTGGGGGCAGGCCTCCGACCCCCCCCCACTCACTCTTGACGCCTTTCCTGTATGTGTGTTGGATGTACTTCATGCCAGACACGATCTCCCGGTTCACCTGCAGGGAGAGAAGCCAAGCAAAGCTCGGCGAGGCTTTCCAGGCCCACGGCCCCCCAGCACCTCCCACGGCCCCTGCCTTACTCGGAAAGAGATTTTTATCCGGTATTCCACGCCCTCCTTCAGCACAAAGGACTGCCTCCTGAAGGCCTCCAGATCGCCTGTGCCCAAGAGAAGATTGTACTGGAAGGCTCAGCTGCAGGAAGGGGCACAACACTCCCTCCGCGCCCACCCTGACCCACAGAGCCCCAGGCGGCCCCACCCAGGACCCCCAGTCCCAAAGCCACAGCCGCAGACTTCCCGGCTGCGCTTCTCATGCCCCCCACAAGAGGGCACGCGCGTGCTGAGAAAATACTTCCGGCGGCACCAGCCTGTGGCCAGGGACCTCAGTGAGGCCACTCACCTGTCAGGTCCAGCTCCAGGGGGCCCGGGGCCGTGCTGCACACCAGGGTCAGGCGGGTCACAACAACGTTGGGGACGTTGGGGTCTGCGGATGAGAGCAGGTTAGAGCTCTACCCCAGGCCTAACTTGCCGTTGGTGGGTGGGGGGAGCTGGCAGCAGGAACCCACAAGTGACAGGTGTCCCTCTTGGTGCTGCCTCAGCCCACTTACCAGCAGACACAGTCACGCGGCCCAACAGGGCCTCCTTGTACTTGCGCAGACTCTCGTCATCCTTGTCCAGCTCCTGGATCTCCTGGATGCTCTTCTGGGCGGGGGGCTTGTAGTTGACCGAATGCTCGTCCTCCTCGTTCTCCGCGGCGATCTGTGCTAGCTGCTCGGCGGTGGGCTCCTGCTCGGCCATGCTCTCCTCTAGCTGGGTCTGGGACACCTGTGGGGACGGACAGGGTTGTGGCAGCCCGAAGGCAGCTCTACCGCCGGCACGCGTCTGCTGGATGGATGGGCCCTCGGCAAGGAACCGGCCCCGCATCTGTCCCCAGGCAGGCCTTCTGCAGGAAAGCAACTGCAGACAGAGCTTTGCAAAAGTCCCCAACACAGACTCCTGAAGCCCAGAAAAGGCCAGTCCGTGCCCTGCCCACCTTGTGGACCCCTGGAAGTCTGGGTAGAGCATCCAGAGCTACGGAGGCCCTCCAGCGAGCTCCCCAGGAAGACGGGGCACACCTCTCCCACAGCTGGGGCGGAGACAGCACCCTGGCCGACTGGCAGGGCGGGGCCACCTCTCAAATCCTGCCCAAATCCTGCCCTGCTTGCGAAGCCTCCCAGACCCTCTTCCTCTGGAAACCTCCTCCCGGGTCTCCCTGACCACACACACTCCTTGGGTTCTGTCCTGACCGGGGAGCATGGCCCCGGCCTGCAAGCGCAGGGTTGTCCTGGAGCTCAGACGACCTGCCGGCCGAGAGCCGCAGGCGGGTCCAGGCGGGCACGAGGAACCCCAACCATCCGCCAGCCTTCTCCCCACTGTGAGGACGTGTGACCTGCAACGCGGGGGCTGCAGAGCTGCAAGGTCTCGGGGCCTCTTCCGGGTCCTGGCCCAGAAGAGCTTGGGGCAGCGCAGAGCAGCGCAGGGGGCAGGCCCCGCGCTCCCCAGGACTAAGGATCCCCACCGCGCCCGCCAGAACCGCTGCGGAACAGGCGAGGCCCACTCCGACCCTCGCGCCGCACGGGAAGTGGACCAGAGCGCAGTCCACGCTGGCCTCGGCCGGCCCCGAAGGTCCGCCGAGCCTGTCCCCCGGGACCGCGCCGGCAGCCTGGAGCCGCCCGGCGCCGGACCTCACAAAGGGCCGCCGGGAGCCCCGCGCCGGCCGCCCGCCACAGGTCGGGTGGGGCGCGCCCGTTTTCCAGCCTCCGGGCCGCCGGCTCTGGAATTCCTCCCGAGGCTCACGCCCTGACGCCGCCCAAGTGTGGCCGCAGGCGACGGGCTCCCGCGGGCGCGCCGGCCGCGGCCCACACTTCCTTCCGCAGGGCTCCGCAATCTGGGCGGGCGCGCGCGGGCTGCGGAGCTCGGGGGCCACGCCGCTCGGGCCGGCCGCCGCGCTCGCGTCCCCGGGGAGGGGGCCCCAGGCCAGGGCCCGGACGGCGCGCAGAGGCACGCGCGGGGGCGCGGGGAGGCCCCCAGAGGAGGCCCGCGCCGACCCCCGGCGAGCGGCGCGAACAAAGGCGCGGCGCCCCCAGCCCCGCGGCGCCCCCGCCCGGGCCCCGCCCCGCCTCGCCCCCGCCGCACCCTGCCCGCCGCCGCTCACCGGAGGCTCGACCGCGCCGCTCTCGCGCTCCCTCCCGCACGGAATGACGAACGTCGCCGCCCCGCCCGCGCGCTCCCGGCCGGCCACTTCCGGGGTCACGCGACTTCCGCTCGCGCCGGGCGGCCGCCGTGGAGCGCATGCGCGCGCGCGGGCTGCCGGGAGCGTGCCGCCACCATCTTGCGCAGCCGGCCTCGTGGGCGCGTCCCGCGAGGTCCGGGCCGGGTTGGGGTTTGGCGCGCTTTGCTGCCGGTGATTTTTGTTGGTCCCGGGCGTCCTCGGGGCTCGGCCGCCAGCCCGGGGCACGAGGCAGTTTCACGGCCTCGCGTGCGCCCCTTCGTACATCGTGACCCGTCCCCGCGGTGCCCCAGCGCGGGTTTGTGAAGCGCGGGGACTGGCGGCCTGTGTGGTCCGACTGTCCACGGGCCGCCCTGGGGTCCCAGCGCCGCTGGAGGGGAGCCTGTCCCCGGCGCGGGTGGCCCGGTCTCTCCGTCCGCTGTTTCCCGCGCACGCGAGGAGCGCCGGGCTGTCGGCAGCGGCTGTCGGCTGGGGTCCGACGTGTGCCCCGCGCAGACCCGGAGACGCTGTATAGTCCCCGCAGGTCCCCGCAGACCCCGGCTCCGGGACCCGGCAGGGCCTGGGGCGCTTGCCCACCTGCGCCGCTGCCCTCGTGTGGAGGGGGGCGTTTTCGACCACAAACAATGCAAAATAGGAACCTGGCTATCTTCTGAGCATGGTGAAATATTTGAGGAATACTTGCGGATTTTGTGTAACTTAGGGGTCGCGCGGTCAGCGTTCTGTGCGGAGCCTTGCAAGGGCTGCGGTTCCGTGGGTTGCTTGCGAGGCTTCCTGTCGTCCTAAGTCCGGAGCCCACAGCCCACTGTCCTGCATTGCCCAGCTGTAGGTAGAGGAAAACTCTGCTTTCAGATAACCCAAATGCTTTTATTTATTTTTATTTTTATTTACTTTTTAAGATTTTGTTTGTTCATTAGAGAGCACAGGCGGCGGGAACAGCAGAGGGAGCAGGAGAAGCAGGCTCTGGGCTGAGCAGGGAGCCTGACCAGGGTGCCCGGGTCATGACCTGGGTGGACAGCAGCTGCTTGATGGAGTGAAGTCACTCAGGTGCCCCGCCCCCACCAAGAGCTTTTAAAAAACAAAACAAAAAGCAAAAAATTCCTGTTGAAGGAAATTTCAGACATAGACTTTGTTAGGGATCTATTACCGTGTAAAAACACGTACGGGCAAACAGGAGTTACTCTGCTGTTCCTGGGGGCCAGGGAGCGGTGTGGCCTGTGGTCTGGCTCCCGGTCTCCTGAGGCTGCCGCAAGCAGTGGGCCAGAGCGGATCCTGACATCTGTGGGAACTGCAAGCCCTTGCCAATGCGGTGAGCAGGATGCTGGTCCTTGTGGGCGGGAGGGTTCACTGCCCGGCCACCTGTCACTCCCGGCCCCTCCAGAGCACTGCTTGCAGCAGGGCTGCTGGCTTCTCCCAGGAGGCCTCAGAGAGACAGGTGGACGCGGAACAAGAGCCCACAGAGCAGCGTCTCTAACAACGTCCGTCTCAGGAGGAAGGTCCCTTCTGCGCTCTTCCGGCCTCACAGACCTGCCCTAGTATAGCGTGGGAGGGGACCACAGGGCTGAGAGCACCAGCAGGCAGGGCTGTTGGGCCTGCCCTGGAGATGGCCCACCACATGCACCAGAGGAGAGAGAAGGGTATGACGAGCCCAGGGCACCTGCCGTCTAGCCTCCACAGTTAGCCTAGGGCCCGGCTTGTTCCCACGAGCCGGCTGCTGGGTGGAAGCAAACCTCAGAGGTTATTTCCACCGTGAATATTTCAGCACGTATTTATTTCAAAAGGAGGGGATCCCTTCTGGGGAGAAGCAACAGCCACAGCCCCATTATCTGCCCTGTTCACGTATCTACCACTGTGTAAGGAGCCACCCAAAGTGGAAGGGCTCGGGGCAGTGATTGACCGCTCTCTGCTATTCTGTGGGCTAGGCGAGCTCCGCTGGGGCTCTCCTGCCGCTGCAGTCAGATAAGGTCCATGCCGGGGCCCCACTGGGTTGCGCTCAAGGGAGGCGGCCGGCCCCAGGCCCTTCCACAAGACTCCTGTGGGATTTGGGCTGCTGGATCCAAGAGCAAATGTTCTGAGAGGCCTGTTCCCAATCTCCGTGTGAACCCATGGGGGCCTCCAGAGACCAGACTCCTGCCGCTTTTCACTGGTCAAGCCCAACTTGAGCCAGCGCAGGTCTAAGGGCCGGGAGTTAGATCCCACACCCTCAATGGGGAGAAAAGTGAAAACTGTGTTCCTCTAATAGGACCAAATGACGCACGTTCCTCTCCGGTTAATACACTGCCTGCCAGGACCCCCGAAAGTCTCATTCCACTTTGGCATCAGCTCAGGGCACAGGTGAGAGTGAGGGTGTGACTTGTCTTAGTTTGGAAATTGGGGCTCAAGACCCAGAAACCCTGCCCCAAGCACCGGATAAACCTTCCCGTCTCAGTCCCTGACCTGCACAACCTGAGTGTGATAGAAAATGGTGTTTGCGGGGCGCGTGGTGGCTCAGTGGGTTAAAGCCTCTGCCTTCGGCTCCTGTCATGTCCGCGGCCTGGGCCCTCCTTTCCGTGTGCGGGTGGGAAGAACACACACGACTCCCGCCGTCTGGGCAGCCAGCTGAATCGAATCGGGAGAGCGGCGTTTTGTCATGGTCAGTGTCTGATCATGGAAAAGAGCTTCCTTGTGCTTTTGGTTTGCTTTGGTTTTTAAGAGAGGGCGTGGGGGAGGGGCCCAGAGGTTCGAGCAGACTCCCTGCGGAGCGCGGAGCCTGACACGGGGCTCGATCTCACCACCTGAGAGCATGACCCCAGACGAAACCAAGAGTCGGACGTTTAACCAACGGAGCCACCCAGGCGCCCCAAGAATATCCTTGTTTTTATTTTTTATTTTGTTTTTATTTATTTACATGTATTTTGTAATGCTTACGAAGTGAAGATTCAGAAGACACTCTCAAGAGTGAGAGGGTCCTGACAGGGTCTGCCCTATTTTCTTTTTAATATCCTTCGTTTTTGTTTTTTTTTTTTTAAAGATTTTATTTGTTTGAAAATGAGCGAGAGAGAATACAAACGGGGGAGGAGCAGAGGCAGAGGGACAAGCAGACACGCTGAGCTGGAAGCCCAATGCAGGACTCGATCCCAGGACCCCGGGATCGTGACCCGAGCTGAAGGCAGATGCTCTAACCGACTGAGCCACCCAGGCACCCCCGAATATCTTTTTTTTTTAAGATTTTATTATTATTTTTTAAAGATTTTATTTACTTATTTGACAGACATCGCCACCCCCGTCAAGTGTGAATTTCGTGCTAGTGAGTGGGTCTACTTGGAAAGCACGACGCCAAGTGAGAGAAGCCAGAGACAGAGACATACCATACGCATGGTATGATTCCGTTTATACGCCACGTCCCAGACCGGCCAACTTTATGGTATGTCAATTCTATCTCACTAAAGCTGTGGTTTAAAAAAAAACCCAGTAGGAGCATCCTGGTGGCTCCGTGTAGAGCACGTGACTCTCGATATCAGGGCTGTGAGTTCGAGCCCCATTGGAAGGTAGAGGGGACTAAAAAAATAATAAAAATAAAAAGTACAATAAATAGAGGCACCTGGGTGGCTCAGTAGGTTGAAGCCTCTGCCTTCGGCTCAGGTCATGTTCTCAGGGTCCTGGGATCGGTCCCGCACCAGGGTCTCTGCTCAGCGGGGAGCCTGCTTCCTCCTCTCTCTGCCTGCCTCTCTGCCTACTTGTGATCTCTGTCAAGTAAATAATCTTAAAAATAAAAAATACGGTAACTGGAACGCCTGCGGAGCCCGGGTCTGGAGGGCACTGGGAGGCGGTTTGTGCCGTCACCCCGTGCTGACTGGATGTGTGGTTTAAGCTTCTCTTTCCTTTTTTTTTTTTTTTTTAAAGATTTTATTTACTTGACAGCGAGAGTGCACAAGCAAGGGCAGAGGCAGAGGGGGAAGCAGGCTCCCCACTGAGCAGGGAGGGAGCCCGATGCAGGACTCGATCCCTGGACCCTGGGATCATGACCTGAGCCGAAGGCAGACATTTCACCGACCAGACCACCCAGGCGCCCCTGTTTTAAAAGTGACCTCTACCTCCAACGTGGGGCTCAAATCCATGACCCCAAGATGAAAAGTCACACACTCTGTCAATGGCTCCGGCCGGGCACCCCGATATCCTGTGTTCACCCCCCAGGCCAGTCCGTCCCCCATCGGAGCAGATGTCTGAGGGCGGGGACTTCTGTGTCACGCTCACTGCTGTGTCCCCGGCTCGTGAGGTGCTTGCACGTGGCAGGCACTCACATATTAGCCGTATGAGTAAAGAAGTTTTCTTTAAACTCAAAAATAGAAAGATCAGTTCACCAGGTTTCCGGGAGGATAAATGAGATCTGCTCGGAGAGCCCGGCCGCGAGAGAGACCCAGGCCCTCCACGGCTGTTTCTCGATTTCTGCAGCCCCGACTGGAGTGCGGCGCCAAGTCTGCGTTCCCACGCTTAACTTCTCTCGTAAGTGTGAGACTGTATCACGATCTCACTTTTGTTTGTGTCAGGCTCGCAGCTCCGTGAAGACAAGAACCAAACTCCTCACTCCGTAGATGCGGGCGGACACACAGGTGAGACGGCCCCAACGGACGTCGGCGAAGCGCCACCGCCACCGTTGCTCATCCATCTGGCCCGCCGCCTGTTTCCTGCAGTCCGTAAGCAGAGCGGCCTGCCGCTTGTTCCAGAATGCTCAGTAACCACACATCTTCGCTCAACTACCCAAGAGCCAAGGACACACCGGCAGCCGGCTGGCTCCTCGCCGCACGGACCATCTGGTGACAGGTCCGGCCCAGGGGCTGTGAGCCCTGCAGCCAGTCCGCCATTCCTCCCCAGGGTGGGCTTCCCGCTCAACGGGCAGAGCAACTCAGACGGGATGCCGGACCCATTTCTGGGCCCAGCACTGAGCTTCTGTGTGGGCCGCCGGCCATGAAGAGGGCCGGTCAGCATCCACATCCAGGCTAAGGGGCAGCCGGTCCAGCCGGGTGGCTCTGAGGGGCACTGGCGAATGGCAGTTCAGCGTCTGAGCAAAAAATGTGCCGGAGAAAGACATGTAAAACCCCCAAGTTTTATTTCATCTTTCACTCATTTAACTGGTGTTTTGGGGGATGAAGAGTGCTGGCCGTTGCAGGGACACCTGGTACTGTCCTTTCGGTGGCCAATTCCCCAGCTTGCCTTGGATCACGGATGCCGTCTCTGTACACAGCAGCCCCCCTTTCCCTCTCAGGAGCATCCCTGCGTAGACAGTTACAGGCTCCTCCAACTCTTGGAGGTAAAACGAGGTTTCCTGGGGCGCCTCGGTGGCTCACTGGTCGGGCGTCTGCCTTCGGCTCACGTCATGCTCCCAGGGTCCTGGGAAGGAGCCCCGCACTGGGCTCCCTGCTCGGCGGGGCGCCGGCTGCTCCCTCTGCCTCTACCCCTGCTTGTGCTCCCTCGCTGTCAAATAAATAAAATCTTAAAAAAGGTAAGATGAGGTTTTCTGTCCCACAAACGAAGGAGTCGAGGTTCAAAGCGATTGAGGCTGCTCCCAGCCCCCTCGGACTTCTCCGGTCACCCCTCCCCACCCCCACCCCGTGGTCGCCCCAGCTCCTGCAGTGTCACCCCCTCCAGCTTCTCCTGTCACCTTCCTGGGTCACACCACTGGCCTCGGCTTTGCTAGTGTCTGCCTGTCACCAGCTGCTAAACTGGCAACGTCCAGCTCCAAACACTCGTGGGACGCCGGTCGGCGTCTTGGCGTCTCTGCCTGCCTCCGAGATCCCACGCTGAGCGCGGTCCCTTCCCCTCCTTTCCTCTTGGCCTCTCTCTCCGCACATGGCACCTCAGCCACGGCTCCAATGCCTGAGCCACCGGCGCCCGCCTCCCCATCCCAGCGGCCACCAGCTGCAGCATCTGTGGCCTCTGGCCTAGGCCACCTTCCCCCTAAAGCGGGGGTGCTCCTCGAGCAGCCCACCACCTCTCCGACAGCGGTCTCCTCCCCAGCACGTGGCTGCTCCGAGGGACACCACCTCCCAGGGCCCCACACTGTGTGTGTCATGTGACCTCAATTCTATATCCATCCCGCCCTCGTGGCCACAGCAGCCAAGGCCAGGCACGTCCCAATCCCTCCCTGCGACACGGGGCTCCTCCAGGGCTGAGCCGGGTCGTACCAGTCACCTCTCCGTCCAGTGCCTGGTACGGGCAGGCCGGTCAAGTGGCAGCTGTGGCCTCACACCGCAGCGCCGGGACCGGCAGTTAAAGGCACCACGGCCCACGTGCAAGTTGACCCCGAAGCCCCCTGAGCTGCAGGGCGCACCCTGGCCGGTCTTTACGCTGCCACACCAGCCCCTCCCTGCCACGCAGCCCTGCGCTCCGCAGCCCCGTGGCCTTCCCAGGGCTCTCCTCTCCATGGAGGCCACTGCCTTCCAACCGCCTGCTGCACCCCGAACTGTGCTCTGGGGGCCGCAGAGCGGGGGCTCTTAGGTCTCACTGGCTCTTAGGCTCACAGGCACAACTGGGCCCTGGGCACCACCTCCAGAGAGGGAGGGAAACCCTGAGGACCGCAGCATGGTCTCCCCACCCAGCCTCCCAGGAGGGGGAATCTCAGCCTCTTCCGAGCAGCATGGCTGGGCACGGGAGCAGAGGCAAGTCACCAAGTGACATCACGGGTCTGCTCTCTTCCGTCCCAGAGGGGGTCCAGGTGGGGCAGCTGCCGGCCCTCCCTTCCAGGTCTGCGCGCGTCAAACTTGCCACGGCCACAGCTTCCCCTAGCGTTTCACCCAGGACACAATTAAGGGCACACTTTCTGGTTGGCTCCTGCTTTGATGTGAGAGAGAAAAACAGGGAAGGGTTACGTGGCAAAGTCAGAACTGCTGATCCATGCTTCCGACAGGCAGAACTCCAGGAGGAAAGGGACAGCCCGGCCTGGTCATGTGAAATCTGGCAACAAGACGGCGTCCCCGGGGCCCCCTCGATTCACGCTGCAGGCAGTGGTGGTGGCTGTTCCCATGTCTCCCGCCCACCTGATGGGAAAGGATGGGAGAGGACAGAGCTAGGATGGGCGGAGCAGAGACCGAGCAGCAGCGGCGGCCCTCCGGGAGCACGGGACTGCTCCCCACACGCTCGGTCAGGCCCGAGGAAGGACTGCAGCAGGGGACGAGTCACATGGCCCCAGTTCCACACACATCTCTGTTTTATTACGGCAAAGGTGGAAACACCACCTTCCCACAACGCCAACCGGTAACATTTATCCCAAAAATAACTCAGTACAAAACACGGCTGTTTCAGATTAAAAAAAAAACAAAACAAAACAAAAAAAAACACAGAAAAACCCAAAACAAAACAAAACAAAAAAAAGGAAAGAAAAAAAAAAAACCTTTACATGAGTTTTTAAATCCTATTTTAAAACATAAAAGAAACAAATCCATCATTGGCCGCACAGCCCCAGTCCACTGCCCCCTCCCAGCCGGGGGCACGGAGGAGACATCTGGGTCCTGCTCCACGCCAGGATCCGCCGCGCCTTAGCTGGTGTCCATCTGAAACACACACGCAAGTGCTCGCTCAGCGGCGGCCCCGCGCCCCCCGCACCCCCCGCCCGGGCCCGGGACTTACTCTCGCGTTGTAAGCGTCCAGCTGGGCGTCCAGCTCCTCTGCAGAAAGCTGCTGCTTTGAACTCCGGCCAGTGCCTCTGCCCCTGCCCCGGCTTCCTCCGCGGGTGCCTCTCCGGGTGCCGCCGCCGCCACCAAAACCCCCAGAACCGCGGTTTCTGGTCATCCCGCCTCTGTTCACACTAGCGAGGAAGAGGGAATCACTCTCCGGACGCGGAAAGGCCTGCGGGCCCACGCAGCGTCCCGGCCCCGGAGCTCACCTCTGCGCGGGTCTCCGCTGCGTGTCGATCTGTGACGTGACGAGCTGGATGTTCATGGGGCGGCCTGCGGCAGAGAATACAAGAGGCGCCCCGGTTAGAGGGCCCTGAGACGTGCCGACGGGCGCCACTGCCTGGTCTCCATGCAAGCACCAGCAAGGGGCTCTGTGTCTCCGGTGCTCCCGACAAGGGGAGCGGCCGAGCGATACTGGCGGCAGAACGAGGTGCTGCCAGGGACAAGCCCACCAAAACCGCTCCTCGCTCCTTCTCAGTCCGGGTGACGTGGGCGTCCGGCCAGGTGTCCGGGGCGCTCGTGGGTGGAAAGGTGTGGGTGGCCTGACGGAAGAAGAACCGGTACCTTTGTCTTTACGACTACAGCCCCGCACTCAGAGCTGTACTATGGCGGTTCTGAGAAGGCTTCACAGAAGTGAGTCTTCCGGAAGGAGCTGAAGGAGGGGAGGGATGTAGCTCGCTGGATGGGGGTTCACAAGAGGTTGGTCCCGATGTGTGGGGCAGCATGAGAGGTGGCAGAATGGAAGAGAGAGACAAAGGGGCGAATGCAAAGTGTCCTCGGCCACAGGGGGAAGGCATACTCCCGCACGGACAGCTGCCAGCCCCAGACCGCACAAACGAGACGCAGCCCCGCCATCATCCTGGGTCCAACCGCAGACGCACCATCCAGGGGGACCCCGTTGTATTGCTTCATAGCTTTCAGGGCGTCTGCCTTCCGTTCAAAGTGCACGTCGGCGGTTCCTAAACTGCGCCCGGAGCGGTCATAGTGCACAGCCGCCTTCTTCAGGGTCCCGAATTCCGCGAAGAGCTCCTGGAGGCCGGGAAGAGCAGCTGTCAGCCAAGTGGCTTCCCTTTGGGTGGCCCAGGGCACTCCCTGGGCATGTGAGCTGTTCTGGGGTTGTTTCCCTGGGCGGCAGACACGTGGCGGGGGGCAGGGCAGTGGTAGGGGAAGGGAGGGGCAGACGGGACAGCAACTTCCCGGAGCAGCTGGGCCCAAGGGCTCCTGCCAGCGAGGGATCTTACATCTGTCCCAGGATGCAGGTAAAGGCCCACAGAGCCCACCAGTGAGGGGAACAAGATTAAGTCGCTACCTTCTTCAACAGAGGAAAACCGACAACACACCCAAGGACCGCACCAAGAAACAGCAAAGGCCAAGATCACAGAGCGAGGGATGCTATCCAACATGTGGACATGTGGACCAGCTCACAGGGCCTGTTGAGTCGGGAGCCCTGACCCAGCCCCTCCCCCAGGGCAGATTCTGGCTCACCTTTCCCTCTCCTCCTACTCAAGCCTGCCGCAAAGGCTGAAGTCAAGCGCTGCCATGGAAACTGCCCTGACCTCAGGCAGGCTGGGAGTTGGAGAGGGAACCCAGAGTGTGGGGCTACTCCGGCCGCAGGCACACAGCGGGAAGTGGAGTTCACCAAAAGCGGTTTCCAGTGGATGCCAGAAACCACCTTAAAAAAAGTGTTGAGACACCGTGAGTGCTCACCAGCCTTGCTCTGTCCTCCCACGGTAGTCAAACAAACAGCTGGGCTCGGGGAAACTGAACCCAGGAAGGCCCAGCACCCTGACCCAGCCATCTCTGGGACTGATCCCCAAAATGTCTTTACTTAATCAGAAAACAAGTAAATATGCTTTTAAAATCTATTTGCCTTTGAAGTTCAAACAAACAAACAAAAAAAACCCCAAAAAACAAAAATAAAAAATCTCCTAAAAAACAGCAAACAAACAACAAAAAGAGAAAACAAGAAGCTTCAAGCAAAGCTGAGTTTGAGAATCATGCCACTCCAAAGACCAGGGGAAGAACAAGGCCCAAGTCCCCTAAGACCTGGAGCCTGGGGCTCCAGGCACACCGAGCCCCATTCTGCGCTTTGCACACGGACCTCCACAGAAGAAGACCCTTCTCCTCCCAACGACTTTAGAACCAGGGCGAAATAAACAAAACGGTGGGCCAAGGTGCGGCCGCGACACAGGGAAGGCGCACACCAGGCTGGTCTTCCCCGCGGGGAACCGACCGCTCTGGCAGAGCGCCTTCGTGCGCAGGCGCATGGGAAGGGCAGCCGCTCCCCACGGTCAGCTGGGGCCGGCTCCCCACACGCTGAGCCGCCCGCCGGACCCGCACCTGCCGCACGGCCCCTGCTCCGCACTCCTGCACCCCTCAGAGCGGCCGGGGTAGCCCTGCGTTCCCGGAGGGCTCACTGTCCTCAGCTGGGCACATCCCCAACAGGACCAATTCGGCGAGGGCAAGGGCTCACCGCGACACTCCGGCCCTCACCTGAATGTCAGCGTCGGACACTCCGAAATCCAGGTTGGACACCAGCAGTTTCCCCCCCGTCTCGACGCCTGCGCCGCCCCCAAAGCCGCTGTCGAACAGGTCATGCTGCCACTTGTCGGGAAGCTGTTTCGGCTGGAGGAGGAGACGCGAGAACAGACACCGACCGTGAGGTCTCTCCGGGGCTCTCGCCCTCCCGGGCAGGGCGGCACACGGTCGGCGCGGAGGCCCGCAGCTCGCCCCTTCCCGCCCACGCCGCCGCAGGCCGCAGCCGACCCGGCGGGACCCCACGCTCCCGCGGCTCCCTCCGACCACCTTCCCGCCGCCCGCGCGGCCGCGCCCAACGTCCGCTCGGCCGCCGCCGCCACGAGGCCCGGCGCCCAGCCGAGACAAAGGCCGGAGGATCTCCGCCTCCCGGGCCCGGGCCCGCGCGACCTCCGCGCCCGGCCGGCGCCCGCGCCCACCGGCCCGCCGCGGCCTGCCGTCCTCCCCGCCGCGCACCGCCCGGCCGGGCCGCTCCCCGCCGCGGGCCGCCGCCGCCGCACTCACCCTGCTGTAGGGCGCCGGCCGGTTCCTGCCGCCGCCGCCCGCCGCGCCGCGGGCGATGGCCGGCCGGTTCCGGATGGGCCCGCCGCCTCGGTTCACTCGCGCGGCGGCCTGCGCCCCGCCGCCACGGCCGCCCTGGGAGCCGGCCCTGCCGCGGCCCCGGCCTCCGCCGCGGCCACCTCGCTGGCTCCGGTTCAGCTTAATGATGTCGTCCAGAGACATGTCCATTTTGTCGGCCATGGCGGGCGCGGAATCGGCCTTGGCTCGAGCCCGCGCGTCAGCACGCCGGCGCGTCACTTCCGGGGCCGCGCGGTGTCTTCCGGTGCCGGGGCCTTGGAGAGGCCCCGGATTGGCTGTGAGTGCACGGCGGGGGCGGGGCGGCGCGTGCGCGCTTGGGAGCGAGTTCGGCGGGCGCTCTGTAAGGTGCCGGGCAGTGGCCGCGGTCGTTTTTATACCTTCCCGCGCGGGCGCTGCCAACGGAAGGCGGGCGGGGCGGCGCGCGGTCAGGCCGGCGGAGGTGCGAGGGCGCGGGGCGGAGCGCGGCCGTTGGGGCGGGACTGGCGCGCCGCCCCTCCCCCGCCCTTTCCCGCCCGTGCCTTGAACCCGCACTTGTCCCCCGCGCCCCACCCTCTCCCCGAGACGGAGCGCGCGCCCCGCCCCGCAGCCTCTCCCCGCGCTCCCGCGCCTTCCCCCACCCTCCTTCCTGGCACTTCACCCTCTCCCCGCGCCCTGTCCCGCCCTGCAGCCCCCTCTTCCGCGCTCTCGTCTGGCGGCGGCGGCGGCTCCCCGACCAAAGTCCTTGCTGACCAGGGCCGCAGGCCGAGCGGGCTGGGCGGGTCCCCCCGGGTGGTCAGCTGGGTCGGGGTCCCCCTGTGCCCCCGGAGCCGGCCGCACCCCTCCGAAAAGCACGTGCGGTACGTCTCTGCAGGCCCTGGTGGGAGCCCGCGCTGCGTCCGTGGACGCCGGGCAGACCGTGCGGTCCGTGTAGAGAGCCCTGCGGGTGTGGGGCGCCTCGCTCGCCCTCCCAGGGGCACCCGGGCCCTGCCCCCGCCGGCCTTGCGGACGGATTTGCGCTGGTCGGTCTGGGTTTCTCAGAGCTCTCCCGCCGTCCCAGCCCCGTGCTGACCGTGGGTCTGGGTGACCCTCGGGCTCAGAGGAGCGCCCCTTGGGTCCCTAGATGCGGTAGCTGTGCAGGCTGAGGTAGCCGGGTGATCTCTTTCCCTCTGCCTGCAGGCTCCGCGGCCATGAAGGTGAAGATTAAGTGCTGGAATGGCGTGGCCACTTGGCTCTGGGTGGCCAACGACGAGAACTGTGGCATCTGCCGGATGGCCTTTAATGGCTGCTGCCCGGACTGTGAGTGTCCCCTGCATTCCCTCCCTCTTGAGCTTTGCCTGCTGGCCTGGCCATGACCTCTCGCCAGAACACGAAGTGGCTGGGTTTTGGTGTCCCTTTCCTCAAGAAAAGTTGGCAGAAGCCAGGTGGTTTGGGCCCCTGTTTGTAGAAAGAGCCCGTCAGGAGTTTTGTGAGAAAAAGTGGTGTCGCCTTTTCCCGTGGTCAGACTCGGCTGTGAAGCCTGAGGGGGAGAGAGACGTGTTAGAACTCTGTCTGAAGACCCTCAAGCGAACAAAACCCGGGATGTTGTAGGGTGCCGCTCCCCTCGCCCGGCACTCAGGATCACCGTGGGTAAGGGACCTTTGCGCCTCTGCTTTGTGGCTCGGTAACGATAACTAGGATGCCTGGTGCCACGTCCGCCGAGTCTCTGAGCGGAACTCCAGCTTTTTACAGGCGGTCCCATCACATCAGCCAGGACGTGATGATGAGTCCTTAGGGTCTCCCCCATTCCTAGGCCTTGCTTGGACTTGCCCAGTTGTCCGCAGGTGTCCCTTCACTGCGCGGTGTAAGCGGGATCCACAGTTGCTTTGCTCTGCCCTGGGCGTTCAGTGTTAACATAGAACAAGCCCTTCCACCCCCACTCAACTGTTTCAAGGCGTCTGACCTTGTAGCAAAGTTGTCTTGTCTCACAGAGTGCCCCCCACCAGGTTTTATCAGATTTCTTTTTTGTGCTTTTGGTTTTTTTTTTAAGATTTTTTTGTTTAATTTATTTGACAGAAGTCACAAGTAAACAGAGAGGCAGGCAGAGAGAGAGGAGGAAGCAGCCTCCCGTTAAGCAGAGAGCCCGATGCAGGGCTCAATCCCAGGACCCTGAGATCATGACCTGAGCCGAAGGCAGCGGCTTAACCCACTGAGCCACCCAGGAGCCCCTTGTGCTGGTTTTTGATTCATTTTTGTTCCTGTTATGTTCTGTGAAGTAGAAACGCTTTGAGTATATTTTTAAGTCAAAAAACCAGTTTTTGCACCAGTGCATTTTGGTTTTAGTCAAACCTAAGTGAACTTAAACAGAAGCAAGTTGACCCTTAGGGGCCAAGAGGAAAACGGGACATGGGAGTAGCGAAGGTCTCTGTCCCGTGAATGACCAGGCCTTTGTGTAGGCTCAGGTGAGTGGCCAGAATAATACTAGTGCTTTACTTCTTACAGTGAAATTCAGGTCATTGGATTTTTTTTTTTTAAGGTTTTATTTATTTATCTAACAGACAGAGATCACAAGCGGGCAGAGAGAGAGAGAGTGGGGGAAGCAGGCTCCCCGCTGAGCAGAGAGCCTGATGCGGGGCTCGATCCCAGGACCTTGAGACCATGACCTGAGCTGAAGGCAGAGGCTTTAACCCACTGAGCCACCAAGGAGCCCCTGCAAATACTATTTCATATTTTAAGATTTAAAAGACTTTGACCTTTTAAGATTCACTATTTATTTATTTGACAGTGACAACAAGCAGGGGCAGCAGCTGAGGGAGAGGGAGAGGCAGACTCTCTGAGGAGCAGGGAGCCTGATGTGGGGCCGGATCCCAGGACCTGAGATGATGACCTGAGCTGAAGGCAGACGCTTAACTCACTGAGCCAGCCAGGCCCCGTGCCTGTTCTTTAATCCTTACATTTGCTCTCGCTGAAAGGAAATCTCACCTCCCAGGACTCAATCTGTCCTGGTTGACTCGGGGGGTGGGACGCGAGCTGAGGAGATCACTGGCTGGTTCCCGTTGACGAGGTTTGCCTCACCACAATGCTCAAGATGCGGTTGTGGCGATCTACTTCAAGTCACTGTTCAGTGCGTCGCTAGGGGCACAGCGAAGGCCGTGGGGGTGGAGGGGGCACAGACATGCAGCTTCCCCAGCAACAGACTCAAGTCTTCTGGAAAGAAGTCCCGGAGGGCGCCGCCCTCGACTGGCCGGGGGAGAGTGAGCGGCGGGCAGAGACGCAGGGGTGCGGAGCCCAGCTGCCGCCGTGGCGGCAGGGCCTGTGGCTGGCGTCCGCGTTTGCCGGTGGGCTCGGGGTCTGCGGAGGGGGATTTAGGGCATGATCTTCAGACCTGAGGTCAAGTTTGAGAGCCAGTCGTCAGGTACGAAGTGTTTGTCGGGCCTGGGTGCTGCCTGTGCGCATGAAGGGACGCTGGCTCTCTCTTGCTACAGCTGTGTGCGTGTGAGAAACCTGGGGTGCCGGGCGCTGCGGTAAACCTGCCCCCAGCCCCAGAGGGCTTTGGGAGCAAAAGTCTTCTTGAGACGTGTTTTCATGACAACCGGAGCAAGCGCTTGGGTGAGTCATCATCCCTGTTCTGTGCTCGTCATGCCTCAGGCAGGCCGTCTGCTGGTGACGTCCCTGGGAGTGGCTCCTGCCCTGGTAGCCGATGGCCCTGTGGCCTGGGTACTCCCCCGTCAGCAGGCCCCCAGGGCAGACCCTGCCCCCTGCCAGAGCATCCTGCCTTTGCAGGGGACTCGGATTCCAAGCTGAGTTCTCCTGGGCCCGGGAAGGGCCCAGGTGGGGGTGTCATGGCCTCTGTCACA
Source organism: Meles meles (assembly GCF_922984935.1). Classification (NCBI taxonomy): domain Eukaryota; kingdom Metazoa; phylum Chordata; class Mammalia; order Carnivora; family Mustelidae; genus Meles; species Meles meles. The sequence continues at coordinate 63,443,639 of NC_060083.1, forward strand.
CCGAGTGGACACTCTGGGCTCAGGCCCTCCCCCCGCCACCCCCCGTGGGTGGGGGAGCAGAGCGAGTACAGTAATTCTGCGTTTGCCCCAGCGCATGATTTTCTAGTCGCTACGTCATCAAAGTCTCAGAAGGCAACGATGTTTTGTTATAAAAAGGATTTTTTTAGATTGATAAACAGCGCCCCGAGCAAGTGGACGGACAGGTACAGCGGCAGCTGTCCTGACTTGGTGGGATGCAGGCGTGTGGGGCAGGGGCTGCTCGGGATGAGGGAGCTGCGCGCGCTGGGTCGACTTGGAAGGACACTAAAGAGCCCGCAGTTGCTGCTGACCTGGTGCCCGTCTGAACCACGGGACGGGGCTGCTGCCCTCCGGAAGTGGCAGGCGCCTCAGTGCACCATGTGCCAGGCCTCTTGTCCAGAAGACGGGAGATGGCGTGGCCGAGTACAGCAAGGGTGGCCGAGAGCACTGAGCACGGCCAGGTTCCCAGCCCCTCCGCTGGCGAGGGACGGGCCAAGTGGGACCACTATGTTGGCTGTGGTATTACTTCGTGGGATCGAGCGTCCCGTGTTTGCGGTGTCGAGGGGGGATGGTGGTCACAGACGTCCAGAGGCAGACTCTGTTCTGCAGGGAGCTCCCAGCTTGGTCTAGGACGTGTGTTGACATAGAGCTGCCGCAGGGACAGGCTGTCCGTTTGTCCCAGCCCTGGCCTGTCTGTCTCATCCCTTGTGTTTGTGCATCGGTGACATCTGGTCCAGCTAGCGTTCCAGAGGTGTAGAGGACCCCCCCCGGGCAGCGATGGGGAGGATGGCACCCCAAGAAGGGCGGAGGCAGCAAGCCACCACACCTCAGTCCCCACGGGGACCCTGACACACAGCCTGTGGGGCCCGTTGTGCTCTGGCGGTACCAGCTGTTGGATAGCATTTTCTCGCTTCTCAGAAAGCAGGAAATCAGAGACCCCTTTTTCTTCTGATCACGGCAGCGTGGCTGTCCCCCTGGGCCCGTCCACGGAGGTGGCATTTCCACGCACGTGGAGTGGACTGCCGGCAGCAGGCTGCTGACAGGTGGGGCGGCCGCTTGCTCGCCCGGCTGCTGACAGGTGGGGCGGCCAGCAGCCCTCCCCTGAAGCATCCTGGCTCCCTGCCGCCTGGAGAGGAACCTCCCAAGACCCCAGCTCTCCTACGCCTGGTCGGAAGGAATAGTTCCCTGTTCGGAGGGGTGGCTCTTTGGTGGTGGCGGGGGCGCTGGGGTGTCCCTCGATAGATTCATGCTGTGACCTTGGTGTTCCGAGAAGTGGCAGAGCTGTGGTGTGCCTGTCGGTGGGCCCGGCCCGCGCCCTCCCTGCAGCTGAGCACTCCCTCGCAGGCGAGGACAGTGAGGGCGGCGCTTGCAGGCCTGTGCGAGTGTGCGTGCGTATGTGTGTGCGTGCGTGCGCACGTGAGTATGTGTGTGCGCACACCAACCACTGTGCTCACGCTCCTGATTCTGTCTTTTCCGAAACATGAGGTGTGAGAGGCCCTGCGCCCGGCGCCATTGGGCGGCCGGGGCCGGGCTCCGGGTGACCTGGTGCTCTCGCCCGCAGGCAAGGTGCCGGGCGACGACTGCCCGCTGGTGTGGGGCCAGTGCTCGCACTGCTTCCACATGCACTGCATCCTCAAGTGGCTGAACGCGCAGCAGGTGCAGCAGCCCTGCCCCATGTGCCGTCAGGAGTGGAAGTTCAAGGAGTGAGTCCCCGGCCGCCCCTCCGCGCCGCCACACCCCTGACTCCGCGGGAGCTGCGTTTGTTTTCCTTCAGATGGTGACACTTTTATCCAATAAGTAAAACTCATTAAATTACCCGAACCTTGCCGGAGGCCTCTGTTGCCTGTTTTCTTGGTCCTGACTCCGCCTCGCAGCAGCGCGTTGATAGGAAAACTCAGGAGTAAACATCTCGATGCGAGCCGACACAGCTCTGAGTCACATCCCCAGGAGGACCAGGAGCCTAGGATCCGCCAGAAGCGCCGGGGCCAGAGTGGCTGGCTCTGGGGCTTGAAAGGCCCCGGGGGTGCAAAGGCCCTGGGGCGTGCGTGTGTACCAACGGGAAATGGAACAGGAGTGGCTCAGAGGCCCGTGGCCTGTCATCGGGCCTCTCACCCGCTCGAAGCTGGGGACCGCCTCGCACGCCAGTCTGTGGGACTCTGACTTGGCACAGCTGCCCGCTGCTGCCCGTACTGCCCTTCACTGCAAGAGCATCCCTGAGCAGGTGCTGGTGGTCTCGCTCAATCCCTTCTCCCTTATTCTGGCGGGAGGCCAGCTGGAGCGTCTGAGCTGTGACATACCCGGTCTAGGCTGTGGTAGGGACATCTGTGTCCCAGGTGTCTGAGGTCCTCTACTCGGAGAAGAGCCCACGGGAGGCTCCTTTGGGCACCTCTGTCGGTCCACAGCTCCAGGTTGGGGGTGGTCCCAGCCCTGGAAGTCTTGGCTGCTTCTGGACACACTGCTGCAGGCTGCTCGTCCCCCTGAGCTGCAAGGGGTCGCTTGGCACTGGCCCCTTCCAGTCCGTTCTCAGGGAACAGTGCTGGGTCGCTGCTTGTGCCTTGTGGGTGGCCAGCTGCTGAGTGCTTGTCCTCAGTCCCTGGGGGCAAGACCAGGTAGTGCCCTCGGGGGGCTGGCCTCCTGGTTGGTCACCTCTGGGGCAGCCTATTTCCTGCCTGGATGCTGTACCCAGAGGGAAGGAAGCCCAGGGGACCATCCCCCTTCCCCAGGCTGGAGGTCACATGCCCCGTGTCCAGAAACCCAGCTGCCCGGGCCCCTGAGCTCGGGATCCGACCTGGGGAGGACACACCCAAAGGAAGACACATCGTGTCCACGATGTTTAGGGGAAGAAGGGGTGCCTGAACAGCCCGCTGGCCCAAGGCCTCTTGCCCCTGCACCTGGTGCCCTCCACCCCACCCCAGGGCCCGGGCTCAGCCTCCCGCGCTCCCAGCAGCCCTGCAGACAAACAGGTGTCTGGGGGCTACTGTGTATTTTTGAGACTTGGTGTCTACAATGTGTCAGGATCCAAGGAATCCCTGGGAGGAGTTCTCAGCCCAGTAGGAGTGGTCTGCCGCCCTACAGAGGGCCGACCGACAGCATGGCAGGCCCCCACTGCCCCGGGGGTTTGCAGACCTCACCCTGGCCTGCCCCCAGGCCACCGCCCACCTCCCCTGCCTGGGGTGGGGGGGTTTCTGCTGTGACCCATGACTCTGCCTGGGCCATCAGACGCTGAGTGCAGCCTCCAAGGCTTTCCGGCCTTGCCCTTTGGGGCGGATGCCCTCCTCAGATGCACGGTCAACTTGCCCAAGGTCACAGACCCTCCCAGAGGCTGTTCCCACCCCGCCTTTTGGACTTTTCTGTGTTTCCTGGCTCCGGCCTTGTCCTTGCAGGGCCTGCTTGGCCTCAAGCTGGGCCATGCAGTCGCCTCCCCAGGTCCTGTCCACGTCCCGCCGTCTCCTCCCCGGAAGCTCGGGGACCCTGCAGCGTTGTTGGGACTCCCGCACCTCAGCCTGCTCTCCCTCCCCCCGGATGCACCGCTGGCCTTTGCAAACACTCCCCTGGCTTCCGCTCGCTGCCCCCCACCTCCGGCCCCACTGGTGCTCCCTGGCCTTCCCCGTGGGCCGGCGAGGCGCCCTGCTTGCCCTCTGCCAGCTCTGCTTTCCCACTTGGCTGTGGCTTGAGTCCGGGACCGAGTCATTGGCTGCCGAACACAGGTGTTCTCCTGAGGGCGCCCACCCCGAGAGCAGGACTGGGGGGGCAGAAGGCTCTGGGTTCCTGTCAGCTGTCCCTTGGCCTGGTTTCCAGAGGTCAGGCCTGGGCTCGCTGCCCACCTCTTCCTGAAGGACCCCAACAGCGGTGGCCCTATCAGAAGTTTCGCCCGTGGGTGTGACACGGAAGGTGCCCCCAGGCCCACCCAGACTCTGACCCTCAAGAAGCCTCGGCCCTGCAATCAGTTGCCTTTTAGGGCAGGAGAAAGTGTCCCCTGGGCACAGACGTCTCTCTGCAGCCTCTAGGGCCTCTGGGGGGAGGGGTGACTGTTAGGGCTCCGGCGCCCTCGGGGTCCTGGGGGCTGCTCAGTGCTGCCCCGCTTGCCCCCTGCTTGCACCGAGGCCCCACCAGGCAGGAGCATGGGGCCTGGGGAAGGAGCAGGCGGCAGCGGGGAGGATGGGGCGTGGGATCCCGCTAGGTGTCCCCACGCGGGAGACTCGGCTTCTTGCTGCCCGAGGGGGACCCGCCCCCGCGCCCCGCGCCGCCGATATAAGGCCGCGGCCGCCGATCCTCCCAGCTGTGCAGCTCGCCCGCCGCCCGCGTCCCCATGGCCCCATCCAGGCCGCTGGTGGCCGCCGCCCTGGCGCTGTGCCTGATGCTGGCGCCGCCGGGCCTGGCGTGGTACAGGCCGGCGGCCGGGCCCGGCTCCTACTCGGTGGGCCGCGCGGCGGGGCTGCTGTCCGGCTTCCGCAGGTCCCCGCTCGCGCGCCGCTCGGAGCCCCCCGGGAGCGCGGGACCCCTGGGCCGGGCGAGCAATGTCGCCGAGCCGCGCCGTCGCCTGCGGAGCCTCGTGAGTGCGGCCTGCGGGCTGCGGGGCGGGGCTGGGGGGGGAGCCGGAGGTCAGGACGGGGGCTGTGGTGCGCGGGGCCGGGCCGGGCCGGGGCGGCCCCTCATCCTCCTCCCGCCCCCAGGCCGCGTGTGTCAAGGACGTGTCCCCGAAACTGCGGAGCTGCGCGCGGTTCCCCGACGGCCGCGCCACCGTCCAGTGCCAGGCGGACGCCTTCCTGTCGCTGCACGCGGCCGACTGTCACAGCGCCTGAGCCTCCACCCGGCCGACCCCGCCCGGCGGCAGCGCCGACACCCCCTGCCTCCCTGCACCCCCGCGCCCATCGGCTCCGAATAAACGAGAAGCAGCTGAACTCCGAGTGGGGGCGGGTGGGGCGGGCCCCGCGGTCTGCAGACCCCACTCCGCGCCACTGTCTGCGGGGGGGGGGCCGCCCCTCGCCTCCCGCTCTTGTCCACAGCCCCGCGCTCCCCCGTGTCCTCTGGGCGGCGCTCCCTGTCTGCCCCCAGCGGAGCCGCCGCCCACCAGCCCACCCGGCGGCCCCTGGCCTAGGACAGCCCCACCACCCCCGCCCTGCCTGGGTTCTGGGGCTTCCTGAGGACCATGCTCTGCCTTGTAAGAGGGGCAACTCCTGCAGTCCCTCCTTTTCTGGTGTCCCCCCAAAGCACCTCAGACTACTAGGTACAGGGCAGTGACAGGGCTGCTGAAGGAGGGACTTGGCTGGGGAGGGGTGGGGCTGGGGGAGGCAGCCACACCGGCTGCTCCAGGCCGAAGCGGGGCACAGCGCACCTGAGGTGGCGAGCTCTGGCCCCAGCCCTCCTCTGACCACCGCCACCCCGCCAAGCCAGCAGTTCCCACAGCCCCGAGGGCCGAGACGCGGCTGTGAGGGACCATGTGAGGGACCACGGCACACCGGCAGCGACCCCCCCCCCCACGCTCAGGCCGGACTGTGTCCTGTCCTTGTGGGCGTCCAGGTTCCTGCCTGCCCCCGGCCCCACTGAGGCACACCTTGAGCTCCCTTCGTGGCACGTACTGGGGCCTCCAGCAGGGCTGGGGTTTGGAGGGCAGGAAGGCCAAATGAGGTTCAGAGCCTGCCTTGGGGGTGCCCGCCCCCTCCACCCTCCTCGGGGAGGCTGGGGGACTTGGAGCACTGGCCCTCCACCAAGAGGCTATGGGGGGACCCACAAACCCACTGGCCCTGAATGGCCGCATCTCCAGGGGCACTGACTTCCCAGAGCCCAGGCCCTGAGCCTCCTCCAACCGTGTCCCCGTGTCCCCCCGGCCGCCGCAGTCCCCAGCTTAGAGGGGCCGCTCCTGTGTCCCCCCCATCCTCGAGCCAGTGCAGGACTAGCCGCTCCCTCCTCGTGCCCTGCTCGCGGGCCCTGCCGCCCGGGGCTCCAGGAGTCTGAAGGGGGGCGAAGCCCAACACCACCACGCCCTCCCTGAAGCTGGGGGCCCAGGGGCGGTGGGGGTCTAGGGAGGGCCTTGTGCCTCTCACGCACGACCCCAGCTTGGGGAGGGAGGAAGGAGACTGGGGGCGGCCACCCAGCGGGGGGACCGGGTGGCTGAGCAGTCAGTCCCTTCCCTTCCACTTCCTGCCCGGGCTCCGAGTTAGACTCAGGACTGGTTACGTCGGGAGGAAGAGAAGGACAGGCCCGCCAAGGAGAGAAGGACGCCAGCCCCCCAGGCCTCCGCTTCCACGGGGCCAGGCCACAGGTGTCCGGGCTCACCCGGCTCCAAAGCTGAAGGCAGATGCCCTTCCGGGGGGAGGGGCTGGAAAGACACCATCACAGTCCTCCCGTCTGACCAACACCAGCCAAACTCTTGCCCCCTCCCCGTCCGAAACGAAGAGGCGAGTGCGGTCGGCAGCCCACGACAGCTGGGCTGCTCCCAGTGGCCCTGACCTGGGTGCAGGAGACCCCGAGATTCTTGGGGGGACCCAGTCAGGGAGCCGGAGCCAACTCCTTCCCAGATCCATGGCCCTGTGCCATGCCACGGGGAGCTAGCCTCCCACTGGCCTCGTGACGGGCTCTGGGGCCAAGAACGCACTGGGCTCTGGCTGCCCTCCCTCCTTCGTTGCAGGCTGTGGCGAAGGCAGCCGGGGCGTCTGCGGGTCCTCAACTGGGGGCTCCTCGCTGCCGGGCCGCCGGCCTCCCCGCCGTGCGCGTGGTGGTGGGGAGCAGGACCGACTAAGAGCCCGATGCCGAACAGCTCCCGCCAGGTTTATTTGGTCTCACCCCAGCCGGTCAGACACAAAACCGAGAGCAGTCTGTGGAGAGAGCAGCAAGGCTGGCCCGGGAAGCGGGGGGCGCAGTGCCCAAGAGCCAGCCCCAGGGCACCCGGGAGCCCACCCGGGAGGCAGCACAGTCTGTGTCCTGAGGAGGAAAGGGGGCGCCCCCTTCAGGTCACTGCTCCCCTGAAGCTTCCAATGAGGCCGGGAAGGCAGAAAGCGCAGGCGGTGGGATGTCCTGGGTCTGCAGGGCCTTGGGCGGGAGCAGAAGCCAGGCCTTCACCGGCTCGCAGGGTGGCTCCCCGCTGGCGAAAGGTGCCCGCCGGGCTGCTCGTCTGTGCCAGGTGCCCTCTCTGGGCGACTCAGCGGGAAAGCCTCCGGGCAGGTAGGGTGGGGGCCACGCCCTCGGCTGGAGCCCTTCTTCCGAGGGCAGAGGGGGCGCGGCAGCTCTTACACACCAGAGCCTCAGGGCGCGGGAAGGACAGCAGGAGGGGGCTGGCCCCTGGGCACACGGGGTGACCTCCCACTGCTCAGAAGTCACAGTCGCTCTCTCTCTCACGCTGCGCCTCCTGCCGCCTCCTGGCCTCCAGGAAAGCCAGCTCCTTGGCCTCTTTCTTCTGGTTCCGGGCCTCGTACTCTAGCCTGGGGGCCGGGCTGGGGTGAGCTGCGCACCCAGGCCTGGGCTTCCGCGGCCCCGCCGGGCCCAGCCGGGCAGCCCTCCCTCACCTGTTCTTGATGATGCGCTGAACAATGAGGTCCGTGGTCAGGTCGTTCCCGCTGTCGATCTGGCAAAAGATGCCCCTTCTCTTGGGCTCCTGCAGGCCAGAGGGCAGGGGAGGTGATGACGGCCGTCCTCTGGAGCTGCCCGGGCCTGGGAGTCCTCACCGCGGAAAGACCAGAACACTAGCATGGTTCCTCCCACCGCTCAGCAAATGTCCTCCTCCTCCTGGGAGGCCGCTGCACTGGCAGTTAGACCGCCCCCGGGGTAGCTTCCACACAGGCACTGCGAGGCCGGGGGAGGCGGGCAGGTTCCCGGGGGAACAGCACACACGGCCACCTCGTGCCCAGCAAGGGCCCAGCACGACCTACCTGGTAAGGATCTGAGCCATCCTTGTCCGGCACGATTTCTGTCTTCCCGTGACATACCAGGTCCACCTGGGGAGGGACCGGGGTCAGGGAGCCTGGTGCACTCAGAGGCCCTCCCTGGGCCCTAGTCCACCAGGAGCCTCACCTTGAAGTGGTCCAGGAGCTCTGCTGTGACCGCATAGGGGGCCCCGATCACCACTTCCGACACGTACTAGGGGGACAGGGAGCACAGGTGGTCAGCTAAGACCCCGCGGGGCCCCAGGCTGATGGGAGAAAGTGCTCACTGCTAAGGAAGCAAGGGCTGGGGGGAGGGAGCAGCATGGCGGGGCTGGCTGGGCAGAAGCCCAAGGCTCCTGGATGCCCCCTCCTCCCCCGCAGCCTGGGCAGGGGACCCCACCCGGCACCCCCGCCGTGGCCCATACCCGGCAGGCCAGCACACTCAGGGTCCGCTCGTGAAGGTTCATGATGGGGTAGTTCTTCCCCTTGTAGTGGTTGACCTCCTAGGGCCACAGTGAGCTCCGGTGAGCAGGCAGCCTGTGGCAGTCGGGGCCCGGCAGCGCGGGGAAGCCCCAGTCCCCAGGAAGAGGCCCCCGCCTCCCCCACCTCCAGCAGCTCCCCAGGCCTCACCCCTGTGAGCCACCTGTGCCCAACCTCAGACCCAGGAGCCCCCCAGGGCGCCCACACCCTATCAGCTGGCCGGGGAGCGAGACCTGGTCAAAGTGCAAGCCAGCGATGACATACGGCCTCTGGGCCAGGCCGTGCACCTTCTCCAGGAAGTCCACGTGGCCGATGTCTGTGCTCAGGTTAAGAACCAAGTAACAGGAGGAGAGGCATCCCGCAGGACCGGGGGCTCCGGCGGGTTCCCCTGAGCTCCACCCCACTCTGGGAGCTACGAGGGGTCAGGGAGGCCCCTCGGGTCCCATGACCCAGAGGGGCCCACGGGGCCAAAGCGGGGGCCACCCTCCCCCTCGGTCCCAGAGGATACGGAACAGGTCGAAGGCGCCGGCCACGTAGATGACTGTCTCCCCTGGCTGGGGTTCCTTCCCCGAAGCAAACTGGATGATCTTCTGAGACGTCTGCAGGAACTGGGACACCCCTGTCCAGGGGTTCCGCCCCCCAGGGCACTAGAAGCCGAGAGGGCTCTGGTCAGCGAGCGCTGCCCCGGGAGCGGCCTGTCCTTCACCTGCCCCCACCCCCCAGCCCCTTTTCTGGGCCTGGGGTGCCTGTGCCTGCCTGTCCGGGAGCAGGTATGGGGGCGCCGGTACAGAACCCCAAACCCCAGCTGCAGCACTTGCTCGGTCACATGGGTGCTCCTACCGGGCACGCGCCTCAGCAGGGACAAGGTGGGGAGCCAGCAGCGCCGGCCCCACCCCTGGGCCAGGCTGGGGAAGGCCCCGCGACCGCCAGGACCGGTGGCTCCGCCCTGTGGCCGCCATGGGTACTGCAGCCGACAGCACGGGCCTGACAGCCGCCCGGCAGCGGCCCCTGCCCTGGTGGGGACCCAGCACCCTGCGCCACCTTCTGGTCACCTGGGCGGGCCCTTCCGAGGGAAATGTCGGCCTGGCGGGTGTTGGGTGACGGGGCTACAAGGGAGAGAGGACCAGGCCGCCTGGTTAGAGGCCACCTGCTTGAAGGCGGTCCTGGTTCCTCTGTGGCCGCGGGACTGGCTGGCTTGCTGAGCCTGGTGGCCAGTACCCCGGCGGCGCCCAGAAGGCGGGGGCCGGGTGCGGGGGCATCAGGGAGTGGCCTGGCGAGCCGGGGCGACACTCACCTTGCCGAAGCTGTCCGCATACTCGCGGTACTCCGAGGAGATCTCCTGAGCGGAAGGACAGGGGACGCTGAGGAGCCTTGCCGTCCCCCAAACATGGCCAACCCCCAGAGCTCACAAAGGGACAAAGACAGACAGACCAGGTGCTTCCTCCCTCCCAGCAGTGTCCTGAGCCCTGGGAGGCCTCCCCGGTCCCTCCCAGACTCACGTGACCGCTGTGATGGGCCTTGGTCACCAGCAACATGCGGCCCACGAGGTCCGTGGTGGACACGCCCTGGGTGCGCCTGCACTCCCTGGGGACGGAGTGGGGTCAGCACCCGCGTCCCAGACAGACTCCAAAGGCCCCACAGCAGCTCACCCCGCCTGAGCGCGGCCCTGCCAGCCCCCCGCTGGGCCGTGCAGACCAGGTGGCTCTGTGCCCCTCTCGGCTGCGATAGAAAACCGGGACCGTGGGGCGCCTGGTGGCTCAGTGGGTTGAGCCTCTGCCTTTGGCTCAGGTCATGATCTCAGGGTCCTGGGATCGAGCCTCGCATCAGGCTCTCTGCTCAGCAGGGAGTCTGCTTCCTCCTCTCTCTCTGCCTGCCTCTCTGCCTACTTGTGATCTCTCTCTCAAATAAATAAATAAAATCTTAAAAAAAAGAAAAGAAAAAGAAAGAAAACCGGGACCAGGAGCGCTGGGCAGGCCACGGTACTTTTATACACGGAAGGGCGTGACAGAACAGACGAGAAGTGCTGCTCAGCCCCAAGCGTGCAGTGCCTGGTGGTGGTGGGGATTGTTGGGGAGGCAGACCGGGGCCCATGGCAGCTCTGGTCCCCGGGCCCCGCGACTGTCCCCCACGGCTGAGTCCAGTAACGGCCACACCCCACGCTCTTCGCAGCGGCCAGCTGCCCACGGCCCACGGCCACCACCTGGGCTGGCGCAGGTCTGGGACACTCGAAGACCCACTGGGCAACCGGCCCACCCTGCTCCCACCCTGCTCCCACCCTGGCCTGGAAGAGGCTGCGGCCATTTTCCTTGTGGGCAGCGAGAGCTGGGGGGGAGCTGTGAGCCCGACTCCTCGACAAGGGGGGGCCTCTCTGGGGCTCACCTGTACCGCCCGGCCTGCTTCACTTCCTCGTAGGTGTCGCGGCCATCTACGGTCAGCGTGATGTCATCTAGGGAGCACCACACACGGGCGAATGAGGACTCTCAGCCCAGACTGTGGGGGCCTGTGGGGCCCCCGACCCTCATCCTAGGCTGGCCCTGGCGTGCGGGGACTCTCTCTGGGAAAGGACCCGACGCCTTCTCAGATCCCCGAAAGGCTCAGGCCCCAGCAGCCCGGCCAGAGGCCCCGGCACTCTGGGCCCCAGCCCCCACTCACTGCCATGCACACAGAAGTCGCAGTTGTGCTTGTCCAGCGTCTCCAGCGTGGTCACGTAGGGAGCTGCGGGCACCACCTCGTCCACCCACTTGATGGCCCGCACCATCTTGTACCTCTCCTCTTGAGTGAAGACTGGGGGCCCCTTATGCTTGGAGATCTCCTCTAGAGCCAGACACAGAGCGAGGACGAGGCCGGTGAGCTCTGCTGGGTTGGACCACAGGCTCGCTGGCCTCGGGGGCCCCCTCCCACCACCAAGCAGGGCTTGGAACCACAGCTGAGCTCGCGGCGGGCAGCCATCTGTCTCCCTGGGCCCTCTGCCTGTCGTGAGGGCAGAAACACACCCGTGTGGACACCGCCCTGTCTCTCTGGGCCAGTACAGGGGCTCAGGATGTGTTCGCTGGCTAACTACGTGCTCCCCTCACCCAACCCGAGTTCCAGGGAAAGTCCTGCGGCAGCCGGGCGCTCCACTCCCAACGGTCCCAGGCACCAGGCTGGGGGGGGGGAGTGGGCAGCAGGGCCAGAAACGCCATCCCTCGGCTGCACTGTTCAACTTGAGCCGCAGGATGGGAAGCCCTGGGGGGCTCAGCCTGGGCCGGCAGGTGGCGTGAAGCTGCTGGGCCGTGCTCTTCAGAAGGACGGCCACAGACCTGGCTTTGCCAGCTGCGGGGCCCTGGGAGGTCAGCGGGAGGCAGCAGCCCAGCTCACCATCGGTGTGCACCCCCACGATGAGGTAGTCGCCCATGGCCCTCGCCTGGCGCAGCTGGTTAGAGTGGCCGTAATGCACCATGTCATAGCTGTGAAAAGGACAGGACGGTGAGTCCCTGTGCGGAGGGGGGCACTGAGCAGCTGGGAGGGGGCGTGGGGGTGCAGCCTGGCTCCCCTCAACCTTCCTTAAAGGCCTTCGAGAAGCTGCCACTGGGAACAGCTCCTCAGGGTCTGGCCAAGCCCGGGCGTTCAGAGGGGAGGTGGGCACTCGGCTCCCCACCCCACTGGTCACCGGGCCAGATTTAACAAGCACGACAGGGGCTGGGCTGTGCCAGGAACAAGGCCTGCCACCCCCCGGGGGCCAGTGAGCACGCACAACAGCTCGGCTCCCCAGGCGTGCCACAGAGCTCTGGCCTCTGCCCTCAGCCCCTCCTCTCACCGAATGCAAACAAGCGTGTTGGGGCGCAGCCCCTTTACCCTGTGAACTGACATTAATTTACGGGTGGGCTGGACTCTGTACTGCTCTGAAGCAGGGGGCCAGTCTTTGGGACCAACGTGGAACAGAGTCTGACAGATGAGCAAAGGCGACTGCCAGCTCTGGAAGTCCTGCTCGCTCCCCCATGGCCTCCAGAAACTCAGCGAGGCTCTCCTCTCTGGGCCCAATGACCCCCTCCCTGCTGGCTGGTTCTAGAGCTCTGATCCTCACACCTGGGCCTGATAAAGGAGTGACTTCTCAGCTACAGGCCCACTTGCTCCCCTGTGTGCGGTGCCCAAGTTGGCCCCACACCAAGTCCGTTTCCTTCCAAAGCCTCACGTCGTCTCCGGAGTAGGTGACACCGTCCCTGCTTCTCCAGGGGACCCGCGCCACCTGGGGCACAGAGCTGTTCCATTCCCTAACACCTGTTACTCTCAGCGCAGCACACCACGACCCCGCACACAAGACTGGGGTCCCCCGGCTCAGGCCCTGGGGTGAGAGAAGCGGCTAAGCGCAAATGCAGCAGCCTGGCTGGCCCTTGAGCTCACTGGACGGGCCGGGCCGAGGTTCACAGATCGGACCGCACGGTGGTGCTGGGTCCAGGATGTGTCCTAGACACTGTGGCCTGCTGGGGCAGGGGCCTGGCCAGACCAGGGCCAAGGTCAGAGTCCACGAACACGAAAACATGCTCCCTCCCCAAAGGGGTCTCAGGCACCGCTGCAAAGGTGTGGCAGCCCCCCCACCCCCCAACAGCCCTGCTCTCTTCCCAAGCCCGAGCTAGCCCGGTGGGGGCTGTGCTTTCTCTGCCACCGAGAAGGCATGCGGGGGGAGAAGGTATGCGGAAGCGCGGGGCCAGCGCTCAGGAGAGGTCAGCTTTCCTCTCACCTGCTGACAGCCCCCAGCTTATCTGGAAACGACTCCAGGTCTCAGCTGCCCAGAGAACAGGACGGATGGGCACTGTGGCCCTGCTGGGCAGGACCCAGGAGCCCGGGGGATTCGCTGGGGGGTCACGGACACAGGCAATTCCCGCCCTGCCGCTTGCCCTGACACCCAGGAGACTCCCTCGACCCTGCGGCAGTTGGGCTGGGGAGCGGGACAGGACACCGCGCGCAACACGCTGCGGGCGCACGGCTCCCCCGTCGGGACGGGACACGCGCGATTCGCGCCACCACCGGCCACACTCCGGCGGCCCGGCCCGGCCCGGCGGGCGGCTCAGCGGCGGACCCCGGCGCACCGGCGCCCGCGTCCCCAGAAGGGCGCCCGGGGCCTGGAGCCGCAGGTCCGGGCCGCCGCCGCCGGCCGCTCGCGCCGCACGGCCGTCCCCCGGGCCCCGGGCCCCGGGCGCAGGCCAGTCCGCGGACGTGGCTCCGGGCGGCGGCGCAGCGGCCCCCGCAGCCCCGGGCCCGGCTGTCCCCGCCCCCGGCCCGCCCGCCGCCGCCGCCGCGCTCACCAGCCGTCGCACCACACTCGCACGGCGCGCCTGCCCTCCGGACCCGGCGGCTCTGCACCGCCCGCCGCCCCGTGCCCGTTCCGGATCATGGCCCCGCAGCGGCGGCGCGGCCCGGCCGGCTCCGCGACTCCCAGCGGCCGCCGCCGCCCGCCCGCCCCGAGCACGCCCCGCCCCGCCGGGCGCACGCGCCGTCACGCGGGCCTCACCCGCCGCGCGCGGCCAATGGCGAGAACCGCCGAGCCGAGGCCCGCCCCCGCCCGGCGACCTACAGTGTGCCCCGGAGACCCCGCCCTCCGGCGCGCGGGGCCAATAGCGCGCACGCACCTCGCCGAGGGGGCGGGGCCGGACCACGTGGGGCTCCCCCGCCCGCCCCGCCCCGCCCCCGGGAACCCAGGCGGGGCGCCCGCTCCCGCGCCCGCCCGGCAGCCGTTCGAGGATACGCGGGAGACAGTGCAGACGTGTTTAATAACCACGAAAAGGCGCGCGGAGCCCAGGCTCAGAACCGGCCCCGCGCCGCGAACCCCGCTCGCAAGGTTGCTATAAAGTTACCCCGTTTTAGTAAGAAGCAGTAGAAAGAGGGTTGAGGCCCCTGAGACGAGCCCGGTGCACGAGGTACGGCAGTCGCGTGCTTCCTCCTGACCGGCGGCCGTGAAACAACCCGAGTTCCGATCCCGCAGAGAGCGTGGCCGCGCCCCCTCCGCGAAGCGCCCACGGGCGAGGAGTCCTCCAACGGCCCAGGCCCGAGGCGGCCGCAGCAGTGCAAGGGAGGCGGCGCGGGGACCCGGGGGGCAGTCCCGGCCTCGCCCCCAAATACGAGTTCCGTCCTCTGCAAAGTGCCATTTGTTCTTGTCCCGCACCGGGTTACGTCACTTTCTTCCTTTTCGTGCGTTTAGTGCAGCCCCTGCCAAACCAGCCGCCTAGGACCGGGGCTGAGCTCAGCGGCGCACCCCGGTCTCCAGGCGGAGGCTCCTCTTGGCTTCTGCACAGCGACTTCCGAGTGTGGCTACCTTCCTCACCCGCACGCAGGGGGGTCGCCAGGGAGAAGATGGGGTCCTGCCACCTACCGAAAAGGGAAAGCTAGGTCAGGTGAGCCTGGGAGCCTCAGTCACAACCTGCCCCAGGGCGGGAAAGCTGACTGAGGAGGTCGCCCTGCTTCCCGACCCGTCCTAACTGTGGCCAGGCCCTGCTCGTGGCAGCGACACTGTTCCGGAGCTACAGGACGGCTTAAGCTCCCCCGTGACTCAGAGGTCAGCACTCACACTAGCTCAGCCTCTGCGGAACTCAGTGTCCTTGCGGGCGACCCAGCAGGCCCCGCACACCGGGGTGGAGCAGGAGCAGCCCCAAGAGGGATCAATCACTAGCAGCTCTGGGTCCCACTTTTCACTCGTATGGCCGGGGCGGGTGGACCAGACCCTCTCCCTCTTCCCAGACTGCGGGATGTGGGGGAAAAGGCCAGCTGACTAGGGAGGTGCGGCCTACGGACTACACCATGAAGAGATCATGTGTCTGACTGAGATGTAGAACCACATATTATAAACTTAAGATACAGAGAAGCACTGATAAAGAAAATGAGCTAAGTTAATGTAAAAAAAAAAGTACAGTACACAATAGGCCCACATTACAGAACACCACAAACATAACATACAAGAATTGCCAGGCCCAGAAGGTGAAGGGATCCTTAATTCTTGAACCCTTTGATTAAAAGAAGTTATTGATTTCCCCTATAAGACCCTGAAAATTCACAGAGAAAGAAAGTGTAAACTTTTTACTCAATACATACACCACGTCTAAATTATCACAAATTCTGTATTAAGGTACAGTTTAAGCTTCCCCACAGTACGCCAGCTCCCCAAACCGAGTGCACCAAGACTCTGTCTGACTGGAGTCGCCGAGACCACGTCCCTCCAAGGCACCTTCCCGTCCAGGCTGCCTGCGGTAGAAGGGGGCTCTCCAGGCGGTGCCGGCACATTCGCTCTCCCCGCAGGGACTCACGCTCGGCTGACGCCTCAGCCGCTCCCTGCAGAGGCCGCAGTCACACCTCAGACACCACGTGCAACTCAGAGCGTTCCCTGTGCTCAGTTCACGAGAACAGACAGACACAGCCCATCCACACAGGGGCAGGAAAGGGGGGGATGCGCCCGTGCCCCCCTCACCTGCTATAGGGGGGGATCTCCAGGCCCAGCTCATCCATGAGGAGCTGCATGACGTCGTCACACTTTCCGTGAAGCTTCAGGGCAGCCCAGTCATCCTTCGGGGTCCACTGGGGACAGGGAAGGTGCGTGAGGATACCCCACTGCCTCCCGACAGCCCTTTCTCAGCCAGACCTCTCTGGCCCATGAGGTCGGGACACGAACGTCCCAAGAACTGTCTAGTTCTCCTCTCCTAAGGCCCAGGTCTCAGGAGGGGCCTCTCTGGGCACGGCTCACCTGCAAGTTCACGATGTAGAGCTTGGGCCGCCGGCTGGGGGGCTTGGTCATGCACCAGAGACGAGGATACTTCTTCAAGACCTGCAGGAATGGACAGACCGACAGAAAGACCACACGCACAACAGGGAATGAAACTCTAGGACGCCAGGGTCGAACAGGGAACTGGCAAAATGACAGCAGGCTCCCCCCCACCACCCCAGCCACGGTGCTGTTCACGTACCTTTAAGCTGGAGCCTAAACATAGGATCGTATCTGCTTTGCTGGCTGCCTGAGTGGCTGCTTCCCAGTTCAGAGGCTGCCCCAGGGTCCCCCTCTCCCCGAAGTGCACAATGGTGTCCCGGAGCTGGGCCCCGCACTTGTGGCAGGCCCGGCCCGTCTGGTGCCGGTGCAGGGCGGTGCGCTCAGTCACATCGAACACTCTCACGTACTCTCTGTTGGGGGAGCAGGCTGTGCACACCTGAGGAGGAGAGGCCGCCGTGAGCAGGAGCCGCCGGCCGGCGCAGGCTCCCGGACCCCGGCGGGACCGCTCACTTCGATGTACATGTTCCCATGGAGCTCCGAGATGGCCGTGCGGGGCAGCCCGCTCCGCAGGTGGAGCCCGTCACAGTTCTGAGACACCACGTGCTGCACCTGGAGGGAGGCCAGCGTGAGTCAGCAGGGGAGCCGTGGGGGGGCTGTGTTCATCAGTGACACCACCCTCAACCCTGCCCCGAGCCCCAAACTGGGGGCGACTCCAGCCCCACATGAAGCCTCAGAGGCAAAACCAGGGGGACGGGTCGGTCCCAGCACGACCCGGAGGGCCCTCGGGAGGAAGGGCCCCCGGCTGCCCGCAACAGCCCGGAAGCTCTTGGCGAGCAAAGAGCGCAGGTTTCCGCTCTCAGCTGGGAAGGGCCCGACTGACACTCTCCTGGCTCGTTCTGTTTCGAGTCACTGAAGGACCAGGAGGCGGGACCCCTGCCCACTTGGCTGAACGTGCTCAGCGGGGGGTCTTCAGAGGTTTCCCGCAACCTTCCCCTTTATCTAGGTGGTTTCTGAGGTCTGTGGGGACAATGTGATAGAAACACGGTGGGGAAGGGACCCCCAGCAGCTCTGGGCCCGAGGCAGACCCTGTCCACGACTCTCGAGGAAGACTCAAGCCGGCAGTCAGACACTCGGTGGGCACTCATCCCCCAGGTCCAGCGGCTGACAGAGGCACAGTACGGCTCCCACTCGGGCACAAGGCTGGCCGTCCAGGTTCTGCACGAGAGACCAGCAAGCGGACCGCCAGCCACACCAGGTTCTTACCAGCTTTTGCTCGTGTAAGCGGGCGATGCTCATGTGGGTGAGGGTTGGCTCAGCCTCACTCAGGTCAGCAGCACTGCCAGGTGGAAGGAAACCACAGGTGTGGGGGGCTGCGAGGTCAGGCCCGTGCTGTTTCTGTTCGACTGGATGGGAAGGCTGCCCTGGACTGCTTACCTAACACTTCTCCCTTTCTGAAGCAGGGTCCACACTCCATTAGGGCCCCGGTAATCTGGGATAGAGGCTGCCTGTACGTTCAGAAAGAAAAGAAACCCGGTGACAGTGCATCACGGTAGGAACTGGCAAAATTCACAAGCGTGAAAAGCAAACCTTTCTCCGGATGTGTTCCAGGCTTCTCCATGCACTGGCCCCTATTCCTTCCAACGGCTCAGCACTTCTTAGTGCTACCTGCCTAAACCCAGATGGAGTGGCTCCTTCCCTCTGCCTGGACCCCTCCTCCCACGTGGTCTAGCTCATCCCTCCAGGTCCCAAGGAGTCCTGCCGCCTCTGAGAACCTCTCCAGCATGGACTACAACCTGGGCTCTACAACCACACCTGCCCTCCAAACCGGAGAGAGGACTGGTCAGGCTCATCTGTGGGTCCCCAGGGCCTAGCCAGTGCTCAGGGAAGGCTTAACACATGCCGAAACCCTAGCTAGGAGCACTCATTCTGTCCTGATTCTCCCATCCCGATAGTGCTTCCTGCCCTACCGTCACAAAGACAGCCATTTGTCCAGATGAGATAAAGACCACTGAATTTCTCTAGTTCTCAACCCAGAGAAACAAAGTCACCATGAGCAAAAACAGAAGGCGTGCTGGGATCAAGCAGTCTTGTGTTCCCCAGGCGGTGAGTGACCTGCTCCTGGGGAACCCTGTCTCCTCCCTGCAGCTTAAGCTTGGAAAAATGCCCACCCTGAACAGCGCAGTTCTGAGCCACGTCGAAGACAGATGCTGGACGGCAACACTCAGGGCAAACGACAGAGCAGCACTCCCGCAGACGACGGGGCACACGTGTGACTGCAGGAGCCCCGGGACCAGGGCTCCATGGTCTGCAAGTCAGGGTGGTCAGTGCCCCTTACACGACCTCACTGCTGGGCCTCTGAGCTCAACCCTGTTGGGAGGGTCTTCCTCTCACCCTTGCCTGTGAAACCTTGCTTGGCTCTCAAGGCCCGGCCTCGATGCTGCCTCGCACACAAAGGCAACGGGACGGATTTCCCAGCTCTGGGGCTGGGGGCGTGAGTGTCTGCATCTCCACCGGCAGCCCAGCCCAGCCATGTTACCTTTGCTCTCTGCTCACCTGCCGTGTTCTCATCACCACGGGCCTCCTGAGAACAGAAATCCTCAGTGTTCGCCTCTGCGGGGCCTACCCGTGGGTGGCACTCAACACCCACGCGCTAAGCAGACAAGTGACTCAACGCTCACGGTATCCCACGGTCAAGACGGCCTCTCGACACAACGTGCCCAGACCCCACACTCTTCTCTCCTTCAGCTGCTGTACTCTATTTCTGCCCTGCTTTCTACTTGCTTTCAACGTGTAGAAAACAGGAACAATGGCGGATCAGGAGATGGTTCTGGACTTGGCTCTGCCCACATAACCTTGGGCTGGTGATGAACCACCTTGACTTCGGCTTTTTCTTTCTCTAATTAAAGACTTTATTGATGTATTTGACAGAGAACACAAGTGGGGTGGGGGGAGGGCGGCTGGCAGAGGGAGAAGCAGGACCCCAGGACCTCGGGATCACGACCTGAACCGAAGGCTCGGGCTTCGCGAGTGAGCCACCCGGCGCCCACCACCTTGACTTGAACCGAGCAAGTGCCGGGAAATACTGTCCTGCCGTGTGCCTCCTTCCTTCCCTTCCCGTCACAAAACGGCAAACGTTTAAAAGGGCTCATCTCCCCACCGCAGCTCAAGCCCACACACTTGGAACGAACACGGGGCGCACCCGGGGGCGCGCTCCGTTAAGCCGCAGACTCCGGGTGTCCGCTGAGGGGCCCGGCCGCCGGGTTGAGACCGTCCCCCTTCTCCCCGTGCTCCGCGCCCGCACTCTGTCTCAAACACAGCAGGCGAAAGAGAGACCCGACGCACAGGAAAGAAAGAGGGCATCTGGGGGCGCCCGGGGGCTCTGCCGGGCCGTGAGGTCCAGCCCCACACCGGCCAGGGCGGCCACTCCGAGAAACCGGCAGCAGCTTGAAGACAGCGCGCCAGGGCGGACCCGCCGGACACTCGGAGGGCTCGGCCGGGCGCCGGGCGCGCCACCCAGGAGGGGGCGCCCCACCCCGGCCCGCGCCCGCCCGCCGCCTTACCGTGCTGATGCCCGCGCCGGTGTAGACCACCAGGTACTTGGCGTTCCGCACGGCGCCCGCCAGCTCCCGGACTTTCCTCCGCAGCTCCTCCGGGTCGTCGCACACCTGCCGGGACCGCCGAGGCCGGTCGTGACCCCCGCCCCGCCCCCGCCCGGCCAGGGCCCGGCCCCGGCTGTCCGCGGCCCGAGCCCTGCCCCGACCGAGCCCCGGGACTCGCCTCCTCCTGCCGCCGCTTCAGGCCCTCGCGCCGCCTGCTCCGGCCCTGCAGCTCGGTCACCAGGTCCTCGCTCTCGGCCAGGAGCCGGCCCTCCTCGGCGCTGCGCTCGGCCGCCGCCTTCCTCAGGATGCGCGACACCTGCGGGCGCGGGGCGGGCGGTGAGGGCGGCGCGGGCCGGGGGCGCGGCGCGAGGCGGGCGGCGGCGTACCTGGCGGAGGCGCTCCCGCTGCTGCTCCTCCCTCAGCCTGCGGACCCGCTCCGCCGCCTTGCGCTCCGAGCGGCTGGGACCCCCGGCTGCCATCGCTCCCGGGAGACCCGCGCTTCCGCTTCCGCCTCCGGGCGGCCGCGCTCCGGCGCATGCGCGAGGGGCCCGCCCCGCCCTTCCGGCCCCGCCCGCGCAGCGCGCCAAGGAAGCACCTGACAGTCTCTTTAAAAGGCGTTTATTGATCATATACAAAATAAAGAAAACCTTATATATCACAAACATACACTATGTACAGCAATAAATACCCGGGGTCCGGCCCAGTGCCGCCCCCCCTGGACAATAATTTAGCAATAAATACTGCACAGGGCAGGGTGGGCCCTGGGGCCAAGGCCCGCCCCAGGGAGGCCCCTCCTCACCTGCGTCTCCGGCACCCCGGCAGGTCCCAGGGAACCCCCACCTTCCCCTGGTTTCAGCCCCAGGCAGGACAGGCAGAGTCTGGTCACCTCTGCTTGGACCCAGCCTCTCAGCGCCAGGAGAGCACCAGAGCGGGACACACGGGGCAGCCCTTGTCCTGTTGCCCTAAGATGCCAGGAGAAGGCTTTCTGTACCCACTCCCGTTTGGTTAAAGGCTTCAGGGAGTAGCAAACTGAGGGGACGGGGAGAAGGGAAGGGCTGGGACACAAGGTTGCTGCAGGGGCTGTCCCCTCGCAGTTCCGGGGCTGGGGGGACTCTCTCCTACGCTCCAGCTCAGGCGCGCCAGACACACACGCACCAAGGCTGCTGCCCCAGCGTGGGGTGGAAACGCCCGTGACTGGCCCAAAGGTGCCGCACACGCTCAAAACACACAGGCCTGGAGCAGGACAGGCCATACCCCTGCCTCCGTGCGTCCTCCACTTCTCCCCACCTGCTCCAAAACTAGACAGCCAACAGGAAGGCAATAACGCGCCAGAAAGAATTATTCAGTGGCTTCTGGGGAAAAAAAAATCGTTACTGTGTTGGTTCCTTTCACCAAACCACAGCCTAAAAAAGTAACTTACAAGATCCCCAAGCGGAAATGGTGCTGCAGGCTGTGGCTTGGGCTTCCCAGCTGTGGACAGGAGCGTTAGCCAACTGGCCACCCCAGAGAGGGAGGCAACAGGGATAGGAGGGGGCCTGACCACCTGTCCCAAAGCAGGCTGCAACCGATCAGAGCCGTGGGCTCAGGCACGGACCGCAGGGGCTGCTGTTGACGGTCAGACCTGAAGCATGGACCAGGAGCAGAAGAGCCTCGGCGGAGACCCGGCATGCGGCAGAAACGAACACACCCCACAGCTGAGCAGCTGTGTCTTCTCGCGCACAGACGGCAGGGCCACCGGAGTGGCAGCCAGCGTCATGGGGAGGTCTCCCCCGGGTCATACTCAGGGCAGGAGCTGCCCTGTTCCCAACAGGGTTGTCCTCTGAAATCTGGGTGTCCGTGTTGGGGGAAGGGAGGAGTGCAGCAAGGGTGGGAAGGAAGGTGCACATCATGGTTTACTTAGCGGACCAATCTGGGAGACTTGGCTTCGGCCAAAGCCCTCGATTCGCTGTGTCAGAAAAGTCGAGGAGAAAAAGAACGCAACACTCTCACAGCAGGAAAACTGAATTAACAAGAATCAGAAAGACACCAAACCAGCCACGTGTGGACGCAGGCTCTACTGTCAAGAAACCAAGGTGAAGGGGAAAAGGGGCGGAGTGCAGAGTGGCCCCACAGGGCCAGCTTGATGGGAACGGGACGTTCCCCTAGACCCAAGGAACAGGTGCTCCAAATCCAAAAACCATGAAGGGAAGCATGGCCTCACTCACTCCAGAAGCTTCTTCTATTACCTATACCAGACCTGCACTTTCTATCTGTGCCCACCCTCCAACTCACCTTTCATCTTCCAAACCTGCCTCCTCCCTCTGCTTTCCAGGTCTCCAACCTGGCAGATGGCCGGCTATCTCCCAGCCAGCGCCAAAGTGGGGACCGTAAATGGACGCGGAGGACGTGGGCTTCTCCCCCTCTTCAGGGATTCCTACGATGCGATTCTGACTCACTGCTGCTACAACCAACATCCACAACTTTTGTCTATAGACCCTAGGTAGACAAAGCCGCGCATCAGGGAGGGGCAGGAAGCTACTAAGTATTGAGCGTCGATGGTAACAATCTCCACTGCAGGCCGACCCGGCACAATCGGGAAGGACGCGGCCTCTAGGGCCAAGAGAAGCCCATCAACAGGGCAGAAACGGACAGCATGTCCCTGCTACCACCCCACGGGCACTCTGGGTCAGACGGGAGGATGAAAACCCCGCCAGCCCCCACGTCTGTGCTTTATAGGGCTTCGGGGCCGCCAGAGAAGCCGAGGCCCACGTGGCTGGAGACAGGTCCAGCACCACAGGCAGCTCCCGTCCCACGGCTAGGAGGGGCTTCCGGAGTCCGGTCTGGAAGACTGGCTGCCTCTGCAGAGGGAGCCTGGTCAGGGGCGGGGGGGCTCAGCCCCGGAGACCAGCCCCTCCATGAGCTACGCAGCACGTCCCTGGAAGACAGAGATCCCAAAGGAGGCGAAAGAAGGCCCAAGGCCAAGGGCAGGAGCCTGGCGCCTGCAGACCACAGCCCTTGTCTGGCGCCGCTGGAGAACCCCACCCCGGCCCTTGGGCAAGGAGAAAGGCCACCCTGGATGAGCCCCAAGACCACCCGGCTTAGCCTGGGAAGCCTTCCTTCATGGCGGGGAAACACTTCTGGACTAGGTGGGCAGCAGGTCTGGAAACTCCCATATGGGCCCTGGGGTTCCCGACGAGGCCCACGGGAGGCCTACAGGGACAAAGCTGGGGTCAGCGGCCAGAGCCCATGCGTGTTGACTGGAGGCCAAAAGGAAGACACATGGGGGGCACCTCGTGACTCTGTGGTCCCCCGCAAACCCGCCAGCCGTGGCCAGCGGCAGTAGGCGTGGAAGCAGTGTGGGGGGCGGGCGCTCTGGGACGGCCCCTTGTTTCACCTGCCACCGGGTCAGCCCAAGCCTTACGCAGACGTGCGAAGCCCAGGCTGTGCGCGGGATGAGAGCGGCAGAGCCCCGTGTCTGGTCCCCGGGGGTCCCGGGTCAGGCACCGAGGCAGAGGGGGCTGGGCTGGTGGGCGGATCCCCAAGGCCTGCCCGAGCGGCAGCTGCCCAGCACCCCGTCCAGGTCCAGGCCCAGCAAGCCAGCAGAAGCAAGAACACAACCAAATCCAAAAAACAAACACGGGATTGACGGACACAAGAAGTGACACCCACAGGTCAAAGGTCACCAGAAGCACCAGCACGTGACGCGGCACAAGACCTCACCAGGCACAGACAACACCACGGCACCGGCAAGAGACGGAAGCAGGAAGGGCAAAGGAGTAAGTCACTTTCGGTACGGTTGCAAAAGAGATAGCAAAGAGGACGCCAGGACGCGCCTTGTGGTCGCTCACGGCTTGGCTTTTTTTTTTTTTTATCTTTTTTAAAACTAGGTTTTATAAATAACGTCTGATAACTCTGTGTATATAAAAACTAAACTCCAACAGCCACAAAGACTTGTCCGTAAGTTTACAAGAAAGGGATTTTTTTTGTTTGCTTTTTTCTTTTGTTAAACTAGCAAAGTTTCTATTAGACTTTCCTTCCTTGTCCATATATACGGTCCAATGTTCTTGCTTGTTTTTTTTTTTTTAAAAAGACAGTTTTATAAATACTCTGCAGCTCTTTTTTCTTTAGCTTTTAAACATATAATTTAATAACTTCGTAAAAGGAACTCCTCTCTTTTAAATAAAGGGCTATGTAACCACACAAACAGGTCATGTAAACAGTGGCACGGACCCATCGCAGGACACTGGACACACCCTTCACGTATGTTCACAACCAGTGATTTGGTCTTGTTCAGTGCAACGCGTCAGGCTCGAGCGCCCTGGCCCCTGGCGCAAAGGCGCAGAACGCCCCATCCCTCCTAGCGCCTACAGCGCCCAGGCTAGTGGCCTGCCCGTCCAGGGCCCTCGGGGACACCCTATTCCTAGGAGCAGAGCCCATCCGTGCCTGTGGCTGCCCTAAGAGTGAATCACAGCCCCCGGCCAGCCAGCAGCTGTCGGAGCCCGCGGGCCACCAGGAGTGGACAGCAGCCTCCCCTTGCCCTGGGGCCCTCCCTGCTCTAACACCTGAGCCCCAGAACACTCGTTCGATCTTTCTCTGTTCCCATAGGGCCAACTCTGGACGCCAAGCCTGCACCGCCTTGGTACAAAGGGGACTGGGGGGCAACCCCACGTCACCGCCGAACTGACCAATCCCAACACACAAAATACACGACGACGAGATCAAAGGGGCTCAGCCCGGCGCCCCTGGGGTGCGGGTTGTGCTTTGCAGGGAAGGGAGGAGGCAGGGGAGGAAGAGGAGGAGAGGAGAAAGAAGGGGACAGGGCTGCCAAACTCGCCATGCGCCTAATGGCCCCTTGCAGACCCGCCCGGGCAAGCGCGCGTCCCTACGACCGGGCGTCCGTCTTGGACTTTACTATTGTAATGACGCTGGTGGCGGCCACCTTGCCAGGGACAAGGGGCCCCAAGCCGGCAGCGAGGGGGCCCCGGGCCGGCGCCACGGGGCTGCGGGCCACGGTCCTGGCGAAGTTCTGCAGGGCCTCGTACTTGGCGCGCAGCGCGTCGAGCTCCAGCTTCATGCTGGCGTTCTCCGAGGCCAGCTTCTCCACCTCCTGCTGCAGCTCCGCCTTCTGCTTCTCCAGCTCCTCCTTCTGCGTCACGCGCTTGACGCGGCAGCTGGCGGCGTAGCCGCGGTTCTTGAGCGTGCGCCGCCGCTGCTTCAGCTGGATGATCTCCTCCTTGGACAGGCCCCGCAGGTGCTGGTTCAGCTCCCGCACCGACATGGTCACCAGCTCCTCGTCCGTCAGGCTGGTGCCATTCTCCCCCGGCTCCCGCTTCACCTGCGGGCGGGACCGCGCGTGAGGCCCGGGAGGCCCCGGTTCCGCGGGGAGCGCCCTCCCCTGCGCCGCCCCAGCTCCGGATGCCGCCCACTGTCCGCTCACCTTCAAGGCCTTGTTTCCTTTACTGGGGGTCGTCATAACCCGGGGGCACGGCAAGCAGGCACTCTGCGAGACAGGGAGCGGAGGTCAGGACCCTGGGGACCACTCCCCTCTCCCTCTCTCCGCTGCACAGAGCGAGGGAAGGGGCCCAGTCCCAGCCTCACCCCTCACCTCACCATTCCCAGTACCTGGCCCGGAGGACCACCTGCCACCCTCTGGCTAGGCTGGTCCCTGGCCACCCTGTCCCTAGGAAACCCAGTGGGTCTGGGTGGGGCAGGGGAACAGAAGGACTGTTAGAAAGGCAGAGACCAGAAAAGGGCCTTGGGAAGAGAGGAGAGGGATGCAGGAAGGGCCAGCCTAGAAGGAAGCCGGGAGCTTTAAAAATAACCCCAGTGTGCGCCCCAGAGCATGGCTGTTCCTGGCGAGTCACGCTGACTCAGCACGTCGCTCCCGCTCCCGCTCCCTCACCAGCCCGGCCTGGCACTCCCCACGGCTGCCAGCCAACACAGCCCCAGGGGACCCGCAGCCCAAGCAGAGCGCTGCTGGGGCCAGAAAGGCCAGCCTGGCCAACGGCAGGTGCGGGATGGGCCCAGTGACCCTGCAGCTGTGTACTCGGGGCCCTACCTCCTACAGCCACCTCCCCTTAGCTGGCCCTGTCCCCACAAAGGCTTAGGGGCCGGTGGGGACTCAGGCCAAGAGGAGGATGCAGGACAGTCCTGATTCTCCCATAGACTTTTCACTTTGAAGAGCTGCCCTGTTTCCAGCATTGGTAGGAGCACCCCCCCACCCCAGGTGGCAGGCGCCCCAGGAGAGGCTGGGCGCAGCCCTCTCCGCGGCTGATGGAGCAACCTTCCTGTGGCTTTGGGTTGCCGCATCTGGTGCCCCTGCCCCACCCCAGCCACGCCATTTCCTAAGAGGGCCCGCCGGGCCACCCAGGGGCCCTGCTCAGCCCCTTCCAGCCCCAGCCCCCTGCCCGGGGTCACTGCCCATAGCATAGGGAACACTACCATAAGGGCTTGGGGGAGGGGTGGACCAAAGGGCCCCTCGCACCCATTCAGTTGCCCTTCCCACGCCGGGCCCTCACTGTCTGCTTCCTCGAGCCCTGCCAAGGACATTTCTGTGCACCCAATCCTGCAAATTCGGCTCAGCCTGCCCCCACCAAAGCTTCAGGCAAGCACACTCCCTCCCAGCCCCCTGCTTTCCAGGTCAGGCTGGAGGGAAAGCGGACCCCGGCCTCCTGCTGCAGGAGGCATGAGCACAGCAAGCAATTCTGGGTGGCGGCGGGGGGGGGGGGGGCTGTGACCCTCGCTGGGGAGGTAAAGCCCGGCTTAGGGAGGTGGGGCGCACATGGGGGCTCCAGGGCAGGGCCGCCACTTACCCCTCCTCGCCCCGGGAGGGGCCTCGCCCAGGGCTCTCCGGCTGGGCTGCAGAGCACCAGATGGAGTAGACAGAAGCTAGAGGTCAGAAGGTCCCGAGGGCCCCAAACCCACCCCGGGCGACAGGATCTCATAGCCGAGCTGCCGGGGCTCCCCCAGCCTCGAGTCTGAGTTGGGGTGCAGGGACACTCCCCGGGGTCCTTCCATTGTCAGCCCAAAGGAACAGCCCTGGCACCAGCTTTTCCCACCAGCCATCCTCCCTCCGCCCCCGAACGCTGAGCACAACGGTGACTTCCTGAGATCACACAGAAGAGTGCGGAGCGTGGCGGCTGGGAGCCGAAAAGTGCCTCCTCGGCAGTTCTCACCCTCCGCAGAAGGCCTGAACTCAGCACAAGTGCAGCCACTCGCCTCCTAATCAAAGGTGCGGGGGGCGCGTGCCCGCCGTGAGGGGGGGGGGGGGCTCAGCAAAGCCAGGGCTTCGGCCTCCACACCTGGCCTCTGCCCACCCGGGAACACACACAGTTGTGACGGTGACGGGCTCTGGGGAGGGGCTGTGGGACACAGCTCAGGTCACCTCGGGAAGCCAGAAGGAGGGTGTCCAGGCGGCTGGATTAAGAACAGGCTCCCTCTTCTCTCCACCCCAAAGAGGGTCCAGGGCTGGGGCCCGGGGATCCCTCCCCAATCACCCTCCCCCGAGGGTGAGCCACACTTGTAGATAAGGCACGGACCGTCCCCCGCGGGCGACCCACTCAGGCTGACAGCCAGCTGGGAAGGGAAAACTGGTTTCGACAGCTCCATCCCCCGTACCCGGGACAGGCTTCAGATGCACAAGCCGGGCAAGAGCCAGGCCAGCGGAGCCCGCGCCCTCCCCGGCCGTCCCTCCACCCCGCCTGGCAGAACCTCCTCCTCCAAAAGCCCTGAGCCGCTGCAAGCCCCTCTGAAAAGAGTCGAAAACTTAATCTGCACCTAAGAACAAACGAGAAGACGTAAAGAAGCAGCCCCTTCAGGAACCTGCACTCTCCGAGGGTATAAAATTTGACCCAGAGATCAGCTGAGCTCAACATCGGGCACGCACAAGCCCAAGGCTAAGCGTGTGTGAGCGCGTGTCGCTGGGGGGAAGGGGCATCCCTGAAGACAGACCACAAGGCCAGCCTGACCCAGCCACGAGCCCCTAGGCAAGGATGGTCAGCTCTGGTCCAGACAAAACGCCCCCAACCCCTGGAGGCCAGGAACCACCCACACACTGAGGAAAGGTCAGGCCGCACCAGGCTCAGGCTGTCACCCCCAAGAGGCCCCACACCCACCAGGGAGGCCGCAGTCTTTGCCGACGCCCACACAGCACCCAGCCCCAACCTCAAGCAGGACCCCTCTAGGGAGATCGGGAAGTGCCGCCTTCCGCCGCATGCCTTCCACGCCGGCCCAACCAGCTGTGCCCCCAAGGCCACAGCCGCCACCTGCAGCTCGGCCCCACACCCTAGGGCCAGGCAGCAAAAGGGGCAAGGGCTGCTCACCAGACACCTCGCTCTCCCGATGTCAAAGTCCTGCAGCTTCCTCTCATCGGCAGTTTCCTGGTAGGGCGGCACCTGCGTCCCCTGCCCTGTCCACTGTCCTCCAGGACTCGCGCACAGGCGCCCCTCTTTCTCCCACTGACTCCCTCTCTGGCCAGGGGGTATGCCTCTCTTGTCCGCCCAGGGGCTGCCCAGCCTAGCCAACCAGACCAGCCACAGGGAAAGCCTGCTTCCCAGCCTGGCAAGCACGGCCCCCCTAAGCTCCTCCCCTCCTCTCACTCAGAGAACTATTTCCCAGTTTGGGGAACTGTCCCAGACGCTGGTGAGGGACCGGCAGCCTGAGAAGAGCATGCCTGGGGGGGGATGGACAGGCCGGCGGCGGCACATGCTGCCGGAAGGAACACCTGCACCGAGGCCCCTCCACCTTCTCCGCACGCCCCTGCCTTCGACTCGCACACCAGCCCTAACTCGAACGGGTGCCCCAGCCCCGGGGGCCTGGCCCTTCCCCAGTTTCCCTCCTCCTCTACGTGTCGGCCTTTCGGACCCCAGGCCCCTAGCTCAAGCCGGCCCCCACCCCCAGACACCAGAGTGAGCATCGAGTGACCTCATGCTGATGACTCAGCAAGTCTCCCTCTGGGCTCGGGCACGCGTGCGGCGGAGCGAAGCCGGCGGAGCAGGGTCTTCCCGGCCCCGCCACGTGCCGCCCCCTCCCCCCGGGCCCGCCGAGGACCCCTGCGCCCGGGGGGCGGACACGGACACCTGATGAATCAGCAGCTAGAGCCGGGCCCCCCGACGCTCCTCCGCCGAGCCCTGGGCGCCCCGCTCGACCCCACCCTTTCCTCCCGCCGCCGCCGCCGCCCCTCCCACCAGGACGGCCCGGGCTCCGCCGAGCGAGCCCCGCGGACGCCCCGCCCCGCCCTCCTCCGTCCCCCGCGACCCACCCCAGCCCCCGGGCGCGACGGCCAGGCGCTGCCGCTGACTCGCGGGGAAACCGAGGCACGGGCCGCCGGAAGGGCGCGGGGCCGACCCGCAGCCGGGAGCGCGCGGCCCGCCCCGCCCCCCGCCCGCCCGGAGGAGCCGCCGCCCCGCCCGCCCCGCCCGCCGCCCCCCGGGCCCGGAGCCCCCGCCCGCCGCCGCCGCCGCCGCCGCCGCACTCACCCACCACACTGCGGGCCCGGGCGGGCCGAGGCCGGGGCGGGCGGGGCGGGCGCTGCGAGGCCGCGCGGGGGCTCCGGGCCCGGGGTGGGGGCTCGCCGCCTGCGCGGGCCGGGCCGAGCGCGCTGGGAAGGCCGGGCCGGACCGGGCTCGGGATCCGCCGCCGCCGCCGCCGCCGCCGCCGCCGCCGCCGCTCCACAGACGTCACATGATGTTTGGTCACGTGGGCTCCATTCATGCCGCGGCGGCGCGGCCGGCGGGCCTTAAAGGGGAAGCGGCGGCGGCGGGGCGTCCGCACTGCGCCTGCGCGCCCGGAGCCGCCGCCGGACCTGCGCGCCGCTCCCCGCCCCGCCGAGGTCCCGCGGCACCGGCTCGGGCCGCGAGGCTGGGGGCCCGGGGGGTAGGGCCGGGGGGCCCGTGTACCGCTCTCCTGACCCGCGGGACCGCTGCGGCCCTGAGGTCCCCGTACGTCGCGGACACGGTCCCCGAGGCGCCTCCGAGGCGGCGGACGGGCCGGGTTCACACGCGACCCGACGGCGCTGCCCGGGGTTCAGAGTGAGGTCTGGCCGCGGCCACCTGCGAGGGCTGCGGGGCGTCCCAGCCCCCGCGCCCAGACCCCGCGGTAGCGACGAGCCCGGCGCAGCTCGCGGGAACACCGGGCGGGGCGTTGCACCCGCCGCACCTGCTGCGACCGCGGCGCCCCCGGCGCGTCCGCTCCTGCCCCGGCGAGGACTTGTCGCGGCCGCTCGAATTTCCGGAGAAAGAGGCAATCGAGGGGAAGCAGGGACACGGAGGGATCCCATTTCCAAGTCCGGGAACAGCTATAGAGCCCGGAAGAGCGACTCACCCTGCGGGGCGCGGCGGTGGGACTCAGGTGAGCGGGCCGCGGGGGCGGGGACGGTGAGGGACAGGCGGCAGCCGCCCCGACTGACGAAGGCCACCTGTAGAGGCCTGGAAGCCGGGGCATAAGCGTCCCCGAGGGACCCCCTGCCTGCCTCCAGGATCTCCTCTCTGAATCCCACCGTGCCTCGTACCCCGCCTGCTTTCTCGGGTTGTGCGTGGTGGTCTACCCCCAGGTGGTCTTCAAGGGCAGGGCACCACATTGTACTCCAGGGCCTTAATATGTCTTAGGTTGTTTGTTTTTTTTTTTTAAGATCTCAGTTGTAGGAACGCCTGGGTGGCTCCATCGGTGAAGCAAGCCTCTGCCTTTGGCTCAGGTCAGGATCCTGGGGTCCTCGGATCAAGCCCCACATCAGGCTCCCTGTTCAGTGTGGGGTCTGCTTCTCCCTCTGCCTGCCTCTCCCTTCTGCTTGTGCTCTCTCTCTTGCTCGCTCACTCTGTCTCTCTCAAATAAAATCTTTTTAAAAAGTTAAAGATTTTATTTGTAAGTGATCTTAACACCCAAGGTGGGGCTTGAACTCACAACCCCAAGATTGCTTGCTCTACTGGCTAAGCCAGCCAGGTGCCCCAGGGGCATGACCTTTAACGTCAACTAAATACACAGAACAACAAGGCTTGCCCCTGAGAACGAAAATGCACTCCTGTGGGCTCCAGCTCCTCCAGCCTCCTCTCCGCCACCACCAGCTCCGTTCTCCTGGTCACACTTGGTAGGGATGTAGGGCCTGACTTACTGCTGGGCCTTGAGAGTCACTCCAGGCAGGTCATGGGGGTTGGCTTGGAGCCACACAGCTCAGGCTGGAACCCTGACACCATCAGGAAACACAGGTGATTGACCCTGGGGCTGGGGACCGACCGCCTTGTTGGAGGCTCACTGCCTAGTCTTCTCATGCCCCCACACCCCCGACTCCTCAGTCCTCACACAATGGGGCCTGGCTGCAGTTTGTACGTGACAGGTGACTGAGAGGCTGACTTATCTATCGTGCCGCTGTCTGCTTCTTGTCCCCAAGGAGGCTTCTACTCTCGGCAAGGCGTCTCCTCCTCCCCACTGGGAACACACCCGGCCACTTCTTCTGTCTTGGAAGAGGGGACAGGCAGGTGGGAGGTTGTGCCTCCCCAGGGCCACCAGAGAGGTCTATGGGAAGTGCACTGTGGCCCAGCTCACCTGGAGGCCAGTGAGAATGTGGATGTGAGGCCCGCTTCCCACTTACAGGTGGCCCTGGGCCCTAAGGTCAGCCCTCTGGACATGCGATGGGGGGGCTGGGCTGCCCACCTTCTAATCTCTGGGACCTGTAGGGAGAGGAATGTTCCGGACCGTCCAGGCTCCTTCGCTGCCCCCTCACCCCACTCTTCTTCAGAGGTGTGGAGAGTTTGCAAACAGGGTCCCGATCCGCTGCAGAGTAACCGGCAGCGGGTTTGTTTGCACGCCTGGGGGAGGTCATCGGGGATGAGGTTGTGTCCTGTCCAAACACCCAGAGAGCCTAGCCTTCAGGGTCTGTCTCCGGGTCCAGCTAGAGAGCCCCAGAGAGTCCGTGGTTGGTCTCACCTGCCCCGAGTCTGGCTGACCCCCACCCAGGGCCCAGGACATCTGTCTCCGGGAATAACACTGAAGCCACGCTGGGGAGTGACACCAGAAAGAGACAGGTCCACAGGCTCCAGCATCCCTGCTGGTCCACGAGCATCACCATGACTGGCTTCCGGGGCTGCCTCGGCAGGCAGATGCTGAGACCCAGCTCTCTGGTCCAGCCTGGCCTTCCCGCTGCAGCCTGCGCGTGCCCTCCTGCTGACCCCTCCCAGATGGCCCCCCCTTTCTGCTCGCGCCCTCTACAGGCAGTTCTCCTCCTCCTCCTCCACTGGGTTCTCCTGGGGTTCAGCAGGCCTCAACCGACATTGCAAGGAGGCTCAGGACACAAGGACTGACTAGCCCGTCTCCCACGGGGGTCCAGGCAGGGAGATGGGCCCACGCCAGGGCCCTCCCAGGATGTACTTCTTCCTTCTCTGTCTGGCCAAGGGCTGCCGACTTGTTTGTTCTGGAGCCTGAGTCCAGCTCACTTGGGGGCCACAGGACAGGGGTCAGCCTGCTGCAGGAAAGGACTGGCAAAGAGAAGCAGGACAAAGACCCCATCCAGGCAGGCAGGAGCCTAGGGCAAAGTGAGGCTATTAACCAATTTCCAGTTAGGAAACTGAGGCAGAAGCCGGGTCAAGCAGACGGAGCTGGTTCTTCCACTGGGTTCACCCAGCTCACTGGCAACGGGCAGGAAGTTCACTCCAGGCACTGCCCCATTTGGGGACATCCAGGGCATGGCAGGTGTTGGAGCTGGCAGTGACGGGAGCCAGGAAGGCACACCAAACTGACCCTTGCCAGTGGGACCCCCGTGATGGCTTCTCGAGATGGTGGCATTGCAATGCCTCCTGGCTGGCATCTGGGGGCCCCTGGCCCTTGAGGCCCATCTCTGTCCTTGGCCTGCCCTAGACCCATGTGAAACAGGTCCCCGCTTCCCATGGGGCTGTGCTCATGGTTACAGTGTCTGGGTATCTGTCCCCGTGAGACCCTCAGGCCTTGTTCACCTCTGCAGCCTTCTTGCCTGGCTCACTCCCCTTCCGCCAGCTCCACTGGGCTTCCCCGTTTCCCCACGGCGGACTCTGGCTTGATCCAAAACCACAGCCTGAGAGCTCACGAGTCCCCTCTGCCGAGACCCGGGAAGTTCTCTGTGGGCTGGAGCGAGGCCCCACGCACAGCTGTGCTGGACCCGAGCTTCCTCCAACGCCACCGCGCGCCTCTTCCACACTTCACACCACCCGTCCACTCTCTAGAGCCAGGGCATGTGCGGGGACCGCGTGCCTCCTCGTGCGTCGCCAGCGAGTGATGAGACTAGCTATGACTTGAAGGGGGTGGCCGGGGGCCAGCCTGGGTCCTGGCCAGGCCTGTGGCCTGTCCTCTTCTGGGAACATTTTTCCCCAGGGAGAGGGTGCCGAGGTGCTGTCAGAGAAGGGGTGATTCTGGCTGCCTCATGCCCACCTCTGCCCCCACACAGGAGGGGGATGCGGACGCCCCAGGCCCAGACACGTGTACATCTACCGGTCCGAGTCTCTGGAGAGCCCTGACACACCTCCCTGGGGGCTCCTTCCTCACCCGCCCCTGCCTGTGTGAGGTGAAGAGATGTGTGCCCGCTAAGCATGGAGGTGCTGGGGGTGCAGAGGCTGCCGCCCCCCACCCCCCTGCAGTGGGGCACGCCGAACCGGGCCACCGGGGCCAGCATCCGATCTCACGTCTCGGGCTGAGGCACAAAGCACCGCACTCCTCCCCGGGAGCTCCCTCGACCTTCGCTCGCTGGGACTCAGTCCCCGCAACCAGAATGCCTTGCCAAACAGGGCTCCAGGACCCGTGCGATGCGCACAGCAGGCGGCGGCTAAGAGGACACTCGACAAGGTCCCTCTAGGGCCCCGGGGCCCTTCCTCCACACGTGGCGATGAAGTTAGAAACAAGGCACCGGGTTGGAAACCAATGTATTTCACCCAAAAGGTTGAGAAGGGACAGACTCTGGAAGCTCGGCGGGGAACGGGACACACAGATCTCAGAATCTGGGACTATCCAAGGAGCCCTTTTCTCAGACGCCGAACGGCAATACAGGCGACTTGCAGCTGTGGTCCTGGCTGCTGGACTCAGGACACTTGGGACCCTCTGGTCCTCTCACAATGAGGCGGCATCACCCCAAGTAGAGACTGGAGAAGGGGCAGGGGTGGGACGGGGTTCCCTCCTCGGCTAGCTCTGGGAGTGGGGGTGCGGGGGGGACCCTGACCTTTGTACTCAGGAAGGGGCCAAGCCCCAAGTCAGCTGACCATGGGGAGTTAAGGCCCCCAGGCCTCCTGAACCCCAGAAGAGGTCCCGACCTGGTCTGGGGGCCGAGGAAGGGGGACATGGAGGTCGGAGAATCCATCTGTTGCGGGCCAGGAAGCGCTTAGTGACCATGCAACTTCCCGCTGGGAAGCGACGCAGCCCCTCCCTGGCTACAACCCCTGCCGACCCGAGCTGACCCGAGTGGCAGGCAGTGGGCTGCTGTGGGGACACCCTGTGCGGCCTGGGGCTAAGGACAGCCAGCGCAGGGGTGCCAAGCCCAGCAGGGAGGAGGCGGAGAGCAGCCTGGCGAGCGTGCTGGCCACCTCAGCTCTCCTTGCCCGCTGGGGCCAGGCTTCGGGGGAACGGCGTGGAGTGGCCAGAAGGGCTCTGGGAGGGCCCCACGCAGGACTCCAGCTTCACCTTGTCCAGGACGGTCTTTTTGATGGAGGCTGGCGAGACCTTCTCCTGGTCGGCCATGGACTGCAGCTCCCTGGGGAGGCAGCGAGGAGGGTTAGCTCCAGGCCATGCCCCCGGCCCGCGCCCAACTGTTCACCGGGGAAGAGGAAGCCCCAACGCCCCGACGGCCTGGGCGCTGCCGTGCTGTCTCCCATCTCAGCTCCCCAGGCCAGACCCTCGCCCCCAGACGGCCAGCTGCCTGCCTCCTGCTGACTCAGATCGGCTCAGGGTCACCAAACCTACCAGCAGCTCCTCAGCCCCTGAACCCATCCCTGCCCCAGGCCATGTGCCTCTTCCGCATCCGCTGAAGGCCGGGCCCGAGGGTAGCACTGCCTCCCAGCCTCACCGTCAGGTCATGGCACGCAGAGACATTCCGGGCTTCACTGGGGGGCGGGCAGGGATGTGAGACACATGCCTGTCCATCCTGCAGACCTGAGCTGGGGAGGAATGCTCCAAGCCAAGTCCCCACATCCTGCTGTCCCTCCTCTTTGATTTCCTTTCTGCCGTCACCCCCTGGTACAAACGCACAGCGGAGCACCCTTTGGCTGACCTGCCAAGTCTCCCCAGGAGGTGGCGGGCGGGAGGAGGGTGTGACCCGGACCCCAGGAGATCCCTCTGGCTCCCACTGGCCTGCCTCCCCAGCCTGGATGGTCATCCTGGTCTGCGGGCTCAAGTGGTGACTCCCCGCGGGGAGCGCCGCATGGGCGCAGAGGGCAGCCCATCTCCACAGGACAACGGCTGCCTGGGTACTACCGGCCATGGCCCTCGGGCGCTGCGGCCAGGCCTCGGCAAATGTGTGCTCTGGGAAGGGCTGAGCAGAACCCGTGAGGGCTCTGGCGGGCCGGGACGCGCAGCCAGGAGCAGGCAGCCTCGGGGGGCCCACCGTGTGCGGACGCAGGAGGCCTCCACAGCGTTGATGAGGAGGGAGCGGAAGCCCCCGCTCTCCAGGACGTGCAAGGCGTGAATGGTGGCCCCGCCGGGAGAGCAGACGTTGTCCCTGAGCTGGCCTGGGTGCTGCTCTGAGTCCAACAGCATCTTGGAGGCCCCCTGCGCCGGAGAGAGCCGCTGACCGCTGCAGGCCACCTCTCCTGCCTGCAGGCCACTGTCCCCAGCCCCAGCCACCGTGCACCCGCTGATTCTCCCCCGTCCGCCCACCGCAACAGCGTCAGGCCCATCCAGGAGCAGCCCTCAGCAAAGCATCAGGAAAAGCACTGACCAGCAGAGCCTGGGCTCCGAGGCGGACTGCCAGGCGCCTGGGCAGCCCCATCTTCACACCCCCGTCTGCCAGGGCCTCCAGGGCTGTGAATGCCTGCAGGGAGAAGGCACCTAAGCCACTGCCCCAGGCCCTTCCTCCTCCTCCTCCTCCTCCTGGTGCTGGTGGGTCCGGCAGCTCCGCCGACAGCAGCCAGGGCAGGGAGGAGGAAGGAGGATGTGCCGCAGGTCCTGGGAACGGTCCGCCACCACCCATGGCCGCCCAGCCCCAGTCCTCACGTAGGCTGGGCCGCTGCCGCTGAGCCCGGTGACAGCATCGATCAGGTCCTCCTCCACCTCCGTGCAGAAGCCCACGCTACCCATCAGCTGCTCCAGGAGCCGGCCATCCTCCACCTGGGCGTGGGTGCCCGTGGCGTACACAGTGGCCCCCTCCCGCACCACAACCGGGGTATTGGTCATGCAGCGGATAACTTTGGGGGCCGGCTGGAATGCCATCAGCTTCTGGAGAGGAGAGTGGCTGTGTGTCTGTCCGGCCCCTTGCCCAGCAGGGTGTGCTTGGCCTCCATGAACGCACTCGCCCAACCAAGCACTTCCCACTGCGGGCAAGGCCAACCGGCCATTTCTCAGCCTGAGCTCCCCACCACAGCACAGAGCATGCTTCTACCCCTTCTCAGACCCCACCGGCCTGCACCCACAATGCTCACCTTCTCGATGGAGCTGATGGTGACCCCAGCAGCGCAGGACACCACGATGTGCCGATCCTCAATGTCGGCACCGATCTCGTCCAGGATAAAGGGGATGATGTGTGGCTTCACGGCCAGGAAGAGCACGTCACTGTGCCGCACAGTCTCCTTGTTGTGGGGAGTCAGGTTCACTCCCATCTTCTGCAGGAAGGGCCAACGGGGGCTCAGCCTGCCCACATGGCTGGCCGGGCCCCCTCGTACCCGCCCCAAGCTGAGAGCCCCAGGCATAGAAGAGGACCGAGGTTGCTGAGAACAGGGACAGTCTGGGTAGGGGCTCAGGGCACGGAGCTCTGACAGCCCCCAGTCACCCTTCCCACCCCGAAGCGCAAGCTCTCTGCGCCGGTACACGGCCCTTTTGGAAACAGAAGACAGATGCGTACCCGCGCCACAGCCCTGCAGCACCCCGTCGTGGGCGGCAGGCCTCCAAGGCTGAGTGGCATTATGGGTGCACAGGCTCCCCGCTTGAGATCTGGAGCCCTAACAGCTGTGGCAAACCAAACCTGTATTCAGTCCCCAGATGGGTCTGACCTGGCCCCAACTCTGTGGTCCCATCTGCGGGGCTCCCACAGTCCCTGTGGAGGCTCCGTTTGGGGAACCCCATTCCAGTCGAGCACACCCTCGCCACCAGCTGCACGTGTGCCTGTCCCCAGGTCCCAGGAGCTGAGCAACGGCTGCTACCAGCAGGCAGGTCTGTGGGGTGCTACGGCCCAGGGCCCTCCTCTCCTGGGGAGGGGGGTGGTGGTCCCATCGTGTCTCTCACTAGGACCTTTACACCTGGGGCCCTCAGGGTCAAGGCTATCACATGCTCTCCCCAGACACAGTGACTTAACCCCTTCAGGGACCACCTCCCCATCCC
Source organism: Meles meles (assembly GCF_922984935.1). NCBI lineage: Eukaryota > Metazoa > Chordata > Mammalia > Carnivora > Mustelidae > Meles > Meles meles. The sequence goes on from NC_060083.1 coordinate 63,480,778, forward strand.
CCTCCACCCTGCACCTACCCTGAGGGCAGAAACCGTGGCCAGGTCCATGTCTGGGGAGCTGGCCATGATCTTGTGGGCAGTCAGGATGCCTGCGGGTAACAGAGATCCTTCCTCAAGGTCTGCCCTGGCCTCCCCCCTTTACGTTCACGGGAAGGAAAGTGGAAATCCCACCCCCAGAGTAAGACAGCTACTCCTGCCCCATCCCCAAACACCCCAAGGCTGCCATCTCCCCCAGGACTCAAACAGGGCAAGTTTTCCAGACCCGTCCTTTCACCCCAGCCGGTGGAAGGGTAATGGCCCACCCCTGCGCAGCCCACGACCTCCCAGCTGCAGGGCGTACCTGCTGCTGTGAAGCCCCTGGCCAAGGCAAAGGCCAGCTGGCCAGCTCCGATGAAGCCCACGCTCATGTTGTCTGAGGCGCCGCCCACAGCCCTCCCGGCGGGCACGGGCCCTGCAGGGGCAACTGCGGGACGAGATGGGGCAGGACCCAGAGCAAGAAGTCGCGCGGGCGGTGCCAGACCCGGCCCCTCGGCCGCTGGCCCGCGCCCATCCCCCCGCTGCCCCCGCCAGCGCAGCCGGCCCAAGTTTGCCCCAGGCCGCGCGCCGCCTGCGGCTCCCCTGCCCCCGCCCGGACACTCCCGACGGCCCCGGACAGAGGGCACGGCGAGGGCGGGCCGGCCTCCGGAGCCGGGAGCCGCGGGGGGCGATGGCTCGGAGCCCGGGCGCCCCCCACGTCCGGGCCCCACCCCCACCCCCACCCCGGGCCCGAGCCGGGGCGCGCAGGCGCGCCACCCCCTGCCCCGCGCGCGCCGCGCCCGACCCCTGCTGGGCGCCCACTCACCCACCGACCGCGCGGGTCACCCGGGAGCCGCGGAGCCGCGCCCGCCACGCGGCACCCGAGCCCGTCGGCCCCGCCCCCGCCGCTCCAGCCAATCGGAGGCGCGGCCGCCAGGCGCTGGCCAATCGCGGGGCGCGGGCGGAGCCGGGGGGCGGTTGCATCATCCGCTCGCCCCGCGCCCCGGCCCCGCCGCCTCCCGGCCTCCCCACGCCCCCGGCTCCCGCCCCGGGTCCGCACCCCGCGACGGCGCGTGGGGCCTGAGCGCGCCGGGGCTGCGGCTCCCCGCGCGGGGCCTGGGAGTGGGCCGGGCGACCCGCACACGCCGGGCTGGGGTCGTCAGCCGCGGGGCTCGGGCGCGCCGTTCCGTGAGCGAACTGGAGAAGCGCACACTGCGGCCTTGCTTCTCCGCTCCTTTGTGCGTGTGCGTGCGTGCGGGAGCCTGACAGCAGTTTGCGAAACGGAAACATTTAAAATGTAGCGCTATCTTGATGCTGTGCTTTGTAGCTTTAAAGTTTATTTATTGAACCACGAAGCTTGAGAACTGCAGAGGATAGCCTAAGCCTCAGAATCTCAAAATCCGTGGGCGGGGTGGGGTGGGGGGCGCACCTGGCAGGTCTGGGTCGATCCCCCGTGAGATCCAGACCCTCTTTCCCAACTGGGGTTTTCTCTGCAGGTCTTTTCTCCGGGCTGCGGCATGAGGAAGGCCATAGGCCTCTATGGCCTAAACCTCCCCAAACAGGGGCTTGGGGCCAGTAGTGAACAACCGGTAAAGAGAAGCTGAGATACCATAGTGCCCCCCTGCTCCCGTGGAGCACTCCCACGCCTCCCGACATCATGTCAGCAGTGTCCATGGGAATCTGGGGGTTTGCATTTGGAGAACAAGTTGAATCTGCCTTTGGGTTTTGGGATAGTCCAGGGTCCCAGTCAGCAGAAGGGTTAAGGGCAAAGTAAGAAGTAATAGTCACTGGCGACCCCCGCCTTGCCCCAGGGGAGCAGGTGACCTGCTCTGTTTTTTCAGTTCTGTATCTTCAAGGTAACAAGCTGTTCTCGGAGCTGATCTGGCGTTACCCTGACGTCTGTGCTCCGGAAGAAGGCTGTGAGCTCTTGTGGACACAATGGTGCCACCAGCACCATCAGACCCACGGGTAGGGACCATGAATGGAAGGTGGATTTCCTGGCGTTCCCCACATGGGTGCTGCTGAACGTTTAGTGCTCACCCTCTGAGGGAGGGACTGTAGCAAGAGGCCCTTCTCCAGTTGGCACTCCCAGGACCCACGCCCACCAAACCTCATGACCCAAGTGGCCCCCCAAGACTCTTTCCCACCAGCATCTGCCCCTGACCCCATGCCTCTTGTCCAAAGTAGACTGTCTGGGGACCGGCCCAGACTCTAAGCCATGGGCATAAGTGCAGCAGTCCCTCTGACTGTTCCCTGACTGGACATAATCAAAGGGCAGAACCCCTGCCTTCAAAAAGTACTGTTTTTCACTGATAAGAACAAATAACTCCCTCCTCCAGAAAAAAAGTCCTCTGACCCAGGGACTGGCTGTCTGCAGGGACAGCCCAAGGCCTCCTGGAGGGTTTCTGCCATGTTGACCTTGAGTCCTGGGTCCCCCCAACTTTGTCTCCCCCACAGACCTTGGAAATTTAGGGTAGGTGGAGCACTGGGGGCACAAGGCCACCGGACAATGAGATTGGGGAGCCGGTGGCAGATAACCATTTCAGAAGTCTGACTAGAAAAGAAGGAAGACTGGTCGAGGTGCAGGCCTCCCTGTGAGCTGGGAAGGATGTGGCCCGTAGGCTCCTTTGTCGTCTGGAGATGTGGCCCCGGCCCCCGCTCTCCCTCAGTCGGTGAGGGCTGTCAGGACACCTCAGGACACACTTGGTCCCGCTGGGGATTGGCTGTTGAGCCGATGACACCTGCCCCCTCCAGATAAGGACCCTTGTGAGTGCGTGGTCCCTATCAGGCAAGCGAGCCGTCCCTCTCATACTCTGCATCGCGCCTGCACAAGGGAGCCCCTGGAACCCACGCCTGAGAGCTGCTTGGGCCCAGCTGCAGTGGGTTGGCCGTGCCCACGCTGCTCCCCCGGCGACCCCCTGCGGGAGTGTGGGGTGCTGGTGATACGGAGCACCACGGCCGGGGAGGGAGACAAGCTCGGGGTCATCCTCATGTCCCCCAGCCTCATTGCCCACCAAGGGAGAGGACAATGCCTGTTACTCCCTCGGGAGGCCACGCCTCAGCCCAAGAGCCCCTCCTCCCTCCGTCAGGTCCCAACTTGTCCCTTCTCCCTACTCACACTGGGGGGAATGGCCCAGGAGGTGCAGTTGGCCGTTGCCCTCAGGCAGAGAGATGCTCACCAGAGACAGGATGCAAACATTAGCATTTATTTCCTGCTCCCAGGGATGAGACACGGGGCTGCTATCCTCAGGGGCAACCAGCGGCTTAATCTGGGGAGGCCCCGGCTGGCTCTCAAGCAGGAGAAGCTGGCTGGAGCGAGGAGGGTGACGGCCCCCGTGGGCTCTGGTGGTCCACGGCCAGGTGAACGGGCACTCGAGCGGCGGTCGCGGGCCTGTGAGTACTACGGAGGTGTCCGGTGCCCGGGCTCCACGACCCGGTGGCTGCCCTGGGCTGGGCCCTCCCCCTGGATCAGGGCGACCCCAGATTCGCCTGCTGGGGGCCCACAGTGGGCACTGCAGAAGCTGCTGCCCCCAGGCTGATGGTGGGGGCCTGGCCGGCACTCCCTCCCGGGGGGGCGACCCAGCTTCTTCCGCACATTCCGCCTCCGAGGCTGCTGCCAGCCCTCTGTGGGCCGCCGCAGGTCCCCGGCATGGTCTCCAGCCTGCCGAAGCTGCCCCGTACGACCAGGCCGTGATTCCTGTTCTTCTTACGGCCACTCAGAGATGGGCACAGTGGGATCCCCATGCCTGGTTCCTTCTCTTGGAGGCAGCACGGAGCCCCCCGGCAGCGCCCTGCTGCAACAGCTGTCCATCCCACACCCCTGGCCACTGTCCCCTTTTCAACTCCACTTAGGTCACGGCCTGGACGGGGTCTCCAGACACTGATGGGCACATGGGGCTGCCTCCAAAACCCTAGCCTTTGTGTCCCCATCTGTAAAGTGGGTCACAACAGCACCTGGTTCAAAGGCTTCTCTTGTTACGGTGGTGGCTCTGGACCAGGAAGGGAAACGGAGGGGGACAGAGAGAGATAGAGACAGACAGAGACAAAGAGACAGGGAGAAGGGCTGGGAGCTGCCTGGGGGAGGACCCTTGCCTGTGGCCTGCTCAGGGCTTTCCGTCCCTCTGCCTCCCCTCCCCCCTCCCCAAGCCTGGCCAGCAATCCCGGAGCGGTTCTGCCGGTTGCCTCCCTCTGGCTTGCTTCCTGGGGGTCTTGGTTCGCCTGGGTCCCCCTCATGGTGCCCGGAGCCCCTGGAGGGCACGGGTGGGCGGGCAGCTACAGGCTGGGCACGAAGCGGATCCTCTGGGAGTAGGCGAGGTCGGCGATGTACAGGAGCAGGTTGACGTAGGTGAAGGTGGCCACCACCAGCTGGCTGTCCCAGGAGCAGCTGCCGCGGGGGCAGTCGGGGGGCCGCCCGGGCTCCCCATACTTGGGGTCGAAACAGAAGACAGGCCAGATCACAGCCGCGCTGAGGTACAGGAGCACGGCTAGAAAGGTGTACACCACCACCAGTCGGTCGAAGGGGCATCCCAGGCCCCCTGTGTGGCCCGTCACGCTCAGGGCCACCACAGCCACCGTGGCCAGGAAGCACAGGCTGTAAACGGCCACACACCACTGGGTGGCCACGTAGCGCCCGTAGCGGCTGTCGTAGACCAGGGCCCCGAAGATGATGCAGGCCACGAAGGCCTGGACGATCTTGAGGAGCCCCGAGACCGTGGCCATGTAGCTGGCCACCTGGCCCGGCCGGGCCCGGGTCAGGGCTACCTCCGCGGCATAGGCCAGGAAGAGGAGCCCCGCAAAGACGCTGGCTGCCAGGCGGAAGTCCCTGGTCGTGCAGCCCGCGGGCTCGGGGGGGCACTGCAGCCGGGCAAAGTACAGGGGGTAGAGGACGGCGGCCGTGGCGGACAGCAGCGTGGCTAGCATGGCGAAGGCCGCCGTAAAGTTGCCCCAGGACAGGTGCAGGCAGCTGTGCAGCCGGGTGAACTCGCAGGCCACCACGAGCCCGGAGAGGGCGAAGCAGAAGCCCCAGGCAGCCATGCAGAAGGTGCCCTGGACGCCCGAGAAGCCTCCCCGGTGGGCCACCAGGCTGAAGGTTGTGCAGCCAAAGGCCAGTTGCAGGACTCGGGCCGTGCCCACGGGGGACGTCACGGCGCCTAGGTGCAGGTACCCCCCCGGGGGGGGCTCCATGGCGCTGCCCATCTGGCTGGCCTCGTCCTTGCCTGGCGTGGTTCCCCCGGGGCCCTGGCGCCTCTGCCGGGCCGCGGCCCCTCTCTCTGCGGTGGCGGCTTGGACAGGTGCGGGCAGCCTGCAGCAGCGACGATGACGCTGACTCCGCCTGACTTTGCAGCTCGGCTGCCTCTCCGCTGCCTGCGTGGGGCGGGCCGAGCACCCCGGCTCTATAAATAGGTGGTCACGATTGGAGCCCTGGAATAGCAGCCTGGTGTGTCTGTCCCCATCCCCGAGGGTCATCTGACCCCTGCATCCCGCTGCCAAGCCCCTGCCAGGACCATTAACCCCTTGGCTGCTGGCACTGCCCGGCCTCGGATGCACCTGCCTCTGTCGGTCAGTTGGAGGGAGGGCCTGCAGGGGAGGGGGAGGGAGTTGAGAGAGGGAGGGTGGGCTCCGAGGCCTCCAGGACCAGCCCTGGTGAGGAGGGAGGAGGCTCTCAGGGAGGCCAGGGGAGCAGTGGGGACTGGCACTGGTTGTTTCAGGACCCCGCTGTCCTGTCCGGGGCTCTCGCTCAGCCGGATCTCCTGGAGGTGTTGGGACTGACCCGGGGACGTAGAGTTTTAGTTATCATTTAGGGGTCACTTGTTTTTCCTCGAGTTTAAATAACTCCTGGAAAAAACTCGGGGCTCCCTTCTTCAAGCTGAAATATTAGCAGTGCACGGTCGCGACCTGAGCCAAGGGCAGATGCTTCACCGACTAGCCGCCCCTGAGCCCCTGGACTCAAGAATTATTAATATTTTGCCCTATTTGTGTTCTCTCTCCCTCACAGCATTAATTATTAATAATACTAATTAATTCTGGGGGCGCCTGGGAGGCTCAGTGGTTAAGCCTCTGCCTTCGGCTCAGGTCATGATCCCGGGGTCCTGGGATCGAGTCCCGCATCGGGCTCCCTGCTCAGGGGAGGAAGCTGCTTCTCCGTCTGCCGCTGATCCCCCTGCTTGTGGGCTCTGACAAATAAATTATAAAATCTTTTAAAAATATATGAGTTAATTCTGCAGATATGATGATTTGCCACAAGATGCTTCTATGGACACCTCCTAAGAATAAAGCCATTCTCCCACAGTTGGGAAATTTAAAAATATATATTTTATTTATTTATTTATCTATTTGACAGAGAGAGTGAGAGCGCAGGCACAAGCAGGGGGAGCCGCAGAGGGAGAGGGAGAAGTAGGCTCCCTGATGAGCAGAGATCCAAAGTGGGGGCGAGCGGGCTCTATCCCAGGACTTTGAGATCATGACCTCAGCTGAAGGCAGGCTGACTGAGCCACCAGGCACCCCCACAGTTGGGAAATTTAATTTTTTTAATTTTTTTTATTTATTTATCTGACAGACAGAGATCACAAGCAGGCAGAGAGGCAGGCAGAGAGAGAGAGAGGAAGCAGGCTTCCCGCCGAGCAGAGAGCCCGATGCGGGGCTCGATCCCAGGACCCTGAGATCATGACCTGAGCTGAAGGCAGAGGCTTTAACCCACTGAGCCACCCAGGCGCCCCCACAGTTGGGAAATTTAAAAAAGATCACCTGGTGGGGCACCTGGGTGGCTCACTCGGTAAAATCTGCCTTCGGCTCAGGTCATGATCCTGGGGTCCAGGGATTGAGTCCTGCATCAGGCTCCCTGCTCAGCGGAGAGCCTGCTTCTTCCTCTCCCACTCCCCCTGCTTGTGCTCACTTTTCTCTCTCTCACACGTGCACATGCACACAGGCGCTCTTGAATAATAAAATCTTAAAAAAAAAAAAAAAAGAATAAGGCACCTGGGTGGCTCAGTCGGTTAAAGCCTCTGCCTTCGGCTCAGGTCATGATCTCAGGGTCCTGGGATGGAGCCCCGCACTGGGCGCCCTGCTCCGCGGGGAGCCTGCTTCCTCCTCTCTCTCTGCCTGCCTCTCTGCCTACTTGTGATCTCTGTCTGTCAAATAAATAAATAAATAATAATAAAAAAAAGAATGATCACCTGATACATGGTTCTTACTCAATTTTCTCCATCTATTCCTGAAATACATTTTATACCTTTTGATTAATTAATTAATTAATTAATTTTATTATGACTTGCAGGTCCTGAACTCAGGACCGTGAGATCAAGACCTGAGCTGAGATCAGGTGTCGGGCGCTCAAGGCACTGAGCCCCGCATGCGCCCCGCACGTTGCATCTTGTGAAGCGGCTGCCCCAGACGCTGATTGCGATCGTGCCTTGACGTGATCTGTCATGTCTCTCAGTTCCCTTCATTCCAGAATAGTCTCTGCTCCCCTGCCCCAGCCCCCCGGACTGTCTGTCTGCTTCCCTCTGGTTAGACTCTGCGAGACGCTCTTGGCAGGGGGACCAGGGAGTCTGTCGGGAGCATCGTGACAGGGAGCGCGCCGAGCACGGGGGGTGGCCGTCTGCGGGGAGCGGTGTCGGCAGGTCACGATTCCGTCTCCACTTCTGCTGTCTTCCCAGGGCCTCAGCAGCCGCGGGGCCTCTCGCGGACAGGGTCCTCAGCGAACACACACAGCCCCTCTAGCTGTGGAACGGTAGGGGTCGTCTGGCCTGATGTGCCTGCCTGTGATTTTTCCAGAACAGCTAATATAACCGTAAGATAAGGGGTGCTTGTTTGTTCTCATGTCTTTAATGCTCCGAGATCATGTCTGGACGCTGAGGAGGGGGCAGGATGGATGGAGTGCCCTCCTCCTGCTTGCTGGGGAGTCGGGCCGGCTCGCTCATTCAGGAGGAAGGCTCCGTCCTTGGGCAGTGCTCCGTGTGCCCTTGGGCAGGATTCTCCGCTTCATCCCTTCCAGCATCCGCCACGTGTGCTCCTGACCCTGGCCAAGGGAGCGAGGGGGCATGGGCCTCCGGCTTCGGGGGCACAGGGAGGATGGTTTCAGCTCCCACGGCCTTGCATCCCCCAGGGAGCTGGAAGGAGTCCTCTCCGGCGGAGCAGACGGTTTCGTTTCTCTCGAGCAGACAAGTGCCGTGCACTTTAGCCAAAGTTCACAACTCAGCAAATCCTAACAGTGACCGAGCCACGTCTCTCCACCGCACAAACGGTTGCTGGGCACCCCCGCCACGCCCTCACCCAAGAGGTCCAGCTTGTAGAGCCTGAAACCTCGGGCATCCCGGGAAGACTGGGCTCAGCGTCGCCAGCGGTGGGGAGTGTCCCTGTGTGCCTGGGGACGGCCAGCCCAAATATGCAGGCGGAAGACAGCCTCCCAGGCACCCGCCGCAGGTGTGGCGCGGGACTGGGGGGGTGCGGGGGGCTCGCTTCCTGAAGGGCAGACACTGCCTGGACAGGGCTGGGGTCTCTGACTGCCTGCACGGAGATGCTCGGAAGTCAGGTAAACGGGGAGTGCTGAGGAGGGGCAGGGCCTGATGATAAACGTCAACGTCCTGCGCGTTGCAGTGAAGGGCCGCCAGGACGGACAACTCGCCTCTTTCTTTCTCGGTCGGGGATATGCGCAGAAAGGGTGTATTCCCTTGGTGGGAGCAGTCCCATCAGGCCTGCACCACGGGTATGAAGCTCGGGGCCCCGGTGCTCCCGGGAGCACGAGGCTGCCTGCTAACCTCCGGGCCAGCCCCAGACGGAGCGAGACCCTCTGCCTGAGCAACGAGGGTCGCTGCGGCCACGTTTCTCTGCACAGAGCTGGTCTTAGGCCGTGCCACCCAAGTCCCCCACCCAGCTCGACTGTGGCAGGCCCCTTTCTGTGACTCTCCCCTTTGGGGCCCTCCCCACCCCCCTTCCCCCGGGGAACGTAGTATCCGTGGCTCTCTGGGGGCGCCAAGGAAGGGCTCCCCCAGCCGGCAGTCAGTCACTCCTGGATATACCTTCTTTCATTCCCAGCCTTTGGCCCCCTCATCCCTGACCTCGCTATTGCCCTTGACCATCGGGACTGCATGGGTTTCCACAGGGGGCCATGGGGCAGTGGCCCATGGAGGAGACCACGGGTGGGCCACTCAGGGCCACCTGGGGAAGCCAACATGGGTGACAAGTGGGCTGAAGGTGGTGGGGAAGAGGCCCCAGAAACCCTCGGGTTCTGTTCGGGTCCCTCTCGGGCCCACTGTGGCCCTGATATGTGGGCAGAACTGGTCAGACTCCGCCGCACGGGGCGGGGGGTCACCCCGCAGGAAGGGCGGGGGGCCGTGCTGGGAGTGAGGGTGTGGAGTCTCTGAGATTTCTCCCCCATTCTGTGGATGGGTCTGCCAGCTTCTGTCATCTGTGATGGGAGGCGGGGTGCGGAGCCCAGGCTGACCTGGCAAGGATCCTCCCTCTGCCCCATGGCCTTTCCAGGCCTCAGCTCCTTCATCCGTCCATCTGGGGCTCTAAGAAAACCTGCTTGAGAGCCACTCGGGACCACGGACCACACGCTGGGGCGCCCGGAGCAGGAGAGCTCAGGAAGCCCCCCCGGGAGCAGCCCCACCTCCGGGACTTTGTCCTGCAGGCGGACACGGTGAGGCCGCAGAGCCCGGTGCTGGTGGGGGCACGAGGAGCACCGCAGAGGCAGGGAGCAGCGCGGGCAGAGCGCGGGCCGCATGCCTGTGCTGGGATGGGATGCCGGTCCCCGGGGGCCATGGGCAGCACGCGGGGGCTGGGGCGGGGAGGGGGGTTCATCCCGAATCTGCCTTTTCACATGTGCCTGGGGGGCCTCATGAGAACAGTAGGAAGCAGACTTGAAAGAAAAATGTTCCCTGGCCGACCAGTGTCTCTGTGGTGACAAAATGCTGCAGCGACATTTCTGGGCAAACGGGGAAACGGGCATGACCGCGCAGGGGTGTGTGGTGCTCGGAGCGGCTTAGCGTGTGAACGTCCCCAGACGGAGTCTGTTGTGACCTCTGTGTCGTGGTCCTGACCCGTGCTTGCTGCGTGCGTGGCTGGGAGGAGGGTCTGGAACGGGCCCCGAGGCGGGGTGAGGGCCTGAACAGGACCTGTGCGTCCAGGGGCTGCCCTGAGGGATCCTGCCGTCCGGGTGGTGAGGGTCGGGGGGTGCCGTGGGCAGCGACCCCCCCAAACAAACACGCCCGCAAAGTTAGGCTCTTCGGTTGTCTTTTTGTTTTTTTCATTGTTTAAAAAAAAATATGTTACAAAACAATATCATTAATCATATATTTCTTATTTTCCTTCTTAAAAAAATTAAAGTAATAAAAAAGTGTCTTTATAAAATAATACAAAAGGCCAGGAGAGGCCGGGTGGGGGGGCTGGGGGGGGGCGGGACCCAGGACCCCGGCTCAGCGGGGCCTCCCGCAGGCAGTGGTGGGGGCAGTGAAGGCTGCAGCAGGGACAGCGGGTCCGGAGCCCTAGGTTCCCGTGCTCAGCATGCCTAGCAGTTTACTGGGCTCCAGACCCTGCTGCTGCGCCACGGCCTGCACGTCGAACCCCATGTGCATGAGGAACTGCGCCACGTTCATCTCCTGCCCCGTGAACTGGTCCCGGATAGTGGGGCAGGAGGGGTTGCAGTGGGGCCAGGGGCAGCTGTCCACCAGGTGGACCGGGCAGCCCTTCAGGGGGGCTTTGCTGGCCTTGTGGCTGTCGTGCAAGCTTCTGTCCCAACAGTGCAGTGCCCGGGGCAGCGAGGTCCCCTTCACCTGCACGTCCGTCCAGTGGCTGCAGACAGAAATCCGGGTGGGGGGTCACCTAGTGTGGCCAGAGCAGGCAGGAGGCAGGCTGGGTCTGAGTGCTGGCCACACAGCTGGTTGTGTACGTGGTACTGATGGCCCTAGGAAGCCCCTACACAGAGCCAGGGGAGGCAGGGGGCCTCCTACAGGGGGGCTGGGGCTATGGGCTGTCATCCACCCAGGGCTTGGGGACACTGACCTTCGGATGATGATCTCGTGGGACAGGCAGGCGGGGGCGAAGCTGGCCCTGTTGGGAAGGAGACAGGGCTCACAGTGACCATCCGGGCCTCTTCCCCACCCAGTGCAGTGCCCACTCCCCTGGGAACCCGTCCTCTCCCTGGCTCCCACCCTCCTCCATAGCTGTGCCTGGCCAGCTGCTCCACTGGACCAGGCCTTGTCCCCTAACCCTAACCCTAACCCTTGTCCCCTCCAGCCCACGTGGTGTTGGAATCCTGCGCTGCACGGCCTCTTTCAAATTGGCTTCTTTCTCTGGGGACCGCGCACGTGAGCTGCCTCACGTCTTCCCGCGGCTGGAAAGCTCCCATTTCCCAGCGCTAGCGGACACCCTCGCCCGGGCGGCGGGGGGCTGCTTCCCGGCTGTGAGGTCATTCTTGCAGCCCAGCGGTTTGCTGCACGTCGTGGGGGCTGGGGGGGGGGGGTCGCCAGGACTCACGGCACATCCTTGAGCGTGTTCCGCAGCTCGCGGCCCAGGTTCTGGATGTAGAGCCACTGGCCCTCCTGCACAGGCTGCCCCGTGAGATGGACGTTGTCAACGGTGAGCTGGGCCTCGTCAAACAGCCACTGCACCACAAACACCGGGCCTGGGGGGCACAGCTCAGCTGGGCCTTGCCTCGGCACTCAGCCCCCACCCCGGGCGAAGGGCCTCCGGGGTCCCAGCCAGGGCCACGGTAGGCTCGCAGACCTGCTAGGCTCTCCCTGGGAGTGCCGGACCCCAGCCCCCACGACACCCTGGTCTGAGGAAGGACTCTGTTACCCATCCCCCACCGTCTTCCCCTGCCTGGCTCCCAGGCTCTCCGCTTTGACCAAAACTTGGTGATGTCCCTTTGAGGGTGGAGCAGAGGAGGGACAACCAAGGCCCCAACAAGGGCAGCATGGGGACTCATGTCAAGCACATTCCTAACTGAATGTGCACAGGGTGACCAACTGCCCTGGTTTGCCTGGAGCCAAGTGCATGGTCAACGCTGAGACCAGGGAGGTCCCAGGCAGACCCGGGTGGCGCAGGTACCCCGCTCTCGTGTAGGCGGGCAGTGGTGTCCCCCCAGACCGGCCTCTAGACTCCAGAGGAAGGGGCTGGAGGAAGCCTAGACTAGCCCTCCTTGCTCACCGCCCGCCCCCCAGCCCCGCGCCCCACTGCAGCCGCCCCTCACAGCGCAGTGTCGGGTAGACTTTGTAGCCGAAGAAGCAGTTCCACTCCTCGCCGTCCTTGAACCGGTGCCGACAACGCTCGGGGACCACCCCGTTCCAGTACCTGGGCACAGGCTGGGGGTCAGGCCGCCCCCGGCCCCGTCCCCACCGCCCCCCCCCACAGGTGCCCTGCACAGGGACCGGCCAGCCTCCCGGCGCCCCGCCAGGCTCCCGGCCTCTGGCACCTGATGCCGCGGCGGATGGCCTCCGTGGGCGCGCAGGTGACCGTGTCGACGCAGTCCGTGCCGCGGTACTGCTTGTTGTCCAGGAACCAGCCCGAGTCGGCCAGGCCCCGCACCTGGATGGCCGGGTAGCCCAGCTCCTCCAGCTGCTCGGCCACCCGGTCCACGTTCAGCAGCACCCCTGTGCCCCCCGCGCTGCAGAGAAGGCAGCGGCAGTGTGAGGCCGGTGCGGCCCCGGAACCCGCCCTGCCCCCGAGCCAGCCCTGAGCCCCGCCTGGGATCCTGAAGCCTTCTGAACAATGGGCTCCCAGACTTGTGTGAGACCCACAGGCCTTTTGGGGTCCCAGAGGCACTGACCCCGAGGCACTGAACTAAGTGGCAGGCCCTCGCGCTTCCTGCCGTTCCTCTTTCCCTTCTCTCTCTCACCCTCTGACTCAGTTCCCTTATCTGCAAACTGCAGTGAGCTCTGTGGCCTCAGGCCCAGTCCTCTCCTCTCTGGATATCCTCTGGGCCCCCTGCGTGCCTGTAACCAGGTGTGATAACACTCACAGGGACGCTGGCCCTTGAGAAGGCGTCCTGTTCCACAACTAATACCTCACCGATGACCTAAGCCTCTGTCGCCCAAGGTTTCCCTGGCCTCCGGCGACCACAGCCTCTGGACGGCCTCCAGCTGCATAGCACTCCGCAGCTGAGCCCTGGGGACCCTCGTGCCGCCCGCCCAGGCAGGGTGAAGCCGGAGCCCACTACAGTCCCAGGCTGAGCCCTCCTTGCCCTCCTGTCCCCACTTCCACCGTACCCCTGCGCACTCCCGCCTCGCCCTGCCTCCCCTGCGCACTCCCACCTTGCCGTGCCTGGCTCACCTGCTCCCTGCCAGCAGCAGCACCTTGGCCCCGCTCAGCCCTTTGTCCAGGAGCTCTCGGACCACCTCCTGGATGATGAGGGCACCCATGAAGGCATATTCGTCTGCAGGGGGAAGAGGGTGGCTTCAAGTGGGGGCCCAGACAGAGAGCAAGGCCTCCTGCCTCCAGGTTAGAAGGAGGAGGAGTTCGAGCTGGGGGGTCTGGAGGCTCTTCCACGGGCTGTGGCCAGAGCGAACTGGAGGGAAGTGGTCAGGTGCCCAAGGCTATGCCGCGGGCCCCTCCCCAGGGAACATCCAGCAGTGAGGACCCCCGAAGGCACCCAGCCAGCCATGGACAGCCGGCCGTGGGTCTTTGGGGGGGCATCCTGGGACACACTATCAGGGGATTAGAGGGAGTTAGGAGACCGGCCTCCCGGTCTTGTCTTTCTGGGGCGGGAATGGAGAGAGGAAGGCAGGGGACTCACTCTTCTCAGACTTGGACGAAGCCCCGCTCCAGACGTCGCTGGAGCAGTACGGGATGAAGCTGGGACACAAGGACAGCGTGAGCTCGCCACCATCCTCCTCCGCTGCCCACGGCCCTCAGGAACGACCCCCTCCCCAGGAAGGATCCTGAGAACAAGGCCTCCTAGGAAGGACTTCTCCGAGGACAAGGCCCCACGGACAGGACTGCCCAGGAAGGACTCCTCCCCCCATAAGGGCCCTCTCCAACGAGGACCACCCCCATGGGACCCCCCAGGAAAGAACCCGCTCGAGACAGGGCCCCCCAGGGAGCACCCTCTGTTTCCTCTTACACCATGTTGGCATTCCACCAGTGTGGGTTTTCCTCGGGCTGGGAGGACAGGATCCCGGTGCCTGCAATGGGGGAGGACAGAGGCAGTGGTACCGGTGGGCAGTTTCTGGGGAGGAAGGAGTGTGCAGCAACGAGACCACAGGAAGCTGTGGGATGCGGGCGACACTACTTGGCCGCAACAAGGCGTGTGGGCCAGGCCAGTCACTCGGATGTGACCCTGGACCTCTCCCACCCTCCACTGGCCTAGGGATGAGTGGTGGCCGCCATGGTAAGCTACCCCGGAGCTTACCTGCACAGTAAGAATGAAGATGTTAGGTGGGTGCCCCGGCCTTAGGAGGGCCAGAGAACTGGGGGGGTGGGCAGGGGTGGGGCCTCCCCAGGACTCCAGAAAGCCAGGACAGCAAGGGTTGTTCCAGAACTTGGAACTGGAGACCCCCCCCAATCCATACCCCCAGGGGGAGTCTGGGGGGGGGGGCAGTCTGAGACTCGACTGGAGACTCGCCCACCTGTGCGGGTGCGCGGCCAGTCTCTGGAGCTCATGAGGCGCCGCATGGTGTCATAGCGGGAGTCGCAGTTCTCCCTGTTGAAGCAGTACCAGCCACCTGCGGGCACAGCCCCAGGTCAGGGCGCGCGCACGCAGGGCCCTCCGCCCGCCGTGCCGCCTGGGCTCCTGGGACGCACCTTCCAGAAAAAGGAGCCACCGCCGACTGCCCTTGGATTCCTTCAGGTAGTAGCTGCAGGGGGGGAGGGAGGGACGGGCGGGGCGGGCGGTCAGCTCTGGGGACGAAAGGGTCATTCCACCTGTCGCCCGGAGCACGCGCCGGCCGCACGAGGGCGCCAGCCGCCAGGTCCCGCGGAGCGCACGCGGCCCGCCGGCGCCGGCCGACCCGGGAGGTGGCGCTCGCCCGGCGGGAAGGGCCGCGCGGGGCTGTGTGGTCCGTGGAAAATCCCCACGGCCCGCCCCGCGCGGGACCCGCTGTAACCTTGGCGCCGGCGGCCGGGCGTGGGGGCGCGGTCTTCCCTGCGCTCGGGATCTCCTGGGACGCGGCGCTGCTTGGAGACGGAAAAGCGCCCTCTCCAGAGGCGGGTGCGTGGGGCGGGATCCCTGGGACCCGCCGGGAGGTCGTGGAAGGGCGCGGGTGTCACCGGGTCCTCCGGCTGTCGACTGCCAACCCGCAGCCTTACATCCTTCCTTCGTACGCTTCGGGGCTGGCCGGGGTGAACGCCGCACCCCAGTTCCTTCCGTCCCACCTGCGCCCCTTCCCTGCCCCTCCGGCCGGCTGGGCCCGGCAGTCCCGGCAGCAGCAGGGAGCAGACAGGGTTGGCGCGGAGCTGGCGTGGGGGCGGGGGTACAGCAGGACTCTCCCCGCCCCGCCGCGGCGCCTCCTCCTGCTGGAGCGAGGGCCACTCGAGGGCTGCCATCTCCCCGCCCAGAGACCGAAGGACGCGAGCAGAGGGGCTGGGCACCAGTGACCGAGGGGTCAGTGCCCGGCCTGGCGCGACGCCAGCTCTCGGAGCGCTGCCCCAGCCCACCCCACCCCACCCGCGCCAGGGCCGGCTCCTCTCCCCCGGGGGCGACCAGCGCAGGGACTCCGTGCGTCCGAGGGCGCACGGAGGCGCAGGGCGCGAGCGCCGCGGGTGACCCGGCGGTGGGCGCCCGGTGGGGCCGCCTGCAGGGGCGCGCCGGGCAGGGCGGGCGGGTGCGGGCCTTACCCGGCCGGGCTGCCGTCGTTGCAGGTCACCGACGTGTTGAGCAAGAGGTGCAGGCGCAGGTCCTCGTTGAGCTGCTGAGCCGAGCAGGGGTACAGGGACTGAGCCAGGCTTTTGACCTGCGCCATGAAGCTGTCCATGTTGCCCTCCACGGCCGTGAAGTCCAGCGGGAAGCTCTCCACCGGCTGCCCCGCCGCGGGGGCGGCCTCGGCACGAGGCGGGGGCGGCGGGGGCGGCTGCTGGCCGCGGCGCCGCCAGGTCTTCCTGCCCTCGCCGCCCCCGGCCCAGTGCAGCAGGCCCAGCAGCAGCAGCACGCGCACCCCTCGGCCCATGGCCGCGCCGCTCGGGCCCGCGGCCACCTGCGGAGAGCGGGCGGCCTTGAGGCGGCGGCGGCGGCGGGGGCGGCGGCGGGGGCGCGGGGCCGCGGGGCACCGGCCGCGCCTGCTCGCTCGCCCCGCTCGCGGCGCTGGGCCCGGCAGAGGAAGCGCGGGCGGCTCGGCGTCGAGGCTCCGGGGCCGGCGCCGTCGGCCTGGGCAGCTCGGGCTCCGCGCGCGGCCGGCGAGGGCAGCGCAGGGTCTGGGTGCGCTGGCTCCGGCCCGCGCCAATAAAGCGGCGGGGGCCGAGCCTGGGCGTAGTTTGCGGGGGCCGCGGCGGCCCGGGTGCCCGCGCGTTAGATGTGCCGCCGCCGCCCGCCTCGGCGGAGGGGGAGGGGGCCGCGCTCGCTCTTTTCTTGGCGGAGGCATCGCCTTTTCTTCCCAAACCGCAGGCCTGACGGAGGGGCCTGGCCTACCCCGCCGCGGCCGCCGGAGGCGCTCCCGGCCCGGCTCCGTGGGGGGCAGCGCGGCCCCGCGGTCCCGGCAGCTCCATTCCCCGCGGCCGGCCCGGCGCCGCCGCCCCCGCCCCCGGGAGGCTGGAAGGGGCGGCGGGGCCGTGGCCGGGGACGGGGGCGCCGGGCCGGCCGCGGGGCTTTTCCGCGCCGCGACTCCGCCTGCCGCGCAGGGGCCGGGCCCGACGGGCTGGGGGCGCGGGGCGGGTGCGCTCACCTGAGCCGCCCGGGCCCCCCGCCGCCCCGCCGCCCAGGCCCGGAGCAGCCCGCGGGCGACCCGATCCCCGGCCCGCACCCCCCCCCCCGCCCCGAGCCCCGCGCTCACTGCGGCCGGCCCCGCGGCCCCGGCTCCTCGGCGTCGCTCGCCCTGCGCCCGCCCGCTGGGACGCCGGCTCGGCTGCGCTCCGCTCTGGCGCTGGCGCGGAGCCGCCCGGGACTTTTATCCAGCGGGGCCCCCGGGATCAAAGCGACGGCGGACACAGGGCCCCGCGCCGAGGGGCCGGCAGCAGCGGCGCCGGGGCCTCCAGGAGGAGCGGACAGGTGTGGCGCGGGACCCGGCGCCCTCGGTGACCTGCGGGAGGCAGCGGGCGCCCCGGCACGGCGCCACGGGGGAGTCGCCGGATCCCGCCGCCTGGATGGACAGATTCTGGGCGGCGCTGAGAAGCCGTGGGGCGCTGCCACTTACCGAGGTCGGTGGGCCTCGGGGTGGGGTCCCGGATCTTCTGCCCGAGCCCTGACTGAGCGCTCCACCCCAAGAACCCCCCAAGAATTTCTCCCTGCCCCAGCCACCACTGGGAAGTCAGGGGCCAGGATCTATAAGCCGCGGGCTTGGTCGCCCCTGAGTGACCTCTACCCAACCAAGTTCATCGAGGGCTCACCTTCCCCCCGCCACACTGAGGACAGAAGGAGATTCTTTCTCAGAAATCAAAACGGGGAGGGGGGCAGGTGTTTGCTTAGGAGGATTCTAGCGGGTGGGTGGGGAGGAAAAAAGCATGGTTCACCCTCCGCACCCACAAAGTGCCATGGACAGCTCTAGCAGACCCGTTCTTGTAGCCCCTCCCTTCTACAGCCCAGTGGACGCTGTTACACCCGCCTTAGAGACAGGCCTTGCCTTTGGGGACAGGGTCCAGAGCTGGGGCAGGCCTTCCTGAACCCCCCTCCTGGTTCAGGGCAATGGGGAGGCTGTGTCCTCTGGAAAGCACCTGCAGCCCTTAGTGGGGCAGGAGATTCAAGGCCTCCAGGGCCCTGGCAGCAGCCCCCCCACAACCCCCGATTGCTGCTGGCCGTGAGTGCCCTCTGTCCTCATGGGGCCTGAGGCTGGGTGCTGAGCTGCCTGTCTCCTGGTAAGGCCAAACAGGGCCCTTAACAGCCGTTGTTTGGGCACTGGAGGGGTGTGAGATGCTGGGGCAGAGCCCCGGAAACCTAAGATGAGCCAGAGGTGTCCTGGAGGTTGGCCTGGGCTGGGGTCATTCAACCAAGGAGAGGGCATGTGGTGTCACAGGTGTGTGTCCTCTCCACAGGCCCCTTCAGGGTGGCTGTGTGCCCATTTTCCGGATGATGAGGACTGAGACTCAGAGAAGCCAATGGAAGAGCTGAGGATGAGCTCTGTTCATTCAGCAGTCCACACTGGTCGTCCCCCTGTCCCCCTGGCTGACCCCTGTCAGGTCAGCTTGAAGGCCACACTTGGGACCGGCCGGCCAGAGGCAGTGGCTTCAAACTTTGGTGCACCCAGAGGTAGTCCCACTTCCCACCTGGTCCCGCTGACCTTCGCTTTGGGGAGAACCTGCTCAGGGAGCCCTCGCCCTCTAGAAGCCTGTGACCCCCAGTCCCTGGGGGGGCAGAGGTACGTCCCACTGGACGGCAGGACCCAGAGGGCCTGTGCTTCACAGGGACCTGGCTCGGAGCCATTTCCTGGCTGGGAGATTCAGGGCAAGGCCCGTGACCTCTCCCTGTGCCTCCGTTTCCTCTTCTTTAAAGTGGGGTAATGACCGTGCCTCCGTCAGAGGTCCTTTTGTGGGATTACGGGCGCCCGTGCGTGAAAGTGCCCAGCATGGCGCAGCAGGGACGGCCTAGGATTGCCAACGATTTCTGGGACAAGGGAAAAGCGTGTGTATTACAGTCGCTGGTGTTCGCCCTAATGTGTCTCAGCCGGCACGTTGGTCCAAAACGAGTTCCTGTTTTGGTTTGTTCAACATAATGAGCAAAAGCGAACAGCTTTCCCCAGAACTTCCCCGTGTGTCTGTGTCCACCTTCCCCACTCCTGCTCCTTTAGAGCTGGGCCCCGACCCTGTTGCGGCAACTGGCTGCTCGGAACTGGCCCTGTTCTTGCGCTCCTGTCCCTCAGGGTCAGCTCGACCTTCTGCAGCTCAGACGCCCCTGCTCAGGGTTTTCAACTCCTGAAAGCCTATGGGCCCTCCTGGGACAGCCGGTCTTGCAAGCCACCCGCCCCTGGGCCCCTGCTTCCAGGCTGCCCTCACCCAGCCCAGCGGCCGCTGTGGCCCTGACCGGTGGGAGGAAGGACAACCCTCTGCTGAGCAGCCATGGATCAGACACCACCTCCCAGCCAGTAGGACGGCCGTGGTCAGAAATGGAAAAGGATGGGGCTTGGTGAGGGTGTGGAGAGCCTGGCCCTGCGCTGCTGGTGGGAATGTTGGAAGGCGGCAGCTGCGGGAGGACACTGTCTGGGGGCTCCCTGGGAGTTGAAACAATTTTCATACGACCTAGCGATGCCGCTCCTGGGGATGGTCTCAAAAGGATTGAAAACAGGTGTCCTCACACAAGCTCGTCTGTGACTGTCCACGGCAACATTGGGGACCATCGTCTAAAGGGGGAAACCCCAATATTGGTCCGAAAATGAATGAATAAACAAAACGTGGTCTCGGTGTGTGATGCTATGGTCCTCAGACGTAAGACAGAATGAAGCAGGGACAGGCTCTGCAATGGGCAAAACTTGAAAGCATCCCACTGAGTGAAAGGAGCCGGATCCCAAAGGCCACATGTTTTATGATTCCGCTTGTAGGAGATGTCCAGAATAGGTAAATCCATAGAGACAGAAAGCAGACTGCTGGTGGCCAGAGGACAGGGAGAAGTGGGGAATGAGAGCTAATGGGTACAAGGTTCCTTTCTGGTGTGATGAAAATGTTCTAAACTTGATTGTGGTGGTAACTGGGCAACATTGGGAGTGTACTAAACAACTCCACGCTCCAAAGCAGTTGGTTTTATGTCGTGAGAGTTTTACCTGGAAAAGAGCCCTAGAGCATCAACGAGTCTCACCCATGGGGGTCACCAGCCTGGACCCCAGGGGCCTGGAGCTGTGGGCCTGGGTTGGAACAGGGTGGGCAGCTCCCACTCTGGAAATTCTCCTGGGACGCAGGATGTGCATACCCCCATTTGCCCACTAGACAGATGTCTGGGGACCCGCACGTTGGGGGATCTAGCAGCAGGACTGAGTGCCTGATTTCCTAGCTTGTGGCTGGGTCTCTGATCTTAGGTCTCTTATCTATAAAGTGGGGACAAGAATAGTACCTTCCTCCCAGGGGGGTGGGAACATGAAAATCGGCAGGACCTGCAGAGCCCAGTGAGCTTGTGAAATAAGATTCTTATTATTTTGGCCTGAATGTGGGCCATCCCTCAGCGACCCAGGTAGGCTGAGGTCCTGGGCACAAAGGGCTCATGGAATGTTCTGGAGGGCGGACACTTCAGTTTGGGGATGAGGAGCAGGAACAATGACCCACATCGCCTCGATGATGTAGCCCGCAGGCCAGGGACACCACAGATGCTGGGCGTGGGGCTGGCCCTTCTCCGCCAGCCCCCCTCCGCCCACTGGCACATTTTTCCTGCCTCTTGGCTTCCTGACCCCCAGCCAGGGGGGCAGTACGTGCTTCTGGCTGAGCGTCCATCTGGTCTACGCCCAGCAGCAAGGGCGCTGGACATCGAAGATGGACAGTGGGGCTTTCCTTAGGATACAGTTTGGGGGTATGGGGGCTGGTTCTCGGGGAGGAAGACATGGGGAGGGAGCCAGTGACCTCGGATGAGTACAGTTAACCAACGGGAGTTGCGATCTACGTGTGGACCTGTGCACAGTTCTGCTGGGGGGCGGGGAAGGCAGAGACAAAACATTTCAGGCTTCCCTTCCTCTCTCTCTGTCTGCCTCTCTGCCTACCTGTGATCTCTGTCTGTCAAATAAATAAAAATAAAAAATCTTAAAACATTTCAGGAAAAAGCTAGAGCTCAAGATGGGGCAGGTTCAGGGCCCAGGTTGGCTGGGGCACTGTGGGGAGGGCTTTGTGGGAGTTGGAGGGCTTTGCAGGGGGTCCTGCCTGAAACCCGCATGAGGCCCCCTCAGACCCATAATCCGGCCTGAGGGCTGGCCCCGCGGGACCTCAGGCCATCTAGCAGCTACAGACCCAGGGCCCTTGCCCAGATGTGGGACTGCCCTGCACCACGCAGCTGGCTCCTTCCTGGGGGCCCCCAGAGGGCCCTGAGACAGAGTTCGGTTGCAGGAGGGCTGCTCTGAGCTCCAGCTGTGGCTGGCCATCTGGGGTCCAGCCGCCGCCTGCCCGCCTCGGCCGCCTTGCCTCGCCCGGCCACCTGGGCAGCTCCGCTCCCAGCTGCTGACCTCCAAGGCCCAAGAGGGCAGGGAAGTGGGGCAGACCATTCCGCACCCCCAGCCGCTTGCTCTGAGAGGTGGCTCTGCTCCACAGCCAGCTGAGAACCCATCTCCAGCCGGGAGCCAGGAAGGGGCCTCAAGGCCAGAGCCTGCAATCACGGGATTTGAACCCCCTTTCGGTTTCCCCACAGCCGCCACCCCCACTCGTTAGCTGGAAATCCCCCTTGGCCTCATATCCTGGGACCTTGATTAGCAAAAGCCCTTGCGTGGTGCAGGTGTGTGTGGGGGATATCTAGGCTCCTTATGGACACTTCTAGGTCTGATGCTGGCACGTCTTCTCCTGGGAATCAGGTGGCCATTTGCAGCCTGGCCTGAGCGGCCTTGGGGTCACCTGGCAGAAGGGACCATATATACTCCTTACCCTAGGACTGAGAGTGCCTGGGTCTTAGAGCCTCGGGGGCTGCAGGAAGAGGCTGGGTCCTCAGCTCCTGGTGGTGCTGCTGTGATCTTCCCTCCCTACCCCCCAGCCAGGGAGCAGGAGATCTGTGTAGGGCTTTCGGGCCCCAAGGTCAACCGCTTGGGTCCCTCCGGTCACCTGGCAGGACCTGCCTGCCTCTCAGCACCCTCTCTGGTCCTGCCCTCCCCATGAAGCCTCAGCGGGTGGCAGGTGGTCCTGGCTGAAGGCTGGCTCAGGCGCCACCTGGGAACAGCCACATTCCAAAGCTGGGAGGGGGAGGGGAGAGGAGGTGCTTCCCGAAACTCTGATGAGGCGGGGCTCTCTGGGGCGTCACGGGAGCATCCCCAGTGGGCCAGCCTGCGCCCCTGTGCGGTGGTACTGGTGAGCAAGGGCCTCAGGGAGGTCAGGCTGCCCCAGGCCTCGCCTTGTTGGGGGGAGCCGGACACAGCCCCTCCCTAGTTGTCCCAGCGGCAGGCTCCTTTGCACCCTAATGAGCTTGGGGCCAGCTGGTCCCCATCCCGGGGGACCCAGGCCTGCACCAGCAGCTGTGGGCCAGGGAGGCCGGCCATGTGACCTTCGGCCGGGCTCCCTCCCACCCTGTGATCTGCACGTGGCCTCTGGGGAGGGAGAAACAAACCCTCAGATCTCCTCGCTGGGAACCTCTCTGAGCCAGCCAGCGACATCAAAGGGGGCAGCAGGGCGGGGGCGGCAGACACTGCTCTTAAAGGGCCACACCACTGTTTAATTCAAAGCAGAGCCTGGGAACAGCTGTCCAGCGATGGCAGGGAGGGAGGACGTAGGCCGGAAGGAGCAGGGGAGGCAGCGGTCCCTGTCCTCCCCAGACCCCACTGCGCTTACTCCTTAGGGCTGGTTGAAGGCTGGGATGGGAGGGTGCTGGGAGACCCCACCAGCAGCCCCCTTGGCTGCCGCCCCACATCTCAGAGGGGGGTGCACTTGGTGGGGGGTTACTGTTGGTTATTTGTGGCTTACTGGGCCACAGCAGAGAAACACCTCTTGTTTCATGAGCTCAGCGCTGTGATCTGATTGAGCCAGTGTATGCACGTGTGAGCGGAGGCTCTTCTCTGCCTGGGGGCCGCCAACCCCAGCTCCCGGCCCTGGACCCTGTGCCTGGGCTGTCCCCTAGGGCAGGAGGGGACCCCCAGGACATGATGTCGGGAAGAGGGAAAACAAGCCAGCGGACCAGCACCAGCCCACAGGGTGGCATGTGGACCGAGGGAGGTTGCCGGGGTTTCATTCTTTGGCAATGGGCAGTCACTGTCTTAACGATAATATAGGTAACTTCCAGAAAGTTCTATGTTGGGAAGTTGATTTGTCTGGTTAGGTTAAAAGTGCCACGTTATTATAATCACATCCGCATACACATGTGAGTGCACATATATGTACGTATATTTTAAATGCATTTTGCTGAATCGTAAGTATGGTATAGGGGGCCGTGCTTCCCCTGGCCACTTCGTCCTTGACCTTTGGTTCCCAGGCCAGCCAGGAGATTTTTACCTGTAACATACAATCTGAGGTCCTAAGAGAACCATAGTTTGGGACAGCATGTTTTTGGAAAACACAACCTTAGCCCCATTTACGATGCCCCAGGAAGATAACCTCCACTGACCTCCTCCTTCCTTGGCATTCGGGTTGAGCGGGGCCGGCCTGAGGAGATTCTGTGCAGCCTGGAACAGGGACCCCCACCCCGGTCTCCTGGCCTGGCTCAGGGTCAGTGGGGGCCGGCCACGGGGCCCTCACTGCCTATGATGTTCTCTCTGGCTCCGCCGCATCGAGCCTCTGTCTCCTGAGTGCTGCTGCTGCTCCTTGGACTGGTGGAGACCCAAGAGCGAGGCAGCCAGGACTTCATGCCCCGGCCACTGCCCAGGCTGCCCACAGGCCAAAACATCCCATGTAATGTCCAGCTGGGACACTTGGCACTGTGGCTGCAGGGCAGGGAGGCAAAGGTCCTGGAGCAGGTCACATGGACCGCAGTGAGGAGAACAGACGAGGGCACCTCCTGCGCCATCCACTGGGTGAGGGGGAAGGAGAGAAAGAAATCACGTCTGTGTCCCTGGATTCTGACACGTGCACCTGCTTGTTTTTGCAAAAAGAAACACGGGAAGGCTACCCCAGAACTGAAAGAAGACGGTTTTCTGTGGGGTGAGTAGGAATGGACCAAGAGGCAGCGATCCTTTCTGGCTCTCCTGTTTCATCCTTGCAACATGTGAATCAAATATATATGTGCGTGACCAAACATGACAGTCCATCACAAGGGATGAAAGAAAGACCGAGATTCAGAAATAAATGAACCTACGTATCAGATGAATACAACTACACAGAAAAATAAAATTAATTCAAATAAAACTTGAACACAATACCCTGTATTCTTTGTTTATTTAAAGGCTTTATTTGTCAGAAAGAAAGCAAGAGAGACAAAGAAGGCACAAGCAAGGGGAGCAGCAGGCAGAGGCAGAGGGAGAAGCAGGCTTCCCGCTGAGCAGAGAGCCCGACATGGGACTCGATCCTAGGGCCCTGGGATCATGACCTGAGCCAAAGGCAGATGCTCAATGACTGAGCCACCCAGGTGCCCCTATATTTCTTTTCCTTTTTTTTTTTTAAAAAAGATTTATTTATTTGAAAGAGAGAGAGAGAGAGAGGGAGAGACTGTAAGTGGGGACGGCAGAGGAAGAAAGTCTTTGAGCAGACCCCACAGAGTGCAGAGCCTCACATGGGCTCCATCCCATGACCCCGAGATCATGACCTGAGCTGAAATCAAGAATCAAACACTTAAGAAGCTGAGCCACCTAAGTGCCCCCACAATTATCTCGATTTCTTCAATGGTTTATATTCTGGGGACAAACACAGCTACAAAGAGATCATGAAATTTCCTTAGTAGGTCTGTAGTTAATAGATCACTGTAGTAATTCCAAAGCTATTTGGAGGGAATTTTGGAACAGAGAATGTGAGTAAATATACTGATATGACTGAAAACGAGCATTCTCACTATGGAGAAAGGGATATTTGCTAGAATCATGTAGATTTGCCTTTTTTTTTTTTTTTTTTGGTAGAACAAAAATGGTGGACTATTGGCAATTTCATATGCTTCAACCACATGTAATGAAGGAAGGGAAGGAAGCCTGAGGTGTGGTTTGGGAGGAGAGACATTTGATGCCTTCAGGATCCCAGCTCAGTCCCTGGTGAGGTCGTGGAGAACAGAGGCACCCCACAGCACTGAGCACACCCCACCCCAGGCTTTGGTTTCTAAATCCCATTCCTCCTGTGGGAAGCTGGGGCTTCCTTGAGAAATGGCATATTCAAGGTTAGGACAGGGAGCATCCTGGGTGAGCCTAGAACATCGTAAGTGGCAGAAGTGAAGAAGTGCTCCGAGAGTGCTGGAAACACGTTGAAAGGCTGCAGGAAAGATGTCGATGACAGAGGTGCCTGTGGACTTGCTCAGAGGACAGTGTCGAGGCTGGAGTTCCCATGGTGTATACTAATTCATGGTTATGGAAGAGGATGGCTTTGTTCTTAGGAAACACACAAGTCCTGAGTGGCAAAGGTGCCGAGTGTCTCCAATTTACTCTCAAATGGTTCAGAGAAAAAGTCTATGAGTGTATACGCGGAGATGAGGAGAAGATGACCAAGCAAGTGGGCAATATGTTGCAACTGGTGAGTCTAAGAGACTCCCAGGAGCTCCTTGTACTGTTCCTGCAACTTTCTTCTAAGTTTGAAACGATATAAAAATAAAACTTTCCCCTCCGAAAAGAAGGGAGCACAGGAGCCAGCTTGAAGAGGGTCTCGCTGTTCAAATTTAGATCAGTTTGAGCACCAAAAAGAATCTATGAATTCGTCTTAGCATGTAAGAATTTTTTCTTAAAAAAGGGAAAGCATTTCTCAACCCAAACAATGCCTACTACATGTAAAGGAAGTGATAAAATTAGGAAGTCAGGACTTTGTGATCATAAATGTAATGAAGGAGCCAGACACCAACCATCCAGGGAGGCTACGGCCACTGGGGAGATGACAGTTGTTGAAGCGCAGTTACGGTTTCCGGGAGTCGCCCCGCACACGGCTTATTCACTCTGTGAAGACCCCGACCCCGACCGTGGGGCGCTGTGGCACACCCCACCTTGACCGTGTGTCCAGAATCTGCTCCCCACTGACGGGACAAGCCGGTGTCCCGGATCTCCCGATGGGCTCTCCCCGTCCTGCCTCACTGCTCGGAATGCTTCGCCCCGGAAGGAGGACCCGGTCGGCAGCAAACGGGTCCGCCTTCTCACGGAATGCGAGTGTCATGGAAAAGTGAAACAAGATGAGCAGAAGATGGACGGTCTGTTGTGGATTAAAAGAGCAAAACAGATGTGACGACCGGAGGCGACGCGACAGCCAGCCAGAAAGGGCCGTTCTGGGACAAGGGCAATTCCAAAGGAAAGTGTGTATTAGGTGATACCGTCACACCCATGACCGTGTAGGTCATGTAGTCCACGTAGGGACGGGCTACAGGCAGTGGGGAAGGTCCTGGTTCTCAGCAGCCACTGCTGGGTTAACCGGGTCATCCCGCCGGCGGACCGTCAGACACAAATACGTGTGCAAATATCCATGCGGGGAACAGGCAGATGTGACGAGTCCTTCACAGTGCTCACCTGGGAGAAAGTGTGCAGAAGTGCTGGAAAGTGGTGGTTTACTGTATCAAGGGTTCGGCTTTCTGTAAATGTCACTTTTGTAAGTTTGTCTGTTTTTGTTTTTTTTTTTAGATTGTGTTTATTTGTCAGAGAGAGAACACACGCACAAGCAGCGGGAGCAGCAGGCGGAGGGAGAAGCAGGCTCCCGCTGAGCAGGGAGCCCGGTGTGGGGCTCGATTCTGGGACCCCCTGATCATGCTCTGAGCCAAAGGCAGACGCTTAACCAACTGAGCCACCCAGGCGCCCCTTAAAGCTTTTGTTTAAATAATCTCTATACCGAATGTGGGTCTCGAACTCATGATGCTGAAGACCAGAGTCACACGCTCCTCTGACTGAGCCAGCCGGGAGCCCCTATAGATGCCATTTTTTTAAAAAATATTTTATTTATTTATTTGACAGGCAGAGATCACAAGTAGGCAGAGAGGCAGGCAGAGAGAGAGAGAGAGAGAGAGAGAGGAGGAAGCAGGCTCCCCGCGGAGCAGAGAGCCTGATGTGGGGCTCGATCCCAGGACTCTGGGATCATGACCTGAGCTGAAGGCAGAGGCTTTGAAGGCAGAGGCTTTAACCCGCTGAGCCACCCAGGCGCCCTAGATGCCAGTTTTTAACTGGAAATTGTACTGAGATGATAACAGAATCACGCGGAATCATAAGAAATAACGGGGAGCCTACCCCGCGCTCACTTTGCCGGCTCTTCTGCGGTCATTAACATGTGGCAGAACTAAGGACAGTATCACCACCTGGACAGTGAGGGGGACACGACGCACCCCTTCATGTTCCCTGAGGGTCCCAGGCATTACCCTCCCACAGCCACACTGGCCTCATTCCCTCCCCTAAACCATCGCCCCGAACACCTGACAACCCTTCCGGCAGTTCTAAACTGCTGCCATTTCCATCGGGCTGCACAGATGTGCCCTACGACATGCCTGTAGCCCTTGGGGAACGGCTTTTTATGCCTCCGTCCCCTTCCCCAGGGAGCCACCCAGCGCGCTGCGCCCGCAGCTTGTTTTGGATGGCTGAGCCATGTTCCGCGGGGTGACCGCGCCACAGGGTGTCCAAGCACGCACCTGCTGAAGGACGTCGGGTCATTCCGGGTGTTGGAGGTCACAAACGAAGCCGCTGGGACCAGGAATGCACAGCCCTGCCCTTCTCCGAAATAGCAGCTTGGGCAAGAGGAACACAAGCTGCACAGAGACACCGAACGAAACACCTGCGGAAGGACCCCTCTTCGTGGCCTGGCCAACCTCCCAAAGATGACCTTTGACCCCACGGTCTCCTCTTCCGGAACAGCGTCCTGCCATCCAGGTAGCTCAAGGCCGCATCTGGAACGTGTAGGAGGAGACGGAGCGCTAAGCTGCTGAGTCGCAGAGAGGAGCCGAGGCAGGCCTCTCAGGGAGCAAACCCTCCCAGTCTGTGTTCAGCCCCAAGCGCACAGTCACCAGAGGCAGGAGGGGCCTTCCCACGGTGGCGGGGAGCGGGCACGTCTGGGACCTGAATGTTCGCTGTGGCATGAAATCAACCCCCCGCCGAGGGGTCCACCTCCCGGTGCTTCTTGTCTTCAGAGGCTTGTCAGGCTGTGGGGCCAGTGCCCCAGGGCTCCAAGCCAGAACACAGTGGCCTGAGTCCCCAGGTGCTCCACTGTGTCTGGGTCCAGCCATAACAGGCAGCTAAGGGGGGGGGGGGGTTGGCCTGACTCTCCCACCTCCCACCGCCAGGGCCCCAACGCAGATCCTACAGAGTGTGGGGCACCCTGCCTCTGTCAGGTGAGAATCAGTGGCGGGAGGGGAGGGCCCGGGTGACCGTGTGCTTGTTGTACTAGCAATGGTCAAACACGTGAAAGGCCTGTCCTCATGGGGCAGAGGCTCCAAGGGAAACCCGGCCCGGTGACGTGCCACAGAGGCTGGGCTGGGGACGACTTGGGGTGTAGGGCCCTGTCTCCCACAGAACGCCTGCAGGGGCCTGATAGGCAGAAGGGTGGGGAGGGAGAGCTTGACCCCACAGCAACCACAAAGGCCCCAAGAGGGTGTGCTCTAAGCCCCAGTGTGTCCGGCCCCACAACAGACAGTGAGACCCATGAGAGCAGGCAGGCGTGGACAAGGCGATAGCAAGGAAGGGACAGAGCAGCCGCTGTTGTCCCTGAGCCAGGGAGGACCTGGCTGTGGCTGGTATTGGGGCTTGACCAAATGACCTCCCAGGTGCCTCCCCAGCGACATCTCCGGTGTCCCCTGATGCTCTGTGGCCTCGGGGGAGGGGCTCACTGACAGTGAGAGGGCTCAGTGGGACACTCAGGTTCCACTGAGCCTTACTGCTGCCTGGATCCCGGACTAAGGCCAGACTATGAGTGTCCCTGGAGCTTCCTCAGTTTCCCTACATGTGCATGCAGAGGTCTGCGTTGGTCGGCATGTGGGTACGCAAGAGGTGGGTGGGACACCTACACGAGGTGGGACAGCACCCCCACAGGAGGGGGGGAGGATCCCACGCGCCCATCCTCCGGACCTTCCATAGACTCCCCCTGCGGTGGGCTGGGCTGGGGGACACGTCCTGGCTCAGGGCCGGTGGTGACTGCGAGCCCAGCACCGAGCCTGTAGAGCGCTGGACTCGGACTTGCACTCTCTCTGGTCTGGAGCCTCTGGCCGGCCTTTACCCCGAGCCGGTTCCTGACCTTCACGCCACGCCCCAGGGCTGCAGACGGAGTGACCGCGGGGGACTTGAGGGCAGTGGGCAGGAAGGAGGGGCAGGTCGGCG
Organism: Meles meles; assembly: GCF_922984935.1. NCBI lineage: Eukaryota > Metazoa > Chordata > Mammalia > Carnivora > Mustelidae > Meles > Meles meles. The sequence continues at coordinate 63,509,877 of NC_060083.1, forward strand.
GGCGCCGGGGCCGAAGGGCGAGAGAGGCGCAGGCCGGCGAGGCGCGGTGGCCCGTGGGGGACCCGGAGCCCAGGCCACGCGAGCTCGCGGCCCACAGCCACGAGGCGCCCGCTGGGGTATTGGCGCCGGACCACACGGGCTCAGAGATCTCCGCAGCTCAGCGAACGCGCCCCGGCGCGGGCCCGACTCGGGGGCGGAGCCCGGACCTCGGGGGCGGGGCCCGGACGTCGCGGCGGGCCCGGAAGCGCGCGCGAGCTCCGCCCCCTCAGGCCCCGCCCCGCCACCGCGTGGCTGTGCGTCCCGGCTGTTAGCGAGAAAGTGGTTTGACGCCAGCCTGGCGGCGGCGGGTCACGTGAACGGAAGATGGCGGCCCCGGCAGGCGGAGGGGGCTCCGCGGTGTCGGTGCTGGCCCCGAACGGGCGGCGCCACACGGTGAAGGTGACGCCGAGCACCGTGCTGTTGCAGGTGCGGCGGCGGCGGGCGGCGGCTGCGGCCGGGAGAGTGGCTGGCGGGCGGGCGGGCGGCGGGCGGCGCCGGGCCCGCGCCTGCGGTTGGGACGGGAGGGGGGGGGTGGCGCGGGGCGGGGCTTGAGGGGGCGGGACCCGCGGCGGCCAATGAGCGGCCTCCTGGCGCGGCGGGCCCGCCCCCTTCCGCGCCGGGCTTGGGGTTCAGGGGGCTCTGCGGGTCGCTGCGGGACTGAGGTCGGGCTGGCGGGAGTGTGGGCGCGGCACCTCTTTCCGCCCCACGGAGTCCGCAGCGGAGCCCCGAGCCGTATCCCCGGCCCGGTGTCCCCGGGCGTGCGACCGTGGCGCCTGGAAACTGACCTGCTGAGTCACTCGTGCGCTCGGTGCGGGGCAGCCGCCGCCGCAGGGAGCGCCCCGGGCCCCGCTGTGCAGGCCGGGCGGGGAGCAGCCCCCAGCGTGGGGCGCCGGCGGCCTGAGCCGCGTACTCGCGGGGCCCGGGGGCGGGGGCCGTCTGTGCCGGCGGCCGGTGGGGAGGACGGTGACGCGCAGCCGGCGGAGGGGCCTCGTGCGTAGCGAGAGGTGTGTGGTGGGGGCTGCCCCGCAGGCCGGGTGCTGGGGGCAGGCCCGGTGCCGGGCGCGGTGAACAGGCGTGGCAGGGGAGGGGTGTGGGCCTGTCGAGTGCACAGCCCGTTGGTTCGCGGAGAGGGACTGTGTGCCTGCCAGCCCAGTGGCCGGCGCGACACAGTGGCTCACGGGCCTGTGGTCTGACTCCTAGGTTCTGGAGGACACATGCCGGCGACAGGACTTCAACCCCAGCGAATACGATCTCAAGTGAGTTTGCTAGGGTCCAACTCTGTCCACCCGTGCCCAGCGCCCTGCCTGGGGCCGTAAGCCAACACGTTCATTTTCTCACAGAAGCCCAAAGTCAAGGCGTGGGCAGGCCACTCTGCTGGCAAGACTAGGAGAGGAGCCTCCGTCATCTCTCCCACCTGCTGCTGGCTCCGGACCACACGGGCTCCTTGGCTTGTGGCTGCCCGTGGCCTTCTCCCTCTCTGTTGTGTCTTCTCCTCTTCTGTCTCCTGTGAGGACACTTGTCATTGGATTTAGGGCCCACCCCAGTCCAGGATGACCTCATCTCCAGATCCTTAACTCAGTTTTAGCTGCCAAGCCCTTATTTTCAAGTAAGGTCCCATTCCCAGTTCTGGCGTTAGGTTGGGGATGTGTCCTTTTTAGGGGTCTCCGCAGAGTTTTTGTGCATTTGGTTGTATAAGTTCCTGGTGGGGCTCTGAGGGCAAGAGGACGTGGTCTTGCAGAAACAGGAAAACCCCTGCAAGCTGGGGGTGGGGTGGGGGGCCTCGCGGCCGTGTAGTCACACGCGTGGGTCTCCATGTGTGGGCGTTTTTCTGGAGAGGGGCTCCACCGGATTCCCAAGTGGTCTGAAGCTACAAAAGGGCCAGCACCCTGCTTTGGTCGGGTGTGGGTTTCAGTTCCACCGGAGAACTTTTTGCCTTAGCCGCCTGTCGCGATGGTGTGGTTGTCTTCACGTCAGGGACGACATGCTCACCCCTTGGTGCGGGCGCTTGCTCTCCTGGGCCTCACCCATGCTGCCACTGAGAATCCCGGGTCTGTGCTCCATACTGGCTGTCCCCTGCCATGCTGTCACCGAGCCTTGTGCTCTTTCTGTGCCCCCGCCCCTCCCCCCACCTGCCAGAAGCAGGTGAGAGCCTCTGAGCAGAGCCAGGTGCACGCCCTTAGTCACCCCTGGGTGTGTTTTTATTTTTTTGAGCCTGGACTTGGGCCTGTTGCTGCTTCACGCCTGGTGGGGGCAGACAGCCCCTTGGTCTGCCCCAGACGGTGACCCGTTTTTGGTTTCTCCCTCTTGCTCTGTCCTTGTACACTCAAAGCTGAATCAGTCTGTGCTTTCTTTTTCCATCGGAAGACCCGCTGCAGATGGGGGCCCACTGTGTCCCCGCCGGCTTGCAGGCTGTTCTGCCGTTCCCGCAGCCGGGGGGCACTGCCGGGGGGCCGCTGCTCCTAGTGGGGCTGTGGCAGCACCGTGTGAATGCCGGACTGTGTCAGGCAGCCCGCGAGCTGTGGCCTGTTTTGCAGGTTTCAAAGGAATGTGCTTGACCTCTCTCTCCAGTGGAGATTTGCCAACCTGCCCAACAATGCCAAGCTGGAGATGGTGCCCATCTCCCGGAGCCGTGAGGGCCCCGAGAACATGGTAGGTGGCTTTCAGGGGGCGGGTGCTGTCTCTGGCTCTTTTCTTTTTTTTTAAAGATTTTATTTATTTATTTGACAGAAAGATCACAAGTAGGCAGAGAGGCAGGCAGAGAGAGAGAGGAGGAAGCAGGCTCCCTGCTGAGCAGAGAGCCCCATGCGGGGCTCAATCCCAGAACCTCAGGATCATGACCTGAGCCAAAGGCAGAGGCTTAACCCACTGAGCCACCCAGGTGTCCCTCTGGCTCTTTTCTTCAGGCTGTTTGGGCTGCGGGAGGCCGCCGTCATAGGAGTGTGAGGGTACATGGAGGGGGTGTGCCAGTGAGGCCCGTGTCCCCATGCTCTGCGCCATCCGGGGTCAGCTGTGGGTGGGAAATGAGCCTTCTCAGTCTTCGTTCGGGGTTTTTATCTCTTGGGTGAGCTCGCTGGCGCTGTGTCTGTCAGCAGCACTCGCCCGGCCTGATGATTGTGCTCGTGGAATTGTCTGGAGCCTGCAGAGTCCCATGGGATGTTGCGTGCAGCCTAGTTTGGGGAGGACGGTGGCCCAGGGGCCCAGGCTTCACCCTGGACCTCCCAGGCCTCGCTGGGACCACGGCCCGAGTCTCTGACTGCGGCCTGCGGCTCTCCACCAGATCAGTGACTCTTAGGTTCTGGAGACTGAGGCGGACGACCCCACGGTTATCACAGGTGGAGACGGCCGCAGTGGGGCTGGGGGCGGTTCTGGTGGGTGTCGGACACACACTCGCCGCTGGGCTCTGAGCACGCGTGCCCTGGTGTGCCTGTCACGCAGCAGAGGGACGAGAGAGGTGGACCCACGTCCCCACTGACAGAGGTAGTTGTCATGCCCGAAGCTGGTTCACGGAGAGACCTCGGGGGGTGCGCGCTCCTCGTCTGTGGCTGCGCGACGGGCCGGCCCCGATTCCGGCAGCTTCCAGCGCGGCGACAGACGTTTGCCGCATTCGGGGCGGCTTCCCACATGCCCACGCGATCCCGGCAGCCCCGAGGGACAGGGCTTTCTGACCTGTGCCCTGAGACGTGGACGCAGGTCTGGGGCAGGACGGCCGCTTTCCTTCCTGACTGGTGTCCTGCGCCCGTGCCTTCAGGTTCGCATCGCTCTGCAGCTGGACGACGGCTCTCGGTTGCAAGACACTTTCTGCTCGGGCCAGACGCTCTGGGAGCTGCTCAGCCATTTTGCACAGACCAGGTGAGCGCCGGTGAGCAGGTTCGGGCTCTGCCCCGCTGTGCGGAACGGGTGCTGCTGGGCCGGGGGCCTGCTCCGGAGCCACAGCCCTGAGATTTGCCGTGGCCTGAGGCCGCGCCTCTTGGGCGCTGTGGTCCTGGTGAGGGCATCGGTTTCAGATGAAGCGGCCGCCTGTCCGCTTGCTGCCCCGGCGGGTGCTGGCTGCCCGCGGCTCATTCTTGCTGGGCTTCCTGTCGTACCCGTGGTGCCGTCCACGTCCTCTTGGAAGGGCAGAGCCGTGCTTCTTTCATCATGGGGGGCTCAGTTAGCAGTGAGGGGAACGGGGGCTCTGGGCTCCTCAGTGGACCAGGGGTGTGGGTATAAAACTTCTTATCATGGAACCACGTCCTGTGTAAAGAGAAAATCTCGTCGCATTCGGCGTGTCAGTGTTCACCGCGTGGTGAACCGCGTAAACGTCATTTCTGCGTGTGCCAGAGTGGCAGTCCTTTGCTTTCTGGTCTGTCACTTTGGCTCGAAGTCTTCGTCCGCTTGCGACAGTGGAAGGGCCGTGGGAGGGCCGTGGGAGGGTGCGGTGCTCCGTGTGTGGCCCCGGCCGGTCGCCGGCCGTCTGGGGGGCTCCCGCGGGCGATGTGAGGATGGGGCGAGTGAACGTGTGTCCCGTGCGAGAACAGGTCTGGCCCTGAGGCGTGTCTGTGGACGGGGGGCCTCCAGGTAGGGCTCTCCTGGGGACAGAGCCTCACCACAGGACAGCCCCTGCTGGTCTGACCGCAGCCCCTGTGGTCCCCGCAGCTGATTCCTGCCTTCCCTCCCCCCCAGCTGAGCTGTCCCACTGGGGCTCCTCTTCCCATTTCTGACGTGCTGGTCCTTTTAGTGCTGTGGCTGCTGGGGCCAGGCCAGGTGGCTACCTTCCGCTCCCCCGAGCCTGGGCCCCGGCAGCCAGGGCTGCCTCCTCTCCGCCAGCCTCCGCGTGCTCCCCGGGCGCTCCCGCGTCGCTGGTCCGCGGCAGTGGTGGCCTCCCCGCGCTGCTGCTGGTGCCTGTTGCCTGACCTGGGCGCAGTTCCTGTTGGCTGGGCCAGGCTGGGCTTCTGGTACCCTTACTTTCAGAAGAAGGATGGGACGTCAGAGCTCGGCTCCGGGGCCGCAGGTGCCTGCCCTCAACGGCTGTGTCTGTCTGTCCCTCTTCCGTCAGGACCACTCAGGACAGGCGGGGCTGCCTCACCGAGCTCACCGAGATGGGCTCCGGAGCGGATAGGCAGGTGCACAGAGCTACCCGAAGATGTCACAGAGAAGAAGGGAGGGCGCCCTGGGAGGCGGCAGGGCGGCATTTCCTGGGTGTGTGTGGGGGGGAGGGCTCAGGAGCAGCAGCACCAGGATCTGGGAAGGAGCTTTCTGCGCCCAGGGGACGGCAGGCGTCAGGGCCCCGCGGCAAAAACGAACAGGACGAGTTCGTGGAACGGAGCGTGTCTCCATCCTCCTCCTGGAAGACAGCTAGACCAGCACTGAAGGACGGCGTGAAGCTGCGGCTCAGAGCCCGGGCGGTGGTGGTGCCAGGCGGAGGGAGGGGTGGGCGATGGCGAGGCGGCGAGGCAGGAGGGGAAGGTGGGTGATAGAGGAGGCAGGCGGGGCCTTCGCTCCCTCCCGCTGGCGCTGCTGGTCCTGGAGGCGGTGCTCAGGGCTCTCTGGACCAGAGGTGCTGTTTAGAGAACGGGGGGATCACGTGAGCGTGCATGTCCCCTCCCCCCAGTGGCTCCCACAGGCAAGTGAGCCGGACAGTGCGTGCTCAGACCCATGAGCTTCGGCGCACACACGGGGGCTTGTGCCTGACGGACCCCCCCACCGTGGAGCCACGGGAGCTGGGGCAGAGGGTCCGTTCTCGATGCTCAGATGGGCAGGCCTGCAGGAAGCCGCAGCGCCGGGAAGCTGGTCAGTGCCTTCCAGACCTGTAGGAAGTGTTTGTTCCAGAACTATCTATTTGTCGAGGTACCTGTGAGCGTGAGGATGAACAAAGCCATCTCCGGGCCTGAAAGCTCACACGTTTGCCCCTTGTGCGTGGTCTGAGGACGCTGCTGAGACCGCACCACCGAAGGGCAGATGGGGTCCACCAGGAGGAGAACAGAACGAGCCGCACTGGAAATGCGACATTTCTGTTTGTTGAAGAATTTATTTATTTATTTGAGAGAGAGAGAATGAGAGCGAGAGCATGAGAGGGGGAGGGTCAGAGGGAGAAGCAGCCTCCCCGCTGAGCAGGGAGCCTGGTGGGGGACTTGATCTCGCGACTCCAGGATCATGACCAGAGCCGAAGGCAGATGCTCAACTGACGGAGCCCCCAAGGCACCCCGGGAAACTGAAATCCTAAAGGAATCTGCGTCCCCCGTGGCGACACGCAGGACCTGGTGCCTGGCCAGCTGGGGGACAGAAACGGAGGAGGACACAGACCGGCCTCTCGGGAGGGGAAGCTGCCGATGGGGTTTAGGGAGCTGAGGGGTGGCGGCTCTGGGGAGGTGGGGGCTCGCCCCGGCAGGAGCTGCGCGGTTGGAGTTGGCAGCGGGGCATCCGCGAACATGCGCCCGCGTGGCTGTCCTTCGTGGCGTCCAGAGCAGGCTGTGTGTCCTCTCTGCATTGCGCTCCCAGTGCCTGTCCGTGGCTGCGATGTGCGGCTGCGCCCACCATGTGCCACCAGCTCCGCGGAGAGCAGGAACAGACCGTCCAGCTGCCCGACCGGGCCCCCAGGTCCCTGCTGACCAGCTTCTAGGGGCAGAAGGCGAGGCCAGCAGAGAGGCCCCGCGCTGAGCCTGGTCTCTGAGGTTCTGCACACCTCTCGGGAGCTGGCGTTCACTAACCACAGAGTGGGGTTCACGTGAGAGGGGACGGGGCAGCTTCTTCCCCAGGTCCTGGCCCTGTGCCCAGTTAGCTGGTGATACACACTGGAGCCACGTGGGGGCGGCCCGCCAGGCAGGGACACTGTGGATGTGCACCCGTGCGTGGTCCCCCGACAGACCCTCGTAGGGGTCAACGCACGTGGACTCTGCTGGAGGCTGGCGGCTCTGGGAATTCCAGGTCTGCGCAGAGTGGGATGAGCACGGGGGCCGGTTCTCCTCGCCGGTGCTCTCGGGGAGAGGTCCGCCTCCAAGGGCGGCGGCGTGCCGTACTTGCCAGGACGCCGGCAGAGGGAGCACGGCTTCTGGGGGCCACTGCTGGCCGGGGGCGTGGCTCTTTTGCACGGTGGCCCTGCCCTGCCCTGCCCACCAGCATCTGGATCAGCTAACCGGCCACCGGACATGCCACCTGTGCCACATGTGTGGGCCACGGAGGTCAGGCCGAGTTTCCAGGCAGCCACATCAAAAGAACAGTGAGAACAGGTGCGGTTAATCTTAGGACTTTGATGGACTTGACCCCGTGTGTCCAGATCGTTGGGCTTTGAACATGTGATCCACAGGCAAATGAGGTATTTTTACATTCCCTGTCGGACGGAGGGCTTTGAAATCTGGCGTGTCTCGCTCTTGGACTGGTCTCCCCGTGGGCTGTAGCTGTATTCGTGCTCCGCGCCCACACAGGACTGGGGGCCGCCGCAGACAGCGCTGGCCTCCGAACGGACTGGCCGGTCCTCCTTACTTCTCAGCTCTCTGAGGCAGGGAGAGCCCCAGGGAGAGGGGCTCCGGGCCTGCGACTCCCGGACTGCTGCCCGGTGTCTGGGGTCCCTCTGCTCCCCGCCGGGCTTCGTGGCTGAGCCTGAGCTCTCAGCGTCGTCTGTCGCACTGGCAGGAAACGGCTTCGGATGTCCCTGGGAAGAGCAGGCTGTGTGCATGGCTCCCTCCGTGTTGTGTGACCCCGGGGCACAGTGGGCTGCAGGGGCCTGCTGTGAGCTTGGGGACGAGCCCAGGGTCACACTGAGGAGGGTGTCAGCGTTCTTGGCCACCGCCCGTGTCCTTCCTTGGGAAGGAAATTTCCTTCTTGAAACCACCCCTGCCCCGTCCACCCTGGAGAGGGACCCCGTGGCTCCTCCCGGCCCTGACCCCATCTCTGTGTTGGGGTATGCATTGTCTGGCCCCTTGGGATGTGGCCTTGCCCGAGTTGGGCCTCCCGGTGGCTGCTGTGCCTGAAAGCCGGCCCTGTTGTTTGGGTTGGGTTTTGTCCCTTTTGTGCTGACGTGGGGAAGGCGGTGGCGCTGGGTTTGTGTTGGCAACACCCGTGTTTGTACCTGCCGGGCTTGGTCAGGCCCACGGAGGTGAGGCAAATAGGGTCTCCGGAGACCTGGCTTGAGCCCCAGCACAATGCCCTGCTGGGAGCCGGCCCTGGGTGGATGGACGTCTCCTGCTCGGGCTGCCAGCACGTTCGTGGTGAGTGAAGAACGTCCACGAAGCCAACGGCAACAGCACGTCTGCCCTGCCCGGCCGTGCCCGCTGGGCTCTGGCCCAACCAGAGGAGCGGGTTTGCTGGCCTTGGACGGAGCTGGCGCCTTCCTGCGGGTCTGGGGCAGCATCTGACGAGGGGCGGGCAGGCGCCCATGGAGGCCCCCCGCACCAGGCCCGGCCTCGAGGGTTGCCTGTGGCTCTGCCTGAGCATGGGGCATGGGAGCAAGTCGGACACTGGGCTCGCCTTCAGGAGGCCCCTGGCCCAGCCTCCTCTGAGAGTCTCGGGGCTTTGCTGGGGTCTCTGTTGCAGGGAGCGCCGGGCCAAAGCTCTGGACCATCCCGGTCTGCTGTATTGGAGACAGAGCTCTGCTCATTGGCTGGGAAGGTCTGGAAGCCATTGCGGCTGCCCCTCCCCTGGCTTGTTTACAGGCCTGCCCTCAGATCCCCACCAGGGAACCCGATCCCTCTGGGGGAGCCACACATCAAAGACGGGCTGCCTTTGATGTCCAGGGGCCTCGAGGGCACAGAGGCAGGCAGGCAGGCCTTCCCTGGGCAGGGCTCTCCTCCCCTCCGTTTGTGATTTGTGGGGACATCAGGTGCCCAGAGCCAGACTTGGAGAAAGTATGCCCGACCAGAGGTCCTGTGAGTGCAGAGAGGACTCCCTTGGGTGGGCCGGGTGTCGGCATGGCCAGCGTGTGGCCGGCCAGTTTCCTGAGTCCAGGCGGCTCCAGGACCCCCTCCCTTCCTCTCTGCCCCAGGACCTTGCTGGCTGGGCACATCTCCGTCGGCTGAGGTCCCTTCACTTTTCCTCTGTTTGGTCTTCAGTAAGAAGAGTGTGTGGGGACCCCTTTTGGGGTCCTCTGTTTTCCTGAGGCCTGGGATCTTGGTGGGCAGGCACCCCTGGCCCCACTGTGCCTGCAAGGTCGTACCTCCCGTAGCCAGCCTCCCTGCTTTGCTCTGGTGCATTCCGGCAGCCTTGTCTGGGGGCAGCTGCAATGTAGGCACGGGTGTGAGTAGAGCATGGGGTGAGCTCCATGGGGGGCTGTTAGCCGGGGGGCAGCAGGGCTCCCCGCCCGGCCGGGAGCAGGGCCACCTCTCCCTCGCGGGTCGTAGTAGCTGGCTCTGGACTGGAGTTCTCTGCTCTGGGCCGTACGTGAACGCAGATCCTGGAAGCAAACAGGAGAAAGAGGAGAAACACCACGCTGAGTTGGGCCAGGGATTGGATCCCAGGTCTCGGGGCCGGGGTACGTCCGGAGTGTCTGTGGGCAGCCGGGGTTCCTGTTGCTTCTGGTCTCTAGCTCAGCTGCCGGTCTTCTGGTCCAGGCATGTCTGCGTGTTGAGCTCCGGGCCCTGGTGGGGCCTCACTGCGTGGCCTGCCACTCCGGTGGGCCCTGTTTGGAGGAGGGGGACCAGATGGGGCACTCCAGGTGTGGTCTTGAACTGGCGGTTACGGGGCCCGATGTTGCAGCGACACGATGGGAACATCCCCTTGCTCTGGCACCAGCAGTTGAAGGGCCAAAGCCAGGCCTCGGGTCGCCTGCACCCGGGAACCTCACGGTCAGCGTGGGGCCACGCGGCAGGAGTTGGGGGCCCAGTGTTGCGCAGGCAGGTGTGTGCGTGTGTGTGTGTGTGTGCGCGCACACACGCGTGTACACCCACATGCCTGTCTGTCCAGCTATCCCTCTGGGGGGCTCTTCCCTTCTGTCTGGGGGTCCCGCTTACGAGGAGAGGATGCCTGCTGCCATCTGAGTGGAGCACGTGGAGCGTTCGTGGCATTTCGGTCCATCTGCCCCCGCGTTGCCCGGCGCCCAGCCTGTGTGTGCCGGCGGCTGGGGTGTGTGCACGGCTCTGCCGACACCCGCGCCCGCCACAGCCTCTGCTTGGACGGCTTTTCGGTGACGTGGGTTTCGGCGGCTGTAGGGAGTCCTCTGCCTTATGCTGCTCGGCCACCTGGGTGTGAGGGTCTGACGCTGGGGGGCGTCACTGCCATCCTCCTGCGTCACGGCTCCTCCTGCCCTGGGTGCGGGCCGCAGGCCGACATGCCCGCGTGCAGCTCGAAGACCAGTGCTCTCTGCCCCTGGCCTGGACCTGGGGCGGGGGGAAGGGTCATGTGCTTGTGGCCTCCGGGACCAGACACTCTCCCCATTAAGTCCACTTAATGGGTGCCTGCCCTGAGCTGCTCCCGGCCCTTCAGGGGTCAGCAGTGCTCTTGGGGCATGGCTTCTGCTAGCAGCCCAGAGCTCTGGGCTGCTTTCTCATGGTCGACCCGCCGCGGTGGACCGTGAGCCCAGGCGTGTCTGGCAGGTGGCCGGTCTTTTCTGAGCCGGCGGCTGGGAAACACCCCCAGGCCCTTCGGGCAGGTGGCTCCCCACCAGCGGCTGGCTGTCTCCTCCTGGTGGCCTTGAGGGGGCCAGAGTGGACCTCATCGCGCTGTCCTGCCAGGCTGCCCTGGGGGTGCTCCGGGCTGGGGGGCTCCCATGGCTGGCCTGTGAGCTTTCCTCTGCTCGCCCCGCAGGGAGTGCCTGGAGCAGCCGAGCGAGGCCAGCCCGGTCTGTGTGTACATGAGGGATGAGGTAGGTGAGCGGCCCGCCCCGCCTGCCCAGCCCGGCCCCCACCGCCAGCCCCCAAGTCACCACACGGGCCGGCCCTGCTTTCCAATCTGGAAAATTCACTCTCTCAGACCCGCCTTCAAAGCAGCGGCCGGGGAGACAGGCTCTGAAAGCACGATGTGTTTCATGGAAAAAAGCAGAGTGCCGGCTTGTTGGCTCTGACCGCGGGCCGCCCGGCCGCTCCCCAAACCTCCCCGACGCCCTGTTTGTTTTCCCAGCGTCTCTCAGAGCCTGAGAGTCACAAAAGTGGTTTCATTTTAATAAATATTTGCTCTGCTCCTTGTTTTGATCTTTTTCAAAACTGAGCGCAGCACAGTGCGGGTGTAGCCTGTCCCCGCCCGCCTGTGGCGGGGCACCCTCCTGGCGCTGGGTCCCCTGGCTCACAGGGGCTTTTTGTTCTGACCCTGGCCAAGCACCCTTCCCTGGCCCTGGGTGGCCGCTGTCCCCAAGGGGCCCCGGTGTGGATGGGACCTGCTTCCCTGCTCATCCCCACTCAAGGTTCCCCAGCACGGGCTATGAGGGAGGGGGTCCCAGGGCTGTCTGGGGGGGGTCCCGGGGGGACACATCTTCCCCCAGAGGAGACAGGCGCTGGACCTCGGGCACCTGGGCCTGGATGGAGGCCCTCATGGTTGGGTCAACCCGCAGAGGTGGCCAGTAGGCCACACGTGGCTAACTCGGGCCTGAGCCGTGCCTGCCCGGGCCACGGCTGGGGTGAGGTGGGCGAGGTGGCTGCCCACCAGCCAGCAAACGCTCGGGGCCTGGTCGGGCTGCAGGAAGCAGGACCCGAGCCTGCTGGGAGCTGGTGTCCCCCACGGGCTGGCTGGGGGCCCCTGTGGGGCCAGCGGTGACAGTAGGTGAAGGGAGCCAGCGGGAGGTGCCCTGGTCTTGGGCGGCCGGGTGGGGGAACGCTGTCCACGAGGGGTCAGCCGTGTGTCCTCTTCCATCCTCACAGGTGACCGGCAGAGCCTCCTTGCAGGCCACGACGCTCAAGTCCCTTGGCCTCACGGGGGGCAGTGCCATCATCAGGTGGGGACTCAGAGTCCCGTTGCGTGGCAAACGGAGAAGAGCGGCAGAGAAAATGCGCACCCCCCCCCCCACTGTGCCTGTCCCCACTGTGCCTGTCCCCCACTGTGCCCGTCCCCACTGTGGCCTGTTCCCCACTGTGCCTGTCCCCTCGAGCTGGGGCCCTGGCCCCGTAACTGCCCATTCCCCGGGGGCCTGTGCCGCAGCCACTGGCTGGGGGGCAGAGGATCACGTGCGGGGCCGGGAGATGCGGGCAGGGGCGCTCCGTGGGGTGCTCACACGCTCGGGGTCTGCACTCTCAGGTTTGCCATGAAGCGATGCAGCTCCGCTGCGGTTTCGCGGAGCAAAGCCCCAGGAAGCCCGACCGCCTCGCTGTCGGCTGGCCAGGCTGCCGGCAGCCCTCTGGCCCCACTGGATTCAGCGGGGCTCAGTCGGGGGGACGTGAGCCATCAGGACGACGCAGACATCTCAGGGGCCGGCCGTGTGGACGCTCCAGCTAAGCAGACCTCCAAGGAGCCCGCCCCCGCCCCCTTTGTTCCTTTCTCAGGTGGCGGGCAGCGACTGGGGGGCCCCTCCGGCTCAGCCAGGTCTCTGATGTCGCCTTCAGCCAAACCGCCTAAGTCCTTCTCCAGCCCCGGAGGCCCCTCCAAGCCGAAGAAGTCGAGGCCTGGCCAGGAGCCCCGGCCAGAGGCAGAGCCGGTAAGAAGCAGGCTGGGTGCTGGGGGTCCTTCCTCCCGACCTCGGCGAGCCTGTTGGGGGGCGGCAGGGTGATGGGCACGTGTCTTCTCTGGGAACTAATTGTTCAGCCTGGATCTTGTAGAGGCCGCATTGTAGGTGTGCAGTGTGACGGGGTGTCCCCGTAAGCGTGGTCATGCTGGGAGGGGGCGGCCTCGGGCATCAGTGCGGGCTCTGACCACTCCTGTCCCAGGCAGTGTCCCGGAGCTGCCGCCGGCCCCCCGTGTGCCCGGGGCCAGCCTGTTGACTGGCTTCGGACTTGCAGGCGGCCCTGGCACCGCTTGTCGCATGCCGGCTGCGTTCCTGAGCCCGCGTCCCTGCGTCCGGTGGGCTGTGTCCTGCTGGGAGCCAGTGGGCATGCCGGGCAGGCCTCCTTGCCTGCAGTTCACGCGTCTGCTGAGGTTTTGGGTGGACTGCCCCCTGTCGCACCGTCCCGGCCTCCGAGGGAGCCATCCTGTTTGGGAACAGCTTCTCTGGGGGTCAGAGCCGATGCTTTAGCTGAGCTCCGTGCACGGGTACAGCAGTCTGTTCTCGTGCGGAGACACGCCGCTGGCATCTTGTCTCTCCTGGGGTCCTTCTGGCTTCCAGGTCGCACATCTGGGGAGGCTGGAGGGTCTGCAGAGGGCCCGGGGACCTGGGAGGGTGGCAGGTGGGGAAGGCCCAGCCATGGGACAGCCCACGTCCGTTCAGAGGGCCTTTTCCTGCTCCCTCGCCAGATACCCGTGGCTGAGTGGATGGGGTGGGGGAGCGAGCCAGTCCCGAGTGTCATGATGGTCCGTCCTGGGGCTGCGTTGGTGGGGCCATGTGAGGGACTCATCCACAGTCCCCGCTCTCATGCCCTTTGTGACCTGGGCCCAGAATCAGTGGCCAAAAGCAGACCTGTGTGGTTGGGGTCTGACTCCGTCCGGGCTGGCTCTTCTGGGGACCCCTGTGTTTGGGGGCTGGACCTTGGGGCCAGGGCTGGCTGGCCCTTCCCCCACCCTGAAGACACAGGGCATGTGGCTGTTGGGCTGCTGGCCCAGCCGGGCCATGGCTCTGCCGACCCCCTGGGAAGCTGCAGAGGGCCCTGTGGGCATCCGGGGGCTCTGCGCTGTTCTCCCGTAGGTGACTGCTGTCTGGGCCTGGGATCCTTGGGCATCCCCGGGCTCTGAACCAGCGGCCCCCCGGGTGGGAGAGGTCCCAGGGAGGGGCTGCCTGGCCGCCAGCAGCATGTGCCTTTGATCTGGACGTCCCAGCAGCTGGTGGGTTGTGGAGCGCCCCCCACCCGCCTGCCTCGTGCCTCCTGTCACTAACAGCCCCACACCCGGAGGGCTGGCCAGCCACATGGTGTCTGCTTTGTGTCCCTTTTCAGCCCCCCCCGGGGGGGGAAGAAGGGAACAAAACGGAACTTTTGGGGGAACTTCAAAGGTACACTTTGGTAATCAAAAGGAGTTTCCGAGTTTCCCATTAATGTTTTGCCTGTGTGTGGTTTTGGATTTAAATAAAGAGTCAGAAGAGACAGGATAAAATATAGGCAGGTCCTCCGCTGAGAACTGGGATGGTTTACAGACCCGGGCGGCTCTTGCCTTTGATGTCAAAGCGTTAATTATTAGAAGGTAGTTTTACTGGCCGTCAGAGAGGGGTGCGGGGAGAGGCGGGGGCTGCCCGGCGGCCCCTGGCCTGTCCTTTGAAGTCCTTCTGTCAGCCCGGGAGGCCGCCCCGCAGCCCTGTGCGTGGCTGGGCCCCCTCCCAGCCCCCCAGCCAGTATGGGGGTCTCTGATCAAAGGCCCTGATGCCCTGGGCAGGACAGGCTGCTGACGGCAGTCTCCCCGGCCTGCCCCTCACCCTGTCGGGCTTGGTCTGCTCCTCAGAGATCCGCCTGGGACTTTCTCGGTGCTCTGCGTGCAGCCAGGTGTCAGCCTGGTCTCTGGCCACTGCTGTGCCCTGGTATGTGGGCAGGTCTAGAGCGCGTGAGGGTGGGAGGCGCCTGGCCGGGACCTGGGGGTCAGAGTGACCGTGAACAGTGCCCCTTGCTGCCCTCTTCCTCTCGTCCTGAGGCACCTTCTAGCGTCCTCCTGTGAGCACACCCTACTGTCCTCTGCGTGTGGGCCTGGGGCAGGGTTTGAGCGTGTCCTTGTCGTGTGCGCTGTTTCTGGCCGTCCCCAGGGACCCAGGTAGTCGGGATGCTGCTGAGGCCGGGGGCAGATAAGTCATGGCCTGAAAGGTCCCCTCCAGCCATCTCTGCCACAGCCGGATTTTGGGGAGAGGTGCCCTGGACGCCTGGGCGGGGCCGGGCGGGGCCCGAGGGCTCTGTCTGCTGTCTTCGGGTCCCCACCCTGATGGGACTTGTGGGCCGCCCAGCACCACTCCGCCAGGCCGGTGTCCTGTCTGTGGCTGACCTCATGCCGTATGTCTTCACCGGACACCCACGCCACAGCTGCGTTCGCTCGTTTCAGTTCTTTGGGGGCTCCCAAGGCTCGCCCGCCGGGGCGGTGGTCTGGTCACGCACGGGCATGTGGGGGCCTCGGCTGGTGCTCGGCTGCCCCGTCCTCCCGTTTCCTCTGCCCGGCGTTCGCGGGAGTCGCTGGTGCGGCTTGGCCTCGCCCCCTGGCTCAGCCCCGCGGAGGACGCAGGGCGCCGGCTCGGTGAGTAACTCCGCAGGTTTGGCCGGCGGCCCTCGCGTCCGGATTCATTTAGGCTCCAAGCCTCAAGGCGAAACGCTTCACATTCCCTTTGACCAAAGACCATTGTCAGAGGACGGTCTGGGCTGGGATTGGGGGAGGCAAATGGGAGCCCTCACAGGAACGTTGGAAAATCGGAGGTTGAGGTCACCCCCGAGTCCCTTTTACATTTTTTTCTCTTTGTGTCATCACGTCCCGGAAAATTACTGTCAAGAAAATGAGCCTTGGCAGCCTTGAGGCCGCTTCCGGCAGGAGGGGCCTGGGGTGCCCGGGGCCGCTTGGCCGCTGCCGGAGGGTGTCAGCCCAGCCTGCCCGGCCCCGCCGGCTCAACACCCCGGCCCGGGCCTTACCTTCGGCCGCACCGAGCCTGGCGCGGGGCCAAGGGTAGGCAAGGCCCCACGGCCGCCCCCTGCAGTTTCCCTCCTGCGTCCCATCCTGGCAAAGCAGGGCGTCTTCCTCGGGCCGGCCAGGCGGGTGGTTGGTCCCTGCATCCCCGCCTCTGGATGGGCTGTGTGTCTGTCCAGTGTCTGTCCTGCCTTGGGCCATTGTCCCCCGCAGAGCGTGCTCCTGCCCCTCTCATGAGCCTTCTGGGCTCTGGCCAGTGTTACCCACTTTGCAGGCAGCATTAAGGCCGTTGACTGGTCCCGCTCACTCTGTTCCTCCGTTCTCCGTCCCGCCATGGCTTTCCCTCACGGCAGCCGCCACACGTGCTCTCTTTCCCCAAGGATGCCTCCTAGAGCTTTGTGCTCCATCCACAAACCTCACCCCGAACCCGCCCAGGACGGGGGGCCCCGCGGAGCGACTGCTGGGATGGGGCACGGCGGGAGAAGGAACCGTGGAGGAGGGTGGTTTGCCGGCAGAGCCTCGGGCGGGAGCAGGACCAGGGCCCCTGCCTCCCTGGCGCCCCCCCGCCCCCAGCCCGGCGCCTCTTCTCCACCGTGGAAATGCTCTCCGGGGAAGGGCCCGGCAGAGGTGTCTGAAGCTGCCTGGCCTCTCTCTGTCACTGAGCCGGCGGGTGGTCCTTGCTAGCATCCCAGCCGTGGGCTTCGGTCTGTTCCCATGCGGCAGGGCCTGCCCGGGGCTGGGGCGCTAGGAGGTGCCCAGGCTCTGCTGGTGGCTCTTTCCCAGCCCTCTGGTCCCAGCTTCCGCGTGGCAGACGGGCTTCTGGAGCGGAGTGAGAGGCGGGAGGGGAGAAGGAACCAAAAGTAGATCCAAAACCCAGAAGAGTTTTGTCCATTTTGTTTAGTGACCAGGAGTCCATGGCTCCCGAGCTGCATGGAGCCAGTTGCTGGTGTCCCTTCCCCCATTCTGGAAGCGGCCCGGGGAGCGGGCCATGAGCCTTGGGGTCACCAGCACTGCCGGCAGCCCGGAGTCCTGGCCACCGAGGTCAGGCCCTGGAGGGCCCAGGAGGACCACGAGAACCAGTGGGCAGGCTCCCTGGGACTGGCTTCGCCGGTGGGGTCTGAGCACGCAGACTCCCTTCCGCGCCACGGACCGCACGCCACCAGACGGCTGGGTTCTCGGGCGACTCGTGCGCCTGCGGTGGGTCCTGCCAGCGGGGAACCGTGACAGGGTGGCCTTCGAGCCGGGCGTTAGCCTGCAGGCTTCGTGCCTGAGCGAACGCAGCGGCTCCGGCTCCCAGCCTGGGCGCATCCGCGTCCTGCCCTCGCTCCCCCCCGACAGCCCGCCCCAGGCGCCCAGGCCAGCCCTTGGCCCTTCTGGAATGCAGGCGCCGTGGCTGTGGGGGGCAGCCTGGCGCCTGGCATCTTGTTACAAGAGGCTCTGGTGTAGACTGCCCGCGGCAGCGCAGGAACCTTGTGGCTGCGAGCGGGCAGCCCCCGGGGGCCTCAGCCAGCCACCTACGGGCCCTGCGGCCGGCCCTTTGCAGCCGCTCTGCCCTGTGCCTCCGGGTCAGAGGCCTTCCTGGTGAGAACCTACCTCCCTTCACAGGGGGAGGGCTGCCTCGTGAGGCCTGGGACTGCCGGGCACTGGCCAGACCGCAGGGACCTCAGGCCTGCTGGGGGTAGACGGTCACGGCCCCGGGGGTGGCCAGGGGGACTGGAGATCCTGTCAGGTGTGTCAGTCCGAGGGTGGTGAGCCTGGGCTGCGGGGCGGGACGGCGGTGGAGGGCAGAGGGTGGCCTCCTGGGCTGGAACTTGCTGCCCTGGTCAGGCCCAGCCCCATGGCGGCCTTGGCGCCTAGAGGTGTCCGAGCCTGTGGTCATGGGACTCGTGGTGGCAGTTACCGCCCGGCACCGCCTTGGGCCAAGCAAGTCCTGCCTCACGATTCCTCTCATCTTCATCATCGTTACCGCTAGTTAGGAGGGACGCGTCCCTTTCTGTGTCCTCAGGGTGGTCAGAGGGTGGGCCGGGGGCAGCTCGGCCATGGGGCAGGTTTCTGCCAAAGCTCTAATCGGGGGTATTGCTTCCCCTGCCCTTCTGGGGAGCCCCTGTGTGGCCTCCAGCAGGGTGCTGCTCCCCGAGTTTGTCCCTATTTGGGGGCCCCTGGTAACAGGCAGCTCCCTCGGCCTCTTAGCGGGGGGCCCTCCTGGAGACAGGGAGTGAGCACAGGAGCTGCTGGGGGAGGCTGGCCCCTCAGTCCACTCCCGGAGCCCCCCAGGTGCGAGGGGACCTGGCCGGCTGGGCCTGGCTGTGCCGTGTCCAGGGGCCCACGTCCTGCTGGTGAGTGAGGGTCTCTGTGTCCGTGGGGCTGAGCAGGAGGTGTGGAAGGAGGGTGTCCAGTCCTGGCCCTCTGGCCCTGACCTCGGACTGGCCGGGGTGGCCGGCGAGGTCCGGGCTTGGCTCCGGGGTCTGTGTGGCTGCTCCAGCTGTGAGGCCCAGGGGCCCTGTGTCAGCTGCGCCCTCTGCCCGCCAGCCAGTGGATCGGGACCCCGTGGTGTGCCACCCCGACCTGGAGGAGCTGCTCCAGGCCTGGCCTGCAGAGCTGCCGGACGAGTTCTTCGAGGTGACAGTGGACGACGTGAGGAGACGCTTGGCCCAGCTCAAGAGTGAGCGGTGGGTGTGCCATCGGCGTTTCCGCCGTCTCCCTGCTCCCACGTCCTCAGTAGCACGTCTGAGGGTCAGGGCTTCCAGACAGGCCCCTCGTCCCCCTGTCCCATCCGTCCCTCTGTGGCGGGGAGGCCCACGGAGCCCGGGTGGGTGTGTGGTGCCTCTGCTCTCGGTCGGCCCTGGAGACCCCAGACCTTCACGCTCCCACCCACTCTCCCCGTAGGAAACGTCTGGAAGAAGCACCCTTGGTGACCAAGGCTTTCAGGGAGGCCCAGAGGAGGGAGAAGCTGGAGCGCTACCCGAAGGCATGGAGAAGGGGGGGAGCGTCTGGGCGTGTGTCCTGCTGGAATGTGGGCCCCGTCCCCGCGCCCCCCGCTGGGGTCCCCCTCACTTCCCATGAGGCCTGTTCGGCCATGCGTTACGACCGTTCTGCCTCGTTGTACGATGGAAGCAGGCGTTGATGTGTCTTTACAAATACGCACGGTGGTGCTCGACCAGCCCCTCGTAGTCGGGCAGGCAGGAGCAGGCCTGCGGGGGCTGGGGCGGGGTGGCCGGCTCTCCTGCCTGCCCCAGCCCCGGCGTCTTCTGGCTGGGTTCGGGGGACCTGGCCGTCGTGGGCCTGAGGGGGCCACGGGCCGGGCTTCAGCTGTTCCTGCTGACGTGTGGCTTCCTCGCGGCCCAGGTGGTCCTGAGGGTCCTGTTTCCCGACCGCTACATCCTGCAAGGCTGCTTCCGCCCCAGCGAGACAGGTGAGTGGCCCCCCCGGGCTTCGCTTCCCGACCATGGGGCTGCGCGTGCCGGGTCTTCCGGTCATGGGGGTTTCTGGCTTCGTGGCCGTCTGTGGGACGGACCGTGAGCTTGCAGAGCGTGTCGGGGATGGGCACAGGGCTGGGGTGCCCCCTGTGTCAGCCTGTTCAGGGTGCAGGTGAGACAGGAGTACCAGGGCACGGGCGGGCCCGGCACCCCCCCGCAGCGGGCGTCTTGGGCTTGGGGCCGCCGCCCGGAGGACACACAGTGTCACCAGTCCTGAGTGAGGTGTTCGGTGAAGTCTGCCCACGACCGCGAGGGCCCCCCAGGGCAGAGTTCAGGATTGGATCTCGGGCAGGGCAGGAGACGAAGGGAGGGAGGCTCCAGCGGGGCCGGGGCCTGGCCAGGCCGGGCATCTCGGAAGACTGCGGAAGGGATGAGCTTAGGGTTCCAGCCCCGGAGCCCCGGTCTGGCCTGAGGGTGGGAACGGGGTCTTGGAGAGCCTGAGGCGGAGACGGCGAGCTGCCGGGCCTCCCGCGCCCGTAGAGTCGTGGCGGTCTGTGTGGCGTGGGGCCGATCGGGTCCCGTCCTGGTAGGGGGCCAGCCCTGGGGGGGGCTTGAGGTGGCCCGTGCCCTCCCGTGGAGCTGTCCGCTTACCCTGCGCTCCCTCTTCCAGTGGGGGACCTACGGGCCTTTGTGAGGAGCCACCTCGGGGACCCCGAGCTGCCCTTCCACCTGTGTGAGTTCCCCAGTCCTCCTGCGCGCAGCCGGCAGGGTCTGGGTGCCGGTGACCCCCGGCCCCGCCAGCTGGGGCTCAAAGCAGCTTATTCCCTAGAAACAACGTGGTAGGGGTGGGGTGGTCCCCACCGTGGGAGCCCCACTGGCATCTGAGGTCGAGTCCAAGGACCGAGGGACTGGGAAGGGGGCTTGGTCTTTGTCCCACCTCAGAATCCCTGCATCCTTTGCCTCCGGCCTCGCCCCCTTCTCCCGGGCTTCTGGGAGCTTCTCCCTCCAAGGGCATCTGGGGAGGGAGGAGTCGGGCGGGGAACTGTGTGGGGCTGGGTTCCTTGGTTCCAGACCACCAGACTCCTAAGCCCCCTGCCAGGGTTTTTGCTGCAGCGGAGAGGTGGGCAGCGGGCTGCGAGGTGAGGGGGCCCCTTGGAAATGCCCCAGCCGAGGCCATGGGCTCTGGGCCTCCCCCACCTCCTCAGGCCTGTATCCCTGGGGAGTGTGGGCAAGGGGCGGAGGACAAGGCTTCCTGGCCCAGACGACTCTCTCTTTGCAGTCATCACTCCTCCAAAAACCGTCCTGGATGACCCCACGCTGACCCTCTTTCAGGTACCGGCCCTCTGGTGGGCCGTGGGGGCTGGGGGCTCCGGAGGGCGAGCCTCGGCCGGGCGGGTGATGATGCCTTGTTGCCGGGCAGACGGGGCAGGGGGGGTGGTGGGGTGTGCGGGGGGCACAGAGCCCCTCTGCAGCGGTGCTGGGGCTTTCCAGCCTCCTCACTTCCTGCCCCGGCGGTGAGGGGCCTGCCCAGCCTGCTGCCTGCCTTCCGGAGCCGGGGTCTCCCTGGCCTGGAGTCTGGGTGAGAGGGGCTCCCCCGAGGGCGGGGTCGGAGGCCTCCCCGCAGGTGGCTGGCTGCCTGCAGGACCCTGGGGTGGCGGTTGTCAAACTGGTTTGGCCCCAGGCTGCAGCGACTGCTGCTCCGCCTGCTTCCCTGCCTCACCTCTGCCCCGCACCTGAGGCCTCTGCCGGGAATGCGCGCTGCGCCCTGCCCACTAGAGTCTGTTTCTGCCCGATCCTCCCTGTGGCCCCCACAGCCCCTGAAGGTGGGGTGAGGAGCCTCTGTGTGCTCCTCTGGGGGCTGCCTTCCAGAACCAGGCAGAATGTCCTGTCCCTTTGCTCCTGGGAGGGTCGCCTGGGGCCTCCCCAGCCCTTTGGCCTACTGGTTTCCCTTCAAAGTCTTCTCAGATATTTTAATTAGTACCAGAGGCCGGGCCTTGTCAAGCGGCTGGCAGGCCCTGCCGAGGTCTGAGCCGGGGCAGGGGGCCTGCCTCCTGCCTGGGGCTGCCACCTTTGTGGGGGACTTGGGGCAAGACCCCGCAGAGGCTGGAAGCTCACCAAGGGAAGGTGTCCGGGGGGCGGGGGCAGGGCACTGCCCCCCCCCACTCCCCCAGTTCCCCCTTCTCAGCCCCCAGGAGCCCCAGAGGCGCTGGGCCTCTTCCTCTGTCCCGCCCTGCCTCCTTCCCTCCCTTCCTCGCTGGCCGGCCTGTTGATAAACAGGGCGTTGAGGAGAAGCTGTGGGCTGGAGGGGACTGGTGCCCAGTCCCGCCCCCACGAGGAGCCCTGGGGTGCTGCCTGTCCTCCTGCCCCAGCAGCCTGATTCCTGGTGACACTCTGCCCCCAGCTACCAGCAGCTGTCTCCTTTCATCTGGCGGCTCCGCCTGGAGCGGCGGGGGCCTCCGCACGCGGGGTGGCGTCCCCGCCCGCCTGCGATCAGAGAGCTGGCAGGGCTCGGGGAAGGAAGCCTTCCTCCCTTGTGTGGCTGAGCAGGCGTGGGCGCGGAAGCCGCCCGCTTTCATGTCCCTGGCAGGGCTGTGCTCTGGCTGCTGGCTGCCCGGGAGGGAGGCTGCTGGGGGGCCGGTCTTGAGCTCCAGAGAATGACAGCCTGGGGTAGGTGTGAGGGACGGGGGCCCAGCTGCCCCTTTTGGCCACTGGGGGAGGGGGTTCTGGGGAAGGTGGGGCTGCGGATGGGTGTGGGAGGAGGTGGGGGTGCCCTCGGGGCCCGTCCATCTGCCTCCAGTGCTGGTGGTGTCCTGAGCCCCGCAGACCTCCTGCCCTCAGCCTTGCGTGGGGTCCAGGGTCAGCCTTAGCAGTCCTGAAGATGGCCGTGGCCTGTGTAGACCACCTCGGCCTGAACAGGAGGGCAGGGTCTCCCTCCTGCCGGTCACGGTGGTCTCCCATGCTGTGTGATCACCCCTTGTTGGGTGGGAATCCCAAAGGTGTCAGCAAGCGAGTGGGGTCGTTCTGGTGGGAGGCTGGGGTCAGGAGAAGGTGCCCCAGGGGCCCCGGAGGACTCCTGGCTGGTGAGCGGGGTCCTTCGAGGCTCGAAGCCCTGCAGCCGCAGGCTCCACAGCCAGACAGAACGTTCTCGTACTCCCTGAGAAAGGCCGCGGTACCCGGAGGGGCCGCTGCAGGCTGGGCACTTGGTCCCCGTGCCCCCCTCCTGCTCCCCGGCTTCTGGTGCTTGCAGTGCCTCTGAACAAGGCTTTGATCCGGTATCAGAACGGGCTGTGGGGTTTTCTGACCTGGCCCGTCCTCGGCTTTGGTCCCGTGTTCCTAGGCTTGGCCTTGGAAGCTTCTCTAAGAGCGGAGGGGACGGGCTCACCTGGCGGCTGCCCCTTCCACTGAGGGCGAGGACGCGCACCCTCTGGCCGCTTTAGGGTTTGCAGCCCCGGCCCGCTGAGGTACAGACGCGAGTGGTGGCCTCTGGGGCCCCCTGCCTGCGGCCTTGAGTTGAGCCCCCTGCTGGGTCCTGGGGGCACATCACCCTTGACCCACCCTGAGCAGGAACTGGGCACCACTACCCCCAGGGAAGGAGACTCAGGAGAGGCAGCGCCCAGGCCCCTGATGGCACGGGGTATGGCCCCCTGACCCCCCGCCCGCAGCGGCTCCCTGTGGACGCGACTGCTCGCAGCCTGGCCCAGCTCTTCCTATGGGGTCACAGCCTGGAGTGCCGTCAGGGAAGCCCTCTGTGGGCTTCTGGGGCCTCGGGTAGCGAACTCTCAGAGCTGGCTGACCAGGGTAGCACCTGCCCAGACTCTGAAGTCCCTTGGCTCCAGGAACACCCCCACTCCCCGGGCCTGGGCCTCGGCCAGCCAAGGGTCCTTGCTGTCTGCAGGTCTGGGCACTTGCCCTGAGCCTGAGGCAGCCCATCTGGCCTCAGCCGCAGACCCCTGTGCTCTGTTCTTTGATCCAAGCTGCCCCGTCCTCCTCTCCACACCCCTACCCGCATTCGCTGCGTTCCCCTTCGTCTCTGCAGCATCTGCTGAGGGTGGGGCCTCCGGGCCTGGCTCCCCCAGGAACGAGGCGGGCGGGAGAGGAGCTCATTGGGAGACGGCGCGCACATCCAAAAGCTTCCTGTTGTGTGGTGTTTGGGGCTGGCTCCAGAGGGACCCCTGTGGTCTCCCAGCTGGCCTGGCTGCCACTGGGGGAGGCTGCTCTAGCTGGGGGGGGGGGGGGATGTCGGGGCTGTGACCTTCTGTGGAGGGCTGGTCCCGGTGAATGCCCCGAGCTTCACGTGTGGCTCTAAGGCCACCACAAAAGAGGGGTGCAGCCCACCCTGTCTGTCCCGTGGCTTTTCTGCTTACCTACGGTCCCCGCCTGGTGCCGAGCCACCTCCCGTTCTCCCTACAGGCAGACCTCTTCCCTGCGGCCCTTGTGCACTTCGGAGCGGAGGAACCAACCGGTGGGTGGGGGTCCTTCTCTTTGCCCACCCCTGGCTCATTGTGTGCCCCACAGTAGGAGATTTCCTTCCAGTCTGGGAGGGAGCCCCGTGCCTGATACCCTATTCCCAGGACAGCCACCTGCCAGGGCTCCATCCCCTCCCAGAGCAGAGCAGTGGTGGGCAGGGGCCGTCTCTGTAGCCTGAGGGGGGTGCTCCGTGTCCCGCAGGTGTCTTCCTGGAGCCTCGGCTGTTGGAGCACACGATCTCCCCATCTGCAGCTGACGTGCTGGTGGCCAGGTGAGTGCCCGCAGTGGGGAGCAGAGAGGCCCTGCCCTAGCATGCCAGCCATCCTGTACCCTGGCCTTTTGCCCGCAGGTGCATGTCCAGGGCTGCTGGAACCCCACCCCTGATGCCAGCCCCTGACCCTGCGCCCCTCGAGTCAGAGCCAGCAACTGAGGCAGGGGCAGTGGGGCTCCCTGAACCCAGCCCCGGAGCGGCCCAGCCGGTCAGGAGGGATCTAGGGAAGGTCCCCAAGTGGCTGAAGCTGCCAGGTAGCGTAGCAGGGGCACCGTGGGGAGGGAGGGGCCACCTCCTGGGGACCCTCCGGTCATCCTGGTGCTCGAATTGCAGCCAGCAAGAGGTGAGCGCCACCAGCCTGGACGTGCCCTGTGTGTCGGCTGCGAGACCCCTCCCCACCCTGAGCGGGAATAAAGGTGTGAGCTGCTCTCGAGACCCTCCTGTAGTCCTTTCTCCAGGAAAGGTCCCCACTGTCCCCTGGGCCCATTGGTCCTGCCATTGGTCTGGATGGTTCTGTGCACTGAGTTCTCGTGCCTTCAAGCACGGGCGTCCCCACTGAGCCGCTAACTTTCCCTAATTGACACCGGGAGTTACCGAGTGCGAGAAAGGCCCCAGGCCGGGCTGCATGCAGGCAGGGTGGTCCTAGCTCAGGGCACCGGGAAGGGAGGGACCGGGGGCACTTGGGGAGGGCAGGCTGGTGCCCCCCCGTGCCCCCAATCCAAGGCACTTCTCAGTGGCTGTGGGGCGCAGGTTCTTGCCAGCTTTCCCTTCAGGTCTGATCACTTCCACAAGAGACTCCCCGAGGAGGGGGCCGGGGAGGAGAGCTGGGGGGCCAGCATGGGAAGGGGCACAGGAAGGAGCCAGTCGTGCTCAGCCCGGGAGGGCAGGCTTGTCCCCCAGCCTGTGCCCTGCTCAGGTGTGGGTCAGGCTGCCCCTGGGGGTGCTGCAGGGGCTCTCCTGTGGTGGGTGGGGTGGCTGTTGTCCTCCCCAGGGGACTTCCTGCCCCTCTGTGTATCCTGGCTGCAGACACTGGGTGGGTGTCAGAGCTAAAGTGAGGCGGGTGCTGTGGGGCGGAGAGGTCCCTGCACTTTCGGGGGCCACCATACCACCCGGACCGAGCTCCTGACTGATCTCCACCTGCAGGCCCTGCCCACAGCGACATTCCTGGCCCAGCGAGTGGCCTCACGGGCCCACTCACACACGCAGTCTGGGTTGGCCTGCCTCTGAGCCAGGCACCCCTTCCAGCCACGTGGACAGAGGCAGCCCAGGAGGCTTTGAAGCAACTTGACTTTGGGTGACGGCCACACAGAGGCGTGCCTGAGAACATGCCTTGTATCGATGGTTTATTGATAGCTCAGGGAGGCGTCTTTTTTTTTTTTTTTTAAGATTTTATTTATTTATTTGACAGAGTGATCACAAGTAGGCAGAGAGGCAGGCAGAGAGAGAGTGAGAGGGAAGCAGGCTCCCTGCCAACCAGAGAGCCCAATGCGGGACTAGATCCCAGGACCCTGAGATGATGACCCGAGCCGAAGGCAGCGGCCTAAACCACTGAGCCCCCCAGGCGCCCAGGGAGGCGTCTTCTGAGGGCATCAGACGGCTACACGGGCACATGGGAGCTTTGACGGCGGGGCGTTGGGCCCCCGCTGCTTCGTGGCACCTGCCTCTCTCACACCTGTGGGTGTAGGGGGCAGCCAGCCGCGCCCCCGGGTCCCCTCGGCGACCCCCCATCTCCTGTGTCCAGGCAGTCAGCAGTAGGTCACCAGGAGGCGTGGGACATTTGCCAGACCTCGCTCAGCCCTGGGGACTGGAGAGGGGGATCTGCAGCATCAACATCTTCTTCCCCGTCTGAAGCCAGAGGCCACAGAAACAGGCGTAGGGCCCCGTCTTAGCTCAGACAGCAGGCTGCGGTGGGGGTGCGGCCCTAGAAGTCCAGGAGCTGTGGGGAGAGCAGCGCTCAGAACCCGAGGGCCTCCAGCCCTGCTCCCGGGAGGGCGGGACGCAGGCTGGGACGCCGGGGCACCTACCAGCTGAGGCAGCACCTTCTCCAGCTGGGCCACGTCCACGAGAGCCAGGTCTTCCGCCTGGGCCTGCCGGACACTGCGGACGGCCGCTTCTGCCGCCGCATGGGAGGGCGGTGAGGGGGAGAGGCGGGAGGGGCCTGGCGGCTCAGGACCCCGAGCTCGCGGACGCGGAGCTTACGCACTGCTGGGAGGATGGCTCAGACGCGGGGGTGACCCCCCCCAAGAAAACACAAGGAGACCGTGTCGGGACTGGTCTGCTGGGAGCCCCGGCTCACCCACAACGAAGACTGTCAGCAGCTCCGCCATGAGCCGCAGCGCGTCCCCGCCCACTGCAAGGAGGAGGGGAGCGTGTTGTGGGACCTGCGGCCTGCCGTCCCCTGCGGCCCTGCCGTCCCCTGCTTTCCTCACTCCTGGCTTGCCGCCGCCTCACGCAGGTTGCCCTCTGCCGTCCCCGAGGCCTTGGCCCCCCCAGAGCTGCAGTGCAGGGTCCCGGGTGCCCGGCAGCTCCCTGGTGTGGCCCTGCCCGCCAGCTGGTGTCACGAACCTTTGGTCTTGCCGTCCGTGAAGTGCGCGTGTAGCAGCTTGTTCACCAGGTCCTGGGGGGTGGGGACGGGGGGGGGCAGAGGGGTCAGCGGCCCATCACCTCCCCACCCTGCCACAGACCCCCATGGGCACTAAGTTCAGATCCTGGAGAGGCCATCTCCTGGGGCGGGGGACCGGGCAGTGAGGACCCCCCGAAGCCTCCAGGAGCATCACAAGTCAGACCCAGGCGGGGAACAAGCGGGGACAGCCCGGGTGCCCACCCACTGCTCTCCGGGCTCCCGTCCTTGTAGTGCTCCCGTCTTGCACTCCCACCCCCGGGGCTGAGATGCTCTCCCCGAGTGGGCCCTTCGGCAGGTGTGTCTTCACCGGCAGCACAGCCCGGCTGGTGCCAGACCCTGCTCTAGGCACAGGTCAGCTCCCTCTGAGGCCCCTCCCTGGAATGTCCCCCATGCGGGCC
Source organism: Meles meles (assembly GCF_922984935.1). Taxonomy (NCBI): domain Eukaryota; kingdom Metazoa; phylum Chordata; class Mammalia; order Carnivora; family Mustelidae; genus Meles; species Meles meles. The sequence continues at coordinate 63,536,661 of NC_060083.1, forward strand.
TGGGATGGCCACTGTGGGGAGCTCAGAGCTGAGCAGAGGCTGGGCTCCTCCGGTGATAAGGCGCTCAGGGTGAACGCGGACAGACGGCGGGCAGAGCGGAGCAGACAAGGGTGGGGCCAAGCTCAGACTTTTCAAGGTGGGGGGCTGGAGCCCTAGAGGACAGCACCACTCTGCAGAGCTGGGGGGTGTGGCCGGAAGAGATTCTGGGGGCCAGGAGCTCCGCCTGGAACACGCTGAGTGAAGGACACGCATGACGTCCCCAAGCAGAGCGGCTGGGCAGGTGGCTGGAGCGGAGAACCTTCCAGAAGATCGAAGGATGGTGAGGACTTGGGGGGTGGACCAAGGGACGTTACAGAGAGCAGGGTCCAGCCAGAAGAGGCCGTCAATGAGGAGCCACAGCCCCAGTGGGGAGGCAGGAGGAGCCCAGAAATGATGTGTGGGGAAGGTGAGCTGGGGACTGGCCACGCTCCAGCTGTAGCCACCGGAGCCTTCGCTGCCTCACCCAGTGCAGCTCCAAGAGCAGAGCAGAGGGGCAGGGGAGGGGGTGGAGGCCACGGGGCCCAGGCTCAGGAGGGTAAGAACTTGCCATGGGGTCAGGCAGAGGCAGCCTCGCCCTCCCAGCAGAGACCGTGAGGGCCTGGTGCCACCTGCTGGTCCTGCTGCTGCCCGAGGAGGTGCTGGGGAAGGCCCCTGAGGCTCTGCGTCCCCCTGCCCCTGCACCCCGGGGAGGGTACGCCTCAGGGCCGCGGCGGCCCAGCACCAGCGGGTGTGGTGGTTCCTGAAACAGGCCAGTAAGTCCAGGCTGCGGAGGGCAGGACAGGCCCTGGGATGCAGTCAGCCTCTCCCTGCTGCCTGCAGGCCCTTGGGCTCCCCTCTGACCCTCCGCCCTCACCTGGGACAGCCCTGCTCAAGGGTAATGATCATCGCCCCAGCTCTGGCCAGAGTCCTTGGGGTGAGGACTTGGGGCTCTCCAGGTTGGCCGGTGCTCCCCTCTCCAGCAGTTACAACGGGGGGGATCCGTGCGACCACCGCTCTGCCAGGCCACCCTGGCCTCGGTGCCTTTTTTTCAGTCACTGACCGCTGGGCCAAGCCGGCCTCCCGGGGGGCAAAGCAGAGGCGCCTGAAGCACAAGGCGAGCCCCCGAGCCCCCGCCTCTCCCGAAGGCAGGAGTTCCCACCCGCACCGGCCGAGCAAGGCCCCCGGGCCTTCCTGGCTCACCCGCCTGCTGCCTGGCTCGGCGCCTCCCGCAGGGCCCCGTTTGGTCCGGCCGCCCGCAGGGCCGCGTCGCCCGCGCAGAGCGAACGGTGAGGCTCCGGAGCGGAAAGGCTTGAGTCTGACCTAGCCCTGCCTCAGTTTCCCCCCAGGAGCACCGTACTTGCCCCCACGTCCCGACCGGGTGACCCTGGGTCCGGGGCCCGCAGCGCGCGGTGTCCGGGAGGGCCCGTGCGGAGCGCCCCGCCCCCCAGGAAGGGACACAGAGCGGCCAGTTTCCGCCCCGCGCGGGCAGGACGCGAAGCCCAGGGCCCCGCGGGAGGCCGCAGGCCAAAGGGAAGCCGGAGAACGTGCGGGCAGCGGCCACCAGCCAGCCGCGGGCAGACACTCGCGCCGCGCCGACGGCCAGCCCCGGGGCCGCCCCGTCCGAGCGCACCCCGGCCCCCGCCGCCGGCTCGGCCTCGGGCGACTCGGGCGCAGAACCCCGCCCGCGGAGGACCGAGGGCGCGACTCCGGGAACAGGAGTCCCGCGTGGGCCCGGGTCGCGGCACCCCCGCCCCGCCGCCCCGCCGCCCTCTCACTTTCCGGAAGCCGCGGCCAGCTCCTTCCATGACAGTCGTCGGGGCGCGTCCTTCAGAGACCCGGGAGCCCCCCAGCCCGTCCGCCCTGAGCGCGCCCTCCGGAGCCCCGCCCCCGCTCCTCCAGCCAATCAGCCCGGAGCGCGCCTTCCGCGGCCCCGCCCCTCCGCCCTCCGCGGGCCCGCAGCGCGTACCCACCCCTTCGCCCCTATTGGTCCGCGGCGAGAAACGCGCGCTTTCCCCCTCCCACGCACCGCCCCACGCAAAGCCTCCTGGGAGTTGCAGTTTGCGCCCGCCCTTCCCGGCGCGCCTCGCTCTTCCTGGAGACTGAGGCTTCGCGGCGGCCGCGCGGACCCGGCGGGACAGTAGGGCCCGAAGCGCGTGGGCTGGGTTCCTGGGGTCCCGGCCCGCCGCGGGAGAGCCCGTCTGCGAGGGGCTGGCGGATGCCCCGCTCCCTGGTTCCCTGCGGGAGCGGCCCCCGCCCCCCGCCGTCATGGGGTCTCCCTCCCGGAGAACCAGTTCGGTTTGTCCCTCGGTGCGCGGCTGCTGAGCGCCTCGGGGCCCTCGTGCTCCACCCTGAGCTGCCCGGCGCCGTAGGCCCCCGCGGGAGAGGCCCTTAGGGAGGGGGCCTGGCAGCGCCCGCGGCGAGGCGCGTCCCTGCGAGCGCGCCATGGAGGAGTTCGGGCGCTGCTACAGCCGGCTGTGCCGGGAGAGCGGGGCCGAGCCCCAGGAGACGGTCCTGCAGAGAGTGCAGGAGCTGCCGCGCGGCCGGCTGGACCTGGCCACCCAGAGCCTGACGGTGGACACCTGCCGGGCCTTGGGCAAGCTGCTGCAGAAGGAGGCCCTGCTGACGGAGCTCATCCTGAGCGACTGCATGCTGAGCGAGGAAGGTGGGCCCTCGAGCCCCGGCGGGGCCAGCGGCCCTGGGGACCGAGAACCGCGGCTGGGCTGTGGCAGCCTGGCCTTGCCCTGGTTTGCGCGTGGCCCTCTTCCTTGGCAGCTCTGGCAGAGAGCTCTTCCTTCGCCCCAGACCTTGCCTTTGCGAGGTTTCTGCTCTTCCGCCGTAGGTGCCAGCAGTGGCGTCCCTGGCAGCAGGGCACAGCTTCTCTTTGTAACGGAGAAACCTTACCTTTCCCTGACTTAGCAGAGGCCTCGTGTGCCGGTGAGCGTGCGGCCGGTGGCCCGGCTCTGAGCCTAGCACAGACGGCAGACGTTTCAAAGCTGGCAGTGAGCAGGGCAACTCATTCCTGGCATGAATCCTGACCATTGGGGCCACTGGGACAGTCCTCTCTCTCCTGTCTGGGTTGCTGCTGCAAGCTGGAGCCCACAGGGAGGAGCTCAGGGACACAGATTGACAGCCCTGCCCCCTTACAGGGGCCACACTGCTGCTCCAGGGGCTGTGTGCCAACACCATTGTGCGGTTTCTAGATCTAAAGGTGAGCAGGTCTGCACTCGGGGGCGTACTGCCTGAGACCGGGAGTTGGGGTGCCGCGGGTGGGGGGAGATTGAGTGTCCCGGCAGTCTGAAAATCTGGATGGTGGCCAGAGACAGTGTCTCTAAGCACTGTTGGCACACGGGGCTCCACACGGATTTCTGATGGTCTTGATGGGGCGGGTGGCGATTGGAGGTCAGGAATGTGAGTTCCCGACTATTCACACGAACAGACAATGAACGGCACCAGGAGGCCCCCTACGGCCCGGGACAGCAGCACCTGAAAGGAGCTGCACCTGGTGCCAGGAGAGGTCCCCCTGGCCTCATCCGCTGCCTGACGGGGCCCTGTGGGGTGTGGACATGGCATTTAGAGCCCAGCCTGTGACGACAAGGAACTAACCAGCCTGCCTCTTCCTGCCCCAGGGCAATAACCTCCAAGCTGCAGGCACCGAGGCTCTGGGACTACTTCTCCGACAGAACAAGTCCATTCAGAGGTAAAGTGTGGTCTGGGCCCCTGCCCTCTCTGCCGGCCCCCAGCACCACCCACCCCCATGAGTGGTTCGGGGTCGGCTCAGGGCACACATTCTACAGCCTGAGAACGTCGTCTCCAGGCTGGAGGTCTGTGTCTCCCGTCCAGCAGTAGGGAGTTGGCAAGTATCAGTTACTCACATGGTTTCAGCCTTTCTGCCCGAGACCCTGAAGCCTGCACCGCCCCTCTGGTCCCTGTGACCGCAGGGTGCTCCTTGGGGCCACACAGCTCACGGCCACCTTTCCTGCAGCCTCACCCTCGAGTGGAACAACCTGGGCACATGGGAAGATGCCTTTGCCGCCTTCTGTGGGGCCCTGGCGGGCAACGGCACCCTCCGGCAGCTCGACCTCCGCAACAACCAGATCAGCCACAAGGGCGCGGAGGAGCTGGCCTTGGCCCTGACCTGTAACGCCAGCCTCCAGCAGCTGGGTGAGGCCGCCCTGCACTGGCCTTCTCTGCCAGGCCTGCGGTCTGGGGCCCTAGCCACTGCTCCCTCAGCCCTCCTGCTGCCGCTTTCCTTTGCTGCTGCATTTGTCCTCCGGAAGCAAGGGGGCAGGAGGGTGTTGTGGGGAGGTTCCCGGTGAGCAGGGCTCCTGCAGGGAGGACCCTCCCCCAAAGAAAGCATCCCAGGCTGGGCTGGCTCTGTCCAGGTGCGCTCCATCTGGTGACAGCAGGTTTCCCTCCAGACCTGCGCTGGAATAACATCGGCCTCCTGGGGGGCCGGGCCCTGGTGAACTCTCTGCCCCGCAACAGAGCCCTGTGGAGGCTGGAGCTGGCTGGGAATAACGTCCCAGGCGACGTCCTCAGAGCCGTGGGTACGCGCGCAGGGCCACCAGCCACTGCGGGAGGGGCGGCTCGGGGCTCAGGACCGGGACCTGTCCAGGCTTCGTGAGAGCCTAAACCAGACGCGGGAAGAAGAGGGAGAAGGGGGCAAGGGAGGCATACGGCGTGGCGAGCTCCGGAGCTCTGCCTTGCCCTGCTCTGAGCTCTCCTCCTGTGTGCACCTCCTCAGCCCCGCCAGGGGCCCCTGGCACAGACGAAGAAGCCGAGGCACCGTGGCTTGGGGCCTTGCCCCAGCGGCCATGCCCATGCCCTGGCTCCGTGGTCCCTTCCCCTCGGTGACCCCAACTCAGCCCGAAGCCCAGAACACCGTGTCGCCCACGTGGCTACTGTCCTGCTGGTAGTGCCAGCCCCCCCGGGGCCTGGGCTGGGACCGGAACCCTAACCCTAACCCTAACCCTACCCTGCTGGGCTGGCCCGGCCTGTGTCGTCATCCCTAACTTCTGCCAATGCCCTAGCTTTTGGCGGGTCCTCTCCAAATGCTGCCTGAATCTCTCCAGAACACGGGAGTTGAGCATGACATTCAGTTCTTAAAAGTCAAACAGTGGACTCTGACCTTGGGGATGGAGCCCAAATGCCCTAGGAAGACCCCCGTGTCTGGCAGCTGAGCAGTCTCCCCGGCTCTCCCCATGTGCGTGCCCCCCGGCACAGGTGCCTCCACGGCTCCCGGCCCCACCGTCACCCCCGTCCCTACCCCTACGGAAGCCCTCCCCTCCTGCGCGGGCTGACGCGCGGGGCGAGCCTGCAGAGGGGTCGCTCTCCGACGACGGGCTTCCAGGCCTGGCGCTGGGCTAACGGTTGGCCCCCCCGAGGGCTGGGCAGCCCCCTCGGTGGACCACTGGGCTCTTTCCCGTAGAGCAAGCCATGGACCACAACCGGGAGCGGCAGACCACTTCCCGAGAGAACCAGGCCCGCGCCCACGTGCTCAGCAAGGAGGTACGGCACCTCCAGGCGGAGAAGTCCAGGCAGGTGAGGACCGCACCGCTTCTGACCGCAGAGCCTCTCCAGCTGTGTGGACGTGGGGCCCGCCTCGGTTCCCCGCCGTGGCCGTCTTCCTCTGCGCCCGAGGGCTTCTCTGAGTGGCCAGTACGCAGGCCCGAGAGGCGGCCTTTTGATCTGACCTCTGGCCGGGGGTGGGGGTAGGGGTGGGCAGGTGGGCCTCCCTGTGTGGGAGCCCCGTCCCCCTCCCAGACAAGGCAAATGCTTTTCTGCTCTGCTGCTTTCTGCGGGTGTCTGCTCTCCGTCCTGCTCGGCCGGGGCGGTAAGCGGGCTCCAGGCCCTGACGGGGCTCTGGCTGGCTCTGTCCTCAGTTTCTGGACTTGATGGAGACGATCGATAAGCAGAGAAAAGAGATGGCCAGGAGCAGCAGGTGAGCGCGGCCCCAGGGTCACAGAGCTACAGCTCAGGGGGGCAGGGGCCTGAGGTTTCGGCCCTGACTCTGGCCTCGTGGGGTGACTGACCCTGAGCTTCGTCACCTGCCCGCCGACGAGAGGGTAGCATGTGCTTGCCCAGCACCCTGGCTGGAGGGTTGCGGCCGGCACTGAGAGCCTCCCCGGCTGCACCTGGAGCACGGTAGAAGCGGGAGGAGCGGCGGCTGGCACCCGAGCCCGGGGGGCCTGGCAGCGCTCTGAGGCGGGGGTTCTCAGGCCTTCCTTTCTGCTTACAGGGCATCGGCCGCATGTGTGGAGCAGCTTCAGGAAGCCCTGAACGAGAGACATTCCGTCATCAATGCCCTCAAGGCCAAGTAAGTGGGGCGGAGGCCAGGAGAGTGAGGGAGGGGTGGCTCCGGAACATTTTAGAGACCTGTCGGTGGGCAGAAAAGAGTGATACACACAGGAGCCCTAGACACCAGTGTACTGGTGGGAGGTGGGAGGTGGGAGACTGCCTGGTTGGTAATCCTGGAAGGCTTCCTGAAGGAGGTGAGCTCTAGCTGAGTTGACTAGTGGTTGGCAAGAATGAGAACAGGGGCACCTTTGCAAGGCTCCAGGTGCAGCTGGGTGGGGCTGGCTTTTGTCTCCTTGCAGGCTGCAGATGGCGGAGGCCGCCCGGGCTCTGTCGGAGCAGAAGGCCCGGAGCCTGGGGGAGCTCTTGGCTGCCGCAGAGCAGGAGCAGCAGAGCCTGGCGCAGAGGCAGGCGAAGGAGCACCGGCTAGAGCAGCAGGTGAGCAGGGAGGGGTAGGCCGGCACAGGGCGGGCGACTGGGCAGGCAATGTCTGCTGGGGTGAGCGGTGGTGACCGGTGCCCTGTCGCCCACAGGAGGCGGCGGAGCGGGAGTCTAAGCTCCTCAGAGACTTATCCGCTGCCAACGAGAAGAACCTGCTTCTGCGAAACCAGGTATGGGGGTGTGGGGCCAGGCCTCCCGGGAGGCGGGGGCAGGGGCCGGGGCCGCTGCTGCCCGTCCATGGTGCCGGCTCCCCAGGTGGACGAGCTGGAGCGGAAGGTGAGGTCTCAGCAGGAGCAGCTGTTCCTGGCCCGGCAGGAGCTGAGCAGCGCGACGACGGAGCTGAAGATGCGGGCCAGCCAGGCCGAGGGTGGGCACCTGCCCACAGCTGAGGGCCCAGAGAGGGGAGGACAGGGCGCGAGGGCCCCCTAGGGAGTCCCACCCATGCTCTCCTCCCTGGGCTTTCAGAGCGTCTGGAACTGGAGAAGAAACGGTCCCGACAGAGCTTGGAAGACTTGGAGCAGCTGCGGGCCAAGGAGGTGCTTGTTGACACCACCGGCCCCTGCTGCCGTCCAGGGTGGCATGGTGTCCCCCGTGCACAGCCCTGGCTGTGCTCCCCTGACAGCCTCGGGGTGCTGGCTGGTGGTTCTTTGCCCGCCCCAGCAGATGACAGACCCAGAAACTCCGACTAGCTTCTAGGAAGCGCGGGGCTGCCGCTGGCCGCCTGGGTGCGGCACGGGGCGTGGCACCGGGATGTCCTCCAGGCCTGCTTCCTGCAGAGTGAGAAGGAGCGGCCCCTGCAGGAAGAAAGTGTCCCCAGGACTCGCCTGTCACGGGTGGGGGTCCCATGAGGGGCCATAAGCTGGGGAGCTAGTCTTCCAGCCCTGTTCTGCCCCCGCACCTGGGCAGGTGGAACACATGACCCGTCACCTGGAAGAGAGTGAGAGGGCCATGCAGGAAAGGGTACAGAGGCTGGAGGCCTCGCGCCTATCTCTGGAGGAGGTGAGCATGTGCTGGCTGGGCGCCAGGCCCTGCCCTTCCCCGGGGCACCCCTTCCGTGGTCTCAGAACCCCATCAGGACCACCCACCAGGAGCCCTGAGGCCAGAGGGACTTAATGCAGTGGGACGTGGGGTCCCTCAGCCGTAGCAACCCTGCCTAGTGAGCGAGGCTCTCGGGAGGCTGGAGCAGGGGTACCCCCAGTACTCCCAGACGAGTCCCTGGCCAGGGCAGGACAGGCCAGTGGGTCACTGTGTGTGGTGCAGGAGCTGAGCCGGGTGAAGGCGGCAGCTCTCAGCGAGCGTGGCCAGGCTGAGGAGGAGCTCATCAAGGCCAAGAACCAAGTCCGTCTGGAGGAGGTGAGCCCACGGCCTGGCAAGCCTGGAGCCTGCTGCTTGCCGTGCCTGCCAGGGAACGAGGCGTGAGGGGCTGAAGTGCACAGGCCAGACCCAGATTTGTGGCTCAGTAGTGGGGGGTGAGGGACAGGCAGAACGGTGAGCCTGGGAGAAAGGGACTCCTGCAGCCTAGTCCAAGTGCAGCCTGTGCGGAGTACGCATCCGAGGCAGCTACCGTGCTGCGCGTGAAAGCTCCCTCTGGCCGAGCAGGGGGGATCCCTCCCACCCCGTGAGCCCAGGGCCACACGCAGGGAAGCAGCAGGCAGGCCTCGGCCGCCCCACCTTGCTCAGCAGCCCCCTGCCCCCAACAGCAGCAGCGCCTGGCTCACCTGGAGGAGAAGCTGCGGCAGCTGGCGCAGGCTCGGGACGAGGCTCAGAGCGCCTGCCTGCAGCAGAGGCAGACGGTGGCCGAGGCGCAGGCCCGGGCCGGCCAGCTGGGCCTGCAGGTAGAAGGCCTGCGGCGGCGCCTGGAGGAGCTGCAGCAGGTACGCGGGACTTGGAGGGACGCACCCCCTGGCTCCCAGCCCCCCCTCACCCCCATGTCCGGCAGGAACTGAGCACCAAGGACCAAGAGAAGGTGGCGGAGGTGAGCAGGGTCCGGGTGCAGCTGCAGGAGCAGAGCGGCCGCCTGCAGGCAGAGCGGGCGGCCCAGGAGGCGCTGAGAGAGAAGGTGGCCGCCCTGGAGCGCCGGCTGAAAGGTGAGCTGAGCTGGGCGGGGCCTGTCCTCCTGGGGGACCCGCCGGGCGGCCAGGCTGCGGCGCTGGGCAGTGTCCGCATCGCCGAGCCCCCCACCCAGGCGGCTCTGCCCACCTCCGGATGGCCTGGAGTCCAGGGCGGGCCCTGAGCCGGGCACCGCCCCCACCCGAGTTTCTTGTCCCGCAGTGATTGCAAGTGACCACCGGGAGGCGCTGCTGGACAGGGAGAGTGAGAACGCCTCTCTCCGGGAGAAACTGCGGCTCAAGGAGGCGGAGATCGCCCGGATCCGGGAGGAGGAGGTCCAGAGGGCCAACTTCCTGCAAAATGCTGTCCTGGCCTACGTGCAGGGGTCTCCTCTGCGGGCTATGAGCCCCCAGAAGTGAAGGGAGGCAGGAGCCTGGAGGGGAGGCAGGAGGGCAGCACCTCCCAGACGTCTGTGGGTCCCATCCCTGCCTGCGACTTTCTTGAAACAGCCTGGCAGGGCGTGTGCGGCTGAGATCCGGGGCTGGTGGGGTCCGTGAGTGGGGCCCGCTGCTCACCACCAGGATGCCCGGCTCGGCGAGCCCAGGGCTGCTGGCCACGACGTCTGGAGTGGGCATCCCCCCCGCCCCCGGGCGCTCCCCGAGTCCTCCCTCCAGTCCCCAGGAACATGAAGCACGCACGGGGGAACAAAACCCGAAAGAGCTGTCCCTGCTCCACGGCCGCCCCTTCTCGCCGGCCGGCAGCCCCCGAAACCTACTCACACAGGCCCCTTTCACAACTGACCTGCGCGGCCACTGCCCCGTCCGCTGGGTCTCTTGAAATACAGAACTTTTGCAATTTGTGATACGTTCTGGGCTGGTACCTTTTCCCACATTTGTGCGCCGAGGCCACAGGCACCCTCTGCCCCAGCCCCGGAAGGAAGACCCTCTGGGTGCATCTGGGTGGCCTTTCCCTACTGCCCACGGTGGTGGGGGGGGAGGGACAGGGCAGCGCTGGCACCTGCAGTCCCCTGGCCAGAGCGCGGGTGGGTCTCAGCCCCTCCGGCAGAGCCGGCCCTGGGCACGTCCTCCCCCGCAGGAGCCACCGCACACGGACCGCCCCACTCAGCCTGGTGGGGGCGGGAAGCTCCTGCCCGCGCTGCCCCTCCCCCCTCGGCGCGCGGCAGGGGTCCCGGGGTGCTGGGGAGCCCGCCCGGGCTTGGGGGACTGGCGGGGGGTCGCCGCGCCCCCACCGCTCGGCCGAGTTCTCCGGGAACCGCGAGGGCCGGCTTCGGGGCGGGCCCGCGCCCCCCGCGCCCCCCGCCGGCCGCGCTCGGCTGTCTCCGCGCCCGGCGCTCGGCGGCGCTCGGCTGTCTCCGGCCGCTCGGCTCGGCGCTCGGCTCGGGTCCGCGGCCGCTGCGGCGCGGGGCATTTCTCCGCAGCTCGGCTCGCGGCCGCGCCCGCCCGGCCCGCGCCCATGCAGGCCATCAAGTGCGTGGTGGTCGGCGACGGGTGAGTGCGCGGCGCGGGGGCCGCGGGGACCGGCCCGGGCTGAGCGCGCGGCTCCGGGGCGGCTACCGGCTCGGGCCCGGGCGGGGCGGCCCTCACCAACCCCCTCCCGCCGACGCCCTTACCGCGCGCGCCCCGGGGCCGGGCTGGAGCGGGAGGGCGCGCCGGGGCGGGGTCCCGGCTGGCCGCCGCGCGCGGGCCTGCACCCCCGGCCCACCTGATGCTGCCCCGGGGCCGCCGCCCGGCCTCCGGGTGGGTGGGGCCAGGCCTCTCACCTGGACTGAGCCCCGCGCCGGTCCCACCCTCCCGGGGTGCCGGGGGCGCCTCGGGGCCGGCTCGCCCGCCCTACCCGCTGGAGGTCGCCGCCTGCGGTTCGGGGGAGGGGGCGGCCCTTGCCGGGCAGAGGGCTGGCGGCCCGGCCGGAGCAACGTGGGCTCGCCCTGTGTCCGCAGCGCCGTGGGGAAGACCTGCCTGCTCATCAGCTACACGACCAACGCCTTCCCGGGAGAGTACATCCCCACCGTGTGAGCGCTGGGGGCGGGTCGGCGGCCGACGGCGCGGGGCTCCCCTGGGCGGCCGCGTTGGCGGGGGGGGGGGGGGGGGGGGGGGCGCGCCAGGGTGCGGCCAAAGCTCGGGTCCGGGCAGCCTGCGAGCCCTGGACCTGGGCTGACCATCGTGCTCTGCCCGGCAGTTTTGACAACTACTCCGCCAATGTGATGGTGGACGGGAAGCCGGTCAACCTGGGGCTATGGGACACTGCCGGGCAGGAGGACTACGACCGGCTGAGGCCACTGTCCTATCCCCAAACTGTAGGTGACAACAGGGCCGGCCGCAGGAGCTGGGTGGCTGGGGCGGGGCCCTGGAGGGCCTCCTGTGTGAGTGTGAGCACAGGAGCAGGGGCCATTTGGAGTCCTTGACCGCCCCCACCCGCGCCCCCTCTCCCTTTCTCCCAAGGATGTCTTCCTGATCTGTTTCTCCCTGGTGAGCCCGGCGTCCTTTGAGAATGTCCGCGCCAAGGTAGGGCACTGCGGTGGAGGGCTTGTCTGTGGGAGAGCAGCCGGTCCCGAGGGCTTTCCCTGGCGGGGCGGGGCCTCTTGCCCGAAGACCTCAGGTTACTTGTCCTTTGGAGGCAGAGGAGACCCCTGTTTTGCTTGGGTCTGAAGGTGACCGGGGGGAGTGACAGGGGCAGAGGTGGGGTAGGGTGGCAGGGAGAGCTGATAGGCCCTTCAAACCTGCAGGTAGTGTTTTTGTCCTTGGTCATTTCCCCACCAAGCCCACGGCCGCTTCCTGAAGCAGGAAGGGTTCAGTGTGGGTCCAGGGACTGAGAGGAAGGCACCCTGGGAGCCATGGCCTCCTGCGGGCACGGCTGGGGGGGGGAAGCCCCCAGGAGTCGGGGTCAGAGCGTCTGTCCCCACAGTGGTACCCCGAAGTGCGGCACCACTGCCCCCACACGCCCATCCTCCTGGTGGGCACCAAGCTGGACCTCCGTGACGACAAGGACACCATCGAGCGTCTGCGGGACAAGAAGCTGGCACCGATCACCTACCCCCAGGGCCTGGCCATGGCCCGTGAGATCGGTGAGTGGGCACTGTGGGGCCCTCGGCTGGGGCGGGAGAGAAGGGGCGGAGGCAGGCTCCGGAGGGCCCCCACCATGCCGGCCCCGGCCGCGCTGCCCCCCTCCCTCGCTGTGCGCCCCGCGCTGACTCCCCTCCTCAGTATCCCCCCCACCCCGGCTGCCCTCAGGCTCTGTCAAGTACCTGGAGTGCTCAGCCCTCACTCAGCGGGGCCTGAAGACCGTGTTTGACGAGGCCATCAGGGCTGTGCTCTGCCCGCCGCCTGTGAAAAAGCCGGGGAAGAAGTGCACCGTCTTCTAGAGGGTCTTCTGGAGGCTGCTTCCGGAGGGGCAGCCCCGGCCGCCGCGGCTTGCTGTCGTGTTGACCTGTCTGGTGTCCTTGAGTCTGCTGTGGGGGAGGGGTGTGGGTGGGGAGAGGGAAGAAGCATGGGGGCGAGGCCGCTGCTCCTGGGGACAGGGCTGGGGCAGTGGGGTCCCATCTGCTCTGTCCCCTCTCTCTGGGGTCGCAGTTCCAGCTGTACCTGGACCCCACGGGGACTGGAAGGGAGCAGGGTCTCCCTCAGGCTGCAGGGGCGGGTCCAGGGCAGCCCCAGGATGGGCTTCCTGATGGGGGGAGGTGGGGGGGTGGGTCCTGTTGGCGCACCCCAGGAGTGGGTGGCCCTTACTTCTTTTGTACAATAAACGTTCTCCACCATCTCCTGCCTGTCTGGGTACCCGTCTCTCTGGCCCGGTAACCTCCCCCATAGGGAGTGGAGGCGTGAACTTGACCCTACATGCTGGGCAGCAGAGAGAGACCTTGCTCAGCCGTGTCGGTCCCCAAACGACGGGACCCAGGCCAAAGCGGGTGAAGGGCACGTAGCCCCTTTGGGGTGAAGGAAGCTCCTGTTGTCCTGACCTGAGGCCTCCGGGCAGCCGGCTCCCGGGTGTGGTGAGAGGACAGACAGCCTGCGGTCGGGGCCTACCGACTGGCGGGACCGTGCTGGCAGCCGCCTCCCCCTCCCCGGCTTCCCGCCAGCCACGGGCTGGAAGAGAAGCATCAGCAGGAAAGGCAGCCGGGGTAGCGAGAAGGGAGAGAAGAGGAGAGGAGGGAGCAGCGAGGGGCCAGTGCGCCATTGCTGAAGCCAGAGACGGTGGGAGGTGAGGCTGTGGCAGCCTGGGAGGGCCCCGTGGCCCAGGAGCTCGGCCTTGACCCCTGCGGCCCCAGGGCGCGCTCCAGGCAGACCCAGGATTAGAAAGCCCTGCTCCCAACAACAGGCCCCGGCCGACTGACGCGCCAGCTGCGAGATTTTGGGGAATGTGCTAGCCAGTTGTTCAAGAGCCTTTATTAACTGTGTAAACTTGGGGCGCCTGGGTGCTCAGTGGCTTAGCCTCTGCCTTCTGCTCAGGTCACGATCCCAGGGTCCTGGGATCGAGCCCCACATCAGGCTCTCTGCTCAGCAGGGAGTCTGCTCCCCGCCCCACTCTCTGCCTGCCCTGCCTCTCTGCCTACTTGTGGTTTCCGTCTGCAAATAAATACATTAAAAAAACAAAAAACAGATAGTCCAAACGCCCCTATTGTTCTTGTACACAGGGCTATCACCTGTGTTTGGGGTTATCTACGCCCAGTGTGCCCGGTGTGTCTGCTGGCGAGGCTGCCACACAAAGGTTGGGGGGCTCGGGGCCCCTGGGCAGCTCAGGCGGTTCATCTTCTGACTCGGTGGCTCAGGTCGTGACCTCGAGCCCTGCGCCCAGCCCTGTGCCGTGAGCTCCACGCTCAGCAGGAAGTCTGAGGTTCTCTCTCTCCCTCCCCCATCCCTGCTTTCACGCTCTGTCTCTCAAAAAATAAATAACTCTCAAAAAAAAAAAAAAGGTGGGAGACCGTGCATCTCTCCCCAACTCTGCCCTCGATGGCATCAAGCGTGGGAGTCTTTAGGCTGTGGGACAGGCGAGTTCCGCCACAGGACTTGATTGTAGACTTAAAGCAACACACAAATGCAGATTAAACTCACAGGTGGCGTGTCTCATGCACTTGGTGCTTTGTGAAGAACTCGAGAAGGTGAGAGAATGTTCTTCCCGTCTTTGAAAACTCTCACCTGATTCAGCAAAGAAGCTTTCAGCTCACTGGCAGGTCAGCGGAGCTCCAACGCCCACCTCTCTCGGCTCCCTTTCCGCTAACTCCTTACCTTCCACGAGTACCAACGCACCCTGCCGTCAGGGTTGCGCCCACAGGGCTGGTTGGTAAGAACTCCGCGGCTTCTACCCCGAAGGCCTCTGGACAGGGCCGAAGGCCATTCCTGGTCAAATGCGTCACCATGCTTAGGAGCTGGCCTGGAAGGTCCCACCTCCCAGGCCCTGCCAGGGACTCGGCGGGATCTGAAAATCTTGGGCATGGGAGCCGGCCTGCCGCCTGGCCTGGGGTCTAAGCTGAATGGCACCTGCCTACCCGGGACTCATTCCCACACACGGCACTGGGCTCTGCATCTCTGGCTGCTTGCCAGCAGCCTAGAAATCAGTGACAGGCTGGGCAGAATCATGTTTATTGGACAGATGGGGAGACAGCAGTGGCCTCAGCGTGGAGCTGGGGCGTGTCTGAGGCTCAGGAAGCCAGGAAGCCCCCGTCCACCGGCACAGCGGAACCCGTGGTCATGCCGCTCCGGTCACTCAGCAGGAAAAGGATGACGTCCACCACATTCTCCACCTCTGCGGGCAGAGTGGAAGTCAGGGCATAACCAACGGAGGCTGCCCTTCATCCTTCCCTCCCAGGCCTCATCCAGGCAGGTACGGGGGCTCCTGCCTGACTCACCAGCAAACTTGCCAAGTGGGATTCGATCCAGCATGGTCTTGGCCTTCTGGGGGTCGCTCCAATTGGCCTGGCCCATGGGGGTCATCACCACCGTGGGGTTCACCGCGTTTACGCGGATCTACACCAGGACAGGCAGGAGGTCAGCAAGGCAGGCTAGGTGCCCAGGGCCGGGGGGCGGGGGGACATCTGGGTGACGGGAGGCATCCCAGCAGGGCTCACCTTGTGTGGCCCGAGCTCCAGGGCCATCGCCTTGGTCAGCATGTCCATGGCGCCCTTGGTGGAGCCTGTAACGAAAGGCGTGCCTTGAGCCTGAGCTGGCTGCAGGCTTGGGGGTCACCGGGATCGGGGTGCAGCCGGGCTCACTCACAGTAGACGCTGTGGTTAGTTATCGCACGCTGTGAGGCCTGGCTTGAGATGTTCACGATGGACCCCGGGGCTCCCCTAGCTATTAAGCCCCTGGCCACGATCTGGAATTGCAGAGGGAGCATGAGGTAGAGTTGACCGGTCACCCACCGTTCCCACTCCTGCCCTGAAGGCAGCTCACCTGGGACACTTGGATGACGGCCCGTAGGTTCACGTTGAAGGACCTGGAAGCGGGTGGAGAGACCCTGGTCAGGGGCTAGAGCTGCTGCTGCAGGGGCAACCCTTGCCCTAGGGTTCCTCCACCCTGGCCGGCTCACGTGTCGCACGCCTCCTTGGTGACCTCCAGGAAGGGCTGCAGCAGCGCCACGCCAGCGTTGTTCACCAGCAGGTCCACAGGCCCCAGGCTGCCCAGTGCCCGCTCTGTGGCCTCCCAGTCACCCAGGTCCACACACACGGGTTCCACCCCGGGGCACTGTGTATGGCGTGGGGGACACAGCTACCAGAGGCTCCATGCCCAAGGAGGGGCACAGCTGGGCCTCTGCCACACGAGAACTTTCAGACAGACATGGGGAGGGATTAGCGGTCCCAGAGGGTCCAGCCCCCTCTTGGGGTTCAGAACCCCAGGCTGCTGAAGGAGGCGACAGAGGAGCAAACTCGGCCCCTGCGCCCGGGGCACTGCAGGGCTTAGGGACCTGGAGGCTGGCCCCGCCTCTGGCCAGTCCATTTCCTGCACCCCGGTGGCTCAGGCGCCCGGTCTGCAAAGCCTGAGAAAAAAGCCTGAGAAATGGCAAAGCAGCCACTCCGGCCTCCTGCCAAGCCCAGCGGGTGTCGCCGTTCTTCCGGACGCCGGGTGGCCAATGGAGGCCGAGCGCCCCGGGAGGGCTTGCGGAGGGTCCCCGGTCAGCCCCGGCGCCAGGCGCCTGCGCGTCCGGGTCCAACTTCCCGCCGCCCCGCCCGCCTCCCGCGGCCCGCTGGGCGGGGACTGGGCGGCGCTTACCTCGCGGACGAGGCTGTCCAGGTCGGCCCGGGTCCGGCTCACGGCCACCACCCGCACACCCGCCGCGTGCAGCGCCTGGACAGTGGCGCGCCCGATGCCTGCGGGGAGCGTGGCTCAGCGTGGCGCACCCCCCGCCCCGCGCCCCGGCCGCCCGCCGCGCCCCTCAACCCCGGCCGCCCCGCAGGTCTACCTTTGCCCGCCCCCGTGACGAGCGCCCGGCGGCCCGCGAGCCCCTGCTCCATGGTTAGCGCGCGGTCCCAGCGCCCGGCGGCGGCGACTCCGCAGGGGGCGGGCGGGGCGGGGCGGGGCGCGGGGCGGCCAATCACGGGCCTGCGTCCGGGCCGGGGGCGGGGACATCAACATACCCCTCCCCCACCAGCCGGGAGACTGGGGAAGGGAGTGGGCGCGGCAGGGGCGGCGGGTCGGGCCGCGAGCCTTTCCCGGGCCGGGCGGGCTACAGGGACGCGGACGTGGTGGTCGCTGCCGGGAAGAACTGCGGCGACTTGCGAAGTGGAGAGCGCGGAGCTGGCGCTTCTCGTTTGGTTCCTGCCAATAAGTTGGGTGGGAAGGGTCGCACGCCTCCTCCCCACCCCCGGCCGGGAGCGGCTCGGAGGGCTCCCCGGGAGTGCCCGAGCGAGAGTTTGCACAACTAAGCCTGAAGACGCCAATGCCAACAAGATCCACGTTAACCTTGAAGGGACCCCAAAGTCATCCAGGACCCCCCACCTGCCACCACCAGCACTCACCAAAACTTGGGCCGGAGAAGAAGAGCTAGATTGGGGTCATCGAGGTGCACGGGGGCCAGCAAGGGCAAGCATTGCTTCTAGAGCTTTGGGGTCACTCACAGATACGTCTGAGCCCACATGCATACAGACACTTGTAAGATGCATACCTGGGCACTGTCTCCCCCATAAAAGCTGATTCGTTTACCGGGTTATGGCAAAAAAGCTAGAACTGCCTGGAGAACCTTCTATCGCCCAAAGTGGGGTGGTTGCAGGTGTTGTGCCCGAGTTTTCACGTCCGAGAGACCACCAAGGAGCCAACAGCGATGCAATCCCACGAGGGTTTATCTGACGAGCTGAAGCTTGGGCCCAGGTATACCCCACACAGCGGAGAAGGGACTTGGACCCTGAATCAGATTACAGTCCGAGTTGTTAAAGGCAGAGTAGGGGTGGACTCGGCGGTGGGTGAGGACAAAGGGGGTTATGGATGATGTAAGTCTCTAAGGAATTTTGGAAGCCGGTCTCCAAGACCTTGAGGGGCTAACTGTTGTCTGGGGAAAAGGTTATTCATTACCAATAATAAAAATCTTCTTGTGAGACACTTTAGATGTACAGCAGTGGGTCATATGCTTGGGAATGATCGCTGAACTATCTTGGAGGTTTAGAGAGAAAGTTTCACGTTTCTATCCAGTGTCCTTGTTAGTGAGATTTAGGTTAGGAGAAATGTAACTTTATTTAGGGCTTGAGGAACTGAGTTATTTGCCTCTGGAAATTGTGCTATTGTTAAGATGGCTTCTTTGTTGTAAGTCTCTAGGACATTGGTAAACCGAGGGAGACTCCTGTCTTGCAGGATTGTGATCTCTACAAGTTACCTATTTGCTTTTCCCCCAGGGCAGCCAGGGGTGGCCGAGGAATGGCACACATACTACCCGCGGGTGGGGAGGGGGTGCAAGGTGCCAGCCTCCGCTTTGCCAAGATGGCTGTACTTATGTCAGGGCTAGACTCAAGGTGGGTACAGCCTTGTTTTTCTTGGCCTCCACAGCAGGGCCTCTGGGTCACTGAGGCTTTGGGCCCGAGTGGACAGGTTGGAGGAGAGGGTAGTGGGGCAGCCCGCGGCACAGATCTGAGAAGCGCCCAGAGAATGGCCAAGTGAGTCCTCCCCGCCAAGCCCTGAGGTCCTCACCCTGGTGCCCCGCAAACCCTGACCTCCCCGCCAGAGGCCAAGGGAAGAGTGGCCCCATCTGAAAGTCCTTCCTGAGAGGCACATCTGTTTAGATCCCTTCTGTGGCTTTCCTTTGCCCCCCGGAACACTGTCTAAATCCTCTAACCTGCCCGGTGACCGTCAGTGGGCCGACTCGGGCACCAGCCTTGCTGTGGGAGGTAGCAGGTGGGCTGGAAATGCCCTCAGCTCTCCCTACCCCCACTCTCAGCCCCGTGGGACCGTTGCCTGCGGGACCCCACCCAGCCCCTCCTCCCTTGCACCCTTGCTCAGGGTTGGAGACTTTTCCAGTCCAGCTGAGTGACCCCTGAGGCCTCATCATCCCCCAAGTGTTTGGTGGGGACTAAAAGGTCCCCCACTGATGGGTCCGTGATTCAAGGAGCAAGACTGATACAAAGCAAAGGTCAAACAAAGCTTTATTTCACACCAAGCATTGAGAATCGAACTGACCGGTCAGGGCCGTCTCTTACGAAGAGGCGACCTCTCTCTGCCTTACAGACTAGCTTTGAAGGGCAAAGGGCATGTGGTTAGGCCTGGCCACACACAGGTGGCCAGTGAAATTGTGACACACAGAGAAAGCTGCACAGTCATGCTAGGTCACACATAGGGACCAATTGAATTACAATTTACCCTAGTAGATATTTGAACCAGCCTATCACCTTGGTCAGAATTGGCGCCCAAAAGGCGGGACCCACACTCCTTGGCAGCTAGGGAGACAGTATGCGCCCCCACTGATTGGATGTCTCCACCTGGCCTGACCCACCCTTGTATTTGGGCTTTGTTACCTGGCACTGGTTTCCCTGGCTTGCTTTTAAGTAAGTCCCCTGGGGGGTGGGGGTGGGTAGGGTCAGTTTAAGTTTTACTGCATAAACAACAAAATATCTGTTTGACCCAAGATGGAATTACTCTGGCTAAATAGTCCCTTACAGGGACTTGACTCTGGTGAGCGTAGGGGAACCCGGCAGGGTGTGCAGAGCTCCTTGCCTGGACTTGGGCGGGAGACAGAAGGCAGGACAGCAGCTGCGGACCCTTGCCCAGCTCAGGCCTCCTTCGAAGGAGGAGTCTTGCGAGGGGATGTGGGCCTGGAAGTGGAGCTGGATTCCCTTGGGCTGGATAAACTCGGCTGGTCCAGCACCCCGCCCCCACCCCAGCCGGCCTGAGAGCTCAGTACCACCTCCCCGAGGGAGGGTCTACATCTGGCCCAGATCCCCGACCCGTGACCTCTCCGACCCGCGGTGGTCGCGGTGGTCGCAGCTGCGGAGCGGGGCTGAAGGGCGGGCCAGAGCCTCCCCGGGAGGGAAGGGGCTGTAGGCTGCCCTCTGGACTCTGGCCTCGCCCAGGGCCGATTGGGTGTTTGGGGGACGGGCCTGGACAGCAAGAATCTCCTCTGTGTGAGCAAGTCGCTGCCCTTCGGCCGCAAGGCAGGGCCAGCGGGGGAGTCCGGCTGGCTCTAGGATGTGCCCCCTCACTTCACGGAAGGTGAGGTGTGCGCCCTCCACCCCTGATCCTCCCCGCCCCAGCCTCGCGGCTGCCCTTCCGAAACCCCGGCGCGCACTGGATCCAGGAGAGTGGCCTCCGTTTATTAAGGCAAATCCAGCCAGCACAGCGGAGGACACAGTGCGGGGGCGACCGCGGCGGGATTCCAGGCAGCGCGGGTGCGGAGGGGGAGCGTGGCCAGGTGCGGAGCCTGGACGCCAGACGGTCAGGTGGGGCGGGCGGGGTGAGGGGGCCTCGGGCGTGGGGGCGTGGCCGGGGTGTGGGCGGGGCGGGCATCGGGTGTGGGGCGGGGCCTCGGGCGTGGGGGCGGGGCGGGGCGGGGCGGGGCGGGGCGGGGCGGGGCGGGGCCGGGCCGGGCCGGGCCGGGCCGGGCCGGGCCGGGCCGGGCCGGGCCGGGCCGGGCCGGGCGGGAGAGCGGCCGCCGCGCGCTAGGAGGCCAGGTACCCGGCGTCCACGAGGATGCCCGAGCCGCTGGTGGAGGCGCTGCGGTCGCTGAGCAGGAAGAGGATGCTGTTGACCACGTCCTCCATCTCTGCGGGGAGCGGCGGGGGGCAGTGGGGGCAGGCGGGGTCAGCGCGGCGCGCCCGGGTAGCCCGGGCCGCCCCCGCCGCGCCGCGCCGGTCGCTCCCCGCAGCCCCGCTGACCCGCAAACTTCCGCAGCGGGTGCCGCTCCTTCAGCTTCCGGGCAAAGTCGGGGTCCGTCAGGACTTTCTGGCTCATGGCCGTCGGCACCACCGTGGGGTTCACAGAGTTTACCCGGATCTAGCCCCGGGGGGGGGGGGGGGTCGAAGCGGGCCTCAGCAGGTAGATGAGCCCCGCCCCCACAGCCCCTGGGCACCGCCCCCACACCTGCAGAGCTCGCTCTGCGTTCAGTCCATCGCTGACCCCACCGCCCAGAGCCTTGCGTAGTCCTCTCCCATGCCCTCTGCTGCCCATTGCCATCGCCGCCCCAAAGTCCTGCTCCCCACACCTACCTGGTGCCTATGCTCCCCAGCACCTACCAAGTCCCGACCTTCGTGACCCCCACCCCTGTTCCCCAGGTCCCCCCTCCCATGCCCACCTTGTATGGCCCCAGTTCTGCAGCCATGACTTTGGTGAGTGCAGTCATTGCGCCCTTGGTGGAGCCTGTGGAGGGCAGACAGCCCTGAGGACCGATTAGGGATTCCACCTCCTTTGCACAGAGGCTAAGCCCCAGAGCCCAGCGTCTCCTGCATGGAAAGGGGGGTACCGGCTGGGCAGAGGGACTCACTGTAGACAGCTAGGTTGGGGAAGGAGACGTGGGCCACCATGCTGGACACGTTGACTATGGAACCAGGCACTCCTCGCTGGATCATGCCCCGGGCCACGATCTAGAAGCCGGGAAAGAGGCAGCCTGACCCCAGGACACTCCCACCTGGGCCTTGTCATTGCTGGGCCTTGTCCTCCCTCTGGCTCACCTGGGACACCTGGACCACCGAGCGCAGGTTCACACTGAAGGTCCTGGGGCAGGGCAGAGAGTCAGATGGTCCATGGCCACATCTGCCCCACATCCCCAGGAGCGCCTCCCCAGTCCACCTGCTCTCCTACTCCCCACCTGTCGAAGACGTCTTTGGTGACCTCCAGGAAGGGCTGCTTCAGCAGCATGGCAGCGTTGTTCACCAGCAGGTCCACGGGGCCCACGTTACCCAGTGCCAGCTCCGTGGCCTCCCAGTCACCCAGGTCCACACACACGGTCTCTATCCCAGGGCACTGTGGAGAGGCATTGGTCAGCGATCAAGGAGGTAGACCAGCAGGCTCCTGAGGCACCCGGAGGGCGTGGGGGGCAGGCTCGGGCCACGGCGGGGGTGCGTGCCTCACCTGCTCGGAGAGGCTCACCAGGTCTGTGTTGGTGCGGCTCACGGCGATCACTGCGGCGCCCAGCGCGTGCAGGGCCTTCACGGTGTCTCTCCCGATCCCTGCAGGGGTGCACTGGTGAGGAGATGGCCCAGGACATCTGGGTCAAGCCTGAGGACCGAGGCTGCAGCCCCCTCTGCTCGGGAAAGGGAGTGAGAAGGTGCTGGGCAGAGAATGGGCACCAGGGGGAAGTGGTACCAGTTCTGAGGCGGAGGCTCGGCCCGCCAGGCTCCGGCTGAGGGAGGCCCCGGAGGAGCTCCTGCCCACCAGACCTAGGGAAGAGGCCGTGGCTGGATCTCTGAGCTTGAGGGCCACCATCTAGGGGCAGGGGTCTTGCCTTCTTACCCCAGGGCAACCTGCCGGGCTCAGGTCCAGGGGCTGTTGGGGCTGCGGCGAGGGGATGACTGCTGGCGGGTTGGTCCGTGACAGGCATGGGGGGACTCAGACCCCAACACAAACCTGGGAGGCTTCACGCCCCACCTTCCTCTCCAGCTTGGCCCCTCGGGCCCCCTTACCCGCCCTGCTCACACCCACCTTTCCCTGCCCCGGTCACCAGGGCCCGCCGGCCGCTGAAGCTCAGCTGCATGGTGCTGACCCTGAGTCTCTGTCCAGTGGGAGAGGAGGGCGTGGAGGTTTTAAAGGCCCCGGGGCGGGCCGTTCTGGGGGTGTCGAGGAAGGGAGGCTGGGGGCACGGGGCAGGGGCGGGGCATCACGGCAGCTTCTGTTTCCTTGTTCACAGGGATCTGCTGCCCTCCTGACACACAACCCGAAGGTGCCGGCCAAAAGCCCCACCCTGACTTTTGAAAAAGGAAATAAAGGGCGCCTGGGTGGCTCAGTGGATTAAGCCGCTGCCTTCGGCTCAGGTCGTGATCTCGGGTCCTGGGATCGAGCCCCACATCGGGCTCTCTGCTCCGCAGGGAGCCTGCTTCCTCCTCTCTCTCTGCCTGCCTCTCTGCCTACTTGTGATCTCTCTGTCAATTAAATAAATAAAATCTTAAAAAAAAAAAAAAAAGAAAAAGAAAAAGGAAATAAAAATAAACCGTGGACCAGGGGCATGCCCTTCTCGGCCGGCTGGGGGAAGATGGCCCAGAGCTGACCCCTGTGAGCCCTGGCCCGGCGTCCCTGCATAGTAGCGCAGGAGCACTGGGCTTGGGGCTGGTCTCCCGCCCTGCTGACCCTACCCCACCGTGGCCCCAGTCTGGGGGCCACTGACGCTCCAGAGTCTTCCTCACGCACCCCTGGCCAGCCTAGGACT
Source organism: Meles meles (assembly GCF_922984935.1). Classification (NCBI taxonomy): domain Eukaryota; kingdom Metazoa; phylum Chordata; class Mammalia; order Carnivora; family Mustelidae; genus Meles; species Meles meles. The sequence goes on from NC_060083.1 coordinate 63,559,248, forward strand.
CCTGCCCCTCAGGCCTCCGAGCACAGTGCTCAGCCCTGTGCTAAGGTGTGGCCGCCCTGAGGTGCCCCCTCTTCCCTCCCAGGTGTGGCTCTGGGAGTTGGGGGTGGTCCGCTCCTTCCCCAGCTGTCTTTCTTCTGTTCCCCTCCTTCCCCCTTTTAGAATTTCATCTCAGCACAAATTGGCAGACTCTTCCCGGTGCCAAAGGACTTGCTGTGGGCTTCTCCTTCGTGCACGGATCCCCGTGGAGAGGCAGCCAAAGGGCGAGGGGGAAGCAGGCTCCCCGCTGAGCAGAGAACCTGATGCAGGGCTCGACTCCAGGACCCTGGGATCATGACCTGAGCCGAAGGCAGAGGCTTAACCCACTGAGCCACCCAGGTGCCCCGATCCCCGTGGATTCTGATGGCCATTCTACTTCTGGGGCTGAGTCCAAGGGCCTGTCCCAAGCGCCTTCCAGTCCTGTGCCATAGGCCTGTGTGACCCTGACACACAGGCAGGCCCTTGCCGCCTCTCCCTCACCCCTCCCTCACCCAGGAGCGGTCCCAGGAAGGGAGGCTGCTGTCCTAAAGCGCATCCGGCCTCTCAGACCTCCTCTGCTCCCGGGGCCCAGGTTGGCTCGCCCTCTGGCACACGTCCTTGTCCTTGACCTTGTCAGTCATCAAGGAGTCCAGGGGAGGAAATCATTGCCCAGGGCATGACACAGCACACACAGTCTGGCTTTCTTCCCAGCCGCTGGTTAGAAATCCTTTCCGCGGTTGGAGCAGTGCCTGGGAAGCACGTTTGTGCGGCGCAGGGGTGAGCCCTCGTCTACAGTGGGACCCACAGGTCTCATCCAGGATCCCCAGGATGGAGCATGCGGACTCCGCCCCTCCCAGAGCCCTGGCCTGCAGGGCGGCCCCCAGCCCCCCGCCTGCCCTTGCCTCATCTGCTCCCAGAAGGTCTTCTGGGAATGTTCCCCAAACACCCGCAGGTTCAAAGCACCTCCCTGCTTCTGTTAACACCCCCAATCAGAGCCCCACACCGTCCGATCTGTCCCTCCGAGGCCGCCAGCACATTCCAGACACAGATCAAATGCTACAGGTAATTTTTATTTTTAAATAATTCAGGATTGCGAGGCTGCTACAAGCTTTTCTCCCCTTGAGCCATTTGCGAGTGAAACTAGTATCCGTCACCCCAAATAGCTTCTGGTCTGCTTCCTTCAAACAGACGTTACCCTGCACACGCACACGCACCAGCCAGGAGACCACCACGAGTCCCCCCCCTGTGTGCTCAGCTCCCATTCAGGTCTTACGAACTATCCCAGTGCTGGTCTGTTTGAAAAAGAATGGCTTCATCGAGGTCTAACTGTCGGGCCGCCAGCAGACATTCCACTGAGTAAATTCTAAAGATCTAATCGGCTTTCTCAATCCATTTTGGGTAGGGATCTTCCCATCTAGGGGTAGAGAGGAACTCCCATGAGCGGCAGAAAAGGAGAGGTTTTTAAAGCAGAGAGGGACTGGGAAAAAGGAAGTTATTAGCAAAGGATGCCTTGCTTCAGACGAGGGGGCTCTTGAAGGGGGAAGACATTTCTGAATGCTGACCGGGACCAGCCCAGCTTCACTGGTTCAAGGGTCCCTGACGTGAGTTACTACAGTTTGGGCCAGTGGTTTTCCTCCCCTCCCCTCCTCTTCCCTCCCCTCTCCTTCCCATCCTTCTTTTTAAAGATTTTATGTATTTATTCACCACAGAGAGACAGCACGAGCAGGGGGAGTGGCGGGCAGAGGGAGAAGCAGACCTCTGGCTGAGCAGGGAGCCTGATGGGGGGCTCGATCCCAGGACCCGGGGATCGTGACCTGAGCCGAAGGCAGATGTTCAGCCAACTGAGCCACCCATGTCCCTGGGCCCGTGGTTTTCTTTTTAGCAACAGGAACGCCACAGATTAAACATGTACAATTGGAGGCGTCCGCATAGGCAAGCCCCATGAAGCCATCCCTATAGTCAAGGTCACACACACCTCTCCAGGTTCCGGCATCCAGTTGCTCGTGTTTGCGGTGAGACCTGCCCCCATAGCGTCCTGGGCTCCGTGCCTGGAGTCACTCTCTCCTCTCGCCTGAAACTCCGCATCAGTTCTGTGGAGGGAAAGTGTCCAGCCCAGGCTCGCCTGTGGTTAGGGTGGCCCGTCGCTCTCGTCCCTCCCACTCCAGAACACTCCCCAGTCTTTCCTCGACCTTTATGACCTTGGCATTTCTGGAGCCTGGAGGTCAGTTCCTTTGTAGAAAGTCTGTCAGCTGGGCCTTGCCCGGTGTTCCTCCGAGGTGAGGTGTCCCGTGTCCCCATCAGGGAGGGGCGCCATCGGCCGCTGCCGCACCGGCACCTGTCTCACCACTGGCCATGTTAGCTTGATCGAGGGTGTCAGCTGTGACCACGTCGGGCACAGCACTGTCTCTGTGCCTCACCTCTGCCCTCCAAACCTTGGGCAAACCGTCCCCTGGGGCCAGGGTCCCACGTGCGCGGTGTCCATCCACCCCGTGTGAACCACCACCGCGCATGTGACTGACCCTCCAAGCAGAGCCCATAGCGACCTATGACTCACAGAATCCAGCCAACAGCGCAGCCAGATGCGTGTCCCCCAGACACGCTGGCGCCCACGGGCGGGAGGGCAGAACGGCCGGCGGGCACAGGCGACAAGGAGAGGAGCGGACGACAGCTGCTGTCACAACCACTGTCCACCTTGCGGCTCTCCACGGCCTGGGCGCCTCGCCCGCTGGAGGGAGAGCCCGGCCGGCGGCCTTCTGCCTACCACGACGTGTGGCAGGTGCCACCAGTGGGTCTCGGGGACGGGTGGCGCCCCTGGACCCCGCGCCCTCACTGAGCTCAGGAAGCCCGGCGGCCGCCCCCACCACACGCTCTGGCCGCCGAGAGGAGCCGGTGGCGGAGTCAGCGCTGGAAGGGGCGCTGAGGCCGGGACCCGCGGGCTCTCCGCGCCGGGAGGGCGGGCGTCCCTGGGCCGGGCCGGCCTCGCTGTGCCCGTGGGCGCCCCCCTGCCCTGCCGAGTTTCCAGGTGGTGCGGGCAGCCGGCGCCCAGGGCGCGGGGCAAAGCTCCGGCGGCCGCTGCCCTGCTGCCCTCGGGGGTCCGGCTCGGCCTGGCGAGCCCCGTGGCCGGCGGTCTCCGCGCTCCCTGCGTCCCCCGCACGGGCTCCCACGCCCTCAGCGGCTGCTCCCTGCGTCTGCGGCCCCAGATCGGCGGGAGCGCAGTGTGGCCGCCGCCGCTCCCCAGCTCAGGCTCCGCAAGGCCAGGCCTGCCCGGACTGGGGTGGGCGCGGCCAGAGTGGGGGCGCGGGCCGAGCGCCAGGACGACACCAGCCGCTCGGGAGGCGCTGAGGCTTCCTCGGACGCTGGGCTCCTGGGACATCTAGTGGGGCAACGGGTGCGTCCGTCTGTCCCGCCCCGAGTTCCAGGCCCTGCGTCAGCACTTGGTGCTGCCGCTTTGACAAAAGTCCCGGGGCTCGAGGGGTCCGTTCGCACCGTCACTGGGGGTGAGACTGAGTCACCGTCACTGGGGGTGAGTGTCCGCAGGGGCCCCGCACTCCTTCCAGGACGACCGTGGACACTTTCCTCACCAGGCCTTGGGCTGGGGCCGCCCCTTCCCCTGTGTCTCCAGCACCGGGAGAAGCAGCCAGCTCAGCCCCCGTCCCCGCCGCGGCCTGCCGGGGGAGCGGGGCGCTGCTGCGGGTGTGGGGACGCACGTCCCGCCCACGGGGCCCAACAGAGACCCAGGGCCCAGCCTGCTGCGGGTGCCCAGCTGCTGCCAGAGTCCCTCGGAGCCTGGGACCCAGAGGCCACGAGGGCCACCCGGCAGAGGCGCCAACACGCGGGGCGGGGCAGGCAGACCTGGAGGAGACAGGGCCTGAGGGCCTCCCACAGCCTCACGCATGCCCCCAGGCCCCCCCCAGGCACACCACGCACCACACATGCCCGTGCACACACTCGCCCTGATGTCTGCATTGCCGCCTGTTTTCTATCCCTGAGATTCTGGCTTTTTTTTTTTTTAATATTTTATTTATTTAACAGAGAGAGAGACAGACCGAGATCACAAGCAGGCAGAGAGGGAGGCAGAGAGAGAAGGGGAAGCAGGCTCCCTGCTGAGCAGAGAGCCGGATGTGGGGATCAATCCCGGGACTCCGAGATCACGACCTGAGCCGAAGGCAGAGGGTCAGCCCGCTGAGCCCCCCAGGTGCCCGAGATTCCGGGGTCTTCAGTCTCCCGAATCAGCCATCCAGGGGCTGCCCTCCGCTCCAACAGGCCGTGGAGGCTGCCTTCCCAGGGATCCGGCTGAGGTGACCACGTGAGGGCACCCACACCCCAGGGCAGGATGCGAAGGGTCTCCGTGTCCAGATCAGGGCCGATGGAGCGAAGACTTGCCAAGCACCCGGCAGCGGCCCAGGCCCCACACGGGCTCACTGCAGTCTCGGAAAGGAAGGTCATCGGCTCCTCACTGAGCGACACGTCTAACCACCACAACCCCGCCTGTGCTCTGTGCTTGGGACCCACCCAGAAAGGGACCATGAAACAGGCCCCCAAAAGGGTGTGACCCATGCTGCGGCAGGCGGCCTGTGCACAGAGTCCCCGCCCGAGGCTGGGGGCCAGGCGCAGGTGCTCACCTGCCTTGCCGCGGCTTGCATGGCGGACCCGAAGCCCTCTCAGGCTGTGTGTAGTGGAAAATTAACTACAGGGGCCTGACCCTTGTCACTGCTCCTGGGACAGGATCTCCAGGCCCCTACCAGGTCCCGCCCAACAGGCGTGTCTGGACTTTCCTGGGAGCCTGGGCACAGGGTCGTCTCAGATGTGATTTTCGATGGGGGCTCAGGGCCTGATCTCTGGGGGGATACGGAGTCTAAGGTCGGCCGGCCACACAGGAAGCCTCCCTGGTTGGCAATATTCCATGGGCATTGTCACAGGTCAGGACTCCAGTGGGAAGAGACAGTCGAAGGTTGGCCCCTCCCAGGTGCCACCCTCTGTCTCTCTCTTTGGTGATTTTCCGTATCCATTTGGTGTCACAAAACTGTAATTCTAAGGACCTCTTCTTGATACCAGTGGGTCATTCTAGTGACTTATGGAAACTGAGGATGTCTGGGGTCCCCTGCATTTGCACCCAGCTGGTCTGCAGGGAGGGTGTCACTGGGGACCCCTAAGCCGCTGCTGTCTGAGATGAGGGTTGTCTCCTGGGGGTGTCCCCAGGGCTGCCACTGGCTAAGCTCCTGTGGCACAGGCCAAAGCTGTAACCTCAGGGGCTTGATGTAAGGACACCTTCACTCCCGCTCCCACCGTGGCCGGGGCGGCCGGCCGTGCAGCGACTCCAGCTGGTGCAGGCTCCGCTGCCTGGTAGCTGTGCCGTCTGGGCCCTGGTCATCAGCTGCACGAGCTCTTGGTGACACACATTCCTTTGCCCATGGCCTGGGCTGGGATGAGCCTCTTGGTCCCACCCACTTAGAGCCACTGGGGCAATCAGGGAGCAGCTGAACGTTCTCCACCGCACCTGGCCCGCCCAGCTGCCTCTACTAACTGCAGACCAAGAGGATACACCTGCGGTCATCACTCGCTCCCTCAAACGGCCTGGCCTCTCTGAGCTTCCCAGTGACCGCCCACAGTTCCCAGTCCTTCTCACCTCCCGTCGTCCCTGCAAACCCTCAGTGCAGGCCCTCCTCCCTCCCCGCTGATGGCCCGCAGCACACAGCCTGTCTGCTCTCCGCTCCCAGCCCTGTCCTCCTGGAGGAGCCTCTGCTTCACGAGTGACCCTTGCCTCCTGGCGTCCCGCAGCCTCCCCAGGAGTCTCTCCCTGCTGCACCCATAGCTTGCTATTGTCTCTTCTATTTTTTTTTTAAAGATTTTATTTATTTATTTGACAGACAGAAATCCCAAGTAGGCAGAGAGGCAGGTGGGGCGGGGGGTGGGGGGAGCAGGTTCCCTGCTGAGCAGGGAGCCCGATGCGGGGCTCGATCCCAGGACCCTGAGATCATGACCCGAGCCGAAGGCAGAGGCTCAACCCACTGAGCCACCCAGGCGCCCCAACTATTGTCTCTTCTTAAAAGCAACCCAGGGATGCTCGGGTGGCTCAGGGGGTTAGGTGTCTGCTTTCAGCTCAGGTTATGATCTCAGGGTCCTGGGATCAAGCCCCGCATCAGGCTCCCTGCTCAGTGGGAAGCCTGCTTCCTCCTCTTCACTCTACCTGCTTGTGCTCTCTCTCTCTCTGTGTGAAATAAATAAATAAAATCTTAAAAAAAAAAAACAAAAACCAATCCAGGAACCTGAAGAAAAACTCCTTGAGAAGAAGCTGTGCCCCGGCTGCTGCCCCAGGAAACCCGTGTGAATGGAGCTCCTGTGTGTGTCCGGCCCCAGCCGTGCCCCCAGGCCCTGCCTCACTGACCTCCAGCAGCACACAGCTGGGGGCGCCGTGGGGGGGCAGCCCCGGCACACACTTGAACACACCCGCGGGCCACGAGCACACTCTTCTGGCCACGGGGCTTGGCCGTCGGAGCAACGGGGAGGGGGGGCCGGGCGGGCAGTGTGCTGAGGGCCGGGAGCAGGACTCCAGCTTCGAGGGGCAGAAGGGGCCATGGGGGGGCGGGGAGGCCTGTGGTGCCCCTGGACAAAGGTCCTTCCTGAGCCCCCGAGCTAATTTCTCAGGTTTCCTCCTCGAGAGAGGGGAGGTTCTCTTTCTCCTCCTGTTTTTCAGGGCGAGGAAAACACTCTTGAGCAGACCTGCCCGAAACTGGAGCTGGCCAGGCCCCGGACGGGACACCCGAGCAGGGGTGGGGGCACGTGTCAGAGCCGGCTGGGTCCGGGGCCGGCGGAGCTCTGAGGGCCAGAGCCGGGGCCCCCGGGAAAGGCCGGGCTGCAGGCTGCGCTCGGGAAGGGCGGGGGCCTCGGGGAGGCTCGGGCACCTGACAGGCCTGGGAAGGAGGGCCCCCTCCGCAGGCCAGATCCCACCCCACTGCCTGGGCTGGGCAGTTTCTCAATCGGGAAGGCTTGACGCCACCTTGAACATTCTGGGGTTGGGAGACGCGGTCCCACGGCTGTATTCTGTGCACCTGCGGAAGGAGGCCGGGCGGGGAGCCGATGCCAAGTCAGACCGTCCCTGAGCCAGGGCACACTGGTGCCACGGGGAGTGTGGAGGGGGGCTGCCCCGGGGCCGTTCATGCTGAGCCAGAGGCTTCTCTCTGAGTCGCACGCGTCTGCTGTGTGACCCAGGGCCCAGAGCTGCCCTGGTTCCAGAACTTTCCTCATACTCCACTGGCCTCCTGCTTCCCAGCAGGCAGCACTGGTCTTACTTCATGAGGGTCTACCTGTTCCCAAGGCCAGGTCGCTCGGCCTGTCCCGTCCCGTCTCCCAGCCCTGCTTAGCTCCTGTCGCATCGGCCTGGAGGGGCCCGGCCCCCGCCCTGCTGGCCGCTGGCCGCTGGCCGCTCAGCTCTTTGCTCCGTGCACCTTCCTGGCTTCTGGGTCCAAGGAGGCAAGCTGGGACATCGGTTTCCCTGAGGGTCACCCCTCTGGGTTCCTGCAGCCCTGGGGTGGCCCCACAACAGCCGCTCTGGGACTCCTGACAGCCTGAGCCCTGGGGGCAGGGCGCCCTGGGGCCTCGGTGTCCTCAGCAGCCGGCGAGATTGTCCGTGTGTCTGTGGACTGAGGAATGAATGAACACACATTCTTCTTTTTTTTTTAAAGATTTTATTTCTTTATTGGGGCGCCTGGGGGCGCTCAGCCCGTGAAGCGTCTGCCTTCAGCTAGGGTCAGGGATCGAGTCCCGCATTGGGCTCCCTGCTCTGTGGGGAACTTGTTTCTCCCTCTCCCCTTCCCTGCCGCTCTCCCTCCTCCTGCGCTCTCTCTGTCTCTGTCAGATAAATAAATGAAGCCACGTAGACACTCCGGGTCAGACCTCCCCTCCTGGGCCTCTGTGCCCCCAACTGGGAGCGGGATCCAGGGCTCAGGCCAACCCAGGAGTTCAGTGTGGGGACGCCTTTGCCTCTGGGGGTGTCTGTGGGCTCAGCGCCAGGCCTCTCCTGCTTCGAACGCCCCCTCTGTGGACAGGCGTCCAGGCTATGGGCACCCCAGGGAAGGGACTCCTGCAAGGTTTCCTTGGAGGACTTGGGAGCCCTGCACGCTGCCTCCATCAGGCCACGCGGGACACGCTGCAAACCACAACTCGTTGGGTCTTTTCCTCGGCCATGGTGGCCAGGCCTTACCCAGCCGCGGGGGCCCCGAGCTGCGGGCGGAGAGCCCCGGGTGTCTGCGGAGGGGGGTGCCCTCGGCCCTGCGGAGCCGGCTGGGAGTGCAGGCCAGAGCCACAGCGGAGGTCCCGGTCCTTCTCAGGGATTCCCAGCCCTGCCGGCCTCCAGCACCTCCTGAGGGGCCCCAGGCCCACTCCGGGGTCACCCCTGCCCTCTCGGAAGCTGTTTCACAGCCTGGCGCCAGGGCTTGGAGAACGACAGGGAGGCCATGGCTGTCAGGGTTAGTGGGCAGGGGCCCCTTCCTGGAAGCTCCTGGGTCCTTGGGACGGAGTCTGCCCCCCCACTGACAGCTTCTCGGGTGGGAAAAGGCCTCATTAACGGGGTGACAGCGGAACGTGTCAGGTGTACAGAGGCTGTTCAGGCAGGTCTCCCTTGCCAGGAACCTAGTAAGCTGCTCGCTGAGGTGGCCTAACGCACAAAGGCCTGTGTGGGTGAGTGTAAGGCGATGCCCCTGGGAAAAGGCATGGGGCTACTCCCAGGATTAGGCCCGGGGGCACGGGGCAGAGATGTAGTGCTGGGAAGGGGACGTCAAGCTTCCTGCTTGCAAGCTGTCTCCCTGGGCCTGTCCCTGGGCCCTTTGGGAGTTGGCCCCAGCCTGCAGGCACAGGTGTCCTCCTCCCCCCACAACGTGCTGCGTGTCTGGAAGCAGAGGGCCCAGCCTTGGGGACCTGGGTAACTTTCTGGAGGTTTCTAGGGGTTTCTCGTCCCCAGGCCAAGTCACTGAGTTCTCACATCCCTTGACCTCTCCCGGTGCGTGGAGAAGCTGGTCCCTTCTGCCAGCAAGACAGTGTCTCTGGGGAGCTGGCCCAGCTTAGATGAATTTCTGTCTCCTCAGACCCCACTAGACCCTTCCACCAGCTAGTGCTTCCTCAGGAGCAACTATAACTTGGCCCTTGGATCGGAGCAGGGAAAACCGACCAAGATTTACACTGCAATGTCCTCCCCATAGCCTGAAAGTCTCGCACGCTTGCTCCCAGTGGGGATGTTCTAACTGGCTCCCAGACTAGCCTTCCCGCTGTGAGTAACCGTGGAGTTTGACAAACATACGCAGTAGTGGTTTCTGGAAATGGACAGTAGCAGCACGACACTTCCACCCTTGGTGGACAGAAGCCCCGAAGCTCAGACCCCCAGATGCTCTCCGGGGGTAACGCATCCACTGAGGGGCAGGGAGTCAGAATCTAAGCAGAACCTGTGGTCCTGCCACGCAGCGGAGGCAGACCAGGGTTGGAGGCAACGGAAGGGATGGGATCTTCAGGGAGGGGAGGAGGCTGTGCCCAGAAGTCTGGGTGTGGTCTCTGTCTGCTCCCTGTCTTGATCACCCAAGAGTGGCTCAGGACAAAAGAGAGCAGTTGTGATGGGCCCAGTGCTGGGGACCTGGGAGCTCTGGCACAGCCAGAGAGGGTACACCTCCTCCACACCTAGTGCACACCCTGGGCATCCGGCCAGGACCAGGATCCTTAGGAGTCAGGGCCAGTGCTTCTCTCCCTGAAGCCCTAATAGAATACAAAGGGGAGACTGTTTGGAGGCTGAGTCCCACTGAGTTAGAGGACCCAGGGAAACAGCAGAAGTCTTCTGTAGATAACCCTAATAAAGCACAAAATCAAATCCAACAAACAACAACAACAACAACAACAACAACAAAAAACCCAACACTCTTCAGAGGAAGATAACAAAATCCAGACTTTCTATGGTGTATCATCTGTAATGTAATGAAATATTTCTAGGAATGAAAAGAAACAGGAAAACATTGCCTATAGTCAAGGAAAAAGCAGCCAACTGAAACAAACATTGCCTTGAGATACCGAACAAGACTTTATTTATTTTTTTTTTTAAGATTTTATTTATTTATTTGACAGAGAGAGATCACAAGTAGGCAGAGAGGCAGGCAGAGAGAGAGGAGGAAGCAGGCTCCCCACGGAGCAGAGAGCCTGATGCGGGGCTCGATCCCAGGACCCTGAGATCATGACCTGAGCCGAAGGCAGCGGCTTAATCCACTGAGCCACCCAGGCGCCCCCCGAACAAGACTTTAAAGCACATATTTAAATGTGTTCAAAAATTAAAGGAAAATTACATTTTGATGAGCAAACAATTACAAAGTTTTATCATAGAAATGGAAACAATAAAAAAGAATCAAGGGGCGCCTGGCTGGCTCAGTGGGTTGGGCCTCTTTTGGCTCGGGTCATGGTCTTAGGGTCCTGGGATCCAGCTCTGCATCGGGCTCTCTGCTCACTCGGGGGGGGGGGGAGCCTGCTTCTCCCTCTCCCTCTCCCTGCGTCTCTGCCTGCTTGTGATCTCTGTCTCTCTCTCTCTCTGCCAAATAAATAAATAAAATCTTAAAAAAAAAAGAATCAAGTGGAAATTGTGACTTTAAAAGTATAATAACTAAAAGAAATTTGCTGGGTAGTTTTAATGAGATTGTAGGTATCACAAAACAGAGTCATTACACTTGAACGCAGGTCAATAGAAATGAGCCAATCTGAAGAAAGAGAACAAAAAGACCAAAGAAAAATGAAGAGACCCTCAAGGACCCTCTGGATAAGGGTCAGATAAATGGTCTAACATGCAGGTAACTGATGTCCCAGAAGAAGAAAATGAGAAGAGAAGTAAAAAATATCTGAAGAACTAACACCCCCAAATTCTCAAACATTTGATTAAAATGATCAACATACAAACCCCAGAGCTCACCAAACCCCAAGCGGGATAAGCAGAAAAAGAAAGACATCGAAGTTCATTATTATCAACCGGATGAAACCAAAGACAAAAGGAGGGTGTGGAAAGAGACCGGGGGAGGAGCTCTCATTGCCCAGAGGGAAGCGGAGCAGGAACGATGACCCCTCAGAAGCCAACAAGGAGGCCAGGAAGCAGTGAAATGACATCTCCAAAGGGTTAAAAGAAAAAAAAAGTCTGTCAATCCAGAAATTCTAGACGCAGCAAAAATATCTCTCAGCAATGAGGTGAGGGGCGCCGGGCAGGCTCACTGGGTGGGGCAGGCGACTCTTGATCGTGGGGTTGTAAGTTTAAGCTCCGTGTTAGGTGTAGAGATGACTTAAAAATAACACCTTAGGGGCGCCTGGGCGGCTCAGTGGGTTGGAGCCTCTGCCTTCGGCTCAGGTCATGATCCCAGGGTCCTGGGATGGAGCCCCACATCGGGCTCTCTGCTCAGCAGGGAGGCTGCTTCCCTTCCTCTCTCCCTGCCTGTCTCTCTGCCTACCTGTGATCTCTGTCTGTCAAATGAATAAATAAAATCTTAAGGAAAAAAAATTAAAAAGAAAGAAAGAAAGAAAGAAAGTGATTCCTGGCACCAATTCCAAGAAAGAAAAAGCAAGGAGGAGAAAAAGGGAGGGAAGAGGAAAGGTGGCAGGCGGGAGAAAAGGGGGAGTGAGGGAGGAGGCAGGAGTGGGAGGCGTCTGGGGAGACCTCCCAGAGCTCTGCGTCTTGGGCTGTTGCTCCTTTCTCCCGGGCAAGGGGAGTAGGGGGATAGGTTAGGGGCCCAAGGCCACTCTGTGTGGCTTCAAGCTTTTAGTTTATTATTTTATTTTATTTTGTTTTATTTTATTTCATTTTTTAAGTAGTTGCCGCGCCCAGCATGGAACCCGTGTGGGGCTTGAACTCTCGACCTCGAGATCAAGACCCGTGTGCTTACCCGACTGGGCCCCCCGGCATCCCTCAGGTTTCTTCCAGGAACCCCCCTGAGAACTGTCTGCCCTTCCAGGGCCACGGTTACCTTGGCCTTGACCAGAGCACAGCTGGGAAAGTGGCCTCAGGAGGCTGGTGGGGCCCAGGCTCTGGCTCAGGCAGGAAGAAGGACGTTGCTGAGGTTCAAGGGCTGTGGGACCGGGGAGGAAAGCCCACCGGCCAGGCCAGGGGGCAATGAGGCCTGGGGTGCAGAGCAGGGGGGCCCTGGGCCCGGCACAGGCGCGGTGACGCAGCCTAGAGGTGGTGGCTGTGGGCAGGGCGTGGGAACCGGAGCCCATGCAGCCCTGCACAGAGGCCAGGACCCCGTGGAGACCCCTCCTCGCCGGGGCGACTCCCCACAACTGAGCTTTCTAAAGGCAATGCTGGTGTCCTCTCCTCCAAGAAGACAGAAGACCGTTGCCCCTGCCTGGGTGCGTGCCAGCAGCCACGAGCAGAGGGCTCTGACCTCCACGCCCTGCCTTTCCCCTGCTCCTCCTCCTCCTCTTTTAAGACTGGATTTATTTATTTGACAGAGAGAGAGAGAGAGAGCACAAGCAGGGGGAGTAGCAGGCAGAGGGAGAGGGAGAAGCAGGCTCCCCAGAGAGCAGGGGGAGCCCAATGCTGGGCTCCATCCCAGGACCCTGGACCACGACCTGAGCCGAAGGCAGTCACCAAACCACCTGAGCCACCCAGGCACCCTTCTTTCTCCTTCCTCTTTCTTCTGCTTCCAGAACCTGTTGCTGGCTGCTGGCCTGGCTTCGTGTTCCACGTCAGGAAAACGTGGCCGAGAACAAGATGGTTACTACTGGCTGAAAATAGGTGTTTGTGTCTCTGGTAATGACAGGCGACGGGTGCTTCGTAAGATCCCACCCCTGCCCCCCGCCGCCAACACAGCGTCAGAGCCCCAGGGCTCCCGCTCCCTATGTCCGGCGCGCAGGGCACGGGATCTGTCCGGCAGGCTCAGGGCACAGGCGTGCCCAGCCCAAGGGCTCCTCCACACTTCCCTGCTTCGTCCTGCTGAGCTGGCGGGAGCGGGGAGAGGACCGTGTCCCTTCTGGACTTGGTGCTCCTGATACTTCTCTCTGCCTCCGTTTTACCCACTGATGCTGGGGCGACTTGGAAACCACACATGGTGGCCCCAGAGGTAGGGGCGCCCTGGGTTCCTGACCCACGCGATCGCCGCGTCATGTGAACAAACGCGTATTTTGGGCTGAGTCCTTACCGCACCGCCGCCCGGCCCAGCCCGCTGACCCTCCGTGCTGGCGTTTTCTTTTTCTCTTTCTCTCTTTCTCTCTCTCTTTCTTTCTCTCTCTCTCTTTCTTTCTTTCTTTCTTCCTTCCTTCCTTCCTTCCTTCCTTTCTTTCTTCTTTCTTTCTTTTTAAGTCAAAACAAATGACTTCATGGACAGATTCTAGCCCTGTTTGTTGAAAAGACTCCCCCATCGGCTTGCTCTGGGGACCTTAGTGGCCCCCTGTGACGGTGGCCGTGTGCACCTGCGTCCGGGCTGTCCTCCGGGCCCTCGGGCTCTGTGTGTGAGCCTGAACCGCACCCGCCGTCTCTGGACTGCAGCCCCACGGCAGGTCTCAAGTCCTTGACCTTGTTGTTCTTTTCCAACGTTGCATTTTGGATCCCACTAACGTGCTTAGAGTTTCCGTACGAAGTTTCAATTCGGCGGATCAACCTTTCTGTAACGTATTTGTCAGCCTTTGGTACCAGACTTATACTGGCCTCACAAAATGAGGAAAATGTCCTCTTCTGGCCTGATTTCTGGAAGGTTTTGGGTAATGTTGCTACTCTTCCCTTGAATGTTTGATAGAATTTGGCAGTGAAAGCTCCCGAAACTGGGTATTTCTTTGTGGGAACTCCTTTGGTGAGTACACTGAAATTATGCAGCAAATATGGGCCGCTCCTGTTCTGGATCTCATCCCCGCTCACCTCCTAAATGACGTTTTTATTGAGACATCCCTGGTATCAAAAGGTGCCCAGTGTTGAAGGGGCAGTTCGGTGTTTTTATTATGTTCAGAGAGTTGCGTAACCACGACGACTGTCTAATCCCAGAGTAGGGTTAATCCCTATTACTCACGGTGGGACGAAGTCGCCACAAAAACTGAGTTCGCTAACACCGAGCCCTTGCTCTTACCGGCTCCTGCACAGGCACGTTTCACGGAGATAATAACCCTAGACATTGAGACACAGTTCCTTCTGGTAGATTCTGTTTGACAAAAGAGAAAAGAAGGCTCAGAAGAGTCGCGCCGACTGGCTGGGAGTGGGGACTCGGCCCTGCGCCTCTGGCTCCAGAGCCGGAACCCTCTGCCCTCCGTGCACCCCTACCCGCCCACATCCTCGGGCCTCACCTAGTCCGACCTTGACCTCGGCTGGGGACCAAGGCCCCCGAAGACCACAGTCTTCAGATGAGGACAGGAAGGACTGATCTTGAGATTACAAAGTGTGATCAAGCAAGCCAGTTTGCAAGCGCTCAACCTTCCAGTGGGGATCACGGGGTTTTCATGGCCCCAAGAAAGCCGCACCCATCAGCAGCTGTCCCTGTTCACTGGCCCCCAGCCCCCAGCAGCTGGCCTGCTCTGTGGGCCACCAGCCCTCCAGGGCTGGCCTGGGGTCTGGCCTGCAGTGACACGGGGTGTCCTGATGTTTATTAAATACTCGTTCAAAGAGATGTTGGATGGAGGTCCAGGGACGCACGATTGAATTTTTAAACTTAATTTACAAAATTTTAACTTTTTCTGATGCTTTGTCTACTGCATGTCCTTTATATGACATATTTTGTGATGTGTAAAATGCCATAAAGGAGAAAGAGAAAAATCCATTTTACTGGTTTTTGCATTTTTCAGAGACAACTAAACATTTTGGTGTTTCTTTCCAGGCTTTTTGTCCTCCCTGAGAAACAAAGGCGCCAGCTGGTCTGGCAGACCACGCCGCTCGCCGCTTGGGAAGCCGGCCAGTCCCCCCTTCGCTTGGAGGCCGCCGGGGGTCTGGGGACGACGGTTCCTCCCAACCCAGCGAGGGGTCTGGGTCTCTGAGGGGCCCAGCCTAGCGCTCCAGCCGGCGGGCAGCCGATTGGGCCAATTCGGTGCTGTGCTGGGTGCGTGCTCTGTGTGTGCAGGACGCAGGGGAGGCGGAGGGCCTGAGCCGGCTGGGGTCTGGGAGGTTTGGCTAGTGTCCCGGTCTTGGGGGGCTGCGTGCTCTATGTCTGGGAGTGTGGGGGGCGTCCCGAGCAGGGACAATGCCTGGCGACCTGCCACGAGCCCCCTCCCGAGTGACTGGGGTCCCATGCCAACTTGCTGCTTCGGGGCTAAGGGCACCCCTCTCCCAGGACCCCAACTGGCATCTCCCACACCCTGGACTTCTGGAGCCCACGTCCACCCGTCCTCAGGCTCCTTTCCCAGTCTGAGGTGCGGGCCACCTCCTGGTGCCCGTCTCACCCTCCACCCTGATGGCCCCCCGCATCCCCAAGCTCGCCCGGTCTGCCTGTCTGCCGCGGGATGCGGCTGGGGTCGCGGGATCCTCTCCCCAGGAGCCCCGAGCGGTGCGACCATGCGCCTGGGGATAGACGTTTGAAGCAAAGTGGGAAACTGCCTGTTGTAAAATTTCATAAGCCAAGTCCAGCAACACAAACTGGCTGTGCTGGGGCCACTAGTGAGAAAAGCCTCAAGGCCTGGGTGAGTGGACGTGAACTTAGACCCCAGCCAGAGCGGGAAAAACGGCTCAGACCTGGCTCATGAGCCCGTGGCAAATCCCAGCCCGGAGGACGGTTTGGAGAGCAGAGCGACCAGCTCAGACTTGATGGCGTCTGAATGGTAAGCGGTGTAGACAGAGCGGAGGTAGAGTGGACGCGATGCTCCACGGCAGAGACGTCCCCCGTGAGCTCAGCATGGCCCAGGCTGAGGCGAGGGCGTAACGGAGGCTGAGGAAGGGGCAGAAGGAGCCCCACCTGCCGCGGACGGACACGCGCACCCACACACCCACACGCGGCGGCCCGCAGGCCACACCACGAGGCGCTGACCTGGGGCTGAGATCGGGTGCCCGTTTCCGCCGCGGATCCCTTCCCCGTTGCTGTCAGTCGTGCAGCGCCAACGCGAGGTTTCAGACTTGCTGAAATTCGCACTCCCTGCGTTTGCCTGCACCCCAGTGTTCCTCTTCCTGCCCCGACCGGGCATGGTCTGGGGCTCCTCCCGGGACTGTCGGCAGCCCCGGGGCCTGGAACCCGAGACACTCAACTCCCAGTGACCCCCGGACGTGTCTTCCTCCTGGCGGAGCGCCATCGAACCACACACGGACACCAGTCCACGCAGACTCCAAGCTGCTGTCTACGAGCTCCCTGCCTGCCCTATGCACACGCATCGGCACACACCTCCACAACTCCCTCACGTACGGCCTGCACACACGTGCATTCACGCACGCTCACATACGGCCCTGCACACACGCACGCTCACGCACAGCCCTGTACACACACACGCAGGCACGCTCACGTACAGCCTTGCACCCCCCCACGCACACACTAGTTGTCCCGCACTGTGCTGAGAAAGCAGGTGAGACGGAAGACTAGCCTCCGGGGCCAGGTTTGCCGTGGGTCCACCGTTCCCTGCAGGGTCCACCGTTCCCTGCAGGAGCCGCCGTCCAGCCCCCGCTGTGCGCTTGGGACCCCACGGGGGAGCGCCACGGGCAGTTAAGGCTTGGCGAGCGGGGCCTTGCCTGGATAGACCCTTCCTGGGGCAGCCGGAGGCCTGTCAGCTCAGCTGCCAGGTGCCGGCTCGTCCATTAAGCCAACGAGCCCGAGGGGAACAATCAAGCCTTTATTCACTTCCGGCAACTGCACAGCCAGGACCCCGGACGAAAGTGCTGAGTCCCCTCGTTCCGCTCTCTCTTCCACGGAAAGGCACAGTTAAGGCGGGTCGGCTGCAGGGGGAGCCCCGGACAGAAGGGTCCTGCTGCTTTTTGGACTTGGGGCAGGGGGCGAGGTCAGCGAGGAAAAGCACTGAGTGGCGGGTCGGGTCGGAGTGGGGAGGTACAAAGACCTTGGCTGAAGGGACCCGGTGAGGTGGCCTCCGGGTGGCGATGCCCGGGGCAGGAGTAAGCCGGTTCCGAGCCCGCTGGCCGGAGGGAGGCCTTACTGCAGCGCCTTCAGAGACCAGCCAGGTGGGGGGAGGGCGGCTCCGAGCTCCAGGCCTGCCTGTGCAGCGTCCGCACCCACTGACGGCCTGCCGACGGAGCCCACGCACGACCCCGGCCTGGAGCCCACTCGGGGAGCCTAGTCTGGCCGGAACCCCCTCTCCAGAGGGTGAGGAGGACAGGACGGGGCTCTGGGAGCAGATGCCAGCCTCCTCCCAGGACCCTAGGTCCTAGGGACACCTTTCCCGCGGGAACACACCTTGGGGGCTGCGCCGGGAGGACCCACATCTCCCCCTCCCGCCTTCTGGGGCAGCAGGCACACGCAAGCCTGGACCCCTGGGTGGGGGCAGGCTGCTCACCCAGAGAGCCTGGTCACCTGGCCCGCCAGGGGCTCTGGGCGGGGGCGCTCTGGGGGAGGCCTGCAGCACCCCCATCTCCCTGGACGCGGCTGTGGCCAGCTAAGAGAGCCGAGGCCGGAAAGGGTCAGCAACGGTCCTGCTCCCTGGGTTGGGAGTCCAGGGTCACCGAGCAACGAGGTCACGCTGCTTGTGCATAGGACACCAATCCGTGTCTGGGTACAGAAGGCAGTGGACCGACTTGAACCTGGGAAGGGAATGGGGAGGTCAGGCCTACCGGGATGTAGGTGTTGTGGGGGGCAGTGCCAGAGGCCCTCCTCACCGCCCACTCACCGTGTGGGGTCCTGCTTCAGGCTGAAGCCTCCCACGTTCACCACATTATGTGGGTTCTCTGGACCCCCGTAGCTCAAGGTGACCTGAGAGGAAGAGGGAGACAAGTCACTCCCAGGATCAGCTCTTCCCCCACACCCTCCTCTGGCCTCCGGAGTCAAACCAGGAGAGGCTGCTGTGCCTCTGGCTCCCCAGGGCCCTCCAGGGCAGGACTGCCCCCCATCCCGGGGTGCCCAGGGCACGACCTCCTCCCTACCTTCCAAGGTAGGTGGAGGACCCACCCAGGCCAAGTCTGGGCCCACCCCCCACTCTCCCCGCACAGGGCAGGGCCGTCCGCCTCCATCTCGGGCATCCAGGCAGGCCCCTCACAAACAAGCCCCTGTATCCAGGCCCCTGGGTCCCGGCAGGCCAAGCACACGGTCAGCAGCAAGTTCGCGGCGGGGCTGGGAACGCTTCCCTGAGCCCTGGTGATCGGCCTGAGATTGGGGCGGGGGGGGGAGGGCCAGGTCCCGGTGGGGGGCAGGCGGGGGGCGAGGCCCGGGACTGGGCGTACCTGCCGCAGCACGGCGTCGGGTGGCAGCCTCCGCAGGTCCTCCAGGTGGGAGTGGAAGAGCGAGCTGGGCAGCAGGCGGGCGCCCAGCAGCCCCTCCACGATGTAGCCCACGGTGCAGTCATCTGGCAGTCGCGCCCGCTCGGCCGTGCTGATGAAGCTGCCCAGGCTGGTGGGGGGCCGGGGCCAGCGGGTCAGGGCCTCCTCCGTCCTCAGCACCGCCACGCCACGCCCGCCTCCCAGCCCGGGCAGCCGGCACCCCACGCGCCGCCCCTCACCTGGCCCAGGGGCTCATCTTCAGAGCGAGGCCTCTGCTCAGGCAGAAGCCGGCTCCGCCCGTCGCAAACCAGAACTTGACGGTGGTCACCTGAGGAGGAGAGAGAGAGACGCCGGGCAGGGCGGCGTCCTCAGCGGCTCCCCCTCACGAAGGGCAGGGGGGCCTCTGGACACAAGGGAGGGGCTTCCCCCGGGGCCCAGGGAAGGGCCCCACGCCAGCATGGGCCAGACTCTCGCCCCGCTGCCCTTCCCCAGCGGGGTCTCCGCGCTCTCAACCGCGCTCCGGGCCCGGCACTCACGGTGCCCCCTCCCGGGACCCTCTCGGCGGCCTCGATGGGGTGGTCCAGGCTGGGCCGGCCCAGGTAGACGTCCTGGCTGGGCGAGAAGGCGGAGAGCAGCCGGAGCAGGCCTCTGGGGTTCACGTAGTTGTCGTCGTCCACGTGGCAGAACCACCTGGGGGCGGCGAGGGGTGCTCTGGAGCGAGGGGCTGGTGCCGCCGGGGACCTCCCCCTGCTGGCTCCCGAGCGTGTGTGGGCCCGGCCTCAGCCCTGGGCTCTCCCGGGGGCGCTGGGGCAAGGCCAGCACGTACTTGCGCCCGGACTCGATGAACTTGTCGTACTCCACGGCCATCTTGCAGCACAGCGCCCGGCGGGTGTGGACGGCCGAGCAGTTGGTGTTGATGACGCGGCTGCCTGGCGCGCAGGAAACGGGGAAGGTGTGAGGGCCAGCCCGCCCCGTGGTAATCGGGGCAAAACGGGGCTGTCGCGCAGGCTTGGCCACCTCGCCCTGCTTGAAGCCCCCAGGCCGGGTCTCACCGCGCAGCCCTGGCCGGCTGCTGACCCACAGGGCCCAAACCGGTAACAACCACCGGGACCACCGTGAGCACAAAGCCGCCCGGGGCTGAGGACGTGACTGGGAGTGGAGATGCCAGGAAGGAGTGGCCCTCTGCTTGGGGACTGTGGCTCCGGCCTGAGGCCCTGGGAGGCCTGCCAGGGCTGCGGGAGGCAGAGTCCGGCCGGTGGGGTGGGGTGGGGTGGGTGGGGGGCGCCTGGATGCTGGCCCTGCTCTCCACCAGCTGTGTGACCCTGGGCAAGCGACGTCCCCCACCCCGCCCCGGGCCTCTGTACACAGTAGGGAGACCAAAGGATCCGTGAGGGGCCCGGGTGCATGCAGGCTGGGGAGTGCACTCACCTGCCCGGAGTCGCAGCTCAGGGTCATCCCCGTCCGTGAAGATGAAAGTCTGGGGAGAGACAACCTGTGAGGCCCCAGGGGGACCGGGATGGAGCCGCAGAGACGCCCCTGGGTGAGCCTGGGCTTCAGGGATGGAGCTTCAGGATGAGAAGAGGTTGCCCAGGACGGGCCTGGACGCTTGGGGTTGGGACAGTGGAGAGGGGAGGGTCCCCAGCGACGGCCTGCTGCTGGCCCCAGTGTGTCCTGCTGCGGCTGGGGCCAGGCCTGCTCTCACCGGACATCTGTGCGGCCTTGGAACAGTGTCAGCTGAGAGAACCCGCCCAGGTGGGAGGGTGGCATGGGTCCCCACAGACTCAGGGTGAGGGTCTGGCCGTCACTCTGGGGACACAGCAGTGGGCGGGGGTCCCGGCGATGGGATCTCCGGGGCAGCCCTTGTGGGGACAGGGGTGTAGGGGGCGCCGACGGTTGCGATCTGGGGTCGGGATCCTGGCTGTGGGCTCGGGGGATAGGGGTGCCGGGTCGGGGGGTCAGGGGTGCCGAGATCGGGGATCCCGGGGCGAGGCCCACCTGCTGGCGGGCCCGGGAGATCCAGGTGCTCAGCAGCAGCCCCAGGCGTGGCCCGTGGTTCTTCTGGGTGGTCTTGACAGCGATGAAGACGTCCTCGGGCCGCAGGCGGGGGACGGAGGCGGGTCGGGCGGGGGACGCCCGCCGGCCGGGGCTCGGACTGGGAGCCCGGGCAGGGGCGGGGGCCGGCGCCGGTACGCGGGGCAGCGGCAGGGGCAGCAGCAGCAGCGCGGCCAGGGCCGCGGCCAGAGCGAGGCAGGCCCGGCACAGCGCCCCCCGCGCGCGGCTCATGCGGCCGCGGGACCCGCGGGCACCGCCCGGGCCCAGGCCGCGCAGCGGTCCCTTTAAGAGCCGCCCCGCCCGCCGCGACCCGGATGCGCTGCCCCGGAAGTGGACGGCGCTGCCCCGGAAGTGGACGGCGCGCCGCGGCGGGGTCGGTAAAGATGCCGCTGCCGGTCCAGGTGTTTAACCTGCAGGTAACGAGCCGCGGCCGGCGACCCCTCCGCGCCCTCCCGCACCCCTGCTCCCGCCCTCCATCCCCGTCGCCGCCGGGCCGGGGCCGGGTCCCCGCGCGGCCTCCCCTCCCCGCCGCCCGGCGGCCTCGCGCCGGGGCCCCGCCGTGGGCCGGGCAGCCTGGCCGGGCGCTAACGCTCTCTCTCCCTTCGGCCGCAGGCCCGCTGGGAGTCAGGGTCGGGGGGTGCAGAGAGTCAGGACAGGACGAGGGGTAGCGCGGCCCCCAGCTCGGCCTCCTCGTCCGTGACCGATCTGTGCCGCGCCCCTCGCAGCAGGGGGTCAGACCTCTTCCTGCGGGGCACGGCCGGGGACTGCAGCCTGAGCGCCCGCCTGCCGGCCTGTACGCTGCTTTCCGAGGTACCTTCCGGGACAGGGGCCCAGGAGCGAGCGAGCGCGGGAGGGGGGCGCGCCCGGGCCAGCCGGCGCAGGACGCGCGCCCCAGGACACTGTTCCGCCGCCGCCGGGGCGCGCCGCCCCCGCTGCCGGGCGCTGCTTGAGGCTCGGAGAAGCTGCGTCAGGACGGTGGCTGCGGCCGTGAAGGGACCGTCGGGGGCGCCTGGGCAGGGCCCCGCCGCCCCGCTGCCTGCCCGCGCGCGGCCCCGGAGACCCGCGGTGGAGAGGGCGCCAGGGCTCTCGGCTCAGCGGCCGCGGGGCTTGCGAGGGGCGGCGCCGGACACGGGCTGGGAAAGGGTCAGGGACGGCCGGCGCCTCCGGATGGGGTCCTGGACAGGATCCCACGGACAGGATACGCGGGACAGGATCCTGCCGGACGTGGCAGCGCGGGCAGAGCCCGACTCGGCACAGTGAGGGTTTCTCGCCCTTCCTGGGCCGTCCAGTTCGAGTGCCAAGTGCCCGCCTGTGTTGCAGGGGGCCGTGGAGCCCATGCAGATCGATGTGGACCCCCAGGAGGACCCGCAGAATGCGTCTGATGTCAACTACGTGGTGGAGAACCCCACCCTTGTAAGGAACCCCGGGGGCGGTCCTAGGGCAGGCAGCAGGGGGCATGGGGTGTCAGTCCTGGCGCGGGGGGGTGGGGGGGTGGGGGGGTGGGGGGGGTGGGGGGTGGGGGGTGGGGGGGTGGGGGGGTGGCTAGGCCGGGCTCCCCACCCAAGCCATGTTTTTCTCTGAGCCATAAACCTCTAGGCTGTTCGGTTGCCCACTGGTCATGGGGGGGGGGCGGGGGGGGCGGTATCCCAGTCGGAGACCATGTCCCCACTTCTTTTCGTGGGGCAAGAACCCACGTGCAGCTCTCCTCAGACCGAGGACAGGTCTTTCTTGGCGCCCAGCCTACGGAGCACAGCCGCCTGACCGCTCTGCCTGGGGACTGGCAATCCCGAGTCGTGCCCATCTGGCTCTGGCCATTCACCCCCTCAGCGCCCCAGGCAGCGCTCTACCCTGGCCCTGTCCTGGCTCATGCCGGGTGGCCTTTGCCAGCACCAGAGAGCCGTTTGGCTGGTGCCTGAACACCTCGTTGTTCTTGCTATGGACATAGGGCTTCTCGGACACCACAGAAGGGTCAGCGTCTGGGTCCTGCTCCTGGTTCACCTGCCAGAGCTTGGGATCTGGGGTCCCGCCTTGCACAGCCTCCATCCACTCCCGCCTCCCCGACTGCAGGATCTGGAGCAGTACGCGGCCAGCTACAGCGGGCTGATGCGCATCGAGCGGCTGCAGTTCATTGCCGACCACTGCCCCCCGCTGCGGGCGGAGGCCCTGAAGATGGCCTTGTCCTTTGTGCAGAGGACCTTCAACGTGGACATGTATGAAGAGATTCACCGCAAGCTCTCGGAGGCCACCAGGTGACACCAGGGGCTTGGCCAGAGGAGGCAGGGCCCTTGATGGGAGCAGACTCCAGGGACTGGGCGTGGTGTGTGTCCCCCTTGAGTCTAGCCTGGGCAGGGGCCCTTCCTGTGCTCCTGACGCCTGACACCTTCCCCGTGTGGGCACTTAATAGCGTCCCTGCCTCGATGTGGGGATGTGGCCTTGTTAAAAAGCCAGGAGGGGCGATAGATGGCAAAACAGGCCGGGTTCTCAGTCTCCCCATCGTGGGGCTCTCTGCGTCGCCCTGGTCTTTCTCTGCATGCGCGTGGCACGTCGACGTCCTGGCGGGAAGCGGGGCTTCCAGAGACAGCACCTTGCTCTTCTCTGGGCATGGCCACAAGCACACACCTGCTCCTGGCGGGCGTGCCCTCCAGGCCGTGGGCCCGTGTTCCTGTGCTGCCTGGGCGCTCCCTCGGCAGGGGCCCCCGGGAGGCACACCCTGCCTGCACCTCATCCCCTGATGTCCCGAGCACTCCCTCAGGGAGCTGCAGAACGCACCGGACACCATCCCCGAGAGTGGCGTGGAGCCGCCGCCCCTCGACACGGCCTGGGTGGAGGCCACTCGGAAGAAGGCTTTGCTGAAGCTGGAGAAGCTGGACACGGACCTCAAGAACTACAAGGGCAACTCCATCAAGGAGAGCATCAGGTGCTGCTCTCGGGAGGCTGGTGACAAGGCCTGCGTGGCCCTGGGCCAGGTCCGCTCACGTCTGGCCCCACAGGCGCGGCCACGATGACCTGGGTGACCACTATCTGGACTGTGGGGACCTGAGCAACGCCCTCAAGTGTTACTCCAGGGCCCGGGACTACTGCACCAGCGCCAAGCACGTCATCAACATGTGCCTCAACGTCATCAAGGTGGGCCCTGCCTGGGCGGGGGTGGGTGGTGGGCAGGGCTGCAGGGCAGCGCTGCCCCTGAGCCAGGAGGGGGCGCCCCAGCTGAGCCCAGCCCGCCTGCCCACCAGGTCAGCGTCTACCTGCAGAACTGGTCTCACGTGCTGAGCTACGTGAGCAAGGCCGAGTCCACGCCGGAGATCGCCGAGGTAACGGCGGCATCCCCACTGTTCTCAGACCTGGTTCCCGGGCTGCCGTGCCCCGGTGGGCAGGGCCCTCCCCAAACTGCCCTTGTCCCTCAGGCTGGGGCAGGGCCTAGGAAAGGACCAGGGTGTGGAGGCTGGTGGCTCACGTGTCCCACTTTCCCCTGCAGCAGCGTGGGGAGCGGGACAGCCAGACCCAGGCGATCCTCACCAAGCTCAAGTGTGCTGCCGGTGAGGGCTGTGGGGCTTTGGGGAGGACGCCACAGCTGAGCCCAGCCCCGGGGGTGGTGTGTGCGGGTCGGATGTTGGGTCTCTCTGCCAGGGCGGAAGGCCTCGTCGCCTTCGAGCCCTGCGCCACGGCCCCAGGGGTGCCCGCCAGGCCACGGTCCTGGGCAGGAGGCCAGTGTGCGGCCAGTGGTCAGGGACGGAGGCGTGGCTAGCAGGTGGGCCTGGGAGTCCTTCTTAGGAGTCCCCAGGGCTGTGCCCTGCTTCCCCAGGCCCTTGACTCCAGAGTGCCCTAGGCCAGGCTCGCGGGCATGGCCACATCTTGACCAGAGTCCCTGTCCCTGACCCCGGGAAGTGGCTGGGGTGGGGGCGGCAAGGGCGCCGGACTTCATTCTGCCCACCTCCCGCCTCCGCAGGCCTGGCCGAGCTGGCCGCGCGCAAGTACAAGCAGGCCGCCAAGTGCTTCCTGCTGGCCTCGTTCGATCACTGCGATTTCCCCGAGGTGAGGGACTCGAGGCCGTGTGGGGACGCGCCCTTGCTGGGACTCGGGAAGCAGGGGGAGAGCTCGTGGGTTACGCTCTTTATTGAGGGGACACTCCCGCGGAGTCCTGCATGTTATTCTCGGGGGGGGGGGGGCAGGGGTGACCCAGCCTTGAGTCTGTTTCCTCCTGGGATTCTGTCTTGACTGTCAGTGACCCCGGGTGCCTGGTCCCAACTCTTCTTGCCCTTAGCTGCTTTCTCCCAGCAACGTGGCCGTCTACGGTGGTCTGTGTGCTTTGGCCACTTTTGACCGGCAGGAACTGCAGCGCAACGTCATCTCCAGCAGGTGGGTGGGGGATGGGGGGCCGGCCCAGCGCCCCCCTGGCCTGCTCCCTTCCGGAAGTGTGAGGAGGAGCGCCCGGCGGGACTGTGGGGGGCGGCTCTGGCCCTCGGCCTTCGGCGCAGGTACCCGTCCGGGCAGGTGCGGGACCGGCTCTGAGGGCCGTGCGTCTGCAGCTCCTTCAAGCTGTTCCTGGAGCTGGAGCCACAGGTCCGCGACATCATCTTCAAATTCTACGAGTCCAAGTACGCCTCGTGCCTGAAGATGCTGGACGAGATGAAGGTGGGGGACCCGCCAGCTTGGGGGAGGGGCGGAGACCTGGGGGGCAGCGGGGCCTGAGCAGGTCTCCTCACCAGGACAACCTGCTCCTGGACATGTACTTGGCCCCCCACGTCCGGACGCTGTACACCCAGATCCGCAACCGTGCCCTCATCCAGGTAGACGCGGGGGCGCGGAGGCGGGGCGCTGCGGGCGGGCCTGGGAGTGCCCCGCGGCTGACGCGGCCCCGGCCCCGCAGTACTTCAGCCCCTACGTGTCGGCCGACATGCACAAGATGGCCGCGGCCTTCAACACCACCGTGGCGGCGCTGGAGGACGAGCTGACGCAGCTCATCCTCGAGGGGCTCATCAATGCCCGCATCGACTCCCACAGCAAGGTGGCCGGCCCGGGGCCAAGGCCGTGGGTGCAGGGCGGGCCCCCGAGCCGTGGGGAGCACCGCTGAACCCCATCCCTCCGCTGCAGATCCTGTACGCCCGGGACGTGGATCAGCGCAGCACGACCTTCGAGAAGTCCCTGCTGATGGGGAAGGAGTTCCAGAGGCGCGCCAAGGCCATGATCCTGCGGGCAGCCGTGCTGCGCAACCAGATTCACGTCAAGGTGAGGGCAGGGGCGGCCCCCGCGCGGACGGGCCACAGGGTGGGCACACACGCGTCCCCTGGGCTGAGCAGCCCCGTCTCCACCCCAGTCCCCTCCCCGAGAAGGGAGCCAGGGGGAGCTGACGCCGGCCAACAGCCAGTCCCGGATGAGCACCAACATGTGAGGGCGCCCGCTGGCCTCCAGGACTGGCTCGTGCCCCGCCCGCCCCTGCCCGCGGCCCCCCCCGGCACTTGTGGGGGGGCCTGTGTACCCCCCGGCCCCCCGCTCCGTGGGGCCTCCCGTCGGGGCATCCAGGCCCGGCTTCTCGTGTTCCCTCGCCCCTGCTGTGCCCTGGTGAGGCGGCTGCTGCTGCTGCTCAAGGCCCTTCCCGGAAGGAGAGACCTACGGGGCTCACCTGTGTGACCTCCCGGTGTCACCCCCGCACCCTGGCGAACTGCCTCCCAGCTTCTTTGTTGCGTCATTGGGGGTGCAGGCGAGTTCGTCAGTCCATTAAAGAGCAGCCTGAGAACATTCCTCGTGCCATTTCTTCCTGCTAAGAGGGCTTCTGAGCTCCATCTCCATGAGGTTTTAGGGTCAGGGCTCCCCACCCATCACGTGGGCTGGGCGGCGGGGAGGGGGCTGAGGCCTGCCCGCTCCCCCTCCTTTAGGGACGTTTCCCAAGGCAGCGGCTCCTGCCTGTGGCCGCTGACTGTCGACACGGCCCCAGCTCCGCCCTCCCAGCCTGGTGCCGAGGTCTCGCGGGCCGGGGCTGCTCACGCCAATTCCAGTTCTTAGCATCCTTTCAGAGATGCATGTTTATTGTTCACTTTTGAACACACGTGTTGCAGGGAAGGGGCAGGTCCAGCCTGGGCGCCTGCTCCCCGGTGCAGCATTTCTGGGCTCCTGGCGTCGGCCGAGGGGAGACCAGCTCTTCCTTCCGCGCTGAGTGGCGGGAGGCTCCCTGAGTAAAGGCATTTCCTTAAGTGGGACGCGCAGAGGTCTCAGCAGCAGTCCTGGGGCCTGGGGAGGCGCTGTGTCCGGCTCTGGCTGCCCCTCAGGCCACGGCGCTGCCCACCACCTCAGGAAGGCCGCCTGGCTCCGTGGGTCCTGCTGGCTGGGGCTCCTGCAGCCGGGATGGGGCCCCCTTCCAGGCCAGAGACTTCTCCAGTTTGGTTTTAAACAGCAATCCGTGACCTGGCAGCGGCGGCAGAGGAGGAGGGCGGTGGGGCTCAGGAGGCTGAGGGTCCCACTGCCCGCGGGGGGCGGGGGCTGGGAGTGGGGGGGTGCGGGCGGCAGAGGCGCCCCTCACCTGGGCAGTCGGCGGCCTCTCGGAAAGCTCGCTTCTTGCAGCAGCCCCGGCACAGGTTGAACACGCACCTGTTGCCCTGGATGCGGGGAAGCCAGTGAGCCCGCGGCTGAGGCCCCTCTACGTGCGCCAAGCACCCCAAAGCCCAGGGTCGGCCAGGAGCACCGGTGGGCTGCAGCCCGGCCCAGGGCCTGCCGTCCACACCATGAGCAGCTGTTGTGAGGCTGGCAAACAGCCATCTTCCCTGGGGCTGGGGCTGCCCCCGCCCCGCACAGTGTCAGCGGGGACCGCCCCGGCCGCCGCCCCCTAACGCTGAGTTGGGCCCAGGCAGCACGGCCAGACTCACCTTTGGGTTTCCACACTGATCACACTTAGCGTATTTTGCTGAGAAAAGAACAGAAGCAGGTGTCGGTAGAGCCGGTCAGCCGGCCCGAGGATGCAGCGCACGTGCCCCCGCTGTGCACTGGGTGCTGGCCGCTAGAACCTTCTCCAGAGGGTGGCCCCAAAGCCCATCCCCACCTCCACACAGCAGCCAGGAAGCAGGTGGCAGGCCGGGTCGTGGCCACTCAACGTGGCAGCCTGGCTCCCAGTGGGCCCTTGCCATTGCGCTCCCTCCCCCCGCCCTGGGGGCAGCCCCTGGGGCCCCGCAGGGGAAACTGCTCACGCTTCAGCGAGGGGTCAAAGGTCTTGTGAGGGTTCCTCAGCTGCTTCTTCTGCTTGTTCTTGGACAGGACCTCTGTGCCGCCTTCCTCCTCCTCCAGGGCCCGCTTGCTGCGCGCACCCCCATTCTCCTTGCTCCCTTCCCTGGGCCTGAAAGGGAAGGGCAGCGGGCAGAGCCGGCCCCTGTTGAGAGGTGACCCACCAGCCCGGGCCCCAGGGTGAGGACGTGTGTACAGCGCCCCAGCAGCTCGGCTCCTGGGGCCATGGCTGGGTCTGAGTGGCCCCAGAGGACAGCCCAGCCACGGCTGCAGGGACCCAGGGGAAGCTCAGGGATGCCGGCCACTCGCCGTCAGGACAAATCCCCTGGGACCGCTTCGGGGAATCATCCTACGGGGCCCAGTTGGCATCTCAAGACAGAGCCGAGCCACCAGCACCCTCCACCAGGGCCGCAGAAGGCCCACCAGGCCCCCGTGCAGGGAGCGGGGTGCCCTCTGCTCCGTGTGTACCCCGGCCCGCGGGCTGGCGGGAAGCTCACCCTGGCCGCAGGTAGGGCTGGCAAATCCAGTGGAAGAAAGGCAAGCCTCCAGGGGGCTTCTCTCCCTCCTGCTGCTTGGATATATCCTCCTGCAGAAGCCGGGAGCGCCCCCTGTCACAGAGCCCAGACCCCCTCCTGCCGCCCTGCCCCCCCGCCACCCCCCACGTGCCTCACACCGCAGCTTCAGCTCCCGGCTCACGGCCGCGACACCCTCCAGGGTCTTCACCTTGGCCAGCTCCTCCCGGAGCTGCTGATGGACCTGCAGCCTGAGACAAACGCTCCGTCCCCGAGCCGCCCCCAGGTCGAGCCCCTGCCCGGCACGCAGACCCGATTCGGGAGCGAGCCCCTGCTAAAAACCCCCAACACCCAGTCAGGGTTCAGACCCGCCGGCATCTGCCTTGAGGAGCAGCTCACGTGTGGTGCCACAGCTTGAAGAGGTGGGCCCGGACGCAGGACAGGGGGCAGGGGTGCTGCCGCACGATGTCCAGGTACTCCTCGGCCAGCTCCCACACGGCAGGGCTGCGGCCCTCAAACAGGGCAGGGTTGTGCAGGTTGCCCTCTGGGGGGAATCGGGGGGAGGAGGGCTCAAGGCGGCAGGCGCTCACGTCCCTGGAGGGGTGCCCCCCCCCATGCAGGCCACGGGCAGTCGAGGCCTGGGAGTGAGGCCAGCACAGGCCCCGGGCAACCCGACGGGGCCCAGCCCCTCCGTGGCCTGCCAGTCGTGGCCCATCAGCCACGGCCCTGCCTCACCTGCACTCATGACCCCCTGGACTCCTGTGTCCCGAATACAACGCTCCACGTCCCGCAGACACTGGATGTTCCCGTTGGCAAATACGGGGATGGTCACTGCCTTCCTGTCGGGAGCAGGGAGCAGACACTCAGCAGGGAGAACCGTGCCCCTTCATCCCGCACACCAGGCACAGAGCTCCAGCCCCCACACCCCACCCGAACCCACCGCACAGTCTGCTCGGCAGCCGCGGCGCCCTCCGTGCACTCACCGCACGGCCCTGATGTGCTCCCAGGAGGCAGTGCCCGACAAGGGCCCCTTCTGCTCCTTGGTGCGCCCATGCACGGTCAGCAACTAGAACACAGTGAGGTCCGGCTCTACTGTGCTGTGACCGCAGACCCTAAACCAGACCCTGGGCCTCACGTGCCCAGTGCCGGCCCCCCAGTACCCCGGGCTGCAACTAGGGGGCGACTACCTGTGGCTCCCACATCCCACAGATCCACCCAGCGTGCAGAACAGAGGCGTCACCCTGTTCAAGGGCCAGTCTTCATGAAGTGGCAGCACCCCAGGTCCAAAGGTGTTGGGGGGGCACCAGCCTGACCTTAAGACTGGGGTCAGGCAGGGGAGGGCAGCTGCGGCCCGGCTCCTCCTTGGGAACACGCAGCTCCCCAAACCCTCACCAGGCCTTGCCTCGTGGTCCCCTCAATTCCGGTCCTCCCTGGTGAGTCAGCGCCTCAAGGGAGCTCCTGGGGGCAAGGACCCCTCCCTACCTGGTTCAGGGTGCAGGGGACACGAGGCAGGGGAGAAGCGTGTGGACCTGCGAGCCCTCAGCGTCCTCACCTGGCAACCAGCCTTCTCCAGCATCTGGGCATACTTCACAGTCTTGTCGATCTCCGGGAAGACTCGGATTTTGCACGTGACAGGGACAGAGAGCTTCTCGTGGGCCAGGAGAACTGGGGAAAACGAGAGTCGGCTTCTGACGAGCGTTCCGTTCACTTCAGGCAGGCTGTGGGGAGCGCCGCCTCGCACCGCTCCCCTCTGCCAGGACACTGCAGGGCCAGGCTGGGCCGGAATGCCTGCCCCCAGCTCCCGCTGTCGGGTCGAGGGGGAGTGGCTGGCGCGGGGCAGCGGTTTCCCTGCCCCTCCTGCAGCCGCAAGTATGCGGTGGCCAGGACTCACCGGCCACCATCTGCAGGCTCCTTTACCAACCATGACCCAGCCGGACCCCACCCTCGCCCCAGCACGCAGCCAACTCACTCATTCTCTGGAGCAGGTCCCACTCCTCCTGCAGGAAGGCACCGTAGTGACCTGCACAAGAGCAGCACAGTCCTCGGGACCTGTTCTGCCACATCACACCTGGGGGCTGTGTGCCCAGCTGCCCGAGCTCAAGGGCACGGAGTGGGACGCCCACCACGTCTGACCAACCAGCAACCCCTGAGACTCAGCGAAGAACAATGTCTGTGCCCCAGGCCGGGGAGTGGTCCCAACGCCTAAATTACACTGGGCAGCGTGCAGCGGCAGGGCGGGGCGACGGGAGACCTCCATGCTCCCCAGGTACTAAAGGGACCGACGAGCCTCAGGCCAGCAGGACCCTGTCGCTCGAGGGAGGAGCAAAGACAGGAAGACAGGACAGGGACACCACCAAGAGCAGAGCACCAGGCCCTCCCCTGGTCGTGTCCACACCCTGGCCTCTAGGTGGGCCCCCTGTGGTTTAGGGCCTTGCCACCCCCCCCACCCAGGCAGTGCCCCACACAGCGACCGGCAGCTGAGCCCACCTCTTTTGGCTATCATCTGCGGGCAGCCCAAATTCAGGTCGATGGCGTCACAGTAATCCTGAGCCAGGAGAGCCGCCTGGACAAACACCTCCGGGTCATTGGCACAGAACTGGGAAAGACACAGGTGTCGTGAGCCCGAGACAAAGCCTGGTGTCGCAGCTCCCCGGCCGCATAGGGCACTCAGGGTCCCCGGGGCTGCCTGCAGGATGGCATCCTGTGCTAACGTTTATGCGTCGACACACACAGAGGGGGAGTCACAGACGCACGTCCGTCCCGACTGTGACACAACGCTGGCCTCGCTGACTTCAACTGGAGAGCAGTGTCCCTCCCCAGCGTCCAGTAACGAGAGGACACGCGGCAGACAGGCAGGCGAGGGGGGAGGGACTGCCTATCTTGCACAGCACTCAAGGCGTCCCCTTGCCCAAACTGAGCCGGCGCCCCGGGAAGGGGTCAACCTCTGGGAGACCAGCCCCAGGAGCCCCGGGAAGCCCGGAGCTTCGCCAAAGCATGCCCGCCACCGCCCCCTCCCCGAAGCTGTTTCTGGAAAGATGCTCCACCTGGCACTCCCGGCCAGGCCCCTGCCCACCTGCACGATGAGAGGCCGGTCCTCGGGGCACACCTCGCAGTACAGGTTCTCCTTCCGGTAGTTGGCGTCGCGCACGAAGACCTGGGCGTGCAGCATGGGGGTGTAGCAGAGCTGGGCCCCGTGCCGGCGGCTCAGCAGCCTCCAGGCCAGCTCACTCTGGTCCACCATGGGCGCCACCACGTGGCGGGCGCCCCCCAGGGTGCGGCTCCAGAACTCGAAGCCCTGCAGCTTTGGCATCGCCTCCACACTGAAGGGGGAGACCAAGGGTCAGCCACCCGGGCGGAGGGACAGGGCGGCCGCAAAAGCGTAGGATGGAGCCCAGAGGACGCACAGCCCTCCCCGAGGCCGCTCAGGGCAGCCTGACGGTCGCAGACACAGACATCAGGGTCACCCTTGCTGCAGACCCAGGGCCATCACCTCCCGAAGAGCGTCCCCACCCGCTCGCCAGTGAGCCAAAGGGCCAGGGAACGCGCTGTCGGCGCCCTGCCTCCCCCGGACACCTCGGTCAGGGAGGACGGCCCTGCCCACCTGCTCCGCACAGGAAACGCCTCAGTGCGCTCCCGGCTCATCGCACCGCTGCCCTCAGATGCCCTCGGGGCGCCGGCCCTTCCCTACAGGCCGCCAGAGCAGCCGCGGCCGCTGCCTCCCCCAGCGGAAGCCCGGAGGCAGACCCCGCAGGGGCGCCCGACCCCGCGCGCCGAGCTCCGCGGTCACGAAGCAGTCACCGGCCTGGCCACCGACCGATCGCGCCCCTGGGGGGCTGGCACTGCCCGGCCGAGGTCCCACGGGAAAGTGCCGAAGCACAGGCGCCCGGCCGGACCCGCAGGACACCTACCTGCTCGGGCCCCTCCCGGACCGCCGGGGGAGCCAGGGCGCGGCGGGGGCTCCCTCGGTGCCCGCAGGCCGCCACGCCGGGGCCGCCGCCCGGCCCAGGGCTCCGCGCCGGGGCCGCCGGAAGGTGCCTCCGCCAGGGCGGTCCGGGCGGCCCGCGGTGCGGCGGGAAACGCGTCCCCGGGAAACCGCGCCCGGCCGCGGAGGAGCCCCGCCTCGCGAGGTCGGAGGTCAGAGGCCGGAGGTCGGCCAGGCCCCGCCACGGCGCGGTGGGGCGGGTAAGGGAGACGCGCCGGCCGCGGGCGCCGAGGCCCGGCTCGCCCGGCGCCCGCTTTCTACTCCGGGCTCCCGCTTCTGCCTCCCGAAAGGGCCGCAAGTCCCCTCCTCGGCTCGGCGCTCAGAATACTCCGGGAGCCCCCGCAGGCCGGAAGTGCTGCCGTCCGCGGGGCCCCACCCCCACCCCCGCACTTCCGGGCTAACCCGCCTGAAAGGGAGCACGCACGCGCAGAGCGCTCCTCGCCGCGGGGGCTGGCGCAGGTGCGCCTGGGAGTGGGCTGTGGTCGTGGCGGGGGCCGCGCGCGGCAGTGGCCGCCGTGCGGGCCTTTCCCCTGGCGGTTCCCGAAACCCGCTCGCTCCCCCGCAGGAGCCCGGGCGCTCCCCTCTCCGCCGCTAGCGAGGCGCCCGAAGCCCTGCCCGTGGCTGCCGCGCGAGCCTCGGCCGGCCCGCGCTCGTGCTTTAATTCGCGGGCCCCTGCGCACGAACCAGACAGTGTGGAGGGACGGGGCAGGCGTTTCGTTCCGGCCTTGAATACGGCCGCGTGCCCGATGGACGGGCGCTGGAGGAAGGACAGGTCCGGAGCGAGAGACGCGTCAGCCCGCCCGAAACGACAAGCGCACCGAGCACCTCCGCCGGGTCCGCGGGGCCGGCCGCGCCGGGACAAAGCCAGTCAGGGCCGGTCCGTGCTGGGAGCGCGACCCGCGCAGGCTGCGGACGCTCGGGGAGGGGCAGAGGCGCGAGCGTTCGTTCCTGGCCTAGGCTTCCGGGTGCAAGTGACCGTTCTTCGCTGGGCTTCAACACGTTATTAAGAGGAAGGTCGTGCGGGCGCCTGGGGGGCCCCTGGGTCGAGCGTCCACTCGTGGTTTCAGCTCCGCTGCCGGTGTCGGGTTCGCGGGATGGAGCCCCTTGCGGGAGTCTCCCGGGGATGCCTTCCGCTGCTCTGCCGCTCCCTTCCCACCTGCCCAGAATAAGGAAGTGAGTCTTTAAAAAAAACACACACAACAAACCCGAAATCAATGTCAAGCAGTTTTTAAAAATACGGTGACTAGAAAACTTAAAATCACCTACGTGGGCAGGATTTCTGGAATAGCAGACTGAGGAGTTTTCCAAATCCCTTCCCAAAAAAGCAGTGTTTAAAACAGGACAAATTGTTTAAGCAACCATTCCAGGACTCTTTTTTTTTTTTTTTTTTTTTTTTTTAGTATTTTATTTATTTATTCCACAGAGAGAGCACAAGCTCTCTCCCAGGTGCCCCCCATTCCAGGACTCCTGACCAAAGACATGCAACATTTAAGAGCCCTTAGGCGGAAGCTATGAACATCAGGCGGGCCTGGCTGGCTCGGTCAGCAGAGCCAGGGGTCGAGTGTGACCCTTGATCTCCGGGTTGTAGGTATGAACCTCCATGTTGGCTGCAGAAATTACTCAAAATCTTTAAAAAAGGGGGGGGCGCCTGGGTGGCTCAGTGGGTTAAGCCTCTGCCTTCCGCTCAGGTCATGATCTCAGGGTCCTGGGATCGAGTCCCACATCGGGCTCTCTGCTCGTCGGGGAGCTGCTTCCCCCACTCTCTCTGCCTGCCTCTCTGCCTACTTGGGATCTCTGTCAGATAAAAAAAAAAGGGGGGGGGTGACTGGGGGGCTCAGTGGGTGAAGTGTCTGCCTTCTGCTCAGGTCATGATCCCGGGGTCCTGGGGTCGAGCCCTACGTTGGCCTCCCTGCTCTGCGGGGAGTGTGCTCTCTGCCTACTGCTCTCTCTGCTCGTGTGCTCGTCCCCTCTCTCACTCTCTCTTTATCTTGCTGTCAAATAACTAAAATTCTTAAAAAAAAAGGGGGCATTCTGTGGAGTTTCGGGAAGGGGTGACTTTCCTTTCCTCCCACCCTCTGGTAATTCCACCAGAGTCAGGTGGGCCTCCGGGACCCGACCCCAGGGAGGGCTGATTAGAAACCCTCCCAGCGTGTTTGTTGAGGAAATTGTAGTCGTGGTGCCAGACAGCGAACTGGAGACCCAGCCGCCAGAGGCCCCGGACCGGCTGAAGCAAGGACAGTCCAGCCAGAAATTCAACAAGGGGACTCAGTCGACGAGACAGCAGCCATCTGGGCAGCCACCGGCGGTGCCTGGAAGTCTGCAAAGCCGAGTGTGTGCTCCGCAGGGACCAGGCTGCGTGCTCCCAGCTGCACACTCTTCTCTGGCTGCATTTGAGGCTTCGCACCGCAAAATGGAAAAACCAGGGCTGAACTGCAGACTGCTAGGACTTGGAATATGTCCCCAACCTACGCAAAACTGTCAGCAAAGGACGCAGCCCTCGCTAGTTCACGATGCTTACGCGCACCCTCTGACCAGTAACTGATGGTCGTTAAGCCGTACTGACTCAGGGAAGCAGAGGAGACCAGGGGCACCCGGTGGGCTCCGTCCACACAGCTCGAGAATCTTTTTTTAATATATTTTGACAGAAATCACAACTAGGCAGAGAGGCAGGCAGAGAGAGAGGAAGAAGCAGGGGCTCAATCCCAGGACCCTGAGATCATGACCTGAGCCGAAGGCAGAAGCTTGAACCCTCTGAACCCCCAGGCGCCGCCCATGGATCTACTTCTGTGGCCTGATGTCAGTAAACACACTGATTATTGCAGCTTTGTAATAAATCTTGAAGAGTCTTGGAATCAGGCACCGAAGCTTCTCCACCCCTGCTGCTCTCCAGCGCATCCCACGGGAACTGACTTTCGGGTCAGCATGTCCCTCCAGACAGGCTGCTAGGATTTCGATCGAGGCTGGACAACGTGTGCGGGGCGTGGGGTGCCTGGGCGGCTCCGGCGCGGCTCGTGGGGCTCCTGGTCTCTGGGTCTTGAGTCCAACCCCACGTTGGGTACAGAGATTGCTTAAACTTAAAATCTTAAAAAAAACAAACCCGTAATGCTCATTCTGGGGAGAATGGACACATCAGCCCTGAGTTTTGTGACCACGAGCTCGGCACATCTCCACACCCGCTCCCTTCACCTGGCTCAGCAGCGCCGCGCCCACCTTCCATCGGGCTGCCCCAGCTCTGCCTTCTCTGAGGGGCGACTGGCCCTGACTTCTTGATGGCAGCGTCTGCCGTTCGCGTCCCTTGTCGGTACTTGCATGAGGGGCTCAGACCCCGTCTCTGCTGGGGTCGTCACACTCACCGCCCTCCATCTAGCAGGTTTCCAGAGGGCCCATCAGCGTCTCCGCGCCGGGGACCGTGTTGCTGGCAACTGGTGTCATTCCTTCCTTCTCGGCCGGACGCCTTTTCCCTCCGCTCTTTGACTCGCCGTGCGGGCCCGGACTTCCCACGGCAGGTGAGTCTCTGCCTCGTGCCTCGTCCCCCGTCGCAGGGGGACGCCTGCTCTGCAGTCAGTAGGGGCGACGCGGCTGCATCTGGGTTCATTAATTTTCTGTTCTGTATTTTATTCAGCTGGTTTTCACTCTGGCGTGTATCGCTCCCATTATTCTGCTGAGCTGGGTCTCGTTGGCCCGCACTGTAGTGTCTGAAGGTTCATCTGAGCCATCGGTGCCTTCCTCCCTGCCGCGCCGCCCGCCAAGCGCGGTTCTGCGCTCTCAGCTCCGACACCAATTTCTCTTTCCAGTTTTTCTTTAACCCGAGGATTCTTTAGAACTGAGATCTGCAGGACACCAGGGGGTTAAGCGTCTGCCTTTGGCTCAGGTCATGATTTCAGCGTCCTGGGATGGAGCCGCCCCCGCCCCTCGGCCCCCCCTCACGCCCCCCCCCCCCATCCTGCTCGGCGGGAGCCTCTCCCTCTGCCTGTGCCTGCCTGGGATCTCTCTCTGACAAACAAAAGAGTAAGATCTAAAGCAACTAAACTGTGATCTGATTTCCACACATTTGAAGATATTCTAGAGAACTTAATTGGGGTCAGAGAAAATATTTTGTAGAAGTTGAATTTCTTTTTGACTTAACGACACTTTTTTTTTTTTTTTTAAAGATTTTATTCATCCATTTAACAGACAGATCACAAGCAGGCAGAGAGGCAGGCAGAGGAAGACGAGGAAGCAGGCTCCCCGCTGAGCAGAGAGCCCGATGCAGGGCTCGATCCCAGGACCCTGAGATCATGACCTGAGCCGAAGGCAGAGGCTTTA
This sequence comes from Meles meles, assembly GCF_922984935.1. Lineage (NCBI taxonomy): Eukaryota > Metazoa > Chordata > Mammalia > Carnivora > Mustelidae > Meles > Meles meles. The sequence goes on from NC_060083.1 coordinate 63,595,645, forward strand.
ACCCATTGAGCCACCCAGGCGCCCCTAACGACACGGCTGATAACCCAGAACGTGTGTTCCCTTGGTAAATGCTCCGTGTCGGTTTGAAAAGAACCGTGTTGTGCTGCTGCCCGGTGGGTGTCCTACCTCCGCCGGGGTGAGTGGGCTGGTCACACCGTCTGTCTGATTCACCCCCGACATCCCGTCTCCGTGTCCTGCCAGTTTCAGGACACGGGGGGGCTTTTAGAATCTCCAACTTACATTGTACATTTGTGGTTTCTCTTCGGACGTAGAACCTTGTTTCCTGTGGTTTGGAGCCGACATGGGGCATAGGGGCTCAGGGTTATTACATCCTTTCGACCAGCTGACTCTTTTACCTTTTTTCTCATTATGGAGGAACCCTTTTTACCCCCGGTGCATTTAAAAAATTTATTTTTTATTTGACAGAGATCACAAGCAGGCAGAGAGTTGGAGAAGCAGGTTCCCTGCTGAGCAGAAAGCCTGATGTGGGGCTCGATCCCAAGACCCTGGGATCATGACCCGAGCCGAAGGCAGAGGCTTTAACCCACTGAGCCACCCAGGCGCCCCCCAGGTGTATTTTTTGCTCTGAAATCTGTTCCCTGTTGGCACACACAGAGCCATGTGCCAGAACAACGGCCCTTCCCACGGCAGGAGATTCCAGGCGGGAACAGACCGCATCTGTCCACTGTCTGTTAGTGGACACCTGCTGGCCGTCATGAGCAGTGCTGTGAGCACTGACACACACGTCTGCGCGAGCCCTGGCGTGCCATTCTCTGGGGCATATACCTGGGAGCATAATTGGCGGTTCACGGTAATTCTATGGTGAACTTTCTGAGGAATACAGAAGAGCCCCTGGTCTGTTTCTGGTTTTAACTCATCCCTTTAGCAGCCTAGAGGTGGGCCTGATCCCCTGACCCTGGACTCCCTGGCTGCAGGGTCCAGCTCTCTCCGCTCATTTCCAGTTGGCCCAGAACTCAGCTCCCCACACCCCATGGATCCACTGGGGTCTACCTCCCCCCTTGGCGCTCAGGGTTCTGATGCTCAGGGGACCTCCCTGCCCCCGACTTCCTTGGATGCGCCTTTGTCTGCCCCAGCGTGACGGTCAGTCTCTCGTTCAGCTCGGCCCGTTCTGCCCAGAGCAGCCTAGGTGTGGCCGGGAAGGCAGTGTGCCCACACGATTCACACGTAGGACCCCGACTCCCGGTCAAGATCATGCTCAGTTATGTGGGCAGGACCCCTCAAGTGAGCAGAAACCCCGGCTTCCCTGAGGAACAAAGGCATTCCGGCAACAAGCAATAGCGCCGGGGACCCCACACTCAGCCTGGCCCACCTCTTCAGTCTGCAGCGGCGGGTTATCTGCATCCCACTGGCTATGTGTTCCCAGCAGAGCTTCCGCCTGGCCCTCCAGGAGCCTAGCCCCGTCCCTGCCTCTGAGGGCTGCAGGGAGCAGAGGGGCAGCCTGCCACCCCAGGTCCCCATGGCAGCTGTCAGAGGAGGGAAGGAAGGGTGACTGGAGGCCAGAGCTCAGGTGGGGTTCAACTGTGGGGAGGCCGGTGGGCCTTCACCGGGTTGGGGTGAAGACGGGACATCGTCCAGACGTGGCCCGTGACACGGACAGTTACAGTAAATTCCAGAACTCAAGCAGCAACATGAATCATGTTTCTTGAAAAACGAATAGAGACAAACACAGACCGGGTGCCCGTGTGCCCTGGGATGCTCCTTTCCACAGGCCCCTGCATCATGGGGGCCCCAGGGCTGGGGCTCCTGCGCCCCCCGCCTTCCCAGGGGGGGACGAGGCCCTGGCGTCTCCCAAGCGACGCAATAAATAGGAGAACCGAAGGGGCGAGCGGGGGGAAGACCCCGCGGGCCCCACACGGCACCCCGCCCGCCGGCCGACCCTTCACAGACCCCGCGGGTCTCCGAGTCGGCCGCTGTGGCGGCGGGGGTGGGGGTGGGGGCGGGGCGTGGGCGGGGTCCCACCGGCAGGACCCCGGTCCCCCGGGGCGCGGGGGCAGCTTAGCCCTCCCGCACGCTGACGCGGGGCTCGGCCAGGGAGCTGTGGATGATGCTGAGGATGGACTCCAGGCCGCTGCCCTCCAGCAGCGTGCGGTGGTCGCCCTCGATCACGTGCACCGACACCTTCCCGTCGCACACCTGCGACAGGTTGTAGTCTGCGCCCAGGCCCTCGCCGTACAGGCCGCCGGTCTTGGCGCGCAGCAGCGTCACGTTGCCGTGGTAGGTGGCCCGGGGCGCGTACTGCTCGGCGGCGCGCAGCTTGTCGTAGAAGGAGCGCCCGGCGAAGCTCAGCTGCCGGCGGTCCAGGCCCGCGTGGCTGCGCGCGATCAGGTCCACGGCGGCCGCCACGCGCTCCTCCAGGCCCCGCAGCGGCAGGAGCATCTCGAGCACCTGCGGGCCGGGGCACGGGACGCCCGTGAGCTGCGCGCGCGGCCCCCACCCGGGGGTCCGGCCCCACCCCCTGAGCCCCGCCCCGCCCCCACCCCAAGCCTCGCGGTGGCCCCGCCCCTGGCCCCGCCCCCCGCCCCCCGACCCACCCTGTCGCGCTCCACGTCCGTGAACTGCTGCACGAAGAAGCACATGGCCTCGGCCTCGGCCTCCGCCTCGCAGCCCAGGGTCATCTTGGCGCGGTAGCTCTGCGGAGGGAGAAGGGGCCGCTGCAGCGGGGCGGGTGGGGGCCGAGCGGGGCAGGGGGAGCCGCGGACGCCGAGGGCCTCACCTGCGTGTAGGCCAGCACGTAGGCGTGCGAGCCGTCGAACAGGAAGAGGCTATTGTGCGCGGGGGCGGGGCTGGGCTGCGCGGCCTGCAGCTGCGAGCACATCTCGAAGGCCACGCAGGCCCCGTACGAGTAGCCGGCGATGCGGTAGGGCCCCTCGGGCTGCACCTGGCGGATGCACTTGATGTAGTAGGCGGCCAGACTCTGGATGCTGTCCAGGGGCGCAGCTGCGGGGGAGAAGGAGGTCAGCGGCAGGTGGCCGGGGTGGGACATGCACACCACCCTGCCTTACTGGGGTGGGGACAGCCTTGCAGGACGGGTCCCACCTCGGGTACACTGCAAGCCGTAGGTGGGGATGCTGAGCTTGGCAGCCAGGCTGTGGAACACGGTGACGGAGCCCTCGATGGGATGCACCAGGAACAGCGGGCGCTCAGAGCTCTGCACCGAGTTGAGCCGCGTCAAGGTGGGGCCCTCCGGGTTCACCAGCAGGGTGCTCAGGTTCAGCGGGGCCTGCGGACTGGCAGGGCTGCTGTTCGTGGGCGAGGCGTCCGCCAGCTCTGTAAGGAGGGGAGGGTGCTAGGGAGGCCCAGGGCCAAAGATGGGTGGGGGGCCCGAGGCCCCATGAAGGGCTCGCAGGAAGGGGCCCGATGGATGGGCCCTGACCCCGGGGGGGGGGGGTGGCTTCGGCTGCTCGCGAGCCCGCAACACAGAGCGGCACCCGGGGCCGGGTGGCCCAGGGACGCTCCCCTTTCGGCAGCTCTGTCCTCACAGCCACGCACCTCTCGCCGGGCCGTCCTTGGCGGCCAGCTGCCGCAGCCTGCGGAACGAGAGCTGCCCAATGTCCCGCATGGACAGCAGGAGGTCGTGCTCGCGCTCCAGCATCTGCCGCACCTCCACGCCCATGAGCGAGTCCAGGCCCAGGTCCGCCAGCGTGCTGTCCAGGTTGACAGTGGCCAAGTCTCGGATGCCTGGGGACAGGGACCCCGTTGGCAGTTTGGCAGGCGGGCCGGTGGGGGGGGGGCTGGGTGGGCGCGGACGTGCCGGCGACCGGTGCCCTTCCCAAACCACGGTTGCCTGCTTCCCGCACGCAGCCTCCCACCCTGCCCCGTGCCAACCCCGGGCGCCTGGCCTCTCCCGCAGCGAAAAGGCACAACCTCTTCCCAGCCAGGACGATGGCAGTTAGCGGGGACGGTGGGCTCCCTCACCCAGGATGTGGGCCACGGCCTTCACGAGGTCCTGCTGGGTGCTGCTGTCTCCCTGGGCGGCGGCCTTCTTCTCAGCCAGCACAAAGCTGCTCAGGACAGGGTAGGGCTGGCTCAGAAAGAAATCCAGCACCTCCAAGCAGGAGCTCATTCGCTGAGGCAGCGTCCCGCCGATGACCGTGTCGTTGGAGCCCGTCGACTGCATGATGAGGCCCACGTCACCGATGGCGCCCCACTGCACGGCGAGGCCTACGGGAGGACCAGGGCCAGCGGGCCAGGGTGAGAGGGGGCACCCGTCGGGGCTGCGGCAGGCGGTGGGGGCTGCCGGGCGGGGAGCGGGCTGGCCCACCTGGGAGCCCGTCGTGCCGGCGCCTCTCACACACGCGCTCCATCGTGGAGTTGGCGAAGCCGTAGTTGGTCTGGCCGGCGTTGCCGCGCCCACAGCTCACGGATGAGAAGGCCACGAAGTAGTCCAGCTCGGGGCATGCCGCCCGGGTCACCCTGTGGGTGCTCGAGTCACACCCTGCTTGCCCAGCCCACCTGCCGCCATGCCCAGGAGCCCCCACCGGCTGAACCGCCTCCACGGCCCCGAACCCCCAGCTCAGGCCCCAGCAGAGGCCGCCGCCTGGTCCCCGAGTGGCGGTGGGAACTGTGCTGGGCTGCACGCAGGGCAAGAGACAGCTGCTCCCAGGTCAGAGCCAGGCCGGGCTGGGGGACGGACACGGGGACAGGGCTGGGAGGGCCGGACACCTCACCTGTCCAAGTTCACGGTACCACTGTACTTGGGCTTGTTGACGTCCTGGAAGAACTCAGGAGTCTGATTCTCTAGCACGGCATCTCTCAGGACCTGGGAGTCAGGGACTCTTAGCAGCTGTCCTGACCTCATGGCTCTGGAGAGAGTGGCCTGGGAGGGCCTTCCCCAGGGGGCCTGCTCGGGAACCCCTCAGTCACACTCACCACGGCCAGGTTGAAGACGCCTCCCACAGGCCCCAGCTGCGTGGCCTCCGCGATGAGGCTCCGGGCCCCGTCGAGCGAGCTGGCGTTGCTGGTGGACACCAGGACCTGCACGCCCTGGCGTCTCCACTCGCGGACTTGCTTGGCCTGGTAGCCTGTGGACACGGGGCAGTGTGGTCGGCCCCCTGGGCTTCCAGACCCAAAAGTGCAGAGCTGAGCGGGCGTCCCGGCCCTCAGGCCCGCTCACCTGTGCGGATCCCGGAGCGAGAGGTCAGCACGAGCCTCTGGGCGCCCCGCAGCACGAGCCAGTGGGCCAGCTCCAGGCCGAAGCCGCCCAGGCCGCCCGTGATGATGTAGCTCTTGTGGGCCACGCAGAACGTCTTGGACACCGCGGTCATCAGCCTGGGCCTGGGCACCTGTGGCGCTGCCGCCGGCTCCTCCCCGAGCACCTGCGGCCCAAGCAGCCCCGCTCAGGCCCCGACCGCAGGGAGGGGTGGGGGGGTGGGGGCCGGGAGCCTCAGGGGCTGTGCTCACCTGCACCACCACTTTGCCGATGTGCTTCCCCTGCGCCATGAAGCGGAAGGCGTCCTCCACCCGGTGCTTAGGGAACGTGGTGCACTTGAGGGGCCGCACCACGCCGTCCCGAATGCCCGCCTGCAGCAGCGCCGCCACCTCCCCCCAGCTGTGGTTCACGTCGTTCAGGAGCGAGTCGAGCAGGATGCCGTGGAAGGTCACGTTCTTCAGGAAGACGGCCATGCCTGCACGGGCAGGGGGAGGGCTCACCACCCGCGGCACCCCCTCCGCGGCTGGCCCTGCGGACCTCGCCCGAGAGCTGCCCCCCGCCGCCCGCCCGCCCGCCGCCCGCCTCACCCAGCTGGTGGTTGTTGGAAAGGTCGAATTTGCCGATCTCCAGGAAGCGGCCATGCATGGCCAGGCAGCGCACGCTGGCCTGCAGCTTCTCCTCCGCCAGAGAGTTCAGAACCAGGTCGACACCTGGGGGCGGGGGTCGGAGAGGTCACCACCGGGCCCAGGTCCAGCCCCGGCCCCTGCCTGGGCCCGGGGGGGGGAGGCGAGGGGTGGGTGTGCTGGGGCCACCGCTCACCCTTCCCGGCCGTGTGCCGTAGCACGTGCTGTTCGAAGGACGTGTCCCGGGAGTTGGCAAAGCTGGTCTCGCTGAGCTGGGGGAACCTGGCCTGGAGATACGCCCGCTTCTCGGCGGACCCTGGCAGGGAGAGGCGCGTGCCGCTGAGCCAGGCCGTGGGGCTGGGGTTGGCAGCCCCAGGCTCCCGCGAGGGCCGGCGGGCTTACCCACGGTGGTGAAGACGCGGCAGCCCAGGCTCAGGGCGATGGCGATGGCGGCCTGGCCCACGCCGCCCGAGCCCGAGTGGATGAGCACCGTCTCCCCGCGCTGCATGCGCCCCCGCACGATCAGCGAGTAGTACGCGGTGCTGTACACCACGGGCACGGACACGGCCTCCTCCAGGGTCCTGCGGGCACAGCACGGGAGGTCAGCTCGGCCTGAGGCTCGGCCACAGCCGTGCAGGGCGACGGGCCGAGACCCCGACTCACCAGCTGGACGGCACATCCCACAGGAAGTCCTCCGACAGCAGGACGGAGGTGGCCAGGCCTTCCGCGGGCACTAGTCCCATCACGCGCCTGCCACTGGCATCCCGGCCAGAGAACTCCATGCCCAGCATACAGTCCCGGGAGGACCATTTTCCTGGGGACAGACGGCTGCGGTGAGCCCTGCGTCTCCCGCGGGCGGGGGGGGGGGGCGGTGCACAAGCTCAGGCACCAGGAGGCTCCAGGTCCTGAACGCTGCGGTCGGGGACCCTCCTCCTCCCAGCCCCTGGCCCAGAGCGTCCGCCGCGGCCGAGGATGCGCTCCGCACCTGGGATGGCGTCGGGGGACAGCTTGCCCGTGGCCAGCATGATGTCTCGGAAGTTGAGGGAGGCGTAGTTGACGGTGCAGAGGTGGACGTTGGGGTCAGTGGTCTGGGTGTGGCGCAGAGGCGAGCAGACCCAGCGGATGGAGGAGAGGTCCCCCCGGGTGAGAACGTTGACAAAGGCGTGCTCAGTCTGCTCCTCTGGCAGGCCTGACGGCAGGAGGGAAGCGGGGCTGCCACGGGGGCTTTCCAGCCAGGGCCCCCCAGGCCCCGTCACCCTCAGCCCACCCAGGTGTAACGCAGGGGGCCGGTGGGGGTCGGGGAGTTATCTCGGGGCGCTCACTGTGCTCCAGCGGGAAATGGCGGAAGGTCCCCCACGACCCGTCCCGGTAGACATTCATCACGAGGTCCCCCTGTAACACCTTCTGCAGCTCCGAGGAGCTTGGGTCCATCTTGGGGGTGGGGGACGTGTCGCTGAGGTTGGACACCAGGATGCATCTGGGGTGGGGGGGAGAGAGGGCAGAGCAGGGAGAGGGGGCAGGGCAGTCAAGGGAGAGAGCCTGGAGGGGAGAGGGAGGGAGCAGTGGAAAGAGTAGGGGGGAGGCAGGAGAGGAAGAGAGCAGGAACCGGAGAGAGGAAGGGGGCAGGGCGGGGCGGGGGGAGGGGTGGGGGTCTGCAGCCCCGGGCTGTCCCTCACCGGACCCGGTGCCCGCCGGGCTCCCGGCGGAGACAGTTCACCATGCCCACGACGCCCGACGTGGGGCAGCTGGCGGCCGTCAGCCACACGGGTCGGGAGGAGCTGTCTGCCAGGATGTTCTGCGGGACGAGGGAAGGGCTGGTGTCGGAGCGGGTCCCCAGGCCCGTGGGCGTGGTGCTGGGCGGCCCCGCAGACACTGACCTTCAGGGAGTCCACCCAGCGGAAGCTGGTGTCCTCCACGGGCAGGAAGACGGGGCTGCCCTGCCGGGCCGGCCGGCGGCACAAAAAGAGCGCGGAGCCGTAGAAGGACCTCTTCAGGGCCACCAGACGCAGGGACGCCTGGGCAAACAGCCCCTCCCACTCATCCTGCGTGGGGGGCGGGGTCAGTGCTGGGTCCCCGTGGCTGGCTCCCGCGCCCCCGCCCACAGGCTGCCTCTGCACCTGGCTCAGGAGGCCCTGCTCGCCTCGCTGGGGCTCCGGGCAGGTGAGGAAGGCGACCGTCTCTCCCAGGAGGTGTCCTCTGAGCAGGGTATGCAGCAGCAGGAAGCCACCCTCCTTGAGAGCGGCCGCCATGTTGCCAAGGGCCGCGGCCGGGTCACAGAGTGTGGCCGCCGCACCGTTGCACGCCACCAGGTCTGCGGGGCCCAGGCTGCTGGGGACGGGGCCCGCAGGGTCCCACTGGCCCTGGGTCAGGTTGTACTCCTGCAGCTTGGCCTGGGCGGCCTCCAGGGCCTGCGGGTGGCGGTCCGTGGCCGTGTAGTCCAGCTGGAGCATGGGCTGGGTGCTGAGCAGCGGTGGGATGCGGGAGTAGAGGCAGCCGGCACCCGCCAGCACCTGCAGGTGGGGACAGCACCCTGGCCCAGCGGCCCACCAGGCACACGCCCTCGTCCAAGCCGGCGGACGTCTGCCGGGAAGGCTCACCCGCCCACCCTGCCGCAGAGACTGCCGGCTCGTGCCCTCCCCCCAGCCCACCTTCAAGCAGGGCAGAAGGGGCAAGGACACGAGGGCAGCCTCGGCACAGCCTCTCATGGGGCCCTGGCGCTGCTGACGTCTGAGCCTGCTTAGATCCGGCCCCACACACCCACCTCGATGACGCGCATGCGGGGGCTGGTCAGGTTCTCCATGGAGGTGTCCAGGCAGGCCTTGAATGCTGGGGCGTCGAGCAGGCCGCAGAGCAGCGGGTCGTCGTGCAGCAGGGGCCTCTGCTGGGCCAGGAGCTGCGCCAGCTCCATCGGCGGGCTCCCGTTGAGCTGGAGCTGACCGGCGGCGGCCAGCAGCTGCGGCAGGCCCTGCTGCGTGGGCTCCTGGGGGACCTGAGCCCCGTCCAGCCCGGGCACCACCATCTTCAGCCCCTGCTGGGCCACCTTGGTCTGCAGGGCCTGTGCCAGCCCTGAGGAGGGGAGAGACGGCCACTAGGGAAGGGTCCCACCTGCACCCATGCTCCCTGTGCCCGCCCTCAGAGCAGGCCCCATCGCTACCCAGGGCCCGCTGCCCGCCCCACCCCTGCAGAAGCGAACAGATGGGAGGGACGGAGTGGGCAGCCTGGTCCTCCAGGACCAGGAGCCAGGCCCCTGGGTATCATCGAGGCATGAGCTCCGCAGAGTGCAGGCTCAGCGCCCCACCAGTCACCCCCCCACCCATCGGCGCTGGGGCGAGGGCAGGGTGCCGTCTGCCGGGCCAGGACCCCCGCACGCCCCACCCCCCGCGATGGCTGGCTGGGGACAGAGGCCGGAAGGACGAGTCTGTCCTCATGCCCCAGGCCGACCCTGGATGCCAGGGGCCTCTCAAGGAGGCGGGTTTCTGCTCCTTGTGAAGCAGGAGGTTGTGGAGCTGGAATGGGTCCGGCGAGGGGCTGCGTGGGCAGGTGAGGCTCCCTCCCGCCAGAGGCAGCGGTGAAGGAAGGGCGGGGCACAGCCGCAGGGACCGGGACTCACCCCTGCACAGCTGCAGCTCCTGCTGCAGGGCCTTGTCTCCCGCCAGGAGCTCCCCCTCCACGTGTGGGGTGAAGCAGAATTTCTCCAGGATGGGGGACAGGTGCTCCAGCCGCCGCGGGGCCGTGGAGGCGTGCAGGCCCGAGAAGAGGGCGCCCCCGGCCACTGTGCTGTTCAGGCAGCTGCTCACCACCACGTTGGCCACTGTGGGGGACAGGCAGGGGCGAGTTGGGGGCGTGCGGGCCGGGGTGGCCGGGGGTACAGTGGGGCGGGGCCGGAACACGGGGCTACCTTGGGCCTGGCCCTTGAGTGAGTACACTTTGCGCCGGTGCGTGGCGGGGTCGATGTGCACGGAGGTGATGCGGGTGGGCAGGCGCAGGCTGCACTGGGCCGTCCCCAGGATGGAGAGCTGCATCATGGCGTCCAGGAAGGTCACCCAGTTGTCCTTCCACAGCAGCTGGCCTGTGTTGCCTGTGGCCGAGGGGCCGTCAGCGCGGCCAGGCCGGGCCTCTCGCGCTCACGGCCCCTCCCCTCCACGTGCCCCCTCACACCCTGTACAGCCTCCCCCACCCGCCGCCCCCACGATGGCTCCCGGATGCCGTGTGGCCTGAAGGGAGGCGACCCCAAGGCTGGTTCCCTGCCCGTCCCACGAGGACGTGGCGCCCTACCTTCAAGGTCGGCCTCCAGGATGCCCTGGAAGTGGGGGCCGTAGTCATAGCCGCGCAGCCGCAGCACCTTATACACGTCCCCCTGGGACAGGCGGAACGCAGCTGTGGGGTCCGCGGGGTCCGTGGGGGCCGGGCCATCCTGGCTGTCGAAGAACTTGGGGTCGGGGTCCTCCCACTGGTACACCTTCCCTGCGGCAAGGGCAGAACAGTCTGAGGTGCATCCCACGGAGCTGGCCGTCAAGGGCCCCCCAGAGGCCAAGCCCCCCAGAGAGCCTGGGCCCGGCCGGACGCCCGCTGCTCACCGCTCACGATCAGGTTGCCGTTCTGAGACACCTCGAAGGTGCGGGAAGCCTCCAGCAGCCGCACTTCCAGAGCCACGATCCCTGTGGATAGCAGGGCTGGCGCTGAGCCGCAGGGGTCGGCCGTCGGCTCTCCTGCCCTCGCCCGGCGGCCGCCCCACCTCACCGGTCTTGGGCAGGACGGTGGCCTGGTGCAGCGTCACCCCCTCAAACACCACAGGCGTGTCATCCATGTTCTGGGTCAAGGCCCGCGCCAGCGTCCTCCAGACCAGGCACAGGTAGCCGGTGGCGGGGAAGAGCACGCGGCCGTCGATGCAGTGGTCCACCAGGTAGTGGTCGGGGGACTCGGGACTGGTGTCTGTGTGGGCTGAACCTTAGTGCCGGCACCTGGGCGGGCGAAGGCGAGCCCTGCCAGCCCCGTGCCCCGGCCTTGGCTCCCCTCAGCCCCTCCTCACCGATGTTGTAGATGGTGGCCGCGGAGGAGCCGCTGGAGCCATTGGGGAAGTCCCCCGCCGCAGGCACGTCCCAGGTCTGACTGTGGTCCCACTTGATGTGGGGGGAGATGAGAGGGGTCCCCCGGGGCACCGGGACCTCCATGGGTGGATACAGGTCATTGGGGTTGGCGTCAATGCTGGGGGAGAGGGCGTGGTGGTGTGAGGTGCCTGGCCCGGGACTGCCGCGTCGCAGCCACAGCCAGCCGTCTCCCACGAGGCCCTGGAGGCCACCCGGACGGGGCACGGTGGGGGCCAGAGCAACGGAGCTTGGGGTGGCCCGGCACCCACCTCCCACTCCCCGGGGACGACCTCAAGGCCCCCCGAGCGGCCCTATAAAAACGCTTTGCTGTCAGGGAGAAGCTCCCTGTGGCCCGCCCCACCCCGCCCCGGAAGCTGGCCCCCTCCCCCGCGCCCCGGCGGGGGCAGCCGACCCACCCCAGCAGGTGCAGCCTGCCCACGTTCCGGAGGAAGAACTCCAGGTTGTCCGTCTGGTCCTTCTTCATCAAGGGGACGGTGGTGCAGCTGGAGTTGAGGCTTCTCTTCAGGACGGCCTGGCGGGGTAGACGGGCTCGACCTTCCTCACCGGCTCCCACCCGCCCCCAGGCCCAGACCCTCGGCTGCTCTTGGCCGATGCCCTGAGACCAGGGTCCCTCCTGGGACCGGCCGGCCTTCCCCACCCCGGCCCGGGCCCCGGCCCCGGGGGCGGTGGGGGGGGGGAGGCACGCACCTGCAGCAGCGCGTGGGGGGCGATCTCAAGCACCACGGCGTTCTCGGGCACGTGGTAGAGCGCCTCCTGGAACAGCACCGGGCTCACGAGGTTGTTGACGCTGTACTCCGCCGAGCACGTGCGGGCCAGGCTGCCCTGCCACTGGGCCTCGGGGATGGAGGTGCTGAGCCAGCGAGCCGAGCGGGGCCTGGGCTCCCGGATCACCTGCGCACACGACCTGGTCAGCGCAAGGCCTTGGCCGCCGCCGCCCTGCCTCCGCGCGGCCCCCCCGAGGGCAGCCGACCCACCTTCTTGAGCGCCTGCAGCAGCGTGGGGGCGATGGGGTCCATGAAGTAGGAGTGGAAGGCCATGCCGCCCGTCCGCACCTCCTTGGCAAACACACCCTCCTTCTTCAGCTGCTCCAAGAAGGTGACCATCTCGGCCTGAGGACAGAGATGTTCAGAGCTGTACGGGGGGAACCGCACCGACTGCCTGCCCACCCCCGTCCCCACGGAGCTGCCCCCAAGGGACGAGGAAGGGACTCGGGGACACGCCTGGCCTCGCGGGCCCACCTGTGGTCCTGAGATGGTCACCGTGTCTTCGGAGTTGTGGCAGGCGGGCACGACGCCGGGGGGGCAGCGCTGCTTACACTCCTCCCAGGACAGGCCTGTGGGCAGGGGTGTCCTCAGGGGCCGCTGTGGAGAGCCAGGCGCACCCCCCCGCCCCCGCAAGGACGGGGCCACCCGAGGCAGGCCCTAATGACGGGTGTGGTAATAACAGCCGCGGAGCCGGACCTTTACGGGCACTTTCGCTCCTGCTGCGTTTGATCTCAAGGGAAGGTGCTCTCTCTGTTGTCCCACGGGCGGGCAGCTGGGTCCCAGATACTTGAGGCCACCAAGGGCCTTGGCCTCTCCCGTCAGCCCCTCAGGGTGATGGCTCTTGGAGGTGACCCTCCTGTCTCCAGCCCAGCCTACCCAAAGCACGAGCAGGTGCCAGTGGAAGGGAGCCACAGCGAGCCACCCTGATGCCGCCTTTCCCGAAAGCCCTCGGGCTGCTTGCCTACAGGTGGGGGCTGGTTCTCAACCCCACGTGGCTTCAGCCCTCCCTGTGGCCACTGTGCCGGCGTTGACAGCTGGCCGCCATGCTGCACCCAGCAGGGTGCTGGGGTGGGTGGCCGCCTCTGCCCCGTGGGAACATAAGGAATCCCAGGGATGACACTCCCACCCCGGACCCCCAGGCTGGCGGACCTCGGGGACACCCACCCACGGCTGCCATGGCTCCTGGAGGAATGCTGGCCTCCTTGATGCACTGGCCCCGCCAGTAGGCAGTGAGGATGGTCTCCTCCCGAGTGAGGCAGCCGTCGGCGTAGCCACAGGCCACCTCCCCCAGGGAGTGCCCGATGATGCCGTCCGGCCGCACGCCCATTGAGGTCAGCAGGTCTATGAGAGCGATCTGGGGGGAGGGGGGAGGGGACGTGACACGTCACGCCAGTCCGGCCACCAGCACCGTCCCAGCAGCCCGTCGGGCCCCCAGGGCGCACCTGGATGGCGGTGAGGCTGATGAAGGTGTGGACGAGGTCATCAAAGGTGGCCTCGTCCTTGCTCAGGAGCAGCTCGGACACCTGAAGGCCCAGGGGCTTCACGACCTCGTCGGAACGCAGGATGGACTCCCGAAAGCCGTGCAGGCGCATGAGGCTCGACCCCATCCCGTGCCACTGCGCGCCCATCCCTGTCCCAAGGAGACGGGTCAGCGCTGGCAGCCGCCAGGCGCCCACTCTCCCCCGCAGGGCGGGCCTGGGCTCTCACCGGAGCAGATGAACCAGACCGGCCGCGGGCCGGCGGGCAGCGTTGGCGCCTCGTGCACCTCCAGGCTGCCGTCCTGCACGCCCAGCACCGTGAAGCCCCGGAAGGGCATGGTGGTGGGGGAGCTGGCCGCGACGTCATTGAGCATGCTCACGAAGGCCAGGTCGCGGTGGTGCCGGTGGCCCTGTTCCAGCAGGCAGCGCACAGCCTCCGCGGTGCGCCCGCTGGCCCGCAGCAGACGGGGCAGGGTGATGTGCGGGGTGGGCGAGGGCAGCCGTGAGTTAGGTCTGAGGATGACGTGCACGTTGGAGCCGCCGAAGCCGAAGGAGTTGATGGCCACGATGCCTCCGCGGACAGGCAGTGGCCGGTCTACCACCTGCAGCCGCCCTTCCCGGAGGGCGGGGATATTAGTGTTCGGGCTGCGGAAGTGGAGGTTGGGGGCCCAGAGCCCGTGTTCCAGGCACAGCAGCACCTGCGGGAGGCTCGCAGTCAGTGGGGCAGCCGGTCCCGGACACTCAGCACTGTTGCCGGAGGCCTGCCTGTCCCCAGCCTCAGCCCGCCACGGTGCAGGGACCCAACAATCTGACCTCGAGTCCCTTCCCCTCTCTGAGCCTCCTGCCTTCACCTAGGGCCCCATGGTGGCCCCCGATGGGTGGGATGGGGGCCTAGACACAGAGGCACCCCCCCATCCCTGCCAGGGCTCCCTCCAGGAACCAGTTCTTACGGGAACCACCAACAGGTGACTACGTCAGCCCGAAGGCACCTAGAGCACCGGCAGCTACAGGGCGTGGTCTCCCCACAGGCCACCCAGTCCCCGCTGCCCCCCTCTTCTGGTTGAGTGTCTGACCCACAGGGAGCAAGAGGAGAGACCCGTCATAGGCCTGGCTCCTGCTGTCCGGGCCTCCGTGGCTCACGCCCCTCAAGCACAGCCCGTGGGACCTCCCACCCCGGCCTGGCAGGCAGGACGGCTCTGGACTCGCCCACCCACCTTGGCCAGTGCCGCGAGCCCTGAGGCGGGCTCTGGGTGCCCCATGTTCGACTTTGTGGACCCAATCAGCAGCGGGTCCCGGCGGGTGGTGCAAAGGGCTCGGTCAATGCTGTTCAGCTCCTGGGGGTCACCCACCTGTGGAGGACAGGAGGAGGGTCAGGACCCTAGCCGGGTGCCTCTTGGGCGTGGGGTGTGGGGCGCTGGCGGGGCGCTCACCTTGGTGCCTGTGCCGTGGGCTTCGATGTACTCCAGGGACTCTGGGGCCAGCCCCGCTGGCTCGTACAGGGAGCGGATGAGCTGCTCCTGCGCCTCTCCGGAGGGGAAGGTCACACCTGCAGGACGAGCCGGGCCTCAGCCCCCGGCCGATGACCCCTCGCGGTAGCCCGGCCCGGGGCCCCTCCAGCCCCGCTGGCACCCACCTTGCTCCTTGCAGCCGTCGGTGTTGGTGCCGGCGTTCAGGATGGTGGCGTACACGCGCCGGGCCAGGGACTTCTTGGTCAGCAGCATGACCACCACGGCCTCCGAGCGGCAATAGCCGCTCCCTGTGGGCAGAGCGCCACTGAGGCCCGGGGTGCTGCAGACCCTCAGCCTCCAGGCCAGGTGCCCTGGGGCTGCCGCCCGCCCCACCCCCGCCACCTGCTGCCAGCTCACCAGCCTCGTCGAAGGACCTGCACATGCCCTCGGGACTCAGCATGCCCAGCTTCATGAACTGCACGGAGGTGTTGGGCTTGAGCAGGATGTTGATGCCGCCCACGATGGCGCTGGGGCACTGCCCGCTGCGGATGGCCTGGTACGCGTTCTGCAGAGCCATGAAGCTGGACGAGCACGCTGTGTCCAGAGCAATGCTGGGCCCTGGGAGCAACAGCACAGTGTGGGGGCCTAGCGGCTCGAGCGGCGTGGCCTCCCCTGGGAGCCCCGGCCAGCCATCCTGGGGGAGCCAGGGGCCCAGAGGAGCTGAGTGGGTACCCACCTTTAAAGTCAAAGAAGAAGGAGAGACGGTTGGCCATCATGGCACGCTGGCAGCCCACCATGCTGTAGCCCACGAGAGTCTCGGGGTCTCGGCTAAGGGCCTCCGAAGCCTCAGAGCCGCTCACGCCCACCCAGACACCAGTGTGTGTCCCTCGGAGTGACGCTGGGTTGATGCCTGCAGGAAGCGACACTGAGACCTGGCGGCTGGGCCGGCTGCCCAGCTCTGGGGTAAGTCCTCCCCTCTCGGCCCGACTCTGGAGGGGCCTGAGCAGAGCAGCCAGCCCAGGTAGGGTGGAAGACAGATAACTGGGTCACAGGGAACTCGGGGCCCGGGAGACACGTGGGGCTCCAGCCTCTAGGTCAGGCAGAGGCCAGAGAAAGCCGGAGGTGAGGACAGAAGGCAGCATTGTCTGCGGGACACTCCCCTGGCCCCTGGTGTCACCAGTAGGGTCTGGCAAGCCCCAGGGACCAATGAGCACCCGAGCAGCAAGGGCAGCCTGCCCTAGGACAGGCTCAGATAAGGAAACAGGGGGAGACAAAGGCTGAGTGTCCAGGCTGGGAAAGGAGGGAGGGACCCTGGCCAGCCCCCCGGGGAGCAGAACCCAAGGTCTCTGCTTGCCCTTCACTCCAGGGAGCTCTGTGCCGGCAACACTGTCGAGTTCAGGGCCCAGGGGCTGGCCAGCCGCAGGGCAAGCGAGCGGGAAGGCCGGGACTGCCGGCCGCCAGTGCGATGGGTCGGCCCCCAGGTTCCCCCTCAGGGCCGGGCTCCTGCCACCCACCTGCTGAGGTGCCCCGCCCACGAGGCCAGCCTCCTCTTCCCACCAGGCGGGAC
Organism: Meles meles; assembly: GCF_922984935.1. Taxonomy (NCBI): domain Eukaryota; kingdom Metazoa; phylum Chordata; class Mammalia; order Carnivora; family Mustelidae; genus Meles; species Meles meles. The sequence goes on from NC_060083.1 coordinate 63,611,803, forward strand.
TCCTAGGCCCCTGGGGTGGCAGGGACAGGTCTGTGCCCCGCGACAAGGGACAGCTGTCTCAAGGCACTTGTACAAGGCCAGACACAGCCCAGACAAGGGGAGAATGGAGGGCACGAGTCCTGGGGACCGGCCCCCACCTCCCGGTCGGCCTGGTACTCCACCCTCGCCCCAAGAGCAGCCGTCCTCTGGGGAGGGAGGGAACTGGGGCGTCAGGGCACGCCAGGGACACCTGCGCGCGCTGTTATGAAACCTCAGCCTGCTCCCAGGCCCACGCCTCCTGCACCGCCCTGAGCCCATGGGCCCTGAGCCACGGCCCTGGAGAGCCACAGCGCCCTGGGCTGCTTCCTTGCTATTTCTGGTCTTCAGACCTTCTGCTTTTAGAAGCGGGAAGAGGCAGCGTGGTCACGATTTCTGGAGAGGCGGGAACCTCAGGGACGGGCCCCCAGCCCCAAGGAGGCCACGGCTGGCCCGCAGCCTCATGGGGACCCACCTCCGTCCAAGATGGCCTCGTAGGCGACCTCCAACAACAAGCGCAGCTGGGGGTCCATCGTGTGAGCCTGCTTTGGGTGGACCCCGAAGAAGGAGGCGTCGAACCTGGACAGGTCCTTCAGCTTGCCGGACCGCCTGGGCAGGCCATAGAGCCCTGCGGACACGGGCAGGTGGAGGGCTGTGGGACCCGAGGGACCAACGGCAAAGTCCCCGCCGTGATGGGGAGCCACGAGCTCCTCAAGAAGACTGGGCAGGGGCCAGTGCTGCTGGGTCTCGGGGGCCCCGTGAGTGACAGCAGCCCTGCTTCTGAGCAGGGGCCCCACTGGGTAGCCACGTGGGAGGTGGCCTCGGAGCAGAGCACAGTGGGGACGGGGCCTCCTCCCGCTCACCACTGCCCCAGCCGGAGACCCCTGCCTGCCCTAATGCTGCCTGGCGGCAGCGGCCATCCCAGCTCCACCGGCTGACTCACACCCCGCAGATCAGGTACAACGGCTCTGGCTCTGCGGAAGCACCTCCTGGGCGGGAGGGAGTCAAACCAGCTTCCCGAGAGAGCCTGGCATCTTATCTGGCAGTGGCTGGCTGGGCTCGGAGGGACAGGGTGGTGGGCGGTGGGACCAGGGGTGCCTGCCCCACCTGGCCTCACCCTGGATCTGCCCCCCTCAGTGGGTCACCTAGCTCGGCCATGCCCGGGCTCGCAGTCCCCAGCCTTGCCTTGGTGTCCAGTGGCTCTGACGCTGGGACGGGGGCTCAGGCTGGAGCCGGTCAGCCTGGGCGGGAGGGGAGTGCGGGGGCCACCCACTCACCAGCCTTCCATCTCCTGTCGTCGTCTGTCACCATGTCTATGCCGCCGATGAGATTGGCCCAGAACTCCTCCATGTTGTCCGACTCGGGCAGCCTCCCGGACATACCAGCGATCACCACCTCCTCCATGGCTGTTCTGTACAGGGAGGGCAGCGTGCGGGCCTGGGGCTGGTCAGCTGCGGCGGCCACACCACCAGGATGCAGCCTCCCGCCCTCTCCCCTGGCTTCCCGACCCCACAGCACCACCTATGGGTCTGAGAGCTCTGAGACCACAGTCCACAAGGCCAGCTCCTGTGCCCTGCACTGGCTGGGACAGAAGCCCCGCGTGCGTGGGGTGGGGGTCCATGGCGATGGCGGTCCAGCCGGCCCTTACTCATCATTGGGAGGGTTGGGCCCTCCAGCCTTCGGCACTGACCTGTGCCATGTGGGGCCCTGGCCTGGGTGACTAAGCTGTGGCCCTGCTGCCCTGTACTCTGTGGGCAGGTGGGCTCCGCACCCTGCTGCTGGGGTGCTCCTGGGACAGGGCCATCCTGGAAGGGCCAAACTCTTCCGGGGACGGGGCCACTTGGCCTTCAGTCTCTTAGAAGCTGACCCTCCTGGAATCAAGCGAGCAGAAGAGGGGCCAAAGTCTGATGGGAAAGCAGCAGGAGAGCTGGGGGAGTTGGCCCACACTGACCAGTGGGCCCTACACCCCACATGCCGGCTTGTTCTCCACTGGGGGCAGTCCATGGACTGCCAGGGCTTGGGAGGAACACGGGAGTCCCAAGTGACCCCCTGCAGGGGGACCCACCCAGCTGGTCAGACCACCCAAGCAGGGTCCAACCTGGGAGATCCGTCCTTGGTTGGGGGGGGGCAAGGGCTGCTCACGCCCGCACACCTGTGCAGGTGAGGCCTCAGGACACCCCCGGCCGACCTCTGCACAGCCCGGCGGACCACCCAGACTCAGGTCCCCCGAAGCCCCCCTGCGCGGAGAGCCCCCACCCCAACCTGAGCACGAGCCCTCCTGGGCGGCCCCTGGAGGAGGGGGCAAAGCCAGGCTTGGTCCGGCCACTTCCGCCAAAGCCCCAGGGCCTCGTGGCGCTAAGGACCGGCGGACACAGCCTCCGGCCGCCCCGGGTCCCCGAGCCTCTCCGAGCCAAGGGCGCGTGAGCGGAGAGCAGCGTCCTCGTCGCGCGGCCCCGCGAGCCCGAGTCCCGGCGCGGAGGGAGCCCCCACCCCCAGCGCCGAATAAAGAGCCCTTTGGCGGCCCGGGCGGCCCGGCTCGGGGGCGGCCGCTGCCTCCAGAGAGCGCCCGCGGTCCCCCTACTTGCTATTCACCGAGCGCGGCGCGGCCCGGGCAGGGGCTGGAGACCCCGCGGCGCCGCCTCGCCTCGCCGCCCGCCCGCCCTCCGGCGCCTGGGGCTCCGCGCGGCGCCCACGTGACGGGACCCGGCCGCCCCCCCGCGGCCCAGCACCCCGGCCGCGGCCCTCGGCACCGGGGCTGCGGGATGCGGCCGGGCGGCGCGGGCCGCGTGGTCCAGCCCGCGACCAAAATGGCTGTTCGGGGCGCGCCCGGCGTCCGCCCTCGCCCACCCGCCCCGCCGGCCCCGGCGCCCCGCGCACCCACAGCGGGCGCCTCGGATCCGCGGCCCGACGGCCCGTCCCCTCCCCGCGGGAGCGCCCCGAGCCCGCAGCGTGCGGGCCGCCGCCCCGGCCTCCCGGCTCCCCGGCCCCGGGCCCCGCCGGGCCGCTCGTACCTGGTCTGGCGCGGGCGGCGGAGCGGGCGGCGGAGCGAGGATGGAGCGGGCGGCGGAGCGAGGATGGAGCGGGCGGCGGAGGGGAGACCGGGCCGCTGCCGTCTCTCTGGCTCCCTCTAGGCCGGCGCGACTCTATTTAACCGCGGCCGTCCCCGCGCGGACACGCCACATGGGCTGACAGCTTGGCTGCGCCGCCCAGGCCAATGAGCGTCGGGGCTGCGCCCCGGGACCCGGCGCGCCGCCGCCGATGGGGTGATGCCGCGCGCCGCCGAGCCGCCGGGACCCCGCGCGGGGGCGCGCAGCCGCGGGGAGCCGAGGCTCGGGGGGGGGGGGGGGCGCCGGGAGGGGCGCCTCGGCACCCCCTCCCCCCGCCCCCGGCTTCCGAGCCCCGCCCCGCCCCGCGGCCCCGCGCAGAACCGCCGGAGGCGCAAGCGCACGCGCCGGGGCCCGAGGCCCGCGGCCGCCCCCCGCCCCCTCCCGGGGCCGCCCCCCGCCCCCTCCCGGGGCCGCCCCCCGCCCCCTCGGGCCGCGTGGCCACGTGTGCGCGCCGCGCGGGGGAAGCTGGACGGGGATGTGCTTGGGCGCCACTCGGGGACCACGCTGGGGGCACGCGGGGGGGCCGGCCGGACCCCCGGGAACACCGACCGACCGGCCCGCGCTCCGGCCGCGCGGAACGGGGCTGGCGTGGGGGGGCGGGGGCGGGGCTCGCTCCGCCGCCGCGACCAATCGGGGGCCGGGGGCGTGCGCTCCGGCCCAATGGCGGCGCGCGAGTGGGCGTTGCTAGGCGATAGGGTGATGGGCCGGGCGGCGCGGCGGTCGTTGACCCCTGCCGAGGGCTCCTGGGGCGGGGTCACTGCCGGTCACCGCAGCGGGGCGCGGCGGGCCTCCCCGGTCCCGCGGGCCGGCGCGCGCGCCCCACGGCTCCCGGAGCCCGCGGGTGGGGCGTGGCACGGACTCCGCTCGGCGTGGTTCGAACAAAGGCGCCCCCCCTGGGCAGAGGCGCGCGCGCGCACGTGGCCGCTTGCACCCACGGGCGCGCACACGCCCGGCTGGAGGCTCCGGCCCCGCGTCTCCGCGCACTGCCCAGCTCACGTGCTGGTCCAACTTACAGAAAGACCTGGGCTTCCAGACCAAAAGGAGACCCACCGCCTGTCTAGGGGTCAGCTGACACTCCGGGAGGGCCGCCTCCCTCCCTAGTGGCTGTGCCGTACGGGACCCAGGCGCCGTATGGGCCCCCAGCAGGTCCTTTGTGAGGCTAGGCAGTTCGTGTCGGGCCCAGGACGGCCAGTGCCCTGCTTCCTGTCCACCGCCTCATTGTCTTGAAATCAATGCTGCGCTCCTCGGTGGCCCCTCCGGCTTTGCCTCCGGGAGCTCAGGGACTGTGGAGCCGGAGACACTGGCCAGGGACGCTCAGGGACAGCACAGAACAGGACTGGCGGGGTGACACCGGTAGCCGCAGCTTCACTTGGCCGCATGCCCCTGGATGCCCCACGGTGCTCACCAGCCGTATGAGGTCCTCGTGGTCCCTCCACGCCCGGACGCTTCCATCCTCCCTTGGCGTCTAGTCACTGGGGGGCTTCTAACTCCTGATAGTGGAAGGAAGCGCAGGCCAGGAAAAGATAGGAGAGTGTCCTGAAGTCCAACAGCCAAATTAATGTCCTGAACAACCTTCCCATGGGTTTTTCTTTCTCTTCCAAATTAAAAATTTTTCAGCTACCTTGTACCCTGGGCCGGGAGTCACTGGACCATGGTGCATCATGCTCCAACCTTGGGTGACTTGAGCGATCCCAGGCTCATTTCTTGCTGGTCAGTGGGGCTCTGCTCACGGCAGCCTGCAAGGGGCCAGATGATGGGGGCCTACCCCAGGCTGGGCCAACCTGAGCTGGAAGGCCTGGTTGGCACCTTCAAGGGAGGGCTCGGAGATTCGCTCATGGGCTTTTTTTTTTTTTTTTTAAGACTTTATTTACTTATTTGACAGGGAGAGATCACAAGCAGGCAGAGAGGCAGGCAGAGAGAGAGGGAAGCAGGCTCCCCACCGAGCAGAGAGCCCGATGCAGGGCTCCATCCCAGGACCCCGAGATCATGACCTGAGCCGAAGGCAGAGGCTTAACCCACTGAGCCACCCAGGCGCCCCGCTCATGGGCTCTTAAGTGCCTCTTTGGAAAGTCACAATGCATCTCGGTTCAGGTTCTCAGCTTAAGGAAGTCACACAGCCATGCCTCACTTCTAAGGACACACCAGAAACGGCAGAGCCCTGGCACCCCCCCCTCCCGGCAAATCTTCCTCCAGGTTGCTGCTTCCTGGCACAGCGGGAAGGGCCCAGCATGGCCCAGCTCCGGGAAGCACAGAGGGCCCAGGGTGAGTATTATCCTGTGGCAAGGATGTCCCCAGGCCCGTGTGCCGTCACATGGAGCTCAAGGGTGCACAGGACGGGGCAGGAGCCATTGCAAACCACTGGGGCCTGGTCTGTGATCTCTTGGCCCGACCTCAGGGAGACGCGTGAGCTGCACCACCACCGGTTTGTGGCCTCTCCCTGGGGTGTGCTTCCACGCGCGCCCCTGCGCCTGAGCCAGGCGGGGAGAGCACGTCGTGCACATTCTGCTCGAGGTCAACGGAAGCCACAAAGGTGGCGTGAAGTGTGCCGGTCGGCCTTCCCGGACACTCTCCCATCCTCCCGGAGAAGCCGTCTGCCCGGTTCCGTGGGAGCCAGCTGCGCAGAAAGGGAAAGCCTCCGTGCAGAGAGCTCAGGCTGCTTGCGGGCACAACCGCACTCTGCCTAGGGTGGGGACAGGCTGTCTCCGTTGCTGAGCGCTGCTGTGGGTACGGAGCGGCCTGGCTCTGCCAAGCAGGTGTGGACACCAAAGGAGCCAGAGGCTGAGGGCTGCAGGCGAGCACAACAGGAAACTGTGACCGCTCCCTGCAGAGCAAGTGTCAAGCATGTGAGGTTAGGGGGCGTGAGACGTTTCTCAGGTGGGGAAGTGTGGGCGTGGTTTCGTGGTACTTGGGGCAAGGGGTTCAGTGCCCGGCCCCGGGCACCAGGCTGCTGGGAATGCCTCACTTCTGTCCTACGTGGGGGGCGGATGTAGAAGGCTCCAGCCTGACCTGCTGGGTTGGCCTCATGGGGCCAAAGAGGTCTAGAAGTCCCACCCCCACGCCACCAGCGGCCAGAGGCCAGCAGCTCGGCCGTCCCTTCTTCCAGGAGGTCCCCTCACACGGGCAGCACCCTGTGGGGAGACACCTGGTTTTTTTTTTTTTTCAAAGATTTTATTTATTTGACAGATAGAGATCACAAGTAGGCAGAGAGGCAGGCAGAGAGAGAGAGGAGGAAGCAGGCTCCCAGCCGAGCAGAGAGCCCGATGCGGGGCTCGATCCCAGGACCCTGGGATCATGACCTGAGCGAAAGGCAGAGGCTTTAACCCACTGAGCCACCCAGGCGCCCCGAGACACCTGTTTTGTGGGCGGGCATTCTGCTCCCCGTGCCCCTCAGCCCCGCAGCAGGCTCACCAGCCACGCTGCCCTCCTGGCTTCCTCTCCCAGGTAAGGACCACAGGGCCGAGCACGAGCACGGGACACGCAGGCTTTAATGGCTCTGGGTCGGTCAGTGGGGCCTCCGCTCCGGGGCCGTGGGCTCACCCGCACACTCACACTCTCCTCGTGCACATGTGGGCACGCACACACACCCACCCCTGATGCGGGATGAAAGCGCAGGCCCCACGTGCCACCACGGGAGAAGTCAGTCCTTCACATTGTAGTTACGGATCTTGCGGGGCTGCTGGCAGCCTTTCGTTTTTGCAGGGGGAGCTCTGGCGGGTCTGGCGGGGAGGGCCTTTGCCTGCGCTTCCATCTTCATCCCTTCGACGGCAAAGGCTGCCCCTGTTGCCACGGAGCATCCGTCCAGGTGTCCGAGGCTGTCGGCTGCTGGCCGGGCCGTGCACCCTGCAGAAGGACAGCAAGAGAAAGACCTGTCACAGCATGAAGGGAGGAAGGGGCAGGAAGCCTGGGCTCCCCGAGGACGAGCTAAGCGGCTGCGCCTCTCGCCCGCACAACCCAGAAACCCCACGCCTTGGCCCTCGGAGCAGAGCCCGTCAGGCCAGAGGTCCTCCCTGGGGCACGAGCTCCACGGCTGCAGCTGTGCCCCGGGGGCCGGGCACGGGGCGGATCTCTGGGACACACACTCCCCAGATGCACCGCAGGGCCTGGGGCTGCTCCTCCACCGGACACTCTGGCCACACCATCTCTCGCCGGGACCATTTCGTAATGGGTCCCCCGGGGCGGGTGCTGAGTTAATGGTTGACCCAAGGCAGGTCTCAGGCTGTCCCCAGCTGTCAGCCACCTTCTGCCTGCTGGCCGTGCTTGCCAGCCCCTCCCGCTGCCCAGCAGTCCTGATGTGTGCGTCCAGGCACAGGCCGAGGACCCAGGAGCCTGGACCACGTGCCGCACGCGTGGGCCCACGCTCAGGGGCAGCCCTTCCAAAGTGGCCACTGCGGCGTCTCTGGACTCGGGCGCGGTAGGGGCTTCCAGTTTCCAAGCTTCCCTCTACTTGACAAGTTTTTAGAACTAGGACTGTATTTCTTTTGTAAACAAAACAAAACAAAAAAGATGGTGGTGGGAAGCAGCTACCGCGGTAAGGTTCCCTGAGAGGTCAGAGTGGCTCTCTCTGTGGACTGGCCCAGCGGGGAGGGCCGGGGTCCCCGGAGGACCCCAGGAGGGTCCCGGCGAGTGGGAGAAAAGCCGCCCCAGAGAGCACACGTGGGGCAAGGTGGGGCCCGGCACCAGCATCTCACACAGAAGACACACGGGTGACACCACGCCACACGTCTCCCGGGGCCTGGACCCCACAGGGCGGCACGCAGCACAGGAGGGGGACACCGCGTGGCGGGGACCCACTGGGTGCGGCCTGAGGATGGGCCGAGGGAACGGGAGAAGGACACACAGGTGAGGCACACTGTGGGCTTGCTGGTAGTGTCCCCAGCGCTGGGAGGTGGAGGCCTGCCCTGTGTGCCCAGGTCCCTGGCCCTCGCCGTGGGCCTCCTCTGTCCTCTCAGGTACCCGGAACTGGTCTGTTCCCTACAGGCTCCCTGGGGCCACACAGCCTTAGGCCCCCTTCCTTAGGCCCTTCCTTAGGCCCCGTTCTCCTCCCGGGGCCTGGGCTCCAAGCACCGGCATCCTGGAGTGGGGCAAGGTTGGTCCCTGGATGTCCCTGTTCCTCTCTGCTTCCCGAGGCCATGGCTGTGTCTCTCTCATGGAGGAGACGCCCGTGCCTTTGGTTCTCTAACTGTAGATCACTTCCTTCCCCGCACATGCCCTCCTGCCCCCACTTTCACCGGCCCCATGCTGATAGCTGATAACATCTGGGCCCGTCCTGGGCGCCTGGGTGGCTCAGTCGGTTGGGCGACTGCCTTCAGCTCGGGTCATGATCCTGGAGTCACAGGATCGAGTCCCGCATCGGGCTCCCTGCGTGGTAGGGCGTCTGCTTCTCCGTCGGACCTGCCCTCTTCTCATGCTCTCTCTTGCTCTCATTCTCTCCCTCAAATAAATAAATAAATAAATAAATAAAATCTTAAAAAAACCCCAAAACTAGGCCCATCCTCTGCTCCGAAGGCAGTGGCCAGCGGGGAGGGGCAGAGTTGGGACCCTGACCCCACAATGTGAGGGACCAGCCCCCCGGCCCTGCAGGGATTCCGCAGGCCTGGCCCGAGTTCCCCCTCGCCATCCACTGCCACCGGGGTTGGAGAGGCGGGGGACACTGACGCTCTGGGAGGAGGAAGAGCCCAGGCCCCGAGGCCCTGCGCTCGGGGCCCGCGACGCTGACAGGGGGAGCAGGGCCTCTGAAAGAAGACGGCGGAGGCAGCCATGCGGTCTCGGGGGTTTTTGTCAGGCCCCTTCCCGCAGAGCCCTCCCCGAGGCGGCGAGGAGGCAGCCAGCTGGCCCAGGTGTGAAGCTGGACGGGTCATGCCTGTTTGCCCTGTAACCATAACCTGAGACGCACCCTCCTCGCTCAGGCACGTGGCTGGTTTGTGGCGGGGGGATCCCCCTCCGCTCTGCCCTGCCCGATCCCCACCTGCAGAGCCCGGCCTGGGACTGCTCTTTCTGCGCTGGGGCCTGACTTGCCTCCTGTCAGCTGCCGGTCTGGCTCCGCGGCGCCCAAGGCCTTGCGGCTAAGAACCTGAGAGTGGGAGCCCGTGTCCATGCCGGGCTCCCAGGGCTCTGGGAGTGCTCCGAGCTGCCCGGTTGCCTGGAGCGGCTGCAAGCCCTCTTCTGGCTTGGGGAGGCTGGCGGCTCTCAGGAGCAGGTCAGGCTCACGGCAGCCTCGGTGGGTGCAGGCAGCCCTCCCGGCCCCCCTCCTTCCATCCTGGGTGCCGACAGGCCCTGCTTCCACCGAAGCCTCCCTCCTGCTTCCGCAGGAGCCCCTCATGCCGCGGGGTCCAGTCCTTCTCAAATGAGATGAACGGTACCCGCACCTCGCCTTGCCTCTCATCCCAACCCCTGCAACTTTCCTGTAAGCGGGCTCCATGCCCAGTGTGGAGCCCAACACAGGGCTTGAACTCACGAGCCCGAGATCAAGACCTGAGCGATCGAGAGTCGGATGCGAAACCGACTGAGCCCCCCAGGCGCCCCCCAACCCTCCTTTTGATACATGGTTGTGAATTAGAATATGCCAAACTCCCCAGAACCTTTCAAGGCTTCCTACCATGGTGGGACGGAGCCCAGGCCTTTGGGAGACCGTGCATCACGCGGGGCGGTCTCTCTCTCTAAGCCCACGCCCTGAGTCTCCAGAAGCTGCCAGAGCCCCGAGCCTGCCCGGAGTGACCCTGCAGGGAGATGCTGTGTGCCCTCAGTACAGAGACTCTGGGTGGACATTCCGGGCACAGCCATACTCAGCAGGGGGAGGGCAGTGCACAGGAAACCCCAGATCCTTCAGGGCCCCTCAGGCTGCCCCTGGCCTGGGGCTGGGACCCTCGTGCTAATCACACCGGCATGCCTGCTCTGCCCCTCCTCCCTGAGGTTAATACCCAATGCCAGCCCTTAATCACTCCTTCCTACGCTCATTTTTGGGGTGCCCCTCCCTAGATCTGAGTTTGCCCAGGCCTGTCTGCTGATGCCTCTCAGTGTGGCCCGGCCCGGTGTGGCTCCTGTCCTGCGTCTCAGGAAGCGCTGCTGGGCAGCAGGGAGTGTCCTGGGGCCCCGGGGAAGGGAACTGAGGGGACATACCCTGTGAGAGCAGTGAGCCCTGCCCTTGTCGGGGGCTGATTTGTCCGAGGCGAGCAGGCAGAACCCGGAGAGCGGCCCAGCCCTCCACGTGGCCTCTGTTCCTTCTCTGGGCCCTGAGGCTGGGCAGCACAGGAAAGAGGCCAGAGGTGGGGCGCGCAGGCCGCAGAGGTGTGGGTGCAGGGGTGGGACGGGGGCGGGGCTGGGACGGTGAGGACCGCAGGTCCCAGGCCGCAGGTCCGGGAAGGGGCAGTGAGTGACAGCCGGGCCGCTCAACCCCGCAGAGGTCGTGGCGGGAAGAAGTGCCCGGGCCCCAGCAGGGGAAGCGTGCAGTGGACAAGCCGGGGGTGCGGCCTGTGTGAACGGACGTCGGGACCCTGGGCCGAGGGCCTGGGGAGCATTCAGGGAGCCGTCCTGTGAGGCACAGGGTGGAGAACGGAGGGGGAGGGGTGCGCTCTCGCCTGCCTCCTTTCCACAGATCTAAGCCTAAAAGCTGGCTACACGGGGTGAGATTCACGAAGGACTTGTGTCCACACGGGACCGTGGCCGGCGCACCGCGGTCACGGCTGGCAGGCTCCCTGCCACACGTGCTGAGCCGCCCGGCCTCGTGCCCCGGCCACACGCTGCAGTGAGCTGCTCTCTGCCCCTCTTGGCGGAGGAGGCCGCTGTGGAGGACTGAGGCAATGCCTTCCTTTCTCTCGAAAACACGGCCCCTTGGGAGGGCTGCCGTTGGCCATGCACCCACAAGCTGCCCATCTTGCTCAAGGCGCTGAGCCACTCCGGCCAGAGGCTCCCCACACCAGACCCTAAAATGGCTCTCTGGGGGTCTGGTGAGGGCTGCACGCGGGTGCTCTAAGGTGCCCCAGAAGCAGAGGCAAAGGGACAGAATGCCCACAGGCCAACCGCCGAGGTACCGGCAGAGCGGGGGGTCCCCGCGCAGGTTTCCCTGGGTCCGGGCCTGGAGGTCAGGCTCTGGGACGTGGCTTGTGGCTCCGGTGCGGCTCCCTGTCTGGCTGCAGCCGCGTGGGGAGCGGGAAGGCCTGCGGTGGCTTCCCGGGGCGCTTCCCTCCGGAAGGGCTGGCCACGAGAGGACGCGCGTCCTGTGTGCCGAGCCCGGACGCCGAGCCAGCAGGGCTCAGGGCACAGCTTTCTGCGCGCATTCCTGCCTCATCCCCGGGCCGCAGTGTCCCCGTCCCCCTTCACCGCCCCTGACCCTCTCCAGGGGACCCAGGGGACAGTGGTTAACTTTGCTCCAAAGGGGCCTGGGGCGATAGGCGTCGGATGCCCCCCCCACCCCCCACCCCCGCCCGGGAGGCCAAGCCAAACTGCGCGGAGACGTGGGCCTCAGGGCCTGAACCACAGTGCCACGGCGTGCTCCCGACTCCGCCTGGAAAGGGGCCCTGGCCACCCTTGGGGGCTGGACTCCAGCTTGAAGGGGGCCTCGGCTGCCCGCAGGGGCCGGAGTGTCTCTCTGTCGTGTGCCCCAGCTCAAAGGAGGCTTCGCAAAGCCCAGAAGCCGACCTGATGGAGCCCCTGGCTTCCCCACAGGAGCCCACGACACGTCGGCCTGCCTAGAGGGTTCTCCGCCCACAGGGAGCCAGGGGCCCTGATGCGCGGCCCGTGGGCGGCTCTGCGAGGCCCGGGGTGGGGGGGGCAGGCGGAAGCACCACGGACGGGCCAGAAGATGGCAGGGCTGCAGGGACTGGCGGAGGGCACTGGCTGCTCCTGGACTGTCCGGCAGAGGCCCGGCCCTCAGGAGACAGGTCTGCCCTCCTGCCTCTGCGGGCTGCAGTGCCGCTGGGGGCTCTCAGGACAGACGCTTCCAGAAAAGGCTCCTGTACGGAAAGGGGGGCTGGCTCCAGGGCTTGTGGTCCCCACGTGGACACCGAGGCAGGGTCACTGTGCATGTCAGAGATAAAAGTTCAGAAAACGCAACGGGGAGGGGCGCCTGGTGATGCGGTTGGTGGAGCCTCTGACTCTTGCCTTCAGCTCAGTTTGTGACCTCGGGGTCCTGGGATGGAGCCCCGCATCGGGGTCCTGGGATGGAGCCCCGCATCGGGGTCCTGGGATGGAGCCCCGCATCGGGGTCCTGGGATGGAGCCCCGCATCGGGGTCCTGGGATGGAGCCCCGCATCGGGGTCCTGGGATGGAGCCCCGCATCGGGGTCCTGGGATGGAGCCCCGCATCGGGGTCCTGGGATGGAGCCCCGCATCGGGGTCCTGGGATGGAGCCCCGCATCGGGGTCCTGGGATGGAGCCCCGCATCGGGGTCCTGGGATGGAGCCCCGCATCGGGGTCCTGGGATGGAGCCCCGCATCGGGCTCCCTGCCGGGCGGGAAGCCTGCTTCTCCCTCTCGCGCTCCCCCTGCTTGTGTTTCCTCTCTCCCTGTCTCCCTGTCAAATAAATAGATAAAATCTTTAAAAAAAAGGAAAAAGAAAAAGAAGAACTTATCTCAGTAATGCGAGGCTGGCTTCTTCTCAGAAAATCGACAACATATTTACCACATCAAGGAGTGAAAACGGAAAAAAGTCATGTCTACCATAATCAGTGTGGAAAAACTGACAGTTTAATACCTATTTGTGATGAAAGCTCTCAGTAAGTGTGGGTTATAGGAGAAATCTTTAATTTGATGGAGGGTGTATTTTTAGAACACAGCAATCATACATATTTGGTGGAAAATCCAGCCTCACTGCCTTCGGGTTTGTGAGTGGATGAGATAGATGCCCACCGTCCTGCGGCGGCCGTGGGGTCCAGCCAACTCCACAGGGAAAGAGCGAGGGATCTGGAGTAGAAGGCTTGGAGGGGAAGAAGGCGACAGTCGCCTTCTGAAAACGACAGCATGACGGACTGAGGGAAGACGGACTGCTGGGATGAGTGTGCGTGAGTAGGCCAACCCAGGAACTCTGGGGAACGTCCTAGAACAGCAACCGCCTGGTAGGGAGGATAAAATGTCAGAAACAGGGAAATTGTGAGCAGGACGGCCGCCTGCTTCGTGAGTGCAGGGGCCCCCGGTTACACACTGTGGGGGGCTGGCGGGGGGCCGCGGGGTGGCCCTTCCCTAGCAGAGGTGAGTGAGTGCGACCGATCTGCAGCCTTCTCCAGACGGGAGGTGACCCCATGAGGCAGCGGACGTAACGCCTGAAGCCGACGGGAGCCGGTTACACCTCAGGTAAGAGCGAGCGAGAAAGCCAAGTAGGTTTGTTCTACACCCGGGTTTAATGTCTTTTAAAGGGTAATGTCTTCACCTTTGCCGACCCGCAGGGGCTCCTGGGGCCCTTCCGAGAAGCCCGGGGGCCCCGCTGGGAGGACACAGGCTATGGTAATGACCTCCCCCAGGAGCTCCTAAGTTCCACGGCGCGGAATAATTAAGAGAGCTGCGCAAATTGATAAGAATTACCAGGCTCCTCCGAGGTCCTGCAGGGACCTGGAAGGGACGCGGGTGATGTCTTTCGCGACGGCAGGAGAGAGACCGACACACGGATGCCGGCCGGGAGCAGTCACTGGACCACCGCGGCTCCTTACTGAGAAAACTGCTTCTGTCCAGTCACAACTTACAGGCAATAAAATGCACCCCCCTGCTTTTTAAAGATTTTATTCATTCATTTACAGAGGGCATGAGAGGAGAGAGGCCAGCAGGAGAAGCACACTCCCCGCCGAGCTGGGAGCCCGATGCGGGACTCAGTCCCGGGACTGCAGGATCACGACCCGAGCCGAAGGCAGTCGCCCAACCAAGCCACCCAGTCGCCCACTGCACCCATTCTTAACTGCACATTTCAATGGCTTTTAGAAAACATACGCCTTGACGCATTTGGAACATTGACCCCCCCCCCGCAGCCCCAAGCCAGCCCTGCCTTCTGCCACCACTGACCACACAGTCTCTTCCAGAGTCTCACGTCAATGGAACACAAGACCCTGGGCACTTTTTGAAGTCTGGTTCTCCCAGAAACCAAAGACATGTTTCCTGAGAACATTCCTGTTCTTATGAACGACCCGAGCTCCTTTACTTGCGGGTTAGTATTCTGTTCTACTCTGGGGGAGTGCTCGCCTCGTCCCCTATCTGGGCTTGAAGCAGCTATAAACATTCGTGCTAAACTCTTCGGGTGCATGATTTAAAAAAAAAACTTTACTTATTTATCAGAGAGAGCGAGCGCACCCAGAAGCCCCTTTGTTCCCCACTTTGATCTTTACTATTTTCTCCTACTATAAACCTAAACTTTGAATAGTTTGTTCTTATTTTCCCAAGATTTTTTTTTTTTTTTTAATTTTAGAGATGGGGTGGGGCACTCGGGTGGCTCAGTCGGTGAAGCCTCTGCCTTCAGCTCAGGTCATGACCTCAGGGTCCTGGGATGGAGCCCTGCATCAGGCTCTCTGCTCAGTGGGGAGCTGCGTCCCTCTGCCTCTCCCCCTGCTTGTGCTCTCTCATTCTCTCTCTCTGTTAAATAAATAAATAAAATCTTAAAAAAAGAGAGAGAGAGAGAGATGGGGAAGGGGCAGAGGGAGGGGAGAGAGAAAATCTCAAGCACACAGTGTGGAGCCTCATATGGGGCTCAACCTTACCACCCCGAGATCATGACCTGAACTGAAATCAAGAGTCGGTCGCTTTAACCAACAGAGCCACCCAGGCGCCCCTTATTTGTCTAGCTTTTCGAGGTGGGCCAGGTGGGTGACTGAATTTAGAACAGTGTTCTCGCATGTAAGTATTTGGACGCTTAAGTTTCCAAGTACTACTCTGTGATTTCTTCTTTGACCCACGAGTATTTTTCTGTTGTTATTTTCTGAGATACTTCTCTGTTCTTGATTTCCAATACAATATGTTTGCAGCCGGCAAATACAGTACGTACGATTACCATCTTCTCAAATTTACCAAGACCAGTTTGATGGTCAAATGTCCCATGTGCATCTGAAAAGAGTGTGTGTTCGGGTTTGGGTTACAGAGCTGTACGCATGCCTGCTCGGCCCAGCTGGCTGACCGAGCTGCTGAAACCCTCTAGACTCCGACTGACTTTTCTGTCTCCTTGTTCTGTTGATTACTGCCAGAGAAATCTGCAAGGCCCCAAGTATAATGATGGACCCTCTACATTTCCTTCCACTTCTGAGAGGGTTTTCTAAAAAAGATTTTATTTATTTATTTTAGAGAGAGCAAGCGAGCACAAGTGTGGGGGAAGGGCACAGGGAGACGAGAGAGAATCTCAAGCAGACTCCATGCCGAGTGCAAAGCCTGATGTGGGGCTCGATCTCGCGACCCAAAGATCACGACTCGAGCTGAATCAAGAGTGGATGCTCCACTGACTGAGCCCCCCGGCGGCCCTTTTTCTGAGAGCTGTTAAACTCCATGCGTTTACCATGCTTGTATTAGGAGCATACACACTTGGGAAGGTTGTGTCCTCCTGATGAACTGACTTCGATGCCGTCACGAAATGTACCTCTTAATCTTAGTACGCCTCGTTGGGAAGTCCACCCTGCTCGACGTTAGGCAGCCGTCCAGCCTCCCCTGTCTCTGTCTCTGCATGTACAAGCAGGTTTCGTGTAGATAGCACACAGTCGAGACTTCTGCTCCCAGTCGGCTTCTTAACGCAATATTTAGACCATTACGTTTAATGTAATTATCAGCATGACTGGTTTCAATGTTTCAAATGTATCTTCTTGCTAAATCGCTGATCGTTTCCTGTCCCCCGTCGGTCCTGGCTCTTCTCTCCCTCTGTTGGAGGCTGCTCTTGCGTTGATGTTTTCACTCCATTGTGCCTATACTGCACTACTGGCTCTTCTTCGTCCCTGGTTTTATGGCCGTTCTGTGGTTTGCGACGTGCACTTTTAACTTACCTCACTCTGCTGTGACACGCTGCTCCAGGAGCCTGGCAAGAGCGTGCTTCCTCTTCCCTGTCCCACCACGCCTGCCATCTTGTCACCTCGTGACAGGTAGCACACACCTCTGACTTCCACATGTCTCACAAGCCCCATAAGACACCGTTAATATGTGCATTTTAAACAGTCAGTTAGCATTTGAAGAAAAATGTAAGCCTGTCCTCTTCATTTACCTGCAGACCCGCCATGTCTGCCCTCCGGGTTATTCTCTGGTGACCCCGTTTCCGTCCAGCGAAGAGCATCCTCTAACTCATGTAGTGGGCTCAGTTGGTGGTGAATTCTATCAGATTTGTTTATCTGTGAAAGCTTTTATTTTGCCTTAATTTTGGGGGGATATTTTTGCTAGATACAGAATTCCATTTTGACAGCTTTTCTTTCAGTATTTTAAACCCAATGAGCCTTTGTCTTCTGGCTTGCACAGTTTCTGAAGAGAAGTCTGCCATGATTATTTGTTCATCTCTATGTACTGTGTCCTTTGTTTTTCCTTTGACTGCTTTTTAGATTTTCTTTATCACTGATTTTCAGAAACTCAGCTGCAGTACTCCCTGGGTGGCACGCGTGTGTTTAGCCAGCTGCTGGGGTCGTTGAACCCGGATCAGTGAGAGAAGAGTTTGCATCAAATTTAGGGGGGGAATCTGTTTTTTGTTTTTCTTTTACAGAGAGCGAGCATGCAAGTGGGAAATCTCCAGCAGACTCTGTGCTCAGCGTGGAGCCTGACATGGGGCTCAATCTCATGACACCAAGATCATGACCTGAGCTGAAATCAAAGAGACGCTCAACCAACTGAGATACCCAGGTGACCCTAGTCATTATTGCTTGAAATAGTTTGTCTCTTCCTTGTTCTCTCCCCTTTCTGTCAGACTGATGGACACTGGCAGGAGGCCGAGCCTTCTTCTCTCTGAGTATCATTTAGGACAGATTCTCTTGCTATGACTTGGAACTTTCTGTTCTTCCTTCTACCATCTTTATTCTTGGGGTAATCCCATCTAGAGAGCTTTCCTTATCAAATATTATAGTTTCCATGTACAGAAATTTTGTTTAGAACTTTTCATATTCTCAGTTCTTCTCATCACATGAATGTTTTCCTTTAAATATTTGAACGTGGTCATTCCAGTTCTTTTTACTATCTTTGTCTGCTCCCGCCTCGTCACAGTTATTTCTGGGCCTCTTTCTACCGATGGATTTTCTTCTCGCACGTGGATCACGTTTCCCGCTTCTTCACATGTCTGGCAAGTTTTGACTGGGTGTTAGGCATTGTAACATTTCCTTGAAAAAATTGTTTTAGACTGTTGGTTTTATTTGGGTGGGCAGTTAGGCTCCTTGATTGGCATTTGGAAGATTTTTAACTTTTCTAGTCTAAGTCTACGTGGGGCTTCACTCCAGAGGTACCTAGGCCTACTGCTGATGTGTGACTTCTCTTGGTCTCCACTAAAGGGAGGTGACGATGGAGACTCATCACTCGGACTCAGCATCTCCCTACTCTGACAGCTCTGGAAATGGTTCGGCTTACAAGTTGTCTGTCTTTCCTTCCCCTCTTTGTATAGATAGCTACGCTACGAGTCTATGGGCTAGTACGCAGGGAGGACTCAAAAAAATGCCTCTACAGGTTTTTGGAGCTCTCTTCTGTGTAGTATCCTCCTTTCTAGACTGTCCTGCGACTGCCAGTCCCCTCTGCCTTCCCAAACTCCAATTCCCATTTTTGCAACTCAGTAAGGCTGCTGAGTTCTGTTTGGCCTCCCTCTCTGTCTTCAGCCCAGAAATTGCCTTCAGGCAGAAAGTCGGGGATTCTGGAACTCACCTCATTTGTTTTCCTTTTTTCAAGGACCATGGTCCTGTGCTGACTATTGCCTGATGCCTGAAAACAGTTGTTTCATGTATTTTGTCCAACTTCCCTAGCTGTTTACGGAGAGGCATGAAAGTCTAGTCCATAGAATAGCCCAGCCAGAAGAGGAAGAGGGCATTAGCCATGCTGCGGCCCCAGAACACACACCGCTGAAGAGTAAGCCCATTTGGCTATTTCTTAAAGTATTTACTTTGGTATAGAAGTTTTTTCTACATAAACTTTCTCCCAAGTGGCATAACTGTTTCATCAAAATGCTTTCAAGAGGAGAGCTAACAAAGACCTACTTGACCGTCGCTTCTCAAAAAGTTTACAGGACACTCTGCACTTCCTAAAATGTCTCAGGTAGTAATCATTAGCCCAGGAAGGAAGCCGGCGCTGCTTGCCCAGCTCGGGACCCGGCGCTGCTCCCTCCTCTGACCGTAACGCTGGTTCTGGGATTTCTTTGGTTGTGATCACAACAGTGCCGACAGGTAGCGCACAGCAACCCGTAACAATTTCACTGGTGCCAGGTGCTCCCATCCAGTCCTGCCTGACAGTGGGAACAGGCAGAGCCAAGAGGGTAAAGGGTGCTGGCCAAGGGGGAAGACCCCTTGCCCCCTGGGGTCCCATAACCTAACAGTCACAGTGCTGAATAAGCTTCCTGGTTCTCAGGGCCAGCCCTTGCCCCCATGTGCCTCACGAGGTCTCTCTGTGGCAGTGGCCAGCAAGAACGCGTGCTGAGCTCTCCAGCGGGAGGCACTCCACCCCATCAGCAGCTCCCAGAGCCCAGCCAATGAGCCCTGACTGGGAATTGCCTCACAACATGTTTCTGGTGCAGAGGCCAGCCCCCCTGGCTCTAGCTGGCCTCCTTTCCTGTGGCTTATGCTGCTGGTCTCTGAGTAGGGTCTCACAAGGTTCTCCTAGGTCTGTCTGTCTCACAGACGCTCACATTCCAGTAAGGCTCTCAGACCCAAGGGGAGGTCCCTGGTTAGTGCCCAGGTATGAGGACTACATGGGAAGAAGAGAATGTATTGTTCCAGGTGCATTTACAATGGAATCACAAGACATTCTTTCAGGTCACCTAACCTGTGTCATTCTAACCTGCCTTACCACAAATCCGTATCACAAGTGGCCATCACTCAAAACCAGTGCTGGGCCATCGGCCTGCGGTCCTGTGTGCAAACCCTGGGTTTCATGAGAAAAACAGGAGCATCTCTGGGGAAGCCAGATGGTAATACCCTTGGTCTTCAGCAGACGTGGATGGGGTAACTCTAAGATCCCACGTTCACTGTAGGTTTTTATGATCTCAGACCAGGGCTGGGCTCGCAGAGCCACAGCTGAAGCAAGGAGCCTTCAGAGGAAGGTCCAGACCCTGCTCCTGAGCCCGTGCAGCCTTCAGGGAGGGCACAGGACAGTCTCCGCTCAAGAACACAGACACCAAGAAGGGGACAGATAAGATGGAGTCCTGGGGACCCACACAGCCCTAGGCAGAGGCAGGAGACACGCTGCAGGATGGAGGGCCTGGTGTGTTTGCCCTGCGATAACAAGCGGAAACATACCGGGACTCTCCAGGAGAGAAGCCCAGTTTTCCCAGCAGTCACCAGACTCCCCGACTGGGAAGGACCTTTGCCAGCGGCTGGGCCTCTCTCTGGAGCCCACCTGGCACATCCGGGTCGCTGCAGCATGTGGTCTGTCTCCTCCTTGTGTGCGTGCAGTCCTAGGCACAGCCCCCCGCCGGGGGGCCACACGGCACGAGGCGGAGCCGGGCCCGGCTCAGGGGAGTGTGTACCTCACAAACCAGCGGTAATTTGGCCCACGCATTGTTCTGATTTTAATTAGTTGCCAATACTCAAAAACGAAAACATGCTATATAAAAACAAGATTTCCAGCTTCTCTTGAAAAATGGGACAATCTGGCTCGTGGACCGTCTGCCGTTGAGGGGCAACCGCAGGACAGTGTCACGGGCTAGCTAGAGCCTGCCCGCGGCCCGCCACCACCACCACTCGGAGGACCGCCCTGTGGGTAGCGCGGCCCCGAGGCCTGCACGCAGCCATCCGTGCCTGGCGTCCATGGGCACCGTGACGTGACGCGGACTCTTCTCAGCCGGTGGGCTCAGGGTCCGGAGGGCAGCGGCTTGGACTCTGGTCCTAATCCCCAGACCGGGAGCTGGGAGACCTTAGGGGAGTGACCTAGCGTCTGTGGGCCCAGGTCTGCTCACGCGAAGGCAGAGCCCCGGCCTCTGAGCTCCGGGAGCTGCTGAGAAAGGGACCTGCTGCCGAGAGACCCTCCACGCGTGCTCGGGCTGTGAACACGAGGTGGCTGGTTCTGTTTTTATGTGGATCGCTGGTTAAGAACAGCCTGGCAATGTGCTTATCTGATTTAGATGTCATCTCTGTAGAGAGAGCTCTTTGGAAACGTTCTTACCACACAGGATTTAAAAATAATTTTGGATTAGAAGCCAGTTAGTAGCACCAGGCATAGCCTTTTCTTAACCTTTTATGCAATCCTTTTTAAAGAGAAAAATGTTTAATTTCAGGAAACACTTATGTAATTTTCAAAAGAACAATAATTGAAAGAAAAGAAAATGACACCCGCATTGTATCCTTTGAAAGTTGTCCTCATTTTGATCCCCTAGGGGATCCCCTTGGGCGCAGCAAGGGAGGGAGGGGGAGGGTCTCCACGCAGGGGCGCACTGGGTGCACAGAGGGACCTTTTCCGACCCCACCCTAGAACTCCCCCCACCAGCTGGAGCAGGACCCGCCTTGAGTGGGCAGGGCCTCGGACACTCCTCCTGTCCCCGCAGCCACATTTCTCAGGTGCCCCGGGGCCATTATCTGTCTGACCTCTGGGACAGTCTTGGCCCTTCCCCCAGCCACCTGCCCTGGCTCTGGTCTGGCCTGTCGCCTCCGGAGCCTCAGGAGTGCAGGGAGGACCAGGACTTGGGCCCTCTGGCTAGGCGCTCCCCCGCCTTGGGCAGGAACTCAGAGTCCTGGGCCTTGGTTTCCTCACTTGAAAATGGGACAGCAGTGGTCCCACGGACGCTGACCCCGTTCAGGTGATATTCATGTGTAAAAACAGATCCTCAGCCACCCACTTCCCAGAGCAGGGTCAGAGGCCCCTCCTTCTGGGTTCTGACTTTCACAGCTCACAATGAACATGCATTTTCTTACTCTGCGAGCCTAACGACCAAAGCACCTGAAAGACAGCCTGCCTCACCCATAGTTTAAAACTGCCAATTAAAACAGTAATGAAAGTATTTTTCATCATCACATTGGCAAAAGAGAAAACGCTTGATAAGAATCCAGAAGTGCGGGGCGCCTGGCTGGCTCAGACAGTGAAGCCGCTCACTTGGTTTTGACTCAGGCCCTGATCTCGGGGTTGAGTCCCACAAGGGGATCTGCGCTCAGCTCAGTCTGCCTGAGATTTTCTCTCTCTCTCTCAAATAAATAAAATCTTAAAAAAAAAAATCCACCACTATGGGAGTTAGGAAACACACTCATACGCCCTGCAGCCGTGAACACAAACCGGGCCAGCTTCTTGAGGGTGATTTGGAAATAGCTCCACAGAACTCAAACACTCACACCTTTGGCCCAGTGATTCGACCTGGAGATACCATCCTGACAACAGACTCCCACAGCCCGGCACATACACTGCAGCACGGTCTTAGGATTGAAGACCACAGGCCATTGAAACGTCCATGAATACAAAGCACTTAAAGCAGCGGATCACTGACCTACTGGGAGATGTTAGCTCTGTTTGTGGTCTGTACCGACGCAGAGAAGGACGGCAGATGGGGGTTTAAAAAGCAAGCTGTCTGCTGCTGTATACAACTGAAAAGAAAAGGGGAGGCATGCACACTTTTAAATATTTGCTTCTGTGGCCACAGAGAGCAGGGCGCACCTGGAAAGGAGCAGGGGACCGGACAGTTGTGGTCTGGGGGACAGAGATGGGACTGGAGGCAGGCAGGGGAGTGGTAGGGAGGGAGGAGGGAGAAGGGGACTAACTTCTCGCAGAAAACCCTCTACAGTGTTTAAATGTATTTCTCGGCCATAAGGAAGTCGGTGTCCACCATCCGCCGCAACTAGCTGAGGTCTGGAGCCCCCTTTGCCCCAGCGGGCGTTCTGCTCCCTGCGTGTCCACACACGTGGCAGGGACACTTGGGAGGCCGACTGCCCCAACCACCCCGGGTCAGACACACCAGCACACTGCTTCCTGGAAGTCCCAGTGCCCCGGCCTGCCCCTCCGAGTTGGGTCAGGCTTCCCAAGGCAGGCGCCGAGTGGCCAGTGGGGCCCGACCGCTGTGCTTTTCTGCTGCGGCCCTGGCCGCGTGCTGCTGTCCTGCTCGACTGTGATGAATCACTCATATGTGAACTTTGTCATCTTGCTTCAGAAAGTCTCTATCCAGTTAGGTCATTTTTGAAGTGAAAAAGGGATTATTTTAGACATGTGAGACTTTTCCATCACATCGCAGGTTAACCTTCTGGTCTTCCGTGAATCCTCAGTCCCATTTCTGTACATCTGTCGGCTTGACTTTAAGTCATTTAAGTGCGCGGCGGGTACTGCTGGCGGAGGGCAGTCCCTTCTGTTCGGACTGGCCGTTCCAGGCTGGCCTCTCCTTACTGAAGCGCCGGCATCCAGAAGGCTTGGTTCTTTCCCCATACGACCTCTTCCCCTTGAAAACACACTCATTTAGCTTCAAGGGAAACTAGCAACCGGCTGCTTCAAGGTGGAGAAAACAGCTTTACGAGATGTAGTACTTCCTCCCAGGAAGAGTCCACTGTAAAAACCTACTTTCTCAACAATGCTGGGCCCTTGCTCTAATCATAGGTTCTTCCCGGGAATCCAGGTCCCTGGGCTGCAGACTAAGGGCCTCCCTGGGCTCCATTCTTTCCAGCTATCTCCCTGCTCAGCTTGATTGAGCACTGATTGTGTACGGGCTCACGCTGACCACGGGGGGTCAAGGATCAAGGCCGATGCCCCCAGCCCAATCGCACGTAATCCCAAGATGGGGTCTGGTGCTGGAAGCTAGCAGGGCTTGCGGGGGAGGCAGGCAGGCACTTGCAGAGGAAGGTGGGGAGGAGGTGTCCACCAACGCAGGCTGGGGGGGTGAGGCACCACGGTTGTAGTCCTGAGGCCCTGCAGTGGGGCAAGAGGAGAGAGGGGTAGGAAGCAGGTGTGGGTCGGGGTTGTCGGAAGTGGGGCTTGGCGGAGGGCTGGGGTGGAGGGTCCTACCCTTCAGATAGGATGGAGGAGGGAGGCCCTGGGTGCAGCCAGGTGATCTGGACCCCAGGCAACTGTCTGGGTGCAGGGGGTCGGGCTGGGGCTCAGGCCCCGGCCTCAGATGGGGGTGCAGCAGGGATCGGCCAGGCCTGCTGGGGGCAGGATGGGGGTGGCTCTTGTCCCGCCTGGAAACCAAGGAGCGTGCGTGTCCTTCCAGGGTAAGAACCACGTGTCCCCTGAGATACACCGTGAACTCAAGGTAATTCTCCACGTTTAAACGCAGATGTCCCACACCGTCAAACCAGTCAGCGCTCTGACCGCTCACGGTTGCTACTCACCATGCACTGAAAATGGGCAAACACGGAACCCACTTCACCTCAGTTTCTAGAATGGAGCCTCCAGACTGCTTGTCTGGGGTCCGATTTCCAGCTTTGTACTCGCCCATCGGTGCTTGGGAACACACGTTCCCCCTCCAGCAGAGTTCCTGTCTGCCTAAGAGTGTCTTTGAGGAAACCAGCGAGGTCTTCAAAGGTACTCTTACACGACGTCGAGTATCAACAGGTAACTCGGTCATGCGCACTCGGTACTCCGGTATACAGCTCTGTAGGTCATTCAAACATCCTAAACCGCATTAATTTCAACCTGTTCCTCCCACCTCAGTTTTTCAAAGGGTGAACCAAAAGCCTACATGAAATGCGTCTGTCTTTTTAATCACAAAGCCCTGCTCACCAAGGACAACAGCAACCCACCCTCCCCTGCACAGACCGTGTTGAAGGCTCCTCCACACCAGCTTTCCCCAGCTTTCCCGCTGAGGACCCCAACACAGCCCCTGGCTGCTGTCCTCAGGGTTTGAGACAATGCCCTGATGAGGTGGAGGAGGGTCTGTCAGGAGCTCTGGAGAAGCATTTCCATCTGCGTTGAAGAGAAAGAGAAGCACACCCTCCCCCGCGATGGTCGGAGCTGCTGCAGCCCTTCTGGACCACCAGGAGCAGGGAGAATCCCAGAGGAGCCAGCCCCAGGCTCACCTGCCTCTGGACCTAACGTGCAAATTGAGGGACTCCCCTGTGTGGGTCAGTGTCGGTCCCACAGCTGTGCCAGGCGCACCGCAGGTCAGAAATGTGACCGAATGCCCACCACCTTGGCTGTCCCGTCCTGGCTGCAGTGAGCACATGTAAGTTTCTGGGGGTGCCATGATGAGAGAAAGTGTTTTAAGTCACTCCCATGAGGCTGTCCCGTGACCTGCACACAAGGATGGCAGGCTGTTGCGGGGGGGGGCGGGGGGCTGCACTCTTCCCCACGCAGGAGGGTCTCTGCCATCACGTGCGGCAGCCAGCTGGCTGCCCTGCTCACCACTGACGCTGCAGGGCCGTCCCCTTCCACCTGCTTCCAGACTCGTCCAACAACCGTTTCCCAACTGGGTTCTGCAAGCCTCCCACGGCCTCCTCCTCTCTGAGCCGTGGCTCTGGGTCACACTTAAATACAAGGGGATCTGACCGGAGCCTCCTTTCCCACCAGCAGACCCGCTCCCAGGACGTCTCTCCAGTGGTCTCCGGCACCTCTGCTGTCCGAGCTCGGACGGCTTCTGTTCTGGACTCGCCCATGGGTGTTTGTGCAGGCGGCCGCAGGCGGAGAGGGCAGATGGGCCCGTAGCCCACTCCCAACTCCACCTTGCCCCGGTGTGGGAGAGGGGCTGAGGAGACAGGGGACCCACAGCCGTTGGCTGTGCCAGGAGAGACAAAGCCTCACACGTGTCCTTGGGGCCTTGTGTCTTCTGCCGGGCCCCGTGAAGCGGTGGCGGGTGCCCTGTCAGCTGAGCGCCCAGTTCCGGCCACCCCTAACGCCCCTGCCTCTGTCCTGTCATCAAGAGAGGCCTGTCGGGGCGCCTGGGTGGCTCAGTGGGTTAAAGCCTCTGCCTTCGGCTCGGGTCATGATCTCAGGGTCCTGGGATCGAGCCCCGCATCGGGCTCTCTGCTTGGCGGGGAGCCTGCTTCCTCCTCTCTCTCTGCCTGCCTCTCTGCCTACTTGTGATCTCTCTCTGTCAAATAAATAAATAAATAAAATATTTAAAGGTCAAAAATTATACAATGTAAGAGAGGCCTGTCCTCTCCAACCCCAGCCCTGCATGGCCTCTGGCCCTCTTCTCCTGTCTGCCTCCCCCTGCGAGACCTACCGTGTGCCCCCCCACCCCGCCCGCCGCCTCTGTGGCCCGCGCGCAGACAGGCTTCCTCCAGCGCGGTCCTCTCACAGGGTACGGGTTCCGGAATAACTCGTCCACCCTGTCCCGGCCTCCAGCCGCTCCCCGGGAAGCCCGGCATGACCCCGCCCCCAGGCCCCGCAGACCAGCCGTGACCCCGCAGTGACCACCTCACCACAATACAGGCTGCCTGACCTCCCCTGCCCTCCCTGCCACATGCCCCGCTGGTGACCACTGTCGCCGTCTTTAAGCACTTCCGTTACAGGAGGTGCCCAGATCTCAGCAAGCACACGCACGTGTGGTTTCAGGACCAGAAACAAAACTAACGAACAAAGCCGACAGCCGGGCGCCCGGCCGACCCCCGCTGGGACGCGCAGCCCATCTCCAGACGGAGAGTCCGACCCGCGTGCTGGGTGCTGGGCTCACTTAAAAGCAGCAGCAGAAAGCAAACGGCTGTGCACCGAGCTCGCTCAACCGCTGCCCCGTTTTCCTGAGTAAAGTTCCGTTGGCGCCGCACGGCTTGACGGCCTTTGGTCTGCGGCCCTCACAGAAAAGCCAGCCACCTGCCACTTTGGGTCTTTTGGTTTTCAACGAGGGACAGGTGGGGCCGAGCTGCTCAGTTCTCATTGTCTGTGAAGTCTTCGTTTCCCGGGCTTGGTGAAGGATGCGTCCCCGGGCGGGGGCTCCGGGCCCCCAGCACGTGCGGACGGCCCGGGCCAGGCGTCGCAGGCGACCGTGTCAGCCGCCAGCCGCGGTGGCCGCCGCCCGCCCCCACGCGCCCCGCGCCCGGCTTTGCGAGGCTGCCCGGGGTAGAGGATGAGGGCCGCGGGCGGCTGCAGCGGATCTTCCCAGGGCACCTTTGGCCCAGACTGTCTTTTGGAGGCTCTGGCCGGCAGGCGTCACGTCACACCTGCTTAAGCCGTCCTCGTGGCTCCTGACCTGCTTTCTTTCTGCTTCTCTTCCAGTCGCTTTCTCTCGGAGTAATGTCTTCACGTCTGTCTGTCACCAACCTGTTCGATCCACCCACCAAGATTTTAATTTGAATGATTACATTTTTCTTTTCTTCAAGTTCCTGTTTGTTCTTTTCTTCAGCTTGCTTGGTCTTTCTTTATAATTCTTTGTTTCCTGAACGCGCTTTCTTGTGAGTCTCTTACTTGTTGGAATCTACGAAACTCGGCCGGTCAGACCGTGTCTTCCAGGTTCGTGGGAGGTCTGCTCCGCCGGCTCATTCCCGGTGTCTTGACCCTGCGTGCGGGATCCCGTTCTCAGCTGGGATCTGATTTGTGGGGACGCTTACGGTCCGGGACAAAGGGGCCCCTAAGGCAGCCCGTCTCCACTGCCACCGGAGCTTGGGGGCCCCACCGGTTCAGAATCCTGAGAACTAAAATCCTCAGGCCACCCAGGCCTTATAACTGGGACCAACTCACACGAGAGCCATTCTCTCACGGTGACAAGTTAGAGGTCACAGCCCTGACCCCGCTCCGGGCAGGCGGGGCACGGAGCTGTTTCTGACTCACCTTCCCACTGAGGTGTGGGGCCCTTCCCGGTCTCCGTCTCTGAGCCAGGATCGCCTGTCACTCCCTCACCCTGGATGGGCCCTGAGTTTTGTCACTTGCTTTCTGAACACCGGGAGGCTACAACACCCGCGCCCAGTTTGCCCAGTTTGACAGAGGCCCCGGGGTCAATGCTGCTGGTGGCGATCAGCCCGCAGTCAGGGCCCCTCCTGCACGGGATCTCTGGCTTTAAGAATTCTTCACCTTCTTGCCACATATGGGTGCCTTCAAGCATGACTGTGGCATGTTTTTTTTTTTTTAAGATTTTATTTATTTATTTGACAGAGAGACATCACAAGTAGGCAGAGAGGCAGGCAGAGAGAGTGAGAGGGAAGCAGGCTCCCTGCCGAGCAGAGAGCCTGATGTGGGACTCGATCCCAGGACCCCGAGATCATGACCTGAGCCGAAGGCAGCGGCTTAACCCACGGAGCCACCCAGGCGCCCCATGACTGTGGCATGTTTTAAGAGCACGCTCTGGGCTACGTATTTTGTTGTACGTAGGATCCAGCCAATGTGGCGCTTGAACTCATGACCCCGGGACCAACAGTCAGCAGGGTCCACCGATGGAGCTGGCCAGGCACCCTGACTGTGGCATTTCCTTTGGTGGGTTTGTGGGGCCGTGTGCAGAGGCGGTGTGAGTCCAGCCCTCTGCTGGGGCGCTGGGACATGGGGTTGAGCTTTACGCTTAACTAGAGTGACTCAGACGCAGGGCAGAGAGAACTCTCTCCTCATATAAGGCCTGAAAGAGACTCCCATTAAAAATTCTCCTTTAAAATTATTCTGGAAGAAGAAAAACATATCCAAAGGCTACTAAGAGAGATTTGCAAAGCTCATAAGGATAAATCTAAAAGAATTTAGTCAAATTTGGGCACCTCACTGGCTCAGTCAGTTAAGCATGTGGGTTCAGCTCAGTTCATGATCCTGGAGTCCCGGGATCGAGTCCCACATCGGGCTCCCTGCTCGGCGGGGAGTCTGCTTCTCCCTCTGACCTTCTCCTCTCATGCTCTCTCTCTCTCTCATTCTCTCTGTCTCTCTCGAGTAGATGAATAAAATCTTTTAACAAATAAAAATAAAAAAATAAAAGAAAGAACAAGAACCATATGATACTCTCAACAGATGCTGAAAAAGCATTTGACAAAGTACAGCATCCTTTCTTGATCAAAACTCTTCACAGTGTAGGGATAGAGGGTACACACCTCAATTCATCAAAGCCATCTATGAAAACCCACCGCAAATATCATCTCAACGGGGAAACTCAGAGCTTTTCCGCTAAGGTCAGGAACACAGCAGGGGTGTCCACTATCATCACTGCTATTCAACATAGTACTAGAAGTCCTAGCCTCAGCAATCAGACAACAAAAAAAATTAAAGGCATCCAAATTGGCAAAGAAGAAGTCAAACTTTAGCTCTTTGCAGAAGATATGATACTCTATGTGGAAAACCCAAAAACCTCCGCCCCCAAATTGCGAGAACTCATACAGGAATTCAGTAAAGGGTCAGGGTATAAAATCAATGCACAGAAGTCAGTTGCATTTCTATACACCAACAGCAAGACAGAAGAAAGAGAAGTTAAGGAGTCAATCCCATTTACATCTGTACCCAAAACTGTAAGATGCCCAGAAACAAACCTAACCCAAGACACAAAGGAGCTGTACCCTGAAAACTACAGATGAAAAAAAACTACTCATAAAAGAAATGGAGAAAGGTACAAAGAAATGGAAAAACGTTCCATGCTCATGGGTTGGAAAAACAAATATTGTGAAAATGTCTATGCTGCCTAAAGCAATCTACACGTTTAACGCAATCCCTATCAAAACACCATCAACTTTTTCACAGAGCTGGAACAAATAATCCTAAGATTTATATGGAACCGGAATAGACCCCGAATAGCCACAGGAATGTTGAAAAAGAAAACCAGTGCTAGCGGTATCACAGCTGCAGACTTTAAGCTTTGTTACAAAGCTGTCCTCATCAAGACAGCCTGGTCCTGAGGCACCCAGGTGGCTCAGTGGGTTGAGTCTCTGCCTTCGGCTCAGGTCATGATCTCAGGGTCCTGGGATCGAGCCCCACATCAGGCTCTCTGCTCAGCGGGGAGCTTGCTCCCACCCCCGGCTGCCTCTCTGTCTACTTGTGATCTCTCTCTCTTTCCAATAAATAAATAAAATCTTAAAAAAAAAAAAAAAAGACAGCCTGGTACTGGCACAAAAACACAGATCAGTGGAGCAGAATAGAAAACCCAGATATGGACCCTCACCCCATGGTCAACTAATCTTTGACAAAGCAGGAAAGAATGTCCAATGGAAAAAAGACAGTCTCTTCAACAATGGTGCTGGGAAAATTGGACAGCCACATGCAGAAGAACGAAACTGGACCATTTCCTTATACCACACATGAAAATAGACTCAAAATGGATGAAGGACCTCAATGTGAGACAGGAATCCATCCAGATCCTGCAGGAGAACACAGGCAGCAACCTCTTCGACCTCAGCCACAGCAACATCTTCCTAGGAACATCGGCAAAGGCAAGGGAAGCAGGGGCAAAAATGAACTACTGGGATTTCATCAAGATCAAAAGCTTCTGCACACCAAAGGAAACAGTTAAGAAAACCAAAAGACAACTGACAGAATGGGAGAAGATATTCGCAAATGTCTTATCAGATAAAAGGTTAGGATCCAAAAATCTATGAAGAACTTATCAAACTCAACACCCAAAGAACAAAGAATCCAATCAAGAAATGGGCAGAGGACATGAACAGACATTTCTGCAGGGAAGACATCCGGATGGCCAACAGACACATGAGAAAGTGCTCCATGTCACTCGGCATCAGGGAAATACAAATCAAAACCACAGTGAGATCCCACCTCACACCAGTCAGAATGGCTAAAATTAACCAGTCGGGAAATGACAGATGCTGGCGAGGATGCGGAGAAAGGGGAACCCTCCTGCACTGTTGGTGGGAATGCAAGCTGGGGCAGCCACTCTGGAAAACAGCATGGAGGTTCCTCAAAATGTTGGAAAATAGAACTACCCTATGACCCAGCAATCGCACTACTGGGTATTTGCCCCAAAGATACAGATGTAGGGATCCGAAGGGGCATGTGTACCCGAATGTTTATAGCAGCAATGTCCGCAGTAGCCCAACTATGGGAAGAGCCCAGACGTCCATCGAAAGATGAATGGAATACTCTGGTTTCTCTTCAGATCGCATAAATCTTTCGCCTTTTACTAAAGAAAGATGAATGGATAAAGAAGATGTGGTTCATATATGCAATGAAACACTACACAGCCATCAGAAAACGAAATCTTGCTATTTGCAATGATATGGACGGAACTGGAAGGTATTATGCTGAGAGAAATAAGTCAGTCAGAGAAAGACAATTAAATAATTTCACTGATACGAGGAATTTGAGAAACAAGACAGAGCAGCAAAGGGGAAGGGAAGGAAAAACAAAACAAGACGAAATCTGGGGAGACAAACCGCAAGAGACCCTCAGCCACAGGAACCAGACCGAGGGTGGCTGGACGGGCGGGGCCGGGGGCCGGGGGCACTGGGTGACGCGCACTGAGGGGGACACGGGATGCGATGAACACCGGGTGTTGTGAGCAACCGACGCGTCACTGACCTCTGTCCCTGAAACTAATAGCTCACTCTGTGTTAACTGATTGAATTTAAATGTGAAAATGTTTAAAAATTTTTTTTAAAAGTCAAATGAGAACCTGAGGGGTGGCAGGGTGGCGAGATCTGTAATTCCTGTTTCAGGGAAGGCCTCATCCCACCACAAATGATGAGACAAAGACAGCGACCTCCATGTGCAAGGGGGCGGACTGAAGGCGGGGAGACGTGCGGACTCCGGAAGGGCGCCACCTCCCAACCCCGGGGCTGCAGACGCTGCCAGAGCCCCAGAACCGGCAAAGCAAGGCCCCGCCCCGCAGGCTGCAAGGCCCTTCGCTCTAACAGGACGTGTATGACCGAAGATCGGAAATAACCCGCAAGTCCACAGCAGGGACAGCGGTCACACGGGTGGGGCACATCGACCTAACGGAGCTGCATGGGACTGGAGCCAGAGCAAGGACGCTCTGTGCACTCGGATCCCTGAGGGGCTCCGCACGGGCCGCCCTCCCCCGGCCTTCTTGCCACAAGGGGGGGCACGCGGCTCCCCGGGAGGTGCGCCCTCCAGGTGGACCCTTGGGACATGGAGAACACCAGGCGGGACTAGGGCGAGGACAGAGCCATGCTCGTGGGGCCGACAGGCACAGAGTGTACCCGGTCTCCCAGGTGGACGCACCAGCTCCCCAGGGAGGGACCCCCGCGGGCGGCCTGCAGGGCGTGCGGTGGGTGTGGACGGGCCTGCGGGGGACGTGGCCGGAGCGCCCACACAGGAGGCTGCACAGGCAGAAAGAATGCTGTGTGTCTGTCCGCAAGTCAGCCTGATAGTGGTCACCCGGCCCCGCCGGGCAGTGGTGGGGACAGCACACCACACCTCTGTTCTGACCTCCGGCCAGATGGTCATGGCTCCAGTTCTGCCTTCCCACTTCTCTCTGAGACCCTGAGAGCAGGGTCCCCAGTGGGAACTAAAATTCCCCTTGAGCTGGAAGGACTGAGCCAGCAGGATCCCCGTGACTGATCCCATGACAGGGACCGACCTGGCCGTCACTGCCGCTGGCACACACTCATGGACCTTTGTCCCACACGGTCCCTACGTAAACTGGGACGGGTTTCCTGCACTTGGAGGGTTCTGAAAGCTGGTCTGCTGGCCTTCCAGGAACGGCATCCCTGAAATAATCTTTCTCATGTCACCACCGCCGTCTCTCTGCCTTTGGCTTCTGTCGGCAGCCAGGGGCCGAGCTTGGCCTGTTGAGGACCCTGGAGCCCCAGCCTACCTGGTGTCGAGTCGTCCTGGGACGTGAGGCCAGAAGGGCTGGATCCCAGGTCCAGTATCTTCCACGTGTCCTGGAGGGGACCGCTGGCCACCGAGGAGGAGCTCCCAGCCGGGCGCCTACTCTCCGGGGGGCATTCGTGAGCCGGGCGTGGCTTTGGGGACCGGTTTTCTTTGTGCCGAGTGCCTCTGCAAGTCGCTGCAGACATTCTGGGTTGCCTCTGGGGAAGTAAACAAAGACAGAATGATCCCAGACAGCTGGCTCTCCCCGCCCCTGGAGTCAGCGGCAGGACTGGGGGCACAGCTGGACGCCAGGCCGTGGGCTGAGGCTTCAGGGACTGTCGTGCAGAGGCCCTGGGGAGAGGACCACGCTCCCAAGCACACTGCCTGGCCAGTGTGGGACCAACTGGGGTTCCTACGGACCCTGGAAGGACACAGCAGTCTCGTCTCTATGCAAAGATGCCCAGAGCCCACCTCTCTGGCTGCGCCAAAGCCCCCTTTGGCGTCCGTGCCCACCCGTCCCCCCGCGCCCCGGTGCGCCCACTCTGGGGAGGCATGAGAGCCAACTCCCTCCGTCCTAAGAGGACCATCGGGGTGGCCACAGTAGCAGCCCCCTGCGAGGACCCCGGGTGCTCTGCTGCCCGCGGCTGGTCCCTGTGCCGAGACGGGGCGTGGCATCCCTAGCACCCGCGGCCCAGCGTACCTGCTCTGACCTTGTCACTGTTCCCGCCGCCTGGCCCTGCGGAGACTGGCTTCTCCCGGCTGTCTGGGCCAGGCGGGGCTGCACCTTCCCCGAGCGCTCGGAGACACGGGTCTTCCTGGGGTTCCCAGAGCCCTGCCGTGGAAATGCAAGCGGAAGGAATCCAGGGCCGGTGGCCGCTGATGGGCTGTTACCAAGGTCTCCCTCGAGATGAGGAAGGACTCCCTGTGTCAGGGACTCACTCAGGTCGGTGGCAGCCGGGAAGGGAGGGGCGTGGTCATGTCCACCCGCCAGGACGAACAGCGTCCCCAAGCGTCCCTCCAGCCTTCAGGAGACGAAGCGCCCCGACATCATGTAGACCGCTTCCCCGCGGCCTGACCCCCACGCCCCAGTCTGCTGGCAGGGCCCTCCCACCCTCCGAGGGGACGTCCGCCGAGCTGTCGAGGGGAACTGTAAGGAGCCTTAGGAGGCACTGAACAGAAACTGAACAGAAGAAAATGGAGGAATTAAAAGGAGCCGAACTAGGGCAGACGCTGAGCAGCAGGCCGCTCGCGCGGGAGCCGGCCAGACCCCCAGCCTCTTCCTGGAGCCCCAGAGGATATTCAGGCCCACGGCACCACTCTTCTCTGCTCTCGCTGGATTAATATTTGAATTGGACTGAGTAATGCAGGCGCGTTTTTGGTTTTTTAACGGGCGGCTCTGATGATGAAGGGGTTTCTCGTGTTTGTTGAGCGACTCCCTGACCTGCTTCCTCCGTGGTTTCTTTTCTTTTTCTAAACATTTATTGACTTGAGAGAAAAGGAGAGTGAGCACAGCGGAGTGGGGCAGAGGCAGAGAGAGAGAATCTCACTCCCCACTGAGCAGGGAGCCCGACACTACGCGACACGGGGCTCGATCGTGGGACCTGAGGTCACAACCTGAGCCGTGATCGAGAGTCAGACACTTAACCGACGGCGCCTCATAGGCGCCCTTTCTCCCTGGTTTCTGATCATATCCGCTGCTCATTTATCTACTGGTTCAGAGAGTGGGCCTCAGGGAGTCGTCCTCTCCCAAGTTTTAGGAAAGGGGTCATCTCACTGGGGTAGCGCAGATGTGAATTTTGTAGTCAGGAGGGGGTTAATAGAGTCTAAGACGGTATTTAACAGACCAGAAGGAAGTGGAGATCCAGGGACCACCACGCACGTCTTACTGTGACAGGACGC
The DNA here is from genome assembly GCF_922984935.1 of Meles meles. Lineage (NCBI taxonomy): Eukaryota > Metazoa > Chordata > Mammalia > Carnivora > Mustelidae > Meles > Meles meles. The sequence continues at coordinate 63,645,469 of NC_060083.1, forward strand.
CACGTCTGTGCGACAACTCGGGAGATTTTCTTCTAACATGTATTTAGAATTTTGATCACTGCAGGTTTGAAAGTCACAAACTGCTACGTACTCCAATGCTTCCACAGCATGTCCACAAGTGGTGACGGGCTCCTCCAGGACAGGGGTCCGTGCGGGGGAGGGGGGTCCTCTGGTGGCAGCAGCCATGGTCTTCAGCGCCTTTTCTGCGGCCGGCCCTGCCCAGGTTCTCGGGGAGCGTCGCCTCGCGGCTGCCGTTGTACAGGCCTCTCCTGCAGACCCATTCCGGGCACTGTCCGTGCTGTCCCCGCCGTCCCGTGACTGAGACATTGCCCTTTGCCGAGGACTTGTGCTGCGGCCCAGCGGAGGTCCCCCGACCCCCAGCCCCGTGAGGTGTGCGCCCGGTGGACGTGTCGGACGGGCGGCTCGGGCCTCGCCAAGCCCAAGCCGCCGTTGGCCTCCCCATGCCCAGCAGCCGGGTTCCTGGCCGCTCTCACATTCCAAAGCCATCCCACAGCGAAGCCTGGCTTCAGCTGTCTCCGGAGGGGACGCGTCTCCCGGCTGGCCGCCCAGCCCTCGTGCCCGGCCCCCAGGGCAGTGTAGAACCTGAACACAGCCACGTTGCTCGGGCCACCGTGGGGCTCCCGTCAGCCCAGGTCGGAGCAGGCTGTCTGTCTCCCAGCTGCTCCTTCACTGCCAACGACCGGAGAAGGCAGAACCACACACTGGAGACGACCTTTGCAGAGCACGGGCAGTAAGGTTAGTCTCAAGACTTCAGGAAACTCCCCTACCCTTCGAGGAAACCGAACGCTGGCGAATGACACACGACACCCAGCGCCAAGACGCGCGCTTGCTACTGCCATCGGCGCGCGACGGGCGGGAGCTCCTAGCCGTGCCGAACGGCTTGTGAAGAACGGACTCTGAAGGCAGCGACGCCGGGCCCGCGCACGCAGGTGGCTGGCACGCCGGAGGCCGTGACCTCTGTGGAAGGACAGTGGCATCCCGCCGGCCGGGCCCCGGGTCGTGGTCGGGCCAGAGTCAGAGGCACGAGCAGACAGAACGCAGCATCTGTTGTGGGTAAGAACTCAGCAGAGCAGGAGAAAGAAGTTCTAACTGATGAAGGGTCGGTCTGAGGTTGAGCCGCAAGAAACTGCTGATATTTAACCACTTCTGACTCAAAGAAAAGGTCATTTTGTAGGATTCAACTTAATACCCAAGTCGATAGCAAACTTTCTAGGTGAATGTAAAGTGCAAAAAGCATTTGGGGTGCTGAGCGGGCCCAGCGGCTGGAACATATGACGGTTTGAGCCCCACGTTGCATGTAGAGATTGATTAGAAAAATAAAATCATTACCAAAAAAAAAAAAAAAAACCCCGCAAAAGAGCATTCTATAAAACAGGACAAAGGTGTGGATGACCCTATTCCCCGCGACGCGTGGGAGTCCCGGACAGCAGCACGAGACGGGACTGTGAGGGGAGGAGCCGGACCCTCACCACAGACGCTCTCTGTCCGCGCAGAGAACCCAGGAAAACGGCTTCCACACGTGTTAGCGCCGACCTGTCCTGCAGCGTTGCCAAATGCAAAACATTTGATAAAAGCCAACTATGGGGGCGCCTGAGTGGCTCAGTGCCTTTGGCTCAGGTCATGATCCCAGGGTTCTGGGTTCGAGTCTCACATCTGCTCAGCGGGGAGCCTGCTTCTTCCCCTGCTCGTGAGCGCTCGCGATGGTGGACACGTCGTTACACACGTGTGCAAACCCGCAGAACGCACCGTGGCGAGAGTGAGCCGTGACGTACGCCACGGGCTCCGCGTGACGATGGCGTGTCCGTGCGGGCCCGTCAGCTGTGACAGACACACCATCTGGTGGGGTGCTGACCTGTGCGCACCAGAGGACTTTCGTAACAATGTTTACAGCAAAAACATCGTAACTGTCCCCTGAGAGAACAGATGAGCCAATGTGGTATTTATTCAACAAAAAGGACGTACACAGACCAGTATGTAGACCTGGGCTTGGCAAGCCACACCTGGCAGAGGCCAAATCCCCACCTTTGTCCAGCCCATGAGCTAAAAATAGTTTTTACGTTTTTAAACAGTTGAATAAAACCTGTTTCATGACAGGAAGATTACATGAAATCAAAGTTTCAGAGTCTACTGGGCTCTCGTGAGGCGCACCGAGGCCCGTCTTCTCACGTACCACCTGCACCACAGCTCGTCCTGCAACAAAGTCGCGCACATGTTCCTGGGTCTGTGTGCGTCATCCAACCACCCATCCGTCCGTCCACCCGTCCATCCATCCACCCATCACCTCTCTATCTATCTAAAACGTCGGGGAGGCAGAGGGAGGGAAGAAAGAGAAGGGCAGAGCAAATGTAGTGGTCAGGTAACAACGGGTGAGTGTAGGTGAAGAATATAGTGCTATTTTTGCAACTCTGTGTAAATCTGAAATTATTCCAAAATAAAAAATGAATTTGAAAAAGACATAAGCAAGAGTTTAAATGTTTAGCACATGACCAAAAAAATCAATTCAAAACCAGTAAGAAAAAGGAGGATAATTACTTAAGGGCACTATGACAGTGAAACAGAAAAGCTAGAAGAAATGGGTAGATAATTACCTAAACTTGAAACAGAGAAAACACACAGTGAAATAAATCCTGAAAGTAGACTGACAGAGCTCTCCGTATTAAAAAAGGTATCTGCGGATTAAGGAAACGAAGCGAGGATGAGGCAGATAACTCTGGGAAAGGTTCTAACGGACAATCCAGTTCCCTCACTGGTAAGGAACTCCGGAGAACCAACAAGTACAAACACAATAGAACGATTAGCAAAGCATGCGTATAAATAACCCACAGAAGAGGAAATATATATGGCCAATAAACAGATTACAGGCTTTAATACCACCAAAGAAACAAGAAAATTCTAAAAGATGAAATTTTTTTAATGCACCATATTGGTAAAGATTTGAAAAACAGGGGACACCTGGGGGCTCAGTCAGTTGGGCGTCTGCCTCAGGCTCAGGTCCTGGTCCTAAGGTCCTGGGGTCGAGCCCCACATCAGGCTCCCTGCTCAGTGGGGCACCTGCTTCTCCCTCTGCCTCTGTGTGTGTACGTGTGTGTGTGTGTGTGTGTGTGTGTGTGTGTGCTTACTCTTCTGTCTCTCAAATAAATAAAATCTTAAAAAAAAAAGAAAAAGAATGCCCAGATGGGTAAGGCTACGGTAAAACATACGTACGATGTAATTGGTAATTTTATGTTTGTTATTTACTCAGGTCACTTTAAAATCAATAGGAGCGACGCCTGAGTGGCTTGGCTGGTTAAGTGTCCCACTTCTGGTCTCACCTCTTGGGTTCAGCTCAGGTCACCATCTCAGAGTTGGGAGACTGAGCCCCACGGTGGGCTCTGCGTTCAGTGGGGAGTCTGCCTGAGATTCCCTCTCCCCTCCCTTGCCCCCCATCTAAAATAAACAAATCTTTAAAAGGAAAACAGGAGGCGACGCCCTGAGATGCTACTGGTAGGGACACTTGGGTGTGAACATCAGAGGCCTTTCCCGCTGTGCTTACTGGGTTTTCCGACTCCGACTCCGTAATGGAATTCCCTAGTCAGGTGACCCGTAAACAGGTACTAAAGGGACACTTCTCAGATAAAGGAGAATTACCTGAGCTGCAAAACAGGGCTGCACTTGTCCCAAAGGGGCCTCGCGGGTGACTCTCCGGTTCTGGTTCTGCACCTCGTGGCCGGGCAGGGGGTGATGAGGCGCTTCCCCTAGAAACAAGGGGAGGAGAAGGATTTGCTTCTTTTTGGTGTTTTGGTTTGGTTGGTTTTCATGGAACCTCCACGTGGGCCTTGAACTCACAACCCGGGGTCAGGACCTCGCGCTGAAGCGATGGAGACAAGGCGCCGACGGGGTTTGCTCTGCGAGCGTCGGGCCCTCTGGCTCCCGGTGGCCGCACGAGCACTCGCGCCCCGGGCCCTGCTCCCCGCACGTCTGTCCGGCGGGGTGTGGGCGGCCGCGGGGGCAGGGGCCAGGGACGCCCTGGGGACGCGCGAGGAGCCTCGGCGGCTCGTCCGGACCTGGCAGGGCTCCCGGGGCGGCGCGCGGGCTGCGGGCTGCGGGGTGCGGGCTGCGGGGTGCGGGCTGGGAAGCCCCACGGCCGCCGCGCTGGGACCCCAGGGCTCGGTGCGCCGGTCCGGGACACAAAAGGACGCGGGACCGGGTGTGGACACGAGCTTCTTCCCTTCGCCCGCCGGCGCCGCAGGGTCGGGCCGCAGAAGGCGGTGCGGGAAAAGCCGGCGCAGGAGGACGGCGGGGTCAGGGGGTCGCGGGGTCGCACGAGCCCGGCGCCCCACGGTCAGCTCGGCAGCGGCCGCCCCGAGCTCGCGGCCGGGGAAGGTCGCCCCGAGGGACGCGCTGTAGCCGCCGCCGGGACGGACGTGGCCACGGGCCGGCGCGTCTGCCAACCCGGCGTCGGGGGTCCCGGCGGCCCCGCTCCCGCTCCGAGCCAGGTCTCGGGGGCTCCCGCCGCGAAGCACGTGGACTCCCCGGACCAGAGGCCGCCCCGGGCGCGTGTACGGGGTCGCGGGCTCGGCGCCGCCTGCTCCCGCCTCCGCGGCCGCGTCTGACCCCGGGCGGCCTCGTGTCTCCCCGACGCGACGCTCGTCCCCGGAGCGGGAGGGAGCCGCGGCCGGGCGGTCAGGGGGCGAGTCGGGGACGACCTTGGGCAGTCGCGGCCCCCCAAGGCCTCGTGGGACGGGAGCCCCGCCCCGCCGCCGCCTCCAGCTGCCCGCGCGCGGCCCGGCTCGGACGAGGCCGAGGAGCTGGGTCGGGGCCACTGCAGCGGGGCGGGGGGGCTCAGGTCCCGGCGTCCCTCCCCCGCGGGGAGCTGCTTCTGCGCTCCGCCGGCTCCAGCCACCCGCGGGCGTTGTCCCGGGAAAGGCCGAGACGGTCACCAAGTGCACTGACCGGGGAACGGCCCTGGACGGGGCCTGAGAGCGCTGGCCGCGGCGGTGAGGGTACGGGCTGCGTCTGGCTGACCGCCCCTCCTCACCGTAACTGGACACGCACAGCCTGGAAGGACTGACACGACAGCTTTTGCCCGAGCAGCGTCTGGGATTGAAAGTATCTGGGTCTTTGGTTTATGGCCATCTGACAACTGAAAGCTGATCCTAAAACTTCCAATTTATAGGAAAATTATAGCCTTTTATGTCTTTAAAAAAACTTGCTGGGCACCTGGGTGGCTCAGTGGGTTAAACCTCTGCCCTCGGCTCAGGTCATGATCTCAGGGTCCTGGGATCGAGCCCCGCATCAGGCTCTCTGCTCAGCAGGGAGCCTGCTTCCTCCTCTCTCTGCCTGCCTCTCTGCCTACTTGTGATCTCTGTCTGTCAAATAAATAAATAAAATCTTAAAAAAGAAACTTGCTAAGGAGTGTTTGAAAACTGTCTACAGGTTCCAATTCAGCCTGTTTTCTGGGCATTCCATAAATTTAATCATTTAATCTTGAACGGCCACTGTCAGCATTGGAGTCTGCGACATTGGTCACAGCACCTTCCAGAATAAACCTCTGCAACTGAACTCAGTGGCAACGATTCAAATGAGGGAGACTCCGGTATTTATGTTCTACCTTGTACCAGTTAGTGGCCCACTGTTTCTCGTAAGAATAACATTGGTTTTATTGATGCTGGTTTAGAATTGTAGCTGTTCCTTGTTTCTTTCAGGTTGAAAAGTATAGTAAACTCAAAGGTTTTCATTTGGCATTGTCTTTATTTTTTTATTTTTAAGATTTTATTTATTTATGTACTTGACAGAGAGAGAGAACACAAGCAGGGGGAGGGTCAGAGGGAGAGGGAGAAGCAGGCCTCCCACAGAGCAGGGAGCCCAATGTGGGGCTCGATCCTGGGGCTCCGGGATCATGACCTGAGCCAAAGGCAGAGGCTTAACGACTGACCACCCCCTCCCCCAGGCTGGGCCCAGTCTCCATCTGTAATTCAGTTTCTTTATTCTGGATAAATCTGTGTACCAGCTTTTCCTCGGAACTGGCTGTAACATCTGACTGGTCTCCTCACTATCTAGTGAACAGAAGCAAACCCTAAACCTGCGCCCATTTTCATAGCTATTTGAGCCATATTTTACGTTTCTGGAAACGACCCTTTTAAACACCTGATTAAAAATACCGACGAGTGTTACTGGACATCAGAAAGGACGGCGCGCAGCGTGAACCAGGCCGAGCCGTACCTCTGCGGGCACTTCACACCAAGTGACGGCGCAGGAGGAAGGGAAGGGGAACTGGGCAGAAACGTGGGAGCCGCGCCAAGATTTCAACACAAAATCATGGTTCTCGGCAGTTCAAGTTGACAAACACATAAATTTAGAAAAAATGTGAGTAAGTATGTATGATAAGGCTGCTTAACAGAACAGATTCAAAAGTAAAACTCAACACATGTTTAAAAATAACTAAAAAATTCTAAAACTCTCCTAAACTACTCACGTGAACGAGAAAACCCGGTGCATAATGGCAGACTATCTGGAAGCTAACGACACCAACAATCCTGCCCCTCCAGACCCCCGAGACCCAGCCACAGCAGCCCTCAGGTGGGGACGCGATCACTAAACAAGAATAACGTAACCGTTAAAGAAATCAGGGGAAGATCAAAAACCAATGAAAGAAATGAACAAGCACAATATGTAAACTCCTCATAAAGATAAAGGAATCCATCCACTGGCTCTGAACTTTCCCTTTGGGGAGCCCCGGGGAGGGAGGAGGGAGGAGGGAGGGAGGGGGGGGAGGGAGGGAGGGGGGGGAGGGAGGGAGGGGGGGGAGGGAGGGAGGGAGGGAGGGAGGGGCTTCCAGCAGGTCTAATGAGGTCTCCAGAAGAGGCCAGAAACAAATGGGAGGAAGAGTCTTGAAAGAAACGATGGCTGAGAATTTCAAAGAATGGGAAAAACAACCAACCAACCGTAAGTCTCAAGATTTCAGAAGACCAACCAATTCCTGAGCAGGTAAAATAAGGCAAACTGATCTGGTCCAGACAGCAGCCGGTAACACAGGAGGAAGGCAGCCAGAGAGAAAAGGGAGGCCCTCCCCAAGAACAGGGCTCTGACGGAGGGTCAATTTCTCTGAGGATGCTGGGACATGTGCTTTAAAAAAGGTTGTAAGAAAATGCCAGGTTCTTGTTCCATCCAAGCCATCCTTCTAGAAAGTGGTCACAATACAGTCATTTCTGACAACAACACGTGTGCTGCCCTGGTGCCACGGTCACGTGGGAGACACTGGCGTCCGAGAGCCAGCCCGGCACGAGTCTCAGTCACGCCGGACACACAGCATACTGAAAATCACTGCTTCCACGCTGGGACAGTTTCACAACAGGATTTTAGACGCATGTGTAGTAATGAGTAATCAGCATAAATGGAGATGTCAGTCATACACACATGCCCAGTAAGTCGTGGTAGGTTCCCAGGCTAAGGCTAGGTCCCTAATCTGTTTTTTTTACCAAATAATTTTTTTCTAAAGATTTTATTTGAGAGTGAGAGAGCAGGATGGGGAGGGAGAGGCAGAGGGAGCGGCAGGCTCCCAGCTGAGCACAGAGCCCAGTGCGGGTCTCGATCTGGGACCCTGGCAGATGCTTCACCGAATGAGCCACCCAGACGCCCCCTGCAAGTCATTTCTTGATGAACAAAAACTTCATCAGGAAAATGACATGATAAGGAGACATGAAAGGCTCCGTGCTCCAATTCCAACTGCGTGACCCCGGGAGAAAGGCAGAACAGGGACAGTGAAAGGGTCAGTGGCCTCCAGGGAGGGGAGGGACACGCAGGCAGAGCACAGAGATTTCTGTAAAATTCCTCTGCACGATGCCACCCCCAGTCCCGTGGCGGGTATGTGTGGTGACATGCCGGTCCCAACCTGTATGATGTCCAGCACCAAGAGGACCCCAGATGTCAGTGTGGACTCTGGTGCCGATGGCGTGTCGGGAGGTTCATGGCCCGTGACCGCGGAGGCCCTGCGGTGGGACGCTGACTGCAGGAGGCAGTTCTGAACCTAAAACTGCTCTGAAACGCCGAGTCTTCACAGCCGTGCTAGATGCTGAGACCCTCGGAGAGAACTTCTGGAGCCCGCCCGAGATCCGGAGGGTGTGGGCGGCAGGGTTTTCCGGGAGCAGCAGGGTTGGCAGGACGGCGGGAAGGGACAGGCCCCACGGCGGAAGGTGTGCCAGTCCCCGCCTCAGCAGTGAGGGGTGAGCCCTCGGGACGGCCGCCCCACAGCCGTGGGCCCCCCCCACCAGGCTGCCAGGGCCAGTGCAGTCTGACCGCAGGCCCACATGCCGTCAGCCCGTCGGTCGGTGCAGAGCCCCAGGCCTCCCTGACCGGAAGCCTGACCCCGGGTGGGAAGGGCATGTGGGGTGAAGACTGGGCAGCCAGAGCCAAGGCCAGCGAAGGGGCTGGGGCGCCCGCTCCCTGTGAGGGTGGGGGGCCCTTCCCAGAAGCAGCTGGGGCGGATGCACCCTGGGGCGGGTGCAGGGGAGCCCCAGGTGGGGTGTGCTGGGCGGGGCTGGGCCCACTGAGGGGCTGAGGAGCTGGAAACACCTCCAGACGGACGGAGGCTCCTGGCGCCACCTGGGCTGGGCCGTCTGGCGTTATTCGTTGTCAGATGACGATAAGATGCTTGTGTCGCAGTTGGGTTATAAGGCAGATGTATTCACGGACCAGAGAAACTGTCTTTGTAAAGAAAGAAAGCAGACAGACCAGTCTTGCCGAAAGCCTTTGCCGCCGGGCGGAAGCTCCTGCGCAGACAGTAGAGATGCTACCGCGGGCGCTTTCCGGGGAGGACGGCAAAGGAAACTGGAGGCGCGTTTGGCGGATTTGCAAACCGCAGATATCAAGGAAGTCCGGGAGAGAACTCCCTAAATCTCATTCACGATTTTCCTCCGCAAACTACCAACTGAAATTGCTTCATGTCCCCGCGGTCCCCCGCGTCCGTAGTTACACATGCGCGTGCACGCCCCGCCGGCGTGTCTGCTAACACGCGAGTGTGCATGCTTCCTGCGCAGATGGCTGCGTCCAGGCCGCATGTGCACAGGAGCGGTCCACGGGCCCGAGGTCCACGCACTGTTGCGGGCTCAGGAGAAAATGATAGAGAAAATGAGAGTAAGAGTTCGGGGCTGTGGTGGTCACCTGGAACTGCTACCTTCCTCCTGTAGCTGCCGAAGTACCGTCCTGAACGGACTGGGATTTAATGGGGAAAAACGGCTCTGACAGGTCTGAGGCCAGGCGGAGGCAGCCGCCTCTGGACTCCGGTGCCCAAGCACGAACGTGTGGACCGGTCCCGATGACTTTCTCATGGTAACAAAATGCTGCTAAGAACAGCCTTGAGGGGTGCCTGGGGGGCTCAGTCGGTCCAGCCGCTGCCTTCGGCTTAGGTCATGATCCCAGGGTCCTGGGATCAAGTCCCGCATGTGGTTCCTTGCTCAGCGGGGAGCCTGCTTCTCCCTCTGCTGCTCCCCCTGCTTGTGCTCTCTCTCTCTCTGACAAATAAATAAATAAAATCTTTAAAAAATAAAAACAACAGCCTTGAACATACATCTACTCCACATCGGTGAACAGTCTTTTAGGTCGGTTTCTAAGAGAAGCGTTGCTGATCCAAAGGTACCAACACTGTAACCCTCGTCGGGGAGAGCCCAGCTGCTCTCGCCAGCGGCCCTGCTCTCCTCCCACTGCGGGCGACTTCTCTTGCCGAGTCAAACTCAATGCTGACTTAACTGGCCTCCGCAGGCTCCTGAGGAGGCTGCGTGTTTCCCGCACCCTCATCGGCCCCGTGGATCTCTCCCGGGCCCCACACGTGATCTGGACACACCTGCTGCGGTGTTGGTCCCCGTCACCTGCCAGGCGCGTCGTGAACTCTTCCCCCAGCCCGTCATTTCTTTCATCCTGTTTACAGTGTCTTTTCCTTCGAGACTTTAAAAACGTAACATCCTGTCTGCTGATCTTTGACTTCCCCTGCTTGGGGGGTGTTTTAATTTTTAACCTTATTTAGGGAAGCCTTTCTCTGTGCTTGCGGTTGTTGCGAAGATGAACTGAGGTAACGTGTGCACAGCTGATGGGGAAAGGCAGTGTGGACCGAATCCCAAACCACTGCTCGTGTGAAGTTAGAACATGAGGAGAGAGAGCCACCGTGGGACACAGTGCTATGGGCCACCATGTTTCACTCACGTTACAGGCTGCAGACCACGAATAGTTTCCTGGAATGGAAATGACTAAAAGTGATCCAACGAGAGGCAGAAAATCCACACAAACAAATCACTGTAGAAAAAAAGGAGACAACAGTAGAAGTCTACCATTAACGAAGTCACCAAGCATGGAAAATTCTTTGGCTGAGGTCTCCCCAACCTTCCGAGGAGGCTGCAAACGTAGTCACTAGGGATCTGTGACCTTCTCGGACACCGTGAGGCAGGAAGTGGAAGTGTGCAGGCTGGCAAGAGAGACAGTGACTTTAGCCAGATTTAAGGCCCAGAGACGCAGAAACTGCAGGAGGCAGGAAGTGACTGGCACGTAGCGGCAGCTCCTCTGTCCGGTGGAGGGATGACAGACGGACAGAGAGATGAACAGATGGGTGGATGGGTGGGTTTGTGGATGGATAAACAGATGTGTGGAGGGATGGATGGATGGATGGATGGATGGATGGATGGATGGAAGGCTAGATGGGGGGATGGGTGGGGGGGTGGGTGGGGGGATGGGAGGATGAGAGGATGGATGGTGGATGGGTGGGGGGGTGGGTGGGTGGGGGATGGGGGGATGGGTGTTGAGTGACTCACTGAAATTCTTGACCATAAGGCCAGGCTGGCTACAAGTGACCACGATGAGGAAGAGAGACAACTTCACTGAATGTCGGAGCAGAGGGAGAGAGAGGCATGGTTCCCATCAGAGAAAAGGTCTCGGGCCTTGGGGGCCATCAGAGAGAGCACCCTGAGAGTGGTACGGCACGGCAAGGAGGCTGAGGTCAAGGGCAGCAACCTTCAGATGAGGAGGGTGTTGCTGGTTTGAGGACAGGAGAACAGAACGGAGTTCTGGAGAATGGCGAGGAAACAGAGCCACAAATGCTAAAGCGGCTGTGGTCCCCGACTGAATGACAGGTGTGAGGGAGGAGGGTCAGGGCAGATGGCACAGCCTTCCAAGAAACAAGGTGCCCAGTGAGCTGGCAGAAGACGGTCTAGAAGTGTGTCTGACAAACAAGCAGTCAGCCTTCCTCTCCGGCCGGTGACCTGGCGGGGGACGGGGAAGGCTTTCACTGAGCAGGTATCGAGGCCAGTCCTTGTCAGGGCTGCGGGCGAACGACACCGTGGCGGCTGCTGTGCGTGCTGCCAACAGCTGGGGTCCCCCTCGCCGTCCCCCTTACTCTTCCTTCTTCCAGAGGCGGGATCTTAGAAGGACAAAGCCTCTGAAACAGGCTCTCCTCCATTACCCTACAAGGCAGCGTGGGTAGCCCACTGGGGTCTCCAAGAGCGATCTGGGCTGACTTTACCCATTAGGTCTGGCTTGCTCCGCCCCTTGGGTCCCTGGGCCCACAGCAGACCCTCAGCAAGACAGCCGAACGCTGCCTCCTCTGCGGATTTCCTCGGTGGTCGGCTCCCTCCCTCCCACAGACATGCACGTCCTGCCACTCCGCGGCCCAAGTTCTCCCACATTCCCCTTCCCACTCACTGGATAATTCTACTGGTCATGTCCAGGCCGAAAACACTAATGTAACGAGAACTACTACTACTATCCACGCAGCTTAGCCATGGGAGTCCTGAGGGCGAAGCACAAGGCCTGGCCTCCCCCTCCCTTCCCTGGTGTTGGGTCCTCAGGGATTAGGACGCGCCCAGGGAAGCTAAGACCACAGTTGCCAGAGGAAACACTTTTTGCTAATACTTCCTTTGTGGTGCCCTGGGCTTTACTTCTAAAGCTGAGCCGTTGGTGGGTCTGCAGCCCTCCGACCTCCCCGCCGCTTCTAGACAATGGACAGGAGAGTAGGAATGACCTGTCTCCCATCGACCGTGGGTGGAACCCCTCGTCCCTCACCTCTGACCATCACAGAATCTGTGATTCTGCACACAGAGGCAGAAGCCACGTAAGGCGAGGGGATACAGTGCGAGGAGTGGGGGCCACAGGGCAACGAGGACTGCTGGTGAACATGGGCTGAGAGCCGCGTGGCCAGGGGCTTGCTCTTGGGGCTAACTCAGAGTGCTCGATCTGGGCAAGGCTACTCCTGGCCGGCTGTGGTGACAGTCACGCAGCTGCCCTGTGGGGACATCGTCTTGCCCACCCACACTGGCGCCTCCGGTCCTCTGGCAACAGGGGACCTTGGCTTCATTGCTAGGAGCTGGGTGTCTGCTCTCCACGCGTGACTCTACGCCAGTCCTTCCGAGGACCCGCGGGGAGGAAGGTGCACCTCAGCGAAATCGGGACCTTTCTCCTCCCATCTCTCCCTGCAGTGAACAACAGTGTGGTTACTTGCCGTCAATTTGGAATATATTATTTCCTTACTGGCTCATCAAGAGACGGTGTCCCGTAAGCTCCTGGCTTGTGGAATATGATTACAAGTGGTCATTCCTGCAGTGAGCCCGTGTTGACCGCATCACTGGCAAAGACAGAATCAGCCCGAGCACAGCCTGCGGCAGACGAAGCCCCGGGCTTCTGCGTCCTCCGCGGCCGCCGGGGCTGGGGCTGCAGGCCTGGGACGAGGACATGCCTCTTTCTGGTCTGGCACCTGGGGGCGGCTGGGCAGCCACTGCCGGAGGTCTCAGGCCGCGTCCCAGTGGACCCAGGGCAGCCACCAGCAACAAGTCCGGGCAGGGGCAGCAGAGAACACGGCGGCTGCGGCTGCCCCCCACAGTGCAGCCCAGAAAGGCCACCGCTCTCCCCTACAGTGCTGTCTCACAGAGCTGCCCGAGGCTCGGGTTCATGGACACATTCCCCCCCCCCCCCCCGCCCCCAGCAGGATGAAGCTCCGCTCTGTGCCTGTGACCCCTGACCCCGGCTTCCCTCCACAAGGGCAGCCTCTGTTCTCCCTCCCGCCTGCCAGGGAAGTCAGGCCAGATGACCTCCAGGGCAGCACAGCTTCTCTCCTCTCTCCTCCCAGGCCCCTCCCCTCCCCCTTCCAGAGGAGCCACAAGAAAGGCCTTCTGGGAGGGCCCCCGGCCCCCCGACCCCACCACCTGGCAGCGCAGGCCACGGCGCCCAAACTCACCCGGGGCACGACGGCCGAGCTCTGCACGGAGCCTGTTCCCCATCTCCAGGAGCTGTTCTTTCTCCAGGCAGAGGCGGAGGATTTTTCGGGTGGCCTCCTTCAGTTTCCTCTGGAGTTGGGGCACAGACAAGGCCTGTGGGGGCTGTGGCCCCTGGTCCTCAGTCGCCGTGGGTCCTTGGTCTGCAGGGCTCTGTGAACGAAGCCGCAGGCAGACAGCCTGTGAGACGAGCCATCCAGCGGGGAGAGGCATGAGTCGGTGGGGACAGAGGGGTGAGGAGCAGCTTTGCCAGCGAGACGGGGACCTCGCATCACGGATCGCTCCTCTATAGTGGGGTGAATGGAAGCCGCAAGCCCCTGGGCCAGGCCTACTTCTGGTGCCCTGTGGCCCCCACCAGGCCTGTGTTTTTCCAGTGAGGACAGCGAGGAACCGGCTGGAACCCGGGCCGAGTCTCTGAGGGGCCCCAGGGACGTGCAAGGGCTGCCTGTCTGACCGGGTCCCCCGCGGGGAACCAGGGTTACGGGCTGCGTACACAGGTCACAGGTAGCGGGCCACATGGTGCGGAAGGGGCTGGCAGAGAACAGATGCACAGCCTGGGGCCGGTGCCTGCCTTCCCATTTCCCTCCCACCTGGACTGTGCAGCAGGGTCCCTGTGCCGGGTCACCACACAGTCCCCGGACTGACACCACTCACCGGGACGGTGTTTGGAAGGAGGGGGCCGCGGGGAGGAAGAGAAAGGAGAAGACAAATGTGTGTGTGCCAGACAGAGGTCCGGGAAGAGCCAGCCTCCAGGGCCCCAAGGGACGCAGGTGACCTCTTTCACTGCCGGTGAAAAGCTGCCCTGGGCCATCTTGGCCAGATGAGCCGCAGCCAGAACAGGAACGGGCCCAGAGTCCCTGGAACAGACCAGTACATTCTGTCCTGGCCCCATTTCCTGGTGCGCCTTCCCAGGGCTGGTAGACGCCCGCACACGTGGTGGCCACTGTCCTCCAGGTGGCTGGAGCCGCGGTGGCTCACACGGGTGCTCTTGCACGGGCTGCGGGTGAGCCGGGCAGGAGGCCGGAAGTGAGGCAGCAGAGGAGAGTGGGAGATGCCTCTGGCCCACACCCTGACCCCTGACAGAGCGCGGGCCCGCGAGCCTCGCCGGCGCTCTCCTGAGGACCCGGGATGGGACTAGGGTCTTCGGGCCCGTGGAGGGGCTGGGACAGAGCTCGAGGGAGGACAGAGGCGAGGGGGGACACGACGTTGGGAGTCTCTGGTGCCACTTCAAGTGAGGAAGGACACTGTGCACCCCAAAACTCGGAGACAGGCAAGAGAAAGCTCGCTTTTGGGAGCTGACCCAGCCCACCAGCAGCCCCCCACGCTGGCCCCGTCAGCCCTCGCCTGCTCAGGGGCTGCTCCCAGAATCCTGGCCGGGGGAAGGGGTCCCCGTGAGGGAGGGGTCCGCTCATGCGGTGGTAACCGCGCTCCTCAGAGGCCGACGGCACAACATGCCCCAGCGCGGGGGCGCAGAGGGCGCCTGCCAGGGCTGCAGCGGCTCTCGGGACGTCAGGGATCCCAGGCCTCCTGCAGGGTCCCGGGTGCAGCCACAGCCTGTGAACACTGCCCCCGGGGGAGCCGCAGTGTCCCTCCCGCTGCGCTCAGGGGACAGGGAGGAGCCGTGGACGGGCGGTGGGGAGAGCCGCGGACGGGCGGTGGGGAGAGCCGCAGATCTCAGTCAGTCCTCCCGGCTGGGAGGTCACAGGGACACGCCAGATGCTGGTCCGGCACTGGCCTCTGCTGCCCACTGGGAAAGGACTCTGAGTCCCACATGGGCCCCTGTCCTGGGCTGGGCGGTGGGGGACCGGCCTCCACCTGGGAGAACGCCAGACTCGCACGGGAGCACCAGGATGGCGCCACCGGACGCCCGTCCCTCTGCCTCGTTGCCACCAGCCCCATGTGCCGTGTGCTTCTTCCTGAGCCGCGGACGGGACGCTGGAGACATCGCGCTCGTCTACGCCTCGGTTCGTACTTCCTGACTCGGATATTCTCTCGGAAACCACAGTCACGCAAACCAGAAATCCACGACAGACAACACTGTGACCCAACTCACGGCCCACACGCACACCTCACCCACTGTGCAGTCGTGTGCTACGGGTACGGCGGGGACCCCACAGGACATCTGCCCCCTACGTCCCTGCAGGCTCTGGTTGGGCACATGCTCCGCGGCGCGGGCCCATTTTAGCTCATGCCTGGCGGCTGGAGTGGCCGTGAGGCCGTGAGCCCCGCTCCCCGGTGCAGCTGGCTTCGAAGCCCAGGACGTCTCTCTGGCCCAGCGTCTGTGCGAGGAGCACGTCCCTCAGCAGACGGGTGTCCTCAGGCTGCACCTGGAAAGCTGCTCTCTTCCCATCCCTGAGCCGCGCCCCCTCTGTGGGAGACACAGAGTCCCAGCCCTGCTCCTCCTCCGTGAGTCAGGACGGCTTCCGGGCACACGGGCCGCCGTGTCTGCAGATGCCGTTCTGGCCAAGGACCAGCCCTCCTCCTTCCTCCCTCTCCCGGTCAGCACAGGCCCAGGAATCCCACTTCTTGTGTGGCTGGCGCCTGGGGGCCTTTGGTGCCCACGTCCTTCTGTCCTGTCTCCGTACGTCCATGGTGGAGCCAAGCACCCTGCTTCCTCTCAGCAGAGCAAGAGATGCAGAAACCCGTGTCTCAGCACTGGTGACGTTCAAGGCTCCCGGGCCGCCAAGGTGTTGGCCCTCTGCGGACAGCCTGGTCCAGACATAATGACCGGCCACTGGATTTCCTGTGCCTCAGGTGCCCCCCAGGCCACAGCTGCTTCAGCTCCAGCCCATTCGTCACAGACTTAAACATCTTGATTTCAAATCCTGCCAGTGCACCTGATTCCCTCTTGCCGGGAGAGCGCGATCGGTGAGTCAGGCTGGGAATAGAGACCCTGGGGCCACTGACCGCTGCGGCTGGGCACGGGCAGCGCCTGGAATGCACGCAGGGCACGGGGTGAGGCAGATGTGCTGCCCGCCTGCCTGTGGCTCAGTGGTCCCGCGGCCTCGAGCTCAGGACTGCAGGAGTCCTGGTGCAGGGCCGGGCTCTGGCTCTCCAGGCCGTGTCCACTTAAGGGCGGTGCTGGCAATTTTGGGTCCCGCCTCCTGGTGACCCCTGAAGGCCTCCCCTCTGCGGCCGTGCTTCACCCATCCATCCGTCTGTCCGTCCCAGGGCCTGTCTGGACCCTCTTGCTGTTCCTGAGCCAGAGAGGAGTGGGCGCCCCCTCCCCTCCGGTTCTTTGGGGCGGGCTGTCGTCCTGGAGCCGGGTCCCCCTCGTGCCTCTCAGCTCCGCCTTCCACACCTGCTGCCAGGGCTCCCCACGCCTCCCAGATACCGCGGTCCAGTCGCAACTGCGGGTCGCCACGGGGAACGCAAGTCACTGCAGGTCACCATGAGTAACCCAGGTCACTGCAGGTCCCCACAGGCAATTCACCACAGGTAATACAGGTCACCGCAGGCCGCCACAGGTAACGCAGGTCACTGTAGGTGCCACAGGTCACCAAAGATAATCACAGGTGGTCCAAGTCACCACAGGTAACCGACAGAGTAAGGAGTGTGCCCTTGACAGCATTTCCATCACGGGCGTCGGTAAGAAGAGAAGCGGCCCGTGTGTCAGAGCCGTGGGGACGGCGGCTGTGGGCTCTCTGCACAGCTCAGAGCCATGGCTTGGGCCAGCCGCGGAGCCTGCTGGACACCAGGTGCGGAGGCCCAGGGCCAGGACAGGAGCCCCACTGTCCCGAGCGCAGGACGGTGGCCTCAAACCCTCTGAGGACCCGCACGAGGGTCCTCTCAAAGGAGAAGCCCAATTCTGCGTTCAATTTCAGGGCCCTCCTACCAAGAGGCAGGGACTCCCTTCTAGGGGAAACAGCATGGTTTTCCCACGCTGAACTTATTATTTTTTAAGATTTGTTTCTTTATTTGGGGGGAGGGGCAGAGAGAGAGACTCTCAAGCAGACGCCCACTGAGCGCAGAGCCTGAAGCAGGGCTCCATGTCACGACGGTGAAACTGTGACCTGAGCTGACACCAAGAGTCAGATGCTTCACCGACTGGGCCACACAGTGACGCGGACGTCAAGGGGCGGGGTCCTAAGGCCTGGAGGCCACGGACCAGGCCTGACCAGGAAAGCCAGCCGCGGGGGAAGCCAGGGATGGCTCCACAGAGAGCCACTCGGGGACTCCTGCAGCAGGCCCCGGACAGGACAGCAGCGGCGGGAGAGATCAGCACACGGCACCTACCTCCCACCCGAGGGCCACCTCGTCCAAGGCGGGCAACAGCGGCCTGTTCCCGAGGTGCTCCTCGAGCTCAAACACCTGCTTCCGCAGCTCCGAGACCTGCTGGTGCACCTGGTCCACCTCACGGGGCAGCGCATGCCGGATGGTGTCCACGTCCAGGGGTCGCTGCAGCACCTGGGAGGCCATTTGAGGGGCAATGTTAGGCCGGAGGGCGGGGAAGCAGAAGGGCAGGCACACTCAGCCCACACTGCGGGAAGACGACAAAGGACACGCGTCTGTCCGTCTCCCGCCTCGGGCCTGATGCAGCCACTCCGCAGGCCGCCCCCCGCCGCCCCCTGCAGTGTGCCCTGCGGGGCCTGTGGCGGGGCCTGCGCTGGACCCAAGGCCGGCCGGGGAGCATCCAGACCTGAAACCCGCTCTTCCGGAGCCCAGTTCAGGCGGAAACCAGCAGGTGTAGGAAATGCTGGTGACCAGGAGGGGGCAATCCAGGGCTTGGGACGGGAGCTGGAGCGGTGGGAGGGGCGAGGCCTGGGCTTCGGAGGAGCTAACGGATAAGCCAGAGAGAGCCTGAGCACGGAAGGCAGAGGGCGGAGGAGGACGGAGGGTCAGGAGGGCAAGTCCCAGGGGCAGGGCCGCCTTGGTGGTGACGGGTCGGCCGTGAGATCTTCAGAGCTCCCAGGCCGGAGCCCCAGGGCCAGCCCCTCACTCTGGCAGCTTCCCTGGACACCTGTCCTCCTGCTGATGGAAGGAAGGAAAGAGGACAGAACGAAAGACACCCCCTCTGTACTCGCTTCCACTTGATTCTCGGGAAGAGGAAATATGTTCCTTTTCCAGGAAGTCCTACAAGGAATCGCTGGTGAATATTTTATTCCTTGAATTTGTCACACACACACCAAGAAGGTGACCACTTGCTAAAGAGATGCTACTAAAAAACAAACAAAAGCACAGCTTGAGGCGGACGTTTTTCCCTGTAACAGTCTCATCAAGACAGAATTAAGAGCTTGTACTTAAATGATTACTTCCTGTTTGTAAAGCGCGTGTTGAGAGGTCCCAGCGGCGGGCAGACCGGGAAGCAGCAAGGCTGAGCGTCCTGAGCCTCCCCCACGCCGCGAGCAGACAGGAGCCACGAGCTCCCCTCCGTCCTGACCGGCAGCACAAGGCAGCAGCCGCCCCCTCCAGCGGCCGGGAGGCTCGGACACGCTGCGCCCAGCGGCCAGTTCTGTTTCACGGAAGACGCGGGGCACACAGGGCGGTGGGATTTGTGTTATTTATGGACTTAAAAGGACATGTGAGAACTTCTCGTTTCCTCATGAAAAACATTTCTGTGCAAAAGGCAACAGGATGGGATGACACCAAAATTATAAGCAATTAAAAAAAAAAAGACAAAACAGGGATGCCTGGGAGGCTCCGTCGTTGAGCATCTGCCTTCAGCTCAGCCATGGTCCCCAGGTCCTGGGATCGAGCCCCGTGTCGGGCTCCCTGCTCCGCGGGGTGTCTGCTGCTCTCTCCCTCAGCTGCTCCCCCAGCTTGTGCTCGCTCTCTCTCTCTCAAAAAAGGAATAAAATCTTTTTAAAAATAAAAATATTTTTAAAATATAAATAAACTGGAAATCATAGAAACTAAAACATTTGTGCTTTGAAGCACATTGTCAAGAAAGTGAAAAGAGCAGCCTTGGCGTGGGAGGAAAACTCTGCAAACTGTGCACCGAATAGCGGGCTAGTACCGGCGCACGTCAAGAACTCTCAGAACCCAACAGAGAGACAAACAATGCGGTGACGAACGGCGGCGAACGGCAGAGGACCGGGACCGACCCGCGAACGGCCAGTGAGCGCACCAGAGCTGCACACCGCGCCGCCGGGGCAGACGCAAACCACAGCTGCGGCAGCGGCCGCGTCGCACCCACTGCACTGGCCGCAGTTAAAAAGAAACTCGGTCACGTGGGTCAGGACGCGGGCTGTGGGGATCCTCACGCACGGCCGGGGGTGCAGGAGGCGGGGCAGTCGCAAGGCGAACCGGCTGGCTGGTTCTTGGGAGAGTGAGCTGCGGACTCACCACATGACCCAGCACGCCCGCTCCCGCACGTGCCCAGAGCAACGGCGAGCAGCAGGGACGGGCACCGAGGCCCGGGGCCCACGTTCGCAGCAGCGTTATTCACAGTTGCCAAGAGGAGGGGACACCCGAGTGTCCGTCGGAATCCACACGTGTGGGGAACACAACGGGCTGTTCCTCAGGTCTCAGAAGGTGCCAGGACTGACAGGTGGGCCCTGAGGACACGGTGCCGAGGGAAACGAGCGGGTCGGCAAACGGCAGCTGCCGCAGGACCCCGGTCCCGGGAGAGGCACCCAGCCCGCTGGCAGGACGCTCGTCCCAGGGCAGCCTTGCCGTCTCGCGCCCGGTGGAGGGGTCCTAGGGGAGGGTGTGGGGCTGGTGCTGAAGGGGACGGTTCCTGCTCAGATGATGGGGAAGTTCGGGGCCTAACAGACAGCGCCGACGTTTACACAGTGTTGCCAATGGAGCTGACGGCACTGAACGTGCACTTGAACATGATAAGCTTCACGTTGGTATATTTTACCACAATGAAAAACACGAAAAAAGAGGAACGGTGAATTTGCAGCAAAAGCTGGGTGTGACCCAGGCCGCACGTGTAGAGGGGAGAACGTGCGCCCGGGGGCATGACTGTGGCCGGACCCCACACAGGCTGCCGAGGCGTCTGGACGCGCTCCCACCACACCCCTGCGCCCAGACCCGCCGCCGAGTCACGACGCACCGTGCTCTGGGCCCGCAGCCCCCCGGTGCGGCAGAGACGGCAGGCCCTTGCTCCACCACGGCTGCCCCCTTGCTCCGGGCTCATTTCCCGGGTCTTCCCGGGTGCCGTCTAGCGACCACACTTGACCTCACAATAACCCCTTCTTGGAAGAAACTGAGGCACGAAGAGGTCGAAGGGTCCAGCCAGGAGAGCTGCCGGCCCACGTGTCAAGGGGAAGCCGTACCTTCTGCCCGAGCCGGGCCACCAGGCGGTTCACGACATGCGCCCTGTTTCTGAGCTTCCTGAGCGCTAGCCCAACGGGGGCACCTTCGGCCGGCCCAGCTCCTCCTGCAGAAAGAGTGAGTCTGTCGGGCTCAGGTCTCCTGAAGCCCCGGAGAAGGTTCCAGTCAGCTGCCTGGTCTGGGGAATCGAGCCTGTGCTGTCCAGGGCAGAGGGCCCTGCTTCACTGCCCTCCCCGAGGGATGCCCGCGAGGGATGCCCGCTGTCCCTGTATGTCCCAGGGAGGAGAAGACGCTCTAGAGCTGAGTGGAAGGGCCGGGTCCCCAGCAGCACTGAGAGGCGTGGGGGATGAAATCTCATCCTCGTGCCAAGAAAGCAGGAGCTTCTGCGGGAAGACAGTGCAGCCCTCTTGTGCCCGGGGGAGGCCGGTCAGTACCAGCCCCCCTCACTTGGGCATTAGGGAAACGTCCCTAAACCATAGGTCAAAGGAGGAATCAGCACAGGTTAGAAGTTATTCTGACCTGAACTACACTAAAACACCGTTTATCCAACTTCCGGAAAGCAGGGCTGCCTGCTGGCTCAGGCGGGGGAGTGAGCGGCTCCGGGTCCGAGCCCCGTGCTGGGGTAGAGACCACTTAAAAATAAATACTTTTTTTAAAAATTAAGGGGCGCCTGGGTGGCTCAGTCAGTTGAGCGTCCAACTCCTGATCTAGGCTCGGGTCGTGATCTCAGGGTCGTGAGATCGAGTCCTGCTTTGGGCTCTGAGCTGAGCGGGGAGCTGCTTCTCTCCCTCTGCCCCTCTCCATGCTTGTGTGCACGTGTGCGCTCGCTCTCAAATGACTCAAGAAATCTTTTAAGAAATTTAGTAAACATGGGCCCCTGGGTGGCTCAGTCGGTTGGGCCTCTGCCTTCGGCTCGGGTCGTGGTCTCAGGGTCCTGGGATCGAGCCCCGCGTCGGGCTCTCTGCTCAGTGGGGGGCCTGCTCCCCCCCACTCCTGCCTGCTTTTGATCTCTCTCTGTCAAATAAATAAATTAAAAAAAAAAGAAATCTAGTAAACAGGGGCGCCTGGGTGGCTCAGTCATTAAGCCTCCGCCTTCGGCTCAGTCACAACCCTAGGGTCCGGGGATCGAGGGGCTCCCTGCTCAGTGGGGAGCCTGCTCTCCTCCTGCCTCTCCCCCTGCTCTCGTGCTCTCTCCTTCTCTCTCTCTCAAATAAGTAAGTTAAAAATAAAATTCATACGATGATACTATGAGTAATTTTTTGAAAATTTAGATGAAATGGACAATTTTCTGGTAAAATATAATATAAAAAAGTGACACAAAAAAGAAAACGTGGGTCATCCTTTACCGTGAAAAAGAGTGAATTAATACTTTAAAGCCATCTCACAAGGAAAATCCTAAACCCAAAGGGGCTCAGAATTGAATTCTGTTCACTGGCTCACGAAAAATTAACCTAAGTCTAACACAAAGGTTTTCAGAAAACAGAGAAAGAGGGAACATCCCCCAACACATCCGAGGCCAGATTCACGGCCCTAAGACTTGACAACGGGCATCAGGAGAAAGAAAGGGTAGAAGCCAAAGTCACTCACAAACATAAACGGACTAATTCTCAGTAAAGGATCAGTAAAAGAATGAATCACATGTGGAGTTTATCCACAGGCGTAAAGCTGGTGTAACACTCAGAAGCCAAGGCTCGCTCGCTGCTCCGAACAAGACGCGTGTGCCCCGTCCCTCTCCTTCCGTGCAGCTGAAGCCTCGAGCGACTGTGAGGGAAGGCCCAGCAGGCAAGGGCCAGAGGCTCCGGGGACACTCCACGCTGGGCTCCGTGTCTTTTTTCTTCCTGTATTTCCTGGCTTTGATCCTGAAGCAGCCACAACCCAGAAAGACCAGGGAGCTTAGGCCAAGAAAGGCCAGGCCTGCTCCCTGCAGCAGAAGGGCCTGGAAAGAAAGGCAGAGGCTCCCGTGCACCGTACTGGGAAGAGCATGTGGGGAGGGTTCAGGGGGCGGAGAAAGGAATTCCTTAACTCTGTGCACTAAGTCCCTGGGGGGCTCCCTAGAAACCAGGCAGCGTGGATACAGCCAATGTGTTGGGAGCTGAGCTCTGCGAGGCGGGGAAAGCGCCAGGACCAGTGGCCTCGGGCAGAGTGGGACAGCATCATCACAAAGGCTCCGGTGACCAAGTGGCCTTTCAGATGCAGCCCGAGAGACGGGCCAGGACATGGAGGTGTGTCGTGCCCCGCAAGAGCAGAAGAGGGCTCAGGCTTTCAGAGCTCCCGCTCGGTACGTGCGCCTGTCACAGTCCAGGGCCACGCATCGCACGGACAACCAGGACAATCCCAACTGACAGGACAGATGTCTGAACCACATGGAACAGGGCATCAGTACACAGAGTTAAGGAATCCCACCACGAGGAACAGGGAACAAGGGATTTAAAACGAGCTGATACACTCTTAAAACAATGGGAAAAAAGAAGTTTCAGCAGAGGAATAAAAGATAAAGAAAAACCAAATGCAATCTTAGAAATGACACTGAAATAAAAGTGCCCCAAAGGGCTCCAGAGCAGCTCGGAGGGGACACCGCGCCTGCGAGCTGGAAGATAGACAGAGAAATCACCCGTCTGAGCCACAGAGGAAACAGATGGAAAAAAGGCCCAGAGTCACAGGGACCTGTGGCAGAACAAGCTGGCGCTTTTGTCGTCAGACCCCAAAGGGACAAAGAGCAGAGAGTAGAGGAAACACGTGCCCAAGTCACGGCTGAAAACTCCCAAACCTGGCAAAGACAATAACCTTCGGATTCAATGCCAACGGGTAAGCCGAGACACACCACCATCAGGTTTCCATCCTGAGTGACAGACGCGGGATGGGGCTGGTGGGAACAGGGGCTTGGATGGCCGGTTCCTCTCGGAGGAACGCGGCACCACGGCTGTGAGGGCTGGGAGCTCCTCCTCTCACACCAGCGAGTCAAGTCCCTTCTCAGACCAGGGGAAGCCAGAAGACGCGGCAGCAGCTGCCCTAGATGACGTGGAGCCTGGAACATGGGCCTCGGGAGGGACACGTGCCAAGGGCAGGTGCCCGGGTGAACCTCACAGCCTCTGGCTTTCCTCCTGAGTGTCTCAGGTCACACGGGACAGCTCCAAGCAGGGCCGCCAACACTACCTGCAGCGGTTCCCCATGTGGGAGAGGTCGGTTTGTGCCACGGGGCCTGACCTCCGCTGGAAGCTGCGCTGCGTGGACGGGAGCTGGCCGTGGTCCTGCAGCCACGGACCCGTGCTGCGCGGGTGACCCATGAGCAGAAGTTACCGAGGGACAGAAAGCAGGAAGGAAGCCGCTGCTCCCGCCCCAGCTGGGGCCAGGGTGGACGGTGTGAACGTATCGGTCAGAGGCGTCAGCAACGTAGGCCCCAGAAACTGACCCACCTGCTGCTGCTGCGAGAGTCGCCTCAGCGGTGGGAGAGGCGGGTGACAAGGGGAAAGGGTCCTGAAGGTAGGCCAAGCAGACGCTAGCCAGGGGGAGGCCGAGTTAGTGACCAACAGCACACGGAGCGGACCCCGGGGCAGGGAGAGAGGACCATTCCAGGACCACTGAAGGGTCTGATCCTGTCACAGCCATGGCCGTCCTACACGTCCAACGACAAGGCTTCAAAACACACTAAGGAAAACTGACAGAATCACAATAAAAAACAAAGATCTGCCTTACAACAGGAAGGGAAAGGAATTTTCTTGCTCTGACCCTGTTCCCCCCAAATCCTTACAAAATATTTAGGAGAAATGCTGAAAATTTTTCTTCGGGCTCAGGAAGAAAGCCAGCTGTTACCAACATCATACTGGGGATGCCAGGAAAAGCAGTATAAGAAAATAAAAGAGACCAGCTCTGGGGAGCCGGCCAGCTCCTGAGCGGAGAACCAGACGACCTGGGGGAAGAGCCCTGCCCCCTCCCTTCTCCTCGTGTAAACCCTCGAGATGCCTGGCCTGCGTCCATCCCCCTAGTCCCCCCAGGCGGGCCCTCCACCGGGCCAGCGCCCCAGCCTGGCTGGTGTCAGAGCAGGGGTGGGGCAGGGAGGCACCCACACAGAGTGGTGAACGGGAGCAAACACCTCGAGAATGGCCTGGCCCGGGGACTCCTGGGGGCCAGGACAGGGGACTTGCAGTCTGTGGTCACTCCTGACCTGTGCGTTTGCATTTTGTGACTTTCTGTGGGGTGTACACTTCAGTGCACACAAAGGCAGTGTTACTGGGGCAGAGCGTTCGACAGGACGGGACACGGACTCTTACCGGGGACGCCGGCCGAGGTGTGGACACTGCGTTGAAAGTCAGTGTAAGAAGAGGAGGGCTTCTTTGAAGGATCGAACACGTCTTCTAGTCGTTCTTCCAAGGCTTTAAATTTATGCTTTAGATTTCCTATTTCTGTTTCAAGGACCGTAACGTGATCTGCCGCAAAAGACCCAGGAAACACACAGGCATGCACATTTACACGTCCCTCAGCCATCGCCAAGGCAGAGGCCCACTCAGGCTGGTGCTGCCTGTCTGCCAGCCCGTCCCCCACAGCGGCCCCCGGCCTGGGTACTCACCGAGGAGGGCCCCACAGCCCGGCAGACCCTCAGCGTCCCTGCCATGAGCCCTCACCCGTGGGAGCACAGCGTGTCCCCCTGCTGGTGGAGCTGTGGCCTCCGCTCACGGCCGCTCCTGGGCCTCCTAATGCGCATGGGGCGCAGCCAGCGTGGCTACAGCACCAGACACCCTGAGGAGGGGCCTGGTGCCCCCAGTCCTGACGCCCGCGCCTCGAACACGCAGCCCAACCAGCTCCCCGTGCCAGCGGAGCCCCGGCTCTAAGTCCCAAGTACACAGCCGTCACCTTCCTCTTCCCCTTCCCCAGGGACACGTCATCGCACATGACGTAAGATGCTCCCGTCAGCGGAAACGCTGCTGCCGTTCTTGGACCCCGTGGAGACCCGTGTCCCCTGCCCTCCCCTCCCTTCTCCTCCTGCTGCCCTCGTCCTTGCTCACCAGGCGCCTCAGCTGCTGCCTCTGGGCTTGGACGGGGCTGCTCTGGGGCGGAGGCCCGAGCCCCCGACGGGGCAGGAGGAGGCACGTGGTCACTCAGAGTCTCCATTTCTTTCCTCATCTCCGCAACAGCCCTTCGTAAGCTTGCGTTCTGCTCCTGGAGCCTCTGGATCTCACGGGACGGAAAACTTGCCCTTATCTCTTCTTCCTGATGCCTGAGGAGCGCCTGTCAAAAAGGGCAGAGGATGCTTACAGCTGCCGAAGAAACCCGCGGCTCGCTGCCCGTCCAGGGCCGTGGCGCGTGCCCCCGCCCCCCGCCGCGTCTGCAGTCCCGGCCGTGAAGACCCTCCGCCTCAGCTGACGACGCTGACCCTCCAGTTCTCACAACAACGGGACTGCTGTTCGCCAGAGGCAGCTTTCCTGACAAACCTGGGGGCCCTTCCTTCTCAGTCCCGAAGCTGCCCCGCACCCGCTGGGGCGGCTGGCGTGGAAAAGACCGGCCAGAACGTGCCTGCGAGCAGGCAGGCGGCGCGGGGCCGTCACCCGCTGTAAAGGCCGCTCACGGGCCTGTGACGGTGCATCGCTGAGCAAGACGGTCTGGCGGCTCCTCGAGGGGCAAACTCGGAGCTGCTACCCGACCCACGATCCCCCGAGACACACGTCCACCCAACACCTCGAGCGCGCGTGTTCACGGGCTTCTCGCAGGAGCCGAACGTGCCGACACGAATGTGCCAGGGGATGAAGTGACAAAGAACGTGACATGGTGAAGCGGCCACAAACGGGACGACGCCCCGACACACGCCAGCAGGGGCGGGGCCGCGAGGACAGAGCCCAGGGCGGCTGTCATGCGACCACGCCCCGGGGCTAAAGGAAAACAGGCCCATAGCAGGACGAGGACGATACTTTGAGACCAAACAGCATCTGCAAAGATGAGAAACACGCTATTTGAAATAAGAAATTCCCCGAGAGGACGGCGTGAGCGCAGCCCGGACGCGGCAGGAGGACGGATCCGTGAGCCGAGCACACGGCCACCGACGGCTTGCCCGGTCCTGCGCACGCGGCCGCCTGGGCAGAAGGGGAGCCAAGTGCACGGCCGGGCGGCCTTAGGATGGCAGGCGTGAACGGTCAGCGGCCGCGGGGAAGAGAAGGGCCACAACCATTTACATCAGGAACCGAAGAATCACAGAAACGGGAGACATTGTTGTCACAGAAGTGGAAAAAGGACTCAAGGTTACATAGCACAACCTGAACTCCATGAAAACGACACGCGCTCGGGGACTCGCTGGAGGCATCGGAGCACCACAGCGCAGTGCCCGGAAGGTCCCACCAGGGGGACCCCGTGTCCTCGGCCACACGGCTGCCGGATGCTCCGCAAAGGGGTTGCATCACCTGGAGGAAGGAACAGACGCTCCAGTAAGCGAGTTAGCGAGGTCCCACCCAGCCACTGCGCTGGATCCACGCGGCCCCCATGTGCTCAACCTGCCCCCGCGCCGGGCTCTGGCCGCTCATTCATTTCCCATGAAAGTACCACGGAAGCTGCAAGAGCCGGTCTGCGTGGTTGGAGCCGGGCCCGCCTGCTTCCAGAGGCCACGCCGGAACCGGCATCGCTGCACCCTGCCGTGGCCACACATCACTGCTTCCAGAAGGAAGCTCTTTCCCACCGAACACACACCCCAGCTTCCCCTCCCGGTCACAGCCCCACGGGCTCCGCTCCGCACCGGCTCTGCCTTCTGGCCCCGGCTCCCTTGCCCCACTGCTCACTGTGGACCCGGCAGACAGGAAGGGTGGCCTGTGTCCCTGCAAACCCCCAACCTCCCTGGTCCGTGCCCGTCGGGACATCTCCCACAAAACCTCGCAGCTGCTCCTGCAGACCCCGCAGCAGAATGGGGGACCTGCCGCCGGCTCTATCTCAGAGATATCTCTGGCCCTGCTCAGAGGCTCTATCTGCTGCCTGCAGGGCTGGGACCGCCCTCGTGGGGTCTTGGCTTCCTTATCTGTAAGACGGACTGGCAGCCCAGGCTGCTCCGGGAGCCCCGATCTCGTCGGTGACATGGCATGGTGACCAAGCCTCCGTGGCACAGGCTATGTGTTCCCTTGCACCCTGTACTGTGACAGCCAGTGCGGTGGAGGCCGGGACTGTCCCCGCTGGGGGACTGATGTGGTTCCGTGCACGTTAACTTGGTACCCATGGAAGGAAGAGGCCGCCGCACCCCAAGACGCGGACCCTCGGCACAGTAGGGATGGCGCCGGCTCGCCTCGCTCTCCACCGCCTGCCGACACACCCGCCTGCCGCTCCCACCCCGTGTTTGGCACAGGCCCCCCTGCACCCGTCGGGCAGCCACACTGTGCACCTGCTGACGGCTACGACACCCCGAAGCAGGCCGACCCACAGCAGACCGGCCGAGCCTGCCAGACACGCACACGGTCCTCCCACCCCAGGCCTGGCTCTAAGCACACGCCTCCGACCACGGGGCACGCGAGCTTGTGCCTGTGGACGGCCTTGTGGTGTGGCCGCTATGCCCACTCGCCTTGGCTCCGGGCCCCATGGCCAGGCCTCCTGCACGGACTCAGAGGCGTGTGCGTTCACGGACCGGAGTGGAGTGTTTCCTCAGCGTGGCTGGACGGACGCAAGCAACTTCATGCGACTTTCAGGTCAGCTCGTGCACGCTCCGCTTCCCGCCTGCCTCAGACACTAACCACAGGGAGGGCACAGCCAGAGGCTGCGGGGGCTGCCTTCCCCTCTGCGACGAGCGTGAACCACTGCCAGCGAGGACGGGCCCCCAACAGCCTGGCCGACGGGGACGCCAGGGCGAGCCGGCCCGCGCCGTGGCGCTCGTGCCTGCACGGCCCCCACCAGGCCGACATCAGCCGGGGGAGCGACTTTTCCTAGAGGGACAGAGGTCAGAGTCCTGGACACGCGGGCCCTGGAAGCAGGAGGTCAGTGTCCAACAGACCCCGTGGCACTGCCCTGGAAGCCTCCTCGCCTGCCGGCTTCCCGCAGGGGCCTTGTGGGGACACTCGCGGTGGCTGCGGCGTCCCGTGGGGCTGGCTGTGGGGCACACGCCTCGGGCCGGAAGCAGACGCTCCCTCGGGGACTCTGGATGGAACCCTTCCCGCCTCCTCCAGCCTCTGGCGACCCGCCCTCCTCAGCGTCCCTCAGTCTGGGGCCACGTCACTCCCGCGTCTGCCTCTGTCCGCACCGGGCCTTCTCCCTGCGTCCCTGCCGTCCACGTGCTGTGCTTTTCGTAAAGACGCCAGCACACGGGACTGGACCCACCCTGCTCCGTGTGACCTCATCTGAGCTGGTCACATCCACCAAGACCCTATGTCCAAGTAAGGCCGCACCCGGAAGAGCCGGCTATTCGGACCCGAACCTGTCCCTTCGGGGCCGGCCTTCAGCCCACGAGCCTCTCACGGTCAGGCTCTGGGCGGCTACCCATCAGCGAGGACATCTTTGTGCGGAGAACACGGCCACGGCTCAGACACCACGTGTGGAGACGCGTGTCTCTGGGATAAATTCTAGGCCCTTAGTCCAGCCCTTCCTGAGAGCCACAGGCTTCAGTTCCAAGACGGCCGCTGGCTGCACCCGGGGCTCTCCCTCCGGACGTGTGACGGCACACCGTGTCCTCCACGGCCAGCACCGACGCTGACAACCCGGCCGGGACAGGAAGCATTCCTCACAGCTTTCCAAGCGAGGAAGCGACCGGCTCTGCGGCCGGTAACGGGGGCGTATCTCAGAGGGACACTCTGGTGCACGTCCCTGCCACCTGCCGGTCCCTCCCTGTGAGCCTTCCTGCTGCCTTGCACTGCCGAGATCGAAGGAGCCCCGGTGCTCACGGACCACGTCGTCCTTGAGGCTGTGGCTCCCGCCTGGCTGTCCAGACAGGCGCCAGGTCAGCGTCCTGGGTGCTGACGATTCTCACCAACGACCGAGACAGGGTCGTCACACGTCAGCTCTGGGTCTGAGCTGGAACGTGGAACCCCGAACAGAAGCACTGCAGGTCCTGGGCCGCACACACAGGCCGGGACAGCTCGGAACGTGCGTGTGTGTTTTAGCGAGGTCTGCACCCAACGTGGGGCTCAAACTCACGACCCCAAGATCAAGAGTCACATGCTCTACAGACTGAGCGCGCCGGGCGCCCCAATTTACAAACATCCTAACACTGCTTAGGAGCTGACCTATGGACACATGGCCACGGCGTCGTCCCGGAGGAAACCTTGCCCGTCTGGGTCCCTGTGAGGAGCCAGAAGTCTGAGCAGCTGCTGCCTTTGGGGTGGGGATGGGACCAATGGGAAGGGATATGGGGACCTTCCTGGCGTGACCGAAATGCTGTTTCTTGCTGGAGGGCTGGGTCCCATGGGCATGTTCACGGCAAACACACTGGCCCGTGTGCACTGAAGACCTGTGTGTGTCACCGTGTGTCATACGGGAGCCATTCACGGGCCTGGGGAGCCTCCGCCTGCCCCTCCTGATCTCACTCCTTCCACCTCACGCTGCCCCTGCCCCTCTGGCCGCGGACCTCGGAGCCCAGCCCGCTCCTTCCAAACTGTTCCAAAGGGTCCCCGCGTCTTGGGCCACGGCACTGTCCTCAGCATCGGAGGACCCAAGGGCCAGGACACCAAGTCCTCGGGCAGACCTGCTGCAGGGAGGTACCCAGGCCGTCCCTGCAGACGGGATCACGGCACACAGCAACGCCCCCAACAGCTCCACAGAGAAGGCCGCGGCAGCGAGGTTACAACACCCGTCTGTAGGGCAGAATGTTCGAATGGGGGGTTTCTGAGATTTCGAGAACTAAAGAGACACGGAAGTGTCTGAGCACAGGCTCACCTCAGCTCTTCCAGGTGCCAGATTGGCCTCGTGGCGTCGACAGACACAGGAAAGGAATAGGGCTGAGAAGACCGACCTCCCGTTTGGGTCTGTGTGGCCCTCTTCTCCCACGGCCACCGCTGAGGAAGGCTCAAGGAGCTGCTGTGCTCCTGGGGGGGCCCAGGCGGTGGCACTGACCTGCACCTCCTCCTCGGGAAGGAGGCCGCGTGTCCTCAAGGCCTGCACGGCCTGGTCTCTCTCCAGCGTCAAGGCCTTGAGCACCCCCTCCTGGTCACGCAGTGTCCGTTCCGTCTCCTGGAGCTTGGCAGCCGCCTGCAGACAGATGTGGGACTCAGTGCCCGCTGGGCGGGTTACAAGGCAGCAGCCGCCTCTCAGGTCCTTCCCCGGGAGCAGACAGCAGGCGCGTGAGCGAGCGGCCCCCGCGGCCCAGGACCACGCGGCACACGGGGCCGGACGAGGGCAGCCCCAGACTCGGGTGTGGCCCTCCCAGCACACGGGAGCCAGGGCCCCCCCAGCCCCGTCAGTTAGGGGAGCAGCTCGTGCAGTAAGAGGCCCCCAGAGGCTGTGGGCAGGACAGGGACACCGTCCGCTGCTCCAGTCATCGTTACATCTCACGCTGCTCGGTGAGGCTCGGCATCTTCCCATCCCAGCAACAAGGTGGGGACAGCCCAGGGCCCTCGTCCAGGAGCCGCAGGGCGCTCCCAGGCCCTCCCAGCGCACGGCGACACCCGACAAGCCCAGGGACGCAGACCTGATCCCGCGCCTCGCTCAGGGCCCGAATCAGGTCCTCGGCCTTGCGGTAGTGGTCCCGCTCCACGGCGCCGCAGCGTTGCCGCCAGTCCAGCTCCAGCTGCGCCTTCTCGCGCTCCAGGCCCCGCTCCCTCTCCTCGGCTGCGGACAGCTGCTGCTTGTACCTCGGGGACAGGACAAGCACGGAAGTTAATGTCTTGCACATGAAGCAAAGGTGTGCTGCGGTGACAGGGGGCGGGTGCCACTCACTGCGGTCGGGCCCCTCCAGGCTGGCCCATTCCCAGGCACTCGCGGGCACGCGGCATGCCAGGGGGTGGGGGCGCGCAGCCGGGAGGGGTCCCTGCAGCGTGGACACGGAGGGCAGGCTTGGGTTCAGGCAGGGGCAGCCAGCAAGGACCCCCAGCTCCGAGGAAGCCAGCACCACGGAAGACCAAACTCAAGAAGCACAGGATCCCGTCCAGAGGAAGAGAAGGAAGAAAGCCAACAAACTTGGGGGAAAAGAAGGAGAAGTGGTTCCAGCAGAGAAATGTGAGGTTTCAGAGTGACCGCTGGAGAGCTTGGTGCCCCCGGGACAGAGAGAGCCTCCAGGGCTCAGAGGACCGACGCCCATCTCAGAGCAGGTCTAGGGAGATCAGAACCGAGCAAGCAAAGGAGAAAACCCAGCACAACCCGGGGAGACACATGTCCCTGGACCAGACGGGCTCGCCAAGCGCTCGCCGGGGAGCTTCACGGAGGCACACGGAGGCACTGCGCACAGTACTGGCCCAGGATGAAAAGCCTCAGGGGAGACAGAGTGCGCGCCAGATGGGTCCCAGGCCTCTCATCGGCCGCGTGGGGGCGACGCATGGTGGTGGCTCTGGACACCCTCCCCGCAAGGATGGACGGGGTGTGCACGATGGGATGGGCGTGCCCCTGACCACATGAGGCCACGCAAGGCCCCGTCCTGCCCACGGGAGGGAGTTTCCCGCCACCCCGAGAAGCCACAGAGTCAGGCCCTGCAGACACCTCTGGGGCTCATAGCCGCTGGAAGAACCCCCCGCCAGCCTGAAGCAGCCTGGAAGGAAGGGGCGGCCTGGCCGATGTCGTGGCCCCAGCCTCATGAGACCCTGTGCCGGGGACACAGCTGAGCCGAGCCAGACTCCTGACCACAGACACCGAGACAATAAGTAGGTGTTGTTCATGCCAGTAAGTTAGCAGTGATTTGTTCCAGAGCAACAATAAAGTAAAACACAACGGGTTCCAAATCCGGCGGACGGGGCGCCTGGGCCACTCAGTCAGGTGTCTGCCCTCGGCTCAGGTCATGATCCTGGGGTCCTGGGGTCGAGCCCCACGTCAGGCTCCTGCTCAGCGGGGAGCCTGCTTCTCCTCTGCTGCTGCTCCCCCTGCTTGTGCCCTTGCCGTCTCTCTCTGCTGAACAAATAAATAAAATATTGAAAAACCCAGGGGAAGCGACTTGGAACTTAGCATTCCAAGCCCAGCAACATCAGCACTGACACGAGAAGGCAGAGATGGGACCCCCAGACACAGAAGCTCAGAGCAGCGGGACAGGGCTTCGCAAACGTGGTGAAAGCCCTCTTGTTTATTTCTTTATAGAAGATTTATTTATTCTTGAGAGAGAGAGAAACACAAGCCGGTGAAGGGGCAGAGGGAAAGAGAGAGTCTCGAGCAGGCTCCCCGCTGAGCACAGGGCCTGATGTGGGGCTCGATCCCATGACCCTGAGATCACGACCTGAGCGGAAACCAAGAGTCGGACGCTCAACCGACTGAGTTCCAGGGGCTGCCGAGTTGTTTATTTATTTATTTATTTATTTTTAAAGACTTTATTTATTTATCTGTCCGAGAGAGTGAACACAGGCAGAGGCAGAGGGAGAAGCAGGTTCCCCACTGAGCAAGGAGCCCGATGTGGGACTTGATCCCAGGACGCTGGGATCATGACCCGAGCCGAAGGCAGCCGCTTAACCCACTGAGCCACCCAGGCGCCCTGGTTGTTTATTTTTAAATGTGCCCTGAAGGCCGTAGCTCTACAGAACGGCAGGAAACGCCACAGCACTGTCCCGTCACCACCAAGTCCCGGAATGCCTGTGCTCCCTGCACGTGGGTCCCGTGGGCAGGAGCAGACACGGAACGTGTTCTCTGTCCGGAGCAGAAGTGAATTAAAATCGGTAACAGAAAGATATCTGGACATCTCAAAATGATGGGAAACCTAGCAACACATTTCTCAACAACCGCCGACCGAGGAAGAAATCACCAGGAAAATTACGAAATGATTTTAACCGAATCATATCAAAATTGGTGGACGGCAGCGGAGTAGTTCTCAGGAGGCCACGCCCAGCATGAACTGCTTACGTTTCTCAGACAAGCAGAGCCGTGAAAAGAACATCCAGCGGAAGCCGAGCGAAGCCGAAGGGGTGAAGGTCAGAGGGGAGATCCTGGAGAACGGGGGAGGCTCTCCGAGAAGATCGGTAGAATCGACAGATCTCCAGCGAGACTCACCCGGGACAGCAGAGATGGCGACGACAGGCTGTGCGCACACCGGGAGACAGACCCCAGGAGCGATTCCGGGCCCATGAAGTCAGCAACGACACGAAATGGGCAAAGCCCCCGAAAGACTCGAAGTCGCAAACGGACACAGAAGCACAGAAAACCTGCAGCAGGCACGCAGGGAAGCCGGAGGCGAGGTGCCCCCCGGATGGCAAGTGGAGCGGGGGAGGCTGTGGGGCTGGGGCGCGAGGAGGGGGTGCCAGCCGGCCAGGGCCAGGTCTCAGGTCTCGGCCGCGGGGGCAGCAGAGCGGGCACACGCCGGTCAAGACTCCCCGACCGTGCGGCCGAAACACAAGCGTCTCATTACATTTCAGTGACTCGAGAAAGCCAGTGCGTTCTTGACTCAAGCATTCACTCCACCTGGTGATGGCAGCAGCCGCCGCGGAGACCAGAAGCAGCGTCTGTCCCCACAGGACCGAGCAGCAGGAACGCTGCCGTGTGCCTGTGACAGACCCGAGCCCACTCCCACGGCAAGGCCTTCTCTGGCCGCCCTCCGTCACCCCGTCCCCTTGCTCCCCTCTCACAACCCGACGTTCCTCTTCTTCCTGTTTCCTGTCTTTCTCCCTCAGTGGGCTACGAGGCCAGGGCCTGGATTCGGTTCCCATCTGTACCCCTAGTGCCAGAACGGCGCACACAACGGAAAGACCCCTTGGGGAGGCTGTGGGGACAGTCACCTTCCAATGTCCTGCTGGCATCTGGCCAGATGTGCCTTGAGTTCCACTGCCTCTGCCCGCAGCGACTGAATCTGGAGGTCCTTGGAGATCATCTCCTTGGACAGCTCGGCGATCTGGGCATCCCAGCCGGATCTTAGAGCCAGAGCGTCTTCCCGAAGTCTGCACAGAGAAGGGAGGCCGCACAAATGTGGGTGTGGTGCTCGCTCGAGCTCTCTTTTCCACAGTGCCCCCAACACGCGCACACCTCCACACACGCACGCCGCCCTCGGAGGACGTCTGCACGCCAGCATCTCCCCGTCAGGGTGGGGCCTTCCTCACCCAGACGAGGAAACGGTCCTACCCGAGCAGAAGCACCCGCCCACCCAGCCCGCCGACCCAGCTGCCCACTGAACTCCGACGACGCGCTAAGTCCATGCCAGGCGTGCGGGGCAGATGTGAGCCATGGGGTGGTCCCCGGGGCTCACCTGTGCCACGCCTCGCACAGCCTCTACGTCGGGACATGTTTGCAAATTCAACGATGACATGAGCTTGTACAGAAACCCCTCCTTCACCTGGCAGAACTCCCCAAACTTGGATAATATCCCCAGAATAAAACCGCAGAGAAGACACCTAGAGCTGCTGCCCAGGGACGTCGTAGAGCTGACGGCACCAGAGGCCCGTGGGGTTCACTCCGTCCGCAGCCCGGTCACCGCAGGAAGAGGCACGGGGCTGCCCCCTCTAGAGGAAAGCAAGCCGGGGAGCAAGCGTCCGGTCTCGGAGCCCCGCTGCTTGAGGCGTCTCAGGCGTCTCAGAGGACGAGGAAGGTCTGTCGACACAGATCCAGCTTGACTCTCGGCCAGCGGAGAAAGACCATTTTTCTTCATATGCTTTCAACAAGTTACTTCTAGTACGATGCATACGAACTCACCCTGACCTCGTACCTGTTCTAACGGCGGGAAGGGCTACACAAGCGGGGCGCCTGGGGGGCTCAGTGGGCTGAGACTCTGCCTTCGGCTCAGGTCATGGTCTCGGGGTCCTGGGATCGAGCCCCGCATCGGGCTCTCTGCTCGGCGGGGAGCCTGCTTCCTCCTCCCTCTCTGCCTGCCTCTCTGCCTACTTGTGATCTCTCTCTCTAACAAAAAAATAAAACCTTAAAAAAATAAAATAAATAAAGGAAAGGCTGCACGAAGTTGGAAGCTTCAGTACACACGCAGTTAAGACAGCACGCAGGTGCGAGGAGCTGGTCTGAAGTGAGATGAAGCTTCAAAATTCAGCACCCAAAAATGCAAAATATCTCCATATTCTTTTTTTTCAGGCAAAAATTACTAGTTCTTACTCTGATTACTTGTTACTGATGCAACATGTGATTGGGTTAAACAGTCTCCCCTCTCTTTCTGTGCCTTAACTGTGGACACTGGAAAGCGGCCCCACCGTGGGGCCAGTCATGACTGTGTTGCAGGAGATACAACGACAGAGAACACAGACGGGTTCTCACAAAGCCTCTCGGGGCCACGGCCTCTCTACTGTGGCATTCACGACCTACTGCCCTCAGGAAAATCATCACAAATACGCCCGAAGAAATAGATCAAAATATGGGGTGTTTTTGTCGCTGGTTTTCAAACAGCATATGTCTTAGTAGGAGAAGACACGGTCTGTCCCGGGCACGGTGGCCCCAGGCAGCACTCGTGTCCCAGGCCACTCAGAGCACCAGTGAGGAACGAAAGGCAAGAGCACGTGGAAGGAGGCCGGCCCAGGGCCTCAGGTGAGGAAGTTCTGTAGACGCTGCCGGCAGCCGCGGGAAGGGCCCCCACAGAGCCTCGCAGCCCGTCACGTGCACCCGTCAGACTGTCACTTCTGCGTCTCCAACTGCTGCTGCTTGTGTTGAACAGATCGAACACGACCGTGCGTCCAATCTAAGGAAAGCTTCCTGAAGGAGCGCTAGCTTCCTGGTGCTGCACGGTTGCAAGAACCGTCTTCCCCTGACGGAGACGTAACTGGGCAGAGCGCCGTCCCTAGAACGCAGCCCGGCTCATTCCCCAGACAGACAGGAAAAGCCAGTTGCTAGGCACGGTGAACGCTGGCCAATGGCCGATTTAGCTTGATCAGACGGTTTCAGTAAACACGGCTTCTCCAAGCATCACCTCCTCCCTGGCGGCCGGGAGACTGGAGTCCAATCCCCAGTCCTGTTCCCAGAGGTTCTACACTCCCGCCCGCCTGCCCAGGCGCTGCCCACGGAGCCCGCCAGCCTGCACGCACACCGTGCACAGTGCGGTCAGCACCCTGCTGACGGTCATGCCTGACTGAGACGCTGGGAAGAAAACTCCGGTTAAGAAGAAACCAGTGGGGGTGCCTGGGTGGCTCAGGTCATGGTCTCAGGGTCCTGGGATCGAGCCCCGCATCGGGCTCTCTGCTCAGCGGGGAGCCTGCTTTCCCTTCTCTCTCTGCCTGCCTCTCTGCCTACTTGTGATCTCTCTCTGTCAAATAAATAAATAAAATCTTTAAGAAGAAGAAAATACTACGCAGCCATCAAAACCCCCGAAATCCTGCCATTTGCGAAGACACAGATGGAACTAGAGGCTGTTATGCGAGCGAAGTAAGTCACTCAGAGAAAGACAGTTTCATATGATCTCCCTGACACGAGGAATTTGAGAAACAAGACAGAGCAGCAAAGGGGAAGGGAAGGAAAAACAAAACAAGATGAAATCTGGGGAGACAAACCACAAGAGACCCTCAGCCACGGGAACCAGACCGAGGGTGGCTGGAGGGGCGGGGCCGGGGGCACTGGGTGACGGGCACTGAGTGGGACACGGGATGCGATGAGCACCGGGTGTTGTGAGCAACCGACGCGTCACTGACTTCTGTCCCTGAAACAATAGCTCACTCTGTGTTAATTAATTGAATTTAAATAGAAAAATAAAGTTAAAAATAAAAGAAACCAGTTGATGGAGAAATTGGAATCCTTGTGCAAAACAGTGCATTTGCTGTGAAAACCAGTCTGGCAGCTCCTCAAAAAGTTAAACACAGGGGCACCCCGGGGGGTCCATCAGTTGAGCCTCTGCCTTTGGCTCAGATCCTAGTCTCAGGGTCCTGGGATCAAGCCCTACATCGGGGGGTCCCTGCTCAGCGGGAACCTGCTTCTCCCCCTGCCTCTGCTCCTCCTGCTTTACTCTCACGGTCTCGGACAAACAAACAAGTAAAATCTTTAAAAAAAGTCAAACACAGATTTACCATGCGATCCAGCAATCCACCTTCCGGTGTAACCCCCACAAGTGAACAGGCAACCCACACCCACACTCGCGGCAACACCGTTCACGACAGCCATGAGGTGGAAACAACCCAAGTGTCCACTGATAGGCGAATGGGTACAGACAGCGGTCCAGCCAGTCAGCCAGGGAAAGGAAGGACACCCTGTCACCTGCCCCAGCAACGGTGGACCCAGGAGGCGCGACAGCCAGTGGAATACGCCAGTCACCGAAGGACAGACACTGCAGGATCCCGCCCAGACCAGGGACCAAGAATCATCAACGTCCTAGAGACACAGCGTGGACCGTGGGTCCCAGGAGGTGGGGGAGGGGATCGGGAAGGGACATTTGGTGGCCGTACAATGCAGCCAACTGTGCACTTTAAATGGCCAAGATGGTAAAAGTCACACGATGCTCACTTTACCACGACCGCGTACGTACACACATACGCACACCCAGCACGGTGTGAAGACAAGACGAGGAGAAGGCGGCCGAGAAGGACCAGAGACCGAATCCTCCCCGGCCGCGGTGGGCACCATCAGCCGCCGGGCCCTCCCGCACGCTCACCTGTCCAGGGCGGCGTCCTTCTCCCTCAGCGAGTCCCCCTGCCTCTGCTCGGCCCGGCGCAGCTGCAGCTCGAGGGCCTCACAGCGGGCCTGCAGCTCCCGGGCCCGGGCCTCCAGCACCTGCAGCTGCTCCGCGTGGGCGCCCTTCACAGCCGCCAGCGCCGCGTCCCTCTCCCGGGCCAGACGGTCCAGCTCCTCGTGCCTGGAACACAGGCAGGTGTCACAGCGGCCCTGGGCCCCGCTCGGTCCCCAGACCATACACGCGTCTCCTGTGCTCAGGGGCTGGGGTCCCGGGACCTGAGCTGTGGTGCGTCCCACCCGGCCACCGCGGGAGCGGCCACCGGAGCTCACACCGCTCAGGCAACCACTGGCAGAAGGGCTCTTAGAGGCCGGGTCCCCGAGTGACTCTGGAGCTGATGTCCCCAGAAGACAGACGGCAGCGACAGGGCTCTGGTCAAGCAGTCCCACCGATGCCCCCACCGGCTCTCTTACTAGCCCCTGAAAGCAGGGCACAGCTCAATAGCCGCCTGCCACCCAGAACCCTGAGACCGTCCTGAGACCGTCCCTGCGACTGGGGACCGCAGGACGCTGGCTGCTTTTCTTTTTTTTTTTTCCCAAGATTTTATTCATTTATTACGGAGAGAGAGTGCAAGCACAGGGGAGCTGGAGAGGGAGAAGCAGGCTCCCCGCTGAGCAGGGAGCCTGGCATGAGGCTCGATCCCAGGACCCCAGGACCATGACCCGAGCCACAGGCAGACACGTAACGACTGAGCCCCCAGGCGCCCCTTCCATTAGCATTTCTGTTGGTGAAGCCTTATTCAACCCGGTCACGTTAACATACTTCTCGCTCTAATTACAATCAGGCTTCACCTTACCCGTGTTGCGACCTGCTCCGTGTTTCCTACCCTCCGTCAGCAAACACACGAACGCGCTGGCGTCCGGCAGCACAGGCCCTTCCCGCGTGGAACCGGGAGACGTCGGATGGCGACGGCTGGGGAAGGAGCAGACTCACTTCCGAGCTGCCCCGCGCGGCGGCTCTCAGGGCCTCTCCAAAGCCAACACAGACGCCGGGCTGGGAAGCTCGCCCTGCGTCACCGGGGTCCCCTGTCACACGGCGCGGTCCCACGTGAAGCATCTGGACGCGCTCGAACGTGTCACGTGGATTAGCACCAAAGTGTCCGAAGCTAGAGCGCTTGGGTGCGTTTTACAAGGTGTGCTCTGTGCTTCCCCGTGTTTTGACAATTCTCCAAACACGTGCAGACCCGCTGGGCCCGAGACGGAGTGAGAGGCCCCCGCAGAGCGCCCTGACCGGCTAACGGTCTCCCAGCAAGGGCGGGCTCTCCCGCGCAGGCGACCGGCTCAACACGGTCCCTAAATGGAAACTGAATCCGTGAGCCCGAGGTTTTAGGGAGAAATGATAAAGCTTGCGACAAAATTAAAAGCATCCTACTGTGCGCACATCACGCTGGCGGGCGCGTTCTCTGAGTCACAACCTTCCAGTCTCCCAGCTTCTCGGGACGAGGGGTTCCCACGCTGCCGCTAAGCAGAAGGGCGCCGGGCGTACGTAGTTACAGAGTAAGTCTCAGGAAAGCCTCTTGTGCAAACTTCCGGAAACGGCGACCACGGACGACCCTGCCGGCGGAGCAGGCGGCACCAGCTCTCTGCTCCAGAGCGGCCGGCAGACACGAGACCCACCGTCACGCTGGGGATGCAGCCAGCAGGTGGCTCCCGGCTCGGAACTGGAAGGTGTTCAAAGCCCAGGGGATGCTGCCAGGGTCCCCCAGCTGCCCTCCGGCCATGTGTGGGACGAGGTGGGCAGCCCCACTCAGAGGCTCCCAAACTGATGTGGGGACCCCCTCCCCTCCGTCGGGGGAGCATTCCTAAGGAGACTTACACTTAATCACTGAATTTTATCGTGTGGTATATTGTTCTGTAAAGTATGTGCAAATAATCAGAATGCCTTCACTTAGAAACCTTTTAGAAGGGGCGCCCGGGTGGCTCAGTGGGTTAAAGCCTCTGACTTCAGCTCGGGTCACCATCCAGGGTCCGAGCCCCGCATCAGGCTCCTCTGCTCAGCGGGCAGCCTGATGGAGATGGAGATGCTGGGTCACCCCTTATATCTTACCCACCCTTCTGTTTCTCCTCTCATCCTGCTCAGGGCACAGTTTCTCCTCATCCAGATCCTTACTGAACATTCCCTTCTAGGGATGTGACTCCAAATCCCTTCCCCAGGAACCCACCCTTGCCTCTGCCTACTTGTGATCTCTGTCTGTTAAATGAATAAATAAAATCTTTGAAAAAAAAAAAAAAACTTTTAGAACACTTATAGCCTTGTGACCCCAGCAAGTTTCATTGTTTTTAGTTTATATAAATATATTGTTATGTATACATACACACATGTATAGAGAAGATTGATTTCAAATCTTTTTTTTTTTTTTTTTAAGATTTTTTACTTGACAGAGACATAGCGAGAGAAGGAACACAAACAGGGGGAGTGGGAAAGGGAGAAGCAGGCTTCTAGTGGAGCACGGAGCCCAATGTGGGCCTCAACCCCAGGACTCTGGGATCATGACCTGAGCCGAAGGCAGACACCCAACCACTGAGCCACCCATGCACCCTGATTTCATATCTCCTAAAGCATAAAAAATACATTATGGGGTGCCTGGGCGGCTGTCAGTTGAACGCCTGCCTTCAGTTCAGGTCATGGTCCGGGGGTCCTGGGATCGAACCCCACAATGGCCTCCCTACTCCGCAGGGAGCCTGCTTCCCCCTTGGCTGCTCCCCCTGCTTGTGCTCTTTTGTGGCTCTCTCGAATGAATGTATAAAATCTTTAAAAAGAAAAAAAGAAAAGAAAAATACCTACTCATTTCACTACGCCGTGACAATCAGATTCCTGATCTCAGCTCAGTTCATGACCCCAGGGTCCTGGGATGGAGTACCGCATCAGGGAGCCTGCTTGAAGTTCTCTCCCTCTGCCCCTCCCCTCATACGTGCACGCTCACTCGCTCTCTAAAATAAATCAATCTTTAGGGGCGCCTGGGTGGCTCAGTGGGTTAAAGCCTCTGCCTTCGGCTCAGGTCACGATCCCGGGGTCCTGGGATTGAGCCCCACGTCGGGCTCTCTGCTCAGCAGCGAGCCTACTTCCTCCTCTCTCTCTGCCTGCCTCTCTGCCTACTTGTGAACTCTGTCAAATAAATAAATAAAATCTGGGGCGCCTGGGTGGCTCAGTGGGTTAAAGCCTCTGCCTTCGGCTCAGGTCATGATCCCAGGGTCCTGGGATTGAGCCCCACATTGGGCTCTCTGCTCCATGGGGAGCCTGCTTCTTCCTCTCTCTCTGCCTGCCTCTCTGCCTAGTTGTGATTTCTCTCTGTCAAATAAATAAAATATTAAAAAAAAATCTTTAAATCAATCTTTAAAAAAAAGTGACCAGTTTTACTTCTTTTCTTTCTTTTTTTTGTTTTAAAGAGATTTTAAAGTAATTTCTGCACCGAATGTGGGGCTTAAACTCACAACCCCAAGAACCAGAGTCATGTGCTCCAACAGAGCCAGCCAGACACCCCCGAACAGTTTTGCTTCTAAACGTCAATATTTATAATGTGCTAAACCGTACTCATCTGCGACCGTTTCGGTTCAAGGCTCTGTTGGTGGTGTGCGGCTCTTGATCTTGGGGTTGTGAACTCAAGCCCCACGTGGGATGTAAACATCACTTCAATAAATAAACTTGAAAGGAAAAAGGCTCTAGCTATGGGCATGAGGGAAACGCTGTCTGTCGCCACTGGCCCGTGTGGGTCTGAGCCGGACCACATCGTGCTGTGTCCGTGGCGCCCACGTGTCCCTGGCAGGGGCACAAACACCACGTCCGCCCCTGCAAGCCAACCAGGCCGAGGCGTGCGCAGGCCGATGGCATCTGCACAATGGCCCGGAAGGCAACCCCAGCTCTGGTCTGACTACGGGTGAAAAGGCCAGAGACAGTCTGTAAAGCTCTTCTCCTCGGGGTGCGCACACCACACGAACATCACAGCCAGAAAACCCAGAAAGGCCCCAGACGGCCCAGGCGCCACCACCGTCCCCCGTTCCGGGACCATGTGGCCTCACAACCACACCTGTGCTTAGCCTGGGGCTTTCCAAAAAAGGAAGAAAGCGACTCCTGTGGCAGGTGGAACAGTGGACACTGCCCCCGCCCCACCCTGGGGCTCTCAGCAGTCCACCTAACCCCAGGCCAGGGCTGCTCCTGAGGGCACGTGCTCCCCCCCGGAGCGTGCCTTGTGCCTCACTCAGCCCCCCTCATCCTGCGGGCCTCGCGCGCCTCAGCCCGGACGGGCCACCACGGGCTCTCTCAGGGTCCCCGCCTGGGGGGTGCCGTCCGTCTACAGGCTGGGCGTCCCAACACCGCAGCACAGGGCGCGCAGCCGGTCCTGAGGGATGCGATGAGCATCTCTGCAGGGAGGGGGGTCCGGGGGCTCTGGGGAAGGTACAGCCAAGTTCTACAGCGTAGAAATGAAAGGCGACTATCACCACAGTGACCTTCGTTGCTGTGGTCTGAAACTAATGAACTGATTCATAAAACTTTTTTTTTTTCCGAGACAGCTCGTGCCTGCGCTGAGACTGGGGGAGGGGCAGAGGGAGTCCCAAGCAGGCTCCGTGCCCAGCACCAGCCTGATGGGGGGCTTGATCTAACCCCAAGATCATGACCTTGAACGAAATCAAGAGTCATACCCTTAACCGACGGAGCCAGCCAGGAGCCCCTGGTTAATAAAGCGTTTATGGGGGCGCCTGGGTGGCTCAGTGGATTAAGCCGCTGCCTTCGGCTCAGGTCATGATCTCGGGGTCCTGGGATCGAGCCCCGCATCGGGCTCTCTGCTTGGCGGGGGCCTGCTTCCCTCTCTCTCTGCCTGCCTCTCTGCCTACTTGTGACCTCTCTCTCTGTCAAATAAATAAATAAAATCTTAAAAAAAAAAAAAAAAATAAAGCGTTTATGTTTCAAAGTCTCAAAACACCAGGGTGCCCGCCGGCTCAGCACAATGGAGGACGCACCTCTGGGTCTCGGGGTCCTGACTTTAAGCCCCACGTTGGGTGTAGAGATTACTTAAAAATAAAACCTTGGGGAAATCTTTAAATAAAAAGTTTTTTAAAGACTAAAAAGCCTAACTACACACACAGAAAATCCTGAACAGAGCATGGAAGCAGACCCAAGCAGGGAGTTCAAAGGCCAGACGGCCCGCGGCTGCTGGGAGCCTCGGCCTGGCCCTAACCCCTCGCGGCCAGGCTGGGGGCCAGGAGCACTCACTTCCTCCTGGTTACCTCCTCCTCTTTCTTCCTGGAGAGCTGCAGACCATTCAGTCTGTCCTCTAAGTCCTTTATCCTAAAAAGGAGGAAATGTCACTGGGAAAAGCAGACGAGGGCCCCCCAAAGCCGGCTGACCGGCGGAAGCCCCCAGCCCGAGCAGGCAGGGGCAGGCAGGGGCGGGCAGGCGT
Organism: Meles meles; assembly: GCF_922984935.1. Taxonomy (NCBI): domain Eukaryota; kingdom Metazoa; phylum Chordata; class Mammalia; order Carnivora; family Mustelidae; genus Meles; species Meles meles. Next base: position 63,688,988 of record NC_060083.1, read on the forward strand.
GGCTGCGCACCGGACGTCCTTGGCAGCGGCCACATCCCTGAGCTCCTGGTCCCTGCGCCGAAGCTCTTCCTCCAGTCCCGCGCCGGTGGCCTCCGCGCTCCGCAGCGACTCCGCGGCCTGGGCAGCTGCCTCCTTCACAGCGGCCAGCTCCTCGTTCAACACTTTCACCTTCAGGAGATGAAGAGTTCAGGAGGAGGCTGGGCCTGGAACCGAGCGGTGAGGAGGAAACGAACGGAGCCGCACAGTGGCACGTCGGCGGCAGGTTCTCAAACCAGCTTTCTGGACTCAGGCTCTGCGGCTGCGAACCGCGGCCCCGGTAAGGGCTGCAGCGCCCGCAATCACTGGTGCGTGGAAGCTGCCCTGCCCTCCCGGGCAGGTGTGCGGGGTCGGGCTCGGTGGGCAGAGGGGAGTGAGGCAGGGCCCATCCCACTGTGGACCTGGGGACGCGGCCCCACGGTCACGCTGGCCCTCTCCCCACCGGCTCTCACAGGTCCCCAAGGCCTCCTGAAGGTCACTGCAGGGCTCCCCCTGGAATGCAGTTGGGCGCATGGGGCCACGGGGCCAGACGCCACCGGAGACTGGAGCGCTGGTGTCCCTGCCAGGACGTGAGGGCCGGTGGGGAGCTGCCCGGCCCGTACCAGTCACCAGGACTGGCCAGGGTTCCCGTGCCGTCTGGCTGGCCCAGCACTGCCCCGGGACCATAGCATTGTGGGGAGGCCGGAGGCCTGTGGGAGGGGCCCTCCCTGACCGCGGGGGCGGGGTTGCTCCTACGGACAGCTGCTGGGTGCGAAGCAGATACAACCCGGGGAGTGGAGGGGGCAGTGCCAGGCCAGGAGTCCTGCCCTGCTTCCTCGTCCCCGCACAGCCTCCCACTTCCTCAAAGCCGGCCCTGGATCCGCGCTCAGGTTCAGACGTGCTGGCTGCTCGCTGACGGGCGCTCCCTGTGGCTGCGCAGGCCCTGACCGCCTGCCTGGCCTCCTCCGCTGTCAGCGGGGGACGAGCACACCTCCCAGAGGCACGCTCCCAGCGCTCACAGAGGACACACCAGTGACAGTGACCGGACGGGGTCGGGGGCACTTTATCCTGGGAGGGGCCCCCTTCTCCAAGGCCGGGGAAACCAGAGTCTGGCACCAGCCCTCCTCTCCCTCAGGAGAAGGGCCACGTAGCAGGCACCGCGGTGGGCATAACCCTGACCCCAGTACAGCAAGCGAGGCCTCTGTGTGAAGCCTTCCTGCGGCCCAGCGGCGGTACCAGATGTCTGGGGAGGGAGCGGTCGTCCACCAAAGGCCTTCCCCACCTTGAGCTCATGAGTCAAGACCACATTGCTCATGCTGTCTGCCTGCAGGCGGAACCCGCGCTCCCGCTTCTGCATTTCCGACTTGAATTCCAGCAACAGTTCCTGAAACAGAAGGGCTGGCGGTCAGAGGAGGCCATCAGCCCCAGCAGCGAAGCCCCCACAACGGGGACCCGGTGAGCGGGCCCGAAGCCGGCAGGACACACACGAGTCACGCCGTGTGCACCTCCAGGGGCTCCCGCAACGTCCGAGTGCCTCGAGGGATTGCCCCAGGGCTGCTGGCAGTGTCTGCGGGCGTCCACGGAGCCGCCGGGCCGGTCCGCTCGGCACACACAGACGAGGACCTGCTGGGGACCCGCGACAGAGGTCCCTGAGCCTGCTCACCGTGCTCCCGCGTGCAAGCTTTCTGGCTGATTCCGGCCGGTTCCAGTGGGGTGTCCAGGCCACGCCAGGCTCCCCACCCGTCTCCCCACCAGGAGCCGCATCCCACTCCCCCCAGGATGCTGACAACGGCTCGGCGAGCAGCCAGTCTCCGGAGTTTCACCCCCAGGCTGAGTCCACACACCCAGTCCGTCACCGTGACCGTGAGAGCCCTCGGCGTGCACCACGCGGGAACGGGGACCACAGCCCACACCTGACCGCCCCGGTCTCTTCTGGAGTTTGGGTTGCCCTCCGGCCTCCCCCACCTCTCTCTTTCCGGTCATCCTGTGCCCTCACGTCCCTTCGCACCATCCACCTGGGCAGCGTGACCCTCTCTCCTGGGGTGCGGCCCCTCCAGGGGCGTCAGCCTCCTCACTGTGGCCTGGCATCTCCCCGGACCACGGCCCGGCCAACCGTCCGGCCGGGCTTCACCCCCCCCACCCCCCATCCCCATGCGCTCCCTGCACCGCCTGCTCTCTGTGGCTTCTTCCTGGTGGGAGGAGCCTCTGCCGCCCCCACGCCCCCCGTGGCCTCACTGGGGGTCTGGAAGCTCAGCTCTGGCCTGGCCCGGGGCCTACTGGCTCCTGCAGGGCATGCTGGGACTCTGAGGCTGGGGCTATTCAGGACGCACCAGGGAGTCTGCTCGGCTCAGGCCCCCGTCTCCGCTCCCATCGCTCGGTTCCCGCTGTTCTGAACCCGCAGGGAACGGAGGCAGCTGAGGGCTGAGCCCTTGGCCCCTGGCCAGGCTGCAGAGCAGGCTCCAGTAACTGCCGGGGGAGGCCCGCTAAGCCTGGTCTCCGCAGGTGCCCCCCTCCACCTGTGTGTACGGACCCGAGGGCCCCGCACTCACGCCTCACAGCCCGTCCGCTGTCCTCCCCGCCCGCGATTTCCCGGGGGGCCTCTGCAGCATCTCCCACTGTCGCCCCAGCCTCTGCCGGCCCTTCGCTCTGAAGCCCCCGCCCTGAGAAGCGACCAGGCCACTTCCTCCAGAGTCGACCCCTTCCTGGTTTCCACTGCATGTTTCTGGAACATGACTGCTGGATTGAACATCCCGATTTCTCTTCCACATCTCTTAAATTTCTCCTAGATGTGCTTTCTTACCTACATTCTGAATTTTTCTTTAAATATACTTTTAATCGTCCAAATTCTTCCTTGTTTTGTGACCAGCGCGTCCTCCTAGCACCCGCTCTTGGGTTAGAGGCAGCACTCTCTGCAGGCAACAGCCACAGAAAGACCCTGCAATACCCCCAAGAGCCTGCAAACCATGGCAGCATGAGGCGAGGCTGGCCTGTCCCCACCCCACTGCAGACAGGCTCGAGTTCCCACCCGTGGCGAGAGCAGGGGGTCACGGGATTGCCAGCTCGCCTGCAACGGCTAGACTGGCGCGGACACCGGAGGCCAGCGTGGGCACACCTGCCACCTCGCCCCAGAAAAGGACACACAATCGGGGGGGGCTTCAGGGTCACCAGCCCAGGAAGCATCATTCTTTCAGGGCCATTTTCCCTTTAACTCTTGGCTTCTTTACCATGCAGCCGGCGATTCTCAAATGTCTCAGTCTTGCCTCAGCTGCGTGCTGCTATTCGAGAACCCGGCAATAAAACGCACTGGAATGTCAACAAAGTCAAATCACCTGCTGTTCACACGATCCCGCTGAGGAAAGGAAAAGGCCGCGCCCAGGACGGAAGAGCACCAGACACACGTGCGCAAGGATTCGTTTCCGGCGTCTGCCGGCTCTTACGCGTCAGTAACATGAACACAATCATCCACCTTGGGAGAAGGGCAAAGAAAGTGAATGGACCCGTCACCAAAAGAAGTATCTTAATGGCCAACCAGCACATGGAAAGATGCTTACGGGGGTGCCTGGGTGGCTCAGGTCATGGTCTCAGGGTCCTGGGATCAAGCCCCGCATCGGGCTCTCTGCTCAGCAGGGAGCCTGCTTCTCTCTCTCTCTCTGCCTGCCTCTCTGCCTACTTGTGATCTCTCTCTGTCAAATAAATAAATGAAATCTCTAAAAGAAAAAAAAAAAGAAAAGATGCTTACACACTGACCATCGGGGACAGGCTAAAACCACAACGAGACAAAGAGCATGACCCGGCCTGTAAAATGGCTGAAATGGGAAAGATGGATGACACTCCGTGCCTACAGGGACACAGAGCAGAACGCCAGCCACTGCGGGTGCTGGTGGGAACACGAGACGGTGCAAATGTCTGGGAACACGGTTTGACAGCTTTTGACCAAGTAAAACGTGCCCCTCGCACACAACCCAGAAACTCTGCTCCCAAGTTATTTACCCAAATGAGCGGAGACCTGCCAAGAATGTCCACGGCAACTGCATTCGACATGGCCTCGAACTGGAAACGACCCAAGTGTCTGAGACGTCTGTCTGCAGGTGAGTGGGCCGCCGGCTGGTGCAGCCACACAGTGCGCTCCTGGCCGGCAACGGAAAGGACAGCGCACCGCCCCCACGACACCGTGTGAAGGAGGCCAGAGAGCAGGTGGCGTGTGGCTCTCCCGACGACGGACGTCGCCAATGGGCCCTCACCCCCAACCTCTCGTTGAAGGCTCTGCTCAGGGCCTTTACACCTGCCCTTTGGTGATGTCCCAGGCTCCCAGCTCCGGACTCCATGAGCTGCCCAACACGCAAAGTCCCCTCGGACCCACCACGGCCACACGGAAGGCCAGCAACCACCTCCCGCGCAGCCTGACGGCACAACACGGCCTCCTGTGAGCCTCCGCCGCCCTACCGTGGACTCCTGCCCGGGAGCGCCCACCACTCCCTCCACGCCCCTGACCACCAGCAGGCTTCTGTCACGACTCCCCCTCCTGCCCAACTGTGTCATGCTGGGGACACCCTGGGGTGCTGCACTAGAGACCGTGCTGGTTGGTGTCCACTGTGACCCTTGGAGGACCAGCTCGCTCCCACAGCAGGCAGGTCCAGGCGCCCACACTCTAACTCCAGGGCCTGGGAGGTGCCTAGCACATGGTCCACGTTCAAAAAATATGTGTTAGGGGCACGTGAGCCTGTGACTCAGGTCATAATCTCAGGGTCCTGGGATCGAGCCCCACGTCGGGTTCTCTGCTCAGCGGGGAGCCTGCTTCTCTCTCTCTCTGCCTGCCTCTCTGCCTACTTGTGATCTCTGTCAAATAAATAAAATCTAAAAAAAAATTTTTAAAATATCTGTTAAATGAACGAAGAAATCAATCGTCCCGTTTCTATGTCAGTGGCTTCTAACCCTGCGCTGCTGACCGACACAGAAGGCTTCCCTTAACCCCACAGCCTACAACTCGCAGGTACACTAACAGCCAAACAGACAACTCTGTTCTCATCGCCTTAAATTTCATCTTTCAAGACAAAAATCACTATCAGCATCGAATCAAGTCTACTCTGACAGGTCGCTCACGGACAGCAGAGCTTCAGAACAAGAGGCAGGAAACCAGCCCACGGAGAGCGGGAAGTCGGGCAGCAGGAGCCTCGCTCGGTCACTGAGAGAGCGAGACGCGGGCAGTGAAGCAGAGGCTCAAGCAAGGGCAGCTGCTCCCTGGGAACCGGCGTGGCTCGCGCTGCCCCAGAACCGTGCGGGACCTGTGCCACCCACGCTTCCAGCAGCCGCTTCGGGTAGACCAGCAAAGCCGGAGAGTTTCTGTCCTTCCAGGGGCAGGGTGACCGACCGCGAAAAGCAACGTCCCCCACGGCTGGGAGGGGCTCCTCGACGATGCAGGGGCTCGAAGCTGGAACCAGCCCGAGTCGCAGCAGAGACTGAGCGTGGATGGCCTGGGAAGCCCCGCAGAGGCCTGGCCCAGCCACCTCAATTCCCCGGACGTCACTGCTGCCTCTGAGGGTCACTGAGACCCGGGTTGCCCGGCGCCCTTCTGACGTTCCTGCAGGAGTGACCCTGGTGCTGCCTGAGGAAACCTCAGAACTACCCAGCAAGCCACAAGGGTCCGGTGGTGACCCTGCTGCTCAGACCCCACTCAGTGCCCCGCCAACTGGGGCTGTTTCCAAAAGGCCAAGCTGCCCATAACGGACGAGACTCATTAGTTCTGGAAAACTCTAGAAGTCCTCTGCAGATTTCAAGAGCTGTCAGGGTGCTCTGAGCAGTTGCAGCATCCCGAGAATGAATGTGGGGCTTCCAGAGGGGAAGGAAAGGGCTGTTTGCGGGGCCTCGGCCTCCTCGCCTATGGTCAGAGGACAGTGATGTCCCTGGGGCCTTTCCACCCCGACTGGCACAAGGCCTCTCAGGAGACACGGTTCTGTCTCAGGGGCTGACACGGCACCTTGGGACGGCAGGACAGGTCTGTCTGTAACTGCTGCCCCAGCACCTGGAGCAGAGCCAGCACGGCCACGCACACCATCTGATCTGCCCCGCGGCACAGTCACCAAGAGACAGGGAACAAGCCCAGGGTTCAGTGCCGCGAGAACAGGCAGAAACAGGACACGGCGCAGGCTGACTTCCGGATGATCCTTTCCCCCGTATCGTGAACAGGAGTCTGAAACTATGACGGGAGGAGCCGTGAAGGGGTTCAGGAGGCCCCCAGAAGGTGCCACTCCGGCACACGGATTGTTCTGAGCTGAAGGCATTTGAGATCCTGCAGTCTCCAGAGAAACTTCTGTCCCATTCTTAATCACAGAACGATCTAAACTGGGCATGTTTCCCAAAAGAAGGGTCGTTAGCCGAGATAAACGTTACCTGAGTGACCCACCTGTGTGGTGGGGCAAACATCTTTTTCTCTTCTACACACACACGCGTGCACACGTCTATATATGTGGATGCTTGTTAAATAACGTCTGTGTGCGGCATGGGGCTCGCACTCATGACCCTAAGACCAAGAGTTCCACGCTCTACCGACGGAGCCAGCAGGGCACTCCGGGCAGAACAAACATCCTCCCGCCCCACGCTGGCTCTGCTCACTGCCCCGAGGGGCCTGCCTTCCCTCTCAAGTGCCAGCCCCGGCCCCTTCTCCCCGGTTCAGACTGACATGCAGACCTCACTCTGCCCGACTCTGGGGTTTCCGCAGCTGGACGCCCCGAACACACACCTGCTATGTCTGATGCTCTCCCGCTCGCCTGCCTCACAGCGATCCGACTCTTAGCCCAGCTAGAAGGACCTCTCCTGAGGGGACGGCGCTCCTGCTCCCCGACAACGGCGCCGGCGGGCCGGGGTAACAGCGGCTCAGAGCCTACACACTGGACTCGGATCCCGTCTCTGCCATTTACTGAGGGCATCTCGGGCAGGTCACTTCATGCCTCTGGGCTCGGCCCCCATCTGGGAAATTCGGATCGACACTGTGTCTCTGCTGTGCGCGGCACGGGGAGCTCCCCAGAGGCAGTTTCCACAAACGCTGCGGTTGCTATGGAGGACGCAAGCTAGGCACGCGCTCAGAGGACCCAAGGGGGCCCTGTCGTCCCCGCCCCTGCACTCACACGGCTCCCCCACGTACGTCCCCCCCCCCCCCCGAGTCCATGCACGTGGACGCGGCCACATGTGTGAGCCGCACCCTTTGACCACACCCCCACGCCCACGTCCGTCACAAGTGCAGGCCGAGTCTCAGGGTCCGGGGGGCTCTGGAGACAGGTTAGGCACCGCCTGCAGGCCGACGCGTCTACACGGACACTTAGGACAGCTCTTTTCTACAGTAAGTAACTCAAATTTTGATTTTCAATACTTTCTCCTGAAATAAATAAGGGAGAAAACATGGACCCCTCCTGAGGAGAGAGAACACTGAGGGAGTTTCTAGAGACGGAGGTTTGGACGCCCACTGTCTCCCTCCAGGCCACCCCAGAATGCACACCTGCTCCAGTAACTCAACTTTGATCCCAGGGACACTGCACAGTTAACAAGAACGACATCTTCTCCTCAACAACTTGGGCGCCCTACCTGCCTCTGCAGAGCCAGCTGGCCACCAAGCTCCGCGAGCTTTCTCTCCAGCTGCCGGTTCAGGCTTTCGTACTGTTCCCGCTGCTGGTCCATCTCGCTGTTCTTGTCCCTGTGCAAGCAGGGCGGTGTGAAGACGAGTCAGATGTCTGCAGGACAGGCCCTCGGGAGGCTTCAGTGGGACCTGCGTGCTACGCCACAAAGGCGACTGCCTGCAGAGGAGCTGAAACGGGGTCCAGAGTCTCCCAAGGTGCTTCCCAAAGTGCCCAGGACACAAGCCCAAGTCACGGGTCACACTGAGAACAGGAAGGTCCCCACCCAAGCGGGAAAAGGCAGTCCGCACGTGCTAACACGGAGACGACACAGACACGGAGGTTTGCCGAGGGTTCTAAAGCAGCCGTCATGCAAGACTCTGGTGCACTCTTGAATAAAAAAAATTAGAAACTCTCAGCAAAGGAAAACTTACAAAGAAATTAGAAACTCTCAGCAAAGGAAAACTTACAAAGAATCAAACGGAAATTGAGAACTAGGAAGTAGGACGACCAGACAGAAGACGCACCAGGGTGAGCCCAACAGCAGGACGAACATGTCAACATGACAGACCCAGGAGTCCATGAACTTGAAGCCAGAACGACAGAAACGGCCCCAGAAAATGACGGAAACAGAATGAAAACCAGGAGCAGGGCCTCAGGGAGCTGTGGGATAGTCCCAGAAGCTGAACGCTCACGCCACTGAGCCCCAGCACGGCAGGAAAAAGAGGAGCGCTGATGTGTACTTGAAGAAATAACGGTTGGAAAGGTCTCAGATTAGGGAAAAATTTAAAGGGGGGCAAATGACGTGAGAAGACGCTTCACAAGAATGATGTAGAGCCCTTTAAGGCCTCTCCAATGCAGCTGTGAGGAAGAAAACCAGCATCCCACAAGCGCAAGCTGGCCCACGTGGCCCAGCACTGTGAGCACCTGCTTCTGACCTGCCAGGTGCATCTCAGCGGGGGGCGGGGGGTGAACAGCTGGGGAACGGCCAGGATGCCAACACCCCTCCTGTGGGGGAAGGTCATGGAGCCCCGTCCCTGCTCCAGGCGACGCTGACCTTGGTTCAGCTCTGTACCTGTCTTCCCTGCGCCCAGGGAGGGTGGCATGGGGGGTGAACGCCACCAGCCACACAGCTCCCAGGAGCGACAGGCTGCCCGGCATCGGACCGGCAGCATCTGCACTGGGGCCGTGAACAGCTCGGGCTTCCAGGCTTCCTGAGGATGGCGGCACCTGGGACCCAGGAGCTGGGTCCACGCGCTCTTACAGGCCACGCCAGCAGGGCAGAGGCTCGGAGCCCGGCTGGTCCCACACCCACCAGGCCGCCCCAGCACGCGCCTGGCCCGCCATGGGAAGGCTCCGGCCACAGAGTGGTGCCGCACCAGCAGGCCCCGCAAACACAGATCGGGGCCAGGGAGCCATTTAGAGGGACGTGGCAGGGGCGCCTGCTGGCTCCGTGGGCTAAGCCTCCACTTTCAGCTCAGGTCATGGTCTCAGGGTCCTGGGATCGAGCCCCACATCGGGCTCTCTGCTCCGCGGGGAGCCTGCTTCCTCCTCTCTCTCTGCCTGCCTCTCTGCCTCCTTGCGATCTCTGTCTGCCAAATAAATACATAAAATCTTTAAAAGCAAAGAAAAGAAGGACGTGGCAGAACGCAGTGCAGGACACGAAGAAAAGCCGCCCCCGTGGATGGCAACTGCCCCAAGCCGGCTGCAGGCCACACGCACGGGCCGCGTCTACGTGGGCACAAAAGTGAGCTCTCCAAGGAGAACACAACACGCCCCTCAGCAGCTTCTCCCTTCACCGGGCCGCCCTCAGGAAACAACATCGTCCACAGGAGCACCGTCGCCGGCGACACCTCCCACTGGCACCTCCAAGTGCACCTTGACAACACGAAACCTCAGGATCCCACTCTCAGTGCCGGACGCCGCCCGCCGCTCCAACGTGTGCGCGCTCACATGCGCTCACACGTGCACGCACACGTTCACATGTGCCCACACACGCTCATACATGTGCACACACGCACGCACACGCTCACACGCACAGACGCACACGCGTCTACACGCGCACCACACAGACACACCCCGACAGTTAACGTGACGTCACGAACACACACGCGGAAATCCGGGCAAGGACAGCCGGACAGTTTACACGAAGCCCATGTTCTCTCTCGTCACGGAGGAGGGCGCGTGTGACACGAGGGCGGCCGTCCCATCGGGGGACCCGCCAACGGGACCCTCGGAACCGAGCCTCAGGGTCTTCGTGGGCCTGCCTCACCGGAGCACCCTGAGCTTGGGGACGAACAGCCGTGGGCTCGGGTATCTTCGTGGAAATGCTACGAGTTCGGACATTTCGGAGAAAAGCCCGGCGGTGGCAGCCCCTCCCCGCGCCCTCGCCGCCCCGCGCCCCCGCGCCGCCTCACCTGTGCACGCGCTCCAGCTCCCGCCGGTGCTCCTGCAGCTCCCGCTGGTGCTGCCGCAGCAGGTCCTCCCGCTGCTGGGTCACGCCGGCCAGCGCCTGCCGCAGCCGGGCCGCCTCCACCCTGAGCTCGCTCACCTCCGCCCGCTGCGCCTCCTCCAGCCCCCGGGCGCGGGCGAAGGCGGCGTCGTAGCACTGCAGCTCGCGGTCCCGCTCCTCCAGCACCTGCAGGTTGTGGACGAAGTCCTCCCGCAGGCTCCGCAGCTCTCCCTGCGCCTGGTGCAGCCGGCCGTGCGCGTCCTGCAGCGCCGCCTCCCGCAGCGCCCGCCACTCCTCCTCCTTGCGGGCCAGCAGCTGGCTCAGGGCCTGCCCCGTGGGCGGCAGCATCAGCGCGGCTGCAGCAGGGGAGGTGGGCCGCCGGCCCGGAGTTAGGGGCTCAGGCTGTCCTCCTGCAACACCCGCCCCAGATCCCCATCCTCGGCATCGGGGTCACCACCTGGGGACACGCTCTGGGCCAGCGGGCAGCTGTCTGGTCACGCGTTCTGAGAGCTGCAGGGGGGCCCCCAGGGCGAGACCTTGAGGGCCCTGCTTAGCCTGTCCTCACCCAGCAGCGGAGGAAGGAAAGACAGGAAACCGCGGGCTCACCGACAAGAGCTGGGTCCTTCAGAACAGGCTCCCGAAGAGATGAGAAAACGCAGCCGTGAAGGATCCCAGCAGGCGCCGGAGCCCCTGAGAGCCGCCGGCCCCGCGCTGCGCCCGCCCCGGTCTCCAGGAGATTCAGCACTCACGAGCCGCTTCCTTGCCTCTTGTATCTCCAATCCACCGCGGACCGAACTTCCCTAAAACTGCAAAAATAAATAGTAAAGGAAAATAAAATTAGAAAACAAACATACATAATACGCAAGCCCAATTTCTAAATTATTTGATTCAACAGCATGAAACTACTTTGTCAAACTGCTAACAAGTGTCTGAACCCCTCTTGCTCCTGCGTGTCCGCCAAGGATGGGCCGCATGAGTGTGCATGGGGTGTGGCTAGCAAGGGCGGCCAGGCGCGTGAGAGACCACGTGGCCTGGGCACGTCCCCTTACCTGGCAGAGAAGGGGCGGCCTCTGACACATAAAACCATGTGGTGCTCCGGGCCCTGACCTACGCAAACAGGCCCAAGGCCCCACAGCAAGCCCAGACGGCAGGCAGGCTGGGCCCAAGGGCCACGGTCATCCCGGGGGGCAGACGCTCCAGGGGCAGCCACAGCGCTTCTCTGAGAGCACCTTCCCAGGAGGGCTGGGGGCGTATGAGTCGGGGATCCGGCAGGCACAATTGGATATCACCGTCATCCCAAAGAATCTAAAATGTCTGATTCACGCAAAGTGGGTCTTTTTAAAGAAGGAATCCCAGGTCACCAGGGTGGCTCCGTCAGCTGAGCGGCCGCCTGTTGGTTTCAGCTGCGATCATGATCTCAGGGTCGTGGGATCAGGCTGCACAGTGAGCCAGGGGTCGGCTTCCCTCTCCCTCTGCCCCCGCAACGTGCTCAAGCTCTCACTCTCTCTCAAGTGCATGAATCTGAAGATGGACGAGGAGAGACAAAGAAGGAAATTCCCGCCACCCCACGTCATCCTGACTCACTTCTTCGTTTGTGGTTGGGACTGGGGGAGACCTGGGCAGGACTCCGGAGCCCTGCAGGGACGCTCTGAAACGGGGTCACAGAAGTGCAGCGGAGCCGCTCCTGAGGGGACCCCCAGAGCAGCCACACGGTCCACCTTGTCAGCAAATACACACAGAAACTCCGAAACTGGAACAAGAGAAACTCAGGGCTCCGGCTCCGGCGTTCCTCCCGCTGCCCCGAGCACTCTCCAGTAAGCGGCCACGCTCTGAACCAGCTGTACGACGTCTTGAGGGACGTGAAGTGTCGTTTCCCTCCTGAAGTTACTGATGAAAACCACCAACGAAAGATCATCCATATACTGAAATCCGTTACTGTACCACTTGGTGATAAAGTCAGAAACGGAAATGAACAGTGAACTCGGGTCCCCCACGGACGCCACATGCGACTCCGGCCTGATGAACGGAGTTTGGGAGGCATCCTCACTACAAGTTTTTAAAAAACGAAAGGAAAGGAGGAAAAAATACAAAGTAAAAGAGAAATTGTCGAAAAGGCCCGGGCTGGTATTTGGAGAGTCCCAACATACCGTCAGGAGCCCCGAAACAATGACAAGCCTTTTGCAGAGGACGTGCGCCGTGCGCCGAGCTGCCCAGGAACGGAGGACGCGCGGCAGCTCTGAGCTCAGAACAGCGCTCAGACCGGGGGCAAAGGGCGCGTCTGGGGGGCTCAGTCCGCTCGGTGTCTGCCTTTGGCTCGGGTCATGATCCCGGGGTCCTGGGATCGAGCCCTGAGCGGGGCTCCGGCTCCTGACCTCGCCTTCTGTCCCTCCCCCACCCGCGCTCTCTAACTAACTAATCCCCGAGCGCGGCTACAGTAGAGGAAAACACAGTGTGACAGACATCAGGGTCAGGCAATGGAGGCCGCGTAACCGCCGCTGTAGATGGCGCATCCCGCCAGAGGCTGGAGGCCGGAGCGCCAGGAATGGGACAGGGCACCGCGCCCAGCGTCTTCACAAGGAAAAGGCCAGGCGATCTGTCAGGTGAAGCCAGTATTTCCTGGCATCCGCCACCGGCCCGAATGAACTCCGTCTGCGGCGACCTCTACGGGAGTAAGGAGTCCCGCCGCACGGGGCCTGGCCGACTCCCGCTGCAAAGGCAGCTGGTAATTCTCAGGGCTCTGTGGGCCACAGCGCCTGTCGCGGCTCTCCAGCTCCGTGCAGAAGCAGCCCCAGAGCGTGGAAGACGCAGGCTGGGTCTGGCCCGTGGGCCTGCGCTGCCGAGCGCTCCAGCTCTGCGCAGGGACACTTCCACGAGTGCCGTGCGGCAGCCTCCAGCGCTGGCCGGCCCAGGCCCTCAGGGCTCACTTCCAGCCTGGCCGGTTTGGGGGTGACTGGCCGCTGGACAGGAGCAGCAGAGCGCGGGGGGAACGCCGGCGCCGGGACCCAGAGCAAGAGGCTGCAGCAGAGGAGAGCCTGCAGAGGCTGCAGGGACCGCAGGACCCTGCCACGTGCGATGTACTGAGAAACACAGCATGGCCTTCGTTCTCAGTTCCTGGCACTCGGCTCCTAAAACCCTCACGACCCCACGGGGCAGCTTTGGTTCCATTTAGTGTTTGTTCCCAGGTTCTGAAATAAGTCCAGGTGAGAGGGTATCTTCTGTTTTTCATAACAAACCTGTCAACACACCTGAGTTTAGGAGGCGACTGTGGAAAGGCCCAGAAAACCATGGGATGGAGCTGGCTGCCAGGGGACCAACGCCGGGATGACAGGGTCTCCCTTCCCCCCGCCAGCTTCCCCTGGGAGGCGGACTCAATCACCAGTGGCCGGTGGATCCATCAATCATGCTTATGTGCTGAAGCCTCCACAGAAGGCTTGGCCAAAGGGTTCAGAGAGCTTCTGGGTCGGGGAACACCCTGGGGGAGCCCAAGACAGCACGGAAGCCCTGCAGCTCTTCACCCGTCGCCCTGGGCATCTCTTGCGTTTGGCTGTTCCTGAGTGACAGCCTTTCAAAATGAACTGGTCATCTAGAAAGCGGAATGTTCTGTGAGCCCATGGAGCAGGTCGTGGGACCTCTGTTGTCCCGCAGGTTGTCGGCAGCACAGTGACAACCCAGACTTGCCACTGGCAACCAGCTGGGGCCAGTCTTGAGGGGCCACCCCGGCAGCGAGTCGGAACCCAGTTCCACCGCAGATGGTGCCTGGCGGAGGGAGGGAGGCCCGGGAAGCAGGGGACCGCTCGCTGGGGGCAGCAGAGCTCCGGGGGCCTGACGGCCGCGTCCTCCCCAGGGTCGGCCCTGCCCAGCGGCAGCCCCAGGTCTCCTCCCTGCAGGGGCCTGCAGAGAGGCGGCGCTCCTCTGCAGCCAACCACTGCCAGAGCCAACAAGCCTGGGCCTCGCACCAGGCTGCAGCCCTAACCCTGTGGGCCTCTCGGCCTCGGCCAGCACACCGCGTCCCCCCCACTCCGCCGTGACACATTCAGCCGGGCACCTGCTTGCCATCCTGAGTTACAGACCGCCTGAGCCCAGCACCCCATGCTTCTGCCCTCCGGTTTCCCTGGCTCCTTCAAAGGCAGCCCTCTCTGCAGCTGCCCAAGCTCCAGGTGCGGGGTGAGCCTCCCTGCTGCCTCCCACCCCACGCACCTCAGCCGCCATCATCCCTGAGCTGCAGGGAGTCCCCACGAGAGCCCCGAGCTGTGCGCTCACTCGAGCGCCACCGAAGGGATCTTCCAGGAAAGGAAAAAAAGCCTAAATTCCTAGGGCTTCCCCTTTGGGGACACTTGCAGCCATCGCAAGCCCTGGAGCTCGCCGCGGGCGGGGTAGTGTCAGGCCCCCAGGCGGCTCCATCATGGGAATGGGGCACCCCATTTGCTTCCTCCCAATCCAAAATACCCAAGCACCCCACACTGCGATCACCAGCCCTCATCCCTCCAGATCCACGACGACTGAAACTTCAGACGCGTTAGTGGATGGATGAATCGCAGAAAAACGAGAGACATTTCCTTCTGGAAGCGTTTATTCAATGAGAAAGGGCGCTCTTGGCCTCAGGTCCAGTCAGTGACTTGTCTCCCCCAAGCAGACAGCTGAGATGCACGGAGGTCACTCAGGCTCTGTTCTGAGCCCAGGCCCCAGCACGCAGACGGTGACCACAAATGTCTGTCCCGCGCAGGAGCAAAGCCCTGCAAATGCACATCGCCGTCAGCAGAAAGCAGCGATGCCTGCAGCAGAACACCCCCACGGACACTGCAAGCTTCCTAGAACCCTCCTTCGCCCCTCCAGCAAGTCCTTATTCCGCGGCTACCAGGTGCGAGGGGCCGGGTGGCCTCCTCTGCAGGCGGGCAGGTAAGGGCCCCGCATCCGTGCACCACCACCCCGGGACGAGACGGAAGCACAAAAGAAAACGGGCAGAGGAGGCAACTCCGCACACCAGCAGAGAGGCTGGGCCCTGGGCTGCCCGGGACAGAGGCCAGGGAACCCTCCGCCCACTGGCACAGAGCACAAAGGGGCCCTGCTTGGCCTTCAGGAGCCTTACAGGTCCTGCCTGGACCATGGTCCCTGAGCTGGCTGCAGGGCTCCCGGGACCACTGAGAACCCGGGAGGACGGCAGGCCAGGCAGGCCACCAAGCCCAGCAAAAGCCCGGGGTGGAACCGGTGGCCTCCACGGCTGGGGCTTTGCCCACACTAACTGTGTATCTGCCGGCTGCCCAAAAGCCCCAAGGTGCACGTGCCCCGCTACCAGCCAGCGGGGAGCTGTACGTGTGGCCCAGGAGCTCTGGGGCAGGCGCAGTTTGGTCAACAAAACCTGGCGCTCACACAGGCCACCCACACGCTTGTGCCCACTCACAGGGGACGCCTGGGGACTAAAGCAAACACACGCCACCACACGAGGCCCCCGCTACTGTGACCTCTGGTGACTCAGACTGTGGCCCAAAGCGCCCATAGTCATCACCACGGTCCTATGCAGAGAGCACACCAACGTCTGCCAGGTCTCCCTCCTCCGGGGACCGCTCACGAACGCCCTGTCCTGTGCCGGGCACCCTGCCGCCACTTCGCCTCGTGAAGGCTCTGGTCACTCAGCTACCCACAGGGGTACTCCCGCAATCAGAGAGCCGACCACGTGATACCATGTCTGTACGGGGTCCGGACATGGCTCCGGCCGTTCTCAAGGTAAAGTTCAACCCGTTTGGGACAGTCTTCGGGGCACCCCGGCACAGCTCCCTCCTAGGGAGCGAGCGGCTTGGACGGCGCAGCACCCGGCGGTCACCGCCCTGCAAAGGCGCACACCCCTTCCCTCCTCACGGAGCAGCCTGGGCCCTGCCGCAGGGTGGTCCCACCAAAGGATGACCCTGAAAGCCCCGAGGCTGACAGTAATCGGCTTTAAATGGCACAGAGTCAGATGGACCCAACGGGTGGGCCAGCAGACGTCCCCAACAAGCGCCCAGTTTTCAGGAGGGATGGCGTGGAGCTTCTGGGGAAACTACAGACATCCCACTGAGGGGAGAGACACACCGTTACCCTGGCTTTGCGTGTGGCGTTCCCGGGGTTCGAGGGGACCGGGGGGTCAGCAGGCGACGGAGCAGGGCCATGTGAGGCCACACCATCACCCTGACTTCCGTGCGTGTGGAACACGGAGCTTTCCAACCCTTACTTCAGACCTAGCCCCTGGAAATCCCCGGGCTTAGGGAGATGGGAAGAACGCCTCACGAAAGCCACGGTCCCCCCCGCACGGAAGACCTGCGGGCCCCGTTCGGGTGTAGGCAGCAGCGGCCCCGTCTGGAAGATGACCTCGGGCAGCCACACACATGAAAGCACCCCAGGGGCCGCCAGGAGTGTGGAGCAGCTTGGGGCTCACCTGAGCCCCACCAGAGGCCGCGGCGGGTGCCCCGACGACAGGGGCGGCCTTGTCAGAGGCGAGGTGGGGGCAGCGCCTGGGGCTTGGCGCGCCTCGCGCAGAGCACAGGGCGAGGGAGGCTCAGAAGCGGGCAGTTCCCGTCAGTGAGAGACGCCGACGAGTCCTCGCGAATTCGGGGGGAGCCAGAGACGGCCAGAGCCGCCGGGGGAGCCCACGCCAGGTGTTCTGACAGCTGGCGCCACGGTTAGGAGGACAGAGCTCGAGACAAAGGTAAGTCCCAGGGAACCACAAAGAACCACGTGGCGGGTACCGAGCTTCCCAAGCACGGGGGCTCCGCAGGGGGCGCGCCGTGTCCTGGGGCTGTCCCCAGCTCTAGATGCTGGACGAACAGGGAAGGAGTAGGACAGGGTGCTTCTGTCCCATGGGTTAATCTTACCACTCACCCAGGGGACCAGACCATCAGAGTAAAACCCATCAGACAGGAGCCCGCGAGTTACCCGACCCGCAGATAAGACACTGGAATTACTCGCGCGCACTGTGGGGCTGACCAGATTCGGAGCAACTTGTTTTGCAATAAACATCTGAGGAGTACTGAAGAGCCGTGCACGGATGACCGCGCTACAGCAAAAACGCTCACAGACACGACGACTGACACACGGGAACGTCTGTGCAGGGGAAGCTGGTCACTAGACGCTTACGAACAAGACGTTTGGGCGCGCCGGCTGAGCAAAGGGCCGTCCAAAGCAGGGTTCCTGTCCACTCCCTCCTGAGGACTACGTCCCCGGCTGCATGAGGCTCTGGACTCGGCCACTAGTAAGATGAGCCCCGCCACTCCTAATGCAGGAGAACCCGAACGGACCTCATTAAGGAGTGCTCCCTCGTCACTCTGTAAACACAGGCAGTGAGTTTAATTTACAAAACGTTTTTGTGGGACTTGAAGGAAAGTGCAGAGGAGGCTCATCTCCGTTCTGCACTCAAGCTGGGACGCAGCGTGGGCTGTCGGAGCTACACTCCGTACGTTGGCTCTTCCGGCACATCCAGGGCATGAAAATCATGGGCCTGTGACCACGAGCCTTTCTTCCCATCCTTCACTGACTGCCAAATAGTCCCACAACCATCTGCAAAATCGGAAATGAGAGACAGGAGCCAAAACGGATCTTAATTCCACCAGTGGCGCTTGCTGGGGCCGGGGGCAGCACTGCAGGGTGGGGGCGTGAGGAGCTCTGTTGTTGGGCGCACACCTGCCACACCCCTTGGCCAACAAAAACAAAAACTGAGTCAATGAGAAATAAAGTGGAAGGGAAGTCGAACCAGCTTACAGTTAAAAGCTGTTGACGTTTTCGTTGCTTATTTACGTGTTTAAGTACTCTCCACACCCAGCGTGGTGTGCTCCCCCTCCCCAACCTCGCTGAGCCAGCCTGCCGCCCCGGGAGCCGCTGGCTTTCAGAACAACACGGTTCACAAACCGAAACTCCAAATCCGTAAGGGCTCCCAGTGAGAGATGAACAGAAAAAAATGAACCTGACTTCATGACAAACAATTAACATACATGAAAAAACCTGCGTACGTGCACCAAAATAACTTGGTAAAAACATATCTGGACTCTGTCTTCTAAGGATAAAAACAAAACAACTGCATGCAAATACTACATTCTGGCTAACGTGTTTTTCACAGAAATACGGATTGGCGATTCTAAAATTCCTCCGTGTGTGGTCCAGGACTGAGCACGGAAGTAAACGCAGTGACAACAGGAACCAGATTTAAGGAGGAAAAAGAACGTAGAATGAACCTTGGGGTAACTGACTGGAGATGTCAGTACACACTCGCAGCTTTTATTTTTTATTTTTATTATTTTTTAAAGTCAAAAGTTAAAAAGTCAAAAGTCAAAAGTTTAAAGTTAAAAAGGCTGCAAGGCCTTTTTACTTTATTTTATTTTAATATTTAATTGTTTGACAGAGAGAGAGACACAGCGAGAGAGGAACACAGGTGTGGGGAGTGGGAGAGGGGGAAGCAGGCTTCCCGCGAGCAGGGAGCCCGATGTGGGGCTCAACCCCAGGACCAGGGATCGTGACCTGAGCCGATGGCAGACGCTTAACGACGGAGCCCCTCAGGCGCCCCCCAAACTCAGCTTTGATAGATACACAGACCTACACATACAGAAACAGATGCGGACGGGTCTGATTCCTGGCTTTGCCCGCTGAGAAGGCCACAAAGCAGACACCGCAGTCAGCACACCCACAGCCTGACGCTGGTTTCCCAACGCGCCCTTCAAAACAAGGAGGAGGGGCGCCTGGGTGGCTCAGTGGGTTGAGGCCTCTGCCTTTGGCTCAGGTCATGATCCCAGGGTCCTGGGATCAAGCCCCGCATCGGGCTCTCTGCTCTGCCAGGAGCCTGCTTCCTCCTCTCTCTTTCTGCCTGCTTCTCTGCCTAATTGTGATCTCTGTCTGTCAAATAAATAAATAAAAAATCTTTAAAAAAAAAAAAAAAAAAAAAAAAAAAAAAAACAAGGAGGAGCCGGAGCTCCTCAGGGAAGTGGCCGATTCAGGCCAGGACAAGGGAAGCTGGGGATGAGCCTGAACATCTGGTGGTGCTGAGAAATGTCGGGGGACATGCTGAAAAGGCACAGAAGCCCACTGGACGGGGCTTCCCAAGTCCACATCTGGAGAATCGGCAACACGACACAGCAGTGGATTATAACGAATGGAATAAAAACAAAATAAAAACATCTTTACCAACACGAAGAGACAAATGGGGAGAAGGGAAGGTTTCTGGGGCACCCAGCTGGCTCAGTCGCTAGAGCAGGTGACTCCTGACCTCCGGGTGCTGCGCCCCACGCTGGGAGCGGAGCCTACTTAAAACTGTGGGGCAGAAGGTTCCTTCTTACAGCACGATTCCAGCGAATATGTACAAAGAATAATGGAAATAGAAAGTCTTTATTATTATTACCTCCCTGCAAGGTGAACTACTTGCCAACAGGAAAACGGTAAGGATTCTGTAACGGAGACCCACCCAAACCACTTACCCAAGTGTCCCCGTCATGGCACAAGCTGGCATCACGCGGCTCCGGAGAACAGCATGATGTCACTGTTGAGGTTTCCTTCTAAAAAATGCCTAACTTGGGGCGCCCGGGTGGCCCAGTGGGTTAAGCCTCTGCCTTCGGCTCCGGTCATGATCCCGGGGTCCTGGGATCGAGTCCCGCATCGGGCTCTCTGCTCCGCGGGGAGCCTGCCTCCTCCTCTCTCTCTCTCTGCCTGCCTCTCTGCCTGCTTGTGATCTCTCTCTGTCAAATAAATAAAATCTTTTAAAAAAACTAGATTTCTTTAAAAAAAAAAAAGTGCCTAACGCGGAGGGGAGCCTAGCCGGCTCAGTCCAGGGGGGTTCCCGCCTCCGCCGGGGGTCGAGGCGACCGAAAAACCGCGCCAGGACGAGGCAGGAGGCGAACCCAGGGGCGGGCATGGCGCCCCACCGCGAACTCCCACCAAGTGCAGGAGCGGCGGGGCCACGCAGGCCGCGCCCCGCACGCGCGGGGGCCGGCGCGGGGCAGGCGCTGGTGGCCGGTGGCGGGCGAAGGCGCGAGCCGGGCAGAAGCCACCGTCCGGCGGCCCCTCGGCAGCCCTCGCGCGAGTCGGGAAAACCCGCCGCACATCCCTGGGCCCGACCGCGGGCGGCGGGGCTGCGGCCGCCCACCTGCCACCGGGCCGCGCGCCCGCACCTGGGGACACCTGCGGGGGCGGAGGGAGCGAGAGGAACGCGTGACCCGCGGGGCGGGGAGAAGGGGGGACGCCCGCACCGGGGCAGGCGCCCCCGGGAAGAGAGACGCGGCAGTGAGGGGACCCGCGCTCGCCGCTCACCGCGCACGCCGGCCGGGACTGGCCTCGGGCCCGCCGCGTCGCCATAGTGACCGGAGTCCGGCCGCCGCGGTCCGGGTGCGCTGGGGGCCGCTCCGCGGCGCCGGCCGGAAACGCGAGCTCCGGCGCGAGGTTCCGGCGCGAGGTTCCGGCGCGAGGTTCCGGCGCTGCCCCGCCCCCCCCACCGCGCGCAGGCGCCGACGGGCGAACCGGGCCCCGCGCCCAGCCCCGCCGGGAGAGGACGACCCGCGGAGCTCGTGGCGGGCCCGAGCGAGGGCGGCCGAGGCTCCCCGAGCGCAGCGGGCGCGCGGCCGTCGTTGCTGCCCCGACGGGCCGGGGCTGGGGGCCGCCGGAGGAGGGCGAGCCCCCAGCCCCCAGCATCCCGCCCGGGCCGGGACCCGCACGCGGTGCGCCCTTCTGTCCGCCGTCGGGGTCACCGGGCCGGGGCCCTCCAGGCGAGATCAGTAACTCAAGCCTCGGGAGAGTGGAGGCTTCCGTGACCGCCGCGGGGCCGGCCTGGAACCTGCCCCCGCAGCCGGGGCCCTTGCTGCCTCCAGACCAGGCTGACCCGCAGCCCCAGGGCCGGGGCTCAAATCCCAGCCCAGTCCTGTCTTCGTCTTTGCAGGACTGTCTGCCTCGGCGCTCCCTTCCCCGCTGCTTGCAGGGTCGGAAACCAGCTGAACCGCTCGGTCCTGGCTCAGCCCCTCAAGGGGCCCCAGGTGTGTCTGGGTAAACACAGGGGTCTGGGGACCTGCCTGTTTCAAGGAGAACAAGAGCTAACCACGAGCTCCGCTCTCGCCATCCTGGGCCCCAACCCTCGTCCTATAGTGACCACAACACGAAGCCCTCCCAGCCCCGAACCCATGATAACCCCAAGGCACAGCATGGCCTTGCTTCTCGTGGGTAGGGCCAGCTCCTACCACCCTTTGGTGGGACACACTTCCCTGCCCCTTCAGGACCCCAGCAACCCCAGAACTTCTGACCCTCTCACCAGAATCCCACGTAAGCCTTCTGGGGCCCCAGGTCCAGAAAGGGGCTGTACTCGCCCCCCCCCCCCCCGCATGTCCCACAGCCAGCAGGATGGTGGAGGCTGGACTGGGCCCATCCAAGAGCCTCCTCCCACGTGGCCCGTCCCGGCACCCGTCCCCCAGGTCTGCAAGGCAGCCTCCCCAGGCTCCTTATCCACACCCCATGCCCAGTAGCCCAGTACACGCCTATGGGGAGATGAAGGGACATCCTGGCCACCAGAGTCAAGCCGGCAGAGCCCTTCTGAAGTCTCTGGCCCGGTCTGCCCGTGCCCCTCTCAGTAGTGCCCACCCCTGCCTCAGGCCCCTGATTGCCTCATCCCTTACTTATCTAACCACCCAGCCAGAGCCCACCCGCCCTCCCCTGTCCTCCAAGGGCTCCAGCCTCCTAGGCCCACCAAGGATAACATCGGCACACGGCGACCTCTGCAGAGGTCCGCAACGACAGGGTGACCCCCGGTGAGGCCAGCATTGGCACACGCGGTGACCCCTGCTTCCACTGGGCCCCCAGCACTGAAGCCCAGACTGCGTCTCAACACTGGGAGGCAGGCTGACTCCGCGGTCGGGTGTCATAAGCCAGGAAGAGCTGTGGCTCAAAGGGCTGGGTTTGGGCTGTGGCTCCAGGATCCTGGGGTACAGCCTGACTTGCTGGCCAGAGTGGCCCCTGGGTGGACAGCCTGGCCTGGAACTATACTCCCTCCCGGGACAGTGTCCCAGGGAGATGGCAGGGAGCACCAGGGGGTGCCCAAGGAGGCCCCGTCCTGACGGCCCAGGACTCCTGGTACTTCCTCCTACGCTGGCCTCGGAGCTGACCTCATTTGGGGATGTCCCTTGCCCGCCTCCCATGGGGTCCCCCCCGCACAGCAGTCGGGCGTGGGACTGGTGCGCGCACAAGCCTGCACGGCATTGAGCAAGTCACTTCCTTCTGGAAATGCCCTGCCCTGCACCCCTCAACACGTTGGGGCCACAGCAACTTCTCCATTTGCGTGCAGGGCCCGGGGACAGGGACCTGGGCTGCCACCCGCTGCGGGATCCTCTTCTTGGAAGGATGCCTCCAGACAGGGTGGGCGACACCCCGATGGGGGGGTTGGTGGGAGATGTCCTCTAACCCCCAGTGTGTCCAGGTGCCGGACAGCCAGCTACATGGTCCCTGCCCCCCCAAGACCAAGAGCTGCCCTGTGAACCTGAACCAGGCAGCAGGCTGGGGCGGGGGAGGGGTGCTCACGGCTCCAAACCAGGAAAGGGGCAGGATAGTGCTCCGAGAGGGACAAAGGGACAAGAGGGCCCTATGTAGTTGTTTCTCAGAGGTCAAAGCCCAGAGGCAGACACAGCTGTCAGATGTCGCCCCCAGGGCCCCTGTGAAAGGGCCATGCCGCCCAACAGGTGGGCACCAAGAGGGGCGTGTCCCGCCAGGCCAGCCCCCAGGGCTGTCTTGACCAGGGGGTTGGCGTCCGCCTTCCTTTGCTGTCCTGATTACTACACAGACAGCAGCCTGGGGGGTGATGCCCGGGGTTGGGGGACCCCATGGGACTAGCAGGTTCATATTGTTAGTCTTGGACACTGTAAGGTTCAGGCCTCTGGGCTGGAGATGATGGAAGCCAAGAGGCTTGCGTGGGCCACACACAGCTGGGACAGGACCCTGCCCCTCCACGCCCAGGGGGAGCCCACCTGAGGCCTGGCATCCCTGGGTGTGGCATGGGACCGGGCGCCTGCTGTCAGAGTCCCCGACCGCCTCCCCTCCTCTCCCAGCCCCCAAGTGGTTCTGCCCGGCTCTCAGTGCTGACTCACCAAGGAGGGGGGACTGCGGTCGGAGCAGGAAGGTGGGGCAAGGCCTTCCCCTCCCCGTAGGCGAGAGGAGCGCTCATGCTTGGCACACAGCCCGGCCCCACTGGCTCAGCCCCTGGCCGAGGCCTGGCTGCCGCCCTCCTGCCCTCCACTCTGGCCTGCAGAAGGCTGGGACACCTGTCCTTCACCTGGTGTCACTCTTCACAGTACCTCCATGACTTCCATCCCCTGGGCCCGGAATGCTCCACACTGAGATTAGGGGGACTCGTGGGGGCTGGACAGCAGGATCAAGGAACTGGGTGGGCCCGCGCCTGTGCCACACTCAGCAGGGACACGGAGCCCCGCTGAGTATAGGGTCAGGTACGCGGTGTTGGGGGCTCCATCAGCCAGGCCATCAGGCAGCCCACCTGGGCGGATGAGATGTTAGTGGTGGCCGAGGAAGAGAGGACAGAGGCCCAGCCAGGACGCCAGACCATAGGGGTGGGTGGTTTGGTGTGAGGTTCCCTTCGGCCACTGCGTGGGCAGAGACTGGACCAGGGAGGGGCAGGGCTGGAGGCTCCACTGGCCTGTGGGGCGCTCTCTCCCACGTGTCCCTCCCTCACCGGCATTCAGGGAGCACCCGCTCTGTTCCAGGCATGGCTCCAGGCACGGTTCCAGGCACTGGGGTAGGTCGAGGCTCTACCAGCCTTGGCGGGCCGTGGCCCGGGCAAGAGAAGCCCAGCATTTGCCTGGGTCTGGCTGTCGGCACAAAGGAGAGAGAAGAACCCAGAGGGAAGCCTGACTTGCGGAGGGCATCAGCGGGGTCAAGCGGGGTCGCAGACGGAGTTCTGCCCGAGCCGAGCGGTGTGGGGTCCCGGGGAGCCTGAGCTCCAGTGCGTCTCAGGATCACGAGCGCAAAGAGGGTCTTGCGGGCCCTGAGAGTGGACAAGGCCACGCCCTAGTTGGCATGGAAGAGCAGAGGTCGGGAGGCAGGGGGCACCCTCGAGCTGCAGGGGGAGAGCCTGGCAGCGGACCCCTGCGGGCTGGGGCCTGAGAAGTGGCCACCGCGTTTGGGGGTCGGGGCTGGGGGCCTGACAGGGAGCAGGGGGCAGCGCGCCTTTCCCAGGGGCCCCTGCCGGCGCGAGAGTCTGTGCACAGTCAGGCTCCGCCAACCGGCGGGGATGGCGGAGCCTCACCTGAAGGGCAGGTACAGGTGTAGGCGCCGCGTGGCCGCCCTCGGGCCAAGCCCTCCGCTGGCAGAGGTCCTGGAGGCCCCAGTTTCTGCTGGGACCCACGTCCCTCAGGCAGCTAGGATGTGCAGGGCCAGGCCGGGGTAGGGGACGGGCCCCCACCCCTGCCCGCCACAGTGGTGTCTGAGGACCCTCCTGGATGTCCCCCCGCTCCTCAGCAACAGCTCCCTCAGCCAGGGTGGTGGTGGGCACACAGTGGCAGGCAAGGGAGCAGGGTCGCGTTCCACAGCCACTGCCTCCGGGTCTGGGGCGCAGGGAGGAAGGCCCAGACCTCAGGCCGCAGAGGAGCTGTCTACTGGTTCCTGAACTGGGGGGCTTCCAGGAGCAGGGACCACGGGGACCAAGGCGGGGGGACCTGGAGGGCCCAGGTCCAGGAGGACCCTGTGGGAGGAGCGAGGCCAGCAAGCACCAGTCCCAACCCTGATTTGTGCCCAAACCTGCTCTGGTCCCATCCGCAGGGCCCCCAGCTTGGGAAGCATGGAGTCCCACAGCGCCTGCGGGCATCCCCGGGGTGGAGGGCAGGAGCTGTGGAGCAAGGGGGAGGAAAAGCATATGGGGGGGCAGACCAGGGCCTGGGGGGCAGCAGGGGGGACAGGGGGAGCCCAAATGCTTGGGGCTGCTCCCTGTCCAGCCTCCAGGCCAAAAGGCTGAGCTGCGGGGATGGGGTGGGAGTGGGGGGAGGCCGTGGCAAGAGGGAGGAACTTTTATGCCTCCAAGAGCAGTCAGGGGGCTTCACCGTGCCCACTTCCCAGCCAGGAGGCCGGTCTGGAGAGGTCCCGGGGTTGAAATCAGCCAGGCTCTGCTTTCTGATGCCTCCTCTTCCCCAACCGGAGCAGATTCTGGGGCGCACCGGCCCAGCGATCCCACAGACCCGGGGCTGTGAACGCTCTGCCGCAGTGAACCCCCACCCCAGACACCCTCAGCCTCCCCCAGGCACCCTGACCCCCAGACACCCCCAACTCCAGATACCTACCTCTAATCTCCCTCCAAACACCCCCAACGTCCCAGAAACCCCCAGTCTCCCCCAGATCTGCCCAGGGCAGACGCCCCAACCCCCACCCCTGTAACAGACACCACCCAACCCCCATGCCCAACACCTGCCCTGGGTGGGGACTGCAGGTGAGTCATGCCAGGCCGGGCTGGGGTCCGGCCTCCGCAGCCTGTTTCCGCCTCTGTCCACAGGCTGGGCCGGCCAAGCGGTAAATGTGTTTATTTTTCTGGGAGCCTGAACACAGCGCAGGTAAAGGCCCTGGGGAGAGGGAAGGGGTGAGAGGGAAGTGGTTAGAAAGCCCTGGCCTCAGGCCAGCTGCCCTGCTGGGCAAGGGTCCTCCCCCAGCCCCCCACCCTGCCTCATCTGCAAAGGTGGCCTCTCCGCCCGGGAGAGGGTGAGGGTGCAGCTTCAGGGAGTGGGAACCGGCTGTGCGGCCAGACCACCTGCTCCCCGAGGAGGGCTGAGGGCCGTGGTGCAGCCCAGGTGTCTGTCACGCGGTTTGGCTTTCTTCACCTGTCCTGGTCCTGTCCGTTCGGTGGGTGGCATGGCCTGGAGTCCAGTGGTGGGTTCCCAGGACTCGAGAATGGCTTCATCAGCAGCCTGGTGCCGCAGATCTGGCCCCAAGCAGGAGCGGGAGGCCAGTCCTTCACCCTCCCTGTGGCCGCTGCCCTCCAAAGCGTCTCTAGGTGTCCAGGGTCCTTTCTGGAGATCAAAGCAGAGCCTGGCACCTGTTTCTGGATGCACAGGGAACATGGCGATGGGACCAGCAGCAGACGTGCTGAGCAGACAGCCCGCCTCTGAGTCCATCTCCAGACACCAGCTCAAGAAAGGTGGAGTGTGTCCCCCGGGCACTGCAGCTGGCTGGGCAGGACTGGGGACAGCCCTGGAGGCCCTCGGAGCTGCGGGGCGTGATAGTGTCCGAAGCTGTGCCTTGCAACAATTCAAGGAACTGGGAGCCTGGGAGCCAGGGAGAAGGGGGAGGCAGGGTCAGGGCTAGGTCAGGCCATCAGGGAGTGCCCCTCACCTCGTACAGGGCCGTTCTGTGGAGTCACCCCCTCGCCAGGATGGAGCTCCCTTGGTCCTCCACTCCCTTCTGTTCAGAAAGGGGCAGCCTGAGCTGTGGGGCCAGCCCAGGGCCACTGTCAGGGAACAGGCATCGGAGCCAGATCTGGGGTGGGTGCCCTTGGCCTTCTCTGTCCCTCCCAGAGAATTGCAGCCAGTACGGCCTGCAGAGCACAGGGCACTGTGGGGCTCCGTGCAGGATGGAGCCTGGCCACCCGAGACCCTCCCAGTGCTGGGCTACTCTGTTGGGGCTCCTGCCCCCGCCCCCGCAGGACTGGTCCCCATGAAGCCCTGGGGAAAGTCTTCCTGGGTTATCAGCCCTGCTTCCCATGGAGGAACATCTCTCCCACACACCAGCATTCTGCCAGCACCGCCCCCCAGTTGAAGCCCCCTGCCCTGGAATGCTCTGCTGGGGGCAGGGGACAGGAAAGCCGGTGTCTGATCAGCCTGCCCTCCTGTGCCTCAGCTCCGAGGGTCCGGGAGGACAGGCAGTCTGGCCCCAGGACACACACCCAAGGAAGACGGTGCCTGAGGGGCTCTGAGCCTGGGGGACTGTCTCCTCCGTTCTCAGGGCTCCCGCAGAACCAGGTGTCCCTGGCTGACCGCCTCCAACTCTCCCAGCTGGACCCCCGAGGCTCCTTCCCTCCTAGGAGCCCAAGTGCGGAATCCCGGGTACTCGCTCTGATCACTGGGGGAGGTGGGGGTCCTTCCAGGTCCTGGAGCTCAGAGAAGACTGAGCCGTGGGCTGAGGGAAGCTGGGAGAGAGCAGGAAGACCCCAGCCACCCCCACCTGTCTTTCCTCGTTGGCCCCTCTGTGCTCTTCGGTCTTGGGTGGGGGCGGGGACGGGGTCAGGGCTGAAGGCTTCTACCCAAGAGGAATCTGCAGTCTTCAGGGTGGGGTGCACTAGCCCCCAAGTTCCAAGAAGACGGGGAAGCATCTGGGTGGTGGCGAGAGGGACCCTGAGCTGGGCAGGGTGTGTGTCTCGGTAACCCGAGGCAGGGGAGCACGGTGGCCCACACTCGGCGGGGGGGGGGGCTGCAAGTACCATCCCAGGTGGGCGATTCCTTCCTGCAGCCGCGCCCTGCCCCACGAGGCTTCGCCACGCCCTCGGATGCCCTCCCACATGAGGGTGCCCCCCCAGCCTGTGGGTTGAACATCTGCCTGGGGGGGGGGCAAATGGGGGTCGTCCCTGAGGCTGGGCTGGATGGTGGGAGCCTGAGGGCACTGGCTTCCCCACGTGCTCCTCCAGACACTCAGGATCCAGGCCTGCATCCGGGAGCCCGAGGACCCGCTCTGGAGGCCTGGGCTCTGCTCACCTTCTCACGGACACATGCTTCCACGGCCGTTTCTTCAGCAGTCTGGAGTGAGGGTGGTCCAGCCGCGAGCCGCAAGCAGGGGTGGGGACCCGCCCAGCCTCTGTGAGTGCCAGGGCTCTTTTCACAGGGGACACGTGCGGTGTGGTTTCTCAGCACCCCAAAGGGAATGCAGAAGGTCCTGGTGGACGTGGCATCTCAAGGGGCAGTCGGTTGGTGGACCCAGCCAGGAGGCCCACACTGTCCTTCTGCGAGCTGCCCGGTCTCCGGGAGTCCATGACCCTCCACTCACGCTGGACGCTCACTCTGCCCTCCATCCCCATGGGCCCAAGGTCGCCAATGTGTCAGCCTCCTGTGGCCCCTGGAGACTTGGAGTGTCATTTCAAAGTCTCCTGGGTGGAAAGTGTTCCTGTTGTCCCCGCTGGGTGGCCGCCACCAACAGCCACACTCCCTGGCACAGCCTCAAACTTGAGCCAGCTCTTTCCGTGCGACAGACGCGAAAATGGGGCCCCAAGCACTGAGTAGGGACCGGCTGGGACCCGCCCACCCAGCGGCGTGGGCCAGCGGCGGCGGGTGTGCGACGCGCGCCCCGGGACTGGGGTCCGCCCCACGGCGGTGGTCCAGTGCCCCAGTGCCGGGAGCCCGAGAGGAGGGCACCGGCTCTATCTGGCTTCCCGGGGCGCGGAGCCACATGGGGAAACGGAAGGTCGGGGCGGTCGCCCGCCTGGTGCGCGAACCCCCCCGGCGCGGGGCCCCCGCCCGCTGCCCAGCCTGGGAGGAAGCCGAGGCTCGGATGGGGCGGGGATTCCCGGGGGCCCTGGGGAGGGAGGCCTGAGCGCCCCCGAGCTGAGCCGCGAGCTGGGAGCCCCACACCGTCGGGGGTGCAGCCGGGGGTGGTGCGGGGGCGGGGCCGGGGGCCCGGCGGGGCGCGGCGGGGGCGGGGCCGGGGGTCCCTCCGCGCGGCGCGGGGTCCGGGCGGGGCGGGCAGGGGCGGCGCCAGGCGGCGGTGACGCGCGGGGGACGTGCGGCGCGAGCGGCCGGAGCTGCGAGTCCCCCCGCGCGGCGGCCCGGACCGGGAGGACAGAGGCGCGCGGCGGCCGAGCGGCGGCAGGTAGGCGCGGTGCGGGGCGGTGCGGGGCGGGGCGGGCCCGGAACCCTCCGGGGAGCCCGCGCTCCCGCCCGCAGCCCCTTCCCCATCCCGGCCTCGGCGCGCCCCCACCCCGCGGCGGCCCTACCCCCAGCGGTTCCGGGGAGCCAGCCGCGCCCCCGCCGCGCCCTCGGTCCCGGGCCCCGTGCGCCCCTGCGCGCCCCTGCGCCCGCCGGCCCTCGGGCTCGGCCCGGCGGGAGGCGGATGCGCGGGGCCGCCGAGCGCGCCGCGGAGGGAAGAGCCGGTCTCCGCGGCGGGCGGCGTTTGGCTGCGGCCGGCCGGGCCCCTCCCGAGGCCGCGGGGTGCACGTGCGCTCCCGGCGTGGCGCTCCTGGCGCCTTGGCCTGCGGGCCTCGGTCTCGCCCACCTCCTCCCGCGTCTCGCCGCGCCCAAACACTCGCGGCCCTCACCCGCCCTCGGGCGACGGCTCCCAGCGCAGGCCGGGGGCAGAGAGGGAGGGGGCTCCCTCTGAATCAGGCTGGACGCCCTGGTTCGTGTCCACCCCTCCTCTCCTGCCAGGCCCCTGGCCCGTGGGAAACCTGGCGGAGCCTCAGTTTACTTGTCTGAAAAGTGGGTGCACAACACACCTTCCGGGATGCTGGCTCAGGCCGGTGGCCGGCAGGCGGTGAGTGTGGGAGGTTAGCTGTCGGGTCATGGCCACTGGGGGTGCCCGGCTTCTAGGTGAGGGACGAAGAGGTGGCCCAGAGGCCAGAGTGCGTTTCTACCCCAGCGGCACCGAGCTGCACGTCCAGAAATGCACTCGGGGTGTGAGGGACAGACAGAGACGAGTGTGCCGTCGAGGCTGGACCCGGCCTCTGTGGGTGGTCAGTGGGACTGAGGAGTTGCTCCGAAGCCGGGGAAGCCGGGAAGTGCAGGCGCAGAGCCTTCCTGCCCCAGGGCCTGTGGTGTGGGCTGGGCCTGGGATGGGCAGTGGGAGGCCTGGTCCCAGGGCAGGCTCTGTTACGACTTGGTGTGACCTTGGGCAGGGCATGGTACCCGGGAGACAGCCTGGCTCGAGCGGACTGCAGCCAGGACCTGTGTGGAGGCGCGGCCGCAGACGGGGCTTGTGCTCTCCCGGAGAGTGGCGGGGAGTGTGTGTCATGGGGGGCTGTGCTTTCCCCGGGGCCAGGCCCTACTTGCTCCAGGGTGGGGCCCCATGGTGGCCCGGCCAGCGTGAAGAAGAGCCAATGCCACTCAGGCAGAGAGTCCAGGAGGGTGACGGCTGCCTCACGGAGCGGCCAGCCCATCGGCCAGTCCATCCAGACACCCTGGATCAGGCTCACAGGGCCGCCGGCAAGTTCAGACCTTCGGGCTTCAGGCGCCATCCGTGAAATGGGCGGGGCGGGGCAGCCAGCCTGCAGACAGGCCATCTCGGTCCGAGCTGCCTCCGTATGGCCGGGCCCCTGCAGAGGGAAAATGAGGTCGGTCCGGGCCTGGGCGGGGCCGCAGGATCTCCTTGGGCGGGCGGCGCTTGGCGGCGCCCAGGGCGGTTCCGGGGCTCCCTGACCCCAGCGGCCCCCGCGCCGCCCTGTACGGTAACAGACGGGGAGGGCGCCTACTCCAGGCCATACGGTGGCGGCTCCTCCCTTGGCGCGGTCACGTCCCCCACGTCCCTCAGCCCAGCCAGTGGCTAGCGGGCGGAGCTTGCTCCCTTCCCACACCCCTCCCTGTCTCTACCGCCCCAGCCCCACCAGGCCCAACGCACTGGTGGTGGGAAGGGCCCTTCCTGGCGAGTGGGGCTAGCTGATGCAGGGACCCCGCCCTGGCCCTGGCCCTGTTCCCCTGGCTTTAGGGTGGGGGGCGGCTGCAGCCAGTCCAGCAGTGGGGCAAGGTGGCCCTGTGATGGGCAGGCCAGGTACTGCCAGGCTGGGCAGGCTCCAGGGCTGGAGGGGGTTGCTTTGGGCCTGCTCCAGCCCCGACTGCACGCTGGCCCCATTGTGCCTTCTAGAGGAGGGTGCCCTGATGGGAGAGCCCACAGCTGTCCACAGGGCCACCCACAGGGCCCACAGCCCCCTCCTTGTCACATGTGGCACAGGGCTGGAGAGAGCTTGGCCTTAGTGCAGTTTCCGATCGGACACATGAAGCCAGCATTTTTGCCCCACTGGCCTCTTGTGAGCCCACCCGAGATCTGAGGGCACCAGGCATGCCCTGCGGGGCTTCGTGGTCTGTGGAGGATGGAGGGACGGAGGGCCCCGGCTGGGCATAACAGGCCTGGATCATGCCTGAGGCAGTGCCCAAGGCCCACCGCCCTCCAGCCCCAGCTGTGCACTCAGATGGTGGGGGGAGCAGCATCTGGGGGCCTGCGCAGGCCCTGGGAAGGGGACAAGCTGACCAGTGGTGCTTTCTGAGCCCTGGGCAGGCAAAGGCATTGGGATATGCTGTTAACCTGTTTGCACAACAGAGGCGGTGGGGAAAGGAAGCAGGGGGGCCGGGGAGGCCCTCCCTCCCCTCCGGAGGCGTGGCACTCCTGTGTCCATCAACCAGCCCCTTATGCTCCAGAGACCCTCGGGGCTCAAATGGAGCCCAGCACTAGCCACAATGGGGCGGGTCTCCCAGGCCTCCCCATGCAGGGGGAGTCCAGGAAGGAATGCAGTTGCCCCTTTGTGCCCCGCCCACCCAGAGCTGGTCTCCAAGGACTGGAAGTCTGCTTAGATAACTGACCGGTCTCCTCGGAAGGTGAACCTACAGGGCACCTGGGATAGGCCACAGGCTCTAGAGTCAGAGGCCACCTCACTGAACCCAGGGGACATGGCGTGCCCCGGCACCTGACAGACCCGAGGTGGGTGCAAGGACGTGGGGCACGGGGATCTACTGGGGGTGTGCCAGGGTGCACTGGGGACGGCAGTGGGTCTACAGCCTGGGGTGAAGCTGGCAGGAGGCCAGGCTGGCTCAGGGGCTGGGGCCTGCAGTCCTGACCCCAGCTGGGACTCAGCCAGCCAGGGGACCGCTGAGGGGGAAGCTGGTGGGCGCCCTTGATTTGGGAGAGCACAAGGGCCCCGGCCCCGTCGACTGTGGTCTGCTGCGTGTGGGCACTCCCAAGGGATCCCCATGCTCGGCTCCCTGGACCCTCCCCTGCTCAGCTTACAGCCGCCTGGGGCGGTGGTGGGACCTTTTCGGGAAGTGGGGGGGGGGGGGCAGCTCCCAGAGCCTCACCTGACCCGGAAGCGGGTACACTCGCCCCACCAGGGAGATCAGCTTTCTGAGGCCCAGAGGGCGGGTTATTTCTGGGCTGGGACGTGGTTTGCATGCTTCCCTGGAGGGGAAACGTCATCACAAGGCCTCCCGGCTGGTGTGAACCCACAGACATGCCGGTGCCTTCTCGCCGGTCCCTACCAGCCCGCAGAAGGGACCACGCCTCCCATCTTGGGTTGTCCTGGGAATGTTGTCAGTCTGGGCCTCTGCCGGCCTCCCCCAAGGCAAGCTGGGCTGACAAGGCCATTTCCTCATGGAAATCCCAGCCCCTTCTCCACTCCCCCCTCCCCCTGTCCCCCTAAACCTCGAGGTCCCACCCATTCCCTTTCCTGGCTGAGAAGCCTCACTTGGAGGACTAGCCTGTGTGGGGAACGGGGAGGGCAGCGTTTGAGCCTGGCTGGTACCCCAGGCTGGGGGGTGGGCTGGGAGGAAAGGGAAGAGCCTCGGGGGCGGCTAGGACTGGCTGGGAGCGATGACCGTGCTCCCCCACGTGGTCTCCTGGGGCCCACGGAGGTCCTGAGCCGCAGCACCTGCCCCTTGCCCTCCCGGGTCCTAGCTCAGGGGATGCCCTGGGCCCCATGGGTGGTCAGCGTCTGTCTCCTGAAGACCAAGGGAGCCTTGGGGGTGGGCGGGGGGGGTCCAGCCTGGTGGGCAGATGAGCGGAGAACGGGGCAGCGAAGGCTGGGGGTCGTGTCCTGCTGGTGAGTGCTGGGTGTGGCTGGTGCAGCTCTCAGAGGCGCCCAGCTTCTCCGAGAGCCAGGGGTACGTGGTTGAGAGCAGCTGCTGGCGTCGGCTTCAGACACACTCTCCTCTTTGGCCTCTGCATGCCCGTTTAGTTTGCTTTTAAAAACCAATGAACGTCTGTAAACCCACAACCCGAGAAAAGCCAGGACTGTGGGGACACCTGGCCCTTCAGGGCCCCCACAGCCACCAGCCCCATCGTCTGCCCTGGGTCTGGGGTTTGTGCTTTCTGCCTTAAACAGTGTCACGGCACCCTGACGCAGTCCTGAGACGGGTTTTGGGGTTTTATTAGGTTTCCCCGCTGCCTGTACTTCGGGGACCTTTTAAGCTTGACGCCAACAAAGGGCAGGGATACCGCAGCTTGGTGCCCCCACTGGAGTGTTCTGGCTGCCGGACAGCATTTGCCCATGTCCCGTCCCAGCGTCGGGCATGTGGCTGCAGTCAGGCGGGGATCTGGAGGACAGAACCCAGGGGTGAGCCCAGACTGCCCAGGCAGAGTCCAGTCCCAGGTCCCAGGTATGCCCAGGACGCGGGAATGGGCCGCCTGGGGGCCAGGTCCCAGGGCTGTGGGCACATCCGCAGGAGGCCCAGGGGCTTCCTCGGCCTGGGTGCCCCCCCCCCCCCAGGGGCTGGGGAGCTCTTGGCCTCAGGAACACCCTGCACTCTGCTCTCTGGTCCACGAGGCTTCTGAGCACTCGGGGGGGTGGTGCCAAAGGGTACAGGGTCTGGGAGCCCAGGGAGAGGAGAGGTTGTTCTCTTGGGTTTCCCAGGAGCGCTGCCCATGGCCCTGAAGCCTGGCCCAGCCTAGGGTGGGGGCCAGGGCCGTGTTCCGCTCCAGTGGGCTGCGTCTGCCTTGTCATCGGCCAGGCGGCCAGCTGGCTCCTGGAAGTCCGTCATCTAACAGTCGTGCTCGTCAACAACTGCCTGGAATCACCCAAAAGGTCTTCAGCAAACACCCCCTAACACCTGACACACCCCTGAATCGGAGTCCAGACCTCCCCCTGCCCAGGCTCCTGTGGCCATGATGCTGGGG
Organism: Meles meles; assembly: GCF_922984935.1. Classification (NCBI taxonomy): domain Eukaryota; kingdom Metazoa; phylum Chordata; class Mammalia; order Carnivora; family Mustelidae; genus Meles; species Meles meles. The sequence continues at coordinate 63,722,831 of NC_060083.1, forward strand.
GCAGGGGCAGGGTGGAGGCTGGGAGGGGGTTACTTTTCACATCCCTTCTTCCCGTCCGCTCACCCTGCACTCACTCCAAAGTCCTGGCCCACGTTCCATCTCCGGCTTGCATACAGAAAATGGGCCGCCCAGGGGGCTTTGCAAGGTCAAGGATGTTGCTGGAAAGGGGACGGGGTGGAGCCAGGCGGCTGACACCAGGGCTGTTCAGTCTCCTGGTTGGGTCGTTCCTGGCTGTCAGTGGAGGCAGAGTGTTCCCGCCTCGGCACTGGCAAGGGCTCCCCATCAGGACTTCTTCCCCCAGGGCTGGGCTTCTGCACACGCTGGTGGGGGCCGCCGGGCAGGCCGCAGCGTGGGCTGGACCCCATAGGCCCAGGCCCCGGGGGCTGCCCTCCCTTCCCCGTACCTGTACCGGGGAGGCACTCTTCCGGGAACAGCCTCTGTCAGGTGAGGTGGGGAACCAGACATCAGCCTCTGGGATTAGGGGATTTCTGGCGCTAGGATCACATGGAGGTGGGGGACGAAGAGGGGAGGCTAGGGTCTCCAGCTGGACGTCTGGTCCCAACGTTCTTTGTTACTGTGCCTCAGCGGGGCTAAGTTGTGGCTTGGAGAGGGAAGCGGGCCCAGGGCTGCTGCGGGGTTTCGGGCCGACACTGGGTACAGGCAGCCCTCTCCCGGCCTTAGCAGTCTGGGGGCCGGAATGGTTTGCTCCAGAGGGCCGCACGGAAGCCTACCCCTTCCTTCAGCCCTGCCACCCACCCTGGGACCTCCCCTTCCTTGATCCGTGGAGTGTGGACAACTGGGAGTGTGGGAGGAGTCGGCCCGGCTCGGCAAGGGGCCCTCCTCTGCTGCTCAGAGGGCACGGGATCGGGGGGGATCCCCTGTGTAAGGACTGTCTGCTCCCCGACAGTCTGCAGGCCCCTGCCGGCTGCCCCCGACTCCGGCCCGCACAGTCGAGCCCGTGAGTCTTCGCCCCTTTCTCAGGCTCTCACCCGGGGCGGGGAGGTGCGACAGAGGACAGAATCGGGAGTCCTGCTGCCCTGGGGGTGGGAGAGCACGGCCAGCCACAGCTAGCTGAGGTCTCCAGGGACACCAACCCAGGTGGGGCCCCAGGCCCCCTTCTCACGAGACCCGCCCACAGGCGGTGGAAAGGGCAGCCTATTCCCCCACACGGCTGGCCTCAAGTCCCTGCTGGGGTCTGTCCTCCTCAGAAGGTAACCTGAGACTGTGCTGAGCCCAAAAAAGCCACTGCCCTTTAGAGCCCGCGGGGTGGGAGCAGGCCAGGCCCGGGTGGGGGAGGGAGGAAGCGCTGCCGGCCGCCCAGACAGGCCGAGGCAGGTGAGGGCCAGAGGTGGGGCTGACAGGTGGCTCGGGCCTGGGACCCTGCTGTGGCCGAGGCTGGACGGCTGAGTCTGCTTCCTTCCTTCCTCAGGGACGCACAACCTGCCCTCCGGGCCATGGGTGGCGCCGTGGTTGACGAGGGCCCCACGGGCATCAAGGCCCCGGACGGAGGCTGGGGCTGGGCCGTTCTTTTCGGCTGCTTCGTCATCACCGGCTTCTCCTACGCCTTCCCCAAGGCGGTCAGTGTCTTCTTCAAGGAGCTCATGCGCGAGTTTGGGATCGGCTACAGCGACACGGCCTGGATCTCCTCCATCCTGCTGGCCATGTTGTACGGGACAGGTAAGGGTCCGTGATGCCCAGTGGTCGCCTCTGGGGTTCACCAAGGGCCGCTCTGGTTAACAGCCTCACACACCAGCAAGAAGGCTGGGGACCGGCAGGGGGACCTGGTGTCTGCGGCCCAGGTTCGGGGGTGACTGCGAGGAACCCTGGAGAGGCTGCTGCCCGAAAGCCGTGGCTCCCCACACGGCCACACTGGGCACACGTCAAGTCTGTCCAGGACATTTCACTGTGAACTGCGCTTTGCTCAGGAAGGCGTGTGAGTGTGACCCGTACCCCGGGCACCTGGTGTATCCGCCGGGGCAGGGGGTGTCGGGGGAGGGAGGGGCCGTTCCCGGCCGCGGCGCCAGGCCACGTCTCTCAGTGACCGTGGAGAGACCCCGTGTCCCCACCCCCCACAGGCCCACTGTGCAGCGTGTGCGTGAACCGCTTTGGCTGCCGGCCTGTCATGCTCACGGGGGGCCTCCTGGCGTCCCTGGGCATGGTGGCCGCGTCCTTCTGCAGAAGCGTCATCCAGCTCTATCTCACCACGGGGGTGATTACAGGTGAGTGGGGCCCGTCTGGGAGCAGGGCAGGCTGTGGCCCACTGGGCCCTCCGGTGGGGGGGGCAACGGCTCGGGCAGTGGGGGTGCTGGGGCGCTGTGCCCAGAGCGGGGCCTCTCAGGAGCGGGCCGCTGTGGACGGCCCCCCAGGCCTGGCGCCAGTCTGTGCCCGCTCCCCAGCAGACAGTCTCTGCTGGCCTGTCAGTGGACGCCCGGAGATGCCCACCCAGGGCCGCAGGGACGAGGGCCCGGGTGGGCCGGTGTGACGCCTCTGCCGCCCGCCCCTCCCGCAGGCCTGGGTTTGGCGCTCAACTTCCAGCCGTCGCTCATCATGCTCAACCGCTATTTCAACAAGCGGCGTCCCATGGCCAACGGGCTGGCGGCCGCAGGCAGCCCTGTGTTCCTGTGCGCGCTGTCCCCACTGGGCCAGCTGCTGCAGGACCACTACGGCTGGCGGGGCGGCTTCCTCATCCTGGGCGGCCTCCTCCTCAACTGCTGCGTGTGCGCCGCGCTCATGAGGCCCCTGCAGGCGCCCGGGCCAGCTTCGGGACCCGCGCCCCAGAGGCCACCCCGCCGGCTGCTGGACCTGAGCGTCTTCCGGGACCGCGGCTTCGTCATCTACGCCGTGGCCGCCTCCATCATGGTGCTGGGGCTCTTTGTGCCCCCCGTGTTTGTGGTGAGCTACGCCAAGGATCTGGGTGTGCCCGACACCCAGGCCGCCTTCCTGCTCACCGTGCTGGGCTTCATAGACATCTTCGCCCGGCCCACCGCCGGCTTCATCACAGGCCTCAAGAAGGTGCGGCCCTACTCCGTCTACCTCTTCAGCTTCTCCATGTTCTTCAACGGCTTCACAGACCTCACGGGGTCCACCGCCAGCGACTACGGAGGCCTGGTGGTCTTCTGCATCTTCTTCGGCATCTCCTACGGCATGGTGGGAGCCCTGCAGTTCGAGGTGCTCATGGCTGTCGTGGGTACCCAGCAGTTCTCCAGCGCCATCGGCCTCGTGCTGCTGCTGGAGGCCGTCGCCGTGCTCATCGGGCCCCCGTCGGGAGGTGAGTGCTGGGACGCAGGCAGGCGTGAGCGTGCCTGCTCGGGAAGGGGAGCCCACCATGGGAGGGCTCTTAGCTGCAGGGACCCCACCCAGGTGGCCAGCAGGTGTCAGGAGCAAACACTGGCCGAGCCCATCTCCTGGGCCAAAGGCTGGCATGTAGGGGAATCCCGAGGGCGGTGCCCCGCACCTGGGCCAGCCCAGAGGGTCGGCTTTGGTTACGTTGGGCTTTTGCTCTTCTTGGTGAAGGTGGAGAAAATCCTGGGGCGTGGCTGGCCTGGGTCTCTCCAGCTGACTCCATAGGCCGCCACCCATGGGACCCTGTGAGCCCCAGGGCTGTGCCTCATTGTCCTGGGGTCCTTCTGGGGCCCCAGGCGGTTCCTATGAGGGCCACGGGTGACAAGGCCTCCAGCGACAGCAGTGTGGCCAGGTCACTCCCCGGAGACTCTGTCTCCTGCACCCGCTCGGATCCAGAGCCTCCCTCAAGCCTCCTGGTCTGTGCTACCTTGCGGGGTGGGGGGGCTGGGACAGGGTGCCCCTGGGATGTCCCCAACAGCACCGTGGTGCACAGGTAGCCGGTGACTGTGGGGGTGGCCTTCAGCCCGGGCTGACGCGGTCACCCCCTTGCAGGCAAGCTCCTGGACGCGACGCACGTGTACCAGTACGTGTTTGTCCTGGCGGGGGCCGAGGTGCTGGCCTCCTCCCTCGTGCTGGTGCTTGGCAACTTCTTCTGCATTAGGAAGAGGCCGGAGGCGGCCGCGGAGGAGGAGGAGCGCCGCAAGCCACCCGCGGACGTGAGGGTGGACTCCCGGGAGGTGGAGCACTTCCTGAAAGCTGAGCCCGAGAAAAACGGGGAGGTCGTTCACACGCCGGAAACGAGCGTCTGAGCCCAGGAGGCCAGCGGGGGTGACGGAGCCGGACAGAGACTTCAACGCTCATGTTTATTTCACAGTCAGGACTAGCTCGGCCGCCCGTGTCTCTCCGGGAGGTGGTGGGCGGGGAGCCGCGTCATTCCACACTGTGGTGAAGCTGAACCGAGAGGTCACGAGCCGTCTGCACTGGGGACCCAAGCCTGCTGACCCCGGAGCTGCCCGGTGCCCACCGCTGAGCTCAGGGACCTAGAAACCCACGCTTCAGAGACAACATGGCAGGCATCAGAAGGCGGGGCTGGGGCGAGCCGGTGGAGTGGCACCATCTCGGGGGGGGGGCCTCCCCACGTTCCTGGCTGTGCCCCAGCCTGCCCCTCGTGGGGCGCCTGGGGGACAAAACTCCCTTCCTGCACCTCTGAAGGTCTGAAATAAACCTGCGTGTGGGGGGAGCCACTTTGGAAGGAACCTCTTTCAAGGAGTGGGATGATGTTCTACGTGGGGCAGGGGTCTGACTGTTCACTCCAAATTCATTTTCTCAACCACCTGGTGGTTTTTACAGAGTGGCTCTGGCCCCGGCCAGGCGGGTCACGTTTCTAAGCGCTGCTGGTTTTGAACCCTGCCCTGCTGGAGCCCAGACAGCTCAGGGCGTCCACGCAGGGCCCCAGTGGCTGGCAGGGAGGGGGTTCGTGCTGCAGGCGTGTGGCCGTGCCCAGCAGCCCGTACAAGGCGTGTGCACTTAAGCTGAGACATACGTGTGGTTCTTGTTCACTGTGCGTGTGTTTAAAGAAAATGATCTTCCTGCCTTCCGTTTATTCACCCCTCAGCTGCCGGATCGTGGCCCTACAGCGCCCAGCGCGGGCGTCTGCTCCCGTCCTCCTTGTCCAGCCCTGCTCGGCCTCGCCCCGGGTACCTCACACCCACCTGCCCTCATGGCCAGTGGTGGCCTGTGTGGCTGGGAGCCCGGTCAGAGGCCGCTGGGGCCGCCTCAGTAGGTGGTGCGTCGCGGGCGCTGGGGACGGCAGCGGGCACCCTGGCGGGCCGCGTGCAGCCGGAGAGATGCCACGTCCCTGCTCCTCTGCAACGAAAAGCAAGTGAAAGCTCACATCTTGTCCCACCCGGAGAGGTCACCCCCGAGGGGCCTGCTGCTCCCCCTCCTGCGCCTGCCCATCAAGCTGTGCGGAGGACCAGGCACCTGCCGGCGGTGCTGGCCCGCAGCCCCAGGGCCCTGGGCACATCCCCCTCCCCACCAAGCCCTGCCTGGACCCTATGCTGGGGCCTGGGCTGTGGGGGTGTCAGCAGTTGCGGGGCTCAAGGCAGAGCTGCGCCGGGGCCCTTTGCCACCACACAAGCTCCACTCGGCGGCTGCTGGTGACGCAGAGCTGCTCCAGGCTTCCTGGACCTCACACTGTCCCTGACCCTCGCCCTCCTCGCTTCCCTGCTGCCGGCCAGGAGCGACAGAAGCATGCGTCCTCGCCTGTCTCTGTGCCTGTGTGCAAAGGCCTGGCCCAGTCTGGGGACGCTTAATGTCAAGCAGTCCTGAGACGGTCAGCAGGTCAGCGTTGCTCCCACTGAGGCAGGACACGCAGCAGGCTGGGGTCCATGTAAGCCGGCGTGTGCTCCAGGGTGGGAGTTCGGCCACCCTCCCTGGCCTCAAGAACACGGGCTCATCTGTCCCTCAGTTGGCACCTCGGTGGACATGCTAGGTGGACCCAAGGGACCCTGCCCACCACAGTATTAACAACGCCTCCACCCCAGACTGGAGGCTGGGGTTCGCGGCCCACGGGTGAGCAGACGGTCTTGTCTGCCTAGGTTTTGGTTCCAGAGGTTTCCAGCTGGGCCTACTTAGGAGAGAGGACGCTTGCTGTCCTCAGAAAGCTGTGGCTACCGAAGGCTGAGGCCTCCTCAGTGTTCGGGGGGCCACGGATAGGGCTACCCCTCACCCTCCGTCATGGCCAAAGGAGGCTCACAGGCAGCACCCTTAAAGCCCATCCTCCCGCGGACCAATAAAGATGCCTGTGCTGTGCCCCCCTCAGCAGGTACACCCGCCATGGGCCCTCCTCGCAGGACATGCACACATCGCCCCAAGCCACCCTGGGCTGCTGGCCGTAGCCTGGTCAGACCTGGGGGCACTGGCCACATACACACTTGGTGGGGCCTGCGCGAAGACCCTGGCACACACATGTGGGCTCCAAGCGGGGGTGCCTGGGGGATCTGCCTGGGATATTTTGGGAGGCAGCTGCCCAGGACCGGCAGGGCCCACTAGTGGGGGTCGTGAAGGGCTGGGCAGCCCTTGCCAGTATCCAAACCATGGCCCGGAAGACGCAGAGCCCGGTGGACACTCCCCTAGGACCTCAAACACACCTGTGCGGGCGCAACAGCACGGAGACTGCTGCTCCCACAGGCCCCACCAGACACAGGTGGGAGCAGGACAGAAAAACAGGGTGCAGGAGTTTCCAGAAGGGCTTCCCAACAGCCCTCTGGGCGGGGGCGGAGCTGGAGGCGGCCTGGTCTGCACATACTGCTGAGCGCGGAGCCCGCCATCCAGCCCCGGGGTTGGGCCCTGGGTCAGGAAGTTGTGGGGCAGCCAGGACGCATCTCCCGGCACAAGGGACCAAGGAACAGGACAGGCAGGCCCTGGGCAGAAGTCGGTGCAGTGGTCCCTGTCCTGCCTGCAGCCCCTCCCGGCAGAACAGGGGAGGACAGCTTGGGGCTTGTGCCTCTGGCCCTTTGGCTGGACGCAAGGGTTGGCAGCTGGGGTGAGCAGCAAGGAGTCCGGGTGTTGCCTTCTCAACGCTGGGAGCCAAGTGAGAAGGGCTGACCACCGAGGAAGAGCCCAGCCCTATTCCAGAACCTCAGAGCCCACTGGGCTCAGCCAGTGGCAGGAAGGGGAAGGCCTGAGCAAGGGGCAGGGACTCAGGGCCCACACCCTCCAGGACACCCCCAGGCCCCAGGGGCCGAGCGGCAGGGAGGTCAGAGCACACAGGCCAGCCCCGCTTTGGCGTTCAGCTGGGGCTCCTTGGGGCTCCAACAGCTCAAGCGGGAGAGGGAAGCCAAACCACAAGTACAAGGGATGGACCCACCCAGAAGCCACGGAGCTGGGAGTGGGGGCGAGGATGGGCGGGCGACACCGGGGAGCCCCAGGCACAGGGCACGTGCGCCGGCCTCCTCGGGGATCGGGGCTGACAGGCCTGAGCCCCTTGGTCGGGCAGGGGCCCCAGGAGCCGCCTCGCAGGAACCACACACGCCTTCCGTGGCAGCAGAGCGCCGCTCGCTCCCCAGAATGCTCGAGGCAGCGGGAGACTTCCTTCCGGGCTGCGCTGAGGCCCAAGAAGCTCAGGCACCTGCTCCATGGGTTAAGCCAGGGGAGAAGGGACTGGCGCTTGGGGACGGCCTGCACGGGTGTCGGCTCTGGGAGCTCGGGCAGGAGCAGCCCGTGCCTGCGGCCTGCAGCCGACCGGCCTGTCGAGACAGCACTGCCGGACAGGAGAACAGACAGGAACGCCCCTTCGCAGATGAGTTTCCACCAGGTCAACCTACACACACCAACCCCTCCCGGACCTGAAATAAAGAGCAGCGCAGGGCGGGGGGGAAAGGTAAAAGTCATCACGGGTTTATTATTTACACGGTGGTTAAGCACATAAATGCGGTGGTCACACAAACGTGCCGCGTCAGGGACCGGCCACCAGTACACAGGTTGATACAGACGTTGCAACTACATTTCCTGCAGCGGGAGGGCAGCAAGTGCGCGCGGACGGACGGACGGACGGCCGCACCGCTGAGGGCCCAGGCTCTGTGCCCACCTCTCAAACCCAATCCAGCCATTTCAGGTCGAAGCCCTGACGCCGAGCGAGGGCAGGCTGTCCCCGGTGGTCTCCGGCACTCCGGCGGCAGCCGCAGCCACTAATAACTCGCCCACAGGGGCAGGGCCACCTCCCACCTCCCGAGAGGGCACTGGGTCACGACAGCCCCCCACCTCGCCCTGACCCGGCCCGGCTTGCGCCGCACTCCCAGAAACAGCCCCACTTGGCCAAGTCCCGCGCCCCGCAACAGAGCAGCCCGCTCGGTCCACGCAAAGCAGCCAGGAGCCACGCTCTGCCATCAGCGCACACCCGTCAGGGCGTCCCTGGGACCCACGCTCCCATGCTAGGGGCCCAAGAGGGCCAAAAGCGGGAAAACACAGACACGGACGCTCTAGGCCCCTCACTTGCTGCCAGCGCCCCGGTCTCCGGAGCACCCTGCGGCGGGGTGGCCGTACCCCCAAACACCGATTATTGCACCTGGTTTCCCACAACGGGGGCTCCCGGCTACTGGCTGCCGCCACCGCCTGGGCCGCTGCCTGCTACCAGATGAGGGAGCGACCAGGAAAACCACCAGGAGCCCAGCAGCCCCAGTGCCCTTCTTGCAAGACTCAGCCGTGCCCTGCTGCTTGACCCCTGCGGGTCCGCTCCGTCCCAGCGCAGGTCGTGGAAGGACGCAAGCGACGCTGTACCCTCCTGGGTGACCCGGTCGAGTCTCCGGCTTCTTGGCACTTCAGGGTGGATCCCCTCTGGGCGAGGCTGCTGTGGTCCCGCCTGGCCCGGCGCAGACGGCCGCACCCTTGGTTCTGAGCACAGAAACGTTAACACACATCGAGGGCCAATCTATACCGATCACGTTCACAGTCAGTTCAGAGAACGTCCCAAATTCAAAGACACTGAGGCACCACCACCACCAAAATAACCACACGTGACCCCGAGGAGGGGCCGATGTCTCTCGATTTGAAATCCTCTCCTGAGGGACCGGCAACGCCCACGCAAAAAGCCTTGGCCTCCGAGGTCTTCCGTGCTTGGCTTCGTTCTCGTGCGTCGGGGGCACTCAGAGGACCGCACGACGCAGGCGTTCCGGTGTAGATGGGGAAGGGACGGTGACAGCCAAAACCAGCGTAATGAGGCCACAGGACACACGGCACACGACACACACAGACGCACACACGGCACTTACACACACGTCTACACGGACAGCACTTCTGGCGAGAACCCCTCTCCGCAGCGGGCCACACGGCAAAGGGACCACGAAGCAGAGAACGGGCGCCCGCGCGCTCTGCTCCCTGACGCGCTCTGCCCTGCACAGAAACTCCACTCCAGCCTTTGTTCCAGGGCTTGTCAGAGTCAACATCGGTTTTAAGACCGCAAAAACAGACGAGAAAGAAACAATAAAAAGACGGATTTCTTTACACAGATTTAAGCCAGTAATTTTTAGCAAAATGATACAAAACTGTCTTAACCAAGTAGAAGATCGGTGGCTACAGTAGGCTCGTCAGGGAGCAGGGCACACCGCCACTGGAGGGGAACCGAAAGGCTCTGGAGCGGGAGTTTCGTTCTCTCTGCAAGTGTCTCTCACACTCTGCTTTTCTTCCCAGCCCGCGACAACCGAGTCCACGTGGGGGGCCCTCGGTGCAGCCCCTGCGACGGCAGCGCTTTGGAGTCTGTCCGGTTTAGTTTGTGTTTTGTTTCCCCCACGGGCGTCGCTGGGTGGGCGGCCTGGAGAGCTCCCGGTGTTAACATTTCGGTTCTAGACCGGGGGGCGCGTCACTAGTAAAGCCATTGTAACAGAGTAGATCAGCCATGCATTGTCTGCCCTTCACAGCAAAAAGGAGAGTTCTCATCGGTGCACCACAGACTGAAGGCCACTGGAAGCCACCCGACCGGGAATCTGTCGGAGCCAAAGCACAGGAGAAGGTCAGCATGAGGCCAGAGGCACGGGGCCGGTCGGTAAGGCTTGGGCACGAAACACCAGTGACGGCGAGGGGACACAGACGCTGCCCAGCGCTACGCTACACGCCCACACCCCAGACACTCTGGATGGCCCCTCGGCGGCCAGGACACGTGCTCAGCAGAACGAGTGACAGGAAGACGGGGAAGGAGGAAGAGGCATGCAAGCAAGGAGGCCGGGTGGCCACGGAGCCAGAAGCCCAAGAACGACCGCACCAGACAGAGTCCTAGCGGGAAGAAGTACTCGCTCCCAGCACTCCTTCCTGGAAAGTAACCTGGTGTTTTGTGAAGCAAGGACCAGGCGCTGTGTGGGCCCTGGGGGTCCCCGTGGCGGGAGGCATGAAAAGCAGCCCCTATCGAGGTGCCCCTGAGAACGCAGTCACGCCGGAGCTGTGGCCGTCTCCCAGCGGCAGGGAGCCTGGCTCGGACGCCCAGCCATGCGCCAACGGCAGGGGAGCAGGCGGCTGTGGCTGATGGGTTAATACAGACTGCAGCACGGATGGGACGCTGAGCAGAGACCGAGCTCGGAAAGAAAAACAAACGAGGACAGAAATAAATGCGAAAGAAGAGAGTGACAAAGCCAGGGCGGCAGAGACCACCAGGAGACTCCCGCAGTGAGAGCGCAAGAGCCCCCACCAAGCACGGCCGCTCAGCTGAGCACCACACGACACACGCCCCGCACCACGGACCCGGGGCCGGGCGGCTCGAGTGTCCTGGGACCGCTGGAGCCAAGCCCGAGCGCAGAGCCCTGGGCTCCTGCTCCCTGCCACAGGCCCCGGACTCTGGAGACCGCCGCAGGGCCAACAGCCAGCCAAGGGTGGGCGGGGTCCTGGGGCCGCCCCGTTCGGAGACGCTCCAGTCTGCTGGCCCCCGGACTGGGTGACCGAGCACGGCTGCTCTGGGATCCACGTGAGGAAAAGCACCGGGCAGAGGGACCGCACTCGCCCTGCGGCGCACCTGGCATGCAAGCCCAGTCCCGCCTGCGCACCCCCGTGGTGGACGCTGGGGTGGTCAGGCCCGCCCCGCCCGGCGCCGGCTGTCTGGCAAGACCCCCCGTGAGCACACTCACCCGGTGCTGCCTTCCAACGGGGAGACGCGCAGCTACTTGCCGTGGTGCTCGAAAGGAATGCTATTCTGAGGCGGGGAAAAGAGAGCTGTTGGTGAGGGCTCAGCGGGCAACAGACACGGACGCCCTCCTCGCCTCGCTTCCGCCACGTCCACCACTGGCCGTGCCGCCTCACGGGGAACCCAGGGACCTGGCGAGTGGCCCCCAAACGAGAGCAGCCGCTGTTGCTCCTCTAGGCCGATGGGCTGATGAGGCCGACTAGGGGCCAGGCAGACCCTCCTCACTCCTCAGGCAGTGCGCGAACCCGACACCCAGACGGCGGCCTCTGCACAGGCCCCTCCCGAGGCTCTGCCTGCTGCTCAGCGCGGTCTGCGCCGGGGCCGGGGGAGGACTGGCCACAAGAAGACCGAGGGGCTGCAGGCCTTGTGTCGGGAGCACGAATGCAGACCAACCAACCGAAAGGACTGACTGGCTCAGAGACGGGGTCCTCTTCTACGAAGAGCACGGGAGCCAGGGGGCCTTTTCTTCTCGGAGAGAAAAACCCGCAGTAGGTTCACTGACCAGGTGCTCTTTGGGCTCCGTGCTGCTCTGGCTGAGAAGCCAGACTCACACCCGGGGTCGGCAGCGGGGGGACTGGTCTGGCATAAGCCGCCCTGAGAAGGCAGTCAGGGCAAGGGGCAGCCACCCTCCTGCACAGTCTGAGTGCACCATGGCTGAGGGGTCAGAACAAAGAACACCGGCGTCCACGGTCCCCCCCGATGCCTGCAGGAGGGTCAGCAGGGTCCTCCCACAGGCTGGCCGTGGCTTGAGGACCTCCTTGCTGAAGGTGAACTACTCCCTTGGTCTTGAACATCTGCACAGAACACATCATCTCCTCAAAGCACACAAAGAACCCAGAGCAACGGCAGCCACCAGCCACCAGCCACGGGGGAAGCTGGTGGAATGCGGCCTCAGCCCCAGGGGCATGACCAGCCGCACCAAACAGAAGCATCGCTGGCTCTGCCTGCGCCCCCTTGCTGCGGGCAAGTGCCACCGGAAGCTACAGACTCGAAGACGCTGGAGCAGCCCCGCTCACTTTGGAACTTCCAAAGCCCTGGGGCAGGCGGGGTGGGGGGTCAGCCCCTTGCTGTGAGGCTCGGACAGAGCCTCTTGCTGCCCTGCAGAGTCTCCTGAGAAAGCGTGCTGGTGGGTGACCAGGAAAACCCAAAGAAGGGAGCAATCCCTGGGACGGGAGTGCCTCGGGGACACGCCCCCAGGGGCTGTGTCCTCAACATGAAGATCCTTAAAAACCGCCTCGGGAGACCAGTGCTTCTTTCAGAGGGGAAATGCCCCCAAATCAAATCTCTGGAGGCCCTTCCCCCCGGCCAGCCCCGTATGCTTGCCCACACGGAAAGCCAAATCAAGAGCAAAGATGCCCGACCCCTGGGTGCAAGCCTGCCTCAGCTAAGACGACCGCACGGGAATGCTCTGGGGCGTGCGGGCTGAGGCTGGCCACGTCGTGGAGAAGAAGGTGGGCTCAGACCCAGCGTTTTCCTCAGTGGTCCCAAACCATCCAGATACTTTCTTTCCTCTCAAGGAGAATTAGGTTTGCCCTTCCCTTCATCTCTGCTGGTGGAGGCCCCACATCTGGATCCCGAGTCCAGACAGACCCTGACTGTCCCTGACTGGGGTGTTTGGGGCCCCAGAGCAGACTGCATGCCTGGGCTCTCGGCCACGCGTGGGCAGACACTGCCCAGGACACGTTCCTGGCTGCTGATTCATGGATTCCAGGGCCGGTGGGAAGAAGTCCGTAGCCCTTTCTGTGTCCTGCAGGGAGGGCGGGCTGTGGGGCTGGGAGCCGTAACGGGCCCAACCTCATGACCCCGGCCAGACTCCTTAAGCCCCACAATTCCAACTCCCTGCACCCTTAGTCTCTTTGGGAGAAAGTTACCATACAAAGCCAACCCGCTTCTGACCAAACTACCGACACACGGGAAGCGTTCAGAGTGAAACTGTGCGTTCTCTCGATGAAGTGAAAAACCCAGGAGCCTCCCTGTGCCCGGGCTCCCGCACCCCGTCTGCCGGACACCAAGCCGACGCCGAAGGACTACGGTCCTGGGCGGTTCTCACAGACCCTGCGCTCTCCTAACCGGCGTGCTCCAGCCGCCCGCCCACCCGGCACCAAGCACTTGCTGATGGCAGAGCCCAGTGCTAACTCGTCCGCGAGAGCAGCCACGGTGACCCAGAGGGGTGCTGCAGAGTCCAGGACGCGGGCTTCCAAGGCCTTCCTGAAACCAGTGCTTGTCCGCCCGGCAGACACTGCGGGGCACAGGCAGCCCGGAAGATCCCCGCCGCCGCAGCAGAAATGCCCTGTGACCCACCAGGGCCCTGAGGGCTACACGAAGAAGAACGTCCGCGTGTGTGGAAAGAGCTCGTCTGCGGAGCGCACGTGAGCGAACAGAGAAGAGCCACGGCACCGAAGCCAGAGAGGGAAGAGGATCGAGTGGAGGGGACCCGCGTGACACCGCCATTTCCCTGAGGACACCTGCCTTGTCAGAAAGAAGGCACGTGGGCAGGGACTTCAGGAGACGGGAACCCTCACCCGCGGTACATCGCCTGGTGCCAGGCTCCGACAGGCTGGCCCACGCCACCTTACAGGGGCCGCCAGCCACCCCCACAGGCTGTGTGCGCCCGCGACAGACGCCATATGAGCAGCCAGGGCACTGCCAGTCTGCACGGAAGACGGCCCGGCCTCCGGGGCCGGCTCGGGGAGGGGGCCGGGGCCGCAAGGACGGCGGCAGAAAAGAAAAAGTCCCATGGCCTGCGGCAGCGCGGCTGGGAAGCCAAGCCCTTTGCCCGCACAGCCGGCCTCAGGCTCCCAACCGAGGGGCTGCACAGCCGCGAGGGGCAGAGTGTCCCTCTCCAGGTAAAACTCAGAAATGGGGGAGAAAGTAAAGGAGGGAGGAAGCCCTTCAGTACCCGCTCCCCAGTCTGCTTGGTGGCCTCAGAGCAGCCCAGAGAGGCCTGCGGCGCCTGACCTCGGTGAGCCGGGGTGGTACCCGTGCGGGGCGCGTACCTGAGAGGTGGACATGCGGGAGGTGTCTTGCCGGCCCGTGAGATCGGAGGACGAGATGTTGACAGGGGCGCCGCGGTGCAGCCGCATACTCACTTTCCGCTCTCTTTCCACGCCGGACACGGGCCGAGGAGAGGTATTAGCTGGAGGGGGAGACAGGAGGGGCGGTGAGGGCTCGGGGCAGACCCCCGACCCAGCACGGGGGGGGGCTCTCCTCAGCGGTCTCGGCATCCAGCACCACAGGGGGTGGGCGCTGCCACGCACACCAGATTCGCAGGGCGGCAACAGGCAGCTGACCCCTAGCCGGCCTGCACCCCGAGTTCGAGGTCAGCAGCGGTGGGCAGGGCCCGCAGAGCACTGCCGGACGCCAGCGCGCTGGCCCTGGGGGACTCTCCCAGGAGCGAGGCCCAGGAGTCCGGCAGGAAGGCAGCCTGAGGCCCCCACGCTTCCGATGCCGCTCACAGAGGCGATGGAGGGGTGGGTACTGAGAGGCCGTAGGGAGCAATCCGTGTCACGAAAAAGAGAAACGATGGAGAAAAAGAAAGAGATGTCCCCTGGCCGGCCAATCCTCAGAAACCAGAGTCTACCAGGACCGGAGGCACTCAGCCCCGCCCACAACACGTGCCCACCATGAGCCTGAGTGGGGCCGTGGCTCTAACAGCCAGAGCGGCCGACACACAACCAGAACCCTCTGGGGCCTGCTGCGGAGACATGGAGCTAGCCCACTCACCAGTGTGTGAGGTAGGGGTGAGGGGGGTGGGTGGAGCCACTTCCTGGGTGCCCCGCAGGCGGCCAGAGGCCGTGGAGGGGAGGCCACGGGCGGCTGGGTTTCGGGAGTGCCTCAGCCGCTCCTCTCGGTCCCGGCGCTCCCGCTCAGCATCATCAGCGGCCCGGCTGGCCCCCTGCAAAGCAAACAGCGTTAAGACCCGACTGAACGGGGTTTGGTGGAAAAAAACCCCAAGGGCCCCGGCTGTCCCCTGCTGTCGGAGAACCATCCAAGGTGATGTAGCATGATGTAGCAAGGTTGGCCATGAGGCCTCCCTCCCTCGAGGACAGAAGCCTGCCCCGGACCCTGGGAGTGCGCGGATGAGGCCTTCCCAGCATTTCCAAACCCCAAACTCGGACGGCAACTGGGTGGCCTCGTCCCCCTGGGCATCCACACAGGAACGGGAAATCGTGCGAGGTCGGGTCAGCGCTGGGCCTGAGGTGCTGGCATCTAGGGGATCCGAGAGGCACGCGCAAGCAGTGGCATCTGGTTGGCGGGGGCCCAGCCAGAACCTGGGTGGATGTGGGGCCAGGGCCCATGTGACAAGAGCGCAGGCAACCACCGCTAATTCTACTTTGAGCAAATGACGACCCAGGAGTGGGGGCGCGACTCCAGGGCCGTTGCAAGAACAGCACTGGGACGCATCTGTCTGCAAACCGCAGCCCACGAGCTGAAGCTGGCCGCCAGCGGTTTCCGCCAACGAAGCGTTACCGCTGCAGCCGCACCCACCGGTGCCCGCTCCGCCCGTGGCGGCTTCCCAGCCGCAGCACAGAGCCGAGCGCTCGTCCCACCACATGCACACCGTGAAGCCCAGGAGAGTCATTCTCCAGCCCTGCCCGGAGAAGGGCGGCCAGCCCCACTGGGAGGGCGATGGTACCAGAAGGTCACCCCAACACTGGGCGATCGGTGGTCGCACAGCCCGAGCCAGCCCACAATGGGGCACCTGGCTCTCCCCTGCAGGGCACAGACCTTGCACAGACACCCTGACACCTGCAAGGCCACAGGACAAGCCTTTCTGTCTCACGTCCTCTGAAGAGGAGGATCCACTCCTCCATCAGATCTTGTCACCCTGGAAAGGTCCCAATTTCTGTCTTAAGCTAACTAAACAGGAAAAATTTGTAACGGAAAATGAAGTAGAAGTTCCAAAAAAACCCTGGAACTTCCTGACAACAGTGCCTGAAAGTTAATTAATTAGTCTCATACAAGAGACTCAGGGACGGGACGCCAGACTGAGAGAAGGAAAACATCGAAGCTCGAGGTCTGCACGCATGCAAACGCCTGCGCCCACTCAACAAGGCTGGCAACGAAGCCCACCACTGCCGAGCACCTCTCTAGGCACCCACCCTGCTCGCTTGCCCGCACGGCTGGGTCAGAGGGACGAGGGGCAAGAGGTCACCCCGCCTGGCCGGAGCCCGTGGCCTTGGCCGTACCCTCCTGCAGGACACGCTGACGGCTGTCACACACGTACCTTCCGATTACAGATTTGTCGGTCAAGAGCGAGCCGCGGTTCCACACACAAACCTGCGCTTGGGAGACCCGCTCTGCTGGCTCCCGGGGCCCTGCGCCTATGTGGCCACCTCTGCTCTCCCTTCATGGGGCTCTTGCTTCTCAGGACTTCCCACCCCAGGGGGGCCCCACCCGGGCCACGGCCCTCACGGGGACACTTGGCCCCCCAGTGCGGCGGACGCGCCTTCTGAAGCCTGCCCCGCGTCCGGCGGAGCCTCTGGCTCACTTCCGTGCCGGGGGTGAGCGAGCTGGCGCACTTACGAACTTGAGCATGTTCCAGTCGAACACGTAGTCGTAGGAGAAGCCCTGGCGGTGGAAGAGATTCCGGAACAGCTGCCGCAGGTAGGAGTAGTCGGGCTTGTCGTCAAAACGCAAGGAGCGGCAGAAATTCAGGTACGTGGCGAACTCAGCTACGAGACAAGAGATGCGGTGCTAACCGGCACTCCCCGACTGCATGTCTGGCGACATGACGGCCACCATCCGCTGCCGCACGCTTAGGAGCTAGAGACACGGCGTCTCGCTGGCCACACGGGTCACGGACGCTTAAGAGCAGCAGCACAGCGAGCGCACCTGTGGCCCTTCTCCGCACGAACGAGGAAACTCCCCGGGTCGTGGCTCCGGAAGGTAAAGGAGCAGCAAGGACAGAAGGCTGCCACCAGCTCAAGGACACTCTTTGCTGTCTGGGACCCAGCCTCCCCGTGCCCATCCCCCCCCAACTGCCACCCCGAGACCGCGGCCAGCCCGGCGCTGCCCTCGGGGACACGCACAGGGGTAGCTTTTACACAGCACTTCGATGGGAGTGGACATCTTCTTCTCGCTGATCCGCTCGTACTTCTGCCTCTTGGTGGCGGCCTTCAGCCCCTGCCAGGGCAGAGAGCCCAGATTGAAGTACATGAGCACATAGCCCAGTGACTCCAGGTCGTCTCTCCGGGATTGTTCTGGGAAAGATGGAAACGGGTCAAGGACAGCATGTACGCGCCTGCAGCCGCAAAGCTAAGACCCCAGGCACATTCTGACTGTAGAAGCGAACTTGTCAAACCACAGAAAAATAGTCTTGGATTCTGTTTTACCAGAAGTTGCCCCTGATGTGCCCCTAGGAAACTGTGGCACCCCTGGATGAGTGACACCAAGGTTACAGGGAGGGTCGGGAAGTCCGACCACTCATTTACCTGCCGCCACCAAACCTCCCAACAGGTTTTCCAGAGTCGGGGAGCTAGACTTTGCTACAAAGGTCTGAAGACAGCCTCCATACCAAATGTGCTGACCACTTCCCCAGGGCCCCCCAAGAGGCTAGCCTTTCTCTAAGAGATGGCCATGCCCGAGGCAGCCTAGTGACCGGGAACACGGGAGACCCCAGCACCCACGTGCTCACCGATTCCAAGGTGCGTGTTGATGGAGGCGTACCGCGCCGTCCCGGTGAGGTTCTTGTTCTCACGGTACGGGATGTGCTGGTGGGTCCGTGCGTCCCGGTACTTCTTGGCCAGCCCGAAGTCGATGATGTACACCAGGTTGCCCTTCTTCCCCAGCCCCATGAGAAAGTTATCGGGCTTCACGTCTCGGTGGATGAAGTTCTTTGAGTGAATGTACTCAATGCGACTGATCTACAGGCAGGGAAGTAGTGACCAGAGGCTGAATTCCAGCAGCAGCCTCAGGAAAGGCCCCTGCTTGGCCGAGGGACGGCTGTGCCCTCAGCTGCACGTCCCGCGGCCCTTGGCCAGAGCAGAGCAACTCCGCAACCAGGGAAGGCTGCTGAAGAGATCATCTTCCACACCCCCCGCGTGGCCAGGGCAGTTCCCCTCGTTGGCCCCTGGGGTGGGGGTCGACCGACAGCAGCCTGACGGGACCACCCCTCCCTGACCAGGGTCTGCACCAGCAGCCCTTCCTTTAGAGACCCGCTGGGAGCCACCCGCATGTCTCCAAACCCAGCCCCCAGTCACAGTCCTGCGGCAAAGGTGACTACACCCCCGCCCGCTCTCTGGGCACTAAGAGGCACAGGAGGAGAATGGCACCCGAGACTGCCATCAGACTGCTGACTCACGCCGAGCCACGTCCTGAAGGCCCAGGCTCCGTCATCTCAGAGACACGATTCTTACCATCTGGTCAGCAAGCAGCAGGACAGTTTTGAGGCTGAATTTCCTCGAGCAGAAGTTGAACAGATCCTCTAGGCTTGGCCCCAACAGCTCCATCACCATGACGTTGTAGTCCCCCTCTGCCCCGCACCACCGGATGGTGGGGATGCCCACTGCAAGAGAAACCCGACACGCCTATGCTCGCATACAGGGACACAAGGGACACAAGGGCCAGGCGGGCAGTGGCGGGCAGCTACATCGGGAAAGAATGGGAGAGCGTCCCAGGCGGGGGGGTGAACAGATGCTAAGAAAGCTTCCTACAGGCAAGCAGTGAGCTGCGTGGCCCAAACCAGGAACCAGCCTGGCTTGCTGTCGGTCACCCAAGTCCATCCCTGGATTTCCTGTCACACCCTCTCTCCCCCCCAGTCATCGTGTCTCCCAGGCTCCTCGGGGCTGAGCCGTCTCTCACGTCCCTGGCTTTGGGGAGCCCGGCAATTCTTGGCGGGGGGGTTCTGGGGCCACCCCTCCACCAGGATCGTGAGAGGACGGGTGACGGGTTTGGGGAGGAAGACCGCAGAGCTGAAGGGCCTTATCACCTCACGTCAGGGGTCTGTGCTCAGCGGGACTCGTCACCGAGGATGGGACCTTGACCCCGGGCTGGGGTGTGTTCATTCTCCCCAGGGTGTGTACTGTCCTCTCTGGAAGGACGTCACTCGTGGAGCCCACACTCTGGAGATGGGGGCGGGTCACGTTCTACTTCCCCAGGGCAGAGCACCTGCACACCACACTCAGATCTGTCTCTTCCCTCCGTTTACTCACTTACTCATTTTTTTAAAGATTTTATCTGTCAGAGAGAGACCATAAGCAGGGGAGCAGCAGGCAGACGGAGAGGGAGAAGGAAGCTCCCCACTGAGCAGGGAGCCCGATGCGCGGCTCGATCCCAGGACCCTGGGATCATGACCTGAGCCGAAGGCAGAGGCCTCACCAACTGAGTCACCCAGACACCTGAATTTTATTATTTTTTTATTAAAATTTTTTTTTAAAGTATGCATGCTGTACAGTATTCCCTCTGGAGAAAAGGTCACAATTCATCTATTCTTTCATCTGGACTGTCTGGGTTTGCTTCTATTACAAACGGTGCCACTAAGTATACCCTTATTTGCGTTCAAGGGTGGAAATTCTTACACACGAAATTCTTGTTCACATCCAGTCTCCCCGGGCACAAGCCTACGAACACAGCATAAGCTGTCTGCCTATGAGGTAATGTCACCTTGGTTCCCAGCCAGCCAGCCCACTCCACACGCCCAGCAGCAGCGCGCTGGTGCGAGACCACCCGACTGCTCGTCATCAGCCGAGCGGTGTGAGCCGGCATCTCGCTAACCTGCGATCGTTCATCCGTGTGTGGACCGGCCACACGCTGTTCCTCTCTGAAATGTCTACCCTGCCCTTTGCCAATTTTCCTATCAGAAAGACTTTTGTCTATTTATAGCCATTCTTTAAAAATTCTGGGTACTAAACCATTGTTGATTTCATGTGAGGCAATTTTTTTTTTCTTCTGGAGCCTTCTGATGAGAAATTTTAACAAAGACAAACATATCAGTCTTTTGCACGATGAGTAATGTTTTTGGTACAAGAAACCCTGAGTCAGAACCAGATACTATCATGATCTTTCAAGAGTTTAAAAGCTCCTCTGTATCAACAAGATGGAGCGGCAGGAGCCCGATGCCTGCTCACGTTGGGGAAGACCAGAAGGCTGGACATGTGGAAAGATGGTTTCTAAGACATTAAACGGGAGGCAGCGAACACACGCAGAGCTGAAGGACAGGACACAAGCCGCATGGGCCTCAGACTGCCCCTTCCTCCCTCGACTATCGGCAGAAATGCAAACACTGAACAGAATAAAGTAACTTGACCTCACCCCGTAACTAAGCAAAGAAAGAACCTGAGCAACAGAGTAAAACACCAAGCACGCAAGCAAGTAAAACTCATAAGGTCCGGCATCCAGAGACGACCAGGGATGCGAAGGAGAAAACATCCATACTGAGGAACAGTTGATCACCTGAAACGGGTTCAGATCTAAGAATGAGTAGAGGACAGTAAGAGTTACTACAGGGCAAGTGGGTGGCTCAGTCAGTTAGGTGTCTGACTCTTGATTTCAGCTCAGGTCATGATCTCAGGGTCGTGGGATGGAGCCCCGAGTCTGGCCTGTGTCTCGCTCTGCACTCAGTTGGGAGCCTGCTTGAGATTCTCCCTCGGTTCCTCTCAGCTCTGTGTGCTCTCTCTCTCTAAAAATAAATGAACAGGAGCACCTGGGTAGCTTAGTTAGTTAAGCATCTGCCTTAGACTCAGGTCATGGTTTCAGGGTCCTGGGATCAACCCCCACATCAGGCTCTCTGCTCAGCGGGGAGTCTACCTCTCCCTCTCCCTCTGCCTGCCACTCTGCCTACTTGTGCTGTCAAATTAATAAAATCTTTTAAAAAATCTAAATAAAAATTATTACAAATTCTAATTATATTCTGTGTCTAAAAAGCTACATGACAGGGGCGCCTGGGTGGCTCAGTGGGTTAAGCTGCTGCCTTCAGCTCAGGTCATGATCTCAGGGTCCTGGGATCGAGTCCCGCATCGGGCTCTCTGCTCAGCGGGGAGCCTGCTTCCCTCTCTCTCTCTCTGCCTGCCTCTCTGTCTACTTGTGATTTCTGTCTGTCGAATAAATAAATAAAATCTTTTAAAAATAAATAAATAAAATAAAAAGCTACATGACAGCATGGCATGGGAGATTTATAAAAGACTCAAATCCAACTTTTAGAGGTGAGAACTACAGTTTCTGAGATTAGATGGTACAGAAGAAAAGATGTGTGACTCGAAGGCAAAGCAACAGAAACTACTGGAAAAGGAACAGAAGCCAGCGTCGAGCCACCTGGTAGCTACACCACCAAAGCCCCCAGGAAAGGTGGAGGGGGACAGAGATGGCAAGCAGCTGGATGAAGACGATACACCCACAGCCCGCACACACAAGAGCCATAAGGACCTTCACATCAATGTTCGTGCCTGCGGATCGCATCACTCACAATGAGGGATACAGAGAGCATCTCGGAAGCAGCCGGGGGGAAATTCGTATCACAGAAAGAGGGCAAACACCAGGATCGCTGCAGACGTCTTGGCAGAAGTGAGGCGCGGAGGAGCACAGGAGGACAGCACCTTTCAAGCGCTGAGGACACCAACCTCCAAAAGCCAAGACAAATGAGATTTTCAGATATAAAAAAGCTGGAAGAAGCCTTCGGCAGCAAACCTGCACTGCTACGTATGGGAAAGGCCACCCTGTGGACAGAAGGCAAGCGATGCCGGCCGGAAGTGTGGGCCCACACAAAGGGATGGAAAGCACTAGAAGTAACAACTAAGTTCACTCATAAGAGCTTTTAACATTACTTCAATCCCTTTAAAAGCTGTGACTGTTCGAACAAAAATAACAACGCGAGGCAGGTTTGTAACACGCAAACGTCCGTGCTGCAGGACAGCGTCGCAGAGGCCCGCAGCGGGGAAGCCAAGTGCGCCGTCACAGGCCCGTGTGCTCCACACCAAGCACGAAACACGGCAAGGACACGGCACGATTTGTTAAAGATGACACGATAAACCCTAACTCAGTCACTGAGGTAACAAAGAGGTGCCAGAGAGCCAGCAGAGGAGCAAGTCGTAAGAAAAACCATTAAGAAATGTAAATAAAGGGGAGCCTGAGTGGCTCAATCGGTGACTCCCTTTGGTCCTGGGATGGACCCAAGCCAGGCTCCTGCTTCACAGGGAGCCCGCTTCTCCCTCTGCCTCTGCCCTCCCTGCTTGTGCTCGCCTTCTCTCACCAACAAATAAATAAAATCTTAAAAATGTAGATAAAATGATGAATCAAAAAGAAGGCAAGGGAGGAGGGGAGACAAAACCAGCAGCAAGATGGTCAACCAAACCCTGGCAGGTCGGGAACCACATCGGGCGTCCATCCTCTCAACACACCACACGAGGCGCGTGTTCTCAGACGAGAGAGAAACGCGCGCCCTTGCCACACAGGCAGCTTGTAAGAAGGGCAGCGCAGGACACCAACTTTAGACAGAAAGGGACACGAGAGCCGGGTCTGCACAGGACGCGGCAGGCTGCAGAGAGCGTTTCCAGGGACGTGCCTGTTACAAGGATAAAGCACCAGCATGTCCGGAAACACAGCTCCACGCGGCCCCCGGCGCAGCCTCAGGACACGCGCCGCGGAACTGCGAGGGACGGACACGCGCGCCGCCCGACAGCGCCCTCAGCACCCCCGGGGCAGCAGCGCCGAGGGCCGTGGACCGAGACAGGCCTGCACCCTCAGACGACGATGGAATTCGATCAGAAGTGACAGGGCTCCCTGGGAAGCTCCCAAACGCTGAGAAGCTGCATCGCCCACGTCAAAATAGCCCAGGGACCAGGGAGCAATCAGGAGGGGAGCAGAAAGCTTTCTGAACTAAATGAAAATGAAAACACAACACGTCAGGGTTTATGAGACGTGCTCCAGGAGCACCTGGGGGAAATTTATAGCAACAAAACACCTGTATTAGAGAAGACAGATCGATGATCTCAGAAAACAGGAAATCAAACCCGAACAGATGAAATACCAATGACCGCAGCAGTAATCAACGAAACGAGACACAAAGAGAGAAAAATTAGAGAAACCAAAGCATGTTCTTTGAGAAAATTTCTATCACCCTCTAACCAGGCTGGTGGGAAAGAGAGAGAAGGCGCAGTGAGAGACCAGCCTCGAGCAGGTTCTACGGCCGTTCAGAGGCCAGCGGAGGACACCAACTTTAGCCAGAAGGGGACACAGGAAGTCAACAGCCTCCCGCAGTAAAGTCGATCACTCGGACAACACGGATAAACTGCTGGAAAGACACCAACCATCACAGCCGTTAACTGCTGGCAAGGGTGTAAAGGAC
Organism: Meles meles; assembly: GCF_922984935.1. Lineage (NCBI taxonomy): Eukaryota > Metazoa > Chordata > Mammalia > Carnivora > Mustelidae > Meles > Meles meles. Next base: position 63,746,119 of record NC_060083.1, read on the forward strand.
AGACACCTGGAAAGCAGCTGACTGCTTATCCAAAAGGAAAAATATTCACCTACTTCTGATTCTGCCATTCCTAGATACTCACCCAAGACAAAAGTGTCCACGCAAATACCCACACAAACGTTTATAGCATCTTTGACCGCCCACGGCTCGGGGAGGGACGGAGAACATGCTGGATGCACCCAGGGGCCACTGCACAGTACCGTGAGGACGACTCTCTCAGGGGCCAGGCCGGCTTCCTCCGGCTGCCCGGAGCTGCGGGGCGGAAGGGTGCTGCGGCCGCTGTGAGCGCACAGCCATCGCTCCAGACGCACCTGCTGCGTCTCACTGTCCCAAAGAACGGCCCTCTGGGGCCCACGTTCTCAGGCTTCCAAGTGCCCTGGTCGTGCACAGATCTTGTGCATTCTAACTCTGCTCTGGATGTAAGCGTTCTGGCTTTATGTTCCCGTGTACTTCCGCGTGATGCCCTCTGTGCGCTGGGCTCTCGGGGCGAGGAGACTTTGGGGGAGGGGCAGGCAGCAGCCACACCTGCGCCACACAAGATGCTCTGCCGTCTCCCCGGCGTGCAGGACTACTACTCGGAGTGCACGGGAACCCCCCGCTGTTACTGGGGCAGCCCAGGACTTGACCTCTCCCTCCTAGAAGACCCAGAATTCGTCTGAACAGGAAAGCTGGCGTACAGGTGTCAGCAGAAGGTGCTGAGCGGCAGCCACGGCTGGGGGAGGCTGGTCCAGACCAGTGATGAAGGATTCCCACTCTGGACCTCCAAGCTCATGGGCTTCCTTCACCGACCAGATCCCTCACTGGCCCAGACCAGCACCTGCACCACAGCACCACAGCGCCACAGGGTTCCTGCGTGTCTCTGAAAATACGCAAGCTGGTCACGACAAGTTGTGAGAGAGCCTGAGCTCCCCTGGGTAGCGTATGAACCAAAGACTCTAACCCTTAACCTTGAACCATGCCCTTAACCTTGAACCAAGGGTTTTCTTGCCTTGGCTTGCAGAAACCACGGTGTCCGGGGCCAGCATCCTGCACCGCCACAGCAGCGGTTAGTGCCACGGTGGCGAGTGCGACAGAAGGCACTGCACCAGCCATGCCTCACCCTGGTTTCGAGCTGCCCCTTGGATCGCTCTGTCTGCTGGGCCCTCGGCGCTCACAAGCTGCCAGCTGGGTGACTGACAGGCAGCCTAGCTTGTGTAAACAGGAGCTCGACTTTCTCCACGCTCTTCTGGGGTTTTATCATTTACCAACTTGTTTTCCTACTGAGGGAAAAACAGCCGGAGGCTGACAGAAGGCTTTGTACCAGGCAGAGGATCTGACACCCAGCCCTGAGGGGCCCCTTCTTGAAGTGTGTGCACGCATGGGGGAGGGGTAATCTTAAACCATCCTTTCTTGGAGCCCCTTCACCTAGTTCCTATTTTGGGCCAGATCTTCTGTCCTGAAAACTTGCCTCCTACCCTACTCCTTCCTCTATACTCCCAATCCCCCCGAAAAGCTCGAACACCCTTACATTTAATTTCTGGAGGGATCTCCACAATTCTTAAATGGTTTGTGTAAAATTCCGAAGAAGCCAGAAATATTCCATGCCTTGTTCCCAACGTCCCAAGTCAAGGCTGTTCTTTGACACGATTCAGGCCAAACACACCGCTGTATTTAGATGGACCAAACCCGCCTCACTCGTCTCTAATCCTGGGAAGATGTGCTAGGCCGGGGCCGGGGCGGGGGCGGGGGGGGGGGGGGGGGGGGGCTGGGAAACCAAGAGGGGAAGATGACTGGGCCTCCAAGCCACTCAGGAGCATCCGTGAAGGTGTAAGACACACAAGTCAAGGGTCAGAAGACTTCCGTGGGATGTGGGTGAATGGGACTCCATGTTTAATGCAGGAAACCAAAGCTCTGTATGGAGTCTTGAATTTCTGGGGAAGGAGGGAGAGGAGGGAAGCATGTGCCTATCTGCCCTCTCCCAAGCTCCAGGAGGCTGAGCCCCCAGGTTCAGTGACTCTGTCCCTGGACGATACGTATGTGACAGCTGGATCCCCTGACACTGTCACACGCACTGACCCTTTCCATCCCCTCAGAAAACAGTGAAGAAAAAGACGCCCTTAATTTTTAATGCCCCTTGTCTTGTGTGCTAGCCAAGGCACCCCACGCCACACTACAGAGGGATGGTGATGACGAGACCAAGAGGATGTGGCTCCAGCAGAAGCCGAGATGCCAAGCCGCTGGGACAGAACGGCCCTGCAGGCACGTGCAGCCCTCGACGGCATCCTGCAGGCCAAGCACTCGCCTGCTCCGTGAAACACAATTCCACTCGCAAGCGGTGCGCCAGAAAAGATGTCTGGATGCCATCGAGGCACCGTCCCCAAGAGCAAGATGCCAGAGCAGGAGAGAAGCACTGCTTACGGAGATGTGAGGTTACTCAACGCAGCCGTGTTGGCGCAGGGGCGCCCCGGGAGCGCGCGGGATGGAGGAGAGCCGTGTGCCACGTGGAGACCACACGCACGGACTCCAGTGTGGCATGCGTCGGGCAGATGTGCATCAAGGGCTCACGATGTCTGCTGACACCGACAGGGTGTTCCGATGGTGGCACCCATTTTTTCTAGCGGTCGACACCAGCATGCCTTATCACCCCCACCTCAGGGAGCAGACAAGATGTGGTCAAGGCAGAGAGCCCTGCGGTAAGAGTTCTCTGGCCAGAAGATGCTAAGCTCTCTGTGTAGCCTGCTTTGTCCTGAGCGGACTGTCTGGAGAATCAAGGAGTGAGGCCCCAGGAAGCAATGAGCTAAGCTACTCACAAGCATGTTCCCGCCGTCTGTCCAGACTGCTCCTCTGGGGACGGCGAGATCAGAAATCTGAGAATGCACGCTACTGCGGGGCCGTGCAGGAGCAAGCAAGGCCCGCGAGGCAAGAGCAGCGGCGACCAGCACGCTGCCCCCACCCGTGGGCCATTCGGATGGGAACTGGGTCACCTGGCGCCACTATGCGTCACTCTCAACGCCCGAAGGAGTCCAGCGATGCCAAAACCTACACTTGGGAGTGGAAAACTAGGGGACAGGCTCAGGCAAAAGTGCTTTTAATTTTTACTTACGAGAAGTTTCAATATTCAACATTAATGCAAATACAAATTTTCAGTTTTCGGCAATTCAAACCCGAAACAACTGTAAACCGCCAAACCTTCTGACAAGGCCACTGGGTTTTTAAAAACAAATCTCTTAGGGTGACAGAGAAACAACTTAGAACAAACCAGGCAGGGATGTTAGGGGCAACCTCTGGACCGTGGCTTCTCTCCCAGAGTGCACTGGGACTGACATGAGGGCACTTCGGGGGGTCCCTACCGCCTCTCAAGCAGGTGGAGCAACAGGCATTCAATTTGGTATGGATCCCCACAGATTACATACGTTCTTGGCTACCGTGAAACATTTCTTAACAAAAAGATAGTGACTGTCCAAAACACAGCATGGGCACGGACGAGAGGAGTGACCTCGGGGGATGCCGCCAGCTTCTGCTGCACAGGCAGGTGCCGGCCCCCCTCACGGCCCGCCCGGACTCCTCACACACGGCCCACTCATCCCTCACACATGCCACACCTGTCCTGAGCCTTGACCAGACGCTCACGTTCTTTACTGAGGGATCACCAAAAAAGGGCTGGTCCAAAGCCACTGTGGGGACATCAGGATGGGAAAGAGCAGTCAACGTCTGGCGGTCCACTGCATTCTGAGAAGAACCCAATGTCTGCCCAAGTCACTCACCAGCACAGCTAAACAAGACCCATCCCTGCTACTCCACGTGTTCCGTCCCCGCCGGCAGACTCGCGGCAGGTGGAAGCATCTGGGGTGCGCTGCTGGCGGCCGGGGAGGGCAGCGGCACGCCTCCCCAGGAGCACAGCCGCTGTGCAACAGTGGCCTGGGTGCCCCGATGCTCAGGGTCAAATCTCTGTCCTCTGGGAAGCTCCGCATCGGTCTGTGCGTGTTTCCTCACTCAGGACACGAGGCTGGCTGACACCCACTGCGGAGGACAGTAGTGGCAGCAGACGTGCCGGGGTCTGTAGCGAGGCTGACTCCTCCCGCAGGTGGCCGGCCCGCCTGAGCGCTGCTCTCTCCGGCCAGGCTCAGCAACACCACCATGGTCCAGGCAGCGTCCAGAGGACCCTGCACGGCAAGCTAGAGAGTGCACGGCAGCCTCTCAGCTTCCAGCTTCCTCCTAGGGTACCACGTGCAAGGAAGCCCAGAACACAGCATTAAAAGCATTGAAGAGCCACAATCAGAGGCCCTGGCCATCCCTTTACCACGACCAAGTGGTCTGTGTGTCCCGGCACGAGACGGGATGCAGAGGGGGATGGACAGCACGTGGACCCCTGCACCGTCCACAGTCTCAGCTGCGTGGTGGTCAGGAGCTCACGCAACACTACCAGAATCATGGACGCTGCGTTTATGGACATCATGTGTTTTCAAAAATTGAGATCTTTTTTTTTTAATTTTTAAAGCACCTTGATAACATCCACCAAGTGCACGTCTGAAACAGAAGGAAAACTCAACCTGCACGTGGGGGATGGCTGGGCGGGGGAAAAGCCTAGGTTTCTAGGATCCTAGAGGAGGGGCACAAACCCTACAGCAAGGATTCAAAGTGAGATGCGATGCTGCCGCCTGCGCCCTCAGCCCCGCGGCACACAGCTGTGGTCCGGGGACCGCGAAGACCCGCTCCGAAGGGAGTAAGTTCTTCTCTGCTCAGTGTCAGCCACTTCTCCAATTCCTATTTGGGGCATCAGGGACAGTTTTCTTCCCTTCCGCCCTCTGGCCCTCCGGCTTACAGACTTTCAACAGAAATGCGGCCTGTTAACACTCAATAGGCTTTCAAGCTGGAAGCTTTCCTCAACCCCTGGCCATCAGGCCCTGTCCAACCATGAAGGCCGCACCCAGAGTCACCACCTGACAAGCTGTGTAGAGTGTCCCTGATGCCTGAGAAGCCCTCTGCCGAGTGTCACCAGAGGGCAGACGCACTGGCCGGGCCCTCGTGGACCACTCCCCGGGGCCCACAGGTGTTTTCACCCCGGGGTGCCAGTCCAGAGTCCAAAGCCACCCCTGGTCCCGAGAAAGCTGGGACAGGATGCCCGGATGCCCTCTGTGATGGGTCCTGCAGGACTGTCCGTGTTGTCTGATGTGTATCTGTCACTAAAGGACGTTTGTCGCAGCGCGAAGCAAGAAATGTTGGTTGCTAGCGGCAGCACAGATTAAACCATTTTTGTGGAGGAAAAGACGCCAGAGTGGAATCATCAATGCTTCCTTCTCACCCGAAAAAAGCGAATTCAGACTCTGAAGACAAACTTTCATTTGGCGAAGCGCTGAGAGCACACAAACTATGAAAGCACCCAGAGGCTTCTGCCACTTCTGCCACGAAGCGTCTCGGACAGGATGCGGCGCGGCCGTTCTTCAGGCACGGAGCCTTGATCCCAAGGGCGGCTCCTTGCGGTGAAGCACGGACATGTCCCTCCTGACGCTGCAGAGTCTTTGGGACTCTGAGACCCCCAGCAAAATCCCCACCTGCTCCAGAAGCCAGACTACTTGGAAGTCCAGGGAACTCTAAAAGTTAGACTCTGAGATCAGGATGAGCGCTCTCCAACATCAGACACCCTCAGGTCTGAGCGGTTTTACACAACGCTGTGAGCAAAGCGTGTGACTGACGGGGCACACCCAACAGTCAGGAGCCTAAAAAGCCAAAATTCACATGAACCCTGAGTTCAAAGACACTACTAGCTAACGTGGGGCTAGGGAAAAGCAGAAAATCACGTTTTCTGTTGAACGAGGCCCTCGGGAGGCCTCCTGGTGTCTGAAGGAAGCCACGTGACCGAGTCAAGCGTAGGGACGTTTTCCTCCCTTTCCCAAATAAACCAGAGGCTGCGATTCATGACGCGTTCTCCCCCATCAAATACGACCCGGTTTTCTTTTGAACAGGTAAAGGGCATACCTCCTCCCTGCATCATTTTGTAGATTTTGCTCTCAATGTGGAGCTGAGGGTGTTTGGTTTTGACGCATTCAAGCTTGATGGCAACTTCTTCTCCAGCAGCAATGTCCGTACCTTGGCAAAGAAAGAGAACAGCAAACGTTAATAACCTGGCGTCAACCACCTAATGCAACGCCACGACACACTTCTCACCCTCCACGCTGCTTTCCACCGTGAAACGCTGCCAGCAGTTGACAAACCCCACGGAGAACCACCATTACTTCCACTCTTTACGCTGGAAGCCTTTGACATGCACAGAGAAGTTTACTCGGTTTTCTCTCACCCACTTCCATAGGTCCCCACTCTGATCACGCCAACAGGGGACTCAGAGACAGGGCAGTGTCGTCCTCTCTGCAAGAATTCCCATCGTTTTTGCCCGGAACCTTCCAGTCCACCTACCGGTCAGCCCCCGTGTTCGCCCACCCAGAGCCAAGCAGTGGGGGAGTTCCAGAGTGACTGTATGTTCCCCGTTTCTCCATGCTGCCCGGACAGGCCTGTGTGGGTGGGTTTGGACCTTTCCTTTCATGAAACACCGACCTGGCTGCGGTCCACCCGCCCCGGGTGTTGAGCCGCACGCATCCTGGAACAGTCACGGCGCTTCCCAAGCAGAACTGGTTCCCATAAGCAGACTCCTGCAAACCCCCCTCCCGAAGAACAGGACGTCGCTGTGCGCTTATTACTGACACTGGCCCAGAAGGACAGATCCTTTCTCAGAGCCCCAGTGAGCCCCGTCAACACACGCCTGTCATATACCTTTTGTTAGTTTTATACTAAAACTGGCAAAGTATCTGCTAATACCTCCTAATAACCAGACCACGGGTTGGAGGCAAAGTCAGAGCTTTTATCTAAAAATGTTCTCTCTGTTTTACTCCAATCAAGTAATTGCTGATGCGCAACACCCTGCCCCAGGCTTCACACAAACGCTCCTGAGCTCTCCTGTGCCCCGAAGCCGTGCCGTGAACCCTCCTCAAGAGGCTCCAGCTGGAGAGAACGGGAAGAGCCTGCACAGTACACACCTGGCTTCCCCTAAGTGCGCCTGCGTACAGGCGTCCCCTCACCTGCAGCCGGCTGCGTCTGTTAACAGATGGTGGAGCTCCCGCCCCATGGTCAGCAGCGCAGCAGCCTCACCCGAGCTCACAGGCCCGCACCCCTCCCCTCCCTCCTCTCCTCGTGACCGCGTCACCATCTCCCGGCGGCGTCACCACAAAGGGGAGTAAAGCACAGTAAGGTTACTCTGAGAGACCCCGTCACAGACCTTCCGGTACGGCGCGCGCTGCAACCGCTGCCTTATCCTTAGCCGCTGCTGGGAACCTCTCACTGCACATCATGTATGAACATCACCATGGGTCAGTACGTCTGGGAACACAGGTGGATGCGTCGTGTTCGGTCCCGTCTGCGGTTTCAGGCATCCCCTGGGGGTCATGGAATGTGTCCCCCGTGGATAAGGGGGTCTGATGTATAAACCATTTTCATCCTTCCCAGGAGTATGTTTATCTGTACTGGTTCCAGCAGCTCAACAGACCTAGGACATTTCCAACTCAACTGAGATCCTAGTGCTGGACAAAGCCACCTCAGCTGCCTGGTTTCCTTTCTCCACAGGTTTAGGGGGAGAAGTGCGGCCTGTTTCATGAGACGCGCCCAGAGAGTGGGTTCACGGATACAAAGCACTCTGAGATTCCCAGGCAAAGGACAAGGACGATCAGCAAGCACTAAAGCCACGCTGAGCCCGCGGGAGTGCCGCTGTTCCTGTGGCCTCTCAATGCCCAAGAACCCCCGAAGCCTCCTCCGGACGGCGCAGACGGCCACGAGCAGCGCAGGGCTTCTGCCGGGCCTGACTCCAGAACCATGGGGAGGAGCCATCTGATCGCGCCAAGCGACCACCCTAGATGAAAGAACTTCATTTTCCGTTCCGCAGAGACGCCTGTGGCACTCGGAAAGAAGGCAGGTAATACATTTTTGTCCTTCCACCCGCACTCGCGATGATCTATCCAGTTACAAGAGAAATGACTTCATCGTAAATGTGCTGTGCAAACGGGAAATGCACTGGGAGTTCCTGTGAGGACCTGGACTCCGAGCTGAGCCTGCCAGCCCAGGAGGCACAGAGAAACGGATGACTCAGCTTTCTGGTCACAGCAGCAACTCTGCTCCCCACGGCGCAAGCAGTGGCCCTTCAGCGAGAGCACTCCTGCTCCACCGACCATGTCCGCGCCGCCGCCCTTGCCACAAAGCAGGTCTTCAATGACAAGACAGCCCGGACCCACGCAAACTGCCTACCAGACCAGTACCTTCAAAAGGCAGAGAACATCCCAGCTCCACTCCATTGTGCCTGATAACGCAAACATCTGGCCATCAATCCAGCAATACCGACCTGACGGTCTTGGAGACAAAGGACCATGGGCAACTGTGGAGAACAATCTGAATGCCATCCTCCTATCACGGTGCCAGGCTCCCTGCAGGACCACACCTGCAATCCAGCCAGCCAGCCTCCCCCAGGATCACGGCAGCAGCAGGGCCAGCCTCCCTCAGGATCACACCAGTAACAGAGCTAGTCTCCTCCAGGATCACACCTGAAGACAGGACCAGCCTCCCCCTAGCATCGTAACTGTGAAAGTTGCCAGGCCACATGATCCAAAGAGAGCCGGCTTGGGCTGTGCAGATAAATGTGAGCACAGCAGACACTCCGGGCTGCTTCTTTGGAAGATGTCTGCCCCGTGGGTCGATGTACAGCAGCCCAGCTTTAATTCCCGGACACTCCATGAGGAGCAAACATCACAGGCAAAACCGAGGCCCACCCGTCTATATGGCCCTGCAGCCCTGCCCTACTTCCTGGGGCGGGCCTCACACCTCATACTTCACTAGGAACGCTGCTCCAAGTCTGGTGCTCAAACCACACCAGCCCATGGGGGGGCGAGGGGGACAGGGGGGACGACGGGGACAGACCAATACCGGGCAGTGGGAGAGCAGCGAGGAGCTCTGACAGCAAAGTGACGCTGCTGCGACATTTTTATCTTATTCTACAAAAACAATGGTCTGGGAAGGACTGGAAATTACAAAACCTGGTTCTTCAGCATAACTGACTTTTACAAGCACTTGTTCTAGACAGAGAACAAGAATCTGAAGACCCGACCGAGCACTCGGTTTCAGAGTCACAAGTCAATCCACAGTGTCGGTTTACACTAAGCCTATTTATCTCCCGAACAACCTCAACTCCGAGGTAGCTAAGGAACCCCACCCAGGCGGGTACGGGCTCCTCTCTCCAGGCAAAGGTACTAGTCTCTCCGTAGACACAGGTTAGTGGTCGTCCTGAGAGAACAAAACTACGTCTCTCCAGCTGAGCGAAGTCAGATGGTGAACTACGTGAACCCAACCCCAGGCTTGAGTCTGTCCTGCACAGCAGCCGGCCTTCCACCCAACACCCGCCGAGGACTGTCTTATCAAAGCGGCCTCTGGGTCGCCAGGCAAAGGTCACTCTCACAGGGCAACCGTTGACAAGGCAACTGAGGCAGGCTCACCGCCTCTCAGTACAGCCTCTCCCAGCTTCAGCCGCCACCCTAGGAAAGCTTCAGCCAGTTCAGGCAACTGGTCTTCTCTCCCCACGGCCAGGCCGCCGCCGCTTCGGAGCCCCTACTGTGCGCCAGACATCCTTGCACACTGCTCCCGAGAGAAAGTCCGTGAGAGGGAAAACACAAAACCAAGTATGAGGAGGTTACTAAGCTTAAGCTCTCTAAAGGTGCTTATGCGCGTTATGACGTCAGACCGCACGGTCCACCCAGGTAACACGCGGGCAGAGGCGGCCATCCCCTGCTCAACGGAGTGACTGGGTCTGATCGGGCATGGGCAGGAAGAAAACCTCCATTCCGCCGCTCATGAATGACAGAGGCAGGGGATGGGAGGGCCCCGAGGACCCTTCTGCCAGCCTCCAGCAGACAGACATGGACAGGAACAGACAGAGCCCGGGGCTCGCAGACACTGTCCCACCGGCTGAACAGAACAGAGGCTGTGCCAACTGCAGCACGGCCACCGCGCACACTCCTTTCTCCCCTCCGCTCTGCTGACCACAGAGAACGCGCGGTCCACGTGAGAACATGGCCCTCCCCGTTTTCAGTGTGAGCAGGTGTACGAGAGGTACCCTGACCCCAAGTGAAAGGGATCCTGGTGTCCAGTGCCTCACAAACATCGCCTCCGGCAGCGAGGGACCAAAGCACGTGCAAACTAAAGCTGAGGGCGGTGCAGGGCTGGGAAAGCCTCACCCCCACCAGCGACGCGGAGACCAGGCAACGTTCTGCCCAAGTGTGTGCTGTACAGGACACACGAGCTCCAAGGCCTTCCCAGCCCGTCGTTCCCAAGAGCCTCTGGGATCTGGTAGGCTTGGAGGCAGACTGAGGATTAGGACCATCCATTCTGGGGTCCACAGTGGCCCAAGTCCAGTACGTAAACTTTCTGAAGTCCAGGCATTGGAGAAATAGTCCCAACGTACTATCCCCTTCAAAAGGGCAACTGTGGGAAGGACTGGCATGACCGGCAGGGCACAGGGCTGCCTGACCGCCTCAGGGCAGCAGGCCGCTGGGAAGGCAGGCCAGCACTGGCTCTCTTGGCCCACACGGCCCTCCGCAAGTTGAAAGACGGGCCTCCTCGCAGTTTCCAACCTGTGAAAGCACAGGAAGTTCCAGGCAGAAATCCAAGACCCCACATGCCAGGACCACAATGAGGTGAACCCGCCCAGAGGAGTCGAGAGCGCTCTGATCAGAAGCGCAATGACGGTGAAGTGACTTAAGTTGTCATCACACCAGAATATGGGGCACATAACAATTTTCAAGACACGAGGACCCAATTCCTTAACTTACGCCTTCACCTACACAGGAAAAATGTGGTATGGATGACTCCCTCCCTCCCAAGGTCTCGAGCAGCCGTCTTTGACCCTGAACCACAGTGGCTGGTGAGCTCTCCAGCCACATCTCATTCTCGTAACAAGACGCCTCTCCTCAGCGGGGCAGCGCGTGGCCTGAATGGACCACCGTGCCGGCCAGGAGCCGCCTTCAGGAAACATCAGTTGCGTCTTAGGTGCACCTCAAAGGACGGGCCGTGGGGCTGTTGGGAGCGAGGGCATGAGAGGCACAGCCCATGGGTCCTGGGGACAGAGGACAGACCCTCTGGGCAGGTCAGCCTGATCTGAGGATCGAGAGCTCCGAGGTGCGGCCCGGAGGTGGCAGCGGGACCGCGCAGACAGGGCTCCCGCAGCAGCTTCGAAAGCACAGAGCCCACCGGAGGACGGAACGTCTGAAAACAGCCACTTTCTGATCCCCGTGTCAGGGTGCTAGTGGACGGGTTTTCAGAACGGCTCCTGCACCCTGGGTTAAAACTTCAGCCAAGGGGCACCCAGGGGGCTCAGTCGTTAAGCGTCTGCCTTCAGCTCAGGTCACGATCCCAGGTGCTGGGATCGAGCCCGGCATCGGGCTCCCGGCTCGCAGGGGAGCCTGCTTCTCCCTCTCCCGCTGCCCCTGCTTGTGCTCCCTCTCGCTGCGTCTGTCAAATAAATTGAAAAACAAAAACAAAAAACTTCAGCCAAAATGTACTGTTCTATAAATAACGCAAACCGTTTACATTCCGCCGGCGGCTCTCCGAAGCCAGGGCCGCAGGGCGCAGCCGGGCGGCTGGAGAGAAACGGCTCTGCAGAGCGGGGCGCAGCAGCACGGGTCAGCAGGACGGCGGGCCGGGGGCAGCGCGACCCGCCGGCTCGCTGCGGGGTAAGAAGGCGCCGAAGGCGGGGACGGACTCCGCAGACACGCGCGCCTCTGACACGGCACCCAGCACGCCCGGGGGCAGGAGGGCAGGCTGGGGCGGGGCCCCCGACAGGTCCGCGGCCCCGCAGAAGGCGGCCCCGCACGTCCACCCCAAACGCGCGGCCCGGCCGCTGGGCTGCCTTCGCCGCGACCTCGCACGCGCGCCGACCCGCACCGACCCGGAGCGTCTTCCCACCCGGCTCTGGCGACCCACCCGCGCGTCCTGACGCTGGAGGGCGGCCTCGCGAGGACAGCGCTTTGCTACTTCCCCGCCTCTCGTGCCGCCGGCAGGGCAACGCCGACCTCGGCCGGACTCCCCCAGATCCCGCCGGCTCCCGCCCCGTGCGCAACCTGCACTCCGGGACGGGACGGCCCGCCCCGCCGGGGGACCCGCCCCGCCCCGGCGACCCCGCGCTCGGTCCTGCGGTCCAGCGGCCCAGGGCCCAGACCCGGGGGAGCTGCGGCGCCGCGGACGCCTCGAGCCGGCGCCCTGGACTGTCCCCGTGCCCACCCCCCCGTGCACAGGACGCAGGGGGCCGCACACCCGCCCGGTGGCCTTTGTCTGCCTGCGGGGACACCCAGGCGCGGACACCGGGCGGGCGGGGGCGCGGGCCGAGGCTCAGGGCCACTCCCCGGCAGCCCCGGGCGCGCGTCTGGGCAGGTGACCCCGAGGGCACGGGCCTGGCCCCGCCGAAGGGCCGAAGAGTTCGGCCTCCCCACACCCGCCGGGGGCTGCGGGGGCCCGGATCGGGCGGGGCGAAGGGGGGGCGGGCCCGGTCCCAGCCGCAGGCCGGGGAGGGGGTCCCCGGGGCGGCGGCTGGACGAGGGCCGAGGGGGTCTGGCCGTGGGTCCCCGAGTGCTCGGAGCGGAGTCCTCGGAGCGGGGTCCCCGACCCGGGGCCCAGGGGGCGGGGGCTGGGCGGACGCCCGCCCGCCCGGGGGACGGCCCCGGCCCGGGGGGAGGGGCGCCTCACCGAGATAGATGTCTCCGAAGGAGCCGCTGCCGATCTTCCGGCCCAGCCGGTACCTGTTCCCGACTCTGAGCTCCATGGCGGCGGCGGCGGCGGGTCCGGCTCGCTCCTGCCCTCCCGGCCGCTTCCTGGGTCTGAGCTCGGGGAGGCGGCGCCGCTGCTGCCGCTACGGCGGATCGGGCTGCCGGCTCCGCCCCCCTCACGGCCCCGCTTTCACCATCGCTTTCCGGCCGCCCCGCTGCTCCCAGCGCCTCAATACGGGGCGGATGGGACAGTCCGAGCGCCGCCGCCCCTGCTCCGGCCCCCTCCGACCCCGCTCGCCCTCTCCCCGCCGCGGATGGACTCGGATCTTCCGGGCCTAAATCCCCCTTCAGCTGCCTGAAGGAGCCGCCGCCATCGCGCTGTGACGTCACTTCCCCTAGCAACCCGGCGGGGCGGGGCCACGCTGCCCGAGGGGCGGGGCCATGGCCTCGGGCGGCGGGGCGGGGTCTGGGCGGGGAGGGGCGGGGCCCGGGGCGGGGAGGGGCCAGTGCGCACCCGTGTCCTCTGGACCCCGGGACTCCCAGGCCATCCCTCTTTCTCTCTTTGCCTCGCCGCTGCACCCCGCCCCGGGAGACCTCCTGCCCTGCCCACTCCCACATGCAGGCTCCACGTGCTGGCGCGGGGCCTTCGTTTATCCTGGCAGGTGTCCGGGAACCCAGCGGCTCCCCGCGACGGACCCGGGACAGGCCCCAGGCAGTGATTTTTGCAAGAGGGAAAGAGGAAGCCGAGCTTGTCTGTCTGTCCAGGTCCTGGCACCCGCAGGACACAAGCTGGGACACAGGGACACAGGTGTGCGGGGCCTCTTGGGCTGCCCGTGGTCTACCCGGCAGCTCCTCTCCAGTCCTGCGTCACCTTCCCTGCTGCACGGCGGGCTGCTGTCCTCCCACGTAGGACATCTGTCTGGTCGTCTGGTCCTCCGCGCTCAAACCCGGAGCCTGCTGTCGGACCCGAAAGGAGAAGGTGAAGCTACCAGGGCCTCAGTCCCATCTTCCTGGGAACGGAATCAACCTTTTCATCTCGTTTGTGTTGGGCCTGAGTGTTCTTCCTTGGGAAAGAGAGCAGGAGCGCTAAAGTTGAGAGTGGCCACCAGCTTCAAAGACCCAGAATCCTGATTCTGACCACTGGGAGGGAAGTCCTCCAGAGATGTGTCCAAAGCAAGAAGGACTGACCTTCGTGGCATTGCTTCTCGAGGCCTATGCCCACCCAATGTGGAAAGGGAGAACCGTCAAGCATCATGTTTTGTTTGGTTTTTAATATTTAAAAAAAATTTTTTTTACAGATTTTATTTATTTGACAGAGAGAGATCACAGGTAGGCAGAGAGGCAGGCAGAGAGACAGGAGGAAGCAGGCTCCCCGCTGAGGGGCCCCACTGAGTCACCCAGGCGCCCCAGCACCATGTTAAGACAGACTTCTGAACATCGAGTGGATACCCACTGCTCTGTGCACAGGGTCCCGGCAGGTGTGGGCGAGACAGCAGCACAAGCTGACCTTCCCTGGGGTGGCCAGGAAGAAAGCAGGGGAGTCAGTGCTCTCCCCCCTGCACAAAGCAGGTGGGCTATCCCCCTGGCAGGTCTCCCCTCTCCAGCAGTCAGTCTCAGGAGTGCAGCCCCTGCCCCAAAAGGGCTGGGGAGGCTGATATCAAGTCCTGAGCAGTGTGTAGCAATGCCTAGAGACAGGAGAGGCTGGGAATGCCCCACGGCCTTGTGTCAGCCTGGTTTCTCTGTCTCACAGGGTGGGCGTGGGGGATTTTGTCAAACCAGTAAAAATAGGTTGTTGGCAGAATTCCCAGATGAAAAGGGGCCTGTTCCCCCTCCCAGAAAGCGGTGAGTACAAACTGGGAACAGAAAGGGGCCTGGAAGTACAGTCCACCGGCCACTCCCTTAGCTGCCCTAGGCTGGTCACAGGCCAGCAGTCCATTCTGGGGACTAAGTGTCCTCTCTCAAAAAGAAGCTGCAACTCTTTGGGTCTCCCCCAGGCCCAGGGTTCTGCCCATGTCACCTATTTATGCTTGGACTTGGTCAGGATAATCAGCCAACAGCAGGACCAAAGTCCTTGTTTGTGTTACTCCCCCTAATGGGGGAGTACCCGGAAGGAAGAGACTGCGCAGGACCCAGGACCGGAGGCACCTCTCAAGGAGCCATTCACCAGGGCCTGTGCCTTGCACATTCCTTAGTTTCCCGTTTGTGAAGCACCTGTAGGAGGGGGGCCTGCCAAGGCCGCGCTATGACAGATGCTCCCCCACTTGCAGCCTCCAGAGGCCAGGATGCCTCAGAGTGGGGCTGACCTGGCTGGTGAACTCTCCAGAGTCCTCTCTGTCCTCATGTGCTCTGCCATTCACTTGTCGTGCGGGGCCGAAGTCGATGCCCCAGACCCTTGGAGCGTCGTCGGTGAGAGGACCAGGAATGATAGAGCGAGGGGGCCGGCACAGGCGCGCCTGTGGTCTTGTTGGGAACAGCCTGACCGGTGTCCCAGCTCACACTGACCCAGGCAACACCTGCAAGTGCCGCCGGCACGTAGTGGGCCCTCAGCAGACCCGGCCTCGAGAATGGCTCACACGGATGATGCCCCACTCCCGAGCCAGGCCTTTGCCGCTGGGGCGGCCTCCCCCGGTCTCCCCCTGGGTGGGTTTCCCTGCCCCCTTCACGGCCCGCTGGCCCCGTCTGGCAAGGGCGCTGGCCCGTGCCGTGTGCTCCCTCGGAAACTCCAGCCCCGGTCTCCCCCGGTGTGCTCCCGACTGGGCTGGGGGGGCTCCTCCGCCGCTCCCCGGGGTCTCTCCCGCCAGACCCCGCCCCCGCTGCGCCCCACCCCCAGACACGCTCCGCCCCTTGCCGCCCGGGGCGCCGCGCTTCGCGGTCCGCAGACCTTTCCCGCTGCCCCCGCCTGCGGTTTCAGGGGACTCTGCCAGGCACTGTCCCCGCCGCTCCCACCCCAGCGGCCTCTGGCCTCTTGGGCAGCCCGGAGACCTCGGAGGACAGCGGGTCCCGCCGCCCCGCCGTCCTCCCGCGGAAGCAGAGCGCGATCGGGGATCCGGGACCGCCCTCGCCCGCGTCGCGGGGCGTCTGCGCGCGGCCGGACACGCGGTTCACTCGCTGTCCAACCCGCGAGGCGCCGTTCGTGCGCTCACGGGGCGTCCCCGCCGTCCGCTTTACGGTGCCATCGCCCCGAGGAGAAGCGTGTGTCCGCCCCGGGCCCCGCGCCCCAGGAACCATCCGGGCCCGCGCTCTCGCCCGCCGGCGTGGCCGGGGCTGGCACCGGGCTGCCGAGGTTTGGGATTTCCCGCCCCTGCGAGCGCACAGTCCCGCTCCCACGGCCCGGCCCGGGCCCCCGCCAGACTCTCCGCTCTCGGGACGGAGGCGCGCGGTGCGCGTGTCCCGGCAAAGGGCCCGGCCCGGGACGGGGGTCCCTGCGCACGGACTCCTCCCCCCGGCGGGCGCGCGCGGGTTCCCGTGGTTTTAGCTGCTCTGACCCGAGAGACGGTGACGCCCCGGTCCTGATTCGCCAGTTCTTTCTCTGCCCCAGGTCGCAGGTCGCCCAAGGAGCTTGCCCTGCAGCCCACGAACGGGGACTGAGTCCTTTGCACGAATCACGAGGACCTGCGGCTCCCCTGGGCCAGAGCTTGGGGCGGCTCTCGGTCACTGACAAGAGGCTCACACCTGGAGAGAAGGTCACCCCGGCGGCCACCTCTTCGTCCGGGTCCCCTGGGAGCACGGAGGTGAGCGGGCTTCTCGCTTCTGCCCCGGCGGCGTGTGACAAACCGGAGCGACGCGAGCGCGCTGTCCCCTCAGTACCATGTTCTCCGGACGCAGAAACTGAGGCCCAGAGACTGTCCGGCTAAAATTGCTAAGCTTTCCGGGGCGGCTGCAATTTAAAATATCCGTATGATTTTTTAAAAAAAGATTTTATCCATTCGTTTGACAGAGAGACAGAGCACGAGCGGGCAGAGGGAGCAGCGGCAGAGGGAGCAGCTGGCTTCCTGCTGAGCGAGGAGCCCTCACCTGCGCAGGGGAAGAGCTGCGAGGGGAGGCGGTAGGAGCACCACGTGCTGGCAGGGTTGGGGAAGGGCGGTGTGGGACACCCTGAAGCCGGTAAGCCGGAAGGGCCCCCAGAGGCAAGGAGGGTACAGAACGCGATCTCAGGACAGGGAGGGAGGCAAAGGGATAAGGGGCCTCTGCCAGCCCCTCTTGTATCTGTACGTGTGCCTGTGTGCAGGCGGCATGCATGCACAGGTGTGTGTCTGTGTGTGCATGTGTGCACCGCCAGAGGGGCAGGCGCCACACGGAGCCGTGGGCATGCATGTGTGCACCTGTGAGCTCATGCTGTGCACACGGATGCACACACGTGCCCATATACCCATGCATGTGGGCACACAGGCTTGCATGCATGCTGCGTGTAGTGGGAATGACCATCGCTCTGGAACTGGGGAAAGGAAGCGCTAAGTAAAGACTCTGTATGGAAAGGACCACTGGGGGGGGGTGGGTTCTAAAAAAACTGGAAGCTGGGGGCAGGGACTGAGGGGAGTAGACTTTCCAGAGGTCTCGTTATAGGCAGGGAGGAGGGGAGCAAAGGCGAATAAATGTCTTCTAGAGATTTATCTTGTTGGCCACAGCTACATGGCCACAGGCACTGTTCGGAAGCTCAAGTCCCACGCAGGAACTGCTCTGCTTAAAACCACTGTACTCCTGGTGAGAGTGCCAAGCGATGCAGCCGTTTTGGAAAACTGGAAAATGGTGGGGCGTTCCCTCGAAAAGGTGAAGGTCAGAGCGCCTGGGTGGCTCAGTGGGTTAAGCCTCTGCCTTCAGCTCGGGTCATGATCTCAGGGTCCTGGGATCGAGCCCCGCGTCGGGCTCCCTGCTCAGCGGGGAACCTGCTCCCCCCCAGCCCGCCTGCCTCTCTGCCTACTTGTGATCTCTGTCTGTCAAATAAATCAATAAAATCTTAAAAAAAAAGAAAAAGAAAAGGTGAAGGTAGTGTTCCCGGGTGACCCAGCAGTTCCCTGGAGAACTGAAAACGTCGTCCACACCGCAACATGCCTGCAAGTGTTCAGAGCAGCGTTATTTTATGTATAATCACAGTATTCTAGCCTGAAGTAGAAACAGCCCGAATGTCCATACCAGATGAACGGATAAACAAAACACGGTCTGTCACAGAATGTTTACTGGAATGGAGAACGGATGCCCGCCGCAGGATGGCTGGGCCTTGGACACAGTGCACTGGGTGAGAGAAGCCAGACTCAGAGGGCCATGTCCTGTGGGGTTCCGTGGATGTGAAATGTCCAGAACAGGGACAGAAAGTGGATTGGGGGCTAGGGAGGGAGCTGCGGATGGGGCTGCCGGCAAACTGCTGACAGGCGAGGGGTCTACTCCTCCTTTGGGGTGACAAAAACATCTCAGAACTAGGTAGAGGTTATGATTATGCGACATCAAGAATGTGTAAAAAGCCACTTTACTGTATACTTTAAAATGGCAAGAAGGGTGAATTGTACATTAAGTGAATTTTACCTTAAAATAACACAAATTAGCCCTGGGGACTGAACTCAGATTCCTTGCTGGGGTTTAAATGGTCCTCACTGTGTCCCCTCTCATGCCCCCACAGAAATGACTTGCAGTTCCCTGAAAGCATCAGTGACTCCTGCCCCAGGGCCTTGGCACATGCTATCCCTTCCACCTGTAATGTTTTTGTCTCTGACCTGTGCTCAACTAAGTTCCCTGTTTCCCTTTCCCCAGTGACTGATACTGATCTAGTGCCCATGGGACACACAAGTGGCAGAGGACCAAACAGGGTCAGAGGAGCCGCCGCCCTAAGGGCAGTGGCTCAGGGGCTGAGCTTGGAGCTCGCCCCAGCGTCTGTTCCTGCTCTGCCACCGGCTCTGCAAACTTGGGCAGGCGACTCCACCTCCCTGTGCCTCTCCTTTCTCCTCTGTGAAATGGAGATAATCCCCCGCCAAGTCTGGAGGCAGTAGAGAGGGCGAACAGGGTTTAAAAGAGGGCCCAGAGCCGAGCAGTGGCCGTGTGAATATTAGCTGCTCACAGAACTACTGTTTATTTGGGAAGTTAGTCGTCAGGCAGGTGGCAGGGTGGCGTGCGCCTGCAGAACTGCGCATGGGACCTGGGCCTGACAGTTGCCTCCTGCTCAGATCACAGAGTGAGTCGGGACCCACGCCCACCCCTCGCCTCTGGACCTGTACCCACCTGTGCACTGAGGGTGCTGGGCCCAGCGCTAATGAGGAGCCTCATTTAACTAACAAAATCCACCGGCTGCCTCCCTGAGGGCATGAGGAGGGACAAGCCAACTGTTGTAAGGTGAACAGTAGTTACCAACTGGACAGGAGCAGCAGGCAGGCACAGGCTGTGGTTTAGCCTCCAGCAGCTTCTCCCTCCTCCCCCAGAGACCTGAAGGAGTGACCTCAGCCCAGAGGAGGGGAGCCAGCAGGAAGGGTCGGTGGTGGGGCCTGACGGGTCTCCTGGGGGTGAGAGGCTGCTTGTGTGTACGTGTTCCATGCAGCTGGTGTCCAGCCGCCAGCCAAGGAAAACTCTGGGAAATGCTGGGGTCACCTGGGCCCCAGCTAGCCAGAAGCACCAGGAGGAGCCAGGAGGAGCAGTCAGGTCCCAGGCACTCGACGCCAGCCTTGCCACTGGCAAGCAGAGGCGTGCAGCCTGAACCCACAGCAGCAGGGAAAAGGAAGTCTGTTCATGACCCCAAGCACCTTCCAGGGATCTGGGACAGAGGCCAGGCTTGGGCTGGGACTCCAGCCCCAGTAGGCATCTGCTTTGAAAGCAGCCACCAACCTCGCATAGCTGTTTAAACTAATTAAAACGAGGGGTGTTCAGTTGGTTAAGCAACTGCCTTTGCCTTGGGTCGTGGTCCTGGGGTCCCATGGGATCGAGTCCCGCATCAGGCTCCCTGCTCCTTGGGGAGCCTGCTTCTCCCTCTCCCTGTGGCTGCTGCTCCCCTTGCTTGTGCTCTCTCTCTCTGTCTCTCTCCATCAAATAAATAAATAATCTTAAAAAAATATTTTTTTGAGAACATGATTTTTATTTTGTAATATTGATCTTTATTACATATATCCGTATTTCATTTGCAGTCTTTATCTCTAACTTACCTTGATCTCTCTATTTCAATATGTTTCCTAATTAAAACAAAACAAAAGTACGGATCCCCTTCCTCAGCCTCACTCGCCACGTTCCAAGTGCTCAGCGCTGCCTGGACTGGACAGCACAGAACAGAGCATTTCCATTCTGGAAAGCTCTCATGGGCAGGCCTACAGGAGATCAGGGGGCCCAACCGGGCTGGCGGTGTGGGGGGCACGGCCAATGTCTTGTCAGTTTGGGGCTTCCTGGCCCTCGTGGGCGGAGGTCAGGGGTGCTGCTGAGCACCCCACAGTGCGCAGGGCGGACTCCCGCAGAGAACGGACCAGTGCCAAGCGTCAGTGGGGTGTGGTGCGGGTGCCCTGCCCTCGACCGAGCCAGCACCTGACTAGCTTCCTTGACCGCTCAATGGAGGCCTCAGTGAGCCTGGCTCCTAAGCACACCTTCACCTAGATGGCGAGGGCGTGAGCCCAGAGGATCCCGGGAAGGGCCCTGCTGTGCCCACGAGCCGAAGTGTTGCCTGCCACTCTGCAGGCTGGGGGCCAGACTTCCAGAACGAAGCTGGTTCAGGTCTGACATCTGGAGTCCTGAGCTTTAGAGCTGCAGGGGTGAGGGACACCTATCGCACAGAATGGGACACTTGGCTCTCCCCCCCGCCCCCCTGGGAACCCTGAGGCAACTGGCCACGGGAGCTGGGCACGGCGTGGGCCTCGGGTCTCTGGTGGAGTGGGGGAGTGCCCTCAGCCCACGCCCAGCCTCCAGGAGGGCAGAGGCCCTGCTCCCACCGCACACAGTAGGGCCTCAGCATTTATGGAGCAAACGACAGAGGGACCAGCAGGGACTTGAGGCAGCCCGCTGGCTCCTCACCTCTCCTCTGGCAGAGAGGGACCGGCGGGACCCAGCCCTGACCTCTGACCCCAAGCTCCCACCCCTTTTCCGGGTCCCTGTTTACTTCCCAGCCTCAGGGAGGTGGTTTCCAGCTCGAGCTGCTGGCTCAGGGGGGCCCGGAAACAGGAGGTGTTCTTGGAACTTGCCCTGCTGTGACCTGCTGCTCACGGACTCGGGAGGACCCAAAGTGGCCGCACACCTTGCTCCTGGCTGGGAAGCAGGCCCCACAGCTATCCCGGAGTCCACGGGCGGAGCCCCTTGGCCTTCTAACCCTGTTGCATGGGCTGCTGGTGACCCTGCCAAGCCCCTCCTGCAGCCTTTCCTGGCCACATCACCTCTCCCCCTGTCCCCTAAGCCCTGCCATCCTCTCTCCATCATCATCTCCTGCCGGGCAGGGTGGGGACTGTCCTCTGGTTGGGGTCTAGACCTGCTCCAGCCCTCCTATCCACACCAACCCCAGAGAGCCCTGTCTTGGGGCCCTGACGACGGCAGGGCTGTCGATGCCGTTCCAGGGGCCAGGGGCGGTGGCCTGCAGGGGGGAAGGTGAGGCCCTGGCACCAAAGTATCTGTGGTCCTGACCTGAAAGAAGCCAAGGTGACCCCCGAGTGTCCCTGCCTGATGAACCAGGCTGTTAGCCTGCCAGGGCAAGGCTGGGGGGGAGGGCCACGATTGTCCTTGGCCTCAGGATGGTGTCCTCTCTCTCATGGCCCGCGGCATACCCTGCAGGGAGGCTGGCCGGGAGAGTTCAGCTCTGTTGCCCGGCATTCCCGCTCACACCCCCCAATCACCCGCGCATCTCTGCCTCTCCAACTGTGCTGCGTGACTGGGCAGTGAGTCACTGGGCCCGGCCTCTCTGGGCTCCAATGCCTGCTGGGGTGTCCCACCTGCCCCAGGGGAGCAGGGCCTCTGCCGGTGCCCCTCCCCCCATGAGCTGATAGCCACAAGAACTTCCCCAGGACCCCTTCCCCTGAAGCTCCCCAGGTCTGCCCGCTGGGCAGGCGTGGGGCTCCTGTCACACTTCCAGAAGTCCTGCAGCGGTGGGAGCTGGGCCTCTGGAGAAAGAGGGACCCTCCCCCCCAGCAGTCTCCTCCAGCCAGGACACCCCAGCAGCTCAGCTGGCAGAAGGTGGCTGGGTTGGCTGACCCAGGCCAGCAGGAAACATGCCTCCTCGGGAGGCCTCTGGGAGGGGTCCTGGGCGCTAGGGCAGGAGTGGAGGGTACTGGGGTCAGGTTAAGGCCAGACTTGGAGCACTCTGAAACAGGGCTGACAAGACCTGCGTGGAAGTACAGGACGTCATATCATGATCAAAAGAGCTGCAGTGACTTCAAGAAAGGGGCGAGCTGGTAAAGGCAGCTGGCTCCAGACCAGCTCTGCTGCAGCCAGGAATGGATTCCAGAAACGCACCTAAATTCGGAGCACCTCCCCTCTCCCCACCCGGCAAGAATAAAAGGAGAAAAGTACAAGCAGCGATCACTGGAAGAC
Organism: Meles meles; assembly: GCF_922984935.1. Taxonomy (NCBI): domain Eukaryota; kingdom Metazoa; phylum Chordata; class Mammalia; order Carnivora; family Mustelidae; genus Meles; species Meles meles. The sequence goes on from NC_060083.1 coordinate 63,768,357, forward strand.
TGGGGACTGAGGAGGACAGAGCCGGAACACAACCGAAAGCCGCCTCATGAGTGGGAACAATCGCGTGAAATCACCCTGGCAAGAAAGAAGGGAAAAAGCAGGACAACACAAACAAAATATACGAGAGCGGAAAGAACAACAGACCCAACGTAGACCTAAAAAATAAGAGGAACACCTACAAACTAATAAAACAGAGCACCTAGATGTAGCAGACAAATTCCTGGAAAAAATATAAAAGGACCAAAAGAAGGGCAAAAAAGAACAGGAATAGACCGAAACGTGGTTGTGGGAGCCCTTCCCTCCCCAGCCTGGGCTGCAGGCTGTTCTGTGAGGGGGTCCCACCCTGAGCCCAGGGACCAGTAACTTCTGTCTTGGACAGAATGTTCCGGGAAGTGGAAAAGAGGCAAGGCGGATTGTGGCTCCTAACCACAAGGATAAACAAAAGAAAACACAGGAGGTCTGTTTCACTCAGGAACTTTGGTGCAAAAAATCTGAAAATACTAGGTAACTGACAATTACAAGTGAGAAATCGACCTCATGATCTGGGTGTCTCTGGTCTCATGTCAAACAGTTTCAGTCCATTCGTCCCATTAATAGACTGAAGAAGAAAGATCCTATGATTAACTCAGTAGGTACAGAAGAGCCTTTGACACTTGTATTGAATACAGTATTTTCTCACTGATTAAGAAGCTCTTAGCACAAAAGAAATAGAACATTTCCTTCGCAGGGTGGAGGTTAGACCTCAAGCCTACAGCACCACGTATACTGTGGAGAAACTGGGGGCCAAGATCACGACCAGGACAAGCTGCCTCACGACGCTGATGTTCTCATGGTCCCAGACGCTACGTGACCCAGCTGTCCTGCTCGGCGGTTGACTAAACGTTAGTGCCCCCGCTCTCCGTTCCTATGCTGATAGTGTGAGGAGATGGGGCCTTTGGGAGCTGACAAGGTCACGAGGGCAGTGTCTGTGATGGGATTCGTGCCCTCTTAAGAAGGTGCCTGGCAGCTTCCTCGCCCTCCCCACTGTCCGCCACACCACCGGAAGACCCAGCAAGAAGACAGCAGTCTGTGAGTCAGGCAGCAGGCTCTCATCAGACACGGGCCCTGCCAGCCCCTCGACCTTGGGCTTCCAGACTCCACAACCATGAGAAAGAAATATTTGTTGAACTAAGATGTGCTTCTAGTATTTACCCAAAGGAGTTAAAAATTTATGTCCACAGGAAAACCTTCATGTGAATGTTTCTAGCAGGTTTGTTCACAGTTGCCCCAAATCAAAAGAAACCAAAATGTTCTTCAGGAGAGGAATGGGTCAAGAAGCTGGAACATTCGAGAAGTGGAACGTTGTTCAGTAATAAGAAGGAATGAGCTGTCAAGACACACAAAGTCATAGGTAGATTGTAAACGCCTGTTCCTGGATGAAAGCAGCTGGTTTACAGTGGCTGTGGGCTCTTTATTTGACATTCTGGAAAAAGCAAACTATGGAGACAGTAAAAATCAGTGGTGGCCAGGGTAGGAGGGAGGGGGCTGACACACAGGGTTTTTAGGGCAACGAGACTATTCTGTGTGATACTGGAACACCAGACATGTGAAACCACACATCTGTTAAAGCCCATAGACTGTCCGGCAGAAGGAACAGGCTTTACCGTATGCACACTTTCGAGAATCATACAGGAGTGAAGGACGTCAGGGTGGCTTGAGAGAGGAATCTGGCTGCATCACACGTGGTGAAGCCACCAGATGCAGGTGGTGGGGTCACGGTGCTGAGCCAGGCCGCTTGGAAGGGCAGAAGGAACGTCACGGGACCTGCACTGCTGTCGGTCAAGTTGTTCCCACAGGGAACCTGTCGACAATTCTGAAAGCACAGCCCGTGCGCTGGGACTGAGTGACTGTGTCAGAGGGTGGCGGGTGCTGGGGCCGGGTTTCCACTGTTGGAGTGGGAGCTGACAGAGAAGCAAGGGGCAGGGTAGGTCCATCCATGTGGTGTGGGACTCATGCGTCACATAGGTACTTATGGGGAAACGTGGAACTACTTGTAGGTGTGTGTGTACGTGGGTTAGCGCACCCACGTACCTCCTTGCTCTGTCAGTGGAGAAGCAATGACACCAGGAAGAATGCCGAGCCCTCAGATCTTGGTTTCTCATACCTTTCTCCAAGACAGGGAACCAGGGCCGCTTGGGGAAATGGCTGATTTGAGGACTGGGACGTTGCAAGTGCAAGACGATACTGGGGCATCCTCTAGTACTAGTGTTATGGACTGAATTGTGTCCCCTTCCCCGCAAACGTCATAGGCGAAACCTAACCCTCAATGCGACGGTATTTGGTGACGGGGCCTTCTGGGAGGTGATTAAGGGTAAACGAAGTCGTAAGGGTGCACCCTGAGTCAAGGGGACCGCGTCCTTGCAGGAAGAGGAAGACACAGCAGGGGTGAGTGCACAGAGGAAGGCCACGGGAGACGTGGGCGAGAAGGCGGCGCCGCCAGCCATGGAGAGGCCTCAGGAGAAAGCAGCCCTGTGGCCTCCGGACCTGGGGCTCGGAGGACCGACGGCTGTTGTTCAAGCGCGGGTCTGCGGCGGCGCCGTAGCGCTCCAACACAGCCGCCCCCACGAAGGGGGCTGCGTCAGCGGGACGCGAGCTGCTCAAGCCGGACTGATCTGGGCAACAAGACCCGGAGCCGCCGGACGGAGGGACCCGCGAGTCCGCACCAGCCCGCACGTGCGCCCGCAGGAACGCGCGTGAACGAGGGCACGTGCACGTCAGCCAGGCGGTGGCGGCCACATGCACGGGTCCCCCGGAGCGCTTTGCCCCTGTGGTCTCCTCCCCAAACCCGCCAGCCTCCAGCCGCCGCCTGCGACCCGTCCCTGCCCAGCGCCTCCCGCAGCGGCCGGGTCCGCCGAAGCCAGGGCCGTCGGGGCAAGTCCCGGCCAAGACGCACCGGGGACGCGGCGCCCGAATGCGATGCGGGATCCTGGAGCGGTGAGGGACACTCGACGACAGCGGGTCTAGACTGGGCGTCGGGGAGCGCGGCGTTTGGCTGACGGCGAGGCCGACGAGAACCCCGGGACCTGGCGACGTTTCCGGGACCGCCATCTCCGCGAAGAGAAGGGCGCTGGCCGCTCCCCGCCGGCCCGTCCTCGCGTCGCTCACGGCCTGACGAGCTCCGATCGGTCGTACTCGGCGGTGGCCTCCGGCTGGGCGACGCGGGGTCCACCCGGCGGCCGCGCCGCTCTGGGGGGCCGGGACCGACCGGGCACTTCCCCAAGGGAGTTCCGTGGGACACGCACCGGCCCCAGGCCCCGTCCTCACCCCGGCAGCCGCGTGCTCCGTCCGGGACGCGCCCCCACCGCCCGACTCCGGGGCCACAGCGGCCGGGCGCTTCGTGACCCGCGGGTCAGGGCCCCGACCCACAGCTGACCTCACCGCGCCGGGCCGGGCCGGGGAACGCCGGGACTGACCGCCAGCGGCGACCCCGGGGCCCGAGACACGTGGCCGTCTCCGACCCGCCGGAAGTCGCGCGGACCAGGCCCCGGAAGGCCCCGCGCCCCCGCTGCCGCGGGCTCTGCCTCAAATAGGCATCCGGGAGTTCTGATTGGTTAGTCAGAGTCATGTGCCCACCCTGGTCCAATCGGACAGGCCGCGGCTTGTGCTGTGATTGGCCAGGTCCGGTCAGGCGGTCGCAGCCGCGGCGGCCCGGAGCGCGGGGCCTGGGGGTGCGCTCGGTCCGGCGCGCGCTGCCCGGGGACCGTGGGGCTCTCGCCGCCGGCAGACGCGTCCTCCAGCGCGAGCAGCCCCGGAGAGCCCAGAGCCGTTTTCCCCCTCAGGCTTTTGTGTACCGAGACGTTTCACGCAGCGAGCACCGCCCAGATGGTGCCTCAGCGCTCAGGACCCGCCGCGCCTCCCCCTGTCGCGCCCCGGAATGCAGGTGCCGCGGTGCCAACCCGCTGAGCGGTGCGGACTGAGCCGGCGGAAGCCCCTACGGTCACAAAACGCGGCCCCGGGAGCACTCGGCCACCCTCTGCCGCCGTCGCCACCCGCGGTCACCCTCGGCCACCCTCGGCCACCCTCAGATCCTCAGTCACCATCACGTGGGCCCCCGGTCACCTTCAGTGACCTCAGACGTTGTCCGTCACCATCTGCTCTGAGCCTCGGCCACCCTCAGACATTTTGGTCACCCTGAGACACCCTCGGTCACCGTCCACACTGGCCTCGGCCGCCCTGGTGCCAGCTGCACGGGACCAAAGGGCGTCCCCAGACTAGTTCCAGAGCACAGCAGAGCCCGCGGACACGTCACGCGCAAACGGAAAACGCACCTCTGCCTGCGGTGGCCCCCGAGCCCGTCCGCCCGCCCCGCGAGGCCGTGTCCGTCGTCCTAGTCCTTGTGTCCCGAGACACTTGGCTACTTCATCGTCCGAGGAGCCATTCTCGTGACCCATCCAGCCCTCCCAGCTGCGCGCTCGGGGGCTAAGATAGTCAGGGAGCGAGGAGTGAGGGCATCACCGGGACGGCGACAGGGACACCGGCGTGCGGGGCTGACTGTGCCGGCGGCGCCTGCTCACGGGCTCTGCGGGCCCTGCGCGCCCTCACCCCGCGCACCCCAGGGCTCGGGTCTTCCGTGCGCGGCCACCAGCGCAAAGAGGAGAAACCTGATGGAGGACACGTCGGAAGACAGAAGGGACGGAGCCCGCGCGGCCCGCTGAGGGCGGAACAACTGTCCCCAGACGATGAGCTTCCGGACGAAGCACCCCAGGCTCCGGCTGCAGGGACCGAGCGGTGCGTTTCCCAGCCGGTCAGTCCTTCAGCAGCTGGACGTGGCCAGAGCCCTGTGGCCCGCGCCCGGGCCATCTCGTGTGTCCGCAAGGACCCGGGACCGGATTCCTTCATCTTTTATGATGTCTGTGCCTCAAAATGTACTTGGTACAAATGCAAAGAGGCTTTCTCTGTTTCAGTTCTTATTAAAGCTTCTAATAAACACTCTTATTACCCTTTTATTTTTACTTTTATAATTATTTGTAATCTGAATTGAAGTATAACAAGTAAGAGGCCTTTCCGTTTCCTGCCGTGCGGGGGGAGGTCTGCCCTGGGGACCCGTGCTGCACGGAGCTGGGAAACACCTGACCGTCAGGCCCCTTCCCTTGGAGCCCTCAGTGGGGGTGACCGTGGGGAGGTGCTGGCCTGGAACAGCTGAAGGGGTGAGGTGCTGGGGGAGAGTCCCATAGGACCAGGGGGCACCATGGGAGGGGAGCGGCCTTGTGTAGGAGCACACTGTGCGTTGGGGGACGGGTTGTGTGTGTGTATGTTGGTGAGGTAGGCTGTGTGTGTGTGTGTGTGTGTGTGTGTGCGCGCGCGTGTGCGTGTTGTCTATGTGTCTTGGGGACAGGCCGCGTGTTTGCGCGGTGTGTGTTGCATGTGCGCCGTGGAGCAGACTTATCGGGGTCTGAGACCCTCCAGAAACTTCTGCTGGGATGCGGCCTCCGGCCCCCAGGAGGGCTCCCTTCCTGTGCTCGCCGCGTGCACTGAGCCATCATCCCGGGCCGCTCCCGTGAGTTCCCCTGACTCGCCGGCGTGCACAGTGAGCGGCGGCCAGAGGTGACCAGGAAGTTGCGGGCTGGGAGCGATGACAGCTCGGGGAAGGCGAGCGATCAAAGACTCAGCCCTCTGCACGGGAGTCGTAACACACGAATCCAAACCGAGCAGCCCCGACTCTCGACTGACCCAGAGTCACAGCCAACGTCGGCGCCACCGTCCTTGATCACTGCGCTCCTCGCACCGTGCCTCAAGCCTCCGCACCCTGTGTGGGGCCACCCCCAGGGCTGGCAGGGACTTTGCATCCAAGCAGTGTCCCCAGGACCCCCTTCCCAGCCCAGACAGGGGTGGCTTCTTTGGGTGACCTGGCCCAGTGTGACCCCCCAGTTGTCTAGGGCGGTGTCTGCCCCCGAAGGGGAGCCGTAGGCAGGCCGGTCTGCGGGCAGGACCGAAGTCCACGGAGAGTCCCTCTGAGTCCCTTGAGTGCGTCAGAGGCCCGGGGCCTCGAAAGGTCAACACCACCTGACACCAGTCACAGCAGTGAAAACCCGACTTATTCAGCGATGGTTTGTCGGGGGCGGCAGGGCAGTGCGGAGGTTTGATCCGAATTTGTGCAGAGGTGGGTACGTCTGAAGGGAGAGGAGGGTGGGGAGAGGAGGCGTGGGAGAGTCGGGGAGAGGAAGCCCGCAGCCCCCGGAAGGGTATAGGCCGCTGACTGGTGTGGGGGACTTAGGCTCCTGCCCCCCACAGAGCCCCGTCTTCCAGTGTTTTTCAGGCGGGTAGAGGCAAGGGGCAGAGGGTCCTGGAGCCCTGGAAGGGGAGACTAGCGCCCCCCACATTCCATATCCCCTCCTCCCCCACACATTCCCGTGCCCCCTCACCCCTCCACCCCCCTCACTACAGTCCCCACCACCACTTCCTGGCAGCTCCCCCCACCCCTGCCCCTTCCCCCCCTCGCCGGCAGTGGGCAGTGTGTTCTTAAACTTCGGTTTCCTCTGCTCTGCCCTGGTGAGTCCCTTCTCCCGAGCTGCTGGCTCCGGGCCGCCCCTCCTCGGAGACGGGATTGAGTTCTGGCCGAGAGAATGGCCTCCCCACATGGACACTTGTGACTAGGCTTAAAGCCCAGGACTTGACCGTTGCAGGAGTTTCGAGGCCAAACCCAAGTCCCCAGGGCTGGGAAGTCTGGCGAGGCCTCGGACCTGCAGGGAGTCCCCTGAGAGGAGATCAAAGGCCCAAACACCCCCAGAAGCCAAGCTGGGGACCGCTGGGGACAGCTGCGGGGGTGCTCATCTCTCCGTGAGCCCAGCAAACTGGGGAGGACGCCTTGAGGCTGGGGGTGCTCCGCCTCTGTCAAAGCCCCCTGCCGCGGGTAGACCTTAGTTCTCCTGCTGCCAAGGAGAGTCCGGGAACGTGGTCCTCCTTCCAGGCCTAGCGAGGAGGCGAGCCCCAGGACGCCCTCTGGGCCGGCCCCGCCGCTGCCGGGTCCCGCCGCCAGAGGGCGCGCGGCCCTCCTCGGAGCCCCGGCCGGCCCTGGGGTCAGGCTCTGCAGCAAGGCTGCGGGCTGCCCTGCAGGTCAAATGGATTTGCCCTCCCCTGCGTGCACGGAGGGTTGGGGACCCCACTTAGCCATCGTCTGCCAGTCCAGGGGCTGCTTGCCCCAGAGGGAGGCTGACGGGAAGGAGAGTGGGCCGTAGGGGGTGCGGGGCTGGGCAGAGAGATGTGGAGGCCGCGGCCCCACAGGGCCCTTCCTTTGCTTGGACCCCCCACCCCACCCCCGGCTCCCTGGAAGCAGACGAAAGCCGAGTCCCCAGTGAACCAACTTCGGGGCCTGGCCACTGCACTCGGCCCCGAAACCTGGCAAGTGACAGCCCCTTGGCCAAGGTGGTTAAGGCGACAGAGATGGGACAATGAGTGTCATCCCGGTCCCTTGAGAGGCTGCAGCCTAGAGGCCCAGGTGGGAAGAGACCCACTCAGGCAGAAGATGTGGGGAGAGATAAGGGCAGGCAGAGGGCCCTGTGGTCAAGGTGGTCTCTCTTTAACATGCTGAGCACAGCCCGGACCCTCCTGCCATGCACCGCGTCCGGGAGAGAATATGCAGTTGCCCTGATGCCCTCTGCCCCTCCCCCAGGAGCCCCCTTTGAAGAGACCGCCTGACTCACCCCGTGCCTGCCCCAGACCGGAGCGTCACTGCTGTGACCCGCATCCCACAGGCCCCGTGTCACTCGGACTGTAGCAGTGTGCCTGCTTTCAACAGGTTTGCCTCACCAGGTGCAATCACTTCTGTGGGTGTCACTCCCAAAGGGGTCTTGCTTCCGGGGCCTTCTACCGGTCGGCGGTCAAGGCGGCCTTGAGCGCGTGGGGCATCTCCTGGCCCAGGCTGGCAGGTACCCAGCAGCTGTGGGGTGGTGGAGTCCTTTGGAGGACCAGAAAGTTCCATCTCACCATAATGGGGTGGGGGTCTTCTAGGGTGGGGAGCCCTGCAGGGAGTGGGGGCTGTCTCAAGCACCAGGGGCAGCTGATAGAGGCCCCAGGCCATGGGTAGATGGCTTTGGGGGTGGTGAGAACACTGTCCCAGAGCTGAGGGTTTTCATAAGAAAGAGCACCCCAGGAGGGACAGGATGTGGTCTCCTGCACATCTCTGAGAGACAGGAAGCCCTGCCTCCAGCAGCTTCGACCTGTTGGGCTTGCAGGGTGCGCCTGGTCTTGAGGAGCCGAGGGTCTGGGCTGGCTCCCTGCGGCCAGTGCCCTGGGTAGCCCTGCAGGGTCACAGAGCAGGAAGGCCTTCTCCCTTCACCTCTGGGAGCTGTGCCCAGACCCTGCGGCAGGCCTCCCCAGGCCTGCAGGTGACGGCCAGCAGGCCTGGGACAAGTGGTGTGGGGAAGGGCTACCTCCTGGCTGTGGCCTGGAAGGTTCCTCAAAGACCCGTGGGCCCGGGTGGCCCCCTCTCACCCAGACGGCCCGGGGACCCCAGGTCCAGCCGGTTGATCTCTTGTCCATAGCAGACATTCCCTCTCCCCCGGGGCACCAGGTTCGGGCACAAGATGGCTCCTAGGAGCCCGCAAAGGGGTCTCTCCACCCCCCACCCCAGTTTTCTGGTATCCTCTGTGATCTCCAGGGAAACCTTATCTTTGACTGGGGAGGCCCTGAGACTGAGCTGTGTGCACAGAGAGGGGGACAGGCGGCCTTCCCCAGGGCCTGCACGCGAGCAGCCGCCTGTCCCCCGAGACCCAGCGTGCGGATTGCCCCGGCCATTCGCTGTGTGTCACTGGCTTTCCCCTTTCCCTTTCCCTTTTGTCAAATGGGGAGACGCCACCCCTCCCGTAGGTCTTCCAGGGAAGCAGAGCCCTGTCCTCTCCCCAGCTCCGGGGCTGCTCTGGTCTGAACGGTGGGGGCTGTGGTTTGTTCCAGATGCTTGTCCAGCTGGGGCCGTAGGACATTCCCCGGGTGTTTGCGGTCCCCCCTTCCGGGCCATGCATCCAGTCGCCTCGCAGGCCTCTCCACGGCAGGGTTGGCTTTGTTAAAGGGGGTAGCAGGGCTCTGTGGCTGATAGAGGGACGGCCGTAAGGCCGGGGGCAGGGGTGGGGGCGGGGGTCTCGGGAGTTGTTGGAGCCCCGGGCTGAGAGGTGTCCTCCAAGCAGACAGACCGCTGGCCGATGGCCAGTCCGTCCGCGGGGAGACCAGGAAGGCTTGGGGAGGGCCTGGATGAGGCCGCCCAGCAGCAGGGAGATCAGAGAGTCTGGAAGGGAAAAGGGGAAGAAGGGGGAGGACGGGGAGAAAGTGGTTAAAAAGAAAGGTAAGTGGCAGATGGGGAGGGCCGGCTAAAGGCTCCAGAGGCCTGAGGGGGGAGTAGCAGGCAGGGTGGGGGCCTGGGCCCGGCAGGACCCCGCTGCCCCGGAGGCCAGGCGCGCAGGGACCCGGCCTACGTTGGGGCTGAGCCCTCGCTGCAGCAGGGCTGGGGCCGGGCTTCCAGGTGGCCGTGGGCACCTCTGTGCCTGTGGTGATGCCGGTGGTGGGAAGACGCTGTATTTACCTGCCTTCACCCACCTGAGTGTGAAAGCCCGGATGCGGGTGCTACTTTCGCCCTTGCCTCTGTGGGTGCTGGGGGGCTGTGGAGGACTCAGCGGACGGGGCTGCAGGCCTCACCAGTACTGGGGCAGCGGCGAGGCTGGTGGAGGCATTGCAGGCCCACAGCTCCTTCCTGCCCACCCCCCCCAGCCCCCCCCAGCCCCCCCCCCCGCCCCCGCCAGAGCCCCAGCCGGGGTGGGGGTGGTGCTCGGCTCTGTGCTCTGCAGCTCGGAGCCCTTGAGCTCTTGGCCGGTGCTGAGGGCCACCCCAGCGTCTTGCCAAGGCCCTTCTCCTCTGCAGGATGTCTGCTCGGGCTCTCGCACCCCGAGAGCCAAAACCCTCACCCCCTTCTCTTCTCAGCTCGGGCCAGCCCAGCCTTGGCTTTTCGTTGGCTGGTCCACCGCAGTGTCCGGACCAGACCATTGTCATGGTCCTCAGCCTCCATCTGCTCCAGGCCCTGCTGCCCCTGTCCCCAGCCAGAAACCCTGTTATCCTCTTGGTCAGGTCACACTCCCTTCCCTGCCAGACTGAACATGTGGCCTGACTCCCCTCGTCCACGACACCTGTCCCGCCTCCCGTGGTTTCTGCACCCCGGCCTCTCACCTCAGCCAGGTTCCCAGACACACCGGGAGCTCCCGTCCAGTCCCTCTGCCATCTCCCTGGCCTGGACATGGTCCCCACGTGTCCCCACAGCAGCGCTTTCAGCACTGTGGGTCCCTCTTCTCCCCGCACCACGAGGCTCCTCCGCACCCTGGCTTTCTGGCCCCTGGGGTAGTTCCCTTCTGTCTCCCCGGGAATGCTGGCTCCTCGGCGACATGAACCCCTGTACCCTGTGTACAGTGGCCACTCAGTCAGGACTGTCAGATGGACATGAAAGTCCCTCACTCATGTAGAGGGACAGCAACCTGCTCCTGGTGCCACGTGTCGCCCCCACACCGGTCTCAGCCACGTGGGCACCCGTCAGGCACGGCTCTGCCTGTTCTTCCTGCTGGGCGCCCACTGCCCCTTCCCCGGGGGTTCCTGACCCCGCGGGGCCCAGGCGAACCCCCAGCAAGTCTGCTGCGCGGCGGGGCTGCCAATCCCCATGGCGGGGGGCAACCGCCATCCCATGGTACACCTTCGGGGAAGCTTCAGGACGTCTGCGACCCGGGTGCAGGGCGGCCCCTCAGCCCCCTGGACCCCACCTCACCTCCCATAACAGAAATGACCACCCGCCCCGCTTTCCGATGCCTCGGGGGTGGGGGGCAGCGTCTCCAGAGGCCAGCCAGCTGCTGGGCCCCAAGCAGGGGTGCGTGCACCTCCTGCCACTCAGGCCTCAGCCCCTACCCGGGCCGACGTGCCCAACGCGCATCCTCACCACAGCGGCGCCGAGCCCCGTTTCCTTCCCTGTGCGGCCGTGGCTTGGCCTGGAGCCCCTCGGAGTCCGGGCATACATGATCTGGGGTCCACCTAGGGGCGTGTGGTCTCTCCCAGAGCGAAGAAGTTCCTGCTGTCTGTGTGGGAGGGGGATGGTATACGGGGCTGAATGTTGCCCCGTCCCCCCGAAAGTCATGCCCGCACAGAAGCCGAGAAGGGGACCTTATGTGGAGATGAGGGTCTCCGCAGACATCGTCAAGTTAGGAGGAGGCCGTCTTAGACGGTGCTAAACCCAGTAGGATGGCGTCCTTGCAAGACGGGAGAAACGTGGGCACAGGCGGCACCACAGAGAAGTCCCCGTGATGACAGAGGCCACAGGCCAAGGAGTGCGGATCACAGGCAGCCGCCCGCCGCGGGAGAAGCCTGGAGCCGAGCCTCCCTCAGGTCCCCAGGAGGACCCAGCTGGGCCTTGCTTTTGCATTTCTGGCCTCCAGAACTGTGAGAAAATAAATTTCCATTGTTTGAAGCCACCGAGTTTGTGGTAACATGGTACAGCGGCTGCAGGAAAAACACGGATGTGCTGCAGGCGCACCCAGCTGGTCTCCGGAGCGTGTGGGTGAGGCCGCAGGCTGAGAGGGGCCCGTTCTCCCGAGCGCCGCCCTGCTGGCCGGGAGCGAGGTGTGCGGCCTGTGGAGCAGGACACCAGGCCAAAGCTGGGTGCTCGTGGGAGCGTGGGAACACCTTTCACCTCCAGGACGACGCACCGTGATGAGCCCGGCCCGGTGATAACGGTGCCATCCCCCTTTTATTCTTTTTGGATGAGAGTCTTGAAAAGTAGAATTTCCCAGAATCCTCCTGTTTGTAGGGAGACAAGGCCCACGTCCTCTGTTCGCTCAGCTGGCCAGGCACGTCCTCACCCGTGCTGTGCCGTAGAAGGAATGATACTTAAACTCTGTGCTCTCGCTAGAAAACGGCATCACGAAGTCCTGGTCGTCTGAAGGGGAGGCCAACGAGCAGGCAGGGAAATTATGTCACAAGAAGCAGAATGGTGGGTGGTGTCCATTATTTTAAAAAAATATCATTTTCTGGACGGTTTTAGATGCTTTTAGAAATTTGTGATTTTTTTCCCGTCCTGAATATGCACTTCTGTTCCTGATTTCTACCTGTGATCTTGTGTTCGTTTCTGGAGGGGCCCCTCTCAGTCTGCACGGACTCAGACTTGACGAGGCTGGACTTGCTGCCTTTCCCGGGGAGCACCCACAATGCCCCGTGTTTTCCGCATCCACGCAGGACCATCTGGGAGGCTGCCTCCCCAACCACACCCAGGGTGCAGGGGGACAGGGTGAGGACTTGGGTGCGGCGCAGCCTCGGGACCACGTGGCCCTCAGGCTGGGCCCTGATAGGGGCCCCTGCGGACTGTCCAGGGGACTCACGACCCTCTCCACCCCTCCTCAACATGCAGGGGCCCGCTCTCCTGTCATGCACCCGTCCCTTCCCGGCTGTCCCACTGGTGGCCTCTCGAGTATGACGGAAGCCATCCCACGCCTCCAGTGAAGGTAAAATGTGCACTCCTCCTTTGGGGGTGCGTGTTTGTAATTCATGGAGACTGCGTTGGGCCTGTAGACCTCACTCTGTTTCTGTTTTTGCTCAGAACCTGAGGACGGTAAATGATCATTTAAATAAAAAAGGTTCGCCTGTGGTTTCTGCTTGATGAGTGTGGGATTCTGTATGGATGAATGGCACGATTCAGATTCGAAGGGTCGTGCTAAAACCTCAGGTTGAAATGGTTGATTTATCGACTCCTCCCAGTGCCTCTGTCATCCTGGGTTTACATATTTTACCCATTTATTTAGGTTCATATGTACCTACATTCTTTCTATATTTCTGTTCTATTGTTTTTACCAGTATTTCTATTTTGTCAGAAAATGGGATTGATAATTCCAGCTTTCTTTTGGTTCATACTTGCTTTTTCTGTTTCCCACCCTTTTATTTCCGACCTATTAGTGTCCTTTTGTTTAAAGTGTTATCTCTTGGGGCACCTGGTGGCTCAGTGCATTAAAGCCTCTGTCTTCGGCTCAGGTCATGATCTCCGGGTCCTGGGATCGAGCCCCTCATCAGGGTCTCTGCTCAGCAGGGAGTCTGCTTCTCTCTCTCTTTACCTGTCTCTCTGCCTACTTGTGATCTCTGTCTGCCAAATAAATAAATAAAAATCTTTGAAAACAAATAGTGTTATCTCTCACCGATCATATATTGTTGGATCTTTTTTTTTTTAAAGATTTATTTATTTGACAGACAGAGATCACAAGTAGGCAGAGAGGCAGGCAGAGAGAGGAGGAAGCAAGCTCCCTGCTGAGCAGAGAGCCCAATGTGTGGCTCAATCCCAGGGCCCTGGGACAATGACCTGAGCCGAAGACAGAGGCTTTAACCCACTGAGCCACCCAGGTGCCCCTGGATCTTTTCTTTTAAACCCAGTTTAACCCTATCTTTTAATTGGTGAGTTTGACCCATTTACATTTATTATGAAGGTGTTTATTGTATACTGTGTTTATTTATTTATTTTTATTTATTTATAACTTTAAAAAAGATTTTATTTATTTATTTAACAGAGAGACACAGAGAGAAAGAGCGCACAAGCAGGGGGAGCAGCAGGCAGGGAAAGAGGGAGCCCCACTGAGCAGGGAGCCCTTTGTGGGGCTCGATCCCAGGACCCTGAGATCATGACCTGAGCGGAAGGCAGGTGCCCAACTGACTGAGCCACCCAGGCGCCGTGTGTAATCAAGTCAGTTGTAGGTCCTGTCATCGGGGCGAACTATGCTTGCTGTTAAGTTAGTTTATTTTGTCACCTTATTTAATATTTTCTATTCACTGCACATTCTTTGCATTGATTTTTTTCTCTTTTCCTGTTTCTGCTAGGCAGCTCTTTCTGCTGGTTTATGTAGTATGTTCTGTTTGGGTTCTCACTGCGGCTGCGCTGGACCCCCTTCCTGTTCACTTTCACGGATTGATTTCTTTTCTTTTTTTTCCTTTTTTTTTTTCACTTTTTTAAAAGTTTCTTTTCAGCGTAACAGTATTCATTGTTTTTGCACCACACCCAGTGCTCCATGCAATACGTGCCCTCCCTATTACCCACCACCTGGTTCCCCAACCTCCCAGCCACGGATTGATTTCTTAAGCTTATCTTTGCCTCTTCCTTCTGGCGAGATAGGTGTCTCAGCAAGTTCTCGCAGCCTTTCATCTCCGCCCTCCCCATCTCACGGTGCTGGTATTAATCTACAGTTTCAGTTCTAGATTGTCAGTAGATTGCCCATAGATTGTAGATTGTAGGTTTATTTTCTTTTGTCATTGGTTTTTGGAGGAAAATAAACTTACTTGTAATTTCCGTCTTTTTTCTCCTGCGTTTGGGTCTCCTTTATTTGAACACGGCCTCCAAGAGTGATTCCAAAGTCGATTTTTGATGGAGTGTCTTAAGACTTTATGTGCCTGAGAAGATCTTTATCACGTCCTTACACTGAAATGATAATATTTCAAGTACAAGTTATTTTCTTTCAATAGTTAAGGGTATTATGCCATTGTCTTCCTGAATTCAGATTTGTCTCTGAGAAGTCTGATGTCACTTGAGATTTGGGATTTCTCTCTTGCCCCTGGAATGTGTGGGTGCAGGCTTGCCTTCTCCCTCTCCCTTTGCTGGGGGGCTGTCTGGGCCCCTTTACTGAGACTGTCACCATGCTCTGCCCCTAGGGCTCTCACCATCCTGTCTCCCTTTCTTGGGCTTCCTTGAGTAAGTTTCTCCTCTACTGCCTGAATCTTTGAGAACTTCTTTTCTTCTCTTTTTCTGGGAGAGTTCCTCCATCGGATCCGCCCTCTCTCTCTCACTGCTCATTCCATCTGCTATTTCTTGGGTCAATAATTATGGTTTTATTCCCGACCTTTCCAAGTAGATGTTTTGATGACGGTCCTCTATGAGTGTCTGTTACTCTGTCCTTGACTCAGGTTTTGGTTAGCCCTGTCCCCAGAGGGGGACGTGGCCCAGTTGGTCAGCTGTCTCCTAATGATATGAGTATCAGGCCATGAGTCTTGAGGCAGTCAGGCCTGGTCCAGGGTCGTGGGGCAGGCCAACCTGGAGTGGGGAGGGGTGAGCCCGGGGGTAGGCTGAGACCCCACCCCTCCATGCCAACCCCATGCCAAACCCCTCCCTGTTGGCTGTCCTCCCTGGCTCGCTCCTGTTTTGGGAACTTAGCTTTCATGGGAGGGTCAGTGGCCATCCTCTGGCTTTGGAGGCCAGTGTGGGAAGGAGTCAATGCCCTGTGGTGCATGTTTCCACTGTTTCCCACTGCACTCGACCACCCTGTTCTCCAAGTCTCAAAGTTCCCTGCCCCCATCTGTGGCCTGAGGATGGAGACTGTTCCTTCAAGTTTTGCTTCTCACAGTCAGGGTCCTGGCTTCCACCTTCTGTGTGTGCAATTGACAGGGCATTTGCTCAGCGGAGGCCTATCCTGAGGGTTTACCTGTGGGGTTCAGTCCTCATGGTGCCCTACCAGGTAGGGCAGCCATTTCCCCATTTTACAGATGAGGAAATTGAAGCCTGAGAACCTCAAGTACGGAGGAAGACAGTGGGGAGCCAGGACTTGGACAATGCTCAGGCTCTTCGTCACAAGAGGAATGAACCAGGCATATTTAAGTATCTGTCTGCCTAACATGCCCAGCATAGAATGATGCTCGATAAGGGTCAGGAGAGGTAGGGGACGTGGAAGGGGAACCCAGCCCTGCCCCCCCGCCCCGTAGTCATAGCTTGGAGTGTGGAAGGAAGGGCGGACATGGGACAATCTTGAGCATGGAGGACGGAGGGGGACGAGGAGGGGGTAGGTCCACGGGGGCACAGACTCTGGTCACTGGGGTGGGGTCAGGTCAAGCATGCGTCTGGTGACAAGGGCCTCTGGAGGGAGGCTAGAGGTGATGTCTTTCATCTACAGGAAGTTGCTTCAGAAGGGCAGGGAGTGGGGAAAGGTTGGAGGCTCCTGGGAGCTGGTGGCCGGGGCAGGCGGTGGGAAGCAAGTCCGGCCAGGCCTGGAAACCACAGAGCGCCCCTCCTGAAGAAAGAGTAGAGCCCAGACCCCTTATTTACAGAGGGGAAACTGAGGCCCAGAGAGGCAGGACTTGTCCAAGGCCGTGCTGGTGAGTGGTCAAGAGTGGGGACCAGAAGCGAGCAGTCCCCTGATAGCTGTATATCTGGGTCTGCAGACTACCTGCATTCCTTCTGGGGGGTCCCTGGGAGGCGGGGACACCAGGACTCGGTGTCTCTGTTGGTCTTCCTAACTGCCATTTGGGTCCTACTGGCAGGCCCCTGGTGCCGTCCACGAGAACCACTGAGATCATGTTCCTAGTCGTCTCCCCCGAACCTGAGGTGACTCCCCACCCTGGTGAACACACATCCCACTACCCAGGGAGAACCAGGGTCCAACCCCCGTCTGTCCTTCTATTCTGGACATGAGAATGGAGTCGCAGATTTAAACAACCACGTGTGCCCGTCTGTGCTTTAGAAACGTGGGTCACACATGCTTTCCACACCCAAGGCCATTGTAACGCTTGCCATAGGGGTGCACCGTACTGGATACGGCAGTTCTGTTCTTTGGACATTTAGATCATTCCTGAGTTGTGAGTTTTTGTATCAAAAGCAAGCAATGGCTAGCAATGTAATTTTCTCTCTGTGCCCAAAGATCATTTCCCAAGATGCAATTCTAGAAGTGGGATTTCCTAGTAAAAGGAACTTCCTACTTTAAGGACACTGTGATCTTGGCAAACCCAGTGAGTGAGTGGAGGGTTATCTCAGGTCAGCTGATAACCTCATTGATAACTAGCAATTTGAATGGTTTCCTGTTTTTCCTGTTTATCACTCATTTTTTGTTATTTGTATATTTTTATCCAAGTTTTTGTTTTCTTTCTGTGATTCAGATCTTTATAAATTAAGCATATTAACCTTTGTTCTGTAATGTATCTCCCCCTAACAAATCTGTGGATGCTTGCCATGTATTTTTGTCTATAGTGTTTTTCTTTTTTTTTTTTTTAAGATTTTATTTATTTATTTGACAGAGAGAGATCACAACTAGGCAGAGAGGCAGGCAGAGAGTGAGAAGGAAGCAGGCTCCCCACCGAGCAGAGAGCCCAACGCGGGGCTCGATCCCAGGACCCTGAGATCATGACCTGAGCCGAAGGCAGCGGCTTAACCACTGAGCCACCCAGGTGCCGCTATAGTGTTTTTCTTAAAGATTTTATTTTTATTTTATTATTTTTCAATATTTTTAAAAGATTTTATTTACTTGACAGACAGAGATCACAAGTAGGCAGAGAGGCAGGCAGAGAGAGAGGAGGAAGCAGGCTCCCCGCTGAGCAGAGAGCCAGATGCGGGTCTCCATCCCAGGACCCTGAGATCATGACCTGAGCGAAGGCAGAGGCTTTCTCTGCCTTTCACTGAGCCACCCAGACGCCCCAAGATTTTATTTTATTTATTTATTTATTTATTTTTTTTTTAAAAGATTTATTTATTTGACAGATAGAGATTACAAGTAGGCAGAGAGGCAGGCAGAGAGAGAGAGAGAGGAGGAAGCAGGCTCTCCGCTAAGCAGAGAGCCCGATGCGGGGCTCGATCCCAGGACCCTGGGATCATGACCTGAGCTGAAGGCAGAGGCTTTAACCCGCTGAGCCACCCAGGTGCCCAAGATTTTATTTTTTAAAGATTTATTTTATTTATTTGAGAGAGAGAGAGAGAGAGCACACACGTGCTCCTGTGGTGGGGCAGGGGCAGGTGAGCCGGGAAGGAGAGAAGCAGACTCCCTGCCTGGCGGGGAGCCTGAGGTGGGGCTCCATCCCATGCCCCATGCCCTGGAGACCATGACCTGAGCCCAGATCAGCGGCTGGTTACTCAACAGCCCAGGCCACCGAGGTGCCCTGTTTATTTATCGGAGAGAGAGCAGCCTGCGATCTGGCAGGGAGGCTGGGAGGGGTGAGGGAGCAGGGAGGGGAGAGGTGGGGTGGTGCTGGTGCCCTACTGAAGGGCTCAGTCTCCAGATCCTGAGGTCGTGAACCCAGTGGAGATGGAGTCCGAGTCCGAGGGGTCCGAGGGTCCGAGGCTGCTGAACCAGGTGCCCCTTTACGGTGTCTAAGGGCCAGGATCCCCGCATCAGGCTCCCTGCTCAGCGGGCGGTCTGCTTCTCCTCCCTCTGCCGCTGTCCCAGCTCATTCTGTCTGTCTCTCAAATAAATAAATAATCTTAAAAAAAAAAAAAGGCTCCAGGTTTGGGAGCTCCCGTGCGAAGGACCACGACAGTTTTGTTTGTACGGTTTTGGTGGGAGATTCCAGGGCGCAGGACGGGGGTGGGGGTGGGTAGCACGATCCGCTGTCTCTAGGCAGACACCCCACAGCTCTCACCCACAATGCGGGTGCCTTTTCCTCTCCCCGGACAGCAAGCAGGTTCCCCAAGTTCCCACCTCCCCCCCCCCCCCCCCCCCCCCCCCCCCCCCCCCCCGTCCCGCAGGAGCATGCCCTGGGGCGGCGATCAGTCAAGCCGTCCCCCTCCCTGGCTCTGAGCTGGTTGAGGAACAGATGCTGGAGACAGAAGGGGAGAAGAGAAGCTTTATTTCCCGCAAGCCTGGGTTGGGGTTGGGACTGGACTTCCCCTCCCTCTTGCCCCTCTGCCAGGCCCTGGGCCCAAGTCCACCCATAGAGAAGCTCCTCCCGCATGTGGGGGAAGGCGGCCAGCAGCAGGACACAGAGGCTTCCTCCCTGGTGGGCCCAGGGTGCCAGAACCAGCCAGGCAGGGCAGCGTGGCAGGCAGGAGGTAGGCAAGGAAGGCTTCCTAGAGGAGGCCCCGGCACGCAGGAGCCTGATGGCTGCAGGGAGCTGCCGGGGTGACCTTGCTGGGTCAGGTGGTCTCTGTGGGCTGCGCCTGGGTGGAGGGAGGCTTGGAGAGAGGACTGCCGGGCTCACTGGTACTCGTTGGGGGTGCACACCCTGTTCTGGCCTCCGCGGGACATGTCCTCGTATACCACACATGCTGAGGCCTTGTCCTCTGGGCAGCACAGTTTCTTGACCTGGAAGGGAAAGCCTATCCTCTTCGTACAGGGCCGGCTCGCGCCGGGACACCCTCTTTCTTCCGCGCACGCCCGCTCAGGAAGCTTTTAGACCCCACCCTTGAAATGCCGCTGGGCTTCGGGGCCTGTGTGAAGTCGGTTCACAAGGGGCATTGGGCAGCTCCGAGGTCTCCCCAGCGGCCCCAGGCTGGGGGCGGGGGTGGGGTGGGATGGAGGCAGTGGCAGGGCGGTAGAGGATGAGAGGGACCTTGCCCCGGGGGACCTGGGGGGGCTGTCTCAGGGGGACGTGGAGCTGGGCAACGGCAAGTGAGTGACCAGGGCAGAGCTGACCACTCCCGGCACCTGTCTCTGTCACCCCCCAGCGCATGTTCACACCTGCCCCCATCAACCTCACACCTCCCGACTCTGCGCACACGTGCTCACACTCGCACGGCCACACACATGCGGCCCCCATGCTCTCTGAACGTCTGCCTGGACCCTCCTCCCTCCCCTCAGTGTCTGTCAGCCTCTGGGGGGCCGTGCCGTCCCTGCTGACCGCACCAGTTCCTGGGTTTCCCTCCCACCTCGGACCCTGCCCCCTGAACCCTCAGAACTCCCAGAGACCCCGCTGAGGGGGTGGACAGGTCCTGGGGCTTCTCTGGGGCTCAACCTTCTCCTTCCTGCCCTGCTTTCTTAGAGGAGCTGGCTGAGAGGACACAGGTGATGTCTGGGGGGTCGCACTGACCTGTGTCTTCCTCAGCACACACGCTGCCCCTATCGCCAGCCCGAGGAAGAAGCAGCTCGCAGCCAGGACCACAGGGAAGGCCGAGGTCAGCTGGGACTTCTGGCACGTGTCTGCTTCCTGGGACGCTTTGTCTGTGAAGAGGAGTGGAGAGGTATGTGGCAGGTGGTGGATTCCACTCCACGAGAGCCTTTGGGGTTCGTGGAGGGGCTCTGGGGTGGGGGCATGGGCAATCCAGGGTGCTTCCTGGAGGCAGTGGGCTCCAGCCGGAATGAACATCTCAAGCAAGCGTAGAGGACACTTCGGGGCAGACAAGGGCAGTTGGAGCCTGGCCCACGATGCAGGGAGGCGGAGTGGGTCCCAGGTGGGCACGTTCCCTACCTGTCACCAGCACCAGGGTGCCAGGGCCCCAGACCTCGTCATCCATGACCGCCTGGCAGACGTAAGCCCCAGCATCAGCCAGCTGCAGGCGGCTCAGGGTGATGGTCAGGTTGTGCTGCAGCCCGGAGAAGGTGACGCGACCTCGGAAGCGCTCGTCTACCGTGGGCTGCTTCTTGTCTTCATAGTAAATCACGCTGGTGGACTTGGGCCACCTTTGCTTCAGGTAGACCCCGGCCAGGGGCCCGCTCGTGGAGCAGGAGATGTTGATGGAGCCCCCCTCTGAGGCAATCGTGTAGGGGGGGAACTGCCGCACCTCTGCAGGAAGGACCCCCTGCTGTCACCACGGCCTGGCCCCAGGACGGGGGGCAGGGACCCTCCTCTCTGCAGGGCAGGCCGGAGGGACAGAGGGGCCCTGGGACAGCCCGCTGTGGCCATGTCACCACAGTGAGCCCTCTCACTGGACGCTGCTCCGGGGCACACACCCCTCGGTGGCCGGACACGAACACTAATGGGGCCACACAGGGAGCCAGCTGCCTCTCTCCACACTGGGGCCGCAGGGAAGCTCGGGCTGCAGCTCCTTCCTTCCAGAGCAGCGACCACTTCTCCCCGCCCCTGCACCTTCTCCTTCTCTGAACAGACTGTGCCCGAGATAGCAGGACAGGCTGCGCTGTCTCCTCTCTCTCCATTGCTGGCTGCCCCAGCGTCCCCATCATTTCCAGACACCTAGAGCTGGTGGTTCTGTGGGGTGGGTACATTTGGCTTGTCTGAAGGACGCCCGGAAATGTCTCTGTCTGCCCAGCAGGGGCCCAGCCAGACCAGCTTCCTGGTGCAAACATGAAACTTCTTTATTTTTATTTTATTTTCCTTTCCTTTATTTTATTTATCAGAGAGAGAGCGCGCGCACAAGTAGGAGAGCAGGAGGCAGATGGAGAGGGAGAAGCAGGCTCCCCACTGAGCAGGGATCCCAACATGGAACTTGATCCCAGGACCCTGGAATCGTGACCTGAGCCAAAGCAGACGCTTCATGGACTGAGCCACCAGGTGTCCCGGTGAACTTTCCGTAATGTAATCCAAGCATCAGCCTCTCAGCAAACTAAATTCTGGAACTTCCTTTTCCTTTTCTTTCTTTTTCTGCTGTCTCCCATCCCAACCCACTATTTCCATCTTACTGCAGAAATTTGCACATGTATCTGTTTTAAAAAGCAAACTAACAGGGCGCCTGGGTGGCTCCGTGGGTTGAGCCTCTGCCTTCGGCTCAGGTCATGATCTCCGGGTCTTGGGATGGAGCCCCGCATGGGCCTCTCTGCTCAGTGGGGAGCCTGCTTCCTCCTCTCCCTCTCCCTCTCTGCCTACTTGTGATCTGTCAAATAAATAAATAAAATCTTTTAAAAAAATAGGGAAAAAAAGCAAACTAGCGGACATTCTCTCATAACCAAGGTAACCTTGCTAATTATGTAAAAGAGAATCGCCAGACATTTGAGTAAAGAAAAAGATTCTGCACCCAGACGTCACTGGGGGTGGGGAGGTCACGCTCAGGATCCCCAGACCACCCCCTTCCCACGAAGGCGCATCCCCGGGTGGGGCACGGCGGGGGACGCGGCGAGGCACGGGCAGGGCTTACCTTGGGTGGCCAGAGCCCCGAGCAGGGTGCAGGCATAAGAGAGGCGCAGGGGGAGCAGAGGGAGCTCGGGGGCCATGCTCGCCGCCACCCTGCCCCCCGCAGACCAGCGCCCACGGAGAAGCAGGCCGGCTCGCGGCTGGCGGAGACTCTTCCTGTCTGCAGCGCCCGCCGCAGCCAACAGCTCCGAGGCGCCGCCCCGAACCCCCAGGTGGGAGGCGGTGGCGGGTGGTCGGGGCACTCCAGGAGGGCTTCCTGGAGCGGTGCCGCCGGCAAGGGGAGGTGCGGAGGGCCAGGCTGGGAGGGGCGGTCCTCACCCCCGCTCACCCCTCCGCACTGTCCTGCTGAGAGCCCAATGGGTGACCAGTGGTCCTGGTCCCCCCCCCGCTGTGCCTCCACAGGCCCGAGGTGGGGGGCAGGACCAGGAGAAAGCCGGGGAGTCCCTTGAGGGGTGGGTTCAGGGGCCGGATGCCTGGGTCCTCTGGGTCACCTTCTGTCCAACCTGATGGAAGCCTAGAAATCTGGCCTGGGATTCAGTGACCCACGCGTTGGGGGCGGGGCCCGGAGGACCCCAGGAGCAGGGGGCGGAGCCCCAGGTGGGCGTGTCCTGGAGGCAGGGCGGGGCCTGGAGGCGCGGGCGGGGCCGGGGGCAGGGGCGGAGCCTGGCGGCGGGGGCGGGGCCTGGCGGCGGGGGCGGGGCCTGGAGGGAGGCCCCAGAACTCAATCTTCTCATAGAAACCGGAGAAAACACAAGCCACAGGGAGGAAATGACCACAGTGGGGGACCCAGGCCCAGGACTTGCCTGCAGGCCGGGCCTGCAGCCTGGGCTCCCCGCGGCGAGGGAGTGGCCGCCCCAGCAGCTTCCTTGGAGGCCTTTGCGCCTGGTTGGCGCTTTAAGACAGAAGCAGCTTCTTTTCGTTTTTGTGTTTCCCACTTAAAACGCGTGTGTTTCTCAGGTCATTCGATGATTTCTGGTTGATTTACTTTATTCGTCGTAAAGATTAGTGCTATGGGGTTTCAGGCACCGAATGTATATTTTATTTACTTATTTCTTAAGTAGGCCGCTCGCCCAGCCCGGAGCCCATCGTGGGGCCTGAACTCATGACCCTGGGGTCAGGACCTGAGCCGAGATTAACAGTCCGATGCCTAACCGACTGAGCCCCCCAGGTACCCCGGATGTGAACTTCAGAAAAACCTGTGTGTCCCTCTTCAGAATCCACCCCATGGAGTCACACGCTGCAATTATGAAGACGTCTGACAAAAGGGTCAGGGACAGGGAAGGGCCTGCAGGTGGGCAGGTGGGGGAAGGGAACCTGCGGCTGGGAGGTGGGGTGGGGAGGGCTGTGTGGACCCCTGACTGCCAGGTGCCCCCCTCTGCCTCCCTAGCAGAGGGGCTCTGGCTACGGCGACCCCTCGTGGTGCTCATGTCTCAGGCCTCCTTCCCCCACAGCCTGACCTCAGGACCGGGGGCAGGAGGGACGCCAAACTTGTTCTTGCCCAGGGCCACAGACAGGAATGTGCCCAAATCAAGCTAAGACCCAAGCTGGGCATCTCCAGGGCACAGCAGCCTGTCGCTTCTGCACCTGAGCCCGGAAGCCCAGGTGCCAATGGGGCAGAGAAGGAAGAGGTTCTTTAAGGTCAACTGTTTTAGATTTCTTCCCCCGCTTTTTTTTTTTACAGACTTTTTCTTCTTTTTTATTAAAAGATTTTATTTATTTATTTGACAGAGATCACAAGTAGTCAGAGAGGCAGGCAGAGAGAGGAGGAAGCAGGCTCCCCGCTGAGCAGAGAGCCCGATGCGGGGCTCGATCCCAGGACCCTGAGATCATGACCTGGGTCGAAGGCAGAGGCCTAACCCACTGAGCCATCCAGGCACCCCAAAGATTTTTTATTTTTTTGAGAGAGGGAGAGAGAGGGAGAGAGAGCAGAAGCCAGGGGACAGGCACAGGAAGGAGCAGCTCCCCGCTGGGCAGGAATCCCTCCCAGGAACCTGAGATCCTGACCCAAGCTGAGGGCAGACGCTTAATGACTGAGCCCCACAGGCGTCCCTGAGATTTTCCCATTTATTTTATTTTATTTTTTTAGATTTTCCCATTTTTGACCAGAGAATCTGGGGGGTTGGGGGGGCGGGTAGTCTGGGAGCTGAGACAGCTGCGGGAGGCTGAGGTGGGGGGGAGGGGTCAGCCTGGGTCACACCCTCTCCTCCCACCCCTCCCTCCTCTGCACCGCAGAAGCTGGCCTCTGGGGCGGAAGGGCAAGGGTGCAGCGGTCTCCTGCGCCACAGGGGCCTGCTTCTGTCCGCCGCCGCAGGGTTCATGGGCGCGGGCAGGTCAACTGGATGGAGTTGGGACACGTGGCGCTCCACTCCTGAGAGGCGGGTTTGGGGTGCTGGTGGCCTCAGAGCGGGCCGGACTCCTGGGGTCGGCTCTGGGTTCTAGCCCGTTCATCACCCTCCTCACAGGCCCTCCGACCGCCAGTTCAGAACCAGCTCCCCTGGGGAGGGAAGGAGGGATGAGAGCCGAGTTGGAACGTGTGGGCACACTCAGGTCACGTGTGCTCACACGCATGCAGACACACCCGCTGGGCCACATGTCTTAGGTCTCCCGTAAGGAGCCAGAAGTCCAGCCTCTGTGCTGCCCCAGGGTGTCCTGGGACAAATGAGTGCTTTGGGGACCCAGTGGGCCTGACCGGGAGGGAGGCACCTGCCACAGCCCGCTGGGTCCTCTGAGGGAGGGGCGTGTGCTCTCTCTGGGCCCGAGGTGACCCCCACCCCCACCAGCCCACAGACGAGGTGCAGGGCCTCAGACCTGGGGTCCTGAGCACTTCTTGGGGGAGTGACGCAGGGGGCCTGTGCTTTTGGCGCAGGCCAACACGCCGAGCACCAGGAAAAGGAGGCCAGCAATGGTGCTGCTGACCACGAGGACCACCGTGAGCGGGTCTCCGGCCTCCGGCGGGCATGGCGTCTCTGGGCCTGTGGGAAGTGGGGGCAGGGGGACACTTGTTCACCTATGAGAGCCGCTGCCTGCCTTGAGCGCACCCTGGAGGGAGACATCACCCCCATGGCCGGGAGCAGGGGCGGGGTGTGCAGGCCGGCACGGAGGATGGGGGCAGCCCGGGGGGACCCGGGTGTAAGGAAAGAACACCTACCACAGGGATTTGCAAAGAGCAGACGTCCTCTCTCCTTCAGGTCTTGGGACACTGCCCCTGATGCAGCCCCCCAGGAACAGGAATCAGATGAGAGGAGGGTACCAGGAGTCCCCGAAGGGCTCGCCGGGTCCCTTCCCTGGGCTTGGCCAGGCTGGGGGCACCATTCTCAGCCACATCTCAGCCACCGCACAGCCCAGGGAGACTGTGATTGGAACCGGTGGGGCGGGCGCTGCCTGTGGGTCTGAGCAGTGTCTGGAGGGGACATGGGACAGGGAGCGCTCCTCAAGTGGAGGGGAAGTGAGGAACCACTCGCGTGAGGGCAGTGGAAGGGGGACGGCAGGTGGCGGGGGCATGGGTGTGGACTGGTCAGAGGGGAGGCCTGGTCGGAGGGGACCGCTGGACCCTTCAGGTGGACAGTGTCCAGGGCAAGGCTGGGGGAGCGGGACCCACTCGGAGAGAAGGGGAGGCATCGGGGGCATCCGGGTGAGAGCGGGGAGGCGGGCCCTTCGGGGGATGGAACCTCCCCCCCAGCTGGTGCGTGGGAGGGTGTCTGGGGCAGAGCGGGAGAGGCGCCCGGCCTCGCCTCCTCCCTAGACAGGGCAGCCTCCTCCTGACCCCCTCGTGGCGCAGGTCCTTGGAGGAGCGGAGGCTGGTCTCGTTTCATTTGCTCTGTCGGAACCCAGGCCTGCGTTCTCTGGGCCCTTCTGGGAGGAAAAGAACGGCCCCCCTGCCCCACCCAAATCCGAAAGCCCCTGGGGTGGGCTGGGGGACGAAGACGCTGCCCTCACCTGAAACATTCAGCGTGGTGACCCCGATATTTCTCTGCAGACCCTGCAGGTACCACTTGTAGCACCCAGCCTGGGAGTCGCTGGCGTTGGCGATCAGCAGCTGGGCCACGCCTCCCTGCACCCGGAGCTGCCACCCTTCCCGGCAGAAGCACCCCGGGGACCGCACGCGGAAGAGCGGCTGGACACTGGCCCCGGGGGTGCCCAGGGCGACGGCCAGGCTGAGGAAGGGGTTGGAGATGTTGCAGCCCATCACGGCGCGCTCCCCTCGGGGCACGGACACCACTCCTTCAGTGCAGGTGGGATTGTCCCATTCTGTGTGAGGGGACGGGTCACACACGGGTCATGGCGGGGCCTCAGGATGCTCACTGACCGCCCTCCCTGGGGTCGAGGGAGGGACAGTGGTGAGGCGAGGGCCCCAGGGACGCCCAGGCCCAGCTCAGGGTGCTGGAGGGCGCGGGGAGCTCCGTACCCACCCATCGGACACATCAGCACGTGCGCCTCAAGCGGGAAAACAAGGCAGAAGTAACAGCGGGGAGGCTGTGTGTGTGCGTGCGTGTGTGTCCCCACGCGCAGCTAGTGCGGCGTGTCACCAGGCCTGGGCACGTCCTCCAGAACCCCCCCTCCTTGCAGGCGGATTCTGGGGAAGGAGGGCGCGCGCAGTCTGTGCACTCACGGGAGTGTTGTGCAGTCGTGGCCAGACCTGCAGCCGCCTCACCGTCCCCGGGCTCCTGGGCCAGGCGTGCACACCCAGCGCCACAAGGAAGGTCCCCTCCTGCAGGACACCGCCACGGTCAGAAGCCACGAGCATGGGCCCCAACCGCCACCTGCCTTGCTGGCCGTGGAACCCGCCCCACCATCTTGGGAGGCCAAGTCCTGGAACAGTCACCCGTCGCCAGCCTCGCCGCACAGTCTGAGCGAACTCTGACCGACCGGGACCCAGAGCCCCGGCTCACAGCAGTCGGGGCCTCGCACAGCATGAGCCCTCCTAGTCCTGCTGCGGCACTTTCCGCCGGGGACAAGGCACAGGTGGACAGATGCCAGACGGTGGCGCGAGCTCTGGGCACGCCATGTGCACCAAGTCCACACAGCGTGGCAGGTGCCACATGTGGCCCTGTGCCCAGGGCTTAGGAGCCCACAGCAGAGGGTGTGTGAGGTGGAAATTCTGCAAGGCAGGCACAAGCCTGAGCAAACCTGGAGTGTGGGGACCGTGGGCCCCCTCCCAGGCAGCAGTCCCATGTCTGCACCTTGTACGGCTGGCCAGGGCGGCTCAGCCAGCGGGCACGGGCCAGCAGGCACCAGAGTGGGGGGGGGGGCTCGATTCAGGGAGGCCGTGGGAGCAGGCAGGAAACTGCCCGGGTTCCAGAAGGCGGCTACAATGCGGCCGGTCAAAGCTCCGTGGACATAGACCTCCACATGCGTGTCCGCAGCAGGAGCCCGACCCAGTCTCCCCACTGTCCCCTCAGCAGCTGGGGAGTTTGTCCTGAGGAAGGGTTTTAAAATGCCTTCTCTGCAGATGTGGTCTATAGAGGAAAGGGACACTACGCAGCCATCAGAAAGGATGAAATCTTGCCATTTGCAAGTGCTCAGTGAATGTCAGTCAGAGAAAGACAATTATATAATTTCACTGATACGAGGAATTTGAGAAACAAGACAGAGCAGCAAAGGGGAAGGGAAGGAAAAACAAAACAAGACGAAATCTGGGGAGACAAACCGCAAGAGACCCTCAGCCACAGGAACCAGACCGAGGGTGGCTGGAGGGGCGGGGCCGGGGGCCGGGGGCACTGGGTGACGGGCACTGAGGGGGACACGGGATGCGATGAGCACCGGGTGTTGTGAGCAACCGATGCCTCACTGACCTCTGTCCCTGAAACAATAGCTCACTCTGTGTTAATTAATTGAATTTAAATAGAAAAACAAAACAAAATGCCTTCTCTGCATCTTTACAAAATTGTCGAAGTGCTGCGTGAACATCTGGCACAGAAATTCAAGCAACTCTGAGGCACCCCCTGCCCCACCTACAGAGAGGCTGCCGGGCGGGGGCCCCAGGCCAGACAGAGCCCTCCGTGCTGGTTGCCGGCGCCGCCACCACACCCACGAGGGGCGCTGACTCGGGCTGTCAGAGTCCGGCAGAGCTGGAACCGGGAGGGGCCGGGCAGGACGGCCGTCATCTGTCCAGTGCCTGGGAGCTCCCGGCCTCTGCGGCTCACAGATTTCCTGCCGATCCCAGATGTGCCGATGATCCAGCCTGGGGGCCCCCCATCCCGACCACACCCGGGAACAGCCCGGGTGGTCGTGTGGTCGCAGAAGCTCCCCCCGCCTGTGATTTCTTCCACCGGCTTGAGGTGCCCTGGGGTCCGGCGTCTACTCTGCCCTCCCCTGGAGCTGTGTGCAAGGGGCTGGCCTGATTCTGCAGGGCGGGGCGCGCCTGCACGTCTAACGAGCTCCTGGGCCATGCGGGAGCCACTGGCCCAAGGAGGGATCGGGGACCAGAGCAGAGGCAGAGAACCCTCAGACTTGTCCTGCTGCCCTTCCTCTGGCCACAGCACTTGTCACCAACGGGCCCGACCCTCTTTCCCATGGACATAGACGCACTTAGCCGACCCCATACGCGTTCTGATGGTCATCACCGGGCGCTGGAGCGGGTACCCCCTGTCTGCCATCCGTGGGAGGACTTGGCGCATCCCACTGTGGCCCAGGAGTGCTGGGCCAGCCCCTCTGAAGGTCACGGTCACTACCTGGGGCCTGGGTCCCACTGGGCCTGATGTGGATCTGCTCCTCCTACCCCTGCCTCCTCCTCCCACACCCCTTGCTGGGCCACCCGCAGACAGGGAGGCATCCTGAGACTTACTTCCCTTCTGAGCACTCAGGGAGGTGACCAGGACGATCCATAGCATCTGGGGAACCGAGAGGGGGAATGTCAAGGTCAGCATGGCCAGGAGGACAGGGAGGCAGGCCTCAGGGGTCTTGTGTCCTCTTCATTGGTTCTTGGGACACTCCCTGGAGGAAGGAAAGCCACAGGATCAGAAGTCTCCCGGCTGCAGCCTGGCCAGGAGCGCGTAGCAGTCCTGAGCCCCTCCCTGACCAGCTGTGCCCAGAGGCCAGAGCCCCCGCGAGGATTCTCCTCCTGCACCTTCTCTGTACCTTTATAATGGACGCGACGCTGGCCACTGACAGACAAACAAGAAACACGGACAAGCCAGGAGGGACGTCCCTGGGAGAGAGCCCTGCCGACAGCACCATAATGACGATAAAATGTGCAAAACTGAATTGTGTTCCTGTGGACACGGGTCATGCCCTCTCGGGATCTGACGCTATTCCTAGACCGCCTTGGATGCCCCTGCCCTCCCCGCCCTCGCCCTTTCCTGGGCTGGGGGCACCTGCTTCCTTGGAGACGCACTTAGGGGACGGGATCTTATCAACCAGAGGAGCCCTCCTGTGGGACTCACAAGGCGGCCTTCCATCTCCTTTCACGCAAGCGCCCCTGCGGGCTTCTGCGACCCTCTTGACGGGTGTTAATGTGACATTTTCTTCTGATTAAATTATTTAAAAGTATTTTATTTTATATATTTGTTTTTAAGATTTTATTTTTAAATCAACTCTGCACCCAGCATGGGGCTTGAACTCACAGCCCCAAGACCAAGACTCTCGCCTCCCAGCTGCTGAGCCGGCCGGTCGCCCTTATTTAAAAGTATTTTAAGATTGCTTGCCAGACCATTTCTTGACCTTCTGATTAAAAAAATAATAATAATAAACTTTTTGTTTTGTCTTTGGGCAGTTTTAGATTTACGGGAAAATTGGGCAGAAAGTGCAGAGTCGACACGTGGGAGCACAGGGGCGGCATGCGCGTCGCTCGTCGTTGCTCGTTGCACCCGCCGCGGCATGTGCGACGCGGTCCGTGAGCCGGCACACACGCGGGCGATGCCCGACGTCCGTGCTTCGCACACCGCACGGCTCACGCGTGTGTCGAACAGAAGGGCCGACCGGACAAACGCATAACGGCTTGCATCCATCATCGTGTCCCTGACAGAGCTGTCCCCAAACCCTGTTCTCCAGCTGCTCGTCCCCTTCTCCGGGCCCCTGGCAACCCCTGGCAACCCGTGGCCTTCCTCGTGTCTCCGCAGCTTTGCCTGAATTCAGCTGTTTGGGGGGAATGCGGCACCAGGGTCACGGGCACTGGGGACTTTGAACTTAATGGCCTCCAGACACTTGGGGCCACTGGTGACCAGGCCCAGTCCTGACCCCAGTCAGGGGAGTGGGGCTGGGAGGAATGATCCCAGCCCCACCAGGGCCACACAGCACCCCCTTCCGTGCTGCTGTGCGTCGCTCCCCAGACCCCCGGGGGCCTGAGCAGGCGGGTGTGTCCTCCCACCTTGACCCCACCAGCCAACACCGGGGTTCGTGGTGGGTCTTCTGGTGTGGTCTTCTGTGAAAACACGCTGATCCGGGGGCCTTGGAGCGGCGAGAGAAGGCCTGCCCTGCCCTGCCCTGCACAACCTCTAAGAAAGGAAACCGGCCAGATCCAGCTTTGGAAAGAAACATCTAATTTGGGGTGGGAAGAGTTTCAACGATGTTAAGGGCAAACCACCTGCTGGGCTCCTGGCCTCTGGCCCAAGGGGCTCCGGCTAGGCGTCCACCCTGCTGGGGAGGGTAGGGAGGGGCCCCTCGCACAGGCTGTGCCCATGGGCTCCGGGCTGGCCTGAGCTGGCTGGTCCTCCACAGAGACAGGTAAGGAGGGACAGACAGAAGGACGGGCATTCGGCCAGGCTGATGGATGGAGGCTTTCCTTCTCTCTCAGTCCACACGGGGCTCTGGGCTCCCGGGGCCGAGAAGCTGTGCTGAGCCAAGTGGCCCGTGTGTGGGTCACAGACCCTGAGTCCCCGCGGCTGAGGGTTTTGGCTGACGAGCTGCACGTGCTCGGCGTCTTAGGAAGCTCCTCGTCGGGTCCCCGCCTGCTGCATCGGGGGCTGCGCTCGCTGTCTTTGCAAAGTCTGCCGGCGTTTCTGGGGGAGAGCGTCTCCTCCTTACGGGGCTGTAAGACTCATGTTTTAGAGAAACAAAATGTCACCCGCAAGGCAAACGTGCTCCTGCTCCAACATTTCTCCTTGGACTGTTTCTGGAGCAACGAGACTCTACATGTTTTCTTTGAAAGTCACGGTTTTGTTAAGTGAAGTGGTACTTGTTTGCTGTTTTCAGGTGTCCTTTTCCAGACCTCCCAGACCGTGGGGCATCCACGGGCACAGGACTGGAGCTCCGTGTGCGAATCACGAATCCCCTCAAGGCCATTTTGCAAGCGTCGCGTGACGGAGTCCACGCTGCTTTCTTCCAAGAAAGTGGGCTGCGCCCAAGACATCCCACGTGTGGCACCCCCGTCCCGTCCATCCCGCTGCTAACCGTGGGCGACTCGCCCGGGCCGCCGCCACTCCCAACGTAGCCTCGTCAGCTGTGTTCACCCCGGGAAGGCAGGCCCTCCCCTCTGCTCTGTTTATCTTTCCCTACAGGTTTGTTTCCCCACGAGAATATTATTAGCATAACCAAAATCAATTTTCTTCTTCAAACCAGAACTTGCTGATGAGTGGGGAGGGCCGTCCGCCCGGGGCCCGCCAGGATGGCTCCGCTCTGAATAACACAGAAGACGGGACGTTTCCCAGCTGGAGGCGATCCCGCGGCAGCCTTGCGGGTTTCGATGCCTGTCAGCATCACCAGATCAGGTACGCACAGCTCATTCCCATTAAATGCTGCTTATGTGGATGGAAGGTTCTAGGAAGAGGAACCGAAACTGACTGTGCTGGTCTCTTCCTGGCACCTCAGAAAGGATCTGCTCTGCTGTTCCCAAACATTATTACAAAATAACTTTGCTTAAATTAGAAGACACACATTTTTTTCCTTTCTTTCACCCCCGACAGAAATCTTCTGAAATGGGAAAACAGCATCCTTGCTGATCCCGGTGGTCTCTCCTGAGCCTGTGGCCAGAGACCTGTGTGCCAGCTTGAGGGAGAGCTCTGTGCGGGCGCCGGCCTCCCCGCGTCGGGCCGCGGGTCACCATGCGAACTGAGCACCAGCCCCGTCTGTGGCGTCTGGCCTCGGCCTGACCATGGAGGAGACCCTAGGCAGGCCCCACGGTACTCTGTCCTCCTGCCTCGAGGACAGTCCGCAAGGGCCTCTGGAGTTCCCTCGAGTCCTCGCGGAGCTTCCCAAGGTCGCGCCCTTGTGATGGGGGCCAGAGCTCCCCCCAATGTGGTCTCCTCTCGGGCATCAGTGCACCTTTCTCTTCCCTGCTGCCCCGGCCAAGCTCAGCGCCGCCTCGGTGCCCTCGCTTCCCTGCCGCTGCGACGTGGGCCAGGGTGCCCCAGTCTTGGGGTGGGGGGAGGCAGGCCAAGCTCTCCTCTGGCTGGAGGTGGGAGCGCCCCCCAGGGAGGCCAGGCGCTGACCCAGGCTCTGGCCCCGCATGAGAGGTGAAGGCGCACGGAACTAGGGGGCAGGTGTCCCCAGCACGGTGGGCAGGATTCCCATGGGAGCCAGAGTGCCACCGGGCAGCCAGCCGCCGGACCTGGGTGCTGAGGGAGCAGCAGAGCCTCCCGGTGGTGGCCCGGTGCGCACGGCATGCCCAGCGGACGGGGTGCTGCGCCCTCTGTCCACTTTCACTGGTCGGGCGTGACCTCGGGACTTAGAGGGAACGGCAGGGGGTGCCCACAGTCTGCACTATCTAGAGCCCTTCCCCCCGAAACCTCCCTCATCCGGCCTTGTCCTGCCTGCTGCCAGGTGTCTGTCCTTCTCCATAAACTTGGAGTCATGTTTCGGGTTCCAATGAAACCGTCCGGGACGCTGACTGAGAATAAACACACGAATGGGCTCTTTCACAATCCCACACCAGGGCCTCACTCCACGCAGAGCCAGGGCCGTCTCTGTGGGGTCTTCTGGGTTCCCCGCCGGCTCCCGGACCCCTTGCCACCCACGCGCACGGCGGGTGCTCAGCCCCAGGGACCTGAGCGGCCTCCCCGCCAGGGCCTACTCTGGTCCTTCCTTGGACCAGGCAACACGGAGAGCTGGTCACCGCCGTGAAGGTGTGCGCGTCACACGTGCTGACCTGACCTGTGGGACCTGGAGCGGGTGTGGTGTGCCAACCAGCAAAAGGAAAGTCAAAGGCAAGCAGCCTGGCCTCTGTCACATGAGGCAGCTGGTGTGGTAGATGCTGGCCGTCCTCGTCCAGGGCACGGCTCCCTGGAGGAGATGGGGCGTCGGGGGCCCCGAGCCCCAGGCGGTCCTGGCCTGGTCACCCTCTGCTCTCAGGTTTTCATCTGCCCTGAGGGAAGCATACCAGCGAGGGCCGGCCCCGCCAGCCTCTGCAGTTTCTAACACACCATGCATCCCCCAACCCTAACAATTACTTTACATTGACTAATTTTTAAAATCTTATTATCTACTCTGACCTCACCTTAAGAAATACACATCTATGGGGCGCCTGGGTGGCTCAGTGGGTCGAGCCTCTGACTTCGGCTCAGGTCATGATCTCAGGGTCCTGGGATCGAGCCCCGCATCGGGCTCTCTGCTCAGCAGGGAGCCTGATTCCCCCTCTCTCTCTGCCTGCCTCTCTGCCTACTTGTGATCTCTGTCTGTCAAATAAATAAATAAATTAGAAAAAAAAGAAATATGCATCTACAGCGATGGTTAGATGTGCTGTTTCTATGTATGTTTTTCTTTCTTTTTTTTTTAAGATTGTATTTATTTATTTGTCAGAGAGAGAGAGAGAGAGCGAGCGAGCACAGGCAGACACAATGGCAGGCAGAGGCAGAGGGAGAAGCAGTCTCCCCGCCAAGCAAGGAGCCCAATGTGGGACTTGATCCCAGGCGGCTGGGATCATGACCTGAGCCGAAGGCAGCCGCCCAACCAACTGAGCCACCCAGGCGTCCCTCTATGTATGTTTTTCTAATGTGCACTGAACTGTCTACACAACAAGCCAGGAAGTGTCCCGGACTTCCTACTACCACCGGCGTCCTCCTGTAGCCCCTGGCCAGCTTCTGCTGTGTCCTCCATGGCAGGCCGGATATTGTGCCCACTGAGGGCATGCGCCCCGGGATGGGCACTGGCTGGGGCTCCAGGCTTCTCTTCCCGCTGCCCAAAGCCCTCCGCCTCCTCTGAACCTTCCTCCAGGCTCTGACGGCCTCCCTCACTCACAGCCTCTCTCAGCCACGCTCCGCACTTTCCTGGTGTTGGGAGGGGTCCTGCCTCTTGGTGGGTCCACACTTAGGCTACGGGGCTACCCGGGTTGCACCCTTCCACTTCCCTGTGGCTCTGGGTGGCAGTCAGTAGAGCATGCAACTCAGGGCCCTGAGTTCAAGCCCCACATCGGGTGTGGAGCCGATTAAAAAAAAAAGTTAAAAAGAAAAAGAACCGGACCAGAGCCTGGGAAGCTTCCAAAGTCCTCTTGTACATCCTGCCGCCCTGAGCCCTTGGGGACGCCCACAGCTGTCCTGGGCACCACCGGGCTTTTACCACTGACAAGTGGTCCTCCTTTTGGATCGGGGCACGGACCTCCGCCGGGCAGGTGGCATGGGTGCCAATGCTGAACCCTGGGCTTATCTATGAGGGCATGCCCTGGCTCGGCTTGTCCCCCTTGGAACGGTCCAGAGACCAGAGGGCAGGGCAGGGAGCCAGGCGGGGTTCCCCCTCACTGCTCATGGTGCCGTTCTGGTTCTCTTGATACTCCTGCTCCCAGGTCTGGGGAATCCCATCTTTACTGGGAGGCCCAGAGGTCGTGTGAGTCCCGTTTGGATGTGGTTCCGGGGACTTTGCACTTTTGACCATGAGTCACAGGCGGTCACTCTCGGGGCACAGAGCCAAAGGCAGCAGAGGTCCCGCAGAGTGCAGTTTCTAGGTCCTGCCTCCTGGTGTGCCGGCTCTGCCCGTTCGTCTGTGAGGGACAGAACCCAGGCCGGGCCATCTCTGGGTGGCGGCCCTTACCCAGTACAAGAGCTGGACCCCCGGCCAGCGAAGCTCATTGCTAGGGAGGCCAGCTGGGCCTCCAGACCTCCGTGCCTGGGTGCTGGAGGCCCCTGAGGGCGGCTGCCGGTACTGAGCCACGCTCCTCCCCCGCAGCGGTGACTGTGTCCACCTGCCCCAGCCCTGGCTGACCTGACCCCCCGTGGCTGTTTGGCGTCGGATTCAAGCGCAGCCAAGGACAGGTGTTGGGCTGTTCTGGGGAATTTGCCAGGAGAAAATTCTCTCTGGTGACACAGGCTCCTCGCTGGGCTTGCCAGGCGCAGCACAGACACCCAGGTACGCCCGAGGAGCAGATCTGTAGCCCCTGCTCCGTGCAGGATTGAGGCCGTACGTGTGTGAAGAATGACTCATCTGTCGAAATCAAGTGTGTCTTTTAATTGTGGCGGCTTCGCTCCCCTGCCTGAACTGTCTCACTTCCCAACACAGCAAAGGAGAGGAAAACCAGAGAGAGGGAGCGGCGTGACTGGGAAAGGGGCAGGTGAGAAGACAGCAGCTTGGTGTGCAGCAGGAGGGCGGCAGCCGGCGGGAGCTGCAGGCGGACAAAGGTGGTGCAGGCTTCCCCCGGTGAGTGCCCCGGGACGCACCTGCTGCTGGGGAGGGGGCGATACAGCCGGCCTTTGTGGGTCCCCGACCAAGGGCGACTCACGGGTTCTGGAGCTATCCACACGTGGGGGTCAGTGACAGTGATGAGGGGACAGAAGGGTGGCTAAGGGCAAAGCAGAAGCTGAGCCCGGCAGCCTTCCCCCGCCCCCACTGCTGGGTGGGACATGCGTGACGTCCTCCAGGAATCTCCCAGCCGTCAAGGGAATAAAGACCTGGGCAAGGGCATGGCCCCCAGTGCTGCATCCCCGTAGGTCTTTAGCATATGAAAGTTCTACCGAAACCTCCCTTTTTCCTTACCTCCCCTAAACCCATACCTGCCTCCCCTCCCACCCCCGGGGCAGCACCTCTTCCTGCCCATGGGTCCTGCCCCTGGGCTTTGACAAACCACCATTCTGCACCAAAACCGTCTCAAGAATTCGTTCTTGGTCGTGGGCTCCGGACCTCACCCTACTGAACCTCATCCATATTCTAAAAGTCAACATGATCTGGAAAGTGCGTGTCTGGGTTTGGGAAAAGGGAAAGCTGAGGGAGGGGGCCGGGTGCTCCCGCAGCCCCGAAGAGAGGCCACTCTCTCCCCTGCAGCAGGGGACCATGAGCCTGTGCACGAGGTCGAGCAGGCCGGCCCAGCCTCTCACCGGAGCTGTGACCAAGTACCTCCAGGAGACAGGTGCGGCCCGCAAGGGCTCTGGACCCCAGTCTGAGCCAGAGTAGGGGAAGCGTCCAGCCAGGGTGCGGCTGCCCCCCACCCCCGTCAAGGGCCCTGCGGCTGTGGCTGGGAGGGGTCCCCCACTGGGCAGTAAAGTCCTCCAGGCCTGGGGACTGGGCGGGCACACACTTCCTGTCTCCCAAGCCGCCTCCACCAAGAACCCTCTTCCCCACATCAGCCCTGGGAGCCCCCTCCCATGGGCCCTGGGGCCAAAAGCACACCTTCCCCCCACCCTCACCGTCACAGTCCGGGGGGACAGGGGGCCTCCCAGGGGCTTGGGCTCCTCTGCTCGCAGGCCCAGCCGGGAAAGTGGTTCCCGGGCCGCAGCTCATTAAGCAGCCGCGGGTGACGCACGGAAGCGGAGATCGCCGCCAACCGAACGCCGAGGGAAGCGCGAGAAGGGGCAGCTCCTCTCCCGGGCCGCGGGCACCGGGTCCCTCTCCCGCCGGGGACGTCTCCGGCGCCTCGTTTCTCTTTCATGGGGTGTGCGAGCGGGTGTGCGCGGATCCTGGTGAGTCCACGCAGGTGAGTGTGAGTCCGCGGGACCCCGAGATGCGCCCTCCCTGCCCTCTCCAGAGTGGGCCCGCGGGGAGGCAGGTCCCCAGTGCGACCTGCGGCCTCTGTCCCTTCCCCTCCCCAGCCGCGCGCACCCGCTGCTCGCTGCTCCCTGGCGCACGGGGCCGCTCGTCTGCGGCGCGGATCAGCGCAGCGCCCGGGGGGCTCCGTCCCCGCTCCCGGAGCCCGCGGACCGCGCAGCCCCCGCCACGCCCTCGCCCCTGCGCGCTCACCTGCGCCCCCGCGCCCCCGCCCCTGCGCGCTCACCTGCGCCCCCGCGCCCCCGCCCCTGCGCGCTCACCTGCGCCCCCGCGCCCCCGCCCCTGCGCGCTCACCTGCGCCCCGGGCTCCGCGCGCAGCTGCTCCGGCCCCGCGGCCGCCCGCGACGGCTCCCGAGGCGGGGAGGACCGGCGGGCGCTCGGGCGGGCGGGGCCAGGGCGGAGGCGGCGCTCGGGCCCCGGGATCCCGCCGGGAAGGAAGCCCCGAGTTCGGGGAAGTCTGCAGTCCCGGGAGCCGCCCGGCTTCACGGAAGAGGTCCCGCCCTTCTCGGGTCCGGAACACTCCCCTGGTCGGACACTGAAGAACTGGAAGGACGTGAAAACTTCCCTGGGCGCTGGGCCTGCGGACGGCAGGAGAGCCGCAGGGCGTCCTTCCAGAACGCTGGCCCGACGCCCGCGGGGAGACCCTCAGGCTCTCTTCAGGGACCCTCGGCCAGAAGGCGGCCTCCTGCCAGCGCGTCCCCACGGAGCGCCCTGCGTGGGCCGGGATGACCGTCCCCGAGGGGCGCCTGTACGAGGTCAGCGCCACAGAGCAGCTTTGGGTGTGAGGGGCCGCGCGTGGCCCGCGTACGCACGTGGTTCTTAGGAGCATCACTAAGAGGCAACTCTCCCCTTCGGTGCTCGGAGAGGGAGCAAGGAGGCGCGTGCGGAGGTTCGGCTGGTGTCCGGGTGTTTGTTCGCTGGGCCCCGGCCCAGCTTTCGAAGGCCAGCCAGGCTGGGCCCAGCTCGGATTAGCTCAGACCCAGATGGGGAGCCGGCCTTTCGCGCCCTCACTGCCGCTCCCCACCGCCCAGCCCGCTCGTCCTCGCAGAGGATCTGGCCTGCGGGCAGGGAGATGGTCCACAGGAGGAACATTTGTCTGGTGGGCAGAGAAGGCCCAGAGCTGGTCGTGCTCCCAGGAGGACGGCACTTCCCCGGGGGTACAGAGGCCGGAAGCCCCTGCTCCTACCCAGAGCCCAAGAAGCTCTTGAGGGAGGCCCCACGAATGATCACCCAGCCTGCCCCAGGCCCCTGTGCCTCCCCCCAGCCGAGCCCCCCAGGCACTGCCCCTGCGCCAGAAGGAGGGGCTCATCCCTGAGGCCACTTCCCAAGTCAGCCCTACCTCCCCATCACAGCCAGCATTGCCCAGGGGCCCTCGGCTCAGCAGGGGCTCCGGGGCAGCAGCTGGTGGCCACCAAGACCCTGAGGCACAGGGCTCTTCAGTGGGAGTATAGGAAGGTCCCACCCTGTGAGGGACCTTGAGCGTCAGCTGAGGGCTGAGACTGTTTTATCCCTGTGCGCAGGAGAAACACCTTGCATCCTGAAAGTGAAACAAGTTTGTTTATTTTGGAAGTCGTGCAGAAACCTTAAGCAACCACTGAAGTGTTCCAGGAAGGAACAATGAGAGGTGCCGGTGTGGCTCACGGAGACTCCTTTCTCCAGAGGACACGCTTGTGGACACCACCTCAACTTCCTAGAAATGTTCTGTGTGTGTACAAACACATACATATCCCATGTGTGTATCCTTCCCATTTCTTCTTTTTTTTTTTTTTAAGATTTTATTTATTAATTTTGACAGACAGAGAGAGATCACAAGTAGGCAGAGAGGCAGGCAGAGAGAGTGAGAGGGAAGCAGGCTCCCTTCAGTGCAGAGAGCCCGACGTGGGACTCGATCCCAGGACCCTGAGATCATGACCTGAGCCGAAGGCAGCGGCTTAACCCACTGAGCCACCCAGGCACCCCTCTTTTTTTTTTTTAATCAGGCTCCATGCCCAGCGCGGAGCCCAGTGCAGGGCTTGAATCATGACCCTGAGATCATGACCTGAGCTGAGATCGAGTCCGACGCCCAACGGACTGAGCCCCCCCCCAGGCGCTCCAGGACCTTGTCCGTTTTCCTGCAGCCCTGGGATCTAGTCTGCGGACAGACGCGCGGCTCCTTCCAAAGTGGCCTTTGGAACTGTCCTCTTTCTCCCTCTCTGTAGGCTGCCCCGTCCCCTACATCTCCTCGGATCACAGCTTCTGCCGCATCACATGACGTGTGGCGTTTCGCTTTCTTTCTTTGGGTTTCTGGAATTTGTGGTTTCAGTTGTGATTTCCTATCAGACTGAAAATGCTGGTCAGCAGCGTGTTCTCACACTCCCCACGGCTGTCTGGTCACCTTTTTGCTACTAGCGGGCGACCCCATTCTAACTTCATTCCTCATCTGGTTCCCCTTCTCCGAACCTTGCAGCAGTTTTGGGCATGGCTCAACCGGTCAACTCTTGGGAACACCTCGTGTGTCCTGAGATGTACGCACGTTCCCTGGCCATGCCCCTCATGCCAAGGGGGTCAGTGGGGAAGTGTGCTCGCCCCCGTACTTGCCGATTTGACAGGCTTGCTCTGTCGGTAATCGAGAGGGGCTGGACGCCCTCAGCGTGGTGGGGGCTTGTTGGTTTCCCTGGAGCTCTAGCGATCTTCAGTGGTACATTTGGAAGCAATTTTATTCGACGCAGATTCTAAACTGGTGTGTGTTCTTGCTGAGTTGAGCCTTTATCGTTAGTGACCCTCCGCACCTCGACCGTCCAGCACCTTTCCGGCTGCGTCATCAGCTGTCAGCACGGCAGCACCAGCTTCCTTTCCTTAGAATATTCCTCATCCTTTTCCAGATTTTCCCTTCCAGCCGCTGCGTGTCTACAAGCTTTAGGTGCATCTCTGGTAAGTGGACATTACCTCACCATTTTTTTTTTAAGATTTTATTTATTCTGAGGGATATATATGACTGAGGGATAGAGAGAGAGCAGAAGCAGGGGGAGCAGTGGAGGGAGAGGGAGAAGCAGGCTCCCCGCTGAGCAGGGGACCCAACGCAGGGCTCGATCCCAGGACTCTGGATCATGACCTGAGCGGAAGGCAGACGCCTCACTGATGGAGCCCCCAGGTGCCCCTCATTTGTTGGTGTTGTAACTGCTCTGTTCCAACAGAGTTGGAACTGCTGCTCACCTGGCAGACATTTGTGGCGGGCCGAGCAGCGTCAGCCCAGGGAGACTTGCCTTAACCCTGACCTCAACCCCACGGAGTCCCATGGGACCAGTATCTGGGATCAGATAGCGCGGGGATTTCCAAACATGGAGCAGAGGCAGCCTTCACTCTGACGCCCACCTCGCCTTGGCCCTGAGTCTGTCCCAGCGCTCTAGACACACCCGGGCACTGGCGCGAGGGGCCCCCACACCTGTACCGCGTCCTCTCCCTCCAGCGGCTGGCCTCCGATTCCTAGAAATACCCCAGAATTAGGACACTTCCCTGGGGAGATTCTAACCCCAACCCAACCAGAGGGCAGGCCAGGACGAGCGTCCCCAAGGTCCTTGGGCCAGGATGAGGGACAGCAGCTCCTTTGGACCCAAAGGCCTTCTCAGGAGCCCCTCCCCCCTATGAGCCCTGTGGGAAGAGGGAGGTCGCGCGAGGCATCTCCAGATGAGCAGTTCGCACAAAGGGAAACACCTTAGCTGGGGACCACGGAGACAGACCTTCTCCAGGGGCTGCTTGGAGGGTGGCCTCGGGGATGCCACAGGCTGGGTAGGGGCTGGAGACTTCTCCAGAGACCCGCCGGGCATGACCCAGAGAGGCACCTCTTGGACCACCCGAGGGTCCCAACAGCGGCTGCAAGAACGTCACACAGACTATCTGGTGTGGACCCCCGAGGGGCTGCGCGGAAGCCAGGGCGGGTCCAGTGACGGCGTCTGGGGTCGGCAGCTCCCGGCGGCCACACCCAGGTGGGACAGACAGCACCAGCCTGATCCCGTTTCATTTCAATCTACTTATTTATTCATTGGTGTGTGAGAAAGAGCAGGAGTGGGAGGAGGGGCAGAGGCAGAGGGAGGAGGAGAGGGAGAATGTCCAGCAGACGCCTCACTGAGCGCAGAGCCCGTCACGGGGCTCGATCCCTCGACCCTGAGATCATGACCTGAGTCTGAATCAAGAGTCAGACACTCAATACACAGTGCCACCCGGGCGCCCTGGTCCAATTTCATTTTGAAGACACACAAACGTAAAAATAAATAAATAAACAAACACTCAAAGGTGTATTTCCTGAAAAGCTAGACAGGCGTGAAATGTTACCAGAAATTAACTCTGAGTCAGGGAACTGCGGGTTTTTGCAGTTTCTTGTACTTTTTCTTTGTCCTCCAGAATTTCTGCCGTGGACATGTACTTCAGTTATCTGGGAGGGCCACGTTCTTTAAGAATAAACTGCAACTTCTCTTACATCAGAGAGAGAGGTGCTCTGACTGGGGAGGAGGAGAGCGGAGGGAGCCCTCAGGCTGACTGGGTGGCATGTGGGTGGTGGGGACAGGCTGGGACGGCCCTGGGCTGAGTGCGCATGCGGGATCCTAGAAGGCCATCCTGACTTCCAGCCTGTCTCAGGGGAGGGCGGGGGGCCCTGGCCTGCAGCACGGCCTCTCCTGGCTGAGGCTGTCCTGGACCCGGGTGACTCCTGGGTGGGCTTGACACCCTCCCCTCCGAGGCTTACTCAGCCTTGAATAGGAGGCGAATGCCATGGAGGTTGCTGGGGGTGGGGAGGACTCAAACTGGGGAAAGGATTTGGCCACTTAGGGCTGAGCAGAGGAACCCTCAGCTCCAGGACATTCTAGGAACAAAGGGACACCTCTTGGCCCTCCCCTTTCTGTCCATCCCACAGATGGTTTATTTTGCATTTGACCTCTGATCTCCC
Organism: Meles meles; assembly: GCF_922984935.1. NCBI lineage: Eukaryota > Metazoa > Chordata > Mammalia > Carnivora > Mustelidae > Meles > Meles meles. The sequence goes on from NC_060083.1 coordinate 63,809,857, forward strand.
CTCCTGGCCCACAGCTGGACCAAACAGGCCTGGGGCCATTGGGCTTGAGACTGACCAGGTGGCTGTCCGGAACAGGGAGTACTCCCCAAGGCCAGATGGTCGGAACGGGTCCTGGGAAGGTGCAGGCAGTCCTTGGCCCCGGGGGCAGATTCGGACATCACGGCCTCCCTCGGTGGTCCCCATGTCCTGCAGCCTGAGCCTGGATGTGCCGGCGGGAGGGAGGGAGGCCCACAGCTAGGGTCAGAGCTAGAGAGCCACTGGGCTGGGCTGCTACTCGGAGAAACCTGATGCGGAACGTCCCACTGGGATTGGCACCGAGGTAGAAGAAAATCTTAAAATTTCTCACCTGCTGACAAGCCCTTGAAACTGACAGAGCGACTCTCCTCTAGGGACTCAACTGCCCTCACCTTAAGGTTTTGCTAAGGACAATCCTAGCCTGACCGACGCCCTACCCTGACAGTCCGACCAGAATCCTGTAAGTCTACTCTAACAACTCCTTCAGGAAACTTTATCTCTAAACCTCCAAGCTGGCGTCGAGAATCATTCCCAAGCATGTGGCCCACTGATATACATCTAAAGGGTCTCATGAGAAGATTTTTATTACTGGTAATAAATAACATTTCTCCCAACAATAACTAGCCCCTCAAGGTCCTGGAGACCTTGCTTCCTTAGAGACTACATCATCCATAACCCCCTTTGTCCTCACCCACCGCCGAGTCCACCCCTACTCTGCCTTTAAAAAACTCGGACTGTGATCTGGTTCAGGGTCCAAGTCCCTACTCCGCTGTGTGGGGTATACCTGGGCCCAAGCTTCAGCTTGTCAGATAAACCCTCGTGGGATTGCATCGCTGTTGGCTCCTTGGTGGTCTCTCGGACGCGAACACTCGGGCACAACAGTCACCACTGGGGACGGGTCGGGGAGCAGAGGGTGGAGAGGCCCGGGCTGTGGGGGGTGGGGGGCGCAGGGTTAGCTGCCAGCCTGCACGCTTCCTTCAGCAAGGGGTCAGCAACCACGGGTGTTCTGCTCCGGCCACGTTCCTGGTCTTCCAGACTGACGCACGCCTCCTCTGTACACAGTAGGTGCTCCGTGAGTGCGGCTGACAGGCGATCAAACCCTTGCCCACGTCAGGGAGGCATTTGTGCCGGGCGACCTCCCCAGCCCTCGTCCCTGCGGAGGCAGCGGCTGGTGCAAAGGGAGGTGAGGGACCGCAGGAAATTTCTCGACATCGCAGACACCATTTTCCTTTTTTTAAAGATTTTATTTATTTATTTGACAGAGAGAGATCACAAGCAGGCAGAGAGGCAGGCAGAGAGAGAGGGAGAAGCAGGCTCCCTACTGAGCAGAGAGCCCGACGTGGGGCTCGATCCCAGGACCCTGAGAGCATGACCTGAGCTGAAGGCAGAGGCTTAACCCACTGAGCCACCCAGAAGCCCCTCATTTTCCTTTCTGACTAAGGAGCTCCCAAAAAGGACCAGAGTAGAGTAAATTACAGTAAACTAAGACAGTGAGTTAATACGTACCAGGGATAGTTTTCTTTGCGATCACCCATAAAACAACGCGAGAGTAACCAGAGGCAGCTCTGCCCGCGAGCCCCAGCCCACTTTTCTCTTCTGTTTTTCAGCTAAATCACGTAATGACTCGTCCCCTCGTGGTCCTAAGAACCTCTTGCTTTCCCCCCGTGAGCGGGACGTTCTGGTCGCTCTGAGTCTGCGCCCCCCGAGCTGCCGTCCCGAGACCCCCAAGAGAGGCCTGCGCTCTATTTCGTTGTCCTGTCCGTGTCGCTGCCGTCAGAGGCAAGCGTGTTTTCTGGAGAATCCGGGCTCAGGTCTGCTTCATAAAACACACAGACGCTTCGCAGAGCTCGCTGTGTCGCGTCCGGGCGGGCATCTTGGCGCCTGACGTTGGGGCGCGAGCCGTGGCCATGCCCCGGGCTTCCCTCGGCGCAGAGCTCCGGGGCCCCCGGGGCCTCGTGACGCCGACGCCACACTGCTGTGCGCAGGCTCACCGCTGCGTTTTAAAAGCATCCGATGTTTTCGTGTGGGTCTCCGTTTAAATGGGCTTCTCGGGGACGGCGTATAGCAGAGTTTCATTTGCGTGAGTTGTTTTCTCAGCAGAGAAGACTTCCTCTGTGTAATTACAAGGAAATTCATTTCATTGCTTGGTTGCCTGGACACGCAGTGCTATTTGCAGACTTCCAGCAGACTCTCTCTTAGCAAAGTACAATCAGTGATACTTAGAAAATCTTTCAATGATCACGGCACGATGGCGGCTTTCAGCCTGCCAGCTCGGGCCCTGTCCGAGGCCACCAGGGGCCCCGCCCGCAGATGCCCGCAGCGCCCGAGAGGCTGACCCCTGGTGTCAGAACACAGGCCTTCCCGGTGGTGAGCAGGCGGAGTCAGACTTTGTATCTCTCCTTAATCAAGACAAAAACCTCCCCCCTCCCCCCGTGGCTGGTCTGCCCCTCAGCTCTCATCCTGCCCCCCCACCCCCCCCCCCCGGACTTTTGAAGCCCTTTGCAAGCTGTGTGGGCGCCACACCTCACCGGCTCACCTAGGGACGGTTTGATGAGATTCGGAGGCTGGAGGGAGGTGTGGACCTTTGCTCCTGAGAGAGAGGCCTGGCCAGGGGTGAGGAGTCACGTCTGATGAGGGAATTTCCACTCTCGCCGGCTCGTAGCTGGCACAGGCGGGTGGGGGGGGCAGCGGGCGTGGGTCCTGGGTGGGACGGTCTTCCCTTCCCCAGAGCCAAGCTGGTGAGGGGCGGTCGGCCCTGGACGGAGCCGCCGGCCCACAGGGAGCCCCGCCTTCCGCCCCACGCACCCTGACACGCCTCTGGGATGGTGCGAGACCGTCAGAGGGTGACTGGGTGGTGGTGGGAAGGAGGCCTGTGCTCCTGTCCTTTCCCAGGTCAGGCCTTCTCTCGCAGGTTCCAAGGGAGTGGAGCCTTCGTGGGTGTGCCCAGAGGGCAGAGTCAGCCTGGCCTTCAGCTTCCTGCTGTCCCCGCTGTCCTGCAAGCCCATCGCGCGGCCCCCAATGGCACCCAGCTTCCTGGGAGCTCAGGGCTGGTCCAGCGGATGGCTGTCTGTCTGTCAAGATGTCTGGGACCCTCAGTCCTTAAATCAGAAGGAGTTGGAAACACCCTTGCTCATAGGAGGAAGGAGGACATTCTCACCCAGGAATTTCCTCTCCCACTTTTAGGGGGAAGGAGGAGCATCCCCTGCCCCCAGCAGCCACGCGCCGGCCACGCCTGCAGCCAGCCCCTCTCCGGCAGTGAATGACCCTTCCCAGTTTCCTCCCAAACCCTACCCCAGCGGACCTTCCGCTTCTCTCCAGACTTGCCTGCGGTTCCCCGTCGCGTGCACGTCCTGAACCATACTTCCTCCTGTGCTCCCGAATAAACTCGTTTTCTGGTAAAATAACTAGCTGCTTTATTTTTAAGGTTAACAAAACCCCCTCAGGAAAGGACCTCTTTGCCTTCCCCCGGGACCCCCGACTTCTCCCGGCCCCCCCGCTTCACACAAGGCCCAGACTCGCTGGTCCCTCCTGACTGTCCCCCAGGACGGGGGACACAGCCTGCCTTACAGGGACCTGGGGGCCTCACGGGCCCTTCTTCGGTTATTTAGGGACCATAGGGGAGAGTTAGATTCTTCTCGGAATGGGGTTTGGACCAGCAATTGAGTCGTCTGCACAGGCAGGGAGTGGCGAGGAGTGCGGTCATGTTCTTCTGTCCTTCCGGACCCTTCCAGAACTTCTTTATGCAAAAAAACCAAAGAAAATATGCTTTTGTCCACTCCCACCGCACGGGACAAAGGCAGCCGGTGGATCCTGCGTGGGGAACCGAGGGCAGCTGGGCTGTGACGGGGCCTTGGGCCTGTGTCCCGCCTTTGTCAAATGAGTCTGCCGTGACAGACACCCTGGGTTCTCATTTTCCAGGTCCTGAGTGTGGCTTCAGGGCAGAAGCCCGACAGGAGCAGCCGATCGGCTCCTCCAAGGGGCTGTGGTGGTGACGAGCTTGGCCTCCCCTCCTGACACGAACCCAGTGGCCGGGGAACGCTCCCCATGCCCGAGAACGTGCTGCCGGCCTCCCCCTCTCGGCTCTGGTTCGGTTCCTCACCTGCCTCGTTCCCGTGAGCTGCCAACCCCCCGCCCCCGCCCCGGCTCTGTCACCATGCAGGGTCGTGTGTACAAGTCAGAGGCAAAGTTCTGAGCACTTATTGGCCTTTGCCTGTCGCTGTTTGTCCCCACGAGGACTCACTGGCATGAAGTCAGACAGCCACGTGGGCCACTGCTCGGAGCCACGGCCACGTCCATCAGTCTCTGGACGCAGCTTTCCTTGGCAGAACCATCCAGCTGGTCTCCAGCGTCTATGGGCACTGCTGGGCAACTGCATTTCCCAGACCCCTGCATGAGGGGGGACCCAAAGATACCCATTGACCTGAAATTAATAAAATTCGAGGTCATGGGCGCCTGGGTGGCTCAGTGGGTTAAGCCTCTGCCTTCGGCTCAGGTCATGATCTCGGGGTCCTGGGATCAAGCCCTGCATGGGGCTCTCTGCTCAGCGGGGAGCCTGCTTTCTCCTCTCTCTCTCTGCCTGCCTCTCTGCCTACTTGTGATCTCTGTCTGTCAAATAAAAAATCTTTTTAAAAAACTCGAGGTCATTCCTGAGAGCTTGTTATGAGACTAGAAAAACTGGTTCTAAAATTCACATGAAAGAGCAGAGGGTCTGGAGCAGCCGCGATGTTTGAAGGACGACGGAAAGGGGGTCTTGATCCTCTGCGGCTGCGGAGCTTCCCGCCGCCCGGCCCCCAGGCCGACTGAATGGGTGGGGCCGGTCCCCGGGGCAGAGCTGGTCGGGAGAGAGCGGCCAGAGGACCGGAGGGGGCAGGGGGGCATGTTCTGCTGGGTGAGGCTCTCTGGCCGTCACACACCTCGGTTGTGTGGGTGTGCACAGGTGCGCGCCTGGGAGTGGGGCGAGGCGTGTGTGTGCGCGGCAGTCGCGGGCCTGGGACCCGGGTCTGCCCGCGGAAGGCGCTCTGAATGGGACGCGGCTATGACAAAGGCACAGGCCTGCCGGCCGAGGACAGCTCCGACCCTCAGAAGACGCTGGGAAGGGGAGGCGGAGGGGGCAGACCCGTCCGGAGCGGATGCCGGCGGGGCCCGGGGAGGCAGGAGGCTCGCGCACCCTGGATGCCAGAGTCCCCCCCGCGCCCCACGCTCCGCCCGCCCCGCCGCCCGTGCAGTCCCATGCACGCAGGCCGCGCGTGTGCACACACGTGTGTACATTCGCAAGCGTGATGCACACACTCACCCGCGGGCGTCACGGGCCGTCACCGCTTTCCTGGAGCCAAACTGGAATGGGCTCTGGGACAGGTTCAGTCCACGAGCTGCCGGATTCGCTTTACCTTTAGAACCGCCCGCGGCCGAGGGGGCGGCTGAGGGGACGAGGTGCCTGCGGGCGCGGCAGGGAGAGGCCGGAGCCAGCAGCCCCTCCCGCAGCTCGGAAGCCGGGGGCTCCGCGTCAGGCCGTCCCGACCAGCTCCGGGGGCAGCCGCGGCCGCCGGGAGCCTGAGTGGGAGTCGGGGCCCCAGAGCCCCCGGGCCACCGGCCGGACACACACCGCGTCCCGCAGAGGCGTGTTGTTCCGCAAGGATGTCCCGTCGTTTCCTTTCGCGGGAGCCGACTTCCCGGTCCCGCGTGTCGCCGCGCCGCCCGGTCCCCGCTATGGGAAGTGGCTCCTGATTCCGATGTACGCCCGGGCCCAGGGCTTGGAAGGACAGAAGGCCCGAGAGCCGCGAGGCCGCAGGCGGCGGGTCCTGCAGAGGCCGCACACTCGGTGCCGCGGGGGGCCGCACGCCCGCCTCGATTCGCCCCGACGGAAACGTGTGCGAGACCGTTCGCGGCGGCCCCGTTCCTCACCCCCGCGGGTGCTACACCGCAGGCTGCCCGCCGCCCAGTGGGAAAGCCATGGGGGGCCAGACACGGACGCGGTGACGCGCCAACACCGGGACGAGGCGCGGGACCTCGAGCTGAAGGCCCCCCCCATGGGCTCCGTCTACCCGGAGGGCCCAGCGCAGGCAGATCCACCGAGAAAGAAAGGAGATCGTGTTTGAGGGGGCTGGGGGCTGGGAAGGGAGTGACGCGGCGCCCCAGGGTTTCCTTTGGGGGACGAAAGGCCCCATGATGGGACAGACGCGATGCTGGCACAGGGCTGTGGACCCACGAACCGCCACGGGACTGTGCATGTGAGCAAAGCCCGCCGGCTGAGTGTGCACCTTGACTTTGACCCTCAGCACCGGCCATGCTCCCATCCTCTGTGCCAGCTCCAAGTGGTGCTGAGGGTGACCGCTGTGCCCTCACGCCCCTGTCTGGCTGGGGTCACAGCCACGTGCCCTCCAGTGTCCGTGGGACCCCGTCCTAGGTCCTCCAGGCTCACTGGGGATGTGACAGGTGACACCAAGTGGTTCTCCAGTGTCCCAGCGGAGACAAGACCTACCATTCTCGCCCTGGGGCTGCTGAGGCAGAGGCCTCAGAAAGGCTGATGTCCAAAACAGCTTTTATTCTGAAAAGTCCCAGCGTCAACACAAATACTGAGTGACGCGGACACCCTGAATCTCACCTTCTTTCCTGCTCCGGCCTTGTCCACGTCCTCCCTGCGTCCCCGTGGAAGCAAGGTCTGGGGCCCGGGCTGGCGTGTGCGATGGGACATGGCCGGTTTCAATTAGCAAGTGACTTGGTGACCTCCTTCCCCCACAGGCTGGGCACGGCCTGTCTTCCTGCGTGTGGGAAACCGAGTTTGCTGTATTGGCTTGCGTGCAGCTTGGGTTTGACGGGAATAGCATTTCTCTTACAAGTTTTCCCGATTACGAAACCGTTGGACCCAGGCTAACGTCCCCTGAGCCCCTCTGTCCTGTCCCCCACGCCCGGCACGAACGCCTTACGGACCCCTGGGTCTGTTACTTCGAGGACAGGGCTCTCCCAAATGTCCCGAGGGTCACGCTTCTAGACTCGGGCTTTCCAAGAGGGAATGCAGGGCGTGGCTTCAAGCAAGGGCCCGAATGGGGTGTCTGCCCCGTGCCACGTCCCCTCATCCACGGGCAGCCCGTCACTTTCCCGTGCTACCTGGCATTTTTGAAAGCCTTGGATGTTAAGCAGTTGGTGTTTTCAGCTGTGCCAGGATGACCCTGGGGTCGAGCCCTTTCATCAAGACGTGAGCACTGCCCAGTTCTCGGGGCCTCTCTCCCGTGGGCCGGGACAGAGAACACGGTGCTCGGGACAAGATGCCCAGAGCTTGAGACAGTCAACGTCAGGCCTGAACCGCTAGCACGTGACGTTCTGCAGAGAAGGGTGACCTTTGGCAAGGGACGCAGGGCCCTGGACTCTGACATGACACCCCGCGTTTGTCCCGTCCTCAGGGGATTTCGCTGGAGTTGGGGCCCAGCTGTGGCGGGCACACCCAGCCGTCGGGCCCTTGGCAGCCTGGCTGTTCGAGGCCTGAGACCCTCGACGGGGGACACCAGCGTCACGCCGTCTTGGGACGAACACGCCTTCCTATGTACACGGCTGTCGTCCTGTGTGCATGCCGGGCGAGCGTGACCATCCCTGGAGCTTTGTGACAAACACCAGCTGTGGGCGACTTGGAGTCCTGGGCCCTGTTGCCGGCGCACAGGGCCACAAGGGGGTGCTGCAGGACCCACGCTGTCAACCCCCTGCTCTTTCCGGACCAAGTCCCAGTCGTCACCGTCGCCGGTGAAACGGAGCAAGCAAAGGCGGGCTTTGTCAACATCCACGACCACGGCGCAGGAGCTGGGCCCATGTCGGCCCTGGTGCCCGGGCCCGGCCTGGGCTCTCTGTCTGCGAGGGAAGGTTGCACCATCTCCTCCTGGGCTGTTTTCCACGCTTCTCGGTGGCTCGGCCCAGCCCGGGCTGCCGACAGCGTGAGAAGCCTGTTTGGCCGCCTCAGCAGTTCAAGTTCATTTCAGAAGCCTCGGAGAACAGATGAGCAGAAAGGGTTGATGTTCCGTGTCCTCCACCTCAAAGGGGACTTTTGCCAGCATCTGGGTCAGCCCTCGAACTCTGTGGCCCTGTCTTTGGGGTCAGCCTTCCCCGGCAAGGTCCTGGGGTTAGAGGCTGTTCCGTTTACTTGGGCTCTCCAGTCGGGCCTGGCAGGGGCGGGACCCAGAAACCAAGGCACCTGCTCCGAGGGGCCGGAGGGCGTGCACACACTCAGACACTGCACACTCACACTCACACCTGCCAACATGCGCCGCTCACACCCACGCCACGCGCTTGCCCACACCCGCAGGTGCGCACGAGCTCGCAGGTGCACCCTGCCAGCGGGTCTCCGCGGTGGGAGAGGGACGCGGAGCTGGTTTGGCGGCACGTTTCCCGTCCCACCACAGCCCGGCACCCAGGGTCTCTGCCAGAGAGGACCCCGGGCCCTGGGAGCCGTCTGAGCCCCCGAAAAGTGTCCTGAGCTCACGGGTCAGAAAACGGGCTCCAGAGCAGACTGCAGAGCTGGGCGCTCCCGGGGAGTTTCTGACGACAGGCGCGGGTGCTGGTTCTCCCGGGAGTTTCTGACGACAGGCGCGGGTGCTGCTCCCGGGAGCTGGTGGGAGACCAGGGAGAGCCTGGACCTGTGTGGGCTCTGGGACCCCCCAGGCCACGTGGGGGCGGGTCAGGCGCAAGTTGCCACGGTCTCATTTTCACAACCCAAACATTTATGGGTTTGATTCAACCCTGTGTTTATGTGCCTAGTTTTCGCCAGTGGCAGATCTTCAAACCAAGTGCGCCGAGCCCAGCCGGGTCAGGGACAAGTGAGAAGGAGCCCAGTGCCCAGGGGGCTTCCGGACCCTCCTCTCTGCCTCCCCCGCGTGGGCACGTCGCTGTGCACCTCCGCCGCTGGCCTAGCAGAGCCCAGCCTGCGACAGGACCCCAGGAGCCCACCCACAGGGGCTGGGTTCTCACCGGGGGGGCAAAGATGAAGGGGAGGCTGTGCAGCGTCTGTGTGCCCAGCAGTGTCCCCGACAGGGCTCCCACAGTGTCCCCGACAGTGTCCAGCTGCAGGGTCCATGATGGCTGTGAGGGCAGTGGGATTGACCTGAGGGTCACCCACATGGGTTTGGTGGCCTTCTCTCCAGCGGCAGGGAGGCGCGGCCTGCTCCCGGGGTCCTCCCGGAGGGGAGCTGAGTGGGTGCAGCCCTGGCCGGAGCCTCCCAGCGGTGCTCTCTGCAGTCCGGTCTTGCTCCTCCTTCAACATAAGCAGGTAGACTGAACTCGGGCTGTCTTAACCAAAAAATGTGATTCGCTGAGCACGGGAGACGAGGTGGCGAGCCAGTGTCCTGGGGGCCCACTGGCCAGTCACTGGGGGAGGCCAGTCTAACGCCACTCCAGATTTTTTTAAGTTTTTATTTATTCATTTATTTAAGTAATCCCTACACCCAACGTGGGGCTTGAACCCCGAGATCGAGAGTCACGTGCTCTGACTGAGCCAGCTGGGTGGGTGCCCCCATCCATCCAGAATCATAATCCTTGCTATTTCCTTTCCTTAGCTTCGCCCAACACGTTTTTAAGGAGATGCCGTTTTCCCTGGGCGGCGGGAGAAAAGATGGACCGTAGGGTCTTTCATGTTGGGTGCATTGAAGCAAAGGGGTCCGTGGCTAACGTCCCCACACCCACGGGTGCCCCCCATTCCTGGTGGGGTGCCGAGGAGGAGGCTTGTCCAGATCAGCACTGCTCGGAACTTTAGAAGGGGGACCCTCCCTCAAGCCCACGCAGCCTGGAAGCCTGAGCTCTGAGTCCCCAGAGGTGGTGGCTGGATGGGGAGGGCCAGGTGGTCTGTGATGTCAGGGGGCACAGGGGCACCCCACTGTGAGTCACGGCTTCTGCAGGCTGTGGTGGGGGACACAGAGGCCTGGAGGTGCGAATCTACCTACAGAACCTACAAGAGGGGAGAGCAGAGGGAATGTGAGCCAGCTGAGTGGTGTGGCCCCATCCTCCGGAACCTTCCGGTACAGGAGCCTGCAGCCCCAACGCCAAAGGCGCCCAGACTTCTGCCCCCAGCAGGAGCAGGAAGCCGAGGCTGGAGAGTGTCCAGGACAGTGGAGATGGGAGCCCAGCCCCTTCTGTGCCCACACTTGCCCCACGCACCAGTCTTCCTCCATCTCCCCCAAACCTGCTCGGCCCTCCATCCCCTGCCTGCCTCCACTGCATGGCGTACCCCAGGTGCTCCCGAGAAAGGGGGTGCACCCCAGCCGTCCCTACCCCACACGCCAAGACAGGCAGGACCCAGCAAGAATGCGGGAGGAAGGCGCTCTGAAACCAGCATCCGGCATTCATTGAAAACGAATGGACATTTTCAGCCCTGCGGCCTCCGCCACTTACCACCGGAGTGGCGGCACTTGAGGGCAACAGGCCCGGTCTGCTGCACAGGGGAGTCTAGAAAACACGACGATTGTGAGCCCAGGCAGGCCGTGTGGCTGCGGGGCCAGAACTGATCTCCCCTGGACCGACATGCGTGAGGGGGCGCCCTGTGGCCCTCAGACCCTGCCCTGGTCCCTGACTGGAGAGCAGCGGTTCCCAAGGTCGGACGTCCAGGCTCGGGCCCATCCCCAGCAGACACCACCCCGGCCGCACCCCGCCACAGCTGCGCACAGCTGTGTCAAGACCCGTCCCCGAGGAGGGGTCTTTGCTGCCTCCGCGGAGCAGCCTGTGTCCTCACCGTGGCCCCAGCTGCCCGGAAACCCCTCTTTCCACGATGTCAGGTTGTCTGCACACGTGTTCTGCTACAAAGCGAGGGCATGCCCGTGCCCTCTGGACCCCCAGCCCTCTCAGGGGAAGGATTTTGGACCCCAGCACGCATTCGCCCCTTTCCTGCTCAGGGACCATCTCCGGCACACGCACCCCTGAGGCCGCTGGGAAAGTCATGGACTCTGGATTCAGGGGCACGACCGGGCCATGAGGGAAAAGAGGGGACACTGGGCCTCCGCCAGGCTCTGGGCCTGCCCCTGGGAGATGGTAGGGCCACCTCACCTAGACCCCACCCCGGCAGGGACAGGGCTGGCCACACGGGACGTCAGGGCCTTGGCTCGCCCCTTCCTGCCTGACCTGCAGCTGCTCTTCCCGCTCCGCACCGACACAGACACCACACTGTGGAAGGGATTTGAACAAAATTTCCAGCGACCCCCAGAAAAAAGGCTATTAACGATCCGAGCCAAACAGCGACAGCACGGTCTGAGAGTTCAGTTACTGACGTTAATGTCCCTCTAATTCGCCTGTTTTCTGACTTGTGAGCAACGAATATGCAGTTTTGAAATAAACACTATTGGAAGCCGTTTCTAGAAGGGCGGCCTGTAAGTGTGTTATGACCCCGGTGCTGAGAACAGTGTCTGGGGCTCTAGTCACACACTCTGACACCCAGCTGGACACTTCCACACTCCAGCCTCCTGGCCCTCTGGAAGGACAGGGGCCACCAACCGGTCACGGGGCTCAGAACGTGGGCAAAGCGTGGAAGACAAGGAAAGTAGGCTGGACGTGAGGGGAAGTTGCCCCCGGTCTCCTGGACACGGTTTCCAAGAGGCCCCGCCTCCTTTGTACACCCGCAGCGCGCGTTTGCTCACCTGTCTCCCTCCCTGGAGAGAAGCCCCACCCCCGGAAGCTCCCCATCTGCTTTGTATGTTGACACATCCTGATGCCTGGAACATGGCATGGTACACAGTAGGGGCTCAATACATGCTTAGTGACTGATGCTTTCCAACACCAGTCACAGAAGGGGGTATGCAATGTCCATGGCACGATTTACCGACGTTCTATACGGACGTGTGCCCAGGGCACATGGGACACGTGGCGTGAGTTAACGTGACTGTGAGTGCTGTGGATGTGAGGTCCGAAGTCCCGTAAACCATGCCTGGGATTTCCACTGGATGTTCACTGGGTTTTTGGGGTTTCTGGCTGGGGCCGCGGGAGGGAGGAACACCCTGCCCAGCCTTGCTTCCCTCTCTTCCTGGGACACGTTCTCTACCCAGTCCTGATCCTTCCCACGAGTCCTAGCAGGAGGGCCGACAGGTCACCCTCCGGTTTCCCATCATCGCTAGCTCGGAAGCCATGGCCTTCTCCTGTGACTGGCGTAGCTGGTGTTGCCGGGACGCTTTTGGGCCAGAACAGGAGAAGACAAGGCAAACCAACGGGGGTTTCCGAGGAAGAGCTACGACAAGAGCCTGAAGCTAAACTCTTCGGACTTTATTTAGCTACAAAACAACACACAAAGAAACGGGTACTGAACGGTCCGACTGCATAGAAGGAACATCTGAAGCCAGGCATCTCCCGGGGCGGACCGGAGGCCCCACGGCGGCTGGCAGGGTCCCGCGGGGCCCCAGACACCGCCCAGGCAAAGGCAAGGCCGCATCCCCGTCGCCCCCACGTCCGCGTGCTCCTGGGACACGGGCCCCACCAGAGACCGGCCTGCGTGTGGCCAGGGCAGGGCTGGCGCCCAGACACGCGTCCCGTAGCCACTCACCAGGCGTGTCCCGGGGCGCGTCACGCTCCTCGCTCCCTCCGTGGCCTCTGACGGAGAAGAACTTGTCTCCCGGTTCCGCGCCCCTGGGTCCCTTCCACGGAGGTGGCGACGGGTCCCCTTTCTCAGTCCCCGGGCAGCTCCCGTTGTTCCTCCCCAGGCACGAGTCCCCTGTCTCCCTCGCCACCGCTCCCCCGGCTGTCGTGGGGAGGGGACAGCCAGGACGGGAGCGGCCGCTTGGGCTTCCGTCCCTCAGTCCCGGGGCCCTGGGCTGAAGGGCCGGGGCGGGGGCAGCTGCCCCAGGGCCGAGGCTGCCCCGGCAGCCGGGCCCTCCCCGGGCCCCCCGGACCCCCCGGGGCCGCGGCCCTGGGAGGACGAGGACTGCGGCCTGGACGCCGAGGCCCCCTCCTCGGCCTCCCTCGTGGCCCAGGGCGAGTAGGAGAGGATGGTGAAGCCCCTCTTGAGCAGGGCCAAGGCCGCGGGGACCAGCTCTTCGGTCTGGCCCGGAGGCGAGGACTCCAGGAGGCTCAGCTGCCACCTGCGCAGGTCCTGCTCCTGCGGCGCGTCCTGCGGCCTCACCACCCACACCTCGTCGGGCTCCAGCAGCACTCGCCAGCCCTGGCCCGGCGTCCTCTGCGTCCAGCCCGGCGTCATCTTCCGCAGGTAGATGGCGTCGTAGCAGCCCACCATGGAGATGACCTGCAGGTCCCTCAGCCAGGCCTCGGCCTCGGCGGGGTCCATGGCCTGGGCGGCGCCCAGCTCCAGCACCATGGGCTCCCCCGGGGGCAGGTCCACCTTGAGAAAGCCCTGCCACGGAGGGGGGAGGCTCGGCCAGTGCGAGCAGGTGGGGGGCCCCTCGAGTCTCCAGGGGAGGCTCTGCGTCCAGTCCGCATCCTCGGGCCCCAGGCCCAGGGGGGCCGCGTCCTGAGGCTCCAACTCGGTGGGCACGAAGTGGTGGTCCAGGCCGGCCTCCTCGGACCCCGCAGGGGCTGGCGCCGGGGGCCCCAGCCCCCAGCCCGCCGCACCCCCCTGTGCGGGGTGACCTTGGCCCTGCCCCCAGCCGAGCCCCGAGCCCGGGGACGCCCCCTGCTCAGGCCCCGCCGCCGCGTGCTCCGCCAGCTCGAGGTCCCAGTCTTCGTCCTCCCAGTCTTCCAACTCCAGCAGGTCTCGGAGCTCCAGAAAGGCGGCCTTGAAGCACTCGAAGCAAAGCCCCGGCTGGGCCCCGTGTTGCAGCTGATACAGCCAGGACGCGTGGAGGTAGGCCATGCCCTCGGCCCCGTGCCGCGCGCTGACCGGGGGGCACATGGCCCTGCGGGGGGCGGGGAGGGAGGGGATCCTCCCGCGGTATCTGGGCCGGCCCGATGCAACAGGGACCCGCCGAGGTCGGGGACGGCGGGCTTCCGGAAAACTCTTCGGCTCACGCGATGGCGTCGTTCTCTCTGGGAAGCTGCAACGGACGAGCAACTGAGGTCGGGGCCCCAGCAGGCGGGGGGGGGGGGGGGGGGGGGGGGGGGACGGCCGCGGCCGCCGGGAGGAGCAGGGCAGGGGGGCGATGGGTCGAGACCGGCCCTTTCAGGCCTGCCCTGCTCCGCGTAGCTGCTCCCAGGCCCGTGGGGCACGCGGCCCTCCCCGCCGCCAGCCCCGGCGCCCGGCACCCCGGCGCCCGGTCGGCAGAACCTCCGAGAACCAGGCGGATCCCGACAGGACTTGAGGGCAGCGGCGGGACGGGACAGAAGCCGAAGAGCCGGGGCGCACCGGAGGCAAACTGAGGCCAGCTGACAGATCCGACAGGACGTCCCGGCGGCCGACGGGAGCTGAGGGCAGCCGACGGGCTCTGACGGAGCTGAGGGCAGCTGAGGGCCCCTCCCGCACGCTGGCACAACCCGACGGAGGCGGCCGGACGCCGAGGGCAGCGCTGGAGCCGACCCCAGCGCCCCCAGGCCAGGCTGGGCCACCTGGCTGCTTCAGCCTCCCAGCCCGCCCCAGCCCGCCAGCCCGCGGCCCCCAGACCCCGTCCTCGGCCCAAAGGGTTCTCACCCGCCCGGCACCGCCCTCCTGTGGGTGCCCCCCAGAGAGGAGGGGAAGCAGCCCACCTGGGAATATAAAGGGCCCTTTCCCATGGTGCTCTGGGCTCATCTGCATATCTCCCATGAGCCTCGGCCCACCAGGCTGAGAAACTGCTGAGTCATCGCCCCCACCCCGCCCCAGGAGAGCCCTGTGGCGCCCCCCAGGGAGGCGGGCTGCCCCCTCCCCCCAGCCCCAGGGCGCCTTCCCATGTGTTGCTCCGCCCCCCCCACCTGTTCTTCCCGGGGCCTTTCCATCTGCAGCTGTGCGGGCGGGCGCCACTTTGATGGTCCTTGTCCCTTCGTGGGGGACCTGCCTGGCCGTGGTCCTGTCCTGCGGCGGAGAGTGGATTCTCTAATGTTGCGTTGTTTTGGTTTTGTTTTTGTTTAAGAAGTTAGTTTTTGTTTGGGAGAGAGACACGGGGAGCACAAGTCGGGGAGGGGGAAGCAGGCGCCCGCTGAGCAGGGAGCCCGAGGTGGGGCTCGAACCCTGGGGTCTTGACCCGAGCGGAAGCAGAGGCCTCACGACTGAACCACCCGGGCGCCCCTCTTGTTGTCCTTTGATTAAAGGTTCCTTATGAATCCCCGAAACTGATCAAGTCTCAATTACGTGCATTTTAAACACATTTCCCCCTTTTGTGGCTCTTCTTTTCACTTTCAAAATTAGACTATTTGAACTCTTTTTTGAACACAGACTTTAGTGTTAGATCATTCTGCGTACAGAGCAAGAGGAAGTAGAAGGTCCAGAGTTCCTGTATGCGCCTGCCCCTCGCGCCTCTACCCCCGAACCAACAGCTGCTCGGTGCTGCCTCTGTCCTAACTGCAGAGCTGGACGGAGCAGGGCCTGCAGGACAAGACGCAGCTAGTCTGGAAACGATGAAGGCAAAGGTCCTTGGACCAGTGGGTCTCAAATTTTGCTGCACATTAAAATTTTCTTGGGAAGTTGAAGAGTCCCACTGCTCCTGTCACAGCATGTGACAGACACACCTGAGTGACCGCCAGGGGTCATACGCTCCCGGTGATTGGATGTGGAGCCTGTGACTCACTTCCTCCTATGAAGTGGTACAGGGGATCGATGCTACTGCCTGAAGTCACATCGTGTGTCCCTCCTGCAAGGACATTACCGCGAGTGTACATATGACCCCAAGCCAGCTCTTGCTGTCCCTTCCTGGCCTTGAAGAGGGAAACAGCCATGCCGTGAACTGTGCAGGACACTGGTCACCCTCTGGGACCCGAAAGTGGCTCCAGCTGACAGCCAGTGAAGCCGAGGCCCTTAGTCTCAAGCCTACAAGGATAGGAACTGTGTCGGCCGCGAGCGCAGCCGCTCCAGCACTTTGGCTGCAGCTGTGAGACCCTGAACGGGGGGCTAGCCAAGGCCTACCCCAACTCCTAATCCATGGACACCAGAAAGTAAATGTGTGTTGTTTGAAGCCTAAGTTCGGTCACTTGTTACAAATCAGCAGAAAACTAACCTTTGCCCACAGTAGTTATATCAGAATTCTCACATGGGATCCAGGCATCAGTCAGCATCTCAGACTCTCCAGATGTTTTCAATATGCTGTGCAATTCCAGAACCAGTGCCCAGACACCTGGATGAGCTTAGAAGTTTCCATGGACTCTGAGCCATTAATCCTCCACCCTCCCCTGGTCTTAGCCTAACTCATACTCAACCCAGGCTCTGCATGGAGCCCAAACAGCTGTGGTCACCAACGAACCTGTGACTAAACACCATCCCGTCACCTGCCACACACTGGAAAGTACATGATTGGACCGCCTCATGGCCCTTCCAGGGGCAGCAGGGACCAGAACCTAACCCCCAGAACTGCCCACATTCCAGAGCCCCATCACCACTGGCCCAGGACATGGGAGCTCTTGCAACAGGAAAGGGTGGAGGGGGAGAAACCAAAACACTGAGTGCGAGCAAGTCTTGTTGGACGAGAAGAGGACCAGGATGGCCGTGCCGGTCAAGTTGAAGGGCCCCCCCCGGCCCTAGGGGCTAAGCCCCTCGAGAGGAAAAAGACCAAAGGCCCTGGTGTGCCTCTGAGCTTTCTAGTGCTTATCTTCATCTCATCCATGAGGCCCACGCAGCTCCTGAGGCTTAGAGAACATTCCAGAGATGTTTGTGGGGTGGATGTGTTCCCGCCTCTTGGCTGGCCTGATGACCTCCGTCCTTGGGATGGCCATCGAAGGCCATCTGCGGCCTTCCCAGGCACAGCCTCTGCATCCCCTGGCTGGGTTCTTAGCCACCCTGGGGCCGGTGCCTTTCCTGGGCACAGGCTCTGCCAGCGCGTCCCAGAATCTGACCTGAGCATGGCCAGTCGTGCTCAGAGAAACCGCCTGACCCAGAAAGCCTACAAGTCCACGCCCGCTTGGGTCTGTGGGCAGGCGACCCAGTTGGAGTCAAGCCCTAATAGGAAAGAAAAGCATGTTTAAATAATCAGGCGATTCACCGAAGAAAACCTTCCGGAAGACTGTTGTAGTCATCATGACGGAAAGGATGGCTGTGCATTCGGAAGGAGTCCAAGTCCTGGGAGTTTCAATAAACATTTACATGTTTGCTTTTCTACTGCAAGAGGTCAGCCCTCAGCTCCTCGCAGACGCTGGAGTTTTATCCCCCGTCTCCTTTGTTCCTCCTCGCAGGCAGTAAAAAAGGAGAGGAACGGCTCCGTAGGTCTCCGCTGCAGAGGCGGGGAGACCCCTCCTGTCCACGGGAAGGAGGGATGAGCACACGAGGAGGCAGGGAGCGGGTGGTTTCCCGTGGCCGTGGATGACGGGGACGCCCTCAAAGAGGCCTGTTGACTTTTTTTTTTTTTTTACGGACTTACCCCATAAAGCTAGAGTTGTGTTTCCAAAAGGAACAGGAAGCCATGAAGAAAAGGACAAACAGTAATTCTCTGACCAAAAGAGGTTAATGATCCCGAGTCAGCCATACGACGAGTAACGGCCCTGAGTTCAAAGTGAAATCAGTTTCAGAGCCAACGGCTCCTGTCTCCCCAGTCACCCCGGGCCGGCCCGGGGTCGCACGAGAGTGGGGTCTCCGGCACCACGTCCTTCCGCTGGGCCGCGCGGTCTCAGAGCCGCAGTAACTCGGAAGCCACCGCGCCGGACTCGCCCGTCTCCATCCCGCGCGCTGGGTACACGAACTTGTCTTCGTCCGGCTTCATCTTACCGCTCGGAGTCCTAGGACAGAATGGTTCCGCTGCCTCTGTTTCCCAGTCTGTTCTGACGATGCCCCTTGCCGCCCGTGTCTCACCCAGCCGCCTGCAGCCTCCAGCCCCCACTGCTTAGAGCCTTGACCGCGAAGGACACTCTTCCCTGAAACCGGCCTTTTGCCCTTCCCACCCGCATGGCACGACACCGCAGGCTTCCCCGGTGCCCGTCGGGCTGGAGGGCCCCAGCCCCACACGCTGCGGTCCCACAGCGAGGCCCCGCTCCCCTGCCGTGCCCCTGTGTGAGACTCTTCGTCCCACCTGCTCCCGTCGGAAGTCGTGGTCCTTGTTGACTCTGGAGACTACTGTCCTTCTCTCCCCGCCGAGGAGCAGCCCGCGGGGTCTTCCGGTTTTCTCGTTTAACCTAAGACGAGCACTCAGCAGGGACTCGCCACGTGAGCCGCGGCCGGGTGGCGCGTGGACGGGCGACAGTGAGTCCCAGAGGGAGCGGCCCCCACCGGCTCCAGTATCCGGCGATGCAGTGGCACCGCGGTGGGGCCCTGTGGCTGTGGGGAGAAACGCCGGCCCTTCCAGAGCAGGTCTGCCCGCCAGAGCCCCACCCGAGGCCCGCGGCCCCGCATGTCCTGGAAACGGAGTGACCGCGATTCCCTGCTCCTGCGGAGCCAGCGGCCCCTCGTCCAGGGGGAGCAGCAGCCCCCGGAGACCAGCCAGCTCAGCTCTCCGCTCTGTCCCCAGACGCCACCTCCGCAGCCACGGCGCACCGGCCGTCCGCTCGCCGAGACTGGCTGTGCTTAGTTCACCCGTGTCTTCCCGAGGGTCCTGGGACCCCTCCAAGGCGCGGCTGGTTTGTGGCCAGAAGCCACGGGGCACCCTTGCCGGCGGCAGCGCTTCCCTAACCCCGATGTTGAAGGCAGCTGTGTGCGGCATGGAAAAGCACCAGACAGAAAGGAAGCGTCTGTCTCCGCCTGAGCTCCCCCAGCCCCGGAGAAGATGGCTGTAGGGAAAGTCACCCGCGGAGCAGCACTGAGCAGAGCAGGGCCCCAAACCCCACTTCTGACTCAGCCCAGCTTGTCACTCCCCAAAGGGCCGGCCTTCGCCGGGGCTTCTCGTTGGCGAAGGTCTGCACAAAGCTGTGGTGGCCCCGGGAAGCCTCGCCCAGCCTCAGCTCCTGCCGCCTGTGACTACAGGCCTCCCCATGACCTGTGACATGGGACTCTACTGCCCGGTTTTCCGGGAGGGAATGTGCTGTGGTCACAGGGCTGCCGTTCCAAGGAGGGAAACCGTGCCCATGTCCCTCTCCTGAGATCCCCATCGTCACCATCCATGCGCGACTCAACACAGAGATGTCACGTCAGCCCCGAGACTGGGTCCGTGGGGTGCTGTTCTCTGCCACATGGGGAGGGACAAGACAGCTGGCCCAGGAAGGACATGAAGCCTCAGATGGGGGACGGGTGTATCTCAGCCAGTGATCACACTCCTGGACTGTGTCTCCCACATGCTGTGGCTTCCGGAGGGTGTTCCTGAAGAGGGATGGGATTGGAGACCCCGTGGGAGACTCAGGAATGAGGGAATCAACCCCTAAGCCAGTTGGCTCCCTGCCCTTCCAGGAGCAGCCGCGGTCCCCTATCTCCCGGTCAGGACGTCCCACAGAGCCGCCGGCCACACAGTCCACGGCCCTCTCTCCATTTGCACCACGAGGGAAGGACAGATGCCATCCGGTGTGCATGCTGGACACACTCGGCAGACAGTGGGGAAGGGGCTTGGCGGTCCTGAATGTAGGCGACAGGGGCCAAGGATGGGGAGAGGGAAGTAGGGAGAGGCCTGAAGATGCTGGTGGCCGGGGGCAGCCCCTTGTAGGTGGGGGGCGCTGAGCACCTTCCCCCTCCACGTGGTGACCAGGAGAACCTCAGAAGTAACTCTGCACGCCCGTGATTCACTTTGAGAATTAGTAATCAGAAAATCTCACGTTTCTCATTAACTGTGACTTTAAAGGTTGGCTCCACGCACAATGAGCCCGATTATGCAGGAACCACACATTTTTCAAAGGGACTCACTTCCCACTGGATCGCTGAATTCGGTGGCACCGAGGGTTCGGTAAAAAGGAGCCAGCTCCGGCGGGTACCTTCCAGAGGCCACAGCCCCGTGGGGTGGTGGGTTGTTAGCAGTGTGGGCCATGCTTGGTAGCCCCGGATTCCAGCCGGGAGCGGAAACGGCCTTGCCTCAGCAGGGGACCTGCCATCCGGGTGATAGTCTCCTTCCACGAACGTGCTCTGGCCTCCAGGGCCCTTGGGAGGGACTAGTGTCCTGGACTTGCCTTCCTGAGTCCAGAGCTGGCCAGGGTGGAGAGCAGGCAGCCAGTCCCCCATCCTCGAGCTCCCACTCCCCCGCACTCTGCCCTGGGACAGCACCACGTCCTTCCTGAGTGTGCCCCCGTGTCCTCAAACTCCGTCCTGTTGTTTCCTTCTTTTCTCTTTGTGCTTTGATTTGTTATGGACAATCTTCCTTTCACCCGTCCCGTCTTCCACTGTGCCGCCCCGTGTCACACTCGCACCGTGTGCTCTGCATCTCGGGTCGTGGTCCGGCTGCCCTAGAATGTCTGTTTCAGTTTCGTGCGGCTTGTTTCATAGGCAAGTTCTTCTCTTCCGTTTCTTTCCTGTTTTAGTTGGTTATTTGGAAGGACTCATGGCGACTCCAAGCCACCAAAGTCCCCTTGCTCTGAAGCCTAAAGGGAAAAGTAGGAGAGAGCTTTTCGTGAAGTGAAATTTATTCCATTTAAAATTCTTTTGTCAAGGGCGCCCGGTGGCTGAGTCCGTGAAGCATCTGCCTTTGGCGCAGGGCAGGATCCCGGGGTCCTGGGACTGGCAGCCTCCCTACCCCCAGGTGGGGGGTCTGATCCTCCCTCTCCCTCTGCCTCTCCCACCCTCCACCTGCGCTCTCTCTGTCTCTCTCAAATAAACGAATAAAATCTTTATTAAAAAAACCTTTTGTCAGGACTTTTTACCTCCGGTGTGAAAAATGTCTCTCTGGAAAGCTGCCTTGGTCGGAAAAGTAAGCTATTGGTAACCCCTATGGTCCCCCAGTTTTATTGATCTGTCTACCCAGAAACTCAAAAAGCCTGGTTAGGGCAGGTCTGGCCTTTTTTGGGAAGTTTTGCAAGGCCTACCCCGGCACAGGGCCCAAGCGGGCTGGGTTGTAGCGTTTATCTGTTGATCTGTTGATCTGTTCTGTTGGCTTCTTACCAGCTGTTACAGAATCGAGTTTTGAAATTTTGAGAAGGTGCTTCCCCGTCCCCAAATTCCTTGTCCGTCTCGCACCCCCCGCAGATGGGCGCGGGTCCAGAGCTGAGGCCCAGAAACCCACACGAGAAGTGGGAGTCTGGAAGCCAAGGTGCTTCTCACGTGTAGTGAGAGAAAAGAGGCTTTTTCTAGAAATTCCAGAGCTGGGTAGGAACCATCAAGAGCCCAGGATGGGTAGGTCGTCCGCTAGACAGTGTCCCCAAAGATGCCCACGTCCTGTGTCCATGTCACTGCCACGGGGGAGAGACTTTGCACGTGTGACTAAGTTAGGGTCTTGAGGTGGGGGTTAGCTCGCATTCAAGTGGGCTTCACAGCATCTCCAAGGGTCCTTACGAGAGGGAGGTGGGTGTCGGGGTCAGAGAGAGACTCTGGGAGGATGGACGAGAGCTGCTGGCCTGGAGGTGGGGGAAGGGCTGCAAGTGGCTCCAGAAGCTGGGAAAGGCCCGAGAAGAGATTGGCCCCTGGAGCATCCAGAAGGAGCCAGCCCTGCAGACCCACAGGCTTCGCAAGTCCGGAACCACAGGAGAACAAATCTGAGTCGCGTCAGGCCACCAAGTCGGTGGTTATTTGTCTGGTGGCCACGGGAAGCTCCTACAGGATGATGGTGTTTCTCCGGGGAGGTTTGGGGTTCTGAAGATGCCCATTCGCAGTGCACCCCTGGGCGGAGGCAGCGTGTCTAAGGACAGCAGCATCCAGGGCACGGCTGCTCCCAGGCGGAGTGTGGCCGGGCCCGGGCTGGGCTGGCAGACACCGCGCGAGGAGGCGGTCTTGTGGGGCCTCAGGGAAGACCTGGTGCTCCCTCCTTGGAGGGAAGTTCACCCCGAGTCCGGCTCTTCTCACGGCTGCTGCAGCCGGGCACAGAGCCTCCCGTGCTTGGAAGTGACTACGGCAGCGGCGTGGCTGACGGCGTGTGTCTAGCCACGTGGGGTCTGAGTGGACACGGCAGCCTTGACTGTGGCGGAGCTTCAGACACTCATGAGGTTTGACATAAAGGAACTGGAGGGAGACCCCAAGGGCTCCAGAGTCATCCCCAAAAGGGTGTTGGGCTGTAGGAGGCCAGGGGAAGGATATCCCTGCCCTGCTGTGGTGGGGACACCTTCCCCCTACGGTTCTGTCCATTTACCCAGCGCCAGCCCCTGGCTGGGGCCTGCAAGGGTGGAGGGTGGACCCAGGGCTGCCCTGGAGGTCCACATTCCAAGGGAGTCTGACGAGCAGGTGCCGGAGAGCAGCGGGGGAGGTGGTCTGTGGGGACCCCATAGGACCCCAAACGAGAAGGGCTGATTGAGATACTCCCACTGCCCGGGAAGCTCTTCCAGAGGCTTTCAGTGGCTCCTGAAGGTACGGTCAGAGCACACACTTACTCTAGAGAATTCAGTGGATGCGGAAATCTACAAAGAAAATTCAGTGACTCGTAACCCTACCACCCGGAGGCGATCACAGCTGATGTTGGTGTGTTCCTCTTCGGTCATTCTTCATCGGCTCACAGACACGTGATGCCCAACACGCGTACAAAGGGCACGGACACGCACGTGACACCTGACATGCGTGCACAGGACAGGAGCCCAGCTGCGCACATCACACCCGACACCTGCAACGTGCTACAGACTTTCCTCTTCAGGAAGTCGGGAGAGTGCTGGGCACACAAACCTCCTACCTGCTTTTCCCCTTTCACTCAATGGAGGCCAGTGACCTTACACGGGGGCTTCTTCGAAAACTTGTCTTCTGCGGCACGCGGTACTGCGTGGGATGGCCACATCCTCATGGACTCCCCATCGGGTACCGATGCGCCTTCCCAGTTTCCACTCCTTCATTTCAGTCCAAAATGGACATCTTGTTTTGCAATTTTAAGCTTATTCCTGTAAATCCCCACATCTCTCGGTCGCCCCTCCTAGGATCGGGTTTCGACCTTCCTGTCCTGAACGCTGCGTTCTCTTCTGTCCGACTCGCACACACATTCACTGCTCTCTCTGCCCCGGCCGCCGCCTTCTGTTTGTGAAGGGACCTGAAGTCTGAGGGCACCCCAAGTTGTTGGAACTCTTAGATGATTCCTCCCCTGACTCACCCAAGCATTCTGAAGGGGCACGGAGGTTGGGAAGCCTGTGTCCGTGTCTGCGTGGCACCCAGAGGACAAATCCCCACTCATCCTACCGTGGAGGCCGCGCTGGAAGCCCCGCTGGGGGGCAGTTGCTCCCGCACGGAGCTGGCCGATCGCTCCACCGGCTCCGCTTCCCACTTCTGCCGTCTATGCGCCCTCCAGGGGTGGCCGGCATGCTGCCCTGCTCCTTGCTGAGCCTTCCCTGCCCCAGGAGTGCCCACGTAGCACCTGTCCAACAGAGGAGCGGGTGGGTCAGTGGAAAACAAAGAGCAAATGGCGCTGGCTCTGCCCTCTGGGTCACGGGACCGTGGACCCGTGTGGATCGGAGGCAGGAGGGGGGCTGCCCCTCCCGGGCCTGAGTGTCTTCCCTCTTCGCAGTGTCATACACTCTCCACACAGCCAGGCCTGCGGGGTGGGCAGTCCATCCACACCCACACCCAGGGTGTCCTTCTGAATGGCCAAGTTCTCGAGGATTCATGACTGAGAGAGCCCCTGGACACGTGAGCCTCAGGGGGAGGTAGCTGATGGGGACCTGGGCACACAGATGGTAGTTCGGACCTGCCAGAGTTCAGGTAGCACCCCTGCCTGACCTCTCAGTGGGGGCACAGGGCAGCGTTTGCAGGCACAGCCCCCCTTGTCCTCAACACTGCTCGTCTGCTGGAGGGGGACACAGGGGTGTGGGTAAGGGGTGGGGGCACGGCCCTGCCACAAGTTGCTCCTGGTGCAGCAGAAGGCTGATGGTCTGGGTGCTGAGAAGGGAAATGGAAAAATGTCTCCCCAGATTATTTTGTCTTGTGCCCTGAGTCTCTTCTCTGTGTCAAACAGAGACCTGAGTCGGAACCAGTCTTACGCTCTGTCATCGGTCAGAGGAGAGCCAGAAAAACAAAGGAACCACGCATTGCAACAGAGGCAATGGTAAGGCATGTTTCAACAGCCGAAGCCGTGCCGGGGAGCCGATGGCTTGCTAGATCAGCAGACAAGCAAAAATTCACGAGAAGGGCCACTATTGTCCATTACAGTCCCAGCCCTGGGAAGAGCCAGAAATGGGGACATTGCATCCCTGCAGGTCATGGAACGTCCCCTACCCCCGTCTCCTGAGGCAGCCATCCGCGCCTCCCAGTCACTGACCAAAGGCTCCAATCTCTGCCCGGTGTCCACAGCCCGGTTCTTTCCTTCTTCAGGGCCAGAAGGGAGAGCAAGAGTAAGTTGGAGTTTGTGTGTGTACGTGTGTGTGTAGGTCTGCGCACACACACGTGATGTGTGAATGTAGAAGCATACAGCAGTGTGTAATACTGCGTGTAAAACATGATGCAATCATACGAAACACGTACTCTAAAAGCAGTGCTACGTGTATATATAATGTAACTAAGGGAGTGGCCTCCATCAACTTTGGTACTTCTATTGGTCCAAAACAAGTCACAGTTTCCACCTTCAATCACAGCGAGGGCAGGGGGTCACCTCAGGGTGTCTGCCACATAGAGGGACATGGACACCGGGACTTTCCAAATGCCTGAGACAATCTGAATTGCAGCGAAGTTGAGAAACGGATCTAAGGAACTTTGCCACGAGCTAATGACAGAAGCAGGTGTGTCTTTCCCTGCAGGCGCTGCCCAGTCTGGGCCTGGATGCGGACTTGTTCATCTGGGGACGCTCCTCAGGTGTCCTGGGGAGATGAGCCAGTTGGATGCACGGGTTGGAAGTTTGTTTCCAAACGTCCAAAGAAGGGCCGAATGGCCTGATCAATCTAGTAAATCGTTCAAAAAGCCATCTATCTTTACTCTTGTATTTTTACAAAAGGAACTTATATTTAAATAAAAAATTATGAAGCAAAGGAAAACGCAAAAGAGTAAAAGAATAAGGTGAAAAATATAAGTAGCTGACATTATGGTCTTGGGGAGCTAAAGATGTTCTGTATAAAGACCAAAAAGATCTTTCTCAAAGGAGAGACGGACACATTAGACCGTAACTGCAGAGTCTAAACAAAGTGAGACAAGCCACAAAAGGGGGAAATGTGTTTAAAATGCACGTAATTGAGACTTGATCAGTTTCGGGGATTCATAAGGAACCTTTAATCAAAGGACAACAAGAGGGGCGCCCGGGTGGTTCAGTCGTGAGGCCTCTGCTTCCGCTCGGGTCAAGACCCTAGGGTTCGAGCCCCACCTCGGGCTCCCTGCTCAGCGGGCGCCTGCTTCCCCCTCCCCGACTTGTGCTCCCCGTGTCTCTCTCCCAAACAAAAACTAACTTCTTAAACAAAAACAAAACCAAAACAACGCAACATTAGAGAATCCACTCTCCGCCGCAGGACAGGACCACGGCCAGGCAGGTCCCCCACGAAGGGACAAGGACCATCAAAGTGGCGCCCGCCCGCACAGCTGCAGATGGAAAGGCCCCGGGAAGAACAGGTGGGGGGGGCGGAGCAACACATGGGAAGGCGCCCTGGGGCTGGGGGGAGGGGGCAGCCCGCCTCCCTGGGGGGCGCCACAGGGCTCTCCTGGGGCGGGGTGGGGGCGATGACTCAGCAGTTTCTCAGCCTGGTGGGCCGAGGCTCATGGGAGATATGCAGATGAGCCCAGAGCACCATGGGAAAGGGCCCTTTATATTCCCAGGTGGGCTGCTTCCCCTCCTCTCTGGGGGGCACCCACAGGAGGGCGGTGCCGGGCGGGTGAGAACCCTTTGGGCCGAGGACGGGGTCTGGGGGCCGCGGGCTGGCGGGCTGGGGCGGGCTGGGAGGCTGAAGCAGCCAGGTGGCCCAGCCTGGCCTGGGGGCGCTGGGGTCGGCTCCAGCGCTGCCCTCGGCGTCCGGCCGCCTCCGTCGGGTTGTGCCAGCGTGCGGGAGGGGCCCTCAGCTGCCCTCAGCTCCGTCAGAGCCCGTCGGCTGCCCTCAGCTCCCGTCGGCCGCCGGGACGTCCTGTCGGATCTGTCAGCTGGCCTCAGTTTGCCTCCGGTGCGCCCCGGCTCTTCGGCTTCTGTCCCGTCCCGCCGCTGCCCTCAAGTCCTGTCGGGATCCGCCTGGTTCTCGGAGGTTCTGCCGACCGGGCGCCGGGGTGCCGGGCGCCGGGGCTGGCGGCGGGGAGGGCCGCGTGCCCCACGGGCCTGGGAGCAGCTACGCGGAGCAGGGCAGGCCTGAAAGGGCCGGTCTCGACCCATCGCCCCCCTGCCCTGCTCCTCCCGGCGGCCGCGGCCGTCCCCCCCCCCCCCCCCCCCCGCCTGCTGGGGCCCCGACCTCAGTTGCTCGTCCGTTGCAGCTTCCCAGAGAGAACGACGCCATCGCGTGAGCCGAAGAGTTTTCCGGAAGCCCGCCGTCCCCGACCTCGGCGGGTCCCTGTTGCATCGGGCCGGCCCAGATACCGCGGGAGGATCCCCTCCCTCCCCGCCCCCCGCAGGGCCATGTGCCCCCCGGTCAGCGCGCGGCACGGGGCCGAGGGCATGGCCTACCTCCACGCGTCCTGGCTGTATCAGCTGCAACACGGGGCCCAGCCGGGGCTTTGCTTCGAGTGCTTCAAGGCCGCCTTTCTGGAGCTCCGAGACCTGCTGGAGTTGGAAGACTGGGAGGACGAAGACTGGGACCTCGAGCTGGCGGAGCACGCGGCGGCGGGGCCTGAGCAGGGGGCGTCCCCGGGCTCGGGGCTCGGCTGGGGGCAGGGCCAAGGTCACCCCGCACAGGGGGGTGCGGCGGGCTGGGGGCTGGGGCCCCCGGCGCCAGCCCCTGCGGGGTCCGAGGAGGCCGGCCTGGACCACCACTTCGTGCCCACCGAGCTGGAGCCTCAGGACGCGGCCCCCCTGGGCCTGGGGCCCGAGGACGCGGACTGGACGCAGAGCCTCCCCTGGAGACTCGAGGGGCCCCCCACCTGCTCGCACTGGCCGAGCCTCCCCACTCCGTGGCAGGGCTTTCTCAAGGTGGACCTGCCCCCGGGGGAGCCCATGGTGCTGGAGCTGGGCGCCGCCCAGGCCATGGACCCCGCCGAGGCCGAGGCCTGGCTGAGGGACCTGCAGGTCATCTCCATGGTGGGCTGCTACGACGCCATCTACCTGCGGAAGATGACGCCGGGCTGGACGCAGAGGACGCCGGGCCAGGGCTGGCGAGTGCTGCTGGAGCCCGACGAGGTGTGGGTGGTGAGGCCGCAGGACGCGCCGCAGGAGCAGGACCTGCGCAGGTGGCAGCTGAGCCTCCTGGAGTCCTCGCCTCCGGGCCAGACCGAAGAGCTGGTCCCCGCGGCCTCGGCCCTGCTCAAGAGGGGCTTCACCATCCTCTCCTACTCGCCCTGGGCCACGAGGGAGGCCGAGGAGGGGGCCTCGGCGTCCAGGCCGCAGTCCTCGTCCTCCCAGGGCCGCGGCCCCGGGGGGCCCGGGGGGCCCGGGGAGGGCCCGGCTGCCGGGGCAGCCTCGGCCCTGGGGCAGCTGCCCCCGCCCCGGCCCTTCAGCCCAGGGCCCCGGGACTGAGGGACGGAGGCCCAAGCGGCCGCTCCCGTCCTGGCTGTCCCCTCCCCACGACAGCCGGGGGAGCGGTGGCGAGGGAGACAGGGGACTCGTGCCTGGGGAGGAACAACGGGAGCTGCCCGGGGACTGAGAAAGGGGACCCGTCGCCACCTCCGTGGAAGGGACCCAGGGGCGCGGAACCGGGAGACAAGTTCTTCTCCGTCAGAGGCCACGGAGGGAGCGAGGAGCGTGACGCGCCCCGGGACACGCCTGGTGAGTGGCTACGGGACGCGTGTCTGGGCGCCAGCCCTGCCCTGGCCACACGCAGGCCGGTCTCTGGTGGGGCCCGTGTCCCAGGAGCACGCGGACGTGGGGGCGACGGGGATGCGGCCTTGCCTTTGCCTGGGCGGTGTCTGGGGCCCCGCGGGACACTGCCAGCCGCCGTGGGGCCTCCGGTCCGCCCCGGGAGATGCCTGGCTTCAGATGTTCCTTCTATGCAGTCGGACCGTTCAGTACCCGTTTCTTTGTGTGTTGTTTTGTAGCTAAATAAAGTCCGAAGAGTTTAGCTTCAGGCTCTTGTCGTAGCTCTTCCTCGGAAACCCCCGTTGGTTTGCCTTGTCTTCTCCTGTTCTGGCCCAAAAGCGTCCCGGCAACACCAGCTACGCCAGTCACAGGAGAAGGCCATGGCTTCCGAGCTAGCGATGATGGGAAACCGGAGGGTGACCTGTCGGCCCTCCTGCTAGGACTCGTGGGAAGGATCAGGACTGGGTAGAGAACGTGTCCCAGGAAGAGAGGGAAGCAAGGCTGGGCAGGGTGTTCCTCCCTCCCGCGGCCCCAGCCAGAAACCCCCAAAACCCAATGAACATCCAGTGGAAATCCCAGGCATGGTTTACGGGACTTCGGACCTCACATCCACAGCACTCACAGTCACGTTAACTCACGCCACGTGTCCCATGTGCCCTGGGCACACGTCCGTATAGAACGTCGGTAAATCGTGCCATGGACATTGCATACCCCCTTCTGTGACTGGTGTTGGAAAGCATCAGTCACTAAGCATGTATTGAGCCCCTACTGTGTACCATGCCATGTTCCAGGCATCAGGATGTGTCAACATACAAAGCAGATGGGGAGCTTCCGGGGGTGGGGCTTCTCTCCAGGGAGGGAGACAGGTGAGCAAACGCGCGCTGCGGGTGTACAAAGGAGGCGGGGCCTCTTGGAAACCGTGTCCAGGAGACCGGGGGCAACTTCCCCTCACGTCCAGCCTACTTTCCTTGTCTTCCACGCTTTGCCCACGTTCTGAGCCCCGTGACCGGTTGGTGGCCCCTGTCCTTCCAGAGGGCCAGGAGGCTGGAGTGTGGAAGTGTCCAGCTGGGTGTCAGAGTGTGTGACTAGAGCCCCAGACACTGTTCTCAGCACCGGGGTCATAACACACTTACAGGCCGCCCTTCTAGAAACGGCTTCCAATAGTGTTTATTTCAAAACTGCATATTCGTTGCTCACAAGTCAGAAAACAGGCGAATTAGAGGGACATTAACGTCAGTAACTGAACTCTCAGACCGTGCTGTCGCTGTTTGGCTCGGATCGTTAATAGCCTTTTTTCTGGGGGTCGCTGGAAATTTTGTTCAAATCCCTTCCACAGTGTGGTGTCTGTGTCGGTGCGGAGCGGGAAGAGCAGCTGCAGGTCAGGCAGGAAGGGGCGAGCCAAGGCCCTGACGTCCCGTGTGGCCAGCCCTGTCCCTGCCGGGGTGGGGTCTAGGTGAGGTGGCCCTACCATCTCCCAGGGGCAGGCCCAGAGCCTGGCGGAGGCCCAGTGTCCCCTCTTTTCCCTCATGGCCCGGTCGTGCCCCTGAATCCAGAGTCCATGACTTTCCCAGCGGCCTCAGGGGTGCGTGTGCCGGAGATGGTCCCTGAGCAGGAAAGGGGCGAATGCGTGCTGGGGTCCAAAATCCTTCCCCTGAGAGGGCTGGGGGTCCAGAGGGCACGGGCATGCCCTCGCTTTGTAGCAGAACACGTGTGCAGACAACCTGACATCGTGGAAAGAGGGGTTTCCGGGCAGCTGGGGCCACGGTGAGGACACAGGCTGCTCCGCGGAGGCAGCAAAGACCCCTCCTCGGGGACGGGTCTTGACACAGCTGTGCGCAGCTGTGGCGGGGTGCGGCCGGGGTGGTGTCTGCTGGGGATGGGCCCGAGCCTGGACGTCCGACCTTGGGAACCGCTGCTCTCCAGTCAGGGACCAGGGCAGGGTCTGAGGGCCGCAGGGCGCCCCCTCACGCATGTCGGTCCGGGGGAGATCAGTTCTGGCCCCGCAGCCACACGGCCTGCCTGGGCTCACAATCGTCGTGTTTTCTAGACTCCCCTGTGCAGCAGACCGGGCCTGTTGCCCTCAAGTGCCGCCACTCCGGTGGTAAGTGGCGGAGGCCGCAGGGCTGAAAATGTCCATTTGTTTTCAATGAATGCCGGATGCTGGTTTCAGAGCGCCTTCCTCCCGCATTCTTGCTGGGTCCTGCCTGTCTTGGCGTGTGGGGTAGGGACGGCTGGGGTGCACCCCCTTTCTCGGGAGCACCTGGGGTACGCCATGCAGTGGAGGCAGGCAGGGGATGGAGGGACGAGCAGGTTTGGGGGAGATGGAGGAAGACTGGTGCGTGGGGCAAGTGTGGGCACAGAAGGGGCTGGGCTCCCGTCTCCACTGTCCTGGACACTCTCCAGCCTCGGCTTCCTGCTCCTGCTGGGGGCAGAAGTCTGGGCGCCTTTGGCGTTGGGACTGCAGGCTCCTGTACCGGAAGGTTCCGGAGGATGGGGCCACACCACTCAGCTGGCTCACATTCCCTCTGCTCTCCCCTCTTGTAGGTTCTGTAGGTAGATTCGCACCTCCAGGCCTCTGTGTCCCCCACCACAGCCTGCAGAAGCCGTGACTCACAGTGGGGTGCCCCTGGGCCCCCTGACATCACAGACCACCTGGCCCTCCCATCCAGCCACCACCTCTGGGGACTCAGAGCTCAGGCTTCCAGGCTGCGTGGGCTTGAGGGAGGGTCCCCCTTCTAAAGTTCCGAGCAGTGCTGATCTGGACAAGCCTCCTCCTCGGCACCCCACCAGGAATGGGGGGCACCCGTGGGTGTGGGGACGTTAGCCACGGACCCCTTTGCTTCAATGCACCCAACATGAAAGACCCTACGGTCCATCTTTTCTCCCGCCGCCCAGCGAAAGCGGCATCTCCTTAAAAACGTGTTGGGGGAAGCTAAGGAAAGGAAATAGCAAGGATTATGATTCTGGATGGATGGGGGCACCCACCCAGCTGGCTCAGTCAGAGCACGTGACTCTCGATCTCGGGGTTCAAGCCCCACGTTGGGTGTAGGGATTACTTAAATAAATGAATAAATAAAAACTTAAAAAAATCTGGAGTGGCGTTAGACTGGCCTCCCCCAGTGACTGGCCAGTGGGCCCCCAGGACACTGGCTCGCCACCTCGTCTCCCGTGCTCAGCGAATCACATTTTTTGGTTAAGACAGCCCGAGTTCAGTCTACCTGCTTATGTTGAAGGAGGAGCAAGACCGGACTGCAGAGAGCACCGCTGGGAGGCTCCGGCCAGGGCTGCACCCACTCAGCTCCCCTCCGGGAGGACCCCGGGAGCAGGCCGCGCCTCCCTGCCGCTGGAGAGAAGGCCACCAAACCCATGTGGGTGACCCTCAGGTCAATCCCACTGCCCTCACAGCCATCATGGACCCTGCAGCTGGACACTGTCGGGGACACTGTGGGAGCCCTGTCGGGGACACTGCTGGGCACACAGACGCTGCACAGCCTCCCCTTCATCTTTGCCCCCCCGGTGAGAACCCAGCCCCTGTGGGTGGGCTCCTGGGGTCCTGTCGCAGGCTGGGCTCTGCTAGGCCAGCGGCGGAGGTGCACAGCGACGTGCCCACGCGGGGGAGGCAGAGAGGAGGGTCCGGAAGCCCCCTGGGCACTGGGCTCCTTCTCACTTGTCCCTGACCCGGCTGGGCTCGGCGCGCTTGGTTTGAAGATCTGCCACTGGCGAAAACTAGGCACATAAACACAGGGTTGAATCAAACCCATAAATGTTTGGGTTGTGAAAATGAGACCGTGGCAACTTACGCCTGACCCGCCCCCACGTGGCCTGGGGGGTCCCAGAGCCCACACAGGTCCAGGCTCTCCCTGGTCTCCCACCAGCTCCCGGGAGCAGCACCCGCGCCTGTCGTCAGAAACTCCCGGGAGAACCAGCACCCGCGCCTGTCGTCAGAAACTCCCGGGAGCGCCCAGCTCTGCAGTCTGCTCTGGAGCCCGTTTTCTGACCCGTGAGCTCAGGACACTTTTCGGGGGCTCAGACGGCTCCCAGGGTCCGGGGTCCTCTCCGGCAGAGACCCTGGGTGCCGGGCTGTGGTGGGACGGGAAACGTGCCGCCAAACCAGCTCCGCGTCCCTCTCCCACCGCGGAGACCCGCTGGCAGGGTGCACCTGCGAGCTCGTGCGCACCTGCGGGTGTGGGCAAGCGCGTGGCGTGGGTGTGAGCGGCGCATGTTGGCAGGTGTGAGTGTGAGTGTGCAGTGTCTGAGTGTCTGCTGCTGCTGCTGGTGACGGGGGAGGTGGAGGTGGACTTGGTGGTGACGGTCTTAGTGATCGTGGCGACGGTGAAGGAAGCCCCCAGGAGAGACCTGCAAGGACAAGACTCCCACCTCCTTGAGGCCCCTTCATCAGTTTTGAGGCTGGGGCACCCACTGCTGTTTTCATGAAAGGGACTGGTGGGCTTCAGGAAGGACGTGGGGCTCCTGACCTCTGCTTCCCAGGGAGGTTGGGAGGAGTGGGGCCGCGGTGCTGAGGGAAAGGACGCTGCAGTCTGCCACCCGGACGCTGTCAGGAACCACACTCCATGGATGCAACGAGAGCACGTGGCCTTGGCTAAACTGCCCGCAGAGAAATCTGGAGCACCCGCAGTTTCTGCCCTCGCTTGGGCATCAACTCCACCTTTGCAGATCCCAGAACGGCTCTCAAGGGCTCTGGAACAGCCTCTTTACTCAGAACCGGAGGTTTCGTAGACCCGGAATCAGGCCCTTTCCCGCAGGTCCCCCAGCCTGAGCGGCTCCATTGGTTCAGACCCCAGCACTTCTCCAGGGGGTGGGGACCCACATGCCTTCCCGAAGGGCCCCCAGGTGTCAGCTCTGAGAGAAGACAGTGTTTTGTGTACTTGAAACATCTCCCTCCTCTCCCTGCACTCAGCCTTTCGAGGCTTGGCCATTTGAAGTCAGCGGAGCACTCTGCCCTTACGCTGCTTTGTGTGGCCAAAGTGCTTGCTCTCCGCTGATTAACAGGGGTTCCCCCAACTGGAGACCTGGGTATGTTTTAGTTTGGAACCAGGACTGGGAAATGGCAGCTTCTGAAATGGAAAGCAAGGAATAACATTAGCAGAAGCACCAAGGGAAGGGTCTCCTGGAAAAATACAGAAGCCACTGACTCCAGAAGGGTCCTGGGGAGGTGGTAGGACAGACAGGAGGGTGGATCCCTGCTGGAACATTCCTCCTGGGCAGGTGCCTTCAGCTGTGGGCAGTGCCGGGAGCCCAGGGCCCTGACTGAGTTCTGGGTGGGGCTAAAGTTTGGCCATTTCTGCCCAAGGTGGGCCTCCTCAGCCTTTGCCAGGACCCTGTCAGGGGTTCACTTCCCCCCCATCCCCTAGTCGTGCTCCCTCCCCCTTATCTACTTCCAGCAGGATTTGGGCAGGGGGTGGTGATGGGATGCGCCTCTTGAACCAGTCTCTGGTCCAGCTGGATGGGCAACTGTAAAGAGACTCACGATGCCAAATTTCTGTCTACGGAACCTCATGTCCCACGCAATTTAGTAATGCAATTGGAAATGAGTTCTTATAGAAAAATTATTATTTCAAAACATAATGAACCCAAAAGCAAAACTTTAAAGTCACGTTAGTGGAAAGTAGGGGTTTTATGATTATAATTTATGACTCGATGGTCCACAAAGTGAATCACAGACGTGAGGAGATACTTCGGCACAGAGCACACTAGGTTTTAGGGTTGGGCCCCTACGACCCCTGAGGGCAGCAGCAGCCCCTGCGTTCCTGTTTCCCGAAGGAGCCCTGGACCCAGGCCCCTTTCCCTGGCTCTGGACTGAGCAGTGAGCTCCTCTCTGTGGACAACCAGCTCCTCTTGGGTCCAGGCCAAGGTCACCGTGCAGAAGAGGAAGGTTCTCCTGGTCACCATGTGGAGGAGGAAGGTGCTCAGCGTCCCCCCACCTACAAGGGGCAGCCCCCGGCCACCAGCATCTTCAGGCCTCTCCCTACTTCCTTCTCCCCATCCTTGGCCCCTGTCGCCCACATTCAGGACGGCCAAGCCCCTTCCCCACTGTCTGCCGAGTGTGTCCAGCATGCACACCGGATGGCATCTGTCCTTCCCTCGTGGTGTGAGTGGAGAGAGGGCCGTGGACTGTGTGGCCGGCGGCTCTGCGGGATGTCCTGACCAGAAGATGGGGACCAAGGCTGCTCTTGGGAGGTCAGGGACCTGACCCACAATTTTGGTGATAACTATCCTTGGTCGTTTGTACATCCCAGTCTGTGGTCCTGGCTGCTCTCCCACTTGGGAGCAGGCTAAGGGCTGTGTTCCTGGAGGTTTGTCTCTCTGACCCATATAGGCCTGGGGTGATGGGGGTGTTTGGACCAAAGGCAGCAGATAAGCTGAAACATGATGAGGCCCATCTGGCTGAATCACCTGCCCATGGCGGTGAGAATAAGACTTGTTTATGAATCCCCGGGGCCAAGAGTGGTGGTGGGGGTGACACAGAGACGTGCCTGTACTGAGATCCGCAGGCTCCCCGTCTCCATCTACAGTGAGAAATGGGGAGCAGCGCTCAGAGAGTCCTGGGCTCCTTGAAAATGATGGAGCCGTCTGAAAACGACCTGACAATAAGGATGGTTAGGATTTTTCAGAGATAAAGAAAAGAATAGCCCCCATAGAAGGAAAAGAAAATTATTAAACAAAACAGTCACAGCTCCAAGAGGTGGGACGGCCGGAGGGTCACATATGAAGGGCAGAACGTGGAACGTACACACAATGGGCCATGGAAAGACAGGGAATTCAGACACAAGCTGCACAGCGGAAGAACCGTGAGGACGCCGATGCCGTACTAAGCGAAGTAAGCCGGACAGTGAAGGACAAATTCTGCGTGGTTGCCCGCGGGCCAGGTCCCTAGAGGACGGACATCCATAGAGACAGAACGAAGATGCAGGGACGGAAGCAGGATTTCATGGAGCAGAGTTCCAGTTTGGGAAGATTAGACACGTTCGGAGACACTGACGGCTGCACAATGTGAATGTCATCACTGGGTCATCACCTTTTCAGTGTCCCGGATCCCGCGCCCCCAAGGTCGCCGGGAGCAGGCACACAGGTCCCGAGCTTGACTGACAACCAGAAGTCGGAGGAGTTCTGGCAACTGAGGGGAGCGGGTGGAGGGAAACAGACGCCTTGTCCCCCGCCCACCCCCGGTGCGCACCCTCAGACTCCCACTGGGTCAGCCGCTGACCGCGACCTGTGGCCCTAGTGTCCCAGCGCCTGCCTGCTCCCCCCGGCAGTCGCCGCCCCAACCCCAACCCTCTCTCGCAGCCCGGAGACTTCCCTGCGCTGGACCCTCCCGCCCCCGCCTCGCCCCGCCCCGCCCCCGCCCCCTCCGGCCCCGCCCCGCGCCCCGGGTTATTAATACCCGCGGGAGCGTTCTCAGCGGGCAGCCCGGCAGGTGGCAGCGACCACCCGGGCCCCGCGCAGAGTCCCTCCGCCCTGCCCAGCGCTCTGGGACTGCAGGGCCCCCGCGGCTCAGGGTGGACCCCACGCGGGTGAGTGAGGCGAGCGGGGCCAGGGCCGGCCGGGGCTGGAGATTGGGGTGTGGGGACGGGTGTCAGGGAGTAGGACAGGGTGTGGGGGCTTCGGGGTGTCAGCGTGATGGGGTGATGGGCTGTCGGGGTGCCCTCCCGCCGGCCCCTTGCGAGCGCGGGGCCCACTTGGAAGCCGCAGGTGCGCTGGGTGGATCCGCGGGCCTTTGCCCCCGACCTGGTGGTCCCTCCCGCAAGGCTTGCTGCCCTCAGGAGAGCGGGAGAGGGACCCGAGCGGGGAGGACCACCCCTGGCCAGGCAGCGGGCCAGAGGCTGGGCCGGGTCCGGTCCTCTCTGGGCGCTGGGCTCAGGTCACGCAGGGTGGGACGGTCCAGACTTTATCATGATGATGGTCGATCCTGGGCCGCAGAGGGAGACAGCCAGCCCGAAGCCATTATTATCCCTAGAGGCTGCCACGTGGGTCTCGGCCCCCTCCCCTCCCCTCCCCCACCCCTGCAGTTAGGTATCCCAGGTTTCTGGTCGTCTGCCTGTCGTCTGTCTGTCTTTCTTTTTCTTTCTTTCTTTTCCTTGTGAGGATGACCCTCATCCCAGAGCCACAGACCTCAGGTGCCCCTGTCTGTGCCCATGGAACCGTCAGCCAGACCCGGACAGAGCAAGCTTCAGCCCCACTCCCAGGCTCCCCAGTGCCCTTGACTGTTGACAGCCCCTCCCCCACCACCACTCTGACCTCCCCTGTCCCAGCCGTCTTGCCTTCTGTGAACTTCATGTAAGGGAGCCCACCGCAGCGTTCTTCAGGCCGGTCCCCTTCCCTCGTCGCGGTCACCCAAGTTACTGCCCGAAGCGCCATTCCGTCGACTTCATCGCTACCGAGCATTTTTAGGGAGATGCTGCAGTTCGTGTATCCACGTTAGTATTTCTGGACGTCGCTTCCAGCTCCTGAGTGTTAGGAATAGGCTGCTTGTCAACGTGCTCGCTCTTGTCTTTCTGTGCACAATCGCACTCGTTTCTCTTGGGGGCAGATGGAGAGAGGGACTGTCTCACTGATAGCCCTGGGTTGTTTCTGAAGGGACCGCAGACTTCACACTCCCCCAGCTCCTCCGTGTGTGTGTCCTGACACCCGGGACCTGCCTTTCTGGCTCTGGCCACTGCAGGGGGCATGCGGTGCCCTGATGACTAAAGACACTGAGTGTCTCAAGCATTTGGCTATCCTCTTTTGAGAAGTTCCTTTTCAGATCTTCTCTTTTCCTTGGCATCCAAACAAGTTGTTAGATTGTATGGATTTATAGTTAGTTCGTATAGTTTGGTTACTAGTTCTTTGTCTTCTAATAATCTTTCCCGGTCCATAATTTACATTTTTACTCTCTCGGTGAGGTCGCTAATTTTAACAAAGTCCACTAGATTGGTCTTTTATTGCAAGTGTTTCCTGTTCTTTTGTGAGAAATCTCTGCCTGTCCGTGGTCATGCGGGTACTCTGTATTTCTGCCAGAGCTTCATTGGTTGGTCGGTTGGTTGATTTAAACGATTCTATGTGGGTCCGCAATCCAATTCAATAGTCCTTGAATTGAATTATTTTTGTGTATGGCAGGAGGTCGGGGTCAAGGCTCATTTCCCTCATGTGGGTAGAGAGAGGTTACAAATGCTTTCCCTCAACGGACATTACTTTCGCAATCTAAGCCACATTTTTTGAAACATGCAGAAGAAATAAATCGGGAGAAAGGACCACTCTGGGGCAAGCGCAGCCGTCCGCAGGTCCCAGCCCGGTGGGGGCACTGTGCCCTCACGTGGCCTCCTGGGAGTGGGAGGGGACCCCGGAGCTGATCCTTAATGAGCGTCTACTCCTGCAGACCACATCTGCCGCCCGCAGCTGCCTCCTCCCCACCCAGCGGAGCTGCACAGCCCGGCAGAGATGGCGCTGAGCCCCGAGCCCGTGAGCAGGTTCCCCGCGCTGGCCACGGCGGGCAGCCCCGAGCCCGAGCCCTCCGGCGCGCCCAACGCCTCCCTCAACGGCTC
This sequence comes from Meles meles, assembly GCF_922984935.1. Lineage (NCBI taxonomy): Eukaryota > Metazoa > Chordata > Mammalia > Carnivora > Mustelidae > Meles > Meles meles. The sequence continues at coordinate 63,847,247 of NC_060083.1, forward strand.
CTGGGCCGGCCCCGCGGAGCCCGGCTCCCTGGAGGACCTGGCGGCCACCGGGGCCATCGGGGCGGTGCTCTCGGCCATGGGCGTGGTGGGCGTGGCCGGCAACGCGTACACGCTGGTGGTCACATGCCGCTGCCTGCGCGCGGCGGCCTCCCTGTCCGTCTACGTCATCAGCCTGGCGCTGGCCGACCTGCTCTACCTGCTCAGCATCCCCTTCATCGTGGCCACCTACGTCACCCAGCGGTGGCACTTCGGCGACCTGGGCTGCAGAGTCCTCTTCAGCCTGGACTTCCTGACCATGCACGCCAGCATCTTCACGCTGACCGTCATGAGCAGCGAGCGCTACGCGGCCGTGCTCAGGCCCCTGGCCACGGCGCGCCGCTCCAAGGCCTACCGCAAGGTGCTGGCTCTGGGCGCGTGGCTGCTGGCGCTGCTGCTGGCGCTGCCCGTGGTGCTGGCCGTCCGGCTGGTCCGCAGGGGCCGCAAGAGCCTCTGCCTGCCCGTCTGGGGCCCGCGCGCCCACCGCGCCTACCTGACGCTGCTCTTCGGGACCAGCATCGCGGGGCCCGGCCTGGTCATCGGGCTGCTCTACGCGCGCCTGGCCCGGGCCTACTGGCGCTCACAGCGGGCCTCCTTCCCGCAGACGCGGCGGCTGCCCAACCCCCGGGTGCTGCGCCTCATCGCGGCCATCGTGCTGCTCTTCTGGGCCTGCTTCCTGCCCTTCTGGCTGTGGCAGCTCCTCGCCCAGTACCGTGGGGCTGCGCCGCTCTCGCCCCGCGCCGCCCGCCTGGTCAACTACCTGACCACCTGCCTCACCTACGGCAACAGCTGCGTGGACCCCTTCCTCTACACGCTGCTCTCCAGGAGCTACCGCGACTACCGCCGCCGCCCGCCCCGCTGCCCGCCGGCCCGGCCTCCTCCTGCAGGGCCCCGGCCGCTCGCCGTCCTCCGGGGGCTCGGGAGGGGCCCACGGTCCCCCGTGAGCTCCGGGGTCCAGGGTGGGAGGTGGCCTGAGCCCTGCAGGGGACCCCCCCGCCCCGGAAGGCAGGCTGCCACCCCCAGCCCCTCCTAGGCCCCCACCGCCCCCGCGACTTAGTTGTCTTCCAGAAAGTTCTCTGCTCGCCCTTCCACATGGCTCAGTGAGTGTCATCGGTCCAGCCCTCTTCCTCGTGCTGCCCAGAAGGCCCCACACCCAGACCGACTGGGAGGGCGCGTAGGAGGCTCAGGCCCAGAGCCAGCTTCTGAAGATCACAGCAGGACTCCCCGACCCACAGCAGTGGACGTGAGTGCGGCCGGGCCCTGTGGTGAGCTGCAGCGGCCCTCTGCTCTCTGGGCGGGGGTGTGGGCCCTGGGGCACCTGCCCCGCCCCCATCCCTGTCTGTGTTCCCAGCCACGTGGCACCGTGTCAGCACTGGGACAATAAAGTCTGAGCTCTGCACCCAGTCGCACCTCGGCGTGGGGACGGCACATTGGCAGGGGGCGGCTCAGGGTGCCGCCGACTGCACCACGGGCCGGTCGCTCTGTCTGCAAGGGTGCGCGTCTTCCTCTGAGGCTTTGCTGCTGGCTGGTCCGGCTGTCCTGACATGGTGGCCTGATGCCACCCAGCCCAAGCCAGGCCCAGGGTGTGGGGCCTGAGACCCTGTGGTGAGGCAGGAAGAGACAGAGACCTGCCGGCTCATTCAGGGACAGCATTGTAGGGGGTGGGGTCCAGGTCACACCCACCTCTTCTCCACCTGGGGATTTATCTCATGCCTCCTGGGGACACTGAGGCCACCAGGCTCTGCCCACAGAGAGCCCACGGGGAAGGGTTTTAGATCTCTACCCAACCCCAGAGGCCTGTACCCTCTGTCCTGTGGCCCGGCTTCCACCCTATGGGCGGGTCTCTGTGCCATCCGGGCCCTGGTCCCCTTCAAGGCCCGCCGGGATTCCGATGTGTGGGCAGGCAGAGAATGGCTACCCCTGCTGCAGCCCCTAAAGGGGGGGTCTGGGGCCACTGGCCCCACTCAAGACCCCAAACATTTCTGGAAGAGAATGGCCCAAAGTTTGCACCTTGACCGAGACTCCAGGTCTCCGCTTCCCAAGTCTTGATTTTAGGATGCGCCAAGAAGCCCTAGCCTTGGAGAACAGACACCCCCAAAAGCGTCCCTGCAGCCCCCATTCATCTGGACAGGAGAATGAATTTGGCACCATTTCTTGGAGTGATACTGAGGAAATTTACATTTGGAAGGTTTTTTTTAATTTTAAAAAATTTTTTAAGTAGGATAGGTGCCCAGCGTGGAACCCAGTACGTGCCTTGAACCCATGACCTGAGCTGAGATCATGAATCAGATGCCTAGCCAACTGAGCCATCCAGGCATCCCAGGAAGTTAAATTTTTACCCAAAACTTAAGACCTGGATTGAAGCATGATCTGTGTCAGAGTGGACCTGAGTGTCCTGGTTAGTCCTCGCGGGGACACCGGCTGTGCCGAGCCGCACGCAGAGGGAATGGTGGAGGCCAGGGCAGGCAGGGGGACAGAGATGAGACTTGGGGTTGGGCAGCATCCTGACCTGAGGCGTTGTGTGTGGGGGGTCGAGACCGTAGTGGAGGCGTGGAAGGACTCAGGGTAAGGCCGTCAGGAGGCTGGGAGATTAGGCTAGGAAGCCCCTGTCTCTGGGGTTGGGGGAGGCCGGGCAAGGGCAGTAGCACAGGCGGGGCAAGAGCTGAGATGTTCTGGACACTCAGCAGAGGGCTTCTGGCCAGGGCAGGGACACCCCCAGCGGGACAGTCCTGATTCACTGCAGGGGCCAGGAGGGAGCCTGCAGGTCCTGGGAGAAGGGTGAGGTCAGAGATACACACACGGGGGCAGGAGTTTCTGGGAGCCGCCTCCAGGGAGGGGGAGATTTTGCTTGAGGGCCCATCAGAGCAGGGGAGACACTCGGGCCAGGTCCCCGCAGGCTGGACTGGGGCCGGGGGCCCTTTGGAGGTCCTGGCCGCGTGCAGACACGCTTCGCCTCTGCCCAGCTGGCCGTGGGACTCCTGTCCTGTGCGTCTGTCCCCATCACTCAGGGCCAAGCCTGTCCTGCCAGTCTCACGGCATAGGTCCTTGAGCGAGGTGGCTGCCCCAGGACAGTCCGTTCTCCCAGGCCTCCAGAGCCTGGGACGCTGGGACCTCAGATGTCCAACGTCCCCTGGAGTGCGGGGGGCTCAGCGGCGCAGGCGCACCTGAGGCGTTGGGACCGGGAAGGAGGACAGCCTGGCAAAGGGCCAAGGCTTCGGGGGCAGAAAGCGAGAGCTCGAGGCTACCGGCTTCGCAGGCCTCACCGCCACGGGCTTAGGTCTGGTCAGAAGCGAAGTCAAAGTTCTGCCTGCGGCAGCCTCCTCACTGCGTCCCCGAGAGACCCCACACCCCGCGGCCATCCACCATGTCTCCCCGATGACAACTCTCTCCGGTCCCCAGGCCACGCTGACCCCCCCCACCCCTGCCCCCCGCCCCGTCCCGCTTCAGAGTTTAGAATGTTAGGTGCTCATGCGTGGACACACTCAGCCCCACACTTGTGCACGCTTTCTGCCTGTGCGCTCACGCCCACACTGCCACGTGGAGACCCCACAGGCTCACTATGGCTTCGCTGGCCTCCCTGGGCCCTCGGCCCACAGCCCTGGCACCCAGGACCCACTCGTCAAGGCCAGGTGACCGAGAGAGGCCTTATCTGGCTTGAGCCCCACAGCCCGTCAGGCACAGTGCCCGGCTCTCTGGCCTCACCAGGACGCTCTGCCTGCTCAGAGGTCAGGCTGGCTCCTGCAAGGGGCCCCCCTGCCTGCAGGCCCCCCTGCCAGGGCCTTGAATCCCAGTCTGGGGCCCAGGGTTCGGAGGGTGCAGCGGCAGAATGAGCTCAGACCCGTTAGGGCTGTCCTTGTTCGGCTACGGCTCTCCAGAGGCCCCGTGACCCACCCTGGCATCACCCCCCCCCGCAGGTGCACCCATTTTCCGTCAGTCACAGAGCGTGGGGGCATCATCCTGCCCAAAGCCGACTTCGATCAGAGAAACCAAACCATCAGCACAGAAGGTAGAAAGGGTTTCTTTGAGGAACGGACCCACGCCGTGAGGGCCCAGCATGCGTGCAGCCCGCAGGACTGGACACTCAGGCAGGAGCGGAAGCTGCGGCCTTGAGGCAAAAACCCTTCTGTTCTGGGAAAGCTCCGTTTTTTGCTCTTACGGCTTCCCGTTGCACGGATGAGGCCCCCCTGCCCACCCATGTCATGAACAGTCTTCCTCGCGAGCAGTTAGCCGATCGGAGGTGTCCAGCCGCGCCGTCCTGGGGGTCAGCACCCCGTTCCTTTGTAGAGCTGAGTACTCCTGGTGGGGTCACGCGGCGTTGTCTGTCTGTCCATCCGTTACGGGCCGGAGCTGCTGTCCCGTCTTCGCTAACAGGGACGGAGCTGCTCCGGACACGCGCGGGTTTGCACTGTCTTGGGGAGGTTCCTGCAGAATTTCCAGACTGTTTTCCGTGGTGGCTTCTGGCGCCCGCAGCGTCCTGCCGCGGCGTCCCTCCGGGCGTGCGGTTCGTGTTGAAGAGCAGCTGCTCTGGGCGACTTGGACCGACCCCGGTTGCTCTGTGACCTTGTCTGTCTCTTGGAGGCAAGCGTCTGCGAGGCCGCTTGGCTCAGACCCGCTAGCTCGGTGTCAGGACGGCGCCGCTCAGGGGCTCGCGGCAGGGCGAGGCCAGACCGCTCCCTTCCTGAGCTGCGGCACCCCAGCTCCCGAGCAAGGGGAGCCCGGGCTTCTCCTCCTGGTAATGTGGGGGGGAGGGGGGCCCACAGGGCCCCTCAGGAGATAGGGACAGTGTCACGGCCGTCCTCACCATGGGTCATCTTGGCTCTGGAGCCTCTTGGGTTGGGGATCATCTGAGCCCTTTTTGGCCAGTTCCCCCCGTTTCTGAGAAGATGCTGACCAGATCCCCTCATCCCCCTGTCCTTAACGACAGCGACCAGGTCCCCCATCCCCTGGCCCAAGGAAGGCTCTGACCACACATGTCCGTGGCCCCGGCTGGCCTCAGATGCGCTGGGAGGCTGGAGGGCTGTTCCAACCGTTCCCAGTTCCCAGAGAGGAAGGGACACTCGGCACCAAGGGGCCTTCTCTGTGAACCCCTCATGTCCTCTAGAGCTTAAGGTCATAGGGCTTTGCTCGACAGCTCTCTTGGCTCAGGCTGATGGGTCGGTGACCCAGGACGCCCGCCTCCGCAGGCTCCAAGCTCCATCTGCTGGCTCCTCGGCCAGCTTCTGGGGACCCAGGGGACTGTGCCTTTTCGGGGGAGGAGTGGCAACTGTCAGTTGAAATATGATGTTCTTCTTCTTCTCCAGGGAAGTTTAATTTAGAGGGAAGGGTGCTGGTCACGGGAGACTCCTGGGTGAGCGGGGGACGGGCAGGAGAGGCAGAGCCAGGGAGGGACACAGTGTGTCCTCCTACCACAGGCCCTCGAGCAAAAGAGACAGAGAGACAGACACAGGGAAGGAGGGCATAGGCCGTCTGCCCGAGGGAGCAGAACGTAGCCAACAGGGTCTGGGGGCTGGAGGCTGAGGGGTGGGCATGGGTGCCTGAGGGCACTGGGTGCTCCCCCTGGAAACGAAGCATCCAGCCCAGGAGGGAATTCTAGCAGGGAATATGGACTGGGTCCCTGAGCAAAGCAAAACCCAGACGGATTTTATGTGCAAATGTGAGCCATAACCTCGTTAAAACAACGAAGAGAAAACACAGCGAATATATTTCTTTTCTTTTTTTTCCCTTAAAGTAAGCGCCACACCCAGCGCAGAGCCCAACACGGGGCTGGAAACTCACAACCGTTGAGTTCAAGACCTGAACTGAGCTCAAGAGTTGGATGCTGGGGTGCCGGGGGGGGGCTCAGTCGGTGAAGCGTCTGCCTTTGGCTCAGGTCATGATCCCGGGGTCCTGAGATCGAGTCCCGATCAGGCTCCCTGTTCGGTGGGAAGCCTGCTCCTCCCTCTGCCCACCCCCCACCCCCACTCATGCTCTGTCTCTCTCTCAAATAAATAAAATCTTTTAAAAAAGCCGGGTATTAACCGACGGAAGCGCCCTGGCGTCCCTCGCAGTGAGCGTGTTTGTAGTATAAGGAATGGGAAGCTTCTGTAAGTTGGCCTAGAAGCCAGAACCACAAGGAAGAGAGATTCAGTGACATCATGTAAAATTGCAATGCGGAAAAATATATTTAAGGCCCAAACAGAAATGATATCCCTGAGAGTGAAGTCAGCACGACCCACCAAGAGGCAGGTAACGTGACTCGTGCTCTGGGAACCCCACTTCCAGGATTTTATCCTCCATCAGAGTCAGACGCAAATAAAGGCTTATACGCAGAGACACTCATTCCAGCATCACTCTAAGAATCAGACACCTCGGAATGCTCCGCAGCTTTAACTACGTCCCGAGACCCGCACTCACTCTGAGTCGGTGGGAGGCGCGATGGTGGGGGAGACGGGAGGTCACGCTGTATGACGTAACCCAAGTTTGATTGGAAACCAGTGTGTGTCAGCGCACACACATGCATCAAAGCCGGACAGAGGTGCTTGGCAGTCCCGTGACACGGGGACCGGGACCCGGCGATGTCCTGCCCCATGTCCCGCCGGGCCCCTCCCCCCGCAGACCCCCGCAGACCCCCGCAGCCATGTCCTCGCCGCTTGCTTTGCTGCGGGGACTTCCTACAAATGGACCCGTCGGGGTCCGTCTTCTGTGACTCCCCAGGTCAGCACGCCGTGCTCAGCGGTTCGGTGTCGCTGTGCGGACGGATGGGAGGCCCCGTGGTGGTCTCGGGCCGTTACCCACGACGCTGCGGGGAGCGCTGGCGTGGGAGCCTCGGCCTCCGCTTCCCAGTAGCTCCAGCTGGGGAGCTGCGGGGCCCGTGTCTGTCCTGAGTAGAAACGGCTTCACCAGCGGTACGAGCCGTCCTGTGCCGCGTCCCCCCAGAATTGACTGCATTTGGGTGCGTGTGGGGAACGGGTTTCTCTTCACAGAAGGTACTGGAGTCCCCGTGAGGCACCCGCTGCCCTCGACTGAACGTATCGTGAACTCGGACTCCGTCTGCGGGGCTGGCTTGGGCTGGGGGCAGCAGAGGCCTCTGCGGGGCGGGGGGGCCCGTGCCCCTCTGGAAGACCCTGGGCAGCAGAGCCAGCGGGACAAGGACTGGCCGGGACGCGGTGTCCCACTGCATCAGGAGACGGGCCGAATGCCGGGCCTCGGGGTACTCCCCCTGCACGCCCCCCTCCCCTGCCCCCGCCCTCCAGCCCCCACCCCAGCCAGGGTCCCAGGCAGGCTGTGGGCCCCCTCCCCGGGGAGGGCGCCAGTGGGGACTGAAGTGAGACAATGGACTCTGTTCTTGACCCCCTGCCCCTGCTGACTCCAGGAGGTGGTGGTGGGGAGGCTGGAGGCCGGAAAGGAGCCAGAATCCAGGAGGTTTCACAGCCAAGCAGCTTCTCGCTTCCCCGCGGCTCCAGAGCCGGTGTGGGTGATGGTTTCCAGGCACAGGCACAGTCCCACCCCGGGCTCTGGGCGGTCCGGGCTTGGCAGGGACCCTGTGGTGCAGACCTGCAAGTCCTCATCACGGGCCGCTGGCCCCCGGGAGCCGCGGGACATTCTCCATCAGCAAGACACCCACACGTCCAAGTTCCCCCGCCCCTCATGTTTCCAGGAACTTATTCTTTGGGAAGTGAGTTGTACCCAAGCCAGCAGCCACCACTGTTTACCTGCCCGGGGAGCCCTCTGCTTGTGGACACTGCGCTCCCCAGACAGACCTCTCTGGGGGTGGGGGCCAGCGCTTCTCTGGGGCCCACACAGCACCGGCGGGGTGTGGGGCCCTATCTGGGAGGGCATCCTGAGCCGTTTTGAGAGGCCTGAACTCACCTAAGTCCACACCTGTGCACACCCAGCTGACAGGTGCTCCTCACCAGGGTCACCTGAAGGGCCAGCCTTGGGGGACAGGACGCTGGGGCTCCTTTGTCCCCTGGAGAAAGCACTCAGAGCTCATCCCCAGCTGCCAGACCACCTTCCACCACTCACCAGGCATGAGAAAGGAGGGGGGCTTGGCCAGGGGAAGGTGGGAGCCCCCAGCCCCATGTCAGGGGAGGCAGGGGTGGCCTGAGTCCAGCCTGGGCCCCTAAGCACCCTCAAACCGCCCAACCAGGAGCCCTGGGGCCGGTTTTTCCACTGGCGTTCCAGACGGATGACGCTCGAGCGGGAAGCGGGGCTGCTGGTGCCAACAGCCAGGAGCGCCAGACGTGCTTTTTCCAGGCTGGCCGAGGGCTCACCCCCAGTTCTCCCCCAGGAGAGGCCCATCCCGAGCTGCCCAGGGCAGGCTCCCAGGCTGGACAGCTCTGACCTGCCCCTTTCTCCCCCTGGCCCTGGACGCTGGGGTCCGGATGCCAAGTGGGGTCAGAGCAGGAAACAGCCTCAGGTGCTCTGTGGCCTGGGGAGCCCCTGTCCAGCCGCCTCCCTGCCCTGCCTCCACGTGTGTGTTCCCAGGTCCCCCCGCGGGCCTGCGAGGAGGGTCCCCTGTTTCTGCCCTACCAGCCCCACCCCTCTTCCTCCTCCCTCCCCAAGCCCACGGAGATGGCAGAGAGGAGGTGGATGGTGTGTGCCCCACTGCACGCCAGGCTGGGCCGCAGGTGCCTGGCAGCCAGGAGCCCTCCAGACGGCCAGGACGTGGCCCTGGGGTGGGTAACTGTAGGCTGGGAAGGGGTGACGGACAGTGTGGGCAGGTGAGCCACCTGTGTCGGGCGGGGAGGGGTCCCTGAGCTGAGAGGCTTGGGCACTGGCTGGGTCTCACGTGGTCCTCACCCAGGCTGAGGGGTCTGGGCTCAGCCCCTGAACACAGTGTGTCAGAGGCAAGATCCACGTACCCAGGACATGAGCCTCTGCTGGGGCTCTGAGCAGGCAGGGTGCGGACCACCGACCCAAGCCCCCAGGCTGCATTGGCTTCCTGCAGACGGGAGGGGTCCACGGTGTAGCCAGCCCCTGCTGCATCCCCCAACCCCACAAAGCCCACCAGGTCCCGGCAGCCCCCACTGGTAAGGCGGGTCTCGGCTGTGTGGGGCAGCTGGGGAGGATCTCTTCTGGGGTCCGGGGGCCTGGAGAGGGAGCAGCCCACTTTTCCTGAAGACAAAGACTTGGTCCGGTGACCCACCCTGGGTGTGTGGAGACCCCATCCTGCCGCCTCCCCCTCTTCCCTCCTCTTCACCACTCATGGGAATCCTCCAGGAATGGGGTCCTTGCTGGCTGCCCCCAACCCTCCCAGATCTGTTTTCTCTATTGAGGGAGACAGAGAGCTCTGTCCGGGCACCACCAAGATCGCGAGCCCCCCGTCCACAGGGATGGGGACAGTGGCTGGGACACCCACACTGCAGGCTCCTCAGAGGGACTCTCCACAGCCCTGCTCTGCTGGGATCTGCAGGGCCCCAGGGGTGCCGAGAGAGAAGGGACGTCATGGCGGGGCCTGCAAGTCCACGGGGGGGACGGGGCCCGGGTGTCCGCCGCGGCCACTCCGTGGGGCTTGGCTGGTTCAGGCGGGAAGGGAGAGGTAGGCAGGGGGCTGGGACGGTCACAGAACCTGCAGAGCCCTTCCTGGGGGGCAGGGGGCCCAAAAAGTGCATTCAGGGCCAGCGGTCTACGCGCACTTCTCCTGGGACTAAGAGCAAGTGAAAAACTGGTATTCACAGTGTCAGTCAGCCCAAAGGGGACTGGACATGCCCGGCACTCCCCCCTCCCCCCTGGACCTCCCGGAGCCTGGGGGCCTGATGTTAATGGCCCTCAGGCCGCGGCACTCCCCTGCTTGGTTTCGGTCTGCGACTGCTCCGTCTCTGTCCTACTGCCTGGCCCTCTGCCGCTGCTTCCCCAGGTCATACCCACGGTCTCCCCCAGGGCCCCCTGTGCCCTGTCCTCCCACACAGCACAGCTGGGGTGCATGCAGGGCACCCGCGTGGGGTGTGACCGGCTTGTTTGAGAGGATGCCGTGTGAGGCGGGACTCCTGTCCCCGCTGTCTTAGGTCCTCAGCCCACACCGGTCTCCCAGAGCCACCCCCGTGCTGGACCTTGGCTACGGGCCACGGCATCGTCCACGTTCTGACGTTGGTCTTCAGTGGGCGGGCTGGTCTCTGGATGCAGCCCGGGGGAATGACTGTCTGTTTGCAAACCGGAGTTTCCACCCGGGGCCCGAGGACCCCTTCTTGAGTGGGAGGGTGTGTCAGCTCGCTGCCAGTTCCCGGGCCCGACGCGGACACACGCTGAGTCACTCACGGGAGCCGCTTCCCCGATCTACCTACAGACGAGGAATGACCAGCACAGCAGCAGATCGACTCCGGGTGATTCCTAAGGCACCTTGTTCAATGGGAAAGGGCTGAGGTGGCGGGGGGGCACATGCTCGGCGTGGCTGCTCCCAGGGGGCCGTGGCCGCTCCCGGGGGGCCGTGGCCGGGGCTACGTGAACACAGGGTCTGCGATGCCGTGGTCGGGGTTGCAGGTAAAGGCAATGGTGACGGCGTAACGGGTGCCCCACTGGACCTTCTCCACACGGTGCAGGTTCTCGGACCCCGAGGTGAAGAAGGACACGCGACCTGGACGGAAGAGAGAAGTGACCAGAGGCCAGCACCGCTAACACCACACGAGGCAAAGAGCAAACGCAGACCCGTAACACCAACAGCAGTGGGCAGGTCCCCCAGGGCCACGTCCCCCAGGGCCACGTCCCTGGGGTGCGTCAAGTTGTTCGGACAACACTGCCCACCCAATTCTCAAAACATGAAACACTTCAGAATTCAGAAGAAGGTTCTTCAGTAAAAGATTTAGCTCAGCAACTCAGTAACCAAAAATGTGAAATCATCTCAGTTTTTGTAATCTTTCATGTTCTTTTCCTATCGGGCCACAGGGTACCTGTCAAAAGCAGTACAGGTGACACCCAGCCGTGGTGCTGGAAGCTTCTCTGGTCCTTAATCCGTTCAGTTGCTGGAGCTGTGGGGTATCCGGAGGCCCCTCCTGCCCGCTGACTGAGCCCGGGGCTGCACCCCTTCCCGCGGCCCCCCACAGAGCGGGGAGACCAAACCCTGAGCTGCTTAATCTCCTTCCCACGCCCCTGACGTCCAAGCCACCTTCTGCCCCTTCACAGCTTCGCCAGGGAGCAGTGTGGACCCACCAGCTCGGAGGACGGCCCCATGGCCGGCAGAACACTGAGCCAACCCCGGTGGGCAGCCTCACTGGTCTGACTGGGCTCCCACAGGCGATGCCACGAACAGGTGAGACGTGGCAGCAGGAGGACGGCATGGCGTGGTCCGGGGGCCAAGTGGCCGGGCTCTCCTGGGGGTCTCTGGGAGTCCTTCCCCACACACGCCAGGAGGGAGGGCACACACTCACGGGGCAGCTCTGGGTGTTCCTGCCGGGCTCGGGGCCCCGGGGGCTCTGGGGAGGCGGGTCCCGGAGCCCAGTGCCGTCAGCATGATGGGGTCGGCCTCTGCGGAGGGACAGGGCGGGACGCACCCTGGGGAGAGGGGCTCTGGGGACCGCTGTGCTGTGGCAGCAGTGACCGAGGGCAGCGGGGCGTGCGGAGGCCTGGCAGCCCGGGGCCGCCGCGGGAGGGTCCTACCTGCCCGCGGCTCTACCGTCCTGTTGGCTCCCTCCTCCACGAACACGAATCTGCCGCCGCCGAAGTCGTCCAGGTAGTCGGAGAGGTAGAGCAGCGAGGTGTAGTCGAAGGAGCCGTAGGTCACCTGCGGGCGGGGCGCGAGGGAGCTGGTCGGCGACCGCTGCTCGTGGGGCACAGCCGCCCGGACGGTGGCGCCGGCTTCTGGGCCGCGGAGACGCCTCGGTTGGGCCCGCGTGCCCGCTTCTGCCTGGGGCTCCGCGCGGCTCACACGCCCCGGCCGCAGCTCCCGGCAAAGGCAGCGTGTGCGGACGCCAGGCGACAAGCCCGCACCACAGCGGTTCCTGGGACGGCGGCCGTGTCCCCGCGACCCGGCAGCTCCCACCTCCCGCGTCGGCAGGCGGAACAAACGCGCTGCAACAAGCGCTCTCGCTCCTTCTTCACACTCAGGGGCAGGGGGCAGCTGTGACCTTTACCGGCGGAAATACCGGCCATCGCTGTGCCATCTAGACCCCCTTCACGTCCAGCCTGGGAGCACCAAGCACATTGCGGTCGCAAAGCCGTCGCCACCGTCCGTCCCCAGAACCCCGCTGGGCACCTTCCCCAACTGAAACCGTCTATGAGACACTCACTCCGCCCCACCCCCGCCCTCTGCCTGTCTCTGACTCTGACCACCCGGGGGCCTCATCCTGGCCAACCCACAGCATCTGCCCTTTCCTGTGCGAGCCCCTGCCCCCAGACGCGCCCCGGGAAGACGGCCCGGGCCGTGCAAAGCCGACGGCGAAGGTCGGGGTCTGGCGGGGGGGCTCGTCTGAGCACGGACCCTCTGATAACCAACCCCCACCCCTGGCCTGGGTGGACAATGTGAACAGGCGGCGGCTATCACTTGTTTCCTCAGACTCCCTGAAGTCAGAGAGGCGAGGCCCTGCTCGCGGCAAGTGCAGACAAGGGCGCCACACGGACACGTTGCTTTCCGTGTGGCATCGGCAGGGCTTGGCTTAGAACCTTCAGCTGCTGGGAAGAGGGGACGGTCTGCACTGCGCAAGGAAGGCCCCGTCCCCAGGGGCCGACCAGACCAGTCGGAATCTGGTCAGTAAAGGGAATTACTGAGATACACGTTTTTTTCGTGCCAAGATAACGATGTGTGGCAAACGAGGAATTTTCATCACGTAAGAACATTCTGCAGGCGAATCGCTCCATGGCAAGTCTGGGCTAAGAGATGAGAAGTGTCTCAAGAACTCAGTCCAATGTCCACCCAGCCCTGGCGCACAGCCCGACTCCTGCCTGCAACGGCGGGGCTGGCAGTCGGCCCCGCACTCTGCAGAACCCGCAGGCATCCTGGGAACGACTCAGAAGCTCCAAGCCGATCTCACACGACATTCCCGATCAAGGCTCGAAAAGCCTCCCCCCCCCACCATCTCGACCCCATCACCATGACGACAGTCGCCTCCGGAGGGGAGGCGGGCCGACCACGGTGCCACGGTACCGAGAGCAACGTCACCTTCTCACAAACTCGGCACCAGGCCACGGGAGGCTGGATTCCTACACACCTGGGCTCAGCTCCGCATCCCCCACTGAGACCCTGTCTCGGATTCCCCTCGTCCCGAATCCCTTCACCAGACAGACCTCGGGGAGACAGACGCCTGCGCCTCTGCTGGGGCCGTGCTTCCCGAGCAGCTTTGGCCTCGAACCTCACGTCCACCGAAAGCACACGTGCGCCGCGTAAAACGTAAGGGAGGCTCCGGTGCGGTGGGGGGGGGGGGGAGTCCGCAAAGCGGACCCTCTCCCACCCGTCCACCCCCAGACACGGCACAGGAACGCTCAGGACGCGTGTGAAAACCAGGGACCTGGGTGAGGAGGCCGTGCGAGGGGCGGGTGCGGCGTCTCCGCTCCGAGCTGGAGACCAGAGCCTGGTGACGCCCGGCGGACGCCACGTCTGGAGTTCTCATGTCTGAGGACGACTTTCGGCCACGCCGACGCACGCGCGGCCTGGGGCTGCTCCCGCTACCGGCTCCTGCTGACCTGCCGGGTCTGAGCATGGCTGTGGAGAGCCTGAGGCTGCCGATGTGTTCCTGCGGTGTCTCCTCCCTCCGGAAGTGTATTATCTTCGAAGTTCGAGAACGCAGTCGGGCCCTGCCCGTTGTTTCTCCTGAACTGACCCTTCCTGGCGGTGGAGGGCTGGCCTCCCTTCGTGCAGCAAGTCCTCCTGGGCTCCGGCCCCTGCTGGGGGCTCCCTTCTCCATGCACTGGACGTTCCTGTCTGTCTTCCACATGCATCGTCTTTGCCGTCAGCACCCTAACAACCGTTTCCGGCTCTGCAGGCAGTGGTTACCGCACAGCTGAAGCTTCAGCTGTCCCCTCGCGCAGTGACCCTGGGGCAAGGGTTACCAACAGGCCAACAGCCGCTAAAGCCGCCAGGGGCACGGGGCTGGACCACAGCTGGACCGGACTGGTGTCTGCACACCCTGGAGGAAGACCAATAGGGCCACCGGGCCTCCTGCTGTGAGGCCAGAAACCCCAGTCCTGGCCTGAACCGGCCGCAGGCCCCAGAGCAGTGCTGGCCTGCGGCGATCCCTGGCCACAGACGCCACGTCCACTGAAGCTGGCTGACCGGTGACATACCGAGGTCCTCAGGTTCAGTAGCCACGTCCTGTGCTCACGGCCACGCATGGTGCTGCCTCCGTCGGCTCAGCTGAGATCCAACAAAGGCTTTGCACCCAGCTGGGCTTCAGAGTCAGAGCCCCACGGGCGAGCGTGGTCCCAACCTGCCTTCACCGCCCACCCCACGCTCCCTGGGTGTTTCTCACTTGCTTCTTCCATTCTAGCTTCAAGGAACACAGGGACGGTCCTGGGTCACCTGAGCACACCCGCAGCCGGGCCGCCCCCTACAGCCCTCAGGTGTCCGCAGCACCACGCTGAGAACAGGGGGGCATGGGATGGGCTCCAGTTCAGCGGGTCAAGATCACGGACTGGCTAGGACTGTGTCTAAGAACAACAGGACATCGAGGACGGGGGAGCCGGGGGTCCTGAGTGGTTGCAGGATTTTCCCGCAAAGAGGCGGAGCGTGGGCAGAGGGCTGGCCTGAGGGGAGGCCCCTGTGGCCGTGGAGGCGACCGAGACAGCCTAGGGGGCCCGTGGTGGGGTCTGCGGTTCCAGGGGCGGCAGCCGCGGACGACCGGGTGCCACGGGCCTGCCACTTCCTAGCGCACATTCCACTGTCCGGGGGTTTAGGTCCACCCCGAAGGTCAGAGAGGAAGACGTCTAAAACCCCAACCACAGAAACACCACGGGGCAGAGGCCCGGAAAGCCAGGCCGAGCGCCTGGCCGAGAGTGGGTGCTCACCTTGTCCACGTGCGCGTGCCAGTACTCGTCGTGAGCCGTCCGGGCCCGGGTGCTGTTGATGCGCGAGAAGAACGTGGGCTTTGTCAGGTGCAGCGAGGACGCGCTGATGCCGAAAGCCTGGGCGATTGTAAGCTGCACCTTCCGCCGCACATCCCTGTCGGGAGGACACACACCACTGCACAGGTGCACACACCGAGCACACTCGCCGCCCCACGCACAGCAACACACGTCTGCGAGACACGTGTACACACACACAGTGCCCACCCGCGTACCTGTGTGCACCTGTGGAACGACGGTGACCCGGGCCCGGGCCACACGTGCGCACGTACGCGAGGGACGGTGACCCAGGCCCAGGGCCGCGCCGGCGCATGTACGGGAGGGACAGTGACCCGGGCCTGGGGCCACACGTGCGCACGTACGCGAGGGACGGTGACCCGGGCCCAGGGCCGCGCGTGCGCACGTACGGGAGGGACGGTGAACCAGGGTTAGGATCACGCGTGATGCAGCCCCAGCGCAACAGGACGGGTTATCGTTTCAACATTTCCAAACCACTGGCTGACGTCTCCACATGGGCACCACCAGCTCCAGGGTGCTCCATCCGGCAGGGCACCCACTGGGGACACAGCAGACTTTTCCTGGGACCCCTGAAACTCATTTCAGCAAGTGGAAGTCACTCTAACACCAGCGACGCTCACAGAACTTCTGCTGGGCCAACAGCTACATCCAGTGCTTCACCGGTCAGCGAGGCGGGAGATCCGTGTGCTCGGCTCTCATTAGCCCGCTCACGAGGAAGCACCGATTCAGTGGCTTCGTTTTTTTCGTCTTTGTTCACCATCAGGGCGCAAAGCTGTTTAGCCAAATGTCCCAGTTCAACGACCTGAAAGAACTCGGAGGCTCGTGGCCTTCCTCCGCGGTCATCTGGCCACACACTCCGTGGCTGCCTGTTCACGGCATGACAGTGCTCCTTCTGGAACCCACGCTCTGTGTGGGCGCTGGCCTCCCATTCCTCGGTGCCCGCTGCGGGGACGGCGCCCTGCGGTGGCGGTGCCCTCTGTGGTGACGGTGCCCGGGGGCCCGCCCGGATGGTCCTCCGGTTCTCACGGTTCTGGGTTCTGCATGTCTCCTGCATCCCTGAGGTCAGCGGACAGACAACAGCCCAGAAGAGACGGGAAGCAGTCCGACGGTTTCACCTTCAGCACAGCAGAGAGGGCGACCTCAGGGACTGACGGAACCCAACGGACGTCCTGATGAAGCCTGTGTCCTGGGCCTCCGTGGTGGCCTCCTCGAAGCTGCCCCCTCCAGCACCCATGTGCCCGGCAACGGCACTCACGCCTCTGACTGGGTTTTCACTCCAGAAATACAAAGTCTGTCCCATACTTGTGACTCTCCTGGGCCCCCCTGGACTGCCAGCCGCTCCTGACCGCGGCTGGATGGACACCGCATCCTCTCTGCAGGCTCGCACCCGAATGAGACGCAAATCCGCTGTTTTCTCTTCATTTGTGGTGAGTGTTTTTACGCCTCACAGACCCGTGAACTTACGAACATTAAAATACTCACGATTTTCACTTAGCGGTTAACACGATAAACAAAGCAAACGAGTCACCGGGTGACGCAGGCTCCAGTCCCGCTGGTCACCCAGCCTTTGTGCTGCAAAACCCCGCCTCGCCCCAGGCTCAGAACCAGGGCCCACCGGGGAGGTCACTAGCATGCGGCAGGGGTCAAGGACACCGCTCACTGACGCTACTATTTGCGTGTCAAGTTCACCTGACCCTTTGCTTCTCTCGGGCCCAGGAGCCCGGCTCACTCTCTGGCCACGTCCCTGGGAATGTCACCAAGGGGAAGCGGCCGCTGTTCCCAGACCACGAGGCTACGGTAGCAACAGGCCCTGCCAACTGCTGGTCAGCGACGGGTGCTGGGGCTGAGGGCACAGAAAGGCAACGTGGGGTCCGTGTGGCGATGAGACGTTCGGTACCGTGACTGGCAGCCCTTACACGACCTGCCCAGAGGACAGAGTTGCACACACTCACACAAATAAGGTAGAACTTGGGATTCTGAGCAAGATGGTGGGGGCAGCACTGGGGCCGGCTCCCGGGGAAATGCCCGGTTCTGCTAACACCAGCTCGTGCCATCAGGGGAAACTGGGGGAAGGTACATAGGATCGCATGATGTTATTTCCTGAAATAATTTATGAGTCTTGATTACCTAAAAATTACAAGTTTTACTTAAAGAAAACCACTCCTTCGTGGGGGAGCTGTCAGGGCAGGAGGGCTGTGCCTGGCACGGGGCACGGGGAGGGAGGCTAGTGCTGGCTCTTGTGCTGTGACCTGTGAGTGGGCACAGCCCCTTAGCGCCCTGGGCCGCTCGTGGGGCTGTCGCAAGAGCCGCTGGACCCACCTGGGGCCGGCTCTGCCTCCCTCCATGTGAGCTATTGGGAGGGGCCGAGAGCCGCCCTGGGCAGACAGGAGGCTCACGAGGCCCCCACTGGCCTGCTCCTTCCACAGGTCGTGTGGGCTCCATGGCCTGGCTGGACCCACAGCGACGAGGCAGGGGCGGCCCTGTGCACCGGCTCCGAGCACAAAGTGCCCTGGACGCTGGCACAGACTGGAACCCCCCAGCTCTTCTAGTACATTCTGCCCGTCCGCCCTGACTGCACCGCGTGTCAGGGAAGGAGAAAAACCGTGGAGCCTGGAGAACAGCCCAACCCAGACAAGTCCATGAGTTCCCTGCCCCGCCCCCAGCTCGGGAGGGTTAGGTACGGCCCCAGCACCCACCCGCCAGGACTCCGATAAAGCGAACTGTGCATTTCATGGGACCCTCTGCTCACAACGTGCCCAGACAAGCCGGCGGCGTGTCACATCCCAGGGTACGTGCAGCACCTGGCCCGGTCAAGGGTGGACACGGGGCAGGCGTGGTCAGTGGGAACGACGGGGTGCTGCAGTGGGATGGACACAGTTGAGAAGGGGAGAGCCAGGATCAGGGTGGGTGTGGGCCAGTGGGTGTGGCCGGGGGTGTGGCATGCGCTGATGGGCGGGGCAAAGATGGGTGGGCATGGTTAGAGAGGGTGGGTGGGCGTGGCCTGGCCTGGGGCGTGGCCTAGGCCCCTGAACAGGGCCTGGTGCAGGTGGTGATCACATGGGCGTGGCCCAGGCAGGTGGTGGGCGTGGCCGCGGTGGGCGGGGCTCTGGTGGCCCCAACCTTCAGCCCAGCCACCTGCCTCCCCCTCTGACTTCCTCCCTGCTTTCCTCCTCACCGGTACAACTGGAAGTCCTCTTCTGAGAAGACGGTTTGTATTTTATCTCCAAAGTATCTGTGAAAAATAGGCTGTTGACACATGTACCGTTTCACGGGGCGGGTGGACACTTTCCTGCAACACTGAATCTTCTTTAGCTTGCTCCTCCTGCGGCAGATCTCTGTCCCCACAGGCATAACCCGTGATTAAAGGGAGGGACATCACTACTTCAGGTCAGGAATCTCTGCTTCTCTGGCCTCAGGGAGGATCAGGGTCCTATCAACTCTTTCCAACTCTTCCCCCCACCCCAGAGCCTGGCCTGCCTCTCCGTCCTCCGACCTCTTCCTCTAGCCGTCCCTCGGCCTCGGGTAGGTCCTGCTTTCTCAAGAAGGCCCCTGAGGAGCCCCCATGGAGCGGGAGACTGCTCCCTACAGCTGGTGAACCAGGATCCTGCCCCCTGAGAAGGGCCCCGCCCCCCAGCTCCGGCCAAGAAATGCAGGGGCACAGTGAGGGGGGGCCTGTCTGGGCTCTCACCTGTACAGGTTCACAAAGTGCTTCCCGACAGATAGGGCTCCTGAGTGCAAGTCCAAGATGGATGCCTGGAAAAGACGTGCACAGACAGGGTAGCAGGGTCCCCGTCCTGTGAGATCCATCCTACCCTCACCCGGGGTCCGGCAGGCGATGCCAGGTTTCAAGAAAGGTGGACCCCGGGGATATACAGGACAGATCTCGTTCCCTCCCGCGCAGTCTGAGCTTCCACAAACGGTGCACAGACCTGTGAACTCCTGCAGCCGAATCACACCCCCGGCCCTGTTGAGGCGTCACGGCCGGATGAGCTGTACAGTCTGATGAGCTTTGATGTCACATACCCGTGAACCACCATCACCATCAGGATAACAAACACATCCCAGAATGTCCTTGCACCCCTCTGCCACCCTGCCTCCTGCCTCCCTCCCCCACCCCCACCCCCACCCCCAGTTAACCACCAATGCGCTTCCTGCCGTCACAGGCGGATGTCCACTTTCTAAAGTTACACGTGAATGTAGTCATGTGGGATGTGCTCTTTTTGAGTCTGGCTGCTTCTCCTCAGCATAGCCACTCTGGTTCGCTCGAGCTGCTGTGTCCACAGACATCCACCCCATCTTCCTGCTGAGGACACTCCAGGGTTTGGGGTAACACAACCACGTGGGTTGTTTCCAGTAAAGCTGCTCTGAACATGGGTGGACAAGTCTGTGCAGACAGATGCTTTCATGCTCTTGGGTAATCCCCAGAAGCAAACTGCTGGGTCCTACCTTCCACAGGACCGTCAACATGTTCAGCGCCCCTGCCTACCCCACCTCTATGGGTCCTTCCCCATGTCCAGGAAAAGTGGTCACCAGCATGGACCATTTTCACGCTATCTGGAAAATAACTATATTTCTCCTCATTGATTCAGTGACCAGCCCCAGGGTTTGAACATAATTTGAGCTTAATAAATGTCAACTGAACTTAAAGACAGCAAATCCGGTTCCTTTGCGGCAAGACGACTTCCTGAGGGAAAGCCCAGCAAAGAGTAAGAGATGAGACCATGCACAAATGGGTTTTTAATAAATGCTACTCCTGAATCAAACCAAACTGAAATAAAAGGAGCTTAATTTGCAGAATAACATAAAGTCATGCAGATAATCACAGAAATACGTAGAAATTCTAGCAAAGTCCATAAACTAATCTTCCCAGGAAGGTTACACATCTTGAAACGTGTAGACATCTGGGTCCACATATGGCAATAATTTTGCCATCAGAGAACAGTGCAGAGAAGACCATCTCCCACAGCCTCACACACTGGGTATTCAGGACCCCACACGGGAATGCAAGCTAACGTGCAGTTTTATAGGAACACCACTCCCAGAGGCTGCCCGGATGAGACACAGGACTGCCCTGGCCCTCTGTTCCCAGCAGCTGCTGGGACTGATCACCACAAACGGGGGACTTAAACTCATCAGAATTTGTCCTCTCACAGCTACTGAAACCAGAGACCCTAAAATCAAGCTGTGGCCAGGGCTAGGCTCCCTCTGAAGGTCCAGGAGAGAATGCCTCCTGCCTCCTCCAGCTTCTGGTGGCTCCAGGTGCCCCGGCTCACGGCCGCATCCCGCTCCCTCCGTCTTCCTGCGGCTTCTTCTCTCACCTCCGATCCCCTCTGCCTCTCTCATACAAGGACGCGTTTGCCATTGGACCAGGGCCCCCTCACCCAATCCAGAATGATCTCATCTTCAGACCCTTAACTTAGCGGTGTCTGCAAAGATTGCTTTTCCAAATAAGGTCCTATCCCCAGGTTCTGGGTGGACACATTGTCCACGTGACCCCCTAGAAACCACTGCCGGCCCCTGGCCCCCTGCTCTCTGGTGCCCACCCCATGTCTGTGGGGCCTCCCGCCTGGAGGCTGGGGAGCATGTCTGTCACCGTGTCCTAGGAGCCCTGCCCACTTTTGCCTCTCCCCAGTTCAGGCCTGGCCACCCTCCTCACTGGGCTCCTAAACCCTCTGTCAGCTCACTGTGCGCACCCAGGCCTGCCTGCCCCCCGCAGACTGTCTGAAATATGAATGAGATCTGGGCAGGCTGCTGTGACTCACTGTGAAGAGAGGGGACAGGCTTGCCCTGCTGGTGACATGGGGAGAGGAGGGATACCCAAGCCCCCCCCCCCCCAGTGGCTCCTTGCCCTTGGGCGGAGAGCAAGTTAAAGGGGTAAAAAGAAAACTGAAGCAGGAACTCACCCCTCCATCAGATCCTCCCAGGGACAGCCCCTTCTTGGCTATGCTGCGGGGGGAAAGGTCATTGTAAGTCAGGATTTGGGTAACGGGATCATCTGTGATATAGCTAGGGAAGTAACAGCTAACACGATTCTTACAATGTTAATAGATTATTTAATATTTGTGATATAAACACATATTTAGACCAAAAGACTTGATTCTCAAAGATAAGTGAGTGAATGACAATATTCCCTCACTATCTTGTTAATTAAATACAACAGTTTAGAAACAACTAGACTTAATTTCCATTTTTAGTACCGAGAGCTGGTGCCCACCCAAACGGGCCAAGCGACTCCCACTGGATCCCTGACCTGGTCATCATGGGCTGGGCGAGGGGACGCCTTTGTGATCAACAGCCCAGGGGCAGAGGAGCCATGGAGGCCTGCGGTGCACCTAACAGGACCTCCCGCCTCACTGAAGACTCAAGAGCTTTCTGACAAGTCACAGCAGCTGGGGAACGGAGCTGGGGAGCGATCAACCCGGATTCCAGTGACTCCTGCCCAGGGAGCCCCTACGGTGCTTTCTAGAAACAGGAGGAACGTCTCCCTGCTGGGACAGGCGGCTGGGCACACAGGCGGCTTGAGGGCCCGCACCGCTCCACCTTTCACACGCATCTAAACACCTCATGTCTGAGCAACTTGTTGCAAAATCAAAGCTTGAAGATCTTGTCTTTAAAACCCCAACAGGGGCTCCTGGCGGGCTCAGTGGGTTAAGCCTCTGCCTTCGGCTCAGGTCATAATCCCAGGGTCCTGAGATAGAGCCCCACATCGGGCGCCCTGCTTGGTGGAGAGCCTGCTTCTCCTTCTCCCTCTGCCCACCTCTCTGCCTACTTGTGATCTCTGTCTGTCACATAAATAAATAAAATATATTAAAAAAAAACACTCAACAAAGAAAAATCCAGTGTTAACAGCACCTGAGTAAGGCTTCCTGCCCGGTCAGAGTCACAGCTGGTCAGCCCCGGGCTAATCCCCGGCCAGTTTCAGGACAGACCCTGAACCGCTCTCTCGCATTCCCTTACCGCAGCAGGGGGCGTCACACGGGTGCCCACTGGGGCTCCCCGAACAGCCAAGAAGGCAGCATGTCCCTAGGCCTCCTACACAGGTCGGAACCACTTCCCCCAAAGAGGGTTGAGGCCTCGGCAGGCTCCATCAGCAACAGCCTCACTGAGGGCAACAGCCTTTGCTTCTGAAAAGTGGAAAAGCCCACTTTTGCCCTTGGAAGCACATGAGGAAATTCTTACGGAATTCTAAATGAGGGTTTTGAAGGGGCGGGGGTGGGAGGTTGGGGGAACCAGG
Source organism: Meles meles (assembly GCF_922984935.1). NCBI lineage: Eukaryota > Metazoa > Chordata > Mammalia > Carnivora > Mustelidae > Meles > Meles meles. Next base: position 63,869,502 of record NC_060083.1, read on the forward strand.
TGGTGGGTGATGGGGAGGGCACGTGTTGTGTGGGGCACTGGGTGTGGTGCAAAAACAATGAACACTGTTATGCTGAAAAAATAAATAAATTTAAAATCGGACTTCTAAATGAATTTCTTTAAATCGTCTTTTTGTTTTTTTCCCGTAGTAACTGTCTGCTTCCTGACCCACAGCCCCACTTTCCCACTTGTTCAGACAGAAGAGTCGTGAGTACCTGCGAATCCGCTGGGCTTCGTCCCTGCTGATGACGGTGTCGGTGATGCCCCGGCCACACTTCCTCGGGGAGCAGCCTGCAGAGAGCGGAGCGGGAATGAGACGCTGACCCCATGCTGAATCCCAACAATGCCACGTGCGTTTATTGAGGACTTGTCTGTAGGTGGCCCTCCCCAGGGCATTTGGATTCGGGGCCAGATTTGGCAAATAAAAGGCAGGACACCTCCACAGAGTTGTGAATTTCAGAGCTGCAACAATGACTTTTTTGGAGTAAGTGCACCCTCTGCAGGACAAACCGACACCCGGTGGGACACGGCACGCTCCAGGCGGCCCACACCGTGGGACCCGCGGGAAGCAACCTGCTTCCCCTTGGGAAGAGATCCCTGAGCCGGAGGCGGTGTCTGTGACAGCCTGTGACCATGGGTCCAGGCTTCCGAAGCCCCCGTGAGAAAGCCCTTCAGGACTGAAGCTGCACGTATACTTCTGGTCACTGTCCTGTCCCAGGGGCCTGGCAAACTCAGTCACCAAAGGTGCCCACCGTGTGTCCCGCGCCGCACACCCTCTGTCTCTCCACAGCCGGCACGTGCAGCTGCTTAGGGCCGGGGATGGACAAGCTCGGACGGCGCCGGGGCCGGGGCCAGGATAAGGCAAAGCGTGGGACACGGACAGGCTGACAAACCCCCGGTGTTTCAGCGCACTGGGCGGCCGCTCCCTCGAACGCGTCTTGGCCGGTGAGACGGAGCCGAGGGCCCTCTCAGGGCAGGTGGGGCCGGCTGACCCTCTGCTTTTTTTCTTTTTTTTAATATTTTATTTATTCATTTGACAGGGAGAGACCACAAGGAGGCAGAGCAACAGACAGAGACGGGGCGGGGGGGGGGGGAAGCAGCTCCCTGCGGAGCAGAGAGCCCGAGGCGGGGCTCGATCCCAGGACCCTGAGATCATGACCTGAGCCGAAGGCAGCGGCTTAACCCACTGAGCCATGCAGGCGCCCCGACCCTCCGCTTTCCACCTATCTTCACGCTGCTGCCTGCCCGCCAGCCTGGAGCCTGCACGTGGAGCGAGCGTCCTGGGACCACGTGAGCCGCGGGGAGCGTCAGCGCTGAGGGTCTCCCAGAGCGGCCAGCCCGGGGGGCCTCTCTCTGCACCCTGGTGTGTGGGAAAACAAACTTCTGTTTGGGGGCCATCGGGGGGAGGGTGTCCCAGTTTCAGGAGACCAAACACGGTCCCACTGATGCCACCGGTGTTTTCATCACAAACAAAAGCCACGTGTATGCTTTCTGTAAGGGTTACCCCTGAACACGACGACACGAACGGTACAAAATAAAAGCAGATACAACGATAATCAAAAGAAAGCTGGGAGCATGCTCTGTGTGGGACAACCACACTTTCACACAAAAGAATCACGACAGGGAAAGACGGTCACATCTGCAGGTGGCAGAGCAGGAAGACAGAGACAGGACAAACAGCAGCAGACGGGATCATTCCAGATACAAAACGGCCAGCGCGAAGACCAGTCGGAGCCGCTGCCAGACCCGCAGTCACGCAGAGATCCCCGCACGCTGCCCTCAGGACATGATGGACAAAGAGACGAATCCGTGAGGGTGTGGACCAGAAGGATCCTAGAGATCCCTGCAGGTGCCGTCAGGAAACAGTTCCCCGGTCCACGCAGGACATTAACAAAAACACACCAGCTCAAAGAGAAAGTCGGGGGACGCCTGGGTGACTTGGTCGGTCGAGTGTCTGACTCTTGATTTCGGCTCACATCATGATCTCAGGGTCAAGACATCGAGCCATAACTGGCCCCACGCTCAGCTCGAGGTTGGCTTGAGACTTTCTCGCTCTCTCTGCCTCCCCCCACGAGCATGCACATGCTCTCTCTCTCTCTCTCTCAAATACATCAGTCTTTAAAGAAAGGAAAATCTGAGCCAAAATCCAAGGACCTATAATATACAGATCACGTTATCTAGCTACAACGCAATTAGATTAGAAATCGATCTTTTTTTTTAAGATTTTATTTATTTGACAGAGTTCACAAGCAGGCAGAGAGAGAAGGAGGAGAAGCAGGCTCCCCGCTGAGCAGAGATCCTGATGTGGGGCTCCATCCCAGGACCCTGGGACCATGACCTGAGCCGAAGGCAGAGGCTTTAACCCACTGAGCCACCCAGGTGCCCCTAGAAATAAATTTTTAAAGAGAGAACCAAAACCCTATGAATTCTGAAATGCTAACACCCAGCAGCGATACAGCATCTTCAGCATGAGTAAGGGCCAAGAGCATATTTGGGGTGAAAAAGTGAGTTCTGGACAGCTGACTCATCAGCACATGTGTGTGAGCACACACCCCCCAAAACACGGTGTGGTGCTCTGTCCAGACGCCTCCACAGTGGCTGGAGCCCCGTCTCCTCTCTGGCCACCAGGGGCCACCAGGAATGAGCCTCCAGCCCAAACGAGAAGCCCCTCCAGCCTGAGAGGCAGGAGAAAAGTCCAGAAGCTTTCAATATACCTCAACGATTCCTTGGTATTGTGCCAAAACCACATAACTCAAAATTTACCATTTTACATTCACGGCATTGTGCCAGAATCATCACCATTCATCCCCAGGATTTTTCCTGCTTCCCCAACTGAAGCCCTGCACTGTTAAATAATTATAACTCCCTCCAACCCCGCCTCGGGGGAACTTTTAGTGTTGCTTAATTATTAAGTGGGCGAGAAGAAAAACTCGAGTTCTAACTACTGAGAAATACTTTCTTGGAAACTGGGACAGGAGAGGGAAAGGCTGAGGGAGACAGGGAGGGCACCCACATGGCGAGATGGGGGGAGCCCCGCATGCGGGTGCCTCTCGGGGGAAGCACTCTGTAGTCTTCTCCCGGTTCCGGTCCAGAGCATTGCGCTCTGTGAAGAAGTTAACAGAATTCTGTCTTTAAGATCCAGTGGTACAGGTTAGGGTTTTAAAACAGAGAACGTGCCTGGCGGTGAGGAACAAGGAAAGTGCAGGAATCTGAGGTGGACAGGGTTGTGTGCTCTCCAGGGTGCTGAACCCCACGGGCGCCTCTGGCACCGCTCCCCTCCTGCCCTCCCCCTACGGGATGGGACACTCCACCTGGGGAAGGGCTTCTGGTAATGACATTTCTTTTCTTATTTTTTTCTTTTCTTTTTTTTTTAAAGATTTTATTTATTTATTTGACAGACAGAGATCACAAGCAGGCAGAGAGGCAGGCAGAGAGAGAGGGAGGGGGAAGCAGGCTCCCCGCTGAGCAGAGAGCCCGACGTGGGGCTCCATCCCAGGACCCTAGGATCATGACCCGAGCCGGAGGCAGAGGCTTAACCCACTGAGCCACCCAGGCACCCCTTATTATTTCTTTTTTACTTTATTTATACTTGTTTGAGAGCAAGTGAGAATATGAGGGGGCGTGGGGGGGAGAGAGAGAAGCAGACCCCCTGCTGAGCTGGGAAACCCCAAGGCAGGACTCAATCCCAGGACCCTGGGATTATGACCTGAGCCGGAGGCAGAGGCTCAACCGACTGAGCCCCCAGGTGTCCCTAGGAGTCACATTTCTTGTTGGGACATTTTCTGCAGGGACAACATTCTAGGACACTCTACAGCCAATGCCTTTTCTGGCTTCAACGTTCTCATCCTCTTTACCTTTCCAGTTCTGTCCTGTCTCTCTGTCACAGCGCAGGACACCTCAGTAAAATGTCGGCCGGTGAACGGAGGGCCTGCCCTGCCTTTCCCAGTCCAGGTGTAGGTTAACCCACCTGAAGGAGGGAAAGTCTGTCCATACCCTGTCCCCCGCCCCCACACCACTTTCAATCTGATTCCCACCAATTCATGTCGCAATCGCCAACGCAGTGCGCCCCTGAGGACGGGCTGCCCCTTCCCAGGCCGCAGCAGCGTCGCCTACCTTCAAACCGCCGGTGACTGTCATAGTCCTCCGAGCAGGGCACCTCGATGAACCTGCCGGGTAGGATCTCGCTGCGGTGAGCCAGGACCTCCGTGACACCATCGTCGCCCCCCAGCCTGCTCCAGAGCAGCAGCCCGGCCAGCATGGCACAGGCCCCCAGGACGGCGGTTCTCAACCACTTTGTCTGCACCTCCTGCAGGGCCTGGACACTCTTTGTGCTGAGGAGAAAACACAACCGCCGTCACCCAAAGGCACCCGTGTGTGCTGAAAAGACGGACGGTGATGACCGGAAACTGTACCCACGCTTGGTTACCGTTCTGCAGTAATGGGCGTCGGAGCTATTCACAACCAATCCAGGGGCACTCGCCAGCCTGAGAGGACGTGCCAGGGCAGGCGCCCCTCCTCCCCTGCTGCATCTGCCCCGTGCTGGTGACAAGATGGGCTGCCGGCCCTGGGCCACAGAGAAACCCAATCTGTATTGCTAATCACACTGCCTACAACTGAAACTGACCGCCTGGAACCATGTGCCAGGACCCACACCCTTGCCCAGGGCCCACGCCCAGGGCCCACGCTCAGGCCCCACACCCCCACCCAGGGTCAAAGCCCATGCCCAGGCCACAAGCCTTCGCCCAGGGCCCTAGGCCTGTGCCCCACGCCCATGCCCAGGGGCCACAAACCCATGCCCACACCCAGGGCCCACGCCACACCCAGGCCACACACTAAGTGTGAGTCAAGGCCACTGCACTAAAAACATGAGCCAGTCAAGAAGAGAATACAACCACAATGAAAATGATTTCCAATTAAGACACTTTTTGCACAACCTACACTCCTCGCTGCCATGCTGAAGTTGCATGCATACGTCTGTGCACACATCGGTACCACGTAGATGCCCACGTGGTCTCTGTGTGTGCATGTGGGTAACTGGGAAGCTGAGTGCTCTGTTTAGGAAAGACTTGGTGACTGTAAGACTCAAAGAACTTACAAAAAATAAGAAAAAAGATCAAGGCAACTTTTAAGGAGTTGTGCCCTCCTTCTTCAAGTATGTAATTAATCCCTAAAAAGCAGGGAGTCTGACTTCTGTTTTTTTATGTCCCTTAACGCTTTGCAGTGCTATATGAATAAAACGAATTCCAACAAATAAATCCCAAGGAGGGCACGGCATGGTCACACGCGTTGAGTGGATACCTGATGATTTTAAACAGGGACCATAGATACCTGAGGGGGAATAAGGGGCCTGCCGAGCTCAAAAACATCCCCCACCCCTAGAACTGCTGTTTGGCCTCAAGGCCACCGAGCCTTCTCTAATCAGAGCAGGGTGGACACCGGGACACCCAACACCAGTGGGCCCATTATTTCTCGTCCCCCCAAATCCCAGACAGGGCAGGGAGACGGCCAGCACGTCTCCGCAGCAAATGACTGGAACCCTGACCTGCAGGGCGGAGCTGCGGGCCACACCTGCCCACGGCGCGGCTGCCTCGTCCGAAAGGGACAGAGCGGGGCGCACAGAGTCGCAAACGATGAAGAAACTGCACCGTGGCGGGATTCGGGATTCGGACGCAGCAGCCCCCGCGGGGTCTGCTCAAGGCGAGCACCCCTGCTCGGAGGAGCGGGGCTCAAGCTGCACCCGGAGAGTCTGGCCGAAACAGAAGGGGGTGCTGTCCGAGTCTCAGGGCAAGGTCCACGGCCGCTGGGCAAGCTCTGGGGCTCAGCGTTCGTCCTGGCTCTGAGGCTCTCGGGACAACCCCCGGAAGGCTCCGTGATGACCCTCGTGCGCCCACCGGGCAGTCCCTCCGCCGGCCCTGGGGACAGCGCACAGGGACGAGACGACGAGGCCTCCGAAGCCGTGCGCGCCGGGAGGCCGGCCGTGGAGGCCTCGGGGCAGGGTCCCCGACCCGGGTGCCCATCGGAAGTCCGGACCCCAAGCCTTCCCTCGGCGCCTCACCGGGACGCCGCAGGCCACGCCCCCGCATGCCCCGCCCCGCCGAGACCACGCCCAGAAGAGGCCACGCCCTTCGCCTGGCTCCGCCCCGCCCGCCGCCACAGCCCGCCAGTCCCCGCGCTGGTCGGTACCTGCTGCCTCGCCGGCGCTCGGCCGCCCCGCTGCCCTCGGGCGCCTTGGGCGCACCTCTCCGCTGAGGGGCCATCGGGCCGGGCCGCTGCGGAGCCGGGCCGAACGCGGGAGCCGTCCGAGCCGGGACGAGCGCGCGAGAGGGTGCGTGAGGCCGTCGCGGCCGGGGACGCAGAGCGACGCGCTCGACCGTCGACCCCGGGCCTGGAGGCCAGACCCGAGCAATCGCAGGCCGAGCGCCGAGCGGGGCGGGGCGGGGCGGAGCGCGCCTCCCGCAGAGCTCCGCGGAGCCCGCCGCCCGCCGCCCGCCGCCCGGGGAAGCGGCCGGGACCCGGGACCCGCGGTCGCCGTCGTGTGCGCGCTCTCCGCGGCCCCCGGGGTCTCCCCGCAGGGCCGGCCCGGGCTGTGCCGTCGGCCCCGCGCTCCCCGCCCGCGGCGTGCACGGCTCGCGCGCTCTCGGGGCGCCTGTCGGGACGGGGCTCGCCCGCGGTCCCGCGCCCTCGGCCTCTCCGGGCGCTGACCGCGGGGTCTCCGTTCCCTCCCCGCGCTCGGCCGCGCTCCCGGGGGCCGGGGCAGCCCCGTCCGGCCGGCGCGGGAGCAGGTGAGTGACGCGCGTCCCCGTGAGGGTCCCGGGAGACGCGGGCGCGCCGCAGCCCCGAGCGGTCAGCGCCCCGGGCGGACCCCGGTTCGGACCCCGGTTCGGCCGCGGCGACCTGCCCGCCGGGGCTCGGAACCCGCTCGCCGTGTAGACGGTGCGGGAGCGAGTCGGACCGGGGCGGGCGCGGTGGAGCCGGCGCGTCTGCGGCGGGAGCGGGGGTGCGGGGGAGGGGGGGGCCCCGGGGGAGGGGGCGGGGGTGCGGGGGAGGGGGGGCCGGGCTCCTGTCGCCGGAGCCGGTCCCCGCAGCCCCGGGGACGCGTGCGTCTGCGGGGTTTTCCCACAGTCCGGCTCGAGGGGCCGCGTTCGGGCCGCGTTTGCCGAAACCCGCCCGCCCGTCGCGGTGACTTGGGTCGTCCCTGGGGTTTGGTCGCTGAGGCTGTTGGGGGGCGATTTCCGTTTCGGAAGTTGAACTTCTGTGCCGCGGTGTGTCACCGGTTCGCGGGGTCGCTTGAGTGACCCGCCTGCGGCCGGACCCCTGTGCAGAGATGTCCGCTCACTTTCCTCATCGGATCCCGGGGCTGCCCTTTGCCAGCGCGTGTCTCGCCATCCAGACCCTTCCTCTAATTTGACGGAAGCGAGTCAGCCCCGACGCGGGGGCCTCATTTGCTCTTGAGGTGTGGGCGGTCTGTCTGACCCCGACCGGTGTCGAGTGTCTTGTCCACACCGCCGCGTCTGGAGCTGACCTCCCTGTGGAAATGTAAATTCTTTCTAATGCCCTTGAGAGGAAAATAAAGGGTAAATTTTCTGCAGAATGTGCTACTGTAGGTCGTGAAAGATGCCCGTTTTCACCAGCACAGGGTGGGCAACTCGAGTCGGTCCTGAAAACAATAGTTTTGTAGTCACTTGTGTTGTTGCAGATCACAGCCCTCTTAGAGGAAGCCCGTGCTCTCCTGTTTTAGGAGCAGACCCTAACTGAGTGGCAGGGGTCCCTTGATTTGAGCACGAAGTAGACGTCTTGCTTCATTTTCATGTTGGTGAAATGAGTTTCCTCCCAGCGAAAAACGCAAAATGGGGCATGTGGGAAGCAGAGTGGAAGGGCAAGGGCTAAAGGGGCCTCTGCCGGTTCATAACTTTGAATTTCTCCACTAGGAAGAAGAGCCCAGACGAGAGTTTTGTCACATGACTTCATGAAAAATAGTGAAATGTCAGGCTCTTCACCCTTTAAGATGCGATTAGTGCATTTGGACCTTAAAGGAGCTCCACCAAAGGTTTCCTACCTCTCGGAGGTAAGAGCCCTTTCCCTGCAGACAATCTTCCTTGCCTCGGGTTTGGTCTTCCAAGTTGGGAACAGTATTCTGTACAAATGTGTGCTTAGAGCACAACCATGGGGTCCTAGGCAGGGGCACGATGGTGGCAGCCGCAGAGATTGTGAATTTCCATCAAATCTCTTCATAGAACAGAGCAACTAGGATAGGAAAAGGAGGCAGGGGTTGGGGAACCCAGCAAAGGAGACCCACAGCCTCTCTGTTGTGGGCTGAATTGTGTCTCCTAAAAAGATGATGTTCAGATCTTAACTACTCGTACCTGTGAATGTAACCTCAGTTGGAAATAGGGTCTTTGCGATCACAGTGGACATAAGATGAGGCCACATTGGAGTCAGGCAGCCCCAATCCAGTAAGTGACGTCCTTATAAGAAGAGGGAACTTTAGACACAGGGGCACCGTGTGAAGACAGAGGCAGAGATTGGAGGGACGCGGCTGTAAGCCAGGGAGTGCTGGGACTGCCAGCAACAGCAGACGCTGGAAGAGGCAAGGAAGGTTCTTCCCTGGAGCCCTCAGAGAGAGCACCGCCCCGCCCACACGCTGATGTTTTATATTTCTGACTCCTAGAACTGGAAGAGAAAATTCTCTTTGTATTAAGCCACCCGGTTTGTGGTCATTGGTATAGCAGCCCTAGAAAACTAATACACTCTTCAGCAAAAGTAGGTATGAGGGTATCCCTGTGAATCCCAAAATGCATGTGGTACAGCATACCACCCGTGTGGGATTAGGAACCAGGCAGGAGGTGATGGAGGAGAGAGGAAGGAATTCTGAAAGGTCCAAGACCAGAGGCCCCAAGCCCGCGAGTACAGGGCCTCCTTCAGGGAGCCGTGGGGGAGGGGGAGGGGTTTCACTGGCTGCAGAGTCAGAAGAAGATGCTGGAGAGGCCTACGGCTCTCAGAAACACCTTCCAGAAACTTCTAGAAAGGCAGAGCCACGCATAAAGAACAGTGTTGAGGAGAGAGTCGTGGGGAGCTGGACTGGGACACGGAAAGTAAAGCAGAGCAAAGGTTCTGGTACAGGGAGCATGGAGGCAGAGACAGACGAGAGGAGAAGAACGGACGTGAGCCGGCGTCGCGGAAAGCGCTCTCTTAAGTACGGAAGGAGAGAATGCCGCGCGTGAAGGGATAAACGCATTCTGACAGATGGGAAGGTACAGGAGATAAGCAAAGAAGGTCCAGCTCACCTGGAGCAGGAGCCCCTTGGTCTTCTGCCGCAGACGGGCCAGGCGCCCCAGACTTCAGGTCTTACGGCAGCCGCTCGTCGTTCCTTCTGTGTCCGTGGGCTGCTCCGCCCCGGGCTCCCTCCCGTGTTGGCAGTCCCCTGACGACGAGGAGCACCTGATGGTCCAGGATGGCCCCATGCGCCCAGCAGCTGTGCTGGCTGTCCACTGGGTGCCCGGGTCTGGTCCGGCACGCGGGTACCCACCCTCCCCGCGGCTAGGCCGGCCTCTCAGCGCGGTGCTCACGGCTTGGAGGGCACGGGAGCCGAAGCCGCGAGTCTCAAGTCGGCTGGGAACAGACCCCCGCCTCGATGCGGAAGGCACTGCCCTAGCCGTGTGGTCAGTTTGCAGCGGGCCCAGAGAGGAGGACACGTGCTCGGGACCCCAGATGCAGTTCCCCGAAGTCTGGGGATACTTGGGTCTGCGCATGGAGAGGGCAGAGCTGGGGCGCCCGGTTGGCTCAGCCGGTTGAGCATCCGACTCTCTGCTTCAGCTCAGTTCACGAACTTGTGGGTCGTGGGGTCGAGCCTGGAGTCAGTGTCCCGGCTCTGGGCCGGAGGTCGCTTGTGCCTCTCTCCCTCTGCCCCTCCCCCATGCACGCACGCTCTCCCTCTCGCTCAAGTGATAAGTAAATCTTCAAAGAAGAAAGGGCATACCGTATACCAAGGATGGCAGACATTAAGGCGTCTTTTAGTAAATGTATCAGACTTTAGAGAAAATGAAAGTGAACGGCTCTTTTGGGCACATGGGGGAAAGCTACAAGTTCTGTGTGAGGGAAGGATAACCAGATCAGCATCAGGTCCTTTGAGAGCAGCGTTTTAGGACAGAAGATGAGGACGTAACATATTTAAGATACTGAGGATTTTGTATCCAACCGAGTGGACCGTCGGGTACGAAAGCCACAGGCCAGCTGTCGTGAACGTCCAAGGAGTGCGTGAGTGACTGAAGACCAAGAATGGGCGCAGCAGCATTGGGACTGGAATGACCACATAACGGCCCAGCGGAAGTAGGGTTCCAGCCAGTGATCACAGGAAGGACGGCATTGCGACCCCCCCGTGCAGCCCCTGTTGAGTGAGCTTCGCGGCGAGGTCAGCAGCCACGGAAACCAGGAGGCAGAAGTTCCAGGCGTGGGTCTGGCTGATGCCCCTGGGCCCACTGGTCAGCCCAACGCCAGTCTGCTGGGGCAGCCAGACTTGGGACTTCTAGAACCATCTGTGAACTACTTTTTTTTTTTTAAAGATTTTATTTATTTATTTGACAGATAGAGATCACAAGTAGACAGAGATGCAGGCAGAGAGAGAGAGAGGAGGAAGCAGGCTACCCGCCAAGCAGAGAGCCCGATGCGGGGCTCGATCCCAGGACCCTGGGATCATGACCTGAGCCGAAGGCAGAGGCTTTAACCCACTGAGCCACCCAAGCGCACCATCTGTGAACTACTTTTGCCCAAAGAATGACACCTGGGTCCAGTCCCCCCTTCATGTCTGACCACCATCACACACGAGTAGGAAATGGGCAAACACACTACAGGACGTCTGAGAATACCACCCGTCAAATCCCAAACCTGGAAAATTATACAAAACAAGAGGCTCAGTTTCTTCAACAAATAAATTCCAAATTAAAAAAGCAGAGGGGACTATTAGAAATCAGAGAACCTTAAAAGATCTATTCAAACGATGCAGCGTATGACCTTGTCTGGACTGGGCTCAAACAAGCCACAGGTGAGAAGGTCTTAGCACAGGGAGGTTTGAGCAGGAATGACTCAAGATTTGGTTAGGTGGATCCTGGCATGTGGTCGCGCTTCTGTAAAAAGTCTTCTTCAAGATGTGTACTGAAGTGTTTACACACCCCCAGTTGTTGCATCTGGGATTTGCTTAGAAATACTCCAGTCAGAAAGGGGGAAATTAGGGGAAACAATGTTGGGTCTCGGGGACAGATGCGCGAGGCTGGCATAGCACGCCCCGTGTGTGTGTGTGTGTGTTTGTGCACGCGGGTGGCCACGTGTGCAGCTTTACGGCGAGGACCTTCCCTGGCCCGGCACCCGGCAGGAGTGTGTGTCGGGGACACCCGGGCCGCCCCGCCCCAGCCTTCCCCCGACCCACGGCACAGAGGATCACCGCCGACCCCAACAGCCAAAGCACCAAACAGGCCGTGGCGGTCGGATGGCCCCGGGGCTGAGGAAGCGGGAAGATGCCACGAAGGTTGTGTGGCGTCACCCGCCCGCCTGACCGCGTTAGCCCGCTCCTTCCCAGTCGGTCTGCCGCTCTTTGCAGCCGGCGCCAGCTCTTGGCCGCGAGTCGCCCACGGTGCCGTTTCGGCCCCAGGCTGTCCTCCTGCTTCCATCCAGCTTGTTCCCGGAGGTCCCCGTGCTCGTGGGAAAGGGAAGTTCCCACTGGCACGTCAGCAGGAGTGTGAAAAGTCTCGTGGAACCTGCAGGGACCCTTGTCCGGGGAGGGCCTGCCGTTCAGTTACCTGCCGGAGGCCCTTCAGGTGGTGCCCGTGATCCCTTCTCCACCCCAGACTTGACATCGGGCCGGAAGGAAATAGCTCTGTACGGTAGATGGGAACTAGACCTGAAAACCCTTGAGAACAAGAGCTCGTCTCCTTTGAAACAAGGTAGAGAAGGAAATGGGGGTGAGCGAGGGGAGGCCCTGTGAGCGCAGCCAGGAGCCCCCGTCCCACCCTCAGCCCTCACCGCCTCGGGGTTGCCACGAGGCTGAGCCAGGGCTCCATTCCGCAGGTGCAGACACGCCGTGCCGAGCGAGCGGGTTGCGGTGTCAGACTTTGATCGGTGTGACACCAAGTACGCATTCCAGGTTCAGTGTTTGCAGGAGAAACGAGAACATCGACAGCCCGTGTCCGCGGCAGGACGACAGGCCACGTGTGGTACCTCTGTTGCCCTCCTTCACATAGTCGCTTGCTCACAGTGTCTCTGTTCCCCCAGGTCTTTCCTCTGTTCCACGCCTTGGGCGCCAACGGGCTCCTCCTCGAGTATGAAGACATGTTTCCCTACGAGGGCCGCCTCAGGCTGCTGAGAGCCAAGCACGCATACAGGTCTCCCCAGCCACGGAGAGAGCGGGGCCGCCGGCGGTGTGGGCAGGCTGGGCGAGGGTTTGGCAGTGGTGGGCAGCCCTCTCCTGGCTTTTAAACTCATGTCTTAGTTACAAAAATAAAATACATTTGCTGGAGAGAATTTGAAGACATTTTGGGGGGAAGGAGAAGGATGGGGAGACGGGGGTTAGGGGACGGAGATGCTGCTCTTTAAGGCCACAGTTGGGACCCTCACCAGGAAAGCGAAGATTAAAGGGGGCCGGAGGGTCAGAGTCAGTAAACGCAGATGTGGCGGCCGGGGGCTTGGCTTCAGAGTTCTGGTGTCCGTGTAAGTCAGTATAGCCTGAAAGGAAAATGACCAAAGGACATTTGGGCCAATTCCCCCCGAAAGTAAAAATGGCCAAGAAGCAATACGATAGTAATAAAGTGAATTAAATCAAGTGAAACGCCATTCTGGCTATCAGATCGGTGAGGATTTTTAAAGGTTCTGATGCTCCGTGTTCCTGAAGGTAAGAAAAAGCCGACGTCCGGCTGGCGGGCCGCTCTGCAGGGAGGGTCGCTCCGTGTCAACTGCGCGAGGGGCTCATGCCCCACGTGTGTGTCGAGCGTTCGTGCTGCAGGGAGTTGCTGGGAGTCTCCGTCCTTTTCATGCTGCTCTGGTTTTCTAACGACAAACATGTCCTGTTCGTTTGCGAAGTGGACGCGAGTGCTGGGCTGCCTGGGGAGCTTGAAGGGTCTGTGGGGCCCGTGCACTGGTGGGACTGGTTAGGAGATGATCAGACACACACCCAGAACCCGGCGCTCGCTTTCTTCTTGAGATAAATTCCTGTGTGGAAGCTCATGCCGGAGCAGGCAGCCGGCCCTTCTCGGGTGCCATCCACGTCCCCGCCAGAGCATCCCCCCACTCAGGCATGTCTTGGAGGTCCCTAACCCCCCACAGGGATGAGTCCCCCCTCCCCCAGTGTAACCTTGAAGGTCTTTTAAATTTCCTCTATTAAAGGGGTCACTAGTGTCTCTGGAAAGGGCCAGACAGTCCGTATTTTGGACTGTGCAGCCCACTTGGTCTCTGCTAGGGCAGTCTGGGGGCACAAGCAGCCAGCCGTGGCAGATTTCCCATAAAATTTCTCTTGTGCGCACTGAAATAGGAATTTCGTGGAACTTTCACATGTCATCAAAATTTTTTCTTCTGATTTTTCTCAACCAAGTTATTAGGTCATGGGTCGTATGAAAACGGTGAATTTGTCCTTGGTGCCTCTGCCAACCCCTGTTCTAGAATATGATTCCATGTATGGCCCAGTTTCTTATAAAATGACTTGAGCTTCTTACAGAGCTTGGGTAAAAATAGCTGGTGAAAAGCCAACTGTTACTTGAGGACCTAACAGCATCATTTCCCCAGTTCTAGGTGGGAGCCCTCTCTGAAGTCTTAGGAATCTCTTTTGAGCTTTTTGGAATAGGGAGCATACTGGCTTGTGCAGGAGGGTCCGCCGCCGGAACCTGACAAGGGAGAGGGGAGTGTGAACAGGCTGGAGTGTGCACAGGGGCCGGTGTGAATGGGCTGGAGTGAACCTCTGGGTGATCTTTGTCTCCCAGCCCCCCTGAGATCAGAGAGATCCTACATCTGGCTACGCTGAACCAGCTAGAGGTCATCCCATTGGTGCAGACATTTGGACACATGGAGGTAAGTGGGAGGAACAGAAGTTACCTGGTGCCACGTGTGGGGCTCGGGGGTCCACAGGCAGTGGCTAGCCACAGGCGGGGAGCAGCTCTTTGTCAAGCTCTGCCCTGCAAGCGGCGAAGAGCACAGAGCTCCAGGTCAGAGCAGCCTCTGTCCAGGGAACAGAGGGGCGGGGCCGGGGGGATGCCTGATCCCACGGAGCCCTGAGGGCCAAGTTGGTTTCCTTTCTAACTTGCATCCCTCACTTAACGCTGGAGAGTTTCCCAGGCTGCTATGTGATCCTCAGAAATCGTTTCCACCCCTGCACGAAAGACGGGCAGCGGGTGAGACGCAGCGTCGATGTAATGGCTGCAGGTTCCGGGTTCTCCCCGGACACACCTGCCGGCCCTGTGGCCAGCCCCTGCCCCAGGTGTTCAAGTGCGAGTTGCGTCAGAGCAGCTGTGTCCACGCCCGCTCCCGCGCCCCCTCCCCGCGTCCCCACGCTCAGGCCTCCGGAGGTGCACACCGTGCCTGTTCCCTGGGCCCCTCGCTTCCCGCCGCCTCGGGCTGCAGTCCACAGAGCGTCCCTCCGGGGCCCCGCTGTCCTCCAAGTCACTAAATGTCGGGACAGGTTCTGGTCCGTCTTCCTTGACTCTGGCTTTTCGCAGCCCCGGCAGCTCCCTCCCAAACCCCACATTCTCCTGGCCCCCCATTCCCGGCCACACCACCGCTTCCGCCAGCGGCGTGCAGTCCCGTCACTACCGCTGGCTGTGGCGGCGGCCCCCACGGCTCCTCTCCGGACCCTCCCTTTGCAGACAATGCCATGTCCGCGCCTGCTTCCCCTTCGCCCTCCGTGACCCCCAGATGCGGGCTCCTCTGCCCTGTTCTGGCGCCCCTCACACCGCTGCACTTGGGCCATCGTGCGCCCTGCTGCTTTTGCTCCTCTGTCTCGGGTTGGCGGCCTCCAGCCCTGTGTGAACCACCGCCTGACCTGCCCGAAGGCCCCCCAACGGTGCCGCTCTGGCCCCTTCTCCCAGTCGCTCCCCCACTGCTGCTCGAGGGGCCTGGCTGCTCTCAGGGTCGGGTGGTTTCCTGGGGCCACTGCAGCAGAGGACTTCAGCCGGGTGACTTGAACCTCGGGAAGCGAGCCCCTCTCCGTTCTGGGCCAGAAGCCCAAGGCCGGGGTGTCCTCAGGGTTGGCTGCTTCCAGAGAAAGACCGTTAACGTGCGCTCACTTGCCGTCAGGATGTTCCCTCTGGTGAAGTCACTCCAGGGACTTGCACGTTTGACCCTCTGAACTGCTGAGTTCTTCCGTTCTCTGGACATTCTGGATACAAGGGTTGTTGGATGACGATTTGCAAGTGTTTGCTCCTGGTCTGTTCTTCGTGTTTTCAGTCCTTCCGAGGGTCTCAAAGAGCAAAAGTGTCTGATTTTGATCGTGCGGCTTCTCGGCTTTGCGTTGATGGGCTGGGCCAGTCACTGGCTCCCGGAGATGTTTTCTGTTTCCTTCCAAAGTTCTGCGTTCGCACGCTTGCCACTTGCAGTCATGGTCCGTGCCGAGTTAACTTTTGTGTAAGGTGTGAGGGTTAGAGTGAGGGTCATTGGGTTTTGGCATATAGTGCGTGACCACTGAGATGACCGGTCGGGCCAGCACCACTAACTGAGGGGTGATCCTTTAGACTCTGGGATCTGGGGTTGCTTCTGTACCTGTGTCGAAAGTCACTTGACCTTATTTGTGAAGGTCTGTTTCTGAGCTGTTCTGTTCCATCGATCTGTGCGTCTGTCCCTTTGTCAGTCCGTTCTTGTCTTCGTTCTTGTTGTTTCTCACGCTTAAGAAAAATCACGTAATAAGAGCTTTACTTTACACTCAGTTTGTACCTCTGTAAGAAACTTGCTGGGATTGGGGCGCCTGGGGGGCTCAGTCTGTTAAGCATCTGTTTTCGGGCTCTGGTCATGATCTCAGGATGCTGGGATCGAGCCCCGAGTCGGGCTCCCTGCTCAGCGGGGAGTCTGCCTGAGTCTCTCACTCTGCCCCTCCCCCCAGCTTGTGCTCACTTGCTTTCTCTCTTTCCAATAAATAAAATCTTTTAAAAATTTTTTATTTATTCATTTGACAGACAGAGATCACTAGTAGGCAGAGAGGCAGGCAGAGAGAGAGGAGGAAGCAGATTCCCTCCTGAGCAGAGCCCGATGCGGGGCTCGATCCCAAACCCTGGGATCATAACCCAAGCCAAAGGCAGAGGCTTAACCCACTGAGCCACCCAGGCGCCCCTGCTCATCTCGTGATTTTTGGTTGAAAATTGGGCGTTTCAGATAATACTGTGAATCTGACTTTTTCCGCTGCAGCTGGTTGTAAATTGCGTTCGGTCTCAGAGCCGTCCCCTGGCTGTGCCGTCCCCCGGCTGTGCGGCCGCGGACGCTCCGGTTAGCCTCTCCTACGCACGTTTGTGGCCTGGCTTCCTGGGGGCCACCGCTCTGCCGTCATGGCTGGTGTTCAACCGGGGTCTGGGCCGCAGTGGCCTGGGGCTGTGAGGACCCACCCTGGGCTACGGGCTGAGGGCGCTGGGAGTGCCCGCCTGCCTCGGCTGTGTGTGGGGGTGTGGCCCCCGTCAGCCGGGGTGTGAGGAGAGTGTGTCACCTCTGTGGCTCTCGTGTCCACCGTCACCCACCACATTTCAGGCTGGTGGCCGCTGCATCTGAATGCGAATGAGCCTGGCTTTTACTTTTCTCACCGGGCCCAGGTAGACCTGACAGAAGGGCCATGAGCCAGCCACAGGCTCCGCCCGGCCCCCCAGCACCCTTGGGGGGGACCTGGAGCCAGCCCTTGCTTCGGGTCAGCTGCAGGCTTCTGCATCCCAGCGTCCCCTCCTGTCCCCTCCTGTATCTCTGCAGTTTGTGCTGAAGCACGAGGCTCTCGCTCACCTCCGAGAAGTGGCACTTTTCCCGAACACCCTGAACCCCCACGAGGCGGAGGCCCTGGCGCTGGTGGGAGCCATGGTCAGCCAGGTCATGGAGCTGCACCCCGGCGCCCGCTGGTTCCATGTCGGCTGCGACGAGGTGGGTCCGTCGACGCTCTGTCCACCCCTGAGCCTCGCCTGCCCGGTGTGTCCCTCCCAGACCGCGGCAGCCTCTCTTCTTCCCTTCAAGGGCCCTTGTCCCACCTTGTCCCATCTTGTGGGGTAGTTTCTTATAGAGAAAAATAGTCCACGTGCCAAGGATAAAGAAGAACTGGCCGAGGAGACGTCCCCGGTGAGGGCGCCCATCGCAGCTGACCCGTGACCTCGTGCGGGCAAAGCGTATTGCTGAGCACAGCGAGGGGTGCTCCGCGGGATGGACGAGGGCCGGGCTCTGACCCGAAATGGCCATGCCGTCCCCGAGCAGAGGCTGAGCCTGCCCCCGCGTTGGTTGTCTGCTTGCTGGCTGGTGGACACCTTGGTTATTTCTGCCCTCGGGCTGCTGCGAATGCTTAAAGGAAGCCTGGAGTGGAGGTTAGGCCTCGGGGAAGAAGGAGCCCCTTCACCAAGTCCTCTGCACGGGCGGCTGCCACTGCGATCCTGGCGGATGTGGCCTGGGCCAGTCTCTCCCAAGTGTGTCTGCAGTGAGGCTGGGCCGTCCGGGCAGACCCGTCCTGTGCTTCCTTCCAGGTCTATTACCTTGGCGAGGGCGAGACCTCGAGACGGTGGCTGCAGCAGGAACATAACACCAAAGCAAGACTGTGTCTGTCCCACATAAAGGCAGTGGCCTGCCACGTGCTGGCCCGGCACCCCGCCACGAGGCCCCTGGTGTGGGACGACATGCTGCGGGCCATCCCCGAGGACCAGCTCTCAGGTCAGCGGGGCCGGGAGTGAGGAGGCACGTGGCTGCTGGGGGCGGACTCTGGGACCCTCCCCCGAAGCTCTCACTCCAGGCAATCCCCTTAGAGTCACTCTCTAGACTTTCTCACACAAAATGCCGTTCCCCCAGCAGGGAGTGCAGAGTGGTAGGTCTGAAGCCGAGAGTAGCCACGGGGCTCTGGTGGGCCTGGCCACCAGGGGGAGGAGGGTGGGGAAAGGGTCCCACTGGGCCTGGAGTGTCCAGTGCTTCTGGCCGCCTTGACCCCATAGGACCCCGTGGCCAACCCTGCAGGCGCTGTGGCTAAGGCTCACACAGGCTGCTGGTCAAGGACAGCAGCCCCTCCGGCCCGCCAGGGCTCACCCCATCTGAGGCTCTGGGCTAAGACCAGAGACGCACCCCATGATCCACTCAGAGCCCCCGCCCAGAGTGTGGCCACTGCCCCAGCCTCCGCAAGGCCAGGTGTCCTGGAGGCAGCCCCGACCGGTGTGGCCCTTGGGTTCTCATAAGACGAGACAGAATCCAGCCCGAGTGGGGTGTGTTCCTGCCGCACCCGGTCCCGGCGCCCCCACCGCGGCACGCAGACAGCGGTTCCCCCGCGCAGGCAGCTCTGGGGCTCTGGGGCTCCCGGCTTGGGGGTTCCCCTGTCACAGAACTCAGTCTGCTCATTGCCAAAGTTGGCCAAACCCATGGTTGCAGCACTTGCGTGTCCAGTCTGCACCTACAGCCCAGGCTCCCGAGCGGGTCGGCGTGTGCTCCGTTGTAGCGCTGGGGCTGGGGTGCGGGGCCAGGGCGATGGCTCTCGGCTCACAGCCGCTCTCTGCCCCCAGCTTCGGGGCTGCCGCAACTCGTGGAGCCTGTGCTCTGGGACTACGGGGCTGACCTAGACGTCCATGGCAAAGGTCAGTACCCAGACCACGGTCCCTAAGACCCTGGAGCCCTGACTGCCTGGCCAGGGGCGAGCGGGGGCCTCTGTCCCTTGGTTCATCAGGACCCTGCCAGCTGCCTCCGCTTCCCCGCGGGCCCCTCCCTGAGGGAGCTCGGCCAACCACAGGGCCGCAGGGCACCTATCCCGGCCCACGTCACTCCCGAGGTGTCCCAAGTTGTCTGCTGTTTCCCTCACGAGCATCTGGGCGGCGTCTCCGATCTCGCTGAGACTTCAGTCTGCCTGGAACTCGAGCTGGCGGCCGGGGGCTCCACCTGCTCTCCGGTCCGACAGGCGCCGGGTCCAGGCCTGGCGGCCTCAGCTCCTCCGACCGGCCCGTCACGCCACTCACCTTCCCGCCTAGCTCTTCTCATGGAAAAGTACCGGAAGTGTGGTTTTCTGCGGCTGTGGGCTGCCAGCGCCTTCAAGGGGGCCACGGGGGTGAGCCAGGCCCTGACCCCCATCGAGCACCACCTCAGGAACAACGTGCAGTGGCTGCAGGTGGCGGCCCGTGGGCCCGCGGACTTGCTGCAGGGCGTCGTCCTGACCGGCTGGCAGAGGTGAGGTGGCGCCCACCCGCCGGGCAGGGCCCACACAGCTCTGACGGCGCGGGACAGACCACCCCTCCTTGGCCTGTCGGGTCCGGGCCTCAGCCCTTCCTGGGAAGGGGTCTGGGCCCCTAACACCCCCACAGCCGTCCCCCAGACCCTGCAGAGGGGACGTCCCTCAGGGTGTCTGGGGCGATGCACCCCGGTCCTCCCAGCCCCCACACACCTCCACACCCTCGGCAGCCTTGCCTCCAGGGCCGCACAAGACGTGTCTCACGTGTGGCCAGCGCAAGGAGAGAGTTTCTCTCTTTAGGGATTTCGCCCTATTTGGAAAAGTGAGCTGCAAGTGAACCCTGGCTCCTGGCCAAGTCCTAGCCACAGGTCTACCCCTGCGTGGGAGAGGGCCGAGGGGGAGACAGCTGGAGGCCCCGTCCCGTGCCTTGCTGACCCCCGGGTCTCCCAGAGCGGAGTCAGAGAACTTCCTAAGGATGGTGTCCGCCCCAAGCAGCAAGCCTAGGCAGGGCCTCCAGGTGGGACACGGCCCGAGGCAGCAGCCAGCCCTGCGGAGCATCTCGAGGCCGGTCCAGTGTGCGCAGGAGAGCGCGCAGGCATCCGCCGTGCAGGTGGGTGGTGGAAGCTGAGCGGCCCCCTCCCCCCCCCGGACGTAGGTACGACCACTTCTCCGTGCTGTGCGAGCTGCTTCCCGTGGGGATCCCGTCCCTGGCCGTCTGCCTGCAGTCGCTGCTACACGGTACGGTTCCCTGCTCCTCTCGGGCGGCAGGAGGGTGGATGCCCCCGATCGCGTCTCCTCGGAGCGGGACCGTGGTCATGCTCACTGGGGGACAGGGGTTCGGCCGCCCAGCCGCCCCGCGGCCCCCAGACACAGTGAGCCTGTGAGAGCAGCTCATCCCGGGTGCGTGCTGACAGGACTCTGCCCTGAGCCGGCCAGGCTCCCCACGTGGGCAGAGACATGGGCTCACAGGCGCGGCAGCCAGTCCGTGAGGGCGCGGGTCCGCAGCTGCGTGGGGCACAAGGGTGGAGCGGCATGAGGAAAGCAGGGTCTGGCTCCCGGATGGACACCGAGCCTCCCCGTGCGTCATGCCTTCTGAAGGGTTAGCGGGAACCGTTCAGACAGAGCGTGGGGACCCTGCAGCCGACTCCGGTGTGGACACTGGGTGCTGGCTTCCGCTGCCCCGCCTCGGAGGGGGGCACCGCTGCCACGCAGCCCTCCTCCCTCTGTGGAGAC
Source organism: Meles meles (assembly GCF_922984935.1). Taxonomy (NCBI): domain Eukaryota; kingdom Metazoa; phylum Chordata; class Mammalia; order Carnivora; family Mustelidae; genus Meles; species Meles meles. The sequence continues at coordinate 63,890,073 of NC_060083.1, forward strand.
GGGCCGGGCCTCGTGCCCCACCGGCTGCTCCCGCGTGAGCTGACACGGAGCCCGGTCCACATCGGTACGTGCAGGCCTCACTGGCTCGTTTCAGTTGTCCTGGAATGTTCCGCGTCTGAGAAACCGCAGCGGCCAGGTCCTGCGTACGTCCGGGGCAGTTGTGGGCGCGCCGGGCAGCACAGGCTGGCAGTTTCCTCGGTGGCGGGGCTCCTCCTCCTCCTGGTTTTCTCGTTTTTAACACAGTGAGCCCGTGTCATGTGTTTCGTACGAAGCCCCGTCGCCGAGGTCTGCTCGGGGCTGGCATGTGCACGCTGACCTCCTTGGTCACTTCGCCACCGGGCCGGCACAGTGGCGCCGGGGCCCTGCCCCTCTCTCTCCAGAGGCCCCTCTGACCACCTCCGTCTGTGCTTGGTTGCAGGCGGGTTTACCGAAGACGTTAAAGCAAAAGTGGAGAACTTTCTCGGGATTTCAAACCTAGAAATAACCGATTTTACAAGGTAATCCCCCGCCCCCCGCCCTGCCTCTCCCCTCACGCTTGGACCCCCGGCTCAGCACGGCGGCTCTCGTGCAGCGAGGGGCCCGGCTCCTTCCCCGGCAGCGACATCCTGGCCCTCGTCACACACATCAGCCTCCACTTGCGCAGCTCCGTGGACGCGCTGCTGGAGAGGGACAGGTGAGCGGGCAGGGGCTGAGCTCACACTCCCGACAGGACGGGGTGAGGGTGGCCCGTCCCAGACCAAGGCTTTCTGGGGGGAACCAGCGTTCTGCATGTCCCACCAGACTCTTTAAGGTTTTTCAAAGACGTTCTCTTAACCACGCCCGCCCCCGAGGCTGCCCGTCCGGCTGCAGCGGGCGCACCTGCATGCGTGGCTCTGGCCCCCAGGTACGTGAGCGGCTGGTTCAGCCCCTACCACCGCAGGCGGAGGCTCATCCACCCGGTCATGGTCCAGCACATCCAGCCCCAGGCGCTCAGGTTAGTTGCCCCCGCTCCTGGCAGTGCCCACCCCCAGGGCTGCACGTCCTCTGTGGCTTCCGGCTTTGAACCCGGGCGAGCTTTCTAGGTCTTGAGCCATGAGTTCTTAGGTGAATCTCCTTGGCTGAAACAGCTGTGCCGTACGTGTTCGAGAAGCCGGGGCATTCCTAGCCTAAAAGGGTGAGGGTCACCCCGGGCAGGGCCCGGGGCCCCTCCTGGCCAGCAGCCCTCCTTGCTGCTCTCATGGCTCTCGGCTCTGAGCCAAGGCCGTGTCCTCACTGAGTGGAAGACACGGTCAGAAGAGACAGACCCTGCCAGCCGGTAGCAGAGCGCGTCCCAGTTTCAGATGTTGGAACACGACAACGCATTTATTCCCGTCTCGCTGGGAGATGGGCACGAGTAGCCATTTTATGCATGGGTAAACTGAGGCACAGACCCGTAGCGACCCGTGAGGTTGTTGAGGACATGAGTGTCATGCAGAGGCTGTGAGCTGGTGCCCAGGGGTGCCCACCAGGCAGGCTCACTACCGGCTGTGGTGCTCAGCCTGCTGGCCAGGTGGAGCGCCGTGGTGCGCGAGCTGGAGGCCGCCCTGCATCGTGTCTTCTATCCGGACGCCGTGGAGGAGTGGCTGGAGGAGAACGTGCAGCCCAGCCTGAGGCGGCTACAGGCCTTGCTGCAGGATCTTAGAGAGGCGGCCGGCGCCAGGCCCCACGTGGCTCAGGACCCCTGAGGGGGTGGGCCAGGCACCCCGTCCAGCTGTGTCCATCCTGGCACCGGCCACCTGCCTGCCCCTGTACCCGGGACTCCCTGCAACAGGCCGCACCCAGGGAGCAGACGGTTCTCGCTCGGTAAGACGAGTGGCGAGGTCCAGGGAAGACACGCTGAGGCCGGCCAACCGATGGGCGTGTGGAACTCGTGCGCTTGACATACAGCAGAGAGCGGGAGCGGGAACCGCTGCTGGTGGGCGTCAGACGTCGCTGCCAGCACGCGACCCGCACCGATGGTCCCGAGACCCTCCTCACCCTGCGAGCCCAGCCAAGGCGGAGGGGAGCTGGCCACACGGGTCCCTCCAACTCAGGGCACCCTCCAGTCGGGGTGGCCACACCAGAAACCAGTGACAGCATTTCATACTTTATTTTAGAAAAAGAAAGCTTTCAAATTTTACCACTTAAAAACCCAACTTTGGCATGTGTCGATGACTGTTCCCCAAACTAGAGCTGTTGGGGGCCTCTGTGGAGAAGCGGGCAGGGCTCTCCAGAGATGACCCTCCCCTGCGGGGCTCCCCGCTTCCTAGCTGTTCCTGGCTCAGCTCCCGAGCGCTGGCTCAGAGGTGCCCTCACTGCCTCACCTCTGTGGGGACCGCTGTAGCAGCCCTGGGCCCCACATCCTGCCTGGGTTCCTAAGGGAGCCACCCTGGCCTTGGCCCTGTGTGGGGCCTCCCCAACCCTGCGCGAGCCCAGTGGCAGGCCCGGCTGGTCAGGGGCTGTGTGCGGGCTCGGGAGGTCTCGGGAGTGGCTGAGTGCACACAGCCAGGTGGGACCCTCAGCGCCCGCCCTGGGCCCTGCAGACCCTGGGCAAGCACTCCAGCCGTGGAGGGACTGAGCCAGGGAAGGGCTGCAGATGTGGGGCAGGGCCCATTGGGATCCCCGGGGACATCAAGCCAGTGTGGGCGTCCTCCTGGCGCCCTCTGAGCCTGACCCAGCTGCCGGCACCGCGCACACCTGCTGAAGCCTTGCTGTCGCTGGGGAGCTGAACTGCGGGGGAGCCGGTACTGACAAACCTCAGTCTCTTTCAGAGACCTGATCCCCACGCAGCTGGTGGGCAGTGGGGTACGTGTGCCCTCAGAGTCCGCCCTCACTGCCCAGGCTGGGGCCCTCCGATGCCAGGAGGCAGCTCTGAGGCCTGTGCCCTCCCTGGACAGCTCAGAGCCTGCAGAAGGTCCAGCCTGTGGATTTGCTCAGAGGGCAGAAGCAAGCAGCAGGAATGGCTGAGGGTCCCACCCTGGGGCCAGCAGGGACACAGCCAGGCGCTGGAGGAAGGCTTGCCAGTGGCCCACCGGAACCAAGGCCAGGGGCTCTATGGGCGTTAGCTCTGGCTCCCCAGGCCATCCGCCTCGCTGTCACTGCTCTGAGACAGCTCCACGGGACTCTCCAGGCGGTGCAGTTCCAGGAAGGTGGCAATAAGCTTGGCGACGGCTTCCACGTCACTGGGCCAGGCCGACACCGGGAGAAAGGGCAGGTTACCACGGCCAGCCCTGAGGCAGCCACAAAGAGCACACCATTCTCCTGCTGGACCACCCGCCTCCAGCACCCCGAGGGGTCCCTCCGGGACATGGTGCCTTCTGTTCTGGGCCCCATCTCCCATGACTCCCAGACCCCTCTGTCCCCTGTGGGGACTCCCCAATATTCCCCTAGCAGCAAGGGCTACTTCCTCCAATCCTCTCCCTGGGCCCAGCCACACAGTCCACTGTGGGGGCCACCTTTTGGGGGTGAGGGGCACAGACAGCCAGCCGTGACCAATCAAGTCAACCTGCCCAGAGCTTACCTGCGGTGGCCCATGACAGCACTCTGTGTGAGCGGGTGGGAGAAGCCTGTTGCAAACCGCAACACCACCACGTAGCCCTTCCCAAAATATCGGACTTTCTCCTCCTCCACGTTCACATCCCGGATGTCATTCAGCAGGACCACCACTGCGGGGCGCGGCGGGAGACAGTCAGTGGTCTGCCCTTCCTGCTTGTGTGCTGGGCACAGCACTTTGGGGCCACTCTCCAGAGGATGGCAGCAGGGGCCAGTGACCACCGCACAGGTTGGCACAGAGGGCACCACGGGGTGAGAAGCAGCCGCCTGCCCGTGGTCATCCTGGCAGGCCTGCCCGTGCTCTCGTGAGCAGCACACCAAGGACGGGCTAAGCTCTATATTGCCTGTCTCTCTGCTTCATCTTCCCCCAACGGCTGAAAAATGCCTTCCTAGTACCTACTGGCCGGCCACTGAGCTCGAAGCTGCCCGGCAGTGTCTGGGGGCACCCTGTCTCACCCAGCGGGCAGCTCTGACCCACCCCATTTCTAGGCCTTGGGCCCGGTCTCTGGGTCATGCTCACCACCTTCCATCCAGTCTGGAATCAGCAGCCTCCTGCCACACCCCGTGTGCCTGCGCCACGCGCCTCACCTTGGTCGTGGCCGGCTCTGAGAAAAGTCAGCAGCTTCCTGTACAAGCTGAACGTCTTCAGGACAACCTGCCCGGTGCTCTTGTTGAAGACGGCTTCCTGGAAAACCGGCCAGAGGGGATCACCCGGCTGCCGGCCTCTGTGCGTGCAGATCAGCCGCACACGGAACTTCCAAGGCCCAGACTGGCCAGAGCAGACACTCGAGAGGGCACCCAGCCCGGACAGCCACGTGCGGCTCCGCCAGAGCCGAACACCTACAGCCACACCCTCTCGGACTCCCACCTGTTGGGTCCCGGGGGCCAGGGGTGTAGAGAGAGAGGGGGGCGTGGAAGCAGATGTTCTACCCGAGGGAAAGAGAAGTACAGCAGCGAGGTCATAGAGCAAAGGAATGGAGGTTCAAGTCCGAAGGTCAGAGAGCCCCCAAGTCCTGTGGTTCCTGGTGAAGAGACCCACCCACAGGGGAGAGCACCGGCCCTCATTCTGTCCTGTGCTATGGCAACAGTAGGGAGTTAAGAATTTCAGTGGAAACTGTCATGAAGAGCTTCTAGGAGAAAAGAAGATTCCTTGGCGCAGAAAGCAGTAAGGCCAAGTCTCAGGATGGGGCGCGGGAGGCCCCAGAGCCCCTCCCCCTGCTGTGACTCCCCCCGCACCCTCACGCCCTTGCCTGTGCCGGCCTTACCTCCCAGTCCTCCAGGTTCTGCACGGCCACGAACAGGCAGCCCGTGACATAGAAGAGCTTCCATCCCAGACTATCTGAAGAGCAAACAGAGCAGCCAGCCAGGTGAGGGACAGCAGCAGAGGGCCGAAGGCTGACATGCCATGGGGGCCCTCCCCAGCTGACACTGGGCAGGGGTGGCCGCTGGGGCTGGCTGACCCCGGCCCAGGGCAGCCACCCGACACCACATGCAGAACCACGTGTGAAATGCCGGCCAGCTCTGTGCCCGCTGCCCTCCCTCCATGTCTGCTGGAGACAGGCGTCAGGGCTGACCCACACCTGCGGATCACAGCACCGTGTGTGATGGTGGAGGGGGACGGACGTGCAGGGGCGGCTGGAAGTGTGGTTCAGCCTGCAGTGTGGCCTCAGGCAAACGCAAGAGAGCACGTTTCTGAAGAATGTGTCACGCCGCGGGAGAGTGCTCCAGATACAAGAAGGGGGGGCACCAGGGGGCTCAGTGGGTTAAGCCTCTGCCTTCAGCTCAGGTCATGATCCCGGGGTCCTGGGATTGAGCCCTGCGTTGGGTTCCCTGCTCCATGGGGAGCCTGCTTCTCCCTCTCCCACTCTCTGCCGCGCTGCCTACTTGTGCTCGCTCGCTCTCTGTCAAATAGAATCTTGAAGAAGGCAGAGAAGGGGAACACCAGCACACGGAGCTGGGGCTGCACCTGCGCGGAGGCCCCAAAGGCTGGGCCTCGGTGAGCCCCACAAACGGTGGGTTCTCTTTTTCTATTTCCCAAACGGCCGCAGAAGTTCCTGGGGGAGGAGGAGGGGTGACGCACCCACCTCCACTGTAGTAGGCAGCAGCCAGGCCAATCGACAAGATTCCTGCGAAGAGAAAAGAAAGCAAGTGCCTCCCTCCTGCCAGGAGCCACAGGCTCAGACGAGCAGGCCCTTCCCTTCCCGGTGCCAGAGATGGCTGGGGATGGGGGTGGGGGACAGAAGATCACCAGGCTCAGAAGTTGGGGACACAGCCAGGAAGGGCACTCAGAAACATGGCGAATGCCATTCACAGTATTCCCGGAGTGTGTTCCTCCGGCCGAGGCTCCAGACCTGAGGAGCCAGAGCCAGACAGCATTCCACGTGGCGTGGGATGAAGAACTGTAGTGTGGCGTGGGAAGCAGAAGAGGCAGGCGGCCACATGCAGGGTCACGGGAAAGATGGACAGAGACATGCCCCAGAGGGCACAGCCACACCACTCTTCACACGGCCGCTCTCGTCAACACCGGGCCACCGCCCCTGCAGTGTAGGACCCTCCGATCGAGGGACGGAGGAAAACGGGAATGAACTGTGGCCCATCACGTGAGCCTCTAACATACGCCTGCAACCAGACGTATGAAAGCAAATAAAAGGGGAACACGAGGACCTCAGGAGAACACGCGCAATATTAGCATGAAAAGGTATTAAGTGGTGGGAAAAGGACAGATCCTCCTGTAAAAGCTCTCATGTAGGTCAGAAGCAGGGCATACAGGGTAGAAGCTGGGAAGATGCAAAGTAACAAGACAATTGCTAGACTTGGGGGTCACAGAACAGAGGACAGTTTCATTTTCTTTCTTTCTTTTAATTAGGTTTTTAGGCTGGGGGAAATCCGCACATCCTTACCAACAAGCAAAGACCAGGACCTGATGCCCGGGGCCCTCTTCAGATGGAGGCAGGAGCTGGAGCGCGACGCCACCTGCATGTACATCCCTGGTCTGGGCGCGCACGCTCCGGACAGGACGCGCTGCGGAAGGGCAGAACACACCGCGGCTGGAGCCCCCGCGCCGCCGCCCGCACGCCGGTCAGTTGTGTCCACGGCGGCCTCTCCGGCCCCCAGGGCCCTTCCTCTGCTCAGCTGCGCCGACTGCGCGGGGGCCGCCCGCCCTGCAGTACCCGCGAAGCGGCCACGAGCGCGGGCCAGCAGCGGCCCCGCCCTACCCGGAAGCCCCGGCAGCGTCCGAGCTCCCGACGCCCCAGCAGAACCGTCGGAGGCCCCGCACCGCCCTGTGCTGCCCCGAGAAGGGGACTGCGAGTCTCGCGCGCTGAGTCTGTCTCCGGCCGCTCGGACAACAGGCTGCGTGCGGCGGAGCGGCCGGGCTCCGGCTGGGGCCCCGGCTCTGGGGCGCGGTGAAGTCGGCACGACGGTAAAGGGTGGGTTCGGTTGGTACCGACGAGTCCCGCGTCTCGGTCCCCCCCGGGCTGCCCCCGCTGCGGCTGGACCCGCCCGCGCCCCCGGCCCTAGGACGCCTCGCCCGTCCCGGCCGCCCCGGCCGCCCGCGACAACGGCCCGAATCCCGCGCCTACCGAGCACTCGACCCGGCGGCGCGGGCGCAGGGCCGAGACCGGAGGCAGGCGGCCGGCCGCCAACTTCCGGGTTGGGGGCGGGACGGGTGACTTCCGGGCTCCGCGGAGCGGGCGGGGCCGGCTTCCGGGGGCTAGGGCGGGGCTGTTGTAAACAGAAAGTCCATTGGAGGGAACGGGGAGCTGGAAGTATAGCGGCTTCTCATTGGCTGGGCTGTGACTCTCCCTCCTTTGGCGGGACTGTGTGTCTCTCACTGGCTGGGCTGTTGCCAGAAAATTGCGGAAGGAAAGACCGTCTGCTCCCGGAAAGCCGTGCTGCAGGCGCGCAGGTGACTCACCTGCTCCCTCTCCACCAAAACACCACCTTCCCTTACTGCCGAATGACGAGGACCCACGCGGGACTCAATCGCGCGGCCCCTCCCCGGTCAGGGCCCTCACTTGCCTGGCTGGTTCGGACCGGGTGAGGGAAGGAGCGAGCCTGAAACAGGAGCGCCTGCCTCCCTGCCGGCGCCCGCGGTGGGATGGCCCGGCGGCCCGTGCGGTGCCGGGAGAACACTGGAGCGCTCGTAGTCCCATTTTTCTCCTTCCTGCTTATTCTCGGCGAGTTTTAGCACTTACGTAAGATTAGTACAGCCGTGCGTATTCCCTGGTAAAGAAATAATGTACGTCGGTCTGCCTAACCCTCGAAGACTGACCAATAGAAGCGCACGACCGAAATTATACTCGTCCGTCTGCTTCAGGCACCCTCTGCCTGTGCTTCCCAAACCCGAGCAGGCATCAGAATCACCAGGCAGGTTTTGGGGTTTTTTTATTTTGTTTGTTATTTTTGACAGAGATCACAAGTAGGCACAGAGGAGCCCCCCCAGCAGGCTCCCCGCTGAGCAGAGAGCCCGATGCGGGGCTCGATCCCAGGACCCCACCATCATGACCCCAGCAGAAGGCAGAGGCTTTAACCCACTGAGCCGCCCAGGCGCCCCTTACCCGGCGGGTTTTTGAAACAGAATGCTGGCACCTGTTCCAGTGGGGGGTGGGTGGTCCTACCGCTGGTCCGGGAACCACACTGTGAGCCCATCTACTCTAGCTGCGGCAAAACTAGGCTGCCTCTGAACACAGCAGGCTCCCCAACCGGACCCCTCAGCCCGCACTCTATCTTCTTGAAACGGACTTCCCCTGCACTACCTTGAAGGTTTATTTGAATTGTTAAAACCTTAAGTCCTTCCTGCTTGCCGCAAGCCTCAGAACTTAGGTGGAACTAAGAGGATACCCAGGAAATTCCACCTTGCATTACATGTATTTGCATAATTTCACCTTTTCTGCTGGATTATAGGCCATTTAAAAATGAAGACTGCACGGGTCTTTTACAAAGGTTAAGTGTGTGAACAAGGGGCAGTTAATTTGGTCAGACTCCTGCTAAATATTGGATTTCCTGCTAAATAATTGTATTTCCAAGACTGGAAATACAGTCTCCATAAATGGGGGGCTGAGTGAATAAAACGGTATATTGTGCAATCCTCAGTGCATTCTATCTCAGCTCTGAATTCAGACTTCCGTGCGCGATCCCTGAACACGGATCTGAGCCCTGTTTTTCGTGCGCTCTCTGGCGTGATGCTAAACTTTGTCAGTAGAGGGCGCCGGAGAGACACTGCGGGAGGAGCAGCTCTTCCAGCTCCGGCTCCGGCCGCTCCCGGGGCTTCTGCGCCCCCAGCTCTTCCGGGGCCCCGGCCAGCGCACCAGTATCCACCAGCTTCTCCTTACAACCCCCTTGCGTGGTTTTGTAGGAAAGTACTGCTACTGAGATCCCTTGTGTGGGGGGAAAAACCACCTTTCCCCAGCACCCTGTGGATTAGATTTCCAGCAAGTTCCGTCAGTGCGACATCTGCCAGCTTCTCTGCCATCCGGGGAGCCACAGGCGGCCTGTCCCAAGTCTAGACCTCATCCTGGGGCACAGAGTGGCTCCAACGTCATAGCTCTGGTTGGGGGAGCTGTGGTTACTCCTTGTTTCTTACTATTCTTGCATTCTCTGTTTACTGGCCAATCCCTCACTCCAATCCCCAGTTATTGCTAGTGATTCTTTATATTAAATTCTGTTCAAATTATTGTGTGCTTCCTCTCTCCTGGCTGGACCCCGCGAAGGAAGGAACGAGGACTATCTCTGTAAACTGCGACGGCGTGCTCTCCAGCATGTACTGTTGAACCACAAAAGCGAGCTGGAGAACCGTGTGTAAGGTACGATCATTTAAGAAGGGGTTGTACAGGATGCAAATATATATTGAAGCGGAATATGTAAAATGAGTAGAGTGAGTTAGCCTTGTTAGTCTGAGACTTTTTAATGTATGTAGTGGGAGATCCTGCAGATGAGTGTGTTAGGTCGGTACTACTGGGAACCAGGAATTTCAGATAGGAGGGATGGCTGTGAGGTCGGTAAGGGCAATTATTCAGAACCCTGTATGCCTAGATTTGAATCAGAAGGACTAGTGTGAGTTCATATTGCATTTGGCTTTAAAAAGTACATGTTTCCTCATGCTGTCCACTGAAAAGTCCTAGAAACAATGACCAGTGCAGTAGCAACGAGCAATTCTAGTCTCTGTTCTGTGGTTTTTAAATACCAATTGCTACTAAAGGAACCGGGCTTTTTGGAAAAAGGACTGATTTCAAGTCTGAAGCAGGAAATGTACAAGCAAATGTATCAAAAAGCAAAAAGACTGCTAAAATTTGAGCATCTTCTCAAAAAATTTTGGAGCCTAGCTGAAGAAATTCTCTTAGCAAAAAAAAAAAAAAAAAGGATTTGAGCATCAATAAGAATAATTCAGATGAATTGAAAATCTCCAACCATTTAAATCCATAACTTTTTTTTTTTTAAGGTAATCTCCATGCCCAATGTGAAGCCCAACAACCCTGAGATCAAGACCTGAGCTACGATGCTCAACCAACTGAGCCACCCAGGAGCTCCCAAAATCCATAATTCATAATGATATATTTTTTAAATTCTTTGTTCACTTTCGGAAGATGCTGAGAAAGGAACTTGGATTTTTTTTTTTTTTACAAATTTATGGATTCATCTTGTCTTGATAAAATTTACAACAAAGTAATCAAATAGTGAATGAGAGGAGTTTCTCATTATGAAAGTATTCCTTGGGTGCCTGGGTGGTTCAATTGGTTAAGCATCTGCCTTCGGCTCAGGTCATGATCCTAGTCCTGGGGTTGATGGGTCCCTGCCGGGAGGCGACTCTACTTCTTCCTCTCCCACTGCTTGTGCTCACACGTACGCGGCTCTCTCTCAGATAAATAAATAAAATCTTTAAAAAAAACACATTCCTGCTAGTAAATTAAGAAGAAATGATAGGATTAAGACATTGCTATCATGAATGGGGGCACTTGGGTGGCTCAGTGGCTTAAACCTCTGCCTTCGGCTCAGGTCATGATCTCAGGGTCCTGGGATCGAGCCCCGCATCAGGCTCTCTGCTCAGCGGGGAGCCTGCTTCCTCCTCTCTCTCTGCCTGCCTCTCTGCCTGCTTGTGATCTCTGTCAAATAAATAAATAAAATATTTTTTTTAAAAAGGAAATGTTCTTCTAAGACATTGCTATCATGAATGAATTGATCTATGCAGTTTTATTAATGGGCACTAATTATATCACAGAACGGAGTTGGTGTTCCTTCCTGATGGAATTACACAAGAACATCTATGAAATAGTCTTGCCAAAAAATTTAGCCTGGGATCAAAGCATGAGAAAGCTTGACGACTTTTTACTGGGACTTCAGAGGACAACGTTGTACTAAAGGACTCCACAAGGATGCAGGCAGCACTTCTCGGAAACCCTACAACCAGATCACCTGACTTCTTTATAATGATATGCAAGGAGAAAGAGAGAGGGATGTGGATGGAATCTGCAAATTTAAACACACAGCCTTCAGACACTCTGTGGTGTCTTTGCAACTTCTGAGCCTCAAATTATTTTAAAACAAAAAGAATTTTTTAAGAGACATAGGAAACACAAACCAATGAACATATTGGACTTACTTAGGTCCTGATTTAGACTAAAAAAAAAAAAAAAAAAAAGTGGGTGGGGGGCTGGACACCTGGGTGGCTCCTTTGGTTAAGTGTCTGCCTTCCACTCAGGTCATGATCCCAGGATCCAGGGATGGAGCCCTGCGTTGGGCTCCCTGCTCCGCGGGAAGCCTGCTTCCTCCTGTCCTGCCTGATGCTCCCCCTGCTTGTGCTCCCTCTCTCTCTGACAAATAAATAAATAAAGTCTTTTTTTAAGGATAGATTTAGGAACACCTGGACACTAAATACATATTTGATGAAATTACGTAGTTGTAACTTGTATCGTGAAAATGTTTTTAAAACAGTAACGAGAAATACAAATGACAACCTAGAATTACGCTCCCGTCCCGCTGAAAACGGAGGGAATGGCGCTGACACGGCCTCGGGTAACGCCGCGGCGGGGCTGGCGGCCGACTCAGGCCCCGCGGGTTTACCGGTCGCACCTGTACGAAGCTGCCGGCACCAGCACGGAGCAAAACGGAATCAAGACACCGTCCCTTGGGTGGGGCTGGGGCGGGCAGGGGACGCTGCCCCCAACACCGCGCTCGCTGCGGACCAGCAGGAGCCTCGCAGGAGCCACTGCCGCGCCGTCCAGCGGGAGGCCGCCCGCCCCCCGGCCGCAGTCGCAGCTCGTGGCTGGCCAAGCCGCCGTCCAGTCCGCAGCGGCCCCTCCATGCGCCCCCGTGTCCGCCGCGGACGTGCGCTGCTCCCCGCGGGGGGTCATGTCGCCCAGAAACAACTGCTCCTTCCCCGCAACACGTGCGGACTCGACTTCACACCCACCGGCCGCGCGCCCCGGCGCCACGTGGTGCGCACCCGCGCGTGCGCACTGCCGCCTGGCCGGCCTACGTGACGCGCCTCCGGGCGGCAATGGCGGTGGCCTGGCGGAGCCTGTCTCCAGGTCCAACGGACGGCCCAGGCGCCCCAGGATAACTCTTACAGAGGGTCTGCCTGTCCGCCTCCTGGAGAAGGTCTGCTTGTCCGCTTCGGGGTGCCCCAGACCCGCTAGCCGCGGAAAAGGGCGAGATGACCGGCGGAGCCTCCCGGGCGAACGCCGCTCTCCGCCCCCGCGCTCCGATTGGCTCCACGGCCTGGCCCGCCCCTTCCCGGGGTTGTCATTGGCCTAGGCGGAGATATATGGGCGGAGAAGCACCGCCTCCTCTGCGCTCTTATTGGCTTAGAGTTGTGGTCCGCCCCCTCACTGCATTCTCATTGGTCGATCGGAGCCTCCGGGGGTAGGGCCGCGCCGGGGGTGACTTCAACAAAGGGCGGCGGGCGCCGGGCGTCTGTGACCGAGTCTCCCGGTGCTCCTCTGAGGCCGAGCCCTGGCCCCCGGCCTGCCCCGCTCCAGATGAAGTGTGAGCACTGCACGCGGAAGGTAGGCCCCGCGCGCTCGGGGTCGGGCATCGGTCGGGCCGGAGTCGGGGCTGCTCGGGGTCAGGGGGTTGGTCCGACCCGGGTCTGGGCTGTTCGAGATCAGGGGGGCAGGTCGGGGTCGGAGCCGCCTGCGGTCACCGGCCTCCGGGAGACCTGGTGCCCGGTGCTGGCGTCCGGTCCCAGCTGCGGCGCGGTCCGGGGTTCCCTGGGCCCTTGGTCCCCCGACCCCCATCGCAGATCTCCAGGGTATGCCGCTCCGGGCGCCTGTGCGTCCGCATCGTCCCGCGGACTCGGTCTCCGCGGTGACAGCTGGTTCGGGCCACACTGGGTGGAGGGCAGTCGGTAAGCGGCTGTCGCTGCACCGGCCAGATGCCCGGCGCTCCTGCGCGTCAGGTTACACGTCCAGGTGCCTCGCAGTCACCTTACATCTGGGATCACGCTCAGTCTTTCTAGTTCCCGGGCGCTCGTCTGTCCTTTCAAAATATGTTTGAAGCCCCCCACCAAAGAAAAGGCAAAAACAAAAAAACCCACTCATAAAAACAAACTAACCTCTGTTACCACTCAGGGCAATCCTGGCAGGCTCCGTTCTTGATGTGGATGGTTGAAACAATGATCAAAATGTGTTTTCTGTGTGTTTGCCTGTTTTTAAAGATTCTTATTTATTTATTTATTTATTTATTTGGCAGAGAGAGAGAGACAGCGAGAGAGGGAGCACAGCAGAGGGAGAGGGAGAGAAGTAGGCTTCCCGCTGAGCAGGGAGCCTGATGCGGGGCTCCATCCCAGCACTGGGGTCATGGCCTGAGCCGAAGGCACATCCTTTACTCCTGAGCCACCCAGGCACCCCTAGAACGTGTTTTTTTTTTTTAATATTTTTTTTTGTTTGTTTGTTTCTTTTTAAGATTTTTTGTTTTATATATTCATTTGACAGACAGAGATCACAAGTAGGCAGAGAGGCAGGCAGAGAGAAAGAGGAGGAAGCAGGCTCCCTGCTGAGCTGAGAGCCCGATGTGGGGCTTGATCACAGCACTGGGGTCATGGCCTGAGCGGAAGGCACATGCTTTACTCCTGAGCCACCCAGGCACGCCCCCAGAACGTGTTTTTAAGGAGTTTTTATACAACTTACATCATTACAGTAAGAAAACAGGAACGTAGGAAGGGCAGGGCTTGTCCTCCTCTCCACCTGGGTAACGACAGGGACGGTGGTAGCCCTCCACGCTTGCTTTTGGCAGTGATGACATAATGAGCCGTTCACTGTGGGAATGGGGTTTTTTGATTTCTTTTTCCAAAAATTGGATCTATAAATATTCTATCACTTCCTCTTTTTTTCCTAACTTGACATTATACGGAGATCCATTTCCAGAGCATTACTCACAATTCTAGTTCAGCGTAACTGAATGTAGCAGGTGTCCAGGCTGTTGGTGCTCATTTACCTGTCGGTGGAAGGCCCCGTTGCTGGTTTTCAGTTACCGCGAGGGCACGGATAGGGGAGGGCACGCATGTGTGTGCACAAGGCCGGGTACTTTTATTTTTACAGAAAAGATTTTCTAATATGAGGCTAATGGATCAGACTGTACCTACGTCTTTCCAAGTGGAGAGTCAAATTAAAAGTGCTCTTCTATGTGCCTTTGCTTTTTCAAGGAATGTAGTAAGAAAACAAAAACCGAGGACCAAGAGAATGCGTCAGCTGAAGTACCGAGTCTGGCCCAGGAGAACGGAGAGGCAAGTAATTTCTCAGTTTTGCGTTAGCCTGGAGTAAACGGCCGGAGCTGTTTTTCTCCTCTCGGAGGGCTCCTGTCCCTGGCACACCACTGCTCTAAGACAGAACATGCTGAAGTGGTGCCCCTGCAGGGGCTGCGGGCATGTGGGGCGGTCATTCCTCCCATCCAAGAACGAACGAGGCCCTGGGTGGGTCATTCTGAGGCCCATGACCTTCGAGACAGAAGTGCCGAGAGCTAGAGTTCTAGGACACCTACACCCAGCCGACACCTACTGAGTGAAGAGCGAAGGGAAGTACTGTCTTTGGTCGCTGTTTGGAAATAGTGGTATCATATTTAAATCTCCAGTTTTTTAAAAGAAAAATTTCACTCTGTAAAATGGGAGTTTGGGTAGGTAATTTATAAAAGAATTCAAATTTCATGATCCTGTGAGTTTATTGTTCCAGCGGTTTCTTCCCTAACTCCATTCTTGAGAGTTTAAATCCTTCTTAGCTAGCAGCGATGGCTTAAGTTTATTGGGTAGGGGAGGTCACTCTTCCCTTGGAAAGGACTGGTCCTGACTGCACTGGTGGAGAGCTGGCAGCATGGGAGAAACAGCAGCAGGTTTCGCTTTAGTCTCTTGATGCCAACACAAGGTCTGGCCTGGCAGGAGCTGATCTCGTCCCTCTTACACCAGCTCTGCTCTGTGCTCTGGCAGCTTCGGGCTTGGCAAGCAGCAGATGAAACAGGCACCCAGGGCGCAGAGGCAGAAGTAGCAGGGAGCGCCTGGCGCCTCCCACAGCTGCCCTCTGGCCACATCACCTCGGACAGACATCGAAGCCCCGCAGCCAGGTTTCCTTATCAGTGACCTGGGGAGTTGGGTCCCTTCCCTGTCAGGGCTGTGGTAATGCAGAGATAAGGTACACACAGCCTCAGCAGGCATCCTGCCAGCGTGGTGGGTGGCACCCCAGTAGGGCAAGCAGCTCAGGGGTGGGGTGCACTCACCAGGCATGGGGAGGTGTGGACAGAGTGGTCTGGGGTGGAGACAGATCATAGGTGGGGGCAGGCGGCTTAAGGCAGCTCGCGCAGGGGAAAATGAAGGAAAGGACCGGGGAGACAGGGCGGTGGGGGCCCAGGCAGGCCACGGCAGGGCTGGAAGCAGGAAGGCGGGTGTGGCACAGGAAACGGAGTGCAGTTCCAGGGCCACAGGCTGGAGCTCTCCAGGGCGTGGGAAAGGGGAGGGCCCCACTGGAGGTGGAGATGGGGAGAGGTGTCTGGGTTCGCGCGAGCTGCCACCGCTCTGGGAGCCGAGGCTGACGGCCAAGAGGGGCGATGGACAGTCTTGCACAGGATACACACGTTTAGGAGACCAGAGGAGGTGGAAGGAACAGGACAAGCGGGAAGGGACCAGACCCAGCCCAGGAGAGCTTGCAGAAAGGAGAACCGTGTGGTGCGTAGCACCCTGGGCATGGAGGAAGGCCCGCCAGGAGCAGCGCTGAGAGTGCGCACGGGCCCCTCTGCCCAGCCAGAGGCCAGGATTCTCCGAGCAGCACGGCAGTGTCTCCTGGGCCCCAGCTGTGTGCGGGCCACGTGCCCAGACCCTTGCAGTGGCTGCTCTGGCCCACCTGGGAGCTTGTTGCAAACTCTCGGGCCCCATTCAAACCTCGGGAAGCCAGGCTGCCGACTGCCTTGGGGAGCTTTGGGCCTTGATGAGCTCACCGGGGAGTACAGAGTAGGCCAAGAGCGGGAATCCCCAGGGGCAACACAGAAGGGGACAGAGGGATGAGAGGCACCGGGCCAGCTCCTAAGACAGAGGAATGTGGATTTCTTCCAACCGTGTGACAGTGCTGTCCTGTTTTCACCCTGGATTGTCATCTGTGTGACTCCTTGATGTCACCGTGGCCTATTCTATGCCCCTCCGGCACCCGGAGCTCCAGGGCTGGCTCTGTGTTGTCCAAGATGATCCGTGTCTGTTCGTGTTGGTCTCATGCTGCCATTCTCCCCAGAGAAGCACATGTTTTAGTCTTTATCGAAGAATCAGACCAGGGGCGCCTGGGTGGCTCAGTGGGTTGGAGCCTCTGCCTTCGGCTCGGGCCATGATCCCAGGGTTCTGGGATCGAGCCCCGCATCGGGCTTTCTGCTCTGCGGACAGCCTGCTTCCTCCTCTCTCTCTCTCTCTGCCTGCCTCTCTGCCTACTTGTGGTCTCTGTCTGTCAAATAAATAAATAAAATCTAAAAAAAAAAAAAAAAAAGAATCAGACCAAAACATCCTTCTTTCGTAGAAGGGAGAATTCCATAAATTGGCCGACGCCAAGATCTTTCTGAGTGACTGCCTGGCGTGTGGCAGCTGTGTGACAGCCGAGGAAGGAGTCCAGCTTTCCCGGCAGAACGCCAAGGACTTCTTTCGAGTTCTGAACCTTAATAAGGTAGGGCTCCTGGGCACTTGCTGGTTCTGTGGTCTGGGGGCGGGAGGTGAGGTTGAGGCATGGAAGCCTCTGCTGGGGCACTGCGCATGCGTCTTGGCCCTGGCCCCATGTCCCTTGCTGGATCGAGTCTCTCCGGAGTCCCCGCCCAGGGTCATATTCCCTCACTAACATGATATGAGGCGAGGTCCCTAGTCTGTTCCTAGGGGCAAGGTTCTGGTCCGATGGACTTTTCAGGCTGGGGCAAGGCCGTGGTCCCTCAGCTCTCCTGTGTCACTCAGCTTTGGAGACCTGAAAGGAAGGGCAGGTGAGCCAGAGGGGCTGGAGCATACCCGGGTTTACCCCTCGCTCCCGGCCGCGCTCAGGAAGCCCGGTCACAGCCTGGCCTGCCTGCAGCCGTGCAGGTGCCCCTGGGAGCTCCCCCCGCCGTCTCGATCACAGCCAGTGCACAGGGCCAGGCAGAGCCCGAGAGCGGTGTGGGATGCCCGTGGGCGCCGCGGCACAGAGGACAGAGCCTGGCGGTGTCGTGCGTGTCTGCCGCCACCCCTGTGGCGTGCTCCTGGGACGCCATCCAGCATTTTTAGGTCACGGTTTCAGAGAGAAATACTTGTCTTCCTGTTGTCAGCAGTGTGCCCGTTCCCTTCTTGGTGTTCAGGTCCCCCGGGAGGCCCCTGAGTGAGCGACAGTGCCCTCCCGCTCCTGCTTGTCCTTCTCTGAACAAAATGGCCTTTGCTCTGTTACCACATTGAACAGACTCGGCTCCTTTACGATGCAGCTTAGCTCCTCCCCGTGGCAACAGCTCGATTCAGGCTTCACGGGCAGTTTTACTGTTAAGTGGGTGTTTATCGAAACTCCCGGGGGTGTGCACGCCTGTCAGCGTGGCTGCTGCAGAAGCGGACGCCGAGAGGAAGGAAACGGTTATTTCGCGAAACTGGACGGAGGGGAGGTTCCGGCTTGGTTGAGCTCCCGCTGCCTCGGGGGCGCCGCAGCCTCCCTTCCTCCGGGGGCCGGGGCGCTGCCCGCTCCCCTGCCGGTCCTCAGGGGACGTTCGGGTGAGAACAGCGTGAGGCCTGGAGACCTCCGGGCAGGGCACCAGGTGGAGGGATTGGAAGCACCGAGTCTGGCTCCTGGAGCTGGGGACAGGCGACCGTCGCCCTCCCCCTTCCGTTAGCGGCTGAGACTCACACGCCCCGGCCGGGCCCCGCGCTCTGCGGGGCGGCGTTCAGGAGCGCGACTTGCTGACCGCGTCTGAGCCGCGCAGCTCTGCCGGTAGCCCTGCGTGTGCCCTGAGCGCCAGGTCAGAGGGTCACGCGGGAGACGGCCTGCCGCCGGCGAGCTCACCTGCGCTGCCCTCCTGGCTCGTGGCCCCTGTGCTGCTGATGAGCTGTGGGTGATCTTCTCGGGGTTCCCGACCTGCCGCTGCCGACTCAGGCCGTTGATAGCCTTGTGGTCTCATGTTTACATACTCATTTTTTTCAAGATTTTATTTCTTTTTTTGTCAGAGAATGAGCACGGGCAGGGGAAGCAGCAGGCAGAGGGAGAAGTGGGCTTCCTGTTGAGCGGGGGCCCGATGCGGGGCTCCATCCCGGGACCCCAGGATCCTGACCCGAGCTGAAGGCAGACTCTTCACTGCCAGAGCCCCCCCAGGCGCCCCATACAGTATTTTTTAGAACAGTTTATAGAAGGTGAGAATGAGCCACTCCTTAAAACTCTCCTGCAGTGTGGGGATCCTGGCCGGCTCCGTCAGTGAAATGTCTGACTCTTGCTTTCTGCTTTGGTTATGATCTTGGGGTCATGAGATCAAGCCCGGCGTCAGGCTCTGTGGTGAACGTGGAGCCTACTTAAGTTTCTCTCTGTCGCCCTCTGCCCCAACCCCTGCTCTGTCTCTTTCTCTCTCCTTAAAACAAAAACAAAAACACACACATACATACATACATACGTCTAAACCCCACAGTTTGCCATAATGACCAGGGATTGAGGTCCCGTGGGGACCGATCGCCGGACACTGTTTCGGTGTGTATGTATTCTGTTCTAATTGAAATAGGTTGGTGTGTGTGTATCTTTAAATTGTTACTGGGTCATTTCAGTTATGCATGGGCCAATATTGTAATATTTATTTTTCCTTTAGAATTATCCACTTTTGTTCAGGTGTTCACATTTATCAATAGAATATTGTTTTTAAAAATTGACGAAATCTCTAGGGACGTCACACGTCTTAATCCTAATTTTTTCCCCTAATTATGTTTGCTAGTGCCTGCGTATTTTATCACTGTTTTCACAGAACACTGACTACGTTCTGTTTGCCTGGAGTCTGTTACGGTTCTTACTTCACTCTGCCCAGCACACATATGACTCTCTTCTCTGTTTCCCCAGAAATGTGACCCCTCCCAGCACAAGGTGCTGGTGGTGTCAGTGTGTCCTCAGTCTCTGCCTTACTTTGCCGCCAAATTCCGCCTCAGCGTGACTGACGCATCTAGAAGACTCTGCGGCTTCCTCAAAAGTCTTGGTGAGGCGCCTTGACACTGTTGCGAGTCTGCAAGGCCGGCCCGCAGCTGCCCTCCGTGTCCCCAGCGTTCAGCTCCCGGGGGCACAGCCTAGACCAGGACCTCCACCAGCATCTCGAGGAACGTAAGAGGACCCTGCCTCCCCCCTGCAGGAGGCGGGCGTCCCTCACCCCCTTACTGTGCAGGCGGGCGTCGTGTGAGGTCTGTGGCTGGCCCCCCGGGAGCAGCAGGTGGTGGGGTGGCAGGGACACATGGGAGGCTCCGGGGCTTGCCAAGGAGTGTGGTGTCGTCGCGGCCCCAGGGCCCGCAGAGGGCCGGGATAAGCCTAACCGTGGCAAGATGACTGGCATCCGGTTTTCCAGGGTGCTCTCCGGAGAGCAGAGCAGGGAGGGAACGGGCCATCTCCCTTGCGCAGAAAAGGACGGTGGTTCCTCTGAAACGTGCCCAAGAGCTCAAATGTGAATGACCTGGAATGGAACCATCCAGAGTAGCGATGGGCAGGCTCCTGTTCGTCCACTGCTGTCGGCCTGCCCAGCCCCGAGCCCCAGCCCACCCGCCCTCTGCAGCGGCTGCCACCCTGGGTGTCCTGCACAAGACCACCAGGCAGGCTCAGGAGAGGAGAACGGGAGGCATTTGCCAACATGAGTTTTGGTTTTTCTGCAGTGGCTTCTTTTTTTTTAAAGATCTCAAAGATCTCATTCATTTATTCATGAGCGACAAATAGGGAGAGAAAGGCAGAGGCAGTGGGAGAAGCAGACTCCCCATGGAGCAGGGAACCCAACCCAGGGCTCCATCCCAGGACCCTGGGGTCATGACCCGAGCTGTAAGGCAGACGCTTAACCCACTGAGCAACGCAGTCGCCAAGTGGATTCTTTTTTGTTTTTTGTTTAAGATTGATTTATTTAGGGGCACCTGGGTGGCTCAGCCATTAAGTGTCTGCCTTCGGCTCGGGTCATGATCCCAGGGTTCTGGGATTGAGTCCCGCATCGGGCTCCCTGCTCAGCGGGAAGCCTGCTTCTCCCTCTCCCACTCCCCCTGCTTGTGTTCCCTTGCTCGCTGTCTCTCTCTTTGTCAAACAAAATCTTAAAAAAAAAAAAAAAATTGATTTATTTTATTTTAGAAGATAGTGTGTGCAAGCATGCCAGGTGGGGTAGGGGCAGAAGGAGAGGGAATCCCAAGTGGACTCCCTACTGAGCACAGAGCCCAACACGGGCTCAATCTCTAGCCCCCAAGATCATGACCTGAGCCGAAACCAAGAGTCAGATGCTCAACCAGCTGAGCCACCGAGGCGCCCTGCAGTGGCTTTTAAAGACCTAAACACGTAGAGGATTACTAAGAAAAAAAGGCGACACTTGGAATAAGCCCCTGGTCCTTGGGGCACTGCCTGCTGCCAGACTGGGCCTAGGCCGAGTGCGGCGGGGCGGTTTGGGGGGCGGGGGGGGGGGGCGTTCCTCAGGCCTGTGATCCGAGAACGCTTCGGGTGGGCTTGGCTTTACTGGAGACCAAGTTCCTAGATACTTTCTCTTCTCATACTGAAGGCCCTATTTGGGGAGAGAAGTTTTTAAAGTAAAGAGCGGGGCATTAGATATTAGTAAAACATATCCACAGTGAAACTGACTTAAGTATCATCTTAAAACATTACCTCATGTTTTATAATTTTTTTAAGGAAAATGATCTAGCTGCAGATATTAAGGTTATTTAACTCACTTTGCTGTAATTATTAAAAGTACAATGTTTTGTCTTGGGCTTACGTGCCAGTATTAAGAAAACTTATTTTAAAGATAGCTAAAAAGAGGCACCTGGGTGGCGTAGTCATTTAAGCCTCCAATGCTTGATTTCGGCTCAGGGCATGATCCCAGGGTCCTAGGGTTGAGCTCCACGTCAGATCTGTGCCCAGCCTGCGGCTCTCTCTCTTGCTCTGCCCCTCCCCCTGCTTGTGCTCTCTCCCAAAATCTTCGTTAAGAAAGAAATGCTAAAAGCTTTAAAAAGAAGAAAAAAGATAGTTACAAATCAGCATAAAAATTATGGCCATCAGAAAGGAATGGGCTGCCAATTTACTCTTTTTTTTTTTTTTTTAAGATTGTGTTTATTTATTTGACAGAGAGAGAGAGATCACAAGGAGGCAGAGAGGCAGGCAGAGAGAGAGGAGGAAGCAGGCTCCCCGCTGAGCGGAGAGCCCGATCCAGGGCTTGATCCCAGGACCCTGAGACCATGACCTGGGCCGAAGGCAGAGGCTTTAGCCCCCTGAGCCACCCAGGCACCCCCCTACTCTATTTATTTTAAAGAGATCAAGGATCGGGGCGCCTGGGTGGCTCAGTGGATTAAGCCGCTGCCTTCGGCTCAGGTCATGATCTCAGGGTCCTGGGATCGAGCCCCGCATCGGGCTCTCTGCTCCGCGGGAAGCCTGCTTCCTCCTCTCTCTCTGCCTGCCTCTCTGCCTACTTGTGATCTCTCTCTCTCTGTCAAATAAATAAATAAAAATCTTTAAAAAAAAAAAAAGAGATCAAGGATCATCAGACTGAGATCTAACCTCCGACCAGAAGAGAGTGCTGCTGGTCCCGTGTAATCTCAGTTACCTTTATGGCTTCTGTGAGGTGTTTGCCTGAGTGTAGATGTAGAGAGAACAAGAGGAAGCCAGAGAGAAAACATACATATTTTCTTGTGAAAAATGATCCTGTTTGTTGTTTGAAGAAGAAGGTGAGGCACGGGCCTGGGCTTGCGCAGTCTGCGGTGCGGACGAGGTACGAGGGAGGCGCAGAGCTCGTGGTGCTGGGAGCCTGCAGACTCGCCGGGGTCCCGCGATAGGTGACGAGAAGCTGAACGCGCCTGTTCCCCGCAGGGGCGCACTATGTCTTCGATGCAGCGGTAGCCGCGGACTTCAGCATCCTGGAGAGTCAGAAGGAGTTCGTGCGGCGGTACCTGCGGCACAGCGAGGAGGAGCCAGCGCTGCCCATGCTCACCTCCGCCTGTCCCGGTGAGCGCCCAGGGCCGGCCTCCACGCGCCAGAGGCACCACTTCTCATGAGTCTGCCTTGGGGGCAGGCGCACAGATGGGCGAGGTCAGAGGTCACGGGCCCAGCGCACTGGGCGTCCTAGACCTGGAGGGAGTGCAGTGTCGGTGGGGACCCCCGCAGGTCCACCCGAGCCCCCACCTCACTCAGCCCCTGCCTGGTGCACACCGGCCACCCCCACTCCCAGTCCGGCCTGATACTTGCTGCAGCCGGGGTCTTGAGCCGTTAAGTCTGTTTAAGTGTAGGTTTGGAGCTTCTAGAATGTTCCTCCTAAACGATGATGCACTTTCCCTGGGGAGTTCTCTATACCCAAGTGTGTCGGAACTATAACTGGTTCAGCTTCACATCACCTCTCAAATTTAGGGGCATGAGGTGAGATTCGGTTCAAAACTAACCCTTGTCTACAGTCAGGGTTGTCCTTTTTGCTTCTCAATGACCGTAAGGAGATGAAAGCAACGTCAAGGTCGGGTGATCTGACCTGGCAGATGGAATCAGGGCTGTGGGCAGTCCGGGGCCGGCTCGCGGGGCGTGTCTTCCTCACGCGGCTCCCGTCTTGGGGTGCCCTTGCTGCCCACACTCTGACAGGTGCCTCCTGTGGGGTGTACCTCTGCAGAGCTCCTGGGCGCCTTGGGCCAGGCCTCTTCTCCGAGTAGGTCCCCTCTTGTCCCGACCTGTCAGTGGTGGCCCGGGGGAGGGCGGTCTGCAGTGCTACAAGGAGCCGGCACCCAGCTGGGACGTGAGCGCTGTTGTCCCTGCTGCTGTGAAGCCCGCAGCCGCTTCTCTGTTCTTCTGACTCCGTGGGAGCCAGCAGGGGCTGTCCAGGGCACAGGCCGCTGTGTCTGCCCCCGGCCAGTGTCGAGTAACAAGTTTCCGATCACAGGTTTCCTCAGGAAAGTGCTGACCTGTCTGGTTTCAGAGGCGGGGCTCCATGGGCTCTGGGACCCTGATTCCTCCTCCCCGTCCCTGCTCGGTCCTCTTCCCCACCCACCGGCTGTGCATCCTCCGTGGGCCCCGGCCCTTACCTCCTGCTGTTTGGCGTGATGTCCACTGCCTCCCGCCGCCCCACACCAGCTTGCCTGCAGCACGAGACGCCCTCCGCCGGGGAGCCGCGTCTGCCGTGCTGGCCTGGCACTGAGGCCGGGGGGCGGGGCCTTGCCAGGCCTGCCCATTGTGCTTGGCACTTTTTTGTTTTCAACGTTCAGAGGCAGGGGATAAGGAGAGTCCCAGCAGCGGCCGCCCCCCTCGGAGCTTCCGTGGGTCCCCGCGGACCTTCTCCTGTGCGCACTCGGGCCGCTGACGGCTGGGGTCGGCGTTTGTTCAGACGGGGCTGTCGCGTCGTTGAACGTGCCTGCTGCTCCTCCTGGCCAGCAGCGGTCAGAGGGAGGTGGCCGGTTGTGCCCCGGGTCCGATGAGCAGCTTCGCACTTGCCCGTGATGCTGTGGTGGGGATGCCTGTCCGTAGGGTCGGCCTCTCACCAGGCTGTGCCCAGGAGGTGAAGGATGCGAGCCCTGCCTCCCGCAGGCCTTCCCTGACCCGCGCTCCCCCGGGCAGCACCGCCACAGGGGGAGCCCAGCACACAGCGGCCCTCGGCAGCTCAGGAGATGCTCAGTACCAGGCCAGGTGCTTAGGAGGAGACCCCGTGTGCTCTCTGGACATCACCCGGGCCTGTGAAATTCTGTCCTTGCCCTAAAGAGGGGGCAGTTGTTGGCTGGTCACTTGTGGTAGGCTTTGTGGCTACTGGCGGCAGCGCCGTGGGAGTCCGGGTGCCCTGGGACGATGCCGCACGGCTGCTCCGGGAAACTTGTTTTCTGCACCAGTTTTCACATCCTTCCCCTGCATCCTTCCTGGTCAGGGGCTGGCAGGGCCATCTTCTGGTCTAGGGCATATGCCTCTGGGGTCCCTGGTGCCCAAGGTGCCTCGAGTTCCCGGTGTCTGGCTTTCCTCCAAGTGACTGGGTCTGGGAGCTTGGAATTCCTTGAGTGTGACGGAAAGGAGAAGGAAGCCCTTGCAAGGGAGCTGACGAGGGCTGCTCTCTCCCCAGGCTGGGTCCGGTACGCCGAACGGGTGCTGGGCCACCCCGTTACCCCTCACCTCTGCACCGCCAAGTCTCCCCAGCAGATCATGGGCTCCCTGGTGAAGGATTACTTCGCCAGACGGCAGGTAAGCCGACCGCCTCCCAGAGGGTGACACACGGGCTGGGAGATGGTGGATGTTCCCGCCGGGCAGAGCCAAGGTGGCCTCGGCCTCAGATCGAGCGGAAACACGGTCTGTCCTGGTAATGGGGGGCCCCGGAGATGACTGCAGTGAAGGAGGCCCTGTGTGGGGTCCTGACCTGTCCCCCAGACCACAGTGAGTGACACGTGACGCCCTTAGCCACTTCTGCCTTCAGGTGGTGGGAAAAGTCCCAGACAGGCTCCTGAAGGCCTTCCCACGCCCCTCACCTGCCGCGCATCCCCCCTGTGGGTGGCACCTGGGTTTAGCTGGTCCCTGTGCTGTGCCTCCCCACTGCAGGCCCCCACGCAGACCCCCTGCATGCCGTCTAGGGCCACCTCAGGAACGCTGGCAGCGGCCAGGCCTGGTTCCTCCTGGAGGTCCCCAACACCCCCGTGGTGCCCGTGATGTGGCCCCCTTAGTGGTCGGGCCTCCAGCTGCCAGGGTGCCCACAGCCGCCCTCAGGTGACACAGCTCTCCAGGGGACCAGTGAGGTCTGGCCCTGGAAACACTGGAGAGCAAAGCAGAGCGAGGGATCCCACAGACCCAAAGCCAGCTTTAAGACGCCACACGCCTTTGACACCCTTGTGCACTTAGGGCGCAGGAAAAGGAGCCGTGGGGCTTTCTCCCTTGCGCTTGCCCCGTCCCCACTGTTTGGGGGAATCCGGGAGTTTGCCAGTCCTAGAGGGTAACCGGGCCTGTGGGCCTGCTGAGGGACAGCCGGGCGCCCTCCTCGGGCTCTGCCCTGCGTGGGGCCGTCCTGCCGAGGCCTCGCACCTGCCCGCTCGTGGCGTGGCTGCCAATGTGGCTGCAGGCAACAGAGCAGCGTCCTGAACAGGCGTCCCTTGGGAAGTTTCCGGAAAGTGTGAGGCTCAGCCAGCCCAGGCAACAGTCCCACAGTGCCTTATCCTTTTTGGCGTTTGGGCAGCACGTGCGCCGGTCTGGGGCGGGTTCAGCTCTCAGCAGCTCTCCCCCCGCGTCTCCGGCTGCCTGACCTTCCGGGCTCTGGGTGGCTCGGCCCCGTCCAAGTGAAGCAGCCCTGCGGGGTGGGGGGCGGTGCAGCTGGGAGGCCGGCACGGGTCACAGCTCGGTCTGCAGGAGGCCGGGGCCGGACCCAGAGTGGCCTCAGCACATGGGAACGCACTTTGGGCACCAGCTTAGCTGGCCTCATGATCCCAAAGCCCAAGCAGGGTTTGCCCTTTCTCCCCAGAACCTGTCTCCAGACAAGATCTTCCATGTTATCGTGGCTCCTTGCTACGATAAGAAACTGGAGGCCCTTCGAGAAGACTTGCCCACCGCTTCCCACGGCTCCCGGGGTGCTGACTGCGTGTTAACCTCAGGTGAGGGGCCGGCGGGCAGGGTACGCCTGGGGCCTCTGGCCGGTCGTCCTCTGGGGTCCCAACAGGACGCCTGAGGGTTTGACTGCAGGGAAGCAGGGGGGCAGCGCTCCCACGGCCTGACGCCCCACGTGACATGGGGGCTCTGCCGACCGACTGGACCTGCACGTGGCAACACGGGGACTTTTTTTAATTTAGAGTCAAGTGGGGGCCCGTGCGGCTCCAGTGACCTTGCCAGCAGCCCCCACACAGTGCGCCTGGCGGAGAGCCTGCAGCAGGTTCCGTGTGCTGGGGCGGAAGTGATTCTCTGGTGTCCTCGAGCCGCTCAGTGGGACGCTGCTGTCGGGGGGTGGCTTACGTCCACGAACCCCATGCCGCGTCGGCAGGGCGGCCGGCTCTCGGGGGTAGAGACTCCTGGGCGCAGGTCCCCCAACCGGAGACTCCAGCGTGAGGACCCGAGGAGGGCTTCTGCTTCCCCGGTAGCCGGTGGGTTTGCGTGAGAACCGCGCGCCAGCCTCTTGCTCGGGCACACTGCCAGCCTTAACTGTGCCGTCCCGTGTTGAGTCACTGCGTGCGCGTGTGATGCCACGGCGGTGGGTAGCAAGGGTTTCTGGGGCCTGGCGTAAAGGGAAGTAGGAAAGTGGTTCTCAGTTCGTCTTTGCACACCACTGACCTCCACGTAAATGCAGCCACTGTGTCCTGGTCCTCTGTCCACAGGTGGCTATACACAGGCGTTTTCTGCTTCAGAAACAAAAGTACGGAGAGATCGTTGGCAAAAGCATCCCTTGTTTCAAGGGCAGGAGGAGGACTTGGACTCTTCTCCTAAGTTTTACCAGAATTTTTCACATGTTAGCGTTATGCTGCGCTGGAGATGGGTTTCTGCCCTCTGTAAGGGTGACCGTGCTCAGGGTCACCTTAACAGAAGCTCCCGCGGGGGAGATAACCTTGGAAGCAGCTCCTCGGAAGCCTGGTGGCCGGCTGGCATGGGCCGCGTGGCTCCTTCCACCGTGCCTCACGCCGCCTCTTTGTCTGTAGGTGAGGTCGTTCAGATGATGGAGCAAAGTGACCACGCAGTGAAAGACGCTGCCATTGACACTCTGTAAGTGACTTTTGCAGGGAGGGGCACCTTGTGGGTGGCCTCCCTTCCTGATGAGGCCATGGGCAGCAGAGGGACGGGGTGGGGGGGGCGTGACCTGGGGTTGCCACTTCCTGTATCGTGACTCGTCCCTCTCCATGACCCTCGGTCATCCTCGCAGCTCTCCAGCGGGGCCCTGGTGTGCGGCGCCACCCACTGGGGTGTGGGGATTTGGGTTTCCGTGGGGATATTTATGTGTCCGTGCCCTCCACCTCTGAATTCTATGTGTTCCTGGTGGTGTGCGTCTGGACCCGCCCAAGGGTGGGTCACCTCTGGGGAAGAACGGCTCCCCCACGTCTCTGCTGAGAGCACTGGGCCGGGTTCTGTGGTCCTGGTGTTCCGAACCCGCAGCCGGTGCTCCCGCCACGTGCAGGCCTCGGGCTCCACGCGGGGCGAGCCTGGGCTGCTGAGCAGTGGCAGCCCTCGTGTGGGAGGCCACCCTGAGGCGCTCAGAACTGACGGCCACAGAGCGTGTAGCCAGAGCCCCTGCGTGTCCCCGCTGGGGCGTGTGTGCACAGAGTCCCAGCTCTGGCCCGAGTGCCGCGGTTCTGGGGGATGCGCGGATGCCGGGCAGCAGAGAGGGGAGCGACCTGCCCATCGCGCTGAGCGGGGCTCCGCCTGCTGCTTCGGCCTCGGCGGTCGCAGGGGACTCCTCGTGTTGGTTGTTAAAACTCAGCAACGTGAGATTTTTGCCTGAAGTTTAAATATCTGTAAAAGGTTTCTCTTTTCACGGGGAATCCTGAGACTCTGGAAGTCTGACTCCTGCTTATGTTGCTGTCTGCCTGGCCAGGTTCGGAGGCCTGAAGGAGGAAGAGGTGAGACGCCACGACGGGGCCAGCTCGGACGGGTACCTGGCGCACGTCTTCAGACACGCGGCCAAGCAGCTGTTCGACGAGGACGTGGGGGAGGTCACCTACCGCACCCTGAGGTCTGTGCGCTCAGCACCGCTGTCCCGGGCACGCTGCCCCAAGCCAGTGGGCGTGCAGGCATGTGGTGTGTGCATGCGTGTGTGAGTTGGGGTGGGGGGCTTGCTTACAGGGTTTGGAATAGCCAAGACCAAAGTGTTGTTTTTATTCAGATTTTTCATTTTGCTAACATTTCAAACTTAGATTAGAAAATGATTGTCTGCCACAGAGGAAGGATGCTATAGATTAAAATCCATTTTGTTGGGATGCCTGGCTTGCTCAGTGAGTTAAGCGTCTGCCTCCCTGATCCCGGGGTCCTGAGATTGACCCCAGGTCCAGCCTTCTGCTCAGCGGGGAGTCTGCTTCTCCCTCTCCCTCTGCCCCTCCTCCGTGCTTGTGCTCTCTCTCATTGTCTCTCTCTCTCTCTGTGTCTCAATTAAAATAAAACCTTTAGGGAAAAAATCTGCTGTGTTCATCTTACAGGAACAAAGATTTCCAGGAGGTCACCCTTGAAAAGAATGGGGAGGTTCTGTTACGCTTTGCTGCTGCGTACGGCTTTCGAAACATCCAGAACGTGGTTCTGAAACTGAAGAAGGGCAGGTTCCCATACCACTTCGTGGAGGTGCTCGCCTGCGCAGGGGGTAAGACATGGGGTCTGGGCCACACTGCCCCCAGCGTCCTCCCACGGCCCCCCCACAGCTCCTTACGAAGGAGGCCCTCCTGCATTACCCCAAGCCTTGCCCGTTCTGACAGCTCTGTGGGACTGTGGAGGCCGCCCCGGTGGTTCTGACACAGCAGTCCCTCTCCATCCCTCACCACGTAGTAGAAAAGCCAGCTGTCCCCTTAGAAGACCCCTGGGGACATGGTCCCAGAGAAGAGCTGCTTGTGGCAGCTTGTGAGAACCTGATCTTGGTTCAGATGGCCCCACCGGTAGCCAGGTTCTTCCCTGAGGGACAGGGGCAGGCGGGGGAGGCCCACATGGGAAATGGAGGCTGACAGGAGGCACCAGGGCCGGGGTTCCACAGCAGAGGCCAGGGACTTGCTGGTGGAATAGGTACCAGTGTCCAGGGAGAGGGTCCCACGGCCTCCCGGTGGCTGTGGGACCACCTGCGCCCTACTGAGCGGGGAAGGCCCGCAGGTCTCGAGCCTGCCCAAGGGGAGGCGGCGTGGCCAGGGCGCTCGCGACAACCTGCCGGCGCTTCGGAGGGCATGTGGGGCTGCGGAGGAGCAGACACAGAGGGTGAGGCAGTGGGTGAGCTGGGCCCGTGGTGGGGGCGGGGTGTCCAACTCCCCTGAGCCATGGGTGGGAGCTGGGCAGACTCACCTGTGCCCTAACAGCGGGGAGCCGGGGCAGGGATGTGCGGAAAGGAGCAGACCTTGGGAGAGTGGGCTCCTGGGGAAGGGGAGCAGGGTCACCTGCCATGGCTCAGCGTCTTTGAGATTCAAGATTCAAAGTGTAGCTGGTGGAGGGGCGCCTGGGGGGCTCAGTCAGGGAAGCCTCTGCCTTTGGCTCAGGTCAGGATCCCAGGGTCCTGGGATGGAGCCCTGAGTCAGGGTCTCTGCTCAGCGGGGAGCCTGCTTCACCCTCTGCCTCTGCCGCTGCTCCCCCCGGCTCGTGCTCTCTCTCTCAAATGAATAAATAGGACCTTTTTAAAAAATAACAAATCTTTAAGAGACAAAAAAGGCACAGCTGGTGGGTTCTGCCAAGGGGCCAGTAGCGAGGGGCTTGGCCAGGGTGGCAATTTGCTACAAATTCTTTTTTTTTTTTTTTTTTTAAAGATATTATTTATTTATTTGACAGAGAGAGATCACAAGTAGGCAGAGAGGCAGGCAGAGAGAGGAAGGGAAGCAGGCTCCCCGCTGAGCAGAGCCGGATGTGGGCCTCGATCCCAGGACCCTGAGATCATGACCCGAGTAGAAGGCAGAGGCTTAACCCACTGAGCCTCCCAGGCGCCCTACAAATTCTTTTAAATGAACTTAGCCCTATAAATCATTTAATAAGCTGAGAGGAAACAGCACCAGGACGTGGGAGTCGCGCCCTTTCTCTGGGCTGCGGCGCTTGGGTGCATGGGCTCCCGTGCGGGCTCGCCTGCGCCCTCCCCGGTGCCGTGCAGCAGGGGTCCTGCGCCTAAGGCCCTAGGAGACGCTCGTAGTGTGGCTGCCCCGGTCAGTCTTCCTGCTCTTCTGCAAGTCCCAGTGGGCGCACACAGCCAGTGCTAGAGGCTGACAGCTTACTTCACTGTTAGGTAAAAAACGTTTCCTGGATAACGTAGGTAAGAGTAGGAAGCCTAAGGGGCTGTGAGCCCGTCGCCGGGGTTCTTGAGGCCTCAGGGGCCCCACGTCCAGAGTCCAGCTCCGGGCTCTGGCGCCGTGGTGCTGCACAGCGCTGTTGTTCCTTTCCTGCTCCAGAACCATCCCCTTTAAAGCGGAAGGAAGAAGAGCGTCAGCTCCCTGCTTGTCTTTCAGGCTGTCTGAGCGGCAGAGGCCAAGCCCAGACCGAGGACGGGCGGGCAGACAAGGCGCTGCTGCGGCAGATGGAAGGCATCTACGCAGACATCCCTGTGCGGCCCCCTGAGACCAGCGCCCACGTGCAGGAGCTGTACCAGGAGTGGCTGGATGGGGCCGACTCCCCCAGAGCCCAGGAAGCCCTGCACACCATGTACCAGGGCGCAGGGCCCCCCGCGGGCAGCCGGGACATCAAGTGGTAAAGGTCGAGCCGGCTGCCGGGGAGGGAGGCGCGGCTGAGCGCGGGCCTGAGACCCTGCAGGAAAACGGCTCGGCTTCTCGGTTGCTACCTGCGTTTTCAGAATTCTCTACCCTCTTTGCTGGTGGTTCCCTCACTGTGTGACGTGGTGCAACTGCCGTGCTCTGACCTGAGAGGAGGACTGCCCCCATTTAAGTATCCTTTTACCTTGAGACTGAACAATATCCCAAAGAACAAGAATGAAGACAAACCACTATCTCTTAGGCTTAAAAGAAATCCAAAAAGGGTCCTGTGAAGAACGAAGACTGCCGCAGCTCAGGTTCGTCTGCCTCAGAGAGACGGCGTGAGGAGGTGACGGGGCTGGCCGCCGTGGGTCTGCCCGATTCGGCTCTCCCTTTCACCCACGCCACGTTACTCCTCAATGTTCCCACCAGAATGTGAGTCAGTCGCGTCCTTTGGGAGCTGGGAGCTGATACACGAGTCTGGATTCCCCGCTTTCCCGGCAGCAGTGGGCCACGTTCCTCACTGCGGTGCCAGAGTGGCGGGCAGCAGCCCCTCCTGGGACCAGACGACTAACCCGCAGCTCCGTGGCTGCGGGCGCCGTGGGGCCGAGCCGCGCACCTGTTCGTTGGGCCGTTAAGGGGAGCGTATCGCGAGGCGGGGAGGCCTGGCAAGGCCGCCGGCTCTCTATGGACGGACGGGAGGACGGAGGTTGGAGACGGGGCGGAGACGGGCTACCCGTGTAGGCCAGGCTGTGCGCTCGAGGGGCGCTCCCCCCCGTCCATCCTGGTGCCGCTGCGGTCCTGCCTACCCCCAGCCTGTGCTTCCTGAGGGGCGCTCGGGCAGCCCGTGCTGCACCCGTGAGCGCACCGCGGAGAGGGAAGAGCAAGCCGCGGCCCCACAGGCGGGGCTGGCAGCGGCCGAACACACAGACGTGCGCGTTCCAGGTCCGGGCTCGTCCCAAAGTGCGGGACCTCTGCGGAGGGCTCGGCTACCAGTCACCCGCGCGGCGACACTCCTCTTGGCCCCTCCGTGCGGTGAAGCCTTCGCTTCCCTCCGTTTCCTCGTGTTCTGTGTCATGCTGTGGCGCGTACCTGTCCGGGCTGGTGGCTGCGTGTGGCGTGAGATTGTACGTTTCTCTCTGCCGTGACCGGGTTCATCCTCTGTGGTCACGGACAACGGAATAAACGGCTGAAGGATGGGTCTGTGTGTGGAGGATCCGTGAACCAGGTGCTCCCCCCAGCCAGGGCCTGGGCTGCGCCCTGGGAGACACCGGTGTCGCACAGGCCATGCCCTTGGTCGCCTCGCACTTCTGCAGCCAGTGCCTGGCCCGCAGCAGGAGCGCCACCGTCCTCGGTCTCCTCCGTGGGCCTGGAAAGCTGCGAGCCAGGGGTGCCGTCGGTTCCTCTTGCTTCGGAAGCAGCCCCTTCCCGCTGCCCGAAGCGCTCCGGGGCCCAGAGCCCAGGCTGACAGAGCAGGGCTTAGCCCGCCGGGTGCCAGGTCTCTCTGCTGCTCACCGTGGGTTATGGCCACCTTCGTCCTGACCCCAGCGGCCGTACAGAGAAGAGGGGCAGCCCACGGTGGGGCTGGGTGGAAGCCCACCATGTGTCTGCCTGTGAGCAGCGGGTCCCAGGTGAGGGGGAGGGCAGGGCAAGGCCAGGTTCACATTGCACCCAGCGGCCACACCCCAGGTCTGCTGTTGTCAGGGCTGCGGTACGACGAGTCCCCACCTAGCGGACGGCAAGCGTGTCCGGCAGGTTGGTGTGCTCTGCACTGGGCTGGTCACCGTGGCGACTATCTCTGTCCTCCAGAGCTGTCCAGTGCCCTGCTCAGGACCGTATCGGGGCCCAGATACTTAATTCCATTTCTACCTGGCCTTCGAGCTTGGCCCAGTTCCCGCCAGTGTAGACACCGGTCCCCCCTCCTCGGCTCCACGTGAGTGAGCAACAGAACTCCCGTTGCCTACACCAGGAGTTTGATGCCGGCCGAGGGTGTGGAGTGAGGACACCACCTGTCGCAGGCTCTCAGGCGATGCTGTGGACGTGGGGCTGTTCTGTGGCCTCAGCTGCTGGCCCAAGCTGAGCGACAGGCCTAGGACACTTGTCCGCAGTGAGGGGACCACTGATTCTGAGTCTAGTCAGACGGGTCAGGTGAGGGAACCCGGCCCAGGCAGGCAACTCACTGGCCTGAGGCCGCTTGGCCACCAACATGGGCCCAACCTTGCTATTGACGTGCACCTCCTTCCACACAGGCGCTGGGTTTGTTCCCAGCCGGCCAGAGCGCGTCTGAAGCGAGCGAGCGCTGCACTCTGCCATCCGGGGAAGCACAGCATTTGCTGTCCTTTGTGCACAGAGCGGCCCCTCATTTTCTGAACAAGGATAAGCTGTGCACTTTGAATGCGGAGGAGCAAGTGCCAGGATGGAAGACTGACTTTACAACTGAACACACATCCACGTGCACACGTATACACGCACTCATGCGCGCACACGGGCGTTCACACGTGTGTGCACTTGGATGCACGCACACTCGTACCCATGAATGTAGACCCAGCAGTCTGTTCCTGGCGTCCGTGAGGAGCAGGCCCCCTCCCGGCAGTGGGCACTTTCGCTTTCCTGAGCAGCTCCGCCCACGGGTGCCCCGTGGGCACGTACGAGACATTCTCTATGACGCTCACGTGAAGAGTAACCCCGACAAAGTTCCTGGTGGAGAACGGCCGGCTGATTGTACATCCGAACTGGGACGCGAGAGGCAGTTAAAACGTGGATTTTTTTTTTTAATGCACAAATAGGGAAATATCCGCAGTATGTCCCCAAGGAACCCTCAAAATAGGCCCCTGTCGTCTCATGTGAGCCAGTGTGGGGAGCGAGGCTCCTCTGGGCCCTCACCTGAGCTCCGGGTGGGACATGAGCCCATTTTCACAAAGACAGGTGGAGAACAGGAATGAGGAGGACATTGGGTCCCAGGGTCCCATAGCAGTCAGGGGCAGGATAGAAATCACATTTGTGCAGCAGAGCTGGGATGAACCCCAGGGGACCAGCTCACCCAACTCTCCTCACTGTACAGATGAGGAAGCCGACGTTCCCAAGAGGGCAGGGTCTTTCCAAGGTCACAAGAGAAGCAGATGCAGAGTTAGGCTCCTGGGCCTTTACTCAGGACTCTTAAATCTGCTCTAGTAAAAATAATTCAAGACTTCCTGGCCTAACAGTATGAGCCCCTTTTGGTCTCCTTTTTTAAAAAGTCAAGCTAGAGCGAGGAGGTGCACAAAAGACAGAGATCAGGACATCCCTGATGTGCTCCCTGTGGGCAAGGAGCAGGGGCTCTGGCAAACCGCCCATACGATCCAGCTCAGGGCCCTTACCCGGAGGTCTCTCAAGAGATGTGCTTAGGAGCGGGGATAAGAAGAGTCCTGGGCCCTGTGCACCCTGCGGGATTAGGAGAACCAGAGGTTTCAGAGTCAACCCTCCCCTCCACCAGCCCATGTCCTGTAGGCCACAGGCAGCAGTGTGCAGGGATAAGAGGGGTTCTGGGCATCTGGACACATAAGGAAAAGGTGGCCGGTGGCCATGGAAGGGCCAGTGGGTTAAATGGAAGCTGCAGCCAGGAGTCTTCACATGGGCTCAAAAGAGGAGACCCTGATCTGGGAAAGTACCAGCCTGTCCTGGTGAGGACTGCGTTGCCCACTACTGGGGACAGGTGTCAGGGGGACACAAAAGAGCCGCAGAGGAGGCAGGTTCTACCAAGATATGAACTTGGATTGCTGGATTCAAAGCCCAGAGTGTTGACCATTACACCATAGAACCAGAAGACACCAGGGCCACCACGGGGCCACCCTTGGCCTGAGAGCACAAGGAAGAAGGGACACCAAAGTGCGGATGAAGAGACAAAAGGGGGAGGGGGACAAACAAGTCATGCAGTCCCACCGAGACTTGATTCAGAGTCCAGAGCGCTGACCATTACACCGTGGAACCGGCTGCTGCTGGGGGCCCTGCGTACCCTGATGGGGAAATGGAAGGGGGACAGGGACAGGGACAGGTCTGCAGGCAACTGCCCAGGAAAAGACGAGCGTAGCAGGGGATGGTTTCGATCCATCAACCTCTGGGTTATGGGCCCAGCACGCTTCCACCGCACCACTCTGCTTCCCCTAGCACCACTAGGCCAGGCCCTGACAGTGAAAGGTCTGCAGGCCACAGCCCCTCCAGGTCAGGGGGATGAGGCTGGCAGGCTCCCGTAGCAGCTGGAATAGGGCAAGGCAAGTGCCCATTTACAAGTAAAGTGGATTTGTTTTCCCTCCTTTGACTTCTTGTGAAAAGAAATCTCTGAATTCATGTCCTTTCCTGCTGTTAAAAACAAAACCCCCAAACGTCAAGAAACAGAACAGTCGCAGCCCAGAGTGTGTGTGTCACTGGGCTGTGGTGGCCGTGGTTGGGTTTTGGAAAGGAACAAAAACGTTTCTCCCCATCATTGGAAAATGACTCCTAATTTACATGATTCTGAATAAACTCTTCTTTTAATTCTACTTCTTCTCTTGGTCTACTTTTCAACACAAAACTGCTTTCAAGTGTTTTGATGCCTCGCTGTTCATCTTTAGAGTTCAAAAAAAACCCCGAGACAAAACCCTTTCAAGGAAGTATGAACTGTCCCCAGAACATTCTGGATATAAATCCTTTGAGCGAAAAAAAAGAATCTTTCACATTGAACCTATTCGAGTAAAAAGCGTGTGTGGAACCTGCCACTGTAGACCGCGATCTCCTCTCACAAGCGACAGGAGCATCAGGAAAGGGACGCCTGAGACCAAGGTCACACTGCGAGGGTCACCAGGATGCTCAAAGGATGTGGCGGCAGGGAGCTCAGTGAGCAGGTCAGAGGAGGCGGGCAGCAGCCCACCGCTGGCCACCGCCCGCCGGCCGGAACGCTGAGGCCAGGCAGCAGCGGCCTTCCTCCGCGGAGTGGCAGCCCGCCCGCCGGCAGGAACGGCCGAGGGGGACTCGGCCTTCCCTTCTCTCCACTGTGCTTCCCACTGGCGGCGGCCCCTCGGCTCTCCCGGGACGAGAGAGGGGACGCTGGACGGCAAGCACAGGCATCCGGAACGGTGCGGGCCGCGGAACCCCGGCTGTACGACCGCCGGCCAAGGGCTCTCCTCGAAGGCAGGGCAAGGGCGGAGGAGGAACCGAGGTGCGGGCCCGGGCAGCGCCCGCCATACCCCGCTGGGCACGGGCCGCCCCTGGCTCCCAGCATCAAGATGGGGCGGCGGCGGCCACGGGGACGAGGGGGCCGCGCTGCGCCTGAACCTCCACCGCAGCGCCCCGGGGGTTTCTGAGCCCGAGAAATGAGGCGCGCGGCTCAGCGAGCGACAGAACGTGGGCTCGCGACAGACGGTGCCACCGCTCCGAGAAAGCGTCCCGTCGCGGGTGACGTCCCGGAGGGCCGGGGTTCGAGAACGCCCCGGCTCCCGCGAGAGCTGGTCAGAAGGTCGCCGCGGCGGGAAAGGCTGAGCAGGCGGACGAGGGAGCCCCCAGCCGGGCGCCCGTGGAGCCTTCCTCCTGCCTCCCCGAGGACGGCCGGCTGACCCTCGGACCAAGTCGGCCCGGGGACGGGGACGAGGCCGGACCGCACGGACGCCCCAGCGCCGCGCAGACTAGCGGTCCGTGCTGGCAGCGGGCGCGCGGGGGCGACCTCGCGGATGCTGCCCCTGCAGGAGACGCGCGAGGCCACGTCGCAGCGGACCCTCCTCCGGACCCCGCCGTCCTTGCCGCCCGGGCGACACCGCTCGCGACCACAGCAGGCGCGGCCCAGGGAGGCCCGGGCAGGGGCCCCAGGCAGGCGCGGCCGAGCCCATCCCGGACCGTCCCGCACGCGAGGCCGCAGGGGCCAAGCCCGCGGGGTCCGCCCACGTCGCCCCGTGGCTGAGGAGGACACGCCCCACCGGCGGCGCCACGTCCACCCCGCGGGAGGCGCCGTCTTACTCACGCGGGGCCCACGTCCCAGCCGGCGTGCGCGGGCGGCCACAGCGGCCCCGGCCTCGCCCGCTCGCCCGCCCGGCGGGTCGCACACGGGTCCCACACGGCCGCCCCGCCCCGCCGGGCCGTCCTCAGTCACGTGGGCGGCCGGTCACGTGCTCGCGCGTGCGTCGGGGGCGCAGGTGCACGTACGTTCGCGCGTGCGCACTTGATGGCGCGGGGGGGGGCGGCGCGTTCCTGGGCGTGTGGGGCGGGGGGTGCGCCCGAGGCGGGGGTCTGGGACGCAGGGGTCAGGGACTCGGGGCGTCCGGCCGCCGCCGGCGTGGGAAGGGACGCGGCGGCTTCGGGGCGTTCGCCTTCTGCGGGGTCCGTGGTGACTCAGCGCGACGTCGCCGGCGGGGAGGTGTCGCCGCGGCGCCCTCGCCTTTGCCCCCGCCCCCCGGACGCCGCCCCGGGCCCGCCCCGCCCCCGCCCGCCGGTCCGGGCCTCCGACCCGTGCGCGCCGCAGCGCCTCTCCGCGGACGCGGGTGCGGGCGCGCGGCGTGGGGAGGGCTCGGCGGGACCGCGGGCGCCGCGCGGCTCCTGAACCGTCTCGAGGGTCTTTTTGTTTTAAAGATTTTCTGTGTTTCTGCGGCCCAGGTGGGGGGCGCGGGGCGCGGCTCAGTCCCCAGACCCCGGCCCGGACCCCAGCCGGAGGCAGACGCCCGCGACCGAGCCCCGGGGCCCACACGCGCGTCCCGGGAAGCGGCTGCCGTTGCGGACGGTCAGCGCCGTCGGACGCGCCCCCGGGGGAGCCGCAGGGCCCGGGGCGTCCGGCGCGGGCGCGGGGACCGTGGGGCCTGCAGGGGCTCGAGCGTCCCGGGGGGGTGGCAACTCCGCGTGCAGCCGGGAGGGCGGGAAGCGCCGTCCCGTGCGTCGCGCTCGTGGGCCGCACGGTCTCCTGCTTGTTTCCGCGGCTGCGCGGCCCGGCGAGCGCGGAGCCCCGGCAGCCGCGTCCTGGAGTCGTGAGCAGCGGCGCGGAGCCGATCTCCGTTGAACATCGAGCCCTTCCGGCGCCCTGCCAGGCGCGTCCGTGGAGCTCGCGACTCCCTTCCTCGGCGCGGCAAGTTCAAGCACCGCATCGGGTGTAGAGATACTTAAAATCTTCCTTTTTAATGCGGGACAACTCATTTCTTTTAGAGATTTTATTTATTTGCCCGAGAGAGAGCGAGCGCGAGCACAGGCAGACAGGACGGCCGGCCGAGGCAGAGGGAGAAGCAGGCTCCCTGCCCAGGACGGAGCCCGATGTGGGACTCGATCCCAGGACGCTGGGATCACGATCGGAGCCAAAGACAGACGCTTAACCCACTGAGCCACCGAGGCGTCCCATGGACGACAAATTTTTTTACAAAAATACTTCTTTGCAAACATTTTGAGAAGCATCTCTCACCCATTGTACATTTATTTGGTCTCTGTAAATGGAGTCACGATATGAAACATGAATTTTTCATTATACGTGGTTGGCCAGAATCATTGCTCATCGTAACAGGTGTAAGGCAGCATCCTAGTACTCAGTGAGGTCACAGTCTTCAAAGCAGGGAGTCTGGGGCTCTGGGGTCATGGCCACGTCATGGTTTCCTGCCCATCACCATCTTCCTTCCACTTTGCTTTCCTTCTGCTTTTTTGCTCCCTGTTGAGGAGCGTCCCGGTTCTCAGAACATCTTTCATTTCTGTGTTATTTCCATTATCCACGTTTTCTTAGCGATCGTGATTCTTTCCCTTCATGATTTTGACCATTGAGTGTTTTTGGTTTCCATTGTGATACACTTGACTCTTTGAAGTGTCTACAAGACTTTGTTTCAGCTTTTCCTATCAGTACCATATTTTCTTCTGGTTGTGTTTGCATTTCCTGTGATCGGCCATCCTTACGTGTGCCCAGTTGGTCTGAACTTAAGGCAAACACAGTACAGCTCCGATGCATTTGACAATTGTCCGTCTGCCGTGTTGGACTGTGACGGGTGCACAACGTGTGCAGGGACTCATGAGCACATGGAGTCCTGTCCCTGGGGCATCTTGCTTCCTTCAGGCCCTTTGCTGCATCATTACCAGCTTGAATGTTGTTTCTTCAGAGACTTCCAGACGTTGGACAAGATGCCTCAGACACACTGGGATGGCAAGACGTGGTCTGCACTGGCTCGCTGCACAGACTTCCCTTCTTCCGCGGTGTGCTTCCTGGTGGGGCCGCTGCAGATGTGCCCTCCAAGCACAGGAGTTGAGAGACAGTAAGAAGGGAGAGCATTTGCCGGGATGATGGGGGCTACTTGTGCAGGGCGTGTTCCTTCATGCACGTGCTCCCGGCCGACCTGTGTTCATGGGATAGGACCTCTGCTCAGTTGGGACGTCTGATGTTGTGGGGGATGCTGGCCCTGCTGCTCAGTCTTTCAGACCTCTCTGCCCCACATGCTCCTGGGGTCTGGGGCTGGACGACAGGACCCCTTGGGGCAGCCTCTGGCTGAGTGAGCACCTAGGCAGCCAGTGGAAGGGCGGGTGGAATGCTCTGCAGGCCCCAGAGGTGCTGCCCACAGGCTCCTCTCCAGGCCCCCTGGGCAGGGCTGTGTTCACTCTCTACCCTGCTTCCGGGGGAGTGGGGGGGCATGGGAGTGGACATCCCAGCTGAGCAAAGACCTGAACCCTAATGCTGCCTGCTCACCTCAGCCAGGACAGCCCCAGCCATGTGACCCCACGCAGCAGGTTTCACCTCCCACCATCCTGAGAGAGTCTCGATGGTTACCCATGGTGACTGGGAGTTAAGTGAGTTCCTGTGCCCAGAGTGTGGCTCTGGGCACTCCTGGCACTCTCAGAGGCTGAAGAGGCCAGCCTCCACGTCCTAGTGTTGTCTGCAGCAACGGTAGCAATCAGAGCCCCAATGTAACCTGGCCATCCCGGCTACTCTGTCCCTGTGGGCGGCTGGAACCTGGACCCGTTCATGTTTCCAACCCTCCCTCTCCACTAAGACCCTGCAGCACAGACACACATTTCTCTGGTCCTGAAAAGGACACCAGTGACCATGAAACCCCTGCTCCGATCATGACCCGTCAGCCCAGGACGAGATGCCCGGCCTCCGTAGCCGGGGGTAGATGCCGCGCAGCCACTAAAGAGGCTGCCCTTACCGCGTGTGGGGACCGTGGGGCGACAGGAACCCTCATGCGCAGGGGACGGGAACAGAAGGGTGTGGCCACTTTGGAATACAGCTTGGCAGTTCCCTCGTGTTTCTCCAAGGAGTTCTGGTTCTTGGAGGATGGTGTTTGCTGCTATTTCAGGGTGCACGGGTGTCCCCGTGTCGATGCCATCTCCAGGTGTAGGGACTGACCCAGGCGGCAGCCCACGGTCTGTGACTGTCCGTGTGTCCACACGAAGGTCGGAACACACTCCACCCGTGGCCCAGAGCCATCTCTCTGGCTTCCGGTCTCTCCTCGCCCCCCTGCCGTTCACTCGCCAGCGTCAGAAATCTTCCTTGCCCGCTTTTGGAAATGGTATTTCTCTTTCTGTTACCCTCTGTTGGAGGCAGATCTCTGTTACTTTTGTTTGTTTCCCAAACGGAAGCAGGGTCTGTCTCCTGTGGGCGGAGCTCTCCATAGGTGTCGTTGGATGGACGTGGACTTTAAAGGGTTTTTACAGCTTTGGGGGTGTTTCTGTTAGATCAGTGGTCGGATGTGTGGCTGTGGGGCCAGTCCATGTGCCCAGTACAGCTCTGAGGCGGGCCATCAGAATGCTGTCCAGGTGTCCCCTCTCTTTCGTGCACCTGTCCGAATGGCCTGCTTTCTCTTCCAGGTCCCACCCTGGCCCACGGACCTCCAGGATGAGGAAGGGTTTCATCGTGACCCTCAGAAGCTCAGGAAGGTTTCTGCATGGGCCAGCGAATGGCAACCAGTTACCAGTATTCATAATGCCGCTCTCCCAAACTGAGGCGTCAGGCAAGTGCTGAGAGCAGCGAGCCTGAGTCCCCTCAGGAGAAGGTCTGTGCACAGTGATCGTCGTCCTGTGGGCCCGGAGTGAGGCGGCGCCTGCA
Source organism: Meles meles (assembly GCF_922984935.1). Lineage (NCBI taxonomy): Eukaryota > Metazoa > Chordata > Mammalia > Carnivora > Mustelidae > Meles > Meles meles. The sequence goes on from NC_060083.1 coordinate 63,930,551, forward strand.
TGGCCCGTGTCAGAGTGGCAAATGGAAGCGGTGTGGGGGTGGGAGTGGAGGGTCTCGTAGCGGGAACTGGGCATGTGTGTGCGTGTGCATGTGTGTGTGTGTGGTGGGAGGGGGTCTCGGGAAGGGGCTGGCTCTGGGAGAGAAGCTGCTGCTCCAGGTGAGGCGTGTGGATCGCTTGAACCAGGCCTCCTCCCCTCCTTGGCCTGACAGGCAGCCTGCGTCCCCGTGGCTCTCAGTGAGCCCTCGGCGTCTGGCGCAGGACCGAGGCTGGGGACAGGAAACGCTTGCCGAGCGGATGTGCCAGTGAACACAGGCGTGGGGCTGCAGTAGTGCAGGGGTCAAAGCCTGGCGGTGTCGCCTCCCAGAGTGGGAGGACCAGCCGGGCCCAGGGTGCTGAGAGGGCGCGGGGAGCGCCAGGCATGGCTGAGCTGGGGCGAGGAGGCCCCTCGGTCTGGAAACCACCCCAGCCGTGCTGTTGGATTCTTGTCTGCATTTTGCACGTTTTCCTCTGGGGGACCCCAGTGTCCACGCAGAGGTGTAGAAGGGAGGCCTGGGGGAGGAGATACAGCTGGACCTTGATGTTAAGGGCAACGGGTGTGTGGGTGGCCAGCGTGGGACGCCAGCCACGACCAGGGCCCCGTGCCTTCATACCGCCCCCAACCAGGCCGTACCTGGTGCTCTTCCCAAACTCAGATGAAATGGCTGAGAACGCAGGAATGTGGGGCAACGTACGTAGGGCCTGCCCGCCCCCTGGTCCCTTGCTGATGGCTGCCTTCCCGGGAGCATTGCCTTAACCAAGCAGGTAAATACAGGCAGCCGCTCTGGGACGGCTTCGGAGACATGTGCGCGGGAGGCATCTGGGCGCAGCCGTCACCCCTCCTCCTGCCCCTGGAGTACTCACGTGCGAACACGCCTCTCCCAGTGTCCAGAGCCCCTGAGGGATGTCTGTGGAGAAGAGAGTTTGATGACGGACGCCTCAGAGTCACTTCCAGGTCCAGGGAATACTGGTACCCTTAACGACTTTCTTTTAAAAAATTGGTATTACAAGATTTATCTCTAAAGGTCTCGTTCGTTTCGGATGAAATTCAATGAGGAATGTGTGTATTATTCATCTTATAAAACTCACCCTTTCCTGAAACCAGATGGAATTTAAAACATTTTACCAATTTTTACAATTAAGTGATCTAGTGGTGTTTTCCAATCTTAATTAAAATGTAATTTTAAATTGAAATTACAAAGCAAGACATTAATTTTCTAGTGGAAAAGGACAGCATCCTAAGACATGGAGTGGCTCTGAGTAGCAGCCAGTGAGTGTTGCTGGGACTTCGCTTGGTTACCAGGCAGCAAATCAGCCCCATCCGTGAAACGGGCACCACGCTTGGCCCCGCCAGGTGCTACACCGCCGCCCATTTCCTTCGCAGTAATGTCCAGCTGACCACTACTACCGTCCATCCGAGCCAGGAGTTGATCGGTTTCCCAGGAGAGCAGGAGCGGACAGGTGTGTGCAGTCAGTTCTAGAATGGCACAAGGACCCAAAACTGTGTTAGATTCTGAATTATTATGTTTTTAAGATTTTATTGATTGACTTTCTTACTTATGCGGGAGTGGAGAATCCCAGGCAGACTCCCTGCTGAGCACAGAACCTGATGTGGGCCTTGACCCCATGACCCTGAGAGCATAACTGGAGCTGAAATCGAGAGACTGCGTTGTTTCAGTTTTTGATTCTTCTGAATAAAGAAAATTTATTCCTTTTCTTTAAGATTTTATTTATTTATTTGACAGACAGAGATCACAACTAGGCAGAGAGGCAGGCAGAGAGAGAGGAGGAAGCAGGCTCCCCGCTGAGCAGAGAGCCCGATGTGGGGCTCGATCTGAGGACCCCGGGATCATGACCTGAGCTGAAGCCAGAGGCTTAACCCACTGAGCCACCCGGATGCCCCGAGTTCTGTGTTTTAATTTTTTAAAGATTTATGTATTTTAGAGAGAGACGAAGAGCAGGGGTAGGGCCAGAGGGAGAGAGAAGCAGGCTCCCCACTGCGCACAGAGCCCATGACCCTGAGATCAAGATCTGAGCTGAAACCAAGAGCTGGCTGCTGTTAAGCCCGAGCCACCCAGGCTCCCCCGCAGGAGTTCCTTTGAATTCTGTTTAGATATTCTTGTCTGGTATGTGTATTGTGGATATTTTCTCAGTCTGTGTCTCATATTTTCATAGTCCTTGAGGAGCAAAATGTAAAAATTTTTCATACTTCTAATGTAGCAACTTTTCCCTTTTATGGTTTTCACTGTTTGTGTTCTAAGACCTCAGAGGTACCAGGATAGTCTGTTACATTTTGGGCTTCCTGGTCTTAGCTGGTCACATAGGCTCTGTGACCCAGCTCACGCCGGTGTGTGCGGTGCCAGGTGCAGTGAGTTCACACTTGTGGTTGTTACTGTTTTAGGACAACCAGTTGTCCCAGACTTTCTGAAGGAAACCTCCTTCTCCACTCACAATACTCCAGACACAAAATGTGTGGGTTTTCCACACCAAGTAGTTCTCCAGTCCTCTGTGGATGCCAGCTGGGCGTCCCACGGTCCAACCCAGGTCCGCCACCAACTGCCCAGAGTTAGTGCAGGTCCCACAGATTGGGCTCCGGGCCACCAGATGGCCCCCTGTTTTAGACGCCATTTGTAAGTAGTGGGTCCCAGGGAACCCACACTTCTGACTCAGCTACAAGTCAGGGGTTCCCATCACTCCCTCTCAGGTTCAGTAATTTGCTAGAATAGCTCAGTGGAAGTTTCATAGCAGATTATTAACCTCAACCTCCAGTCCCTCTCCCAGAGGATGTGGGATGGAGCTGCACGGTCCAACTTCTCATCCTGGTGACCATCCCTCATCCAGGAGCCCACTGAGTCACCTCATCAGAAAAAAAGATGCTCCTATCCCATAGGAAATTCCAAGGGATTTAGGAGCTCTGTGTCAGTAACTAGGGGGCAGAGTCCAAACACATACTTAAATCATACTTCCCTTCCTCTATAAATAACTTTGACACCTTTGTTGAAAATCAGTTGATTTGGGGCGGGGGGAGCCTGGGTGGCTCAGTTGGTTAAGAGTCTGCCTTCGACTCAGGTCATGATGCTGGGGTCCTGGGATCAAGCCCCCACTGCATGGGGCTCCCTGCTCAGCAGAGAGTCTGCTTCTCCCTTTCCCACTCACCCTGCTTGTGTGCACACGCTGTCTCTCTCTCTCTCACTAATAAATAAATAAAATCTTTTTAAAAATTTTTAAAAGATCAATTGATTCTGTACATGGAGGTCTATTTCTGGATCTTTTGTTGCACTGACTTGTCTATTCTTACCCCAATAGCACCCAACTTTACTACAGCTTTGTATTTGGTTACTCTAGTTTATTAGCTATAGCTTATGGGCTACCAAAATCTCCTCTTTAAAAGCCAAGTCAGAGGAGGCGCCTTATATTCACTTGGTGCCCGTAGCGACGGCAGCCTTCTACTGATTTACATGAATGTGGCCCCAACCTCGTGGCCCGCTCGCTCTGGTTCCCCGCGCCCCCCTGCATTGCCATATGAGTATGAAAGCTGGCTTGTCAGTTTCTACAAAAAAGCCAGGTGAGGTTTTGCCTGGGATGATACTCTATAGACCAAACAGGGCATAAGTTTAGCAAATCAATATTCAAGAACCTGTTGCTTTGGGTTAGTGATCTTTACCAGTACAGTTACTCGAGCCCGTTGGGGTGGCTCTATACTGACAGGAACTTCTCTGAATAACACCATGTAGTACTTGTATTTCTGAAAGAAGAAAACCAGAAAATGAGAAAATTATCATTTATGTAATATAGTGCTTACATCCATGATAATACTTTTTTTTAAAATTTACAGTATCGATTATCAGCATGACCATCTTTTCATGAATATACCTTATATTTTCTTTGAAAGCTTGGCCAAGTAAGAATATGTGTTTGCTCCGTGTACCCCACAGCCAAGGACGGGTTGAAAGCAGCTCCCGGCCGCCAAGTCAGAGGAATGGAGTTATGTGATTTCCTGAGACAGACTTGTCTCAGGAGTCAGTCACTCAGAAGAATAAGTGAGGTCTGGGCAGCTGGGGAGACAGGACCTAACATTACAGAAACTAAGTAACGATGGAAGGAAGGCAGCAAGAAACATCAGCAGCCCATAAGTTACTAAATGTCAGATAACTTACAGACACAGGTTACAAAATCCACACACACAGTTGCCGCAATGAGGGACCATGGGGGACCCTTGGGCCACATGGGTTTGAACCATGTAGGTCCACTTACAGGTGAACTTTTTTCTTTTTCTTTTTTTTTTTTTTAAGATATTTATTTATTTATTTGACAGAGATCACAAGGAGGCAGAGAGGCAGAGAGAGAGAGGGAGGGAAGCAGGCTCCCTGCTGAGCAGAGAGCCCAATGCGGGGCTCGATCCCAGGACCCTGAGACCATGACCTGAGCTGAAGGCAGAGGCTTAAACCACTGAGCCACCCTGGCGCCCCCAGGTGAACTTTTTTCAATATGGTACAGTACCAAACTATTTTCTCTTCTTTATGATTTCACTAAAAGTTTTTTATTTTATCTTATTTTCTTTGGTAAGAATACAACATATAAAATGTTTAACGTACAACTTACTGTTCATCAACCATTTATGCTGTTGGTAAGGCTTCTAGTCAACAGTAGGCTATTAGTAAGGTTTTGAGGGAGTCAAAATTTATACCCAGCTTTTTTTTTTAAAGATTATTTATTTATTTGACAGAGATCACAAGCAGGCAGAGAGGCAGGCAGAGAGAGAGGGGGAAGCAGGCTGTCCAGTGAGCAGAGAGCCCAGTGCAGGGCTCTATCCCAGGACCTTGAGATCATGACCTGAGCCAAAGGCAGAGGCTTTAACCCACTGAGCCACCCAGGCACCCCACACCCGGTTTTGACTGTGCTGGGAGTTGGTGCCCCTAACCCTCGAGTTGTTAAGTGCTGACTGTACTATATACCAGGAGGGAATTGGATCGATGGGGAGGAGGGTGCCTGGGCATAGGCAAGAGAACTGTATGAACAAGGGTGGGTGTAGGGGTAAACAGGGAAGGGGGCTGTTGGGGGGGGGATACGGCACAGCATCTGGGCTCCCCCATACCGCTTGGGAGTAGTGGGAGGACATGGAGACTTGGGCAAGAGCTGGACAGGGAGAGTCTCTGGTTGCAGGACATGCATACTGCTGGGTCTGGCGGTCTCCCAGGGAAGAGGTTTTGGTTCAGGGAGAAATGCTGAAACATGGGCTGACATGCTTAGGGCCACAGGCCTTTGAGTCACAGGTTGTATGAGTTTGGTAAATGAAACCAGTTGCAGGGCTGGATTGTGCTCTGAATTTTTGTTTCTTTTTTTTTTTTTTTAAGATTTATTTTTTTGACAGATAGAGATCACAAGCAGGCAGAGAGGCAGGCAGAGAGAGAGAGAGAGAGAGGAGGAAGCAGGCCCCCAGCCAAGCAGAGAGCCCGATGCGGGGCTCGATCCCAGGACCCTGGGATCATGACCTGAGCAGAATGCAGAGGCTTAACCCGCTGAGCCACCCAGGCGCCCCTGAATTTTTGTTTCTTAAAGACTATCAAAATTCACAATTATAACCTTAATAAGCACCGCTTTTTACGTGAGGGGCCTGTGGAGGTGGCCTTACTTCTCCAAGGGAAGTGGTGTGGAGCCGTGGTGCTGGTGTGAGCAGCCTACCCTCCCTGGGTCTACCACGGCCCGAGAGGGTGCGGTCTGTCCCCGCACCCATCAGGTCCAGGTGTCACGAGGGCGGCCCAAGTCCGTACCCAGAAAGGCCCTTCAAACAGCACCTGGCATGCAGCAAACAGCACACAGTGCTTGTTAACCAACACACGCTCCCGACAGCGCCGTCTCCAGACAGTCCTGCCTGACCTCAAGCCCCGAAAGGCCTGGCCTCATCTTACTCTCTTCCTTCTAGACTTTTCTTCCTGCTCGTTCTAGTAACTACATAGCCAAGTGTTAACATCTTGAACTGTGACTGTGGGCTCTTTTCTCTCATTTCAGTTCTGTCCATTTTTGCTTTGAGCATTTGGAAGTTAGGTTTTGTTTTAGTTTTTTAGATTTTATCTGTTTAAGTCATCTCTCCATCCAGGGTGGGGGCCCGAACCTACAGCCCCAAGATCCAGTGTTGCTCCACCGACTGAGCCGGCTGCGCACTGTGGAAGTTATGTTCTGAGAAGGACTCAGGCTTCTGGCAATTTCCTGCTGAGTTGACCCTGTCGCTACTGACCCATCGCCCCGAACACACGCCTTCCCAGGTCTCACGTCACTGTCACGATCACACGTGTGTTTAAATGATGCTTTTTCCATCCTCGTAACTTTGGCTCGTCCTGGTCTTTAGATTGAAAGTGTGTTTTGTAAACTCATAAATCAGGTGGGACTTTTTTTCCTTTTTACTAAAGTTCCTGGCTTCTAATTGTAGTGTTCTATGCATTTACATTTAATATAATGATCTGCACCGCTGGGTTTAAAGCTACTACTTTATTCTATATTTGTTCCATCTGTTCTTTTTGCCTTCTTTCTTGCCTGCTATTGGACTATTCATGTATTTTAAAAATCCCATTTATCTCCTTTATTGTATTTTTATATATAGGTTATTATATATAACATTATATATAACGCATACATTTATACTTACTTAGTGGCTGAGCTAGAAGTTACAGTATATGCCCTTCACCTGCCACAGTTCACTTTGAAATTATACAGCACTTTATCAGCCATATAGGAACCTTGAAACAGTGAAATAACACCGACAGCCTCCTAACCCTTTGTTCTCCTGTGATCCCACTTGTTTCTTTCTGAGGGCTGCATTGTCTCCTCTGGCAGCCACCAGCCACATGCGGCTATTTAAACATCAAGTTACGTTAATTATAACCAAGTACAACTTTAAAGTTCAGTTCCGCAGTCACACCAGCCACGCTGGCAGTGCTTGCAAGCCCCTGGGGATACGCTCCGTGCTGGACAGGCGCTGTGACGGGACACTTCCCGTAGAAGGCAGGGAATCAGCATCCACTACATGTGACTTTAAATTTTCCTTTAAGCAGTCTTTAAGTGATTTCATTTAAAGAAATCATTTTCAGTGTCTTTTACTTTTTTTCTATTTTTTAAAGCGTTCTTTTTTTTTTTTTTTAGATTTTATTTATTTGACAGACAGAAATCACAAGTAGGCAGAGAGGCAGGTAGAGAGAGAGAGGGAAGCAGGCTCCCTGCTGAGTAGAGAGCCCGACGCGGGACTCGATCCCAGGACCCTGAGATCATGACCTGAGCCGAAGGCAGAGGCTTTAACCCACTGAGCCACCCAAGTGCCCCTTCAGTGTCTTTTACAGTTACCCGTGTCATCATCTGATCAGGTGTCCTCCATCCCTTAGGGCAGATCTGGGAGTCCGCTGGGGTCACTTTCCTCTGGCCTGAAGAACGTCAGTATCCTTCTGAAGGCCAACTCCTCTGGTGACAGTTTTCAGCTTTTTTTATCTAAAAATGTCTTTTATTACAGATGTTAAAAATTAACTACGGCCTTAATTTTTTTTTTATTTTATTCATTTATTTGACAGAGAGAGAGAGATCACAAGTAGGCAGAGAGGCAGGCAGAGAGAGAGGAGGAAGCAGGCTCCCCGCAGAGCAGAGAGCCTAATGCGGGGCTCGATCCGAGGACCCTGAGATCATGACCCGAGCCAAAGGCAGCGGCTCAATCCACTGAGCCACCCAGGCGCCCCCGGCCTTAATTTTTGAAGGATATTTTGGTTAGGTATTGGATACTGGTCTCAAGGATGGTTGGATCTTTAGCGTTTTGCTAAGAAGGACACTTTCTCCTTCTGGTGCCCACTGCTCTTGGTAAATCATTCTCAGTGAAGTTTCCTTGACTGTAATGTGTCTCTTAAATTTTTATCTCCTTTTAGGGGCACCTGGGTGGCACAGTTGGTTAAGTAGCCAACTCCTGATTTGGGCTCATGTCAGTCATCATCCCAGGTTGTGAGCTTGGGGTCATGAGAGTGAGCCCCACATCAGGCTCCACACTCAGCAGGGAGTCTGCTCGGGATTCTCTCTGTCCCTCTGCCCTTCCGTACTCCCTGCTCTCCTGCACTCTCTTTCCAAAATAAACAAATCTTTAAAAAAATAAATTTTCTCTCCTTTTAGGACTTTTATTTTTACTTTTGGTTTTCAGAAGTTGGGCTGTATTATGCCTACAAGTGATTTTTTTTAATTTGTCCTCCTTGGGACAAATTTTGCTTGGGACAAAATTTGCTGAACTTTCTGGATCTAAATCAGTGTGTTCACCAATTTGTAAAATTCTTACACATTCTCTCTTGAAATATTTTTTATTTTTTATTAAAAAATTTTTTTTTAAAATTTTTATTTGACAGACAGAGATCAAAAGTAGGCAGAGAGGCAGGCACAGAGAGGGGAAGGGAAGCACGATCCCTGCTGAGCAGAGAGCCCAATGAGGGGCTCGATCCCGGGACCCTGGGATCATGACCCGAGCCGAAGGCAGAGGCCCAACCCACTGAGCCACCCAGGCGCTGCTCTTCAGATATTTCTATTCATGCACTTTCTTTTCCCTTTTCCTGGACATCCAACTTTCAGGGCACTGCAGTGTCCGATCTTGCCCCATAGTTCCTAACATTCCTTTCTGTTTTCTTTCTAATTTTTTTCCTGTGTTTTCAGTTGCCTTCTACTGATGGAACTTTTGAGTTGAAAAATCCTCTTTTCAGCCGTCTTCAGTCTGGTGTTCAGAAAACTCAATGAGGTCTTCATTTCAGGTATTTTGCTTTCTCCTTCACTCCTGGTGTGTAGCCCTTCCTCCTATGGTGTGGCCTCTGTGGTCTCTCAGTGCTCAGTGTGTCCCTGGCTGCACAGAGACCCTGCGCCTCCCAGTCCCACAAGGCCTCTGCCCTCACATCACACTTGCGACTAGGAGAGGTTCAAAGAACAGTGTTAGGTCACTATGATGAAACTTCCTCTAGTTCTGTTTCCTTATGTGTCTGCATTTATGAAGAAGAGGGATCATACTGGCTCTGTGTCTGCATTTATGACCAAGAGGGATCATACCGGCGCTGTGCCCTGCCTCACTCCAGCAATGCTCAGCACCAGCTATATGAACTAGGTGTTGAGGGGAAAAGCCCCAGACATAGTAAGAGATAAATCTCCAATATACTCAACCTTTTAGTCTTAATCAAAACCGACATATATTTATATTGCTGTCATCAGTTATGTTAACAATAATTGTAATCCTAATTAAATCCAAGAGAAGTGTTTTAACAGGACACTTACTTTTGCAGGAATTGCAAATTAATGTACGTGTGTCTGTCTGTCTGTCTCTCTCTCTCTAGGGGTAAATAATAAGTTCATGAATAAATACTCAAGCCTAAACACTTATTGTATTTAGGATAAAATGTGGGGGGGAATTTGAATGGAAATGAGTTTATGAGTAAAGTTTTTTTGTTTTTTTTTTTAAGATTTTATTTATTTATTTGACAGAGGTCACGAGTGGGCAGAGAGAGAGGAGGAAGCAGGCTCCCCGCTGAGCAGAGAGCCGGATGCGGGGCTCAATCCCAGGACCCTGAGACCATGACCTGAGCTGAAGGCAGAGGGTTTAACCCACTGAGCCACCCAGGTGCCCCAGTATTTTTGTATTTTTTAATATTGTATTGTATTTTTTAATAAGAATTTATTTATTTGACAGAGACAGAGATAGTGAGGGCAGGAACACAAGCAGGCGAACTGGGAGAGGGAGAAGCATACTTTCTGATGAGCAGAGAGCCAGATATGAGACTCGATCCCGGGACCCTGGGGCCATGACCTGAGCTGAAGGCAGACGCCTAACTGACTGAGCCACCCAGGCGCCCCAGGAGTAAAGGATTTTTTAAAAAGATTGTTTTATTTATTTGGGAGAGTGAGAGAGCAAACGCGGGGTGGGGGGGAGCAGAGGGAAAGGGACACACAGATCCTACAGAGCAGAGAGCCCAACACAGGGCTTGATCACATGACCCTGAGGCCAGGACCTGAGCTGAAAGCAAGAGTCGGATGCTTAAGTGCCTGAGCCATGCAGGCGCCCCAGGAATAAAGGATTTAATAAAACCAGTTAACGAAGAGACTGTTTACATGTTTACAAAACATGCGCGTGGTGTCAAGTCACAATGGCATTCGCAATCCTCCTCCTGCTTAAGGAATGATGCCGTGATTTATTTAAAAAGTCAGTATTTACAACGTTTGAGAAATTACATCCGCCGCAATTACTTAAACATGATGGAAAACTTGGCTATTATCTTAAATGTGGGGCTTACAGGGTTTCTCAAAGTTAGTTCATAATACTGCGCAAAAACGCTTCGAGGACTCTGGGTGCAGCTATGGCTTTGCGCAGCCTGAATCACTGCAAGGGACCCGGGTCCCGCTTTCTGCCATGGGTCACAGTGCCCCTGGGCCGTACTCTTCGCTTCCACTGCCCGGTTTGCGGTTCCCTAACGGAGGAGCCTTCTCGGGCGCTCTGGTTTCCGCCCGTGGCTCGGGCCTCCTGCCCGGACGCGCCCGGCCTACTCCCCCCGACGGTCCTCTGCTCGCCCCGGGCTCTGGGTCCCCGCGCCGGTCCTCACGGGCGCCCGTGGGTTCGGGGCATCTGCGCTCCGGCCCGCTCCCCCGGCCCTGCGCCCCGACGGTCTCGCGCGGGCTCGCTCTCGGCCGCGTCCTCTCAACGTGCGGCGGGCGCAGCGGCCGGGTGGCCCCCCGCGCCCTGACTCGGAGCCGCGCTGCCGGGACACCGCGTGATCGTCGCCGCGGCGCTCGCTCGGGGCTCGGCCTCACCCCCTCGGTCCAGGCGCTTCGCGTCCGCGCTGCGAGGACGGAGCGGACGCCCCGGGCCCAAGGGACAAGCCCGTCCTGCCCCGCACGAGGAACGGCGCGGCCGGCGGGGGCACCGCACCGGGGCGGGCCGCGCGGTCGCCGGCGTCGGGGGTCGCGGAGTCTCGCTCGGGCCCTCGCCGCTCCCTGCAGTCGCCGCGGCCCGCGGGGTCCGCTCGGTGCGCTCGGCGCAGGCCCCACGCACCGGCCCGGGGGCCCCGTCCAGGACGCCCTCCGTCCCCGACCGCAGCCCGCGGACCGCCCCGCGCCGACCCCCCGCCGCGGAGGCCGTGCCCGCTCTGCCCGAGGCCGTGTGGATGCCGGTGCAGGCCACCCGCGCCGGGCTCCGCGCCGCCGCCCCTCGGGGCAGACGTCACGCGCCCCCCGCCCAGCCCGCGGCGACCCGCACCCGCCGCGAGCCGCCCCCAAGCTCCGCGCCAGCCACGCTCTACCCCGGGTTTTCCAGGCCGCTGGGAGCCGCGCCTGCGCCGGGCGCCGCGGCCGGACGTGCGGGCGCTCGGCCAGCGTGCCTCGCTATTGGCCGGCCGCCGGTAGCCCCACTGCTGCGGGCCGCCCCCATTGGCCGGCACGGCCGTCAGTCAGCGGCGCCCGCCGGCTCGCAGCGCGCCGCGCGTGTCCCGCCCCTCGCCGCCGCTCGTCGCTCGCCGGCCGGCGGCCTCGCGCGGCCCTCAGCTCCGTGGCGGCGGCGGCGGAAGGCGGCCCGGGCCCTCGCAGGCCCATGGCGGCGGCCGCGGCGCTCCCGGGCGCGGGCGGGCCTCCCGCGGGCGGCGGGGCCGGGGGCGGCGGGGGCGCGGGCGGCGGGTCCCCGCCGGGCGGCTGGGCCGTGGCGCGCCTCGAGGGCCGCGAGTTCGAGTACCTGATGAAGAAGCGCTCGGTGACCATCGGGCGCAACTCGTCGCAGGGCTCGGTGGACGTGAGCATGGGCCACTCGAGCTTCATCTCGCGGCGCCACCTGGAGATCTTCACGCCCCCGGGCGGCGGCGGCCATGGCGGGGCGGCCCCGGAGCCGTCCGCGCAGCCCGGGCCCGACGCGGGCGGCGACTTCTACCTGCGCTGCCTCGGCAAGAACGGCGTGTTCGTGGACGGCGTGTTCCAGAGGCGCGGGGCGCCGCCGCTGCAGCTGCCGCGCGTGTGAGTGCGGCGGGGCCGGGCCGGGGGGCGGGGGCGGGGGCCCGGCCGGCGGGGCGGACGCGGAGCCGGAGCCGCAGCCGCAGCCCGGGCCGCAGCCGGACCCGCCAGCCGCCGCGGCGCACGTGGGCCGACGCTCGCTCCGGGGCCTCGCGCGTCTGGCTCGAGCCCGGCCCGCGGCCCGCGACCCCGCCGTCCCGGCCGGTGCAGCGGCGGCGCCCGCGGAAGCGCGTTTCCCTCCTCGGGGGCCGCGGGAGGCTCGCGGCTGGCGTGCGGGGGTCCCGCCGCGCTCTGGGCGACCCGCCGAGTGGCCGTTCTCGGACGCGCGCGCCCCGTAACGTCCGGGGTCCGGGCCCTTCTCGCAGGGCCCCGCGCTGCGGCCCGTCGGCTCCTCGGCGGCGCGTCGGGCGCGTCCGCCTGCTCTGCCCGAGCCGACCCGTCCGGTCTGCGCGGCGCCCGGAGGCGGGGCCGGCTCGTCGGTGGTCGCGCGGCCTGGTCGACGACGGCTCGAGGCCACCGCGGAGGACTTTGTCTCTCCGCTGCGAGCGCTTTGAGGCTGCCCGGGAAATCCTTCCTGCCCTCAGCCAGACCCGCGTGTACGGACGGGCCGCGCTCGAGGGTGAGCTGACCTTCGGGGGGGGCGCCCGCGGCCGACCTGCCGGGGCCCCGCGCGCGGCGTTTCTCCTGGGCCCGGGGCTCTTCTCGGAAGGGTCATGGCGGTTCGACGGTGCCGTACGCAGGGACGAGGGCGTCGCGGCACCTCGCGGTCGCGTTCCGGCGGTGGTGGAGGGCGCTGACCTGCCGCTGCGGAGAGGAGCGGAGTGAAGGCGGCGGGACTGGCTGAATGTGGAGAAAGTGCTTCCAAATCCTCCGAAGCTCCACGTAGTTTTAAGTCACAAGTTCTTTTTGAGTCAAAAAGTCAATTTGTGCAAGTTTTTTTTTTATTTATTTTTAAGACTTTATTTACTTATTGGACAGATCACAAGCAGGCAGAGAGGCAGGCAGAGAGAGGAGGAAGCAGGCTCCCCGCCGAGCAGAGAGCCCGATGCGGGGCTCGATCCCAGGACCCCGGGACCATGACCCGAGCCGAAGGCAGAGGCTTTCACCCGCTGAGCCGCCCAGGCGCGCCAGTTTGTGCAAGTTTAAAAGCACATGTAATTTCGAGCGGCTATGCAGATTCGTCCCCTGAATGGAAAATCACTGTATCGTTAGAAAAAAAGCAGGACAGTCCACGGTTGGGCTCTGTTTGAACAACAGTGATTTGAGTGCAGTTCCAATTTCAGAGTGAGTTTGCGTCTGGTAGTGTTGACGGTTTACATGCGGAGAACTTGCGGGGTACGCAGGTAATTCGGGCTTGAAGAATGATTCGTCCTTCTGTTAAACGAGCAAGTAACGCATTAATTGACGGGAGTAGAGAAAGACGAGGCCGGGGTCCTGTGTGCTGGCCGTTGTATTTTAAGCCGTTTGGGTCAGAGCCGAACACCAGTGGTTTTCCATGATGACTGGTGAGCAAAACTGGGATCCTCAAGTGTGTGGGGAGGTTGCTGAGCATGCACGAGTGCCAGGACACGTGGTTTTTCCAGAAAAAGGTGATTTCCACAAATATTGTGGGGCTGTGTGTACAGAAATGCAACTTTTTCCTCTGCATGAGCATCGAACTCAGCTGGAGGTGCGGGTGTTATTGGTACCAGGGACTTCTCTGGGGCGGCCTCCGTGGAAGAACCCTGGGCCACCTGTGGGCGTGTGTGCGTGTGGGGGTGCTCCTGGAAGTGAGCAGGTGCAGGTGGTCTTGTGGGTGTCCCTGGGCCAGTGGCCTGGTGCTGAAAAACATGGAATTTAGGCTGGAAGGGACCTTGGGCCTCGATGTAGAGTGTGAGATTTGCCTGGGCCTGGTTGGGGAGCATTTTCAATATGGTCAGTGACAGAATGAAGAGTGTCCTCTTTGAGGGCAGGGTTCTTACTTGTCTAGGGACCCGTTCTGGTGCCTGAGTGGGCAATAAAGTGTTTTAGGAAGATCTGCTGGGCAGGAATGTCTGGGTGTGTTGTTGCTCTTGTTGTTGCCATGGTAGCAAACTAAGTATAATTTATAAATAAAAATCAGCAACTCTTTAGCAGTTGTTCAAGTACTTTGAAACCTCTCAAGTGAATCGGACTTATTTTTGATCAGAAAGGTCCTAGAATATCTAATAGCCAGACCTAAATAGAACAGGTTGAATTTGCTATTGCCCCAAACTGCTTAACATGTGAAACTACACTTGTGTTTATTTAGAAAAGTGACCTGTTCCCATGCTAAATTAATTGTCAATTGGTTCATGATACAGCGCTACTTTCTTTTTGTATGGCATGTTTTAACTTGCAGATTAAGTTTGTTAATATCCCATTTGAAGACTTTCTCATTAAATCAGGGCTAGTGTCCTTGAAGGCTGGGACTGGAGAGAGATGAGCAGAGAGTGGCTTCTGGAGCTTTCCTCGCAAAGACTCCCGAGAAAAGAACTGAAGGAACTCACAATGACTTGGTCGTGTTTAGAAGTGGGAATGGGGCAGAACCAAGGTTCTCAGAGAGTGCCAGTTACAGAAAGAGGAGAGTAAGCAGAGTTCCAGGAGAGGAGATGGCCTCAGGAAAGTGCAGTGACTCAAATGTCACCGATGTCATGTTCTGCCGAGAGCCATGTGTTTGGCGATCAGGACCTCTTGGAGGATGAGGAAGGAGGCTAGATGTGGGGCTGGAGAGTGAGTGGAAGTGAGGGTGTAAGAAGTTCATGGGGCAGGGGACTGTTGTGGGGAGGGTGGAGTTAAGAATAGGCTTGGGAAGAGTGGAGACCCTGTGGGTCACTGGGGCCAAGTGGGTGAAGGAACCCCCGAGAGACGCACAGAGGCCTGGTTGGCCCACAGAGCGGACACAGACGAGGTGTGAAGGACAGGGTTGCCTGTAGGAGAACATCCCATGGGGATGTCTTATTCGAAGACCAGAGCAGGACCCACTAGTGAGGTCTCTCGTGTTTTCTTGTTCCAGGGCTGCATGGTTGGCTGAGATGCCTTTATATTTTATGACCTGCGACTGACCAGTTTGTATACAAAGCTGAGAGCCGGGAACTAAGATGTCTGGACTCCAGGGCTCAGGAGTGGGTGATGAGTAGGGAGACATCCATAGCAGAGGGGCAGATGGGCTTTGCACTTTGAAAAGTGCTCAGCATACAAATTAACTGCTTTTATTATTTTTTTAAGGTTTTATTTATTTATTTGACAGACAGAGATCACAAGCAGGCAGAGAGGCAGGCAGAGAGAGAGGAGGAAGCAGGCTCCCCGCCGAGCAGAGAGCCCGATGCGGGGCTGGATCCCAGGACCCCGAGACCATGACCCGAGCCGAAGGCAGAGGCTTTAACCCACTGAGCCACCCAGGCGCCCCAATTAACTGCTTTTAATGACCACTATGTGCTTTTCTTTAAAAGCTATAATATGGGGCGCCTGGGTGGCTCAGTGGGTTAAAGCCTCTGCCTTCGGCTCGGGTCATGGTCTCGGGGTCCTGGGATCGAGCCCCGCATCGGGCTCTCTGCTCGGCGGGGAGCCTGCTTCCTCCTCTCTCTCTGCCTGCCTCTCCGCCTGCTTGTGATCTCTCTCTCTGTCAAATAAATAAATTTAAAAATTTTTAAAAAGCTTTAATATGTTTTCATTCACCAAACTGAGATATATTTTATCACTGATTTGTAGATATTGGGAACACTGGGCAGCTATTTTAATGTAGTTGTTAATTTACTGAGTTAAAAATAATCCAACAACTGGGTTAACTTCTACTTCACCTTGTATGTGGTAATTCTTCCAGTGGCAAAACTCTGTTCATTTTAATGTTTGATGAGTGGTTTAAGACAGTTTAGATTTAAAATAACTTGAATTCATGTGCTTGCTTCAGCGGTACATAAAATAACTTGAATTCATAACGCATTTTGAGAAACAAGCCTATGTGGCAGGACCTGTCCCCTGCAGCGGTCATATGTGTCCGACTGTATCAGGAGATGGTGAGGATGGGCTTTGGAGCTGGGCACCCTGGGGCTAGACTTCACCATTCCCGCTTAAGCTGTTGGAATTTTTGTTCTCTCGTGTGTAACATGGGATAACAACTGTATGACTTGTGCGACACAGCACTCTGCCTGTGTCCCTGGTACATCAGGGGCTACGCATGTTTTGTCCATGAGTGTGCCCTGGTGTGAAGGGGCCTGTGAGGACTTAATGTGTCACAAAATGTGACCCGAGGGCATCAGTGTTCTTGAGAGCCAGCACTCTTCAGCTTGCTCATAGCTCTGGACACGTGCACACATGCCTGCAGTGAATTGATTAGGGCCTCTTAGAGTAGTGAGTGAGGTTCCTTCAGCTGGGAGAAGTTACCCTCTCCCTCCTAGCACCTAGGCATGGAGGCTGTGGGACGTGGTTGGTGTTGTCCAGCAGGCTGGGCCAGAAGAGGTCCATTGGGGGTGCCCTCCCTCTTGCAGTCTCTGTTGGTTCTGTTCCATTCCAGACTGTAAGCATCACCACAGAACTTTCCTGATTTGGGAGAGAAGAAAAACTGCTTCTGCCTTGGCTACAAAGTCAGGGAAGGGAACTGGTTAAAAGTTGTCCCGTTTGTGGTCTGGTTTGAAGGATACTTGTTCATTAATGCCATTGGCCAAACTGTTGTTTTGGAAATTAAGAATGGCTTCTCTGTTCAGTTGAAGAACTTCATAATTCACAATGCACTGTTTTTCTTTTTAAAACTGCTTTTTTATTGAAATGTAAGGACCCACATACATTTTTGAGATTTGGGCTGTGGTCTCTTCCTGGGAGGCATTACAGTCCTGAAGCTGGGCTCCTCTGCAGGCCTGTCCTGGCAGCTGAGCGCTTGCCAGGCTGACCCTGGTGCTCAGGACCCTTAGTATTAGGTCGTGGAGCCTGTTCTCAGGACTAGTGCCCCTCCCGCCCCGTGCTGTCAGGCTAAGGGAGGCAGAGATGTTCCCTCTTTTCCCTCCTCGTTGTCTTGTGCTGTAACTCAACTCGCTCAGGTTCCTCTGTGCTGGTCTTCCATGATGTGGGGACCAGGTCCTGTTTGTAACCCCTTGGAAACGGCACAGAGCCATCATCGCTTGGTATATATCCAGAACATTTATACCCACTGCGTGCTGATTTAGGATGTTACTGTTACGTGAACATTCTCAAGTGCTGATCATCTGTCTGGTAATGGGGTTCCCGTCAGACCTGACTCCCCCAATTACCAGCACCTTCCATCTAGATCCACAGTTGCAGGAGCTCAGCAAAGCTTCATGCCTAATTGGTGGACATAATCCAGAAGATGAGGCTATTAGAGTGACAACAGATTTTTCCATTGTGAAAATGCACCAACTCTTGATTTGCTGAGGAGAGAGGTGTTCTGCTGGTTTTGTTTTGTTTTGTTTTAAATGAAGAAAAGACAGTTTCTAAAATAAGGAAGCTTTTAATGAAAGCATCAACATCTTGGAAAGTATTCTTATCTGTTTAACATTTCTGCGTAGCTCGTGTTTTCTTTTATGTTTGGGTTTTGGAGCAGTTTACAATGTCTTAAATAGTGGTAATACAGTAAGTCAGCTCGCACACTTCTGTCCCAGTTTTTGATGAGGATTTTTTGAATATGCTAATGGAACAATACGCCAGGGCTTGTTTAAGGCACACATCACTGTTTCTGTGATTTGAAGCAGTTTGTGCACCACGACAAGGTGCTAACTGTTGTCATCCCAGGAAGTGCCTACATGGGGAGAGTAGGAAGCACTTTTTAGAAACCTGCCTTTCCTGCGGTGCCTGGATGGCTCAGTCAGTTAAGTGTCCGACTCTTGATTTCAGTTTAGGTCATGATCTTGGGATCATGAAGATCTAGCCCCAGGTCAGTCTCTGGTCATCATGGAGTGTGCTTGAGATTTTCTCTCTCCCTCTGTTCCTTCCCTCCCCCAACCCCTTGCATACACACTCTCTCTCCACAAAGAAAGAAAGAGAGAGAGAGAGAGAGAAAGAAAGCTACCTTTCCTATATGCATCAATTTCTAGAGTGTGTGTGTGGTGCTCTGCTGAGAGAATTCCTTAGGGATTTTAGACATTATTTGGCTATTGCTGCAGTTTGTCATTTGGCACAGATTGCTTGTGTGTCTTATCCAGTGGAAGGTATCAGAGTACAACAGTGGTTCTTACCAGGGCCCCCTCCCCTTCCTGGGATATTTGGCAGTATCTGGAGACATGCTAGGTTGGCACAACTGGGAGGAGGTGCTGCTTCTGGCATCTAGTGGGCCGGGCCAGGGACATCGCTAAGAATATTAAAATGCACAGAATAGTGGGGCGCCTGGGTGGTTCAGTGGGTTAACGCTTCTGCCTTCGGCTCAGGTCATGATCCCGGGATCCTGGGATCGAGCCCCGCATCAGGCTCTCTGCTCTGCGGGGAGCCTGCTTCCTCCTCTCTCTCTGCCTGCCTCTCTGCCTAGTTGTGATTTCTCTCTGTCAAATAAATAAAATATTTTAAAAAATGCACAAATAGTCCCTTCCCCTGCAACAGATAATGATCCAACCTCAAAAGTCAGTAGTACGGAGTAAGACTGAAGGCCGCCCCCCCCCCCCCCGCCCCGCCCCCAGCACAGGTTTAGAGTAGTTGATAACAGCTGTTGTATATTATTCTTGGAGCTATTGTGAGTGAATCTTAATAATTTTTTACAGATCATACCCACTTAAAACCTTTAAGCTAATAGCATTTGTTTCAAATTCAGTGGCAGGCACCTTTCTGAAATGAAGCCTGAGGTGGAGAGGCCTGATGCGGAATCACTCCCTTTGCAGTTTTGGAGGGACACGCCCAGAAGAACACCTTCTATAAATCTTAGCTAGGTTGTAAGATTGGTCTTAGTATTTTAAGGAGTAGCCCAACGTTCTCCCTCTTGGAATATATACTCTCAGGCATATCTTACTGGTAAAATTATTCTGAAAACATTTACAGTTAATGGGGTTAAAGAGACATTGAATTAATCCATTGCATTGTTCTGGTGGAGTGGTTTTGTTTGTCTGTCTTGGTTTTCCTGAAAAATGAGCTGCTGATGGGAGGGAGTCTGACATTAGCGTCACTACAACCATATTACGAAAGACTGCTGTCAGATGCCATTTTCTTATGGTATTTTGTCATAATAATTGGCAGTTTGAAATTCATCTTTTGACTTTTACTTGGATAGATGGGATACAAAAAACCCTAAACAAGTAAGTTGGACACTTACTGTTATATCTTTCTGGTCTTTTTCAGTATATAGTAGCATTTTGAGTGTGTAGGTTATGTTTTAACAATACTGCATTTTTGCCTGTGTCCTGTATTTTCTCTGCAAACATTTTTGCTACATAACTAATTGACTATAAGGCAATTTTGCTGTAAAAGATAAAATAATGAAAAATAAAGGAGGGACATTTATTAAAAAGGATTCAAACATGAAAAATGAATAACAAAATTAAAGATTTTATTCCTGAGAAGACTGGTTGAGTGTCTCTCAGTTCCTGGTGTTGAGTAGGTTCTAGGTCAGTCTTAGGTGCCCTCTCTGTTTTGTGGAGGGCAGCTCTCTGGGGTCTTCACTTAAGAGCCACATTTCAGAGGTTACTTGTTATCTCCTCTGTGTCTTTCTCTCCACACAGGAAGGATTGAGGGTGAGGTAAGAATGAGTAACGCAGGCGTTCATTAGTGAACAGTCTCATAGCACTGCTTGAACGGGGGAGATGAGAGCCTTCTCCCCCATGTGATCAGACTATTTAATCTCTCAGCCTTAGGGTCCTCTTTCTATAAACAGGATATTACTGAATTGACTTCATGGGGTTGTGGTGTAGATTGTCTTTGCCTGATACAGGAGAATTGGCTGAGTAAACATTAATATTGTTTTAAAGAAAAAAATTTAAATTTTGTGTCTCAAATGTTTTGATTGGGGAGTTTAATCCACTTATGTTTAAAGTAATTACGGTAAGGAAAGGCTTCTGCTATTTAACTCTTGTTCCTTATGTCTTACAGCTTTGTTGTCCCTTGTTTTCTTCCTGTCTGATTTTTTTTTTTTTAATTTATTTGGCAGAGATCACAAGTAGACAAGAGAGGCAGGCCAAGAGACAGGCGGCGGGGGGGGGGGGGGGGGGGGAGGGGGTCGGGAAGCAGGCTCCTTGCTGAGCGGAGAGCCTGATCCTGGGCTTGATCCCAGGACCCTGAGATCATGACCTGAGCCCCAGGCAGAGGCTTTAACACACTGAGCCACCCAGGTGCCCCCTTAACTGTCGATTTTATGTTTAGGTGATTTCTTTCTTTCTTTCTCTCTCTCTCTCTTTCTTTCTTTCTTTACTGTTGTGATTCTCTTCTCATTTTCCTTTGTGTGTATTTTAAAGATTTTCTTTGTGTTTACCATGGAGATTATATTTAACATCCTAAATTTAAAGCCATCTATTTTGAAATGATATCAACTTCAAAAACTCTTCTCCTGTGTATGTCCTTCCTCCTCCCTTTTATGTTGTTGTCACAGATTACATCTTTATATATTGTGTGCCAAATAACATACTTAAAATTTTTTGTGGATTTGTATTTTGAATCCTGTAGGAAATCAAAAGTAGAATTACAAACCAAAATGACAATAATACTAGCTTTTATATTTTCTCACATTTTTACCTGCACTGGAGATTATTTCTTCATATGGTTTTGAGTGACTGTAGAGTGATCTTTTATTTCCCCCTGAAGGACTCCCTTTAGCTTTTCTTGTAAGGCAGGTCTAGTGTTAATGAACTCCCTCAATTTTTGTTTATTGAGGAATATCTTAATTTCTCTCTCATTTTTGAAGGACAGATTGCCAGATATAATTCTCAGCTGACAGTTTTAATTTTTAAATTTATTTTATGTTTTTAGCACCTTAAATGTTATCTCACTGTCTTCTGGCCTTCATGGCTTCTGATGAGAAACAGCCATTAACCTTATAGAGAATCCTTGTATGCGACAGGTTACTTTGTCTTGCTGCTTTCAAGATTCTCTCTTTGTCTTTTTTTTTTAAGATTTTTAAAAAATTTATTTATTTGACAGACAGATCACAAGTAGACAGAGAGGCAGGCAGAGAGAGAGAGGAGGAAGCAGGTTCCCTGCCGAGCAGAGAGCCCGATGTGGGGCTCGATCCCAGAACCTGGGATCATGACCTGAGCCAAAGGCAGAGGCTTTAACCCACTGAGCCACCCAGGCACCCCTCTCTTTGTCTTTTGATGGTTAATTATAATGTCTAGTTATGGGTCCTTTGAGTTTATCGTACTTGGAGTTTATGGAGTTTCTTGGATTTGTAGGTTTGTGTCTTTCATCAGATTTGAGATGTTTTCGGCCATTATTTTTTTTCAAATATTTTCCTTCTGCCTCTTTTTCTTTTCTTCTTTTGAGACTCCCATAAGGTGTGTGTTGGTCTACTTCTTGGTGTCCCACAAGTTCTTTAAGGCTCTTTTCAGTCTTCTTTTTCCTTTCTGCGTCTCAGACTTGATCATTTCAGTTATCCTATCTTTAAGTTTGTGGATTTTTTGTTCTGCCTATTTAGAGATGCTGCTGGACCCCTGTGGTAAATTTTTCATTTCTTATACAGTACTTTTCAACTTCAACAGATTGCTCTTTTGTCCCGTCTTATAATTTCTACTTTTTTGTTGATATTCCTGTTTGTTCCTTTGTAATTCTCCTGACTCCTTTAGTTCTTTGTGTTTTTGTTTATTTGAGCACATAACATGGTTGTTTTTTTTTAAATAACTTTTTTTTTTTTTTTAGATTTTATTTTATGGTAATCTCTACACCCAACGTGGGGTTTAATTTACAATGTAAATTTACAAAATTTACATCTAATTTACAACCCTAAGATCAGGAATCATATGCTCTACCAACTGATTCAGCCAGGTGCTGTGACATGGTTGTTTTAAAGTCTTTGTCTAGCAAGGCTTATGGCTCACCTTCTTCAGGGATGATTTCTGTTCATTTATTTTGTTCTTTTGGCCAAGTCATGCTTTCCTGTTCATCATGTGGCTTTTGATTTTGTTGTCTTTGAAAACTGGACATTTGGCTATTATAATAACTCTGGAAATCAGGTTCTCCTTCCCAGAAGATTTGTTGTTTTTTGTTTGTTAAAGGCTGTAGGAGTTCTCTTTGCATAGTGACTTATCCAGACTATTACTCCAAAGACCTTTTCCTGACAGTGTAGTTCCTGACGTCCTGTTTCTATTTTGTGTTTAGCTGGTGTTTCGACAGATTTCCTGAGCATGAGCAACTCTCCTATCTCCCATTCTTTGCATATTGGCTCTGTGCCTGGGCCCTCCTTCAGCTCTTGATCAGGCTTGCACTGTGCCAAAGGATCAGCTCAAGGGGAAAAACCCAGAATCTTCTCAGGTCTTGTATAAGCGTGCGTCTTGCCCTGGATATCTGTGTGGTATTCTGAACTTCCTAATATGTCCTGTTACTTTTGAGTGTCCTAATTTCCCAGAGAAACTCTCCCCAGCTTTTGCCATAGGAAGTGTAGCGTATGTTTAGACAGTACGTAATGTTTTGCCACAGGTTCTGAGGATTTGTATTCAACTTGCAGTGTTTTCAAGCCTCTTCAGCCTGATTTCTGAGTTGAACAAAGCAGAAGAGTGCCTTTGTCACTCCTTCGGGTAGTCTGTGACAGGTTCGAGGAGACATACACAGTAGTGACCAAAGTCTGTTCTGTCCCCAAACCAGGAAAACAGCCCCATACTGGCAACCCTGGCTGCCAGCACTTTAACACTGTGTTTACTTTAAGACCATTACTTTAAGACCTTTTATGCTTGAAGACAATTTGTGCTTCAAGGCCAAGGCCTGTTGCTACCATGTTAGAGGGAGCAGGCAGGGCAGGAGAGTCTAAAACCTGCCTGCCGCTCTGTGGCACCTCTTTCCTGATTCAGCACTTGCTGTTTGCACACTTCTGACTCTCCTGCAGAGTTTTTACAAATTGGTTCTGACCGTTACTGTATGTTTTCCAGTGTTCGTTTGTGCGTTTGTGGGTGGGGTGAGGGTGAATGAGAACTTGGAGCTTCTTAGTGAGCTGTTTTACTGATGTTGCTTCTGAAGGTCCGTTCTTTTGAGTGAAAATTTTAATTCTTTTAATTCTCATTTTTGTCATTTTGCACTGAGTGTGAAATAGTAGCAGTTCTTTTTCTTGGATTTAGTGATATGACAATATTTGAGTAAAGTCAAATTTATTACCCCGTTTTTAAAAAGTGAAATAGAGTATGAAAAATTTTCTAAATTACCTCAAGTACAAAATAACATGGAAGTCCGACTATTATTCTTAGTAAGTCTATCTTGATGGAGCGGCTGGGTGGCTCAGTCAGTGAAGCATCTGCCTTTGGCTCAGGTCATGATCTCAGGGTCTTGGGATCAACCCCCAAGGAACCCCAAGCTCCTTGCTCATCAGAGAGTCTGCTTCTCCCTTTCCCTCTGACCCACCTCCCTCCCCCCTTGTACGTTCTCCCTCTCCATGTCTCAATTAAAATAAATAAAATCTTTAAAAAATGAGTCTGTCTTGGCTATTAGTAATTTGAATCAGGAAATATGAAATTCTTCAGTAGCCTGTACTATTGATATATTGGTTCCATTTTCTTTAAAATATCCCCACCCCAAAGCCAAGACCATAATAATGATTTTTGTTAAAGAAATGTTTCCAAATATCTACAGTCCTAGGAAGAACATTTTGCTTTAACATAAAAGAAGAAATAATTTTGCATTTAAGTTATAATGTTTTAAAATGTTATCCTGTATGTAGCACACCAGTGGGAAGGGTGGAATTCTTACCTGTGGGTGGTGATGAGGATGGGATGGCAGGGGCCCTTGAAGGCACACTGGCTTTCTAGCACCTACTCTCAGTTGCTCTGTGAATTGATTCTTCTTTTTAAAAAAAAAAAAAAAAAAATTTATTTATCTGAGAGAGAGAGAGTGCCCACCTATGCACCCAAGTGTGAGTGGGTGGTGAGGGAGTGGCGGGTGGGGGCAGAGGGAAAGAGAGAATCCTAAGCAGACTATGAGCTAAGTGTGGAGCCTGACACGGGGCCAGATCCCATGACCCTGAGCTGAAATCACGAGTTGGCCACTTACCTGACAGATGCCCCTCTGTTGATTCTTGTCCCTATTGTAGGAGGAAATTGAGGCATGGAGGGTGTTAATCCGAAAGTGCATAGCTTAGACATGATAGATTCAAACCCACATCCAGTTCTTTTTTGCCATTTTTTAAAATCACTAAGCTCTGTTCAAAGCCAAAAATAGCCATTAATTAGAAAATTGGAAAATCTACAAGACAAACTAAAATAGGTTTTTAAATTGTAGTAATTTATCTTATCTTTTTTTTTTTTTGGCATTTAGATTATGTAAACTGCATTATACTGATGGAAATACCATGTAACCATTAAAGTGTATTTATCCACATAGAAAGAAGAAGAAAAGTTGTAGAACAGCGTGTATGGAGTAATTGTACTGGTGGAATTGTATGTCAAGTGTTTGTGTGTGGTATAGCCAATGCATACCTGGATTGAAAACACCATTGAGAGGCGCCTGGGTGGCTCAGTCAGGTAAGCGTCTGCCTTCAGCTCAGGTCATGATCCTGGAGTCCCAGGATTGAGTCCCACGTCAGGCTCCCTGCTCAGCGGGGAGTCTGCTTCTCCTTCTGCCCCTTCTGCTCATAATCTCTCTCTCTCAAATAAATCTTTTTAAAAAAAAATTTTTTTAAAAGATTTTATTTATTTATTTATTTGACAGAGAAGGTGAGAAGAAGCAGTGGGGAGTGGCAGGGAGAGAGAGAAACAGACTCCCTGCTGAGCAGGGCAGCCCAGTTCTGTGCTCTATCCCAGGACTGCAGGATCACAATCTGAGCCAAAGGCACGTGCTTCGCTGACTGAGCCACCCAGGTGGCCCAATAAATAAAGTCTTTTTTTTTTTTTAAAGATTTTATTTATTTACTTATGAGCGACACCAAGAAAGAGAGAGAGAGAGAGAGAGGCAGAGGTGGGGGAGAAGCAGGCTCCCCGCTAAGCAGGTAACACGATGTGGGACTCGATCCCAGGACCCTGGGATCATGACCTGAGCTGAAGGCAGACACTTAACCATCTGAGCCACCCAGGCACCCTAAATATAAATTTTTAAAAAGATAAATGAAACACCATTGGGATGACAAGAACATGTGTCTACAGATGGGCTTCTGTTTCCTTTTTTTAAAAAAAAATTGCTGTAATGAGTATATATTTCCGTGTAGTAAGGGAAGGTTATATCTAAAAGTTGATTGCTCTGATGGAGATTAATCTGTTCTTTTAGGCATACTAGCTACTTAGATCCTGTTGTAAGTAAAGCGTATTCCATTTGGGTTCTAAACCCAGTGTAATTGCTTTGCAGCTGAGAAACATCTTGTGTATGTTATATAATATTTGAAGATACTGGTGTATCATTTTCTTATTTTGTGTTATGCTTTTGACGTGGAAGAATATTTAGTTTTGGGGCACCTGGCTGGCTCAGTTGTGAAGCATCTGCCTTCGGCTCAAGTCATGGTCCCGGGGTCCTGGAATCGAGTCTTGTATCGGGTTCCCTGCTCAGTGGGGAGCCTATTTCTCCCTCTCCCACTCCTCCTGCTTGTGTTCCCTCTCTCACTGTATCTGTCAAATAAATAAGTAAAATCTTAAAAAAAAATATTTAGTCTTGCCTTGAAATGCTGTGTCTTGTTCCTAGAACAGGTTGTGTCTGTATATTGTGGCAGCTGTGCCCATTGATAGGTAATGTCACTGTCAGCTTTCAGCAGTGAGTATTTTAAAAATTATTGCCAATTCTTGGGGCACCTGAGTGACTCTGTCAGTTAAATGACTGCCTTTGGCTCAGGTCATGATTCTGGGGTCCTGGGATGGAGCCCCACGTCGGTCTCCCTGCTCAGAAGGGGAGTCTGCTTCTCCCCATCCCCCGCTTGTGCTCTCTCTCTCACTCACTCTCTTTCAAATAAATAAATAAAATCTTTAAAACATAGAAATAAACAAAGTAAAAATAATCGCCAGTCCTCAAAAATCTGAGGTTTGCCCTTCTGCTCGAAAGGAGGAATGAGAAGTGATGTGGAATTATTGGTGTCAGTGCTACATGTCCCCTACATGTAGCAGGTTTCTGTGCTTTGTTTGAGTCGCCGTCCTAGGGCAATGTAACAGGAACTTCAGTCCTCCTCTGGCTTTCTGGTTAGGGAAGAAAATCCGATTCATGAAAAATAAGTTGTGGAGTTACTGGACTTGTGCTAAAGATTTTATCTATGGATACAGGCAAAGAAAGCTTTTCATTTTCCTTTTTGAAAAAGAGGGAGATGTGACTTAAGTATGTGCCAGCTATCCTGTTGCTGGCATCTGTGCTTTGGACAGTTCTGAGTCTTCTCCTACCCTGTAGTCATGTCTCTTTTCTTGGATGTGTGGGCACCTGTCCTTGCTCGGGTTGAGTTGGCCCCGAAGTCTCTGGATGGCAGTTGAGGCAGGGCAGGGGCTGCAGGGCACTTGTTTAGAGATAAATACTTTATAGTACAGACGTCGGCTCTTTCTGACCTCAGATCTCTTCTTCATAATGAACAAGAGCCCATGGAGAAGCTGCATTTTCTGAGTGAGTGTGTGGTGGTTGAGCTCTTTCATGCAGAGCTGTGATGTGAGGGCCAAGGAGACATGGCCCTGCCTTGGCAGAAGGCAGAAATGTTGGTGTAGTCACTGTGGGGGTCAAGGAGAGGCAGGGGCAGGGAGGCTGGGGACAACTGGCATAAGACACAGTGTAGAAGGCTGGGTATGTAGACAGATGGGCCAGGGGCCTGAGGCTGGGTCGCACCTTGCCTGTGTGGGAGTTTGTCGTTCACCATCCAGGGACCTCCGGTCATGAGCTAAGGACGATCCCGTGACCACATAGTGGGCCTGTGCCTGAGGAGAGGGGGGCTGGAGATGGATGGCGGAGCCAGGCCCGAGTCTGGCTACGGGTGACCAGACACAGAAGCTAGCAGGGAGGCAGGTGTGCAGAACCCTGGGCCTGGGACAGAGATCTTTTGGGATCGTAGAAGAGTGGCCCAGTGCTCGTACCTCAGTTCCTGGCATCCCCCACAAAGGCTGGGCATTGCTTTGCTCCACACAGACAGATCGTGTTGCTGCAGAGGAACGTGCACATTCTTGTCTTCAGATCAGGTTTCACAGCCGAGCACGTAACACCAAAACCAGGCTTTGGGGATTTCAGAACTGTAGATGAGTGACTGTGAACCCATAGACTGTGTCTCTCTCGTTCTAAAAATGCAGACTCACTGCGGCTCTCGCCTCCATGGTTTCCGATGACCAGCAGAGCCACAGCCATCACCTCTGCATTCCAGGAAGCAGGATGGGCACTTCCCAAAGTCCCAGGTACATCTGTGCTTTTTCTTGCCTCATGCTGGGATTTATGGCCATTCCCGGCTGCCTGGGAGTAGGGAGGCAGGAACCTGTAGGTGCTCTTGCAAGGAGGGAGGAGCAGGAGTGGTTCTGGGCAGCTTGCAGAGGCGAAGGCGGTGGGAGCAAGGCATATTTCTAGGCCCCAGTTGCTGGTTCTTGTTGATGCTGCTGATGGAGTGTGAACACGGGAGGCAGAGAGCCAGTGCTGAGCTACGGGAGAGTAGAACACGGGGTCTCCTGGCCGGCCTCGGTGCAGTTTGGTATTAATGTTCTGATCTCATGATCCCCCCCACCCCACCCTGTTTTGCTCTTCATGTTTTAACTGCATCTCCTTCATTCTGTGTCTGTCTTGTCTTCGGCCCCTTTTGTCTGTGGAGTGCTAGAGTCCAAGCTGGGTGGAGCACGGAGATGTGGGCTGAAGTGGTCTCAGGTGCTTTTCAAGGCCTGTGATGTCTCTGTTTCCCTCCGCGGTATCTCTCAGTGGTGGTATCCTTAGTCTCTCTCTGCAGACGTGAATTCATTCCTGGCTGGAGGGAGAGGAAATGAGGGAGGGGAAGGACCTAGGCTTGTGCTCCCAGGAAGTCACCTGTTTCACCATGTGAGAAGGGGTAGAAGCACACCGGTGGCTCTGCGTGGGTCATGGGCCACAGTGGACAGAGCGCTGAGACCAGCAGCCTCATCAGGACCACGTGGGTGTGGAGTGACACCAGGTCCTCGTCAGAGGGCAGTGTGTGCCCCTTGAAGCGGTCCCAGGAGTAAACCCACACCTCATAGCCACCCTAGCCCATGGGAAGTGGTTGGATTTCACTTGGACCAGTGGAGTTGGAGGTGATAGAAATCCCTCAGGGTTGTATTAAGGCACAGGTTGCTTTGGCGTTTGCAGTTTTGACACCAGCTGGAAGCACAGTGTTTTGTGTGGCAAATCCGGTCAGGGGCAGGCGGGATGTGCTCGCAGACCTGTGGGGCCCGTTGTCAGCGTCCCTGCCCAAATTCAGGGTTCTTACCCTTCATGCCCCATTCTCCCTGTGTTCCCTTCCTCCAGGAAGCACGGAAGGTACAGGATTGTGTCTGTCTCACACCCCTATGCTGGCCCTGCTTCTTGGTGGTGAAATTGAAAAACACCCATGCGTGACCTCCCTCCCCCTTCAGAGACTGGTGAATTGGGGGAGGGGATCTATGGGGTGTGTGTATATTTTGAAAAAACTCCAGCAGCTTCTGGCAGGCACTCAAGGTTAGAAAGCACCATTTAGGAAAAAGAATTTAAAACTTAGCAGTTGGTTGCAGAAGGTTTTTTTATGCTGGAGTGCATCAAGCTAATCTGGTACTTGGTTGAGGGCCGACCACCAGCCTACTGATTGGGACTGTGGGCTAGAGTTTTGGGTACCCAGTTAGGAGAGTTAGGTCCAAGGAATTCAGATACTTATTAAATTGAATTGTTATGATGCTGGTTGTATTTAAAATATTCAGGTAAAGTTTATTTTAAAATACTAAAAACTTTTAGGGGCATCTGGATAGCTTAGTTGTTAAGCATCTGCCTTTAGCTTGGGTTGTGATCCTTGGGTCTTGGGATCAAGCCCTGAATCAGGCTCTCTGCTCGGCACGAAGCCTGCTTCTCCCTCTCCCACTCACCCTGCTTGTGTTCCCTCTCTCGCTGTCTCTCTCTCTCTCTCTGTCAAATAAGTAGATAAAATCTTAAAAAAAAAAAAAGCATTTAAAAGCTTTAAGTTACATAAAATAATGCTTGTGATAGACTATTTGGACATATAAAAACTGGTATAAAAAATCACCTATAATGCCACCATCCAGAGTAGCCACTGTTAATACAGGATATATGCACTCCTTTACAAATAGGTTTGAATTTTTTGTTTTGTTTTTATTTATTTATTTTTTAAAGATTTTATTTATTTATTTGACAGACAGAGATCTCAAGTAGGCAGAGAGGCAGACAGAAGAGAGGAGGGGAAGTAGGCTCCCCGCAGAGCAGAAAGCCCAATGCGGGGCTCGATCCCAGGACCTGGGATCATGACCTGAGCCGAAGGCAGAGGCTTTAACCCACTGAGCCACCCAGGTGCCCCTGTTTTTATTTTTTTAATTTGTTTTTAAATGGTAGCTTTAAATTGTACTATAGGGAGGATTTTTGTCTCTTTTTACTCAGTATGACTTTTTTTCCTATGATGTTAACTCTCTAAACAAAATGCACAAGAGCTCCTGTCTGTTTGAGATGCTGTGATTTACTTTACCATCCCCCACTGTCCTGCATTTAGATTATTTTTGCTATCGCAAACAGTGTTGTAATTAAGTTTTTAAGTATTAGATTCTTAAAAATGTTCCTGTACTGAATACGTATTTCCATTTTAAATGTTCCTTGCTTTCTTTTTATTAAAAATATTAGATGTGCAGTACTATTAATTTCATTTTGCAAAAGGAAAGATCACCCCGAGTCTGCTATCCTCGCGCTCTTCATTACTCTGGAACCCTCTTGCTGTTCATTCTCTGCCTGTGGATGCAGCGCACGGGGTGGGTGAGAGGCGGCAGGCTGCTCTGGACTGCTGCGTGGGGGCATAAAATGAACAGTGTTTGGTACCATGTTTTATATGGAATAAAAACCCCATCAGATTTAGGGTGTTTCTTCCAGCCGGGCCCTCCCAAGCCAGGCTCTGCCGTGGGCACAATGAAGATGGGCTCCCAGCCCAGCAGTCAAGATGAGTCCTGGAGACTTCGTGTTCTCTATTTCTTGGTTTATTTTCTGGCAGTGAGGTTTCTTTTTGAAGTGGAAAACTTGATGTGGAGGTAGGAGAGAGAAATGGAATATTGAGGCTTTTACAGCTGTGAAGCTGACTTTTGGATCGAATATCTATATTTAAATTTGGCTTATTTGAAATTATTGGTATTTTAAGTTTGCAACTATGGCTTAAATGCTGAATTTTAGTTCTTTATTTAAAAAAGATTTTATTTTTTATTTATTTTTACTTAAATTTTTTTTTTTTTAGAAGTAATCTCTGTGCCCAGCATGGGGCTTGAGCTCAAAACCATGAGATCATGCGTGCTGTACTGATGGAGCCAGCCAGGTGCCCCTAAATGCTAAATTTTATTTTATTTTATTTTTTAAAAGATTTTATTTATTTATTTGAGAGAGAGAGGGGTCACAAGTAGACAGAGAGGTGGAAGCAGGCTCCCCACTGAGCAGAGAGCCCGATGCGGGCCTCAATCCCAGGACCCTGAGATCATGACCTGAGCCGAAGGCAGAGGCTTAACCCACTGAGCCACCCAGGCGCCCAATTTTATTTTATTTTAAAAATTTTTCTTTTGCGGGGGCCTGGGGGAAGTGCACTAAAGAGAGAGGGGTCCGTGGATGTGCTAGGGAGGTCGGGGAGGAGCAGAGGGAGAGAAAATCTTAACTCCATGCGGGGCTCGATCTCACCTTGTGTGACCTGAGCCAAAATCAAGAGCTGGACCCTTAACTGACTGAGTCGCTCAGGTGCCCCAAATGCTAAATTTTATAAGTTAGTTTTGTTGAGATGAGATGCAAAAGAGTAATGTGTTAAACTTTTTTTTTTCCTCATATGTGGAACTGAAGAAAAGATAAAATTCCAGTAAAATTAAATTAATGATTGTGGACCTAGTGACTTTTGCTTCATTGTGTGTGTCATTTGTCACAGTAAGAAGAGGCTTAGAGGAGAAGCAGCACAGACCTCATCGAGTACACCTATAAAATGGCTCCTTTTCTGAAATCTCATTCCTACCAGCATTCTTTCTTTTAATTGTACCTTCTTTTAGTCATGGACTGCTAAAAGCTGACTACCTCAGAGTGAGACATTTTAGAAGTTATTAATAATAGCAGATACAATCTTTCCTCTTCCCTTCCCCCTCTGTCTCAGAGAAGAATTTGAAAAATCAGTGGAAAGGTGAAGACTTTCATAGTAGTTGACAGAATCCCCTTCTGGCCCAAACTTGTGAAGTGGTTTATAGTGTACAATTGTAGAGTATCAGCAAAGTTTATCAGTTTCAGATGTAGAAGAAGCCACGTTTCTTAGAGAAAATTTAGAAGGTGCAGAAGAAAAAACTATGTATATACTTGCTAAAATGTAACACTTTATAAGTATTTTTTTAGTAGCTTATTAAAATGTATTTTTTTAAGATTTTATTTATTTATTTGATAGAGAGACAGAGATCCAGGCAGGCTGAGAGAGAGGGGGAAGCAGGCTCCCTGCGGAGCAGAGAGCTCGACGTGGGGCTCAATCCCAGGACCTGGGATCATGACCTGAGCAAAAGGCAGAGGCTTTAACCCACTGAGCCACCCAGGCGCCCCTATTAAAATGTATTTTAAAATAATTTCAAACTTCTACAAAGTTTCGAGAATAACAAAGATTTCCTGTATACCCTTCATCCATATGGACCAGTTTCTCGTATTGTGTTTTTCTGAACCATTTGAGAGTAGGCAGCATACGTTAGGCACTTTTACTACCCTTCATGATACATTTTCTAAACAGGATATTTTCTTATGTAACTATCGTCCAGTTACAACATTCAGGAAAAATGATACTGATACGACATTTGTATTTAGTCCACGCTCCATGTCCACTATTTTCATTTGCCCCAGTACTGCCCTTCCTGGTCCTGAGTTCCCTCCATGACAGGACACTGTGCTCTCACACCCCTTAACCCTCAGGGCTCCTTAGACCTCTCAATCCGCTTTCATTTGTCTCTGATCACATTGATGGTTTTGAGGGGTACAGGAGGTGTTTTGTAGACTCTGCTTCCATTTGGATGTGCGTGAGGCTTCTCTGATCTCTTGATGGCAATGTGGCCTGTGCGGGTCCTTCTCAGGGCCTCCGTTCCCAGGTGCACGTGGTCCTCAGTGTGGTGGCAATTTGGCGGGCTGGTCGGGAACCTGCCTTTCCGCCGTTCTCCCTGCCT
The DNA here is from genome assembly GCF_922984935.1 of Meles meles. NCBI lineage: Eukaryota > Metazoa > Chordata > Mammalia > Carnivora > Mustelidae > Meles > Meles meles. The sequence goes on from NC_060083.1 coordinate 63,962,912, forward strand.
CTGCTCGCCAGGCCAGCGCCCTTCGCGCGGGGATATGCTTCCCTGAGAGTCATGGGTCCAGAAGGTTCACAGCACCCTGACTAGGCCAAAGGCACAGGTGTTGATCCTTAACAGTCTTTTGTATGCATAGTCCTCCATGGTATTACTGATATGGCAGGGCATGGGTCACAAAGGGGTACCCCTTTGCTTCGGATGTGGGAGGTGGGCTCTGACGCTGCTTATTCTGGGGTATTGCCTCAAATAGGAGCGATATTTGGATGGTGGGTAGGCCAGGTGCCCGGTGTTTACCGTAAGGAAGCATGAGTGAAGACCTTTTGGAATCTGTTCGGGAACACTGAAGGTGGTGCACGGCAGGGAAGGTTGAATCTCGGACCGTGACCAGCGAAATAGTATCTGCTCAGTGCTAGAATACAGAACTGAAAGCTGTTCCCTTTTGGAATGGGCTAGACCATTTGGAATGGTTTGGAGAATTGAAAGTAAGAGATTTCAGTGTGATTATTTTAACCTCTGTGTCTTCTCTCTGTTCCTTCCTTTGTTCATGTTGTTCTGTTGTAGGTATGTGTCCCCCTGTAGCTCACCGAGTTGAAGCCTTCTTGCCCTCCCCAGCTTGTCCATACCTGAGGAGTATGGTTATTCCTCCGAGTCCCGTGCCTCTCCCTCGGGGTGGTGGTCTCCAGTCCCAGACCCTACCTGAGGACCCGAGCTGAGTGCATCCTCTCCTCCCTCCTGTGTGCCCAGCAGTGCTTGAGGGCTGCCTCCTGTCTGTTTCTTCATGGCACCATGGCATGGAGGGAATCCCTATTTTCACAAATAATTATCAAGTTGGCCCTTCATTCTGTCTTGTATTCTCTTGGAGTTTATGTTCGCTAACAAGAGTGACGACAGAAGGCACATAGGAGTAGGTAAGCAGTGAGTGGCTTTCCTGGCACTTGGCATCTGGGTTTGCTGAGTAGAAAAGCGTTTTATTTGTTAGTACTGTGTTGGCTGGAGTCCAGTGGCCCCTGGGATCATCTAAGGTGGTGGGTGGATGCTGGCGCGCACGTGTGGCTGGGCAGTATTTCCGGCTTTGCTCTCAGGGAAGGTGTGCAGCCCGCCAGCTCTGTTGTAGGGAGAGGGATAGGCGTGTTCTGAAGAAACTGTCAAAGCGCTCCTGAGATGAGCAACTTTATAGAGTTAGGATTTTAAAAAGTAGTTGCAGATTCTAAATGTCTAACAATTAACAATTTTTGTTTATTAAATTAAATCTAGGAGCACCTGGTGGCTCAGTCGGTTAAGGATCTTCCTTTGGTTTAGGTCATGATCCCCAGGGTCCTGGCGTCGAGTCCTGTGACAGGCTTCTCCCCTTGGTGGGGAGTCTGCTTCTCCCTCTGCCCCAACCCGCTCTCTCTCTCAAATGATTAAATAAAATCTTTAAAAATCTGTATATTACAACTTAACAACTTGTGTGACAACCTGATGCAGCACTTGAAGGAAAACTACTGGTAAATGTCTGAAAAGGGTCTTACTGCCCTTAGCTCACTGTCTTAACTGCATTGTGTCTTTAAAGCTCATAGTGGCTCGCCAGAGATTAGAAGGGAGAAAAATCGGAAAGGAGCCTTGCAGGCAGGGGAGATGAAGGGGCAGACTATGGCCACAGCTGCATTGGCCGGGAGCTGGTCACCCAGTGTGCAGGTTGTACTTACTGTGTTGTCTGCGTTTTTTCTCTGTTTATTCCTTTTAAGACTGTCTTTGGCCAGTCTTAAGGTATTTACCTTGGGAAGGAGATGTGAGCTCACTTGAACTTCTTGAGGGGATTTAAAGACATAATGTTTACCAGTGTGGACCGCCCCCCCAGCCCCCATCATAAGTCAGAGGTCCTTTCCTATGTGAGGGTTCAGTGTTTTCTAAACTGTTTCCTCCTTCAACTATTCAGCTATTTGGAAATGCCAGCTAAATGAAACTGGACATGTTATTAGGATAATATTTTGAAAGGTCTTTTTTGTTTTGGTAATAGACTTTATTTTTAGAGCAGTTTTAAATTCATAGCAAAGTTGAGCAGGAGATAACAGATTTCCCATGAACCCCCCGCACTGCACACAGCCTCCCCCGCTGTCAGTGTCCTCATCAGAGCAGTGTGTTTGTCACAGGTCGTAATCACGCGGAGCCCGTGGTGTACGTCACGGCTCGCGCTCGCCACTGTGCGTTCTGTGCCCACAGGTTTGCACACGTGTGTAACGACGTGTCCACCATCGCGGTCTCCAATGGAGCAGTCTCACCGTCCTACAATTCTGTGCTCTGTTCGTCCGTCCCCCAGCTCTGTCCTTCGTACCCACTGATCTTACTGCCCCCCAGCTCTGCTGCTTCCAGAACGTCTTGGAGTTGGAATCCTGCACTACGTGGCCTCTTTCAGATTGGCTTCTTTCTCCAGGGAACGCACATTTATGTTTCCTATGGAGGAAATAGAAAATGGGAATAGGAAATAAGAAATGGTTTCTTTTCATAGTTTGAAAGCTCACTTCTTTTTTAGTGCTGGATAATATTTGATTGTCTGAATGTTCCACAGTTTACCCATCCATTCGCCTACTGAAGGGCATTTTGGCTGCTTCCCAGTTTTGGCAGTTAAGAGTAAAGCTGCTATAAACATCCACGTGCAGTTTTTTGTACAGACACGTTTTTCAGCTCCTTTGGGTAAGTACCAAAGAGCACCGTTGCTAGGTCACATGGTAAGAGTATATTTAGTTTTGTAAGAAACTGACAGACCGGGGTGCCTGGGTGGCTCAGGTCATGATCTCAGGGTCCTGGGATCGAGCCCCGCATTGGGCTCTTTGCTCAGTGGGGAGCCTGCTTCCTGCCTGCCTCTCTGCCTACTTGTGATGTCTCTCTCTGTCAAATAAATAAATAAAATACTTAACGAAAGAAAGAAAGAAAGAAACTGACAGACTGTCTTCCAAAGTGGTTGAACTGGTTTTGCATCTCCACCAGCAGTGATAGTTTCTGTGGCTCTGCATCCTTGCCCGCGTTTGGTGTCGTCAGTATTCCAGATTTTAGTCACTCTAGTAGGTGTGCAGTGGTTTCTCATTTTTTTCCCCTTAAATCCAATTGATTAGGGCATAACTTGCATACAATAAAATAGACCAGTAGTGTGCAGTTCAATGAGTTTTGACAAGTGATACACCTGTATAGCCACCACTGTGATCAAAGTAGAGAACAGTTCCATTACCCAGAGAAGTTTCTTTTTGTCTCCTTACAACATCTAGCCCCAGGCAGTCACTGATCGGCTTCTGTGACTATAGATGAATTTTGCTTGTTCTAGAATTTCACAGAAGTGGATTCAGAGTACATAGTGTTTTGTGCCTGACTTCTTTCCCTCAATGTGGTATTTTTGAGATTCATCCATTTTGTTGTGTGTATCTCATTGTCTTCATTTGCCTTTCCTTGATGACATGATGTGAAGCATCTTTTCATATGTTTGTTTGCCATCGGTGTATTTTCCTTGGAGAGGTGTCTGTTCAGATCTTTTGCTCATTTTTAAATTGAGTTGCTTTTTTGTTGAGTTTTAAGAGTTCTTTGTATGTTTTAGGTAACAGCCTTTTATCAGCTATGTCTTTTGCAAATATTTCCTCTAGTTTGGCTTGTCTTCCCATTCTCTTGACGAAATGTCTTTAAAAAAAAAAAAAAGGAAAGAAACATATATTCTATATATGCTATATATTCCAGACATAATTTTAAATGCTCTCAAAGTTTTTAAAATTCGTGGTAAAATATAGGGCATCTGGGTGGCTCAGTCCGTTAGGTGTCTGCCTTTGGCTGAAGTCGTGGTTCCAGGGTTCTGGGATCGAGCCCCACGTCGGGCTCCTTGCTCAGCGGGGGGCCTGCTTCTCCCTATCCCTCTGCCTGCCTGCCACTCCCCCTACTTGTGCTCAGTCTCTCACTGTCTTTCTCTCTCTCTGTCAAATAAATAAAATCTTCAAAAAATTAATAAAAATTTGTGGTAAAATGCACATTACACAAAACTTACTATCTTAGGGGCGCCTTGGTGGCTTAGTCAGTTAAGCATCTGACTCTTGATCTCAGCTCAAGTCTTGATCTTGGGGTTGTGAGTTCAAGCCCCATGTTGCTTTCTCTACTGGGCATGGAGCCTCATTAAAAAATAATTACCATCATAACCACTTTTCAGATGCACAGCTCAGTGACATCAAGGCCTTTCTCATTGTTGTGCAACTGTTATCACTATACATCTCCAAACTACTTATAAAACTGAAACTCCATCCCCATTAAATAGTACTGCCCATTCCCTGTTCCTAGCCCCCTCTCCCAGCCCCATCAATCTGCTTCTATCTAAATTTGACTACTCCACGGACCTCATATGGAATCATACAATATTTGTCCTTTTGTATCTGGCCTATTTCACATAGCATAATGTCCTGTGTCGGGATTTCCTGATGAATGTCTCCTTCCTCCTTCCCTCCCTCCCTCCCTTTCTTTCTTTCTTTCTTTTTTTTTTTCTTTTTAAAGATTTTATTTGTCAGAGAGCACGCACAAGCAGAGAGAGCTACAGGCAGAGGGAGAAGCAGGCTCCCCGCTGAGCAGGGAGCCCGACACAGGGCTCAATCCCAAGACCCTGGGATCATGACCTGAGCCAAAGGCAGATGTTTAACCAACTGAGCCACCCAGGCATCCCAAAATGTCTTTTTAAAAAAGAGTACTATGTTGTGATTTGGTCATTCATGGAGGCTGCTCAAATTTTTGAGGGTCAAACATGACCCAAAAGTAGGATTCTAGTTGCCAGTGAGGCAGTAGGTGAAAAAGAGCTTGTTTCATATAGGCAAACCTTTTTTTTGTTTTTAAATTTTTTATTAACGTACAATGTATTATTAGCCTGAGCGGTACAGGTCTGTGAATCGCCAGGTTTACTCTTCACAGCACTCACCATAGCACATACCTTCCCCATTGTCCATAACCCACTCCCCCTCTCCCTATCCCCCTCCCCCTGGCAACCCTCAGTTTGTTTTGTGAGATGAAGAGTCTCTTATGGTTTGTCTCCCTCCCGATCCCATCTTGTTTCATTTATTCCTTTCCTACCCCCCAAACCCCCCACATTGCATCTCCACTTCCTCATATCAGGGAGATCATATGATAATTGTCTTTCTCTACCTGACTTACTTCCCATAGCATAATACCCTCTAGTTCCAACCACGTCATGCAAATGGCAAAATTTCATTTTTTTTTGATGGCTGCATAGTATTCCATTGTATATATATACCACATCTTCTTTATCCATTCATCTGTTGATGGACATCTAGGTTCTTTCCATAGTTTGGCTATCGTGGACATTGCACTTGGGTGCACGTGCCCCTTCGGACCACTACATTTGTATCTTTAGGGTAAATACCCAGTAGTGCAATTGCTGGGTCATAGGGTAGCTCTATTTTCAACTTTTTTTTTTTTTAAGATTTTATTTATTTATTTGACAGAGAGAGATCACAAGTAGGCAGAGAGGCAGGCAGAAAGAGAGAGAGGGAAGCAGGCTCCCTGCTGAGCAGAGAGCCCAATGTGGGACTCGATCCCAGGGCCCTGAGATCATGACCTGAGCCAAAGGCAGCGGCTTAATACACTGAGCCACCCAGGCGCCCCTATTTTCAACTTTTTGAGGAAACTCCATGCTTTTTTCCAGAGTGGTTGCACCAGCTTGTATTCCCACCAACAGGGCAGGAGGGTCCCCTTTCTCCGCATCCTCGCCAGCATCTGTCATTTCCTGACTTGTTAATTTTAGCCATTCTGACTGGTGTGAGGTGGGATCTCACTGTGGTTTTGATTTGTATTTCCCTGATGCCGAGTGATGTGGAGCACTTTCTCATGTGTCTGTTGGCCATCCAGGTGTCTTCTTTGCAGAAATGTCTGTTCATGTCCTCTGCCCATTTCTTGATTGGATTATTTGTTCTTTGGGTGTTGAGTTTGATTAGTTCTTTATAGGTTTTGGATACTAGCCCTTTATCTGTTATGGTGTTTGCAAATATCTTCTCCCATTCTGTCAGCTGTCTTTTGGTTTTGTTGAAGGTTTCCTTTGCTGTGCAAAAGCTTTTGATTTTGATGAAGTCCCAATAGTTCATTTTTGCCCTTGCTTCCCTTGCCTTTGGCGATGTTCCTAGGAAGAAGTTGCTGCAACTGAGGTCGAAGAGGTTGCTGCCTGTGTTCTCCTCAAGGATTTTGATGGATTCCTGTCTCACATTGAGGTCCTTCATCCATTTTGAGTCTCTTTTTGTGTGTGGTGTAAGGAAATGGTCCAGTTTCATTTTTCTGCAGGTGGCTGTCCAATTTTCCCAACACCATTTGTTGAAGAGGCTGTCTTTTTTCCATTGGACATTCTTTCCTGCTTTGTTGAAGATTAGTTGAGCATAGAGTTGAGGGTCTGTTTCTGGGCTCTCTATTCCGTTCCATTGATCTGTGTGTCTGTTTTTGTGCTGGTACCTTATTGTCTTGATGATGACAGCTATGTAATAGAGCTTGAAGTCTGGAATTGTGATGCCGCCAACTTTGGCTTTCTTTTTCTTTTCTTTTCTTTTTTTTTTAAAAGATTTTATTTATTTATTTGAGAAAGAGATAGTGAGAGAGAGCATGAGCGAGGAGAAGGTCAGAGGGAGAAGCAGACTCTCCGTGGAGCTGGGAGCCGGAGGCAGGACTCGATCCCGGGACTCCGGGATCATGACCTGAGCTGAAGGCAGTCGTCCAACCAACTGAGCCACCCAGCCGTCCCTTTGGCTTTCTTTTTCAACATTCCTCTGGCTATTTGAGGTCTTTTCTGGTTCCATATAAATTTTAGGATTATTTGTTCCATTTCTTTGAAAAAAATGGATGGTGTTTTGATAAGGATTGTGTTAAACGTGTAGATTGCTTTAGGTAGCATAGACATTTTCACAATATTTGTTCTTCCAATCCCTGAGCATGGAACATTTTTCCATTTTTTTGTGTCTTCCTCAATTTCTTTCGTGAGTACTTTATAGTTTTCTGAGAGTATGGAATCTTTGCCTCTTTGGTTAGGTTTATTCCTAGGTATCTCATGGTTTGGGGCGCAATTATAAATCTGATTGACTCCTTAACTTCTCTTTCTTCTCTCTTGTTGTTGGTGTATAGAAAAGCAACTGACTTCTGTGCATTGCTTTTATATCCTGACACTTTACTGAATTCCTATACAAGTTCTAGCAGTTTTGGAGTGGAGTCTTTTGGGTTTTCCACATAAAGTATCATATCATCTGCAGAGTGATAGTTTGACTTCTTTTTTGCCAATTTGGATGCCTTTAATTTCTTTTTGTTGTCTGATTGCTGAGGCTAGGACTTCTAGTACTATGTTGAATAGCAGTAGTGATAGTGGACACCCCTACTGTGTTCCTGACCTTAGGGGAAAAGCTCTCAGTTTTTCTCCATTGAGAATGATATTTGCGGTGGGTTTTTCATAGATGGCTTTGATGAATTGAGGTGTGTACCCTCTGTCCCTACACTGTGAAGAGTTTTGATCAAGAAAGGATGCTGTACTTTGTCAAATGCTTTTTCAGCATCTATTGAGAGTATCATATGGTTCTTCTTCTTTCTTTTATTAATGTGTTCTATCACATTGATTGATTTGTGGATGTTGAACCAACCTTGCAGCCCTGGAATAAATCCCACTTGGTCGTGGTGAATAATCCTTTTAATGTACTGTGGGATCCTATTGGCTAGGATTTTGGCGAGAATTTTCGCATCTGTGTTCATCAAGGATATTGGTCTGTAATTCTCTTTTTTGTTGGGATCTTTGGTTTTGGGATCAAGGTGATGCTGGTCTCATAAAATGAGTTTGGAAGTTTTCCTTCCATTTTTGTTTTTTGGAACAGTTTCAGGAGAATAGGAATTAATTCTTCTTTAAATGTTTATTGGAATTCCCTTGGGAAGCTGTCTGGCCGTGGGCTCTTGTTGGGAGATTTGTGACGACCGCTTCAATCTCCTTACTGGTTATGGTCTGTTCAGGTTTTCTATTTATTCCTAGTTCAGTTTTGGTAGTTTATATGTTTCTAGAAATGCATCCATTTCTTCCAGATTGTCAAATTTGCTGGCATATAGTTGCTCATAATATGTTCTTATTATTGTATTTCTTTGGTGTTGGTTGTGATCTGTCCTCTTTCATTCATGATTTTATTTATTTGGGTCCTTTCTCTTTTCTTTTTGATAAGTCTGGCCAGGGGTTGACAAACCTTTCTTAAAGAGAGCTTTGCAGGTGCCTCCTGTGGGGTTCTGTGTTGGGAAGGTAAGGAAATGGTTGTAAGCCGAGAGGCAGGCACCGTTTGTCTGCTTCGAGCCCAGGGCTTGTTTATTTACCTGTTTGTTTGAATAGTTTAATAGTTCCGGGGTCTACTTTTGAGAGCTGTCAACACCCAAAGAACAAACAATACAATTGAAAAATGGGCAGAAGACACAGACAGACATTTCTGCAAAGAAGACATCCAGATGGCCAACAAACACATGAGAAAGTGCTCCACATCACTTGGCGTCAGGGAAATACAAATCAAAACCACAGTGAGATCCCACCTCACACCAGTCAGAATGGCTAAAATTAACCAGTCGGGAAATGACAGGTGTTGGCGAGGATGCGGAGAAAGGGGACCCTCCTGCCCTGTTGGTGGGAGTGCAAGCTGGTGCAGCCACTCTGGAAAACAGCATGGAGGTTCCTCAAGAAGTTGAAAACAGAGCTCCCCTACAACCCAGCAATCGCACTACGAGGTATTTACTTCAAATATACAAATGTAGTGATCCGAAGGGGCACCTGCACCCCAATGTTCATAGCAGCAATGTCCACAACAGCTGAACTACAGAAAGAGCTGAGATGTCCATCGACAGATGAATGGATAGAGAAGATGTGGTATATATACACACAGTGGAATACTATGCAGCCATCAAAAATACGAAACCTTGTATTTGCAGCAATGTGGATGGAACTAAAGGGTATTATGCTGAGTGAAATAAGTCAATCAGAGAAAGACAATTATATGATCTTACTGATACGTGGAATTTGAGAAACAAGGCAGAGGATCATGAGGAAGAGAGGGAAATAAACAAGATGACATGAGAGAGGGAGATAAAGCATAAAAGATTCTTAATCCCAGGGAACAAACTGAGGGTTGCTGAGTGGAGGCGTGGCTGGGGGATGGGCACTGGGTAGGGTGTGTGTTGTGGTGAGGGCTGTGAATTGTTTAAGACTGATGCATCAGAGACCTGTACCCCTGAAACAAATAATACATTATATGTTAATTTAAAAAAAGAAAGAAACCAGAGCATGGGAATGCCTAAGGAAGGAGGGAATCTTGCTGTTTTTAGTTTTCACTCCTTCATAGCTTTTAAATTTTATGTATATGAATTCATTGCGTATTAATGACAACAGAAATACTAATTGATATTCTGTTCTAAACAGTAGCTTTATGGAGTTACTCTTTTTGAAGCAAGCACTCGGATTTCCACTTAAATCAGACTATTTCTGGAGAAATTTTGGGGGAAATGGCACGATGCCCAGCTGGCATGTGGTACACACACAGATACCACCCTCGGGCCTCAGAGCCAGCGGCGTTTCAGAGTCAGAGCAGTTTGGATCTTAGAAAAGTAGTACAGCATGTGTACTTTATTATTTCACACTCCTAGCACCCTGTAATTCGGTACATTAGAATTTCTGTCATGAAATACATGAATATTCTAAGCAGGATAATTAAAAGCTATAATTAGCTCCTTCTTAGTTTGGGTCAGAATTGGCTGCCAGACAATTTCAGGTCAGGGTTTTTGGAGCCGTTTGTCTCTTGGAATTTGTGAACAAGGGATTGTGGACCTGTATAAGGTGTAGGGCTGCTTGATGGCAAGTCATTGTAGTAGGGTTATGAGGAGTAAGGTGCTGATAGGTGGCTGTCCTCATTCAGTAGCTTTAAAACCTCCAGCTCTAAGTCTATAGTCCTATTTCTGTCTGTTTCAGGTGCCCTCCTTTCCTCTTGTGAGCCGGGGTTGACCAGCCAGGGTGGTGGACTCACCCTGTCCTTGGTCTGTTCTGCTTCTCTGCATCGGTGGTATCATGTCTCTGTCTCAGTCATCTCACTACACCTGTCCCTCCCTTACCCTTCCTTCTACATAACTCTTGACTTACTGATTTCTCATCTGGACCTTGAGAGTAATTTCTTTCTTTCTTTTTTTTTTTTTTTTTAAGATTTTATTTATTTATTTGTCAGAGAGAGCGAGCGAGCACAGGCAACCAGAGTGGCAGGCAGAGACAGAGAGAGAAGCAGGCTCCCCGCTGAGCACAGAGCCCGATGTGTGGGACTCGATCCCAGAACGGTGGGATCATGACCTGAGCCGAAGGCAGCCGCTTAACCAACTGAGCCACCCAGGCTTCCCGAGAGTAATTTCTTAATTGCCCCTTCCACAGCTACTGTTGATTCAGCGCAGTGCACACACAGAAAGTGTACAGCTCCTCAGTGCAAAGCTTCATGACCACCTGCCTTGTAATCTGCCCCCAGTTAAGAAACACTGCTTGCATCATCAGCACCCCACAAGGGCCCCTCCCAGCCACAGAACCATTGGCCTGAATTCTAAACTAGACATTGTTTTGTTTGCTCTTGAACTTCATATCCATGGAATACGTGGACTTCAGAGAATGCTGTTGGCTTTTCACGGGATAAAATGATCGTGAGAGCAGCCCATATATTTGTGCTTAGCTGTGAATCAGTCATTCTCATTGCTGCGAAGTATTCAATGATGTGACTGCACCACAGTTTGATGTACTGCTGTAGTTGGACAGTGGTGACTTTATTTTTGGTCTGTTACAATGGACAGAGCTGCTGCATTTTCTAGATATTTTTTAAGTTGGAAGACTTTTTGTAATTGAAAATTTGTGATTCCTGTGCTTTGATGAGCACACACATTTCTGTTGGGTGTGCTTCTGGGCTCCACGGCCGTGCTGGCTCACAGCATGTGCGCATGTGCGGCTTTCATAGGTGCAGCCACTTTGGAGAATGCTTTATACCGTTTACACCCCACGGACACTGTGTTAGGGAGCAGTTCACTTGGCTTCTCAGCTTCCTCAGCATTGGCACTCTCTTTTTCAGATTAGGCTTTTAGTGAGTGAGTAGTGGTGTTTTGTGGTTGTAATTTGCATTTCGCTTGACGACGAATGATGTTGACTATTTCACGTGCCTACAGGCCATTCCGTGTAGTGTTTTCAGAACGCTTTCCTGCAGGTTCCGCGGACGTTCATCTCTTGGGCGCAGCTCACCGTCGAAGCGTCGAAGCTCCTCGGTGTGGAGGAGGGTGGTCCCATGTCAGAGCTGCCTGTTCAGAAAGCACACCTTGCCATTCCCATCTGGGTTATGCTTTTCTGTTCCTATAAAGTGGAAATTAATCTTTTGATAAAGTGCCCGAAGGAAGAAATGCCTTATCTAATATCAAACATATGTAAATACTCACCATTTGATAAGGAACTCAATGCAGTGATCTCTGTTACTATTATTTAATTGGCAGCCTTATTAATGATCTGGAAAATACGGTCCTAGGGTGGAGAAGATGGGTGAAGGTGGTAAACAGTATGGACTTCCAGTTATGAGAGAAATAAGTTCTAAAGACATAACGTACAGCACAGTGTCTGTAGTTAACTGTATTCTATTGTTTAATTGAAAGTTGCTGGGTGAGTTGATCTTAGAAGTTTTCCCCACATGCACACAAAATTGGAACTGTGAAGGTGTAGATGTTAACTGACTTTATTTGGGATAATCAGTTTGTAATGCATACATATCAAATCATTACATTGTACACTTCAAGCATATACCATATTATACTGCAATTCTATTTCAGTAAAATGGGGGGGGCTCCCACAATCGTGGACACTGTGTTCCTTGTGTACAGAACTTCACAGGTAGAGCAAAAGTGACATTGTCTCTAAGGTATCAGTCTCCACAGTGGGTGCGCGCGCCAAGATTGAGATGATCTTGTAGAGTTTAGGGAGAAAATATACTTGTTATTTTTTTCATCCTGTTTGTTTGTTGTTTTTCTGTTTTATAGTCTATAATACAGTGATACAACTTACACACATATGAATATGTTGTTGCCAGATTGTTTTTTTAGATACCAATTTTTTGAGGTATATTTTACATAGGATAAGAGAGAGCTGTTTTAAAACAATTTATTTATTTATTTTATTTATTTATTTATTTTTTTTATTTGACAGAGAGAGATCACAAGTAGATAGAGAGGCAGGCAGAGAGAGAGAGAGGGGGAAGCAGGCTCCCTGCTGAGCAGAGAGCCTGATGTGGGACTCGATCCCAGGACCCCGAGATCATGACCTGAGCCGAAGGCAGCGGCTTAACCCACTGAGCCACCCAGGCGCCCCGAGAGAGCTGTTTTAAAGGTGCCTTTCAAAGGGTTTTGGCAGATGTACGAACCCGTGTAACCAAAACTCCAGTCAAAATAATAGAAGGGGCGCCTGGGTGGCTCAGTGGGTTAAAGCCTCTGCCTTCGGCTCAGGTCATGATCCCAGGGTTCTGGGATTGAGTCCCGCATCGGGCTCTCTGCTTAGCGGGGAGCCTGCTTTCTCCAATCTCTCTCTCTGCCTGCCTTTCTGCCTACTTGTGATCTCTGTCTGTGAAATAAATAAATAAAAATCTTAAAAAAAATTATTAAAAAAAAATAATAGAAGGGGTGCTTGGGTGGCTCAGCTGTTCCAAGACTGCCTTCAGCTCAGGTCATGATCCTGGAGTCCTGGGATTGAGTCCTGCATCGGGCTCCCTGCTCAGCAGGGAGTCTGCTTCTCCCTGCGACCCTCCCCACTCTTGCTCTCTCTCTCTCAAATAAATAAATAAAAATCTTTAAAAAAGATAATAGAATGTTTCTTCCTCCTGTCCCTTTGCAGTCTTGCCTCACCCCACTGAGAGTCCCAGGCAGTCACTCATACGCCTCCGTCACTGTAGACTACTCATGTCTTTTCTAGGATTTCTTATGAAGTGAATTATGCAGTGTATATTCTTCAGTCTTTTTCTGATTAACCTTTCTGAGATGCGTCCATGTTGCTTGTTTGGGCAGTTTTTCCTTTGTCATTGTTGAGTGCTGTTTGAGAAGTATTTTCCTGTGTGGACATACCACCATTGGTTGGTCCATTCACCAGTTGCTGGTTATCTGGGAAATTTCCAGTGTGGACTGTTTTGGACCATGCTTCTGTGAACATTCGTGAACAAGTCTTTGGTTGGACAGATGCTTTCGTTTCTCCAGGCCAAAGAAGCAGACAAACTTTTCCATTTTGTATCCCACCAGCAGTGCGGGAAGGTTCTAGTTGCTCTGTGTCCTTGTCAGTGCTTGGTTCTGTCAGTCTGTCGGAGCCGTTCAGCGGACATTAGTAGTATCTCATCCTGGTTCGAATTGCATTCACTGATGACTAACGATGTTGAGCACTTTTCACATACTTGTTAACCATTCCTGTGTCGTCATCTTTTTTTTTTTTTTAAATAAACTCTAGGCCCACTGCGGGGCTTGAACTCATGACCCCAAGATCAAGAGTGGCATGCTCCACTGACTGGGCCAGCCGGGCACTCCTGTATCTTCTTTATTAGAAGTCTGCTTGACCATTTTTAATGGGCTGTTTGTGTTCTTATTGTTGAATTTTATATGTCCTGAACACAAATCATTTGTGAGTTATGTGTATTATAAATACTCCTCCTATTTTGTTCCTTGCCTTTTTTTTCCCCCAGAGAGGGAGAGTGGGAGGGGAGGGGCAGGGGGGGAGAGAGAGAGAGAATCTCAAGCAGACTCCCTGCTGAGGACAGAGCCCCTTCCCGGGGCTGATAAGAGGACTCTGAGATCATGATCTGAGGCAAAATCAAGGGTCAGACGCTTCGCTGAGGGCCACACCAGTGCCCGCCTTTTCATTTCTTGACGGCTTATTGGTCCTTGTTGTGCGCACTCATTTGTTGACGCCTCCTTCGTTTTTCACGTAAGAGTGTACAGTCAGAGCTCTTTGGAGGCTCCGGTTTTCTGCATTAGCAGAAGGAAGTGCTGGAGACTGAGGACGGGAGAAACCCAGGTGCTGCACGAGGGCTTCTCTTACGAGTGAAGTCTGGGCAGGATGTGTGTGTGTGTGTTGGAGAATGTGAGAGTGTCTGGGCAAGTTTGGGAAAGAGTAATCCCAAGAGTGGGCCCAGCTCAAAGGACTGTTTCCTCCCACTGGCACCTACTGTGTGCTCAGTGCACTTGTCTGCTGCTGCCGTCAGTGAGGCAGAGACCACACAGTCGTCTGCACCAAGAGCCATGCATGTGGCCTTTCAGACGAGAGAGGGCTGTTGGGATTATTTCGCACAATTAATGGAAGTCCTCCCTAGTCTTGAGCGTGTCCTAAATGATCGAGGACTACATACTGAAAATTAAAGTAGAATTGGTACCGTGTTTTCTAAGGTTGCTGGAAGCACAAAGCATTACCGTCGGCCACACCAACACTCACCGCCGTCCTCACCCCCAGCCTGGCATCTGGACCTTAACTGTGCTCTCCTACGCCGGCCTTTCCCCTGATGACGAATGGGGAGTAGGGGGAATAACAAAAAACAAACACAATTCTTCTCCAAACCAAAGAAAAACTCAGAAGCACTGGGCAGCAACTTGTGGAGCTGCTGGTCGCGTGTGTTACTAGAAAACCCCGCAGCAGCTCCCTAAATTGGGTCCGCAGTGTTTCTGGAATTGAGGCTTTCCGGTGTGTGGGTACATGAGCTGTTCGGCGGTGGAAATGCACCATTTCCTAACCTCTCGTATCTTAGGGCACAGGGCCAGTCCATAATAGCTGGGCTCCAGTACGGAGTGAAAGTGTGGACTGAGAAAACAGGAAAAGGCCTCTTCCTTTCTCCTGTGGTCTCTCTCAACCTGCTCTGGTGTTTTCATTTGTTACTTAATATCGAACTTTCTTAGGCAGAAGGGTACTCCAAGGGCAAGTGCAGACCCTCTCAGACACCCGAGGTGTCTCTTCCAGGCCCCATTCGGGACAGAGGATGATTGTGCGAGGGGGTTGCTGGTGCAGGAGGCAAGATGTGGGTGAGCGGGGGCTCCAGGCCTCAGGCCTGTACTCCATCGTGTCATTGGGCTTCACTTACAAAACATAAATTCAAAAACGAAATTATCGAGGGTTTCAAGAGGGTGGCAGTAGACAGTAGAGCATTAAATAACCCTCATTTGTGGGCTCTTCTGAGCACAGCACCTGTGTGACTGAACTGGCACGGACCCCAGAGTGGGCCCCTAGAAACGTCCCAGATAACCAGACCCCCGGGCCCCCAGAATAAGAGCTTTCGTTCATAAGCTGTGCAGTTTCTAAGTCATTTTGAAGCAAAGCGTGGCAGCACAGTGCTTCACTCAAACGATGGGGCTCAGCAAGCGGTTCCGGAGCCCAGGTTGCCGGAGTCTCAGTGAAGCAACAGGCTTGGAGGCTCTGAGGAGAAGATTGATGCTGAACCTCGTAAAGACCGAAATGGCCTGGCCTGCCTTAATACACACCATCGCCTCACATGTCGCACGTTTTCATAGAAAACTGGTGCTTCAGCAGTCTGCGGGGTGAGAAGTTCAAGCGCAGGGGATAGGTGTTGCTTGACTTTGATTGCTGAGGTGTGAGAAAAGTAGGATGATGTGGGGTTTCTGAGTTTTTTCTCAGCGTGTTTTTCATTGTCCGTAACTGTCTCAAACTCGGTCAAGCTCTCTACTTAGAACTGGTGCCCTTTCCGTAGCTGCCACTACGTCTGAGGGGCAGTGCAGCCCTTCGCTGGGCTGGCCTTGCTGTCCCTTTGCAGCCCCCTTCTGGGGCAGGGGTGTGCTCGCCAGACTCTGCGGCCATCTCGGACCATGGTGGCGGCAGCCTTAGGGTGGCCTGTCAGCAGGGCTGGTCGGGGCTGGCCGTGTTGCTCCTGGCTCCTGGCAGAGGCAGCTTGGGGTGGGGGTGACTGATGAGTCACTGGTGAGTTTGGTCATTTAGAGGCAGCAGTTCAGGAAAGGTGGCGTTATAAGGTTCAGCGTTTCTTTCACACAGTTGAGAACACTAGTGGGAGAGAATATGGTGAATGAAAGTGTCACTTTGGCCATCGTCTTCCTCAGGGCTCAGGATGAGGAGTTTTCTTCCATTTTTGCAGGAAAAGCAGCGTGGCTTGCTGTGCTGGGACTGGCGTCCGATCGGAACTCCCGTGGTCGTGCTCTTTCTGGGGGGTGTGGTTGCTTGGGTCCCGAAGGTGCGGCCATACCTGCTGGCTGAGTTTCTCAGGCGCCTTGTTCTCTGTGACGGGGCACACGTGCCCCTCTGTGCTGAGTACACTGAGGCGTGTCTCCAGCTGGGCTTCACTAGGACCTGGGGGATGTCGCCCTGGGGTGGTGGCTAAGGGGCACCGCACGTGTCATATGTCCACGTAATCCGTTCCTCACCCACCTGCACCTTAGTAAATGGTACCGATGTCCCCTGAGCTGTCCTGAGGTCCTCGCTCAGCCCACACCGAGCAGTGGATCTGTACACTTAGTGCTACACACGTAGGCTGCTCGTTTCCATCTCTGAAACCAGTCGCTTCTCTGTCCTCACTGCCCCCGAGGTGCAGATGCCACACACCCTGGGCTCCTGGGGAGCCTCCTTGCTGGTTTCCTCATTCCCACCCCTACCTCCCCGTCTGCTCCGCAGGGTAACGGTCCATGCGTTTCCTCAGATGTGGGAGACGCTGCTGCCCTCCGCCTTCTCGGTGATCGTTGCTGCTCACGCTAAGTCGTCAGTGGCCCAGAGCACGGTCCACCCCCCAACACATTGCTACTAACTCAGCCTTTTCCTCTGCGGTTGTGAGACGGAACTCTAAGAGTTTTCTCCCTCTTCACATCAGACTGTCTTTGTCACTCGTTCAAGGTGAGTGGGTTAGAGCAACTGTTCTCGCATTTCTTCCTGGAAAACAGGTCAGCAACTCCACTTAGTGTCTCTCTGGCCAGCGGCATAGGTGAAAGGGCTCGGAACGACTTTCCAGATGCCCCTTTGGTGTCGCTGTCGTGGGGGAGGGGTGTTGTGTAGGAAAGGTCCTTCCTGTGGGCCCTTTCTGCACGAGTGTGGCCTTAGGACTCAGATTCTACCTTCTGGTTTTTTCTCTCTGCCTTGGGACCAGCAGTGTCTTAAATGGGGCCACCGCAGTGGCCTGGGTCCCAGAGTGAGGGAAATGTGGAGCAGACCAGCCTCTCTGTAGTATGTGAATGATAGATGCTCGATCCAAACCTTTGCTGTGAGCCACAGAGACCTGGGGGCCATTTGTCTTCACTGCAGGATTCAGCCTTGCTGCCTGGTGGACATTGTGGGCAGGACACTCAGTGGTGTGCTGAAGGAACGTGGCTCGGAAGACACTGCTCTGTGAGATTCTTGACGGGTTTAAGATGGGACAGATATTCTTCCAAGGGGAGAAGAAATCCAGAGTATGGAATATGGTATCGCCGCAGACCACAGCTTCTTGGGTCAGATTTGAAGCCCAGCGATGGGCGTGCGTGTATGTGACGGGGTCACCGGAGCCGCACGAATGAGAGTGTGCAGGTGTCAGGGTCACTGTGTGAATGTGGCCATTGTATTGTCCTGTGTCCCCAACTGGGGATGAGGGTCCGGAGTCAGTGAGAATTAGGGTGAGGTGACTTTTTTCTTTTTTTTTTTTAATTTATTAGAACAGACAGGCAGAGAGACAGAGGGAGAGGGAGAAACAGACTCACTGCCGAGGAAGGAGCCTGAGGTGGGGCCCAGTCCCAGGACTCCCAGATCAGGACCTGAGCCGAAGGCAGATGCTTAACTGACCGAGCCACCCAGGTGCCCCACGGTGACATTTCTTTAACTCTCTTAGGTTCCCACAAAGTTGTGCTTGAAAAGTGATGGGACTCTACGCTATCATAGACTCCCACAGCAGAGAGATGATGATGAGGATTATGACCCAGCGCAGGCCTTCAGTTTGTCAGTAGCAAAGGTCCAGTCAGGTGTGGACCGGTACTTCTGTGAAACACAAGCAGGTAGTCATCTGGGAGAGTCAGATGGTTTCCGAACATTCTCTTCTGTGTGTGCTCACCTTGTCATGGATGTCATGGACGTTCTGGACATTGTGCACAGTTCCTAGCCTGACACAGATGGCCTAGGTCACTGAGCTTTGCACTGGATATTTTTAAAGTTTCCAAATCATTTTCTTTTTCTTTGAAATTACTTCAGACTTCTAGAAAAGCTGTAAAAATAGAACAGAAAATTCCCATTTCCCCAGATTCCATAATAGTAACATTTACTACACCTCCTTTACCTCTCTCATTTTTTTCCCCTGAAAATTTTGAGAGTAAGTTGCTTGCATGATGAATTTTTACCTCTAAAGTATTTCCACATATGTTTCCTAAAAACACTCTCTTCCATAACCGCAGCGTGGGCACCAGTGCGGGTCAGCGTTGGCACAGTACAGTGGTGTAGCCCGCTGACCTTGCATAGACTTCAGCGGCCATTTGCTGATGCCCTTCATTGCAAAAGAAAAACCAGACCTGTTTCCAGAATGGGGTCACGGTTGCGCTGACCTCTCTTTTTGTCACCACCCTTCAGCCTTTCTTTATCTCCTGTGGCATTGGTATTTTGTTTTAAAGATTTTATTAATTTATATGACAGAGAGAGTGGGAGATCCCAGGCAGGCGGCCGTAGGTGGGGAGCAGGCTCCCTTCTGAGCAGAGAGCCCGATGCGGGGCTCGATCCCAGGACCCTGAGATCATGACCTGAGCCGAAAACAGAGGCTCAACCCTCTGAGCCACCCAGACGCCCCATGCATTGACATTTTTGAAGAGGACAGGCCAGTTATTATGTATGATGCCCCTCAATTTGGATTTGTCTGATGTTTTTCCTCCTGGTGAGATCATGTTGGTTATTTTTAGCAAGAAGCCCAGAGGTGAGACTGTGTGCGCCCCACAGCGGGGGTGCTGCTGCCACTTCATGCCATGGGGGGGGGCACCTGCAGGTGTCTCCCCAGAACCACTGCAGTTACTCTGACTCCTCCTGGGGTGGTCTCCTCATCTGCAAGGCACCAAACCAAGCTGGTGCTGGTGTGCGGCAGGGGGGTGGAATCACTGAATTAGGTAAAGCAACAAATTGCAAGGAGTTTTTAAAATTTCTGAAATACTCTTAAAAAACTTGAGTGATTCCAGAGTTAACCTAATAATGACTGATTTGCCTCCAGATGTGTGTTTTTGCGTAGGCAGAAAAGGAGGACACTCCTGAGACTTTTCCAGCTCAGGTGTGTCGGAGTGAGTGAGCCATGGCACAGCAGAGAAGGATGTCAAGAGGCTCTCCGCAGATCTCATTATGCAGAGCTTGGACTGAGGCCACGAGTGTGCGGGTCTCGTGTAAGAGTTCCCAGTCCAGGCACCAAGTGCAGGAGAGTGAGTACGGAGAGGGAGGGGTATGTGCAAGTCTGAATCCACGCTAAGATGGTCACATTTGTTCAAGTAAAAGAAACTTAATTTTTTATCAGGTCCTTTGTATGTGTTAGAGACCCTCAGCTGTTGTGTTGCTGCTCTCAGTTTTGACTTGTGGTTCAAGATGGGCCACTTCCCAGTTCTCGGAGGTGCTCAGTACCCTCAGGTTGCTGTCCTGAGTGATTCACACTTCTGGTCATTTTCACTGAGGATTTGTGATTCTGCTACCTGACTAGCTTGTCTTACTGTTCATTTCTTCATTTTTCCCTTTTCTCTGTTATTTTGTCATAATTGTCAGGGTTTTATACACAGTTTCATATTATATTGAGCTTCATTACGAATCTTTCAGGATCAATTATATACATATATTTAATTTTGTTTGTTTTTAAGGAATTGAGTGTGCAACCAAGTGTGCATGCATGAGGCGGGGAGAAGGAGAGGGACAGAGAGCATTTTAAGTAGTCTGCATGCCCAGCACAGAGCCTGATGTGGGGCTCAATCCCAGGACCCTGAGATTATGACCTGAGCCATAATCAAGAATCAGTTGCTTAAGTGACTGAGTAGCCCAGGTGCCCCCAAAGTTTTTTTTTTTTTTAAGATTTTATTTATTTATTTGACAGAGATCACAAGCGGGCAGAGAGGCAGGCAGAGAGAAAGGGGGAAGCAGTCTCCCTGCCGAGCAGAGAGCCCGATGCGGGGCTCGATCCCAGGACCCTGAGATATGACCTGAGCCGAAGGCCGTGGCTTAAACCACTGAGCCACCCAGGTGCCCCCCCCCCCCAAAGTATTTTTAAAGAACACCTCATGTTAGGCGTTGTGATGGTAGGTGTGAGACACGGGCACTCACACCCTTGCCACAGCAGGGAAGTGGATCAGGGGGCAGATAGGGTGGGCCTTCCAGCCTTGAAATTCGGGCCACTTGGTTGTGGTGCTGGGAAGGCAGAGGTCCAAGGAGGGCCCCTCACCTGGTTCTTCACCTTCATGCTACTATAATGTTTTGCTGCTCTTTTTAGTTTCGTGAGGCAACTAATCAGAACTATTCTGCTGTTTTTTACTTCTAGCTTAGAAAAGTCAAGCATCAGTCATTCACCTGTCCTGCAGGAGAGTGAGGATCTCCTAGCTCACTGACGTCCATAGAGAGCCTGAACACAGTTATAGTGTATTTCCCTTTGAACATAGCCCACATAGAGAAACCACTTACGTCTGTAACGTAGGTACCAGTGTAATCACAGCCCAGGTAAAGAAATAGGCCATTGTTAGCACAGAAGTATAGAAAACAGTACTGTGAATCTCTTGTCACATTATCAGTATTTTGCTAATTTTTTTTTTTAAGATTTATCTATTCATTTGAGAGAAAGCGCATGTGAAGGGGGTTTGAGAGGGAATCTCAAGCAGACTCCCCACTACTGAGTGTAGGGCCTGGTGTGGGGCTTGATCCCATGAACCTGAGATCATGACCTGAGCTGAAATTGAGGTCGTTTCAATAAAGGGCCCCCCTTTTTTTAAAGATTTTATTTGTTTATTTGAGAGTGAGTAGGAGGAAGAGGGAGGGAGAATCTGAAAGAGACTCTGTGCTGACTGTAGAGCCCAATGTGGGCTTGATCCCACAGCCCCGAAGATCATGACCTGAATCGAAATCAAAAGTCAGATGCTCGGGGGCGCCTGGGTGGCTCAGTGGTTTAAGCCTCTGCCTTCGGCTCAGGTCATGATCTCAGGGTCCTGGGATCGAGCCCCGCATTGGGCTCTCTGCTCAGTGGGGAGCCTGTTTCTCCCTCTCTCTGCCTGCCTCTCTGCCTACTTGTGACCTCTCTCTCTGTGTCAAATAAATAAATAAAATATTAAAAAAAAAAAAAAAAAGTCAGATGCTCAACTGACTGCGCCACCCAGGTATCCGACAGATGGCGACAGATGGTTTTTTAATAATAACCCTGTCCGTTGAAGGATAATGTTTGTACAGAAAAGCACGTGTACTGTACATGTGTAACTTGATGAATTGTTGCAGAAACTCACCATGTAATCAGCACCCGGATTTGAAAATAAAAAGTTACCAGGATGTCTGGGTGGTTTTTAAGTGTGTTTTGTGGCTTATACACATAGGAAAAGAAGTGTCCTCTTAGATGAAACCAGAGATTTCACCATTTTCGCCCGTCAAGGGGATGGGGTTGGTGGAAGCCGGGTCCATTGGTGGCTAGGACGGAAGTCTCACGGACTCTTGGTCAGAGACTGTCAGCAGGTGGTCTGACAGCACCTTGCCTCAACTTAGACACCCTGTGTGTGCTTGGAGTTTGAAGTTTCCTGACAGCACTGTGCCATGGAGACAACCACGGGACAGTGTCAGTCGTCGCCTAGTCTACTTGGAAACCTTGGGACTCAGGTACGAAGGAAGGCCGTCCTTGATGGGGCAGTATCCTGTCCCTAAGGCAGCACTCAGCTGATCCTGTGTGCAGGGATGCTGGGGTGGGGGGGACACTCTGGAAACGTACAAGCTGAGGGCCAGTGTGGAGGGTGTGGCCTTACTTTGTGAAATGCAGAGAGAAGCGCTGGGAGACAAGTGTGCCCCATGGGGGAGGAAGGGCTCACCTTCCTGGAGTCCCCATCCGAGCTGTGCACCGTGCTCTGCTGCTTCTGTGCCACGCGGATGGCGGCGGGTGTGTGTGCTTTTGGTCTGCTGGAGGCTGGCCTCCTGTACGTCCTCAGGGTGGTGGTGGGACAGACAGATGGACTGTAGGAAAAGCAGGTGTTGATGTCTTAAGTTAGGCTGAAGGTTGGTTTTTTTTTTTTTTTTTTTTTTTTTTTTTAAATCTTAATACACATCTGAGTGTTTGCTAAACTACGTGAGTTAATCACCGGTACACTTTAAGAGGGAGATGCTGCCGTCTCTGTGGGTGAGAAGACTGAGCCACAGAGAGGGAACCGCTCCGCTGGGTCGGAGGCCTGCACGCTGGATGGTAGCACTCGCTCCCACGGCCTTCGTGGCGCCGTGGGAAGGATGATCTGTCTGAGGACAGGGTTCAGGCACTGTATGTGGAGAGGAGGAGGAGAAGTCTCTCTTCCGCAGTTGTCCTGTATGTGGTGCTAGAAATCAGTGGCCACTGGGGTCTCGGTCACCTCCTTCTCTGAGCCTAGAGTTGATTCACATCTCACACGAGCAGTAAAGAGGCAGCTGCAAGGTGTTTAACCGTGGTCTTCTCGCTTGTTTTAGTCATGTGATCTGCTCATTTTAATTACCCGTTTAATATATGAAGCTGGGCACTTTGTAATTCCACAGATGTAAACTGGGGGTCCCCTTCATACATCCTAGGGGTTCTTCTAAGCTCTTGTCAGCAAGTGGCAACTCTCGCCCTCAACTGGAGTGCTGGGAAGAGTCCCCTTGATGCCACCAGAAGTGGGAGGTACCGCTGCCCTCCATGCACATGCTGATCTTTCCATGGCAGACAGAGCTGACCACCAAGACGGGTGCCCTGGGACGGACCGAGAGGTCAGCCGACTTCCGCCACCTGGTTGTTTGGCCATTTATATACACACAGATCAGGCGCTGTTTAACCGGATGTGAGATCAGGCAGCGGCCAGGAGTCTGTGGCTATTTTTAAATTTTATTCTTTAAAGATGTTTGGCTTGCATTACCTTTTTTTTTTTTTAAATAAATATACTTCAGTTATGTCAAGGAAGCTCTATTAAAGGTGAGCCAGAGTATTGAATTGTAAACCTTTTCCCCTGGAATTTAATATCTCTGGCTTTTGTTTGCTCAGTAAAAAAGGTGATAGGATTCTTCAAAAGGAATGATTTTTCTTTCTTAATTAAGAAACTGCTGCAAAATTATGTTGCTTGATGACCCAGATAGACTTGTGTGTTTATTTTAAAAGCAGTAATGCAGATTAAATTATGTTTGAGGCTTTTTTCTACTTCAGTTTGGCTGGTGTAAGAACGTATTCATTTACTAGTGTTTTAAAGTCATGAAATGTCTCTTTGTGGTTTCATTCATTAAGTGAATCATAGCACATAGGGTGAGCTTGGAAGTGGGGTTCTCAATGGCTTCTCCACACAAGATGACGCTCTGGAGTGTCGGGGACATTTGGGCTCTGCATCCTGCTGCAGGTGGGGCACCTCATCGTCCAGCTTGGCTGACCAGTGCTGACAGTTGGCTTTTCTTTTTCAGGTGCACGTTTAGGTTCCCGAGCACAAACATCAAGATCACATTCACTGCCCTGTCCAGTGAGAAGAGGGAGAAGCAGGAGGCTCCTGAGTCCCCGGTGAAGCCTGTGCAGGCCCACATCTCACCCCTGACCATCAACATTCCAGACACCATGGCCCACCTCATCAGTCCCCTGCCCTCCCCAACGGGAACCATCAGGTACAGCAGCTGATGTGGGCAGGGGTCGCCATAGAGTCAGGGTGCGGGGCGTGCTTGCTGAGATGCCCGTGACCACATCCTGATTTTCGTTCCTCACCTCCTCCCTTGGGAAAGGTGCAAAAGCCTTCCGAAGTCACAGGAAGGGGCAGGAGCACGCAGCAGCGCCGCTCCCTTCCCGGGGTGGACACGAGGGAGAGGGGGAGGTTCGAAGGCGCTGCACATGCCATTCAGTTTGCGAACACCCTTTGCTCCCAGTTTCCTGCCTGTGAAACACAGTTCCCACGTGTTCCTGATCTTCACTTAGGGACTCTCTGTGTTTGAGTGTCAGTTGAAGGGGCAGGTGATTAGCCGTTTTGGTCTAAACTGATAACGTTCTCATTTGCATTTTGGGTTTTTTTAATTTGCTATAATTTCTTGTAAATTCTGATGACCTGTACTTTGGATTGATGAGTTTGAGCACAGCAGAGCGACAGACTTGTGTTCCCCTCGATATTCTAAGAGAGACTGGGTGCGTCAGCGGCTTCAGGGCACACGCTTGGTGCAGAAGCCAGAACCCAGAGCACGGTGGTCAGGTTGTGCTGAGCGCTCAGAGGGCAGTGGCTGAGGCGCAGGTCGAGAACAGCCACGGGGCCCTGCGGACGTGTATGCTTTGAGCAGGCTAGATCGCCGCGTGTGTTTGAGTGGCGCTCTGCTGTGAGGCGGGGCGGAGCCCGCTTGCGCCAATCTTCTGGGTTCCTTTGGCGCTCAGAAGAGGGGACTAGTGACCTTAGCTGTGAGTGATGGGAATGGAGGTGCACCGCGAGCGCCATGCTGCTCTGTTGATCTGGCTCCTGCCGTCCAGGTCTGTCCAGGGCACAGCTGGGAGGCGGGGGGTGGGAGGGGGGGTTTGTCTCGCCTGTCCAGGCTGATGCTGCGTGTGGCAGAGCCAGGGAGGGCACACGGAGAGCTGGCGACTCTGGTTTACACCTTGCAGCTGAACACTTCTGTTTCTTATCTCAAAACCAGCATCGGCAGTCGGCCTTCTGGAAAGTAACTGTGTGTCGGGTTTATTCGTAGGCAGAGGGAGTGACGAGTGGACTGGCTGCCACTCCTGTGGCCCCAGGCCTGGTGTCTTGCGTGGCAGCGGCTGTTGGCTCGGGCCCCTCCCTTCTCTGTCTCCTCCTGCGGCCGCTCTGTAGCCGCTGCTTCTGTTCCCCACTTGGTTGAATTCTTCTGTGTGTGACTGTGTAGTCCAAGTAGCCACTGTGTCCGTGGAGAGGCAGCAGCCAGCAACCACCTGGCCACATTGTGGTTCAGCACGGGGTGAAAGTATGCAGAATTCAGAGGACCAGGAGCAAGCCCTATGTGGCCCGTGGGAGGGCAGCCCACAGCGGGTGCAGCAGCCTTGGAGGCAGCTCTCTGGACAAGTGGTGTAGACGTGGCGGGGGGTGGGGGAGCAACTCCCCATCCAGCCTCTCCTCACCTCCTGCTCTGTCTTCTTCTTGTTTTCCCTACGCGTCTCTCCTCCCGCTCCCGTCCCTCACGATGTGGCCCGTGTTGAGCCAGGTCGTACCCTCACTGGGCAGAACCGCAGCGTGGGAGCCCGGCTGCGGACGGCTGATGGGCAGAGTGCACTTGCCTTTTCCAGACCCAGCATCCAGCCCCGTAGGGCCACTCACCTTCCCTGCGTCAGCACTTCTCACACGGTGCCGGTCTTTAAGACGGTGAAGTGTAAGTTCCGTGCGGTGCTGCTGCTCCTCTCCCCCGTCCTCTGGGAGTGGTTCCTGGCCTGGAGCAAACCCCTGTCCGGGGAGCGCGGGTCTCGGTCCTGCGTGTTCCTGGGGAGCGGCTGGGCCAAGAGGGTGTCACCCCCTTCCCTTCCCTCTCCTCCCCTACTTTCAGCTTGGGTTTTGGAGGTAACTCCTGTTTCTTAGGTACTTTTTCCAGAAATTTTCTGTGTATTCATAGTACTTGTCTTTTCCTCCAAACACGGCTCCTCCGGTCCAACCGCACATACTGTTGGATATCTCGGTGGGTTTCTTAAGCTGTTCTACCTTGGCGTCCTTCCGCTGCCATGGCTCATTCTCTTTATTAAAGTCTGATCCTGCATAGAAAAGGGAGCAGAAGCACAAATGTGTGGTTTGGGGAATCACCGCAGATGAGTGTGGATGGCCTTCAGTTATCACCAAGATCAAGAAGCAGCACCCTAGCCCTGCCTGGTGAAAAACAGCACACGTGTTGCCAAATGGGTCCCTTGGGTGTCTGGCTGGCTCAGCCGATGAAACGCGCAACTCTTGATCTTGGAGTCGTGTGTTCCAGCCCCATGTTGGGGGTAGAGTTTGCTTTAAAAATAAATGAATAGGGATGCCTGGGTGGCTCAGTGGGTTAAGCAACTGCCTTCAGCTCAGGTCATGATCCTGGAGTCCCAGGATCGAGTCCTGCATCGGGCTCCCAGCTCCACGGGGAGTCTGCTTCTCCCTCTGACCTTCTCCTCTCATGCTGTCTCTCACTGTTTCTCTCAAATAAATAAAATCTTTAATACATACATACGTACATAATTGGGAAAAGGAAAAATCGGTTCCTCTTTCTGTGTTTGGGGTGTGTTGTGTCCAGCTGACCTGACACATGTGGTCCAGGCCCTCAGGCCACCTGGGTCCGTGTCCCTGGCCTCATCCCCTCTCTGTGCTGCCTGTGCTTGGCCTGGCCGCCTTCCTCTCTCTCCAAACTGTCCCTGACCTTTCTGGTGTAGCTGGAGGCCATGTCCTTGGTGGGGAGGGAGTCAGTGGAGCATGTGCCCTAGTCCCTTTGCCAGCCTGGAGCCCTGGGGCCATCGCCAAATAAAAGTCGGTTCTGTGTTCTTGGTAAGTTCTAGAACCATCCTGAGCCTCAGTTTCCTCACTGGTGCAACAGGTGGGCCACCACCCCCTTTGAGAGTTTGTTTTCTGATTATGTAAAATAATAGATGTGAAGCCGATACCTGATTCCCTGTGTTCCCTGGAGTGATCCTGAACTTTACAGAGAACCAGTGAGGCCATGTTTTATAGGAAATGCTGATATGCTCCTGCTTTGTACTTGAAATCAGAATGGGTCATGGAAGCACAGTGCAACATCCGTTCTGTAATAGACTGACGGCCGTGCAATACGTTCTGTAATAGACTGATGGCAGTGACCTTTTCCCGCCCACAGTGCCGCAAACTCCTGCCCGTCGAGCCCCCGGGGAGCAGGGTCTTCTGGGTACAAAATGGGCCGTGTGATACCAGCTGACCTCAATTTAATGGCCGACGGCTCGCAGCCAGAAAATGAAAAAGAAGCTTCTGGTGGAGACAGCCCAAAGGTAAATGTTTTATAGCCTTGAAACAGAACCCAGGGGCCATCACGCAGCCAGCTGTCCTCCCTTCATTGTCTGCAGGTCTGCAAACATCCCCATGAGGGCTTTTGAGAAGTGCACGTCAGAGTGGTTGCACGCCTGGTTTGGGGCCCCTCCCTTTTGAGCATATTCTTAGGGTGGAGGTTTTGAATTCTTTTGGTCATTCAGCACTGGGTGCTGCCCAGTGGCAGCTGTGGGCCCAGGTGCTGGGAGCCGGCTGGTGGAGGACAAGAGAATCTTGTGGTCCTCACAAGGTGAAGTGCACTGTGTCCGGGGAAACCATTCCTGGGGTTTCGTCCTGGCGTCCCAGACACGGAACAGCGTGTGTGCACTTGTGTCTGAGTGCACGTGGGCACCGAACACACGTTTTTGGTCCACACTGTGACCGTGCGTGTTTTTATTCTTTGACGCAGTAATGCCCCTTCTAGGATTGTGTCTAAAGGAAATGGCAAAAATCTCAAACATAAGTTTATATAAAATAGAAAATTGAAAGCAGCCTAAATGACCCATAAGAGAAGTTCAGTCAAGGAGGGAACTGCCATGCAGCGTGGCTGCCGGTGTGGAAGAGCCCTGGGCACCATGCTGAGTGAGAGACATAGGCAACGCACAATATTATTTTAATGACCTACGTGTAAAGTGTTACGTGTTTGCGCAGTAGAGCCTGGCCCAGCCCTGGGATGGGTGCGCCGCAGCCTGTCTGCTACAGCCAGGAGCCTCATACGTGCGGGGCGCTGGGCAGGGGAGGCAGGCACAGAGAGGCGCCCTATGTGTGATTCCGTTGTGTCCATTTGCCTGTTTAAAATCAGAACTGAATTGTGTTTTTTCAGGATGCATTCTGAGATGATAAAACTTTTAATTAATCACAGTGAGATTATGATTTCTATAAAATGTCAGGAGTAACAGTAGAAGCTGTGGGCTCAGGGGGCATATGGAAGCTTCTGGAATGTGGACTGCGTTCTCTTTTGACCTAGTGTTGGTTGTACTGACATTCACTTTATAAAAATTTGTTTTCAGCTGATAAAGATGTATTAGGGGCTTTCCTACCTGTGTTACATTTTTCAATAAAAAAAGTTCTTAGGAGCATACTTAAGGGTAACAAGGAGACCCACCGAATGGCATAGAGCAGTGAAGTGAAGAGAGCTTCGTTCTCTCTTCCTGGTCCCTGGGGTGGTCTCCAGTGATGCTGGTCTGCCTGGCCCTTTTGCGTAACTCAGAGTGTGTCTACTCAGGAGAGAAGAGGTAGAACCCAGCCTAAGTGCTCAGGAAATACTAGTTATTTAAAAGTCGGATGCTGGGGCTGTAGATGATTCCGTCTTTCTGTGTGGAACAGGTCCCCACTGCTGGCTCTCAGGACGGAGTGTGGCCTGGGCAGTTGAAGCCCATGCTCCTCTCCTTGCAGGTCTGTCTTCCTGCCTCGTCTGTCAGTCCTCTGCTTATCTCTTCTTTTACTCTGTTTGTGTTTATTCCCAAACAGTGTCTAAATTGCTCGTTTTTAAAACCTCATGTAACAAGTATTTTCTTGAACATATTCTTTTGCAGCTTCTCGTTTGCATTCACTGTTATGCTTCGTGGTTCATTTAAGTTGGTTCATACATTTTCCTGTTCACAACCAGGATGTACCCTCTCCACAGTTGGCTTATTATTACGCACATGTATGTGGGGTTCTGAGTTGTTACAGTGATAAGGAGCCGCTTGTGACCCAGAGTGTGCCGGGAGCAGGGCTGTCCGTGTTCCGCAGCGCGCACAGCAGCCCCGCGTGCGGGAGTGGCACCCGCCTGAGTGCCTGAGACCCCAGGGTTGGAGCCCGGCGTTTGGTATATGGTGCTCCCCTCTGTGGGGCTTCCTAACGTGAGGAGCTTCTCAGTTGATGGGACAGGGTTGTTCCGAGTGGTTGTCACTTTGGCCCTCGTGTGTATGAGGACCCAGCAGGGCCTGGGAGGGAGTGCTGGCTCCCTCCTCGCCGAGCCATCCCAGCCGTTCCCTTGGTTGCTAGATCCATGTGACGGGCCTCTGGCCGTGATTTGACATGTGTTGCCCTGGACTCTGCTGAGGTTAAGTAGCTTTTTTCTTTTCCTTATGTTTTTCGTTTTTGCTGTGTGGAGTTTCTCCTTATGTGATTTTCGTGTTCATTTTTATGCTGCTTGTACACTTTTCCATTTGCTTCCTATAAACTTTCCAAATGCTTTTCAGTCAGATTATATTATTTTCATAGGAGAACTAAGCATTTCGTAGGAACACTTAAAAACACCAACAGTCCTGAATTTTAGTAAATTAAGTAAAAATTTTGATAACTTCAGTAATCTCTCTTTTTTCTTTTTTAACTTGAATACAGGATGATTCAAAGCCACCTTATTCCTACGCACAATTAATCGTACAAGCAATCACGATGGCTCCTGATAAGCAGCTTACTCTGAATGGGATTTATACTCACATCACCAAAAATTACCCATACTACAGGACAGCGGACAAGGGCTGGCAGGTAAATCCGTTTCGGTTTGTTATGAAATCTAACTGTGACATGTCAGTAGATGCTGATTGACAACTGAGAGGACACTTAAGCTGCTTTCCGTGCCATGGGCACAGGGCAACGGTAGAGTGAGGTGAGGGAGACCCTCTTTGGCTCAGGGAGGAGGAAGTGTTGGAGGCCACTGTCCCCATGCTGGGATCTTCATGCAGAGCGGAAGGAGTAGTGGCTCTAGAAGCAGACCTCAGCCTCTAGTTTTTATGGTCACTGTCCCCACAGATGGGAAAACGTGGATTATTTGAAAAGTTTCCCTTTAACCCCTGCAGTTAATCCCCTGTTAAAACCCCAGCCCATCCTTCACTTAGGCTTTCTTCTCTCTTCCTTTTCTGCATCTGCTGGCATACTTAGCTTCTTGAAGTCTACACAGAGATGGTTTTCACACTGTTTGATCAAGGAACCTTTTCTTCAAACCTTTCTCCCACAGATAACGGCGGTGCTGCCCTGTGCACCACGCTTTCAGATCACTCCTGGGGTGTCTGGAACCTGGGCCTTCTCAGAGCACCTTTGAAAATCAGTGCATATTTCCTTGTTCAGCTTTTTAATTTAGTTTAGTTTTTAAACTTCGACATTGTAGTTTTCTTCTCTTCTGTGTGTCTGTGTTCTCTGTGTCTGCTTACTGGACATACAGTAGGACATCTCTAATTCAGACAGTATGGGAAAGGCAAATCTGAAATACAGAGTATTAAAAGTATAATGAAAGAAGAAACATACTTTTGTAATTCTTGAATTCATTTAGGTCCCAGGGAATGGCAACAGTCTTCTTTCGGGCTTATTGAGTAAATGATCTTTTGAGAAATGTGTCTGGTGAGCCATAACCCTAACCTAGTGTTGGGGTGCGAGGAGCCGTTGTCTATTTAATGAGGGCAAAACCTTTCTCTTCCTCCTGTAGACATGTTATAATAATAATGGTCCACCAGCCAAACCCTGAACTTTTCCTTTGTAAGGGGCCTTTAGTCATAGAAGGGTCTTTGATTGTGGAAGGTACAAAGTAAGACGCAGCTTCCCCTCCTGGCCTGGGACAGCTGCTCCCCGCCTGCCTCCCTGTGCACAGCTAGGTGCCTTTCTTCATTGGCCATGGGGAAAATGCTGGGCGTGGAGAACACATCCATATCGAGCTACGTGACAGGTTTCTCGGTACATTGGACAAGAAATCCCGGTGATACTGACATATTTTAATCTAGAACAGTGAGGTTGTGCTTCAGAGAACATGTAAAACGAAGGAAGCAGAACCAGATGATGGTCTGTGTCCGTGTCTGGTGATTGCACCTGGAACAGAGTGCCCTGTGGGTGGGCAGGCGTGGTCTCAGAATGCCCGTCAGGAGTGTGGTAGGTTTTCGTTCAGCTCATTGTGTGCAGGAGTCTGGTGACTGGAAACACCAGTTAGCTGGGCTTAGTGGGCGTGAGTATTCCTGAAAAGCCTGGCCCGACTCTGAATGATCCCTTCCCACCGTGTTCCCTAACATTCGTTTATGTGGCAGCTGCTTCCGGGCATCATGTGGTTTTCTGGCCGAAGGACAAGGGCCAGCTCTCAGGGGTGGCCTCCTCCTGGCTTCCGTCTTGTGGGGAGTTAGTTGGGTCAGGTGCGGTCCCCACGTGCAGTGACTGCTCCTGGCTGCTGGAAGGGACTTCACAGCGGCCTGAGAGCAGAGAGGATAAACAGAAGTGCTGCACGGCAGACACCCTCTCTGTTCAGCTGTCACTAATGTTTTCATTGCACCGTCATCGTCTCTCTAGACGAGGTCCGTGCGGGTGATTCTGTGTGCCTCTTGTCCGTGTTGGGCCGTTCCTGGGACCTTTCGCACCTCCTGGCTCCAGCACTTCAGCAGAAAAGGGATTTCCTGCTGTGTCCTCCCTTTAATTTATGGACATGCACTCAGTTTCTTTCTGTCCTCACAGGTCCTTAGCTGTCCCCAGTCTTGACACACATGTGTCCTTTTTCTGTCATGAGAATTTTCTAAGGTGCCCTTCCAAAGTGACCATGCTTAAGGTCTGTATGTATGAGACCTTCTTCCCATTTCCTCACTCTTGGCTTAAAACAAAAAAGCCTTTCCATTTTGCAACCTTCTTTTATAAAAGAGCCAGGTCCATTTTCTTTGCTAGATTTTCTTTACACAGAGTCACTTAAAACACCTCTTTTTATTTTATTTATTTTTTAAAAGATTATTTATTTATTTGACAGACAGAGATCACAAGTAGGCAGAGAGGCAGGCAGAGGGAGAGGAGGAAGCAGGCTCCCCGCCGAGCAGAGAGCCCGATGTGGGGCTCGATCCCAGGACCCTGAGACCATGACCTGAGCCGAAGGCAGAGGCTTTAACCCACTGAGCCACCCAGGCGCCCGTAAAACAGTCTGTTTTTAAAATTTGGGCTTCCAGGGGCTCCTGGATGGTTCATCTGTTGGTTAAGCATCCATCTCCTAACTGGTTTCTGCTCAGGTCATGATCTTAGGGTTGTGGGATCAGGCCCTGTGTTGGACTCTGTGCTTAGTGGGGCATCTGCTTGGGGTTCTCGCTCCCTCTGCCTCTCCCCCCAGCTCGTGCTTGCCTGCTCTCTCTAAAATAAATGAATGAGTGAATAAATACATAAATAAATATTTTGAAGACATTTGATAGAGACACAGCGAGAGAGGGAACACAAGCAGGGGGAGTGGGAGAGGGAGAAGCAGACCCCCTGCCGAGCAGGGAGCCCACTGCAGAGCTCGATCCCCACCCTGGGATTAGGACCCAAGCTGAGGGCAGAGGCGTAACATCGGAATTCCTGAGAGACGTGCGTTGACACTCCCAGCACGCACGCCTGTTCTGAGCACCCAGTGGAAGTCCAGAGCTCCCTTTCAGGCTTGCTTCCGGTATTTTGCATTGTCTACCCCTGGCAAAGCTTTCTGATTGGTCTAGAGGAAACTCTAGGGTAAGGCAAGGTCTGTGTCTGGAAAGATGGGATATTTCTTTCCTTTGGCTGCATATTTATGCCAGAATGTATTCTTATGATTTATACTTATAATTTTACCCAGCCCAGAGGTGAGGTATTTGTTATGAGTAAGAGATTTGAATTTTGGGCCTCTGGGCCTCTGAAAGGGAAACAGAGGGAGTGCTCTGGGCTCACCTCATCCTGCTCATTGAACTCTCCTTCTGGAAGGTACTTTGCATGTTTCCTTCTCATCAGTTTCTTTACGAGTCCTCAGTAGAGCACTCAGTGTGACCGGGGCAAGCAGAAACCAGGGTCGAGGCAGGAGTGCTGGAGGTGTTCATGGAGGACGGTGACCCGCTCTGCATCTTTACCCTGGGTCTGGGTCAGCTGAGGGGGTAGGAGGGAGGAGGGGCTGGCACTCAGGGAGGGCGGGTTCTGGGAAGCAGCCTCCAGTCGCAGAGGATTTGCGGGGAAGAGAATGTGTTCACTATTGCAGAGCCTTTTCTTCGTAGTTTGTTTTAAGGAATTTAATGAGCTGCCTTTTGTCTGCGTGTGATCATTCCTGAGTCATTAGAGTCTGAGTCCGTGCGATTCCAGTGTATGTAGCTTGACTTGATCAAATTATAAAGGCCTTAAATTACCTTAGAAATAGAGTTACTCTAGTCTATCTGTGTCTGCATTAGATAGCTCCTTACTGCTTACGCATGTTTTCTAGTCTTGTCGATTAGAAAATCACAGCCTCTTTGTTCTGTGGTTTTGTTGGGAATGGAGAGGAGGTTAGACCCTGGCTGTGATGGTGTCTGGTAGGTTCTGTCCCATTTTCAGGACAGAAAATACCAACTCCTTCCAGGAACTTGCGTACAGCTTGTCAGTGGCATGAGGGTCATGGAACTGCAAATCCCCCCCCACCCCCACCCCGTGTTCTCCTTTACCAGGGGGAAGAAATACTAGTGCCCCAGTCCCCTGGCGGGGGCACTTCCTACCTCCAGACTCCCCCTGTGCTCACTTCCCTTTTTCCTCCTAGCAACACGTACATTACAGTATTAATGGCCTTCATTAGGGGCTCCTCACCTCCCACGTTCTTTACTGTGGCTTGGGCGTCACTTCTGAGGCCCTCTTGACCCTCCCTGGGCAGCCGTAAAGATTGTCTTGTTCGCACGCAGAGCGAAGGCCCTGTAGTGTCATGGTCTGGGTCTGCTTTTCTCAACCCACAGTCGTGGAGTCTACCGCCTTCCCCTCCAGACACCGAAATATCTGCATGCATGTGGGGAGGGTTGTCTCTCTCTGGGGGAGGCACCGGTCACGGTTTGATTTTTCCGGAGGAATTAATAGAAAGGTATTACTGGTTGTTAGCTATACCCTGTGATAGGACATCACAGTAAGGGTCTGTGGTTTAAAAACACTAACTCTCGCAGAACGCGTTTGTGTGTGAGCCGTTTCACAAAACACAGACACAGCCCTGCCTGCGCCTCCGTGTTGCCAGGGAGGCGTCTGGCTCCCACAGGCTCGCATGGTCTTCACCGCAGCCCGTGACTGGGGGGCACTTGAACGATCCCCAAGATGGGACGTAGAGAAGAATTTGATTTTCCGAGCCGTCTCTGGCAGTTCAGTATTTGGGGCTGTGGCTGACCGTTCTGTTAGAAGGCTAATTGGGGGAATGTAGAAGTGACTTTTCGAGAGCCCAGAATTTTATTGTGAGTCACCACCATTTTGAAACTTCACTAGTTTAATTTTTTAATTTTAAATTTAATTATTAGTGTAAACACATGAGAAGATGTGGCTGCATGACTGTCCTCCTCCTGTTCGGACTTTCTGGAAGGCTCAGGATCAGGTGTGCTGCTGGGAGTTACTCAGGTTGCCGTGGGGAGCTTTCCTGAAATTGGCTGTGAGCTGTGAGTCAAGCAAGCTTTTTGTAATAGAAGGAATAGAGTAGGGGTTGAGAGAGAAATTTTTTGTATGTGCCTCACCAGATGATTTTGTGGCTCAAATTTTACAAAACATGCACGGAAGCATTTTGGAAATTGCCGTTCCCGGAAGATGGTGTTCACAATACTTCCCGGCCTCTCGCTCACTTTTCGCTTCTGCTGGTTTGCTGAGTACTTGATACTGGATTAATTCATTTTAGATGGTTATGACAGATTCCTATAAGCTAATTTTGTGGTCAAAAAGTATTTTAAAGGATTGGTTTATTTTGGCTCTGTTCATCTCTAAGCAGGGAGAGTCCCGCAGGAAAGGTCAGATGATGACTGACAATCCTTGGTTTCCTACCTGGAAAAAAAAATGGAAGTGGACATTTTTCCTGTTGGAAATGGCCTCCTTCCCTGCGGTGTCGATTTCCCACCCTTCCTTGTTTCCCAGGTCCCCTCCTTGCCCCCTGGTGCCCACCCTGCCACCCCGTTCCCAGAGCCGTGTATCAGCCTCCGGCCCCCTCTGGCAGAAGGGTCACACCCCACGCCCCTTCTTCACTCAGGGGAGAAGGACTGGTTCCTTCGAGCACGGTGCTGCCTTTAAAGTTGTCTGCCCTCTGCAAGGGGCTGAGTGCTAGGGTTCTGCTTTGCAGGGCACTGAAACTGGGGCACATTTTGATTTCTCAGCAAAGAAATATATGAATTCTACGTATTTTTTTATGTTTCATAGAATTCAATTCGCCACAATCTCTCTCTGAATCGTTATTTCATCAAAGTACCACGTTCCCAGGAAGAACCAGGCAAAGGCTCATTCTGGAGGATAGATCCTGCTTCTGAAAGCAAATTAATAGAGCAGGCTTTTAGGAAAAGACGGCCTAGGGGCGTGCCTTGCTTTAGAACCCCTCTGGGACCGCTCTCCTCTAGGTAAGGAAAAAAGACAATCAAAAAAGACCTCACTTACTGGTCAGTGAATTTACCTTCCATGTATTGGTCAATTTTCCTTTTGCAAGTGAAGGAACTGCTAAATGCATTATGATTAAATGTTTGGGGTGGGGATTTGAAAAGACGTGTTGGATGCTACCCGTGGACTCTCTCTTAATAGTGTCCGTAACAGTTCAGACTGTTGACGAAGTTTTCTTTACACTCTGTTCCCATGTTGCCGTTGTGGCTTCATCGGACTCGTTATGTAATTGTGTTCGACGAGCAGCGTGTTCCTTCCCGTTGGCTTGTGAACAGCTCTTTAAAGCCGCATTTTAGCTGCTTAAACTCAAGACTGACTTAAACAATGTTAATTGCCTGATTTTCAAATAATACATTATTAGCTTATAGATACTCTGTTTTTTAAACAAAAAAAAGAAAGAAAGAAAGAAAGAAATGATCATGATATAAGTCTTAGGCCCCTGCCTGCTCGCACACTGCCCGCTCCTGCTGCCAGTGGACAGGAGCTGCCTCGAGAGCGCAGCTGGTGCAGCCTGTGCTCGGCCCGGAGCCGTGGTGGCCCAGCCCTGGCACACGGGCTGTCACAACTGAGTGAGTCTCGCTGGGGATCCCTCTCAGGTCACGGGCATTCACATGGAAAGTAGGACATACAGAGCTGTAGTCGGTTGGCAGAAGACAGATGACACCCTTTTTTCAGAATTTACTTTATTGAAACCAGGCCGCTTAATGAGTGCTTTACCTGTCAAAACCCACTGTCGTCTTTTGGTGATCCAGAAGTGCCCCAGCCTCTCCCAATCACGCCGGAGTGCTGTCTGCCCACTCCAGCGGCGCCCAGACCCCCGAGAGCCTGTCGAGGGAAGGTTCGCCGGCCCCCCTGGAGCCCGAGCCCAGCGCCTCACAGCCCAAACTGGCCGTCATCCAGGAGGCTCGGTTTGCCCAGAGTGCACCAGGTGAGACGTGCAGAGACGGGGCAGGCGCAGTGGTGGCGGAGAGGGTCAGAGAGGCAGGGGCGCCAGGCTCCTCCGAGGGGACGCGGCAGAGGCCTTGGCTCCTTGGTACCTGGTGCTTTCTCCATAGGGCCTCACACGGTAAGTTCTGAAAAGCTAATAGCACTGTGTTTAAAAATCAGTGAACATTGTTTTATGTAAATAGCTGTGTAGATGCCTGAAATAATTCAGAATTAATCTGTTTCTTAGTTGCTTCATCATTTGAAAGTTAGGGAAAAATCCCCCACCCAAAGAAAGAACACAAATTAGACAAACCAGACACTGATTGGCAGCAGAAACTGTTTACTTAATGAATGGTGAGCATTTCTGTACAAGTCACAGTGCGAAGTAAAAATGTGTATTCTGGAGAATTAAAAACCGCACACACGAAAAGACATGGCCTGGAAATGTGGGCAAACTAATTCTGTTAGGGTTCCCGTGTGGTTGGCACACAGGAACACATGCTTATTTTGATATGGTGGGATTCCTGGCCGTGCTGGCAACGTGTCGCCCGTGGCTTTTCCTTTATTCTGTGCCCAAACCAGCAGAAGCATAGGTTGGTTGGCGAGCTTGTAAGTGTGTCCGGACTTTGAGGTTCCCTCGCACCCACCGAGAGATAAAGACTTTGATCCTGGGGGAGCGTGGCCCCTTTGTTTGGACCCCAGTAGGCAGCTTCTTCCCATGTACTGTGTCGACGTTTTCTTTCTCATGAGGAAAGAACTGTGGGAAGCGGTGTTGTAAGGGATCTGAGTGGAGCGAGAATGGCATTCTTTGCCTTACCTCCCTGAGTTAGGTATCTCCATTAAAATACTCCGTTCCTCCCATCGTGCGTCACTTCGGCGTTAACAAGGTGAAAGGCGGCACGTTTTGTGTTGTGAGTGGGTGCTGGAGCTTGGTCGCCTCTGGGATTCGGCTGGAGGAGCGCGAGCGACTGCACCTCAGCCCTGTCTCCTCGTCCTCCACAGGCTCGCCTCTGTCTAGTCAGCCTGTTCTAATCGCCGTGCAGCGGCAGCTGCCGCCGACCATCAAGCCCGTCACCTACACGGTCGCCGCTCCCGTGACCACCTCGACCTCCCAGCAGCCTGTCGTGCAGACCGTGCACGTCGTCCATCAGATCCCTGCGGTGTCCGTCACCAGTGTGGCCGGCCTGGCCCCGGCGAGCACGTACACTGTCGCTGGCCAGGCCGTGGTCGCTCAGGCAGCAGTGCTGGCCCCTCCGAAGGCCGAGCCACAAGAGAACGGTGATCCCAGAGAAGTCAAAGGTGAGCCTCAGAAGCAGTGGCTGCAGGTGGCTTCTCAGGCCCTGAGACGCCCTCAGACTTGTTTGCCCAGACCCCTTTCCTAAGCACGTGATGTCTTACGTGGGTTTGCCGGCCACCTGGTGAGATTTCTGGAAGCTTTCCAGTAACATCAGTTGGTATCATTTCTTTGCCTCTTTTTTTAAATTTCAGTGAAAGTGGAACCTATTCCTGCGATTAGCCATGCCACGCTGGGTGCTGCTGGCCGGATCATTCAGACGCCACAGACCACCCCTGTCCAGACGGTCACCATAGTGCAGCAGGCATCTCTGGGTCAGCACCAGCTGCCAATAAAACCTGTAACACAAAATGGGACTCACGTGGTGCCAGTCCCTGCCGCCGTCCACGGCCAGGTGAACAATGGTAAGCACTGTCCTCCACGGGTAATAGGGTCCAAATATCCAGAGCGAAGGTCCGTTGCTCTCCTTTTGATGAACGGCACTGTTCTTTCTTTTGGTTCCAACTGTTACAGTTTTAATTTTTGTCTGAGGACATGTTT
Source organism: Meles meles (assembly GCF_922984935.1). NCBI lineage: Eukaryota > Metazoa > Chordata > Mammalia > Carnivora > Mustelidae > Meles > Meles meles. Next base: position 64,001,091 of record NC_060083.1, read on the forward strand.
GCATCTCTAAACCATAGGAATCCTTTTTGTTTAAGATTTTATTTGTCAGAGCACAAGCAGGGGGAGCAGCAGAGGGAGAAGCAGGCTTCCCACTGAGCAGGGAGCCCAACACAGGGCTCGGTCCCAGGACCCTACGATCATGACCTGAGCCGAAGACAGACGCTTCACTAGCCACTGAGGTGCCCCTAAACTATAGGAACCCGCTGGTGCTGTAGGGTACGTGCTGAGTGGTCGTGGCTGTCAGCTCTCATGGAGCCCCCTGGAGGACCCGTCTGAGCTTAGTGTTCCTGTAGATTCCTAGAGGGAAATACTGCTGCCTTTGCTGTGTGTAGACCCCTGGGTGTGGTTTACAGGTGACAGGAGGTTTGGGCGCTGGTACCCACCTGCTGAAATGCCCCCGGGAGGGTCGCCTCAGCAGATCTGTCCAGTGGCAATGCCCCCCGGGTGTGCATGTGGTATGCCGGGAGTCCTGCTCCTCTGTGCACGGAGCTCTCCACGAATGTTCTGACATCAGTGAGTAGAGAAGATAGGACAGGCCAGGGGAGCTTGAATTTTAAATGAGGGCCCAGAGAACTCCCTTTGGCCGGACTTGTGGAGCCAGGTGAAGGGTGGGAATCCCGTGTCCTTAGTGCTGCTGGGGTTTCAGCCGCGGATCCTGGCCCACGTGCGGTGCGCTGTCCGGTAGGACTGAGCAGCGGCCTGTGGGACCTCGAGCAGTAGAGTCAGGCCGCTGGCCAAAAGCAGCTCTCTGTGCCCACGGACAGTTGCTTCGAGAGAGGGTAGGGAACAGAAGTCTTCATTGTGTCGACCTCCCACTCCTTATTGAGCTGTTAAGGAACGGAGGAGACCTGCATTTACCTCATGGGGTTCAGATTCTGACTCTGCCTCACCCCAGATGCGATGGAGGGACAAGATCTGGAACCTTTCTTTTCTTTTTTTTTTTTTTTTTTTTTTTTTTTTCAGTTTATTTATTTGACAGAGATCACAAGTAGGCAGAGAGGCAGGCAGAGAGAGAGGAGGAAGCAGGCTCCCCGCTGAGCAGAGAGCCCGATGCAGGGCTTGAGACCATGACCTGAGTGGAAGGCAGAGGCTTTAACCCACTGAGCCACCCAGGCGCCCTGAGACCTGGAACCTTTCTGAGAGTTCTTTGTTTTAATCCTTTGTTTTTAAATGATTAGCACATGCCAGCCTGTGGACAGGTGGAGAAATTTGCAGTTACCCATTTAAAATGCTTTCTTCTCAGGCTCTGTGTCTCTTAAGTGTTAAGAGTTGTTCGGGTCTTGCTCTTTTCTCTCTGAATAAGTTTGTCATTGTCGCTGGTCTTGATGGAGCAAACCTGTCGGGTCCTGGGTGCTGCTGAAGCAGGTGGCGTTGGGAGGTGGATGGGGCGGTCCCCTTCTGGTTTGAGTCCTGCTCAGTGTGAAGCCGTGGGTGCTGGTGCTTCCCAGGCGTCATGTGCCTCAGAGTCCCTCACGGATTCCCTCTCAGAGTCCCTGAGTGAGCAGGTGTGGCCTGGGGGCCCAAGATTGTGCATTTCTGACACAGTCCAGGTTGTCCAAGAACCACTGGTTCCGGTCAGGGGCCTTTTATGACCGCCTCTCTGCTCGAAGGAGTTGGAAAAACTGTGTATCCCTTTCACATGTGTAAGTTGGCATCTAAAATTTTTCTTCACAAATTTAATAAGTAAAGGATTAAGTTGTCCACTATTAAAAATATTGATGTTTGAGAATAAAAATTTTACACTGTTCTCTTAAATGTGCTGCTGGTTCTGAATCCTGCCCTGATTTGATACCTACTCCCAGGACATAGCAACACCAGACAGGCCCTCCTGCCCTTGTCGCTGTGTCCCACACCCTCACAGATCTTGGACGAACGCCAAATACTTTATGCTTGAATGTGGTTGATTGAGCACATTTTTTACCCTGCAGCAAGGGAATGCAGAAATGTTAAAGATTTCATTGTGACTGTAAGGGTTGGTTTATCAATTGTTATTACTACAGTGGATCAAAACCAAAACATGAGTGCACCTGGGTAATGCAGCCGGTTAAGTGTCCGACTCTTGGTTTCAGCTCAGGTCGTGATCTCAGGCCGGTGAGCCCATGTCGGGCTCCGCGCTCAGTGTGGAGTCCGTTTGAGATTCCCTCCCCCCACCCCGCCCTTCCTGCTCATGTACATTCTTTCTCTAAAATAAATAAATAAATCTTGGGGGGAAAAAAAATCAAAAAATACAATTCTTATAAAACAAACTAAAGTTGTATTAAAGATGAATTTCTCAATCTCGGGGCTTTAAAGAAAGCCACACAATTATCATTGACGATCATCGCAGGGTCAGCCCTGAGACCTTGTTCCCCCTCAGAAGAAGGAAGGGTGTCTAAAATACCAAAACTCCTTCCAGTTTTAGTCATCTTTTGGCAAAAACCATTCTAAATTATCTGTTTATTGGTTCCTTAATTTGGTTGCAGTCTTTTCTTAGAAATCACTGGCTTGGAAAAGTGTTTTTTATCCAGTCAGTAATGATGCTACGTCACAGCATCTGTTTTCAGTCTCCCTTTGTTCCCCGTCCCATCCCGAGGAGCTCCTCCCCAGCGGCAGCGCCCAGCTGAGTGGGGGAAGGAGGTGCTTCTGAGAAGGGGAAGAGGTGGCAGATGAGCTTTCAGACTCCGAGGACGCGGAGGGGGGCCTGGACAGGGCAGGTGTCGCTTGGGGGCTGCATGGCCCGTGACTTCGTTTACCTGGGAAAGTCACTCTTGAGAAGGGAAAGCAGGCCCTGCTGTTAATCAGCAGCTTTGATAGTTTTCTTTTACGCTCGTTATTATGGAAAAGCCCTGACATTCCGGAAATTAACTCACAGCCCATCTTACTCCGTCTTCCCTGTCTGTTCCCCACCCAGATCCAGACCCAGTGTCATTTCAGCTGTCACTATGTCAGCGTCTCTAAAGGAATTTCCTTGTACTGTGTAAGCACCATGCCATTATTGTGGCTTTTAAAATTAGCAATAATCCTTTTATACCCAGTATCTCTTCAGGATTCAAAGCTTTTTTTTTTTTTTAAGTAATATTAGAATATACATAACACGATACGACTCTTTTGAAATGTACAAGTCAGTGGCATAAAGTCCGTTCACAGTGTTTTGAAACTGTCACCTCTAATGAGTTCAGAAAAACTGTGTACCCCGTGAACAGTCACTTCCGGTTCCCCTGGTGGCCACTAATCTGCTGTCTCTGTGGGTTTACCTACACTGGACATTTCCTGTAAATAAAGTATGTGGCCTTTTATATCTGGTCTCTTAGCATCATGTTTGAGGTTCACTGACGTAGCCTAGGTCAGCTCTCTCTAAGGCTGAATATGTTTCCATTTTTGTTGCCTCATTCGTCCGCTGATGGACATTCGGTTGTTAAGAATAGTACAGCTGTAAACATTCGTGCATATGCATTGAGTTTGGGGGCTGTAAACCTATTAGTCGAACTGCTCATTGACATGGCAAGGCTGTGTTTACTTTATTGAGGAACTGCCAAACTATTTGCCACAGCGGCTACATTTTGCCTTCCCACCAGTGATATGTGAAGTTCTGATTTGTCCACATGCTGACCATCACTTGGTATTTTCTGTTTTTTTTTTTTCTCTCGTGGCCATCTTGGTGGGTGTAACGTGATTATCAGTGTGGTGGTGGTGGCTGAGGAGAGGAGAAAGCGGGGGACGGGCAGAGGGAGACTCTCCAGTAGATTGCCCAGCGGAGTGTGGAGCCTGGGGTAGGGCTCGATCCCACGACCCTGAGGTCATGACCTGAGCTGAAATCAGGAGTCAGAGGCTCAACCAGCTGAGCCACCTAGGCACCTCAGGTATCTGTGGTTTTGATCTGCATCTCCTTCATGACTACTGGTGTTGAGCATCTTTTCATCTGCTTGGTTGGTTGTATGTCTTCTTCAAACACATGCCTCTCAGTCCCCTGCCCGTTTTTGTTGAGCTCTAGGAGCTCTTTATATATTCTGAATACCAGGTCCTAATCAGATACGTGATTGGCAGATATTTCCTCCCATTCAGTGGTTTTTGTCTTCACTTTCTTGACAGCATCTCTGATGCACCAATTTCAGTTGTGGTGTCGCTTCTCTCTTTTCCCTTGTCTCGTGCTTGGGGTGTCCTTGCTGACAATGCACTGCCACGTCCGAGGTCACGACGACTTACCCGTGTTGTCCTCTGCTAAGAGCTGTGTAGTTTCAGCCCTAACGTGTAGGTCTTTGGTCCATTTTGAGTTCATTTCTGTATATAACGTGAGGTTAGGGCCTGACTTCATTCTTTGGCCTGTGGATGCCCAGTTGTGCCTGCGCCCTTTGAAAAAACTGTGCTTTCCCCGCTGAATGGTTTTGTCACCGCTCCTGAAAATCACTTGAGAGCCTGGGCGCCTCAGTTGGTTAAGCATTAGCCTTCGGCTTGGGTTGTGATCCTGGGTCCTGGGATTGGGCCCTCTGCTCGGCGGGGAGCCTGGTTCACCCTCTCCCTCTGCCCCTCCCCCTGCTTGTGCAGGCTTGCGCTCACTCTCTCCCTCTATCAAATAAATCTTAAAAAATTTTGTTAAAAAAAAAAAAAAAGGAAAATCACTCAACCTCAGATGTATGGATTTGTTTCTATCAGTTCTATTTTATTGATCTTCGTGTCTGCCCTTATGCCAAAGCCACGGTTTTGATGTTTTTAGTTTTGCAGAAGTTTTAAAATTGGGAAGTATGAGTCCTCCAACTTTGTTCTTTCTTTCCCCAAGATTGTTTTGACTGTTGTGGATACCAGGCAGTTCTATGCAAATTTTAAGATCAGCTTCTCCATTTCTGCCAAAGAGGCATTTGGGATTTTGATAGGGTCTGCCCTGAGCCTGTAGATCCCTCCCGACAGTAGTGTGCTGGGAGTGTCCCATCTTTCAGTCTGTGAGCATGGACGTCTGTCCATCTGTTCAGGTCTCCTTTAATTTCCTCCAGCAACATTCTGTAGCTTTCAGTATAAAAATCTGGCTTAAATTTCTTCCTAGGTTATTCCTTTGGGACTGTTTTCTTTCTGAAGTTCTTCACTGCTACCGTAAGGAAACCCAGCCAGTTTCTGCCTGTCGCTATCGTTCCCTGCAACTTGGCTGAATTCGTTTATTAGTTGTACTAGTTTCTCGTTTAGGGGGTTTTCTTGTGTGGATTTATTAGGATTTTCTGTAAACAAAGACTATGTCATCTCCAGTAGAGTTACTTCTTTACCATTTGGGTGTCCTTTACTTCCTCTTGCTGCCCAACTGCCGGGGCCGGGACCCCAGCGAGCTGCCGAACCTCCGTGGCAAAAGCAAGCACCTTGTCCTGCTCCGGCCTTCAGCGGGGAGCTTTGTCTGTCACCGCCGAGGCTGATGTCAGCTGTGGTTGCCGTTTACAGACTTCATGTTACTGTCGGCCTTCTGCTCTGCTGGGTAGCTTTGTCACCCGAGGGTGCTGGATCCTGTCACAGGCTCGCTGTTTCGTTTTTTAAGAGCGCGCCTCCTTGGGGCTGGGGTAGGAGCAGAGGGAGAGACTCTCAAGCCGACTCCCCACTGAGGAGGGAGCCCTGCAGGGACCTGAGATTACAGCCTGAGCCAAAAGTTGGGCCTTAACCAGCTAAGCCCCCCAGGTGCCCCGTCACGTGCTTTTTCTGTGTTAAAATGATTCCTGTGGGCTTTTTCCTTTATTAATGTCGTGTGCTGCCCTGGCTGGGCTAATGTTTAATCACGCTCGCACCCCTGCGGTGAGTCCCACCTGGTCATGGTGTGTGACCTTTCAAGACGGTGTAGGATTGGGTTTGCTCCGGGCTCATTGAGGGTATTTGTCCCCCATTTGTCAGGGGCATTCGTGGTTTACGTACAGTAGTTTTGTCTGCTTTGGTATCGGGATGATGCTTGCTTCAGAGTAAGTATGGAAGTCAGGCCTGGGCAGTCAGCTCTGGGGCTGCTCCACCTGCTTCCCAGAAAATGTGCCTTTTTTTTTTTTTTTTTTTAAATGATTTTATTTATGGGCCACCTGGGAGGCTCAGTCGTTGAGCGTCTGCCTTCCGCTCAGGTCATGATCCTGGGCTCCTGGGATCAAGCCCCGCATCAGGCTCCCTGCTCCGCGGGGAGCCTGCTTCTCCCTCTCCCACTCCTCCTGCTCGTGTTCCCTCTCGCTGTTTCTGTCAAATAAACAAAATCTTTAAAAAAAAAAATTTATTTACTTAATAGAGAGAGAATAAGCAGGGGGAGCAGCAGGCAGAGGGAGAGGGAGAAGCAGGCTTCCCCGCTAAGCAGAGAACCTGGCAACAGCGGCCCGTTCCAGAACTCTGAGATCATGACCTGAGCCGAAGGTAGGTGCTTCTTCACTGACTGAGCCCCCCAGGCACCCCAGTAAAACGTGCTTCTTACCATACCTGGGGCCCTAAAGGAGAAGTCCTAGGCCGACTCTTCACTCGTCCGGAAGTGTCTGCATCGTACTCTCAGCCGTCCTCCCTTCTCCTTGCGGGAAGTGGCCTCCAGTCCTCCAGCCTCATGCTGCTTTGAGGTCTGGGTGTGAGGGGTCTGGCCTGCCAGGTTTTAAGGCGGTGGAAGGGTCTTGTGGGTTGCAGGTGCCTGTGTCCTGGTGCCTGCACGCTGGGCCCCCGTTCGGCCCGGCCTCCCCCAGGGCCCCTTGCAGGGCTGCCTCTGGAGCCAGCAGAGAGCCTGCTCGGGCAGCTGGTCTGCAGCGGGGAGCTGCCCCGAACTCCTCTGAGGGGCGCGGGAGGGCGGAGGCGCCCGCCCCGAGGGGGCCGTGTTGCTCTGTCACCCCGCTGCTGTGAGCGCCGCCAGGCACCTGCGGTGCCTGAGGTTGGGGCTCTGTGGGCCTCCGGAGATGACCTCACGCACTCGACCCTCTGTGTTCGCCTGCTCGTGGCGGTTTGCCATCCCTGGTCAGGCCCCGCAGGGTACACGAGTTTGGCGTGGCTCCCCTGAGGTCGAACACAAGTGTTCCTCCTCCAGGGCTCAGTTCTCACCGTAAACATGTGTCTTTTCACAGCCGGTTCATGCCCTGTTTTTCACGTTTTGTGTTTTCTGTTGACTTCCCCGTTTAAAATGAGCCCCATGCACAGTCCTGGGAAGGCCTGGTGCCGCAGGCTGGGATGCGCCTTCCGGTCGCAAGGGTTAGACAAGCTGCTTTTGGGCGCGTTCAGTGTCCGTGAGTCACCGGCGCGGTTTAAGTAAGTTGTCTTTCACCAGAGACGCATGGAAGACGGTGTGCGTGCGTCAGCTGACAAACGGCAACAAGTGCCAGTGTGCCGCGTGGCTCAGTTCGCTCACGTGTGTGTCAGGCACGCTTATGCTGTGTGTCCCGGCGGGGAACTCGGGCTGCCTGTCCACGCCACCCCAGCAGCCACATGGGCCCTTGTGCCCGGGACGGGGCACTTACCCCTGATGAAGGCGCGCACGGTGCGGAGGAATCAGAGCCCCCCCCCCCCCCAACCTGGGTCTAGCTGGTCCCTTTCTTGGTTCCTGGAGGGCGTGGCCATGTGCAGAGCCCTGCCCCCGCCTCCTGTCTGGGTCAGGAGGTGTGTTCTCCACAGGGCCCGGGTGACGGCTCACCAGGTGGCCGGCCTCCGGAGCCCCCCTGGGGCGCACCTGCCCAAGAAGATGCCCTCCTCCCAGCCCCATGTGTCCCACACAGCGGGCCTTCGTGGGCACAAAGCCAGCAAACAAGCTGGGAGATGAAGGGTAACAGGTCAGCACTGCCTCTGTGTGGTCACCCAGGTGGCGGAGATCAGGAAGACCTGGGTTGGCTTTAGCTCATCCAGCAAAAATCAAGTAGGACAGGTGCCGTCTTGTGACCGGGCCACACGGCAGTGATGAGGAGGAGATTGTCCAGAGATCCAAGCTACGCGTTTCCTGAGTCAAGTCCGAGAAAGGTTGCTCTAAACTGCAGAATTGCTTCCCGTGCCTCTGGCTCACCCTGGCGGCCCCTGCGCCAGCTCAGCGGTCAGGCTGAGTCTGTGCAGCAGCCGGTGTGCGTCCCCAGGCCGGGGGCCCCAGGAGGGAGCCCTCCTCCTGTACCTCCTGTGCGTCCCGGCTTCTTGTGCCCCCCGCACCTGCTTGGACGAATCCATCGCTGGGCACCTGGGCTTAGGGCTTCATCCCCTTGGCCTTGCATTTCAGTTTCTGACTTGCCTCTCTGTGGCCTGAGCCTTCCCTTCCTTTCTTCCGAGTCGTCAGGGCAACCGTGCGCTCATCTGCTACCTGCACTCTAGGACGCAGTCCCCCGTCGGTCTTTCCCCTTTGTCTCTGCTTCCCCAGGCCGTTTCCGGGTTTGGTCTGAGGAGGGGCCTGAAGGTCACATCAGGAATTAGGGACCTCATGCTGGGACACGGATAGGGATGCTGGCAAGAGTATCCTCTCCACAAGCCTGGGGGCCTGTGGGCACGTGTCTACTTATAAGCTCCTCAGGTTCCCGGGGCTCGGAAGGGGAGTCCGTGGCACAGACTCTGGGCTCTCGTTGTTGGCGGCTCTCTGGTAGCCTGAGCCACGTGCCCGCTCCCAAACGCGTGTGTGATCGGGAGCTTCCAGTGCGACGGGGGGCACGAGGGGTCTCTGCACCAAGGAGAAGGCCAGCGGCAGCCCCTGTGCCCGACCCCGAGCCTCAGCCTCTCCCCCCGCCCTGCCCCAGGTCGGTGAAAGATGCACCCTGTTTCGGATGTTAAGGATGCCAGCTGTCACTGAGAACACCCACTGATGAGTTACCTTGCTCTAGGGTTTCTGGTCCCTGGGAGTCCAGTCCAGACTCCTGTGCCCCACAGCAGTCCCACGCCGGAGCCAGTGCTCTGGGCAGAGAGCCTGCACCAGTGGGTGCCGGGGGTCCCCTGGGGGCCTGCTGGGGGACGAGGACGGGGTCTGACTCACTGTCTCTTTGCAGCGGTGGCAAGTCCCCTGCACATGTTGGCCACACATGCGTCAGCGTCGGCGTCCCTGCCCACCAAGCGCCAGAATGGCGACCAGACGGAGCAGCCAGAGCTGAAGCGGGTCAAGACGGAAGACGGCGAGAGCATCGTCCTCGCCCTGAGCGTGGACGCGCCGCCGGCAGCCGGCAGGGAGAAGGGTGTCCAAAACTAGCGGCTGGGACAGCTTTTCTTACTTTAATATCAACTCTGTGGTGCCAAAAGGAGACACTGCCTCTCACCGACGCTTGGAGCGCGCTGTCTCGGTGGGTAGAGGGCCCTGCGGTTGGACTTCACCTCAGCACTGAAAACACAAAACCCAGGTGGCCTTAAAACTCCTAAAAGACAGAAGTCACACCTGAACAAAACCACATGCAGCAAAACCTGGTTCCGGCGGCGTCTCCCCACCCCGAGCTCAGCTCGTCCCTCCACAGCGGAGCTGCCGGCACAGGGCGGGGACCGTCCCTGCCACCCTCCCGGGACCCTTGGGGCCGGCACTGGTAGATGAGACAGTATTTTGTTGTTCACATGTGGAATTAGAATATTTTGAGGTGTCCTTTCTTTACAAAATAACGGGGTCTTTGACATTTCCGATCGCTCCATTTCTACTCTGGAAACTTTGGAATCACACAGGACCTTCCGTGTCGATTTCTTTGGGGAAAGAAACAATGTAGTTTTGTTTTTGTTGTTTGTTTTCAGCCTATGGAATGATTTCCTTTTTTCTGTCCTGTTACTGTTCGGCCGGAGCCGCAGGACGACAGCTGCGGGTTTTCCGTGTTAGAGCAGGTGCCGGCTGCGTCTGGGACGGATGGACAGGCAGGCTAGACAGACGGACACCCACGCTGGGCCGCATGTTAACCATGACTGAACGGACCGGTGGACTCGCGGAGCTGCACTTAACTGGGTCTCTTTCCTGCTATTTTCTGTTGTTTGTTCCTTTGTGTTGACTTTGTCCCTGGCATAATTTTTTCCACTCTAAGTAAAACAAACCTCCTAAGTGTTGTGTGTGTTTAAAACCACAGAACTGTTCCTCCTTCATTTGGAAACAAGATTCAGTCTTACACCACACACCCTCCTCCGACGAGTGTCACAGGTCTCTCCGGGGCATGTTCGCTAGTCACCGTCACCGCCTCTGGGCGGAGCCATGGTCCGACCTGCCGCCCACCTGACGACGCTGTGGTGTGCCCAGCGCACGGGGAGCAGATGCTGGGGGAGCGGAAGCCGCGTGTGCGGACAGGAGGGTCTCGGAAACATCCAGGTCCTTCTCTGGCTTGTAACAGGAAATCCCCCTCAGCCTCTCAGAACTGAAGCAGTCCTAACGCTGACTTCTCTCCTACAGAGAAACGAAAGTGAGAGGAAAGGAAACAAAGGTGAGACAGTGAGCAGTAGGGGCTCCACCCGGCCTCAGTCACACTGTTGTCCCCAGAAGAAAGCCACTGGCCTTTCCAGAGTGTTCCAGGGGGTCAGGGCTGAGCAGCCGTGCAAACAGAAGAGGGCTTTGGCCTTATTGTGAACTTTAAAATGTCATCATCATCATGTTATTTATTTAAATGTAGTTATTTTGGTATTTAATTTTTTTTAAAGAGAGGAAAAAACCCTGTATTTTCCTGGTGGAATGAAACGGCTCAGAATGGTATATTTAGGCAATTTTAAAACATTTATAATTTACCTACAGACCAAATATGATAAATCTGTTCTAAGTATTGTGTGTCACCCCGGTACGCAGCTGTCACAATGTTACTGCAGATGATGCGTATTAAAAACTATGAAATGACTGCACCCTGGCTGGATCTCTAACTCAGCCGTTTAGAAAAGAAAAACGAAACCATCACGTGAATGATGCCACGTGTGACAGTAGCCAGATCCGAGCTGCAGCCCCGCCTGGCAGCTCGGAGCCCCTCAGGGCAGAGGTCTGCAACTTCCGGGCACTTTACAGACACCTTGGGATGTATATTTTTGTCTTTTTACTCAGAAGGTTTGCAATTTGCAAAATAACTCGGGTTGCAGTTGTGTCTTGTGGAGGGTCAGGTCGCTCCACTGAGTGGTCCGGACCTGCCGGAGCTCTGGGCAGGTGAGTGGTCAGGACTGACCCCAGCGGGAACTCCAGATTGGGCAAACGCATCGTATGTCCTCCTGGAGATGTGTCTGCACAGCCATGTCCCTGGCACCACCCAGAGAGACGGGCAGATTGTCCCTAAGGAAGCTCAATCCCTCAGATGGTCATTTCCAAGCCTAAAACACAAGACACTGCGTGGGTCTGGAGGGATTTCTGCTGGGATTGTAGGTTTAAAAAAAATCCAGTTCTCAAATTGTGATAAAGAGGCGACTCGTTTTTTGGTGTAACGTAGCTGGTGAGTGCCTTTTCCAGAGGGCTTGGGGGCCTTTTCCCTCTGGTTGCCTCGAACCGTTGGCTCATGGACTGGCGCGTGAAAGTGTGAGAGCATCAAGGAGAGGGCGGGAAAAACCACGGATTAACGAAGAACCATGGTCCAGAGCTCTTAAAAACGTTCCGTTTAGCTCTGAATTGCCGAGCGCCCTCACAACAGCCCGGGTCACTGAGTCCGCGTCCCTCCCACCCTGCTTGCTGCCTGGGGCCCTTCGACAGACCGTAGCCCTGAACTCCCAGCTGTTCGCGGGCTGCTCCTGAGTGTTACTTCAAGAGGTTTCTGCTTTGATCTTTGCCAAACTTCTGAGCCCCCGGGGGACTAGGAACTTCAACAGCTTTGCCCTGAACCAAACAAAGCCACGAAAAAAACTAACGTGTGAGCCGCGTGACAGGCGTGTTCTGCGGAGTCTGGGCAAGATTTTGGATCTGTCTTCACTATGGCGTCGCCAGTCTCCACGTGAGCAGCTGAGCTCCTTGAAGACACCACCCCCTTGGCCGTCGTCCCTAGAACAGCAGCACAGACCCTGAGTCATGGTCAGAAGGGGCAGGGCAGGGCCAGGACTGGGGATCTCTGTGCTGTGTGACACAAGGCGATAAGTGACAATCTTCTAGTCCTAACCTCCACGACCTTAGAAAGTGTAGTGGTAATTTGTGTGCAGAGATTTGACATTTTAAAATTACCAAGTTCCTAAAATTCAATAAAATATTTTTACTAATTTTAATAGAGTATCATTGTCATTTTGATAAACTGAGGCAAGCTTTTTATTTATTTTTTTGGTGCCTTCAGCATGCCCAAGGCCTAGAGCACTGGAACAAATTACAAAGGAGCTGCTTGGGCTGACCAGGGTGTCCGCTCTGCCACCAGGAAGGGGTGTTCAGTGTTTCCACGAGGAAGAGGCACGGGGCGTTGCGGGCAACGGTCACGGAGTCTCACTGACTCTCATCTGTGACAGCGCAGCTGCCAACCTACTTGGGGTTGTGGTCGTTGCTGTCGTTTCTTCTACAGACTTGGCCTTCAACCTAGGAATCAGGATCACTGCAAACAACGGACATTTATCCTGCCACGGGACGCGTCTCACCTAAAGAGGCGCGTGGCTCTGTGAGCTCCACGTTCTAACACGATGACCATCCAGCCACCAGAACGCCCGTGCCCTGGGCTGCTGGTGTCCCAGAGCTTGTGGACCCTGGGCAGCGGGGAAGGAGTGACCGAGATGGATGGCACAAGGCTCCGTGGGAGCTCAGAGAAGCGGCACCTCAAGGCTCAAGGACAGAGCTTGGGTGGGGGGGGGGGGCGCTTCGTTCCTACACCGACACACTTTCTCTCGCGCAAGGAAGCAGCACGGCGGGCTGTTTGAGATCTGCCCGCGCTGTGGTCGCTGATGCTTGAAAGTGTGTCCAGCCTGAGCCCCCCTTCTCTGAGGCAGTTTTCCTCTGGTAATTCATGAGGGTCCCCTTGAGGTTGAACGATGTCCAAGGAGAAGTGACAGCTATCCGAGAGGATAAACTACCTTGTCCAGGAAAAAGATGCTGAAGAGAAGAGCCTTCAGAGAAAGGAAACAGTTTGCTAACGGGAGGTCTTCCCTCGTAGGAAAACCACTGCTCACTCGAGTGGAGCCCCCCAGTCAGGGCCACGTTGCATCTGCCGTGTAGACCTCAGGGCATGCTGCGAACCCACCTGCAGTCGCCCGACGATGCGTTCGGTCACAGACGGGGGTGTAGGGACCACGGGGCACAGTGACACCGTAGGCCGCCGGCCAGCACTCGCAGGCTTCGGTGACCTGCTGCGCTACACAGACGTGACCTGCACGTTTATGTCCACAGCAACACCGGATGTGAACCAGGGTCTCGGGAGCTCTGAGGACACGGGTAAGCCTGTGGGCACGAATTGCCTGAGTTTGGAAATGCCCTTCAGAGCTCCCCACAGTGTAGGCACGGTCTGCCCTATGTCTTCCCAGGGTTACAACTAACAACCCTTAAATAATAAAGCAATTTTCCCAGTTCTCTGAAAAACAGCAGGCAGATTGGGGCTGGGGGATTAAAACTCCAGGAACAACCACTATAGTGATGATTTCCCCACACTTTCCCCTCTCGTATCTCCTGGAGAGCCTGAACACCGGAACTGCGCGTTAGAACCAGACGACAGAGTACCGAGGGACACCCCCCTCCACATGGCAGAGCACGGGGAAGGCCGGGGGACTCGGGAAATCGTGAAGCTGCACGCCTGCATGCGGGGACTGGCTCTGGACACACGGCACTCAGACAAGAGGAACTGGAACGGGGACACCTGTGCATTCCAAAGAGGGTGTGTGTGGAGGGAAGAATCCCTGTGATGTTTTTCCTTCCTTGGGGCCTCAACTTTGGCCCCAAGCTGGACCTAATCATAGTGTGCAGCACCACGGGGAGGCAAAACCAGGACTTTTTTAGCCAAAGGACAGGGAAAAGCGAGCAGTATCTGGAAAACGGAAATATGGGAAGATCCCCTAAGGCCCATATGATACCTGGGTTCACCCTGAGCTGCATGTGCCTGGAACTGACCCGAGGAAGTAGAGACTCTACAAAGTGAATGACTGTGGAGATTGGCCACTGCATGGGCTTGGAAAACAACAGAAATCAGAACCACAGCCCACCCGGGGCAGATCAGCACGTTCAGACTGAACACAGATTATTTGCCTGCTTCCAACAACATTCTCTAAAGGATTTTAGTGAGACTCAGTGTCTCATAATATCAAATATGTCCAGAATACAATCCACAGTTACTCACCATTCGAAGAGCCAGGAACGTCTCTAAAAGGAAAAGAAAGGTCATATGTCAACTTAAATGTGTTCTGAATCCTCAGAAGAAGGTAATTAAAACTTTTCTATAAATGTTTTATTATAACCATACTCCATGAAAGAATGGCAAATGCTCTTGAAATAAACCCAAAGTTATAAACTTCAAAGTGAAAACTACAGTGGGGAAATAAAAACATTTGGGAACAGAAACAAACGGAGCCTTGGGACTTGCGGGACAATATCTAAAGACTTCATGTATGTGTTAACTGGATTCCCAGCAAAAGGAGAAAGACATTGGTGTAAAAAAAACTTTCACAAAGTGGTTGAAAATATCTCAAATTTGACAAAAGACAAATGTTCAGATTCATAAGGCTCAGTAAACCCCAAAAAGTTAAACTCAAAACTATGTCAAAACACCACGGACCAATGAAACTGAAGCTTTTTAATCTTGAAAGCCGCCAAAGAAAAGTGACTCCTTATACACAGAGTAACAATAATGTGAATAACTACAGATTTCTCATCAGAAACCAAAGAGGCCATATGACTGGTGAGTTTCTAAGGCTGAAAGTAACCGTCCGTCTAGAATACTATGTCCACTGAAAATGCCAGGAATACAGATGAAATGATATTCCTAGAAAAGTCCTGAACCACGGGCGCTCTCAGAAGGCAATGCTAAAGGATGTTCTTCAGGCAAAAAGTAAATGGCAGAGAGAAATCTGGAACTTGAGGAACGAAGAAAGAACTCAGCAGAAATGGAAAGATCTGGGCAAATACACTAATGTTTCCTCTCAAGTTCTTTAAAAGATGTCTGACTTTGCAATATAACAATTACTGTCTTTCAGGGTTTTCAGTGTATGCAAATGTTATATTGACAAAATGACAATATAAAGGAGGAAGGCAAAGGTTTACTTAAAAGGTCTCCACATTTCACTTGAAGTGGTGAAACACTAATTCTGAAGTAGACTGAAAAGCTAGTTAGAACACTGTGATCATTAGTGCAATCACTAATAATACTGAACAAAATGCTAAAAGGTAAGTGGAATGCAAAACAATGTTTCAAATAAGATAAGAGGAGGCAGGGAACATAAAACCAAAGGGAAGAAAAACATGAACTAAGCAAAAAATATGGCAGAATCATCAATAATTACATTAAATATAAACAACCTAACCATGCCAATTAAGAGAGATTGTCAGAAATTTTAAAAAGTCGCATTTTCAAATGCATCAAAAAGAATAAAATACCAGGACGCCTGTGTGGCTCATAAGTGTCTGACTTCAGCTCAGTCCCGATCTCAGGGTCCTGTGATCAAGACCCCCATAGGGCTCCCCACTTGGCAGGGAGGCTGCTTCTCCCACTCCTGCTGCCTGCCGCTCCCCCTGCTTGTGTTTGTTCTCTTAAATAAATAAAAATCTTAAAAAAAAAAAAAGAATAAAAAACCTAGGAATATTAAATTTAACCAAGGAGGTGAAAGACCTGTACTCTGAACACTATAAAGTAGTGATGAAGGAAAGTGAAATGACACAAATAAATGGAAAGATATTTCATGCTCATGGGTTGGAAGAACCAATATTGTTAAATGTCTATAGTCTTCCCAAAGCAAGCTATAGATTTAGTGCAATCCCTAGCAAAATACAAATAGCATTTTTCGCAGAACTAGAACAAAGTCCTCAAATTTGTACTGTACCACAAAAGACCACCAAGAGCCAAAGCACTCTTGAGAAAGAACAGCAGCGCTGGAGGTATCAAAATGGCAGATTTCCAGACCATCTAGAAAGCTGTAATAAAACAGTATGGTACTGGCACAGAGACCAGCGGAACAGAAGAGAGCCCAGAAATAAACCCAATTAAAGAAATAGACAATGGGGAAAGGCATCAAATTTGGGAGAACTGAACCACTTTCTTGTACTGCACAGAAGAAGTGACTTAGAATGGACTTAGGACCTAAATGTGAAATCTGAGGCACAGAACTCCCAGCAGAAAATAGGCAGGAACTCCTTGGACATCAGTCACAGCAACGCATTTATGAACATGTCTCTTCAGGCAGGAAGAACAAAAATAAACTTTCGGAACTACACCAAAACAGAAGTCTGGAAAGCCAAGTTAGCCATCAACAAACAAAAAGGCAACCTACTGAATGAGAGAGATCATTTGCAAATGATGTATCTGATAACGAGTTAGTCCAAAAGAAAGAACTTATACAACCTACCCCCGCCAAAATAATATGATTAAAATGTGGGTGGAGGACGGGGGGGAGGGGGGAGGAAGAGGGGGGTGGGGTTATAGACATTGCGGGGGGTTTGTGCTATGGTGAGTGCTGGGAAGTGTGTAAACCTGGGGATTCACAGACCTGTACCCCTGGGGCTAATAATACATTATGTGTTTATAAAAAAATTTTAAAAATATTTAAATGTGGAAAAAAAAAATGTGGGCGGGGGTCCTGAATAGACATTTCTCCAAAGAAGACACAGATGACCAAAAGACACGCGAAAATGTTACCGGTGGCTTCTCCTTCGGTGCATGTGGCTCTTGGTCCCGCTGCTCCAAAGCACGGACAGGTGGACCAGACGAAGAGTGGAGAGCAGCAAAGTTCACTGAGGAACGGTACAAAGCTCCCAAGGAGGGAGGGGACCCACCCGAGAGGGTTGCCACCGGAGTTTCTAAGTCTAAGGGGTTTTTTTAGGTTGTCGACAGGCCTGTTTTAATCTGATTAATCCTCCCCATGCCTGTCACCCAGTCAGGTTTTTGTCCATTCGGGTGGGAAAGGGGGAAAAGCGTGGAGGGCTCCTTCCAGGGTGGTGTGAACAGTGCTTTGAACAGTGGTTTTCTCTGTAGGGGGACTGGGGCCTCCTGCGCAGGCCTGCATTTCTCCTGTCCCTCACCAGTAAGATGCTCATCGATAGTCGTGAAGGTAACGCGACCGGAACTACGAGAGGTCACCTCGCCCCTGTCAGGACGGCTGTCACCAAAAAGACAAGGAGGCACGGTGTTGGTGAGGATCTGGAGAAAAGCGAACTTCCCTGCCCTCTTGGTGGGAATGTAAAGTGTGGGAAACAGTATGGATGGTCTTCAAAAAGTCAAAAAATAGAGAAATTACCGTTTGATCCAGTAATTCCACTACTGGTCATTTACCCAAGAAAACAAAGAGCAATGCGAAAAGCTGTGCCTTGTGCTTACGGCAGGATGGTCACCGCAGCCCAAGTGCCCACCCGCGGATGACCGGGACCACGAGATGTGTATTGGCTACACGAAAAACTATTTGGCCAGAACAAAGGATGAGCTCTTGCCATCTAAACGACATGGATGGCCCTAGAGGGTATTAGGTCAAATGAATAAGACAGAGAAAGATAAATGCCATATGATTTCACTCGTATATGGAGTCTAAAAAAGAAAACAAATGAACAAAGAAGAGACCCAGAAATACAGAGGACAGACAGGTGGCTGCCAGAGGGGGTGGGGAATTGTAAAACAGGTGAAGGGGATTACAAGGTACAGACTTCCAGTTACAAACTAAGTCACGAAGGTGAAAGCAGAGCATAAGGAACATAGTCGGTACTACCGTAACCATGCAGTGACCGATGGCAACACGAGGCGGGTGTGAGGGAGGTACAGAATTGGAGTCGCTGGGTTGTACACCTGCAACAGAAAACAGCATGTCCACTACACTTCAATAATAATTTTGTTAAAAGATTTTATTTATTTATTTGAGGGAGAGTGAGAAAGAGAAGAGAAGGTCAGAGGGAGAAGCAGACTTCCCAGGGCTGGGAGCCCGATGCGGGACTCGATCCCAGGAATCTGGGAACATGACCTGAGCCGAAAGCAGTGGCGTAACCAACTGAGCCACCCAGGTGCCCAATAAATTTTTTAAATAAAAAAGAGAGAGACTGGATCAAAAATAAGGCCCAACTCACTTTAAATGATATGGATGGGTTAAAAGTAAAAGGATGGGAAAGCTGTATTATGCAAACACATCCAAAAAACGTTGGAGTGGCTGTTCATGTGAAACAAGCAGACCTCAGAATAAGGAAAATTACCAGGTATAAACATTGTACCAGGTATAATGACAGAGGGTTCACTCACCAAGACACACTTAACATCCCTGAGGGTTTAAGCACCAAACAAGAGCCTCAGACGAAGCAAGGACTTTGGTTTTACTTCCCACACGTCAGGAGCTTGAAAGTTGCCACTCGGTCCTGGCAAGTAAACAGCTGAACACTGAAAAAGCAAGAGCCTTTCTTGGGTCCGCAGGAGTCGGGAGGTCCTGAGGGCCGAATGCTTCCCCAAGACCAGAGAGCCAGTGGCCGAGGCAGGAGCAGCAGCTGACCCGAGCCCCGACCCTTGCAGAGGTCGGCAGAGGGGGCCAGTGCTGCACTAGGCAAACCTCACCGGGCGGGGGCGCTGACGAGCTGCGGGAGGCTGTGTGCGGCCGGGAGCGGGGCCTCACCTGCAGAAGCTCAACCAGCAGCTGGGGAAATACTGAAGAAGCAGGGCAGGGCAGAAAGCTAGGCCGAGATCCACCAAAGCGGCCTGACTGCCCGGGGGAAGGAGAACACCCAAGTTCAGCCCCACCTGAGCAGGGTAGAAAGCCGAGAAGCACAGAGCCGCAGGCTCACTGCAGACCGAGCCTGACCGCCGGACAGACCACCCCGCCCGCAGCTGCCTCCCTGAAGGCCTCCTCAGCCGTTTTCACAGCGCCGCAGCTCCATCTGGTTTGGAGAGAGAGCTGCCTCGGGGCCGACAGGGCAGGGCACATAGAGCAGCCCTGGCTATGACCATGCCAGGGGCTCTGATGGAGCGGAGACTGCACGCAAGCGTGATGGGCACCGTGCGGACAGACAACGGGAACCCGACAACTAAAAAGGAAGGGTGGGGATCGGAGACGAAAACCGTGTCTCTGACCGGCGCGGCAGCAGGTTACACAGCTGAGCAGAGTCTCTGCACTTCAGGAATTATCAGCAGAAACTTCCAAAACTGAAAAGAGAATAAAGACTGAAATAAAACCAAAACCTAAGACTATCCAAGGGCTGCGGGAGGAGCACATAATGTGTGTGTGTGCTCGTAGGGGCAGCACGAGAAGGAATTCTGAAGCTCTTCAAAGGAACAGAGGGAATATTTGAAACGATGATGGAGAATTTCCCGCAAATTAACGTGAGACATGAAACCACAGGTCCAGAAGCTCAGGGAACAAGCAGGAAAACTGCCCTGAAACCCCTGTACCCTGGCATATCATTTTCAAAGGAGGGCAACACAGAAAACGGTAACCACAGAAGTGGACGTTAATCCGGCTGTGTCAGTGATCACTTTGAACATCACTGGTTTAAATGTAAAGTAAAAGACAGATTGTCAAAGTGAATCAAAAACCAAGACCGCATGTTGTCTGTAAGGAATCCGCCTCAAATAAAAGGACACACACAGATTAAAAGAAATAGTTGGAGAAAAAGATTTGCTAACACTGGTCAAAAGAATTAAGAGTAGTTACATTCTTTCCAGACAGAGCCGACCTGAAACTGGGAAAGTCAGCACAGATAAAGAAGGGTGTTGAGTAGTGATACAGGGGCCAGTTCGCTAAGACAACATAAGGTAAATGAAGCAAGATCCAAAAGAACCAAAAAAAAAAAAAAAGAAAAGTCTGTATTACATTTAGATCCATGGACACTAGGGTGCCCTCCTGGCTCCATCAGTAGGACGGGCAACTCTTTATCTCAGGCTTGTGAGTTCAAGCCCCACGCCAGGTCTAGAGATTGCTTAAAAAACAGAATCAGGGGCACCTGGGTGGCTCAGCGGGTTAAAGCCTCTGCCTTAGGCTCAGGTCATGTCTCAGGGTCCTAGGATCGAGCCCCACATTGGGCTCTCTGCTCCGCAGGGAGCCTGCTTCCTCCTCTCTCTCTGCCTGCCTTTCTGCCTAGTTGTGATTTCTCTCTGTCAAATAAATAAAATATTAAAAACAAAAAAAACAAAGGCTTAAGTGACCACACAAGACAAGAAATACAGTCTTTGCAAAAACAGCGTGGAAAAGGTATCAAGCGAACGGATGACTAGAGCCTTCACGAAGCAACAGCAGTGTCTGGGGATCGGAGAGAGTCTGACTTCCAGGGTTCCCTGCTGCGGCATTCACACGTGCAGCTGCCAACCAAACAATTACAAAGCACAGAAAGGAACAGTGAACTGTGGGCCGCTCACAGGGGAAAAAATTGATAGACCATCTGTGACGAAGACCAGAAACTGGACTTACTAGACAAAAGACTTTACTTTTTTTAAAGATTTTATTTATTTGACAGAGAAAGTGAGAGCGCTCACAAGCAGGGGGAGCAGCAGTAGAGGGACAGGGAGAAGTAGGCTCCCCGCTGAGCAGGGAGACTGATGTAGGCCTTGATCCTAGCACCCTATGATCATGGCCCAAGCCAAAGTCAGACGCTCAACCAACTGAGCGACCCAAGCACCCCTAGACAAAAGACTTTAAATTAATTGTCTTAAATATGCTTAAGGAGCTGATGGAAACCATGGACAAAGAATTAGAAGAAATCGGAACAGTCTATGAACAAGTAGGGAAACCAAAAAGAGAAATTATAAAAAGGAACCAAATAGAAATTCTGGAGTGGAAGAGGACAGCTGAAGTAAGAGCTTGACGTCAGGCGTCCCTAAGCAGCTTTGGGCAGGCGGCACGAAAAATCATGAACTCAAAGACAGGGTAATTACAGTAACATAATCTAATTGGGGGAGGTGCGGAGAAGAAAGAAAGAGAAAGAAGGAAGGAAGGGAGGGAGGGAGGGGAAGAGAAGAGAGGAGAGGAGAAAGGAGGAGGGGAGGAGAGGAGTTCAAGGAAGGAAGGGCTGGACTGTGGGACACCATTCAGCGCACAGTTACACATACTGTCAGAATCCCAGAGGAAGAAGAGAGAGAAAGGAGCAAGAAAATATATGAAGAAATTGAGGTCGAAAGCTCCCCAAGTTTGATGTACGATGGTCAAGAAGCTCAATGAAATTCAAGCAGGAAAAACGCAGAGGTCGACAGTCTACCTCACACTAAATGGTAACAAACTGAAAGTTTTTCCTACAAGATCAAGAAAGAGACAAGAGCACCTGCCCTCAGCACGGCTGTTCGCCAGCGCTCTGGAGGGCCACAGCAACCAGGCCAGAGAGAGCAGGCGTGTGACCGAGAAAGGAAAGAGCGACACCATCTCTGCAGATGACGTGGTTCCACGGATGGGAGGTCCCCCAGGGTCCCTCCTCGCAAACAGCAACGACGACAGCGAAGAATTCAGCCAGGGTGCAGTCCAAGGCCAAGACACAAAGATCTGCTGTATTTCTAGGCAACAACAACGAACAACCCAAAATAAAATGAAAAGAGAACAATTCCATTTATCAAAGCATTTAAAAGAATAGAATCCTCTGGAGTAAATTTAACCACGGAGGTTGAAGACTTGTAATTCAAAACTACGAACAAAGCACTGCTGAAAGAAATGACAAAAACCTGAATAAATGGATAGTTCTCCTGTGATCCTGGGGAGGAACCCTATCGTTGCGATGGCAATACCCCGGGAAGCGAGGCGCGGCTTCAGTACAGCCCCTACTGTAAGCCCATGGCCTTGTGCAGAAATAGAAAAATCATTCTCAAACTCGTAAGGGTATAAGGGGCCCTAAGTACCTACAACAGTGTTGAAAAAGAACAAGAAAAAAGCTGGAGTACAGATACTTCCTAATTTCAAAACTTCCTACAAAGCTACAGTAAGCAAAGCAGTGTGGTTTTGGTGTAACAGCAGACACAAGGGCTGGGGAATAGAACACAGTCCAGAAATCACCCCACGCAACCACCGCCATTGTCCACAAGGGCCCCAAGAACATTCAGGAAAAGAGAATGGCATCTTCCACAAATGAATCATCAGGGGCGCCTGGGGGGCTCAATCGGTGAAGCATCTGCCTTCGGCTCAGGTCATGATCCCGGAGTCCCGGGATCAAGCTCTGCTTTGGGCTCCCTGCTCAGGGAGTCTCTTTCTCCTCTCCCTCTGCTGCTCCCCCTGCTTGTGCGCTCTCTCTCTGGCTCTCTCTCAGATCAATAAATCAATCTTAAAAAAAAAAAAAAAAAAAACACCCAAATAAATAACCACATGCAAAAGAATAAGGCTGGAACTCAGCCCATTTCATAAACAAGTTAATTCAAAATGGACCGGTGGCCTAACAGAGCTAAAACTAAGGAACTATTAGACAAGAAAAGATAGGGATAAACATTCACGACCTCAGCTCTGGCAACAGATTCTTGGGTTTGACACCTGAAGTATCAGCAACAAAAGAAAAAATCAATTAAGCTTCTTTAAAAAATAAAGCTTTTATACACCAAAGAGTACGATCAAGGATGCGAAAAGCCGGCAGAGTGAAAACACATTTACCAACCGTGTATCTGGTAAAGCTCTAGAACTCAGCATGTTATCTAAGTGCTCTCAAAACGCCTCAAAAATCAACCCAATTTCAAAACGCACGGACGCAGTCCTGTCACCTGCTCCGACAGGGACTGGCCTTGGGGACGCACTGAGCAAGTGGACACAGAAGGACACACGGCGTGGCGCTCCTCACGGGAGGTCCCGGGGCAGCAGACCCCCCGGTGGCAGGGGAGGCGGGACACATGGGGACTCTGCCCAACGGGCACAGTTTCCGTTCGTGACAGCGAGCGGCTCTGGAGATGCGTGGCACTGACTTGTGAACGTACTGGTCACTGAGCGGTACACAAAAATGGTTAAAATGGCAAATTTTGTTCTGTATGTTCTACCACAATGAAGAAAACCGCGGACCAGGACATCTCCTCGAAGGCGCAGCGCGACCGCAGCATGTGGGCAGGCGGTCCGCGCCGCTCGCTGAGGGAACGTGGACCCCGTCCAGGCCCACGGGCGGCTTTCAGGTCAGAAACGGAAAACCCCAAGCTTCGGCGAGTCTGTGGAGAACGGGGACCCCCAGGGCCCGCTGGTGGGGACGTGAGGCGGAGCAGCTGCCGTGGAAAAGTCTGGCAGCTCCTGAGGCAGGCGGGCGCAGGATGACCCCGGGACCCGGCAGTCCGCCCTTGGGGCCGGAGCCTGGGAAAGGCGAGACCCGCGTGCACAGAGGCGTGTGCAGCGGCGCTCACGGCGCCTTCGAGGGCTCAGAGGCCGGAGACAGCTGGGGAGGCAGCGAGAAGCCCTAACGCACGCGCTCAGTCGAGGCCCCCCAGAAGGGGATCCCGGGGGCGGGGAGGGGGGGGATGGCAGCGAGCTCGGGTGGGAGAGAGGCATCTGGGGGGTGAAGCGATCCCGAAAGCAGAGACGGACAGTTGGTGGCCGCTGACTTGTCCACCTGGTGGTGGGCGTTTCGCCTCGGACACGACAGGGACAACGTGAGGCCCACGTGACGTCACTAACGTGTCCCGTCAAATGTGGCAGCAGAAAGCTTCCCCACTTGGGCCCGCAGAGCAGCACTGTGGCCCGAGAACAGCGACACTCTGTAGGGTGCGCCCTCGAGACCCCACTGTCCCCACGCGATGACGGGCCCTGAAGCCACGAGGACTGCGCTCCCCAAGAACCTCTGCCCGGACCTCCGCAGCCGCGTCCCTGACCGTCCGCAGACAGAGGTCTCGACGGGGCGGGGGAGGTGGCATGCGCCACCAACACTCTCAGGGCACAGGAACGGATCGCGGGACACACAGCACAGGCGTGAGCTGGGCCCGGCCGCCTCGGAGGGCTGCGTGCTGTGTCCCCCGAAACGCGCCGAAGCCCTGCCCTCCCCAACCTGTGACCGCGGCCCCCCTCGCAGGCAGGGGACACAGCCGTGGGGCCACCGCGGCCCCAACCCTCCCGCCAACAACTGCCGGCCTCGCTGACACCAGTCCAGACCCCAAACCTGTACCAGAATCACTCCGAAGTCCCTCTCGTCGTGGCCATCTGTTGCAGCAGCCACAAGAGGTTCCCATCCTGTACGATTTCTGAAGCCCGGAGTCCAGACAGGCCACGCGGGGGTGCCCGGCCGCCGGGGGCGCGGAGGCCGTGGGCGGGAGGAGGGACCAAGCTGCCCCGACCACGGGGAGGCGACCGTCACAACTCACAACTCTGTGCGCACCCGAACGCGCAGGC
The DNA here is from genome assembly GCF_922984935.1 of Meles meles. Classification (NCBI taxonomy): domain Eukaryota; kingdom Metazoa; phylum Chordata; class Mammalia; order Carnivora; family Mustelidae; genus Meles; species Meles meles. The sequence continues at coordinate 64,025,262 of NC_060083.1, forward strand.
GGCCGCGGCGTGACTGGACCGAACGGCTGCCTGCGAGGGGCCGGCTGGAGGGCGGGCATGCCGGGGTGGCGCGGCCAGCCGGGCTTCTTCTGTGGCCCCTGCTTCCCCCGGAGACCCCGCGGAAAAGACAGAGTTTACGAGCCACAGGGACCTGGAAACCCTCCGCTGAGAGAAAGCCACGGACCCAAGGTCACATGTGGTGATTCCCTTCCTGGGAAATGCCCACAACAGGCAAGTCCCTGGGGCTGGGGCGGGAGCAGCAAGGACGGCTCTTGGGCACGAGGCCTCTGTTCCAGGGAGAGCAGGACGCTCTAGGTGGGGGTGACGGAGCGAATGTACCACAAACCGCCTAGAAATGGTCAAGATGGTCCATCTGACGTGCGTTTCACCTCGTCTACCAAGATCAGCGAAATGAAGTTTCCCCTGGAAGAAGGTGGGGTAGAACGCGACGTCCGCACTGAGCTGGAGGCCGGCAGGGGGGCCCGTCCCAGCGGGCACAGCTGCTCTGGCTTCCTCTGTGGAGGGCAGTGCCCCATCCAGAACCCCTGGAGACTGAGACACACGGAGCGGCCCAGGCTCCGGCTGCCGGCGCGGACACATGACAGACACATGCCCGGGGGCGCCTCCTCCCTTCACTTCCTCTGCCAGACGTGGCCCCCAAGCACCAGGCGCCGGTGGCCGGGGCTGTGGGACTCAGACACCCCGAGACGGACATCAGCATGGAGAGAGGCCTTCGGGGGCGTCTCCGTTCCCCCAGAGCACGGCTGCGGTCCCAGCATGGCTGCGATTTCGCTGGAGCTTTCCTCCTCTGCCCGCCCCCCAGGGCACACTGGGCGGGGGCTGCCTGACGTCCCCCCCGAATCACGGTGCCAACCATCTGGGGGTGTGGCGAAGTGCTCTCTGGGCAGCTGCGGGGCTGCGGGCAGACCTCAGCCTCCAGGTGCCCGAGTCCTTGAGGACCATCCTCTGGGTCACACACACCGGCCTTCACAAGGTGTGACAAGAAACAGTGATTTTCTTTAAAGATCTTATTTATTCCTTTGACAGGGAGAGCGCGAGAGCACAAGCAGGGGGAGCAGCAGATCGCACCGGGCAGGGAGCCCAGCGTGCGGCTCAATCCCACAACCCCGAGATCATGACCTGAGCCAAAGGCAGATGCTTCACCAGCTGAGCCCGCCGGACGCTCCAGAAACAGTGATTTTAACACGGCGTAAGAGCAGACGACTCTATTCTTAGACAAGTAACTCCTTTTTGGTCTCAATTTTGAGAACAGAAACGTTACCCATTCTTATATTCAAACAAGTAACTTAGTCTACTTGGCGGCTCTCCCTCCTGCTTGCAAGGCGCGGCGACCCAGACCCTCCCGGGCTCCGGATGATAACCAGCTCCTGTCCGCTGGGATGGAGCCATCACAGGGACGTATCCAGCGGGGGCTGAAAGGACAGGGCATGGTCAGGAGCAAAGCGGACAGCTAGACACGCCAGCCCCTCTAGTGTTCAAGCTGGTAGAAAATACCATGGTCTCCTGGAGTCACCGGTCTGCTCTGAAGGTCAGAGACGCCCCCCTCCGTGGCATCCGGCCAAACACTGGACTGCATTACCTCCGCCTGCCCGAGAGGGTCTGAGGTCATTCGTCTCCTCAGCTCACACGCCCCAGAAGACGGAAGCTCACCGCCATGAAGATCCCGATGCCGGAACCTCGGCAGCCGGAGGAACATGGGACGGTGGCAGGTGTCTGCAGGCCTGGCGAGAGCCACGGTGGGGCTGAAGCAGTGGCCCTTCTCTTAGGCGGACTCTAAGAGCCCCCATTCACCAACTGCTGCCCCTGCCCCTCGGGCGCACGTGGGGTTAGAATCCAGTGAACACGAGGTTTTCGAGGCTGCTGCATAAGGCATATGGTTTTTTGTTTTGTTTTGTTTTGTTTTTTGACAGAGAGAAATCACAACTAGGCAGAGAGAGAGGAGGAAGCAGGCTCCCCGCGGAGCAGAGAGCACGATGTGGGGCTCGATCCCAGGACCCTGGGATCATGACCTGAGCCGAAGGCAGAGGCTGTAACCCACTGAGCCGCCCAGGCGCCCCAAGGCACATGGTTTTAAAATTAATGCCCAGACCACAAATGACCTGAAATCCACAACAGCAAATGTGGCAAGTCGGTGCCATAAAAATTAAGTTACATGTGAACGCACCTTGTGCACAGAATAAATCAAGCCAGACTCAGCAGTAGCTGAACAATAACGGGGACGACACTCTGTGACCGAGCCGAGTGGGGTTCGTCTCGGACTGCAAGCTTGGTCGAAGCATCGGAGTCAGTGGGATTCACGCAAGCAGAACAGACGATAAACAACGTGATCCCCTGAACAGATGCAGAAAGACCGCGTGACGGAACTGCACCCCCCACCCCGCCCAGTGACACGAACCCGGGTGAGTGCCTCAGGGCTCCCCGCTGCCCTCCGCCCTGCCAGTGGGGGGACTGAGCGGGCAGTGTGGTTTCAGCAGGATTAAATTCTTAAAACAAGAAAGAAAATCTGTATTTCTCAGAGAAATATATGGTCTCTACGGGGTACCATTTGTGATGCCTGGGACACACCCAGAGTGCCGCACACACGGACGTGTGAATGGGACGCCTACTCTGAATAAAAACACAGCAGCACCACGAAGGACACCAGCATGTGTACCGTCAATATGGACAAGGATGCAAGAAAAAACGCTCAAATGAGCAAAGAAGGTTTGCTAAGAACCAGAAACTAGCTTTAGAACAAATACATATGCAACAGAAAAGACAGTTACAGGCTTTAACGCAGAATGGGCAGTGAAAGGTCATTAGGAGCAACAGTCAGTGATAGATTAAAATTACCCTATCAAAAAAAAAAAGGAAAAACTAAAAACTGTATGAACAGACCTAATGAGCCGTGAGTGGGACAACAGAAGAGCGGTTACAGATGTGAACCTGGTTCCCAAAAGTAGAGACAACAGAATTATTTGAGGAAACAATGGCTGACATCTTCACAATTTTGATGAAAGCCATAAATTTACCAATTCAAGAAGTTCAATAAGCCCCATGCATGATAAATTTAAAAACCGCACCATAGAGATATTGTTTCCCAAGGATGAAGTCAGAGGGAGACAAACCACAAGAGACCCTCAGCCACAGGAACCAGACCGAGGGTGGCTGGAGGGGCGGGGCTGGGGGCCGGGGGCACTGGGTGACAGGCACTGAGGGGGACACGGGATGTGATGAGCACCGGGTGTTATGAGCAACCGACGCGTCACTGACCTCTGTCCCTGAAACTAATAGTTCACTCTGTGTTAATTTTAAAAAAAAAAGGGGGGGCGCCTGGGTGGCTCAGCGGGTTGGGGCCTCTGCCTTCGGCTCAGGTCGTGATCCCAGGGTCCTGGGATCGAGCCCCGCGTCGGGCTCTCTGCTTGGCTGGGAGCCTGCTTCCTCCTCTCTCTCTCTCTGCCTGCCTCTCTGCCTACTTGTAATCTCTATCTGTCAAATAAATAAATCTTTAAAAAAAATAAATAAATAAATAAAAAATTAAAAAAAAAAGGGGGGGGGGGGCGCCTGGATGGCTCAGTGGGTGAAGCCTCTGCCTTCGGCTCAGGTCATGATCTCGGGGTCCTGGGATCGAGTCCCGCATCAGGATCTCTACTCGGCGGGGAGCCTGCTTCTCCCCCTCTCTGCCTGCCTCTCTGCCTACTTGTGATCTCTGCCTGTCAAATAAATTAATAATCTTTATTGAAAAAAAAAAAAAGAGCGCCCAGATGCTAACCTCGAGAGACGAGGACGCTGAGAGGCCAGGATCAGGGCCGCCCGAGATGTGAGCAGTGCGTGAGAGCGGCACAGACCAGACTCTCGCAGGAGTGCAAAGCCCGTGAACAGTGCCCAGCGAGAAGTGCTGCTCTTCCTACCCACGAGCTGGTACCAGAAACCACAAACATTCAAGACGCAGACACAGCTAAGCAGAGGCAAACTGAAACAAACACCAAGCAGAAAAGAGGACGGGTGGGGCAGTTATGGGAAACGTCCCTCCAAACAACACAGACGAGACACACAGAGAAACAAACCTGAATAAGCGGTCTACAGGCGAAATGCACGTGGCCACGAAGGCGTTCCGAGCGTTCCACCTGCCGAGAATGGAGACCTTCCCTGTCCACCACAGACGACAGCAACTGTGCCCGGAGCCCGGACCCGGTGAGGCTGAGGCGGCGGGTGCTGGCCAGGGACACCGGCAGAACCCAGCAGGGAGGGTGGCACATGTATTTGAGAAGCGTGCGAACATGTGCACAAGGGTTACTGTTCCCAGAGGTCTGCAACAGCAAAAAACACAAATCAGCAAGTTTGGGCAACTGAAGTACGGCCCGACCCGTCCACGAGCTTTCTAGCTGAGGGGCGGCTGCTGAAACTGAGCTGCTGCGTCCCAGAGGCAGAGGCTTTCCAGGAGTGGCCTCCTCCCAAGGTGGCAGCTCGGGGCAGTTTCACTCCGACTGGATTCTCCCATCTGTTCTTTCCTACTTTAGGACTTTGTGAACTTCGACTGTAAGCATCCTCTGATCCATTTCGAGGATCAAAATTTTGGCCCAAGTTCCCAAAGTGCTGTCGTCACTCCGATGCCTGTTACAGAAAGAAGGGAGGGAGGTCGGGGGCCCACCTCGCGAAACCATCTCGGCATCTCCAAGTTTGGTAAAGACGTGTGGTCCCGGGAGACGCGGAGGGCCGGCGGCGTCCCACGGCAGAGCGGGCGGCGGGCCCCTGGTACTCCGCCGTCACCCGCAGGCCAAGTAGGGCCAAGAGCTTCTGAGGACGCACCCTGACTAGTGGGACAGCCCAACGTGGACGGTGACGAGGCTGCAGGGTGCTCCGGCGACGGTGCCTGCCTCCACGGGCCGGAGGAAGATCCCCGTCTGCCAGAGGACCGAGGGGACAGCCTAGTGAGCGGCACCACCCAGGCAGGGACTGAATGTGGACACTGACACCTGCTGCCCGGCCCAGCAGTTCTCTCTCCCCCCAGTTCTCCCTGGGGGGAGAACCTGTCTGTGTCCCTTTGATGGCCACGCGAGGAGACAGCAGGCGGCGGCCCTGGCTTCCAGGAACCCCTCTCTCTACACAGAGCTTCGAGTCGACGGTTATCGGTTTCGAGAACAGTTTTGGCTCTGCTCTACTGAGCCTTCAGAAGGCTCACCGGACTGCGCCCCGTGCTGCGGACACTGCTCCTCCCCACACCTCCCTAGTGGGGTGACTCAAGGTCACAAGCACGGGCCTGGGTGGGTGCATGGTGTCTGACCACCTCAGCCTTCCAGGCCCCGGACCCGCTCCATGGGGCCCGTCCCGGAGGACAAGTGGAGCCTTCACCATCCCGAGGGAAAACTCACAGGGCATACACCGGGGCTCCTCGCAGGTGGCCCGGGATGTCCTAATTTTGTGAAGGATGCAAGGTCATGCCTGGCGTGGCGGAGCCAGGACCATGCTCTCACACTGGACTCTCCTAGGGCGTGCTAGAACATTCCAGGTGTTCCAGACGGCGCCTCTCTGTTGTCCCCACCCCCCCGCCACCAGCTCTGCAGCCGTCTCCACGCACGGGGTAACAGCTGTGGTTTCTCATACAACGTGCTTCCTGGTTTCTTGCACAGCTGGACACGCCAGAGGGACTCTACTGGGGGAAACGTGACCTAGTAACGGTACGAATGTGAAGGACCCTCCGAGCCTCTACGCAGAGTTGGGGCCGACGTGTCTGAGGGGTCACCCCAACACGGACCAGGTGCTGCCCCAGAGGGAGTCCCGTGTGCCACCGCGACAACGACCATACACAGTGCCACCGAACACGACGCTCTTCACCGCCCCCCTGCTCACAGGCGGGACTGCCGACACCGGAAGACGTCAGCAGATTTGAAAACTAGGGTTTGGCTCTATAACATAGAATTCTTTTCCCCTGACGGATACAGAGTACAACAAAATTAGTCACTTTTATTTAAAAGAAACATTACAAATAAGTGCAAAATTAAACTTCATGATTAAATACACACAGAAGTACATGCATGCTGTACAGTGAAACCCACACACAAAGTTGGCGGATCACGCGACAGTAAGAACCGGCAGGACGCGGCGCTGCCGCCGCAGACTTTCCATGTTTGCACCCTGAAACCAAAACCGTACAACTGGGTTTCTTTAGAGGGAATTTAGGAAAATTAAACACATACCTCTGGGAGTACTAACAATATAGAGCCCACAACCTGCTTTAGTCACCAAGTGTTAGAGAACATTACCGTGCCTCTCCTCGGAGCGCCCGCAGGGCCACGCCGGGCGGGGCCTCCGGCTCCTGCCCGCAGACGTCGGGCCCGCGCTGCCGCAATGCCCAGCCTTTCCCTCCACATCCTCTATTAAGTGACGCTTTCCTCGGGGACTGATCCCGACAGTCAACGTTGTTCCTCTGCTCCCTGCACACAACGGGGAAACTCGGGAGGCCCGCGGGGCCCACAAAGCCACTTTGCTCCCCGCGGGCGCCCAACCTGGGCCTCCACGCCGACAGCTCCGACAGACAGATGGGGACGGCCGCACCACAGGCTCACGACAGGCACGGACAAGACCAGGACGCCGGCTTGCGGAGAGACGCCCACCTTGTGCTAACACGGCTGTCTCTCCTCGCTTCATCTTGAGAGGAGAGAAGGAATTCTTCTCCTTTTGTAAGGCAAGCTGCTGGTATTATTGTTCTACTTTCAAATCTGGTGGTAACGTAAGAACTCACATGGACACGTTTGTTCATTTCCCCATTACAGACTCAGTAAAAATGATGGAACCTATTGCCAAAACAAATTTCCATTTGTCCATCCTTTTGTCAACCCAGTCCCTACGTGTGCACGGAGCCCCCAAGCGCGCGGCGGGCGCAGGAGGGAGGGCGCGGCAGAAGCACGGAAGCTAGCATCACAGCTCAACTACAGGTCACGGGCCAGCAGTCGGGCCCGGGCAGCTCAGAGCCACTGAGTGTCTACACTGCCTTGATGATTCGTTCTTTAATACTGGAAATGGGAAGCCCTGCTCAGGAAAAGAGACAACCACAGGATGGCTTCAGGACCAAGGGCCCGGGGCAGTCCTCTGGCCGCTGACCCACGAGGCCCAAGGGCCCCGGCGCCAGCCCCAGGGTCTGAAGGGCACACTCAGTGCTGCGGAGCGGCCGGCCGTGGGTGCTGGTTGCACTCCCAGCGGAGTCACAGCTTGTCATCGGTCATTTCTAGAAACTGCGCGTAGACGTCCCGGACGCACTCCCCCTTGGGGTTGAAGAGGAATTTGTAGTAGCTGCCGTCTGCACAAATCGCTGAGACAGAAGGAGACCGTTTTACTCACGCGGCTTCTGCCCTTAATGTTAACAACAAGCAGACCTCACTGAGCTCAACTCTAAACGGCCTTGCTCTGGGCAGCAACCCAGACTGAATGTGGGGAACAAGGGACCCCCCCACTCCTGACTGAGCACACGCGTGACCAGGAACCCCAACTGTTCTGGGGTGGCGCCTGCGTTCGACACAGGTATGGAGGTATCTGGTCATCAGTTCAAACACCACATGACCTGCCCCTCCCAACTTCCTAGGAAACCCCAGAGAGCGGGCAGGGGCCGCTGGCGCCCCCAGGAGAGGGAGCACGGGGCGGCCAGCACAAGGACCACTTACCAATGACGGCATTTGGCTCTGTTCCAAAGGCACAGATGCACGGAGAGCCTGAGGGAACCTGAAACTTGGAAAAACTCCACTTGGAACTGAAGTACTTTGGAAGGAAACTGGCTGAGGCCAGACTAGGAGGGCAAGGGGGGAGAGAAAAGGCAGTTACGTCTCCATAATAAAGGTGAAAAAAATGGCTCTCTCATATGGCCTGAGCCCAGATACTTTAAATTCTATTTTTCCTTTTAATTTTACTTCTCACGTGAACAAAAAACAAAGTGCTTACAAATGGCTGTGGTGATCCCAGAAAGCACCAGTACCAGAAGGGGCACAGGTCCTCTAAATTAACTTGCTAAGCATGGCAAACGTGAGGACAGGCACCAGGGTTTAGGGACGAGTCCTAAATCCCAGGGAAGGTGACTGAACCCTAACTGGAGTCTGGGAAAGGAGGTAAAAATGACGCCCATTTCCACATCAGACACTGCGGACGCCAAACACCGCACAGGTGAGGGACGCCAGGCCTGTCGCTGAAATCCTGCGTCTGACGACTGACTCCCCCCAAGTTTGCCTCAGGGCCTCCTGCTGACCAGTGACAAATGGTCAGTTCACACCCTCTGTACGCGCTGTGTCCCACACATCCCGTATTCTTACAAGAAAGCTAGAGAAAAATCCATTCACGGCTGTACCACGTGTCGCGGCCTCTGGACGTCCGTCGCACAAATGAGCGACTGCACTTCCCACCCAATGTGCCTGAAGGAGGGGCTTGTCCTCTTAACCGCGGGAAACCTACCTGGACTGTTTATTCCTTTTCGGATCTTCGGCAGCAAAGATGTGCACTGTGCCGTGGTCACTGGACACGCAGAGGAGCGAAGCGTCCGGGTTGAAGTTAATGCTGCGGAGAAATCAGAGGACGCTCTGGGCTCCTGTGGACGCAGAAAACCCCCAACCCTAGTGCCACGCTGCCATGGGAGCTGGCGCCTCGAGCCCTGGCCTTCCTGAATTCCACACGGCCACCGTTCCCGCACCACCTCCCTCCATTAAGCAGCCCGCAGCGCTCTCCACGGAACCAGAGGGTCCACTCTGGGGAGCGGGCTTCCTGTGGCCACCCCTTCATACCACTCAGGTGATACCCCTGGCCCCTGGAGGTGCAGGCTGCCTCTGGAGGTGAGCATCACTGGGGCTGGGCAGGCCCCCAACCCCGGCTGGAGAGGCCCTGAGAGCAGACACAGAGGCGAGCCCCCGCAGGGCTCCACGGGCACAGTCACGACGTGCATGTTAATCATGTGTTTATCGTACAGACCCAAATGCCGCCCAGCACTCGCAAAGGCCACAGACGCAAAGCATGAAAGCCCACCCCAGCAAGGGGTCCCCCACGGCAGGGCTGCAGACCCCGAGTGATTACAGATGAGCTAACAAGGCCTCTGGTGTGTGTCCTAGAATACCACAGGAAAGTCAGCTGGAGGCACAGTGACGAAGAAACGAAGCTGGCAAGTATTGACGAACACGGAGGCAGGGTCCATGATAGCTTAATTACATTCTCTTTAACTTCCGTCCATACTCCCATAAGAACGACTTAAAGTTCTTCCTAATAAAACAAGCCGACACCAACCCCCAAAGAGCAGGCAGGGGCCCTGATTCTCCCTCGGTCCGACAGGCGGCATTTCAATGCCGTCAACCCAGAGCCACGGCCTCTCAGGGCAGACAGGGCGGGGAGGGGAGGGGGGAGGAGGCGCTTTCTTACCAATAAATATTGGCTGCTTGAGATCCTCTCCGTAGCTCCTGGATTAAATGCCCTGATGAAGTATCAAATATTCTTATAAGGGTCCCCTTTGAAAAACAGTGAAGTGTTTTATTATCATTCACAACCTTTTAGTTTTTTGAAATGAATATTATACTCACAAACCCATTGGCCCATACAGCCCCTTCCCAACTCGCCCTCCTCATCTAAAACTCCACTTTTCCCTCCGCTGCACCCGAGAATAAGCTGGTGGCTCTTGAGCCCCACAGCCCTGGATAGGAGCCAGAGCCCTGGGTGCCAGCCCTCCACTAACCCTGCCTCCCCTGCCCCGGCAGATGCCCGAGGGAACACACAGCCCGGGCAGGCATGTTCCTGGAGGGCTATTGTTCTCGGTCTAGAGAAATGACATCTTCACGGTAACTCCCGTGGCCAGTTAGAAAAAGGAACAGTGACTCTGCTGTCAAAAAGATGAGGCTTCATGAAGGAAAATGACTTTTCAATGGTCTGTGTCAACTACGACTTGATTCCAAGAGAAGGTGGCCAAGAACCCGTAAGGAGTCTGAAGCCACAGGGAAGGGCCGGCTTCCTGCAGGGCCACACTCCAGGTCCTCGGGAGGACAGGGCTGCTGGGGAAGGCGCGCGGCTCGCAGGGGAGGGACGTGCACTTACTTTCTCGGATGCAGTTGCAATTCTTGTTCCCTGCAGGTTGAGAGCAATGCAGCTCAGGACGCCCTCATGGGCTGGAATGTCCACCGGCGGCTTCTCGGTGCTGGCCAGGTCCACAAGCTGCACATGGCCCGTGTGCGTGCCCGGGAAGGCCAAGAGGGAGTTGTTACTGTTGGGGCACAGGACGCAGAGGCCTGATCGGAGATGGAGAGAACCCATCAAGCATTCACGACTGTCTAAGAGCCTCTGCCTTACCCAAACAAACCCATTCTCTGTCTTACAGCTCACGAGGGAAAAAAAAAAACCACATAAGACTTACTTATGTGTTTGCATTTTTTTAAAAAAATATTTTATCTTAGACAGTGAGAGGGAGAGAGCATGCGCAGGGTGGGCAGGGTAGAGGGAAAGTGAGAATCTCGAGCAGACCCCCCGCTGAGCCCCAGAGCCCAAGGTGGGGCTAGAGCCCATGACCCTGAGATCATGACCTGAGCTGAAACCAAGAGTCAGATGCTTAACTGAGCCACCCAGGCACCCCCAAGGGTTTTCATTTATATCAGAATCACAGAATCTTTTCCTGAGGTATCATCATCACACAAAGCTACCTCCTGCGAGACTGCCTCACACCCGGAACCATCTGCTGAACTTGTTCTTAAATAAACTTTGTAAAATGTCCGTCTTCCGTGGTACTAGCCACTGAGGATACAAAATTGTGAAGTATAAAAACTCCATTAACAATTGCATAAAATCCCAAAATACTTAGGAATAAATTTAACAGTGCTGTATAAGACACTGTAACACAATGTAGAAAAAAAAATTTCTGATGGACGGAGAGCTGATCTGATTGGACCTACTGTGGTCACGGCTAGAATCGACTCTGCCCGCATGTCACCGTGGTCACAGTCAAGCTGTCTGCAGGCTTTCTGAACCAGCCGGCCGACACTAGACGTTAAAAGGAAAGGTAAGGTCCTAGAATAGCCAAAAATTTTTTTGTAAGGTAAGAACAACATCGGAGAACTTATCCTACTGAGTTTTAAGATTTCAAGAATTATTTCAAAGCTCTAGATACCAATTATGATATTGACATAAAGACATATCACTGGAATAGAACAGAATCCAGAAAAATCTTACACTTACTTGATTTAAAACAAAAGGTACCAAGATAATTCAAGGCAGAAAAAAATAGTCTTCTTAACAAATGGTACTAGAAACTGGATACTCATAAAGAAAAATACAAATCTGGGCCTTTGTCTCACGCCACATGCAATAAAATGGATTAAAGACCTAACTTAGGGTCTAAAGCTTCTAGAAGAACACATAAAAGAAAATCTTTGTTTTGCAAAAAAACCACAAACTGAAAATATCTGCAAGAGTGACAAAGACCCTTATCTAGAACACAGAAGAAGTCTTACCACTCAGTGAGAAGATAAACGGCGTTAGAACAGGAAAAGATGTGAAGGCGCCTCATAAAAGATGTCTGAATGGCAAAAAGCACATGACAAAGGGCTTAACACTGCCAGTCCTCAGAGAAATGCAAACAAAACCCGAGAGACATACTGCTCCCTCGGTCACGGCAACGCCCCACGTTCAAAAGAGGGACAGTACCGAGTGCTGGGGCACCGGCTGCCGCCGTCCGGCTCTCCTGCGTCATGGTGGGGGTGCAAGAGGACCCCGCCTCTCTAGACGGCTGCGGTAAGTATCTTATCCACGTGGGCACAGCGTCACAACACCATCTCCAGTATTCACCCGAGAGCACTAAAAATTCCTCTAGGCAAAGACATGTCTGCGAACATTCGCACCAACTTCTGCTCGCCACGGTCCGAACGCTGGAGGGGATGAACGATCCGGCAGACCCACACTGCGCAAAGTCAGCTGGCAGCAAAGACGAGAGGAAGAACGCACACACCGGGAAGAACCTGAGGTCTGGGAAGCGAAGAGAAAGACCCGAACACAACCGAGAAGGCAAAACCTGAAGGCCAGGTAGGAAGGGGGCCGCCTGCAACTCTCCTCCACTGCGGCGGCAATTACACAGCTGTCCAAAACGACCAAATGTTATCCAACAATATAGTCAAAATGAGTGAGTTGTATGGATATTCTAGCTCAGTAAAGCTCTAGAAGAAAAACACTAAGAATTTTAAAAAGAAATTAAGGTGCTACAATGAGGAACAAAGTCACATGCAATCCTTGCTCCGGAAGAAAAAGGGAAGGAAACCCCTCAGAACTCAGTGAAAACACACAATTCCAAGGTCGCCCAAGGAGCTCCTGACCGCTTGACAACACCCGGCTGACAATGATTGGGGGCGGGGGAGAGACTCCCCTCACTCTGCCCCCTGACGATGGGGCAGGCCCGGTGCTGGTGTGAGAACACCGCCTGGAGAGCTCTCCCGGAAGGCGGTGGCAGGTACCAAGGGAAAAGGGCACAGGAGGAAAAATGAGAAGCCTGTCACGGTCAGTGCCCCCAGCGAGTCTCAGGACCCGTCCCACCACGGCAGCGCCACTCAGACAGAGAGACCTGCCGCAGGAGAGGGCACCAGCACAGGTCCCCACCTGCACAGGACCAACTCCAGCATTACTCCTCTGCATTTCTTACCTTTAGGGTTATAGCAGGTTTCAAAGACATGCAACTGATGGGGGTTGTGTGTGAATGTAAACACCTTAATCATTGAGTCCAAAACAACCACAATTCTGGAAAGAAAAAAAAAAAATCAGAATTCCTATTCCCAAAAGCGAAACTCAAGCATTTTGTGATTTTTGTTCTTATCATCTGAAATTTAGAAATGGTCCAAAGAGCACACACAGAAGGATCATTCTTGAATCAGAGCCCTGAGCAGGCAAGGTCTCTGGAGGTCGGTCACCTGCGAGCCCCCGGGGGAGGGGCTGGCACTGAGGGACACACGCCTCTCCCGAGCACCAGGGCCCAGGCGGACTAATGGACCTTCCTGAGGGTCAGGGACATTTTCATCAAATATTTCATCTAGAGTAAGAACCGAGTAGAGTACGTAGCGCAGAAAGTGTTTCTTTATACACTTTTCGACAAAGCCGGATAAGTTAGAAATGCTAGAAACTGGAAGGTCCTTGGATTTGGCTCCAGGATTTGCATTATTAGGGGGCCCTGACCATCAACATTACTGGAAGTCACAAGCCTACCTCAGAACGCAGGTGTGACAGTCCCCTATTCCCACTCACCTTTTCAACATCTCTGCCCCCCCACATCGGAGTGTAAGATGTAAGAAACACCAAATTAAAATCCAAACTAATGGAACTCTATCTTGCTGAACTGAACAGTCAAAACTTCTATGTTCTCCTGAACACCATAACGGCAACGGCCAAGAGGAGCCCGCTCCCTCTGACAGGTGACGGCCGTGCCCCCGTCTCGCTAACGAGGAGGATCCGGGTCTTCCTTCACCTTCCAACTGGGAACACTCACGGCGGCAGCGCGTGGCAAAGCCGGACTGGGAGCAGGAAGGCTCCAGCCTCGGGTCCTCAGTGGGAACCTGCTGGACAGGGACCATCCTCTGAGGGACTGAGGACCACCAGGGGCTGCGTCCAGGCACCGACAAGCCGCTTCTAAGCGATCCCGGGAAGCCCGTAAAACGCACACCTCCTTTGCAGCAATACAGAGAATGCATGACCTTTGGGTCGTAAGCTACAATCACCACATCTGAAGACGTGATTTTCCCAAACACGCTTCTTCCTTCAACGTGAAAATATTTCAGCCGTCGTCAGAGAAAGCGACTATTCCACTTTTAAAACTCGGACAGCAAACCTACCGATCTCGCCGCAGCTTCACCGCTTTGACTTCCGTCGAAAACTCGATCTCGATGACAGTCTTCTTTTTCAGGTCGTCCCAGACCATCACTGCGATTGCAGAGAGAACTCGTGGGCGCACCGGTGCGCAGGCCTCGCAGCAGCGTCCTGACCTCACGGGTCTCTGAGCGGCGGGAGGTGCTGCCCTCCCACCGCCCAGTCTCAGACCCGAGGGACCTGGCGGCCCACCGCTCGCCAGGCTTCCTCTGAGAGCAGAGCGTCCCCCGCACCCCCTGCCCGGCTCTTCCCTGCCGGCAGCCCAGCCCGGTCTCCCCTCCGCCGCACACGCACCCCTCCTTTCTGCCAACCTCGCCTGGATTTCGGGCAAACTTCTCCCCACCCCTCTCTCCTCGGTTCCACCTGCCCGAGCCAAAAGCAGGCGTGACCACAGCTCCTACTGGAGTTCTAGAGACACCCCTGGATCAGGCAAGAAAAGAGAGGCTTCCGGGTTAATGCGTGAAAGCCCAGGGCTGGGGGCTTCTCTCAGCCTCACCGCTCCTGCTCGTCCGCCCCACAAGCTGCTCGCGCCGCCGGCAGGACGAAGCAGCGGTCACCGCACCCCAAGGGCTGAGGAAATTTACAGACAACCTGAGGACGAGGACGGCCGCACGGAGCTGGGGGACAGGTGTGCGACTGGGGTATCAGACGTGCTCTATCTCCTGCACCTTTCTCTTACAAAGTTGTCTAGGGGGCCGTGGGGTCAGGGAACGTAAGCTTCCTCAGCAGGCCGTGGGCTAGGGGACCCAGGGTAGAAGGCAATGAGTGTCTCCCCCAAAGGTCCCGACACCATGACCACCACGCGTCCTGGAGGTGGAGTTCTGGGGCAAGTTTTGCCAGAATGGACTCAGTGACCTCCATTTCAAATCAAGAGACACCACCACCTACGAGAACTAACAAACTTCTGGAACTGTTTACTACTGAAGAGAGTACAATTTATAGCGACTCAAAAACGGAGCAGACTGCCGCTGTCACCCCTTTAAAACGCCGTCTTTGATAAATCTCTTCATTCCCAAAGCGGGCTCCCCTCGAAGTGCCCGGGAGCGCCAGCATGTCAGTACGTGGGGCAGGACCTCAGTCCACGGTCCCCTCACGGAGACAATAAACCGCCCGGCAGAGGACGCGTACGCTCGACCCTGAAAAGCAGCTCGAAAGTAAGCTTCTGCGAGCACCACCACAAAGTCTGCCGTTCGGAGCAAACGTAAACCGGCCCCGTCCAGGGAGAATCCCACAGAGGAGCCACGTCAACAGTGTCAAAAATCCGAGGAAACTCGATTTTCGGAAGTTTCTGGAAAGAGCATGACAGAGCCCCAGAACCAGCAGCACAAATTCTCACTCACAAAAGGAAAGTGACCAGACACAATGCCACAGACAGTGAGAAAAAGCCATGGACCCGGGTGACCTGCGGCTCCCCGTGGTCTGCACGGGCTGCGGGCTGCCATCCCGGTGTGCTGGAAATTCTACATACACACCCAGGATTTGGCATGTCTGCCTTTTAACACAGTTCCTGAGAACGAAAGGTAGATTCGGTAATTCTGGAATTCTCCCCCTTCGGTCCGCTAAGCTTCTAAGTAAGAGGCGGCCTTGCCGCTCCGCCTGAACAGCTGTGGGCTCGGCCGGAACCTGCCCGTCGCGCTGGGTCGACCAGTCTCCTCTGGTCTAACCGTTCTACTGTCCTCCACAAACCGAAGACACGACCTCTTCACATCTCAACACCGTGTCTTCATTTGTAACTATTAGAGTAAATTCAAGTAGCAATGTTGACGTTACTGAAAAACCACGGCGCACCGAAGGGCCGGGCTCCCGACTCTCTTTCCTCATGAGTGATCACTAACACGCGTCACGGCAAAGGCCGACCCCAGCTGCAGGACTGGTGCCCGCCCCCAAGCAGCCGGGGAAAGGAATTCTAAGGAGGCTCCACACTCAGCATAGAGCCCAGCGTGGGGCTCAAACCCACAACTCTGGGATCAAGCACCAGATGCCTAACCAACGGAGCCTCCCTGGAGTCCCCATCCCTGCACTCTGAGCACAGTGGCCTCTAGGTGGCTTCTGGACGGCCTCTTTCTGAACTCCCAAGCCACAGGCTCTGCTGACCCAGGCTGTGCTGGCAGTGTGCCAGACAGCAACCCAGGCTTTCTGCCCTTTAGCCCTGGTCGTGACAAGCTGGAGGGGTCTGTGCACACCACCGCGGGCAGTTCCACTCCCCAAGCCACTCACGCTGTCCGCCAGACTCCCCTCAGAGCTGCAAGTCAGGGCCCCAGGACCTACCAAAGGTCATCCAGGACTCTACGCCTCGCCATGCTCACCTGACTCCCCCCTGCCACACGGTCTCAAGCAGACCTCCAGCCCGTCCTTACACCCAAAAGCACCTCCTGGAACCTTCCCTTCCTGCCCAATCTAGAAAGAGAGCTATCCATGCCCTCCCTCCATCCCCACTCAGGAACCTATCACCAGCAGGTTCCAACATCACAGTCCTCCAGGGCTGCGGGCTCACCAGCACTGGACTCGGACAGTCCCCCTGACTTCTCTCTCCCTATCCCTCCCTGTGAATAAGGGCTCCCACTCTGCCATTTCCAGTCTCATACACTGCCTCCAAACTAGAACATTCCTAAGCCAGAACAGGACTGTTCTCCTGACCACACCCTCAGCCAGTATGCAAGACCCCCTGGGTCTGTCCTCACCCACCTCCGCCATCCACCTGCCCCTCTCCTGGTGTAACACCCTGCTTTCCTCCCCACCAGCCCACGCCTGGCTTTACAGTATCAAGTACAGGCCGTGGTTAGTAAAGTGTCTGTTTCTCCCTTACTTTAAAAGCCAGACCTTTTACACCATAATCTCTCTCACCACCCAGAGATTATACACACACACCAAGAACAATACTCTTAAACCTAGAGCTCCCGTTTTCTTTTCTACGTGTTTTTTGTTCTACGTGACAGCAAAATCGATGCTTCTGCGAGTCCATGGCTCTCGGTAGGAAAAATACCCTTCCTAACCCTCACTTTAAGATGAACACCTAACATTTACGACACCAACCCACAGGTGGGTACTCAGAACAAAACGGGGTCCAGAGGCATGGCACGGCCCCCGTTTAGCCAACATCAACTGAAAAGCTTTATGTGGACGGGAACAGGTGACCTTGCTGCACGCTTTTTCTCCTGTGAACGGCGGAGACAAGACTTTCTCTCCGGATGCCTTTTGCCGGTGATGGGTCCTTCGTACCCCACAGGGCCACCAGGGAAGAGCAAATGGAACCGCAAACACCAAGATGCTCTAGAAAGTGCCACACGCCCAGCACGGGAGGCAGGACCATTAAGCCCACCATCACTTTACCTTTGTTGGGGGGGTACTTCGGCTTTTTCCCACCACCGACTAAAGCTAAATAGTTGCAGCGAAATAACATCTCAACATGGCCAACTCCGCCTTCCAGAAATTCTGAAATGAAATTGAAAAAAATTAGTATGTGTATTTTGCCACTTAAATATAGAAAAAAGGGGAAACATAACATCCGGCATTTGACTTTAATCTGCAATCTGTATGTGACTGCCATCAGCAATGAGACTGCTGGCTGGCCAGGAGAGAGCTCTGGACTTCCCTCGGCAGCCCGTCCTCACGAGCTGTGTTTCCGGGTATAAATGCTGAACACCCAGCAGCCTACAAAGCCAACGTACCAAATGTATGAAATACCTAAAGCCATATTTTAAGGGGTAGCCAAAACCTCTAAGCTCTAAGAAAGCATGCTAAATGTGGGTGGCTAACTTGTTAAGCGTCTGCCTTCGTCTCAGGTCATGATCTCAGGGTCCTGGAGCCCCACATAAGGCTCTTTGCTTGGCAGGAAGCCTGCTTCTCCTTCTCCCACTCCCCCTGCTTGTGTTCCCCCTCTCGCTGTCTATCAAATAAATTTAGAAAAAATCCTTAAACACCCCTTCCACTGGCTTGAAATGCTCAAAGATGCTGGTGAAGTAACTGAAGAGGAAAACCGAAGCAGGCTTCCCGATGTCCTCCACGACAAAAGGAAGACGATGCTCACCGGGGAAGGCAATGGGAACCCAGCGAGAAGTTTGGGGCTCAGAGAAGCAAACCCCACTCTGAATGGTTTCTGGTGCAGAGCAGCACCCTGTTCTCACTAGCTCTGCACCCTGCTCAGCAGCGACTGGAGCTCGTCGCCCAGGAAGGGCACAGCAAAGGGCAAGTGGGGAAGCAAAAGCTCTGGAAGTCAGAAGTTGACAGATCAGTCACGGCCCTTCTGGATGGTTCCAAAGCTCATCTGCCGGCTCCGGGAGAAACGCGAAATTCAAGACCTCACAGAAACACCAGAAAGGACTGACCATCCCCTTGACCCCTGAGCGACACAGGATTGAACCGCACAGGTCCACTTTAATACAGACTTTTTTTCCAACAAATACAGTCTGATACTGTAAATGCATTTTCTCAACAGAATTTTATCTTCCTGAGCTTACTTTACCGTGTGAAGACAGTATACGATACACACATACAAACACGTGTTAACTCTTACCAATAAAGCTTCCAGGCAACACCACGCTATTAGCAGTCAAGTTGTTGCGGAGTCAAAAGTCATACATGGGGGCACCTGGGGAGCTCAGCGGGTCAAGCGTCTGCCTTTGACTCAGGTCATGATCCCGGGGTCCTGCGATGGAGCCCCAGGTCGGGGTCCTGCTCCACAGGGAGCCTGCTTCTCCTCCTCCTCCTCTCTCTGCCTTTCCCCTGCTTGTGCTCTCTCTCAGTCATTCTCTCGAATAAATGAATAAAATCTTAAAAAAAAAAAAAGCCACACGTGGATTTTCAGCCACATGGTGCGAGGAGTGGGTTAGTGTGACTGCGTCACCATTCCTGGTTGTTCAGGGTCAAGAGTAATGTTGTTCATGCAAGTATCTGGGGGTCTTTCTTCCAGCGCTTTCTTTCAGATAAAACCCTTTAGGTATAATTAATGCATCATCAGAACTCGTCTGTATAAAATGAACACATTTTGCCAAATTACCCGACAAAAAGATTCTACCAACTTCAACGGTACCACTGAGGTCATGAAACGGCCACGGAACAGTCTGCTTCTCCACAGCCAAGCCAAAGCTACAAGCTGCCATGTAACACCCCCCCGCCCCCGACAATCCACTCCCTCCCTCCCTCCCTTTGTCCCGACATGCCGGGGTGAGCACACGAGCATGCGGTCCATTAGACAGAATGAGGACGAAGGCCCCCAACACACCGCCATGTCAGGCAGGTCGCCGGACTGGGTCATGTCAGACATGGTGCACGACAGGTCACCTCTTATTTCCAGGAGCCCGTTTTATGCAGGACGGCGTCCCCAGCCCCAGCGCAGCACCAGACCCTGCGGGCGCCCAGCCACTGCCCCGTGGGCTCGGGAACAGGCCGCCTTCACCGGCGTCCCACCTCGGTCACGTGCTGCTCCTTCTCGGTCTCTGTGTCCTCTCTACGTCCCCACGTTTGGCTGCCAGCGCCACATGTGTGAGCACTGGTCGTGTGGAGGGAAACGTGGCTGACACGAAGACAGGAAAATGCCTCTGAACCCTCTGCCCACCTTGCAGGCTGCGCCAGCTCCCTGAGCACGAGCTATACGAGTTCTACTCACCTGCACCACGGAGAGCTGGATTTTTAAATGAAAAGTGAAATTTTTTTAAAAAGTGAAATTAACTTCTTAGGAGTATTTCTTGGGTTTCTATAATCACTGGGTATCCTACTTTATCCAAATGTATCGTTCCTGAACCTTCTTCCTAGCACATGCACAGATGTGAATCCGAGTCCTACACTTGGACCCCACGGCGTCACCGTGAACTCCAGACAGGCCGCCACTGCAGACGGTCTTCCCGGGGGCCCCCCGGCTTTCTGGAGCAGAGGAGAGCTGCAAACCCACCTGAGCTGTAACTAAGATGCAGGACCCCCGGCCTGGGAGGGAGCTGGGAGAAAGCTGCCTCCAACAGCTCCCAGTGCCTGCCGGCGGTG
Source organism: Meles meles (assembly GCF_922984935.1). Classification (NCBI taxonomy): domain Eukaryota; kingdom Metazoa; phylum Chordata; class Mammalia; order Carnivora; family Mustelidae; genus Meles; species Meles meles. The sequence goes on from NC_060083.1 coordinate 64,045,089, forward strand.
GGTGCACCCGCGAGAGGCAGCTCACGTCCAGTCACACCTACTCGGTGCCACAGCCACACGGGACATAACAGGGCCGACAGCCTGGATCTGGGGGTGACGATGAAGAAGGGCAGGCACACTTCCTTCCTCTTCATTTAGGAAAGCAAACCGCAAGATGAAACAGGAACCAGATCCAGTCTGGCAACATTTTAAGTTGCCAGAAATGTTAACAGCAGACCCACCTACAAGTGCGCAGGGGTGGACTGCTTAAAATACGCCATCAAGAAGCACAACGCTGCCCCGCCACGACCCTTTTCAAACTCACTCCAAGCTAAGCTTAGGGACAGATGTCCCCAGACACCGTTCAGCTGAGCAGCAAGAGGAAACAGTACTCGCCCTCAGCGTGAGAACGACAAACCCTTCTGGAACTTAGACTTTTAAAATGCTTCTTCTCTAACGCATTTTTTTTTAGTTTATTTATGAGAGAGAGCGCGAGAGCGCACGTGAGCATATGCAAGCAAGGAGGGAGAGGGGCAGGGAGAGGGCGAAGCAGGCTCCCCACTGAGCAGGACTCGATCCCAGGACCCCAGGATCATGACCTGAGCTGAAGGCAGACACTCAACTGACTGAGCCACCCAGGTGCCCTAACATATTTTTAGAAGAAATCCTCAATTTGTTATACATTTCATTAATTAGGAAATAGCTGTCAATATATTGCTAATGATTCAACTCCAAAGTAACTCCTAAATTTCTGGGTCAATTTAAATAAAAAGTATTTACAAGTCAAACTGTTTCAAAGTATTTTGTCACTATTTATCCATATAAAGCAGAGTTGTCTTAATTCACTAAGCAACCAAAAAAATAAAAGTCAGCCTGCTGTGAAAGTCAGACTCCCATCACAGCCCACAGTGCTCACTGGCCCACTGAGAGCACATGGCTGCTGGGCTGACAGGTTAGGAAGGCACGAGCTAACGCAGCACTCAGTACTCGGGCCCAGCTCTAATCTAGGTGTTTTCGGCATTCTAATTCACTGATCTTCACAATAATCTTAGGAGGTAGACAGTCATCACCTTTCTTTTACGCAAAGAGAGGCCAAGAGAAGGGGAGGCACCTGCCCAAAGTCACAGAGCAGCCTGGCAAGGGGGCAGAGTCAGATCCCTCCCCAACAATGTGGGCCGAGAACCTGAGCCCTTAACTGCCAGCTACCCTGTGTGCCTCTAATAAACCAACGTCACACACCTCGATGCGAAGTGAACGCCTACACGCACAGCACTGGTTACTGCTCTCGACCCCACAGCTGCGGCACAAACACTGCATCCGACAGAGGGTTCTGCTGTCAAGAAGACCTACGAAAGCCCCTGACGCTGGGTCACTAGCTGTTGCCGGAAGGGGGCTGCTGGGTAGAGAATTGAGGCGCACAGACGAGTCCCAGCGTCAGAAAACAGAACCTGCGCACTGAATAAAGACCAAAAGCACAACAGCGGCAAGGCAAAGGGTGTCCCCATTTTCTACGACTCATCTGAGACTGGTCTGTCTGTCGGCTTTATTCTCTTAGCAAGCAGAGAGAGCAGGAAACAACCAAAGTGTAAGAAAAATACCTTGGAGTAAAAATAAATTGAAAAAATTCTACCTGTACCATTTACCAATCTTTCCTGTCAAATGGCAAAAGGATCACCATTATTTCAGTATTACCAAGAGAAGTCCTGATTCCACTTGAGAAGCTTCTGAAAACTTGTATTCCCCGAAAACGTAACTTAAAACACTGAGATACGTAAACAGAATAACTACAACTTACTACTGCAGACAGTATTTTCTAAGTGGTCATTTATCAGGAGTCAAGAGTCCCACATGCTGACTTACACCCATCACTTGAGTCCTCTACAGCTTCACATTCAGCAGGGAGACAACGGCTCGCACCAGCTACCCTGAGCTCTCCCACGACAGCCAGCGAGAACTGAGAACACGGCCAAGACGCAGGACGCTTCAAAGTCCACATCCCCCGGAGAAAACAGAGCCGAGTCACATCCACTGGATCACCCCTGCACCTCGTCTAGGCCGGCACAGGGCCAGGAACCTATTTACTTCTTGAAACCAGCACCCTGTCCCCACCAGCAGTGGGATAAAAGGCAGATTCTCTGAAGCCTGGGGAAAGGGAGGAACTAGGAAATGTCAACACTCTTACCTTGTTTCTCTTTTTCTTTTAGCGGATCGGTGTTATAGACTCGGAATCCGTTTTCCATCCCACATGCAAAGCATCCTAAAGTTGAGAGAGAGACAGACATTAATCGCTGCAGTGGGACCCCAGCTGAGGGCGCAGGGGCCCGAACAGCAAAAACAAGGGGTCTGGAGAAAACAGCCTTTCCTAAGAGCTCTTGCAGATGCTCCGAGCACCCGGACGTGGCCTGCTCATGCCCCAGCTCCCCTCCTCAGGGCTGCTGCTCGATGACGTGCACGACCTGGCACAACGTTCTCGGTCACCTAATGTGAAAAAGAGCCCTTGGAGTCATTCCAACTTCCTCCTGCAGGGCTCCCCGAGAGGGCTTCACCAGCTACCTGCACTCGCCATTCTGCCCCCGCACACTTCCCTCAATACCTGCCTCTTGCTAACACTCGCCACGGGCGTCCCCACTCCCAGCGCGTGTCTTGAGTGCTGCGTGTCAGACACCCAGACCTGGAGCAGCAACGACAGAACAAGAAAGTCCGAGACAGCTGCGAGTGACCCATCCCAGCAAGTGTGGACACAGCAGACCAGGGCAGGGGAGGAAAGGGCTGCTGCAGCGTGGCCTTCCAGAAAGTGGCCTGAGGTCTCCCATGACCTCCTCCCGCCTGTAAACAAGCCTAACCTCGAAGCCCCAGTCACGGTCACACACCAGGTTGTTAACAGTCCAATTAACATCCACCGGAACAGCCAAAATGGCGGGAAAGGCCAAGTATGAAGCAGGTCCGGAGGCACGGGGACTCTGACCCTGCTGGTGGCTGCCAAACCAGGGCCCCCACCCTGGCGCACTGTCTGCGGGATCTAGCACGGCGGGCGGCTCTACTCCTGGGCGCACACGCCTCACAGAAACAGCACAGGTGTGCAAAGGTGAGCGTCAGAACGTTCACAGCAGCCCTTCCACAGCCTAACAGCCGAAAACTGGAGCCCGCCCAGATGCCTCCCAACGGCAGACTGAGTTGACTGTGACACAGTCACACAGAAAACTGCTATGCGTCACGGAGAATGCTCTACAGTACTCAGCACTATGGAAAATGTCTCACAAACGGGAGGCTGAATAAAAAAGCCAAGAACAGGGGCGCCTGGGTGGCTCAGTGGATTAAGCCGCTGCCTTCGGCTCAGGTCATGATCTCAGGGTCCTGGGATCGAGTCCCGCATCGGGATCGAGCCCCGCATCGGGCTCTCTGCTCCGCAGGGAGCCTGCTTCCTCCTCTCTCTCTGCCTGCCTCTCTGCCTACTTGTGATCTCTCTCTCTGTCAAATAAATAAATAAAATCTTTAAAAAAAAAAAAAAAAAAGCCAAGAACAAAAGTCAAGTACAGAGACAGGCAAAAGGACACTACAGCACTGAAGTCAGGCTGGACAGGGCAGTGACTGGAAGGAGCCCAGGACGGCCAGTGTGTTCAGGCTGGAAAACTCGTCAAGCTGAACCCCCTTCTGGGGCACACACACTCTTCTGGAAGTACAGCGGCCTCCACGACAAAGGAGGAAAGGGTTCACCAACACCAAAGGCTGGCAACCGCTCTCTTCAGAAGTCAAGGCATCGGTCTGCGACGACGCGGATGGAACTAGAGGGTTCTGTGCTGAGCGAAGTCAGTCCATCAGAGAAAGACAATTATCGTATGATCTCCCTGATATGAGGAATTTGAGAGGCAGGGCGGGAGGGTCATGGAGGGGAGGGAGGGAAAAAATGAAACAAGATGGGATCGGGAGGGAGACAAACCGTAAGAGACTCTTCATCTCACAAAACAAACCGAGGGTTGCTGGTGGCGGGGAGGGGAGGTAGGGTGGCTGGTGATGGGCACTGGGGAGGGCATGTGCTATGGTGAGTGCCGTGAAGTGCCTAAGCCTGACAAGTCACAGACCTGCACCCCTGGGGCAAATAACATGATATGTTAATAAAAATAATTAATAAAAAAAAGAAGTCTAGCCATCATCCTTGCTACGTTCACACAATTTTGTCCAACAGCTAGGGACTCCGCAGGCGCCTGGGTCAGCTGGTGGGGGGCAACATGGCCCTGGCCTCGCTGCGGGGGGCACCCGTGTCCCGCACTGCTTCATGACCCTGGGCACCGTCCAGCCGGAGGTCTGCGGCAGCCCTGCCCCCGGCGCCTCTACCCCACCACTCCGCACGGCACCGCCTCACTCGAGTCTCCGTGGCACGTTCTAGTAATTCTAGCAAGATTTCAGACTTTTCCATGAGTATGTTTGTTATGGTAACCTGTGATTAGTGATTACGACTCACTGAAAACTCAGGTGGTAGCTAACATTTTTGAGCAATGAAGTATTTTTTTTTAAAGATTTATTTATTTGACAGAGAGAGGTAACAAGTAGGCAGAGAGGCAGGCAGAGAGAGAGGGGGAAGCAGGCTCCCCGCTAAGCAGAGACCCCGATGTGGGGCTCGATCCCAGGACCCTGAGATCATGACCTGAGCTGAAGGCAGAGGCTTAACCCACTGAGCCACCCAGGCACCCCGAGCAATGAAGTATTTTTTAACTAAGATATGTACACGGGCGCCTGGGTGGCTCAGTCGGTTGGGCCTCTGCCGTTGGCTCACATCATGATCTCAGGGTCCTGGGATCAAGTCCCGTGTCGGGCTCCCCACATGGGGAGCCTGCTTCTCCCTCTCCCTCTGCCTGCCACTCACTCTGCTGGTGCTCTCTCTTGGAAATAAATAAAATCTCTTTTAAAAAAATTAAAATACAGGGTGCCTGGGTGGCTCAGTGGGTTAAAGCCTCTGCCTTCAGCTCAGGTCATGATCCCAGGGTCCTGGGATCGAGCCCCACATCGGGCTCCATGCTTGGCGGGGAGCCTGCTTCCTCCTCTCTCTCTGCCTGCCTCTCTGCCTACTCGTCATCTCTGTCAAATAAATAAAACAACAACAAAAAAACAAAACAAAAACACCTAAAAAAATTAAAGTACATACATTTTCACAATGACATTGCACACTTAACAGACTGCAGTATAGCGTAAACATAATTTTTACAGGCACTGAGAAATAAAAATACTCACTTGACTTGGTTTATTTTGACAGTCTAGCGCAGTGGTCTGGACCCGAACCTGCAGTATCTCTGAGGTGTGTGTGTACAGATTACTCACACACAGCCCATATGCAAATACTACCACCACCTCCCCCCGCCCCTGGCTACAGCTACAGTGAAGCGAGCCAAGGACAGCAGTCTATGGCGTCAGGTCTTGGTCCAGGCAGAATAAGCGAGTGTATAAAGGATATATACACAAAAATGTGAGTTTCCCAAGAGAACAGAAAGAAAAATTATAGAAATGTATATTTCAACACTCAAGAGTCTCAAAAACCATCATGCCAATTATTTTTAAAAGATATAAGTTTGAACATTTAAAATTATGACTAGGGGCACCTGGGTGGCTCATTGGTTAAGCCTCTGCCTTCGGCTCAGGTCATGGTCTCAGGGTCCTGGGATCAAGCCCCGCATCGGGCTCTCTGCTCAGCAGGGAACCTGCTTCCCTCTTTCTCTGCCTGCCTCTCTGCCTACTGTGATCTCTGTCAAATACATAAATAAAATCTTTAAAAAAATCAGTATAACTAAAACCAAAATGTAATAAATTCAACTATCTAGCATAAATTTAAAGGGAATTAACCTAAGGGTAACCAGAAGCTGAAGTATAAAGGCATAAAAAAACTAACTTGGTGGCTCAGTCAGTTAAATGTCTACCTTTGACTGGGGTCAGGATCCTGAGGTCCTGGAATCCAGCCCCCTGTCGGGCTTCCTGCTCAGCGGGGAGTCTGCTACTCCCTCTGCACCCCACCCCCAACCAGGGCTTGTGCTCTCTATGTCTCAAATGGAAGAATAAAACCTTAAAACAAACAAAAAAAGACAAAACCACTAACTTTACTTTTTTAAAAAATATTTGACAGAGAGAGATCACAAATAGTCAGAGAGGCAGGTGGGGCGGGGGGCAGGGAGGTCCAGGGAGCAGGCTCCCTGCTGAGCAGAGACCATGATCTAAGCCAAAGGCAGAGTTTAACCCACTGAGACACGCAGGCGCCCACCCCCAACTAATTTTACTTACAAGTTGTTAAAATGAAACAAGCTGGGCTTACAGAAGGGTATTTTTCAGACAATTGAAATGTGGTCTTTTAAGACCCACAGCTGTATTTTATTTCTTGAGAGAGGGAGAGATCCCAAGCAGGCTCTGCTGGATCTCCTGACCATGAGATCATCACTGAAACCTAAACCAAGAGTCGCATGCCCAACTGACTGAGCTGCAGAGGTGCCCCACACAGCTCTATTTCAAAAATAATCTTTGAGGGTGTCTGGGTGGCTCAGAGGGTTAAGCCTCGGCCTTCCATTCAGGTCATGATCCCAAGGTCCGGGATCCAGCCCCCCATCGGATCCAGCCCCCCATCGGGCTCTCTGCTCAGCAGGGAGCCTGCTTCCTCCTCCCTCTCTGCCTGCCTCTCTGCCTGCCTGTGATCTCTCTCTGTCAAATAAATAAACAAAATCTTTTTTTAAAAAAAATCTTTGATAAAACCTTTATAAACATATTATAATCTTCACTGGTTTCTTAAATAATCAGCATCATTTTGAGCCTAGAATACTATACTGAAGCTTAATTCAAAGATTCCTCACTCAGCATCAAGGCAGGTATCATAAGAATGATTCTCTTGCATTAAACGACTTCAAGACACTAAGCTGTTTGTTTTCTAGATGCAGAAAGTATCACCAGTTTTTATGGCTACCTCTTCCCGCCCTTACTACCGGTTAGCCATCTCTTTCTACTGAAAACATATTAGTTTTTTAAAGATTTTGTTTATTCATGGAGAGTGGGGGACAGAAGCAGACTCCCCACCAAGCAAGGAGCCCGACATGGGGTTCAACCCCAGGATCATGACCTGAGCCGAAGGCTGAAATATGCTGAAAACGTATTTCTTAAGGAGTTGTTCTATCACTGTTAATTCCTTAAAGAGCTCTCAATTATTATCAAACCCATTAAAAAACCTACTGGCAGGTGCCTTGCTGGCTCAGTGGGTTGAGCCTCTGCCTTCAGCTCCTGTCATGATCTCAGGGTCCTGGGATCGAGTCCCATGTCGGGCTCTCTGCTCTGAAGGGAGCCTGCTTCCCTTCCTCTCTCTGCCTGCCTCTCTGCCCACTTGTGACCTCTGTCTGCCAAATAAATCAATCAATCAAACACCTTACTGGCCCTCCTCTAGTAATCAAACCCAAAAGTGTTCAGCTACAGAATTGCCCGATGTCCAACATCTGCCTCAAACTCATGCCTCGCTCATAACAGGTTCTCGCACAATCCCTGCAGTCCCGCCCAACCCAAACCACCTTTTGGCTCAGCACCCACACCTGTCCCAAATCCTCCCCAGGGCTACCTGCCACCTCCTCCGAGAGCCCTTCCACGACCTGGAAGACTGGAAGGAAACGTGCCCTCCTCCAACGACGGGAGCCTCCTCGGCCTAACCCGCTCGCCTCTTTCCACCTGCCACCGGGCTCTCCCCAGCTCTCCTGTGACACCACAATCAGCACCTGCGGGCAGGCTGGACCGACCCCTCCGAGCACAGCACGGGCAACGCCGGCCAAACACTGCCGCAGCCCCGTCCGCTGAAAACCGTTTCCCCAAGACCGACCACAGCACCACCGCGACGGTCTTCGCAAACGAAACTTCCAAAGCGGCCAAGTGAAAGCTCTGCCGGTCTGTGCCTGAGCCGCAGCGGCCACCCCTTCCCCCGCGGGAAGCCGGTAACGCTGCCGGGGAGAGGCCGCCCTGCGCCCCGGGCCTCCCGGGCCCTCCGCTCCCGCTTCCAGGGGCCCCGGCTGGATTCCGAGACGTGGAAACAAACGCGCTTCCCCCAGCCAAGTCCTTCGAGGTCCGGACGCAAGAGGGAAACGCGCGAGGGGAGTTGAGGGACGCCTCCTCCCCAGCGAGGACCCGCACCCCGCCGGCCCCCGCCCGCGGCGTCCGCGTGGCAGCGGGACACAGACCCAGCGTCGCCGACGCGGCCGCAGCTTCGCCGCCGGGAGCCCTCAGCGCGCGCGGGAGCAGCAGCGGCCCGAGCTAGGCCGTGGGGAGCCCGCGTCGCGCACCCGGCGAGAGTCCGCGGAGGCGGCGGACCGAGCGGGGGCGGCCGTCGCCCGGGAGCTCCAGAAAGTCCGAGGCGAGGGACCCGCCCCGACCTCGGCCCATACCCCCCGCCCGCGCGGGAGCGGCGCCGGGAGGGCCGGCGCGCGAGGCCAGGACGAAACTGGGGGCGGCACGGTCAAGGGCCGCCTTGGGGGAGGGGACCGGGTGGGGTGGGTAGGGGCCGGGTCGGGTCCGGGTCGGGTCGCGGGCGTCCGGGGAGGAGCCGGGTCGGGTTGAGGGGCGTCCGGGGGTGGGGAACCGGGTCGGGTGGCGTCTATGGAGGGACTGGGCCGGAGGCTTCCGGGGAGGGGTCGGGTCGGGGGGCGTCCGGGGGAGGGGCCGGGCCTGGTTGGGGGACTTCCCGGGAGGGACCGGGTCGGGTCGGGTCGGGTCGGGTCGGGCCGGGCCGGGCCGGGCCGGGTCGGGGGGCTTCCGGGGAGGGGCCGGACCGGGCCGGGTCAGGTCGGGGGACGTCCGGGGAGGGGCCGGGCCGGGTCGGGGGGCTCCGGAAGAGGCCGGGGGGAGGCCCGGGCGCGCGCAGGGGCTCCCTCACCGTGGTCCTGGTTGAAGCCGGCATAGAGCAGCCCGTTGCCATGGGGGTTACACGGCAGGAGATTCATGGTGCCGCCGCGAAGAGTCCGCTGCTCCTCAGCGCCGCATGCCCTCGGGGAGGCCGGACACCAGGGTCCAGTCTGTCCGGCCGAGGCCGCCGCGCCGGAAGCGAGGGGCGGACGTGCGTGCGCGCGCAGCCAGGGAGCCGCGGAGCGCCGAGCGCATCCACCTGGGCCCGGCCGGGAGCGCCGAGAACGTCACGTGCGCGGGGGCGGGGCCTGTGCGGAGGGAGGCGGGCTTGGGGTAGAGGGGCGGGGTACGACGGCAGGGGGCGGGGCGGGTCTGGGGCGGAGCAGCACCTATCGGGTCAGAAGAGACCGGAGGACCAGCCACCCGGACACCGGACCCGGGTGCAATTCAGAGGCAACCGCGCCCCACCCCCGCCCCTCGCGGGCGGGCAGGGCCCATCGCCCCATATATAACTAGAGCCCCCCCCAGGAATCATGGAAATGAGAGAGACTTTTTCTTATTTTTAATTGATTGAAAAGACGAGTATTTAAAATAGTAACAAGGCATGGTAGGGTTTTTTTAAGTAAAATGTACACAAAAACAGAAAAATGGTTGGAAGTGAGGAAGTGGAAGTATGTAGAAGTGTAGACCCCCTCATACAGACCTGCACAGGACACAGCCCCCCCCCCAGGACACACAGGACACACAGACTCCCCCCTTCTGGGACACAGGACACAGCCCCCCCCACCCCGCCCAGACACACAGCCCTCCCTCCCGGGACACACAGACCCCCCTCCTGGGACACAGGACACACAAGCCCCCTGGACACACAGCCCCCCTCCCGGGACCCACAGACCATCTCCTCGAGGGGCAAAGTCTGGACTTTCGGGCCCAGAGCAGCTGGACTGTGGTTCTACTCCAACATGAGTGGCCACGGAGACCAGAGTGGTGGCCCTATGAGCCTCTACTTAGACGGTCCTCTGGTCTCTCCCTCACAGTCTCCTGTCCTATTTTCCCCTGGCACCTGGATAACCCACAGTCCAGGCAGCATCCTTTCCTGCCCCTCTACGGTCCTCTCCTCCCACCTGCATCTTTGGTCTGCTGACTCACCCTACAAGGTGACGACCTTTCTGCCCTGGGGCTCTGGGGTCTGAATTTCCCCCACGCATCCCGTGCTGGCAGAGTCGAGTAACTCAATTCCCGTATGTGGGGGGAATCTCGGGCTGGGGGCCTGTGGTTTGGGACGGGGGCCGGGACTGATCACAGACTCACAGATCTGGGACTCTTCACCGCAGTCCACTGACTTGGAAAGAACCCTACTGCTGGAGAGCCTTGCCTCGGCTGCACACAGGCTTCTGTGGTCACCAAAGCGGGCACTTGGGGGAATGAGAGTCTGAGCCCTTCCTCTGGCTGGGGACCTCCTGAGGTCCTATCTCACTGCAGGTCCTTCTGTGACAGTAGCCAGCTGGGCGTGCTGGTGAGGGGGCCCCTTGTCACAGCCACTCTATCTTAACCCCAGAAGCTCAAAGCTGTACCCCCCTGGAATGGATTGACTGGTGACCCCCAGAGACATGCCTGCCCAGAACCTGTAACCCTATTTAGAGAAGCTTTGCAGATGTGAGTAAGGGTCCTAAGATGAGATCGCCCCGGATTGAGGGTGGGCCTTAAACCCATGGCTGGTGTCATCTTAGTGGAGAAGGAAAGGGAGAAGAGGGGAAAGGGCCACTGATGGGAAGGCTGAAATGGGCGCCATGTGCGGGCAACTGCAGTCACCCCGAGGCGCTGAAAGAGGCCTCGAGGCCCCCCCGGGGCCCCCAGGTGGTGAGGACTTGGGTGTTCCTTGTTGGAACCGTTTCTGGCAGCCCTAGGAAGCCAGCACAGCCCGTTGATAGCTGGCCTGTCTTGGAGCGGATGATGGGAGAAGTGGCTCAAAATGAGTGTCAGGCTCCTTGCTGACGCCCTCTCCAGGTGTGGGGGGGGCACGTCCTCCCCCGTGGCACACAGACTGGAGTTTGAACCAGGGACGGAGGGCATAGGCTTTACGTGTGTTCCCTATTAAGGCCCAGCTTCCTATTTATTTTTTGTTTTGTTTTTCCGGGTTCCTATTTGTAAGAGGAAAATCACATCCAGTGTGTTAACACAGGCTACAGAGAGAAATGCTTCGCAGAATCTCAGAATGCCCTGCGTGTCCCTGTAAGCCAAGGAGGGTCTCCACTGGGGACGGGCTACTCCGCAAGGTGTCCGTGTTTATCATGGGTTATTGAGGGTTTTCAGACAAGGGTGGAAATACTGCCAGCCCAGGACTCTGCTGAGCCTCTGCTCAGAGCGCCCTGGGCCCCCATGCCAGGGTAGAGAACTTCGCCAGGCACCTGCCAGCCTGCTTCCATGAAGCCACCCCCTTACCTACCACTGACTGGTCTGCCCCTGCCTGGCTGACATGTCCGCTGGTCATCCTGTGCCGAAACTCTGCTCAGCCGCACCCAATGCCTCATTCGGCCAAGGGCCTCCAGTAGCTCAGCACAGTGAGGACACGCCCTGAAGAGGCTGGGCCCCGGCGGAAGCAGGACCCGTGAACGTGTGCTGGGAGTGAACTGGTGAGAATCAGGTGTCCCCCCACCTCGCCACCCCCCCCACCCCGGGCCAGGCGCCGGCCCTCCTGGCTGGGACCTCCTCCACCTGCCTCCCCCGTCCCCTAGCACTTGCTTGAATGGGTGGTTCTCCAGCAAAGGGCACCTCTGACTCTGGCAGACAGAAGTTACGGAGCCTGAAATGGATGCTTTTTCCCAGATTCAGTATTTGCCTATATGGTCCGTCATCAAAGCTGTGAGTTCTCCGTCTGGAAGATAATTCCGCAAGGCAGTCATTTTCACAGGGCAGTTGAGGACATGATTGTACATAACACGTTTTGAATCCAGGTGCTTCCAGAGAACATTACCAACATCTGGGGCATCACGTGGCTTCCCTGTTTCCACTTTGGGTGGGTTTTGCCCCCGGAGAGGCCATGGGAGGGACGACAACGCGTAAGGGCAGTTTTTCTAGGGTTCAGTTTCCACTGATTGTGTTTTCAGTGTATTCACCACTCAAATATGCATGTTTCACTCCATAATGCATTTCATAGGGATGCCTGGGTGGCTCAGCGGCTCGGGTCATGATCGCAGAGTCCTGGGATGGAGTCCCACATCGGACTCCCAGCTCAGTGGGGAGCCTGCTTTTCTCTCTCTGCCCCTGCCTGTCACTCTGCCTGCTTGTGCTCACTCGCTCTCTCTCAAAAATAAATAAATAAAATCTTAAAAAAAATAATGCATTTCAGTTTATTTGTTCCTCTTTCCTAGCAATGCCACTGGGTTTGCTAAAGCACTTTGTACTGAGGTATAACCTCTTGCTGAGGCGTGTCCTGGGGCCCCTATAACAAAGTGCCCAACACAGTGGAAATTTACCCCCTCACGGCTCTGGGGGTTCTAGGGCCCGAGTCTGAGGTCCACGTCAGATGACACCCATCCCGGGCACCCCAGCTGTCCCCGCACCCATGGTCAGTGGGTCAACCCTTTTCTCTCCATCCACTGCCGGGTAGAGAGAAGGTGCTGTGGTCCCAGCAGGACACCCTCCTGGGCTGCAGCCATGGCAGAGGCAAGGTCCCTTCAGTTTACCTGCTGTCCCCTAGCCCGCTCCCCTGTGGACATGGGTTCCCATCATACTCAGGGGGCTGGTAGAGCTCAAGCCCGGCCCTAGCCCTTCAGCAGCCAGGGGCGCCAGCCTCATCTCTGCTCTCTGACTCTGTGAGTAAAGATGTTGCTTCCAATTCTCAGTCCCTCCAATCTCTAAAAACCTGTAAGCGGCTAATAGGAACTGAGGACTCAGCATTTTCTCGTTGTTAGTGACATTTTTTTTTTTTAAGATTGGTTTTTTTATTTATTTGTTTGACAGATCACAAGTAGGCAGAGAGGGAGGCAGAGAGAGAGGAGGAAGCAAGCTCCCTGCCGAACAGAGAGCCCTATGTGGGGCTCAATCCCAGGACCCTGGGATCACGACCTAAGCCGAAGGCAGAGGCCCAACCCACTGAGCCACTCAGGTGCCCCTGTTAGTGACTTTTTAAAGATTTCTCCTTGTACCCACCAGCTGCTGCAGAGAGATGCGGAGCAGCTACAGCCAGAGAGGTGAGACCCTGTGTGTGGCCGTCTATGAGCCACTTGTGAGTAGTGATAAGGCCTTGTGGGATTGCCCGTCGGTCCAGGGTGCCTACCAGATCTGTGAGCACCCCAGGGGCTATCAAGAGCCCTGTCTGCTGTTGTCCCCGACAGGCACACCTTACAGGGTCGCCCTTCACACTTCCTACTTCCGGCCTCTGCCTTTCTTCCCAGGGAAGGAATCTGGAACAGCAGGTGCTGTGTTCAGGACGGGCGATGGACCATGTGAAGTAAAGGACCACGTGAATACACAGAATCGGAAAGAGCCAGCCCACCGTCCTACCAAGAAACAAGTATACATTTTATTGTCGAGAAACATTTTCTCAAATAACAGTGTCCACTTCTTTCCTTACTGAAACGGCTCCGGGTGATCATTTCCTTGCTGGTCTGGGTCTGTTGTAACAATGTTGTGGCCGTTGGACACAACGAGAGATATCTTTGGCATTTTCTTCCCTTTGCTTCATAATTTGTGGAACATCTTGTACAAAAAATGTAGATTTACAGAAAAATATGCATATAAACCACTTATTAATTCCCAAACATGGTAAATAACATAGCAAAACCTGTATCAAATCCGTGTTGGACCCATCGGGCACCGTCTCCGGGAACTCGCACTTTGCTGTGAAGAGGAGGTTTACAGAAAGGCCCTGTCGGCAGGTCGAGGACTGAGGTCTCTCTCCCGTTGCCTCCCAGAGTCCCCGGAGTCACACCCGTCACACGCGTGTGGCCGCTCCTGGAAAAGCAGTCGTGTTGAGAACGAGCTGTGCTGCTGTCCTCCAGCAGAGCAGACGGCCCGTCCCCGGGACAAACACACGCTTAAAACGAGAGCTTCATGCACGGCCACAGGGAAACGTCGGTCGGGCTGTGTTTCCGCCGCACGGAGCGGCTCGGTCACCGCGACAGGTCTCACCGCGAAAGGTCTCACCGCAAGGCCGGCAGGTGCTTTCCCGGGCCTGGACCGGCTCCCGCGGCCCTCCGTCCCCTCCGCCCGCCCCGCGTGGGGCTGTCCACGTCTGTGCCGGCGCCGTCCTCAGGAGACCTTACAGCTGTTCCGGGGGCAGCGCTTGGGCGGGCTCTGGGGCGGCCGGGCGGCCTTCACTTTGCGGAGGCCGCTCCTCTTGTGTGCGGAGCCGGCGGCCACCGAGTAGGAGCGGCCATGCATCATCCTGGCGTTGAGGCCGCTGGCCATGGAGAAGGACTTGAGGTGACCCCTCAAGGCCATGGGCAGCGGCAGCTTGTCCACCAGGTGCACGGGCGTGCAGGACACCACGGCGCGGCAGCACAGGTCCTGCAGGCTGAGCACTGCGGGGGGAGGGGACCGGGCTCAGCGCCTGCTGTCCCGGACGCCAGGGCAGCCCGCTCGCCTCCCCGCCTTCCTTCCCTGGGACTCGGGCCACGCTCTCCACGCACTGTGCCCACGTGTGGCCCGGGGCAGGGCCAGAGAAGGCCCACCCTGCTTTAGTCACCTGGGACTGGGGACCCCTGTCGTGTCTCCCTCCAGGCCCGAGGAGGGGGCGGACCTGGAGTGCAGACAGTGGCCGGTGAAGTCCTCCTGCAGGACTCGCCTGGCCGCGGTTTGGGGTGAGTCAGCGAGGGGGTCAGGGATGACCTTCCCAACCACACCGCTGGCACCAGGAGCACAGGGACACGCTCGAGAGTGTGGCTGAGAAGCAAATGCTTCACTCTCATCCCCCCGACCCTCATGTGCATCAGGCCCCCCGGATGGAGCCCTCTGGGGCCCGAAGGGGGGCCGTTCCCAGACGGCCCCCCACCATCCCAGACCCCAAGGGCTCAGGCCTGGGGGCTCTCAGCAGACAGCTGTCTCCACACAGCGACCCTCGGTCGGGGGTGGCATGGACTCGCCGGGACACGTGGGGTTCCCACCGCGGGGGAGCGGGAGCACAGCACACTGAACCCCCCACACACACACCGAGCAAAGGGCCCTGTCCAAGCTGGCGGCAGTGCTGAGGCTGAGGAACCCTAACGGGGCAGAATCCAGTTCTGCTCCCTCAACCCTCCGCTGCCCAATTCAATAACTAGATTTTGTCCTTTTTTCTTGTAACGGTCACGCACTGCCAGGTCCCTGTGAGGAGTCTGTGATGGCGACGGTCACCGTCAAGACCCCAACAAAGCAGACGGAATCAGAGGACCCAGGGCTTCGGAGGGATTTACACCAAGGGGCCGGGTTCTAGGGCACCAGCATGCGCCTCTGCCTCTCAGGTCCCCTCTTTGCAAACAAGATGAGCTGAAAGTGAATCACGCCTGAGAGGACATGCGCTTCCCAAAACCGTGAGGTGACGCCTGGCCAGCCGGCCCTGGTGGGGGGTCCTGCTCTGCGGGGTGGTGCCGCCCCCCCTCACGGCACATACCTCCCCCCCAGCTCCACCCACGGGCAGACCCAGAAAGGGCTCTGCGAGCTTTCCGACAAAACTGTCCCTAGGGATCCCTCTCGAATGAAATGCATTCACCCTGAGGACGGCCATGGCAGCGCAAGGCGAGTCCTGGGGCGCAGGCCAGGGGCGGGGACTCTGGGACGGCCTCCCGGCTGCCTACCCTTGCTCGGCCTCCAGAGCCGGTCCATCCCGTGCCGCAGCAGCACGGTCCTGGCCAGCTCCGTGAAGGACTCGGTGATGTTGAAGTTGCACAGAGGGCTGACCTCGAAGAAGGTGACGCCTAGCCGCTCCGCGTAGGCCTGCGCTTGCTCTGTGGGGACCTGCCGCTTGAAGGCCAGATGCAGGCGGTTCCCCACCAGGATTTTAGGGACGCCAGGGGCGTGCTGAAGGGCGAGACAAAGGCAAGGGGGTTACTTGGACGAGCTTTTGGGGTTGCTGATGCCTTCAGTTATAGGGTAAGTGGCCTTCTCCCAAAGTTCACCCAGAACCTCGGGATGTGTCTTTGTTGGAAACAGGACCTTTGCAGAACGTAATCAGTTATGACAAGGTCACTGGAGTGGGCCCTGCATCCAGTCACTGGCGTCCTTGCAAGAAGAGGACACAGAACTCACAGCGGGAAAGCCACGTGCCGGCAGAGGCAGGGACTAGGGGGATGGTCTACAGGCCAAGGACCGCTGGCAGCCCCTGGAAGCTGGAGGAGGCCAGAAGGACCCTCCTCGAGAGCCTCTGGAGGGAGCCAATCCTGCTGACGCTAGATGTTGGGCTTCTGGGCTCCAAACTGTGAGAGCGTACACTCCCGCTGTTTGCGTCCACGCGTTCCCGCAGGCTGCAGGAAATCAACACCATGCGCACGGTTCTGACCGCATCGTGTCCCAGGTGCAGGCAGCGGCCCACGCAGCAGGTGGGGCATGGCTCCAACCCCCAGGGCTGGGCGGGGCTTCAGGTGAGGGCCCAGTCCTGTTCTGATAGGAGCACAGCCCCCATGTTGCTGAGGCCTCCTGCCCTGGTTCACGTGCCCCACCCCCTGCACGCCCACGTGGACGGTGCCTGGCACCATGTCGTACCTCGTCTATCTCCTTGATCCACCGGTCGATGCCGTCAAAGGACCAGCGGTTTGCGATGTCGTAGACCAGGATCACACCCTGGGGGAGAGGCACCAGGCTTACCAGACGGTTCAGAGGCGGGCACAGGGACCGCGCTGGCCGGTGTGCAGGCCACTCTGTCCTCGACCACTTTACTCATTTTAACAGAAACATACTGTTTTTGCTTATCTACTAAATGTAGTAGTTAAATAAGCGTTTCTAATGGTGTTTCATGAGCTCAGTACTCAGCCCTGTGATGTCAAGGTGAGTTGGGGTCCGTCCCCCACAGCCACCAGCGGTTGTAGGGACCCGGGGTGCAGAGGGACTGCAAGGATTGCCTCCTCCCCCGGAGCAGGCCCACCCGCCCGGGCAGAGCGCTCTCCTGAGCATGCACGGTCACACACGGACACGCACAATCATGCGGGCACACGTACACACGGACACGCACAGGCACGTGTGCACACATGGCCCATGTGCAGACACGGCACGTGCAGGCGTCCACGCACACGCACATGCGGGCTCTGAGGCAGGCTCACGCGCCCCAACACCGCAGGGCGCGCCCCCGGCCTCTTGCACCAGCTCCTGTGTGAGCGGAACCGCCTCCCGAGTGGGAGTTTCAGTCCGTTTGACGTCCTGGCTCAGGGGCTGTTACCTGTGCGCCCCGAGAGTAGGAGCGGAATATGGTACAAAATCTTCCCTGCCCGGATGTGTCCCTGGAAAAGACGTTGGAGGCCAGTGAGAAGAAATCACTGCTTCTTCCCGACAACCAGGTTTGGAACTCGAGAGCCATTGCGAGAACATTCTGTCAGTCAGTGGCCGTCCCACTGCAGACACATCCCTGAGTTTATCAAAACAAGGAACTGCCCCAGGGGTGCGGACACCTGGAGCGACTGGGATGGAGCTCCAAGCATCCAAAATCAGGAATAAAAAAAACCCAACATTCCCGTGGGATGGATTCCAGCAGCCTGTTCTCGTGGAGTGGCTCCGAGCACTGGTGGGCGCTGATTCCCGGCATCTTTGGTCAGGACAGCACACCTCTGCCTGGGCAATGAACACGAACACGCCCACAGGTGATGGCTTGGGGATGAGGGAGGGACGGCAGGTCCAGGCCTGTCCTCACTACAAACAGTGCAATTTCTCCCTTTTCTCCTGCAGGTGGTGACCTGCCCCTGCCTTCTGGGTCCCAGGGAGCCCCCTGAGGGAGGGCAGGGCCTGGGGCTCAGGAGGGCTGGAGGTGCTGACCGCTGACTGGTGTGGCCCAGGACGTGGGAGGAGCTCCTCAGTGCTGAGGAGCAGATCAGGGGACTCCCAGCACGCGGAGTTTCCGCTCTGCAGGCACATGGAAGCAGGCAGGGAGTCTGCGGGCGAGGAGATGCAGGGAGCAGCCCAGAGCGTGAATCACGAGCTTTCACGGGAGACGGGTGGCTGTCGTGGAGTGGGGCCGTCCCTGGACACGGGGTGCTGTGGATAGCAGCAGGCGCGGCGGGGGCCACGTCCGGGTGGCTTGTCCTCATGAAAGCCCGTGACGGCTTTCATGAGGACGAGCCACCCGGACGAAACACGCCATCAGGAGACCTCTCGCTGCTCAGGGGAGACATGGGGCAGCCTTTGGAGGCCGGGGCAAGAGTGGGCTGTGAGTGGATCCCTCGGAGGGTCTCAGGGAGGGAGGGAGCCAGGACGAGATAAGCCCCAAGCCCACGGGCCTCAGGGCTGGGCGGAGGTTGCGAGGCAGAGCCCAGGAGTCTGAGGACAACAAGTGAGAACAGGAGGCCCAGGGCTCGCTGACCCACAGGAGCGGGCAGCCCAGAGGACACAGGATGCAGGGAGGCCTCAGCCACAACCTCACACATCCTGGGGGGGCAGGGGCTGCGGGAAAGGACGGGTGCTAAGGGACATTGTGGAGAAAGGCTCCCTGCTGACGGCCCCGGGAAGGGACGGGTGGGGATGGCAGGAGGACAGGCTTCCCCACATCCCGAGGCTCGTGTGGCTCGGGGCTTGGTCACACTTGGGCAGAGAAGAGGGCCACGCAGGTGGCCCAGGAGAAGGGATGACACGGGGACAGGAACAGTGGTCAGGCAAGTTGTGTGGGGCGGTCAAAGCAGGAAACCCCAGTTCTCCTACTCCCCAAGGCCCCCTGGAGTTGGGGGGTGGGCAGAGGTCAGGAGGGTGTGACCCAAATCTCAGAGCCAGGGCTGCCAGATGGGGCCGTGAGAAAGACACTGAGTCCATCCAGACCCCAGGAGAGGGCCTCTAGCTCCCAGCCCCCCATGCCTGCCATGGGCCGGTCTCCATCACCCTCGGGCCCCTCCTGGAGCCAGGGAGGCAGAACGTCTCAGTAAGGCCACGTTCTGGACAGACAGACCCCAGGGACCCACCAAGGCCCCAGCGCTCCCTGCCATGGATAAAGCCTCGGTGGCCCAGACAAGCGGGTCACCACCTCCTGTGGGGCTGCCCTGGGTCTGCTGGGTCGGGGGGGGAGGTCCTCCCACAGGCGGTCAGGTGCGCTCCGAGCGCCAAGAGAGCCTCTCCTCCCGGGGCCGGCACGTCCTGCTGAGAGCCCGGGCGGGCCGACTCACCAGAGCTGCAGCTTCACCCTCCGGCCGTCCAGCAGGATGGTGGTGGTCTTGTAGTCGATGCCTGTGGGGGAGGGGGTAGGCCAGCTTAAGTGTTGCTGGCCTCAGTGACTCTCAAGCAAATGGCACCCGAGAGGAGAACGCTCCTGCGGGGAGAGAAAGGACTTCTCACCAGGGCAGAGTCACAGTTTTTGAGGTAGACGGACTAGACCTTGTTTTGGGTCTCCCTGGATTCCCATGGACCCTGCCCACGGGCCGCACTGCTCACTCCGTGGGGGCCTCCAACCTTCCTCTCCTCCCTCGGCCCCAGGGCTTGGGCGGCTCCGACTGTTGCCCGCTACCCCAGGTGTGGGGACACGGTCTCGGACTTCGGGCCCTGGACTGTTGGACATCAGGCCCCCCGTCTGCAGGCAGCTCTGGGCAGCCCCATGTCCGGCCCCCTCATCGGTGCGACCCTCCCTCCCGCCCTGGGCCTGCTCCGTCTGAGCTCCACTCCCAGGCTAAAACACTGAGATCGTTCCCCAAATTATCACACTAGAACGTGAAGTGAAATGTGTCGCATATAAAACGAGAGAGGAAGCATTACCTCAACGAGGTAAAGAAAATACGCGTGTTGTGTGCGTGTGGATGTACGTGGAGGCGGGGACGGGGGACCAGCCCCAGGTTGCAACTGGAAGTTTCTCGGTGGTGGTTACTTTGTTTATCCGAACCTTTCCCTAGTCTAAGTTTCTTCAATGTGCGTGCATTCTTTCCCTAAGATCAGAAAAAGCAATAAACATTTTTAAAAGGAAAAATATTCCTCCCCATTCCATCAGAAACCAATTTTCTGCTCCTTTGAGAAATCAGCCCTGTGTTGACAGAGCAAGTCCCCAGAAGGCTTCTGCCCCGTCTGAGGCCGAGCGGGCGTGCTCAGGGGACCCGGGGAGGGAGAGGCCGAGAAAGACACGGCGGCCATGAAGTGGCAGAGAAAGCAAGAGAGGAGGCCTCCCATCCAAAAAACACATCCAACACCATTTATGATCACAAGGACCCAGCCGGGTTTCGGGGTGCTGGATTGAGGCCATTTTTAGACTCACTCAGGAATGTCTCTCAGAGCATGCAAACCTCGAGAAGCCCAGCCTTGGAAACATTCTGGGATGTGGCCAGACTTCAGATATCTTGACTAGGAAAGCTGGATTAGGAGTTACAGATCTAAAGAGGAATGGGCTCCTGGGGGTCAGACAGAAGAGAGAGGAACCCCTATCTGGGGGCCTCACCCTGAGAAAGTCCTGGAACGGGTGTGAAATCTTACTCTCCACCCACAGAAAACCCCCACAGCCACGGCTCAGAAGGAAGCCCCCTGAATGCAGTCGAAGGAAGGAGCCGTTCCCCATTAGCTTGGCTGTGCTCTCTCGAAGGATCTTAGCACTTGGCCTTAGCTAACCCCCCACCCCGACACACCATATTCATACACCCTCCTTTTCTTAAAGGAAGTTGAGGGCTATGCGGTGTCCGTGGCGGAAGGTGACAACAAATTTGCTTCGCATTCTGAGGGCACGCTGCCAAGGTTTTAGGGCAGAGCATAGATATTCTGGAAACTGCTTAGGTCAGTAGCTTTGGGCTCTTTGAAATTACCTTTTGGGGCAACCCACTAAGGGCCTCTTCACAGTCCTTTAAAATCCTACAGAACTATCTGGAAGGCAACTTCAAATGCATTGGGTCATATGTGATCAGCATTGCCATATGTGATGTGAGACACACACATGCAATAAAACAGAGTACAAATGCCTGTAATGGAACATGTATACACACATATATTGAGTGGAATATATTATACAGAATACAATGTATAATTACATAATAAGTAGAATATATACACATATAATTAAGCTTACATAAACACATGAAGACATACACAGAGAGTAACTTCAAAGTTAATTTTGGAAGTATCTAAATTTCCCCTGGGGACACTAAAGGTTTTATACCATCTACGTAAAGCAACAAATGAGCACACTTGGGAATCTATTTTCGAGTCTAGAGAGAATGTGGCTTCGGCACGTCCGTTTCCAGACAGTAGAAGAGAGCTCTCACCATTCCCAGGCTGGAGAGGTTTTTCAGTTTTAACCTTTAGGACATTAACTCACTGTTCGAATTGGGGCCTTTGATGTCCCAGGTACCCTCACGTACCTTATTTTTTAGGTCCACAATAAAAACAAGTTTTCATAAATTTAAAAGAACTCATTCCTGGGGCGCCTGGGTGGCTCAGTGGGTTAAAGTCTCTGCCTTCGGCTCAGGTCATGATCCCAGGGTCCTGGGATCGAGCCCCGCATCAGGCTCTCTGCTCGGCAGGGAGCCTGCTTCCTCTCCTCTCTCTGCCTGCCTCTCTGCTTGTGATCTCTGTCAAATAAATAAATAAAATGTTTAAAAAAATATATAAAGAACTCATTCCTAATGGTCTTTTTAACTTCCCATAAGGGTTTTTTCCAGTTTTTTTGTTGGTTTGTTTTTGTTTTTTTTAGTTTTAGGTAATCTCTACCCAACATGGGGCTTGAACCCACAACCCTTGGATCAAGAGTTACATGTTTCACCAACTGAGCCGGCCGGGCACCCCAAGCACTCTAGGAGTTTTTAAAACTATACTTGACTTTTGTTTTCATCACTCACAGATGCACATGGTTTTAAGTGTCAGAGACTCAACACGGGAAAAACAGGACCTGATCCACAGCCCCCCAGCACTGCGCACCCATTTTCATCTTCTCTCCCGATCTGTAAGCAACATACTTGTATCCCTGCTTTCTGACTTTTCAGGGTTAGACATTAATCAAATTCCCACCATGGAAAGTGAAAATGAAAACCAACACGCTCCACGTGTCTGTCTCTACACACACACACACACACACACACACACACACACACACACACACAGTATAGTCATTTGTTGTCTTAGCTAGACCAATATCCAATTTTACACCAATGTGACCAAGTAAACACTATCTGCAGCTGGAACATGTGTTCATTTGTCCTTCACATACAACTTTTTGTTTTTACTGAAGTTAAAAATTGCCTTTTCATTTATTTGCTTGGTTTTCTCTGCATGTATCACTACCATATCCTTAAAATCTCCTGCAGTTATCCAACCCTTCCCTTAGTACTCCCAAACACGCAGGTGTTCCACCTTCTTGAGGCATCCTCTCCAGCTTCTGTCCCACTCCCTCGCAGACTAGGAGTGTGCTGTCTTCCTGGACCCTCTTTTCTCCTACTGTGGAATCCCACATCTCCCTCTCTGTTGGTTTACAACTTCATTTTTCTTCCTGAGAAGGGTGTGTGGGAGACGGTTTTGAAGACTTTGCCTGTCTGTAGTGTCTGTAGTCGCACTCATTCTTCACTGAGAGTGGAGGGGCACACAAGTGAGGTAGCAAATAATTTTCACTCAGAAATGTGCGGGTCTACCTTCTGGAGTTCCTGTTGAGAAGTCAGATGTCACACGGATTCTTGATCCTCTGAAATGTAATCTGGTCTTTCCTCGGATAAGGTGTGGAGGGTCTTTGCCTTGGCCCAGTCTGCTGCAGTCTCACTACCGCGGGGCATCTTCATTGTTGGACTGCCTCTCAACAGGCTATTTCAATCTGATAATGCGAACCTTTGAATTCTGGGAAATAGTCTTGAATTACTCACTTTGTTCTTCCTGCTGGGGTTTTGTTAATAAGATGTTGGGCCTCCTGAACATACTTCATGATTTTCTTACTTTCTCTTATTTTGCATTTCTCTTTTTTTCTCAACGTTCTAGAAAATGGTCTCAGTGTTCTTTTATCCTCCCTTTGAAATTATTTATTTTTAAGATTTATTTATTTGACAGACAGATCACAAGTAGGCAGAGAGGCAGGCAGAGAGAGAGAGAGGAGGAAGCAGGCTCCCCACTGAGCAGAGAGCCCGATGCGGGGCTTGATCCCAGGACCCTGGGATTATGACCTGAGCTGAAGGCAGAGGCTTTAACCCACTGAGCCACCCAGGCGCCCCCTCCCTTTGAAATTCTTATTTCTGCCATCACGTTTTAAATTTCCAAGATCTTTATTGTTTTCAGATTTCTTTATTTCTCTTTCTTTCAGATTTTATTTATTTATTTGACAGACAGAGACACCAAGAGAGTGGAGAGGGAGGAGCAGGCTTCCTGCTAAGCAGGGAGCCTGACACAGGGCTTGACCCCAGGACCTTGGGATCACGACCTGAGCTGAAGGCAGATGCTTCACCACCACCAATGGACCTACCCAGGCATCCCTCAAATAAATAAATAAAATATATATATATTTTAAATGGGTTTTTCTCTTTAAGTTGTGGTTTTTTAAAAATATTTTATTTATTTGACAGAAGGAGAGATCACAAGTAGGCAGAGAGGCAGGCAGAGAGAGAGGAGGAAGCAGGCTCCCCGCTGAGCAGAGAGCCCGATGTGGGGCTCGATCCCAGGACCCTGAGATCATGGCCCGGGCCGAAGGCAGAGGCTTAACCCACTGAGCCACCCAGGCGCCCAAGCTATGATTTTCTAACTAAATCTCAAATTAGTGGACATCAATTTCAGAATTCAGACTTTAGGGTCACTCAGAAGTTTTCTTATCTTTCGTTTGTTTTTCCCATAACCTTGCCCCCATATTTTCATTTGCTCTTTTAATTTTTTCATTTAATTTTACATTTTCCTCCTGAAACTGCACTTCAGAAATGATAGCAAGGCCTGGTTTGGGGCAGTAAGGTGAACAGTCTGCTTTCTCTCATTTCAGTGCCCCGTGTGTTGCTAAGCCTGTTTGCTCTGAAGATATAAATTCACAGCTCGATCCCAGGACCCCGGGGTCATGACCTGAGCCAAAGGCCGATGCTTAACAACTTAGCTACCCAGACATCCCGTTCTCTTTCTTTTTAAAAAAATATTTTATTTATTCATTTGAGAAAAAGAGAGAGCACATGAGAGGGAGGGAGGAGAGGCAGAGGGAGAGGGAAAGCAGGCTCCCTGCTGAGCAGAGGGCTCCATCCCAGGACCCTGAGATCACGACCCAAGCTGAAGGCAGACACTCAAACATCCGAGCCCCCGGGCACCCTGGATTGCTCTCTTTGGAGACTTTGCTTCTGGCCATGGCTGCACAGGTCTTACCGGCCCAGTCCTCCTGCAGATAACAACTCTCAATGACAGAAACAGTGTAAAGACCAGTGGCCCAAAAACACCAGAGAGTGACTGGCTGTGTGGGGAAGGGGTTCTCCCCCACTTTCTCTGGTATCATACCTCGCAGCGATCATACAGTTCGGGTTCCCCGGGGGAAGAGGATCTGGGACGTGAGCTAATGGACGGAAACACAGATGGGGAAAAAGAGCAGTAGAGAACCCAGAAAGGTTCGGGCACCAGGACCCAGGCTGGCTCAGAGGAGACCTACCCTCCAGCTGTCAGTCAGGTAAGGCCGTAACCTCCTGTCTGCTGAAGCTGCTTGGAGCTTTTTAAAATTCAACGTAGTTAACATGTAGTGTCGTACCGGCTTCGGGAGCAGAATTTAGTGATTCATTCCTTACATATACTACCCAGTACTTATCCTGACAAGTGCCCGCTTCAATGCCCATCACCTACTTCCTGCAGCCCCAGCCCCTCCCTCCAGCAGAACTCACAGCTCTACAGTTAAAGTCTGTTGTGGTTTGCTTCCCTCTCTGTTCTTATCTATCTTGTTTTCCTTTCCCTTCCCCTATGTTCCTCCATCCTGTTTCTTAAATTTCCCATTAGTGAGCTCATATGATAATTGTGCTTCTCTGAGTGACTTAGTTCAGTCCGCGTCAGCCCCTCCAGTCCCACCCACTTTGTTGCAAATAATGAAATTTCATTCTTCTGGGGGGCGGCGTGATATTCCATTATACACACGCACATATGTGTGTAAACAGTACACACCTATATGCACACACGCGATACATAGATACATGCATGGCACGTATAACGGAATATAGTATATGTGTACCCACACACACACACACACACACACACCCCATAGCTTCTTTATCCATACATCAGTCAGTGGACGTCTGGGCTCTTTCCATAGTTCGGCTACTGTGGACGTTGCTGCTATGAACATTCGGGTGCACGTGCCCCTTCGGATCACTACATTTGTATCTTTGGGGTAAATACCCAGTAGTGTGATTGCTGGGTCATAGGGTAGTTCTATTTTCAACTTCTTGAGGAACCTCCATGCTGTTTTCCAGAGTGGCTGCCCCAGCTTGCATTCCCACCAACAGGGCAGGAGGGTCCCCTTTCTCCACATCCTCGCCAGCATCTGTCGTTTCCTGACTGGTTAATTTTAGCCATTCTGACTGGTGTGAGGTGGGATCTCACTGTGGTTTTGATTTGTATTTCCCTGATGCCGGGTGACGTGGAGCACTTTCTCATGTGTCTGTTGGCCATCTGGGTGTCTTCTCTGCAGAAATGTCTGTCTGTGTCTTCTGCCCATTTTTTAACTACATTATTTATTTTTTGGGTGCTAATTTTGATGAGTTCTTTATAGATTCTGAATATTAGTCCTCTATCCGCATTGCCATTTGCAAACATCTCCTCCCATCCTGTCATCTGCCTTATAGTTTTGATGACCGTTTCCTTCACTGTGCAGAAGGTTTTATCTTGAGGAAGTCCCAGTAGTTCGTTTTTGCTCTTGCTTCCCTTGCCTTTGGCGACGTTCCCAGGAAGAAGTGGCTGTGCCTGTCGAAGAGGCTGCTGCCCGTGTCCTCCAGGATCTGGATGGCTTCCCGTCTCACACTGAGGTCCTTCACCCATTTGGAGTCTGTTTTTGCATGTGGCGTAAGGAGATGGTCCAGTTTTGTTCTTCCGCAGGTGGCTGTCCCGTGTTTGAAGAGACTGACTTTTTTCCACTGGACGTTGTTCCCTGCTTTGTCGCAGCTGTGCTGACCGTCGAGCTGCGGGTCCGTGTCGGGGCTCTGTCCCGCCCACTGCGTCTGTGTGTCCGCTTCCGGGCCGGTACCAGGGTCTGTGTGTCCGCTTCCGGGCCGGTACCAGGCTGTCCTCTGCTGCTGACTTTTTTGTTTGCACCAAAAGGGTCCAGTTTGATAGAAAACCCACAAAGCACCGTGAATGGAGAGAGGAGCAGAGAATGTCTGACCTACAAATCCTGGAAAAAGCTACAAAAGATACATTTCAACATCTTTCCAAAGCAAAGTACAACGACCTGGGTCTCAGCACTGCACTAAGTGGACAAGCACCGAAAAGCTCGACAATCGCGACCCATCAGCCAGCCTGACGCAGACCGAACTCAGTCACTGTGCAGCTGGTGGTTCCCTCCGCGCTGCCCTCAGGGAGGCTGACCCTGACCACTGAGCCCCGGGAACACACAACCCGAGGTCTCCACAGGGGCCTGTTCGTTGAGAGCAGCGACTGCCCACCTTCTCCAGCCCGTAGGCTTAGAGGAGGGCGGCACCTCCCTCTCCCCCGCCGTGGAGACTCTGGGATGGGACGGGGCAGGGCGAGCAGGGTGGGATGGAAGATCAGGCTGGAGGAAGCGCTGCTTCCCCTGTGACGTGTGCCTTGGTTTCCCCAGATGGGGAAGGGGGGAGAGGAGATGGGTCAAAGCCACGGGGCCACGTAGGTTCCTAACTGTGAAGGCCCCACAGGGAGGAGCTCTGTGGGATCCAATCCCAGCCTGACAAGCAGCAATTCCCTCGTGCTCCCCGTGCCTCGGTTTTCCCCACCACTGGAGGAACGCACTGGCCACGGCTGTTCACAGACCGTGTGCCAACTGCCGGCGGCGACCTCACCTCGGAGAGAGCCTGGCCGATCCCCAAGCCCCCGGTCTCCAGGGACGACCTCGCACACAGCTACGCCCACCGCTCACCAGCTCCCCTGCCCACCGCCCGAGTTCCTCTCCTCACGAACTTCCTCACCCAACCATTGCTCTCACCCCTGCGTTGCTTCCTTTTCCTCCCTACTCAGTGTTTGCTCCTCTTTACTCGTTATCTCTCCGCCTCCCTGACGAGGCTGGCCCGTCCGCTTCAGCCCGCGAGCACCAGCGCGCTGGCATTGCTAATGTCACGGTCAGGATCGGAAGGTGTAATTCTGTTGGCTGCACAAAACGAATTCAACACAAACTCTGTCCATCGAAATGCAAGAGAAGCACGCAAAAGCTCCTAGAACAAAGCCTGTAGGAATGCTCACTGAGTCAGAATAACAGAGAAGAGGAAATATAATTTTCCTTCTTAAAACAAACAAAAAAGGAAGCGTCAGATGCCGTTCGCTCCACTTTTAGCTCCGCGCGAGGAGTGGGTAATTTAGCTCGGCTCACGCAGCACCGGCTTGTGTCTATTTTACGGAGTGAGCGGGCGAGAGTGTCTGCCGTCACACAGGAGAAATCTCTTCTGGTGCAAATACTGGTTAAAATCACTTACGAACACATTCATCTTCGAGCAGCTGACTTCTGAGAAATGTGTCCATGCTGAATGAAAACATCAGAGAGCAGACCAGTGATCGCCAGAGGCTGGGAGGAGGGGTTTCCCTCTGCACGTGGTGGCGGCTGGACAAAATTGTGGACGTACTAAATGCTACTGACTTACTTTAAAATGGTTCATTTTGGGGCGCCCGGCTGGCTCAGTCTGTGGAACGTGTGACTCTCGATCTTGGGGTTGTGAGTTTGAGCCCCATGTTGGTTGTAGACATTACTTAAAAATGAAATCTTGAGGGTTGCTTGGGTGGCTCAGTGGGTTAAAGCCTCTGCTTTCGGCTCAGGTCATGATCCCAGAGTCTTGGGATCAAGTCCCCCATCGGGCTCCCTGCTCAGTGCAGAGCCTGCGTCCCCCTCTCTCTGCCTGCCTCTCTACCTACTTGTGATCTCTGTCAAATAAATAAATAAAATCTTTAAAAAAAAATAAATTAAATCTTGAAAATATAAAAATAAAAATGAAATAAAAATAAAATGGTCGTTTTATATTATGTGAATTTCACCCCACAGAAAATGTATACATGTGTGTCCTTCCCAGACCCGGGTCTGCTTGGCTCTTTGGATTGGAGGACAGTCTGCTAGACAATGCTGGGTGCCTCGCAGGGCCAAGGGGTGGGGAGGGTTCTGGGCGGGCGCCCTGCTGCACCCACAGCCATGGCCAGCACTGGCCCCTCGGGGCGCCCTTGCATTTCTGGATGCTCTAAAAGAAAATCACATTCTAGACAGGGATCTGAACGGTGCTCATCACCTTTACAGGAGGGACGCTACTGAAATTAACACCAACTCTCTCCCTGCAGATCTCCTTTTTGAAAAGCATGATCCCGGAATCCTTCTCTTTCCTCAATTTTCTCTTTGAAATGGCAAAGCAGTGGATTCAGGTGCCCCCAGGTGAGGGACAGTCCAGGGGCCTCCAGTCTCCTCATGGCCTGGCTGCCCCAGCTCCCACTTCTAGAGGCCCTGAACTACTCATTCCCTACTGTGGGGGCTAAATCTTCCCACCTGCCTGGCAGGGACAGGACCACCACCATGCTACCTCGGCCCTGGGCACCCAGTGCTCTGTGCTGACCAGCCGCATCCAGGAACACTGAGTTCTCAGCGTGGGGCCCGGTGCCCCAGCACGAGTGAGATCAGGGCATAGCCAAGAGGGTCTCTGGACCGCTGTTTGGGTGTGGCCAGACAACAGCCCTCCTTCCAGAGGCCCAACACTTTTAAATCACGGGGCTCCCCTCACTGTGTCTCAGGGTCACCCCTGAACTTGGGGCACTGCTGGAGCGTGGACTCAGACCACCGCCAGGGCCTGCAGGTCCGGCCAGCAGGGGCTCCTCCCTGCTCTCACAGGCCTGCCGCCCAGGAGACACAGCGGGGAAACCCTCACCGTCCCCGAGGGAAGGAATGGGGCAGCATCTCCAACGTTCAAGGGCACCGTTCTCGATGCTGTTTGCACTGTTTCTGTAAAGCCCACTTCAGCCAGGGGCTGCCCACCTGGCCCATGAGGCACTGTGGGCTGAGGCCAACACCTCCGGTCTGGGACACTCTGCTCACGTTGTCGGTCAGTTCAGTCAGCCAGCGGCACTGTATTCTAGCCCGTTCCCACCCCCTGGGGCTGCATGGGTCCCCAGAAGGAGCCCTGAGCCTCCCGGTCCAGCCTCCTACCCCTGCAGTCGCAGAAGATGCAGTGAGAGGACAGCTTGGGGAAGGAGATGCCCTCCTCAGTGGTCGTGCCCATGCCCGGCTGAGTGACTGCCCCACAGGTAGACAGTAAACCGTCCACCTGTCTGTGCTCCTGAAGACGGTTTAGGATGAACCACCGGGAACTGGGAGTCATTGTCCCCACTCACCTGAGAGAGGCCTGGGGCCTTATTATACAGTAAAAACTATGGTGTCAGGCACGAAGCATCAGAGGTGCCTGTGTGTCACTACAGCTAGAGGGAGAGGAAGTAGGGGACCAGCCAGGGAGGGAAGGGCACATGGGGGTCCCTCTGCTGAGCAGTTGTTATCACAGGACAACCAGAAAACAGCCACACCGGCCTCCTTGAAAAGCGCACAGAAGCGGCAGACGTCTGGGCGGGCGGCACCAGGGCTCTGGGATGGAAGCTGGGGGAGGCCACGTGGCTCTGCGGGGCACAGAGCACCCACAGCCCCAAGCTGCCTTGGGTCACCAAGCCGGACACCTTTGTGAGCAGTTTCCTGTCTGAGGGAAGAGGGTGGCCCTTCTTCGGCTGGACCAGCCCACGCCACCATCCTGCTCAGCTGGGAGGTACAGTGCGGACTCAGCCCAGCCTTGGCCAACATCATTACCAGCTGGGCCCCAAGCTCCAAGACTGGGCAATTTTTCTCACCGAGGCCATGGCCATCCCAGAGACCACAGCAGGGCCTGGGTGACTCCCAGGCTTCCCCATGCCCAGTGGCACATCCTTTGGGCCAAGTGTGATGAACCCAAGACAGTGTGGGAGGGAAGGATAGGGTCCCATGAGTCATCTCATCTGGCCCAGGAGGGCCAGGGGCCAGCTCCTGGTGATGGCCACCTGCCAGGGGAAGAGCAGAGGCTGAGGGTACTTGACCACTCAGGAGGCAGAGGCCAACGGCAAGGTCCATTCCCTCCCTCATTCAGACCTCGCACAATGGCAGCCACCAGCAGCTGGCCAGAAGATTCCAGGAAGGGTTCTCCCTGGCAGTCTTGGCAGTGGCGGAGGCGGGGGGCAGTGTGGCCCTGCCCACACCTCAATTTCAGACCACTGGCCTTCAGAGCCAGGAGAGAACAAACATCCCTTGTTGTTAGGCCCCCGGTTCTGGTTGTGTTACGGCTGCATCTGGAAACGGACGCGCACAGCTGCATTCCCGTACCGCACTCCAGCGCCCGCCTCACCCCGCCCACAATCAGCTCCGGGCCAGGTGCAGATGCCCAGCCTCCCAGGTGGATCCCAGGTCCGATGCCTCTGGCTTTGCCTCTCCCAGACGTCTAACCGGCATGACACTATTGAAACCCAGGAGGCCATGGTCTACCTTCCAGAATGAACACACCACTCTAGACTGGAAGAAATAGATTCTACTTCCAAATGAATTTTCTTAGTCTAAAAGAGAATTGAAGGGGCACCTGGGTGGCTCAGTGGGTTAAGCCTCTGCCTTCGGCTCGGGTCATGATCTCAGGGTCCTGGGATTGAGCCCCACATCGGGCTCTCTGCTCGGCCGGGGGCCTGCCTCCTCCTCTCGCCCTGCCCCTTTCTCCTCTTGCTTGTGCTCTCTCTCTCACTCACTCTCACTCTCTCAAGTAAAATCTTTTTAAAAAGAGAGAGAGAATTTAATGTTCTTCACATTTACTAATTTATTTTCCCCATTAAGATAATCTTTCAGAGGGCACCTGGGTGGCTCAGTGGGTTAAGCCTCTGCCTTCGGCTCAGGTCATGGTCTCAGGGTCCTGGGATTGAGCTCCGCATCAGGCTCTCTGCTCGGCGGGGAGCCTTCTTCTCCCTCTCTCTCTGCCTGCCTCTCTGCCTACTTGTGATCTCTCTGTCTGTCAAATAAATAAATAAATAAATAAAAGATTAAAAAAAAGATAATCTTTCAACCTTCTGTATTAGGGTTCACTAGAATTTAATATGCATATTTATGATTCTCCCTCTGTAAATTTCTTTTCCTTTCTAACCAAACAAAATGCCATGTGTCATGAGTCACAGTATTGTTCAAATCCACAAGCAAACTCGGCTGAGTCCCATTTTGGGGAAGTAAATCCATTAATTTTTGCCTGCAAGAGGAGGGCACACACAGCCCACATAACCCCAAAACAGCCTGAGGTTCATGTTCATCCAAGGAAGCCCCAGGACAGTGGTGATGACCTTCGTGGCTCTCCACCACCACTTTATGGGACTATCTCCCAGGGGACGACCGTTGGCAGGTGGTTTCAGGCATGAAGCTCAGGTGTCCGTGGAGAGATTGGGAAGCCAGGCTGAGTCCCAGCTGGATCCTGCTGCGACAGGTGGCAGAGAGGCCGCTCCACCGGCCCAGGGCACCTGCCTTCTCCTACCGTGCGGGTCCAGCAGCATGGCAGCCTCCCGCTCTCCCCAGCGGCGTCTCCCAACACAGTCCCGGGTGAGTTCCCCACGAGCCAAGGACATGTGCCGGGCTGCTCACAGCCTGGATTCCAAACTGTGCGCTCCGCTAAACAGACCTGAACTCCTGGAACGCAGGCCTGCTCAGGAAAACACGGACCACATGGCCAGCTTTCCGCCCTGGGGCTGGGGTCACTGGAAAAGTCCTTGAAGGGTGACCCCATGCTGTGAGCAAATGAAACCATCGAGAGCAACACGAGTCGCTTGAGGTTGGACGAGTCTCTGCGCGCAACCAGAACAAAGAGTCTGCTTCCCCACAGAATCCCTCTTCAAACGGTTCATACCGCACTCTGAGCCACAGAAACAACGCACACCGGGTCTGCGTACGCGTGTACTTACGTACACAAACACTGTGCGCGCGCGTGTGCTCTGCCCAGGGAGTATGTTATGTAGACACGTATCAAACACTCGGATATGCGGTGCTCCTGAAGTCTGTGACAGGAGAGCCCTGTTTTCTCTAAAACCTGTAGCTGGAAAGTCTCCCGCCGCGGGGAGCGCGCCTCACCTCAGTCGCTGGCGGGGACCAGAAGGAAGAAGCGATCGCAAACCAGAAGACACACGCCGCAGAAGCTAGACCTCCAGTCCCGGGGGGGTGTGGGGGGGCAGGCGGCACCGCAGGAACCCAGGTGTTTACAAACGAAGGGGTAGTGACCTGCTCCCAGAAGCCCAAAGGGTGGCGGCCCCGCAGGGATGGGCAGTGGCGGCGCAGGCCAGCGTGGGCCAGTCCCCATCGCTGCAACGGCTCCCACAGCCTGCGGACGCGCCAGGTCTTGGCTGGAATCCGGGGGCAGCTCGGGGAGGAAAGCAAAAGCGAGGACCTTCTGAGGACGGTGGCCCTGGAGACCTCGGTGCTGTCTCGTGCACTGACTGCCTTTCCCGTGGTTTTATTTGTGGATCTGCTAAACCAACATCTCCGATGTTTTTAAGCCCCATCCTCTGGATACGGCAACTTCTTTCAGTTTTTGCTTATACACAAGTCCTTCTCTGAGGCTAATTAAGCTGAAGAAGCCAGGGAAGAAAGCATCAAACAAATGCTTAAAAAAAAAAATCTCCAAATGGGAAATCAGCTCACAGCCTGCGATGGGAGTGACGGGTTCCATCGCCTCTAACCTTGCTGCTTCCCTTCACCCCAAAAGGCCTGATCGAGGCGTAAGCCGGTGTCCTACAGCCACTGCGACACCCAGAGCTAGTGACAGGGGACATGGTGGGTGCTTGGTGGGTCTCCAGCCAGAAGCTGACCCTCTGACCCTCTGCCCAGCAGGAACATGGCCTGGCTGGATCTGAGCCCCTCCTTGCCCATCACCCCAAATCAGGGTCACCTGAGTTGGAGTTAGAGGCTGGACGAAAGGGGCCGTCCCCACTGCAGGAAGGAGGCGCCCACAGGACACGGGGAGGTAGAGCTTAAAGCTGGCTTTTCAGGAGAAAATCCGATACGAAGGCAGTTTTCTTATCCTCAAATACATGGAAGCACTTATGACGTAGTTTAAAAAACGGATACATTGAGGAAAGTTACCATATGCTCTCGGTGGCCCCACGGGAGGTAAGGAAGCAGAAGAGGGTCTCCTTCTTAAGGAATCACACTCTAAAGAACTGGAAAGGATTCGCCGCCTCTCAGTTCAAACTTGAACGTGACGGCTTTATAAATCGTGTTTCGAATCTTGAACTGGTTGCCAAGGGAAACCACAGAGTAGCAGCGAAATCAGCAAATCCCCCTCCCTCTGAGGAAGGCAGCGGGGGGTGCATGGAGCTCCTGGCAGAACACTGGTCAAAGGCAAACAGAAAGGGAAAAACCCCATAACAAGGTCACTAAGGAAAAGCATTTTGATGGTTCTCACAGGGAAGAAAAGCCACTGCTCTGAGCCAGAGGAGCCACGGAGTCAACCACACCAACCACACTCCTGCTCTCACTCACGCTGTGTGATCTTGAGAGTAACCCACCCTCTCCGGGCCTAATAACAACCTGTCTCAGGAGACGGTTCTTCCACGCTCTCACTGAAGGGGGTGGCAGGGTTACTACTGGCTGTTAGCAGAAACGCAGCAGAGGAAGAAAGATGGGACCTTCCTGCTGGCAAAAGGAAGCTGGAGATGCAGCCAGGAGGAAGTAAGCAGAAAACAGTCTCTTCGGGGAAAAGTTGGGAGGCAAGAGATTGTAGAATTTAGTGTCCATTTCATCTTCCTTCCTCTCCCAGCAACCAGAGATGGAAAGGTAGTGCCGTGCTGGAAACACCAGGCCAAGGGGAGAGACCCTCACCAGCGAACAGGGAGGAGGAGCCCAGCAGAGGCCGGGACGTCCCTCTCCTCACAGAGCTGAGCTGTCCAGGCCTTTCTCTCACCACTTCTACCTGGGAGAAGAGGCCGAACAAGGTACTAACCCTCCAGATCCCAGGGAGGCTCCAGGCCAAGAGGCCCAAAAGTGGGAGGTGGGTCCCTCAGCTACTCCGCATATAGCACTTTTACAAAACGTCGTAGGAGGAAAAAGAGACAAAGAACCCAACCTGACAGGAAACATGACCCAGGAACAGAAGGACCTTCATCCCAGTTACTTCACGCAATGGAACAATTTAACGGAGTTGGCAAAGTAAGAGACGTGTTAATGAAATAAATTATTTAAAGAAAAATTTTAAAGATCTATTTACTTATTGGAGAGAGACAGCACAAGCGGGAGGGGCAGAGGCAGAGAGACTCTCAAGCTGACGCCCCACAGTGTGGAGCCCAACTTGGGGCTCGAACTCATGACCCTGAGATCACGACCTGAGCGGACACTGAGTCAGATGCCCAACCATGCGAGCCACCCAGGTGCCGCATTTAAAGAAATTTTTGAAAGTTGTAAATGGGGGCGCCTGGGTGGCTCAGTGGATTAAGCCGCTGCCTTCGGCTCAGGTCATGATCTCAGGGTCCTGGGATCGAGCCCCGCATCGGGCTCTCTGCTCTGCAGGGAGCCTGCTTCCTCTTCTCTCTCTGCCTGCCTCTCTGCCTACTTGTGATCTCTCTCTCTGTCAAATTTCTGTCAAATAAATAAATAAAATCTTAAAAAAAAAAAAAGAAAGAAAGTTGTAAATGAGGGACACCTGGGTGACTCGGTTGGTTAAGCAACTGCCTTTGGCTCAGGTCATGTTCCTGGAGTCCTGGGATCGAGTCCCGCAATGGGCTCCCAGCTCCACAGGGAGTCTGCTTCTCCCTCTGACCTTCTCCCCAACTCATGCTCTCTCTCTCTCAAATAAATAAATAAATTCTTTAAAAAAAAAAGAAAATTGTAAATGAAAACTGTAAAAGTCAGGAAAAAATTGCAGAACACAGCAACATCATTTATTAAACTAACAAATAAGTTAGAAACAGTTCACTAAAATAAAAATTACCAACAAATACGAAAGGCTTGAGATGCCCACAGAAATTCAGAAGAGAGAGACGAAAAGGGCGGCAGCAGCATCACGGCGCCCCAAAGGTATCCACGTTGTAATCCTCAGAACACGTGACTCCAGGAGGTCATGTGGCAAAGGGGAGTGAAGGCTGCAGAAGGAATTAGGTTTGCTAATCCGTTGACATTTATCTTTTTTTAAAGATTTTATTTATGTATTTTTTTAAAAGATTTTATTTATTTATTTGACAGACAGAGATCACAAGTAGGCAGAGAGGCAGACAGAGAGAGAGAGGAGGAAGCAGGCTCCCCGCAGAGCAGAGAGCCCGATGTGGGGCTTGATCTCAGGACCCTGGGATCATGACCTGAGCCGAAGGCAGAGGCTTTAACCCACTGAGCCACCCAGGCGCCTCTAGGTTGACCTTTAAGTACAGAGATTATCCTGGATTAACAAATGGGCCCAGCACCATCACAAGGGCTCCTGAAAGCAGAAGAGGGAGACCGAGTCAGGCTGGAGGGGTGCAGCGTGAGATGGGCAGCTCCTCTATCGCAGGAGGGCTCTAGAAGCTGGAAAAGGCAAACAAGGCAGACTCACCACGGGCACCTCCAGAAAGGACACAGCCCTACCAACACCTCAGTTTCATCCCAGGGCTCGGTGGCCCTCCAGAACTGTCAGATAATAAATTTGTTTTAGGCCACTAAGTTGGTGGCAATTTGCCCAACAGCAATAGGAAAACTGACATAAACACCAATCAATGTAACAGATGTTTTAGGGACATGAAGTAAATTTCCCTGAAATTAAACACAAAATCTGCAAATTCAGAGTGCACCGTGTACCAGAGGTTCAACTCCAAGCATCCAACTTTGAGACACGGTCCGCTTAAGCTGAGGGTCTCTGAAGAAAAGGCAACTCATCCACAAGGAGAGACTTTCTGACCTCAGGCCCCGAGGCAGCTCAGAGGGAGCAAGAGAGCCCAGTGGAGGCCATGGGAGGAAGAAAGAATGTGCGGCCTAAGGATACTGGCTAACCCGAGCGAGATACTGTTCACAGGTAGACAGCGCACAGACATTCTCAAACATGAACACATACTCATGACCCCTTCCTGGAGAATGGCCGGAAATGAAATGTAGCCATTTGGAGGGACAGCAAAATACAGAAGTCACAGACACAGTGGTGGTCAGCGCCGAAGCCAGGTAAACACCTAAGACTGAGGGACTGCGGACACTGTACCCCCAAACCGTGGCAAAGTCAGAGCAACAGGGCATGCGCACTCGGAGTGGGGGCGTGGAAACAGGAGGCTGGAAATTCCCTCCCCTTCCTCGAAGTATTATTAATAACAATACTGACAATGATTCCAACTTCTTGCAATCTCCTGAAAAGTGCCTTTTTAGCCTAAATCCTCCCTCTGTGTTGAAGAAAAACCTTTAGAAGAAAGTGTTAACTAGTTGCTTGAACACGTGCTCAGTTTGCATATAAAAGAGAGTAACACGACAGAGGGTACCCAAGCCTCTGTTCAAACAACCGGCGCTGCCCGCATTCCGGCCATCTGCACACATCCCTCGCCCACTGTAAGGACTCAGAACTCCAGCTTGTCCCCGCCAGGCACACAGTTTTTAAGAGCAGGTGCTTTATTTGTTCAATGTCTCTTCCTCCACCTGCTGCACCCGCGGCCCTGGGGACCCGCTGCCCTCCTAGCGCTGAAGCCCCAGAGCTGAGCTGTCCGCCCTGGGGCTCTGCCACACCCCTCACAAACCAAGTGTTGGCCAGATGTCGCTGCTGAGCATTTGAAATGCGGCTAATACGAACCTTTCATTTTATCTCATTTTCATTCCTTTAAATTCAAAAAAATCTCACGTGGGGGGCGCCTGGGTGGTTCAGTGGGTTAAAGCCTCTGCCTTCCGCTCAGGTCATGATCCCAGGGTTCTGGGATTGAGTCCTGCATCGGGCTCTCTGCTCTGCAGGGAGCCTGCTTCCCTTCCTCTCTCTCTGCCTGCCTCTCTGCCTACCTGTGATCTCTGTCTGTCAAATAAATAAAATCTTAAAAAAAAAATCTCACGTGGCTGATGGCATCACCTTGAATAACACAGATCTGGAACTGGAGACACAATCCAAATGCAATTTTCACAAGTCCCTTGGGTGACTCTCGCCCTGGCAACCCCAGGAAGAGTTCAGGTTCTTGGCATCAGTTCTCCAGAACCAACCCAAAACTCTCCCAAACTTTCTCCCACCCCCACGCCTCCAATCTTTTTTTTTTTTTTTAGATTTTATTTATTTGTTTAACACAGAGAGAGATCACAAGCAGGCAGAGAGGCAGGCGGACAGAGAGGGGGAAGCAGGGGCTTGATCCCAGGACCCTGAGATCATGACCTGAGCCGAAGGCACGAAGGCACGCATCTTAAAGGCCTGTCCCAGGCCATTCCACTTAAGCTGCTCACAGGCGGTGCAGAAGCCACAGGCTCCCTCCCTCCACTGGCTCTGCAGACCGACTTTCTCTCTTCACGTCCCTCATCCCCGGACAGCCCGCCTTGCTTCCCGCCTAACCTTCGCCCTGCACCCCCTGCCCCTCTCGCCTCAACCCAAGCTGATCCCCCAGTGAGGTCCCTGGACCCAGAACTTCCTTCTCTGCACTTTCCTCTCAGGTCCCTGCTTCCTGCTCGGGCAGAAGCGCACCTGGGCTGGCTTGAACATCAAGACTGGACTCCCTGGGCTGGCTTCCTCCGTTTCTGGAGAGCCCAACCGCAAGCCCAGGAGGCAGAAAGGAGCAAGACCCTGAGCAGTCAGGTGTGCGCGGGAAGCGTGCCTGGAGCCCCTAACATGGCAGCGAAAAGGTGATCGCCGGCGGAGACCCTTCACAGCCACAGGACCTGACTCTTTGCCTCCTGCTGGCCCAGCTTTCTGCCCGCCTCACTCTCCTCTCCTCTCCCCTGCCCTTCTTTGCTTCCTAACGTCCACCCCGTCTTGGGGCCTGCGGCCCTCAAACCTCCAACTTTAGGGACCCTCTGCCCACTGTCCTCAAGCTGAGTCCTCCGCCGCCCCCGCCCCGAACCCACACTCCTTCGCTTTCTATAGCGCTTCCCTTCCTCGCCCTCAGGCCGCACTCTCGAGGGTCATTTGGGTGTCTTGCCGTCCCGGGCCTTTTCGCCGGGATGAGGAGCCCCTTGCACGCGCCAGGAACCCGGAGAACCTTGCGGACTAGTTCTCTTGCTGCCACTCACGCTCCCCTTCGATCTCGCCACGCGCAGAGCCACCACCTGGAGCCTCTGCTCGCTGCGCCCGGATCCCACGCGCCATTCCGTCCCGCCCCCCCCACCCCCCACGCATCCTTTCCAAACGCGTCGCACGCGCTAGTGGCCTCCTGGCTGGGCCCACTCACAGCAGCCCGGCCACCTCCTTCTCAAACTCCACCTGCGTGATCCGTGCGTTCCCCTCCGCCTCGCCGTCATCGGGGTCAGCCTTGCCCCAGCATCCTGCTCAGCCGCTAGCTCCCGCGGGAGGCGGTCCCTGGTGAGCCTATGGAGGACGCTCTGTGCTCCCCACGTGCGGAACTGGGGGTGCAGCGGGGCATTCCCTCCAAGCGCGGGCCCGGCTCACGCAGAGGGGCGGGCGGTGGACCCCGCGCTCGATGATCCGCGGCCCTTCGCGCGCTCCACAGCTTCTCCTCTCCGCGCCGGGTCGGGCTCGCTCCCGGTCCCTGCACCCCCAGCTCCTCGGCGCGCTACTCAGGTGCCTGGGTCCCGCTCCACGCTGCCCACCGTGCGCTCCCCCTGGTCTCCCATGAGCTCTCTGGCCCGCAGCGCCCTCCCCTGATCCCGGGTGCGCTCCCTGGCCCGCCGCGCCTTCTTCGGCCCCAGAGCGCTCCTCCGGCCCCTCTCCTCCCAGCCCACTGCGCGCTGCCCCGTGCGCTCCCTGGCCCTCCGCGCGCTCCCCGGGTCCCTTTCAGCTGCCGGCCCCGCTGCGAGCTCCCTTGGTGCCCCCGGAACTCCCCGGCCCGCCGCACACCCCCAGGCCCCGCCCCCACCCCACCCCACCCCCAGCTCGCCGCGCGCTCCTCCGCCCCCGGGGCGCTCCCCCCGGCTCGTCGCGCGCTCCCCGGGCCCCCTGGCGCTCCCCGCGGCCCACCGCGCGCTCCCTGGGCTCTGCTCGCCGATCCTGGCCCCGCGCTCACCCGCCGGGTGGCCGTACGGGGACTCGGCTGCGCCATCCTGCAGGCTCGCCAGGATCTCCCCTTTGCCCACGTCGCTGTCGCCCACCAGCAAGAACTTGAGCAGGAAGTCGTACGCGCGGACAGGGCTGCCCAGGGTGCTCATCGTGCCGCCGCCGACGCCTGCGCCCATGCCCGGCTCGCCGGACGGCGCGGAGGCGGCGGCCGGCACCGAGGCGCGAGCGGACCCCGCCGTCCGCAGATCGCCGCGGGCCAGCGGCCCCCGCAGCTGACAGCGCGTAGCCCCGCCCCGGCCCGCCATTGGCGACCCGCAGTTGCTAGGGCGGCTGCGCGCACTCATTGACTGAGCTGCCCGTCCATCTCCCTTTCGTCCCCGCCTCCAGGCCATGGTCCACCCGCCCCTGCCGGGAGGATCTGATCTTCGCAGCCGTCGCCAGGTTGGGGGCGGGGACCAAAAGTGACGTTGTTGCGGCCACAGCCAATGAGGTCCGGAGGCGCGTTGGGGCGGAGCCAGGGGGCGGGGAGCGCAGGGGCTGGGCTGGTTCTCCAACTGCTGTGGAGCCGCGAGGGCCGGGCCCGGCAGGGGCGTGGGCCGGGCTGCAGGGGTGGCCACCTCGGTGCAGCGTCCTCCGCGTCCTGCCCCCTGGAGACGTCGCTGGGCCGGCTGGGGGGGGGCCGCAAGGGCGGGTTCCGTTCTCGGACATGCAGCCGGGAGGCTAGGGCCAGGTCTCCTGGCGTCAAGCGTCCCTGTCCCGGTGAGTCTTGGCTCACGGCTCCTCCAGAGCCTTGTCTTTGTCCCAGAGCGCGTGGGTGTCGTGCCTGTGTGTGCCCGTGCGCCTGTGTACGTGCGCACGTGTTCGTGTGTGTGCCTACGTGCGCCTCCGCTTGTGTGTGTGCCTGTGTTTGTGCGGGAGCTGGGGGAGACGACCACGTGGGGACCCTCCAGTTCCCAGACTTCTCTCCCCATCTAGAGAGTAATGGGTGGTGGAGAGAGATTGACCTGATTGGCTCTCAGATCCAATACCAAAATTCCCAGGTAGGATCAGCCCTGCTGGGTGGAATTCCATGCCCACCTCTGGACCAATCAACTGTAGTAGGGGGCTCTGGCGGCATCCCACAAGGAAGATCTCTTCATATTTGGCAACCTTTGTATCCAATCATCTTAGAATATCCTCTGAGTGTGCATGATCAAGGTCCCCACCCCATTACGCCAGGCCTCCACCCTTGAGCTATGACTGAGCCTAGGGGTACCCTCAGAGCTGGAGAGAGTGGGGCCTGGGGGCACTCTTGTACATCCCATCCAATTAAAATGACCCCCTCGCACACCTGCCATCTCCACGTTCTGGGCGATCTGCAGCTCGGGGAAGGCACGGCAACTCGAAAATGTGCTCCCGTGTCCCCAGCAGCAGGCACAGATTTCACAAACACATACAAACAGGAGGAGCCCCTGCCATTCGTGAGCAGAAGGGGCCTGTCTTCATCAGCTTGGGCTGCTCTGACAAACTACCCCCGGCTGGGGGCTTAACCGCAGACATTTATTTCTCACTGTTCTGTAGGTTAGAGGTCCATGACCAAGGTGCTGGCTGTTTTGGTTCCTGGTGAGACTGTCTTCCTGGCTTGCAGGTGGCTGCCTTCTTCCTGTGTCTTCACAGAGTGGGGGGACAGAGCCAGCGCTTGCAAGCTTTCTGGTGTCTGTCTTCTGAGGACACTAACCCCATCACAAGGGCCCCACTCTGACAGTATTCAGCTCTAACTACCTTCTAAAGACCCCGTCTCCGGGTATTATCACACTGGGATTTAGGGCTTCAATTTACGGATTGGGGGTTCATATTCAGTCCACAACAGGGCCCATGGTGGGGAGGGGCTCTGGGCCCACCTTTAGCAAAAATGAGTTCTGGAGTGAGGGGTTCTGCCCCCTGAGAGCCGGGGCTCAGATGTTTGTGCCCATCAATCCTTCAGCTAGCCTTTCCCTGTGCCCTTGGATGGTCTCGGGGACCAGAGCAGGATGTCTGAGCCAGCTCAGAGTCTGGATTATTCTCTGTGGTGGGTTGTTCTGTTCACTGCCAGATGCTGGGCAGCACGCCTGACCCCTGTCCATTAGAGGTAAGTGCACGCCTCCCCCAGCAACCCCTCAGACGTCTCCAGAACTGCACACGGCTGTCATCACCTTGAAATGGAAACAGGCAGGCCTCCTCCCACCCCCGCAGCTCAATGAACACACCTTGGCAGATTGTAACTGATCTCAGTTTCCTTAATGTCGACAGTGACATTAAGTGGTAAGTGCAGGTCATGTGTGACTCCAAGGAAAAGGGGGAGAGACTCTTGCCACACTGTCCCTGGGGCCAGGGGCAAGGGTGTAGAGCAGTCCAGGCCCATGCTGAGAGCCCCGGGACCTATGCGGTTGCCCACTTTAACCTCACTGCAGTACTGAGAGGTGGAGCTTGTCATTAGGGCACACGGAGGAAGGGAGGGCTCAGAGAAACTGAGGGTGCCAGGGGCCCTGACCGCAGCTTCCATCGTTGGAGCTGGTCAGTGCAGCACCACAGCCACAGTTTTGGTTTGCTTTTATTTTAAATTGTGGCAAAACTTACATAACGCCCAATTTACCATTTTACCCATGTTTAGATGTGCAGCTCAGTGGCATGAAGCCCATTCACATTGTGCACCATCACATCCGTCTGCAGAGCGTTTTCATCTCTCCCAAGCTGGAACTCTGTCCCCAAGAAACACTAACTCCCCCACCTGCCTCCCCAGCCCCTGGAACCTACCATTCTATCTTCCGTGAATGCGATGGTTCTAGGAAGCTCGCATAAATCGAGCCGGGCGACATTCGTCCTCTGGTGAGTGGGTTATTTCACTCAGCGCGTCTTCACGCTTCACCACGTTGTGGCAAGTGTCAGAGTGTCCTTCCTTTGTAAAGCTGAATAGTATTCCATAGCGCGAACGGACCACATTTTGCTCATCTGTTCATCTGCGGGTGGACATTTGGGTGGTTCCCACCTTTGGCTCGGAGAACGGAGCTGCTCTGAACATGTGTGGACTCGTTTCTGGGCGGACGTAGGCTTTTGTGCCCTCGTGTCGGCGTGGGGCCGCTGGGTCCTGCGGTAACTGGAAGGCGAAGGGAAGAAGGAATCTGGGCCGTCTCCGGATGACGTGCAAGGAATCGTTTTCCACAACGTGAAATTCGTATCCCATCTGACGGTGGAGAAGCCTTTCTTAAGTTTCTTTCTCCGATGCTTGAGTAAAAACAGGCCGAGGAACTGAAGAGGGACTGACCGTGTTTTCCCCAAAGCCGGGCGCTTGCGCACACCCGCGAGCGCTTCTTTCTCTCCCCGCCGACGGCCGAGCACGGTGCACAGAGTGCGTGTTTGCGGGTGACTCACCCAGAATTCCTCCCGCGTGGAAAGAAAACTATTTTAGGCAAAACTGTAACCTCATGGATGCTCGGGACAGTACGGAGTCGCAAGACAGATTTAACGTAGGCGTCCGGCCAGATAGTTGCCCCGCCCTCGCCCCGCCCACGGCCCCGCCCGCCCAGCCCGAGCCCGCCCTCGCCCCGTCCACTGCCCCGCCCGCTCCGTCCGAGCCCGCCCTCGCCCCGCCCACGGCCCCGCCCGCTCCGTCCGAGCCCGCCCTCGCCCCGCCCACTGCCCCGCCCGCTCCGTCCGAGCCCGCCCTCGCCCCGCCCACTGCCCCGCCCGCTCCGTCCGAGCCCGCCCTCGCCCCGCCCACGGCCCCGCCCGCCCCGTCCGAGCCCGCCCTCGCCCCGCCCGCTGCCCCGCCTCTTGCCCCAGCGGCGCGCAGGCTGCGAGGTCCTCGGGCCGGGCGGGCGCTTGTGCGCGTGGGTCCCCGGCGCTGGGCGGTGGCGCTGCTGCGCGGGACGGTGGGCGGCGGCCCTCCCGGCAGGAGATGCGCGGGTCTTCCGCGCCCCCTCCGCCCGCCCCCCAGGCCCGCCCCGCCGCCCCGTGCTGTCGGGGAGGGGCTGGGGCGGGAAGCTTGGGGCCCGGCGTCCTGGAGCCCCGGGAACCGCCCCTCCCGGCCGCACCGCGCGCGCGCAGCCCCCGGCCCGGCCCGACCCCTGCCCCACCCGGCGGGGGGGTCCCCGCGGCGCCGGACCCCGGGGGGCCCGCAGGAGGGCGGCGCGGTGGGGTCCCCGGGAATGGGGCCGCCCCAACCCCGCTCTGTCAGGACCGCGGGGCGGCCGGGAAGTGCGCGGCGGGACTCCCGCAGGACAGGCGCGGCTGGAGGACCCGCGGTGCCCCAGAACCGACCCCGCTCCTGGGAAGGCCCGCGGTGTCCCCGCCGGCGTGGCGCGCGCCCGTGCCCCCACCCGGAGAGTGCAGTGAGCTGCGCTTTGCACGCTGAGGTCAGAGGGAGTCCGAGGTTTGCCGGAGGTGGGATTCTGACCCCGCCGTTTCCCACCTGGATGGCCTCGGGCAAGCGACGGCCGTCCCTGGGCCTCGGTGTCCCCGTTTCTCAGGCGAGCAGGGTTCCTTGTGAGAAGTCAGGAGTAGCGCACGTCACTAGGGTTTGGGGAAGTGCTCCGTTGGGCCGTGAGCGGACGTCCCTGTGGAGCGCCTAGGGCCCTAGGGCCGCGCGCCAGGCACCCTTCAGCCTTACACACACTGCGGTCCGGCAGGGGTTTGTCCCCTCGTTCATCAGTGCATCACGGCTGCCACAGGGAGGGGGGAGGCACAAAGGCGCTGTGTCCCAGGAGTGGGCCTGGGGCTTGCCACCGAGGTGGGCCACTGGGTCGAGGTGCCCACGTGTGTGCGCACGTATGCAAACACAGGGCAGACGTGGGCAGAGGATCACAGGGTCCCCACAAGGAGGTCAGCCTCAAGGTGGCTGGGGCCGTCCTCAGGAGGATGGCCTTGGGACGCAGGAAAACCAGCCCCCAGCGGAGGAAGAGGCTGGACAGAAGCAGAGA
Source organism: Meles meles (assembly GCF_922984935.1). NCBI lineage: Eukaryota > Metazoa > Chordata > Mammalia > Carnivora > Mustelidae > Meles > Meles meles. Next base: position 64,089,175 of record NC_060083.1, read on the forward strand.
CTGCTGAAAGGCAGGATTTCGACCCAAAGGCCACAGAGCGTCCAGAAAGAGCGGGGAAATGCTGGGTTAGCAAACGCCGCCTTCCAGTACAGAACCAACATGGACGAACAAACACAGATGACTGGTCTCTTACCTAATACATAATTAATACTCTGGTTTCTAATAACACAGATTTTTAAATATCGTGTGCTATGTGTGCTAGAACAACACATGGTGAGATTTAGATCTTTATATTTCGTTCAGGAAATCCTGACTCCCAGGTGACAGAAATCCTGGTCTCAAGAGACCATTTGTATTGGTGAGTTCAGAGTCTATAAGATCTTCTGTGGATGGAACGCGGATGGAGTAGTGATACTGATGTGACAAAAAGAATCGCATTCAAATGAAACTCCTCAACTGTCTCCGTGTGGTCAGGAATTACAGTGACGTCGTAAAACCCACCCCAGCACACTTGAGTTCATGGTAGTTCTGATGGAAAGGCATGCTCCTGGCCCAGAGAAAGGGCAGGGACATCAGGACAGTGACAGGTGTCATGATTCACACACCCACTGGCCTTCAGAGCACCTTAAACTCTCCTCACTGTCCTCTGAAGTGTGAATTAGTTCACTTGCTGCCATTTGTAGGTTTTAATGTGCTTATTTTTGCTTTTTACAATTGGGAAATGCAACGTACACGTGCAAAGTGTAGAAACACACACGCACTGTTTAATCAGTAACCCTAAAGTGAACACTCGGGTTATAAGTCACCCCCTAGGTCAGGAAATGCAACATGTCCAGTGTGCCTGAAACCTCCCAGGTGCCTCCCACCACTGCCTTGGGGGTGGGCACCCCCCCAAAGCCCACAAGGTGCAAGTAGTTTACATGGGTGTGACCCTGGGGAGCCCCAGAGGGTGGGGGAGAGACTCAGGTGCACCCCTCTGGGGGACTCTTGGCCTGCCTTGGACCAGAAAGCTCTCAGAGCCCCAGGAATGGCAGGCTGGGAACCTCAGGCTGGCCTGCTGGGAGTCTGTGACAGCTGAGGTCACACCGTCAGGGCACTAAGAACGTCTGCTCCAGCCACCACACTGACTTCTGTGAAAGACCATGAAGTGGGACTGAACCGTGCCCCCTCCCATCCATAGGTGGAAGCCCTAATCTCCATGTGACCGTATTTGGAGATAGGGCCCTTAGTTAGGCATAGGGCCAGGTCCTAATCCCATAGACACCAGAGCGTCTTGGCATGTACACAGAAGGGAAGCCGAGTGGGGACAAAGCAGGAAGGTCTGCAAGCCGAGGAGACTAGTCTCACCAGAAACCAATGCTGATGACAACTTGATCTTGGACTTATTTTCTTACAGTTCTGGGGGCCAGAAAATGCTCCTTCTTGCATTTCAGCTTTACAAGCTGTGATCATTTTTCTTTTGACTGTAAACCCTCCTTTGGTTTTCCTTTGGGAGGGTCTGTTGGTAGAAAATTGCATCACTAGAAATAAAAGCAAATGGTTCTTCAGTCTGAATGATGCCTTCAGAGTTCCAAGTGTTAAGCCCCACCGACTGTATGAACTTGCGGAACTGTGACCCTCTGGTTTTCATGCTGGTTCTCGGTGCCTGGGGTGGCTGGTGTGAGGGTCTGGCTCTCTCGCCTTCTGGAGCACCTGCATCACTCCCTGCTGAGGACAGTCCTTTAGTCTGTTTGGGTCCTTACTGAATCTCCACCCTTCTTATTTTTTTCTATGTGGCCTCTACTCTGCATTTAGCTGCGGAGAGTCTGTTCTGCCAGTCTTCAGGTCATTTTCTGGGTTGTCTACACTGATGTGGGTGTTCTCTAGCTGTATCTGTGGGATGAGGTGAGCCTAAGGCCATCCTACTCCACCATCTTCCTGAACAGCATCCTTATTTCATTTTCATTCCTAAAAACTTATTTGCCCTGGGCAGTCGTATTCCTTTTCCTATTAACATATAATGTATTATTTGCTCCAGGGGTACAGGTCTCTGAATCATCAGGCTTACAAATTTCATGGCACCCACCATAGCACATACCCTCCCCCATGTCCATAACACAACCACCCTATCCCTCCCCCCGCCCCCCCCCACAACCCTCGGTTTGTTTTATGAGATTAAGAGTCTCTTATGAGGGGTGCCTGGGGGGCTCAGTGGGTTAAGCCTCTGCCTTCAGCTCAGGTCATGATCCCAGGGTCCTGGGATCGAGCCCCACATCGGCCCTCTGCTCAGCAGAGAACCTGCTCCCCTCTCTCTCTGCCTGCCTCTCTGCCTACTTGTGATCTCTGTCTGTCAAATGAATGAATAAAATCTTAAAAAAAAAAAAAGAGTCTCTTATGGTTTTTCTCCCTCTGGATCCCATCTTGTTTTATTTTTTTTCCCTCCCTTCCCCCCATGACCTCCCCACCCTGTCTCTCAAATTCCTCATATCAGAGAGATCATATGATAATTGTCTTTCTCTGATTGACTTATTTTGCTAAGCATATAGTTTAGTTCCATCCATGTCATTGCAAATGGCAAGATTTCATTTCTTTTGATGGCTGCATAGTATTCCATTGTGTGTATATACCACATCTTCTTTATCCATTCATCTGTTGGTGGACATCTAGGTTCTTTCCATAGTTTGGCTATTGTGGATATTACTGCTATAAACATTCAGGTACACGTGCCCCTTTGGATCACTACATTTGTATCTTTAGGGTAAATACCCAGTAGTGCTATTGCTGGGTCGTAGGGTAGCTCCATTTTCAATTTTTTTTTTTTAATTTTTATTTTATTTTTTTGACAGATAGAGATCACAAGTAGGGAGAGAGGTAGGCAGAGAGAGAGAGAGGAGGAAGCAGGCTCCCCGCCAAGCAGAGAGCCCGATGCGGGGCTCGATCCCAGGACCCTGGGATCATGACCTGAGCGAAAGGCAGAGGCTTTAACCCACTGAGCCACCCAGGCGCCCCCCATTTTCAACTTTTAAAAGAAACTCTAGGGGCGCCTGGGTGGCTCAGTGGATTAAGGCCTCTGCCTTCGGCTCAGGTCATGATCTCGGGGTTCTGGAATCGAGCCCTGCATTGGGGTCTTTGCTCTGCGGGGAGCCTGCTTCCTCTTCTCTCTGCCTGCCTCTCTGCCTACTTGTGATCTCTGTCAAATAAATAAATAGAATCTTAAAAAAAATAAAAATAAAGGAAACTCCATGCTGCTTTCCAGAGTGGCTGCACCAGCTTGCATTCCCACCAACAGGGCAGGAGGGTCCCCTTTCTCTGCATTTCGCCAACACCTGTCATTTCCTGACTTGTTAATTTTAGCCATTCTGACTGGTGTGAGGTGGGATCTCACTGTGGTTTTGATTTGTATTTCCCTGATGCCAAGTGATGTGGAGCACTTTCTCATGTGTCTGTTGGCCATCTGGATGTCTTCTTTGCAGAAATGTCTGTTCATGTCTTCTGCCCATTTCTTGATTGGATTATTTGTTCTTTGGGTGTTGAGTTTGATTAGTTCTTTATAGGTTTTGGATACTAGCCCTTTATCTGTTATGTTGTTTGCAAATATCTTCTCCCATTCTGTCAGTTGTCTTTTGGTTTTGTTGACTGTTTCCTTTGCTGTGCAAAAGCTTTTGATTTTGATGAAGCCCCAATAGTTCATTTTTGCCCTTGCTTCCCTTGCCTTTGGCGATGTTCCTAGGAAGAAGTTGCTGCAACTGAGGTCGAAGAGGTTGCTGCCTGTGTTCTCCTCAAGGATTTTCATGGATTCCTGTCTCACACTGAGGTCCTTCATCCATTTTGAGTCTCTTTTTGTGTGTGGTGTAAGGAAATGGTCCAGTTTCATTCTTCTGCAGGTGACTGTCCAATTTTCCCAACACCATTTATTGAAGAGGCTGTCTTTTTTCCATTGGACATTCTTTCCTGCTTTGTTGAAGATTAGTTGAGCATAGAGTTGAGAGTCCATTCCTGGGCTCTCTATTCCGTTCCATTGATCTATGTGTCTGTTTTTGTTCTGGTACCGTACTGTCTTGATGATGACAGCTTTGTAATAGAGCTTGAAGTCTGGAATTGTGATGCCACCAACTTTGGCTTTCTTTATCATCATTCCTCTGGCTATTTGGAGTCTTTTCTGGTTCCATATAAATTTTAGGATTATTTTTTCCATTTCTTTAACAAAGTTGATGGGATTTTTTAAAAAAGATTTTATTTATTTATTTATTTATCAGAGAGAGAGAGAGAGAGAGAGAGAGAGCACAAGCAGGTAAAGTGGCAGGCAGAGGTAGAGAGAGAAGCAGCCTCCCCGTCAAGCAAGGAGCTGGATTTGGGACTCAATGCCAGGACCCTGGGGTCATGACGTGAGCTGAAGGCAGCAGCTTAACGGACTGAGCCAACCAGGTGTTCCAGTTGATGGTATTTTGATAGGGATTGCATTAAATGTGTAAATTGCTTTAGGTAATTTAGGTAATTTAGGTAATGCTTTTAGGTAGCATAGACATATTCACAATATTTGTTCTTCCAACCCATGAGCATGGAATGTTTTTCCATTTTTTTGTGTCTTCCTCAATTTCTTTCATGAGTACTTTATAGTTTTCTGAGTACAGACTCTTTGCGTCTTTGGTTAGGTTTATTCCTAGGTATCTTATGGGTTACTTTCTCTTTCTTAATTTATCTTTCTTTTTTTTTGAAAAGACTTTTATTTATTTGACACACAGAAAGAGAAATCACAAGCAGGCAGAGAAGCAGGCAGAGAGAGAGGAGGAAGCAGGCGCCCTGCTGAGCAGAGAGCCTGATGGGCTCGATTCTAGGACTCTGAGATCAAGACCTGAGCTGAAGGCAGAGGCTTAACCCACTGAGCCACCAGATGCCCTTAATTTCTCTTTCTTCTGTCTTGCTGTTGGTGTATAGAAATGCAACTGATTTCCACACATTGATTTTACATCCTGACACTTTACTGAATTCCTGTATGAGTTCTAGCTGCTTTGGAGTGGAGTCTTTTGGGTTTTCCACATAAAGTATCATATCATCAGACAGTCATAGTCTTTTGGTGACAATCATTCCACTATTTTTTGGCTCTCAGTATTGGTGTTGGGAAACCAGATGTTAATCCTTTCAAAGCAATCTGATTTCCCTTGCTGGCTACATTAGAGATTTCCAGTGCCTTTTGTGATCTGCAATTTCACTGTTACTTGACTATGTGTGAAATATTAGTGTATCTAGCTTAAAATTTTGGGGGAACTTGGATCTGAGCGTTGGTGTATTTCATCAGTTCTAGAAAGTTCTCATCCATTTTCTGTTCAATCATAGCCTCTTCCTCTTCCCTTTTCTGGAACTCCAGCTAAACGTCTACTATTTTCCGTTTGTCTTACCTTGCCTGTAATTTCCCTGTTTGTCTCCTTGTGCCACATTCTTGACATCTATTTTTTAAAATTTTAAAATATTTATCTGAGATAGAGCAAAGCACAGAGGGAAATACAGGCTCCCTGCTCACCAGGGAGCCAGGTGTGGCGCTGGAACTCAGGACAGCAGGGTCAGGACCCGAGCCAAAGGTAGGCGCGTAACTGACGGAGCGACCCAAGTTCCCCTCTTCATGATTTCTCTGATCTCTCCCAGTTTGCTTATTCTCTTATTAAGCTGTTAAATCGGCTCAGTAGCTCTACATTTTAATTTTTCAATTAGCAATAATCGCGCCTCGGATAAACCTCATTGGCTACGATACTGCCACTGCGCAAAGCTTACATTTTAATTTTTAATGTAAGATTAATTTTTGTTTTGAATTTATAAAATCTCCTTTCTTTATAGAAACTGCTTAACCTTTCATAGTCAGCTGTGAAAATCAATCAAGGAACGTCTCACCAAAATGGTGTCAGGAGGCCAGCAGGGGACGCGCTGTGGCCAGCCCTGGTTATCGATTACAGACCCAACAGAAGAGAGGCACTTGCAGGTGGGTACCACTTTACTAACCCAGCTCCTGGACCGAAGGTTTCCTGCTGCCCCGGCAACAGCCCAGCCAATGAGAGACGGGCACAGCCAGCCAATGGGAGACGTCCACAGCCCAGCCAATGGGAGACGCGCGCAGCCCGAGGCTCCCGCCCTGTGCTTCCGGGTCGGCGCTGGGGGGGCCCCCGCGCGGACGTGAACCGCGGACACGCGGGGCTGGGCGGTCACGGCGTCCGTGCGGCAGCTGAGTCGGCGCGCCCCGCCGGTGAGCGGAGGGCGGGCGAGTGGCCAACAGCCGCGGCCACGAGGCCCGGCCCCGCGGACGAGCCCCTCGGGCGTCGCAGCGGCGGCCCAGCGCACGGAGATGCCGGGTTCCGTGGTCGCTGCCGGCCGGCCCGTCTGCGGGAGCTGGCGACCCCCGGCTGCGCGCACGGCCCCCGAGAGGGAGCCCCTCCCTGCTGTGCGGGCCACCGGGCTGCCTGTCCCGAGCGCGAGCCGTTGCTGCTCCCGGCGTCCGCCTCTGCCCTCCAGGCCGCCGGCCGCTTGGGGCTAACGGGGCCCACCCGCGAGCTCCGCCGCGCCTTCCCCGGAGCGCTCCGTCGGGCCGCGGAGCCGGGTGCCATTGGTCGTCACGTGGAAGGAGCGAACAAGAGAAGCCGCAGCTGCTGCAGACGGCGGCCCCGGGGAGCAGCTGTCCCGCCCTGTGTCCCGGGTGAGTCCCAGAACCCACCGCCCCTCGCCCAGTCGCAGGGTGTCCTGGCGGCCCGGGCCCGCCCCTCAGCGCCTCACCCAATCGCAGGGTGTCCTGGCGGCCCGGGCCCGCCCCTCAGCGCCCCACCCAGTCCCCTTGTGCTTCCGTGGCCAAGTTCCGCCCCTCTCGGGCCTCACCCAATCACCGTGCGCCCCCGCCGCCGGCCCTTCCCTGGCCGGAAGCAGTCCGCGGACGTGCCCGGGGGAACATGGAGGCGCTGCTGAAGCGGGAGCTGGGCTGCGACTTCGTCAAGGCTACGGGTCACTCGGGGGGCGGGTGCATTAGCCAGGGCCAGAGTTACGACACGGACAAAGGACGCGTGTTTGTGAAAGTGAACTCCAAGGCGGAGGTCGGGGCCGCCGCGGGCCGGGTCAGGGTGGGCGGGCGGCGGGCGGCGTCTGGGCGTGGCTCCGGGCCCGGGTCTGGGGTCGGGGGTCGCGGTTCGGGCTCTGGGGTGGGCGCGGAAGTGCTCAAGGCCCGGCGGGGTCTGCCGGCAGGGCCGCGGGGCGGTGGCGCTCGCTTACCCGGGCCGTTGGGCCATGTCCGCGGTTCCCGGGGCCGCGCCGCGAGCTGAGCCTTGGAAGCCCCGGGGAGGCGAGCGCGCCCCGTGGGCGGCCGTCTCGGGCCCCGTGCGCCGCGCTGCCGGGGTTCTGGCCGCCGGGGTGTGGCCGCCGCGGGTTGAGCGGGCCCCGCAGTGGCGGCGTCTTGTCCCGGCGTTTACTGGGGCCTGCGGCGATCGGGATGTCTGTGTAGTCGGAGACCCTCGAGCCGCTGCCTCTGGGAGTTTGGGCCGCGGCACCACCGGCCCCGCAGTGCCGGCGCCTCCGCCCTGGGAGCCGGCCGGTGTCCGCTGAGAGCCCACCGCCACGCTGCGGAGGGGGCTTCTCCCTGTCCTCGGGGTCGGGGCCAAGGGAGCGCCCTGGGGTCTCTGTGTCAGAGCACCAACCCCACGACGCGGGCTCCAGCCCGGGAGCCCAGTCACCTCCACGGAGGGTCACACCGGGACTTGGGTTCTGACAGAGGAACTGGGCAGGGGGCACCGGCTTTGGCCCACTGTAGCCCTCACTCCAGAAAGTTCTGTCTGTACGTGAACCTTCTCAAGGGCCCCGGAGACGACAGGGGAGCCTCCGCGCTGAAGCCGGACTTCCCGGGTGCGGCTGTCACTTCTGTGCCCCCCAGGGTGGGTCACGCCAGTGCTGTCAGCGGGAAAGCCGGGCTGGCTCCAGGAGGCAGTGGGCAGCTGGGCAGTGCGTAGTTTCAGGTGGGGCGGGAGGGGCTGGCCCCAGTACCCCGTCCTCAGGTCCCTCAGGTCGCACCCGAGCTGCGCTTTCTTTCTGCCCCTAGAGAGCATTCTTGCAGCGGTTTCCGCTTTCTTCCCCACGTGGCTCCCGCTGTCCGCGAGAGCCTGCCGACCCCTTCCACGCTGCTCTGCGGGTCGAGCTGCGGGTCGAGCTGCGTCCTGCCGCACAGCCTTCTTGCAGGAGTCTGTTCCCCTTTGTGCTTGGAGTCACCGCAGCAGCCCTCAGGGGTCGTCACGACCTCACGTTCTCCGCAGGGCTCCTCTGCTCTCTGGCTTTGTTGTCCCACACGTGTGGCATTGGCCTCTTCCACCTTCAGAGCCGCCTCTGCACCCAGCGGAGGTCAAGAGCCACCCGTGCCACCGGCGGAGGAGGCCGGGTGCCCCAAAGTCCACGCCCTTCTTGCTGACCTTTCTCCCCGGAGTTCCTTCTGGTCCTCTGGCAGGTGGTTCTGCCCACATCCTTTTCTGGCTTTGTGTGGACGCTGCTGAGTGGTGCGGTGCCGTGGCATAAACGTCTTCTGGCCGCATGGAAACGACTTCCTCTGTGCCTTCCCGTGTAGGGCGGGGAGATGGCGCCCACCCTGCTGCGAGAGGACTGATTGCTCCTGTCTTTTCCCTCACAACCCATGAACTGACCTGCTCGAGGCAAGATTACTCTTATCGGTCTCGGTCTAGGTGCCTGCGGTTGGGTCCCTCCTCCTCCCTTAAGCTCCAGGGCTTTTTTGGAGCCCTTTGCCCTCTCCGGCTGCCTGCTTCCCTCCCTCTCCTCTCAGGGACCCACAGACACTTCTGTGAGGGAGGCTTCACTTCTGGCTGCGTTCACAGACCCTCTCCACCTGTCCCCCGGTGGTTACTGATCTTATTCTCCCCTTACTCGGCTGTGCCGAACCAGTGCTCTGGTGCAAAGCAGCCAGTGCCGTCAGCGCTCCACGGTGGTGGGAACAACGACGATGTGTTTCCAGAGTGCGCAGAACCGGCTGCACCAGTCGCTCGGGGCCACGAGCCTGGGAACTTGGCCCCGTATTAACCCATCTTTACGGGGGAGGGAGCAGGCGCGGGGAATGTGAGCAGCTCTGCCGAGGTCATAGACCCAGTCCTGAGAGTCCGGAGAGGAACGTGCCTGGCAGCACTTCCTCGTAGCCCCACGCTGGAAGCTGCCCGGCTGCCGGTGGGTGCCCCCGGAGCTGTGCGCGGCGGTGAGAGTAAACTCTGACTGTCAGTGCACCAGAGAACAAAGGCAGCGGGACCAAGCGGCCAGACTGCTTGCTCTGCATGTAGAAGGACAAAGCAGACGTGACCCGTCCGTGGGGATGGGGATGCGAGAGGCTGGGGAGCAGAGGGGCCTCCGGGCGACAGCGTCCTGTTGGGGGGGCAGTCCGGTGCGCAGCCTTGGTGAAAACGAGTCACGTGCTCCCACTTGTGCCTTTTTCTTCTCTCACTTCCGTAGCATTTTGACTGGGGGAAAAAGCTCCTCTAAAGGGAGCAGTTACTTAGTCTGGGAAGTGAGGGAAGATTTTTCTGAGAAGTCAGAGCATATTAAGTTGAAATCTGAAGCATGATGAGGAAGGGTCTACCTTGTCAAAAGGTGGGGGTGGGCTCCGAGCAGAGGCACATGGCCACTTGGAGCTGTGGGGAACTAGAAGACCATAGTCCAGGAGCACGGGGGTGTGTGTGCATGTTGCTGGCAGGTGCACACGTGGGCGTGGAGGTGTAGGGGGAGCCCAGAGCAGGGAGCCCAGGGGAGCACAGAAAGCAGGCAGGGCCAGACCCTGTGGGCTTGGAGGTGAAGGGGGGAGCCCAGGGTGGGGAGCCCAGGGCAGGGAGCCCAGACAGCGGGGAGGGCCAGACCCTGTGGGACTCACACAGGTTGCTAGGTCAGGCGTGTTCCAGGCAGGGATTTGCTGTCAGTGAGGGTCCCTGCCGGGGTGAGCAAGGAGGTGAGGGGAAGGACAGTTGCTGCCGTCTGGGGGAGACTGGAAATGGTGGTTAAGATGGGATGGTTACCAGTGTGAGGTCAGAGGTGCCCTCGAACCTGAAGAGAGGTGACCTCAGGTGCGTAGCATGTGCAGGTAGAGGGCCAGGTGGCCAGGGTGCCGTCAGATGACGGCCCGCATGCATGGTCCAGCTCTGCACCAGACGTGTGGTGGACTAGTAGAGGCCTCCCCGTCCCCCTCTGGAGAGACTCAGCGAGAGTGTAGAGGAGGGTCCAGGACGAGACAGTGCGACCCCGCTTCCTCCTGGGCCGGTTCAGTGCGCAGCCTGCTCTGCTGGAAAGCCCGGGAATCTGCGTCTGTTGGGTCTGCGGTCAGGTGGCCTCAGCTTCAGATTGCGATGCTTGAGGAAACACGTCCGCGGAACCCCTTTCCAGAAGTAATCTTGCTCTCCCGTCTCTCCCCCTCCTCCAATATTCTTCGGGAAGGCCAAAAGAATGTTTGAAGGAGAGATGGCAAGTTTAACTGCCATCCTGAGAACGGACACCGTGAGAGTGCCCAAGCCCATCAAGGTCCTGGACGGCCCGGCGGGCAGCAGCCTGTTGGTGATGGAGCACGTGGACATGCGGTACCTGAGCAGGTCTGTCTGGGCACCACCCCCCCAACTTGGCTTTGGTTTTCTCTTTCTTTTTTAACACAGATTTTATTTATTTATTTGACAGAGAGAGAGAGAGATCACAAGTAGGCAGAGAGGCAGGCAGAGAGAGAGGGGGAAGCAGGCTACCTGTTGAGCAGAGACCCCGATGCAGGGCTCGATCCCAGGACCCTGAGATCATGACCTGAGCCGAAGACAGAGGCTGAACCCACTGAGCCACCCAGGCGCCCCTTGTTTTTTTCTTTTTAGCATTTTTTGAGTTTTGAGATGTTCTTTCTTTTTAAGATTTTATGTACTTATTTCAGCAAGAGAGAAAGAGCACAGTGGGGAGGGCAGGGGGAGAGGGAGATGCAGACTACCCTTCCCCCCGGATGTGGGGCTCGATCCCAGGACCCTGGGACCATGACCTGAGCTGAAGGCAGAGGCTTCATGGACTAAACCCCCAGGCGCCCCATGGCTCTGTTTCACTTCTGAGTCTGAGCCCCTTCATTCCTGAAAGCTCACATCGGGGTATCACTTTGAGGGACCTGTGACCCCACGCATCACGGGGTTTGGACCTAACCTGAACCCTAACCCTCGGCTGTGCACGCTGAGGGAGACGAGAAAGGGATCTCCCAGGAGGAGATATGGACGAGGGACCCAGCTGCCCGGGAAAGGCTGGGAAAGAGCACCAGGCAGCCGGGGCCCTTCATTCCCCTTTCGGTCACTGAAGCCGACTTTATGTCCCCTTGACCTGCTTTCCGTGGCCTGAGACTGTGCATGAGGCCGTGACCCCACGATGATGTGCCCCGTGCTTGACTGACGCTTTCTTTCACAGCTATGCTGCCAAGCTCGGAACCCAGCTCGCAGACCTACACCTAGACAACAAGAGGCGCGGGGAGACCCTCCGGAAGGAGGCCGGCACTGTGGGTATGCAGCTGTGTGGGCGTGAGGGCCCCTCGAACACACTTGGCCGGCATGTGGGTGGGTCCGTGTTGATACTCGAGGAGAGGAGTGTCACCCCGAAGGCTAGGGACACAGTGGACACAGGGAACGCGATTCTGTACCGTAACGTAGCGTGTTTGGAAGAAGTATTCCCCCTGTCCTGTTACGGTTCCTTTACCCCTCCTGCCCCAGAGGAAGGTGTGTCAGAGCTGCAGTGGCTTTCCGTGCTGTGCCTGCTCTCCTGAGAAGAGCCGCACGTGAGGCATAGCACCGTGGCCCTCACGTCCAGCCTTTGTGGAGCTTAGAGCTTCCAGTGCTCTCGTCATCGGATGTTTGGTGATCCGCGTGCAGCCCTGGGGTCCCTGTGCGAGCGGAACAGCTGCCACACCGGGGCGGATGGCCAAGTCTTCCGTGCCAGATGGGTCCTGTCGGCTGCAGCCTGCCAGGCCCACGTTGTCCGGGCCTTCGGGGTTTTTGCCTAGTTTGGGGGAGCCGCAGGGGACACCAAGGAGGCCGTTTCACATCAGTTTATTCTTCACAGATGGCCAGGGCAAGGCCGGCCGCCGAGAGCCACCCTTTCCCGACAGGCCACAGGGCGAGCTGCTTTCCTCCTTTCTCGGATGCAGCCTCGTCGCTCCTCCAAGCGGCCTCTGGCGTCTCCCGGGCAGCGTGGGTGTCCTGTGTCACTGAGTCCGAGCCGAGCAGGCTGTTCCCAGGCCCTGAGGTTTTGTGGAGACGGGGGCCCTCATTTGTCTCTGGAGGAGGGCTCGAGGGGAAGGGCTCGCCAGGACGGGCCTCACCGCTGCGCTGAGCTCCAAGAGCAGCCGGAGGGAGTGTGGGAGCCAGTTGTCTTTCTTGTCTTCCTTCTGCTTACAAGGGAAGGGAGCCGGGCAGGTGGTACAGCCCTTCGTGGACCAGTTTGGGTTTGACGTGGTGACGTGCTGTGGATACCTCCCCCAGGTGAGCGACACCAGCCAGCACTTGGCCTTCTGCGCTCCTGTCAGGTCAGGTCGCCTGCCCGGGGAGGAACCCACCTCCCGCTTCGTGAAATTTCGGAAAAGTCTTCGCTCCCTTTTTCTCTTGGCTGATTTCGAAGAGGTTGACATGAGGTTCACCTGCCTTGCGCGCTAGGTGAGCTCGGATGAACGGGACCAGCACGTCAGGGTGCTGGGTCTCGAGGTGTGGAAACATTAGACTTCGGGGCAGTTTTCTTCCTACTAGATCCTCAAAGTTAGCATGACGTGAGTGGACTGCACCTCTCAGTTCTACGACCCTGTGGTTGGCTCCCTGGGAATTTGGGCCTCCGGGCTCGACCCACTGCCCAGCAGATGCCGAGCAGGGAGGTTGGGATTTGTGCTCCCGGACGGTGCAGGTGGCTTCTCGGAAGAGGAAACTTTGAGCGATTTCTGGTGGGCACCTGGGCACGGGCACGGGAGACACTCCTCAGGTTTTGGGATGTGGGGAGGTGTTGGCCAGGAACCCGCTCGGGGTGGCGAGTGCCTGAAGGCTGGTGTTCTGCGGGGCTGTTCCGCTGGCTCTACTCCCTCCTCGCCTGCCTGTGGCTCGCCCAGTGCGCACGGACACCTGGGCCTGCGTGCACACGCCTGGGGGAGGGGCAGCTGGTGGTTGCTGCCCTCGACAGTGTCCTGGAACCGGGCCTCGTGCGACCCCTCATGTCCTTGCTCTGGGGAGGGCAGTGCTGGCTGCCTGGGTCGGGGGCTCCAGAGGGGTCCTTGTGGCCGGTGGATGGTCAGAAACAAGCTCCGGGTAGGGGCAGACCAGCTCTAGGTGTGCTCCTGCGTGAGTGCAGGTGGACAGAATGTGCCCTAGAGCTCTTCAGGGTGGCCTGTGTCGCTCCGCATGGGAGGGTCCCTGCTTCTGCGACAGGGTGTGCGGTCCCCGTCTGTCCACGAGACACTGTCTGCCTTCCACAGCCTGCCCTTCAAGCGGTGCCTCGCTGCTTCGGGCTTCTTCCTTGGGCTCTGCCATTCCCCTCTGTGCACGCAGGTGAATGACTGGCAAGAGGACTGGGTCGCCTTCTATGCCCGGCAGCGCCTTCAGCCCCAGATGGACATGGTGGAGCAGGGGTCTGGGGACAGGGAGGCCCGAGAGCTCTGGTCCGCTCTGCAGGTGAGCACAGCCAGGGCCCGACTGGGGAGTTCCCGAGGCAGGTGCGGCCACCGGGAGTCCAGGCCTGGACAGGAGGTGGGCTGGGCTGGCCAGCGGGGTGGTTGTCGATGTCCCTGCACCCCGTCCGAGCCGTGTGTGTCCCTGCGAATCTGCGCCACACTCTGCTGGGGCAGTTGGGCCACACAGGAAAGCATCTGTGTCCCTCCTACGTGTGCTGGTTACGTGGCTGAGAACGGGTTTCCTTCCTGCAGCTAAAGATCCCCGACCTGTTTCGCGACCTGGACATCGTCCCAGCCCTGCTGCACGGAGACCTCTGGGGAGGAAACGTAGCCGAGGACTCCTCTGGGCCCATCATCTTTGACCCGGCCTCTTTCTACGGCCACTCGGAGTATGAGCTGGCGATCGCTGGCATGTTTGGGGGTTTCAGCCACTCCTTCTACTCCGCCTACCACGACGCGGTCCCCACGGCCCCGGGGTTTGAGGCCCGCCAGCAGCTCTACCAGCTCTTCCACTACTTGAACCACTGGAATCATTTCGGCTCGGGGTATAGAGAGTCGTCACTGAGGATCATGCGGAATCTCACCCAGTGAGCGTCCCTGCTCTGGACGGGCGCCAGGTCCCAGCCAGACGCCTGCGGCCAGCGCCTCCTTCTGCCCCCGTCCTGTCCGGCAGGGCTGCTTCCCCGAGTCTTCCCACTAACCTTTTGCTCCACGGCTAGGTGAAACCACGCTGGGGTGGGTGTGAGCACCATGGCGTGGGCCCCGTGGAAACACTGTTGCCCGGAGGCTGAGCCGGAACCGGCCGATGTGCCGGCTGCTGCTGAGCACATGTTCCCGGGCAGCCCCTCCCGTTCCCTCTCCGGTGTGACTCTGATTCGGGGAAGATGCCGCCTGGAGGCTTAGACGTGGGGGTAGACACCAAACCAGTACTGCGGTCAGCTTCTCGTGGCCAGGTTCACTGAGCAATTCCCTTCCTTTCCGGGCCCACTCTGTGCCCTGCCGCAGGCTGAGCAGTCTGGAAGCTGGTTCTGGGATTGACCAAACTGCGGGTCCTGGGTAAGTTTAGGAGCCACTGAGTCCCTCCTGTCAGCACCCCATCTCGCCTGCCCTTCTAAAGCTTGTGAGCTACTCCTTTGTGTAAAAGCGCTAACCCAGCGGCTCCCGCTTCCTGCGGACTCTTCTGAAGGGCATTGATGCTAGGAAAGTCTTTAGCATAAGCCTCTGAATAAACTAGCACTGATTTAAGTCATGCACGGGACTGTGTATTTCCTTCATTTGCATCGTAACTCAGTGTTTATCTTAGGCGTTTGCCAAGAGACCTTTGTAATGCCTTGTGACAAACAGAACCCTTGTTTCTTTTTTTTTTTTTTTTAAGATTTTATTTATTTATTTGACAGAGAGAGACAGAGATCACGTAGGCAGAGAGGCAGGCAGAGAGAGAGAGGAGGAAGCAGGCTCCCCGCGGAGCAGAGAGCCGGATGCGGGGCTCGATCCCAGGACTCTGAGACCATGACCCGAGCCGAAGGCAGCGGCTTAATCCACTGAGCCACCCAGGCGCCCCAGAACCCTTGTTTCTTCTTTTTTTTTTTTTTAAAGATTTTTATTTATTTATTTGACAGAGAGGTCACAAGTAGGCAGAGAGGCAGGCAGAGAGAGAGGAGGAAGCAGGCTCCCTGCGGAGCAGAGAGCCCGATGCGGGGCTCGATCCCAGGACCCTGAGATCATGACCCGAGCCGAAGGCAGCGGCTTAATCCACTGAGCCACCCAGGCGCCCCAGAATCCTTGTTTCTTAAGAGCAGTTTTCTTTCTTGACTGTTCAGTAAGAGAATAGCGCGGAGTTTCCCCCATACGGACAGTGTAGCCTGAGGACTGCTTCTCCTGTCTGACTGGGTGAGGGTCGTGGGCCGCTCGGGGAGGCCTGGTCACTAGTGGGCTGTAGAGGTCCCCAGAGGCCCCTCCTGGGAGCTGTGCCATCAGCAAGGGTGTGGCCAGGCCCCAGGCAGGAGGCGGGATCAGCCGTGCACCGGTGTCTCCAGGCTTTGGTGGTGGTGCCAGCTGCTTGTACGGTAGCTCATTCTAAAACACCAACTTGGGGGGCGCCTGGGTGTCTCAGTGGGTTAAGCGACTGCCTTCGGCTGCAGTCGTGGTCCTGGGATCCAGTCCTGCACCGGCTCCCTGCTCAGCAGGGGGTTTGCTTCTGCCTGCCTCCCCTCCTGTCGTGTGTGCTCTCTGGCCCTCTCTCAAATAAATAAATCTTAGAAGTTTAAAAAAATAAAATACCAACTTTTATACCTAATTTTGGACCCATAATTTTTTATACATGTATATATTTTTATATAAAGAGTTGTTATGGGGCACCTGGGGGGCTCAGGTGGTGAAGTGTGGGCCTTTGGCTCAGGTCATGATCCCCGGGTCGTGGGATCGAGTCCCACATCAGGCTCCCTGCTCAGCGGGGAGCCTGCTTCTCCCTCTGTCCCTCCTCCGCTTGTGTTCCCTCTCAGTCAAATAAATAAAATCTTAAAAATAAATAAAATCTTAAAAAAGTTGTGGGCGCCTGGGTGGCTCAGTGGGTTAAGCCTCTGCCTTCAACTCAGGTCATGATCTCAGGGCCCTGGGATCGAGCCCCGCATCGGGCTCTCTGCTCAGCGGGGAGCCTGCTTCCTCCTCTCTCTCTCTGCCTGCCTCTCTGCCTGCTTGTGATCTGTCTGTCAAATAATAATTTAAAAAAAAAAATGGAGTTAGAAACAAACAAACAAAAAAAGAGTTGTCAAAATTTTATAAGCTGCAGACCCAGAAGCCCGGAACCTATCCCAAGCTGCTGGTGGGTTGCTGTGTTCCGTGAGAGCCCCTCTCAGCACGTGTCATCCCAGCACAGAGATTGCATTGTTTCCTGGGGGTCTGGGCTGACTGGGGGGCAGATGGGATGAGGTCTGACTGAGAGCCTCACTTCAAGGGCAGCTGTGAGATGGGGTCCTGGCAGCAGCCTGCCTCCTGTCCTCGCCAGGGCAGTCTGCTGGCCTCTGGAGTATCAGGGAGATTTGGCTGGACACAGGATGAACTCCGGATTCAGTTCCTTGACCCCTTGGCAGCAAGACATTCGAGGCCTTCAGGGCAGTCGTGAGCACCCCACGGGCTGCCAGAGGCAGGGGTGGGAGGGTGTCTCGGGGGCCATTGTACTTCTTACTGAAATGGGAATGTTGTATCCAAACACAGGTCTGCCCCACCAGAGTGCCACCGTTTCCACAGAGGGAAGTCCTCAGATAACCGAACTTGACCTTCCCACCTCAAAGCTGCTGCTGCTTTTTTTTTTATATAGTTTTTTTTAAAGATTTTATTTATTTACTTGATAGAGATCACAAGTAGCCGGAGAGGCAGGCGGGGCGGGGGAAGAAGGCTCCCTGCGGAGCAGAGAGCCCAACGTGGGGCTCGATCCCAGGCCCCTGAGATCATGACCTGAGCTGAAGGCAGAGGCTTAACCCACTGAGCCACCCAGGCGCTCCCCACCCCCACCCCAAAGCTTCTGAGCGTCCTTTTGATGAGAGTGGCCCTGAAACTTTGGTGTCTCTGCCTGAAACAGGACGTCAGTTCTGTGCCCTCGACGTGGTCTTTGACTGGGTGTTCTGTGTCTAGGGACCTCCGCCGGTGGCGCCCTCCCAGTTTTTGCCCTGTATGGGATCGTGAGATCCGTTTGTCATTACCACAGTAATGGTAAAGGGCACAGGACCAGCACAGGAGGCTCTTTCATAAAGGGGACTGATAATGACACCCACGGGCTGTCCCAGTGCCTGCCTGTGGGTGCTGCTCCTGGCTCCCCACTTGCAGGGGACACTTCCTCGTCCTTCCAGTGGAATGTGCTTCCAAGGCCATCTTGCATCAGATAGCCTGTCTGCTGCGTGGGTTTCCTCTTGGGCAGAAGAATTGCTCACACTGGGAATATGTGCAGAAACAGCACAGAGATGAAGGCCTCTGAGTTCTGAAGAGGTGGCAGAATTCCCCTCCCTTTCTGAGAGCAATCATATGCCCGAGGGGCATGGCCCAGCACAATTCCTGGTGGAGGCCAGAGCAATGGACTAGAGGGGACACCTGGGCAGTGTCTCTGCTGGCTCAGGCTGCAGCCAGGGCCTTAGGACTCCAACCCCCCACCCTGCTGCCTTCCTGGGGTCCTTTTTCTGAGCAGCTTTGCAAAAGCCCTACCCGGCTGTGGGCTATTTTCCTTCTTGGTGTCACTGGACTCTGTGTCACGGTAAGGGTTCTGAATAGGCAGGGGAGTCCTGTATGCGCATGACTCCATCATTATCTCAGTCCCCCTGCCTCAGAAAGGGGACTCAGTTCATGGGGTCGCTTGGATGTCCCTGATCACATCTCCCAACTGAACTTCTAAACAGCTGGTGACCAAAACTCACATGTACCTTTGAGAGGAGGGTGGAGCCAGTTTGCAAAGTTACAGTGCTCTCTTTGGCATGTGTCTTCACATGGAGGATTTGGCTGCTCAGATAGGAGCTGGGAGGTCTGGGAAGGGACTCCAAGTGCCTGGGCATCAGCACCAGTAAGACGCTGTGTCACTGTCTGGCTGCCACCTGCCACATTCAGACCCTGCTTGGGCAAAACCATGCCCAAGGCTCAGTGAAGACCAGCATCTCCCTCATGGTGCCTGCAGGCTCATGGGTGCCTAACTCTGGCAGCTTTGAGACCCACTTTAGAGCAAACATTTGTAATTCCGAAAAAGAGAACAGAGACGACAGGAAGGAAACCATAAAGAGCTGAAGACAACCTCAGAAGGTAGAAGGACCAAGTTTCTGTCCTGAAACAGCTCACCTGAACTGCCTTGGGGATGGCAGGAGACTTACCGCAGACACCTCTTGGGGAAATTGTCAGATCCTGGGGACACAGAGAGGACCCTAAAAGCCTCCAGAGAGAGAACAATTTCCACACAAAGAGGAAGAATCAAAGTGGCCTCAAACTTCTCAATATCAAATGAGCCGGAAAGTAATGGGGCAGGACCTTCTTGTTTATGAAGGAACAGGACCTCATTTCCAACCTGAAATTCTATACCCAGCCAAACTGTTGATCGAGAATAACGACATTTGCAGAAGTGCAAGAGCTCATATCTCTCCACTAGGGACCCTTCCTCAAGATGCAATAAGCAGGTGGGCTTCACCAGGCTGGGAGAAAAAGTGTGGGGGGAGGAAGACATGCAGGGGTAGATGCCTTTTCCACAGATGGACACATCATCTCTCCCATCCCACCTGCTGTTCTGCAATGACCTTGTGCATGTGTGTGTGCACATGGGCATGTGTATTTTTTTTTAATTTTTTTTTAAGATTTATTTATTTATTTATTTGACAGACAGAGATCACAAGTAGAGAGAGAGGCAGGCAGAGAGAGAGGGAAGCAGGTTACCTGCTGAGCAGAGAGCCGGATGCGGGACTCAATCCCAGGACCCTGAGATCATGACCTGAGCCGAAGGCAGCGGCTTAACCCACTGAGCCACCCAGGCGCCCCGGGCATGTGTATTTTTAAAAAGATTGTATTTATTTATTTGACAGAGAGAGAGAGAGAGAGAGAGCGCGCGCGCCCGCGCACAAGGAGGGGAAGTGGCAGGCAGAGGGAGAGGCGGAAGCAGGCTCCCTTCTGAGCAGGGAGCAAGGCAGGGAGCCCCTATCTCAGGACTCTGGGCCCCTGACCTGAGCTGCAGGCAGACACTTCACCAACTGAGTCCCTCAGGCACCTGGGGCATGTGTGTTTTGAGGGCAGCAGGTCTCTTACCAGGGGTTCCGTTCTTGGTAGGGTGGGCCACTTGGAATCAGAGCCCCCCAGCACCCTCGACCTGTGATGGCCACCAAGTGCCCGCACGAACAAGCCCAGCACCCGCGACGGGTTCACTGGACAGTGTCTGGGCCAGGGGATGTGGTCAGGACCCCCAGCCGTGTCCCGACAGTGCGAGACCTCGCTAGGCTGTGGCCCGTGTCCCAGGGACAGCCGACCCTACCCTGAACTGTGCCCTGCGTCCCGCTGGGGCCGGGCCGACGTCCTGCGCTGGTTCGTGCAGCCTCTGGCGGGAGGTGCTGGCAGGGCGCCCGGCGGTGGGCCCCACCGAGGGTCGTCGGGCGCCCGGCGCGGACACGGGCGGAGGGCGCCGCCCCCACTGCAGTCCCCACGGAAAGGCCTCGCCGGCCCTCGGCCTCCGGCCCGCTCGGTCCCCCCACGGCGCGAGCGCGCGGAGAGCGCGGGGACCGGACGCCGCGAAGGACCGCGCGGAGCCCACAGGCCGCGCAGCCCCGGCGCCGCCCCCGAGGACCGCGGCCTCTGCGGCGGCGGCTCCGCCCCGGGCCGCGTCTGCGCCCTGCGGCCCCGCCCCGCGCCCTGCCCGCCGCCGCGATGGAGCCGCTGCTGCGCGCCGAGCTGCGCACCGCGACCCTGCGGGCCTTCGGGAGCCCCGGCGCCGGCTGCATCAGCGAGGGGCGCGCCTACGACACGGACGCGGGCCCGGTGTTCGTCAAGGTCAACCGCCGGACGCAGGTGCGGCCACGACACCCCGCGGCCTGGACACCCCGCGGCCTGAGCCGGAGGCTGGAGAGGGGAGGGCGCGGGGCGCGGGGCGCGGGGCGCGGGGCTCCAGCATTTTCTAAGGACGCGGGGCTTCCTCGGCGGGATCCCAACCCGCGTTCGCTGTCGTTTCTCTGCCGGCCGAGCGCGGGGGGCGCGAGGCTCGGAGTCCTGGAGTCCGGGGCTGCGTCTGCTTCCCCCCGGGCCCGCTCCAGGCTCCCCCGTCCACAGCGCAGGGTCCGTCCCACCCGGCGGAGAGGCCCCTGGAGTCCCGGGCCTGCGCGCCTGTTCGCCGCTGGGTCATGCCTGCCTAACGTTTGCTGTCGCACACACTGCCCGGGCGGAGGAGGTTAGCCTGGGCAAGCGCACCCCGGGCGCGGAGGGTGACAGGCGGGAGGACTCCGCGGGGCCCCCGGGGCCCGGTGGGCCAGAGCCTGCGCAGGAGGTGGGGGCTGGCCGTGGGCTGAAGGACTTGCAGAGAGGCTCCTCCCTGTCCCCCTGCAGCGCCGCCCACCTGGGCTGGATGAGGGGTTGCGCCTGGTCCAGGGGACTGTCAGGGAACTTCCTTTCAGAACCCAAACCCTCCAAATAAGCCCCACCTCCTGGGAAGCACTTTGGGTTCAGGGTCCATGCAGGCTGTAGAAGCCCCTCACTGAGTGCTGCCCCGGGCCGGGATCCCACCATCTGCCCTTGAAAGCCTGGGTGCTGGCACACAGGAGGAGAGCAGACGGCAGGGGAGGTCCTCGGGACACAGGTGGTCTGGAGTCCAGGTGTTCTCTGCTCCTGTATGTTTGGGGTTCACTTGCCCTGGGAGCACCGCTGGGATCGCTGGGGACTGCGGGATGCTCCCTGACACCAGCCACCCCTTCCTTCAGAGTCCCAGGTGTGGGCTGGCGGTGTGGAGGTCGCCTTGCCTCAGTTTCCCCTTGAGTACTCTGAAGTAAAGGATGGGATTCTCTGCCCGTGTGGACGTAGTACTTTGGCCTCATGAGAAATAATTCTTTAGCCAGACGTGTTCACGAGCCACATTAATAAGCCCACTTCTGACCAACGAATAGTGTACATGGGGTGAAAGTTCACCTAGTTTAAAACTGGGGTATTTGTGGGAAATGTTTCGGAGATGGGACGGCTCCTGGGTCCCAGCAGAGGCTGTTCCATCTTCTTCCTGGGTCCAGCTGCCTGCTTATCTCTGGGGACAGGCCCTGGACCGGAGCCAGGCCCTGCTGACTTTCCTGCCCTCCCTTTCCTTGCCCCCAGTGTGTGTCCCAGGGGGGTGTGTCACCCCCCTGTGGTGCTCCTGCCCTGCTGGGATTGCCTGAGGCTGTGAGGTGGGCAGGTAACCTGGAAGGGGACCAGGTCCGGCTCCAGACCCTCCACTAACCCACACTCTGCGGCACCCCACTGTACTCCCTGGCACACCCGACCCTCCCACAGCCCCCCCATGGCATCACCCAGAACCTCCACAGCACCCCAACATACCCCAGGACTCCCGCAGCCCCCAAGGTACCTCGCCACCTCCACTGCACCCCACGGTACCTGTGGCCCCGGCAGCGCCCTGCTGGACCCCACTGTACCCCCAAGCACACTCAACACGCCCGTGGGCTCCTCGCACCCCGTTGGACCCCCAGCACCTCCAGCACCTGCTCCGCCCTGGGCTTTCCTCCTCTCAGAGGAAGCAGTCAGGGTGGGGGCCTCAGCGTCCTGCCCTCCCCAGGCCGCAGGCACAGCCTCATCCTGTAGCCCCGTCCCATTATAGGAAAGGGGCCACGTTACGCCCCACTCTCTGAGGAGCTGATGTCTTGCTCTCCAGCTAGTTTTCCACAGCTGAAGGTCCCGGGTGTTCGGGATCCCTCCCGTGCGGCGGCTCCTGTCCAGGGTGGCAGAGGCTCCTGCTGGACTCACGGTGTCTGTTTGGGACACAGGCCCGGCAGATGTTTGAGGGTGAGATGGCAAGCCTGGAATCCCTCCAGAGCACAGGCCTGGTGCGGGTGCCTCGGCCCATCAAGGTGATTGACCTGCCTGGAGGCGGGGCTGCCTTCGTGATGGAGTACCTGAAGATGCGGGGCTTGAGCAGGTGCGGAGTTTGGGGGAAGGAGGGGGGGAGGAGCGGAGCGTTTCAGGCCCTGCTGGTGCGGGATTCCCTGCCTGAAGGCGTGGCCTCGCCTCTTTCCTCAGTCAGGCGGCCAGACTTGGGGAGCAGCTGGCGGACCTGCACCTGCACAACCAGAAGCTTGGGGAGAAGTCGAAGGAGGAGGAGAGCACCGTGGGTATGTTCCTGGGCTTCCGTGCACCCTTGCCCACATCCTGGCGTGCCCCTAGGGCCCGGCGCTCTCGAGTTTTCCCAGGGCTGAGCGGCACCCGGTCGCCTGCGGTGCCGCTGCGCAGGGATGAAGGCGGGGGGGGGGGGGTCCCTGCAGGTGGGTCATCGGACTAGCTCTGGACGCGCTCCTGGCCAGCACTTTGAGCCGGGGTGCGGGCAGGGGGCGGGTCGGGGACCGCGCCCGCCCGGTGTCTGCTGCGCTGGGATCGAAGAGAGGGACAGCGGCTCTTTCTGCCGACAGGCCGCAGGGCTGAGGGAGCCGAGCCCCGGCACGTGACCAAGTTTGGCTTCCACAGGGTGACGTGCTGCGGCTTCATCCCGCAGGTGAGTGCCGGTGTCCTCTGGGCCCCAGGAAGGCGGCCGGAGTTCTGAGCTCGGAGTGTGAGCCTGGATACCTGGGGTGGGAGGGCAGAGGCGGAAGCTGGCGGGGCTGTGGGGCGGCAGGAGAGCATCCAAGCAGGGGGAACAGCGGTGCCGACCTCACCGCAGGAGGTTGTGGGATGAATGTCGGGACTGAAGTGGGCAGAGGTGAGGCAGCGCTCCAGTCAGGGATCAGGTCCTCGTCCCCGACTCGGGGACATTGTAGTTCTCGTGACACAAACTCTGTCATTTCAAAGTGCACAGGGACGTCTGGGCGGCTCCGTAGGTTAACCATCTGGCTCTTGGTCTCAGCTCAGGTCTTGATCTCAGGGTCACGAGTTCAAGCCCTGTGTTGGGTTCCACACTGGGCATGCAGCCTACTTGAGAAAAACACAAACAAAACCCCAGAGGAATGTGTAGTTCTGTGGTTTCTATATACCCCGAGCTGTGCAGCCATAGCCACTGTCTGATGACCACACATCTTCCTCACCCCCGGAGAAAGCACTTACCAGTCAGCAGTCACTCCCCAGTCCCCTGCCTCCAGCCCTGGTAACACGTCACCTCTTCCCGTCTCTATGGATTTGCCCATTCTAGGCATTTCGTGCACGAGGAAGCCTGTACTAGTTAGCCTTTGGTCCCTCCCTGTCTCCTGTGTGGGCAGAGGGCCAGTCTCCAAAGTGGGTGGTACCCGGGTGACACCCTTAGGAAGCCTGAACCAGACTCAGGGCTCCCAGCCACTGGGCAGCCTCGCATCCGGGGTCCCCCGGCCGACGGGCGGGCCTCGCATCCGGGGTCGCTCAGGCTCTGTACACACAGTGCTTTCCCAGATCTGTCAGGACTCCAGAAGCCTCTGCTGAAGCTCCCCCAGGCACATCTGCCTGAAGCTGGGGCCAGAGTGGCTGGAAGGGGCTTGGTGTCCCGCTTCTGACGTTGAGTGAAGAGCTGTGGGCTCTCCAAAGCCCCACTTGACCTTGCACAGTGACTTTTCAAGAACCAAGGAATGAAATCACACATGAAATCCCAATCTGTGAAGTCGGAGAAAATGGGGCTGGCCCCTTAGAGACCCAGACTGCCCCTGTGTGCCCCTTTAGACTCCAGAACCAATGAACCTATTTAGTTTAGCTTCAGCTGGCCAGAAAGGGGTGAGGGACTGGGTGGACACTTAGTCCACCTTAAACTAGGACAGACGGTCCTGCATGGAGTGCCTGGACCAGCCCAGAAGTTCCAGGAGGGTCCTGCTCCTTGGGAGGGATGCATGGGCCTTCGGGGCTTGCAGCCGTTGGTGGGGCAACCCTGAGCGGAGGCAGTAGGCTTCTCAGACTGCTGTGTGCTAAGCCCCCTTGGGACCACTGGCCTTTTGTGCACGGCCATTCCCTGGGCACATCTCTAAGTGCTTTATCCAACACTAGTCCCCTAGTTGCCGTAGCAACCTTAGGAGGTGGGTGTTGTCATTTGACTCTTTTTATAGATGAGAAAACAGGAGCACTGAGAAGCCAAGCGGAACAGGGAGGCCATGTGGCTAGTGAGTGGGGGGCCAGGATTTGAGCCACAGCCTGGCTTCAGAGTGTGGGCCCGACCCCCTCAATGCCTTGCCTCTCTGTCAAGGTGAAGGCTGGTTCCCACCAGCAGTGCCCTCAGGTGGCCCTGCCTTTGGCAGCTCAGGTGCAAGTCCTGCCCTTTCTGGGTGAGGGGATCACAGTCCCTCTGTCCAGGAGGAGGGACCAGGTTGGCCAATGCTGGCGTCCAGATCCCGATACTCAGTTTGTGTCTTCTATACCCTGGCCATCCAGAAGGGAGATGGAGCCTTGGACAGAGAGAGGGAGCCTGTGCAGACAGATGGGGAGGGAGGAACGGCCACCCCATATGGCTCAGGCTGTTTGGGGAAAGGGCCTCCCCGCCTGCTTTCAGTTTTTTTTTTTCAAAGATTTTACTTATTGGGCGCCTGGGTGGCTCAGTGGGTTGAGCCGCTGCCTTCGGCTCAGGTCATGATCTCAGGGTCCTGGGATCGAGTCCCGCGTCGGGCTCTCTGCTCGGCAGCGAGCCTGCTTCCCTCCCTCTCTCTCTGCCTGCCTCTCTGTCTACTTGTGATCTCTCTCTGTCAAATAAATAAATAAAATCTTTAAAAAAAATTAAAAAAAAAGATTTTACTTATTTATTTGACAGAGAGAGAGAGAGAGAGATCACAAGCAGACAGAGAGGCAGGTGGAGAGAGAGGAGGAAGCAGGTGCCCCACTGAGCAGAGAGCCTGATGTGGGGCTCGATCCCAGGACCCTGAGATCATGACCCGAGCCAAAGGCAGAGGCTTTAACCCACTGAGCCGCCCAGGCACCCCTCCACACCTGCTTTTGAGGCACATCCGGCACTAAGGGGGTGAAGCCTGGGCTGAGCGACCACAGCACCCCGCACAGGGAGTCCATGCTGAGAGCACTGACCAGGGACACTTGTCTGCAGGTCACTGCGAGGATGCTTTCTGGAGGGTCCCTTCCCTGACGGGTTTCCCAAAGTAACACTTTGTATGAAATAAGCTTTACAACTTTTAAAAAAAATTTTTTTTAATTAATTTTTTAAAAAGATTTTATTTATTTATTTGACAGAGAGAGATCACAAGTAGGCAGAGAGGCAGGGAGAGAGTGAGAGGGAAGCAGGCTCCCTGCCGAGCAGAGAGCCCGATGCGGGACTTAATCCCAGGACCCTGAGATCATGACCTGAGCTGAAGGCAGCGGCTTAAATCACTGAGCCACCCAGGTGCCCCAAGCTTTACAACTTTTAAAAAACAATTCTGTTAGGGTATAATGAACTTAAAATAAGCTGCACATTTCAAGTCTGCAATTTGTCAAGTTTTGACCTATGTACATACCCGTGAACCAGTCACCATGGTTGGGACGAGTGTATCCATCACCCCCAAGTGTCCCCTTGCCCTTCCCTGCCGCCAGCCACCACTGTCGCTATAGATAAGTCATATTTTGTAGAATTTAATGTAAATGCGATCATACGGGATGTGCCTTTTCCTGGCTTCTTTCCCTCAGCTTCATCATTTCATGATACATTCGTCTGTGTCGTTGCGTTCAGAGTCGTCCTTTGTCGGACGAACCACAGTCTGTTCATCCATCTGCCTGCCCATGGGCTTCTGTGTTGCTTCCAGGTTTGGCTTTTGCAAATAAAGCTGCTGTGAAGCGTCATGCACGAGGGTCTGTGGCGACGAAAGCTCCCGCTTATCCGAGCAAATGTGTGGGAGGGTGATGGCCGGGTCAAACGCAGGTTCACCTCCACTTTCTCTGTTTAAGATGATGTAGTGATTTCCTTATTCTAGAGTGAGAGAGAGTGAGTGGGAGGAGGGACAGAGGGAGAGGGAAAGAATCTTCAGCAGACCCCCCACTGAGTGTGGGGCCCTACCTGGGCTCGATCTCAGGACCCTGAGATCATGACCTGAGCCGAAATCAAGAGTCTGACGCTTACCTGACGAAGCCACCCAGGTGCCCCTAACTTTTTAAGAAATTGCAAAAATATTTCCCCAAGTGGTTGTGCCGTTTTACATACCCACCAGTGGGGACGAGGGCCCTGTTCTTCCACTTCCTGGCCGCTCTGGGTAGGTTTCCATCGTTTGAAATCATAGCTGTCCTGGTGAGCACGCCGGGCCATCTCACTGAGGTTCTGTTTCCCCAATGGCCAGTGATGTGGAACATCTGTCCTGTGCCTGTTTGCCGTGTATCGGAGGCACAGACATCCTGTTCATCCATTGGCCTGCCTTCCTTTGTGAAATGACTTTCCTTATTTTTTTTTGAAGATGTTTTAAATTTATTTGACAGAGATCACAAGTAGGCAGAGAGGCAGGCAGAGAGAGAGGGGAAGCAGGCTCCCTCCTGAGCAGAGAGCCCGATGTGGGGCTCGATCCCAGGACCGTGAGACCATGACCTGAGTAGAAGGCGGAGGCTTAACCCACCCAGACGCCCCTGACTTTCCCTATTTTTATGCTCTTCTCATCTCTGGAATCTGCTCTCTGACACGAGTTCGGCCGTTCCCGCTCTCTTGACCAGTGCTAGCGTGGCCCATCTTTTCTATCCCTTTAACCTATTTCTGGCTTTATATGTAAAGGGCATGTCTCGTACACAGCTCGGAATTAGTCTTTTAACGGGGGTACTTAGACCCCTTGCGTGTAATCCGCTTATTGATATGGTTAGGATGAATCTGTCTTGGTCTTTGTTTTCTAGGTGTCCTATCTGTTCTTTGTTTCCCTTTTTCCTGTTTCCCTGAGCTCTTTCGGACTGAGTAGTCCGAGAGTCCGAAAGTCCATCCTATCTCCTCTGTCGGCAAGCTGTAGTGTTTGCTGTGTCTGCTCGTGGTCGTGCCTGGGTGTGGGCAGTTGCCTTGCAGACCTGCAGCCCAGCCCCATCTCGTCGTCCAGGTGAACGAGTGGCAGGAAGACTGGCCGACCTTCTTTGCCCGGCACCGTCTCCAGGCGCAGTTGGACCTCATTGAAAAGGACTATGCTGACCGAGAGGCACGAGAACTCTGGTCACAGCTACAGGTGGGTGCAGATGTTACTCTCGGGGACAGGGGCTGTCCTTTTCTGAGCCCATCGCATTTGTGTGGGGTCCTCTGGTAGAGTGGAGCCCAGGAGCAGAGCTGGTCAAGTGTGGACACATCAGTGCCTACTGGCCTGACGGGGAACCTCTGAAGGGGATGGTGCCCGAGGACATACTTGGCCCCCGAGTGCAAGTCTCATGGGCTTGGTCACCAAGCATTTAGCCTCAGGCTTTGCTCATGTGACACGCAGGAGCTTGGCCCATAAATGGTGGCGTTTACTATTGCTTCCTCACCCACTCTTGCCCTTTCTCAAAGCAGGAATGTCCCACCTCTTAGAGATATGGGCAGCAGGTGCCCCGGAGTGACTAGTTTGAGAATGTAACTCTCCGAATGTGAAGAACAGAATTTTCCTGCCAATCCAGGGTGAACACGCGGCGGGAAATTTTATTTGACTCACTAACGAAGTGACCAGTAGTATTGGGAGGAGTCGGCACGGGTGTGCTGAGAAGTGAAGGGGCAGTAGAGAAAGGTTGCTGAGGTGCCTGAAAACCCCTCCACTCGGGTTATTCGGCTGGTCGCCTGCTGGGCCACATCCCCTGAGGTCTCTACTGAGCGGACAATACTAGGGCTGTGGAGTGCCCAGACCTAAATTTGTAAGAGTAAGATAAGGCGCTCTGCTGGACTCAGGGATCCTCGTTCCTGGGCTTCCCAGACCAGGCTGTGGTTGGACCCTGACGAAACATGAGCTCATCTTTGCCTTATTTCCAAGTATTGGATGAGGCAGCCATGGCTCATAGTCCCATGGTAACTCCGTGTGCAATGATTATTTTTCTCAGGTGAAGATCCCAGATCTGTTTCGTGGTCTAGAGGTTGTCCCCGCCCTTCTTCATGGAGATCTCTGGTCGGGAAACGTTGCTGAGGACGACTCGGGGCCCATTGTTTATGACCCAGCTTCCTTCTATGGACATTCTGAGTTTGAACTGGCAATTGCGGTGATGTTTGGGGGGTTTCCCAGGCCCTTCTTCACGGCCTACCACCGGAAGATCCCCAAGGCTCCGGGGTTCGACAAGCGGCTGCTGCTGTACCAGCTCTTTAACTACCTAAACCACTGGAACCACTTTGGGCAGGGGTACAGGAGCCCGTCCCTGGGCACCATGCGGAAGCTCCTGCAGTAGCCCGCAGCCTGCACCCCTGCCGCCTTGCTTCGCAGACGAGGGAGGGCGGCAGCACCCGCGACGGCTTCGGGGACAATAAAGTCAGGGGTTCAGGGGCCACAGGGTGAGTTGTCTGTGCCTCCACCCACACTGCAGTGGGGCTAATGGACGGGGGGCCCAGGGCACCTGACAGGTTCCCAACAGGCTCGTGACATACGGTGATCTGGGGGAATTCGGGTCTTTTCATGGTAACTATTGCAGAAATCACACAGGTCTGGGATTTGTGTAGGAGGAAGTTGGGGTCACACATCCCTGCGGACTCGGGCTCAGACAGAACTGGGGACCAGGAGATGGGTCTCACCTCTGGAGAGCCACCTCTCTGGGGCTGAAGGATCTGTGAGTCCACCCTTGCCGGGCTGCAGCTACCGTCCGGTCTGCTCAGCACCCGTTCTTCATCTGGTGTGTTGGCGGCTGGATGACGAGGGGGTGAGGGCAGTGGGGTGTGCCCACTGGGGTGTCAGGGGTGTCCACTGCGCTCAGGTGGCCGGGTTGGCCGGTTGGATGGGGACATCGGGGCTGACATGCTTGAAGCCGGGCTGGAGCAGGGGGCATTGGGGCGGGGTCTATGGGGCTCTGGCCGTCCCTGCTGCCTCCCTGAAGACGTGGCCACGCCTTTATTACTTCCTGCAAAATTTCTAATTTCTCGGGGTAGCGGTGCCCAAATCTCTCTTTTCTGAGGGTGGGACTGTCCAGCGGGCCTCCGGTCAGGAGGCTGGTCCCACCGGGTCGGGTGAGCCTGTTGACTTCTAGAAAGAACCAACACCCCAGACGCACCCTTCCAGACACTGGGCCTTTCAAACCAGAAACTGCCATTGTCGCAGAACCCATGTTGTGACGGTGCCACCCGCACAGCCGCTCCTGTGTGCGTGTGGGGGGGTTGGGGGCAGGGGTGTGAGGGGCTGGGGTAGGGGACAGGGGTGTGGGGCGGGGCTCAGGGCCTGGGTCTCTCTCCTGGCGAAGCAGCTCGTGTGCGGGGAGGCGGCGGGGGTGGGGGTCACCTCCTGCGACTCCCGCTGCGACACCGCTCCCAGCGCGGGCCACTTTCCCCGCTCAGCCCACCGACCCGGGCTCAGACCCGCCCCCCACAACGGGCTCAGACCCCTCCCCAACTGAGACCCAGCCACAGGCCCCCGCCCAGAGCTCAGGCCCCACCCCCAGGCTCAGACACCCCCCAGCCCCCCAGCCCCCAACAGACTCCGTCCCTCCCCCTCGCCCGCCCACAGGCTCTGTCCCCGCCCCACCTCTCCCCCGAGCTCAGACCCCGCCCCGCCCCTCACGGGCTCAGTTCCACACCCCTGTGGGGCTCCACCCACGAGCTCAGAGCCCCACCCCGCCGGCTGGTGGGCCCCGCCCCCAGCCCGCGCTGCAGGCTTCGCCTAATCCTCTCCCTCCACCCGGGGCCCCGCCCCTCGGGGCTCGGCCCCGCCTCACGGGGCTCGGCCTCGCCTCTGTGCTCGCTCTTTTGGCGGCCGGCGCGCTCCGTAGCGGGTCCGAGGCGCGAGGTCGGAGGTCGTGGGGCGGGGCCAGCGTCGGTAGCCACCGCCTCTGCTTCAGCCGTCGTCCCTCAGCCGGCAGCTGCCCGCGTTTCCCATCCCGTGCTCGCGCGTAGCCGGGCTTCGAGCCCACGGGCGCAGTCCGGGACGCCGAGGATGGTCCTGGGCGAGGAGCCGGCCGCGGGCGCGCCGGAGGACGGGGCGGAGGAGGAGGCGCTGGCCCACGGCTGCGCCCTGGAGGCGTTCGGCGAGAGCGCGGAGACCCGCGCGCTGCTCGGTCGCCTGCGGGCGGTGCTCGGCGACCGGGCGGCCCAGGAGGGCGCCGTGGAGCGGTTCCGAGGTGCGCGCGGGGCCCCGGCCGGGTTGCCGTGTGTGCGCGCGGTCGGGCTGCAGCTCGCACCGGGCGCGCACCTGTGGGAGCCGTGCGCTCGCGGGCGGCCGGAGTCCTCGGCGTTTCCGCGGAGACGGCTGTGCGGGCCGGGCGGCGGCGACAGGAGGAGCCGCCGCGCACCCGCGTGCCGCAGACAAAGGCGCGGGAGGGCGGGGGAGCAGATGGCCGTGCGGCCCGGGGACGGCCCCCGTCGGCCTGCGCCCCGCGGGGTCTCCTGGTGTCCAGCCCCGGGGAGCCCGCGGCGGGCGGCGCCCTGGGCACTCGTCGCTGCTGGCGGATGAGACAGCGACTCCGGGCATCCCGGGGTGGGAGCGGAAGCGTGTTGTGACGCCGTAGAGCCGCCTGCGCGGGCCCTCCTGCTGAGGAAATTCCGCCGAGGTTTGCCTTCCCGGGCTTGCGGGGCGGACCCTCCCGCTTCAGGGACGCGCGCGGCGGCGGCTGGATGGACGCGGCGCGGGCTCTGCCGACGCCCCGCAGGGCTGATGCTCACTCGCCGCTTGGGCCCGGAGCTTCGTTGCCCTTCGGAGCCTGGTCGCGTGGTTGTGGACGGGGGTGGCACGCCCGTGTCCTGTGCGCACAACTGTTGCGGGGTGAGGGGCGTCTCCGGGGAGAGCCCGGCTTCCCGTTCCCGGGCAGCCGGCAGGTGTGGAGGTGTGTGGCCCTCGGATCTGAACGGAGCCCCGCCGGCTGCTGGAAGGGGCGGAAACCAGGCTGCCTGGGATGGGGGAGCGAGTGCTCCGGGGGGCTGGGCCCGCGGAGGGCACGGTGCTTGGTGTGCCCTGCGAGGGAGGAGGAAGGGGGTGGAAGGGTCGACGGCTGCTGGGAGAGGAAGGGGTGCCGAGCAAGCGGAGGGCCGGGGGCCGGCTGCGGTGGCGGTGGGGGCTGCACCATAGCCGTCGGCGCGGGGCGGGGGCTTGTGTGCCTGCAGGCCGGGTGATGTCAGCTCCCATGTCTTTCTTTTTAGCAATCATGGACAAGTACCAGGAGCAGCCTCATCTCCTGGACCCACACCTTGGTAAGAACCGGCTGACCGTGGATCAGGAAGATCACAAAGGCCTTGGTGTGTGGTGCTGGGGTGTGTGTGTGTGTGTGTGTGTTTGCCAGCGGAGGGTGTCAGGACGAAGTGCCCTGGTCTTACAGGTGAGCAGGACTAATTAATGCTAGTGGACTGGGGTGGTCCTGGGAGTTCGCAGTGTCGCGCTGGGCTGTGGGCAGATGTCTTGGAGCTTCTTTTTGCCTTGCTGTTACTTAAGAGCCTCTTTTTTGCTCATCGTGTGTATTTTTTTTTTTAAGAATTTATTTATTTGGCAGACAGAGATCACAAGGAGGCAAAGAGGCAGGCAGAGAGAGGGGGAAGCAGGCCCCTGTTGAGCAGAGAGCCCGAGGCGGGACTCGATCCCAGGACCCCGAGATCATGACCTGAGCGGAAGGCAGAAGCTCAGCCCTCTGAGCCACCCAGGCGCCCCCATCGTGTGTATTTTAACCTGTTTGTTTTTCAGGCACGTTTTGTTATAATCAAGTGCTTTATGGGGTCACCAGTTACTCCTCCCAGCACCTCCGGACGCCGTGTAAATGTGTGATCTGTGGTCAGCTCTGCTCTGTAGATGGAGACAGTGAGGCTCAGGTTTCCTTAACTTAGTTTAGGGGAGCGGCTTTTTTTTGTGTCTTTAGTTTCTCGTTGTTCATTTTTGACCCGTTTCATACTGGTAACTGATAATTTTTTTTTCTTTTTTCTGTCTGCAAAAGTAACACTCCAGGCAGTGAACTTAGGAAGGAGGAAGGTAGCAATCATAACTTAAATTGAAAGGCAGCGCAGGGTGGGGGTTAGGTGCACGAGCCCCACGCCAGGCTGCCTGGATTTGCATCCCAGCGCCACCACTCAGCTGCTGTGGCCCGGGTTTCCTCATGGGGAAGATGGGGATTATTAGCACTACCTGCCCCACAGGGCTCTTGAAACTCCAGACGTGATACATGTCTAGGAGTTAGCTCTAGCGTCCACGTATGTGCCTTTTAAAAAGTGGGTGGTGCGGTGTGTGCTGTTTGTCCTTCCTCAGGTAGCCGGCTTTTGTAGAAGGTTCTGAATTCCCATGTCTCAGGCAGAGACATACTTGGTTGATAGCTAGTCTGGTTGAAGACGGAAAGCATGGTTCCCTTATCCACTGTTACCAAGTCCAAGTTTTTTTTTCAGGAGACTTCTTTGCTACTGGAAGATCCTAGAAGCTGATGTCCTATAAGAGTGTGACTTGCTCTGGGCTTTTTCTCTTATGCTGGGCATTAACTTTACAATTTTGCCTGAAGACTTACATCCTTTGGCACAGGGGACTTCTGGTGTGTTATTGGTCATTTCTCTGCTGCTGCTTTCTCTGTCCCTGTGGATTGGATGTTAAGTTTCCAGGAGCGGTCCTCTGTCTTTGTTTTGCTTGTGGAAGATGTTCTTGAATTTATTTTGTCCCTTGTTTTTACTATGAAAGTGCTCTTGTCCTTAGTTTGGTATTTTTCAAAGTCGTCTTATTGGTGGATGTTCCTACCTGAGCACATGGCTGGCTGCTGGGTGCTGACGCCCTGTTGGGGAGGGTCCCACTGCGGCCTCCTAGTCTGGAATGCCTGCTCCTTGTTGAGTCAGGCGCTCACTGTG
This sequence comes from Meles meles, assembly GCF_922984935.1. Classification (NCBI taxonomy): domain Eukaryota; kingdom Metazoa; phylum Chordata; class Mammalia; order Carnivora; family Mustelidae; genus Meles; species Meles meles. Next base: position 64,122,234 of record NC_060083.1, read on the forward strand.
TGGCTTTTGTCCGCTGTGTCCTGGCTTCTTCTCGCACCTACTCTCTCCAGAGCACCTCTGCAGTAGAGCTTTGTGTGATGATGGAATGTTCTAGATCTGTGCTGTCTGGTAAGGTCACCACTAGCCACCTGGGATTGCTGAGCACTTGAATATGGCTAGTATGAGTGAAGAGCTGAACTTGGCTTAAATAAAAATATTCCCAGTGTGGCTAATGGCTATGGTGTTCACCACTCTCGAGAGAGAAACCTCTGGTCTTCTGCCTAGAAGGGGCTGTGGCCTGGAAACCCCAAAGCACTCCTTCCGTTTTTAGCCCTCCCTGTGTCCTGCCCTGGGCTGTTCCTGGCCCCGCGGCTCTGACTTCTTGCTGGGCGGCTCCAGTTACCGTGGCTTTCTCTGCCGCTGTCCAGTTTCCAAGTCACGGCTGATATCTCTGGGCTGTTGTTTTCTCGTGTTTGTTTCTTTGTGGATCTGTATCTTTCGTTTCTGCTTGACTGCATCTTGTGGGGTGGTGAGGGTCACTGAGGTAAGCACGTGGAGTAGCCTCTGTTCTCGTGGGTGGCTGTGCCGTCTTTCTGAATCTCTCGGTCCAGCTCTGGGTGTTGTCTGCTCTTCCCATCAGCTTTTCTGTGTAACTTGATCTTTGCATGTTATGGTTCTGTCCGTATTTAAGACCAAATGGATGTAGAGGAGGGCTCCTCCGCTTCTTTTACAAGTCGGCGTGTTTCCAGCTAAACCTCTCCTGAGAGGACTCTGTCAGGCAGTGTGGTGAGTGGATGGGCAGATTTCCTCTGGGAGCAGGTGAGTTGGTTGAGTTTCCACCACATTGAGGATGTTCCAAATGGCAGAATGGGATGCTCACGTCCCCCCTGGGGAACGCTTCCCTTACCCTAATGGTCCGTTCAGAGTTTTGCTCTGGGATGGAAGCTGCTTGTGCTCTGGTGGTGAGGTGTAACTTACATGGCATAGAGCTCACCCTTTCATGTGTAGGTTTTTAGTGTGTCAGAGTTGTGCGGCCATTAGCACGAATTCCTGACCATTTCATCATCCCCAGAAGAAGCCCGTACCCATCAACAGCCACCCCTACTTTGCCTCCAGTTCTTGGCAACCACCGATCTGCTTTCTGTCTCTAGATTTGTGTATTCTGAGCATTTCCCATAATGGAGTCAGACAGTATGTGGACTTCTGTGACTGGCTTCTTTACTTGGGTGTAAATGTGTGAAGTTTGTTATGTAATGAAGTACTTCACTAGGTTTTCAGTTTCTTTTGGGTTTTCAAAGCAGTAAATATACAGTTTGTAAATAATGCTAGCTTGATCTCTTTATCTGTGGTTATCCATTTTAATTCTTTAAAAAATGTTCAGGGACGCCTGGGTGGTTCAGTCGGTTAAGTGTCCAATGCTTGATCTCAGCTCAGGTCTTGATATCAGGGTTGTAGTTCAAGTTCCGTGTTGGGCTCCACACTGGGAACGGAGCCTACTTAAAAGATTCAAAGTTATCTTTGTTGAAGGGCACCTGAGTGGTGCAGTTAAGGACCAATTCTTAGTTTCCACTCAGGTCCTGATCTCGGGATTGTGAGATCAAGCCCCATGTTGGGCTCCATGCTCAGTAGGGAGTCCACTTGAGATTCTCTCTCCCTCTCCCCCTGCCCCACCCGCTTGGACTCTCTTGCATGCTCTGTCTAAAAATAAACAAGTTAATCTTAAAAAAAAAATAGGAGAGGCAGAGGGAGAGAGAATCTCAAGCAGTCTTCATGCTGATCTTGGAGCTGGACGTAGGGCTTGATCTAACCACTTAGAGATCATGACCCAAGCAGAACTCAAGAGCTGGAGGCTTAACTGACTGAGCCACCCAGGTGCCCCAGGTCTAATATTCATGTATTTACCATTTCGACCTTTATTCTTTGCTTTCTGTAGACTGTAGTTTCTATCTGGTCTCTTCTATTTTTTACTTGAAGAATATTTGTAGTGCAGTTTACTGGTGATGAATTCTTTCAGCTTTTGATATTTTGTTTCACTTCCATTTTTGAGAGATTTTGCTGATTATAGAACTCTAGGGTGACGGTTTTTTCTTTTAGCCATTTAAAAGATATTGTCCTACTGCCTTGGGCTTGTATTGGTTTTGACAAGAGGCCTGTCTTTATTCTCTTTATTCTTCCATGTAGTGTGGGCTTTTTTCTCTGGCATTTGGTAGAATTTTCTTTTTATTGCTGGGTTTCAGCAGTTTGATAATGACATGCATTGTCTTCCCATTTATCCTGCTTGGACTTTGCTGAACCTTTTGGATTAATAGGTTTATAGTTTTCATCACATTTAGAATAATTTTAGCTACCATTTCTATACATATTTACCATTTGCTTGCTTCTCTGCCCTTGCTTCTCTCCTGTGCCCTTGGGTCACCCACGTGATGATCATTTGACACTGCTGCACACGGCACTGAGGCTGCTTCGTGTTTTAGTCCCCCTCCCCCGTGGTGTGGAAATTTAGTTACTGTGTCTTTAAGTTCTCTGATCTTTCTTCTGCAGTATCTAATCTGCTGTTAAACTCATTTAGTAACTTTTTCCTTTCACATCTTTTTTCCAGCTCTTGAAGTTGATCGTGTCAGTATCTTCATTTCTTGCCTCACACTGTTCGTGTTTTCTTTTCCATCTTTGAGCATGTTTTAGTATTTATAGTATTTATGATGCTTGCTCTAAAGTTTATATCTTCTTTGAGGAATTTCTTTTGACTGATTTTCCCTGTTAGGAGTCACAGTAACTTTAGACAGCCACATGTCTTGTAATTTTGGGGTGGATCATGGGCATTGTGATTATTAGGATGGTGGTGGTTTTAAATTTTTTTGTCTTAAAGAGTGCTCAGATTTGCTAGGCAGTTTAGTTAATTGTAAATCATTTGTATGCTTTTGATCCTTTTAAAGGTTTAGTAGGGCCGATCTTGCTTTTTCTGTATTTTTCTCTAATTTACCCTTACTACTTAGGGAAAGATTTCTCTGGAGTGTCTAGTGGTTGCTCCGGGCACTCAACAGGGACTGTACTCCCGCTTGATGGAGTTTGAATGTCGGCCCCACGTCAGCTGGAAACTCTTTGCCTCAGTGCTTTTTGGCACTTGTTCTTACCTGGCCTTGTGGACTCCTCCCATGCTTGTGAATATTCAGCCAAAGATTGGAGGGGACTCTGTAGAGTTCTGGAGCTCATTCTCTCCATACCTCCCTCTTCATTACTCTGCCCTGCAGATTTCAGCTGACTTAGGCTTCTTGAACCTCGGTCTCTGCTCTCTTTGAGTCCCCCTCCCTGTATTGAGTTCTAAAAATTACCTCCCAGCAGATTGCCTGGGCGGCTGTGGATCCCAGTTGTTGTTTTTCTCCCTCACTTGGTGAGTTACCTTGCGCTGCCTGTTGTACTAGTGTCTGAAAATATATTTGTCACGTTTTCTACTTTTTGGTGGTAGAGCAATTCCATATAAGTTATTCCTTTGTAACTAGAAGTGGAAATCTTTTTTTACTGCCTTATTGCATTCATTAGAATGTGCTTATCACTAAATCATAGTAGTTGTAGGAAGAATCTTCTGTGAAGCATGATATTAGATACTAGTTTGAGATAGAATATTTTTTTTAAAAGATGTTATTTATTTGTTTATTTGCCAGAGAGAGAGAGAGAGAGCACAAGTCCGGAGCAGGGGGCAGTAGGTAGAAGGAGAAGCGGGTTCCCCGCTGAGCAAGGAACCTGATGCAGGACTCGATCCCAAGACTTTGGGATCGTGACCTGAGCCAAAGGCAGAAACTTAACCAACTGAGCCACCCAGCCTTCCCAAGATAGAAAATTTTAAAAAATGAGAATATTTCTCCTGCATTTTATTTTATTTTACTTCATTCTAGGCGGGGAGAGAGATTGCGCGGGGGGGAGGGGCAGTGGGAGAGGGAGAGAGAGAATCTTAAGCAGACTTCCTGCTCCAGTGTGGAGCCCAACGTGAGGCTGGATCTCAAAACCATGACTTGAACTGAAATCAGGAGTTGGACACTTACCTGACTGAGCCACCCAGGTGCTCCTCTCCGGCATTTTAAAAATGAGGATGAATGTTGTGTTAATTTTGTTCTTTTAGAAACTGTTATGATTCAGATGTTTTTCCTCTTTTGCTCTATTGTTACTTGGATAATATTGAATCCCTTTTAAATTTATAAGTGAAGTCTTTTTTGGGGCATTTTGTTTTAATATTATATTAATGTTTAATTTTGTAGTAAATTTTTTCCATATTTTTTCCCTAGAATGGATGATGAACTTGTTGTTGGATTTAGTGCAAGATAAGACATCTCCAGCTGACCTTGTACATCTGGCTTTTAAATTTCTTTACATCATCACCAAGGTAACATTTACATAGCACTTCAGAGTTGACAGAACACTTTCTTATATACTCGGTCCAGAAATTACTTTCCAGATGATATTTTTCAGGAAAGATGGTTCTCATACATAAGTTGTAGGTTTCATTCTTTCTCTTTTACCATATATTGGGGATCAGATGTTAGTGATAGTGATCTGTGGGTCCTTTGGCTGAAACCACATCTTAGCATCTTGCATTTCAATAGATCAGGTAGCACCTAGCTAGAAAGGAAGGGGAGCAAAAGGGAGGACGGAGAGGGAGAAAGATAGATGACTGATTCAGAGGAGTTTCTTACAAAGAAAAAGTGGATAAGCTTGGTGAAAATGGAAACTTTAATGTGCAGAATTTCCTGGGGATCTTGTTAACAAGGCAGATTCTAAGAAAGCAGATCTGGGGTGGGGCCTGATGTTTTGTATTCTTAGAGACTCCCAGGTGATATCCCTGTGCTGGCCTCAGACTTACCCAGCTGCAGTTTGGATCACGGGAGTGACTCAGAGCCATCTCTGGGTGGGTGTTGTGGGGCTACACAATATAGTAGCGCCTGCTGTGTGGGGAAGTGAGGTGCTTGGCTAGTGAGAGACCCCACGGCTGGGCTGCCTGTGTGTATACTTCCCTGTGGCTCAGTTGGTTGAGTGCAGGGTCTCTCCTGAAGGGGTGGTACCACTGTGTTTATGGGAGCTGTAATGAATTTGGGGACCTTTGAGGTTTTCGAGGACTTATTTCCTCCTAAGTGCCAGAGGGCGATTGTATAAACAAGGTAGAAGGAAACCTCTTTGTTTTGTAGCATCTCTATATTTTTGATGAAGCACATATGGTACGTGTGAAGTTGGGGAGAACGTACTTATGAAATGATGTCAGAAGCCAGGGTAGCTTTCTTGTGCATTCTTAACAAGTTCTGTCACTGTGGTAGGCATAATTCTCTTCTGATCTTTGGGTGGAATGGGTGGTGATCTTCGTTGATAGGGGAAGAAGATAATTTTGCTACTTTCTATGTGTCCTAATTATGTAATAATTCAGTGTCTTTTAATTTGGCAGGTTCGAGGATATAAAACATTTCTTCGTTTATTTCCTCATGAAGTAGCCGACGTACAGCCTGTTTTAGATATGTTTACAAATCAGAATCCTAGAGATCATGAAGTGAGTGTCTTTTTTTCTCCTCCTTTTCTTTCCCAGCCTTGTCCCTCCTTCTTTCTTACCTTGTTTGTTCCACTCCTGATTGGCGGCTTTATCATCCTGTTTCCTTTAATTTTATCTTGCGCTGTTTTGTATCCCTTTCTCTTTTATTCTTTTGACTTTTTCTGTTATTATGTTACTTAAGTTATTTCCTTTTAAAATATGCCTACATGTGGTGTCGTGATAATAACCTTCCAGATTTTTAAAAACTGAAATATAACTATTTTGGGGGTCTCCAGGACCATCCCCAGTTTTGATTTTTCTCTAGGACCACTGTAGGACTCTGCATGTAGTTGTTTATGGCTGGGACTCATTAGTAGCAAAATCAGCAAAGGGAAAAGGCATATGGGGTGAAGTTTGGAGGAAACCAGTAGCAAGCTTCCAGAGTCTTCTCCCCATCAGGTCACACAGGGCACTTGTAAGTCTCCCTAGCTGAGCTGTGATGAGGCATGTGAAGTGTTGCCCACCGGGGGAGGTCGTGCAGACCAGTGCGCACGGTTTTTCTTGGGGGCTTGTCACATGGATCCTCTGCCAAGTATGGACTGATTCCAGACTCCCTAAAGGAAAGCAGGTTTCGATAGAAGCGACGTGGTTTGTACAAATAGTCCAGACACAGGGAGTCCCACTTCTCAGTGAATGTGGGAAGCCTCCCGAAATCCAAGTTCCCAGATGCCCGCGGATGGCCAGCCTTGTCAGCAGGCTCTCTCAGGAGTCAGGTTGCTCCGGGAGCCGTCTTCTGCACAGTGTGTGTCCGAGGGACATAGGTCGCGGCTGCTCCGCCAGGGAGTCGTCTTTGTGGATGTGTGCACATGCAGGTGGAGATGGGGGGATCATCTCCCTGACTCGTGTCCCCGATGGGTGATTCCAGGGCCAAAGTGGAGTCTTGTTTTGTTGACTACCTAAAGTAAGGGCATTCCTCTTTGACTGGACAGTGAGAATATTTTTCTTTATTCTTAAGTCTTGTGTTTTCCATCTTTTTATCTGTTTTTCTCTTTCTCAAAATGCTGATTGTATACCGAAGGGTGCCAGTGAAGAGAACCGACTGTACTGATACGTTGTGATTTTTCTTTTTTCATTTTGCTGTTTCTTTCATGTGATAAGGCTGCTAGCTGTCTGTATGACAGAGGGTGTGTGTGGGTTACAGTCGATCACGGAAGGGCTCACGATGGTCTGCACTCCAGGCTCTGAGGTGGATAGCTTCTGAAGGGCCTGTGGTGGGCACTGAGTGGGCAGGGAGGGCTGTGAGGGGGCATGCAGATTGCCTCTGTCCTTTACACCAGAGTCATTTTACTTTGATTTAACTTCTTAGACTTGGGAGACCCGCTACATGCTTTTACTGTGGCTCTCCGTGACCTGCCTGATCCCTTTTGATTTTTCACGCCTTGACGGGAACCTCCTCACTCAGCCTGGGCAAGTGCGAATGTCCATAACGGACCGTGTTCTCCAGGTGGCAAAGGTAAGTGCGACCGTGCAGGCCGCTAGCTGCTAATTGGCCATCTTTTCCGTTCTCATGCCGTCTTATGTTAGCATTTAATTAGGTAAGCTCTTGACATTTGTGTTTCTTCAACCACTGTTACTGCTTTTTTACTGAGGTAAAATTCCATTTCATGACCTATTTTGAAAATGTGATAATTTGGGCGCCTGGATGGAGCCCCGCATTGGGTTCTCTGCTCAGCAGGGAGCCTGCGTCCCCCTCTCTCTCTGCCTGCCGCTCTGCCTACTTGTGATCTCTCTCCCTGTCAAATTACATAAATCAAATCTTTAAAAAAAAAAAAAAGTGATAATTCATGTAGGAGGAAGGATGAATGACTTAGCAAATCTCCTTTCTTTGTAGGTAGTACAACTACTCTGTTAAGCATTATAATGACATATAAGAGATTTCAGGGAGCAATTGTAAGAAAAAATGTCCATTTAAAATTTGTTTTTTAATTCTTAATGTTATATAAAACAGGATCAGTGTAGAAAAATTAGAAAGTAAAGCAAAGCAAGAAAGATACTAAGTTGAAGTCCTTCAAATTCTGGTGCCAAGAAATAATAACATTTATGTAGTTTTGGAAACTTTTTGTGATATAGTAATTTGTCTATATGTATAATATTTGTATTACCCCAAACTTGAGTGGTTTAATACAGCACACATTTATCATCTCACAGTCTCCGTGGGTCAGGAACCTGGGTGTGACTTTGCAGGACAGTCTGATCACAGTCTCCCTGGCTGTAGTCCAGGCTCGGCTTGAGCAGTGTCTGCCTCCACGTTGTCATGACAGTTGGCCGAAACCAGACCCTCGAGGGTGTTGGCCGAAGGGCTTTAGTTCTTTGCTGGCTGTTCCTTGCCACGTGGCCCCCTCTAAGTGGCAGCATGTTCTCTTGAAGCCGGCAAGGGGCAGGGTCTGCTAATGAGACAGAAGTCATGATAATGTGTCACCAAATTACAGAAGTGATGTCCCACCCCTTGCCAAATTCTCTTGGTTAGAAGCCAGTCACTCTGTCCAGCCCACACAGGAGGGATTACATAGGAGTCAACACCAGCGATCAGGCATTCATTGAGTACCTGCTATGTGCCAGACACTATTCTAACCATCTTTTGTATGGTGGCTCACATAATCCCACTTAAAATTTTACTCCTTTAAAAAAAATTTTTTTTAAAGATTTTATTTATTTGTCAGAGAGAGAGAGAGCGAGAGTGAGCACAGGCAGACAGAATGGCAGGCAGAGGCAGAGGGAGAAGCAGGCTCCCAGCCGAGCAAGGAGCCCAATGTGGGACTCGATCCCAGGATGCTGGGATCATGACCTGAGCTGAAGGCAGCCACCTAACCAACTGAGCCACCCAGGTATCCCTAAAAAAATTTTTTTTTAAAGATTTTACTTATTTCAGACAGAGTGAGAGAGAGAGTACACGAGTGGGGGCGGGTGTGCAGAGGGAGAAGCAGACCCCTCGCTGAGCAGGGGACCCGATGCGGGACTTGATCCCAGGACCCCGGGATCATGACCTGAACGGAAGGCAGGTGCTTCACGGACTGAGCCACCCAGGCACCCCTTTTTTAAGTTAAAAAATTTTTTTTCAAGATTTTATTTATTAGAGAGAGAGCATGAGAGGAGAGAGGCCAGTGGGAGAAGCAGACTCCCCGCCGAGCAGGGAGCCCGATGCGGGACTCGATCCCGGGACTCCAGGATCACGACCTGAGCTGAAGGCGGTCGCCCAACCAACTGAGCCACCCAGGAGCCCCTAAGTTAAAATTTTTTTAAAGATTTATTTATTAGAGCGTGTGTGTGCATGGCAGTTGGTGGGGGAGAAGGAGAGAGAATCTCAAGCAGGTTCCAGACCCAGTGCTCCTGACCCTGAGATCATGACCTGAGCTGCAGTCAAGAGTGGACGCCCAACCAATGAAGCCACCACAACGCCCCTTAAGGATCTTTTTTTATAATTAAGAAAAATAAAAAAAAAAATATTAAGTAATCTCTACAGCCAGTGTGGGGCTCGCACCCACAACCCCACCATGTCTCACCAGCTGAGCCAGCTAGGTGCCCTGACAGTTAATTCTTTTTATCCTCACTTTACTGAGGGGGCAATAGTGAACAAAAGGAACGTAGCTGTCACTTTATCAGAAGTGGTAGGTCCAGATCTGAAGCTGGCGGCTTGGCTTCTCCTCCTGCGCTGCTCACCACACTCCGTGCCTCCCGCTCTGTGCGGCCCCTTGGCGTCCTGCCGCTCTGTGAGCTGCTCTTCCCTGGCAGTCTTCCTGCGTCAGTGAGCACGTGGCTTCTCATAATCCGTGAGGGAAAAGGGGCTCCGCCGAGCCCTGATTTTAGAAATATTCTCTTGGGGCACCTGGATGGCACAGTTGGTGAGTGTCTGACTCTTGGTTTCGGGCCAGGTCGTGACCAGGGTTGTGGGGTCCAGCCCCATTCGGGGCTCTGTGCTGTCTGCTTGAGATGCTCTCTCCCTCTGCCCTTGCCCCACCACGCACGGGGGCACACGTGCTCTCTCTCTCAAATAAATAACTCAGTCTTTTAAAAAAAAAAATGGTCTCAGATGGACATTGAGTTTGTTTCTGGTTGTGTTCTGTGAGAAGTAGTATGGGGTTCAACGCCCTTTACATACTCTTCGTGTATTTATCTTGTAAGTGGGATTGCCAGGTGAGCGACGATATGTTTCTAAAGGTTTGGCGCTGGATATGTGATTTTCCCCCAGAGAAAAGATCTTTTGTGTATGTATCATTTGGAAAAGAGTTAGTTGAGATGAGAATTAGAAACTTCCTAAGGCAGCCTCCGAGGGAAAGTTACTCATTTGTGTTAACCCTGGGTCCTCTTCTGTTTGAGTGGGGCCTCCTCACCGTTCTGTGTACTAACGTGTTGACAGGTCCTGAGTGTGCGTTGTGGACACCGATTTTTTTTTAAAGATTTATGTATTTATCTATGTTGTATTTATTTAAAGAGTTTATGTATTTATTTGACAGACAGAGATCACAAGCAGGCAGAGAGGCAGGCAGAGGGAGAGGAGGAAGCAGGCTCCCCGCGGAGCAGAGAGCCCGATGCGGGCTCGATCCCAGGACCCTGGGATCATGACCTGAGCCGAAGGCAGCGGCTTAACCCACTGAGCCACCCAGGCGCCCCTATGTATTTATTTTTGAGGGAGAGCGGGAGGATGAGCAGGAGGAAGGTCAGAGGGAGAGGGAGAGAGTGTCTCAAGCAGACTCCTTGCTGAGTCACACACTCAGCGGACTGAGCCGCCCAGGTGCCCCTGTGATTCTTTTTTACAGCTGGGTGACACATATGCGTTTCACTTTTCTGGTGTTTTTACACATGTGTATTTCACGGGGTCTGGCCACATGCTCTGTGCAGCGGGACACCTGCCGGGCACTGAGCGCAGTATTTGGCAGCTGCTGGCAACTGCAGTTCGAGTTTCGGGTGGTTTTTACAGCTTTGAAATTTGGCCTCTGCCTAGAAGCTTCACGGGCTGGCTTCTTCAGGAGCTCCCGTGTGTGGGACTGGCCGGTGACGGGGTCCCAGAGATCTATATGGTGTGTGTAACAGTGCCTGTCCTTGATCCTTTCTTCTAGACCTACTTGGTTGTCAGTGACAAGGCCCGAGATGCAGCCGCAGTCCTTGTGTCCAAGTAAGTACCCGTTGGCCCCCTCACAGCTGTGTTGGTCTGTACGAGACTGGTGTGTTCTGAGAGGGTTTGTCTTACATATTCTTCTGTGTTCCCTGTGTTGCTGTGGAACCTTGGAGGAGGACTCCAGGATGATGGGCCTGGGGAAGTCTTTCCTACTGCCCAGTACTTAACCTTTCTTTGAGGGAGCGTTGGCTGTTTGGCTGCAGGAGACTTCTGACCCTGAGAGTGCTGGGCTGGGGGCTCCCGGAGGTCACCCGACAGGCCCGTCAGCGGAGCACAGATTTGGAGCAGGTTATTTATGCCTCGGCCAGGACCTCGCCTTTGGGGTGGTGGCCGTTAGATGAGTCTGTAAAGTCACTTGGAAAGCTGTTACCACTGTGGTTTATGGAGATCATGAGCTTGATTGAGTCAGTGTGTCTGGGGATAAAAATCCCCAGGGCGCCTGGGTGGCTCAGTGGTTTAAAGCCTCTGCCTTCGGCTCAGGTCATGATCTCAGGGTCCTGGGATCGAATCCCGCGTCGGGCTCTCTGCTTGGCGGGGAGCCTGCTTCCTCCTCTCTCCCTCTCTGCCTGCCTCTCTGCCTACTTGTGATCTCTGTCAAATAAATAAAATCTTTAAAAAAAAGAAAAATCCCCAAACATTCTCTGTTGACTGAAAAGCAGACTGTGCCTCCAACATGTGAACACGGCTTTGTCGATGAGCTTGGGGAGCTGACCCAGCAGTGGCCCCGGGTCTCTGAAAAACACCTAAGATGTGGGTGAGAACTGTGTCAACTTGTTCCATGAAATGAGAATGGAGGGGCGCGTGGGTGGCTCAGTAGGTTAAAGCCTCTGCCTTCGGCTCAAGTCATGATCCGAGGGTCCTGGGATCGAGCCCCACATCAGGCTCTCTGCTCGGTAGGGAGCCTGCTTCCTCCTCTCTCTCTGCCTGCCTCTCTGCCTTGTGATCTCTCTCTGTCAAATAAATAAAATAAAATCTTTAAAAAAAAAAAAAAAGAAATGAGAATGGAAGGAAGCGATTTTTCTGCATTAATCTTTTGTAGGACATGTGACTTAAAATCAGTGAGTGGAGTAAATAAATGAGAAAATTTGGCTTTCCCTCACTCTACATTTGTGAAAGTTGAAAATGGGCCATAAAAACTTTTGGATATTTTGATTGGGAAAATGGGCACCACCTCATTCAGGGTCCCCTTATACTTGGATGTGTAGCCATGAACTTGGACATGGTAAGAGAAACCCTTGCTCTGTAGGGCAGGGGGCCCTGGGTGAAGTGTTTGTGCGGCACTTGCTGCAGCCTAGGGCACAGCGTGAGTACAGAGCTGATTTCAGGTGTGAGGGGAACACGGGAGCCCACCGCAGTGCTTCACCCGGAGGAGGGAGATACTCGCTTGACAGAGGTTTCTCGTGCTTAAAAAAAAGAGTTTCGGGGCACCTGAGTGGCTCATTGGGCTAAAGCTTCTACCTTCGGCTCGGGTCATGGTCTCAGCGTCCTGGGATCGAGCCCCACGTTGGGCTCTCTGCTCAGTGGGGAGCCTGCTTCCTCCTCTCTCTCTGCCTCTCTGCCTGCTTGTGATCTCTGTCAAATAAATAAACAAAGTCTTTAAGAAAAAATAAATAGTTTCTTTTTAATTGTAAGAGTAATCACGTGTTTTGGAAAAGAAAAAAAAGTGTTAAGTACAAAATCCGCATGTACTTTCATCCCCCAGAGAGGTAACTGCTCTGCCTTTGCGCCTGCCATCGTCTGTGGGCGTGTCTGTCTGGGGACACGTTGCTGTACACACTTGTCCCACAGGTGCCGACAGGTGGGCCTGGAGCTTTATTCAGTCTTTTTCCAAAATACAGTTACGGTGTGAATGTGTTACTGTTTCTCCAGTCCCCTACTGGACATGTAGACCGTTGCCCTGCAACGTGTTAGTAGAGTCAGTGTTGTCGTGAACGTGTTACAGAAATCTTGGTACCGTTCTGGTTGAGTCTTAGAGATGAACTCCTGCAAGTAGAATGGACATTTTCGGGGTTTTAAATGCAATTACTGGAAAGGTTATCTTTCTCCCATATTTACCAGTACTGTGTGTGATCCTAACGTTTGACAAATTTATTAAATGAAAAATAATGTTTGTTTGTTTGTTTTTGTTTTAAAGATTTTATTTACTTATTTGACAGATCACAAGCAGGCAGAGAGGCAGAGAGAGAGGAGCGAGCAGGCTCCCCACTGAGCACAGCGCCTGATGCGGGGCTCGATCCCGGGACCCTGGGATCATGACCTGAGCCGAAGGCAGAGGCTTTAACCCACTGAGCCACCCAGGCGCCCCTGTTTCTGTTATTTTTTATCACCAGCAATACTGAGGGTTTGGTAGAGTTATGTTGAGTTTACTTTGTGGAGCACCCCATCTCTTCGGACTGGGGAGGTGAAGCCCTAAACCTTTCTTTGTTCCCTCCCTGCGGTCCTCCAGGAAAGGTGACCTGCAAACAGACCCAACCTCTTGGCAGGACTCTTCCTGCACCCTCTAGTGGTCGGGACGAGTAAGCGTCTTGCCTGGTCGGGGCTGGTTTTCAGGGCGTTACAAGTGCCCCAGCCCATTGGGCAGGTTGTGGGTGCCTCCAGGCGGTGCTGTGACTGCGCTGGGTGAGCCTCACAGGCAGTGGCTCTTAGGGAAGAGAGGGCTCTGAGGTGGGACGAGAGCTTCCCGCAGGGTTGCTGAGGCAGCGACCAGAACCGCACCGAGCGCGGCTCCCGAGCAAGCCGTAGTGTGCGTGGCGCCCACAGGCGGGAGACGTGGGCCCGCATGTCGTCAAACGGGTTTCTGCTGCATTAAGTGTGGGGGGCAGCGAAGGGGGTGCGAGGTCCTGTCTCCCGACTCTGGTCTCCCGTCTCCGTGGGAGGGTGTCCTTGGGCCTCTCTCAGAGGCTGCACGTCTCCCGCCCTGTGTCTCTTCGTGTTCGGTGCCCGTTTCCTGTGCTGCCGCCCCAGGAGTGAAGATTTCCCAGGAGAGGACGGGTTCAACCCGAGCCCCTGAGTCAGAGAGCTCAGGGCCTGGCGTGCGAACTGTGAACTGGAATAAAGGGGGCTCAGGCGTGGGTGTGGGGGCTCGGGGGTGGCTGCCGGCTTAGACCAGGCATGTAAGAGTGGGCAGGGTCCGGTATGTGCCATCCGAGCTCCCAGGAGTGTCGAGCTGAGCCTGTGTGGGCTGCACAGGGCTGTGCGGCACTGGGTGGAGGGGGTGGGGGGAAGGAACACCCATGACAGGTGCAGGGAGAGAGGGCCTGGGGCCTGCCGCTGGGCCAGGCCTTGCCGTGTGAGGTGGTACAGTGTCCTAAGGCAGAGATGGATTTGGGCCAAGGAAAGGGAAGGGCTGAGTAGTAGGTGTTGGTGGGGCTCCTGGGCAGTGGTGGGGACGGGAAAGGTGGTCCTGCGGTGTGGGGGTCCCAGGATGAGTGGGAGCCCAGGAGGAAGGAGAACTGGGGGGGGGGTATGGGCTTGTGTATCACCTGGGAGAGGTCATGGGGAGTGACTACCTGAAGGCCATGGTCTGGGTAGTGTCTCGGTGTTTTATTATTTTTTTTAATTTTATTTATTTGACACAGAGAGAGAGAGACAGTGAGAGAGGGAACACAAGCAGGGGGAGTGGGAGAGGGAGAAGCAGGCTTCCTTCTGAGCAGCTTGATCCCAGGACCCCGGATCATGACCTGAGCTGAAGGCAAACGCTTAACGACTGAGCCCCCCAGGCACCCCGTCTTGGTGTTTTAGATTGGAGAGTGTCCTAGAGTGCCTGTCTTGAAAGGAGGACAGAATTCACAATGCGAGGACAGATGTCCTGACATGGAGACTCCTCTTGATGGGAGGACCTGGTGGGCTGGAAGGGGTTGAGCTCTCTTTGGTTGGGGCCTTGACTGAGCTGTCAGCCTGCCTGTTTGTCCCTTCTGGCAGGTTTGTCACGCGGCCCGATGTCAAGCAGGAGAAGATGGCAGGTTTCTTGGACTGGAGCCTGCACACCTTGGCCCGCTCCTCCTTCCAGACCATCGAGGGAGTCATTGCCATGGATGGTACACTCCAGGCCCTGGTAAACACTCCCCCGGGGGAGGGGACAGGTTTTCTTAACTTTGAGTCCATTCTGAAGTAGCTGGAACACAGTAAGAGACCGTTGACCCCAACGGCACAGCACTGCACCTCATGACCCAGGCCTGTCTTTGGGTGGTCCACCCTGGGCTTTCTGCTCCAGTGAAGGAGGTGGCCTGAGCCAGCCTGGTGCGTGGCCACCAGGTGGCAGTGGTGTCCACAGAGCTGGGCAGGTAGGCAGGCAGGTGGGCAGGGCCTGTCCTCCTTGGGTTTCCTGCTGGGTAATTGCGTTACAGAGTATAATTATCGGAACGAGCTCTGATGAAATGAGGCAGGAGGTTTGAACTTCGATTTTGTTCAGCTCCCTGGGTTAGGGTGTTAGGAACAGGTGTGTGAAACACACAGGCACCTGTCCAGAGTGCCCTGGTTGGTGCCCTGCCTCCTACCCTTTCCCACTTCCTGCTTCGTCTTTCTACTGTGTTGCCTTTTCTCGTGCTAACGAGGAGGACAGTTCCAGAAGAGGGGAGGCTGCAGAGGCTCTCATGGTCCTTGGGTGTTGGGGACGTGGTGCCTCCTCTCTGCTCTCTAATTGCAGCAGCTCGGACTTGTGGCCTTTGTCTGAAGCTGTAGAGGCCCAGGGCCCACTTTTGGAGCGCAGGGCATTTTGGACTGGGTGTAAATGGAGACGTTTGGACCAGTGACTCAGTGTGACATCATTTTCTTGGGTGTCGTCCCGTGTGTCGGCTGTTGACAGGTGGGATGAGGCGTGGGAGGCCATGAGGGCCAGTGGAAAGTGGGGCTGATGGTGTTATCACAGGGCAGTGGGCACAGGATGTAGGGAGAGAGGACGTGACGGCTGGGGCTGCCACCAGGGCCTGGGGACAGCCCTTTCTAATGCACACCCTGTCCTGGACACGTAGGGCACAGACTGCCTGGCCTCTCGGAACGTTCTCGGCATCTGTTTCTTTCCATTCATGTTGCTGTTGTCTTCAGGAAGGGCAGAGCCTTTCAGAGGAGAATATTTCAAGACATTTTGTAAAGAAACCTGGAAAAATAGAACATTTTCTGAATTCCTGTGGTCTGTTGAGGTGCTGTGTTTTGTTTTTTTTCCCTTCTTTCTTCTATTCTGTAAACGAATGTGATATGTTGTGCACTAGTTTTTAAAAAATACTGAGAGAAGGGTGCTGGGGTGTCTTAGGCATTTGAATGTCCAGCCCTTGATTTTGGCTCAGGTCACTATCTTGTGGGTTGTGGGATTGAACCCATCTTGCAGGGGGGTGGGGGGCGCCTCTGCTCAGCAGGGAGTCTGCCTCTCTCTGTCTCTCTCTCTCTTTGCCTCTGTCCCTGCTTGGGCACGCGTGTTTGTGCGTACGTGTGTGCACAGACTCTCTAAAATAAATCTTTAAAAATCTTTAAGAATAAACTGAGAGATAATTCATACACCACGAGTAATCTGTTTTTTTAAAGTATATAGGTCAGTGATCGTTTCGTACATGCACAAGGTCGCACAGCCATGACCACTAATTCCAAAATATCCTCATCACCCCTAAAGGAAACCCCGCAACTATTAGCAGTCGTTCCCCATTAATTTAGTTTCTGTCTCTGTGGATTTGCTCATTCTGAACATTTAATATAAATGGAATTGTACAACGTGACCTTTGTCAATGGCTTCTTTCACTTAGTGTTGTGTTCTCAGGGTTCATCCGTGTTGTAGCTTAGATCAGTAATTCACTCTTTTTTTATGGCCAAGTAATACCCGCTGTGTGGGTATCCGTGGTTCTTATGAGTAGTGCTAACCTGGACTTCTGGTGTGAGTTTTTGTTGGAACATACATCTTAGTTCCCTTGGGTATGTAACAATTGTTTTTGTTTTTTAACTGAACAATTTAAATATTTTCTATGTTTTTTCTTATCCATGGCACACACCTGTGCTACTGAGGAAACATGGGGTGTCAGCTTGTGTAGACGCACAGCCTGTGCCCTCAGGTGGCTCTCATTCCAGCTCTCTGCGGTGGCGGCGCTTAGAAGAGGGTTTTATTGGGATTTTCAGGGTAATTGCCACGATAGGAGTCAGTCAGGGTGAGGCTGTCCGCAGGGGCACCTGGTGTGGATGTGGATGGGTGGGGGAGACGCGTGACACAGACGTGTGCCCACCGGGCTGTCATTGCCCGAAGTCTGGGGAGGCGCGTTTACGTTTTAGGTAATTCTGGTACAGGATGGGTGAATGGGGTAGAGATGCTTTATTTGAAGGTTTGGGTGTAAGGGGAGTCTTAATTTTTTGCCCTGAGTTTCACTGAGAAGTCTTAGGTCATAGAGAAACAATCAGAAGGTCTGACAATGTAGCCGGAGCCTCTCGGTCTCTCTGCATCTGTCAGGGCAAAGTGCTAGACCCATGGAGTGTGGGCGCAGGAGAGTCAGGCACATTCGACCTAACTGGCTTTCGTGGTTAGGGTCCTACTTTAGACCTTCTTTGCCCAGTCAGGAATTTGTATCTGGGACGGGCTCTTAGGGTCTCCTGTAACTTTGCCCGGAAGCCACCCCTCCAGGAACCACCTTTCCAGGAGCCACAGCTGTGTAGATACACATAGGGGCAGCTGGGCCAGCAGGGTGACTAGGCTGTAGGGCTGGAGACTGCTGTGACTGCCCTAGGGATCTGTGGGCAGGTGATGCCTGTGTGGCCCCCGCCTGGTCTGGCAGCAGGGAGGCAGGTCTCCTGGAAGAGACAGTGGCGGACCTGTGTACTCAAGCCGTGTGCGAGAGTTCCTGACAGCCCCCTTGTTCCTGGGCTCAGGTCCCTGGGACTCTGATGCTCTTCCTGAAGGTTGAGAAGGGCATAGGGGACCCTTTTTGTCCAGTTCTGCGTTGCTTTGCCCTAGGTCCTTTTATTTACTTTTTTTTTTTTTTTAAAGATTTTATTTATTTGACAGAGAGATCACAAGTAGGCGGAGAGGCAGGCAGAGAGAGTGAGAGGGAAGCAGGCTCCCCGCCGAGCAGAGAGCCCGACGCGGGACTCGATCCCAGGGCCCCGAGACCATGGCCCGAGCCGAAGGCAGGGCCCAAACCACCGAGCCACCATCTTGTTGCTTGTTTCTGCATTGTTCCCACGTTTTCTGCTGCTGCTTCCTAATGGGGAGACACACGCCTTTAATGGCAAAACCCAGTGCTGTGGTGGGACAGGCTGCCGAGTGTTGTCCTAGCAGCTGTGGGAGCAGGTCAGCACCCCTCTCAGTGCGGAGAGCCAGCCGGGAGTGGGGGAGAGCTGTGGATGTGGGTGTCTCTAGGCTCCACCCTTAGGAGAAGTTCTTTCTTTTTCTTGAGAAATAGAGGGATTTTCCCCAAAGCTTCTGCCCCTCCCCCAGCAGGGCACCCGAGCAGCCTGGCAGCCGTATCTCAGAGCTGTTTGGAGAGGGGCGCCCTCAGCGAGGTGGGCAGTGGCCTGACAGGGCAACTCAAATCCTAGGGAAGTGAGTAAATGAAGCTGCTGGGAACTGGCAGCCTGCAGGGCTGGAACCTTCTGGAACCTTCTGGAGCCCCTCTGTTTCCTCTGGAAAATCTAGGGTCTTTCTGGAGTTATACATCTTGTTTCCTTTTCTCTTTTCCTTTTCAAAGCGGTGATTTGGTGTAATTACCGCTGATGCTGCCTGGGGAGGAGGAAGTGGTGTAGGGTGCTGGGCTCTCCTGGACAGGGAGCAGGTTTCACCATGAGCTCGTCAGACCTGAACGGCAGAGGCCGGGCGTCCGCTCTGCGTGATGGAACCTGCAGGTGTATTGTGCTTTCGGATTGCGTCTGTCTCCTTTGATGCACTTGGCTTCGTTTCTCTCCACCTGTTCATTAGCGTGAGCTAGGCAAAACAGGTGAACTCGTAACAAGCACCATCGAAACTAGGGTTTGATTTTATTTTCCTGGAAGCATGTTCCTCTTGCGGCGCTGAGTTTTAACTCTCGTGTGGGGAAACAGGAGTCCGGTGGCTTCCTGTGCCTGGAAGGTCCTCTGGCTTCGTCCTGCTTTCAGCATTAGGGTTATTGCAAAAGGAGGAAATTCGAAGGAGGAAAGCTCAGTATTAAAGGTTGAAAGTGGTCGTCATTTGAACGTGCTGCCACTTCTTCCTTGTTGCTGGTTGCGCCTTCTTGGCTCTCACTGCTCGAACTGAGTGGCCTAATGACTGACGGGGGATGGGGGTTTCTCTTCGTGCGTCCTTGTGGTGGCTGGGAGGCGGCTGGGAGCTTGTGTTGCTGAGGATGGGCTTCTCACACGGAAGCACGGCTGGTGCGATGAGCGGCAGCAAGACGCTCTCTTCGCCAGTTACGACCGTGTCCCCTCACGGGAAGTTTGTGTTACTCACTCTCTCCGCAACAGAAGCGTAGCTCTCATGGAAGGATAGAATGTTTTGTTGTCGCAGACACTAAAAGTCGGGTCATCCCGTCCCCAACGCCCGAAGCCGTTCTGGTTTTGCCTGGAGTCTAAGTAGATAAAAGGTGTCTCCAGCCCAGGCGGAGCGGCTGTCGGTTTGGTGAGGGCGGGATGCACCAGAAATGCACGTCCTGGGCTCCAGGCTTGTTGGCTCTGCCCTTGGGTGCTTTGCTGCCCTGAGGGAGGCCCGTCTGCTGCGGCAGGTCCTGAGCCTCAGGACGCCCTGTAGCAACACCTGTGACCCCAGGCAGAGGCGAAGGCCTTCCTCCGTGCTCCTCTCCCCGCCTGTCCAAGGGAAATAACAAAGCTCTTACCTCAGAGGGTGGTGTGGAGGCTAATTAGTGCATGTCATGCTCTTTGAAGATGAAAAGAAGCCACCTGATTATCCAGAACACTTGTCAGGGAGGCTTTGCTTTCTTTCCTCTGAGGGCTCTCTGGAGAGCAGCACTCTGTGGTTTCCTGTAGGGTTCAGTGTGGCCGGAGGACAAATGGCCCAGTTGAGCTTCTTAGTCGTAGCCCTTGCCGGGGCAGGGTTTCGGGTGGAGGCTGGGGTAAGAGCCCTGTGAGTGTGTGTGTGTTTCAGGCTGATGTGCTCTTCTGGGGGGATGCAGGGGACATGGGAACCTTCAGTTTCCTTGTGGATTTAAATCCACGGAGCAGCCGCCTCTGATACTGGTTTAATTTTATGGAACTCAGCATTTTACGTGGGGCAGGCAGCGTGGTGACATGAGTCTTGTCGAAACACGCATGCTGTGTGGCACGCCTTTAATCCCATTGGCGGGCCTGGTTTTTACACCTGCTGTGTGAGGAGATGACGTGTCCTGCTGGACAGGTGCATGCTCGCAGGCAGCCCAGCCGAGCCCTCGCTCACAGGGGAGGGGGCCTTGCTGGTCCCAGGCTCTCCGCCTCCTGGACGCAGAAGGAGCACGCAGCGGGGCAGCTGGCATGGAGCTGGCCCAGAGCTGCGGGCCTCCCGGCCGGTGCCCTCTATCCAGCTGGGCCTGTGGCCTCCACTGTGGGCCATGCGGGGGCCTTGTAGCTCCCACCCTCTTGGTGGTTGTGGTGAATGGGACCTGGCCGCCCTTACCCCTCCCCTTAAGCAGGTGTTTCTCAGGCCGGGTCCTTGCTGTTGGAGGGCCACGGATGTTTCTCTCTGGAGTCACCCTTGACCTTTAGTTCCTGGTCCTTCTGAGTCCCACAGAGCCCTAGGCCTGTGCATCTGCTGTGCTTCCGACCCCAGGAGTCCGAGCTTGTGCCTGTCATTCTGTCACTTTTCCCTCCTCCTGTCAGCCCGGGGAATGAGGCCCAGCAGCAAACAAGGGTGCTCAGGCAGGACCCAGGTCCAGTCTCACCTGGCCGTGTGGATGAGACCTGGGGTTGTGTCGCTGGCCTGGCCCTCCTTGCCTCACGTGCTGGCCACCGCCTCCATGGCCCATCCTCCACTCTGGGGCAGGAGTCTGTCCTGGGCCTAGAACGGCTCTCTGCTCTGGCACGCCCTCCGCACAGGAGCCGGCTCTGACCGCGGCGACCGCTCTGGGGACAGCGGCGTCCGCTCTGGGGACAGCGGCGTCCGCTCTGGGGACAGCGGCGCCCACCCGTCTCGGTCTCTCAGCCGCAGCTGTGCTTTGTCTGTGCACCCTTCAGTGGCGCCGCTGCAGAACGAGGGGCAGAGGGCCCAGGAACGGGGTTGGGGAGCCTGAGCTGCAGAGTAGACGGCCTGCAGAAGTCTGTCCTCCAGGCCTCTCTGGCAGGGCACCAGGCGCCGGGCAGAGTCGGGCCAAGCAGGCTGCTTGTGTTGGTTTCCCCCAGGGTGTGGGGCCCTGTGCTGGTGCGCCCTCGTGTGCGCCCTGGTTCAGGACACGGTGCGCATGGCGGCGTGGGCCCGGAGCGGCAGAGGCCCTTCTCGGTGGCTCCTGCGGTGGGCGTTCTTGCTCGGGTCACTGGCCCTGTCCAAGTCCCTCGGTGGGCTCAGTGCTGTGCCCGTCTAGTCCCTGGGTGAGGCGCGCCACCTGCTTTTTCTCCTGCTCCTTGTTGGGTCTCCTCTCCTCACTTTCACTTGGAGGGGAGGGGGGCCTCTTGGGGGCCTCCTGGCTGGGGGGGGGGTCCCTTTCCTCCCGCTGGGTTCAGAGCCTCTCCCTGCCCAGGTGCCAGCATGGCTTGGGGTCTTGTCCCCTCTGAGCCTGTGGCCGCACTGCTCTGGTGTGGGAATGGGGCTCTTGCTGCACCGGCCAGCTGGTTACTAAGTTCTCTGCGGCAGGAATCGTGTCTCCGGCACCTTCCACGTACTCTGCGTTAGGCAAGCAGGAGATGTGTGACCAGGATTTTTGGTATTTTTCAGTTGATTGAGAAACAGTTGTTTTTATCTAAAGTTACTGGCTGTTGAAGCCAGTGGGAATAGCAAAGACCTCTTCAGGAGGGACTGTGTCCTGCTGATCCCGGGTCAGTGTTGGACGTCTCCTGCTGGTCTTCCCTCCTCACCGCGTGGGGCTGCCCAGGACCATGTCTGCTGCTCTTAGGAGTGATTCCAGTCCTTTTTCATGGGAGCTTTCAGATCTCCAGCTTTATGGTGTTTGACATTCTTTTTTTTTTAAAGATTTTTATTTATTTATTTGACAGAGAGATCACAAGTAGGCAGAGAGGAAGGCAGAGAGAGAGGAGGAAGCAGGCTCCCTGTGGAGCAGAGAGCCCGATGCGGGGCTCGATCCCAGGACCCTGAGACCATGACCTGAGCCGAAGGCAGCGGCTTAATCCACTGAGCCACCCAGGCGCCCCTGACATTCTTCTGTTAAAGGTTCTTGAAGGCCTTTGTGTGGAAGGTCAGTTTATGGAGTCTGACAGGCTCCCATGAGGCGGGGGATGGGGGACCCCGAAGGCCACACCCAGAGTGGTCACCCTCGAGGGAAAAGAGATGTCCTGCTTCTCCTGGGGGCTGGAGGTGCCTCTGGTCTGGCTGGCTTGTCCCCTTAGCAGGGTGGACCTCCGCCTGGCCAGGGCCTGGTCCTGGAGTGCAGCCTGGGTGGGCACTGTCCTCAGGACACGGCTGCTTCTGCATCTCTCAGGGCTTCTCAGGGCTTCTCTGACCAGTGTCCGCTTACTGTTATTTTGGGGACGGTGGCACGCTGGCTTCGAACGCCCCTTCTCTTTTATCGTTGTGAGCCGGCAGGTGCGGTGGGTTCCAGCCAGGGGTGGTAGGAGGGTGTGTTAGAATTCCTCTGTAGAGCGCATTCCGGGGTGACACAAAGAGGCAGCGCCATTGGGCTTTGCTGCCTTCCATGGAGGGTGTGGCCCTGGGTGGGCGTGCTGTGGCCCAGCCGAGGACGGTGGGGCGGGCTCTAAACGCTGTCCATCCTGAAGCTGGTTGCATCGCTGCCTGATGGTGTTTCCTTTTATCCCCATTGCGTGTGACACAACCCCCGTGAGGGGCATGGTCCGCTCCTCGCACTGGGACAAGAGTCAGGAGTACAGCAAGGGAGGAGCCCGCTTCGCCTGGCTCGAGCCTGACTGCTGGTGTGTTTTTGCTGTCATGTTTTCCTGGGGCGCTGGGGACCGTACCCCAACACCGGGTGCCCACCCGGTGGTGGGCTGGTTCAGAGGGCACGCACCAGCTCACGGGAGAGTTCACAGGTGCTGGCGAGGGGTACCCCTGAGCTGGTCTGGTGTGGGGGACCTTTTTCCCAGGTCCCGGGTGGAGCTGCTTTTCTTGGCCTTGACTTGGTGGTGCCGGAGGGAGCCTTAGACCAGTGTCTCCTGCTCGGCAGCAGGGCGGACTGGTCCCGCACAGCTGACAGCCTGTGATTCACAGGCTCAGAGAACATGCCCTGGGGAGGAGAAGCTGGTGTGCACAGTGCAGAAAAGCCGGCTTGGGTGGGTAGCAGTCGAAAGGTGTGGTAGTTTAGAATGATTACTAAGAAACTCCCTTTTGTTTGCACCTGCGCTGTGCTGGTTTCTAGAACAACAGAAACAGCCCTGACGGTCATTTCTCCTGGGCTGCTTGGTGGTGTTTTCTCTGATCTCCAAGAGGTGTGACTGCTTGGGCAAAGTGGCGCTTTCAGAGGCGTGTCCACTTGGTTCATGGTTTATGCTCCATGAAAAGCGTCTACTTCCCATTTCACGGCCTGGCTGAGGGGTGCTTGAGACCATCAGAAGACGAGAGCGTTTGCCCCACTGCTGTGTGTGCCTGTACAGCCACACGCTCTCAAGAGTGAGTGGCGGTGAACGTGCCCCATTTTTATGTGTAAAAGCAGACTGGGATGTCTGGGTGGCTCAATGGGTTAAGCGCCTGCCTTGGGCTCAGGTCATGATCCTAGGGTCCTGGGATTGAGGTCAGGATCCCTGCTCCTTGTGGAGTCTGCTTCTCCTTCTTTCTCCCTCTGCCTCTCCCCCTGCTCATGCTCTCCCTCGCTTCCTCTTTCTCAAATAAATCTTTGAAAAAAAATCAAATAAATAAAATCTTAAAAAAAAAGACTAACAAAAATGAAACCCTTTTCTTCATTGATTTTGTTTTTTTCCCTTCCTTTTCATCCTTTTCCATGAGTCTGAGTCTGTTCATGAGGGGGCTGGGACTGAGTGACCCTTCTCCTCACATACAGAGAGCTTGGGTTATCCTGTGGGTTCAAGGTTGGGAAGAGCAGAGGGATAGAACTCCTCTCATACCCATAAAGGATGCAGTATTGGTTTCCATTAGTCCAGACAGTGGCTGTCGCTGGGCCTCAGTGCTGGCCCTTCTCTTTGGGGTGGGGACTGCTGGGGCCAAGCCAGGTGTCTCCAGGCAGAGGCCTGTCACCATCTGCCCAAGCACTGCGGTGGGGCCGCGTCAGCACCACCGTTCACCGTTTTTGTTCTGTTCTTACCGAGACTTTATGAAGAATTCGGCAAATAAAGAACGTTCACAGGAAAGATCACTTCTGGCATGTTATAGTATTTTAAATTCTTATTAGTTTAGTTGGTGAATGAACCCCCAAAACGCTTTTTTGGAAGGTTTTATTTGAGAGAAAGAGAAAGAGAGAGAGAGAGAGCACATCAGGGAGGAGGTCAGAGGGAGAGGGAGAAGCAGGGAGCCTGACGTGGGACGCGATCCTAGGACCCGGGGATCATGACCTGAGCCAAAGGCAGACAACTAACTGAGCCCCCCAGCCATCTCCCAGAGAACACTTTAACCAACCCCCAAGTGCTGTTAGCTCTGTTCCTGGCTGCTCACAGCCCTTCCCTCCTTCCCCTCAGACTTCCTGCCCTGGTGGGTTCTCTTTACGTCCCTGCCGCGTGTCCTCATGCTGCCGTCAGGGTGGCGTCTCCTGTCCAGGCATAGACAGAAGCACCCTTACCTACAGGGTGAATTTCCCAAGTCGAGAGTTCTCTGTTGGGTAACAACCCAAAGCCTGGGACTTAAAACGGTAGCCGTTGTGAGGAGTCTGTGGGCTCTGATAGTCTGGGGTCTGGCTAGCTTGTCTGTCTGTGGGGGCAGCTCGAAGGGCTGAGCAGCTCCTTGACGGTCAGGACCTGCTGTCCGGGGACCGGAGTCTAGCGCACGTGGGCTTACATACCTTCACATCTAAAACAGAAGGAGTGCTCCCTTTGCTGGTTAAATACTGTTTCTGAAGGAGAGGAAATTCTTGTAAGAAATTCTTGGAAGTGCTCAATGCTAGGATTCTTTGTTTAAGGGGCTTGGATGCTTGTGTGAATTGTCCCATTTTTCTTCGGACCTGAAAGTGGAGGGTAAAATTTCAGGTTGAGCATTCTGGAGCTTGTGAGGGCTGTGATTTGGACGTTGCCCCTGGTTACAGGAGAAGGGGTGGGAGGTGCCTTGTCAGGGCCCCCCAGGATGAGCAAATGTGTGTGAGAAGCACGGGGAGCCCTTTCTCGCGTGCTGACTGCGCAGGAGTGCACGCCTGGGCTCCCGACCTTCGTGACAGCTGCCTGGGCCGGTAACTTCGACCCTTTGACGCCTTTTCTTGTATACAGGTCCTCAAAGATTTTTAAAAAGGTTATTTATTTGAGGGAAACAGAGTGGAGTGAGAGAGAACAGGAGTTGGGGGAGGGGGTTGGGGCAGCGGAAGGAGAGGGAGAAGCAGATTCTCTCCTGAGCGGGGAGCCCGATGTGGGACTCGATCCCGGGATGGTGGAATCATGACTTGAGCTGAAGACAGATGCTTAACTGCCTGAGCCCCCCTGGTGCCCCACTCAGGTCCCTAAAGAAAACCCAGTGAGGTTCTTCGCTGTCCTTACGGCTGCTGCCCTCACTGGCAGCTCGGTGCTTGTCACCAGCGATGCCTTGCCCTCCCGAAGTGGACTGGCCTTCCGGTCGCATTCCTACTGCACGAAGTCCTTTTCCGACATTGCCTCTCCTGCTTCTTATAATTCTTTTATCATGTGTAGAAACTGTTCGCTATTTTGTGGTATTTAGAGTAAAAATTATGGAAGATGCAGTGAACTGTCCTGATGATTTATGTTTAAATTTGTAAATGTATTTGTAACATTTGACTTTTTTTTTTAAAGGCACAAATATTTAAGCATGGAAAACGTGAAGACTGTTTACCCTATGGTAAGGTTGATTTGTAAGAGGGTGTGTTTGTGATGTGAGTTTGCCTGTCTGTGATCCAGTGTGTGTCTCTTTCACGTTTTATCGTAGTTACAAGAGTGTAAGTTTTGCCGTGCTTCGACGCTGTCATAGTTCTTTGTTTTTTTGTTTGTTTTGTGTGTGCTTTAAGCTTTTTTTTTTTTTTTTTTTTTTAGGCCTGTATGGGAGGTCTGGGCTCTTGATGTGCTGTGTGCCAGGTTTTGATTCTGGGGGACGTGGTGATGTGAGCACACCCCGAGGTCTCTGGCTCACCTCCTGGGACCCTGGTCGCAGCTGCATCGTCTCTGCAGCCGTGGTCACGGCTTTGACCTTTCCCCCATACTCATCATTTTAGACAGAACCTCAGTTCATGATCATAAACTCTGTGATTCTTGCTGCAGAGAAGTTTACTACCTGGACCGAGAGAAATTTCTTGGAGGTGTATATTTTAGAAGATTTGTGAATAAATTTTGAATAGTAGAGCCTGTATTTTTTTTTTAAAGATTTTATTTATTTGACAGAGATCACAAGTAGGCAGAGAGGCAGGCAGAGAGAGAGGAGGAAGCAGGCTCCCCGCTGAGCAGAGAGCCCGATGCGGGGCTCGATCCCAGGACCCTGAGACCATGACCTGAGCCGAAGGCAGAGGCTTTAACCCACTGAGCCACCCAGGCGCCCCAGTAGAGCCTGTATTTTAAAGAAATTTTCATTATGGAAAATTTCAACCACGTGTGAAGGAAGAGAGAGCAGTGCAGCCAACTCCCACATTTCTGTCCCAGGCTTCGCATTTTTCATTCATGGGTGTCTCGGCTCCCTGTGCTGCTCCTCAGCGTGCCCAGACACCCTGCCGCCTGCCGCCTACCTGCGTCTGTTGCAGTGTGCACCCCCAGAAGATAGGTAGGGTGCTTTTAGAAACAGGCGCTGAGACTACCGTCATGCCTGGAAACACGAGCAGCCGTTGCTCGGCGTCGTCCCACGCCCTCCTCAGTGGACTTGCACACTCACGCGCACTGGGTCTGTTTTACGTGACTGTCACTTGTACCCACGTCAGTCACCGCATGCAGTTTGGGTCTTTGCGGGAGTGATTCAGATGCTGCGACAACTTGTCTTGAAATCTTGCCCTCCTCGTCTCATGCGCAGTGCCGTCTTGTGCATTCTCCTGGCCCTGGTTTCCCCGTAATGCCACCTCGTCCCCCCAGCCAGCCTTGGCAGCACAGGGCCCTGACCACCCATTTTCCTGTTTGGGGAGACCCCTCCCCACCGGGCTGGGCCCATGTGTTTGCACAATTTCTTACAATCCACGGTGTGTTTCGCATAAGTTGTGCTTTGCTTTGTGTGGCTTCTCGCTCTTTCTGGGGCTCCTCTGTTTTTGTTTTTGTTTTTTTTCCAGCCTGCACATTTGTGGCTTCATAGTGAGAAAGTTGAGCAGGTTCAACTCTCACTGCGCTTGGGAAATGATGCGGGATGAGGGGCTCTCTAGGAAGCAGAGCTTCAGGGGTCCGTGGCACATCCGGCCATCACACTGCATCTGTCTGTGGTTTTAACGTTGTGGGGGCCCAACCCCGGGGTGTCGTCTGGGAGACCGCAGAAGACCCTTCCCACCAGTCTGAGCTGTGTATGCTGTTGTTTGCAGCCGCCACCGTTCTCGAGTGCCTGGAGGGCTGCCGGCTGCCCGACAGCAACCAGACCCTGCTCCGGAAACTTGGGGTGAAGCTTGTGCAGCGGCTGGGACTGACATTCCTGAAGCCCAGGGTGGCCAAGTGGAGGTGGGTAGAGCAGCGTCGGGGAGGCCAGTGGGCGATAGGCGGGGCTGCCGTGACCATGGCCGAGAACTCTATTCTCTTCTGCTTCCGCTTCGTTTCCTTAGTCTCAGCAGTGTTTCTGATTTCGAGAGGAAAAGTTTTTCTTTTAGTTTTTTTTCTGTCTCTACATCTTTCAGGTCAGAGAACAAGCTGGAGTGACGACGACAAGGGAAGTCTGATTTTGCATTTTATGTGACATTATTCAGGTGCAGTATGACGTTACCAGTTTGGCCTCATTATAGGGAAAGCCCCATTAATGAGAAAGCAGAGTAGAAGCTTCTTTCGGAGGGAGTAAGCTCTCACTCCTTAAGCTGCCTTTGCCTGTGACGGAAGCGGTCTTAACTAACAGTCTGATGTTAATTAACAGACGCCTTTTGAATTAGTGGCTTCCACAGAAACAGACGTCTGCTGTGCTCGGAGTACTGTGTTTTGTTTTGTTTTTTTAAGATTTTATTTATTTATTTGACAGGCAGAGATCATAGGCAGGCAGAGAGGCAGAGAGAGGAGGAAGCAGGCTCCCCGCTGAGTGGAGAGCCCGACGTGGGGCTCAATCCCAGGACCCTGGGATCATGACCTGAGCCAAAGGCAGAGGCTTAACCCACTGAGCCACCCAGGCACCCCGACAAATAAATAAAATTTTAAAAAAAACAACAAGGAAAATTAATGTTCAGCACTGTGTTAGGGTTCTGCAGGGACAGGGACCAACAGGCTGAGAGGATGTGTGTGCCCGTGTGCAGACACTTCTAAGGCACTGGCTCACGTGGCTGTGGAGACTGGCAAGTCCCGACCCCTGCAGGGCGAGTGAGAAAGCAGGAGACCCAGGAGAGCTGACAGTGGCATTGGAGTTGAAAGACAGGAAGATTCCTTCTTAGCCCAGAGGAGCGTTGGCCTCCTTGTTCTGTTCCGGTCTTCAACCGATTGCACGAGGCCCACCCACACTGGGGAAGGCAATCTGGTTTATTTAGTCTACAACTTAAAAGTTCATCTCATCCAAAAACACTCAGAGGCACACACAGAATAATGTTTGACGACTGTCTGGGTGCTCTCTCGCTCAGTTGAGTTGACACATAAAATTAGTCATTGCGGGGCTATAAGCCTTTATGTGTGAAGGGGAGTAACTCAGCACCATAATTACTTTGTTCGGTTTGCATTTCCATGTACATTTAATGGAGGTCCACCCTCTTGCTTCTTTTTCTGTCTCTTCTTCATTTCTTTTCTCTTCATTTTATCTCCTCTGTTCCATTTTTGTTCAGTTTGTAGTGTCCTTCTGTTGGCTATCTCCCCTTGACGAGGAGTGAGCACGTCTGGTAGGCTGGTAACTCGCTGGGGCTGCTCCCTCTTCCTGAGATCTTGTTAGGGTGGTCTTGTTCCCATTCCTTTTCCCTGGAGCGCACGCTCCTCACTTCCAGCGCATGGCCGGTTGGTCTGCCTTGGTGGGCCCCCATCCCAGGGACTCCCCAGGGTTACATTGACTCTGGACTCCGCCCAGCTTAGCCTCCCAGCTGCTCTTACACAGTGCTTCTGGGGCCTGCCTGTACTTGCACATCTTAGGGGTCGTACAAGGGCCCAAGGAGACGTCTGTGCAGGTATGGGGTTCCTTGTTAGAGCTCCTTTTCTCCAGCACCTGTCTCCAGATACTCACCATCTCTCTAGTCATGAATCTCTTCTCATCCCTCAGGCAAGACTGCTGCTCTCAGCTTGGGCTCTTTCCCTGTGCTGCGGTCTAGAAAGTACCTTAGGGGAGGAAGAGAGATGTGCAAGTGTGGTGCCCCGGGCACCTCCCTGCTGTGTGGATGGTACCCAGTCTGGATTGTCACGCGTGTGTGCCAGTGGTGGCTGGCTTATGACTTAGTTGGTGGCAGAAGGGTAGACCCTGAAGTCCATCCTCGTTGTAGTTCCTGGTTGCTGTGTGTCAGGGTGAGTGCTTTTCCCGTGAGATTATCAGCACGTGTCCTGATTTGAGGAGGCAGGAGCCAGGACGACAGCCATTGTTAGGCCCCGTGCTGGGCGGTTGGTGGTCTTGAGGACAAGCCTGCGGTGGCTGGCGTCAGTCTCCCCCTGTCAGTTTCCTCCCGATGTGGTGGGCAACTGCAGAGCCGCCGCTCCATTCTGACGTCAGCTCCGAGGTGTGGTTTGTCCCACGCCAGCCAACTCCTGGGTCTCACAGTTCTGACACTGTCTACCCGAAGGTGGTGTCTGATTCCTCATGACGCCTGAGGTTAAGGGCTCAGTCTGAGGAGATGGTCGTGTCTTGCCCCCCAACCCCCCATTACTCAGATGCCGGCGGCAGGTCCACGTCGTCCCCCATGCCGTGACCGACCAGTTATAAACTGGGATTCCCACACCTCTCTCCTCAGGCTCCATTGGCGTGCTGGAGAAACTCACAGAACTCAGAGAAACGTGTTATTTGCTAGATCACCAGTCTATAATAAAAGGATACAGCTCAGGGACAGGGGAAGGAAAAGATGCCCAGGGCGAGGTGTGGGGGAAGGGCTGGTCCTGTCTGCGCGCACCGCTCTCTCCGGGTCGGGTCTGCACGCCCTCACCAGTCCAGGAGCTCTCCAGACCCTGTTCTTCTGGATTTTTATGGAGGCTTCATTATAGGGGCATGATTGATTAAATCATTGGCTATTGGTGATTCATTAAACCGTCAGCCCCTATTCCCTCTTCGGAGGTCAGGGGGTGAGATTGAAAATTCCAGCCCTCTAGTCACGTGATTATTTTCCATGGTGACCAGTCCCCATCCTTACGTGACCTGGGAGCTTTCCAAAAGTCACTTCATAAACATAAATGAAGACACCTTAATCCAGAAATGGACAAAGACCCAGTGTAGATTCTATTGTAACGACAACATCACGGTTATGTAGCGGAGACCCAATTAGCAGCTTCAAACGCTGCATTTTTAATGTGCCTGTGTCTTTGGGTTGGGAATGGGTGTGACTTGGCTGGGTCCTGCGGTCAGGGTCTGTGTGCGGCTTCAGGAAGGTGTTGGCTGGTGCAGCTGCCGTCTCAAGGTTCTGCCATCTCAAGGCTCTGTGAGCACGCCCCGGTCATTAGGCCTCCATTCCCTGTGGGCTGTCTGCGGGGGGCCTCCCCAAGTTCTTGCCGTGGGGCTCCCCGTCGTGCGGTGCACAGTGTGGGCGTGTGTGCTGAGTGAGGGGGTGGCAAAACGGAAGCCACAGTCTTCCTGAGCCTTCTTGGGAGGGACATCCCCTCGCTGCTGTGGCCTCCCGGTCTGAAGGAATCACAGGGTTTGGGGGGCACCAAGGGGAGAGGATCGCATGGGCACCAGAAGGTGGGCCGCCTGCGGCTGCCTGCCACCGTGCCTGCTTGAAGACGGAGTTGGAGCCCGGTCCGCGGAGTTAATGAGCTGTCGCGGGCCAGCGGTGCCTGGGCTGGTTCAGGTTCTGGGCTCCGTCTGCAAAGCTCCAGTTGTCTGTGCTTGGAAGTTCGCCTCGGGCCGCAGCCCCAGGTGCGCTCTGTACCCGGACTTGGGCACCTTCTGTGCTCCAGGCCACCCGCCTGTCTGGCCCATGCGTGCTTGCCTCGGTGTGGTGCCCTGGTGCCCACCTTCCAGGAGGAAAGGTGGCAGTGACGGGCCTTCGTGCATGTCCTTGCGTCTGTCCCGTCACAAGCCTCTGGGTAGGACCTCCTTTGACAGATGCGGAGGCCGGCAGCCAGGGCTTCAGGAGCCGTGCAGTCGCCATCGGAGCCGGCCTCTTCTTGTGCTCTCATGGCACGTGGGTGATGCCTGTGGCCTCAGCTCCGACGGGGGTGCAGGGAGGACTGTGCCTGCTGGGGCTTGAGAGGACGGCTCTGGAGACAGCGTCTGCAGGAGCTGGCCAGTGAGTGGCTCTAGAGGCGAAGGGCCTGGGGGCAGTAGGGACGGAGGCAGAGCGCCTTGTGAATAAGGCTGACATGGGCCCCATGCGCGCCCTCGCTGCTGCTGCCGCCGAGCGCACTGCTGTGGTCCTGCTCGGTCCTCCGTCTTCCCCCGAGCCCTGCATGGCCCTCCGGGACTTCTGGGAGCGCAGCCTCTCTGTTCTGTGGCTCAGATCGGTCGTGACGTTTCTTGGCAGCCCTCGTGGATGCCAGCAGTGACTCCGTGCTCTTTCCTTCTTGTTTCTGTAAGACACACGGAATTGTCCCAGGCACCTGCTAACACTCCAAGGGACACTGAGTTTCTGACCTCAGGCATCAGGGCGGCTTCTCCTCGGGCGCGAGCGGGAGCGGCCGCGGGTCTGAGGCGGTGCTTCTCTGTGCAGGTACCAGCGGGGCTGCCGCTCGTTGGCCGCCAACCTGCAGCTCTGCGCCCAGAGTCAGAGAGAGGCGGAGACGCGTGTGGAGACTCCCGACAGCGACGGAGACTATGACATCCCCGAGGAGGTGGAGAGCGTGATAGGTGGGTAGGGGGCCTGCCGCTCTCCGGTCCTGGGGGTGCTGGTGAGGCTCCTCTGAGGTGCGTTGCGTTGGCTGCGGGCCTTCCTCCCCGCTTCGTGCTGGCGTCACACGGCCTTCCCTGGCCTTCCCCGGCCTTCCCCACCCTCGCCTTTAGGGAGCTTGTGGCTGCTGCCTGTGGTCCTGATGCCCGTGATGTTTCGGCCCCGGCCCTGTCATGGCGTTGACTGGCTGCCTCCCATGTGTGAGCCCTTGTCCTTCACCTCAGTACGCTGCCCTCAGCCCTGCACCGCGCCTTACTGGGTGCATCCGGCCTATGGCCTCAGGCCTTCTCCTGGAGCGACAAAGTAGTGGCTCCCCTGGCCTGGTGCTGCCCATGCCTGCAGTGACCCTCCGGCCAGCAGACCTGCAGAGCTCTGGGCCCGGCCCTCCTCTTCCCCGAGGGCGTGTGTCCTGCTCTCCGAGTGGGGCGGAGCCACACCGCAGCGGCCTGGCACAGCTGCCAGCCTTCCCGCGCCCTCCTCGCCCGGTTCCCCCGCCCCCGTAGGGTCTCCCACTGTCCGTGAGGGGCAGCAGCACACCTCCCCTAGAGGCGTCTCGCTGTTTCTCATGGCCGCTCTCCTCCCTTCACAGTGAGCTGCTCCCAGACTTGGAGACACCTACTGCTCCGCCCACTTGCAAGGTCCTACACTGCCCTGGGCAGAGCGAGCTTGACCTCTTCACAGGCGCCTGTCCTCCCTCCATGCTGGGCCTTCTCAGGCTGCCTGGGTGCCCTCGGTCAAGGTTTCCATTGAGTGGGACGTGTCAGGCCCTCTGACATCTCCCCACTTCTTTGGGCCTCTGTGTGACTCTTCCTGAAGTCTGGCCTGTGCCGGAGACCCCAACAAGAGCCCCTTTTCTGCACCCTCTTGCCGACACTGATCTCTGGGGAGTCTTCCTCACGGGGCCTTTCTGCCCTGATGGGTGGGTCTACTTTTTAGCAACAACGGCAAGAGTTGGCTTTAAGGCATTATTTAAAAACAAAAAAAGGAAATGTTTTCTCCTTGTAATTAAAATGAAGATTTTTAATGTGATTCCCTTCGTGGTGCTCATGAGGGACACCTTCAGTCTGGGAAATGAAGAACTTATCTTAGAACTGGGGTGAGTGCGTGGAGCTCATGGGCCCGGCCTTCCTGTGTCCTTGCAGAGCAGTTGCTGGTCGGGCTGAAGGACCAGGACACGATCGTGCGGTGGTCTGCGGCCAAAGGGTAGGTGCCCGCCGTCGCACTGGGGGGAGCTGGGCCCGGGGCCGGTGGCTTACAAAGGAACCCTTCCTGCCGCTCAGCCCTTCATGTGCGGCTGAGAGCTGCGAACTGCTTGGAGGGTTTTAGAAGGTAAAACTGTTTTTTCTAATATATGTTTATTGCTTTATGTTCTCATTTTAAAAATCATTATTGGGGAATGAGGCTCTTTCCTTTTCTTCACTTTCTGGCTAGAGTGGACAGAATTATGAGCATGCCCAGTTTGCCTTTCTTTACCTTTCAGATGTTCCCTTTCTTGCTCCGCGTAGCCCCTGTCCGCCGCCTACGCAGGCAGGCATAGCCCCCATGTAGCGAGCAGGTGCCGGCAGGGCCGTATCCAGTCCCAGAGCCCCTGAGCGGGCAGGTGGTGTTTGTCTGCTCTTGCGCCTGAGGGAACGGCCTGCAGAGAGGTGCCCTCCTGGGGAAGGCGTTCGCTTTGGCAGCAAGCAGCCTCTGAGCCCAGAGTCACATGTGGGTGGAGTGGGCTGGGCAGGGAGGGAGGCTGATCCGGGCAGGGGGATCTAGCAGGGCATCCCGCCAGGTGGAGGTGGTCTGGGGTGGGGGGGTGTCAGGGTGTCAGGCCTGGGGCTGGGTGCCATCGACCATGCGTGGCTGGCTACTGCCCTGTGGGCGAGGCCCCTCCTTTGTCTCCCTCCCCTCGGGAGATGTCTGTGTCGGTCTCTTTGTGTGACTAGGGTGAGGAGGCTCCCTAACAGGCCCTATGTAGAGTGCGTGTGAGCCTGGCTCTGGGTCTGCTGCTCGTTCCCGTTCTCTGGAGGGAGGGAAATTGTTGGGGTGGTTCCTTGTTGACTGTACCCCCCACCATGGGCTGCTGATGCTGATGGGTGGCGCCTCTCTTTTTCAGGATCGGTAGGATGGCTGCCAGGCTTCCCAAAGAGCTGGCGGATGATGTGGTTGGGTCCGTGTTGGATTGTTTCAGGTATGTGAGAACATCGGGGGGGACGTGCTTCTGGTTAAAAGCAGCGGCTGTTTGTCCCCATGTCCTTTCGCGTTTTCTTTCAGCTGTTTGTCAGAGTGCCGTTTTGTTTTCCTCTTGAAGTTAAATTTGAAAACTCGAGTTATTTCTGTTACATTTCTTTTTTTTTAAAAGATTTTATTTATGTATTTGACAGACAGAGATCACAAGTAGGCAGAGAGAGACAGGAGGAAGCAGGTTCCCCGCCAAGCAGAGAGCTCGATGCAGGGCTCCATCCCGGGACCCTGAGACCATGACCTGACCGAAGGCAGGGGCTTTAACCCACTGAGCCGCCCAGGAACCCCTGTTCTATTTCTTTTATCAGCTTAAACCCCATTACATTTAAAAACTTTAAGAAGAAGAAAGTGGTTTTGAACATGTACATGCATCGATATCATTCTTCGAAGAAACCTGGGGTCATTGGGGTGACGTCTGAGAGAAGGTCTGTGGTGTGACATGTTCCAGATCTGCCTCTGTGGTAGCTGCTTGCTGCATGTGGCTGTGGACCTTACAAAGAGGCTTGTATGACCTGGGTGTGAGTTCTGCTTTTTTAAAAATTCTACATTTAATTTAATTTTATTGGATTTAAGTTCAGACAGCTGGTGGGTGCCTGGGTGGGCTCATCAGTTAAGTATCTGGCTCTGAATTTGGGCTCAGGTCATGATCTCCGTTGGGGTAAGATTGAGCCCTGCATCAGTCTTCATGCTGGGACTGGAGCTTGCTTGGGATTCTCTCTCTCCCTCTCCCTGCCGCCTCTTATAAAAAATCAAAGATTAATAGTCACATGGAGTCATGGTTGTGTTATATCTGGCTTAGCCTTTCTGGAGGCTCTGGGTGGCCCTTGGCTGGCCCATGATGTGGGTGTGGGCAGGGATGTATGTGCAGGCTGTGGGTCCTTGGGGTCTGAGCCTGGGTCTTGCAGGCAGGAGCAGGGCAGAGACCCGGGCAGCATGGTGTGCTCTCGGGCGCACTGTGGGGTGCGAGGCATCTTTGGTACGGTTCGTCCCAGAGGCCTGTTAACTTTGCCTGTGGAAACCTTTCTCTGGGTTTTGGAAGCAGGTGTTTCTAAGAAGGGTGTTGCCAGTTGGTCCCCAGTTGTTTTCTTCCCGGGCTGCCGGGGCGTGTTTGTAGGGAGAGGAGCTGTCCGCCCTGGCGGGTGCTCGGTCCTGCGCTGTCAGTGCCCAACGCTGCGCCGGGAGCACCCACAGCACGCGTGCCTTCTCTGGCCATTCCCTGGCACTTCATCTCCAGCCTGCTCTGTGACCGCTGGAGGGGTTCAGGGAATAGGATGTCAAGTGTCCCCTTGTTCAGAGTGACAGAGCTGCTTGTGTGTCTTCCGGGGAGACTGCTGGGGGGCAACCTGTGTTCCTGCTGGGACTCCGGGGGAAGAGCGTGCTCCCCATCCGTGTGCGGGCTCTGCTGTCGTGGCTTTGGGTGTCCTCTTGCCTTTCTGGGGGTGTGGTGGTGAGTGTGCGGATGGTGCGGGATCCTGCTGGTCCTGAGCACAGCGGTGAGTCCGTGGGCGGCGACCAGTGGCGGTGCTTGCATGGCTGTGGTGGAACTCCGTGGTCTTGGGAGAGGGCAGCACTTTGAGCCAGGCCTTGGGAGGGTGGAAAGCACCAATGTGCCGCACCCCCGGCCTGTCCTCCCTGGCCCCTTTGCCTACACATGGCAGGTCTCAAGTCTTGTTTCCTTCCCCAGAGCATTTCTGCACGGACTCTCCGGGCATTTAACGCCATCTCAGCACCCAGCCCTCCCTCGGACTCTTCCTTACCTACACACCTGCGCTCTCCGGCCCCCTGTTAGCAGCGTCCCTGGTGCCGACTTTCCTGGTGGTGGCCATTCCAGTGCTCCCGCACCTCCCTCACCGCTCACTGCACCTCTGCCTGGAGGCCTAGGGACCTTGACCTTGTGTGTCTCGATCAAACTCCTAGAACATATTTTCTACTGGCCAGACATATGGCCCTTTGTCCCGGCCTGCACCTGTGGCCTCCTTCATTCACACTTGAGTGTTCAGTCTGCAGACACTTCTCTGCCCTCGTCTTGTTACTTTAACGAGCAGTGGAGGGTAGAAACTGCTTTACCGCTTGCTTCCCAGGGTTGGCAGCCCAGAGTGACAAGCGGGACGTCGAGGGAAAGGACCTGAGTGCAGAGGCAGCCTTTCCCAGGATGGGCGTGAGGTACCCGGCTGCAGGACTGGGCACGGGACGGGGCCGCGCTCAGCCCAGCCCAGAAGGCTTGAAGAGCCTGGAAAGCAGGAGCCTGTCGGGTGGAGGGGTGTGCAGTGGGGGTGCGGCGGCAGGACTGGCGGATGGCCTGGCGCAGGTGCCCGTACCATCTCGTCCCTCCTGCTGTGTTCTCCTGGGATAGGCTTTTCTGAAGGGGTCAGCATAGGATGTTAATTCCATTATCGGAGCGTGCCCCACTCCCAGGACTGCCCTTCACTCCCTGCTCCGCCTGCAGGCCCGGTTCTGTGGGACGAAGCCACACCTGTCCCCAGGGGGCTCTACGGTGAGCCCCACTGGACCCGTGTGAGTGGCGTGGCCGTCATCCAGCAGCTGCCGCTCCCTTTCCTACGTCCGCCCCCGGGCTGTGCGGCCGTCTGTCCGTGCCTGTGGCCCCCGGGCTGTGCGGCCGTCTGTCCGTGCCTGTGGCCCCCGGGCTGTGCGGCCGTCTGTCCGTGCCTGTAGCTCCCTGCTCCCGTAGAAAACGTGCTTTAGCCCCTTGTTGGCCCAGCAGTGTCA
Source organism: Meles meles (assembly GCF_922984935.1). Taxonomy (NCBI): domain Eukaryota; kingdom Metazoa; phylum Chordata; class Mammalia; order Carnivora; family Mustelidae; genus Meles; species Meles meles. The sequence continues at coordinate 64,159,102 of NC_060083.1, forward strand.
CTCAGGGCAGAACCCAGATGCAGTGTGTGCTGGGCCAGCAGTCTGGTCCGCCCCAGAAGCACAGGGGCTGTGGGAGGGGAGCAAGGCCCTGGTGGCCTGTGCAGGGTCCTAGTGGCGGCCATCTGAACTTAGCCGCACGGGGGTCTCCAGTTAGCAGATAGACTGCAGCTCCAGGCCCCAGGTGCTGGGTGCGCTGTGGGTGCTGTGACTTCTCGGAATCTCTGTGACTTTGAGAAACCTTTGGTGGAACCCCCTGGCCCTGGGAGCGGCCACCTGTCTCAGCAGGAGATGCGCCACGTGGCTCCTTTCCGTTCTTCTCTTAGTTTTATCTTTGCATTTGATTGGGTACTATTTTACTTAAAAATTCAAAGTGAAAGGAAAGACGGTGAAGTGCTTCTCTCTGACCTGCCCCGGTGCACAGTGTCCCTCCTCCTGGTACCCCAGGGACACCATTTTTCCTGTGTCCTTCCACGATACTTCACCGTTCATTCGACACTGACGGTCGCTTTCCCTGCACATGCTCTGCTCCGTCATTTCTGGAGTCATTCTCCTTTGGCGCTTCCTCCTGCCCTTGGTGATGTGAGGCTGGGGTCCCCGAGGCCTTTGTGGCTTTTCTCTCTTGAATCTACCCGCTCACAGCTATGCCGTTTGCTGGTCTTGACTCATCTGTAACCCTGTACCCTCTCAGGATTGCCCTGCACTTGGGTCTGGGGCAGAGCCTGCCCTCAGCCACTTGGCAGAGCACTAGCGTTCCCTGGGCCAGCCGATGCAGTGATGCTCCTGTTGGTAGTCTGCGTGGTTGCGCCCATGTCTGCTTTTGCAGGTTGGGCCTTGGGGAGAGTGAGTGGGGCAGAAGTCTGGCCGCGAGCCAGGGCTGTGCAGGGGAGGCACTGTTCCTGGGTCCCCCTCTGGAGTGGGCAGAGGAGGGGCTGGCAAGGTGATGGTCTTCCTTGTCCTGTTCCCCCTCAAGCCACAGGCCTGACAGAGGTCATGCCGCCCTTCCGTAGCCGTTGACAGAGAGCAGTCCATTTAGTTCGGAAACAGACATTGGTGACTGGTGATTGTTTTACTGATAACTGAGTCATCATAATGCTGATCTTTTTAAGGTCCTTTAAACTGTATCAAGTCTTACGAAAAGCATACAGCGTCTCTTTCAGTTAAAACCCTGTAGTACACAAAATGCGGTGTTCAGTTTTGATTTGGTCAGATAGCCTTTGTGACAGACATTTACAACAATGCCTGGAACTTAAACATTCATAATCGGCCGTAGAGATTGGCACTGGTTGGTGAGGTCCAGGGGCAGCACCTTCGTCTGTCTCAGGGAGCCCGTGTCTGCGGGCCCGTGCGCTGGGGCGGGACGTGCCGAGCGTCTGTTGGGTGAGCAGACGGGTCTGCTCTCTGTCCTGTCTGAACGCGCTGTGTTGTTGCCGGCGAGGAGTGCCGTTCGTTTGGTTTTCGTAAACATTTCTTTGTCATCACTTGATTTAGAATAGGAAAGAGCCCTTTAACATCTCTTGCTTTTTGGTGAAGTGTATTTCCATGTTTATTTTGGCAGCCAAGTGGAGAGACTCTCAGGAGAGCCCTTGCCAGTCTAAGAAGCGCTTCTCACTAATCGTGGTGCCCGGGCTGCACTTGGAAAGAAAGAGCTCCCAAACTACTTCAGGAGAAATTTTATTAGATATCAGATGTTACTACGACTTGATTAATTGAAGTTGTTTATTAAAAGCCAGTGTTTCAAATAGTGCAAAACCGTTCTCTGAATGGCATTTCATTCTCCCTGTTTAATCTCTCCTTCAGGTCAGGTGAGGAGGAAAAGAGGTCTCCCCGTCCCTTTCTGCTCACGTGGTCTGGCCTGATTTTGGTAGAATCACTGTGCCACGAGCCCCCAGGTTTAGTGCCTCGAATGGGGTCAGTCGCCGGGCATGTCGTCAGCCGGCACGCGCTGCTGTGACAGGAGCCCTGTGCAGAGCCTGGGTGTCCGGCTGACACATATCTGCGGCTGCTTTCTGTGTTGGCAGCATGTGGAGCCCACCTAGGACCGGTGCTTGTCATCGGGAGATCTGAAGAGAAATGCCTCACACAGTGCTTCCCTTTAGTTAAGCTGCAGTTTTTCACTTCCTCAGCCAGCCGACAGTTGGGAGACTCACGCGCGGGTTTTAGGGAGGCCCCAGGGCCCAGGATGCGGACTGCAGTGTGTGTACGCGGTGGGAGAAGTTGGCACGAACACCGCAGTCTCAGGCTGTCCGTGTGTCTCAGTTTTCAGGAGACGGACAACGCCTGGCATGGTGGCTGTCTGGCATTGGCGGAACTGGGCAGAAGAGGCCTGTTGCTCCCTTCTCGACTCGAGGATGGTAAGTACCACGCACGTTTGCTCTGCGTCGTCAGGACGGTTCGTAGCCAGCTGGGTGCTTCATGTCACCCTGAGTCTCCAGCGGGGGCTGCTGCGAGCTCGCCCCGGCCCCTGCCCTCACTGCCTGCACATTTGTGTGCAGGAGAGCGCAGACGAGACTTGTGGCTTTCACCCTTTCTTCTCGTGCTGACGTTTCTGATTTTCTGTCTGCCTCTTCTCCCTGCTGTGAAATTTTAATACCACAGTGCAGACATACTGTGTACTTGGAACCTTTGTCAAGTCCGAGGTTTTCTTGTCCCTCAGGACTGGTTTTCTCCCCTGTGGGGGTGCTGTTGCCTGTTAAATCATGTACTGCCGCCGTGTTTATCATGTGGCGTGACATCACGGTCCCCTGGGCTCACACGAGCAGGGGGTGGGGGTGGAGGGCTGGAGGAAGCCGGCCACGGCCTGAGCAGGGGGACAGGCACAGTGCCGCAGACCTAGAGGGACTGCTGAGCTCCAAGCCTGCACGTCCCAGCTGTTGGCCCTCGACACGTGGCGGTGGAGCCTGGGGCTGTGGCCGTGTGAAGCGCTGTCTGGCTGGCGGGGATCAGCTCTGGGTGCGGCTGGCGGTGCCTCTGTGGGGAAGGGAAGGGAACCTGCGAAGGATGGAGAAGGCACCTTCCTGGGCCACGTCACCACAGATGCTCCGCAGCGTGGGAGCTGACTTCTGTCCAGAACAGAGACGTTTGTGCAGACGGGCGGGCCTGTGTCTTACTCGTAGCGCCTGAGCTGTGGGGTGTCAGGAGTCATGGCTTTGGACTTGGCGTTGTGAAGTGAGCAGGGCTCTTAGACCTTTATGAGTCTATTTAGTCTTCCTGTCTGTTTTTGTGGCAGCTTTGCTGAGGTAAGATTTTAAATACCATGAAGTTCACCCATTTAGAGTGTACAGTTGGGTGGTGTGTGGTATATTTACAGAGCTGTGCAACCATTACCATAATCTAATTTCAGAACACTTTTTCTGTGTCACAAAGAAACCCTGTGCTCTGGGGCAGTGACTCCCCATTTCTCCTGAACACAGCCAGCCCCAGACCACCACTAGTCTGCTTCTGTCTCTCTAAATTTGCCTTTGCTGGTCATTTCTTGTAAGTGGACTCTGGTATGGGCTGGATCCGACTTCTTCTGCTTAGCGAGGTCTTCAAGGTCCATCTCTGTCATAGCATGAGACAGTAGTCCTTTGTTCCTTTTATGGCCACATAATATCCATCGCATGGGTACACACCTTTTTTTTGTTTTGTTTTTTTTAAGATTTTATCTGTTTGTTTAAGAGAGAGAGAGAAATCGTGAGTGAGAGCATGAGCAGGGAGGAGAGGGGGAAGCAGCCCCCCATGAGCAGGGAGCCTGATGTGGGGCCTGATGCGGGGCTTAATGCAGGGACCCTGGGATCATGACCGGAGCCGAAGGCAGACACTTCACTGACTGAGCCCCCCAGGCATCCCCACCACACCATTTATTTGTGTATTAGTTGATAGACTTTTGGATTTTTCATCTTTTGGCTATTATGAACAACATTGCTATGAACATTTGTGTGAAAGTTTTTGCGTGGACGTGTGATTCTGTTTCTCTTGGGTATCTGTCAAGGAGTGGAACTGCTGGGTCATGTGGTAACTCTGTCTTTAACTTTTTGAGGAGCTGCCGAATTGTTTCCCAGAATGGTGGTACCATTAACATTTCCGTTAGTGGTGTCTGTGAGGGTTCTGGTCTCTCCACATCCTCCCCAACGCTTGCTTTTCTCCTAGTGGGTGTAAAGTGGTTTCTCATTGTGTCTCTAATTTGCATTCCCATAACTGATTTATGACATTGAGCATCTTTTCATGTGTTGGCCATTTGGATATCTTTGTTGGAGAAACATCTGTTCAAATCTTCTGCTCATTTAAAAAATCAGGCTGTCTTTTTGTTGTTGCTGGGAGCCCTCTATGTATTCTGGATATAAGTGTGTCACTAGATAGAGGACCTGCAGTATTTCTCCCCATTCTGTGGTGGTGTTTGACACTTTCTGGTTGGTGTCATTTGCACCAAAGGCCTGCATCTCGATCAAGTTGAGTTCACCAGTCTTCCGTGTGTGAGTGTGTCAAGACAAGGTGAAATCCTTGCCTGGGTGGTTCCAACTCCAGTTTAACTTGAAGGACAGAGAACCTTTTCTCTGCATTTTGTGCCTGAGATTGGCTGGCGTGGATGCGCCCGTCATACCGTATGATGTTGAGGTGCCACTGGTCACTAGCTGCTGGGGTGGGAGGGTGTGGGTGTTGGTGTCGTGAATGAGAAGTGTCAAGCTGTTGCCGAATATCTGGAAGATGTAACTTGTGGTCGTCCTCTGACTGGCTGGCGGCCTCCAGACGGGCGGCATCTTCCGTGTGTGCTAACTGTCTTGCAGGCCCTTGCTGTGCCTGGTGGGGCCTCAGGGAGCCGAGCTGTCTCCTGCCTGGGAAGGATGGGGCCAGGCCTGGGGAACAGTGATCTTTTTTGGCATAGGCTCCAGGGTGACCAGGGCTAACATTCCTTTTTTCTTCTTTCCTTGCTCCTCAGACTGGATGATGCCAGTTGTCCTGTCTTCAGGTTCACTGGTTTCTTCTTCCAGTTGCCCAAATCTGCTGTTGTACGGCTTGCCTGAAGTTTTCTTTTCTGTTACTGTGTTTTCCAGTTTCAGAATTTCCGTTGGTTTCTTTTTATAGTTTCTGTCTTTTTATTGACATTCCTTGTTTGGGCTTTTGTTGTTGTTGTTGTTGTTGTTTCCTTTGGCTCTTGAGCATATCTGAGAGAGTTGATTTTAAGTCTTTGATTTTCGTACAAAGTCTGGGCTTCCTCTGGGACAATTTCTCTGCTTTTCTTTTTCCTTTGAAATATAAGTATACTTTTCTGTTTATATGCTTTGTGGTTTTTTGTTGTTGTTGTTGGAAACTGGGCATTTTGAATACTATGATGTGGTAACTCTGGAAATCAGGTTCTCCCCCGTCCCCGGGGATTTGCTGTTGTTCTTATCGAAGGTGATTGTTGTCCACGTAGTGACTTCTTCCAGTCTGTTTGTAACGACTGTATTCCTTGTTGTGTCTGGTCACTGAAGTCTTCGTTCCTTTATGTCTGCAGACAGCCCGTGGCCTAACAGATTTCCTTAAGTGCTGACATTTTGTAGGTTCTTTCTTCACTAAGCACTCTCCTAGGTTCTGTAAATTTTGGATGAGATTTCAGAGTTCTGAACAAGTTGAGTCTGTCATTTTTGCTGGCTTAATGGTTGTTTTGGTGGAGGGACTGATTTGTGGAGTTCCCTACTTTGCCGTGTTCTGTGACATCGTCCAAAAACTAGCATTTGACCAGCACCCCAGCATTAGTCTGGGGCGTCTGAGCTTCTTATTGGGGAAGTGCCCGTGAGAGAAGACAGGAAGCCTGGCAGAGCTATCATGTGGCCCAAGTGCTGTGGGGGTGGGGGGTGGGGCTGGGGTCGTCAGGCGAGAGTCTGCCGCGGAGGTGGTCCCGTGGTCCCAGAAGAGGCTGCGCTAGCGGCACTGCTCACTTTCTCCCTGGCAGAGGCGCCGTGGGGCCCAGAGTCAACCTGCTTCAGTAGGCGGGGCCTGGCTGCGGCCGCAGTTCGTGGTTGCAGAGCACCGACCTCGCCTGACCTTGTCCCTCCCCACAAGCCTGGGTACCTGAGTTCCCAAGGCAGCACCTGGGCTCGGGGGTGGGGTGGGGTGGGGATTCTCCAGTGCTCCTGACACGGTCCTGGCACTCGTCTGTTCTGAGGACCACGTGCCTCACCGATTTTTAAATTTTGTGCATTTTCAACTGTTAGTCTGTAAGAAAAGTGAATCAGGGCACCCAGGTGTCTCAGTCAGAAGAACGTACAACTCTTGATCTTGGGGTTGTGAGTTCGAGCCTCACATTGGGTATAGAGATTGCTTAAAAATAAATAAGAAATTAAAAAAAAAAAAGAAGTGGATGCCATGAGAACTCTGACTTATTGTGTGAAGTAGTTGTCCTGCCCTTCTGAATTAAAGTGCTTTTCTCCTTGATGAATGTGTGTGTGCTTCATTTCACACCCCCACACGCCCTCTTTCCCTGCGGAGTGTGGCGTTGCGGTGAAGGTCAGAGCCCGTGGTGGGGGCAGGCTGCCGTGGGCTGCTGGGAGGGCTCTTCAGAAGGCTTGTTGTCAGAACACTGTTTTCCTCTTCAGTACGAATTCAAGAACCCCTTCAGCTTTACTGAGGTACAGTTCATCTAACGTGCAGTTCACCTATTGAAGATACATGATTTAGTGGTTTTGGTATTTTTCAAAACCGTTATAGGGTGTATGTAACAACATCTGCCTTGCTGACTGTATTTAGTGTGCCATTCAGTGGGATCGACCCGATTTGCACTTTCTGCAACCGTTGTCACTGTTTCTGAACAGAAATCGTGTCCCCATTAACTGCCCTCTCCCCTCCCCTGCAGCCCCTGGGAACCAGTCCTCAGTCTGCCTCTCTGAGTTTGCCTGTTGTAGGTGCCCACACAGGTGGAGTTGAACAAGATTTGTCCTTTTGTGTCTGGTTTGTTTCCCAGCCCAAGAGGTCTTCAGGGTTAATTCATGCTCCAGCATGTGTCAGAACTTTATTTCTCTCTCTCTCTCTCTTTTTAAATTTAATTTATTTATATGACAGAGAGAGAGACACAGCGAGAGAGGGAACACAAGCATCAGGGGAGGGAGAGGGAAAGCAGGCTTCCCGCTGAGCACGGAGCCCGATGTGGGGCTTGATCCCAGGACCCTGGGATCTTGACCTGAGCCGAAGGCAGACGCTCAACCATCTGAGCCACCCAGGCGCCCCGGAACTTTATTTCTTTGTATGGGGAGTAATAGTCCATCGTAGTCCACATTTTGTCCGTCTGTCCATCTGTTAGTGGGTGCTTGTTTGCTTTTGTCTTTTGACTTGTGAATAATATTGTAGTGAATATTGGGGTGCACACACCTGGTGAGTTTTTGTTTTTCCTTCTTTGGGGTGTATATAGGAGTGGAATAGCTGGGTCATAGGGAAATAATTGTATTTTTAACTTTTTGAGGGTTTATTGCTTTTTATATGTTAAGATTAAAAACTTAGAACTCCTAAGTTGGGTCACAAGAGAATACAGAAAGGTACTATAGTTAAAAAACCAGCAAGACCATTTCTTTGTTGTTGTTGTTATAAAGATCTAGAACTCCATTGTCCATTTTAAATTACTATTATCATTTAGAGAGATAGAGGAGAAGGGCTGGGGGGAGGGGCAGAGAGAGGAGGAGAGAGAGAATCTCAAGCAGACTCCCCACTAAATGGGGAGCCTGACCCAGGGCTGATCTCATGACCCTGAGATGATGGCCTGAGCCGAAACCAAGAGTCTGATGGTTAAGCAACTGAGCCACCCAGGCGCCCTCCACTGTGCTTTTATAGAGAGATCTGGAGGGCCGCTGAGGGTCTCTGTGACTGTGATGTGTGGCCTTTGGGGCAATTACGCGAGGAGGGCTCAGCCGTGATGCTCCGGGCACACAGAGCTCCTCCGTGCAAATCTGCAGGTCAGAGTGGCCTCTGCCTGCCCGGAGAGCCCTGGGGCAAGCATCCCCTCCTGTGAGGCACTGTGGCAGGAGGGTTGGACAGTCGTTAACTGTCGTGGTTCTTCTTCTTATCACTTAAGATGATGCCTGACACTTTCGGATGAGCTGTAAAACGCGGTCTCCGAATCTTTGGGCCCTTGACACGGACGGTCCTTGTTCGTGTGAAGCACAGGGCGGGAGCTTGTCCGCAGGGTGCCAGGCTTCCTCTCATGCACGGTTTTGCTTTCTGCAGCGTGCTGACTTGCCGGGAAGCAGGCGTACCCTGCTTTTGTTCCTTGTATGAAAATGAAAGAGCCCTGGGGTGCTAGTGAAGGGGGCGCATGTTCCTCAGGTTTGTGTCGTAACAGCAGATGTTTCGGGTTAATGGCATGTGGTTTTCTGAAGGCACATCTCAGCGCCACGCGGCCGTGCGCAACGGCCCTTTGTAGGTACCTCAGGTGACCTGTCAGAGGACGGGGCCCTCTTGAAAAGTGGGGGGAAGGGGTCCCGTGAAGGCCCATGGGGTGGGGCGTGCCGATGCTGACGGCCTTTTCTCAGGGGGCAGTTGTAGGAACAGGCCTAGGGAGGCCCAGGTGGGTACAAGACTTGTACCGGACTTGGTGGCTGCCGCTGTGGACCGCACACGCAGGTGTGCTTACGCTCACACGCACGGGCAGGGGCTCATTTTCTGCTTAACTGCTGCCTCAACTTACTCCCTTTCTCAGGGCCTCTGTTTGTTACGGCAGACTAAACATCACACAGGGGTCATGTGTTCTTAAAATCACCTATGAGTTTATTGGAAATCAGCAACATATACATCATTGTAGAAAGTGGAGCGGAGGCTGAGCGGGTGGGAAGTCCCCTGCAGCATCCCGAGGAAGGAGAAGGCGTTGGCGGGAGCCGCACCTGCAGCCCGTTTCCCACTGGAAATAAATTACGTGTGTAAATAGCCTCTCGTTGTTTGTGTTCCTCACTCACAACAAATCACAGAGTTTTTACATAGGGCACTTTAATCACAGTGCTGGAAATGTTTTCTCCTGGCGTGTTTTGTTTTTGTTTTCAGTAATTGTTACTTACTCGAAAACACACAGTAGATTTGATAGCAGAACAGTTAAAGCAGTTTGTTTTAGTGCTAAGGTATTTATAAGAAAAGTATTTTTAAAAGCTTTCCTATAAGATGGCATACACCTAAAAGCTGTCTTTTAGTCTGTGTATTCAGTGTGACATTTTACAAAAACAAAAGGCAGTGTTTAACTCCTGAGTCTTAAGAGTAGGAGTCATTTAAATATTTTTACAACCAAAAGTAGAAACAGCTTTGAATATTTTATGCTTAATATTTACAGAAACTGAACTGAAGTTCGTGGTTCTCTTTCTTTCTTTCTTAGAAGAAAAAAGAAACTGCGTTGTCAGACTTGACCAGATAGAGCAAAGGTACCAGATTGGCTGCTGCTGTGACCTCCTTTGGAAGTCACGTCTGCGCCCCGCCGAGCCGGGCACTAAGACACCCGTGTTCTTTTCCGAAGAGTGAACACTCTGGCTGTGTCGCTCTGCTTTGTCTTCTTAGTTCCTTGCTGGGACTTCCCAGCCTCCCTTGGACTTGTCCGCTTTTGCCCCCTGGGTCTGAGGTCACACTGAGCCTCTGGGCTCTCCGTGGTGCCGAGAGTGGGTGCATCTTGTTGGCCGGGGGACTCCGGGGCCGTGGGCTCCCCATCGCCCACCCGGATGTTCCCCGGGCTGTAGGCTGCCAGTTGGCAGAGGGCCACGGCCGCCGTCTGCTTCTGCTCGTCGCTGCTGTCCACCGCTCTCGTGTCCTGGGCCTTCATAGTAGGGGCTGTTGATGGCCCCTCAGTAGCGTCCAGGCCAGTTTGGTTTGTCGGGGTGGGGTCTGGCCCATCTTGGGAACTTCCCGTCTCTGTGTTGTGAGCAGCTGTGGTGGCAGGTTCTGCCTCTTGCGGTGGGCTGTGGACGGAGGGTCTCCGGGTCAGGACGTTGCAGGGGTCTTTCACCGAGAGGTTCAGGGGCATGTCCTGCAGCTCTGCATAGTCCTTGTACACGGGGCTGTGCGTGGCCGCTCTAGCCTCGGGTTTCTTGGAGAGGTTCAGCGGAGCTGTCCGGGAGCTGTCCTCTGGGCTGGAAGGTGTGGCCTCCGGACCACGAGAGGCACGTCCCGTCTCAGGTGGGGCGTCTCCATTCATGGCGTCGAGGCTGGAAGAGGCAGAGAGAGGCCTTAATAGGAGCCTTGCTTAGAAAAGCTGTACTGTCCAAAGCATTTTAGCATGTACGAGGTTGGCTAATTGAGCACAACCAGAGACATGCTTTGGAGATTGTGAAAATGAAATTTTCTTACCTTTTTGCAGACTCGTCTCTGTTTTCCAGAGCTTGGGAACGTGGGCACTCTGTGCTCTTCTTGACGGGCTTGAAGGCTGTGAGGCTGTGTTCAGGCTGATGGAGCCTTCCCAGGGCACTGGAGGGTGGCTTGTCTGAGAGGCTGCACAGCTCTCCACACGGCTGACTTGTCTGTGTGAAGTTGGTGGGACTTGGCCTTCCTGGGGAGCCTGTGGCTGCGCTGCCTGCTCGAGGGCTCATTTTGGTTCCCTCTGTGTCCCTTTGCCCGTCTTTGGAGGAATCTTTAGCCTCAGGAGTTGGGCTCTCCTTCTCAAACTCGGTGTGTTTTTTGTGGGTGCTGGAAGGACTTGACTTGGACGGACTCAAGGCTGGGTAGAGCAGGGCGGCTTCTTCCAGTAGGTGGGAGCTTTGCTCTCTGGAAATGCCCGCGACGGGTGGGAGTCTGAGACCGTAGCAGGAGAACGCAGACTCTGGTCTGTAAAAGCCATAGGGCCCGGGCAGGTTGGAAGGGAACTGCTGGAAGAGCCTGTAGTGGTCATATGCCGAGGGGGGCGCCAAGTGCTTCGGGACTGGCCCCGGGGGAGGCAGCAGGTGCCTCTGGTCTTGGGCCCCGTAGACGGAGAGCAGGGGGGCATCGCATTCGGGAGAGTTCCCGGCGAGTAGGTAGGGTGAGTAGATGGTGGCCAGTCCGTGCTCCGTGTAAAAGTGGGGTGAGTACTCCGGGACCGCGGGCTGCACGTAAGGGGAAATGGCACCAAACCCCTTTGTGGAAGGGACTTTGTGCGCGAACTCAGGCGGCAGGAAAGGCGAGCCGGCTTTCCACGGGTAGCCGGGAGCATGGAATGCGGACTTGGTGTGGAAGGAGGCGGCTTTGGCCGTGGGGTTGGGCAGCGCCAGCAGCTCAGGAGCCTCAGCGCGTTCTGGCCCTTTCAGTCTGTGCTCTCCCACCGGGACGAACGCCGAGGGCCGCGCCGTGCCTTCCAGAACGGGCTGGGTGCCCCTGCCGGCCTCTGGAGCAGGACTCAGGGGAGCTGCTTCCTCGTGGAGAGCAGCAGGCTTCTGTCCCGGGCACCTTTGGGGCCCACGTGTGTGCAGGTCCAGGTTTTCCTTCACGTCGTCCTTGGCAAGGCTTTGCTGGAGCTTGGCATCGAAGTGTGGGAGCCCGCTTGCGACAGGCTGGGCGGAGGCGGGCTTTGAGGCCGCGTCTGGCTGGTTCGCTTGCTTGGGGTCCAGGGAGTTGGATTTGGGGCACTTAGGGACACGGTCCTGCTCTGACACCAGAGTGATGGAGTTCTTGCAGAGACCGTACTTCATGTGGTTGAAAAGGTGTGACTTCTCGTTGCAAGTGAAAGGACACTGGAAACACTTGTACTTGAAGGGCTTTCCTGGAGGCCTGGGGATGTAGTGCGGCTTTTTCGGTTTCCGCTCTTTGAGGAGACTCATGTTCTTTCTTGCAGTGTAGGCTCGGCTGCTCTCGCCGGTCCGATCACTGCTGGCTCTGGGCTAATTAAGATCTGCGGGGGCCGCTTCTCCTTCGCTTGCTCTCCCCGGGCTTCTCTTTGTAGACCGCGGCCCGTGCTGGGCGTCCAGCCGGGGACGTCTTGCTCGCTGGGGCCGCGCGCTGCAACAGAGGAGCACAGCCTTAGCGACAGGACACGGGCCTTTCGGGTGGGGGAGGACTTGGCCCGGCTTCATAATGCTCGCCTGGACATACGGATGGGTCCCGCCCTCGTCCTGGCGAGGGTGAGACGCGCACCAAGTGCACCTGCTTGTATCCTGGCCGCCAGCCCCTCTGGTGTTCCCGTTTTCTCAAGTCTGACCCGAAAGGGTTCTCTTGAGGCCGTGAAAAGTGTGTGTGTCAGCTCTGAGAACACCTGGTTCTCTTGAGTGGACCCCTTGGGAGTCTTTATCCTGTGACCTGAGGCCTCTGATGCCAGGAAGGTTGTAGCCTGAGGCCAAGTGACTGTTGGAACCCCCTCCCCCCGCCGACCCACGTCCGTGGAGTCTGTGCTGTTGGTCTGACTGCGCTGACCGTGACTACAGGGGCCTGGCCTGTGCGGGACGCCCACATTTCTTACTTAGAGCCACGAAGTCTGAGTGTGACTCGGAGTCAGCGCTCTTTGACTGTCCCGTCCTATTTAATCACGTTGTGTTCCGTGTGTGGGGACTTAGAAAATGTGGAAATACGCAGTCCCTCCCTGCTGCGTCCAAAAGCAAACGAGAAGGCAGCTTTGTCGGGATTGGCATTGACGCTGTGTCTGTGTTGTGTCTGTGTTGACTCCCATGATCTTGTGATGCTGTCAGGGTGAGTTTCTGAGCCCTGTGAGGGACCGAACGTTCTCCTTCATGGCGTTTCCACCGCCTGCCCCACGAGCACTGTGGAGTGAGTTCTCGCGCTCACCCCGCGCCTGCTGCGCCCGTGTGGGCAGCCGAGAGCACGTTCAGCCCAGAGCGCCTGCCGGCCTTTCCCGGTCTTCCCTGTCTGCCTGAGAGGTGGTTGGTCGTGGTAGGACGGTGCCCGAACCTTCACCCTGTGGGAGCGGGCCCTGGGCCGTCCTTGGCAGAGTCCTGGCTGCAGTGTCTCTGGCCTTCTCTGCCTAACCCCAGGGCCCGCTGCCTGATCCTGCCCCCTCCCAGGCTTCACCAGAGATTTCAGCCTGCTTCCTTGAGAGGCTGCTCTGCACACCCCTGGGGCGCTCTCCCTGCCTCATAACCCGAAACCGAGAACAAAGACGGGAGGTCTGGGAGGATCTCACTCGGGCCCCGCGGCGCGGCTGGGTGCCCCGGCCCGGCCCGGCCCGTGGAGTGACTGTCTGGGAGCAAGCGTGTGGGTGGGGAGGCTGCAGGGCAACGGGAGGAGTCGGCCTGGCTTTCCCTCAAGAGCTTCAGCTTCTAGATGTTTTCAAGCAGCTTAAAAATAAAATTAAAAGGAAGTGATTTAACAAAACTCTTCTCAGATGTAGTTTTGCTTTAAGGAATAGGCAGATGAGGTCAGTCCTGAGTCTCGTGGGATTTTGTGGATAAAGCATCACCTTCTAGACATTGGGTGGGTGGGAAAGTCTGCAAAACAGCCTTTAAAAAATGGAGACATACATATTGGAAATTGAAGAGACTGGTTTTCACAAAATAAAACATAGTTTCTCTGAAATGCCTTTCCTCGCCACCCCACACACTGCCATGAGCTCATTGGTGGGTTTTCACTTGGATACTTTAATTTCTGAGAAAGCTGTCTGATGTTGTTCTCAGCAAACTGGTTTCTCTACTCATTTAGTCCTATTCCTTAAAAACACAAAGAAGCACCCCCCTCCCCCGCTTTGTCAACCGTTGTGTCCACACCCGTGTGTTTATTAAGAGGTGGTTTCTGCCAGGGTCTGCGGCCCTTCTCTTGTAAGGCGCTTCTGCAGAGCGGTAGTGGTGAGGCACATATTTTGGGTGAGAAAAGAGAGTTTTTGGCTGCCCTATGGCCGTGACTGGCAAGGGGGTTTCCCAGAGGCCTGGGAATGGGCTGTTCATCGGCTCACCCTGCCCCTGTCCTCTCTCATGCGCGGCTGCAAGGCCGTGTCAGAGCCCAGCACGTTAGACTTGTAAGCACAGCTTTGTGTCTTTCTAAACTTGCCCTCTTATTAAAGGGAAAAACGTGAAGTAACCCTTTATGAGTCCAGCCCATGCCCTGGGGGTTCGGTATGCTCTGGGCTACAAAAGCACGATTTCCTCCGCCCGTCAGGAAGCCATTCCCGCCAGCCTGGGCCAGCTAGATAAGTCAGCGGGCGTGTCGCGGCACGTCTGCCCGCGCTCCCTGGTTCTGAAGGCGTGAGAACCTCTGCAAGGCAGGTTCCCATGATTGTATAGGGTATGTTATGGCAAAGATCCGAAAAGTGATTTCATCACTCGCTGGAAGCATCATGATCAAAATGATGACAGATGCAGAACTTTATCAGGTGTGAGTCCGGAGTCCGGCGATACCGAGAGTGGACCCAGACACGCTTCTCCCAGCCTCTCAAAACCCGGAGCTGAGAGGAATGAAAAATTCCCTCAGGATTTAAGAGAATGATTCAGATGTGTTCGTTGCAGAAGCTGTGTTATTTAGCGTTGCTGATACTTCTGGGCAAACACATAAATAAACCTATGTTAAATTTGCTAAACATTGATAGGAGCAAGTTGCATTTAAGTTATCTCAGTGTTACCTGGAAGATTAACTTGGGTCATTGGTTTTATGGTAATATTAATGTATAGTTTTTTCAGTCAAATGGTGTCGTATGTAAAGTTCTGGTCTAAATTTTTGTTCTTTGTTCAGTCGGCATCCAGGGACAGTAAATAGGTTCCCTGGGGATCATGCGACGCCCTGGGAGGTGAGGGTGTTCCAGGGCGGCCCTGTGGGGACGCGAGCCTGCCGTGGACTCACAGGGGCAGCATTCCTAGTAGCTTTGGGTAAACTGACCTCCCAGGGTTGCACAAGTCACTGATTAAAACAAGGGAGCCCAGCTGCTTCCGATGCCGCGGAGGCAAGCGTATCCACCGGGTCGTAAAGATGCAGTAACGTCAGAGATTAATGGGATAAAATGGAGGCTACTGTAAGCTTTCAGAGGGAACAGCCTGTGTAGCGTGGGGTCAGCCTGCGAGCTCTCCTGTGAGCGTTAGCAGGCGCGGGAGCCCGACCTGGCCACCCGGGGCCTCGGCAGTTGCACCCTGCGTAGGGACGTGGTTTGTGACCGTCTCTACCCTCGGCCGGGCCGGTTTCTATCTGCCCGGCTTGGTGCTTGCTGGCAGCTGCTGGTGTTAAATTTGCTGGAAAAAGGGTATCGTTGCCAAAACAATGCAATTGAGGACTTTAACTGTTGGTGGTTAAGTTTGGATTTGCATCGACAGGTGAGGTTTTCCTAAAGGTGCCGTGAGTGTGTCAGCCTCCTCCTGGAGGGGCTGCGTCTCAGCTCATCTGTACGCGGAGCTGCGGGCTGCGCGGGGCGGACCGCGGTGTGAGCGCCTCGGAGCTCCCAGCCGGCTTGGGCCTCAGGCAGGTCTGTGGCCGCAGTGTGGCTGACTCTGCTAAGCTGCTCCTCACGCCCCTCCCCTCCCTCCTGTCAGGGTCCGAGCGGCTGTCACTGAAATGCGGCCGGGGTCTGTCCTCGCCTGCCTCTGCGACTTCCCTGTCACTCCCGGCAGACGCCGCGGCCGTGGGCACGGCGGCGTCCACACGGGGGGCGGGCCCTGTGTGAGCTTCCAGAGGTTTTCCTGTTTTATTTAAAGATGCCCCTTTTGTGACACCAGGCACTTTAAACACCTGCTTGTGTTGGCCTGATGTACTTTTTTGCCTCAGAAAGTGCCGCGAGCCTGCCCGGCTGCCGCGGTTCTCCCCCTGCGGGGCCCCGGCGGGACGGCCCACACAGCGCCGCGGCGGCCTGTGGTTTCGGTTGGCCGCAGGCTTCTGTTTGCTCGTTTCTGCCGTTCTGAATTGCCAGTGCACTGGCTTCCCGGAGGTTCCGCAGGGCGGACAGTTAATGTCGCTGCCGGGTGTTAAGGTAGTGCCGAGTGGCGTGTTGGAAGAGTTTCTAAGGAGTTTGGAATCCAAAAAACAGACAAGAGAAAGAGATTTTTCTTGAACTTTGGTAGGACACCATAGAGGTGATTTCAGCCCAGCTCTGTGGGACCCGCTGGGACGGGCTGGGTCTGCTTGCCATGCGTGCTGCCTGGCGACCGGACTCGTGCTGCAGTGGTCCCTGCGGTGCCGTGCGGCTCTGGCAGGGAGCCTCGGCAGGTCGGGCGTCGTGAAGGGCAGGCTATAATTACAATATTGTGATGTGGCGTTATTGCATAACCCAAGGACACGCCATTGTCGCCTACCCACTGGGGTGTCGCAAGAACGAGATTTGTGAGTTTTACTCCAATTGAGCTTTTCCAGTGACTAACCACCACGCCCGCCCAGACTCCTCGTTCTTTAAAACGAAGGATAAACTTGGGGCACCTGGGTGGCTCGGTGGGTTAACCTCTGCCTTCGGCTCAGGTCATGATCTCGGGGTCCTGGGATCGAGTCCCACATCGGGCTCTCTGCTCAGCGGGGAGCCTGCTCCCCCCACCCCCCGGCCGCCTGCCTCTCTTCCTACTTGTGATCTCTCTCTGTCAAATAAATAAATAAAATCTTTAAAAAAAAAAAAAAAATGAAGGATAAACTTCAGGATGACCATTACCTAGGGAGGAAGACCATTTTCCAGAAGGTAGTTTGAAAGAATGGATCTGGAAAAAAAAAAAGCAGGCCTCTTTGTAGTTTCAGCCAGAGACCCCAAGTTACAGACTAGGCTCCTACTAGGGAGTGCATGCAGCTTTAACGTTAGCCTGTCACCAGAGCCGGCCCCCCTCAGCCTCGTTTATCCGAACAATACCAGTTTGAGGCACTGGGAGGACTTTGTTAATGCAAAATAAAGATAATAAACGTGGACAGAATTTGCTTAAATAAAGTCTGACTAGACTTGGCCATTTGGTCCTTAATTGTTGAAACGGGTTTATGAGAAGCTTCGTAAGGGGAAAAAACCTCTTTGTATACTTAGAGATCCTCTTAGGTTTTGTTCTTTGCTTTGTTAAGCACATGTCAAGCCAGTACTTATTTTAGGGACATTAGGGTGGTACAGTTGGTGAAGCGTCTGCCTTCGGCTCAGGTCTCCCGGATCGAGCCCTGTGGTGGGCTCCCTGCTCACTGGGGAGCCTGCTTCTCCCTCTCCCTCTACAGCTCCCCCTGCTTATGTTCTCTCTTTCTCTCTCTGTCAAGTAGATAAAATCTTAAGGGAAAAAAAAAGACAGTACCTTTTTTAAACTTCAGAAAGTTTTAAAATGTGACCTGTAAATTTAGCAGTTATCTGAACATATGTATATGTGTTTGCATGTGTTTGTATGTACATGATTTTTAATGTTGAAATTCACTGTAGTTTTAAGGTAAGGAACAGATAAGCACTTACATACATTTGAGTTTTAGTTTAAATTTTAAGTAGAAGTGAGGACTTAATTTCCAAATAAACTTGTTCGTACTCTTAGAATAAAGTGTAAGCCTTATTAAAAGTTTTGTAATAATAGTCTCCTTTCCAGCGATGCACCTGCCGGGTCCTGAGTAATCCTCAGGGAATAGAGCAAGGCAGAGCACAGGGCAGGCAGGTGGTTCGCGGAGCCAGATAGTTAAGTCAAGATACATCTGAGAGCAGTTTTGAAAGAAAACTTGAATTTGAGAAGAAATGGGTACTTACTAGAGACGGGCCGTGCTGGGAGCGGTCGGGTCGGGAGCCGGTGGCTGACGGTGCCCGAGAGCAGGACCTGTTCTCACGCTCGCTCGCCGGCTGAAACTGGAGCCGGCAGTTCCAGTGGGAGGGGTTTAAGTGTAGGAGTTGAGCCCTCGGGGCGTAGAGATGCACCTGATATCCCTCCTGCCCGCAGCTACGATTCATGTGTTTGCCCCCACCAAGCCGCCTAGGAGCAGCGTCACCGTCACCGAGGGCTGGGAGGCCGGCGCCACCTCCGTGCCTCCAGCCGCTCCCTGCTTTGGGGTGGAGAAGGCCATTTTGGTGCTGGTCAGAAGTTCCTGGGCTGGGGGGTGAGACGTGTTTGCGGCTGGAGCCGAGACTGAGAGGGTGCAGATGGGACTCTGCCCAGTGTTTGGTGTTGTGTCAAAGACACCGTGTGTGGGGGCTCCTTCAGAACCGCCAGCATAAGCAGGAGCTGCAGGTCGACCCAAGACCGAGTCTTAAACACACCTCCCCTCGGAGGCCGCACTCACTTGTGCCCTCGCGCTGCGGGGTCTGAGCGAGCCTTTCATCTCGCTGTCTTTCCGTCCTCACCCTTGTGCCTGGGAATCTTTGCCTGCCGTCCTCCTCTTGGGGGGGCGGGCGGGGGGAGCCTCTGCCGCCTCGCCGCGGGGCCTGCCAGCGCACGCCCGGGACCGGCAGCGAGCACCGAGCTGCTGCCGCTGCCAGGAGGTGGCTGAGTGCCTCTCCCTGCCCCTGGTCTTCCATACGGCGGAGACACTGCACTTTGGAGCCCGTGTGTCTCCCTTCCTGCTTAAGCTGCTGTTTAACCCGTGGCTGTCAGTGAGGCTGCGTGTGGTACTGGTTTGGGGACAGCGAAGGGAGGTGGCGTGGGCTGGGGCCAGGCCGCCCATCGTGCGTGGTGCGTCCGGCATGGCGGTGCAGGGTCAGACTTGCCAGGCCAGATGCTGTAGGCTGTTTGTTTGTTTGTTTTTAATTCAAGGCTTAGGATTTTACTTTGCTTTATCTTTATATTGAATTCTTTAAAAAAATGTTTCTAGTTACTTTTGTCCAGATTAAGTGACCATATAATTTCAAGGGTGAAAGAGTAGTTGTGTAAGTCTGTCACAAAACACTAGTTCATTGCTGTTCCTCTGACAGGCCACCCCGAAACTCGGTGTCTTAAAAGTTTTATTACCTCTCGTGTCTCTCTGTGGGTCAGAGGTGCGGGCCAGCTCTGCGAGCACGGCAGGCTCCGTTGGTGGGGCCCTGGTGGTATTGAGCCGGGCTGGAGGGGCCACCGTGGTGTCATCCACCTTGTGTCTTGGAGGGAACGGCTGAGCGCTCTTCTCCATGTGGCCTCACTGCCCAGGCCTGTCCAAGAGTGTGGTTGGTGAGGCATCTCTGGTCCTGCTTTGTTTGCCCATCCAGGGGAAGGTGGCCGGCCCCGTGTCTCAGTGGGACACTGCCACACGGCTTCCCCTCACATCTCTGCCTAGGAGCAGGACTGGAACCTTTTCTTAGCGGAGTATTTTGGTGTTTACTTCCTTGATTCTAAATAACATTACTCTGTTGCTACTTCTGTTCCCTCTATCTGCCTCCAACTCCCAGTCCTAGGTATTGTCTGATGACTTCCTTTATGCAAAGTCAGAGTTTTGCCCTCCTCTGCCCTCCTGCTTGCTTCCCCATCATCCTGGGGTTGCCTTTCCCTCTCTCCTGCATCAAAAGCTTCTTGGACCCCGTGTCTTCTCTTTTGGGTTGAGTTTTTACACTGGTACGGAGCACGTGCTATTACTCTGTTCGTAGGCTCCTGGGAAAGAGTGCTAGAGATGTGGCTTTGTGGAGATGTTGAATGGTTGATAGTGCGGCTGGGTATAGAACCCTGGGCTAGCTATTGTTCACCCTTGGTTTTGAAAGTGCCCTCCTCTGCACGTAGCTTTCACCACCGCTGTTCAAAAGTGCCTGCCCAGGGGCGCCTGGGTGGCTCAGTGGGTTAAGCCGCTGCCTTCGGCTCAGGTCATGATCTCAGGGTCCTGGGATCGAGTCCCTGCATCGGGGTCTCTGCTCAACAGGGAGCCTACTTCCCCCTCTCTCTCTGCCTGCCTCTCTGCCTACTTGTGATCTCTGTCTGTCAAATAAATAAATAAAATAGTAAAAAAAAAGTGCCTGCCCATTCTGGTTTCCTGATTCTTTCCCTCCAACATTTAAATATGAACAATATTTAGAGTGAGAGAGAGAGAGAGTGCGAGAGCACGTGAGCAGGAAGGAGGAAGGGCAGAGGGAGGAGGAGAGAGTGATTCTTGGACCCCCTCAGTCAGCCCAATGTGGGGCTCCATGTCACAACCCTGAGATCGTGACCTGAGCCGAAACCAAGAGTCAGACGTTTAACCGACTGAGTCACCCAGGCGCCCCCAATGGGAATGATCTCAAACAAACAGGGAAGTTAGGAGAGTCCGGCCCTCGGATTCTGTGATGCATGTTTTACTAAGTTTGCCTTATCATAGGGTCTGCAGGTGGCGCCTGTCTGGGGTGGGGTGATTCCGGCACTCCACATCTTGGCTGGGAAGACACGTCTCAGAGCTCTTCAGACCCGTGCGGTTTTTACCTTTAAGAGAGGAACTATGGGCAGATGCTTACTGACATGCCTGCTCAGGGGCCCCGTCGGTGGGATTTCTTCCACCTGTGCTCTTCTAGAATTTTATGCAGGTTGTGACTCCTGACCCTCCTCCTGACCCTCTTTTTCTCCGTTTCCAAAATATTTCCTGTTGGGTAGGTGCTGCTTTTCTGCTGCTGCACTGTTCCCGGGAGCGCTTTGGTCCTCTGGTGCCCCTCCGTAGCGTCTCATTCTTGGACGGTAGTCGTAGTGGCTTCTCTTGTGTCTCTGAGGGTTTTCATGATGCTTTGGGCAGGTGGTGGGCATCTCCCACCCTCTCACACCGGTTCTGTGTTTTCACTGTGGCCCCTCCTTTGCCTCTCAGCACATCCGGAGAAATAATTGCTGTCTTTGCTGGGAGTGGGGGTTCAGGGATCTGCTTCTTTGGTGACCTTCATGGTACTCCTTGTTTTAGCTGCTGCCCTGCTGCCCCACCAAGCCCCAGAGTTATCTGGAGCCTTTCAGGGATCCTGTTTGTTGACCAGAGAGGTTCTGGGTTGCCTCACGTGCGCTCAGGTGAGGCCTCCAGCCTCCTGAGTGCCATCCCTGCCGGGCCTTCCCCGTCTCCCGTCACCCTGTTGCTCATGCCTTGGAGATGGAAGGTGCTCTCCGTGGTTGCGGGTGGGATTGTGCCGGCTGTCATGCGCGTTCGGTCTCCGCTACCCAGCATCTTGCCGCCAGGTTTCTGACCAAGGTCGCGTCTTTGGGAAGAGCACGGGGGCGGCAGCGAGCACAGATTGAGCGCTCACGAGCTGTGAGGCCTGCGCTCATTCATTCATTCACTGCGGCAACTGTGCGGTTTGCAGGGTCAGGCCGCACAGAGATGGTGAGCCATCATCCAGAGGTGACCCAGCCTGGAGGGCCACAGCAGCAGAATCGAAGCAGGAGGGGGTGGGGGAGGGAAGTGCCTCTGTGTGAGATGCTAATGGCGGTGAGCTGGCCCAGCCCCCCTGTGCTCAGAACCTGGGGTGGGGGTGAGGGGTGGCGGCCAGGCTCTGGGCCTTGGTGGGTCTCATTGGCCCACTGGGTCGAGCATGGGGACGGACCGGCGCTGCGGCTGCTGTTGTGGGGAACAGCGGTGTTGCCTGTTGGGGGGCGGGCATCCTGAGGGGACTCACGCAGAGTCAGGACTTCCTCCCGTGGGGTGTGGGTCTAGCTCTCCTGCAGGAAGGGTGAGCCCTGGCCAGGGCCCGCAGCTGCTTGCTGGGCTCCTCCCACCGGCTCCCTGCCCTCTCTGGGTGGTGGGTCTGTCCCTGGCCCCATCCCTGTCCCCTGTGTGCCTCCTGCGCCCCTGCTGTTCCCCACTCAGCCGCGCGTCTGCACGTGGGTAGTTATTGGACCGGGACCTCCGTCCTCCCTCCCGCAGGGTGGTGGCGGGCGGCAGCTGCTGGTGGGCTGCCGGAGTCCTGGAGGCAGGCCCGCCGTAGCCCACCGCCACGCACGCACCAGAGCTCTCTGGGGAAGGGAGCACGTGGCTCCCGTGTTTCACCTCGTAAGGAAGTAGGAGACAGTGTTCGTTTTGACACTTTGGGGGCTGCATCCGGGGAAGGGAAGATGGAAACGAGAGCTCTTTGAGGGTGTGATTCTGTGTCTTCAGTTTGGGTGGTGGTTAGAGGAAGTAAGCCCTGACCTGCTGCCGCAGTGACGTTTGTTAGGCCTCCTGGTTAGCAGACGCTGGGCCACATCTAGCCCTTGTGGCCCCGCCGGGGGCCCTGAGCAGGCGAGCGGGGGTGGTGCGCAGGGGTGCCTTGCTGCCCAGGCTGTACCTCAAGGCCATGTGGGAAGTGACGGGCTCAGGCTGGGGGTCCTTCCTGGCCGACCCAGTAGTGAGACTGGGGGCCCTTCCTGGCCGACACAGTTGTGGGACTGGGGGGCCCTTCCTGGCCGACCCCAGGCCCCTGGTGGGTAGGGTGGCCTTGTGTCCTTCACGTGAGCAGGTGTGTTTCTCAGGGTTTCTTGACTGTAATTTGTTTCCACTTGGAACCCCATAATGAGAAGCCCATCTAAGGAGCCTTGTGTGACCTCTCCAGGCTCCTGAAGCCTCGGTTCTGCTCGTCCTGGGGGCTGTCCTTGGCCCCCACTGCTGATGGGCACCTGTGGGACACGTGGGGGCCCTCTGCCCCCCTCCTCGGGTCTCTCTCTGCGGGACGGGTGTCTCCTCCCTCGGTGCCGTGTCTCGGTGCTAAGGACCCTATGTTGCTGAGCTGCCGGCACCGTCGTCTGCTTGTGGCTTTTACGCTGTGCTCTTCCTGTAGACTGAGGGACAGACTCTGTCCCCCGACATCCAGTCTTTCCTAAGCTTCCTGGGGTCTTCGAAAGCCTGGCAGCCTGGGACAGGAGTTTGGGCCCTGCCCTCCTGCCCGGAAGCCACCAGCTAGGCCTGCACCTTGCCTTCTGAGATCAGGAACCTAGGAAGAAGTGGCCGCCATTCTTGGATGTTCCTGACCTGGGCCTGTGTGTGCCAGGACGTGCCCCTGTGAGCCGAGCAAGCAGTGGACGCCAGCGGCCTTGGAGGGAGCGGCAACCCTCAGGGTCCTTGCCCTCCCCTGGTGTGGGGGCTTGGCCCTTTGAGGCTGAGTGCTGGGGAGCACAGAGTGCTCGCTGGCCTGGGGATGGCTCAAACCGTGCTGGTCTTCTGGGCGCCTGACTTCTCCGAACAAAATGTTGAGAGTGTCGGTGGAGTTTTGCTTTGTCAGACGGTGGCTGGTAGAAGCAACGAAAGTCAAGTTAGTTGGGTCATCTCGTGGGGTAGGCCCCAGCAGGTGGAGTGTTGGGAAAGTTCTGTTGTCAGACGTTCATTTTCTTTTTTTTTTTTTTTTTTTTTTTTTTTTTTTTTTTTAAAGATTTTATTTATTTATTTGACAGAGAGAGATCATAAGTAGGCAGAGAGGCAGACAGACAGAGTGAGAGGGAAGCAGGCTCCCTGCTGAGCAGAGAGCCCGATGCGGGACTCGATCCCAGGACTCCGAGATCATGACCTGAGCCGAAGGCAGCAGCTCAAACCACTGAGCCACCCAGGCGCCCCCGTTCATTTTCTTTTGATGAGTAAGTCTGAGATGTGTGACGTACTGCCCCAAATTCCAGGAATACCACCATGGGGATTTTTGTGGAACCGGGGCTGGTTTGGTGTTGGAGGGGAGCTCACAGGCCCCTCCTCCTGCCCGGCTGTGGGGCGGAATGGTGGGCGGGGCCGTCCACTGGGCGGGGGTGGGGGGGTGGGGGTGGGGCGGGGCCTGCGGGGGGGGGGGGGCTGCTCAGCCCGGAGGGCGGAGGGCGGGAGGTCTGGCTGCAGGCGGGGCTGGCAGGCCTTGAGGACCCGCACTCAGCTCCCCAGGCTCCTGCCTTCTGACACGGTCCCCCAGGAGTACAGTGAAGCAGGGTGGAGATGGGGTGTGAAGTGACCCTGAGCCAGAGTGGGGGCGGGAAAACTCTGTGTCCCTTTTGTTTGGATGGGCTCTCGGAACCCTGTGCTGCGGCTGCGCTGGCCCCTGGGCGCCTCCTGCAGCGTGATCTGTCTCCCGGCTGCTTCTGACGCGAAGCCTGGAACCATGAGCTGGAACCCTGAGCGATAGGCTTGTTTTGTCTTGGACTGGGAAACTGATTCAGGTTCGTGAACTTGGGCCAAGTTTTGAGGATTCCCACAGTTTTCCTCACCCGCTGTCCTCTCCCCACCCTAGCAGGAAAGTGGTGTTTCGGCGTTCTCGCCTGGGCTCCTTGCCGCGTCAGGAGCAGGAGCAGTCGGGGCTCTTTACCTCCGTTGTCCCGTGTGCGTTGGAGAGTTTGCTTTTTGCGTCCAGCTGTCTGCGGTCTGTCGGCCACCATGGACCGGAGTCTCGTAGTTCAGTCGAATGAGGATGAGGAGAAAGAAAGATCACACAGGTTTCCTTTTTCCCTTTTTCCTCCGGATACAGACAGCATCAGGGAATGACTCTCAGGCTCTGCCTCCGTCCCACCAGACCTGGCGACTCGGGGCACCCTCTCCCCCCACCATGTGCTCCCTGTCTGCAGCGGGCTTGGCCCTCATGGCCGTGGCTCCTCTCGGTCGAGTCCCGAGTCAGTTGGGTTTCAAACGGGGCAGTGAGTCGTTTTCTGTCTTATTTCTAGACTTTTGTCTGGATCTTTCTATGATCTTCCTGTTCCTTCTCTCTGGCTTCCATTCCTGTTCTTTTCTCTCTAATACAACAAACCAGTGTTCTTGGTGGTAGCCTTTGGGTTCTGTTGCCTCACGTTCTTGGGCTTCTGGTTCTTTGTCGTATCCATAGACACTCCCCCCGCCCTTTTCTTGATAGAAGACGATTCCTTACCGGCTCCTTTTCAGTGGGCGTGAGTCGCTCCACACCCCGTGGGGCGTGCTACAGTGTGGCTCTGTGCTGCTTCTCAGGGTACCGTGGTGGCAGCCTGGAGCAGGCGTCATGCCTATCCCTCAGCTTGGCCTTCCCCACTCCAGATGATGTGCGTGGGTGGCCCAGGCTGGGGCCTTTGGCTCGTCATGGCAGCCTCCCTCCTTTTCCCAGCCGCCCCAGGAACAAGTGCCCCGTCAGCCCTGCCGGTCCTTCCTACCACTGGCAACCCCTGTGTGAGAGGCCCTGGCGTTGTCCAGGTCTCAGTAGCCCCAAGGCCATCTGTCCTGAGCCTGCCATAGGGTTGGTGCTGTTCCCAGGCCCTCTGTGGGGTATACTTGCTGGCTCTAATCAGAATAGTAACAATGACAGTAAGAATTCATCTTCATTGAGCCCCTGACCATGTTCTAAGCACTTAGATGAGTTACGAACCCTCACTAGTCGCCCCAGGGGACTATGGTGTTTAGAGGAGAAGGCAAGACGCTTGTCCAGAGCCACACAGGCTGCCTGCCTCTTGGTGCTTCATCTCCGTGCTGTGGTGCTTCCCTTCGCAGGATGCTGCCGCTTACGCTGTGGTTTCGCATCGTGCTGGCTTAGCTAAGGGGGGGACCTCTGCCAGCATCCCCTTCCTGCTGGTTCTCTGAGAGGGTGTGCGTGACTTGGAAGGCAGAGGCAAGGCAGTACCACCTGGGTGCCCGTGACGCTGATCCTGGGGTGGTGCAGACAGCCTTGTGGGTTAGGTGGCGGCTCTGCTCCCATGGGATCCCCTCCTTGGTCCTCTGGACCCGAGGACCCACACCCTCCAGGCTCCACCTCTCCTCACTCGTGCTTAGGGGTCTCCTGTCCTCGCTGCCCCTCCCCATGCTCAGCTCCTGCTCACACCAGGCCCCACAGCAGAGGCAGAGGCAGTAGGTGTGCACAGCCCCATCAGCTCTATCTCTGCCTAAGTTTGTGTGTTCCTCGGCATTACCCCTGGCTGACAAAAGTAACTTATACTTAAGGCCGTGAAAAGCAAAACTTGGACGACAGGGATAAATGAGCAAATCCTCTCTCCCTTATCGACAGGCTGGTTAGGAAACAGCAATGGGAAGCATGTGTTTGGATAATAGAAGTAACAGGCCCGATTCCCTGGATTTATCCAGGGCAGCCAGCCCCCGGGGTGCACTTAAAATATTGCATGGTTACTGGGCCGTAAAACACCAGTCTCAGGAAATTTCAGACTCTGTAGTGCACAGACTGCATTCTTTTACCACGAAACAGTGAAATTAAAATTTAGATACAGAAGATAAAAGTAAAACGTGACTTTTTAGTTTGAAAACATACAGATCTCTAAATAACAGGTGAATCAAAGAAGAAATCCCAGTAGTTATTTTTTTTTCTTCCTTAAGTAGGCTCCACACCCAGCCCAGCGTGGGGCTTGAACTCATGACCCTGAGATCAAGACTGGGATGCTTAACTAACTGAGCCACTTGGGCACCCCGCCCACCCCGTAGTAATTTTACAATAGCAATTTAAAGACAGAAATGAACAGTAATAAAATTATTACCTATCGAAACTTTGAGATGTGGCTGATGTGAAGCTGTGGCCCACGGGCCCAGTCTGGCCTTGGAGCCAATGGTGGCTTTTCCTTTTTTATATGTTGTCTTAAAAAAAAAGAAGAGGAGACGGCTGTGGCCTGCAGAGCTGGAATACTCATGCTCTGGCTGACCCTGCCTTAAAAGCTATAACAGCAAAGAAGGGAGGTCCCGGGTGGGGGCCGAGGGGACAGCAATGGACGGGAGCAGCCAGGCTGGCGGTGTTGGAGATGCAGATGAAAGGCAGGACCCGAAGAGGGTAAACTTCTGGCTTGGTGACAGGTCAAGAGGCAGAGCAGCCAGACCGTGCGGCAGGGGAGCTGTGCCGCGTGCACTGTGGGGACTAGAGAGGACACAGTGCGAACGTCTCTGCTGATGCGTTTGGTAGCTTAGACGAAGTAGACGTCCCTAGAAAATGCAGTTTCTCAAAATTGACCAAGTAGAAGTAGAAAGATGACTTATCTGTGCTTTAGTACCCTTGTTTATGAATGTAAGTATGAAAATGATCGGGATGTAGATACTGACCTTCTAGGGGTACCTGGTATCTAGCTATTTAAAAATAGTTCCGTTGAGATACAACTTCACATTTTACACAGTTCGCCCATCTAACGTGTACAAATCAATGACATCCAGTCTGCCTGAGCTGTGCAGTCATCACCACCACCGGTTCTAGAATTTTCAGCCCAAAAGGAGTCCTTCTTCGCTGTTACCCCGACTCCCCATCCTCCCCAGCCCTACATAGCACTGATCTGTTTCCTGTCTCTCTGGGTCTGCTGTTTGGGGTCTTTCTTGTACGCAGGGTCGTTCAGGGTGTGGCCCTTTGTGACGGGCTCCTCTCACTCAGTGCAGCCTCCCAGGGTTCCTTGTCGTGTGGCGTGTGGCCGCACCTCGTTTCTCTTAGAGCTGAGGAATATTCCATCTTTGGGAGTGTTTGCTCAGGCTGCCATGGCAAAATACCCAGACTGGGGGCTTCTCCCAGAGTCCTTGAGGCTGGAGATCTGGGATCCGGATGCTGGCAGGGCTCGCTGAGGCCCCCTCTGCTTGCAGATGACCGCCGTGGTCACCCCTCCGTCTGTGTCTGTTTCTGGTCCTGGGCTCTTTAAGGACACTGGACGTAATGGCTTAGGTCTCACCCCTGCGGCCTCTTACTTCAGTGACCTCTAAAAGGCTTTGTCTCTGAATGTAGTCACATGCTGAGGTGCTTGGGGTTAGGATGTCAGCTTCTTGGGGTACTGTTCACACAACGTGCGCCTAGACCACAGTTCACTTATCTGTGTTACCAGCTGATGGACGTTTCGGTTTTTCCACTGTTTGGCTGTTGCGAATCATACTGCCCTGACGTTTCTGTGTACATTTTTTGCGGATATAACTTTTCTTCTCTCTTGGGTCTCGACCTAGAAATGTACATTTTTTGCGGATATAACTTTTCATCTCTCTTGGGTCTTGACCTAGAAATGGGACATAGGCTGTTCTAAAGATTAAAGAAATGAACCCGTATCAAGAGTTAGAACAATGTTTGGCATGTGATGAATTCTTTCTCCTTGTTAGTGATGACAGTGGCGAAAGGACTGTTGAGGTCCAGTCTGTTTCTGCCCCGGGTTACCGCGGTTACCCCCCCACCCCCCGCCTTCTTCTGGTGACTGTGTCCTGGTCCCTGGGTTACCGCGGTTACCCCTGCCTTCTTCTGGTGACCATGTTCTCTCACACTCATATCTTTGTCTAGTCTTTTCATTGTTCTACATTTCTGGATTTTAGATACGTGTCAGACCCAGAAATCCACTCATTGATTTTTAACTGGTGAGTTTACTCTGTTAACATTCAATCTAAGTACTGATGTGTTTGGGTTGGGGTCTGCCACCTTTTTTTTTTCTTTTGCCAACTTATTTTTGCGTTGTTTTTTGTATACTTAAATTCTTTCTTTCTTTTTTTCCTTTTTCAGAATATGGTTTCTCTTACATCCTCCCCCACAATCCTGTCCCACATTCTCCCCATTTCTTGAGTTAGAAGTTATAGTCTAATTCTCTTCTTTCTTTACTCTTTAAAAAAGATTTTATTTATTTGGTTGAGAGAGAGAGAGAGCGTGTGCCTGCGTGCATGAGCTGGGGGATGGGCAGAGGGAGAGGGAAAAGCAGACTCCCTGCTGAGCAGAGAGCCAGACATGGGCGTCCTCTCCTATTTCTCTTCGTTAATGGTTAGTCTCTGGATTTGTATCATGAATATTTAAAGTCAAAAGTTAGTTTCTTGGGGCGCCTGGGTGGCTCAGTGGGTTCAAGCCTCTGCCTTCGGCTCGGGTCATGATCTCAGGGTCCTGGGATCGAGTCCCACATCGGGCTCTCTGCTCAGCAGGGAGCCTTCTTCCTCCTCTCTCTCTGCCTGCCTCTCTGCCTACTTGTGATCTCTGTCTGTCAAATAAATAAATACAATCTTAAAAAAAAAGTTAGTTTCTTAACCCACTGTATGTCATACACAATGTACCCCAATGTTGGCCACTTCTCACCTGACGTGTTTTGATTGTCAGATTTGCATTCTGTCCTTTTGTTGAATATTATATAGACGTTCCTGTATGTGTATGGAATCTCTTCTGCTGCCTCTTCCTTGGTTTTTTTTTTTTTAATGATTTTATTTATTTGCAAGAGAGAGTGAGAGAGCACAAGCAGGGCTGCCACGGAGGGAGAAGCAGACTCCCTGCTGAGCAGGGAGCCCGGTGCGGGGCTCCATCCTGGGACCCCGGGATCACAGCCAGAGCTGAAGGCGGACGCTTCACTGCCTGAGCCATCCAGGCACCCTTGACTGTTCCTTTTTGTGTCTCAGACCCCTCCCCTTAGGGATAATTTTACTTCTTTTAGTATTTTTATAAGTTATTCCATAAAGGTGTTTGAATAGCAGTTATATCTTAGTTGTTTGTCTGAAATTTCTTTTTGACCCTCATTATTTTTGAAAAAGATTTTATTTATTTAGTTGACAGAGATCACAAGTAGGCAGAGAGGCAGGCAGAGAGAGAGAGGAGGAAGCAGGCTCCCAGCCGAGCAGAGAGCCCGATGCGGGGCTCGATCCCAGGACCCTGAGACCATGACCTGAGCCGAAGGCAGAGACTTTAACGCACTGAGCCACCCGGGCGCCCCGACCCTCACTCTTGACGGTGGTTTTGCTGCGTCTCCCAGACCGAGGGTGGTGTTCTTGTGGCACACACTGCCGCCTCTGGTTCCTGCACCTTGTCGCCCGGGGCCTGTTGCATGGTGGTTCCTTTAGGTGATGTCCATCTTCTCTATGGCTACTTTAAGGATTTTTCTCTGTTTTTCAGGTTTTCAGTTTTATCATGGTGTGTTAGGTATGGGCTTCTTTTTGCTGATCTTGTTTTATGTAGCTTCGTTTCCTGTATCTGACTATTTTCTGCTGTTACTTCTGGAAAATTCTCAGTCATTCTTTGTAATTCTCTTCTTCTATTTTTTCTTTCCAGACTCTGATTAGACCTTTGTCAGCCTCATTCTGTCGTCATCTTTCTTGTCCTTTGTATTTTCTGTGTCCTTTTCTCTCTGTGCGTTGTTGGTAACGTCTTCAGGTTTTCACTCCATCAGACCCTCCCGTGTCAGTCTTTCGCCGCAGCGATCGCGCACGCGTCACCGACGTTAGACGGACACGCCGTGCAGTGCACGTTCTGTTTCAGCAGCTGTCGGAGATTCGGAGACGGCTCATTTCTGACATCTGATTAGTTAGCGTCCTTCTCATTTCATCTTTTATTAAACAGCTCATGTAGAATTTTATAAAACTGTTATGTGAGGAGTCCAGATATCTAAGTTACTGATTTAAATCAGGTGATTTTTTTCTCTTTTTTTTTGACTGCTGCTTCTGGCCAGGCTACTCCTGTGTGGACACTGTTACCTGCCATGCTTGGCCCTGCCTTCCACCTGGATGTCCTCCTGGCCAGGTGCTTTGGGGAACCCCTTTCCAATTCCATTCAGATTCCTAATTCTTGTGCTCGGCTGCTCCTCTGTGGGGGTGCCCTTTGTCCTGGCACCTTTGTCAGGCTGCCTGCCTCAGGGACCCCCCCCCAATATGGGCTCTGCCTGATGGCTTTAGGACTGAATTATCAGGGGAGGAAGGCAAAGGTGTTTGTTCTTAAAACAAACAAACAAACAAACAAAAAAACCTGACTGTGTTGTTTTGACTGAGGTAAAGTTCACATCATAAAATTAACCACTGTCTGCTTTAAAGTGAACAGTTTGGTAGCATTTTGTGTATTCAGTGTTGAACAGCTGTCGTTCTATCTAGTTCCAAGACCTTCTCTTTTCTTTTCCTTTTTTTTTTTTAAATTTATTCATTTGAGAGAAGAGAGAGAAAGGAAGAGGGACAGAGGGAGAGGGAGAGAGAGAAAAACTTGGGTAGACTCCCTGTTGGGCACAGAGCCCGATGGGGGGCTCAGTCCCTTAACCCATGAGATCATGACCCAAGCTGAAATCTCACAAGTCAGATGTTTAACCGACTGAGCCACCCAGGCACCCCTAGATCCAAGACCTTTCCATCAGAAGAGTCCTGGTGCCAATTCCCACTCCCTCCTGTGCCTCCCGCGCTCCTGGTAAGTGCTCATCTGCGTTCCATCTTTGCACATTTCCTTAGTCTAGAAATCTCCCCCAGTGGGATCCCAACGACACGTGGCCTTTTTGTGCCTGGTTCTTGGACGGAGCATGTCTTTGAGGTTCACCGGTGATGGAGCATGTGTCAGCCTCGTTCCTTTTTATGACTGAATAATACTCCGTCGTGGGGATGGGCCGTTTTGCTTTCCATTCACTAGGCGATGGGCTTTTCCACCTCCTGCCCACAGGACTGGAGGTGCTGTGAAGAGCCATGGGAACGTGTTTGCACACCTGTTTTCATGAGTCTTGAGTGTGCATCTTGGAGTGGAATTGCCCCCTCCCCCCAAATAAATGAAAAATAAAGGGTATCTTTAATGTTTTTGTTTTTTTCTTCAGTATCTGGTATTTCTTTAATTACAGCTGCGATTCCTCAGGAGAGGACTGAGAGCTGAGTGCAGGGAGGCCGCAAATGCACCGGAGTAGCGTGTGTGTGAGGATCCGCGCCGGACCAGTGTGCCAGAGCTGTGCAGATGCTGGCCTCTGCGTCCTGCACTTGTACCTTTGCTCCTGAGAACTGACATTTGTAGTTCGGGTCGAGACGAAGGCTGCGGCATTTATGTACCGGAGTGGTGTGGCCGCGGGTGTGTTGCCTCGTGTCTGCGCGGTTTGTCTTAGACACTTCGATGGCGTTTGCTATTTTAACGGAAAATATCTTTATGAATCTTCTAATGAGAAGTCTTGTTACCTGGGGAGGAATGCTTCACCTACTAAATCGATGTCCACATCTTCCGGATTTTGTTGTCTGTTTCTGCTGTGCGGGCTGTGGCCCATTTGCTGTTTCAAACCCAGCGTAGGCGGATTTGGTGGGGTTGTGCAGGAAGGATGTCTGGACGGTCCCCGTTGACTTGATTCCGGTGTGCACCCGATTGCCCTCTACGCTGCCCGAAGGCCTGTGTGGGTGCGGGGCGTGATCTGGGCTGGTTTTTAATGTGCCTCGGCCCAGAGTACTATGCTTCCTTTGTACCTGCTTTCACACTTCCTGACCGCTCTGTGGATGAAGACTGTCCGGCACGTGATGCCCGTACAAGGCCCTTGCTCTGCGGGGAGCCTTCCCGAGGCCGGGTGGGCAGCTCGGAGCATGGCTGCCCTGTGGCCACCCCGTGTTGCTGGTGCTTCCCTACCTTGGCCTCCCAGTGCTCCTGCAGGAATCCCTGCCTGCATCCTGTGGAAGCCGTGGGTGGCCCGTGGTCACTTGGGTTCCTGAGGCTGGTGGTGGCCACGCTGCCTTTCGCTTGCGGCAGGTGGATGGCCTGCAGATGCCCAAGGCTGTGGAGGGTGTTTCCCCGGCAGGCCCCAGCGCTGGCTCGCTGTCTGTCCACGGAAGTGCATCCTGAGGCAGTGCCCTGAGGTGCGGCCCCAGTGGTCTGCAGCTGAAGAGCTTGCAAAGGCTTTGGTGTTTCTCCCTCAGGCAGGACCACGGTGTCCGAGTTCTCAGGGCTGCCTTGTGGTCTGGGTGTGCGTTAGGGTCAGCCCTGCCGTGGTGAGTGTGGCAGAAAGCAGACGAGAGCTGGTGGAGACTTGCGTTTCCAGGGATGTGGTGGCCGCGGGGAAGTGGTTTGGGGCTGACCTTGTGACTGGACGTGTGGAGGTGGAGTGAGTCTGCAGCCCTCCCCACCGCACTTGCCGTCCACGTCACTGTGGGGAGGGGAGTCACGGGGGCCGGAGGTCGACGGGGAAAGGAGGTCAGTCGGGGGAGGTTGTGGTGGAGGTGGGACGGTAGCCGAGGCTGGACCTCCAGGCAGTGTGGCTGGCAGAGCGCCGTCCACTCGCAGCTGGCCTGGCTGCCCGTGGCGGGTGGCGAGGCCGGAAGAGAGAACTCTCCTGGTAACTTGGTTCAGGACAGCGGCAGGCTTGTCGTCGCCCACAGCTCTGGTGGCCTTTCCACTGATTCTTCTCTCTCCTGCTGGGCGTCCGACCTGGGCCGTGTGTCCCCTCCTGGGCTTCGTGCATCCTGTCTGTCAGGGCCGTTGCCCCTCAGCCTGGTGGGGCGGGGTCTCGAGCAGGTCGCTCCTCTAGGCGGTAGACATCGTGGGGCCTGTGGAGGTCTGGGCTCTGGGGCTGGGAATATAAATCCGTGAC
Source organism: Meles meles (assembly GCF_922984935.1). Lineage (NCBI taxonomy): Eukaryota > Metazoa > Chordata > Mammalia > Carnivora > Mustelidae > Meles > Meles meles. Next base: position 64,191,864 of record NC_060083.1, read on the forward strand.
TCAGCGGCAGAACTGGTCTCTGACTTCCGGGTTAAGCCTTTAATTCTCCTGAACGCTTGTTTTTGCTTCTTTCAAGTTGAGGTACTTGGGCCACTCTGTCATCAGCTGTGGGCGTTTCATCCCCCAGTGTGGGGCTCCCCTCCCCTCCCACGTGCCCTCTGGGGCCTTTGGCAAAGAGACAGGATGGACAGGCGGTTGGCCTTCTGCTGATGGCCAGGCAGCAGAGAGGAAGAGGCTTTGTTGTCTCTCACTGAGAGGGAGGATCATTCGTAGGTCACGGCAGTGTTTGATTTGCAGAGAACAATGACTTAGATTGCTTGAAAAGAAATCGTTTTTTCTTTTTTTTTAAGATTTATTTATTTGTCAGAGAGACAGAGAGAGAAACAGAGAGAGAGCACAAGCAGGGGGAGTGGCAGGCTCCCTGCCGAGCAAGGAGCTCGATGTGGGGCTCAACCCCAGGACCCTGGGATCATGACCTGAGCCGAAGGCAGGTGGCCCATCAGCTGAGCCCCCCAGGTGTCCCGAAAAGAACTGGTTTTAACAGAGTCTGGATTCAGGCCGGGCCAGTCTCACTGGAAGCCAGCACCCTGGTGTGGCAGCTGACAGCCGGAGATGCCACCGGCTTCAAGGGCCCGGAGGAGTGCCGTGGGCCAGGCCTCTGGGGTGGGCTCCTTCCTGAGGGTTCGGCTGGCCTCCCCTGGGAGTTCCTATTTCCACCTCAGGAACCTTGTTTGTTGCGATGTTCATGGCTCTGGGGTCTCTTGTTGCAGTATGTGGAGGTCCCTGTGTCCCTGGGCTCGGACCCGTACGTGTGTGCGCCAACCTGGGCACCGGCGCGTGGTGTCAGGGACACGGGTGGGGGGAGGGCAGCTCCCGTGCAGGGGCTCCGTGCTCGCGACTTTTCATAGGTGACAGCTCCCCCGGGTCCCGCTGGCGTTCTTGTGTTGGACTTTAATAAAGCAGCCTCTGTGGGGGGGCTGGGCTGTTTAGTGGTGTCGCTCCAGGCGCCGTGGGGCTGCTGTCACCGTTGACGCGGTGACGGCTGCTCGCGCGCAGCCCTGACTCAGCGGAATGTGTGCCGCAGCCCCGGGTGCTCTGCCCCGGGCTGTCGGGCTCCTGCTCGTTCCTCCTGGACGGCTGGCCGCGGGTGCAGGTCTCACTCCCCTCGCAGTCCGCATGAGGCCTGTGAGGACACTCCCGAGGGGGGTGTTTGGTCTTACAGGACATGCCGGGAAGTGCAGGTGTTCGGTACTGAAAAAGTGAAAGGAAGTGTGTGACGAGAAGATTGTTTTCTGTGTGGGGATTATTTCTAAGCCAACAATTTAATTTTGCTTTTATCACAGTAGAGTGAGCCGAGGGTCAGATTCACTTCCTGCGCGCGGCACTTACCAGCGGTCCCTTCACACGGCGGCAGAAGGGTCGGTCGCCTGTGGCGCCGTCTGGACGTGCGGGGACTGCTCCAGACCTGGGGTCTTTATTGGCGAGGGCTGGAATGATGCAGCCGCTGGTCCAGGGGAAGGCAGCCGGAGTGTCCAGGGACGTTCTTTCTGCTCCTCGGGCAGGGTCACCGGGATGGAAAACAGCCCCTCCCTCTATGTGGATCCCTCTTGGGAAGCGTTAACAGTGTGGTAACTTGGAGACTTCAGGGTTCGATCGTAATTTCTTTGTATGAATTTCCAATAGTCCAGGACCTAGTGGTGAGAGAACCAGACCGGGGTCACGTCTGTCCCTGTGCTTCTTACGGCGTCCACCCCGTTTTCAGGGCACCGGCCTTGGTCCAGACCACACACTTGCTCACTTTTACCTTAGGCTGAATGATGGGTAGGCAAGGGAGGGAGGTTTTTTCCTTCCAAAGCTTTAAACTCTGTGTTGTCTGCGCACGTAAGTTTGGAGAAGCCCTGCAGACGGTAAGTGTGTTTTAAAGCGGGGGGGGGGGGGGGTGTGTGTGTCTGTGTCTTGCTCAGTTACACAGAAATGTGCCGGAAGGTCATACTTGATTGAAACGTTAGGAGAAGATTTCTAAGAGGAGAGGCTTAGGCAGTGTTAGAAAATCGCAGAGGATGTGCATTTTTGGAGAAAGAAGGAGAAAGAAACACTCAAAACAATTTTGTTACCTACACTGTGCAAATCAGTGTGCTACGTGCGGGGGTGCAGCTGTGAGCTGGAGCGAAGGGGCCCCGACCTGTCACTCCCGTGTCATGTGGTCAGGACGCTGGCCATGGCTCACACTCTGCTCACCCTCGAAGAAGCAACTCAGGGCCAGGTGAACCCCGCCGACATCCGCTCCTGTCTCCAGAGCTGGGTTGATGAGGACCTGGGGAAGAGATGCTTCCTGGTGCCTGAGGTGGGTGCTGGAGGGAGGAGAGGGACGGCAGGTCCCTGGCCTCACCCTGTCTGCTTTTCACGCCACGGCGCTTATGGCGGTGCAGTTCTCAAGCCTCTTAAATGCCTGACAAAGTGCCCTGTCTGATGTGTGTTCAGGAACAGCTCGTAAGTGAATTAAACCTAGAAACGTGCGTCATTTAGTTCTCACAATTCTTTATAGTGAAAAAATTTTTTTTTGAGGATTTTATTTATTTATTTGACAGAGAGCGAGGGAGGAAACACAAGCAGGGGGAAGGTTGGAGGGAGAAGCAGGCTCCCCGCTGAGCAGAGAGCCCGATGTGGGGCTCGATCCCAGGACCCTGAGATCATGACCCGAGCCAAAGTCAGATGCTTACCCGACTGAGCCACCCAGGCACCCTGTCCACACTTCTTTAGGAATTCTGCAAATACCTGAGAGTGGCGAGTGGGGCTGCCTGGTTCTGTGCCGGCCTCCCCGCTGTGTGCGTGACGTGGCCAGTGGCCCTGTTGACTCTTCCCGTGGGGGTCCAGTTACGGGTTCCTGTGCTGGCTTGACTGAAGTCACCTTTAGCAGGACTGCAGGCCACATGGCGGGTCTTCCAGCTCCAGAGCCCCCTGGTCCCAGCAGGTTGCCGTGGACGCTTTGGCTCCTTCCTTGCTTGTCCCACTTAAGGCTCGTGCAGGCGCAGGCCGTCCCGTTTCTGGGATGATCAGGGGCGAGTGCAGGTGGAGTGGGCTCTGCTGGGGGAGTGTTTCCCTGTCCCTCTGGAGGCCCTCTGTCAGCCCCCCAGGGCTCTGTTGCGTGTCTCGCACTGGCCTTGTGTTTGGCGTCGCCCTCCGAGTGCTCTGACACTGCGTTCACTTCATTTCCCTGCTGCCAAGTGAGTAGGACTCGGGAATTAATTCTCCTATTCCGAGCGGGACTCACCACTCCGCCAAGAGGGCCACCCGGTATGTGACCCTGGGGTCACCAGGGACCCTGGTCTTCACGGTGTGCGAGTCTGTCATGCCGTCCCCTTGGTGATGACCACAGTCAGCTTTCCAGGGGTGAGGCCTGCTGTGGGAGGTGGGCGTGCTCGCAGAGCCCCGAGCGGTGGCCCAGACCCTGAACCGGGAGGGAGGCAGTTGCCAGGCCACTGACGTTGGCCAGCATGTGAGTCAGTGTCCCCAGCTGTGGCGAATGACAGATGTTAACTCCTCTGTGAAGCGGTTTGCAGGTGTCACGGGCCAGCAGGATATGGCGTCCACTTTCACTTCTTCAGCCTTTCACTCCGCTGCTTTTCTGTCTGTGGGCTTTTGAACACGGGGCCTTGAATGTCTACACCCTAAGCTCTAAGTAGTACATGGACATTTGTACCTCGTGACCCCCGTAGCCCCATCTGCAGGTCGTGGGAAGACCGTAGAGCAGCCGAGAGAGCTCTTCTTTGCTTGTGGGTTTGGGGGTCACGCACGCTCTTCTGCATGGGGTCTCGCTGTTTTGTGTGTTCCAGGCATTTAGAAGTGGAAGTCCTCAGATCGTCCAGTTGCTTTGTGAGAATCACTTCCTGGTAGAGCCCAGTCCCTCCCCAGACCTTTGTGGAGCTCGATGTGATCCCTCCAGGAGGGACACGACAGGGCGTTGCCCGCGGAGTGTGTGGGGACGGGCTGGGCATGTGAGCACGCCGGGGCCTGGACTCAGAGAATGAGGCCCCGGGTCTGCAGACAGGTATGGGACGGTCCCCTGTCATTCTTGAGACACTTGAGAGTTGGGCTTGTGGGCAGGTGCGGGTGTCTAAGAGCTAACCAGAGATGCGAAGCCGGGAAAGGCAGGTCCAGATGGGCCCTGAGTAAAGAGGTGGGGAGAGCCCCTTGATGGGGAGCTGGGAAACCCAGGGTGCCTGCAGGCTAGGGGCTCAGTCACCAGGGCAGGGGGCCCAGCCATGGTCCCGTCAGACTGGATTGTGCTTGTTGGTCCCATACCTGCTAGGTCCAGAGTGACATCGTGACTCACACATGGTGTTACCTGTGTTCACTTTTGCGTGTGGATGCCTGTACGGCAGCGATCGGCATTAACGCCTTCTCGGCTGTCAGATGGCCTTTCACATGTTTAATTTATTCATTCAATTAATTAATTAATTAATATAGTGTAGGCTTCATCCCTAGCGTGAGATCAAGACCTGAGCTGAGATCAGGGGTTGTACACTTTAACTGATGTTCCACTTTTCACATATTTGGAAAGGGTCTTTTCATTATAAAGGGTAAGGCTTTTTCTGGGTTTTTATTTATGTTATTGGTAGCGATCTGAGTGCAGATTTCAAACATGTGTCTTTACTGCGCGTCAGCGCCTCCAGCTTCTGTGGGCCTTCTGCCAGTGGAGGATCCTGGCTACGGCTGGAAGCGGTGAGCTGCCTGGAACCCAGACTTCTCACCGCCGCGGGGCTTGTCCTCCTGGACAGGTGTCTCTGGGGAGGTGCCCGAGCGGCCGGGTGTCACACTGTGGAGCACCCGCGGTCGTTCCGGTGATAGCCTGGGCTAGAACTACTGCCCGAGAACCGACTGGCAGTGCTGAATGAAAGAGCGATAGGAGGTATTTGCAGGGAGAGAGGAGCGCAGACGCCGGGGTCTTACCATAAGAGGCTGTGCTCCTAGGGGCTCCTGGATGGTGCAGTCAGGCGTCTGACTCTTGGTTTCTGCTCAGGTTGTGATCTTGGGATGGTGAGCTCGAGCTCCGTGTTAGGCCCTGTGCTCAGTGTGGAGTCTGCTTCAGATTCTGTCTCCCACTCCTCTGCCCTTCTCGCCTGTGGTCTTTCTCTCAAATAAATGTTAAAAAAAAAAAAGTTGGGCACCTGAGTGGCTCATTTGGCGAAGCGTCTGTCTTCGGTTCAGGTCCTGATCTCAGGATCCTGGGATTGAGCCCCACTCACATCGGGCTCCCTGCTTAGCAGTGAGTCTGCTTCTCCCTCTCCCCTCCCTCTGTGATCGCTCTTGCTTTTGCTCTCTGTCAGATAAATAAAACCTTAAAAAAAAAAGTTGTGCTCCTAAAGATGGTGTTTTTTCCACCCCGAGGTTATGGACTAAGCAGTGCCCTGCTCTGAAATTGTGCACAGTCTGGAGAGAAGGCTTGGCCCACTTGGAACCTCTGGACCCTGTGGGGCTTGGATGGCATGGACGTACCCAGCCTGCATCCAGGGAGCCCTCAGTGGGTGGCACGTCCTTCCAGTGTGAACCTCAGGGCAGGTGGGAGGTGGCCGTGGAGGAGGATGCGGGGGACATGCAGAGGGACACAGCCTGGCACAGAAGGGCGCCAGGAACGAGTCTGCATGTTCTGAGCCCTGGGCAGTGAAGCCTTTGCGTGTGTCCACGGGCGCCCCGGTCCCCTCCGTGCAGCTCACTGCCGGGCGGAGTGGCCGGACAGTGTTGCCGGCAGAGCCAGATTGGCCGGAAGTGGCATTTGTACACCCTGAAGGGTTAGTGTGCAGAAGCAGGGAGGGGCCTTTGTTTACGTTTTGTCTGAGTGCGTTGGTATGTTTCAGTTGGTTTTACTTCGTTTTGTTTTGGAGAGAGTGAGAGCATGAGCAGGGGAGCTGGGGGAACGGGAGTGGCCGAGGGAGGAGCAGACCCCTCGCTTTGCTGGGAGCCTGACATGGGGCTCCGTCCCCGGATCCTGGGATCAGGACCTGAACTGAAGGCAGACGGCTAACTGACTGAACGACCCAGGGGCCCACCATTGGTTTTTTTTTAAAGAAAGACGTGGGATTAGCTTTTAAAATAGGAAAACGGTCCTCAGGTTATTTTATAGTACAGTCCACAAAAAGTGATGTTTAAAAATCCTTTTTTAATTTTATTATTATTATTATTTTTAAAGATTTTATTTATTTACTTGACAGAGATCACAAGTAGGCAGAGAGGCAGGCAGAGAGAGGAGGAAGCAGGCTCCCCGCTGAGCAGAGAGCCCGATGTGGGGCTTGATCCCAGGACCCTGAGATCATGACCTGAGCTGAAGGCAGAGGCTTAACCCACTGAGCCACCCAGGTGCCCCTAAAAATTCTTTTTAAAAAAAAAAAACACTCTTCTCATGTCTGGAGTTTGTGTTTTTAGCTTTGCGGTGGTAAAATGGTAGACTGTGTTGAGCCTGAGTTTCCTTGAGGGGTCACTTGGGACCAGAGAGACTGCAGACAGTCATCTCAGCCCAGCCAGGTGTTCCTGGGGAGGGTGCGCCTGCTTGTCCCGCCTTGTGGAAACCACCAGAGTGGTCAGGGTGGCCCTTGCTTGGACTTCTGGCCCCTTCCTTAGACCTCCTGGCCACCAGGAGCCGGGGTTGGGGCAAGAGGTGCCAGATCTAACCCAGAGGACGCCGCGTGGTATAGGTGACGTGGAGCCCATGGCCTTGAAGGTCGGCGATCCAGGCTTCGTGGCATAGTCTGACATGGCCACACCTCCCTAGTGCCTGCCTCTGTCGCGGGGTGGGCTGGGGAGTTCTGCTGAGGTGTAGGGGGCCGTGTGGGGTGTCACTGGGGGGAGGTGCGATGAGGAGCCAGAAATCCCACTGCGCGGAAGTCACTGCTCTTGCTGTTGTGGCTGATGGGGGCCCCGTGTGAGCAGCCGTCCTCAGTGTGGTGCTCCCAGTGCAGTCCTGGGCTCCCCGGGTCTGCCGTCTGGGTCCTGCGGTGGACAACATGCCCCGTCCCCCTGTTGGCTAGAGAAGGGCCTGGCGCCGGGAGCGCTGGTCATCGTCAGGACTCTGCGCCGGTCCCGGCACCGTGTGTCACCGAGTCATGAACGTTCTCCTGTTGGGAGGTGCTGTCTTGGACGGCAGTGTGAACGGCGTCACGTGCCCTGGTTGGGATTCGTTCCCCATTCTCAGCAGCAGCGGCCTCTTCCTGCTGTTCCCAACCGTGGCTGCACCAGGACAGACGCCTCCTGGGTAGCCTGTGGCTCTGGGTGGAGATCTGAGGGCACACTGAGGCCGTGGGACTATGGGGCTTCCCCCCACCTCTGGGTCACATTCCTGACTCCGTGGGAGGGGCTTCGTGCACAGAGTGGTGCCCTGTACCCTCTCCTTGGGGTCAAGGGTGCAGCCGGTTCAGGGTCCGCCTGTCGGCCCTCCACCCACGGCCTCTCACCTGGTGCATCACCGCTGTGTCTGGGGACCGCTGTTGGCCGTCAGGTGTGCTCACCCCCGTGTTCAGCTCCATCTCACTTGGGTCGGGGTGTTCGTGGTTGTGGGCACGTGCGAGCTCGTCTTGTGGAAGCCCCACTGTGGCCCACTTGCGCGTTGCTTCCTTGCTTTGGTGTGTTGATCTGTTGAGACCCCAGCGCTGCGTACAGTAGCAGGTGCCCCATCGTCAGAAATGTGCTCCCGTCCTGCCGGCGGACGGCGCGCCTCTTTCCTCTGGTCCTGGTAGGGTTTCATCCGACCTGGTGTATACATGTGTGGTATATATGACCTGGTATAGATATATATATACACGGTATATACGACCTGGTGTGTATATATGTGGTATATACGACCTGGTGTATACATATGTGGTATATACGACCTGGTTGGGTCCTGATTTCATCCGGCGCCGTTTTGAGATCCGTCACCACTTGGGTTTCTCTGGTGACTTGTTTTCATGAGCGAGTTCCGCGTGTCACAGGCGGCTAGGAAATGCCGGGTGACCCGTGTTCATTGTGACGTCGGCCTGCAGGGTGTGTGGAGCGAGAGGGACCAGCCTGACTCCAGGCCGAGGGGGGCTTGGGGCTCCCCATTCTCCTCCCCGTTCTCATCCCCAGCACCACGGGCTTCGCGTTACAGCTTGACCTCAGGTTGGAATGCGTGCCCCGCCGAGCCCCCTTGCTGCCCTCGTCAGAGCTTGCGTCCTCTGACCTCATGGGTTTTCCTCCTGCTTTCTCAGCGTCCCTGCTCTGCCTCACACCCTTATCGTGGGGAGGAGCACTGCGAGCACGGCGCCCCTCATGCAGCCCCTCCTTCCACGCTGCCCGACAGGTCGCAGTGGTGCTGGGAGTTAGGCCTTTCCTTGCATCCCCCACCCCGGGCCGCCTGGGATGAGCAGCGGAGGCCCTGCCGGCCGAGCGGTCCCGGCGCCTTCCTGAGCCCGCCTGCCTGCCGCCAGCCCCGGCAAGGCTGGGTGGCCCCCACTTCTGCAGCTGCGTGGGTTCAGCAGGGTCCCCTCCAGGGCTCACCATCTGCCTCGTGGGCTTTCTCAGCCTGGTTTCTGGAGGCTCATCACTGGCTGTGTGTCTCTCCCGGCAGTTCCTTTTCCACTGGTGGGTAGTGCTCCGTGCCAGGCTGTGCATTTAACGCCCCCCGGAAGGGCGCATGTGTGGTTTCTGTGGGGTGGGGGGTAACAAATGAGGTTGCCGTCAGCGTTTGTGTGCAGCTGCCGGTGCGGGGGGTCTTGGGCCCTCGGGGGTGAAGGCTGAAGACTCGACTCGCGGCCACGTTTGTCGACACGTTTGTGTCGATGGAAACTCGGCTGACACGCGAGGTCGCGTTGCGCAGCTCACCTGCTAATGCAGCAGATGAAGAGGCGATGAGAGTTGAGAAAGTTATTTTGTTTTGATGTTTTTAGACAAGTCATTTTGAAAGATTCAGTCCGAAAACTTAGTCCCCACTTCCTGAGGAACAATTCTGTGGACAGTTTGGATGGTTTGGGGACCGGGCTGGCCATGTCCTGGAGAGCTTGGGGGCAGCCCCAGTGGCCCCACATTCCTTACGACCTGTGACCTGGGTTTAATCGGCGTCTCTAGCCGTCCGATGTGGGGAGTGGTTTTCCCCGGCCTGCGCCATTGTCCTCAGGGCGGCCCCGTTCGACCCTGGGCTTCAGGCGTGCTCAGGCTCCGTGGAGCTGCCGTCCGCGGCCGGGGGAGGGCGGTGCCCGGCGGAGGAGTAGATGCTGCGGGGCCTCGCCGCAGTCTTGCTTCGTGATGCTCGTTTCGGAAGTTCTGGCCCAGGTAGGACTGCGGCTCCCGTCCTGAAATAGCGCCTTCCTTCCGTCCTGCGGCGTGTGGCTCGCGTGCGTCGTAAGGGAGGTGGCGTCCGTCCAGCCCGGATCACGCTTCCCGTGGTGCCCACTGCGGGAGGGTCTGTTCGCGGCCTCACGACAGACGCACCTCGGCTGTCCGCGCGCACCGAGGGCGGCGGTGGACGGGGGCTTGTCCACAGGGAAGCTGTGGGAAGGTTCGTGGGCCCACACGGCCCTGGGCCTTGCCTGCGGCGGGGGAGCGGGCTCCGCGGGTGCTCCCACGGGGGCAGGGGGGCGGGGAGCCAGCTGGTGCCCGGGCCGGGCGCCGACCCCCGGCAGCTCTTCCGGGGTTGGTGGGCCGGGGTCCCTCCGCAGCCAAGGCGAGGCCGGCACACAAGCCTGCACGTCCCCTCCGTGTGGAGTGGCCGCTGCCGCCTGCAGCCCAGCTAGGGGCCTTTGGGGCAGTTTTCCAGAAATGTCCTGTGGGAACTGAGAACCGACATGTCTGGGGAACTAGATATTCTGTCCATCGTTTCCTCTTGCCCCCCAGCACCTTCCACACTGGCGTTTCTTCTGAGCACGTTGGGCTGCGTTTTGAGGGAGGTATGATGGCGGTTTGTCCCGGTGGCTGAGGTGGAAGTCCGTGGTGTCGTGCCCGCCGGCGCCCGGAAGGGCCCAGCTCTCCTGGGTCTGGGGGGGCTCCACGCGGCGAGCCCCAGTGAGGGGTTTGCTTCCTCAGTCGGTGTGGTTCGAGACTTACCAGAAGACGCGGCGTCGGTGCAGGCTGTGCCGATGTCTTTTATGGATGGATGCTTTCTGCTCTGCCAGGAAGGCCCCTCGTGCCCCTGGGTGCGCCGTGCGCCGGCCCCGCAGCGGGCTGCGGCACTCTCGGGGTTAAGTCGTTTCTCTCACCTGGAGGCTGCTTGGTCCTTAGGCGTTGGCGGTAACAGCTGACATGCGTCTGGAGGGAAGGGTATTTAAATTACATCGCAGGTCTCCGGGCTGCCAAAAGGAAGCCCTCTGGGGCGTCTTATATATTTGACATGCACTTGCAGCGTGTAACTGGAACCATGAGAAAGGTTTTTGTTCAAAGCTATCGAAGAGCTTCCTTATTTCAAACCTGTTGAATCTGGAAAGAGTGGTTAGATTTTAAACTTTTTCTGATAATGACTTCCCATAAAAGTTCGGAGCAGGGACTGTTTCTGCTCCACGGACGACCTCACCGCCCACCAGAGTCTGTGGGAGCTTCTCTGGGTGCCCTGCGTGGCCGCTGAGGCTGGTCTGTCTCTTTACACAGAGGAGGCTGGAAGGGTGCTCGGAGTCTGGTGGCCGCAAACGGCCCCGCCGGTCGCTGCTCTTGGGGCCACCGTGGAATGAATCGGACCTGACAGGCCCAAGTTTCCAGTTTGCTTGTTGAGGAAATCCACCGTCTCCCGTTTCCTCCTCTGAGCTGGCGGTTTCACTTTCTGCACGTCAGACTCCCCTTCCAACGGCCGGGAGGGGAACGTCCCCGCTGTCTTCTCTGAGGACCCTGTCCTATCATGAGGCCCCTGTCGGTTGCCGCGTCTTCCCCCGCCCTGGAGGGTCAGCCGCTGATGTCTGTCGCCGGGTTCAGGGCGGGGTCGTCCGAGGCTTCTGAGCAGAGTGACAGATTCACGACCTCGAAGAGCTCTGCGTCCAGTGCTTAGACGGAGCGTGGCTAGGCGTCCACGTGGCTGGGTGCTGCTGGTGGGCGGCCTCTCAGGGCCCCGCCGTGTGGGCCTCTGTGTCTCTGACCAGTTTCTGCAGGAGGACAGAGGAGTCCAGTTACCTGCGGCACATGGGCACGTGTGGGTTCTGGGGACAAAGTCAGGGTGCGTCTGTGGTGGTGGTGTGGGGGGGGTCACTGTGGCCTGCGTTCCCCACTGGTCTGCTGTCCCTGTCCTGCAGAACTGAGTCTGAGTACCAGCTCCTGGGCACAGAGTGGGCCAGATGGACCAAGGTTGGACCCGCCAACTAGGCTGGCGGTTTGCCCAGCAGTGTTGGTCAGACTGTGCCGTGGTCTGCGTGCGAGTTGTGCTGGAGGCCATCAGCGGAATACAGTTCCTCGTGACTGACAGACCTCGTTGGCTAATAAAGTGACGCTTTGGAAAGCCAGCGCTGGGCTTCCTGACCTGGGGTCAGGCTCGGGGGGTGCGATGGGAGTGACCTCAAGGTCGAGCAGACCTGGGCTGGGGGCTGTGTCCATGTGGAGGTGGGCTTCTTGCAGGGGGCACCGAGCAGTCCTGACGTGACAGTGGGTGTGACGCCTGCCTGAAGCCGACATCCGTGGCACTGGCCACTGCCAGCTTCTGTCTTGAAATTGATTTTGTCCGGTGGACCGGTGAATTGGGACTCAGCAGTTAGCATCCAGGTTCCCCTCGGGCCATAGAATTGCTCAACAGCCTTACCCAGAGCTGTCTGGGCGGCCAAGTCACAGTGACGGTCTTAGGGGCCCTGGCGTGGCAACGATGGCGTGTTTACATGATGCTTTCCTCCTGGGTGCCACAGCCCGTGTTTTCACGGCCGTTGGACCGCGAGTGGGCTGTCCTGTTGGCGAGGAAAGTGGATGTGAACAACACTAGGAAACTAGGAGATGTTCCAGGTGACCTGGAATTTTTCCGGGTAGAACCACTGAACACCCAGTGGAAGCGTTATAGAGTTGGTTTAGTTCAAGTTAATAGTTTAAAAGTCACTGATTCGGTTTAACGACTTTGCAGCAGCTGCGACGGTACCGTACGCTCGTTTGCTTTGGTCCTGGTCCACGCCCCAGGAGTCTTAATTATAATGTTCATTAGACATTCACGAAGACCGATAGGTGTTCTTTCAGAAAATTGAACTCAGTTTCCGGGGTGCTGACTGATGGGGGCAGAGCCTGCTTAGCGCAGTTTGTCTGGCTTGGAGAAGGCTCCAGGGCCTTTGAAGCGGGGCGAAGCTGTGCTCCGGTGTGGCCTGCGAAGCAAGGCGTGGGGGCGCTGGGACCTGTGGAGAGGGAACCCTGGGAGCCGCTCGGGCAGGCTCTATCCTCCAAAGGGGTCGTTCGACCGGCGCTGAGAGCGGGTAGTGGTGCGGCAGCGACAGAGGGTCTGGCCAGGAACGGGGTGAGGAGTTAGGGAGGACCCCGCCAGAGGCGCGGCTGCTGTGGGTAGGCTGGACCTCAGCTCCCGGGGAGGTGAGGGAGGCGGCTCTGGGACAGCTACCATGCCCCGACCTGTGCCCTGGAAGACGGTGTGTGTGGCCTCTGGCTGAGGTGGGACTGTGGGGGAGACAGGCCCGGTTTCAGCCCTTGTGGCATTGGAGGGGCATTGGAGTTCCCCCAGGGCCTGCCCTGCTGCCTCTCTGTTGAGGAACCGAGAACTCAGCAAGGGGGTGGGCTCCAGGTTTGGGGTTCTTGGCGTGCTCGATGTGGTGCCCCCGTGCCCCGTGCTCCCTGGGACAGCTAGGACAGGTGCCTGGGTTGGTCCCATCCGCGACCCTGGCTGAGATGGGTTTACACCGCAACTTTACAGTTTACGCAGTGTTGCTAACACTGGGTTTTTGAGCTGTTTGTTTGTTGATAACTTATTTTGGAGTATGCTTATGTAATGGTAGGTAAGTTTATGTTAATTATAATAAAGTAAAAGTGATAACCACATGTATATAAAGTGTACAGAATCAGACCTACTTTCTGTTGTTTTTTATGTAGACTCCAACACCCTTAGATGCAGAAAGGCAGAGGGGAAATTCGTCTTTGATATTCGTAGTCTTACTGTTGTTCCTTTTGATTTTTTTGCCCAAGGCTATTTCTAGGTACCTTTTTTTTAAATTTTAAAGATTTTATTTATTTATTTGACAGACAGAGATCACAAGTCGGCAGAGAGGCAGGCAGAGAGAGAGGAGGAAGCAGCCTCCCCGCCGAGCAGAGAGCCCGATGCAGGGCTCGATCCCAGGACCCCGGGATCATGACCTGAGCCGAAGGCAGGGGCTTAACCCACTGAGCCACCCAGGCGCCCCTGTGGGCAGCTTTTAAAAGACGTCTCCACCTGATTTGAGCCGGCAGCCTTCTCTTTTCCTTCCGGATGCTTGCTTTCTGACCAGCGGGCTTTGGGGTAGACAGTACCTGCCCCTGGAGCTGGGGAGGCGGCAGGAGTGATGCGAGCCTGTACTCACTGTCTTTGTCTCCTGTGCAGTTGTCCCTGTGATCCTGAAGGCGCTGACCTATGAGGAGAAGCGGGGTTCCTGCAGCGTGGGCACCAATGTTAGAGACGCCGCCTGCTACGTGTGCTGGGCCTTTGCACGTGCCTATGAGCCCCAGGAGCTGCAGCCCTTCGTGGCTGCCATTTCCAGGTAACATCCGTCAGAGTCGTGGCCGGGTCAGGTGCGCCCCTGGGTTGTCCCTGGGATCATAGCCTCCTGACGGCAGGAAGCAGCCAGTGTGGTACCTTTCCCAGAAGAAATAGGTATTAATGAGCTGACGATGCGGTTTTAAGGGTGATCGGTAGAAAAGCAGCAGCTCGAGAGTGGAGTTCCTTTTTTGTGGTGAGGAATTCAAACCACACGTGTTGAGGAGGAACGTTCTGGAGGCTTTGGCTGGCCTGTGGCTAGCAGGTCCTTACAGGGGGTCCGTGTTGTGGGTGGTGTGGGAGAAGCACAGGTTGGGGGCTGGTTACTTGGTCAGATGAGCTGTGCTGAGTGTGTGTGTGCTCTCTTGGGAGAAGTTCTGGAACTTTGTGGCCATAGCCTTCCCCTCAGATGGAGTTCCTAGGGAAGGCTCGGGAGTGCGGGAAGAAGCTGCTTCTGTTGAGGGAGCCGCGTGTTGTCCAGCCTTCATTTTCAAGTTTTTATGGACTCGCCCTTGAAATTCACTTAAGGCAACGTGTATTGACAAGCTTCTCTGTCCACGCCTTTGAAATGAAAATCAGCTCTGGAGAGAGCAGGTTTGAGAGGTAGGGACGACGTATTTCCTCTGGTTTTCTGGTGAGAGAAGTGACAGGGGCAGACGTGTGACCAGAACCCTGTGTGGACCGCGGCACGCCTGGGCTCCTCGGCCCTCGGACTCCCGCTGTGCGTGCCCAGCTGAGCCTCCCGAAGGCGGCTCGGCTCCTGAGACATGATGCTCCACTTTCAGGATCTGATGCTCTTTTGCTTGGGAAAGTGCAAAACAGATGTGTTCCCAGTGGAGTGGGTTTTTAAGTTAATTTTTGTACTCTGATTTGTTCCTCTGTCTTTGGACTGAAACAAGTTTCTTTGAGTAGAAGGATGTCAGGTTTCCGCTTCTTGTGGTTTAAGTAGCTGGGGGAGGGGCACTGAACGTGGGGGCAGCCCCTGTGTTAGTCACAGGCAAAATGCTTACCTGCCACTTTTACCGGGAACCGGAGTTCAGATGGCGCTCGGGCCGTGGACGCTCCCTCCCGCAGCCCTTGAGGAGGCCGAGGTTTGTGCGTGAGACCCTGCAGGCCTTAACACCCGGGAGCCCGGCCAACAGCCAGCGTCTCGGGTCCTGCAGCTGTTCCGCGTGGGTGCAGAGGGACTGGGGACGGGAGCACCACTCTGTTCTCACTGGCGTCCCATGCTCCCAGGATCTGAGGGCTGGGAGCGGGACCTCAGGCCTGTTTGCCGCCTGGGCTGTGCGGCTGGGGCCTCTGTTGCTCAGTCTTGACTCCAACAACGCAACGAAGCCTCCAGAGGAGCCTGAGGATTCCGACCGGTCAGGGAGATAAAGCGCTTCCGAGGAAGTCATAAAGAGGCCTGGCTCCTCCTAGCCAGGTCCACCTGGGGAAGCGCAGGGCAGGGCCCGGGGGCTGGTCCGCGGAGGTGCTGTCCTTCAGAACTGCTGCCTGCGGCCGGGGGGGCCTGGAGGGGTAGAGGGTGGCTGCGTGCTCCTGCGTCCCTCACTGGCCGTCGCTGCGGCTGCTGGTGACCCTCAGGGAGCAGCGAGGGCCAGGCTGCCTGGGGAGACTCTCCCAGCTCCTGGTCCTGCCTGCGCCATGTCCCCCACTGGCCACCTGCTGCACTTGTTCCCCGCTGCACTGTGAACTGGCTTGAGGGAAGGCACTGCCCGCTGCTTGCTTGTCCTGCCCCTCAACTTTCTGGAAGTTCTTCTGTAACTAGAGTGTGAAAGCAAAAAACGTACTTACAGTTGACGTCAGTCACAGAACAGTCAGACTTGTTGAGGGTGGTACTGTCTGGTGCTGTGAGGCGTGGGTAGGGGCTGTGGTTCTTCCCATTCCATGGAGGACGAGCAAGGGACGGTGCTCGGATGGTTGCGCAGAGTCTCGTGGCAGGCAGGTGCCGGGTGAGGCCTGTGCGGGAGGCAGACCCCCAGGCCCAGCTCTGTGCGAGGCCCAGACCCAGCTCTGCGTGAGCGCGCGGCCTGCCTCCGCGCGAGGTCCCGACAGTGTGCTCCGCAGCAGACACATGCCGCTTCAGGGGACCTGGCTCCTGACCTGGTCGCTCCCTTTCAGAGCGCAAACAACCCTAACACACTTGTTTTTGAGTTTTACATTTGCCTGAGAGCTGTAAGCTTCACAGGATTCTGTGTCCCTGCTTTCTCCAGGGACCCTCTTCAGTCCAGGCTGACGGGAGGAAATAGGGCCCAGGGCTAAGTGGTTGCCAAAGGCCATGGGACCAGAGTGAGGCTTCGCTCACCTGGAGAGGAGCCCTGCATGTCCAGAGCCGTACAGAAGGCCGAGTGGCCATCACACACACTGTCCTGTACTTGGGGGGAAGCTTCTTATGGCACCACAGGGTCCCAACTCTAACGTCCCCAGTGATGTGTAGGCCCAGGGTTCTTGGCCAGGGCTCCGGGTTTGGGAAGTGAGGCTCTTCTCACCACAGGCAAAGCTCTGCAACTTCAGATCTGCTCTTGGGCTCTGATGTTATCAAGCAAAATGTCGGTGGATGGAAAGATGTTGATAAATGTTAAGCCTGGTCTTAGCGTGGGTGTAGAAGTTGGGGGTCAGCCTGACTCGGGGGGGGTCCCAGGTCCCAGGACACGTGGACCAGCCGGTGGCCTATGCAGCCACCAGTGAGCTCCTTTCTCCAGAGTGTGCTTCCTGCACAAAGCCTCTGGGTGCTGAGGGGTGTAGGGGCACCGGCACAGCTCACTCAGGGTCACGATCCCTTATTCAGAAAAGGAAGAACAGGCGCGGGGCTCAGTGAGCCGGCTCTGCGGCACGAGAGGGTCCCGGTCTCTCGACTCACTTCCTGGTAAGTGACAATGGGTGGGAGGGCTTTGAAGGGACCAGTGACTGCACTGGTCATTCTCCCTGCTTTGGAGCGAGCGTGCCTTTGTGGCCTGCTTGTTGCAGAGAGGGTGGAGCGGAGCCCCTTCTTTGGGGGTAGTAGGTAAGGGTTTTGCAGGGCCCCACTGTGTGTCTGGGAAGCAGGGCTTCTGTCTGGGACATGTCGGGAGGATGTAGAGGTGGGTGTTAAGAACACTGACCTTTCGGAGCTGGGACTCATTTTGAGCGAGTCACTGAGCGTGAAGGACCAGAGAGCAGGGACTGTGGCAGAGGCCAGTGTCTGTCCTCGGAAACTCCCTGGGTTCCAGCATGTCCTGTCTCAGGGAGGTTGGGTTCGCTTACTCCCGGGCATGCCCGCGGAGTTGCTGGATCACACACACAGAGGCGAGCTAGACTAGACAGTAGCTAGCCAGGGGTGCTGGAGACTCCTGGTTCGTCACCTCCTGATTTCTCCAATTTACCTGGGAGTTTCTGTGAAAAAGGCCCCTCTTGTCCCCTCTCCCCGCGCCCATCCCAGGATTGGATGAGCCGGTGCCCTTTGGAGCCGTGCCCAGCAGGCTTTCGGGCCAGTTTGGCAGGTTCTGAGGGAACCTGTGCTCCAGCTCTTCCCGTCCATCTGGGCTGCGGGCATCTGGGGGCGGGAGGGCGGGCTCAGAGGTGAGTCATGGTGCTGGGGAGCCTGGGGGACGCTGCCTGCGTGCACCTCCCTGCCTCAGGAGTATCGGTTGGGGTGTGGCCTTCGAGACCTGCCTCCCTCGGTTTGTAATAAGTGACCACATTTTAATTGTCAGCTTTTAAACCCACTAATCCTGGCTCATGATAAAACCATGATATCTTTAATTGTACTTTCACAAACTCTCCAGTGGATCCTGCAAAAGTAGACGGCCGAGATCAGAATGAAATTGTGGAAATGAAGCAGAAATGCCTAATGAAAGAAACCAGGGCGGTAGTCACAGTGAGAAGGGGGCCTGGGCTCAGGGCAGGTGCCCAGGGAGAGGGTCGGTCTGCGGCCCTCACCTCCGCGGACGGCCGTGCGACAGGCTCACCCCCGAAGGAACGTGGACGTCCTCTCCCTCCTGGTGAACGTGTGCTGACCCTCTCTGACTTACAAATACCAGAAAGGTGGTTTTCAGGTTGATTCAGTCATGGTTTGAAATGGTCAGTTTTAAAAAACCCGTATTCCTGTAGCATTATACACGGGTTAAGAGACCAGACTGTGGAAAGGTCAACAGGCCTTCCTGAAAAGCCACTTGCTGTGGAGGAAGAAACACAAGGTGAAGTGGACCCAAATGGTTGTGCGTTATCCATAAAATGCCTTCTCATCAAAAGCTCATTTGCAAGAAGAAAAAGAAAAAGGAGCGGCCGTTGCCAGCATGTGCGTTGGTTGTCACCTTCTAGTGATTTCCTCACCTGAAACTCTTTTGTAAGCCACGCCCCTGTTGACATCAGCGCCAGCGGCAGCGCCCACTCAGCCTGCGGAGCCGGCCCAGCCAGCAGCTCGCAGCGTGGGCGGGCCAGGGATTGAGAGTCCCAGATCTCTTCCTCGAGGGCAAGATTGTCCTGAAAAATCAGGAAATGGCAAGCATTGCTCAAAGCTACGTCTTGTTCTCACTCAGCGTTTCTTAATGGCAGACTTCCAGAGGGAAGGTAACCCTTTTGTTCTTCAAGAAAAGTTAATGGTGGTTAGTGACCAGAGTGTGCTCCCCGGCCCCCGTTGAAGGTGAGCCCACTGGGCCTCCACGGGGCTCTGACACGAGCGTGCCTCCGACGCATCCAGTGTTTCACCGCCTCGTCAACTGGTGTGAGCTTTGCTGCTTAGGGCTGAGGAAAGGGAGATGAGTCATGGGCAGGGCCTGCATTTTACTCAAAAAAATGATGTGATTTGCATTTTCAAACAGCGTGGATGGGTAATAAATAATTAGTCTGGTGTTTATCTGTAAAGTTCCTGTACTTCAGAACGACAGGAGGAGTGTTACTTAGGGTAAAAGCAGTGGAATTTGCCTTTTATTTATTTTTTTGCTGTAGAGCATATTCTACGTCTAACAAAGTTTGGGGTGAGGTCTGCTCTTTGCTGTGCCCGTTGAAAACCCGGTGCCTGGAGCTCAGGGCAGGTACAGGCGTGCAGCTTTCCCCTGGCACGGACGAGAACGAAAAGTCCTTTTCTGCTCGACACGGACCACTTCTCTGTGTTGAGAAATCCTGGTGAAGTACCTTCTGAGCTCCTCCAGCGAGAGCAAACAGGTGAAGGCGCCGGAGACGCGTTCCAGCCCGACGGAGGCCCGGCCGGCAGCGCGCGCGGCTGGCCTGCGGCCACTCTTGGTGTCCCCTTTCTGAGTGTGGAAGGAGGGCTGGTGACTCACATGCTCGGCCCCGTCCGGCGGAGGAGAGGGGACCTCAGGCCCGTGGGAGCTTCCATAATTCTGTTTGGTCGGTACGATTACACCTGCGTTTGTTGGAAACGTGCTGGCATTTCTCGACAAGCCAGTTTGGTTCTGAAAGTGTGAAAATAGAGCAGTTTACAGTTTGAATCAGCCGAGTTATCAGAAGCTGGTCACACAGCTACCCGCACGGTTGAAGTCTTGAGCTAACCTCGGAGTCTGTGTTTGGCTAAAAGCCGGGTTTTGAGGGGCACTGCTGTGTCTTTCCTGCTTCACTTCGTCCAGTCTGGTAGAATATTGGCGAAGCAGGGACTGTCTCCAGCCATTTACTTGTGAACGCAGAAGGCAACGGGACTGAAGGTGAGGCCGTGCAAGCCGCCGTCGGGATCCCGCCTGCCTCCGACACGGCCCCTCAGGAACCGGCTGTGCGGGAGAGCGGCTTCCTTCCTCCCTCCCACTCCGTCCTGTGCGCTCACTGGAGGACGCAGGGGATCTCATGCCCAGAGCTGGGCACTCTATGCCACACACAGTTGTTTCTGCCCAGTTACTCAGATATGGAACCTTCCGGGCTCCTGTGATGCTTGGTCTCCACGAGTTGTCGTCCTGTGGCCAGTGAGTGTAGGAGCGGCACGATGTGTGCTGGGCCTCGCCGCAGCTGCCCTCCTCGCTGGAGGCTCTGGGTCCTTCTGACCCGTGTGAGGCTGAGCACGGGCCAGTGTGAGCACGTGTCTTGTTCTGCAAGGGGCCCTCAGGCAGTGGCGGGGATCCCCACCCCTCCCGGTGGCTGCCTGCGGTGGTTTAGGGGCTGTAGCTAACCTACACGGCAAAACTAGAAGCCACCTTCCAGAGTCACCTGTTACTACTTGGGCTCCGCTGCAGCACGAACGTGAAGGCCTGACGCTGAGCTGTCTCCATGCGGCTCCTGCCCCCACCGGCTCCTCAGAGCAGGGTCCCTCTCTGCCGGGCTGGCCTCTGGAGGACACTCACTGCTTGGTGGGCCCACACTGGGTGGGCACGAAGCGAAACCTGTGAGCTGTCTTAGGGCCTTGATTGCACCGACAAGAGCTTGGTTGGAAGTAGACGCAGCCTGACCTGAGTGGGGCCAGCGTGTCCCCAGACGGGTGGGCGGGGCCCGGAACTGCTGAAGTGAACCCATCCCGCGGCAGTACCGTTGAAGGGTTCTGGCTAGCTTCCAGGGTGGTTTCACATTTCTCTCTTCAATCAGGGTTCCATAATTTGAAGATCATAATTTAGGACAAATAGATTGATAGGAAATTTAAAAAATTCAACATAAAAAGCGAAGTTTTGGTAGTATTGGCTAGACCCAGAGGTAGTGAAGTTATAGTCTGCGTTTTTCTTGTGTCAGATGTTGAAGCAGAAAATCTTGTGAATATCTTTTTCTAGAATACGTATGCTCTTATGGATTGTGATAAAGAGCTCCTGTGAAACACGAATGTGGTACTGAAGCTTGCGTTAATTTTGAGACTCTATTTAGGACAGCCGCACATACTTTTGTTAAGAACAGTAGTTACGTAAGTTTCAGTTATCGAGAGATCACAACGACTCATCTCCATCAGTTTAATGATTTCTGAGATTTTATTAACAAAAGCCAGTATGATGTTGAAGTTGAAAATGACTTTACTTTTAAGCCCAGTATTATTTAAATCTCATTTTGGCTGTAGTCTGTGGTCAGACGTACGTTCTGCTGAGAGAGTTTTGCTGAATTTACTTTCAGCTTCACCAGTGGAAGGACCCAAGACACTGAAATCTTCAGATGTTTAGTTGCTTTTCAGAATTTTAATTTTGAATCAACTTGAGACTTAAAGGAGAGTTGTAAGAAATAGGAAAGGCTCCCTTGGGCCCTTTGCCGGCTCCCCTCGTGTTCTCACCACACGCACCGTGCGAAGTGCACGTTGTATGGCCTTTCAGCTGTAACCCGAGTGCAGTGGCTGGCTGTTGGTGGCGTCATGGCCAGGGCCCGCCCTTGTCCCCTGGTTGAGGTGGGGTCTGTGAAGCTACTGGGATTGTCTTCCTCTGTGCGTGACGCATGTTCCCAGGGACCTGGAGACTGCGTCCTGCCCGCGCTGACCACCGCGTCTGGGGTGTTGCCTGCGGCAGGTTCCAGCAGCGGCTGCTCCGGCTGTTCTCTCAGCAGAAGGCCTTCGCTCTCCCCTTTCCACCTGCTGCATCGTCGGTCGGTCGGTGTGGGTGGACTGACCCCGGTTCGCTTACCCTGGGGGCTGTCGGGCCTGTCATGGATCGCTGGCGTGGTTCACACGCCTCTCCCTTTGGCCGCTGGGTGTGGCTTCCTATGGGCTGCTGGGTCCTTTCAAAGGGACTGGGACTTTCTCGCTTTCTAGCGGGACAGGATTCCCCAGGCTTATCTTTTGTTCCCTTGGCTCAGCCCGGAGGTCAGCGGCTTCCATGGGTTTATGTTGAGATCTGAGACCCGGATTCTGCTCACTCTCCATACACAGACGCCAACCAAGTGTCCTCCAGCCAGAGTCCCTGCGTCTGTGCGGACTGCGTGACGCCAGGCCAGCACCCCGCTGTCCTAGCTCTTTCTCCTGTTCCCCCCCCATCCTGCTGGCTCCCGTTCTTGGCTGTGTGTTCACTGGTCCGTGTGTGGTGGCCCCAGAGCTGCTAGCCCACATCTCCTCACCCACCTTGCCAAGGGTCACACATGCTGGCCCTTGGTGTGGTGCTGCTCTGGGTCACAGGTGCCTTCCCTTGGCTGCTGGGGTCCCCCACTTTATGATGGCTCTTTGCATTTGCTGCGGTGAGGTTCCCTCCTGCTGTACATTCTTTGGGTTTTGACAGGTTCGGATTTGGGCACCACAAGTATGGTCCCGAATAGTAGTTCTGTCTTTCCTGCGTCCCCCCACTCTGCCCTTGGCAGTCAGCCACTCTGTCCCTTGGCCGTCACCACACTGGCGTTGGACCCTTTAGTTTTGCCGTTTCTAGAATGTCTTCTGTGCAGACACAGAGTGTGCGGACTTCCTGTTCAGCAAACGCCGGTCGCTCCACCTGGGCTTTCTCGTGAGTCGCTGCTTCATTCCCTCTTACGACACAGGAGGACTCTGCGCATGGCTGTGGGGGTAACTGGTCTGATGCCGGTCTGGGTGGGCTAGAACCAAGGTTCCAGCAGGGCGCGTTCCCTCTGGAGGCTCCGGGGACAATCCGCCCCTCTTCCAGCTTCTAGAGGCTGCCCCGTCCCTTGGCTTCTGGACATTCCCCCTTCTTCATAAGTGGCAGCTTCGGGCCAAGTCCTCCTGGGTCTCCTGGGTCCCCTCTGCCTCCTGCTTCCAGTCCCAGGGCCTTTATGACTGCACGGGGTCTGTCGGCGCTTGCAGCCTTAACTGCCCTCGGCGTAAGGCCCCGTGTCCGCAGGCTCTGGGGGCAGCCGCTGGCCATCTGTGCTGGGGATTGAGCTGCTTCCACTCGGTATCGACAGACGTGCAGCTGGAGGGACTGGGTGGATTCAGGAGGTCCTTGTTCAGGCTGGGAGAGCTGGGAAATGTGGTTGTGTCCATGGGCTGTCCCAGGGATTTGGAGGGAGGAAGAGGATTGAGAGGTAGGAAAAGGAGTGGCTCATGTGGGGCCCTCAGCTACCCAGGTGCACGGGAGGTGTTGCTTTGCGGTGGCCTTCGTGGGTCTGAAACACCCTTTCAAAAGCCTTCTCTCTGGGCTGATAGGAGATGCAAGTTCTCCGGTCATCCTAGGAACCAACACTGGCTTCAGTCTTGCCCCCAATCCTTTGTTTTCTGTTACTAAAGCCACACAAAGTCAAATGAGTGCTTTCTGCCTTATCAGTGATAATTAAGTGTGAGGACCTAACGAAGAGGGGTTTAAATGGAGTCTGAGGAATCTTGTGAGCTCCGTGCACAGTTGTGGTTGGCTTTGGGGTCGGGGCATGGCCATCCGGAGAATTTGGGAGACCTGTAACTGTGTTTTGCACTTGGTTGGGTTTCTGAGAAGGGGCAGGGCCTAGGGGCTCCACTGGCTGCCTGTGCGTGTCCTTGTGTGCTCCCTGTTCATCTTGCCTGGGCCCGAGTGTCCATGTCCATGTCCATGTCAGCCCTGCCTGAGTGCTTCCCCCTCCTGCCAGGCACTGCCGGTTCTCATCCTGTCCCCGCCTCCCCAGCAGGCGGAGCACACTCCACTTCCTAGGCCCCTGTGATGGCCTCTCTTCTGCCCGTGACGTCCCTGGACCCGGGTGCACGTGCCTCCTGTGGCTGTCGGGGGAGCAGGGTCAGCCACCGTGGCGCCGGGGGCTCGCTGCGCACAGCACACACTGGGCAGGGGCAGAGGCTCCCAAGTCCTGCGACAGGGTCTGTGTGCTTTCCCGGATCCCTTCTCACTGCTCTCCTCTTCTTCACAGCGCTCTGGTGATTGCCACCGTGTTTGACCGGAACATCAACTGCAGGAGAGCGGCGTCTGTGAGTCTCCTTGTTCCGTTCTTTCTCCTGATGGTGTGGGTGGGCCCTGAGCCGTGCCCTCTGCTCTGCTGAGCAGCCTCTGCTCCTGATGCCGCCCGCGTGAGGCGCTGGGGAGCCCGTCGGCAGTGTGCCGGCTCAGGTGTCCTCCCGCTTTCAGGGGAGGGAGTGATCTTCAGGGGGAGCGGGAAGGGATTACATGCCACGAAACGCAGCCGTCTCGAGCATTGTGCCTGGTGAGTGGACACGGCTCAGGGCAGACTGTGCCCTGGGGACAGAGAAGAAAGTGGGTTCTGGCATGTGACCTGTGTGTGACGGCAGAGCAGGAGGGGAGCTGCCAAGAGGGGTCATTTCAGCGTCCGCGGCCGCGTGGGGCCCGGAACCTCACTGGCCGTGTTTGACACCAGTGCCCGGCCCCTCCAGAGCCTGGTCGTGTCTGGGGCGGAGTCTGTGCGCCGAGGGCTTTCAGCAGGCTCCGCAGCCGCTTCCGGAGGGCCCTGGGCAGGAGTGTGCACGAACATTCCACTGCCCCTGCCACGGGCTGGGCTGTGACCCCGAGCTTGGCTGCGGGGGTTCCTGTGGATGCTGGTGGAGATGACGGCTGCTGGGCCTCGTCCCTGGGATGCTTGCTGGTGATGTCCATGGCTGTGTCCTGGCTTCACACAGGACTGTCCTGCTGATGGTCCGTCACTTAGATCAGGCTCAGCATGGGCTGGTGTAGGTGCTGAGGGACCAGAAGCCAAGAGTCCCTTCAGCAGCAGAGCCTGGGAGCCGGGGCGACAGTCGTCCTTGGTCCCCGCTGCTCCTACAGAAATGCCAGCTGGTTCTTTCCCACAGGGAGGAAGCCAGGCCAGGCAGTACTCGGCCACAGCTTGCCCAGGCCAGGGCTTCTGTTCTCAAGGGCATGCTTTCCAGGGCGCTTGGCTCCACACGTGGGCCCAGTTCCCGGGTCTTTTCTTGGGGTTCCTGTGGGGCTGGTGGCTCTGAGGCAGGGATGGCCAGTGGGGCCTGCACCCATGGCTGGCTCTGGTGGGAGGAAGGCACGGGAAGTGGCAGGGCTTCACCCTCCCTCTTACTGGTGTGCGAGAGCTCGTGTGTCAGGTCTGGGATGTGCATGCCCCTTACAGCTTGTCCTCTGTGAGAGAAAAGTTTGCTGTTTCCTTTCCGGTCTTGATGCCTTAATTTCTTTTTCTTGCCTAAGTGCGCTGGTAGGAGGAGCTGCAGGCACCATGCTGCGCCGCAGTGGGGACAAGGGACACCCTGTCTTGCTGTCCGTCTCGGGATAGGCCGGCTTTCGCTGTCACGTGTGACATTTGCTCTTGGGGTTTTGTAAATGTGCTTTAGCAGGTTGCGGAAGTGCCGCTGGTTTGTTGTGAGCGTTTTTGTTTTTGTTTTTATAAAAATCATGAATGGAAGTTTGATTGTGAGATGGTCATGTGGTTTTGACCTTATTCTGTTCACGTGTTGTGTCCTGTTAATTGATTCTGCAGGTATTAAACCAACCTACATCCCAGGATGAATCCCGTTTGTCGTGCTGTAATCCCTTTTCATATGTTGCTGGATTTGCTTTGCCAAAGTTTTGTTGAGAGTTTCGAGTCTGTATCGTAAGGGACATGGGACAGTCTCCGTCTGTTAGGATGTTTTTGTCCAGCTTTGGAATTAGGGTGATCTGGCCCTGGGGAAGGAATTGGGAACACAAGATCTTCCTCTTGTGTTTTGTTGAAAATGTGTTAAAAGCATGCCATGGGGTGCCTGGGGGGCTCAGTGGGTTAGGCCTCTGCCTTTGGCTCAGGTCATGATCCCGGGGTCCTGGGATCGAGCCCCGCATCGGGCTCTCTGCTCAGTGGGAAGTCAGCTTGTCCCTCTGACTTTGCCCCTCCCTCTACTGCTCATGCTCTCTCTCTCAAATGAATAAATAAAATTCTATTTTTTAAAAAGATTTTATTTGTTTATTTGACAGAGACACAGCGGGAGAGGGAACACAAGCAGGAGGAGTGGGGCAGGGAGAAGCAGGCTTCCCGCCGAGCAGGGAGCCCAATGCCAGGCAATCGTGACCCGAGCCGAAGGCAGATGCTTCACTGACTGAGCCCCCCAGGCGCCCCTTCTTTGTTTCTACTTTAAATGTTCGGTGGAAATCACCAGTGAACTCCTCTGGGGCTCTTTTTTGTGTCTTGTTTCTTTGGAAGTATTTTGTTATTAATTCAGTTTGTCCGCTTCCCTGTTTTTCCTCGTGAAGAGCGTCTCTGTCCGTCTGGGTTGTCCGATGCCGCAGCAGGACACGGCGGGGGGCTCCGTCTGCCCCATGTCACCGTGAGGCACTTCTGTTGACACGTGGCGGGTGCTCCACAGATGGTGGTTCATGAATGGGCCACTGTGGACCCAGGGACCAGCGTGGCTTGGCGTGCTGCAGGCGGAGTGTGGGCCCTGGTGCGGGAACTTGGCTGGAGAGTCCCCCTGGCCCCGGCCAGGCCCGCCTGCCTGTCTGCTCTCTCTACCCCAAAGCAGGTCTGATACAAGAGGTGCTTGGCCTCGGCCCCTTCAGAATTTTGTCTGGAGAAGGTTTGCCTGCAAAGCTAGTCGCATCTGTGTTCATGCAGTTTTCTTGTCTGGAGCCGCAGTAGGAGGCCCATGACCCCTTGAGAGGCCTTCAGGTTTCTGCCCTGACACTGACCTCGGGCCCCGATCGTCACGTTTCTAAATACAGTGATGGCTTTTGTTAAATCTGGATTTAAAAAGTAGCTTTTTGTTTATAAAGTCGAACGTTTTAATGGGACACAGCAGTAAAATCAAAGCACCGGTACCTTGATAAACCCTGAGGAAGGCGTGAAAAAGCCAGAAACCATTTTGTTTGTTTTTCAAGTTGGAATTAAAATTGTTCAGAATTAGCAGAAGATTCTCTGTGCGGCAGGTCACCTGCACACACCTGTGTGCCTCCCGGCTGCAGAGTTAGGCGTGCGGGTGGAGGACGCGTTTGGTTAAAGCTCACCTGAAAACCCGAGGCTCGAGTCGGCGATAACTCGGGGCACGCGCTCTTCCTGAGGGGCCGCCTCCGCAGGTGAAGGCTCCCGTTTGTGCTCACGGCCCTCACCTTCCGCGCAGGCTCACTCCCTGCCGAGGTGAGGAGGGCCTGGGCCCGTGCGCTTGCCCAAGGACAAGGTCAGCCTGCCCACCCAGGGACCATAGGGCCCCCGAGAGGGCGAGGGCGCAGAGAGGGTTTGCGCAGAAACTCCAGAACCTTCAGACCTTCCGCTCTGTCCTGTGGTCCGCCACCACTTCCCGCCTGCACCGCAGCGACGTGCCTCCAGGTCTGTGGGGGTGATGGAGCACATGCGAGTTTGCCAGGCCCCGTGGGGGCTCGATGAGCGCTGTGTTCGGTCTTCACCGCGGCCCTGTGGGGGTCTGGGTGGGGTGGCGGGAGGAGGGCCTGACTGGTTGGTTCGGGTCAGCGTGTTGGTGAATCGGTGAACGCTTACGGAGCTGTTCGGTGCTCCGTTCTCTCGCGTTGGAAGGTACCCACCTGGCCTGCAGGTGTGTCAGCATTTTGAGACTGGGCGGCCCCGTGCTTCCTCGTGGGAGGGCCAGGCGCGGAGGGAGAGGGAGCCGGGAAGCCAGGCTTCACCCGCAGCTCCACTCCCTCCTCAGCAGCACATTCAGCCTGAAGATGTTCGTTGTCTAAACCGCTGCGTTACCACTTCCTGACTGTCTGTTTTGATGTTGCGTGGATGGGGTCATACAGCGTGTGACCCTGAGGACTGGCGTGTTCCACGCTGGTCCGTCCGGGTCCTGGGGGCTCTGGCTGCGCCGACCGCTCCCTCCTGCCCCTTGCTGGTCCGGCCCTGGTGACTGGCAGGGCCGCAGCGGCTGGAACTGTCGGCTGGAACCGTCGGCGTGTTGTCGGAGCTCTGGGTTGTGTCTGGTTTTCTCTGTTGTAGAGAATGAAGCTGCTGTGGACATTCGTGTTCGGGTTAGTGCCGTGGGGGGTCGGTCGTGGTTGCCTGTTCGGAGGGGCGGTGCCGGTTCACCTTCCCACTGGCAGCCTGTCTGGGGGCCTCGCCTGCATTCCGTGTTCCTCATGGGTCCCGTCGGGCGTGTGGTGACCCCTCACTGTGCTCTGAGTTGCCTTCCCCCGACGGCGAGCCCTCTCCCTTGCTCACGCCCTGGCCTCCCATTGGGGGAGACGGCTCTTCGGGCCTTCCGTGCGTTTGCTTGTGGGCCCTCCTGCGTGCTGCCGAGTGTGGAGTTGGCGCCGCCCTCCCTGGTGTGTGGCTCCCGGGCCCTGCTCCCAGGCTGTGGCTTCTGTCCTCCTGAGCAGGAGTTTCACAGAGCAGGAGTTTGAAAGTTGGAAGTGACCACTCTGTAAGTGTTTTCTTATGTGGATCGTGTTTTCAGTGTCCATTCTCAGTTCCTGGCCTGGCCCTCGGTCCTAAAGGCGGCCTCCACTGTTCTGCTGCACCCTTCTCTGTGTCTGTGCTCTGTGTCCCCGTGCGGTCAGCCGCCACGCTGGGGATCGCCGTCCCTCCCCTCTCTTGCTCAGGTTTGCTTTTCCTGTGCCAGCCTGCGTTTTCCACATCAGTCTTGTATTATATTTGACCTTTTTGATGTCATCAGAATGGCCAATGTGTTCCTACATTTTGCTTGTTACACAGATTGACATTATATCATACTTCCATTGCCTTTTGGTTGTTTTCTTACTTTGTTTACTAAATTTATTGCAAAAGGTTCAGAGTGGTGCGTAGCGAAAATCCAGTCTCCCTCCTCCCAGTTTGATAGCCGTGGGAGGTCCATGGGTGAGATGTCCACGTGCTCGTGCCTGGAGGGCACCCTGGTTCTGACTTTCTGGGGGGCCCGCCAGCAGTGTGGCCCGGGGCAGACTTGGGGCTCTGTGCTTTGGCTTCTCAGGCTCCTTTCTGCATGCCCGCGAGTGCTCCCTCTCCGCGCCTTGTAGGTACACAGTGACCTGCCCCCGGAGGCTCCTCTCTGGGGGGAAGGGCCGCATCTGGGGGCAGGACGCCCTCCCAGGGCTGCCCTGGCTTGGGACCTGTCACACGCTGCTGCTGTGCTCGATGTCCTGCACTGTCAGGGAACTCTGAGCCCCCTGCTTTGGGGAGGGTGGGGCCGGGGGCTGCAGTGGAGGGGCGGGGGGGAGGGGGGGAGGAGGCCCTGCTGGGTGTGCACAGGCCCCACTGCTGTCACCGTGCAGATGGCCTGGCTGTCACACCTCGGCAGAGCAGGTGGGGTGCGGGCGGGGAGTGCCGGGGACGTGCGCAGGCACTTTGAGGAAAGCACCTACAGACACTTCATTCTGTTGAAGTAACTGAGTCTGGGCCTGTGTTGGAGGCTCAGGGGTTGTCCGTGGCAGCTCCCGGGCAGGCAGCGGGAGGAGGTGGGCCATTCGTGCTCACCATCGCGAGCGGCTGTCACAGAGCTCCCAGGAGAAGGGTCTCGTGTTGGATTTGACTTAACGGATGGATTTGACCCTGTTCTCATACTCCTGTCTAGGGCCGAATTAGGCTTCGGAGAGAAGCACGGCATCCACGTGTAGACACTTTTTAGGATGGGTCTGATTCTATAAACTGAATTGTGGCTTAGAAAAGCACCAGGACCTAGAGGCAGAATGACAGCTACCCTTGAGGCTCTGATCAGCCAACAAGGAGGACTTTCATTTAAAAAAATAAAGCCATGGGTCATTGGTGCTGCACGGCATTTGTTTTGATTTCTCTCTTGATGTTGAGCAAAGCGCAGACCTAACTCACCTGCTGTTTGTTCTTCTTTTCCGTAGGCTGCTTTCCAGGAGAATGTGGGGAGACAGGTATGGCCACTTCTTGAAGTCTTCACCCCTAAAACTTCCTGCAGTTTGAGCAGGAGAATTGCTCAAAGCTACAAACTTGGTATCTCCTTGCATTGTTAGATGAGGGTAAAGAATTTACCTAGCATAAGCTAATATTTAACTCAGTGACGTCTGGTCACAGACCCACTCAGGATGCTGTCCAGGGGAGAGTGGACACACGTTTGAAACAGCGTTGTGTTTAGTGTGTGAGCAGTTTTGCACAGACACACAGGCGTCCGAGAGCAGCGCCTTACGCGTTGCCACCGATTTTAGCAGTTGCCTGTGCGTACGGGAGGGACGTGGGTGGAGGAGGCCCACTTCTCGGGGCAGAGACGTGATCACCGCCCGTCCTGCATGTGATAGGAGCCGGCTTCTGGAAGCCACCGACCCTGTGGCCTCTCTCTGTGTTCACCATCGTGCCCCCTAGTCCTGAGCCTCTCATGACCAGTCATCCTTGGCTGGGTGGTGTGGCCCTTTTTACCAAGTCAGTCACGTGGTGTGTGCCAGTGGCCACACTGGGATGTGTGGCCGGCCTGGCGAAGAATGGACCGGAGGCAGGTTATGCTGAGGGGCCACGGAGCTGAGCTCTGGTCAGCGCCCCAGGAGGAGGGTCTGGGCTGAAGAGGAGTATATTGTGGGTGAAGGCATCAGCAGAGGGTGGCAGGGGACAGGAGGAGACAGTGATGGGCGTCTGGGATAAGGGGTCAGCAGTCAGGCTCCGGGGCCCCAGGGGAGCCCCGAGTAGAAGGTTCTCTCTGTGGCGGGAAAGGCAGCTTCAGCAAGGGGAGCTTCAGGGAAAACACAAGCCTTCTAAGACTAGGGTTTGGGTGTTTGGGAGGAAAATGCCTTTGCAGGTGCCCCCTATGTCCATGAGGGTCCTTATTGTAGAACCTGGGGGCCTGGGTTCGCTACGCTGGGTCTGTGGTCTCCCGTTTAGTTGCTTCTCTCCTGGGCTGCCGGAGGCCAGGGCGAGGGCTGATGGTTCTGCTTCCACAGGGAAGGCAACCTTTGGTTCTTAGGGGGAAGTTATCCCAGAATCAGCCCAGGGAGGCCTGTGCAGTCTTGCTTCCGCCGCAGGCTGCAGGGCCCGTGCTGCTCTGTGGTTCCTTCTGTTCCAGCCCCTCTACCCCCTCTCAGCGTCTCTCCCTTTCTTCCCGGCTTGAAGGTGGCTGAGACCAGTGTCCTTGGGTGTCACTTAGTCCACGTCTACCTGGGGCTCTGGGAACATAGAAGACAGTTGGCTCCCTAGGAAGAGACAGCCGACCTCTGAAGGGGACAAGCTTAGTGTGTCGGGGCCGCAGGTGTGGAGGGTTCCAGAAGTCAGTGCTGCTCAGGAGAAGGAAGGGGCTGGACAGGGACTTGAAAGCATCGAGGGTGGGTGAGTGGGGTGCTGCAATCAAGGAACCTGCTAGAAGCTGAACTGAGGGGCGCTCTGGGCATCCCAAAGCCAGAGCCCAGAAGGATGCGGCATCTCCCCATGTTCCAGACACAAGGTGGTCTGGAACAGGGGTGCTCTTGGTTCTTGGCCGTCACCATGTCCCATTTGGAGGGGACACTTGGGTTAGGTGGAGAGGGAGGCCTTTAGCCATGGTCTTGGTTTAGGGGATCAGCTGGGAGCTGGTGTTTTGGGGATGTCCCCTCACTCACCCCACCTCCCCTGCTGGATGTTTCCTGTGGAATGAGCGTACACACAGCGCAGTGTGCGGGGGGCCATGCAGCTGTGAAAGAGACACTGACTTGGGAAGAAGCGGCGTCTCGTGTGGGCCCAGGATGCCTCCCAGCCCTGCACACGCAGCGTCCTCGGTTTGCGGGAGTGTTGGAGAACAAGGATGTGAACTAGCCAAAGCAGACAGGGACACACTCAGGGGAGGGCCTCTAAGCTCCCTGACCTGGAAATGCCTCCCCTCACTGTATCATGTGTCCTCTTCTCCCTCTTGACTCTGCGACCAGGGCACTTTCCCTCACGGGATCGACGTTTTGACTGCTGCGGACTACTTTGCTGTCGGCAGCAGAGCTAACTGTTTCCTGGTCATAAGGTAAGCGCTAATCTGTCCGAATGTGCTGCTCCCCGGGATGTGCAGGTCGGGAAAAATCTCCACTTTTCCTTCCCCCGGGAGGTCTGCTAGGAGTAGATGTTACTTACTTGACCGAAATTTGTGTTTTCTGCCGGTTAGACTGGGTGCCTAGTGTGGGATTCTGTTTATATAAGATTCTAGAAAATGCAAACTAGGCTGGGGGGACCGCGGCGGGCCGGGAGGCCTGGGAGGGTGCGGGGTCTGCTTGCTTCTTGACGGGTGCTGGCAGCGTCAGGCCCGATGACGGGAAGTGAGTGCTGTCTTTGCTGTCCCCGCCTCCCAGCCCGCCCCGCTTCCTGCAGCGGCCACGGCCGCACCCACCCCCCCGAGAAGGGACTGTTGCTTCGTTCGTTCCTTCTAGAAGGACGGGGCTTCCCAAGTTGGAGGGGTCTCTGGCTTGTTGGTGTGGTGCGAGTAAGCAGAGGTATCGGAGAAAAAGGGTCGGGGCCGACCCGTGGCGTCGCCACCAGCGCTTCGGGACCCGGGTCAGACTTGCACCTGCGTGACCGAGGCGCCGGGGGCACTCGCTCTCAGCTCCACGTGCCGCACCAGCCGGGGACAGGCCTGCTGCATCCGTGCTGTGTCGCCCGAACACACCTTAGCCCTTCCCTGTCCTCGGGACAGACCCCTCTAGCACCTGTGCAGACGCGCACGCGTTACTTTTCTCCACGACCAGCACCGAGTTTTTTTAAAACATAACATTTGGCCTCTTTCTCAAAGAGTCTTAGACTAAACGCGCTATTTTTAGCATCATTTCCATCTTTTCTCAGTATCTGATGGCTTTCTGTGTCTTATCAGTTCTTTCCTGCTTTTGTTTTTGTGTTAGTATTTGAACATGTATTTTAATGTGGAGAATTTTCCACTTTCCCCTGAGCTTCCTGGGTAAATTAACCAGTTTTTTGCTTTGGTGTCTTTTTCTCGTCACTGAGGTTTCTAAGCTGGTCTGAGACTTGCATGGAATCAGTCATGTGTTTTTCACAGAGACGTTGGTGAAGGTTAACCCTGTGTGGGGCGTGTTCTTTAATGGCGCACGTGGCACTCTCCGCGTGCGCGAGAGCTGGCCAGCGAGCACAAGTCTGGCGGTCACGGCGCTGGGATCTGTGCGCACCTGGGGGGCTCTCCACGCCAGCCTAGACAGGGCAGACACGCAGGGTCCTGCCATCAGCCTGGACCGTGGAGCGGGCGTGGGGGGAAGAGAGGGAACAACTGTGCTTTTGCTCGTGGAGTGCCTAGGGGTGGGGCAGCTGGACCCTAACTTGTTGAGACACTGCCAAGCAGGTTTCCAGGACGGTGGCCTGGCGTCACGTGCGTCCGGCAGCCCATCCTCCTAGTGGTAGCCGTTCTAGTGACAGTGCAGGAACAGCTCCGGAGTCTGCATTTTCCTGACGAGCAGTGGCTCTGAGCATCGTTCAGGGGCTCCTTTGATGCATCCTTTACCTGTTTATTGGGTTAGTTTTCTTCTTGCTGAGAACTCGAGAGTTCTTAGTGTTTTCTGAACACGAGCCCTTCTTCAGATGAAGAGTCTGTAAAGGTTTTCTTTCCTCTGTGGTTTGTCCCTTCAGTACGCTGTGTGTTCCTGAGACCGACCCTCTGGAACAGTCCTGTTTATTTTCGTACGCCTGTTTGACGCCTTACAATCTCCGTGTGGGAAGATTCACCACTGAGAATGTGGGTTTTGGCCGATGGGCGGCCACCACTGTGGTCAGCGTGGGGCGTGTCTCCCTCACTCCAGAGAGGCCCTGAGTCCTGGGCCCTGTCGGCCCTGACCTGCGTCCTGGGCCCGGAGTCCGCGGTCTCTGGAACTGATGTGAACGGAGTCACATGGTGCATTGGCTTTTGTGTCCTGGCTTCACTGTGTTCCTGAGTTCTGCTGTCCCCTGCCCTGCCCCCCATTCACTGGCTGGTGGCCGCTCAGGCCCCTTTGATGGCAGCAGGTGAACTCAGGGCGTTTCTGTCAGGACACAACCCATGGTGGTTGGCACTTCCTGTTGTGGGTGTCTTGCTGCTGGAAGTTTCTCAGCAGATTGCGGACATCTGTGGGCCTGTGCATGCTTCTTTAAACACATTTTGTTGTATTTTGCTTTCCAGTAATTTGCACATTCCCGTCATACGAATTCTTTGAACTGAGGAGCCCTCGGAGCAAGCTGCCTCCTTCTCTGCTGCCTAGCTCAGCAAACGGCGTGCCCCCCGCACCGTCATCTCCGTTCTGCTTCTCCTACTGTCTCCTTCCCTGCATCCGCTTGGTGACCTAGTTCTGTCACTTCTCTGTCCCCAACGGCCCTCAAAGGCTCCTCATGCTGCTGATCCCCTCAGCTGTTCCCGCGGCCCAGCTCTCACTGTCCCGACACTGGCCCGGCCCTCACCCACCACCCCCTGCTGACACCTTCCTTCACTCCACACTCGGCCTCTGGGCGGCCCCCGAGCGCTCAGGGAGTGCTGCTCCCCAAGGGGCGGTTCGGACGGGCGTCTTCCCGCGGTCAGCTCTCCGTCGCCGCCGGAGCTCGACTGGAACCGGGTTGGCTCGCCTTTGTCTGTTTCTTCCCTGAGGCTGCTGGTCATGGGTGCCGGCCTGGGGCAGTCCTGTCTGGCAGTTCCCGGGGCCCTTCGGTGATGGGGGT
This sequence comes from Meles meles, assembly GCF_922984935.1. Classification (NCBI taxonomy): domain Eukaryota; kingdom Metazoa; phylum Chordata; class Mammalia; order Carnivora; family Mustelidae; genus Meles; species Meles meles. The sequence goes on from NC_060083.1 coordinate 64,225,729, forward strand.
CCTAGGGTCACATCTTGGCTCCTTTTCTGACAGTTTGTCCACTGCCCTGGTGTTTCTGTTTGTCCTTCTGACTTTATCTGTTTCATCACCGTTTGAGGGTCTCTCAGTCTCACTCCCTCTGGAGAACCCCGTGCTCTTCTCTCTCTCAGCTCCAGAACAAACACCCTCTTCAGTCTGCCACCTTGTAGCACACGCATGTCCACACGGCACCCGTGTCCACCCTGCACACGTCTGCCCGCCCGGGACCCAGGAGCATCCGCGCGTCTCCTGCTTCTCGGCCCTCTGTGCCCGCCGCCTCCTCTCTCGGCCCCCGCGTACCGCGTGTGCCCACGGCTCCGTCCCTGGCGGGCTGCGTGGGCGGCGCGGCACGGACGACGTGTGGAAGCAGCTCGGCACGTACGGGTGTGTTTTGGAGTAGGAGACGCCAGGGCGTGGGTCTTGAGGGGTGTCTTGTGTCCGGTTATCCCCGGCGTCCTCGCTGTCCTCCGTTCCTCGGGTTGTCGGTTTGTGTCGCACAGGTGGACTGTTGTCCTTCTTCCGCGCACGCCGAGCGGCGGCACCCGGTGCACCAGGTTGGCCCGGCCTAGGTGCTCACTGCGGAGTACGTTGTCCGGCGGTGGGAGATCAGGAGGTGGCTCGGGGGCACCGTCCTCCACGGTGGGGGCCGAGTGCCCTGTGCTAAGGTGCAGCATGCGCGTGGAACCTTCTCTCCGCGTCCTGCATCTTCAGTGTGGACAGAGAGTGGAATCTCCTCGCCCTCGGCCTCTGTCTCGCTGTTCGCTGTTATGGGCGGTGTGAAGGGAGTGTGTGTGCTCATGGTGTTTCTCACGTGTGTGGGCACATCTGAAGGGGCTAACCAGAGTGGGAGTGCTGGGTCTTTATGTTTTCGGTTTCCTGCTCGACGCCGGTCACTGCCCGTGGAGGCTGCGCTGGAACGGTGCGCCTGGCAGTGCTTCTAGATGCTTCTAGATCCTTCTGGCAGTGGCTGCAGCCTCTCCCCCGACTCTGGCAGTCTGACAGCCGGTGGGAGGCTTTCTTCCTGTCTCCATGAGAAGGAGGCTGAGCAGAAGTTGCGTCCATTTTCTTCTCTGTAAACTGTCTTTGAGGATTTTCCTGTGAGGTGGTGCTATTTTCTTGTGGATTTGGAAGCTTTATCTTAAAGAAGTCTCTTATCTCTTGTGATAACAGTACCTGATTTTTTTTTTTTTTTGAGTTTATCTTTTGACTTTGTTTATGGTGCATTTTTCCTGGCAGACGTTTTTCTTGTTTGGTTATGTGCTTGAATGTACCAGTCTTTAACGGGTTTTGAGTCGTAAGTAGAGAGGCCTGTCCTACAAGATTTTTTTCTTAATCGTCCTACAGTATTTTCACTAGACATAACTTTTATTTTTGAGGCATAATGTACAGTCCGCCAGCTCTCCTGAGTGAGGGGCACAGTGCAGCGAGAGCGGACAGTGCGCACGGTGGGCTGACCACCTCCTCCACTGACCCCGCAGGCGCGGCCTCAGCCCACTGCAGTGGGTCACTGGTGCTGGTTGTGGAACGGCTCCTATGTGGAATCAGAAGGATTTGCTCTCACATCGGGCTTCTTGGCTCAGCAGGCTGGTCTGAGCGCGGTGCGTGCTGTGTGGGCGAGCGGTCTCGCCCGCGGCTGCTGCGGTGCAGCTCTTAGCTCATCTCTTCGAGGTGTTTGGGCTCTTTTGATGTGGTGGCTCTGATGAATGAAGCTGCTGTGGGCTTTTGTTTGCAAGCCTTCATGTGGACCTTGAGCTTTATTTCTCCCGGGTAAATACCTACAAGCGGATTTCTGCATATTCCCCTTTTTGGGGAACCACCGAAGTGTTTCTGCGCGCCTGTACGATTTCACGTCTCAGAGCAGGTGTGCGCCTGCTCCCGTCCTCACCGCCTCTGCGCACCGTCTCTTCCAGCACGTTTATTGCCGGCTTTCCGGAGTACACGCAGCCGATGATCGACCACCTGGTGACCATGAAGATCAGCCACTGGGACGGGTAAGTTTCGTGTTTTCGTCTCATTAGTGACGTGTTTTACTAGATTGTCTGTCAGATAAGAGTTCTTTTTTTTTCCGACGAGAGGTTAACTTGAGCTAAGCCTTGAGTTGGTCTCCTCATTGTAGATTTCCTATTTTAAGATGATTTTTGAGAAGCTACAGGCGTTCCAGCCTTCATGCCTGACGTGCTGGTTAGTGTTCTGTCCAGTTTTACTTCTGGGGATCGTAGGTGTGCTGGGTGTGACGTGTTCCCGCGTGGACGCTGTCGCTATGGTGTGTGGTGGAGGGCAGGAGCAGCCTCCCCAGGCACTCCCACGGTGGTCCCTTCCTCCGGTGATGCCCTGCGTGGCTGTTCTGGCTGACAGTCTTTTCCGTTCGAAGCCAGCAGGCTTTGGCGGCTTTTCCTGATTACGTGGCTTTTCCTGATTACGTGGCCTTTCCTGATTACGTGGCCTTTCCTGATTACGTGGCCTTTCCTGATTACGTGGCACTCTCAGGGCCTCCGAGCGTCTCGCGAGTTCACTGTCCCTTCAGAGAAAGGGCTCCCGGGGCGGTCCAGAGCACAGAGAGCGTCGGTGAGGCCAGCTGCTGTTCCGCCCTGGAGGACGAGACTGCTTGGGTGGGGGGCTGGGGTGGCTGCTGGCGCGGACAGGACCTCTCAGGGCCGTGGTGCCTGCGGATGAGTAGCTCGGTCGGCTCTACGCCTGGAGCCCCTGCTTCGGGGTGCGCGTCACTTGGAGAAAGTTCCTTCTGACCTGCTGGGGAGTGGGCTCCAGCTTCTGCCAGGGCCAGCGCCGTGTGTGACGAGGCTCTCCTCGGGCGCCGGGTGCCTCCAGGAGCGGGAGCACCTTGCTTGGGCATGGCCTGCCCACCAGGAGGCCCCTCTCTTGGTTTCCTTGCCACAGTCTTGCTAAGAGTTGGGCCGGTTTCTGACACTTGAGGCCTAACTGCAGAAATTCTTGTAATTAGGACAAAGATCCCATGCACCGAACCTGTGAGAAATTAGTTAATTTGCCCATCAGTCAGTAGGGTATTTAAGACCAGAATGGCACGTGCATTATTACCCATGGTGTTGGACTAGCCTCTTGCGCTGTTGAAATCTCCAGCTGAGGTCAGAAGGTTCTTGTCCAGTGGTCCTGGCACGTACCTTCCACGGGTTTTGGGTGGGCCTCTCTTGGTAGCTGCATTTACATTGATAATTTTGGTCCTCCCAGCAGATTGGCCCTTTATCACTATGATGCATTCTTCAGTTTCCTGTTAGATTTCTTGTCTTCAAGTGTGATTTGATACAGTTGTGGCCCAAGGGTCAGCATACTTTCTTTAAAGGGCCGGACAGTAAACATCTTCGGTCACTGTTGCATATATTTTCTTGTTTCTTCTTTCTATGACCTTTTAAAATGTAAAGACCATTCTTAGCTTGGGGCCTTACCGGAGGAAGGGCAGGGGGAGCCCACCCGCTGCCCTGTGCTCTCAGCCCCAGCCAGTCTCTGGGGGCCTGTGCTGGTGTCCGTTCGGACGGAGTCTGCCTTTTGTGTGAGGCCTTAGTCCCTGCACGTTTCATGTGCTCGTCAGCACGGCTCACTTCCTGCCTGTCATCTTGCTATTTGTTTTCTGTTTTTTTCCTCGTGGCGTTTGCTTTGTTAATTTTATTAAAAAAAAATAAAGATTCATTGTGGACATTTTGTTTTTAGAATAAGGTCCGAAAACCAGAAAGTTTTCAGGGTGTGTGAGCCGCAGCGTGGAGGGGAATGTTGTCTGGTCCTCCTTTCTGTCAGGGCTGGAGACCCTCAGGGTAACATCCGCTAACGCTCCCTAGCGCACTGGGTTCATAAAGCTTGGTGTGGCTTTGTCGCTCTAGGGTTCTTCAGAGGTGGAGATGTTTCTGCGTCTGTCTTTGGTCGGGGTCTGTCAGTGAGGGGCCGGCAGCCAGAAGGGCACAAGTAGGGACTTCCCTGTTCTCCGGTTAGCACATGGCTGGCTTATGGAGAGTGGGGAGCCCGGTGCCGAATTCTCCACAGACCCTGCTGGGTCGTGTGCCTTGACTCGTACAGGGATTCTGTTTTACCTTAAATAGTATCACTTTTAAGAGATATTGGTCCATTCTCTTGGGTTTCTTTTTGAAAGTTTTCTGACACCCAAAATAATTTGATTTGAAGATAATTTCAATCAAATAATTGATTTGAAGATAAACGTAACTTAAAAACTTTTTTGATTGTGGGGAAAAGGCTAATACGTCTGAAGCACTTTCTGCGTGCAGTGCAGGAGTGTCACGCACATCCCTTGTGGTGCACATGTTACTGCCGTTCATCTCCAGAGCTTCTTCGTGTTGAAAACTGAAAGTCTGTCCCCGTTGAGCAGGGACTCGTCCTCCCCACCTCCTCCCTTAGCCCTGGCACCCATCGTCCTACTTTCTATCCCTAAGAATTCGATTCCTCTGGGGTCCCGATGTAAGCAGAACTGTACCGTGTCTGCCCTTCTGTGATTGGCTGACCCCACTGAGCATCACCTCTTTACCGCGCGCCCGTGGTGGAGCAGGCGACGGGATTCCCTTCCATGTGAGGGCCGAGTGACACTCCGCGGTGTGTACCGACCACCCTTTCTTTGCCCGTCATCTGTCGGCGGACCCGGGGCTGCTTCCACCTCTCGGCTGCCGTGCAGACGGCTGCCGTGGGTGTAGGTGTGCAGATCTCGGCTCAGGACCCCACTTCCAGCTCCTGCAGGTAAATGCCCAGGAGTGGAATTACTGGGTCGTGTGGTAACCCTATTTTTAGCGTCCGAGGAGCCCCCAGAACCATACTGGTTTTCCCGACGGCTCTGCCGTCTTACATTCGCACCCCCCACGGGCCCGCTCACGGGCCCGAAGTGGCGATCTCAGTGGACATGAGGTGGCTCGTGACTCTGATGTGCGAGCACGTTCTCGGGCGTCAGCTCGTTATTTTTGTGTCGTCTTGGGAGAAACGTTTCAAGTCCTTTGCCCATTCTTTAATCCGGTGCCTGTTTTGTTGTTGAGTCGTGGGGTTCACGTGTCCGGCGCTGCTCCGTTTCCAGATGCATGGTTTGCGGGGTTTTCTCCCACCCCGTAGGCTGCCTCACCGCCCTGTCGACGATGTCCTTTGATAAACTGAAGTTACAGATTTAATGCGGACTTACTTATCTATTATGTTTACCCATTTTTACTTTTGAAGAAGTAGTTTTTTTAAAGAGATTTTATTTATTTATTTGACAGACAGAGATCACAAGTAGGCAGAGAGGCGGGCAGAGAGAGAGAGAGAGGGGGAAGCAGGCTCCCCGCTGAGCAGAGAGCCCGATGCGGGGCTCGATCCCAGGACCCTGAGATCATGACCCGAGCCGAAGGCAGAGGCTTAACCCACGGAGCCCAGGCGCCCCCCCCCCCCATTTTTACTTTTGTTGCTTGTGCTTTTAGTGTCGTACCAAGAAGCCGTCGTTGCAGCTAACGCCAGGAGCTCTTCCACTCTTTTCTTCGAGTTCTGTCGTTTTAGGTTTCTGTTTAGGCAGAAGCGGTTTTAAGTAGGAAAAGGTGGTTATGCTTGACGTGCCACTAACTGGGCAGGACGCATGTAACTGTACCCGTTGCAGTGGCCGCACTCTTGGCCTCCCTGGGGCTTTCTCTTGCTGAAACAGTTGGCTCTCTGCTCTGAGACCCGCTGTCACTCATTCTTCAGAAACAGCTTCCTGAACGTTGACCAAATATTTCTGGGGGCTGCGGGGGTGCAGTGCTGCTTGGCTGGTGTTAGTCCCCGAGTGGTTAGTGTCGGGCGTGGTGGTCGTGGCGTGTGGTGTTGCGTGTCTTGGTGCCTCCAAGAACTCACGGTTTGCTGTCAGAAGTGGAAACCCGGACCCGGGGGCCCAGGAGGGGTGGGACGTGGTCCTGCCTGGGTCCGGGGGGCTTCCTGTTTTCATGTTTCTGTATTCAGTCTGTGCTGATGTGTATCAGATGTCTAATCATCAGAACACGGATAGTCCTCTTTTGCATGTTTATTTCCACTCAGGGTTTTTGTCCTGTTTCTGTGTTGTCCTGTTGTCCCCCAAAGCCTTGTCGTTACAGTGATGACTGCTTTCCTCCGCCGTATCCTCCTGGCGTTTAGTGCCAGGGGGGTAGCATGGGGTCAGGGTTTGGTCAGAGGCCATCTGGCCCCAGCAGGCTCAGGAGGGCCTCGAGGTCCCACTCACCAGCCTGGGGGCTTCTTCTGTCGTTAGATGGGCTGGGCACGTCTGCTGTGTTTTGGTTGGAAATGATGTGCCTCCCATCTGGTAGCTTGAGCCATGCGACAAGGCTCCTGGGCCGTGCTCGTGGTCCTCCCAGTGTGGGTTTCATGTGGCTGTGCCCAGTACTCCTGTGTTCTGAACCCTTGCGGGGTGGGAGGTTGGAGAACCCGGAGACAAGCAGTGCGCGGTGCAGGCCAAGCTCAGGCCCTCCGTTGGGTGAGTTTGCTTGTCCTTGTTTGTTACAATCACAGGTGCTTATTTGTTCGTTCATGGGTGTTTATTTTTGTTGGTGGTTTTGAGCTAGTGTGTTCTGTCTGTGCTCTCTTCACGAGTGGGATAAAGCTCGAATCGTCCGAAGGAAGGAACTGACCGTCGTCTCCGTCCCTCCCTCCAGGGTCATCAGAGAGCTGTCTGCGAAGGCTCTGCACAACCTGGCCCAGCGAGCTCCTGCATACAGCGCCACTCACGGTAGGTGCGCCGGCGTCCTGCTGCTGCGACGCTCGCATCGGCCGGGTGCACGGCGGGGGTGGGGACGCGCCCCTGTGCGGGGTCTGGCCCGGAGGGCTGAGAGTGACGTGTTTCTGTCTCGCTGAGAAGCGTGTGAATGAAGGACTGGTCTGCTTGGTCAGGAACAGACCAGATGTCATGAGCATGGCGGCCTGTGGGCCCTGGGGGGCTGATGGCTTCCGTTACGTGTCTCGTGCATTTCAGAAGCAGCTTTTGTTGATGGTGGTGGTGAAGTAATTCACAGAGTAATAAACAGTGAGCTGCTTCCTGGCAGCCCCTGGCTGTGGGACTAGCCCACCGTGCTGTTTGCCCAGCTCTGCCGGAGAGGAGATCCACCGGGTCGAAAATGATCACGCCTGTTATCATTAAGAAAGAGCCCATATTCCAGAATAAATAAGCATCTCATTTCAACGCAGGGAACCATACTCAAATTGCTTTAAATCATGCTTATTCTCACTGTTACTAGGGTAACTGGTGGTCACGCTGTGTTCATTAGGGTTACCGATTTCACTTCTGGGTGTCCCTCACGCATTCTGGGCCATTAGTTTCTAAAGGCCTTCAGCTTCCTGGTCTGTTCCTGAAATGGGATGGCAGGATTCTCTTACTCACCTATGACCGGTAATCTTCATGGCCTGAATGAAGGGGCACTCGTCCTTTCTTCCCGGTTGGAGAGCGTTAACAGGGCAAGGGATGGCCCCAGTTCTTGAGCTTTGACCGCAGCTGGATGCCGTGTTTGAGTGCCGCTGGGGTGCCGCTGGCTTGGACGCTGGGGTGCCGCTGGCTTGGACGCTGGGGTGCCGCTGGGGTGCCGCTGGCTTGGACGCCAGCTGCTTCTACAGCCCCTGCCGCAGTGCCTCTGGGTATTCAGGGAGGTGGAGGCTCAGAGGGACACGGTCTCCCAGGTCGGTGGGGCACAGGCTTTTTGCAGGCGTGGCTTTTTGCGGGCACCCTACCAGCCCGTAAGGGTTTTGTGACTCTGCTTTCTGTTCCCAGAGCACCACAGTCACGGACGCATCCTTTGCACTGAGTTGGGGCGGGGGCGGGGGGGCATCAGGCTCCCAGGCGGCACAGGCCGCCCTGCTCGAGGGGCCTGCTGCTCTGCCTCCGTCCTGCTTGGTGCCCAAGGCAGAGCAGCTGCCGGCCACTTAGCTGCAGCGGAGACTGGTTTTCTCTCTCCACTCTGTCGCTCCCCTGTGTCTTGGGGACCTGAGAATCGGGAAGCTCCCCCTGGCAACCCCCACTCCCCGGCCCATCCTGCTCACTTCTCTGGGTGTCAGGGAGGGTTTGGCGTGTTGACTCGGGTTCAGACCTGGCCGTTGCGCTCATGGCCCTTATAGAGGTCACTTTCCCTGGGTGTGTCTCTCCTCCGGATCCTGAGTCTGTGAGTCTGACACGTTACCCTCTGTGCACTTGTTGACGTGTTACCTGGCCCTTGTCCTTCACAGTCCTTCCACGTCTGCTGGCCATGACGCAGAGTCTGGACTTGCACACGCGGCATGGGGCCGTGCTTGCCTGTGCAGAGGTTGCCCGCGGCCTCTACCGACTCGCGGTCCAAGAGGGCAGGTAGGAGAAGCACCGCGGGAACCACTGTGGTCGTGAGCTGGGAACCCCACCCCTCTTCATGTCGGTTTACCTGTGACGGTACCGCCGGGTCGTGAGATTCCTGTGTTTTAGCCGATGGAGCTTTTAGTGTCTCTCTTCTCCCACGAGCCATGCCCACTGACGGACCGCCCCCTCTCCAGCTGAGGCCACTGATGGCCTTAGGTGTCACTTTTTCCTTACATCTCCTTGTCTTTTTGGGTATCGAGTTCGGTTATAAAACCAAGATACGTTTTCAGAGAGGGGAGTGGGTGGACCGTATGATCAGGATTCTTTGCTCATTAGGACTTCCCATACTTTAGAATACCAGGACATAGAAGTGATAACAGTTCCACTGAGAACTTTTCTGGCTGGTGGAGTTCTTTCTTTGTTTCTTTCTTTTTTTTTTAAAGATTTTATTTATTTGACACAGAGAGTGAGAGATCACAAGTAGGCAGAGAGTCAGGCAGAGAGAGAGGGGGAGGCAGGCTCCCCACTGAGCAGAGAGCCCGATGCGGGGCTCAATCCCTGGACTCTGAGATCGTGACCTGAGATCGTGACCTGAACTGAAGGCAGAGGCTTAGCTGACTGAGCCACCCAGGCGCCCCTGGCTGGCGGAGTTCTAACAAAGAACAGGGGAACACGTGCTGTTGGGCCATTGGAGTGGCCCCAGACATGCTGTGTTTTGTAAGTTTGTAGGGCTACCATCTGGGTTCTACTTCTCTTTCCAGCCAGCTTTTCCGCAAAAGCAAGAGCTCGAAACACACCACGTGTCACCTGCGCTCTGGATTGTAGTTTGAGGAGCGCCGCGTTTTGGTCCTTTCGCATCACTCTGGATGATTCCCTGGGGGCCAAGTGAGGCAGGGTGCTGGCGACAAGCCCCGGAGCTTTGGTCGGGTTCACCCCTTTGTGCCCCACAGTCTAGGCACACACTGTCGAGCAGCTTAGGGACGTCCCCGTGGGGGTGCAGTGGCACCTGTGGGCCAGGCCAAGGCCTTGGTGTGGACGGCAGGGCTCTCTGTGGTCGAGCGGCAGAGCCCTGCCCAGCGCAGCGGCATAAGACATGCCAGGGCCTGCCAGCCTGGGGAAGCTGCCACAAGGGCAGGTCAGAGACACCAGCGCCCGGGCTTTTCCTGGGGCCTGGGATGTGGGCGGCCTCCACCTGTGTGGACCCACACCCCAGACTCTCGGAAGGAAGCAGGTTACGGCACAAGCTGCCTGGTTGTGCCACAGTCTAGGCACAGAGAGTCCCTTCCCAGGGGAGGCTGGGAGGCCTCCTGAGATCCAGGCTCCCGGACGCAAGCTGAGGGCCGCCTGTGCCTTCCCAGGGTGGTGGGGAGGCCGCTGTGTGGGCTCTTTTCTGGTCATAAGGGCCTCAGCTCAGGATCGGACAGTCATGTGGGCTGCTGTGCGGCCCCGCGGGTCTCGGCTCTCTGGCAGGGGCTCCTTTTGTCCCTATCCCAGGGCTGTGTCCGTCGTCGGCAAGCTGCTGCACACGGGTCACGGCTTTACGGGAAGGCCCATACACCCACCGCTCTGAGAAGGCGCTGCTCTAGGGGGTTACACTCTGCAGGTGTTTGGGGGAGCTGGCTGGGCACCTGGACAAAATGCAGACCTTTCCGAGCCCGAGGCTCCTTTGGTGCTTTTTGTCCTCAGGATCTCAGCTGTTGTATTTGAACCCCTGCAGGCCCGTCGCAAGCTACCTGGACGGAGCGGCCGTGCGGGGCCTGAAGCAGATTCACCAGCAGGTTTGTGCGCAGCCCGCCGAAGTGCCCCTTTCTGCAGGTCCCCTGGTGCCTGGGACTGTCCCCTGCCCTTACAAGCCCTCTCCCCTCTCCAGCCCCGATGGGAGCCCCAGGGAGTGACGGGGACAGGTCCTGCTCAGGTCAGTCCTGGGGTCTGTTGCTCAGAAGCAGGTTTCTTCTTTGGCCTCACTGGCGGCTCGTCTGGGGCGGGGGGGCCTCCTGGAGCCGGCGCTGCTCGGGGCAATGCCGCCGACAAGGCCGCTCCTCCCGGTGCTCGTCTTTCTGAGCTGCCCGGCCGCACCGGTCCCCTGGGAGCCCAGCAACTCCGGCGTGTCCCATGCCTCTGTCATGGGCGTGGCCTGTTCTGGTGGAGGGGCCCGTAGAATAGCGTGATGGTTCTGACTCCCACCTGTGCGTCCACGGTGGGCCTGCAGTCTGGACGTGCACCCAGCATCTGTGTTTGCACATCTCGGGGGCGGGGGCGGGGGCGACGTGTGTCCATTTGTGTGGGTTTTTGAGATTTTCCAAAGCTCTGCGACTCGGAAGAGGTGAAGTGTGAGCCACAGGCCCAGTGTTACCAGGTGACCTCAGAGTCACTCGAGACGACTTAGGTGGGCTGGATGTCTGTTGTCCCAAATGGAGTTGTGTATTCTTGAAGATTTGTCCCTGTGCGTGTGCTCCATTTGGATACTAGACCGTCATTCTGCGTGTGCTACTGACTTCAGGATTTTGGCAAACCCACGCGGTGGGGTTCCTGAGGGGGGAGTGTGAGGACATGGCGGCCGGGCGGGGCATCCCCTGAGCTGGGGGTCCTCTGTGGGGCAGGAGGCAGCCGAGCCTGCTCCCTTGAGTTTCTGGGGGACACAGAGGTGTGGACCAGGCTCCATTCCATCTTGGGCAGAGGGGTGCTGGTGGTCCCGGCTGCTGCAGAGGCTGTCTGGGGACCCTGGAATCAGGATACAGGTCGCCCCTGGCTCCCCTCTCTGTGCCTTGGTGTCCCCTTGCAAGTGGGGACACTGGAAAGCCGTCACAAGGAGCCGGGAGTGCAGTGGGCCCCGCCGTCAGCTGAGAAACGCAGCCTGAGAAACACTTGCTCCTGCTGTCCTCACCCCCGTCCTCGCCCAGTGACTGTCTGTACCTACTGGACCACTGAAAACCCGCGCGCTGAAATAACTCTCACTTTCCCTTTTAGCTCTACGGTCGTCAGTTATACAGGTAAGCGTCACAGACCCCGCGTTCTTGTGTTTCGTGTCTTGAAGGAAAAGGTTCTCTGTCAGTGAAGGTGGGGCTGGCCTGTTAGGGCTCCTGTCCAGTCACCCCAGGGTAAACTTACCGGGCCGGTGCTCCTCTATCTGAGGGGCATCACACTCAGAAGATGTGAAGGTTGGTGTTTCTGAGCTTTATTGTGGTTCTGGTGTCCGGTGGTAGACGTGGAAGTGTGTGGTCGGACGGCGCTGGTCGTGGCGGGTGCCTGTGTGGCTGCAGCCCCACGCCAAGCAGCTCCTGTCACCCTGACGCTGCCCTCCTGCCCCGCGGCGTTCCCAGCCCTGCGGCCCCGTCTGAGCTCTTTGCCTGTGGTGCTGCCTCTTGTGGGTCTCCTACAGCTGGAGTCGCGCTGGGACACCCTTGCGGTCGGGCCGCTCGCACGGAGCGTGAGGTCGCAGGGCTTGCCCGTGGGTGGTGCGCACCGCGTGTTGCCTCTGTGTCACCGTGCTGGGCGCGTTCATCTGCCCACCAGGTCCGGGGGGTTGGGTTATTCCAGCTTTTGGCGACTTGGGATATGTGTGCTGTGAACGTTGGTGGTCAAGTCTTGGTGTGGACGTGTGTTTCCACTTTTGTTGGGTTAATCCCTGGGGGGCGGCATTTTTAAGGCCCCGACAGACTTGTCCAGAGGGCTGTGCCCGTGTGTGCCCGGCAACGGTGTCTGGGAGTGCTCCCTGTCCTCGTCACATTGGGTGGACTGGGAGCCGCCCCGTGGGTGGGTGGGTGAGGCCGCCCAGCACAGCCCCGAGTCGCAGCTCCCTGCCGGCGAGTGACCTTGGCACCTTCTCCTGTGTGACTGGGCATCTCATCTCCTGTCTTCTTCTGTGAGGTGATTGTTCGCATCTTTTGCTTATTAAAAAAGTCACGGTTTGGGGCGCCTGGGTGGCTCAGTGGGTTAAAGCCTCTGCCTTCGGCTCAGGTCATGATCCCAGGGTCCCGGGATGGAGCCCTACATCGGGCTCTCTGCTCAGCAGGGAGCCTGTTTCCTCCTCTCTCTGCCTGCCTCTCTGCCTCCTTGTGATCTCCCTCTCTCTAGTAAATAAATAAAATCTTAAAAAAAAAAAAAAAGTCATGGTCTGTCTTCTCACCGAGCTGTCCGCTCAACATGTTCTAGATGTGAGACGCGACCATCCAGAACTGTCTCCGAGGCTGGGACTTGCCTCTTTATGTTTCGTAGTGGCTTTTTTTTTTTTTTTTTTTTAAGATTTTATTTATTTATTTGACAGGTCACAAGCAGGCAGAGAGTCAGGCAGGGGGCGGCGGGGGGAAGCAGGCTCCCCGCTGAGCAGAGAGCCCAATGCGGGTCTCGATCCCAGGACCCTGAGACCATGACCCGAGGCTTTAACCCACTGAGCCACCCAGGCACCCCTCGGAGTGGCTTTTTAATGAAACTGTACAGGGTAGTGAACCTGGCCTATTCTCCGTTGTTCCTGATGTTTTCACCTGTTCATCTCTCCCTGAACGTGGCCAGGGTCTCAGACCTACTCGGGTCACCTGAGTAGATCTGAAAGAAGTCTCTTGGCACAAGAAGCCCTGGGAGGGGGACCGAGAGTCAGTGGTCCTGGTCTGAGCCCCTGGCCAGGGTCTAGCTGGCATTGTCCTCTGCTGATTTGGCAGCTGTTCAAAGGTAAAGTTGGTCTTCTGGAACCCTGTCTTACTCCAGAATTCCCTTTTCTGGACAGCTCTGTCCATGGCTCAGTTGCACAGATACATGGCCTCTCTTCCCAGTAACGGATTCCTCTCCACCACAGATAGCCCCGTGCTTGAGCCAGTATGTAAGTGTGAGTGGGGCTCGTCTGCATCCTGTGAGCACCTGTGGGATGTGGCTGGGCCTGTGTCGGGACCGCCTGCGGCTCCGCGGGCCCTGTGGTTGGTGCACAGATGAGTCTGAGGTCCTGGGAGGCCTCCGTAGCATGGTTCCAGTTACCTGTCCTTCCTCTGGCTGGGGCGGGGTGTTCGAGTTGCCCTGCAGACGATGCCCACCTCCTCACTGGCTCACGGGTCCTGCTTTCTTCCCCACATGGGTTAATGGACATTTCACCAGAAGTAGCTGGTGGAGACTTGTGTGTGCCTTGACAGACCGCAGCTGCTCAGTGTGGCTTGAGCCCAGGGAAGGAGGGTGGCGTGGCTGTGCCTTCTGGCATGGACGTGACTGCTCCGGCTTCATACTTTCCTTGATGGCTGGCCAGGAGAGGTCAGCCCCTGGGGAGCTGCCACTGGGCTTCTGCTCTTCCAGACACCATCCACGCTGGCTTTCCACGTGCTCTAACAAAGCAGAGGAGCAAGTCACCCTCAAGTGGGGAACGTGCTCGTTTCTTCCCGGTGAAATGCTTGCTCCCCTGGACTGATAAACCGTGGCCCAGAGCGGACAGGGAGCCCGAGGCAGGCACCGCTGGACAAGGGGACGCCCCTGCGCCCCAGCTTTGTCTGATCGCCGATGGCTTATGGTGGTGCCCATGAGCAGGTTACCAACTCTAAAAACATCTGTGCCTGGGTTTTTTTTTTTTTTTTTTTTAAGATTTTAGTTATTGGGCGCCTGGGTGGCTTAGTCGTTAAGTGTCTGCCTTCGGCTCAGGTCATGATCCCAGGGCCCCAGGATCAAGCTCCTCATTGGGCTCCCTGCTCAGCAGGGAGCCTGCTTTCCCTCTCCCATTCCCACTGCTTGGGTTTCCGTTCTTGCTATCTCTCTCTGTCAAGTAAGTAAATAAAATCTTTAAAAAAAGGTAAAGATTTTATTTATTTATTTGATAGAGAGAGACATAGCAAGAGAGGAAATAGAAGCAGGAGGGGGAGAGGGAGAAGCAGGCTCCCTACTGAGCAGGAAGCCCAAAGCGGGGGCTCGATCCCAGGACCTTAGGATCATGATCTAAGCCGAAGGCAGACGCTTAACAACAGCCACCCAGGCACCCCATCTGTTCTGTTTCTAAATTTGGTTTAAATTTCTCCTGGACTCAGTGGGCAGGTGACCCCAGGCTTAGCTCCCCACCCCGAGCCTGGGAGTGCCCATGGCTTGCCCACTTCTCTCCCCCCAGCAGACTGTTTTCCACATCAGGAGCCTTCCTTTCCTGGATCTCATCCAGTTTTTGCATTGCTTAAGGCAGAAGGGAGAGAGTCCTGTTCTCTAATGGGCATCAGTGGATTGTTTGCTCGGGCTGATGGCGCTAACTTGTCCCTTGGTGTCCCAAGAGTCAGATTGAACAGTATTTGGAAGCTGTGCCGTGTGACTGTACAGTGCAGTAAGGCAGTAAGGATGACCATGCCCAGTAAACCTGAGAGTCAGAATGACCTCGTGTGGAGGATGGTCACAGCACATTTTCCGTCGACTTACGTAAGGGCCGTGTTTGCTGGCACTGAGAAGTGGGGGTGGGCGCAGTGTCTACCTCTGCCCCTCAGCGGGGCAATGTGATGTTGTGATGTCCGGGGAAAAGATTCTAACTGTGAATGTTTTCATTAATTTTCAGGGGTCTAGGAGGAGAACTCATGAGACACGCAGGTAGGTCTGAGCCGTGGGCTTGCATGTGACAAAGTCCTAAGGGCGTTGGCCTCTCCCTCTCCAGGACTGCTCTGGTCGGAGTTGCCCTTGCGGCACGGTGGTCGCACACTGTCGCTCCCACCGCCGCCTCCACGCCGGCCTGTTTGCTGCAGGACCGTTGGGCTCCCATGTGTTTCGGTGTGTTTTGGTAGCACTGGGTCTGCAGCTGGGCTGGGGTGGGTGAACGGTGGGGTGATTTGTCTTTCCGTCTTCAGTGCAGCGTGTGTAACTGTAGAGCGGAAGGTAGTTTTTCGGGTTATATTTGGGAGTTCACTGGGAGCTCAGACGGTGCCAGCGTGTGAGCTTTCCTGGAGCTGTCCCAGCTGAGCCCATGGGACAGCCCAGTGCTCCTCCACTTGTCAGGGCCTGGCTATGCGCAGGCGGGCGGGCCTGGATGCGGGGGAGCCCCTCACGAGGGAGTGGAGAGGTCAGGGAGGGCCTATAGGCTCTGAGCGCAGGCCCATGGTGGGCACGTGGCCGGGGCCGGGCTGGTGGGAGAGGGGGGCGCCACCAGTCCTGTGTCCCTCCCAGGCTCCTGAGTGCTCCATGCACTGACCTGTGGCCCGGACCCTTCAGCATGTGTGCTTGGTGGTTCCTTTTCTTCCTGGAATTCTTGTCCCCTTGCTTCTGGAACAACCCACTGCACTGGTTCTCACTGTCCCTGGTGTGTCCTTCCTCCCATGTGGCCTGCCCTGCCCAGTTGACACCCCCAGCACTGTCCCTTTCCCCTCCCCACCGCCGAGGGGCTGTCTGTGCCTGCCAGCAACCCCCGTGCGCGGGAAGGAGGTCGCCGTGTGCCCTGCTGCTCTCATCGCCCCCGATCCTTTCTCCCCAAAGAGCTGCTGCTGTCCGCCTTCCACGTCAGTCCTCACTTGGGGTTCTTGGTTCTACTAAGGAGCAGGGATCACATGTGGATCTCGTGTGGCCGCAGAGAAGGTCTCGCCGAGCTCCTGCGCTCCGACCTCAGAGCCGGTCTGCAGGCCTCTGACCCGCCGGGCTGTGTGTGGCTCTGTGCTCTGACCTGCACGCGCAGCCCCCGATGGCAGTGGGGACTTCGTGTGGGACAGGCTTGCGTCCCTTTGCCCCAGAAGCAGCCGTGTGGCGAGTGCTGCCCCAGAGAAGGGCACGGTCCTGGCCAGTGGGAGGACGCCGGGGATCCCAAGCAGCCACGAGGCTGACGTGTGCTGGGCTCTTTGAGGACGAGGTGGTCCCTTGGTCAGTGAGCAGGAGGTATGTGGGTAGGGCCTGGGTAGGACAGGCAAAGTTGGCCCTGAGGAGCCGAGGGCACAGTGAGGGCGTGTGGGCAGGACCTCGGGGCCATAGCTGGTCACAGCAGAGGTCCTGAAGTGTTCTGGTGTGGCGGCGGGGCGGGGAGCTGTGCCCCCAGGATTGCCCCGCACCCCCAGTCAGACACACAGGACATCGCTTGTCTGACCCGCGGACAGGAAGAAGTCATGGGCTCCTGGGACTCCATTTGAAAAGCGACATCATCTACATGCGAGTCTGTGCCCTTGTTGCCTCCCAGCTCGGCTGTGCCCGGGGGCACAGGCGACCTCAACAGGGCACGTGCGGCCCGAGGGGCAGCAGGCACAGGCCCACGCCCGCAGGGGAGGAGCAGCGAAACAGCGGGGAGACCAGGGTGTGCCGCAGCCTCGCGCCACGTCGGTGCCGGCCCGTGAGAAAGAAGACGGGAGCCGTGTGCTGAGGAGACGTGGCCGGGGAGCCGTGAGGGCAGAGTGGACGCTGGGGTGCAGAGGGCGGGCCTCGGACAGGCAGGAGCAGCGGGAGAGCCGGACAGAGCTCCTTGCGAGTCTGAGTCTGTGCTGAAAGGGGCGTCCGTCTCCTCGCGAGGCTGGGGTCCTCAGACCCCAGTGGTTTGTTACAAGGCACAGGTCTGCGAGGCTTCTTCCAAGTAGGTGGTTTTCTTCTCGGTGTTTCTCTTTACAAATGCAAGAAGGAAGCCCTGACGAGCCGCGGACCGTTCCACTCGGTGCCAGGAGGAGAGCCTGACTTGAGTTCTATGTCCGTTCCTAACAAAGACGGCCTGTCGCGAGGACCTAGAGGGCTGTGTCCTCCCTGACCCCGCTTGCCCCGAAGGGCCTCATCGGCCATACGGATGGGCTGCTGGTGACCAAGTGCCCGAGGCACTGAGTGAGCATCGCATTGAACCGGGGCAGTGCAGGGAGACGGCTCGTGCCCCGTAGCCCTCGGCCGGGAGGCAGGGCCTGAGTCGACTTCCCGGATTCCTGTCTGTGCGTCCTGGCTCGCAGCAGCTTCTCTCCCTATGAGCTCCCGTGTTCCTGTGGGACTGAGTCACCAGAGAATAAACTCCAGACCGGAAAGCTGATTCCCGTGCGCCGACGGTGGGAACCGCTGAGGGCCAAGATCAGCATGTGGCCCTTGGACGCGCACTTGGTCGCTGCCCTCGGGTGCAGAGCTGCGGAGGCTGCCCTGCGCCCTGCCTGCGGCCCGCAATCCGCAGCCCCTTCCTGCATCTCCCGGTGGGGCTCGCGTGGGCCCGGCGCAGGCTCCTCCAGGGGCCGCCAGAGCCAGGCTGCACTGCTCCGCGGGCCGGGCCGCTGGGGGCGCCGTCCCTGTCGACCGCGGGGTTCCTGCGCCATCGTCGGCGCACTGGGGTCCATCGAGGAGCAGGGGGGCTGTGCGCTGCGCCTGCTGCTGTGTGCTCGCGGCTCCCGGCCCAACGCCCAGCAGCTTCCAACCCCCCGGTGGCGTTGGGCCTGTGTGGCCACCGTCCTGGCTCCCAGCAGCTCCAGGGAAGCGGCTTCTCAAGACCGGAGACGACCGGCAGAAGCAATACGGGACCACCAGGTCCTGCCTCACGTGCTGGCAAGGTGCACTGCAGAGTCCGCACCGTGTGGGCTGCCCCTGCCCGTCCCTGCCCCCCGCCCCAGGGCAGCGTGTGGTACCGGCCTGTCCCCTAGGCCCGCCCAGCCGTGATCACTGGGGGAGCAGGGAGTCGCCGCTTGTTCTCGGCCACTTTCTGGTGGCATTTGGAAAGGCTTGAGAGACGGCCTCCCTCCACCCTTGTTCACCGGCCGCACCCGCCACTCATCTGTGCCAGAGTGATGACGACATAGAGAAATTCTTTGTTTCGTGCAAAGAGGAAAGGAAAAAACCCCTTACTGCTGCTGTGCTGTGTTCGTGCCTCCGGAAGGCTGCTGTGGCTCGTGGTCTGTGGCGGGGGGTGCCCTCCCTCTGCCCCTCCCACTCTCCCATGCTGCTCTCTGTTCCAGGGCTGCCTGAGGGGGGTACCGTGGGGGGGACATCCTGAGGGTGCTGCTGCTCTTGGGTGGGGCACTGCTTTTGGTCAGCGGGAGCTGCTGCCAGGTGGGTACAGGGGACGGAGGAGGGCGAGGTCCTCCAGGGCATGTACGGGTTGTCACTTAGTCATGGGGGGAAGGCATTTTCTTGAGCACATACTACGAGTTTGGTTCGTAGTGTGGGACACGAGGACCCGGACGAGACCTTCCTGACACGTTAACTCTTGTCATGTCTTCCAGTTTTATACATGTTTTAAGTCACACGAGACATTATCGTTTTATGTCGTTAAAATTCATGTAAGTGTACCCACTTGCCTGCCTTTTAAGACATCTCTTTTTTCCTTTCTGCATTTCAGAGCTTCCAAAGGGCCTTTTTCCTTTGTGTTCCACGTTCTTGTGTTTTCCATGGCATGTGTCTGCTGGCCATAAGTCCTCTGGTTTGACTGAAATGTCTTTTTTCATCTTCATTCCTAAAGGGTGTGTTGCTGGGTGTAGGACTCAGGTTCCACACGGACTGATTTATACTCTAAAGACAACTGCATTGTTTTCTCGTTTCTTTCCTGTTTTGTTGAGAACTCACCTGTTCCTCGCTGCTCTGACCGAGACAGTCCGTGAATCTCCTCTGGCCCCTTTGTGTCTGGTTTCCACGGCTCACACGGCTCACGGAGAGCGAGGGGAGTGACCGTGTGTCAGCAGGTTGTTTGGGTCGCTTTTGGAAGAACTCAGCCATTATTCCCCAAGTTACACTCTTCTGCTCTTCTTTCTCCCACACCATCTGGTGCGCCAGGCTCGGCAAGGTAGACCCGCGTCTCCAGCCTTCACGTCTGTCCTGCCTCCTCCCCTTGCCTGTCCGTTTCTGTGTGGGCTTTGTGCCCCACAGTCCACGTCACGGGCTCTCTCTTCCACTGGGTCTTGTTTGTTATTAAACCCGTCCGTTGACTTCCTAGTTCGTGTGTGTGTGTGTGTAAGTGTAAGTAGGCTCCACAGCCACATGGGGCTTGAGCTCACGATCCTGAGATCAAGCCTGAGCTGAGCTGAGCTGAGAGTTGGACGCTCAACGGACCGCGCCACTGTGTGCCCTCTGATTCTCGTGATTCTGTGTTTCAGAATCTTTATTTTTTAATAGTTTCTGCATTACTGTTACAGTTTTTAATGATTTCTTTTACCTTTTTGAACAAAATGAGCATTTAAGATCTAATAATGCCATTGTCTAGAGCTTATGTGATTGTGGTTGTGTAGGACACTGTGTGTGAAGACTTGGAGAAGGACTTGGAGGCTCAGGACTGTTCGCTCCCCCAGACAGTCTTTCCGTGGGCTTCTGGCTGGAGGCAGGGGCTGTGCATGGACTGGGGCGCGTCCATCCCTGTCAGGGCTTGAGTGGTTCTGTGCTGGCTGGAGCCAGTGGGCCTGTGTCTAGGTTTGTGTAGGATGTGGTCCTTTAAAGCCTGTGTGAGGGTTTTCTGGCTTCCGTCAGGAGCTCTGTCCCAGTGGCCTGTAAGGGCTCGTGGGCACCCTGGCCATCTTCCTGGGTTTTCCAGTGCGTGCCTTCTCTGGAGTCACCCCAGCTGCTTGGAAGTGGCTCATCTCAGAGCTGTGGCCCTGGTCTCTGCCTGGGGCTCTCCGTTTCCTTGGCAGCTTCCTGGTGATGGAAACACACAGATTCCTTTGGTCCACCTTTTTAAAAATGTCGTCTTGGCTGGTGGGTTGATCTGAATGACCTAGTCTGTAACTTTTTTTTAACTTTTTATTTTGCAATGATTGTTGAATCACAGGGAGTTGTAGAGCCCTGTGTTTTTTGTTTGTTTGCTTGTTTCTAAAAGATTTTATTTTTAAATACTCTTTTCACCCGGCGTCGGGCTTGAACTCACAACGCTGAGATTGAGAGGCACATGCTCTTCCCGTTGAGCCAGCCAGGCGCCCCCTTAGCTTGATAAAATGCATTTGAAGTTCACGTGCACGACAAATCTCCAAGAAAATTATTTTTAAAAAATATTGAGGGGTTAAAAAAAATATTGAGGTGTTGGGGGCACCCAGGTGGCTCAGTCAGTAAAGAGTCTGCCTTTGGCTTGGGTCATGATCTGAGGGTCTTGGGATCGAGCCCCACGGGGCGGGGGGTTCCCTGCTCAGTAGGGGTGCTGGAGGGAGCCTGTTTCTCCCTCCCTCTCTGTCCTCCCCCGCTCCTGCTTTCTCTCTCTCTCTCTCAGATAAATAAAATCTTTAAAAAAAAAATAAAAATTGAGGACTTGGATTTTCCAGTCCTTAAAACATTCTAAGACCATTCAGAGCGGAGCGGCATTTTCTCAGGAGCAGGCAAACAGGCGGGTCGAGCAGAAGACAGGGTCAGAAGGGGGTGCCCGTGTGGTGCACGCATGAGATTTGGTGTGTGACGACACGGCGTCCTGTGCTGGTGTGGAAAGTGGCTTATTGAGGAACGATGGCATCACGAAGGGAAAGAAGAAAATAAAATCACAACCCCACCTCCTACAGATCCAGAATTAAATTTCTGAATAAAAACCCAAAAACAGAAAATACAATTTAAAAAGCTTCAAAGAAATTTTAGGAGACATTGTAGGATAGCATTGGTCCCTAAAAACCTCAATTTGGAAAATTTCAAATCTGCGCAAAAGCGCAGAAAAAGCTCGTGGAGCCGGTGTCAGCGGTGCCTCTGTTCCGGCGAGTCTCGTCTGCCGTGTGTCTGTCCTCCCTGCGCCACGAAGCGGACCGACACCGCGTCTTGAGCTCCTGCTCCGACAGCTCCTGCTGGCGAGGGCTGCGGTGCCGTTTGCTCCGTTCTTGGCTTCGGGCACGCGGCCACCCAGCAGAACGGGCAGGAGCCGCAGAGAGTAGTGTGTCCACACGCGTATCGCACACTGCATGTGTAAGCCAGCAAGTGCAACACGGAGCGAGAGGAAACCCTTGTGCTGCGGTGAAGGGAAGCCTGACTGTTTACGGGGTGTGCAGAACCCTAAAAACGGCCAGAGCAGATGCAGGGAGATCGCATGTGAGCGCAGACCTGTGCCCCGGTGGCTAGTGCGGACCGGTGTCCAGCCTCCCCCAACAGGCAGAGCTTCGCGGCTCTGGCCCCGGCTCTGGCCCTGGAGCGTGACCCGCCCCAGGCTCTCCCGTGCGCCCACCGCTCTGGGCGTCACTGCTGAGGCTCGGCCTGCAGAGCCGTGTGGGGACACACGGACCGTCAGCATCTGCAGGCACGTGTGGCCGCTGCTGGTGCAGTGACCGAGAGCGGGGCGGGGAACACTCGCCCATCGGGGCCTTACTGGACTAGTTGTTCTGCACCCACGGCATGAGGTCGCCAGGTGTTGGCTCCGTCATTGGAAGAGCAGGGTGGTGGCCAGAGGGTCTCATTCCTGGGCCTGGGTCCCGGGAGTCAGAAGCTGCGTGGAGGGGGACCATCTCATCTCTGGTCGGTGGCACCCCGGGCGCATGCGGGCTGCGTGGTGGCGCTCTCACTCCGTGCTGGCTGGCGGCACTTCAGGGCACGGCTCTCTGGCTCGTTGGTCCCTGCATGGTGGCCGCAAGCGCCCCAGCACACGGTCAACTTAAGGGAGAGCTGTTGTCAGCACGGGGTCTGGAGACGCGTGTCCTGCTCATTTTGCTGTCCACTCAGGCCTGGTGGAGGGACAGAAAGGGTGGGGGTGTAGAGAGACCCTGGAAAAGGGGGTGTCCGTGGGGAAGCAGCACTGTTCCTTCCTGCTTCTGTAGAAGCATGAGGTGGGTGTGGCCGTGCCAGGTGCCCAGGGGTCGTCACCAAAATGCGGGTGGCGGTTTTTTCTCTGATGTTTTTCTGATGATGTTCTCTGATGGAGTGTTGCAGTTTTTTCAGCAAATACAAATTATTTATACCGTCCAGAAAAAACCCTACCGTGTCCAGTTCAGTGTGACGCGTGTGGTGGATACAGGGCCTCCCTCTTGTGAGTGGGTGATCGTGATCGGGGAGAGGGCTCCGGAGTGGCTGTGTTGGGGGCATGGAGCACGCTGGGGTGCAGGGCCGCTTGCCGGAGCGGTGGGCCCGGCAGGGTTGGCGGGCAGTGCGGTGGGAGAGGGCAGCCCGCAGGACAGCCGCCAGGTGGGCGCCCACAGCTTGTGGGTTCCACTGTGCACTTTGGTGGTTTTCTGTGCGGGGGGTGGTGTCTTTAACCTACTGATCATATTGGACCAACTGCTGCCCTTGGGTGTGGAAATCATCTCTTTAGTTAAAAAACTGACACGTCATTCCCAGAGGACAGGAATTTACCCAGAATTTAACACCATAGCTTGTCCAGGAACCGTCCTATCAAGGGTAACAGCATTGCTTTCTCTGTCTGGTGAGAGCGTGCGGCTCAGTGCTCATGATCTGCCTCATTTTGCCCCTCAGCGGACTCCTGGGTGCTCACCTGGCCTGACCCAGGTGGACCGTGAGTGTGCACCCGTGACAGGACTGCTGCTGCCTGTCCTTTGGAGACCCCCCTTTCCCGTGTTAGCGGCTTCTCTGTGGTCCTCATCTCAGGCAGGTGCCACAGCTCAGGGTCACTTGTAGGGCGTGATGGTCCCAGGAGCACATGCACCTCTGAATCAGGATTCGTCTCTGGGGATTCGCGTTGGGGTCACATCTGTAGCCATGGGCTCTGGGGCTGCCTCTGCCTGGGCCGGATCTGGAGCAGGTTCTCCGAGGCCAAGGAGGGGCTGGGGCTGCTGCCAGCCTGGCCGGACGGCAGCCCAGACGCATCTGAAGGGGGGGGGGGGGGTCTGGTGCCAGCAGCTCGGCTCCCAGAGAAGGCCAGGCAGGTGCTGCCATGGGCGTTTTCTGGAGACATGACAATGCATTTGTCCTTTCTCTTCCTAGTGTGTGTTTTAATAGAAAACTTGTCCCTTTCCAAGATGCCTTTTAGAGGTGACTCCATAATTGGTAAGTGCTTTTCTTCTTCATTGTAGACACATTGTGGCATTTCTTCCCAGAACTTTTTCAGATTAAAAAGTGAAAATGAACTGGCTGGGACAGATAACCCGTTGTAAACAACGAGCCTCCCCGCCACGCTCCTCCTCAGAATGAGAGTCTTTCCCGTGTCTCCTGAGAGGTCAGGCTCCTTCCTCAGAGCTCCCGTGGCAGCTGTCCTCTGAGCCCGCCAGTGTTGGCGATCCCTCACCCCGACAGACGCATGGTGTAGGCCTGCAGGACTCGGGGTGCAGGTGGGATGGTTGAGGACCCGCTCCTGTGGGACAGTGGCCAAAGCCCTCCACCTTCTACGGCACGTGGCCACGGAGGCAGGACGCTGTCCCCCGGCAGACTCTATTCTGTGCTTTTGTGGCCTGAGGAGTTCTGGGACCAGGAGACTCCCCCCCCCCCCCAAAAAAAAAGAATTGGAAAAATTCTGCATTCTTTGGTCATGTGGGATCTAAGTGAGTTAAATATTTAGGGTTTCAGTGGGGGCCCAGGGGCATTGTTTGAGGGAGAGGTGCTTTTGGAAGTGACCCCCTGAAGCTTGCAGCGTCAAAGGAGCAAAGCTCTCTCCTGGTGACAGTCTAACATTTCAGCAGCCAAAAGAGGGCTTTCTCCCTCCAAATGGAGGGGCCTTGGAGTGGTGAACCCTGTGTAACGTTTGCCTTAGACTTTGTCCACACGCGTCCTGAAGCTCACCCACTTTAAGAGGCCGAAGATCTGTTGTTGTAATTTTGTCTCCATGTTCTCAGTTGATAGATGCGTGTCTTTTGTTGCTTTGACAGATGGTTGGCAGTGGCTGATAAATGACACATTGAGAAATCTCCATCTTATTTCAAGTCATTCTAGACAACAGATCAAGGTATGGTAAGCAAGGTTTCTGTTGCGTTGTATAGAACGGACATTCGGGGCACCTGGGTGGCTCCATGGGTTGAGTGTCCAGCTCTTGGTTTCAGCTCGGGTCGTGATCTCAGGGCTGTGGGCTCAAGCCCCGTGTTGGGCTCTGCACTCAGTGCAGAGTCTGCTTAAGATTCTTTCTCTCTCCCTCCCCCTCTGCCCTTCCCCTGCTCGTGCACGTGCTCGCGCTTTCTCTGAAGTGAGTAAATAAAAAAACCTAAAGAGAAGTGACAGTAATTTTTTTTCTTAGTGTTTGTTTCAAGGGACTATGTGTATTATGAGCACGTTTTATACATGAATGTGATCACTGATAAATGCCACAATTATATTGGGAATTCTCGATGGTATTATCTGTGTAATTTATAATCAGGAAAATCAATGCAGCCAATGATGACCAGAATATTATTTCAGTTTTGTATGACAGTCTCTGGTTTAATTAGATTCAGCTTCTGAACACCTCTCCTGTGTGTCCATAGTGACTCTTTACTCAGGTGGGGGTTCTGTGTCCTGTTGCGTCGCAGAAGGTGGGTGCGGGTGGGAACTGCGGTCCAGGGTCCTTGCCCGAGAGCGCTGGCTGTTGTGAGCGAAACAGTGTGTGAGTCCGGTGGCCGATGTGCTGTTGTCCTGTCCTGGGACAGGTGACTGCCTAGCAGAGCTGTGATAGAGGTCCTCGCGCAGAGGCTGACGGGCTTTGGTACTGAGGGTGGAGAAATGGGAGTCTGTGTTGATTTCCCAAATGATTAATTACCCAGCCTCCTGCATATGCTGTTTGTTTGTTTGTTTGTTTGTTTTTTAAGGAACTTAATCATTCCGTAGAACCCAAGTACAGTTCCGCTGACGGAATCTGAGCGCTTCGTTGTGAGGCCTCCAGACTCCCTTGCAGGAACAGTCCCATAATTGATTCCCAGCAGCAGGGATTGTGGTAGTTTGCACAGGGGACATCTCATTGTGACGCTGCGTTGTGTGCCCTGTCCCTGAGCCGGTGGCCCTCCCTGTGCAGCCTCTGACCCCTCTGTCCGGGGCTGGGCTCAGCAGCCTGATGTGGGGAAGCAAGGGAAGAACGTGGGAATCCAGCATTTGCCCTCGCTGTCTGTCTGACCCTGAGAGGCCCACCTTGAGCGCTGGTCCTCCTCTCGGCAGGGGATGCGTTCTGGGGGGCGGGAGGGTCCCAGGGGCCCGCGACCGCTGCCACATCAGCTCCCACTCTCCTCCCCCGGCCCCGGCCCCGCGCCTGCCCTCTAAGTGAGGCCTGTATGGTACTTCCGCGTGTACGACACACACTTGGCCCTTCATGGATTCTGCTGGGAAAGAAAAAAAAAGCCCCATTTTATTATCAACTGTTTTATTAGAAGATGTTTACATCGAAGGGAAGAAATCACATTTTCCATGTAGATTATCAGTTGCAGGGAACATTGAAGTCGTTACTGTATCGGACGGTGGTCAGACATGCTGGAAAGGAGGATGTGATTCAGTTTCTGTTTGTTCCAAACACCGGCCTGACAGCAGAACGGCCCCACGGCTGGGGCGCCCGGGAGGCCGCCCGGCACACTCACGTCCCGCTTTGTTTCAGGAAGCGGCCGTCTTGGCCCTGGCTGCTCTCTGCAACGAGTACTACGCCCTGGAGACCGGGGAGGCGGACCCCGCCAGGCAGGGTGAGTGGGCCGCGGGGGCTTCCGGCAGGACGCGGGCGCACAGAGTCTGGGAGTCGGAGCACTGCGTCCTGCTGCAGGCGGACAGGGTGTGGGAGGCAGGGGCCCGAGACGGGCGCCGGGCCAAGACGGGGTGGGGGACACCGGCCTGCTGCTCTCGGGTGCCAGGTCTGTGTAGCTCTCCCACTCTAGACCGGCGCTCATTCCCGCGCTCGAGCAAGGACGAGCGTGACGGCCGCCGCGCAGAGCCTGTGCTTCTGTCACGGCGCTTGCCTGAGTGACGTTTCAGGTCCGCTTCCCCCACTTGGCGCTTTAGGGGTTCCCGCTGTGCACGGACGGAGCGCCAGCCTCATCCGGCCTCCGAGGGAGCCTCCTATGTCCTGTTCGTTTGTTCCCGTGTTTCCCTTGGTGTTTGTTCCTCGGCTCCTTCCTCTTCCTTCTGGTCCTCGATTCCGGGGTCCCATGGGCTCAGAGGGTCTGCCTCCGGGCAGGTCCACTTCCCTGTCTCCGATGGCATCAGTGACTTCTTTTTTTTTTTTTTTTAAAGATTTTATTTATTTATTTGACAGAGATCACAGTAGGCAGAGAGGCAGGCAGAGAGAGGAGGAAGCAGGGTCCCCGCCGAGCAGAGAGCCTGATGTGGGGCTCGATCCCAGGACCCTGAGATCATGACCTGAGCCGAAGGCAGAGGCTCAACCCACTGAGCCACCAGGCGCCCCCGGCATCAGTGACTTCTTTAGGGCAGATGTGGTTTTCAGGTTCCCTTAGGCGCAGAGCCACATTTCCTGGTGTGTGTGCACGTTGACCTTTCTGGTTCACAGAAGCCTCGCTGCCCAGCATCACCTCAGTTAGGTTTTCCAGAACCCTCTCGTGGTGGTTTGTCCGACCCGTGATGGGTCTTTGCCGAGAAGCTTCATGTCCGCCCACCTGGGGGCCCTGCCACGTTCTCGTGCACGACAGTCACTTCGGAAGCGCAGGGAGCACTTGTACGTCATTTTAAATGGTGAAAATCGTGTGTGCAGTCGCCTCCGTCTACTTTCTGTGGTTTTTTTCAAAAATAAAATATTCTGTGATGTGGTCTTCTGACAGACTTTGCAGATTTGTGACGTTTTCCCTTGACCATAGGCGGTGTTACACAAAGCGGTAGAGACCTCATTTTGTATTTAGTCTGTTTTTGAAAGTTGGGACGGTGAGGTCACATTTCAGTTTCTGCCTCAGAAGAGAAGGTGGCGTCATCGTGCCCGCCGGAAGAGCGAGCGGTGTGTCCCCTCCAGGGTGCGGGGGACCCAGCCAGCAGAGGTGGCCGTGCCGGGGCGCGCACAGGCGCGCCTTCGCTGTCCTGACGTAGGCCCTGAGGTTCCTGTGCACATGTCCCCTCGGTGGTACTGTGTTGACACCAAGTGGTGAGGACGAGAACCGGTCACGGTGGGCAGACGGGTTGGGGTGCAGCCTCCTGGCCCCTCCTGAGCAGCGCTGGTCTAGGACAGCCCGGTAGCCCCCTGCCCTTCCCGCCTTGACTGCCCCTCGTGTCTGCCCTGCACCCTCTGTTCCTGCCCCTGTTGCACCCCGACAGTGGCCTTCCCGTCTTGGGGAGCGTGTCTGCCCGCGCGCAGTGTGCTCTCAGCCCACCTGGTTGCACGTCCCGGGGCGGGGGCAGCACGTCCCCATGCGTGATGCTGGGGAAGCGGACGCCAGCCGGCACTCTGCCCCTGCAGCGTTCGTGCTCCCGAGAGTGAGATCGCGCGTTCAGGTTGTCTGTGGAAACTTCAAGACCCTGTGATAAACATTCTGAAATCCGTTTCGTTCGGAGCCTCTCGGAAGGGGCACCTGCTTCGGACGCCGGTGTGCTTCCTCCCTTTCTCTCACTGCTGCTCACGTGGGTCTGAGATGGAGTAAGGAGTGCACGTCGTGCAGGAAGGAGGCAGCGGCCCTTTTGTCGTGTCCTTTCAGAGGAGCTGATCGGGCTGTACCTCGCGAACCTGCGGAGCCCGGAGGAGATGACTCGCTGCGGCTTCTCGCTGGCCCTGGGCGCCCTCCCGCACTTCCTCCTGAGAGGCAGGCTGCAGCAGGTGACGTGCCCGCACCCCGGGGGAGCGGCCTGTCGGGTCTGGGCGTTGCGTGTGAGCCGGCTGGGGAGGGCTCGGGAGGGTCCGACCACGAATCCACGCCTGTTTGGGCGTGCGGCCATGAGGAGGAAACGGGGTGCTCCTGAGGGCTCCTGGCGGACAGGAGGGACGTGGAGGGACTGAGTGCTAGTGTGACAGAGGAAGGTGTCACTGCGTCTGTGGGAACACGCTCCCACCTTTACACATCCGTGCTGAGTCCCCTTCCTCCTGCCTGGGACTTCCTGGGGTCAGAGGCACTGGACACACGGCCTAGAACTCAGCTCTGCGGCTCATCCATTTGGAGCATGTGACTGACTCTCGGGACCGAATGGCCCTGGGAGAAGTAACGGATCGAGACACCAGGGGTCGGCTGGTGATGGGTCATAATTCCCAGCTCTGCGCCACGGGTTAGAAAGGGGGCAGCTGGCGTTGGGGATGCCCCACGGAGATGACCTGGGGGCAGCAGGTGCCCCCAGCCACGTGTCCTCCCGCCTGTGGCAGGGCGTGGGGCCCACCAGGTGCGTGTTCTGTGGAGGACGTGTTACCGCCTTCCAGGTGCTGGCGGGCCTGGGAGCCGTGACAGCTGTCTGTCCGGAGGACGTGAGCTTTGCCGAGTCCAGGCGGGATGCTTTGAAGGCGATCTCAAGGTGGGTGTCCGGGCTTTTGCCCCAGCCCTTGCTCTCCCAGGGGCCAGCGACCAAGCACTGAGGGTGGTCCCTGTCGGTGTGGGCCAGAGCCCCGTCTCACGCGAGGAATCTACTTTGAAGCAAGTGTGACCTTTTATTTTCTCGTGTCTTCTCTTTTCGGAGGGTTGTCGAAGAATATTTCCAACTCAGAGGCTCACTGACTCTTTCGTCATTGTCACTGTAGCGAATGTCAGGCTTCTTTGCTTCCGGAGCAGCAGCCCGCCTCGAGACCCCGGGCGTGAATCTCTGCTCGTCTGGAAGTGCCGTGTGGACTGGCCCGGGGTGTTGGCCACACACAGCATGCGTGCCGGGACACACTTTCCTTTCTCTGTCTCCCACCCGTGCCCCCTTCTGCTCTGTGGCAATACCACCCCTTTCTGCCAGTGTGGAGGGTGGGAAGGGCCAGCACAGCTGGCCTCCTGCGCACGTTTTAAGCTGCAGACACTAGGAGATGTGATTTTGGGGAAAAGCATCATTCGGCATGTGTCAGTGTGGAAGGGACTCTGGTATTCCGAATCTGTCTCTGAGGTTGTTGGCCTGTTCCAGCGAGTCGCGTGTGGCCAAGATGATGGGAAAGATGGGGTTCCGAGACACTTGCCATATTTCATGCATTTTTCATAATTTCAGGGTTTGCCAGACGGTTGGCGTGAGAACAGGAGGAGCCCCAGACGAGGTTGTGTGTGAAGAGAACGTCTCCCAAATTTACCGCACACTGCTGGGCTGTCTGCACGACTACACCACCGACAGCCGTGGGGATGTGGGCGCGTGGTAAGGTGGCAGGCGGTCTCTTGCTCTTGGTCCTTGAGCTGCGCTGTCCTCCCTGAGCCTGTGTTCTTGGGACAGCAGAGCATCCTTGGGCCTGGCTCCTGGTTGCGTTCCGCTCTTCTCTGAAAAATACTAAATTCTAAAACAAAGAAACTTGTTACTCCCTCGGCTTTCTAGTTCTTCTGAGAGAGTTCCACCAAACAAAGGCCCTGATGTAGCCATTCAGGGCAAGAAGGGAGTCAGGCCACTTTGGAGGAGGAGGAGCTGGGTACTTCTCTGGGGATTCAGCTGTGCAGTCCACTGTGGTCCCTTGTGATGGAAACCAGGTGCCCAGATCGCAGTCTTGGGAGAAACTTGCTTTGACTGTTCTTGTGAGGACACCCTAGACAACTCGTAGCCCGAGCCACGATGAGGCTGTGCCCGCGGTGTGAGGTTTGCTCGCACATCATTTCTGTGTTCTTACGTTGGCAGTTGTCGCCTTTCCAAGATTTCAACGTCCGGTAAATAGCAGACCGAGTTACCTTTTGTTGGAGGAACCGAGAGCCACTCTTACGACTTCTGTCTCTTGTTCTGAACACGCTGTGGTGGGCGTTGTGCCGAGAGGCTGCGTGGGGTAAAATGTCACTGGCACCGCGCGGACTCGTTCTTTCGTTACGTGGGAAACGGAAGCTGAGCCTTAGGTGAAGCTTCGAAAGCAGAAAAGAAGAAATTCACGTGTTCATCCGTATGTGGCAAGTTTTGGGCCACGTTTCTTTGAATCTTCTCTGCCCGCCTCACCCTGGACACCCTGTCGCCCCCACCCACCCCCCATGGGACCCTCCCCTGCCTTCCAGCCCTGGGGTTCTACTCTTTTTTTTTCCTCCCAGTTTTTTTTCTCTTCAGGTGCGTGAATTTTAGTTTATGTTCACGTTCACTGGCTCTTCCCTGTGTCACCTCTGTGTGGCCGCCAGGGTCTCCTGAGAAAGCTCGAATTTCATCATCTTGTTCGTTATAGTTCCCGTCTGGGACTCTCCCCCACGTTCCGTGTCTGCTGGCCTTCCCGACTTACCCTGCGTCAGGATGATCCCTCCCCTCACTGGGTTGCTTTCCTTCCCTTCTGCTCCGTCCCAGATGGTGCTGGGGACACAGCTGCATGGGGCCCTGATGGCCTTGGTGTGTCCTTGCGGACGCAGCAGGGTTCCTCGGTGGGAGTGTGGGGGGCCCTGGAGGGGTGCCCCGGAGTCCTTGGAGAGTCAGCCCTGACAGCTGCTGTAGTCCTGCAACAGCACGGCCCGACCCCTGTGCTTCCCTGTCCCTGTGAGACGTAGGCTCGGGCTGCACCCGTCGGGGTCTGTGTCCGTCACTGATGACAGTCGGGGCCTGGCCCAGACTCAGTCACGAGCCCCGGACAGTGTGTGGTCTTCCTGGTTCTTTGTGGAGCATGTGGATTTGGAGCAGATCTGCTCCGGGAGGTCTGCTATGGGGATGGGTTCCTCACGCCTCCGGAGGGTGCCGAGGGCTTCTGGTGGCTAGTGGTTGTTGCCTTGCCTGATGTGGTGGCCGTCCACATTCTGTCCGGTGGGTTGCCCTCCTGCGTGGGTGTGGGGTCCCCTTGTGCTCTCGGGGGCCCTGGTCCCAACTCCTTCCAGTCCAAGCCCAAAGGACAGTGGGTTTTCCTGGGTCCCTCAGCAGCACAGACGCCGAGCCCCGTGAGGAGGAAGCTCTGGCAGGGCCACGCCTGGGATGTTGGTGACATTGGTCCTCCCAAAGGCCCATGTGTGTGGTGTGGGTGTGGCAGCCCAGCGATGTCCGGTCCTCGTGCAGAGGTTCTCACTCTCTGTAGGAAGACTCCGGTTACTTACTTCCCACCGTTTTCCGTCAGCGTGTTCCTCACGGTTGTTTGAAGACTCTGTGTTTGTTCCGGGATCTGTGGCCATCCGTCTGCTTCTGTCCTCTCCTAGTATTTTAACACTCGGCTCTTTTTTGTTTGTTCTTAAACCGTTGCTCGTAGCGCTCACTAGATCCGGGATGGCACCCTCCGAATCGCGGAGGCCGTGGGCGTGCACGTCCCTGCAGGGAGCACGAAGGTCAGGCCCGCGGTGTGGGTGCAGGCCGCCCGATGCGGTCAGCGTGGGGTCGGGCCGTGTGCCACCTGTGCCCACAGCGCTGCCCGCGGGGCCTTCCAGCTGCCATGCCCGGCATCTGGGATCCTGGCCCATGTCTCCCCTGTCAGGAGCTGGTGAGGCCCCGGGGGTGCGTGTGCGTCCGCCCCCATCGCTCCTGTGAGCCTTGTGCCCACCGACACGGAGCCACGAGGTCCTCCCGCCACCGCACCCTGCCCAGCCCTGGTGCCTGCAGACGGGCAGGCACATGTGTCTGGTTGGCGGCCATGCCCTGGGGGCAGCCTGCCCTGCTCCCCGGAACCCCTGCCCGTGTCTGTCTAGTGCCTCTGGTACCCCCACACTGTGCTCAGTGCTTCGCCCACCAAGCTCCTGTGGGCCGGGGCCTGCGTCTGTCGGTGGGAGGGCCGATGCCTGGCTCGTGGGACCTGCGGGGCTTGGTGGTGCAAGGCGGGCCTGTGGTCCCTGCGGTCTGGCTCTGTCTCCAGTCCAGGTGGTGCTCTCACCCTGGGTCGGCCGGTCACGCTGCAGGCCCGGGTTTTCGTGTTGTGGAAGCTTCGCGTTCTCTGGTGTGAGCGAATGTGGAGTGAGTCCGGTGGAGTGGAGAGCGGCGTCCTGCTGTGCAAGGACGGTGGCAGACGTGAGGGGCCTGGCGTGCGTCTGCCCCTCAGTTTCTCTGCCAGGACTCAGCTTTGTAGACTGGGTTGTGCTGCCCCTGAAGGTGTTGTGGGGTTGTGAGCGCGGCTTGTGTGCACTCGGGACCTGGCGTCTGCCTGCGGGTGTCGGACGTGCGTCCTCGCTAACAGAGCAGGAGAAAGGGCTCTTGCTCGCCGCGTGCCCTGCGTTTGGTGGGCGTTTCCTCCCGAGGCCACGGCCAGTCTCGAACTTGTCCTGGCTGCGGGTGTCTGAGCCAGGGTGTGGCTGGCGGGTCGCGCGGTCACATGGTACCTGGGGCTCTTCATCGCCTCTTTGTCCCTGCAGGGTCCGCGAGGCCGCCATGACCAGTCTGACGGACCTGACCCTCCTGCTGGGGCGGGAGCAGCCGGCGCTGATCGAGGCCGGTGTGTGAGTGCCTCCCGTGGGGGCCTGTGTCCCGTCTGCTGTTGCTGCCGGGGCCTCCCTGCCCGTCCCCTGCCTTCAGCTCCTTCCTGCGTCCACTCCTCCCCCATCGTCGGCACCGCTCCCGCCCACGACCTGGGGCTCAGGCCTCTGCCGTGTCAGGTCCCCCATGGCGACGTCCCGTCCCCCCCGGCCGCTGGGGCGGCTGCTCTGTCGCGGGCCGTTCCGGCTGGTGGCCTGGGTTCTGGCCGGGCTCACGGTCCCGCTCCCGTCCGCAGCTGTCAGCAGGTCATGTGCCGCGTGGCCCAGCAGGCGAGCGAGAAGATCGACCGCATCCGCGCACACGCCGCGCGTGTGTTCATGACGCTGCTGCACTCTGACGGGCCCCTCGTCCCTCACGTGCCCCACCGAGGGGAGCTAGAAAAGCTCTTCCCCAGGTACGGGAGGCCGGGGTCCCCCACCCCCAGCGGGCGTGGACCCCCCCTCCAGCTTGTCGGCTCACTCTCTGCAGATCCGACGTGGCCTCCGTGAACTGGAACGCGCCGTCGCAGGCCTTCCCTCGCGTCACGCAGCTCCTGGGGCTGCCGGCCTACCGCTACCACGTCTTGCTGGGGCTCGTCGTGTCCGTGGGTGGCTTGACCGAGTCCACGGTGAGGAGGCCTCTTGGCCGGCCACGGTGGGGGGGGGGGGGGCGCCTGGCCCAGGTGGGGCAGGGTGGGAGGTCGCTGTGTGGGCACAGGCGCTGTCGGGCGGCGGCCAGAGGCTGAGAGGCCCACGCGGGGAGGGGAGCTGTGTCCTCGCTGTGCTGGCTTTTCTCTGCTTTGGGGGTCAAAGTGGGGTTAAGGGTCCACCCCTTCCCCTGGCCTTGGGTATCCAGGGCAGGACCCCAGGGACAGTGTTCCCTTTCCTGAGAGTGGACTGGCGCTCCCGGTGGGAAGCTCAGTGGCAGGGTTTCGCGTTTGGAAGACCCAAAGTGTACGGAACTAGCGGGAACGTTGCGGCGAGCTTCGGTGTGGACGCGGCTGCCGCATGGGACGCAGCGTGGAACGAGCTTCTCTTGCGTGCGTGGGCTCCGTGGCGCATGCGGACGGCACGGGCCGGCTGCTTCCTCCCCCGCTGTCTCCTCCTCCTCCTCCTCGTGCCATCACTGCAGGCTGAGTTTGGTCCGTCGTGGGTTTTCCGTTTTCTTGTGTCCTTTCTGTGGCGTGGTGGTCACCCTTTCCTCCCACCTGCTCTTCAGCGGACCCAGGAGCAGTGTGGTGCGCACCCAGCTTTGGAGCCGCTGTGGGGGGGGTCCTGCTCCCCTGCACCGTCCCACGTGGAAGCATTTTCACTAACCCGCCCGTGCTCTTGGGCGCGGATGTCGCTGGGGCAGGGGCCACTGCTGCTGGTGTGGCCGTGGGGATACCCCTCAGCCCTCGCTTGGCAGAGTGCAGCTGCCCTCTGAGGCCCCAGCCTGTGACCTGCTGGGACTCGTCGTCTGCGTCTGTCCGTGTCTTTGTGGTTCCCGTCCCTTCTGGAAACTTCTCTGCCCTCCTCAGTCTCGTGGAGGATCTCCTCCTGCCGCATACCCTTGATGAGATCCCTGTGTTCGCTCCTGTGCTCTGTCCTCCCTGCTTTTCAGACTTCTTTCCCAGGTCCTACTCTGTCCTGCAGCTCTTTATCCCCGGCCCCTGCTGAATTGTTTTTTATCACCAGACGGTTACTGTGTTGGGAAGTTTCTCTTGTGCTTTTTCATTGTAGGCACATCTGGGGTTTGTGTGTGTGTGTGTTTCCTTTGCTTTTAAGAGAGTGCATGAGTGGGGTGCCTGGGTGGCTCAGTGGGTTAAAGCCTCTGCCTTCGGCTCGGGTCATGGTCTCAGGGTCCTGGGATCAAGCCCCGCATCGGGCTCTCTGCTCAGCAGGGAACCTGCCTCCTCCTCTCTCTCTCTCTGCCTGCCTCTCCGCCTACTTGTGATCTCTCTCTGTCAAATAAATTTAAAAAAAAAAAAAAAGAGAGTGCATGAGTGGGGGGTGGGGGCAGAGTCTTAAGCAGACTCCCCACGGAGCACAGGGCCTGGCCATCTCACGACCCGAGATCATGACCTCAGTCGAAAGCAGGAGGCCGACGCTCGGCCGACTGCTCACCCAGACACATTGTTGTCATCACGGTTTTTCCTAAGCATTAGCCAAGGGCCTCTCCCGTGTGCCCATCTTGGACATCTAGTGCCTGTGCTGGCGGGTGGGGGGGGTCTCTGTGGCCTCACTTCCTCTCCTGACTCATTCCTGGTCACTCCTGTCCTGGGTCTGCGGCGTGGAGGCAGGCGGCTCTGGTCTGGGGGCGGCAGTGCAGGGCTGTGGGAGCGGGTTCTGCGGTGCTCCTGCTGCTGGGCTCCTGCTGCCCGCACCGCCAGCTGTGCCCGCGTGGGTCACCGGGTCAGTTCCTTCTGCTCATTTGTTGGCGTCTGTGGGCCCAGCAACGCTTGAGTCTGGAATGGAAAGTGTCAGCATCTGGTCCCCTGACCCGCTTCTCCGGGGGACGGTCCGCAGCCTCCACTGAGGTCAGCCGAGGGTCATGGTAGGGTGCGGTCTGTGCCGGTGTCCCAGGAGAAGCATTTCTGGGTCAGTGCCCATTCCACGTCTCTGTGCTTGTGCCCCCTCTGGCGGGATGTTGCCCGCCCGCACGCTGTGGTGCTCTGTCCCCTCAGCTCCGTGGCGGATGTTGGGCTGGAGCCGTCCAGGTGGACGCCGGGGCAGGTGGCGAGGGGGCGGCTGTTGCCAGAGTGTCTCTGTTTGCAGGTCCGGTACTCGACGCAGAGCCTCTTTGAGTACATGAAGGGGATTCAGAACGACCCGCAGGCCCTGGAGGGCTTCGGGGGGACCCTCCTGCAGGTCTTTGAGGACAACCTTCTGAATGACAGGTGAGGACAACCTTCTGAATGACAGGTGGGGGGGCGCTCTTACCACGGTTTTCAGACCTCCACATTCCCCCTCGTACCCACCAGGATTTTGAAGGGGGAAGAGAGGTAGGTCCAGGGGAGGACCTGACTGCAGCCGGGCGAGGCCATGCCCGGGGCCCACGGCCGCTTCACCAGTGGGAGCTGCTGCCGGCTGCCGGCCGGAGCAGGACTTCGCTGCACGTGGGGTGTCGATGATTGAGGCTGTGAGCCTGGCAGGATAAACGTGGCTCTTACCCGAGGGGACAGCTCTCTGGTCTGCGCAGGGACACGTCTGCTCTGTGGTCTGGATCTCTGCAGGCCAGGTCTGCAGCGTTGCAGCGGGAAATAGGACTTGTCTTCTGACCGTCTTTGCTGCGTTGTTCTTGCTAACTGCTTCTCTGTGAAGATGGCATGGAGACCCCATGGGTCCTGACCTTGGAATTGGGGGTGCTTCCCAAAGTCCTCCGAGAGGGGTGTTCCTGGACTTGGTTCTCAGCTGTCCCGGGCATCCGGGCCCTGGTCACAGCATGTGAGTGCAGGCCCTCATCGGCCCGTCCTGTCCTGGGAGGCAGACGAGAGCTCAGCCGGTCGCCTTTTCTCTTTCCCTGGGTAGCGCTGAGTGTGGCTGAAGAGGACTTCCGTAGACGTGCACTGTCAGCGTCCCCGAAGCTGCCTCCGCGTCCGCACTCTGAACACACACGTCAGCCCTCCCGGCCCCCAGCCCAAGGCAGCCGCTCTCACCGATCTGCTGTCCCTGGGCTCAGTGGGCATTTTCTACGAGCATAGAATTCAGATTCAGCGGGATCTGCAGTGTGTCTGGCTTCCATTTGTGGCCGGACCACACTCGGTTCCTCTCTTGATGGTTGTCGGGGTTGTTTGTGGCCGGGGTTAGAAAGAAAGCTGTGGGGGACGTGTCCCCACTCCTCTGCTGGGTCCGTGCTGAGTCGCAGGCTGACTGGGTAGCGTGGTGGCTGGAAGGTCGGCTTTCAGAAAACTGCCGCGCTGTTTCACGAAGCGGTCGCGCTGTCTGTACCCCACTGGGGCGTCTTGAGGGTCCGGGCCCCGGGTCTGTGCGTTGATGGCTGGGACGTGTCCGTGTGGCTTCGGGGCTTCCCTCCTGCCCTGCATGGATCT
This sequence comes from Meles meles, assembly GCF_922984935.1. Classification (NCBI taxonomy): domain Eukaryota; kingdom Metazoa; phylum Chordata; class Mammalia; order Carnivora; family Mustelidae; genus Meles; species Meles meles. Next base: position 64,262,115 of record NC_060083.1, read on the forward strand.
CCTCCCCGATGAGGGTCTGTTCAGACCTTCTATTTCTTGGTTAGGTGGTCGTGGTTTCCCTGCTGCTGAGTTTTGAGACTTCTTGCATGAGCTGCACAAACCCTTTGTCAGACAGTGGGCTGCAGGCACCCTCTTCCGGCGGTGACCTGTCCCTCACGCCCTTGGCGGACTCGGAGCAGGTGCCCGCGTGTCTGTGGGCTCCAGCTCCTCCCCTTGGCTTTTACGGGTATGTTGGTTGGGCCAAAGCGAAGAGTCTTGGCCTGACTCAGGGTCACAAAGGTTTTCTCCCGACGGTTTTGTATTTAGACCTAAGGTCCGTTTTGGGTTATTTTGTGTGTGTGACATGAATGACAGGTCCATGTCTGTGTGTTGCTTCTGCGTGTGGGTGTCCAGCGTGTTGAAAACTGTCCCACGATGTTGTGGTTCCACTTTTTCATCAGTTGTGGATATGGAAGCTCGTTTCTGGGATTTTCTGCTCCTTGGTCTGTGCTGTTGTGCTCCCTGGAGCTTTGCGAGTGCAGTTAAATGGCGCCAGCTCGTTCTGTCATCCACTAGTTGTTTGGTGTTTCTTGACCCTTTGTGCTTCCCTGGGAATTGGAGAGTAGGGTTGTCGTTTTCTACACAGCCTCTTGTCCGGATTGGGGTTGGGGTGGTATCGACTCTGGGGAGAGTCTGCCTCTCAGTGGTTCCGGGGGTGGCACCCGGGGCCTCAGCGTTTGTCTTCTGCCCTCAGGGTGTCCGTGCCGCTGCTGAAGACGCTGGACCAGATGCTGGCCAACGGGTGCTTCGAGCTCTTCACCGCGGAGCAGGAGTAAGTGTGCTCCGCGGGCCCGCCCGGCAGGCCTTGTAGAGACCAAGTGCTGAGGGGCCGAGGGGAGACTCTCGAAGGTGATTTCCAGCACCTTCAGGGCTGGGCCGCGGCAGCAGGTGCTGTCACACCTGCCACTCAGCGGGAAAGGGACCCAAGCAGGTGAGGTATCCCCCCTCCCCACACACCTCCAAAGGGGGCCTGGCAGTCAGAGCATCACGGGCAGTGGCCCAGGGTTGGGAGGGGCAGTGCAGAGCGTCTTGACCCTCATAGGAGGACTGAGCAGGGCTGTGGGTGTTGGCCGGGTATGGGCACGGAGGGTGGGTGCGTGGAGGGACCCTCGGCAGCCCCGTGGCCGCTCCTGGCCGGGGAGCTCTGGCGTCTGCGCTCCTGGTGGCTGGTTTATCTTGTTAGGGGCCTGATGACTTTCCCTGGATCCCAGACCTTGAGGGCTTTGCCTCTGGGCTGGACATCTTACACCCTGTGGGGGGCTGGAGCCTCCTTCTGGGCACGTTTCAGGGACTTGGAAAGAGCTGTGCCAGCTGGGCCCAGAGTGGCGTTTTCCCGTGTTAATTGTCTCCCACTCCGGAGGTCTTTTTGTGGGCCGGGGTCTTTCTGCCATGTCTGGGTGGCGCTCACCCTGCTGCCCCTCTTTGTCTGCCCCTCTGTGGCCCTGCCACCCCTGTGTCGCTCGTGCCCACCTCCTCTGCCTCCGTAGTCACTGTCCTTGGCAGCCTGCTGTCCTGTGAGTGGGTTTTTAGTGTCCGATGGAGGGTGTGTCTGGTGCCTGTTACGTCGCTGCTGTGTCCCTAATTCTCTGGGGTCAGGACAGCGTCTGCACTCAGAGGACACGCCTTCCCCAGTGGCATGGCGTCACTTGGCTTGCTAAACATAGTCTGGAGACCCGAACGTGTATCTTCCTGGCTGAAAATTTCATAGTAAGACGACGGGACACTGTGTGCGGCTACAAACAGCTTTATTTCTCTGCAGCTTTGTCACTCTCTGCTTTGGTTCGTGCGGGGTTAGGGCTGAGTCTCGGCGTCCCATGACCCACTTCCTCGTTACTGTTCGCTCGTGTGCTGGCCCGGCTGCGGCAGCTCCTTTGGACTTTGAACTTGTACCCCTCTGGCCCCGCTCTGTTCTTGGACCCAGTGTTTTCACGCGCTGCTGTCCTGGTGCAGCTCTGACAAGCAGGTGAAACCCAGTCTGACCGCCTCCGACGCGTAACTGATCCTGTCATCGGTCTCAGACCTGCGCCTACGTGCGCCTCCCGCTGGCCCTGCTGTGCAGCCCCTTCCGCCTACCCTCCTGTCTGATCAATTAAAGGGTGTTTCTCATTCCAGCAGAACTTTCCAGTCCTTCCTGTTCTTTCCGTGGCCACCCTGTCAGCATAATTTTCTGTGTTTTGCCCTCTTCCTGGGCAAAGCCAAGGATGTTAACGTGTCCATTCGTGGGAGCTCGCCGTCTCTGTCGCGTCATGTGTACGTTTTCACTCAGTGTGGCTTCGTGCAGTTAGGGCTTACGTCATCCATGTGTTTGCTGTCTGCTTCCTGGCCCACCGCCCGGGGCCCGGCCCGAAGCTGGGGCCTGCTTCTCTGAAACACGTCTGTCTGAGGTTCGGCCAGTGACATCCACTGCCGGCGGGTGCTTTCGGGTCTCGTTTGCAGGTTACTTCCAGAGAGTTAGAATTCTAGGCAGATGTTGTATTTTGGGACCTAAACGTCTTCATTTTTCTGGCTTCTGTTCCTTTTGAGACGTTGCCTGTAAGTCTGGAGTCTCGGACGGTTTGGATTTTCTCCTGTCTCTTTTGAAGATTTTCTCTTTGAGAAATCTCAACCTTTCTACCACTTGGACGGGTCTAGCCGTCAATTATATACTCCGCTGTTCGACCAGGAATTCGTTAAACTTGAAGATGTGGCTTCATTTTCATTTGTTCTAGAAAATGCTTGGCCCCCCCACCCCCGACCGTGGCCCCGCCCTGAGGCTTTGCTGCATCCCAGGTTTTCCCGGGGCCTCCGTACTTCCCACGTGTCCTCCGCCTGCCGACCGCCTCCTAGTGCGGTCCTGACCCCCTGCCAGACTCACGGGGTCTCAGTGTCGCTCTTCGTGCTCTTCTAGACGCAGCTTCTTATTCGGTCTGTCCTGCAGCCGCTGGCCTTCTGCCCTCCAGGACCCAGCGCTGCGGTCTTCCGCGTGCGTCTGGTCTCCGTGCTCACGTGGGTGTCTGGTTTCTGCAGCCCGCAAGGTGGGCTTTCTCCTCCGTCTGCTTATCCGTTGCCTGGACGCCGCACCTGAGAAGCTCTGCATGCGGCTGAGCTGAGGTGGCGGAGGAGCTTGGCTGTGGGGCCTCCGTTCGCCCGTCCCAGGCACTGCGGGCAGGTAGGAGCCGTCTGGAGCCTCCCTGGCCCACGTCCGCCTGCGGGTCTCTGGACTGCCTGCGGGGGGTGCTCTCTCCCCCGGGCAATCTTCCAAGTCTGGCGGGAGCCTGCGTTCATCAGGATCAGGTTTCGGGTCTTATTGCGGCTGTGGACTAGGGAGAGCACGCTCGGGCCCTCCGGCCGTCGGTACCCCCCTCGTTCTGAGGCATCTCCGGGGGCAGCCTCAGCTCTGGGAGTGGAGGCAGTGGGCCTTCCACCTGCTGCCTGGGGAAGGGCCTCGGGGTCCGGAAGGGAGAAGAGACTGGGTGTGTGTAGGGGAGCAGACTGCGGCCAGGAGGGCGGGATTGTCTCCAGGACCGGCGGCCGGTGCGCCAGGGGTGGGCCAGATGCTTTCCAGCTCTGGTTCCGCGAGAAGCACCACAGAGCAGCTTACAGGGCAGAAACAGTCCGCGCAGTTCCAAAGGCAGGAGGGCCGGGGCCGGGGCCGGGGCCCCAGCGGTTCGGACTCTGCTGCGGACGGACGGAAAGTCACCTCCGTGTCTCTTCTTGTGATGGCGCTCGTGCCGTCGTGGGGACTCAGGCTCATGGCCCAATTGCCTCTGAGGCCTTACTGGTAGCACCTTCAAGTGGGGGATCCGGGCGTCACCATGCGAGTCTGGGGGCTCCTTCAGTCTGTAGCATAAGTGTTGGGTCCACGATGCTCATTAGCTCCCACAGGAGATGGATCTCCGAGCCTGGAACCTGGTGGAAAGTCCTCAGCGGGTGGGTGGTGTATGAGCCCATGAGGTCAGCGGGGAGCCAGTGTGGACCAAGAAGGGCCCCAGGGGAGCTGGGGGGTGTCCTGTTGTGAGGAGGATGGGGAGCCACTGGGGAGTGGGAGGAGCTGGGAGAGCAGGTCAAACAGGGTCATTGGTGGTGTGAGCCACGTGGTCACGTAGGCGGAGGACACGGTGGTCACTTAGTCCTCGCAAGCGTTTCCGTGAGTTGTGGGAGAAGCCTGCAGCGGGGAGGGGCTGGAGGTGCACGCTGTCGGCTTACCTGTCGGGTGACAAGGATGTGGAGGTGGCGGGCGGGGGACCGGCAGAGAGACCGAGAGCCGCCTTCCCTGGGGACAAGGAAGAGGGCACAGGGTAGTGGAACTCCAGCAGCGGCGCCGGGGCAGGAGGAGCATGTCTGTGTCGTAGGGACGCTTGCTGGCCTTGCCGGCCTGGCCCCAGGTTGTCCTCAGCTGTACCAAGTGGAGGAGGACACGTGTCTGTGCTCCAGGCACTCTCGGTTCCTCTGGGACCCGGGAGCTGGGCCCGGTTCCAAGTTGGTCGTCCCTTCCTTTGCTCCCGGGCTGAGCCTGCACTCGTTGGCACCTGCCGGGGACGGCTTCTCTGGGTCCCTCCTGTTGGGGAGGAGGGGGAGACGCGTGCCCGGGACAGGCCCGGGCAAAGGAGCCAGTTCATGTAGCTGTGGCACCCCGGGGGACACGGCCCTCTGATCGTCCGGGGGCAGCGCCGTCACTTGACGGCACAGCGTGTCCGGGCCGCTCGTGCTCACGGAAAGCTCGTCTCCCGCGTCCTGTACTTCCCCTCCAGCCACCCCTTCGGAGTGAAGCTGCTCGCGCTTTGTAAGGAGGAGATCAAGAAGTCCAAGGACGTGCAGAAACTGCGGTCGAGCGTTGCGGTGTAAGTGCCGGGACCCTCGCTGGACCGTGAAAGGAAGGGCCGGGCGGGTGGGAGAGGCTGAGGGTTAGCCTCGGTGTGTCTGGGGTTGGAGCCCTGACGTCCGTGGAGAGTGTTCTGGGTCCGTCGCAGGGGGCGGCGCGGACGGCCTCCCGGGGGGCTGGGCCTTGCTTCAGGGAGTCCTCCCATGAGGCAGGTTTTCACAGAAGCCGACCCGGTTCTGCCGCCTCCGGGGCTCAGACGCGGTGTCGCAGTGGACGCTGAAGCCTGTCGGCCCGCAGGTTCTGTGGGACGGTGCAGTTCCCGGGCGGCGTGAGGAAGAAGGCCCTCCTGCAGCTGTGTCTCCTGCTGGGCCACCCGTTCCCCGTGGTGAGTGTGCGCGCGGCCCGGACCAGCACCCTCGCTGGACACCCCCGCAGCGGTCAGGTATCCTGCCACTTCCATTTTCCACTGGCTGAAAACACACTCTTCAAATAACCAAATGCGCCACCTTCCTAAAAAGTACAAGTGACGTTTCGACGGAACCCCTGTTCTCCACGTGGGGTCCCTGGACCCGGCGGTGGCAGTGCCCCCATCAGAAATGCAGTTCTCGGCTGCCCAGCCTGCTGAGTCACCCTGGGTGGGCCTGAGACCACCGGCCCCTTGAGCGGTGTTTTCAGTGGGCAGCTGGGGAAGGAAGCAGGTGAGGCCGTTTCCCTGGCGAGGGGCAGCTTTTCCACGAAGCATTTCGGTCAGAGCAAGGTGGCCTGGCTTCTCTCTAATGGGGAGGCTGCCGTGGAGCAGCAGGGGACCGGGGTGGCCTGCCCCACAGCGTGCGGGGTTCCCTACCCAGCTGTGGCCAGGGGCTCCTGAGGCAGGACCCCAGGTCACCTCCTCACTTTCAATAACCTGCATGGTGTTAGGTTCCATTCGGACCCGGGATCGTCCCTGACCCCGTGTCCCTGCTTCCTGGGCAGGATCCTGTCACTCTGCTTGGGTTCTAATGGGCCTTTCCCTCCTGATGACCCGTCCTGTCCTGCGCAGATCCGGAAGACCACGGCCAGCCAGGTGTACGAGATGCTGCTCACCTACAGCGACATCATGGCTGAGGACGTCCTTGATGAGGTCATGGCTGTGCTGGGCACCACGGCCTGGTGAGTGTGAAGCCCCTTCCCACCTTCCCGCCGGGTTGGGCGGCTTCTCCGTGAACGGGGACATCCGGAACCTCCTTTCCTGTCCCTGAGGCCTCCGCCACAAACCCTCCGAAGGGACAGGGAGAGCGAGGGTCTCAGCCCTCGATGCCTGTGCTCCAGGGAGGTGGTAACTGTGTGTCTGCCTGCGGGTCCCCACTGACACCCGAGGGGCTGGGCCGGTCCCCGGGACACAAGGAGGGGAGGGGGCGCCTCCTGTTGGTGGGAAGGTGCTCTGGGTGCAAAGGCGGGCGGTTCTGAGCAGGAACAGTCCGTCTCTCGCTGAGCAGTTGCGTCGCGGGCTCTTGGTGCTGACCGGGTCGCGTCGGGAACGCCGAGGAGGGAGCAGCGCCGGAGGTGGTGTGCCCGTTGGGGTTCGCGCTCGCGGCCCGGCCGTGGCCTCCAAGGGAGCAGGAGAGTGTGGAGGGCCTGACGCGGGTGCCTCTCCTGAGGGGGCCCGTGGGCCTTTGCTCGGCCGAGTGGGAAAGCCCCAGTGATGTGTTCAAACCTCAGGAAGGGCGGAGTGGGTGTCCCCGAGAGCCGGTTCTTTCTGGGCCCCCCGGGGCCACTAGCTTCTCCTGAGTCCCTCAGCGCAGAGCTGGGCCCCTGACTTGTCTCTGGTGCGGGGTCTGTCGGCTCTCTGACCCGATGCCCTGGGGCGGCAGGGGTGAGGACGTGTGGGGACGGGACTGGAGGGCACATGGGCAGTGTGGAGAGCAGAGGGGCACAGCCCAGGGTGTTCAATGGGGCACACTGGCTACCAAGTCCCAATAGCACGTGGGGGACCCGCCACAGTCCAGGACTGTGCTCGCTCCCGTGTGCACGTGCGCAGTCACGCGTGCACCCCTGCGAGGTGGCCCTCCCCTCCCCTCCTCACCCACCGTGGAGGGGTCCGGCGGTGACCCCCGGAGGGCCTCGTGCTGCTGGGGCCCGTGCTCGGTCGGGGTCTGCACGCTTGCATCGGCAGGTGCGGACACGCAGGAGGTGTTGATGGGTGTCTCCCCCGCGGGGGCCGAAGGGCAGAAAAGGGCCCTTGGTTTCGGGGCTTCCTCGGGGTTCTTGGGGAGACACTGACCCCGGGGATGAGGGAATTGAGTGAACGTCTTTGAAAACTGCAGATGGTGTGGGTGCCTGAGCAGCTGGGGTCCTGTCCCCCAGGGCCCACCCGCTTCAGTGCCTGTGGAAGGAGTCGTGGTTCTCCCTGCACGGTGCCCCCCACGCGGTCCACGGCACGAACACACAGGGACCCTGTGCTGGCTGCGGCCTGCCACCCTCTCCCCGTGGGGCACACAGGGCTCTCCCCGCATAGCCCGGGCCCTTTTTGCTGCAGGAAACTCCAGGGGAATTGACGATTCATTTTTTGATTCTAAAAGAAAAAGACAGTTTTAATGAAAGTGACACAAAGCTTTCAAAGTCAAGTAGAACTTTAAAAACCCACCAACCCCCCCCCCTTTTCTGAGTCTCAGCATTTCCGGCCAGTCTGGGGCCGCGCCTCCCTAGTTCCCCCAGAAGGGTGCCAGGAGCGGGGGCTTGCCTGGTGCCGTCTGTCCTGGTCTCCCCGGCTTAGATGCTGGGGTTCTGTGCCCCCCACGGCTGGAGCTCATGACAGGCTTCCTGCGAGCCGACCATCCCCGCCGCTGAAGCTGCTCTTGCCTGCTCTTCCCCAGGGACGCGGAGCTCCCACTCGTTAGAGGCCAGCGGAACCGCCTGTGTGACCTCCTCGGCGTGCCCAGACCTCAGCTGGTCCCCAAGGTGAGACCCAGGCGCCCTTCCCGTGTGAGATCCGAGTGCGGCTCCTGAGCCTCCGTCCTGAGCTCGAGTCTGGACCGTTCTGAGTTGCACAGACTGGCGTGTTCCCCCCCGCCTGCGCCTCGTGAGCTTTGCTGGCTCCTCGCCACAGGCTCCTGGGTGCCTTGTCCCCGCCCAGGCGCATATCAGGACAGGCCCTCTGCCCGGTGGGTGGCCCTCAAGCTTGCGCCTCTCACACGAGGTCCTTGGTGCCGCTGTCTGGTTTCCACCATCACTGCCTCCCTGGACACTTGTCTGGGGACTCTGTCACCCTTGGAGTATCTGGGGCTGCCCCATGAGGTGTCCGTCTTCCATGGCATCGGTGTGTGCACGGCGGCTGTGGATTTCGGAGATGGCAGGGCCCCGAGCTGACCGTCCTGGTCCTGCGGGGTTGTCGGGCACGCTCGCAGGGGAGCGGGGTGGACTCGGGCTGTGGGTCCCACCGGCGCTCATACAGCAGCGCACGCTGGGACGGCCGGGCCCGGAGCCAGTCCCTGGTCGTGCCTTACTGGCCGTATCCCCCTGGTCTCGTCCGCGACTGCTTTCGAGCTTTCCCTGAGCGAGAACGTCCATCCAGAAATGAGTGCCGTCCAACTCCATGCACACGGCGGACGAGCACCTGGCTCTGGGGGTCCATGTTCTCCCGCAGGGGCGCGGGCACCGCTGCGGCCTCCATAGCTTCGTCTTGGCCCAGCCTGGGACGTCCCTGCACTGTTCCCCTCTGGGCACGGGGGTCAGGTGCTCCTGGACAGAGGACCCCCGGCCGTGAGCCTGGCGTCCTGCTGGAGAGCTGGCAGGATGTGTGGCCGGCTGCGGTCGTCCAAGCAGACCTCAGCCCTGGTTCTGGCGTCATGACAGGTGAACTGCGGGCTCCTGAGGGTCCCCCGAGGTGGCACCCCAGACTCTCGCCCCCCTGCCAGCTCACACCCACCTCCAGCATCGTGCGCTCTGCTGGGCGCTGGGCTCCGGGCAGAGTCAGCTGGCCATCTCCGCAGGGGTGGGGGGGGCTCGTTCTCAGGCGGAGAAGCCACAGTTGCTCCCCGCCCGCCCCACCCCTCTTCTCCGTGCTGCGCCGCGTTGCCCGGGGTGCCCGAGGGCTTCGGTCTGGGCCACCATCCTGGTGACCTGCCACTTGGGGACACTTTTTGTAAGAAGGCGCTGCACCCTCAAGTCTGCTCCATCCCCTGGGAGCGCAGCCACACTGGATTTCTGGTTGTCCTTTTACACCTTTTTCCTTGTTTACTTACAAGCGGTGACTAGGTCGGGTCGGGTCTGTCTGAATCTACGTTAGTCTCCTCAGTTCTGGGAGCATTTAACGTGCGCTCATGGGTTCCGTTGGGCGCCCGTCCGCCCTGTGCTTCCGATCTGACCTCACGCGTCTCTCGTCTTCGCGTGGACTCAGGCGGGTTTATTCTGCCTCCGGTTCTCCCAGTGGCCTGTCCCCTCGCCGTGTCCTGTCCGTTTTCAGTCTCTCCTCCTCCGGGCACCCGCAGTCAGGCTGTTCCTCTGGGTGGTGTCCCTGCCTCCCCTCCAGAGCTGCCCGGCGTGGTGGCTGTGTCTGCTCCGTGTCGGGTCCGCGGGTGGCTCCGGCTTTCCAGGCGGACGCGCCGTGCCCGCTGCCGTCAGGAAGCCCAACGTGCGGGTGCGTGAAGGTGGGGCAGAGTCCCGGGGACTCGCGGCTGCTACGCCGGTCGTGTTGGCCGCGGGGCCCGGGTGAGGGATCGCCGCTGACGGCCTGACCCTGTGCTGTGTCCCCCGCAGCCCGGCCCCCGCTGAGGTGCCCTGCCCGGCCAGCAGGAAGGAGGAGCGCGATGACCCTCCGCACGAGACGGACGCGGCGCCGAGGGACCTGGGTTCATCACCAGACGATGGCTTTTCCTCACGCGGGTCCTGGGGTGTCGGTGCTTTTGTCTTCACGTCTGCGGGAAGCCCGTCTATAAAATCATGTCCTGAGCGGTCCTGTGTCTCTGTCTGACACCCATGGGGGCGGGTGACCAGGCCCAGGCAGGCCAGAGGAAGCCCCAGCGCTGCCTTCCCTCCTCTGCCCGTTGCCGTGCCCAGCGCATGTGGGCATCGCACCGGGTCGCGGCCCCTCAAAGTTTTGTGCAGCCAAAGAATCCTGCCTGAGACCCCACAGGAGCAGCTCGTGGTCGGGACCTGATGGGGAGGGGAGTGGCGGACCCCCGCCGGGCGGCTGTTCTTGCACGGTGCCAGCTGCCCTGGGGACCCGCGGGGGGATCCACAGCTGATTCGCGTATTTCCCCAAAAAGAGCCTCTTTCCAGCTGCCCAGAGTGGACCTAACCTGAAGGCTAGCGAGGCTGCCGTGCACGGGAGTCGACCACCTCAGGGCCCACGTGGCCACGCCTTGTCTGCTTCTCCCCGGTGGAGGCTCGGGTGCGGCGTTGAGTGTCGCGGGCGGTGAGAGAATCCGGCATCCGAGGCGAGGCCGATGGCTGTGCCGTGGTGGGGGCCACGAACCGTGGGTGGACTGTGTCTGGGCCAGCGAAGGAGCTGCCCTCGTGGGTGTGTGGTGGTGGGGCCGAGGGACCTGGTGGGTCGTGGCCGGCGCGGGGTGCTGCTTCCGTTGTGGGGAGTAGGTTTCCGCTGGGGTAAGTCGCTGACTTGGGGGAGCGCTGACCTTCCCGGGGCTCCACCTGGTCACACCCCCTGCAGGAGAAAGTCTGGCGTTACTTTGTGGATTCAAGCCTTAAAACATGCTTCCCTCCCAGAAACGAGGAGGGAGGTCCCCATTTTATTTTATTTTGCTTTATTTTACCTTAAAGATTTTATTTATTTGACGGAGGCAGGTAGAGAGAGAGATGGGGGAAGCAGTCTCCCCGCTGAGCAGAGAGCCCGATGCGGGACTCGATCCCAGGACCCTGAGATCATGACCTGAGCCGAAGGCAGAGGCTTAACCCACTGAGCCACCCAGGTGCCCCGGAAGGCTCCATTTCAGATGGAAGACCAGCCAGACCCCGCGGCTGGCGGGGGTCACATGCCAGGCCCCAGAGGACGGTGGGTGGGGAGACAGGACCTGCGGCGTCTGGACCTCAGCTGCAGAAGTAGCCAGAGTGTAGCCAAGAGCAGACGCGGACCGTCCTGTGAGCATACCCAGTGCCCGGGGCAACATGCAGTGGGCAGTGTGGCCCCAGAGCACCTTGTGGCCCCAGGAAGGGACAAGCTTGATGAGTTTGAGCAGCAGCTAAAAGACAGTGTGCCTGGGACACACACGGCCACGCTCCAGACACAAAACCGAGCCTCCCGGTGATCCTGAGCGCCCGTGTGTGCTGAGCGGAGGCACGTGGGGAGCTGTCGTCTTGGGGGCAGCAGGGGGTTAGGGCGTAAGGCCCATGTGCAGCTGGGACCCTGGGAGGCCGCGCCCACACTGGCAGCAGAGATGACCCCAGCGAGGGGACAGAATCTCGTCACCATCTCCCCTGCAGCTGGGTGGGGAGAGGAGGGATGGGCAGTTCTTAAAGCTAACCTGGAACACACGATCACATGCCCCCCCCCCCGCCCCCGGCCAGTGGTGCTCCCAGACAGTGGGCAGAAGCGGCCGACAACCTCCCTGGAAGAGGCTGGAAAGACCAAACTCACGTTCCAGAAATGTCACAAAACACAAACGGGGAATCAGTAGCCTTAATAGAAGCAGACCCCAAAACTGAGATGTTGGTAATATCAGCCACAAGTCATTTGTCTTTGGACGACTTAGAAACTTCCCAGAGGAGAATTATCCAGGGAAAAGCTCCCTGGATAGATTTAAACAACGGACTAGACACAAGCTGAGGAAATTACCCAGAAAAATAGAGACCCCAGAAAGAATGGGCCCAGTGTGTACAGAGGTCTCGTGGGGGCTCGTCCCCAGATACCGGAGCCCGCAGACCCACGTGGCTACCGCCCTCCAGCCACAGGGTCTGACGCGGAGCAAGGGAGAGGGGCGGCCACCGGGCAGCGCCGTGGAAACCATCATATCCAGGTGACACAGGCCTCGAATGCACAGCCAGGTGTTCAGCCTTGGGGCTGAGTAATTCTGGGGTTCTTTGGAGGGGGAGGGGCAGATCCAGGCTGAGCAGAGCCCCACATGGGGCTCGATCTCCCCACCCAGAGGTCATGGCCAGTGCTGAAGCCCAGAGTTGGACGCTCACCCGACTGCTCAGGCGCCCTGGGCTGAATCAGTCCTTCCCAACAACCCCCTTCCCACTCGCAGAGCAAACTACCTCCGGATGCTGCTAGATTTGTGGGAGTGGGTTTGCCCCACTCGGAGCCCTTGCTCTGGTGAAGGGAGTGTGGGCGGGGAGGCTGTCCCCGCGGGGCACCTCCGTGTGCTGGAGACAGTGAGCAAGCGGCAGGTACACAACATGAGAAGTGTTCACAGCGAGCAGAACCTGGAAACGTCGAGGGGCCGGGGGTGTTCAGCGTAAACACAAACGCGTTTCCAGAAGACCGAGTGCTGAGCGGGACGCCTGGTCCTCCTGCCTCTCAGCAGCTCCCCTGTGCCTTATACCCGAGCGCAGACCCTGCTGCTCATTCTGACGCTCACGAGCCCACTCGGGAGCCTTGGCCTGCTGGTGCGAGCCCTCACCTGGGGCTCCTGCAGCCACCCCTGCGTCTGGCACGAGTCACTCAAGGCACAGCATATCCGTGGCCTTGTTGCTTGGGTCCTGGGACAGGCAGGGGAGCCCACAATCACCCGCCATCACTTACGGCTGATGGTGTTTGCCCTTGGCGGGTTGAGCAGTGGGGTTCCGGGCCTGGGAGACGCAAGCTGCCAGCACCCACAAGCATGACCCCCGCCCACAACCCCCAGCGGCCGGTCAGGAAAGCGGGCAGTGACCCTGCAGCCAGCAGCCTGAGACAGCCAGGACACCGTCGCTTACTGACGGCTTTCCTGACTCACCCCTTCTGCAACCGAGGACCTGCCGGGCGCAGCCAGCCGTGCCCCTGACCAACCTCGAGACCGGTGCTGGGCCCCCTGCAGCCCCCTCCAGGCCCTCGAGTCTCTGCCATCCTCGTGGGACATCCTCACAGGCCTGCCCCGCGAGCTCACTGCGCACCGCCTCTGTTCTCGGTCTGCGCCCCGGATTTCCACACGTGGGACCAAGTCAGACCCAGGAGCCGTGCCCGGGTTGGCCCCATGTTGACACTCAAACACCCACCACGGCGGGACCAGAGCACCCGGCAGCTGTCGTCCTCGCCGTGCGGGTGTCTGTCAGGAGCGTGAGTGAACGAGCCCTGGCGCGACAGGGGAGGATGGCGGCGCCCCCAGGGGCAGGGGAGCCTCGCACCACTCACACGGTCAGGGACGCGCCCCTGGGGCTGTGGGCTCTCAGCGCTGCCACTTGGTGTGTGTCGACCACGTCCTGGCTCCCAGCACGCTCACCCACACGCCCTGCAGGGAAGGGCCGTGGCCACCCGCCCTGGTGCCCCCAGTCCCATGTACCTGGAGCGGCTGCTGGGGCCCGTCAGCTGAAGTGCAGGAAGTCCTGGCCTTCCCGCAGGTGGAGTGACCTCAGGTTGTCCTCAAACGCACCCCCAGTGAGGTCCTGTGGGAGGGACAGCATGTCTGGCTTGGTCCAGGCCTCTCCCAGCCTGCACTGGGACCCCCCAGAGGTGCTCCCGAGGGAGCTTGGGGCAGAGTCGCCTGTGGCTGCCTGCCAGGTGGTCCACGATGAACTGCTAAGCGGAGAGGGGCGGGGACGTTGTGAAAAGTTGCCCCCAGTGTCCTGCTGGTCACCAGTGGGAAGGAGGTGGGGGGCTGTCTCCCGAGGCCTACACACCTCCCAGCTCGAACTCGGATCCCCGCCGCAGAAGGCAGCCAACACGGGGACGAAGGGCAGGGAATGGCCCCACTGGCAAGTCTCCTTCACCTGGTTCTGGGGCGCACCGGCTTTCCTCTTGGTGCCTCGTCCGGGGCTCCCAGGACACCCAGGCTTCTTTCTGCAGGAGCCTGAACCCGGACTTGAAGAGAGAACAGATCCCTTCCTGCCCCTCACTTGGCTCTGCCCCAGCACGGGGGAGAGCACGGGGACACGCCGCATGGGGACGGCCGCACGGGGACACACTGAGGTCATGATCCCAGGTCCCACGCTGGGCGCCCGGCCGGACTGGGGAGTCTGCTTCTCCCTCTGCCTACTTGTGCAAGCTCTTTCTCGCAAGTAAGATTTTTAAAAGGAAAAGAATCTGTAAAAAGGCAAGTCTCACATGGGAGGAAACACTTGCTACTCCAACCGAGGACGGACTGACCGGAGTGTGCACGGCCAGGATCAGCAAGGCTAGGACCGAGGGCCCCTCCCGGCTGAGCCCTGGTCTGGCCTCAGGAAGGTGCGTGCACGGGGGGCACCTTCGGGGACCCTTCCCGTCGGCTCCGACATCACAGGAATGCCACGGCTCCGCCTACCTTGTTGACCAGGGCCCATGGTCAGGGGGATGGTACTTGGGAGTGAGTGAATGCAGTCGTCCAGCCACAAGGGCCAGCCTGACGTGGGCAAGGAGACTTTGGTCCCCAGTGGGGCCGAGAGCAGCCCGCCCCCTGCACCCGTGACCTCAAGGGAGGTAAAGTCTCAGGACGGCCCTGGAGACGGGACCACGGTGCTCGGTCAGAGGTGCTTCTCAGCCACGCTTCTACCCGCCACAGACCCTCGTCTCGGCCGGAGCCTCTGAGGAGCCCCCGGAATGGGCCTCGAGCCTGGCACTTAGCAAGTTCCCCCCGAAATGCCGCTTTTCCAGAAATGCAGCCCGTTTTGTGAGGGCACCGTGGCAGCCTTTTCTGGCACCCTGGGCGGCCTCCCCTCGTAGCCCACAGCTCGACCCAGGTGGCCCAAACCAAGGGCGTGGACCTCTGGCTGCATGTCAGACGTCCGTGATCCCAACTGGGGGCCTGGAGCAGCCACACGGTCATCGCCGACCCCCGCTGTGGCAGTGGTGGGCACTTACCAGCTTCACACAGATGACGAAGGGGGGCCGGGCAGCTCGGAAATGCAGGATCGGAACACGAGGCTTTGGCCTTTCCTGAGAACAAGAGGTCTTGTGGGCTGGGGTCCATGCTAGTCCCATAGGACGCCCTGCCGTGCCGGACCTGCACGCTGCCAGGGCACCTGGACTGACCCCTCACCCCCACCCAGCTCCGAGGTGCACAGCAGACAGACCTGGGCCAGGCAGGGACACAGGCCATTCTGGGTTCTGAGAGCCCCAGCAGATGGGGCCACCGCTGCTGGCCTGGTGCCCCCCCCCCCCCCGCCCCAGGAGGAAGGCTCTGGGCAGTGGCTGCTCACGTCCGCGCGTCCGCGCTGGGGTGGTGTGGACAACCCTGTGGGATGAGGCTCTTCCTGCGGCCCACACACCTGAGAGTCCTCGTAGCAGTAGAACCCTTTCCCGATCTTCTTCTCGTCCACGTCGCAGAAGGCAACCACCTGGGGGGGCGCACAGGACACCAGCCTCAGGGATGGGAGACGGGGATGGAGCTGCAGGGCGGGATGGAGGAGGTGGGGGGGGGGGGGCGGCCCACCTTGCGTCGTGCCTCAGCGCTCAGGCTGCGGTAGAGCCGGCGGCCCTGCCTGCCCGCGTTCCAGATGGTGACCGCGGCCCAGCGTGGCAGGCCCCGTTCTTCCAGGAAGCGGACACGGAGGGTCCAGATGGTGGTCCTGGCGGGGAAACGGGGCGGGTGAAGCCACCAGGCGGGGCCCCGAGCTACTCCCAGACCTTCCCCCCGCCCCAGCCCCGCCGGGCTCCTGCTCTCCGGAGCTCACAGTGCAGCGGCCAGGTGAGCGAACGATGGGACAAACCAGACAGGGTCGTGCTGCCCCCCCCCCCAGCCCCACGTGGACCCTAGGATGTGCCCTTATCACGTCCACGGACCCAGGCCTTGAAGGACACCAGGTACAGACCCCGGGGAGCCCGATGGGGAGGCAGCCGCCCTGTGTCCAGGGAGCTCGGCTGAGCCGTCGTGTGGAAGCTGGCGGGACCCTCCGTGGGCCCCTCGCTCTGAGCAGGCTGAGCCCGGCCCCTGCGGTGAGTCTCCGCCGTTCCTGTTCCGTGCGGTCCCGCACACAGGCAGGGCCCGGGTCGCAGGCAGGAAAGAATCACTGAAGGGTCTGCAGGGTCGGGGCGCCTGGGAGGCTCAGTCAGCTGAGCGTCTGACTCGGTTTCCGCTCCGGTCACGATCTCAGGGTCCCGCGATGGATCCCCCGTGGGGCCTGCTTCCGGCCTTCTCCCTCCCCCGCACAAGCTCCGGACCGTCCAGCCCACGCCGCTCGCCACCCGCACGGCCACATCCAGGACATGGAAGGAGCTGAAGGACGAAGGACAAAGGACCGGCGACCGTGCGCGAGTCCCGCTCCACGAGGAGGCCGGAGGCTGAGGAAGGGGCAGGGAGCTGCGGGTGAGCTCGCTTCTAATGCTTCCGCCTTCGGGGACGGCCGGTGTCAGCCGTGCGGGGTCCGGCCTGGGGTCCCCACCAGCCAAGGGGGACGCGGGGCCACATGCGGCTCTCGGCAGCGGGTCCCCGTCCGTCCCGTGACGAAGTTCTGTCAGCGTCCCCTCCCGTCCCTTCCAACAGCCCCTGCTCCCCAGCGTGCCTGCGGGGCCGGGGTGGGGCCCGGTCTGGAGACGCCGGTGACCGTGCGCCACGCGGCAGATGAATGGCCACGGAGCCCCCCGCCCGGGAGGGCCGTCGGCCCCGGTGCTGGTCGGTTCTCACTCCCCCGGGAAGAATCCTCCGTCTCACCAGCTCACCTAGTTTCTGTATCGGATTAAAATCTCTGCGCCGTGAGTGGCAAAACCTCACGGGGTAATAACGAGCTTTAACGACAGCCTCAGGCTTGTTGAGAATCAAACGTCTTCAGACTCGCTGCCCAGAAGGCCTCGCTGAAAGCGCTCCCGGCGGGTCTTTCTTGTGTTTAAACCGAGCGCGGTCGGCACGTCACGCTTCTATCCGTCCTCACTCGTCATGGGGCCGCCGTGTCCCCCCGCAGGGGCTGTGGCGAGCAGAGCGGCTTCCCCAAACCCACAGACCAGCCTCTCCAAACGCGCCCCTGCACCCCAGGCCCTGGTGGTGGAGTAAGGAGGGGACGGTGCCGGCCCTGGGGACGGGGGACTCCACCCCAGGCAGGACGGCCGAGAGGCCGCACAGAGCAGCGGTTTTCCGGGACAGAGGCAGGACGCCACCACGGACACAAACAAGGCTTTCAACAGGAAGCGTGTTGTTCGGGGAGCCTGACACACGGCGACGTCCCGGGAACCGGGTGTGGTGACGGACGCCACGGACAGCGCGGGCCTTGGCGGTGGGGCTGGGAGCGGCGGCGGGCATGGGTCAGGCCTCGGGGTCGGGATGCCCCCGTCTCTCCGAAGCAGCGACGGACGTGCCGACCGCGCTCGGTTTAAACACAAGAAAGACCCGCCGGGAGCGCTTTCAGCGAGGCCTTCTGGGCAGCGAGTCTGAAGACGTTTGATTCTCAACAAGCCTGAGGCTGTCGTTAAAGCTCGTTATTACCCCGTGAGGTTTTGCCACTCACGGCGCAGAGATTTTAATCCGATACAGAAACTACATGAGATCACCTCTTTCGTGTTGTGGGTGGCAAAGCCGCACGCGGCCGAAAAGCAAGCGAGCTCTCCACAGAAAAGAGACTGATCTGCAAACAAGATGACGACTTGTGGGGACAAAGCCCAGTTGCCTGTGGCCTGGTGCTTCCGGGACACACAGGCTCCTGCCACACCACAGGCCCCTCCAAGTCCCACAGTGAGATACCCTCAGTTTGTCTTCAGGGAACCTGAGCACCCACAGACAGGAACATTCGTGATGGTGACAGGAGATCCCCGTGGTCCCATGCCTCCCGGGTCTGATTTCTGCCTCGTTCTGATTACCGCCACCGAGCACTCGGCCCAACTTCTATCGGGTGCACCGGCTGAATTCCTCTGCCGACTGGCCGTCCTTGGGAACAGCCGAGACCAGGCCTGGCTGCGGAGAGCTTCCCGTAAGCGGAATCCCGCAGTGCGCACGCCCCTGGGCGCTCCTCAGTCAGCGTTTTGCTGGGACGCGCACCCCTGTTCCTGCCGCAGCAGCCGGCTCCTCCCTCCAGGCCGAGCGCCGGCCGCCGTGACCTCCACGCGCGTCCTGATGGACATCTGGCTGGTGGCCGGTTCTTGGCAAGGCTAACAGCAGCTGAACGAGGTTTCCGCTTCTTTTCCACGAAGCACCTAGACATGGAAATGCTAGGTCACAGGGATGCTAATTTCATTAATAAAAAAAGTGCCAGTTTTCCAGACAGGATGTTCCACGGATGCTCCTGAGAACGGCGTGCGGCCTTTCCGCTAGGTCCGCGCCCTTGCCGCCATCTGGCATGGGCAGATGTTAATTTTAGCCTCCTGGTAGGTGTCCAGCGCGTTCGTTATTTGTAGGTGACGTCTTTGCTGCTGGGGTCTTCACGCGCCTCCCGCTCGCTTCTCCCTCAGACACAGGCTGTGAATGTTCCCGCTCATCTGCCACTCATGTGCCCATGGCGTCTTTCCAGGAACCAGTGTTTTTAATTCTGGTAGAGCTCACTTCATGACTTTGTAAATGCTTAATGATTCTCATGTCCTCGCTCTAAGTTTTTGCTGATCCCGAAACTGTGAAGGTGCTGCCTGCGTCCCTCTAGAAACTTCCGACTCCAGTGGTTTCTAGGCCTACATCCGAGATCCCACCAGAGGAGTGTCTTCCGTATGGCACGAGACCCTTGCTCTTTCCTGCTTCTTTTCCCATGTGAGTATCCGGTAGTTCCGCTTGTTGAAAATACCTTCTTTTTCCATTAAGTGCGTTTGGAGACATTGTTGAAAATCAATCTATTGTACAATTTTCAATGTATTTCTGGATTCTCCGTTCCATGGTCTCTCCTGATTGCTGTTGCGGTTTCCTGGGCCCTGTGAGTCCCCAAAGTTTACTCTTTTTGAGGTTGTTGAGGCCTTTAATTTTGCATGTGAATTTTAGAATCAGGTTACCAATTTCTGCAAAGAAGTTCATTCCACAGCTCGGTCTGGGCAGAACTAACATCAAAGTCACCAAATTCCAACCCATGAAAGGGACGTCCCTCCGTCCCCGTTATGGGTTTTCTTTAATTTCCTTCTGCACTTGCTTGTACTTTCCAGAGGACATACACACCTTCTCACGTTTACCCACAAGTATTTCTTTTTGGTGCCATAATACATGTTTCTTTCTTTTTTTTTTTTTAAGATTTTATTTATTTGACAGAGATCACAAGCAGGCAGAGAGGCAGGCAGAGAGAGTGGGGGAAGCAGCTCCCCGCTGAGCAGAGAGCCTGATGCGGGGCTTGATCCCAAGACCCTGAGATCATGACCTGAGCCGAAGGCAGAGGCTTTAACCCACTGAGCCGCCCAGGCGCCATAATACATGTTTCTTAATTGTGTTTTTTTTCAGTTGTTCGTTGCAAGTGTATAGACTGTGTGCTTTAGTGAATTCCAAATTCTGACGTACCATTTTAATTTCATCAAATTAATTTTTTCTAATTTCCTTTCTGATTTTTTCCTTTGGTTGCTTAATTTCCAAATATTTTGGATTTTTTAAGATGTGTGAATGACTTCTCATTTAATTCCATGCGGTTATAAGACACACCTTGTGTGATTCTAATCATCTGAAGTGGATCCGGAGCTGTTGGTCTTGCAGGTTAAAGGAACGTGTTCTGCAGCCGAGTGTCACGCCTTGCAAGTGCCGGTCGGGCCGAGGGGCTAATTCCAGGCCCCTGCACCTCGCAGGACTCCCTGCCTCTCTCAGTCACTGAGCTGGGCCCCAAACCTCCAGCTGGGATTTGCCTGCTTCTGCCTGGTTGTGTCCATGGGCTTGGAGACCGACGAGACACACAGCACCCATCAGGGACTGCTCTGTCCTCCTGAGACGTGACCTCGACCCCGTGGTGCAGATCACACTTGCACGGAGTCGCGAACCCAGCGGACGGGGAACCCAGCGGACGGGGTCCAGCAAAGCTACCGTGGAGACGTGTGGACTGAACAGTAAATAACCAAAACCAAGTTCTTCAGCTGAAAACAAAGAAGCTGCATTTCAACACACGTGCCAGTGCCCAAGGACCTCCTGAAGCAACCTGGGACCCTGAGATGACGCTGCACGCAACCGTGGAGGGGACGTCAGCTCCTCCAAACGGAGGCTGCCCCACGGGGAACCACAGACTCCTGAGGGGTCACGCCCTCCAACCCCACCCCCGAAAGATGAATGTGCACCCCTCCCCCCGTCCCAGAAGCAAGCAGTGTCCCAACAGCAAGGCACCAAGCGGACACCCTTCCTCCGCGTTGCACACCCGCCGCCCCAGCAGCGCGCCCCAAGTGCACGCCGGCCCCTGGGGACATGCGGGCCGGCAGGGGAGGGACAGAGGGAGCGACAGGCCCCCTCAGTGGGGGCAGAGGGGGCACACTGAGCCAGCAGTAAGCAAGTCAGACGCATGCCTGGCACGCTTCGGGGCTCCCGTCCCCTCCCGGCAGCAGAGAGCGAGACGTCCAAGGAACACCTACGTGTGGGTTCTCTCGCCACAGCAGAGTCCTGGGAGCCCTCGTCCGCAGGCCCCGAGACAGCCCCCCGGCCCCCACGAAGGCCACAGGCGCTGTACGCCTGGCCCGGCCCTGCGCCCAGATTTCCTGCCTCGTGCGAGAGACCTGACCCCGGGGACCGGCGTCGGCAGCCCACGCCCTCAGCGACCCCACACCACGTCCGGAGCCCCGGGGCCCACATACTCGAGGACAGAGTGGGTGGCGGCATCTGGGAGGTAGCGGTAGAGGAGCAGGCTCTGGTCCACGCGGACGACCCCGCCGCCCTTCCTGAGGTGGTCGTAGAAGAACAGCAGGTCCTCGGGCACACCCTGCAGGGCACAAAAGACGCGTCCTCCGTCGCTGGGCTTTTGGACAGGAGACCCACCGTGGCCGACGCTTCCCGCGTGTGCATGACTGTGGCCCGGCCACCGAGCACGTGGAGCTCACGTCAAGGCAGGAGGCCCTGGTGGGAAGAAGCGGGGGCCGGAGGGACGGCCAAAGCCCCCGGTGTCACCGTCGCGTGTGGCCGGCAGCCCGAGGACCAGCCCTCCCCACGGACGGGGTCTCTCTCTGCAGGCCCGAGAACTTTCTTGGGGGTTTCCCTGGCTTGTGAGAACTCAGCCTCCAGCCTCCCGCTAGCCTGGCGGGCGGCCGTGCTCAGCCTCGACCACGGGAGCTGGACGCCGGGCACCGGGTCTGCTCCCTGGACTCTGCTCGATTCTGCAGCGGACGTCAAGGTGCGGAGGGGTCTGGCTGCCGCCCCCCCCTCCCCGGCTGTCCAGGGCACAGCACCAGGGGTGCGACCTCGGCGGAACCGGCAGTGCAGGGGCCTAGTCGCGGACGTCGCCAGGAGACGCGGCTCCAGGCACAGGCTGGTGTCCCGAGCGGCACCACGGGGCAGGGACAAAGCAGACAAACCAGGATGGAAGCCGCGGCCTCACTGTCCCGAAGCCCACAGGACAGAACTCGGGATGGGCAGGCAAGTGGAAAGGAGGAGGTCCCAGAACAGAGAAACTGCGACGGGAGGAAACCTCCGCGAGCCGGTACCTGACAGAGAACACGGACCACCTGGCAACCAACACCGCCCACCGGGAAGTGGGCAAGGGATTTGGACACGTCGTAAAATAAAGAGCCAATCAGCACCCGACAACCCTTCAGCACCCGACGTCATCTGGGAAACACAAACGACCACGGGACGTCTCGGCCACTGCAGGGCCTCTGGGCTGCGCGGGGAGGGGAGGGCAGGCGGCCTCCCATCAGACAGAAAAAGCACATCGGAAAAGCGTCCGCCGCGTGGCCTCTCTGGGCCTCCAGTCCCCCTGGGCAGTGACGAGCCTTCTCCAGGCCTTCCCACCCAGGCCAGCTCAGAACCAACAAGAGCCCTTCTGTTACTCTTCTCTTCGCAGAAGGGCCTCCTGGCGCATTCAGATTCCTGAGCCTGGTGCCAAGGCTGTGACCGCGGCTGGACACGGTCCTGGGCCGTGCCTGTACCCACCTCCAAACCTCAGACTCCCGTCCCCCACCAGCCACCTCTGCTGGTGCCTTTCCTGATTAAAAACCTGTCCACCTTGTACATTCCAGCTCGCCGCTGTCTCCGTGCCCCAGGCCACAGCACACTCGCGGAGTCACCAGTCCGCACCCTGGTGCCCTGCTCCGTCATTCAGCACCTGGACTGCTTCCTGCTGCTGCGGCCACTTGCCCTTCTCTCCACAGAGGAGGAACCACAGGCTCTTAGCCCCGGGTAGACCCTGGCTCTTCACCGAGGCCCAAGGAGAATCACCTGAGGGTCAGTCCCCAACGTCCGGTTCTCCGGGCAGCTGTGCTCCCCCAGGAGCCCGCTCCCCGAACAACTTCAGCTCGACCGGTTTCTCTGGGAATGGCATCAAAGAACGATGGAAACACCTGATGTCCTTCTCTTGATGGGGGGCTCTGCTGACATCTGGGATCTACCTCCTGACGCCCCAGGCCCCCCACCTGCCCCAGCCCCAACACAGATCTAGTCCCGGCCCGACCCCTTCTTCCTGATCCCCAGTCTCTGATTTCTGACCCCTAGTGACTGAAGGATGATCTCTGGTCCCTGATCCCTGGTCCCGTAGCTCTGATTGCTGGTTCCTAGTCTCTAGGTTCCTGGTCCCTGGTCTCTGATCCCTGGTCCTCAATCTAGTCCCTGAACTCTGATTTCGGTCCCTGATCCCTCATCTCTGCTCTCTGGTCGCTGAGCCCCCACACGAAGGGACGCAAGGGCTTTCTTTACCCCCAGGGGCTTCTTCTCCAGGAAGAACTACTTTGAGCTGAAAGTCCTGATGTACTTTGAATTCTGCGACTGCTCAGGGCTGCGAATTAGGGGGTGTCAGATCTTTAGATCCAGGTTTCCCAGGCAATGTCCTGATGACGGTTTCTGGGCTATTTTCTGCAGAAGAACGTGAAAGCACGGATTCATGGTCCAACAAGAACAGTGGCTTTCCGTGGCACCTGCCGGGGCTCCCCCGCACCGGGCTGCCGGCGCACCATCAGGGAGAACTTAGCTGTGCCATCCCTCCGGCCGTGGCGCCTGCTGCCCCTGGTGGACCTGAGGCCCCGGGACTGGGGGCCCGGGGCAGGGTTGTGCCACACGCGCACAAGTTCTCTCCGAGGTATGGATTTGGGGGGAGAAACAGGAGCACAGGGATGGTGCCCAACCACCGTCTGTGACAACGTGACCTGGTCTCCCATCCCGGCAGGGGGTGAGACGGGAAGGCCAGTCAGTACGGGGTGGGGTGACCCACGTGCCTGTGAGGGGTGGCCAGGCCCGGGCCAGGAGGAGCACGGTCGGATGGCGGCACAGGTGCTCCCTGCTCGGGTCAACTCTGGGAATGTGAGGGCTGCTGGTGGGGAGACCGGCTTGGGCCAGGCCCGATTCCCGTCCCGCTGCTGATGCTGCTGGCCGGTCCCCCGGGCGCTCTGGCCGGTCGATGTGTGAGAACGACTCTCCTCCTGGAGGCTGAGTCTGGGCAGCTGTGAGGGACTCGGTCCAGCATGGGGGGCGCGGGCAGTGGAGGCCTCGCCCTCCAAGATGACAGGCAAGGAGGGAGGCTGGGTGGGGTCAGGATGGGGCTGGACTTGGCCCTGAGCTGAGGGTCTACGGGGCCGGCCCTGATGTCGGCAGGAGGGAAGCAGGCTCAGAGCAGAAGGGGCTCACAGCGGGACAGTGGCCAAGGTTCCAAGGCCTGAGTCGCTGCCCCTGCCTCCCAGCCCGGGGTCTCCAGGACCCTGTGGCCCAGACCCTCTGCCGCCTCTGTGCGTCCAGGCTCCCTCCTGCCCCCAGCGCAGCGGCTGGTGGGGGTGGTGGACATGGGGCCGCATCCAAGTCCAACAGCGAAGGCCTGGTGAGCCCTTCACACGCCTGCTCCGCCTCCTCCCACTGCAGAGACCAGACCTCACCTTCTCAAAGCCTCGTTTAAGGGAAGTTTAAGGGAAAATAAACAGACCCTATACTTAACTTTTTAATTGGGTGCAGGAGCGTTAACTGTGAGACTGTTTGCGGGGTGTGGGGTGAGGCCGGAGAGCCCAGGCGAGAGGTCGGGTCCCCATCTCTGCGGCTCACGCTCGAGCTCTGTGAGGGCTGCAGTGGCCCCACAGGTGGGAGAGGATTTGGAGGAAGAGCCCAGCCTCATTTGGACAGAATGCCCGGGGCCACCTGTCCCTCTGCTGCGGTCCCCCGGGGCGGCATGGCTGACAGCTTTACACCAGGACGGGGGGGCCTGGGGCCGCCTGCAGCCCTCATGCAGAAATCCCCAGACGCTCTCGGGGAAGCTCAGCCCAGCCAGCTGCGGGAGGGCTGGACAAGCCTTTACAGATGTTTCTGAGGCCCTGGGTCCCCGGAGGGAGCACAGTAGCCAGGTGAGTAGGGCTGGGGGACTGACTCCCAGGGGATGACGGCACGTCCCCTGACCCCAGAGGAGGGGAGCCACGAGGGCCCACACTTACCTGCCCGCCTTCATCAAATGGGCCCACGTGGGAAAACCATGCTCGAGAGCAGAACCAGGTGGGCATAATCACAGTCGGGCCATTGGAGGTAAACACCTAGAAGCAAAGACCAGAAAATAACAGCTCGTCACAAGCAACGTACAATTTATTTTCCACAAAATGTAATTCAGAAAGTGACAAAAGAACTTCCTCTTCTCTGTAGGGACGTTCAAGGGACTTTGCAGCCAGACCCAGCACACGGGGACGCGGAGGAGGGGCCAGAAGAACCGGAGGCTCCACCGGGTCCGGGTCCTGATCCTGGGCGAGCGCTCGCCGACCGGGGTCGAGGAGGAGGCCCCCTGCTTTGGAGGGACGGTCAAGTTTCACATGAACACAAACGTAAACATGTTGCTTTTAGTTGTGGCAAGAAAGAACTGCCATGTTCAGGCGAAACGGAGGGGATCCTCCAAAGACACGAACATCGAAAACTGACTGAAGCAGCAGCAGAAGCGATGGCCAGACCCACGAGAGGCTGGGAGAGCACTTGGAACAGAAACACAAAGCCCACGACATAGGTCCGGAGGGTCAGCGAGCTCCGCCCCACGCTGCACGAGTTGACACCCGCCCGTCGCAGTCTTCCGCAAACGCAGATGGCGGCAGGGAGCCCTTCCTGACTCATTCCGTGTGACCAGCTCTGCCCGGGTCCAAAGCCCGTCCGAAGTACCACAGAACTGCGGCAGGACCCCTAGGAATACAGCTGCAAAAATCTTCAACGAGGAACCAGCGAACGGAGTCCGTTCTACAGCACGACCACGTGGAGTTTACCCGGACGGCAAGGCTGGTTGACACACAACGACACAGGCCATGTGACGCGTCACATTCCTAGACAAAGGATGAAACCACACGACCATCTCGACAGATGCAGAAAAAGCATTTGACAAAACTCAGCGCCTTTTCATGACAGGACTCGTCCACCTGGGACTAGACAGGCCCCTCGCGACCTGTTAAAGGGCATCTGCAAAGCCCCACCGCTGGTGCCGTACGAAAATGCTGAAACACTAAACGCGTTTCCCCGAAGATCAGGGATAAGACAAGACTCTGTGCTCTCGCCACGTCTAGTTGACAGTGTGCTACAAGTTCTAGGCAAAACACTTAGGAAATGAGAAAAATAAAAGGCATTTTATAATACTTTGGGAATGAAGAAGTGAAATGGTCTCAATTTGCAGACGACACAGTCCTGTGAGTGTAAAACCCAAAGGCGTACGAACACACACACACACACCCCTGAACTGACAAGTGAGTTCAGCAAAGGTCCTGGACATGAGACGTACAAAACTCAACTGTATTTCTATATACTCGTAATGAGCAATCCAAAAACAAAATTAAGAAAACACTGATTCACAACAGCACAAAAAAGACACTCAGAAATAAACGTAACAAGGCTTGTACAAGACTTTACACTGAAGATCATGAAAAGATTTTTAAAAGATTAAAAGATTTTTAAAAAGATTATTTATTTATTTGGCAGACAGAGATCACAATTAGGCAGAGAGAGGAGGAAGCAGGCTCCCTGCTAAGCAGAGAGCCCGATGCGGGACTCGATCCCAGGACCCTGAGATCATGACCTGAGCCGAAGGCAGAGGCTCAACCTGCTAAGCCCCCCAGGCGCCCCATGAAACATCTTTGAAACAAAAACCTAAATAAATGGAAGGACATCCCATTTTCATGGGCCAAAAGAGTAAATATTAAGATGTCAACATTTTCCAATTCATCTACAAAATAAACGTAATTCCTAACACAATCCCAGCTGTTTGTTGTTGTTGCAGAAAATGATAAAGTGTGGGCGGCGGCTGTGCCCGGAGCGGCCGCCCCCTGCGCCAAGTAGGGTCGCCCCGTCCGTGGGAGCCAGGCTTCCTGCGTGAGCGGCATCGGGTTGTGCCGGCCCCCTGAGGCCAGAGGGTGGAGAGGGAGCTCCGTCTCCCTGATGAAAACAAAGGGCGGCAGGAAGGCGTCACAGGGCAATGGGCCTGGCTGGCGGAGCGCAGGGCCCAGGACACGCAGGCACTTCTGAAGGATAAAACCTGGACTCAGGCCAGCGGCAGGTCACGGGCACGGCGTGACCACATGACGCCCACGAGAACAATGTCCACGAGAACAGGCCAGATCCTCAGTTCCAGGCTGGATCCAGAATCCAGAATCTCGGACAGTCTCTCCCTCGTTGTGCGGCCTGGAAGCGGGTGGGAATTACGCCGCAGCCTGGGACCCCATGGGAACCAGCTCCTGCCCCCTCCGCCAGCCCTCCCTCCTCCCCCGGTGGCCAGGAGGCGTTTCCACAAGTTCCCAGAGCACCGCTGTATTGCACAACACAGGTATGAACTGCGCGGGTCTACGTACACGGGAATTTTTAAAAATAAATACAAGACAGTGCCGTAAACGCATTTTCCTTACGGTTTTCTTTGTACGTTTCCTTTTCTCTGGCTTACTTCTCTGGAGGAACACAGACCATAATACACGCGTTATTGCCGTTACACTGCGGATGAGGCTTCTGGCCAACAGACGGCTATTGGCAGTTAAGTTTTGGGGGAGTCAAAAGTCACGCATGGATTTTCCTGCAGAGTCGGCTCCCTGAAACCCCACGCTGTCCGAGCTCGACTGTGCCTGGACGGGGTTTCCACGGTCCCGGGAGGACAGGCCTGCCTCCTCCCACAGGCCACAGAGCAGACACCCACTCTCCGCGGCAGCTCCCTCCACCGCCTGGCTGGCTTCCATGACGCTCGGGGAGGATGGCGTCACCTGTGTTTGCCTGGAGCCTCCCCGGCTCTGAGACCCCTCACTCCAGCCCACACACGTCCACCCCACGTGGACGGCTGTTAGCAATTCTTGGGAACGCAGTGTCCACCACGAACATCACTGGGCTTCCTCTTTGTGGGAAACATCAGTGGCCTGTCTGACCGTCTCATAACTTGCATTTTCCCGGGGACGAGGGGCAGGCAGAGCCCTGGGGCACACAACCAGACACTTGTCACCATCTTACACAAAACGAGCCAGGCTGGGGTGGGTCCACGGATCTGTGCACGTCCGTAGGACTCAGAGCCCTACCCGAAAAGGGGAACACAGCCAGTTTTACTTATTTTATTAACAGCTGTTAACTTGGGGACAACTAAGTGTTCTCACTTTTAAGTGTCTTTTCCAGGCATCTGTTTACAAAACAAACTCCGAGACACAGAGCGCTCCCACACAGGCACCCAGAGTGGCGCCGCCACAGTCCCGAGTGCAGCTACTGCTCCTGCCAGGAGACGGGCCAGTGAGGAGGGACCCGCCTGCGGTCCCCTGCTCCCCGCGGAAGCTCGCATCTCTCCGTGGGGACGACAGCCGCCACGGGGACGGGAGACACCCACGCGTGGAGTTTTCTCTTGGGAAATTTGCGAAGAAATGAGGCCAGAGCAGGGCTGAGGCCGGCCCTGTTCCCGGCACTGCAGACCCGCCCTGCAGCCCGCGGGAGCCCAGAGGTCAGGAGGCAGGCAGGCCAGCAGGATGGGGCCTGAGGGTTCAACAGCCTCTCAGAAGTTCACCCGACTATAGTTCCAGACGCCCTGCAGACTGCGAACGAATCATGTTTCAATCTGATGCTGTGTGGGGTGTAGGGGAAGGGCTGGCGGGCAGGGACTGGGACCGGGGGGCGAGGATGGCCACTCTCCGGCGCCAGTGTCCTCCCGCTCATCGGCACCATCTCCGTGGACACGGGCTGCTGTCAGCACCACACGTGGGGCTGGTCCGGCGGACACACACGGCTCTGGAGGCCGGTGTCGGAGCCCGAGAGCCTCCTGCCGCAAGCCCTGCTGTCACTTCTGACCAGGCCACTGGTCCCATCACGGGGGCCTCACCCCATGACCTCCTCTAACCTGAGTGCCTCCCAAAGGTCCCCCGATTCTGCTACATTGAATGTGGGGGACACAAACGTGCCGCCACGACAGGCACACCCTTCGTCTCCAGTGTGGGGGTGCTGAGCGCTGCTCCGTGGGCCACCCCCAGACCCCTAGTTGCCCCCAGGCTCCAGAGCGTGCATCTGGCTGCCCACGGGCATCTTCCCTCGGTTACGGGACTTTTGTAGTTTCACTAAAGCATGCAGCAAGCTACACACGTGTATACACGGTTGGAGAAACTCACCCACGTGTGCACGCCTGAGCCGCACACCACACTCCTGGTTCTGAGCTGGCCGCCCCTGCAAGCTTCCTCGCACCCAGGCCGCCCCCCAGCCCCAACACAGGCAACGGCTGGTTCACTTCCCGTCACGAACGGCGGCCGGCGTTTCCCAGGTGCTGCGCAAACGGGGTCCCACCGCCTGCGCTCCTCCTCTCCGGTTTCCTGCGCTCAGTAAACCACACTTGCTTTTCCACACGCCTGCTGGTGGGCCCGCGAGCAGCCCAGGGCGTGTGGCTTCTGTGCAGACGGAGCACGTGGCAGGGAGCGGGTGTGGGTAGAAAACGGCTCCGCTGTCCAAGGTTCTTTCTGCTCCAGCCGACTCTGGGCTCCGCTCTAGCCGGCCGCATCCCACAAACACCGGGCACCATGGCCTTTTCCATTTCAGACTGCTAACAGGTGTGTGTCTCACTGGGCACGCCATACCCTCCTAATGACCCCTGAGGCTATGCTAATTTGCCATCCAGACACCAAACCCGATGGAGCATCCGTTCAAGTCACTGGTCCCCTTTCTACTGGGATGTTTGTGTCCTTAGACTCTGCAATACTCCATGGAACTCTCCCACTCGGGACTCGAGGCCTTTGCTGGACATGGTCTGCAACCGCACCCCAGGCTCCTGGTTCGTCCTTCAAGACATCCACTGGGCTGATGAAGCCTACCTGCCCAGTGTCCCTCTCGGGACCGGAGCGGCCGTGTCTCACCCCACGGCTTCTTGCCTAACCCACGATCACAAAGAAGTTTTTTTCTGTTCTCTTCTGTAAGCTTCATGGTATTAAGTTTCGCATTTGGTTCTCGGATCCATTTTGAGCTAACTTTTCATAAACGGTGTGAGTTTTTCCAACATCGATTTTCCTGCACGTGGACAGGTGGACGTCCCAGCACATCTTCTCCACTGACCCCGTCCACAAGGGATCAGTGGTCTGTGTGTCTGTCCTTGTGCCGACACACGGCCATGGAGGCCGGCAGTGCTGGCCTCTAACCCTGCTCTTCTCCACGTGGATTTCGGCTGTTCTAAAGTTTTGCATTTCCAAAAGATTTTGGAATAAGTTGGTCAATTTCTTTTTTTCTTTTTTCTTTTTTTTTTTTTAAAGATTTTATTTATTTATTTGAGAGAGTGAGAGAGCATAAGCGGGGAGAAGGTTAGAGGGAGAAGCAGACTTCCCGTGGAGCAGGAAGCCCGATGTGGGACTCGATCCCGGGACTCCGGGATCATGACCTGAGCCGAAGGCAGTTGCTTAACCAACTGAGCCACCCAGGCTCCCAATTTCTTTTTTTCTTTCTTCTTCTCCTTTTTTTTTTTTTTTTTTGAGTTCGTCAATTTCTGCGGCAAAGCCTGCTGGGGTAGTGACTGGGGTCGGGTTAACGTTCGGGTGGGTTGGTCTGGGAGGACTTTCCTCTTCACAACACCTGCGTGCCCTGCCCGCCTGCACAGTCTAGGATCGTCTCCCATCCCAAGACCCTCAGGCCCCTCTACAAAGACCCCTCTCCTACATATGGTCACACTTCCAGGGGTGTCTGGAAACGGTAGGGCATTCTCCCCATTCCTCACCTGGGGTCAAGGGAAGTGGGTGCCAGGGGCAGGGAAATCTGGCTGTAATGAGACACGAGACAGCCTCACGGGCGCTAAAATCAAAGACTGACACCACCAGCTGTGATCTCAGACACGGGGAAGGGACGGTGCACACACACCTACTTGCAAACAGCAGTATGGGTGCCCAGACTGTCCGCACAACCGGCCACGCCACCCTGGGTGTCCCAGGAAAATAAGAGCTACGTCCACGCAAAAACTGCGAACACTGAAAGCACAACGGACAAAACTGGAAGCAACCGAAATGTTATTCAACACGAGCGACCGACGCCGTGGAACAGAGTGCAGGGGCCCTCCCCTCGGCAGCTCGGAGCACAGCCATGAGTAGACAGATAGTGGTGGCCTTCACGGAGTCAAGGAAGGCAACCTTCATCTACACAAAACCCTAAAGACAGGACTTGTAATCTCTAGAGACAGAAATCAGACCAGCGGGCCTGCAGCTGGACCAACTCCCTGGAGTGGCCTGTCTGGCTCTTGGGATCAGGGACCTTGTGCCTTGCTTTCTGCAAATCAGGTTTTTGGTGTGTTGGGAGGGGTTCGAGGGTCCTGGAATCCAGGGGCTCCCCATCCCCAGACATCATAGACGGGCCCCTGAACACCAGCATTTTCTAGCAAACCCAAGACATCAGTCCCCACAAATGTGCTCCATTCCTCCTCTGACAGTCAGAAAAACCGGTTTCATAATGCTATTCGGGAACTTTTGCAAAACAAGACCTAGGCGTCCTGTTTTCAACTCCTACTTAGTGAAAATCCACAGGCATTTTCTGGTAGGTTGCCTGCAGCTGAACACCTGATGCCCAGTCCCCAAGCACATGGGTTTCGGGTGTGGGAGCTGGGCCCGGGGGACAGGCAGCGAGTGTGACACACACGATTCTGGGGGCGCCTGGGTGGCTCAGTGGGTTAAGCCTCTGCCTTCGGCTCAGGTCATGGTCTCAGGGTCCTGGGATCGAGTCCCACATCGAGCTCTCTGCTCAGCAGGGAGCCTGCTTCCTGCTCTCTCTCTGCCTCTCTGCCTGCTTGTGATCTCTGTCAAATAAATAAATAAAATCTTAAAACAAATAAACAAAAACCACACACACGATTCTGAAGACGTAGTCATCATATCTCATTGGTATTTTTCTATTGATTACGTGTTGACATAACATTTTGTGTATCTTAGTTAAATAAAATATATTATTATAATTAAGCTCATCTACTTCTTTACACCTTTTTAATCGAACTATTGTAAAACCACTAACTCTGTTTTGGTTTGCATTTTTGGCTCATTATTTTTCTACTGGCCAGAACTAAGTGTCTATAAAGCAATCGATCTTTCTTTAGAGATGCAGACGGTTGAAAGAAGTAGAAGGAAACACAAAGCAAAGGCCGATCTGGGATGGCGGTCACCTCTGGAGAGAGGGAGGAATCTGGGAGCGAAGAGAGCACAGGCCCAAGCAGAACGGGTCGAATGTCAGCCAAAGATGTTAATAAGGGAGAAAGGGGGTTATTAACACGTTTAGACCAGGAAGTTCAACAGCTCAGATAAAGTGGACAACCCCCCTGAGAGAGGCCAGTTAAGAACAGAAATCCAAACAGTTAAATGGTGGAATTCATAACCTAAAACCATCAATGGTGCATTCTACCAACCATTACAGCAGGGGAGAACACAAAATCACAAACTCCTTCATAAAATAAGGGAGGGAGAGTATTTCAACCCGTCCTAGAAGGTCAGCATTCACGTGCGGCCAAAACCAGACAAAAGTACCACAAGGAAACCACAGCGCACTGTCCCTTGTGGACAGAGATGCACGAGTCCCTCACAGACTATCAACAGTCTGATCCAGACACACGCCCGTCTTGACCATGATGCGCTGATCCTACACATCCGAGTTTGGTTTAACATTTGAGAATCAGGAAAAAATACGATCATTTTAATAGATACAGGAAAAGCATTTGACAAAACCCAACACCCAATCAAGGTACAAGGACAACCTCTCAGAACACCAAGAACAGAAAAGAAATTACTCAACCTGCTAAGGGCCACCGTCTCGTTTGCGGTGAGAGCCCGAGAACCGGCCTCTGGATCGGGATGGCGGCCGGAGAGCCCATTCCCGTGGTGGCCGGCAGCTCTGCCCGGACGATAGATCAGGCCGGACTGTGCACAGAAGGGCTAACCCTAACCCTCACCTCACACCACACCCAGCATTTACCTCAAAGTGGACGCGAGAGCTAGCATCACAAAACTCCTGGAAGACGTACGGAGGGAAATGCTTGCAAGTGGAGCCTAGGCCATTTTTGCAAGATAGAGCAAAAATTTGCAAAATGAGAAGGAAATATTAATAGCCTCGATTTCAACCAAACTGAAAACGTCACCTCTGAACGATCAGGTAAGAAACAAAGGGACCAGCCAGGGGCTCCCAGGGAATGCGCACATGTCCGTCGGGCACGCCGACCTGGGGAGGGACGTGTTCCTGGAGTCCGAGAGAACTCTCACAACTCGGTGAAAAGGGGAAGAGCAACGGTGCACGTGAGGCCTGCCCAGACGCCCCATAGAGGCGCGAGGGTGAACGGCAGGACATGTCCCGTGGGGGACGCGAAGACCAGGCACCGGCGCAGACACAAGTGGGGTCACCGTGGCCCACGCTGGGGCCGAGGCTCTGGCCTGCAGCAGTCCCTTCTACGGGAACCTTCCGGAGCGTGCTAAGAGGTCCACAGAGCGGCTGGAAAGGAACAGCCTTGCACGCGTCGCGTCGCCCTTCACGGGTTCCCTGGGCTGCTGAGCCCTGGATGGCCACGCCAGCCCTGGGCATCACACTGGTGTCTCCTTCCCTCCAACCAGGCGGGCCACGGCGCCGCCGGGCGGCACCCAGCGGACACCTCCAGCGCCTGGAACAACGTTCTTGCCCAGACACTGTTTCCACATGACCCCCACGTGCCGTCTGACCTCTCTCTGCCCTGTGTTGGCTAGTCCTGGCCTCCTGCACACGTCCCCCCGCCCCAGGCGCTTCCCAAGCACAATCCCCAGGCACAGCCCAGGTCTGGGACGCTCACAGCCAGCTGCTGATGCCAACATTCCCACACGGTATGCGACCCGCCTGCCGGCTTCCGGACTCAGGCTCCCGGGAGGACAGACCTGCCTCTGAATCAGGAGGGCTCAGAGGCTGCCCCGCCCCGTGTGGCCACGCTAGGCCTGCCATGATCACGGCGAGGCTCACAGGCCCGCCCAGGAAGCTTTCCTGCGGAGAGCAGAGCCACCTGGTCAAGAGGGGCAGCTCAGGGTGCTCAGCTCGGTCACCGGTGCCTGACATGATTCTGCCCTCCACGGACCGGATGCCCCTGGCCAGGCCCTTGTGTTTTTCACCCTCAGGAACCAAAGCAGAAGGGGTGAAGACCAGCGACCCTAGAGGCTGTCTGTGGGCGCACACAGGGGCTGGGGTCAGCAGCCCCACGTGGCGGACTCCCAGAAATGTCGACAGCCAAACTGAACACCCCTGCTCCTCCTGGAAGAAGGGAGTTCAAAAAACGGGGTTTCAGATTTCAGAACGTTTCTGCCAACCTGGCTGTTGGAGCAGTAATGGCTTTGGCTGCAGGATGCACGTGGCATGGACCCGGAGACGGCCCGAAGCCACTGGGGTAGGAGCCACGGAGGGTGCACTGCCCACGGGCCATGGGCTGCACCTCGTTGCGGCCCAGCCTGTGGGTGCAGGGCCCTCACTCCATGAGAGCGGTTCCTCCTCAGGACTGCAGCACCTAGTTTCTTGGAGCTCCAAGCCCTTCGTGCAGGCAAAGACCCCTCTGGGCTCCCAGGCCCGGGAGTCCCTCAGGGGCACAGCCAGCAGAGGGCACGCGGGCCACACGCACGCACTGGTGGTCCTGTCCGTGGGCGCAGCAGGCGGAGGTGGCCGTGCCAGGCCAGCTCCAAGCACCATGGTCAGGAGGTGACCTCTGCCCTTTCTCACACTGGATGTGGGCACTGGTGTGTGTGGGGCCTGTGCGGAGAGATCCAGGGAGTGTGTGTGCACACCCGCAGTAGAAAGGTGTGCCCGGGGTAGCTGGGGCTGCACAGCTCAGTGCAGAGAAGCCTGTCGGGGCGAGTCAAGAAGGGAGTCCTGGGGAAGGCACCGTCCCAAGTGCTGGGTTCCCACGCGCATCAGGAGCTCTCGCGGACGCAGGTGACCCAGAACCACCTCCTCCCAGATGCGCGTCACGTCTTTGCCACGGTGGACGGGGCAGCTCCTGCTGCTCTGGGCCAGTGGGCTCCTCTTGCCACCGCCATCGGCCCTGCGCGCCGCACCAACTAACGCCGGACGGAGGTGCTGGAGCTCACAGGTGCGTCTGGGCAACAAGACTGTCCTAGACGTTTCTCCCTAACAGCTCTTCCTTTGTTTTATCCGGAAAACACAAGTGCTCAAGGGGACATGAGAGTCACCAGCCCCAGCGCCAACCCTGCCTGCACATCAGAGAAACCCTCACGTGTTTCCTTGCCCCGTTCAAGCAAGCTTGACGCATCACAACGTGACCTCATTCGGCGTAAGGTAAAAACCACGTTCTCCTCTGTGCTTACAGCGACCTCCCCGAGGGCTCGAGCTCAGTCACCCCTCTGAGCCCTTCACACCCCACGTGGGCCTGGATGTGTGTGCGGAACACCATTCCAGCCGCCCAGCCTCTGCCTCTCGGGGCCGCTCCGTGCTTCTGAGCACACATCCTACTGAGGCCCGGCTGCTGCTCTCCCAGTTAAGGCAGGAGCAGGGAACTTTGCTTATAAACGCAAGGCTCCCACTTGCCTCGAAATTTGAATTCGGCCCCGGGTGCCTCGTCTGCTAAGTGGTAAAGCAGCTCCGGGAAGGAGACTTGGCCCTTGGGTGAGGGGGGCTCCGCCAGCAGGACGGCTGATGGCGGGAGCAGTGAGCCTGGCATGGGATGCGGAGCAGAGCCCCTAAGCCTTTCCCCTGCGGGCGGCCTCCAGACCCCCGCCCCAGAGCCCCCTGGCTCTACCCACCTCCACCCCTGCTGCATGCACCACACCTCCAGCCCTGTGTGTACCCAAGCTTCACTCCTGCTGGTACGCACACCTCCGCCCCTGCTGTGGGAGTGCCTCGCCCCTGCTGCAGCCCCTGGTGGCCCATCACAAAGTCCAGCCAGATTCAGATGGAGAAACCAGCAATTATTTCCAAACTAAGTTTAGGACGCTAACGTGCCAGCAGCCTCCATCACCCGTCCACCTAGAGGATCCCAGACGTGTCCCTATTTGCTCCGCCCCCCCCGCGGCGGTGCGAGCGGTCGCCTCCAAGCTCACGTGTGACGTTGGGCCCCTCCAATGGGTTTTTTGTTTCAATTACAAATATGT
Source organism: Meles meles (assembly GCF_922984935.1). Classification (NCBI taxonomy): domain Eukaryota; kingdom Metazoa; phylum Chordata; class Mammalia; order Carnivora; family Mustelidae; genus Meles; species Meles meles. Next base: position 64,297,514 of record NC_060083.1, read on the forward strand.
ACTTTCCAACTCTACAGCTGTCTTCTCTTTCAAGGTGATTTCTACCCTCGCTGAGATTCCCCCGCATGTCATTCTCAACGGACTTCCCCGTAAATTCCGTTCCCCGTAGTTGCTGCCGGTGTTTACAGACAAGCCGTCACCCGGGCGTCTGCTGCGCCCACCATCGGCGCCGAGGCGGTGGCAGAAGCCACGGATGGCTCTTCCTCCCCCGCGAGAGCGGCACCTGGACACCGACCCTAACCTCAGGCCGGTGTGTAGGCTGCGGGAACAGGCTCCGGGTGTCACGCTCCGTGAGGCTCTCACCTCTTCCCTGAGCACAGCCGCGCTCTTGGGGCAGTCGCAGGTCCCTCCTGTGTGGCCGCGGGCAGACCCCACAGTGGTCCAATTTCCAGATATCTTGAAATTCTGGGGTGTCTGCTGGCCTGCTTCTAGCCCCAACCAGGGCCCAGCCCACGGCGCCTGTCGCCGGGGTCGTTCGGAGGCGGCGGGTGGAGGCGCGGCGCCCAGGGCGGGGCTCGGCCACAGCGGCGGGCGCGCGGCGGGCTCCGGGCTCGACACGATGGTCCCCGCAGGCGACGAGCGCGTGGGCCGTGTCGCCCCCCAGTCCTCGGCGTCCTCCAGGCCCAGCGCACCGGACACCGCGCTCCTCGGGCGGAGAAGGCACGGGACGCCCCGGCCCGCCGGCAAGGGACCCGGAGGGCGCGCGTCCGGAGCTCGCCTTGGGGTCTAGTGCGCAGCCCCGCGCCGCCCGGACCTGCGCCCGCCCCGGGGCCGCCCGTGAAGCGGGCAGCGGGCCCCGTTCGTCGCTCTCAGCGCCTCGCAGGGCATCCCCGCGGCCCACCCTCGGCCCCGGCGTGCGCGCGCCGCGCCCCATGGATGGTCCACGAGCGCGCAGACCAGCGGCGGGAACAGCCCCTGCGGGCGGACAGGTGCACAGGGGCCGACCCGGGCACAAACCCAGCCTGCCGGTGCTAGGCACGCGCACGCACACACGCCAGAGCCCCAGAGCGCGCACGCACGCCGGAGCCCCAGAGCGCGCACGCACGCCGGAGCCCCAGAGCGCGCACGCACACACACACACAGGCACGAGCAGCGGGGCGTGTGCACGGAGCCCCTGGGGCGGGAATGCAGCGGCGCCACCGGTCTCTGGTCACCACCGCCCACAGGAACCCCGACAGCACGTCGTCCGCGGCCTCGCCCCGCCAGCCCTGTGCTAGGAACAAGCCTCCTCCGACCCCTCGCTGCGGTCACGGGGCATCTCTCCGGCCGCGGGCCCAGAACCAGGAGGAGGCCGCAGGTGGGGTTCAGGGGTCCTGCCCCGCGCCCCCCACTCCTGTCCGCGGCCCAACGGCCTCCTCTGCTCCGTGCTTTGACCTTCACGTTCACCTTTCCACGTCCCGTCGGGACCGGAAAGGCACGTCGTCTCCGACCCCGCGGCAAACCCCATTCCCCGGCCTCGGCCTCCAGCGGCACAAGGGCCTCCCTCGGGCCTCGCCAACGCGGTGGTTCCGTTCCCGCAAGCGCGGAGCGTGTTCTCGGCGCGGCGTCCCTCCGGCCCTTTCCTAAAGCGCCACCGCGTCTCCCGGACCCCGCGCCCCAGCCCCTCGGAGGGAGCGGTGCCCTCCCGCTGCGCGCGCTCCCGGGCCTCACCTCCCCAGCTGTGGGGGGGGGGGGGGGGCGCCGAGGCCGGCCGAGCGGCCCCGGAACCGGATCCTGCCTGAGCGAGGTCTTCCGCGGTCGGGGAGGTTCGGGGGCCCTTGCGCAGGCCAGCGGGGCCCTCCTGGGAAGGGGACGGACTTGGCGCCGCGGTCTCGCCCGAGAGGTGTCTCTCGAGTGCCCCTCCCAGCCCCCACGGGACCAAACGCACTTCTTCACTGAGCACTTTTTAGGATGAACTCCCCAGGACCGGAGGTCTTCAAAATCAATTAAAGGCAGAACTTAAAAGATACAAAAGCCATGTCGGAAGGCCTTCCCCAACAGGAGAGTCTAGAAGACACAGCTCTGTCCAAGTCACGACTGTTTCCATCTACTCTATTTATTGTAAATCATTAAGTATTTTTCTTCTCCGTAGGAGAGAAAACGCCCATCATAAAAGTCATGGAATTTAGAGACCCAAAGTAGCCAGAACAAGCTTGAAAAGCAAGGACAGGGCTGGAGGGCTCACAGTCCTTGTGAATTAAGTGCCCACGGAGTGAGCTTTATGGTTTACCACAAAGCTATGGCAATCACAACCGTGTGGTGTTGCCACGCAGACAGAAGGTGAGCACAACAAAACAGGCTAGAAACGGACCCGCAAATGGCCCACTGATTTTCAGCAGGGGCATCAAGACCATTCAGTGTTGGGAGAGATGGATGTTCATAAGCAAAGGGTAAAGCTGAACTTTTCCCTAATATCATCTACAAAAATTAACTCAAAATGGAGTAAAGATCCAAATGTAAGAGCTGAAACTATAATAATCTTACAAGGAAACATTTTGTGACCTTGGGGAGGCAAGGATCTCTTGATGTGACACCAAAAACACATACAAGCCCCCCCCCCGCAATCTATGTAAATTGGACTTCATCAAAATTAGAACCTTTTCTGCTTCAAAGAACACTATGGAAAGTATGAAAAGATGCCTCATAGTATGAAAGAAAATATCTGCAAATCACACATCTGATAAGGATCTAGCATCCATAATATATAAAGAGTGCCTGGAATTCAATGACAAATGACCAACTTTAAAAAAAATGGGCAAAAGACTTGAAAACACATTCCCCAAAGAAGATACAGACGGCCCAGAAGCACATTAAAAGATACTCCATATCACTAATCATTAGAGAAATGCAAATCAAACCATGACATAGCACTTCACGTCCATTCGCATGGCAACCAGAAAAACCAGAAAACAGCAAGTGTTGACGAGAAGTAGCAGAATGGCAAGCCTCATACTCTGCTGGTGGGAATGTAAAATTGGAGCAGCTGCTGTGGAAAACAGGTCAAAAGTTCCTCAAACGTTAAACACAGAATTGTCATATGAACCTGCAATTCCACTCCTGAGTCTGTCCGCGGGAACCGAAACAGGGACACAGACAAAGCGAGGCAATGTTCACAACAGCCAGAAGGTGGAAGGAACCCAGGGACTATCACAATACAGATGGGTAAGCACGATGTGGGACAGACAGTATGTTCCCATGATGAATACTGCTTAGCTATAAAAACAACAGGAATCTGACACTTTATAACATGGATGAACCTGAGAACATTATGTTACAAAAGTCAGACGCACAAGGACAGATACTGTTCAGAGTATCTGGAAGAGGAAAACTCCTCCAGAGGGAAAGCAGGCTGGGGAGGGCTAACGGGGAGTCAGCGCTGGGTGGGGACAGTCCCTGGCAGGGTCACCAAACTGAAATTTCTGAGATGACAAGTTGTGTATGTTTGACCACAATTTAATGATTTCTTTAATGAGAGAGAAAAGGAGAGGGGACCATCGAAGCAGGTCAGAGGAAGGGGACACAAGCCAAGGACGTGGCAGCTTGGGAGGCTGGAATCGGAGGGAACAGGAGGAACCAGCCCTGCCCACACCTTGATATCAGACTTCTGACCCCCAGAACTGTACGTGAATAAATCTGTGTTGGCTTTTAAAAAAAACCAACAACACCCAGCAAGCCACAGCGGTGCGGTCAGAGCCAGGAAGTGTCCCTGTGCAGAGCTCCTGTGAATTCTGGGCACCAAGCTTCTGGCCGCTGGGCAGGAAGTACGGACACTCACAGAGCGAGTCCCTGCCTCAGCCACCGCACCAGCCTCTTCAGGCTGACGGCTCTGTGGGGCTCCTGGGTGGGTGCAGGCTGCATACCCAGGACGCACCGATCCCCGGTGGCCAGGCGAGTGCGGGAAACCGTCCTGTTCTCACCACGAGCCTGACACCAGCTCTTCTCAACCTTTCATCCCCTTCTGAAAGGACAAAGGAACAAAACAACAAAAATGGAAAAGAAAGAGTAAAGAAGGCACATTTCCTTTGGTCCCATGAGAACAAGCCACTTGTTTTCAAAATCCAAAGGACAGCTTGGCTCATCGAGCTCTGGTTTTGCTTCCCACAACCATTCCTTACTTTTCAAAGACCCCGGGGTCTCCTACAACTTACACCTGAGAGTCTGTGTTTTGTCTTGGCTCAGGTATACTTGAGAACACAGGACGCCTGCTTCCCCCAGATCTGACCGGTCTAACCACACAACAGCAAACGAGCTCCTGGGAGTCTCCCCATTTATTTCAAGGACGCTTGCCTGCCGCAATCCTCCTGACTGGACACGCCTAGCTCCTCCAGAAACGGTTCATGCTAATTCTTTACTTCCACTAAACTGCAAACAGCAAACAGCCATTCCACAACACACGGCTGATACCCAACAAAGTTTCTTAAAGAAGACAAGGCCCAGAACAAGAACGGACAACACAAACCCGGGACTGGGACCTTCCAAAAGGTACCTTTCTCTTTCTTCTGGAGGGAAGACTGATCACCACGGCGGACCTGTCTCCCCTGGAGGAAGGCAGACGCTGGCTCCCTGCAAGTCATCTCCTTAAATCACTTAAATGACTCACAACAGACACCTGCTGTGGTTTTTTTTCTTCCACTGGGATCTCCTTTTTACGATTCTGTAACGACTAATGCCCTCTTGCTGTAGCTACATTTAAGTTACCATGGGGTCAGGTGCCAGGTGAGCACGGTTATCTGCTGACCCCACGGAGACCTGGCTGGCCACGTCATTCATATAACTTAAGTTCAAGCATTCGAGGAAGAAAAACAGGTTTGCCGAGTAAACTTGTTTTTCTTTAAAGGCCAAGTGAGGGTGGGAGAGAGTAAGAAAATCTTAAAATTTTGAAGAAAAGAGTTTTCTTAGGAAATATTTCCACCCACCCCTGCCATGCAACTTGAAGGCAAATCACCAGTCACTGCAGCAAACTCTCAGGGAGTCCCAAGGCCAGAAGTGAGGACAGCGGGGGCCAGCCATGGCTGGCAGTGACCAGTGCCTGTCTGCTCTCTGGCTCCCAAGGTGCAGGCCCTGGGAACACGTCCCACAGGCACGCCCTTGACCTCACCTGACCCCACCGGCTGACCGGGGCTCTGCAGGACGAGAACCATGCTCCAGGCGCCACGCGGCGGGAGGAGGAGCCCAGAATGACCCCGCTGCCCAAGCTGCTGGGCCTGCTTCTTGTGAGGGAGACAGCATGCTGCACAAGAAGGGCGCGCGGCTAAAATGTCCTGAGAAGTCGTCACTTTTGGAAGAGCAGTGGAAGGGCCAGCTGCCAAGGCGGTGAAAAAAAGCCCCGCTCTCCGCCCGCTGCCGTGCCTCAGGCTCCCCTGGGGGAGGCGGTGCCGATGCCGCCCTGCCTCCCCAAGAGCTCGGCGTCTGGGTGGCTCCTTGGTGCCACAGGCCGGCACGTGGACAAATGCCTGACGTTACCTCCAGGTGCTGGCGAGTCCCCCACGCGGCTGCCCAGCTCGGGGTAGATGCTTTTTCTCCAAAGGACCAGGTTTCCCAGCCGCAGCCTCCACATGGCAGGCACTGGGCTCCACCAACCCGCGCAAGAACAGCCACCACCCCCCACAAACAAGTGGGCAAGGCTGTGCGCCTCAGCAGAAGACATGGCCCCGAGCCCAGTCTGCCAGCCCCGGTCTAAGTGGTAAGGAGCGCAGTGTTGGCTTCCATTTGATGGAAGCTTCTTTGGTTACTGATGCCTGGCGTAGGCTAGTATCGCCTCTTCATCTCTCTCCCAAACGTAGGGTCTGGGTGTAAATGAGATACAGAAAATTGTAGAAGCGGCGCCCAACACTCGGGATTCTTGAAAGCGGGTGCAACAGACCCAAGACGCATTGATGCTCAGGCTCAGGCCCCGGCAGAGGGCGCGCGGGGTGCGCGCACCAGGAGGTGGAACCGCGGACCCCGAGCCTGACCCGAACGCGCCACAACGAGCCCTTCCTGCCTGAGATGCCAGAGCCGCCACGCGGAGTCTGCAGCCCGACGCAGGCCCTTTCCCTCCGCGGAGCCGGGCTTCCCACCCGACCGCTGCCGTTCGGGGACTCCACTGCCAAATTGGCCCCGCAAATCCGCCCGGACGAGTCAGGAACGACCACAGGAGGGGCGCGCACAGGTAAGGGGGAGCGCGCACGGGTGAGGGACGCGCACAGGTAAGGGGGAGCGCGCACGGGGGAAGGACGCGCACAGGTAAGGGGGAGCGCGCAAGAGGCGGGGCGCGCACAGGTAAGGGGCAGTACGCGCAGGGAGGGAGGTGCGCAGGGCGCATGGGCCGCGCGGCTGCACTCGGAAGCCCCAGAACCTCCGGGCTGTCACTGATTCCCTTTTGATTTTGTCTCCTTCTGGTTCTGATGTGCCACTAACTGAAAAATCAGATAATCCAGTTTCTTAAAGTTTGTCAAAAGGAAGGAGTTTCCAGGCGAGGCTCGGGGGCCCCTGCTGCTGTTCTGGGGGCCTGGGGGTTTGCTTTTGTCTCTCCCCTTGTTTTGCCAGCAACGGAAAGTGCACTTCCCAGAAATTCTATGTAGTTCCTTCCAGTGAAACAAGCCTATCGGCTCTGGCCTCCCTTGCCCACAGCAGAGTCTGCCCTCACGAAAGGCTCAGGACGGACAGATGCTTACTGACGGACCCTTGTAGATGCTTTTGGTACTCCAAAAAGACAAAACTATGGACTACAGACTTGTATTCCGAACGGAAAAGCCTTGCAGCTAAAGGAGAATGAAGCATTTAATGACATTCGCAGGCTCATTAGTGGTGTCTTACCAGGAAGTGATATGAATTCTTCTCAGAGAAGAGCAGAGTTTGTATGACTCATTTCCAGATTCCTGTGGTTTATTATCCTTACTTCTAATTTGTTGGAAGACTATCTTTAGGCAGATAACAAATGTTCCAGTATTCTGACATTTTAACACCCACACAGCAACAAGAATAAACTCTGATGTTAGATCCAAGATCTGTGGCTTCTGGGTTTAACAGAGAAACAGACGTTAATACAAAGTTTCCCCTCTCCATAGTATGTTTTAGAGAAAGCTGTCAGTTCTGTGAATCTGTACCGCAGATACACTTTCTGGTGCTCCCTTTAAATGAAAAAAAATGAAGAAAAACAGTACAGCTTAGTCTGTTTCAAATTACGTGAGTTTTGAAGTGTCATGAGTGTGGGTTAGCATTAGATCAAATCATTGTACTAGGAAGGACAAATCTTCAAGGGAAAGGCACACAGAGGCAGATGAGTGTGAAACAGTCTCTTTACACAAGGAGGACCTGAGTGTCCCCTACGGACAGGGGAGCATCCCTGTCACCCAGAGCCCTCCCCCCAACACCGTCTTCTAAATCAGCCAATGGAGACCATCCCGCGTGTTGCCAAATATCCTCAAATGAGTGGGTCAAAGAATGAGCCTGGATATTGTGCTTAAACCCTTGAATTCTATGAACAAAACTGAGGTAATGAAGCTGATGGAGGCCTCGGGCATGACCAGCCCTGGGCACCCCCGCCATGTGGATCAGGAGGGGCCCCCGGCGGGACCGGGACACCAGCACTGCTCACAGGCCTGGTGCTGACCTGCGGTGCAGGCTGAGCCCTGGACCTCAGGGGCCAGCCGCCTCTGCCCCCTCCAGCCCCTGCTGCCAGAGCCCAGGGCGGGGGGCCGGGAGGGGTCCGGCCTTGCCTCCCCTTTGGTCTCCCTGATTCAGGAGATGCAGGCCCCTTGGGAATCATGCTGCTCCCCATCTCACAAATGAGATCAGCTTAGAGGATGGACGTCCGCCACCTCCCCAGCCGGCCTATTCCCCTTGCTGGGGTGGTGGTGGTTTCTGCACCTGTGGCACTGACCAGTGGCTTAGAGAACATCAGCTTCTTTCAGTTTATTTTTGAAAAACGTCAGACTTTATCTTCCCTTAACTTGATAAAGAAAAACACTATTTAAGAGGACCCTGCCTTAATCATTTCTATGATGCTTAATGCCCTCCACTCAGAACTTGGATTTCTGGCTGCAGACATGCCCACGGCATGGAACCTACACCCTCGGCGCTTGGCGACACAGCCCCTACATGACTCACGTTCTACCAGAGAACCAGGCGCACAGGCCGACAGCCGACGCACACAGCTGCCAGAGCTCCAGCACTCGCAAAGCGCCATGTCTCCAGACCCTTGCTGGGGCTGGGCAGGGCCTGGCCCTGCCAAGGAGCCTCTGGGTGCCCCAAATCAGGGCCAGAAGCTTTCCCATTGAATGTGGAGTCTGAATTCCCCAGTTAGGAAGATGAAGCCCTTAGCAGCTCTTCACCAAGTCCGCTGTGATCTTGGTTAAGAAAAACAAAAGCCAACCTGAGTGCGTGTCCTGACTGTGTCCGCAGAAAGGCCCCGAGTGCGTGTTCTGACCGTGTCCGTAGAAAGACCCTGAGTGCGTGTCCTGACCGTGTCCGTAGAAAGGTGCATTCCAGAAGCATGAGCCCCACAGGCCTACCGTCTTGGGAGGCAACGCAAGGGATGCTCACCACCAGACCCTCCGCAGTCTCTGCAACTCTGGGTCATGAGGTTTGACCCCTCGAAACCGCCCTGCACCCTTGGGCAACTGTACCAGCTGCCGGGGAGAAGGCTGTGTGCGGTGCCAGGCCCCAAGCAGCAGCGCCCTATGCCCCACAGGGGAGGGACTTCTCTGCTCCAGCGGGGAAGCCACCAGGGACAGCTGGGCAGCGGCACGGGCAAGTAGGAGTGGCACCCCGGACCCACAGCCTGGAGCCACCTCTGCAGGCCCCTCCCTCCCATGGCCACGAGCTCCCACCTCAAGGCCCCCTCGTTCTGTGAGGGGAAGGTGCAGGCCGCGTGGGGTCCACGTGCTGGCTGTTCTCCTGCCTGTTGGGCTTTGGGGCAGCTGGATCTAAAGAGGCCATTCATGGGATCTTCATCTTCTCAAAATGTGACACGTAAGCCCACGTGCAGAAGCACTTTCTGTGTGTGCGCGAGCGTGTGCACGCGCGTGTGCGTGTGTGTGTGCGTGGAGCAGAGTGTACCAGCTAGCAAGGCGGGTTGGATACAGAAGCAAACTCCAGGGACTCTGGCCCCGCGGCGGCAGACCTGAACCTGGGACCAGAGCACGCAGTCCTGCTTCCTCTGCGGGTCCCACGGCCTGCACACTGGTTTTTCCGGCCAGCCCCACCCAGGAGGCACGTCTCCCTCAGACCCTGCTCCAAGGCAGCCTGCCCTGGGGACAGCCCCCAGTCCTGCCCGAAACCTGGGCCTTTCCTGGATGCCTGTTCCCCTCCCCAGCCTCCAGCCAGGCCTTCCACACTTGCCTGCTGGCTCTGGCTCCTTCCCAGGCCAGACCCACAGGTCAGGCAAACACAGGGACTAACAGCTCTCAGGACGTCCTGAGGGGCTCCTGGAGGGGGGCAGGGGTACCTGAGTAAGAAGCTGGTCCGGCGTTAGCTGGTTGATCCACCGGGTGTATCGTTCAGTGGAGTCGGGGGGCTCTCTCCTTACTCGGCAACCAATAATCTGTGAGGCAACAAAACAGAACTTAAAAGACAGTCACCGTGGGCTGACAGGCACACACACCTGTTCACAGACGTCTCACCTGGCATGAGCTGGCGCAGCCAGCAGGGAAATAGCAAAGACCTGGATCTGTCGGGCTGGGAAAACTTCTGGGAGGAAAGGGGGAGAGGGAGATGCAGGGTTCAGGCTGGACCCCATGATGGATGGTCCTACCCTGCCGGTTCCAGCAGCACCAGTGAAATCACCCCAGGTTAGAGTTGTCGCCGAAAAGCCTTCCCCCTTAATGCATTCAAGTTGCAATGATCTGTGCACAAGGTCAGATGTCCAGCTACCTCAGCAGGTTCGTCCTGAACCATGACTCAGGCAGACACGAGGGGCAGAGGGCGAGGGGGAGAGAGGTGGAAGCAGGTGCCTGCTGAGCAGAGAGCCTGACGCGGGGCTCCATCCCAGGACCCTGAGATCATGACCTGAGCTGAAGGCAGAGGCTTAACCCACTGAGCCACCCAGGCGCCCTAAATTTTTTTTTTAATAAAGATTTTATTTTTTTTATTTGATAGAGAGAGACAGACAGCGAAAGAGGGAACACAAGCAGGGGGAGTGGGAGAAGGAGAAGCTGAGCAGGGAGCCCAACGCAGGATTTGATCCCAGGACCCTGCGATCATGACCTGAGCTGAAGGCAGACACTCAATGATGAAGCCCCCCAGGTGCCCCCACCCCCCATAATTTCTTAATAAGGAGACTGATTCAGGGGCGCCTGGGTGGCTCAGTTGGTTAAGCGATTGCCTTCAGCTCAGGTCATGATCCCAGAGTCCTGGGATCGAGTCCCACATCGGGCTCCCTGCTCCTTGGAGAGTCTGCTTCTCTCTCTGACTTTCTCCCGTCTCATGCTCTCTCTCACTGTCTCTCTCTCAAATAAATAAAATCTTAAAAAAAAAATGAGACTGATTCAGTGATATAGGTCTTAGTGACCACTCTGAGGAGGAGAGAGTGCAGGTCAGGGTCGGCTGCTGGCCACACCCGGGCCCTTACAGGAGCCCTGTGAGCCTCGCCTGGGTGTGGGGGGGGGAGCAGGCCCTGTGCTGCTGGGTGTCCCCCAGAGGGAGTGGCTCCTTCTGCAGCAACAGGGCCCAGACACCTACAGTGGGGCCCAGCCTCAGCGGACTCTGGAGGACGGGACCCTCCACCTCGGAGCAGGCTCACACAGGCATCCCAAACACCCGCACACAGACCAAAGCCAAAGTGTGCTGTCCCCAGGTTTTGAGTTCTGCTGGAGGGGCGGCAGGGGCCGTTGGGGGCCGGGGCTGCCCAAGCAGGTGTGTGCTCTCTCTCCCTCTCCTTCTGCCCCCCGCTCACGCCCTGTCTCTAAAATAAATACGTAAGTAAATAAACACATAAAAAGAAACTGTCAGAAGTTCTACCATGACTCTTGAATTCCTTAAATTCAGCTGTCTATAGCACGTCTGTGTGGTGATTAATTTATATTAATGCAGGAATGCTAACGAAGACAAAGTTTTTGCTTGCATAATTTTGTGTTCAGTTCTTTTAATGAAACTTTGTTTTTTGTAGGGCAAATAACGCACAGAGATCCTGTGTACCTTTTACACGGTTTCTCCAATAGTAACATCTTGAAAAATCATGCAAGTCTCCCCAACCAGGGACCCCCCCTCATGGCGCCATTGTGGCCGTGCCCGGTCCTCCTGGACAGCAGCTGCCTGCCTGTCTTTCCAAGAGCACATGCAGCCAATAGTTAGCAGAACGCTTGGGATCCTGGACTGTTTGTGATCCCTGCAGTCTGGAAACCCTGTCTGTAGGGCAGGCTGCAGACGTCCTGGGGATAGTCTGGGGATGGTCCGGGGACAGCCTTGGGACAGTCTGGGGAATGGCCTGGATACGATCTGCGGACGGTCCGGGGATGGCCTGGGGGACGGTCTGGGAATAGTCTGGGGACAGTCCGGGACATTCTGGGGATGGTCCTGGGACAGTCTGGGGGATGGCCTGGGGATGATCTACGGAAAGTTTGGAGATGGCCCGCGGGGTCCGGAGGGATGGTCTGGGGATGATCCGGGGACAGTCTGGGAGGTTCTGGGGATGGTCTGGGAGGTTCCAGGGATGTTCTAGGGATGTTCTGGGGATAGTCTGGGGACATTCTGGGGACAGTCCAGGGAACATTCTGGGGACAGCCCGGGGATGGACGCAGACTCACACTCGTCGGGTGCTGGGCAGCAGCCTCCAGCTGGAGCCTCACCCTCTGCGGCATCATCACATCGTCCTGAAGTGAAAAACACAGTCCAAAGTCACGTGGAGCAGCTCCCACAGACAAGAAAGAAAACGGCGGCACACGTAACAGTGAAATGGGCAAGAGACGGGCAGAGGCGGCACAGACTCCATGTCTGGGCCCGGCCCCCCGTGAGTCGGCGAGGAGACGTTGGCCATCCCCGCAAGGGCATGCGCTCTGCCATTGGCCCCACACCCAGAGGGCCTAGGTGTCCAGCAGCCTGAGGACATGAAGCCCCAGGACGCAGCCACGTCACCTACTGGGGAAAGGAGTCCAGCGCGTGAGCGTCAGAGGACCTACGGACACGCTCCGAGCAGCAGCATTCACACACCGGACCGGCCGCTGTCGGGGGCGCCAGAGTGCAGAAGCCGGCAGGGGCCGTCACCACTGAGACTGCGGCACAGAGACACCCACACAGACACGTGCTGAGCCAGAGATGCAGGACAAGGCACGTCCTATCACACACTTACTTAACAATTAACCGTACTGTCTAAGAAATGCACACATTATGCAAACTACAGAGGAAAGCAAGAATGATCCTGAAGTGGGAGTCATGGCCGCTCTGCACAGGGACGGAGGGGCAGGGGTACCTCTGGGGCACTGCCACGTGGCTCCTTCCTGACCAGGAGCTGCTCACGTACATGTCTGCTTCCTAATCAACCCTCAAAGTACACAAATGTTTTGTGCATTCTTCTACAGGCACATTCTGTATCATGATAAAGAGCATCTCAGTGTTCTGGTTCAAGGTACAAATGTACCCAATACAAGAAAAATACTGTCACTGGGGAGAAACTCTCTTTAAACTGAGCAATAAACTAAAAGCCTGAATGTGTACTCATGTTCCTGCAAAAGGGCCTCGTGCACATCGTCTTCATCAAATTACTGGTGACGAATGGAGCTGAGGGGGCCCGTGGCTAAGGCAGGGAAGGAGGAGGAGGATGGGGGGAGGAGGAGGGAGATGGGGAGGAGGAAGGGGAAGAGGAGGAGGAGGAGGAGGAGGAAGGACACAGGAGAGGCAGAAGGGACATAAGGGACGGGGACGGAGGGCGGGTCCTGCACCAGCCCCAGCAGAGCCCAAGCTCAGCAGGCAGGAGAGGAGGGCAGGTGTGAGAACAGAACGGGAGGAACCCGCGGTGCCAGACGTCAGGACAGAAGCAGAAAAGGAAACCTTGAGTCAACTGTGGGCTTTTCCAGTGCCCGAGCCCCTCCCTGGCCGAGCTGGGGGCACACTTCCAGTCGTGTGTATCGTCCACCAGCCTGGGAACCTTGAGAGGGAAACAGGAGAAGGGGGGTGTTGCAGCAGGACAGATGGGCAGGTGGGGCTGTGCGGGGGCACAAGAGGTCACACCCCAGGTCAGCCTGGTCCACTTCCATAACGGGAACAGCAAGACAGCAGGGCAGGGGCCAAAGGGGCAATCTCCCTTAAAGGGAAGGCCGGCCGATCAGATTCTTGAGAAATGGCTCCTTGTCTGATGGCCTCCCACAGAATTTTACAAATTTCTGACCGTCTCCTAAACCAGTCTTTGATGCCCATGTTGGGTTATACGTGGGAAGGGGTAAGAGCCAGCACGCAAGCATACGGGTATTTCAGAAAGAAGGGTTAGCATTAGAGCTGGTCTCTGCCGGGTGGCACGCTCGGCCCTGGACCCCATGCGGGGCTGCAGGACATGGCCTGGGGTTCGTGGTGTAGGGCACCACCACACAGGGAAGCCCCCCGAGCGCGACGCCCCAGCCTTCTGACCTCCCGTCCCCACACCTCAGCAGACATGCCCAGACCCCACAGCCCAGGGAAGGGCCTTCAGAACGCGGCTGGCGCAGGCCTGTCTCTGGCCCTCAGAACACTCGCAGGACAAACGACGTCCCCTCCAGACTGGACAGTGTTTCCACTTACTCCGCCACTCGTAAAACACTCCCACATACTCTCGCTCTTTTTTTTTTTGGGGGGGGGGGGACATTTATCATGATCTACAGTTGGAGACAGAGGAGCTAAAATTATCTGTTTTGTAGCCAAAGGAAACAAGGCTTGGAAAGGCTACGTATTTCCCCAAGACCTCACAGCAATTACATGCTAAAATCCGAACACGGGATTAACTGAGAAACCGATCTGTGCTAACAGCTAAACTGCCAGAAAGGCCCAGCTCTCAGCAACGTTCCAGCGTAAGTTTCCACCACCTCCTGAACGAGAATGGCTCCCGGGCATCTCACGTCAAGCTCTGAGGTCCACAGAGCGCCCCGGGGGTGGCTGACACGTTCACTGACTGAGAAATTCAAGGAGGAACCCAATGAGCAAACACGGAAGCCAAAAACCAAACAGCATGACAGGTACACACACAATCTGGGTGCACAGGGGTCCCATGGGTCACAGAGAAGCTCCTTGTTCTCTGAGACCATCCTGAGAAAAACGGGCTGGAAAGGGGAAGACGTCTTTATCGCACACGAAAACCATGTGGTATTTTAATAACAAGCCCAGATGCGTGTCTGCTGGGAGCGGTGATCTGCACCACCGCTCATGCCGGCGCCCGGCCAGGATGGGCAGCTCTGCCAGGTCCACAGGGCTCGCAGCTAGTTCCAAACACCAGGAGCTGGTCTCAGCCAAAGTCAGCAGCCGAGTGCAAAGCGGAGGAGCCCAGAGTGGATGCACCGTCCTGACCCCACGGGGCGCGGCAGGGAGGGCGCAGCAGCCGGCACACCTGTTTGCCTGAGAGGCTTCGGAGTCCCCGGACCGGCGGGAACGCCGCAGCGACACCGGTTCAGAACCCGCGTTCGTGGCAGCCTAGGGCGAAGGGTTTTGATGTTTTATAAAAATAACAGGAATTCGGGATGAAATGCCGTTTCCTTTCTGACCACAAAAATAATGGGTGGAAAAAAAGCTCATCTAGTCAAAGAATTCTGCAGTTGAAAGAATCCTGGAGCTTCGAGTTAAGTAGCTTCTGAGTGAGACTGTGGCCGTGGGCTCGCAGCCCGCGTCAGGGAAAAGCTGGAGGCGGACGGAGGCCCGGGACATGCAAGGTGTGAGGTGGGCTGCCGACGTGAACGTTACCCTGACCCCCACGACGCTCTCCCTCTACACGGAGTGAAAAGTCTATTTTGTTCTATTCTGTTGTGAAGTGTCTTTATGTCTGGCTTTCAGACACGTGGACTGGAAGACAGACAGAAGTTACGTGGTCAGACCTCCACACTCAGGACCCACACTCCACAGGGAGACGCTGAAGACGGCGAGGAAGACAGTGGACCCACCAACAGGTCGAAAGCTTGCAAAGCATGGGGTCAAGTGACGTGCCTACATTAGCTTCCTGCGCGTCTCTGCTCAGACTCTGAGTCCCAGAGGGCTTTCCTGCTCCTGTGGTCTGCACACTCCACATTCCGGCTGCAGGAGTGGTCCGCTAACCACACTCCTCTCTGTTCAGCCGAGAGCTGTGTGTTTTAGTCTGCAGCAGTGACCCAGGTTAAGGAGAAGCACTGGCAGGCATTGGGCCTAGACCTGCAAGAAGGCCTGAACTCAGAAGACACAAGCCCCTTTTGCCCTGAAGGCCTCACTGACGCTGGTTCTGAGAGGAGGGAGGTTGGAGCCCAGGCTGCTCACGACCAGGGTGGGGGGATTTCTCCCCAGGCGGCAGCCCCGACCTCCCTCGGGTGAGAGGGGTCTGGGGGCACCACCTTGGCGGTCCCAGGACGGTGGCTCTCCCAGGTGCCTGGGAAAACCAGGGAGAAGCTTGGAAGAAGTGGACCCTCGTCCAAGACCTCCAACTGCACAGGGAGGTGTTCGGAGACCGAGGCCGGTGCACGGAATAAGCAGGCACCTGAGGAAAACACACAGAACAACACAGAAAGACCCCCGGAAAGCAACCACTAAGGAAACAGTTCAGAAGAGTTAAAAATGAATAATCGTCAGTAGGACCACAGAAATGATCTACTCAGGAAAAATGCGGAGGCGGCAGGGGCAGAACGGGGGAACGAGTGAACGAACCAACGAGTGAGATGGACAACGAACTGGGAACGGCCAACACACAGCCAAGTAGCAACCAACGCATGTGGATAAACTCAGTCCTTTCCCGGAACTCGACTGTCAGACCGCGTTTTAAAAACAGACGCAGAAACGAAACAAGACCTGCCCACCCACTGTTCGCAAGAGACAGACTCAGGCCCAAAGACAGAATGATGGACGGTGGCGCACGGAAACCCCCACGCGAACTGCGGTGGTGGGAGACAAAGGGGGTGGCCGCGGGCGACCCAGCGGAGAGCGGACGCCTGGGCCCATCCGCAAGCCCGCCACCCCGGAGGCGGAAAGAGAGACGCTCGGAGCCGAAGAGAGACGCAGACCTGAGCGAGAGCGGGAGCCTGGCCATGCGCCGTGCACACCAGGCTGGGCCGGACCAGGCCGCAGGCCGGGAGCCCACAGAGTGGCGCTCAGCCTGCCCGCAATGTTTGCCACACGCAGAGGCCGCGGTGTTAAAGCACCGAGGCCAGAGAAGGCGTGTGCTCTGGCCACACGAAAGCGGGGTCAGTAATCAATGCAGGAGAGCACGGGGGACCCACCACTGGCGTGCAGAGGAGAGCCGAGCACGGACACGGCAGCCCAGCTGAGGCCACCCCTGTGCCAGCTAAGACCGGGTTCTTAAGAGACACCAACGGAAAAGAGCAAACTACATGAAAAGTAAACCGAAGAAAATAATAAAGATCTGAGCCATGAGAGAGGAAAGGAAAACACTAGAGAAAATCAGACAACTGGTTCATCGAAAACAAGAAATGTAACCAACCTTGAGCTACACGGGAGACCAGCAAACTTTCTGTAAAGGGCCAGATACTAGATATTTCAGTCTTTGTGGTCATATGTAGTTTCTGCCAATATTCTTCTCTTTTGTTCGTTTTGGTTTTGTAGCACTTAAAAAAAAAGACCATTTATAGCTTAGAGACCATAAAAAACAGGCAGCCAGCGGTTGGCCCATGAGCTGTCATGTTACTCCTGAGCTGGACGGAGAGAAAGAGAAGACACAAGCACGTAGATTCTGGAATGAAACGAAGGCAGCAGGGCCGGTCTCTTAGCAGGTACGAGAGCGGCAGGGGAGCCCAAACCAGCCGCCAACAAATCATGCAGCTCTGATGAAATGGACAATTGCTAGAAAGACATGGGTTTCTGAAATAGACTGAAGAAAAAATACAAAATCTGAATAGATCTATAAAAAGGAAAAAAACATATTGAATTAGGAATTAAAAATCTCTCCCCACAAGAAAGTCCAAGTTCAGATGGCATGAAGAGTGAATTCTACCGACACTTAAAGAAGAAAAGGGGGCGCCTGGCTGGCTTAGGGGGTGGCCCATGTGACCTTGATCTCAGGGTTGTGAGTTCAAGACCCACATTGGGTGTAGAGATTATTTAGAAATAAAATCTTAGAAAAGAAAAGAGGAAGAAATGGTATCTTGCCATCACAAAGTCTCCAGAAATGGAGGCAGCAGGAATCCGTCCCAGTTGCCTCGAAGTGGCTGGCACTGGCGCCAGGTAAGGCCCCACAAGGAAACCAGAGAGCGTTAGGGCACACGGGTGTAGACGGAAGGGGTGTTTGACCAACCAGCAACATACTCAGGGGACTAGTCCCTGACCAAGTGGGGTCTTCCCAGGACACAAGGTCACTTCAGCATCTGGAAGCCAATTCCTATCATGTGTTACGGGGACACAAAAAAGAACAATTGCTACATGACAACCTCAATAAACGCAGAAAACGGGTTTCACAAAATCTGATGGTCATTTAAGATAAAAATTCTCAACAAAATAGGAATAGAAAGGAACTTCCCCATCTTGATAAAAGGCACCTACAAAACCCTGCAGTTAACACCTCAAAGGTGAGCAATGGAAGGGTTTTCCTGAGGCTGGGAATGAGGGAACATGTCTGCCCTCGCACGCAGAGCACTGCACGGAGCTTCTGGTCAGTGGGACCAGGCAAGAAAGGAGGAAAAAGGGCACCAGATTGGAAAGGAAGACACAAAACTGCCTTGATTTGCAGATGGCATGATTTTGTATTTAGAAAATCCCAAAGAATCCACAAAAAATACGAAGCAAGATCACAGAATTCAAGAGCAAAACAAAAATCAACTGTAGTTTTGCTGATCGTTTCCTTCACTGTGCAGAAACTTTTTATTCTGCTGAAGTCCCAATAGTTTGTTTTTGTTTCCCAGGTCTCAGGAGACGCATCTAGAAAAACGCTGCCACGCCTGCTATCAAAGACATTACTCCCTGTGCGCTCCTCAGGGCCCTCACGGTCTCACATGCAGGTCTGTCGGTCACAAAACCAAGTCTGCGTGTGAGGAGCAGGACGATGGCAGCAGAGCAGGAGGACCCATGGCCTCACACAACACAAATACCCCAGAGATGGATCTGAAGACTGACGGAGCTAAAAAGAGAGAAGAGGCTCCTGAAAAAAAGGGGCAACCTATGGAATGGGAGAAGATACTTGCAAACAATATGTCCAATAAAGGGCTAGAACCCAAAATATATCAAGAACTTATAACACTGAACACCCCCCAAATGAATAATCTGAGTAAAAATGGGCAGAAGAGGGACGCCTGGGGGGGGCTCAGTCCGTGAAGCCTCTGCCTTCTGCTCAGGTCATGATCTCAGGGTCCTGGGATCGAGTCCCGCATCAGGCTCCCTGCTCAGTGGGGAGCCTGCTGCTCCCTCTCCCTCTGCTGCTGCTCTGCCTACTTGTCTCTCTCTCTGTCAAATAGAAAAATAAAATCTTAAAAAAAAAATGGGCAAAAGACACGAGCATTCTTCTAAAGAAGACATCCAGACGGCCAACAGACACATGAGAAAGTGCTCCACATCACCCGGCATCAGGGAAATACAAATCAAAACCACAGTGAGATCCCACCTCACACCAGTCAGAATGGCTAAAATTAACAAGTCAGGAAACGACAGATGCTGGCGAGGATGCGGAGAAAGGGGACCCTCCTGCCCTGCTGGTGGGAATGCAAGCTGGTGCAACCACTCTGGAAAACAGCATGGAGGTTCCTCAAAATGTTGAAAATAGAGCTGCCCTATGACCCAGCAATCGCACTACTGGGTATTTACCCTAAAGATACAAATGTAGTGACCTGAAGGGGCACGTGCACCCTGATGTTCATAGCAGCAATGTCCACAACAGCCCAACTACGGAAAGAGCTGAGATGTCCATCGACAGGTGAATGGATAGAGAAGATGTGGTATATATACACAATGGAATACTACGCAGCCGTCAGAAAACAAAATCTTGCCGTTTGCAACGACGTGGATGGAACTAGAGGATATAACACCACCTGAAATAAGTCAGTCAGAGAAAGACAGACATCATATGATTTCACTCATAGGTGGAATTTAAGAAACAAAACAAACAAACAGAGGGAAAAAGAGAAAGAGAGACAGACCGAAAAGCACCCTCTGAGCTACAGAACATACTGACTGTCCCCAGAGGAGGGGTGGGGGATGGGTGAAATGGGTGGGATGAAATAAAATAAAATACATGATAAAAAAAATACAAATTACAGTTAAAAAATTCAGTTGTACTTCTATACGCCAGCATCAAACAATCTGAAAATAAAATTAAGAAAATAATGTACTCACAATCACATGAAAGACTAAAATCGTTAGATATACATTTAACAGAAAAAGCGCTATACTTGTACGGTGGAAATTGGGAAACTCGCTGAAAGAAGTGAAAGATCTAAGTGAACAGAGACACATCCCACATTCATGGGTCAGAAGACTCCACATCACGAAACAGTTCTCCCCAAATGGACCTATGGATTCACTACAACTCAAATCCAAATCTCAAACTTGCATTTTTACAGAAACTGGCAAGCTGCCCCCAAAATTCCCAAGGAGATGCGAAGACCCAGAGTGGCGGAGCTGGCACGAGAAGAAACCCGTGGAGACCTTCTGCTTTCTGGGAAGCACCTGGGTGGGCGATGCGGGCTCAGACCCAGCAGACAAGGACCTGCAAGGCAGAGGCCGGGACCCGGGGCCAGAGGGGAAGGAGGCACACAGACCCCACCGCACACAGGGTGAATCCGATGTAGACCACGGACCTCAGTGTCAGAGCTAAAACCGGGAACTCCGAGGAAAATCTCGGTGACCCTGAGTGAAGTGAAGAATCCTCAAAGAAAAGTGGGGCTTCATCAAAATTTAAATTCTTGTGAAGATTTAACAAGATAGTGAACAGAGCGCCCCCGAATGGGAGAAAATGGGGGCAGAGGCCCCGTCCATGCGGATGCTGGGGGTCTCCTCATCCATGGGGCAGGCCCTGAGCAGAGGCGCCCAGCGGCCGTGGGGGACCCGCCCAGCAGGCACGGCGACAAGAGCCTTTCCTTCCCTGGGCCATCCACTCTTCCTTGCTCTGCAAGAGAACTTCCCCAATGTCATGAAGGGCAGAAGTGACAAATACCTACGGCAAACGGTGCACTGAACAGTGAAAGGGCTCAGCACCTTCTCTGAGATTGGAAAGGAGATGCGGACACCCATTCTCGCAATGTCTGGTTAACTACCGACTGGAAACTCAAGTCAAGAAAAAGAAATAAAAAGCACAAGGCTTAGAAAGAGAAAAGGGGATTGTAGACATAAACGACCCAAAATAATCAACAGAGAAATATTGGAATTAAAAGCAAGTTCAGCAGGGTTCCTGAATACAAGATTAATGAAGTTAAATTAATTTCTTTATACCTACAAAATTTTTATGTGATGCTACTTACAATAATATCAAAAAAATATCAGATTATTCTCCCACATCATTGGTGAGAATGTAAAGTGGTAAGCCCCTTTGGAAACAGTCTGACAATTCCTCAAAATGCTAAACGTGGAGTTTACAGCCCAGCAGCACCAGTTCTGGGTCCATGCCCACGAGAACTGGACACGTCTGTACACACGGGAACTAGTACAGGAATGCTTGTGTCCACGTCTGCTGAGCGGCTAAAAGCAGATACAAGTCAAACGCTCATCAAGCAGCATCTGGATAAACAAGACGTGGTCCCTGCATCCACGGTCCCATGACGCCGTGATGGGAAGAACACAGAGCTCTGACATGGCTGCAACACGAGGGAAAGACAAAGAAAGCTGTCGCAGAGACCCAACCACGTCAGTAACACTTCCAGGAAAAGTCCCGAACGGGCAAGCCCACAGAGACAGAAAGGGGGCCTGGCTGAGAGCTGGGGGATCAGGAGTGAGAGCTAACGGGGGGGGGGGGGGGGTATGTTGTGACGGCAATGTCCCCAAAGGAGACAGTGGTAAGGACTGCACCACTGTGAACGCACCAAAACCTCCTGAATCACACACTTTGAGCAGGTGGATTTTATGTGAATTCTATCTTAGTAAAACAACAAATGTTTTTTCGAAACCAAATACCCAGGGATACCAAGGAATTAATTTACTGAAGGACGGCAAGCTCTCTAGTAGGAAAACCGAGCACCGTAAAGCAGCCAGCCCTCCCACAATTGACCCACAGACTCAGCATCTAACTCCAGTCAAGATCCTCACTGGAGAGTCTGTGGAAATTAACAAATAACTCTGACATTCATATAAAAACACAGTTGATTTTTTAAAAAGATTTTATTTATTAATTTGAGAAAGTGAGCACAAGCAGGGGGAGCAGCAGGCAGAGGGGGCAGCAGGCTCCTCACTGAACAGGGAGCCCAATGGGGGACTTGATCCTGGGACCATGACCTGAGCCGAAGGCAGATGCTTAACCATCTGGGCCACCCAGATACCCCACAAAAAATTTTTTTGAGGGGCGCCTGGGTGGCTCGGTGGGTTAAAGCCTCTGCCTTCGGCTCAGGTCATGATCCCAGGGTCCTGGGATCGAGCCCCACATCGGGCTCTCTGCTCTGTGGGGAGCCTGCTTCCTCCTCTCTCTCTCTGCCTGCCCCTCTGCCTACTTGTGATCTCTGTCTGTCAAATAAATAAATAAAATCTTTAAAAAAAAAAAAAAATTTTTTTTTAAAGCTGGGCTCCATGCCAGTGTGGAGTCCAATGGAGGGGGCCTGAACTCATGACCCTGAGACCAAGACCTGAGCTGAAAAAAAAAAGCAAGCCACATCTATATGTTGCCCACAAGAGACTCATTTTAGTCTTAAAGACACCTTCATATTGAAAGTGAGGGGGTGGAGAACCATCTGTCATGCTAATGGGCACTAGAAGAAAGCTGGGGTAGTCATCCTTATATCAGACAAACTAGATTTTATTTTATTTTTTTAAATACCATTTATAATAATGTAAAAAAATCAAAAATATTTAGGCATAAATTTAACAAAGAATATTCCAAACCTATTAATGAAAAGTACATAACACTGCTGAGAGAAATTTTAAAAGACCTATACAAATGGAGAGATACACTATGTTTGCAGGCTGGTGGACTCAGTTTTTTTATAATTTAAATTTTTTATTTTTTAATTAACATATAATGTATTATTAGCCCTAGGGGTACAGGTCTGTGAATTGCCAGTTTTACACACTTCACAGCACTCACCATAGCACATGCCCTCCCCAATGTCCATAACCCAACCACCCTCCCTCCACCCCAGGCAACCCTCCGTTTTTGTTTTGTGAGATTAAGAGTCTCCTATGGTCAAACTAGATTTTAAACCAAAGATGGTGATAACAGATGAAGGAGGATGCTGTATTATAACTAAGGAATCTATCCATCAAGAAGATCTAGCAACTGTAAGTATTTATGCCCCCAACCTGGGAGCAGCCAGATATATGAATCAATTAATAACAAGCATAAAGAAACTCATGGGTGATAATACAATATAGGTATACAAAACGACACGACATGATACAACACAATAAAATACAAAACAATATGATATGATATGATATGATACGATACAATACAACACAACAAACACAAAACAATACGATACGATACGACACAATATGATATGATACGATACAATAAAAAATACAATATAAAATACAAAACGAATACAACAAAACACTAAACAATATGATATGATACAACACAAGACAACACAACACAAAACAATAGAATACGATATGATACAATATAAAACAACACAATACAAAATACAAAACAATACAATACAAAATAAAACACAATACAATAAAAATGACAATACAACACAATAAAGTCCCCTACTACACTAATGGACAGATCACTGAAGCAGATCGGCAAGGAAACAATGGCTTTGTCTGACACACTGGACCAGATGGACTTAACAAGGTCACAGATACATGGAGGTTAAAGAACATCCTATGAAGAACGAATGGGTCAACCAGGAAATTAAAGAAGAAATTAAAAAGTACATGGAAACAAATGAAAATAGAAGCACGACAGTTCAAAACCTTTGGGATGCAGCAGGTCTTAAGAGGAAAGCATACAGCAACACACACCTTTCTCAAGAAGCAAGAGAAGTCTCAAATACACAACTTAACTTTACACCTAAAGGAACTGGAAAAGGAACAGCAAATAAAGCCTAAAGCCAGAAGAAGAAAGGAAATAAAGGTTAGAGCACAGATAAATGATATTAAAATTTAAAAAAAAAAACTGTAGAACAGATTGACAAAACTCGGAGCTGGTTCTTTGAAAGAGTTAACAAGATTGATAAATCACTGGCCAGACTCATGAAAAAGAAAAAGGACCCAAATAAATAAAATCACAAATGAAAGAGATGACGAACATGGCAGAAATGCAATTATAAGAGATCATGAGCAAATGTATACCAACAAAATGGGCAATCTGGAAGAAATGGATGCATTCCTAGAAACATATAAACTACCTAAACTGAAACAGGAAGAAATAGAGAATTTGAACAGACCCATAACCAGCAAGGAAACCCAAGCAGTCATCAAGAACCTCCCAACAAACAAGAGCCCAGGGCCAGAGAGCTTCCCAGGGGAATTCTACCGACATTTAAAGAAGTATTAATATCTATTTTTCTCAAACTGTTCTAAAAAATAGAAATGGAAAGAAAACTCCCAAACTCTATGAGGCCAGCATTCCCCTGATACTAAAACCAGACAAAGACCCCACCAAAATGGAGACTTATAGACCAACAACCCTGATGAACATGGATGAAAAATTCTCAATAAAATACTAGCAAGTCAAATTCAACAGTACATTAAAAGTATTCACCACAACCAAGTGGGATTTATTCCTGGGCTGCAGGGGTGGACGACATTCGCAAATCCATCAATGCGATACACCACATTAATAAAGGAAAGGACAAAAACCATATGATCCTCTCAATAGATGCAGAAAAAGCATTTGACAAAGTACAGCATCCTTTCTTGATCAAAACCCTCAACAAAGTAGGGACAGAGGGAACTGAGCTCAACATCATAACAGCTATAGACAAAAGACCACAGCTAATATCATTCTCAGTGGGGAAAAACTGAGAGCTTTTTCCCTAAGGTCAGGAACATACAGGGATGTCCACTCTCACCATCTGACACAGGACAGGAAGTCTTAGCCTCAGCAATTAGACAGCACAAAGAAAAAGGCATCCAGATAGGAAGGAAGAAGCCAAGCTTCCAGTGTCTGCAGAGGACGTGATACTCCATGTAGAAAACCGGGAAGACTCCACCAAAAAATTGCTAGAACTGATACATGCAGGATATAAAATCAATGAACAGAAATCTGTTGTGGAGAAGGGGGGCCTCCTACATGGCTGGTGGGAGCGCAAGCTGGTGCGGACACTCTGTAGAATAGTGTGGAGGATCCCCAGAAAGCTGAAAATAGAGCTACCCTGCAATCCAGCCACTGCACTACTGGGTACTAACCCAGAGGACACAGAAACACACCCTGGAAGGAGCACGTGCACCCGTGTTCATAGCAGCAATGTCCACAGTAGCCGGACTATGGAAAGAGCCGGATGTCTGCCGACGGATGGATGAAGAAGAACAAGGAACAAGGAACAGGACTCAGCCATCGGGAAGAATAAAATCCTTTTGCAACGATGTGCATGGTGCTAGAGAGTATTACGCTGAGTCAGAGAAAGACAAATAGCATATCTCACTCACATGTGGAATTTAAGGAAAAAACAGGTGAACGAACATACAAGAGAGGGAAAAAGAGAGAGAGAGGAAAACAAGTCATGAGAGACTCTTAACTATAAAGAGTAAACTGAGGGTTGATGGAGGGAGCTGAGTGGGGGGTGGGATCGGTGGGGGACGGGTTTAAGGAGGGCTTCTGTCATGTCATCATAAGTGATGAACCACCGAATTCGACTCCTGAAACCAATACTGAACTGTACGTCAGTGAACTAGGTTTCAATAACAAAGAGCAGAGCGGAGATCAAGAGTTGGATGCTTAACCGACTGAGCCACCCAGGTGTCCCCATGCAAAGAAATTTTTTTAAAGAATAGCCAAAACCACTGAAGTAGATGAACGAGAGGACTTACAGAATCAAACTACACTGTGTTCCGTAAAGCTGCAGTGTGGCAAATGAAGGACAGACCTCCGGCCCAGACGGACAGGACACAGAGGCCGGAAACAGGCCCTACACACGTCATCCCTGGACTAAAGACAGCTCGAAAGCTACGCGCAAGGGCCTTTCCGTCAACAATGCTACACTCACGGGAATTCCCTCCTCGAAGGAGTCATTCAGGACCTCGGCCCACAGACATACAGAAGTAAGTCTAGATTGAGTACAGATCTGAATGAGAAAAGCAACCATGAAGCTTCCAGAGAATGATACAGAAAAATATCTTCAAGAGAATGAGGTAAACGAAAATTTTCACAACTCGGGAGAGAAGCACCAGCAATTAGGAAGCGACCGGACAGTGAGTCAGACGCTTCCATCGCCCAAGACTCCACTAAAGACAAAAGAGAACGCGCATCTCTTGACCTTGAGCCCCACACTGGATGCTGAGATTGTTAGATAAATAAATAAAAATAATAAACAGATTTAAAAATAAGAAGAAAAGCTGAAGCCACGCAGTGGGAGGAGCTCTGTAATCCGTACATTCAGCGAAGGACTTGTATCCAACCTCTGATTCACTCCTCATTGAAGAAGGAGAGGGAACATCGTAAGAAACGGGCAAGAGACAGGAGCAGGCACTACACGAAGAAAGCACCCAAATACCCACCTGCCACCTCATCAGACGTCAGGGAAATGAACTTAAACCCACAGCAGGCCCCGCCCTGTGATGACCGGAGGACTCAAGGGCAGGAGACCAGACACAGGAAGGGCCGGGAGACAAGCCAGCCGGTGCGCCTTCCCCTGCCCGACGAGACCTGCCACCCGGGAGCACGGCGCCACAGCCACACAGCCCCTCCTCACGCACGTGACACGCGGCCGTGCGCACCGACAGACACGCACACGTGCTTCCTGGCAGCGCTGCTCGAAGACCAACCAGCAGAAGCAGGCGCCGGGCGTCTCCGCGAACCAGACGTCACCCAGCAATAAAAGGGAAATGCTGCGACCCCAGCACTAATCTCCAAAACCTGACGCTGGGCAAGATAAGCCGGACACAAAGGAATATGTGAGGAGTCACACACAGGTCAAAACAAGATGAAACAACTTTGGGGTCTGCATCCCAGTCGTGCTGTAGAGAAGGGGGCTTCTGGGGAGGAACGGGGGCGCACGGGACGCCGGCGGGGCTCCGGGCCTGGGCCCGCGGAGAGCGACACGGGACGGTGCAGGTTGGCACATCCCCGCGGACAGCACACTTCTGGCCACACCCTGATCTGTGTCACGTTACACTTAAATACAAATGAACAAAGACAATTCCAAGTGGAGTTTAGATCAAAATATAAAAGGTAAAAAAGAAACAAGCATCTGGAACTGACCAAGTAACTTCAGGGCCTCAGTGGAGAAAATGCCTCAAGAAGAAGGCACAAGGCGCTGACCGAGAAGGAAAAGACTAAGCGGACGTGACTTCGAGTGCGAGCCCTGTTCACCTGCCGGCGGCTTTCAGAGTGGGGGGAGGCAGGCAAGCCGCAGCGGGAGCGGAGCCGGACGCCGAGGCTCACAGAGCTCAACCCCAGGCAGGGCCGTCAGGCCAGCGAACAGACGACATCTGACTGCGGGGTGGACAAGAGACGGAGCCGGGAAGGAGCGAGAGGGGCTCTGGGGCGGCTGCCCACGTGCCTGCCCCGTGAGGGCCGGTGCCCTTCTCCGGTGCGCTCCTCACAGAGCGGGCGATGTCACAGACGCGGCTCTGAGCGCGACGAGGGCTTGGCAGGACCACTTCTGGGTGACTCTGCCTGCAGCCCGGTCCGCACGGCGAGCCAAGACCAGGGCACACGAGCTCTCGGTCAGAACCACGTCAAAGTCTACTCCTCACTTCACAGTGAATTCTTAACACAAAAACCTACTATAACTGATAAGCTAATTTAGCAGATTTACAGCAATAAAACAGGGGATTAACTTTTAACACCAGTTTTTGATATCACCAAAATCTGTAAAATTCTTAGTGATGGATTTTGTTAAATTTATGCAACACGGAAAATACAAAACATTTCTGACGGAAATCCAAGAAGCCTAAAGACATGAAGAGATGTGCCGTGTTTATGGGTCAGAACATCCAGTTTGGTAAGACCCAAATGGGTCGAGAGAGTCAGTGCAATTCCAGTAAAAACCCAAGCAGACGTGACAGCTCAGCCCAAATGCAAAAATTTGATTCAAAAGACCTAAGAAAACCAAAGCCATTGTGCAAAGACAGAACACAGCCGGAGGGCCCGCCACACCGGAAGTCCTGTCTGTTGCTCCTGCCGCAGCCACCGGAACAGAGGCAGCGCGAAAGTGGCTCGAGGACGGAGAGGGGGTCTGCACCGTCGGCCCCCGACCTTCAGCAGAGACGCTGCATGGGCTCAGGTGCCGGAGTGGGTCTGTGCCAGAGACTGTCACCCCAGTCCCCCTCCACACCACACTCAGAAGAGCCCGAGCAGCTCACACTCCTCCGTGTAAAAGACAAAACCAGAAAACCTCTAGAGAGAAACAGGAACAAGTCCTGGGACAGAGGTTTCCTCGGTTCTTAGGACCCCAAAGCACAAATCTTGACAGAAAAAAACTGAGAAGATGGACTTAATCATAACCCGTAACTTCTGCTCATTAAGACGCCTCTGAGAAACGACAGCACAGCCAAGTCACAAACCAGAAGGACCTTGTATCTCAGCGAGAAGTCGAAAAGACACAGGGGGACACGCGGGTGACCAGGGAGTGCCGGAATGAAGATGAGATGTGTTCGGTCATCAGGAGATGCCATCCCAAACCACAGGACACAGTCCCACAGTTGCGCCCCGCGGCTCAAGGACAGACAACTCCAAGTGCTGGGAGGGACTCGGACTGAAACTGTTCACCCCTTTGGAAAATCGTTCTCAAGCCTCTTACGAAAGCAAACGAGCACGTCTATGCCCCATTAGCTCCGTCCCTCGAGACTCACCAGGGCAACCGCAAGCCCACAGGGAGCCTGTACTTGGCCACCGGACCCCCAAGGTGCTGACGGAGCCGGCTCGGCGGCCCCGAACACCGACATGCAGATGTCGGCAACACAGGTCCATCTCCGAACCAGCGTGCTGAGCAAAGAGGGCGGACCACGAGAGCACACGCCCTGGGCTCCACCTGCACGGAGCTCCGGGGCAGGAGGAAGCCCTGCAGAAGGGGAAGAACCGACGACCCCGCGACTCTTCTGGAGAAATTGCGTCGGCGTCCTTCAAGGAGCAGGGTGAGCGCTGAGTGGTGCAAGGCCAGGCCAGCCTGGACTGCGGGGGCCTCCCGTGGGCACGTGCGTGTGTGCATGGTCAATGGGGGTCTTTTATTATGTGGCTGATTTTTAACTCTGTCTCCCGTAAAGCACACCTAGTATTTACGCAGAAAGTTCACTTTCCCTTTTGAACTCACTCTGAGTTCACGTCATGCTGCTTTTCTAAAATCCTGCCGAACTCTGGGTTCAGCACGGCTGCTCGGGACACAGCAGCACCCCAGATGCACGGTGTTTGCCGGTCTGCCTCCAGCCCCCATCCCCACGCACACACAACTTTTCTGTAGCCACGATCCTAGCAGAAGCCCACACTCGACCGGGAATCAAACCTGCGGACTCACTAAATACACACACACCCTTGGGCTGTGCCATCCCTCCTCCGACAACACCCAGACTAGATGGCCAACGCCCCTCCCCTGGCTCCCTGCTCCTGGAGGGAGGAAATCCCTGTCGCTGGGAGAGAAGACAAGAATTCTGGGGATCTCATTGGGCAGGAAGGAGGGGCAGGACGGGGGCTGCCGGGGGCTCGCACAGCCCAGAGCGGACAGCCCCTGCCTCCCATCTCCTGCCTTCCTGTTCCCAGGGCAGGTCAGCATGTGTGCCCCCCCCCCCCCAGCTGGTCCCTCCTGTCTACCAGGCCCCAGCGTGAGCACAGGAAACAGCAGGGGCCTGTGGCACAGAGGGACACAGAGTGACGCAGAGGGCAGGGAGACAAGCAGAGGTCACCGCCACGGGCGGAGGGACGGGAAACGTACCACCTTCCCCTCCTCGGGAGGAGCAGAGGAGCCCGTGAGCCAAGCCTGCCTGCAGGGTCCAGAGTCTGTCCGTCCACCGTGGCCCAAACCCACGTCTGCAGCGAGCTCTCTCCCTGGCCAGTGGGTTCTGCGACCAGCCCTCGGAGGGGGCAGCTGGACAAACACCCAGCTCACCCCCTTCCCCAGGCCATGAAATGGAAACACTCTGCACAAACAGAAAATACTTCAAAAGCACACTGCTGTCCGGGGCGTCCGTCTCTGTCAAGAAACAAAGGTCCGAGGCCCCGCGGGAGCCAAGAACAAACACCCAGAGCCAACAAAAACAGCCAGTGCGGCTCCCGGGAAGCGGCGAGCGGCCACGTGTGGGGACTTCTGGGGCACACGCGGCCCTCTGCTCCAGGGAAGCCTCTCGGGGGTGCTGAGAAGAAGGACTCTCTTCCCTTCCAAGAACAAACGGAGCAGCCCACCGCGCAGACCAGTGCCCACATGCGGACGCCCAGCGAACAAGGAGCCGCCCAGCCTCTCCCTCATCGAGGGTGCCCTCTGCTGCTTGCTGGAGCTCCTCGAGCCTCGTCTGGGGACAGTCACCGCCAAGACCACAGGCCCTCCTCCTCACCCACCTCCCGCCCTCGGCTCTGGCTCCAACCCAGAGCCTGTAATTCACCTCAGGAGAGACGAGGAGAGGTGGTGCTGTGTCCGGAGAAGCAGGGGCGGGCAGGGCATCACCCCAACGCCCCCCAGCGCTGTCCCCGCAAACACCCCCACGGCCATCAACACACACAAGAGCTGATAAAGTGCGAAACAATTTCGAAACAAAGCTTGGAGTTTTCTGTCACTTGTTTATTTTAACCGATGCGGACATGTTGTTGAAGACAGAACAAAAAGCAGCTTTTTAAAACGAAAGGAAATTCTGATTTGCCAGCCACTGAAGTTCTCCCCAGTTCGGAACGGAATCTCGCAGAAGCCCGTGTGGATCCCTGCGTTGCAGCGTCCGTGAGGCCGGAGGGACGACTCAGCCCAGCGAGGCAGCAGCCTGGAGGCCCGGCCCGGCTCCCTCCTGCGCCTCTCGTCCCCCAGGGCTTCCTGCCCCCGCGCCGCCTGTGGAGCCCAAACTTCCAGCCGACAGTCAGTTGGAAAAGCAGGTGTCTGCAGGCTCCGCAGACCTGAACCTGCCACGTGGCCCAGCCGTGGCCCAAATTTCCCGGGTTCTAGGCCGCAGATACCAACACCCTTTTCTGAATGACCCCACATGTGCCTCACAAGTCAGAGAGAAAAATCAGTGCACGTGGGACGCAAATACGAGAAAGGCAACCCTCCCTCCCTCCCTTTCCTGCTGGCAACAGGGGTGTCCCACCCGTCCCTGGCCGCGGGCCACGCTACACAGAGCAAGACACCAACCCCGGCAGCCTCCCGGGGGCCGTCGCCCCTGGGCTCAGGGCTGTGCTCTCAAAGTCTCCTGTGTCCCACTCCTGGGAGGTACTCTGTCCCTTTGCTTCTGCCCAACCTCCCGCCCTCCCCATGCACACAGGACAGAGCTGGAGGGGAACAGAAACCAAGTGAAAGTACCTAGATCAGTCCGTATGCCTCCTTTCTAGCAGTTTGGGCAAAATACTCACTGGAAAAGTGGCTGAAATCACTTCTCAGTCACTTGCAAAAAGGTTGTTTAAGGACCTTCCTCTCTGTCAGAGAAAAGCCAGATGGTCCACTGGACCCTGGAGAAGCTGGGGGCGGGGGGCAGCATCACGAGACCCCCCGGCACAGGGCCCTGCTGGGTCCCTCACGCCTGCCTGGACTCTGAGGTGAAAGGGGGTGAGCACAGACCCTCCAGGACCGGAAGCAAGAGTTCCTGACATGCCCGACTGTGGGGAGGGAGCCTCTGAGGCCCGTGGGGTCTCTGCGTGAGGAGGCCTCACGCTGGCCCCAGGCAGGCGGCCCACAGGCACCCCAGCAACGGCCACGCCCGGTCCACGGCAGCCCCAAGTCCTCTGCGCCCCAACAGCTCCATGGCAGGGGTCCAGACACTTCTGCTCTCTCCCCTGGGAAATGCAGAGAGGACTGGCCGATTCAAAGCCCCACCATCCCTGTCCTCCCCTCCAACACGGAGCCCGGTGGAGGAGGCATGTTTCTGAACAGTCCCTAGAAGAGAAGGGATCATCTTAAGCCTCACGGGACAAAGTAAGCGGAAAGGCTGAAAAGGAATGAGCGAGTATAGAAATGAACCAAGCCCACAGAGATCAGAAACAACAAAACAAAGGTGCGCAGAGAACGTGCCACAGGCAGCGGTCAGACAAGGGCAAGACCCCAGCTGAGGGCAGCACAGGGCGGGGCCTGTCTCTGTCCTTTACTGAGGACACCAACCCACCTCCTGGAAGACAGGGCATCCTCCCGGGGGTCCCCTTGGCCCTCCTGGTGTGGGCGGCGGGCCCAGGCTCCCTCCCAGTGGCCCCTGCAGCCCATCAGATGCTGTGGCTGCCAGAACAGATGGCTCCTGATGCAGACACCGGGCGGCCAGGGTCCTAAGGGAAGCGGCTGCAGGCAGAGGTTCTCCACTGTGGTGGGGCCCTCCGTCGAGGAGTTGAGGGCATGAGCATTTCATAAGTTTGTTTTGTTTTTTTAAAGATTTTATTTATTTATTTGACAGATAGAGATCACAAGTAGAGAGAGAGGCAGGCAGAGAGAGAGAGAGAGAGAGAGAGAGAGAGGGGAGGAAGCAGGCTCCCTGCCAAGCAGAGAACCCGATGCGGGACTCGATCCCAGGACCCTGAGATCATGACCTGAGCTGAAGGCAGCAGCTTAAACCACTGAGCCACCCAGGCGCCCCCTCATAAGTTTGTTTTTTTTAAGATTTTATTTATTTGACAGATCACAAGTAGGCGTGGGGGCGGAGCAGAGAGCCTGATGTGGGCCTGATCCCAGCACCCTGGACCGTGACCCGAGCTGAAGGCAGAGGCTTAACCCACTGAGCCACCCAGGCGCCCCCATTTCATAAGTTCTTGATACTAAATGATGCCGCCAACACTGCCAATTCACACTTTTCAAGTACGGAGTAACTGCACTTCCGAAAACCCTGTGAGCACAGATTTTTAAAAACTTGGGTTTTCTCGCTAACATACCCTATGTTTCCGTGGCCACAAGTGACTGAAAGATGTTAAAACCCACCAGCAGTCGGCTGTCCTGGGGCCCCCACTCCTGTCCCTCCGTCCTTCCCGACAGACCCACCGCCAACCCGTCTCTGGGCTTTCTCATCACTCGCCTGCACTATTTCCTCCGATGCTGTCCATCCTCTAAGTGGTTCTGCTGTGCAGTTCTGCATTTTCACAGAATCCTGGTTCTAAAAATGAACTCGTTAAGTGCAATTTGACAGCAAGAGCCCAGGAATTTTAAAGTCTGATCTTTGAATATCAGAACCACGATTTTCGGGAACTAAAATGTCAGGTCCTTTAACTATTCAACCACTACACACACACGCTTTAAATAAAACCAAAAGTTACTTACCGAATCCAAAAAGCAAAGGTAAGATCCTGAGCTCTGTGCTATGGCTTGATTTTTAGAATATCCAACTGTTTGAAAAAAGGAAGAGAAAAGCTCATTTATAATTCGATTTTCAGAGTCTTTCTCTTCCCTAGGATCTAGGGTAACGGCACCACAGGGGAGCGAACAACGCGGTACAGAACCAGGTGAGAACAGGTCAGCTTCAGACGGCGTGAACGTGACGCCAACGGAAAACACCGCTCCCTTTCTAGGGGCTGGGATGCCGAGAGCCCCTGGGAGCAGCGTACGGAGCAGGGACTGTTCCCTGGAGGAAAACAGAGTCTGCAACCACTTACCAGGATAACATGAAGCGAAGCCGCGGGGAACATTCAGAAAGAAAAACATCGAAATGTCCCTGGTGGAAGTCCCAGAGCAGACGCCGGCGGGAACGCTGACGAGCGTCCAGACACGGTGACTGGAGGGGGAGCCCGTGTGTGTGACCGGTTGGTAAGAGCTTGCTGACATGGCCACCGTGAGCAGTGATCCGAACGCATCTCCCAGGGGCAGCTGCGGTCAGTGCCAGCGCTCACCACGGGTGAACATGCACAAACCGGGACCCCATGGCTCCCTCCCTAGAAGCAGGCCCCCGAACACCCCTGCACGCTCCCCAAGCCGTGACGGCCCCCGACGTAGGATGGGAGAGCTGAGGATACACCATGATGAGGGTGAGCAGCCCCAGTTTGCACACGTGTGGGTGATGCCCACGCGGCGTTCAAGGTCACACGGCAGCCAGCTCACCTGGTATCAGGTGGTTCCCTCGGGATGTGGGCAGGGCCAAAGGGACACGGTCGGCTCTTCCTCATGGCGCTGGGGACGCGTGGTCCCTTCGAGAAAATTAACTGAACCGGCATTTACGATCAGTGCGCTTTTCTGGATGTGTGTTATGTTTTAAGAACACTTTGCCTTCTGAGAGATTACAACTAAGTTGAAAAAAGTCAAGTGACGACCTCTGGCGATCTCTCCTTCCAGAAGAGGGCGGCCTGCGCGTGTTTCCCTGCGGTGCCAGACGACAGGTGCCAGGAGAGGTGTCGGAGGCTTAGGACGACCGGGGCGGGGGGGGGGGGTGTCTGGGGCTGCTCGAGTCTGAGAGAGCAGAGGCCCAGCGGTGTGGGGAGCAGCAGGCTGTGGCAGGTAGGGGGGCAGGCCGGCCCCATCCGCTGTCTGGTGAGGAGCGGCCGTGGGAATTCATGCCTAGCCAGCTGCGGCCAGAGGCCGGTTCCAGACGGTACTCAGAGGGGCCGAGGGGATGGCAGGGGCACGAGGTACACGCCCCCAACACCTGCACCGAGTTAACCAGCCAGTCACGGACTTGGGACCATGGAGAAGAGCCACACAAAGTGAAACCGATGTGCACAGACATCAAACGATAAACCCCCAGCTCGGGGGACCCCAAGCGTGTCTCACTGGTGCCGCTGCCTTAGGCTGCACCAGAGCACGCCCGTTTTCCACGCCAAGGACGTGCCCATTTGCGGCTCCGGTCGACGGTTTGGAGCCAACTCCAACACCACTGTCAGTCCCGCTGGGCCAGAGAAGCAGGGCCAGGGCTGTGCCCGGGTGGCCCAGGCTGTGACCCAGGCCAGTGCCCTTGTCTGGGTTGTTTTCCCACCAGGCAGCAGCTCGGGCTCTAGCATTAACCCTAGCGCTCAGCCCCCCCGCGTCAGCGAGCACAGCGGCCCCAGGTCCCCCAGAAGCACTGATGTAACAGGCAGGGGCACGGCCCAGAGACGGACCGAAGCACTGTCCCCACCGCCAGGCACGCAGGCCCAGGCAAAGGCCTCACGGGCTCCAAACCGAAGACACACGAAGATGAAATGGGAAGAGATGGCCCACGGTCACGTTTAACGACCAGGAGTTCTGTTTCTAGAGCTGCTTCGTGCAGTCAGACTTCAGAAGGGGAAAAACTGAACCAGAATTTGGATAATGAAGGAAAACATGTCTCACGAAGGAAGCTGAAATTTCCTCACAATGAGCCTATGTTTGGCAAGGACAAGGAATTTGCTTTAATATTACTGCCTTGAAGAAAGTCAGAAGTTTGGGCCAGGGCCTGACGTCCAGGGAGGCTGTCCCTTTGTGACAGAGCCGGTTGTCATGGTCAGAGCAAGAAAAACTCACTCTTGGAGAGAAGAGGGCAGCCTGCGTGTGTTTTCACTTCAGCAAGTGACCGCATTTTAAAGAAATGTTTTGCTCTGTTGTGACATGAAATAATAAGAAATGAATCTTAATCCAATTTAAATAACTCAGCACGCCTGAAAAAGGAAACGCTGTGGATTTGTTATCTAAGAGTTCACATAACTTTTTCTACTTCAGAAACCATCATTTCAGGAAAACACACTCTTTCGGATGTCATCGAGTTCACGCTGTTCTGTGATCGTGGTGCAGGGCCCCCCTTCAAAACAACAGCGTGACGGCCTCATTCCTTCACACGACAGCTGATTTTCTCGTTATTGACAAAACACATACGAATGTGATATGACTCAAGTTATATCTAACCTATAACAAATATTTTACAAGAAACAAAACTTATGTTTAAATTGCAGATTAATCAAGCAAAGACACACCGTCACCAAAATGCCCTCGACTTCCTTTATGAACTACAGAAGATACAAAACATCTTAAAATTAAAGAATATTTTGGGGCACCTGGGGGGCTCAGTGGATTAAAGCCTCTGCCTTCGGCTCGGGTCATGATCCCAGGGTCCTGGGATCGAGCCCCGCGTCAGGCTCTCTGCTCGGTGGGGAGTCTGCTTCCTCCTCTCTCGCTGCCTGCCTCTCTGCCTACTTGTGATCTCTGTCTGTCAAATAAATAAATAAAATCTTTAAAAAAAATTAAAGAATATTTTAAAATGATCTTCAAACCAGTTTCAGAAACCACAATTTGTTTACACGTCTCAGAAGCAAGTTCAAATAGATGTTCAACAATAACTGACTTCTTTCAAGTTTTCTATTTCAGACAATGAAAACAAGAAATAATTTGGGAAAAAGCAGAACATGAGACCCTGGGGAAGATCAGGATGCCCAGAGTGGGGCAGCTACCCAGCAGCTCTAGTGCTACGCCTTCTCAGCACTGGGCACAGGCACCTGCTGCCTGCAAAGGAAACCGAGGCACAGGGAGGTGGAGGGTGGGGCCCGCTGCAGCCTGGCCCCCTGCCGCCGGGTCCTCTGGCCCAGGAGGCAGGGCCACCCAGAGGCAATGCCAAAGAGTGTGGTCTTTTAATATAAACTTAGAAAAAGCTTTCTTTTAAATGACCAATTTTAACAACTATTTCTGGTTTTAAATTTTTTCTAAAATGTGTTTACACTTTCCGGCTCTCCTAAGGAGGACACAGGGTTCTGTTTGTGAGGGATGTGATGTGGGGTCAGGGGCGCGCTCTGGGAGAGAAGCATCTGCTTCATCCCGTCAGCTCAGCCACTTAACTCACCGCCACCAGCAACCTCCTCCTCCGCCCAGGGGCATGGAGACAGAGAGTGAGTGCTGGTGGGAAGCGGCAGAAGGGGAAGGCAAGGGTGCCGGAAGGATGGGGCCGGGAGGATAGGCACCTGAGCCGCCCTCACGGGGCTGCTCTGTGGAGAGCCAGTATGCAGGGAGGGTAGCCCTGTCTGAGTGTGGGCCCCAGGAGCTCAGGAGGAGACAACTGGGTTCAGATGCCCTCTGTGAACTCTGAGTAAACCAGCAAGTCCCCACAGGGACAGGCGCAAACTCTGTGAGGTCATGTTTGGGGCATGCTCTTGAGAATCAGAAGTGAGGCCAGTGGACCCACCTGACCACCAAAACCAGAGAAGAGCAGAGAGTGGAAACAGGATGAAGGGACTTTGAGAGCAAGAAGCGTCTGGGAAAAGTGGACATCTCCTCTGTCTCACGTCCCCGGAGAACCTGGCCGAAGCATAGATTATACACCCACCCGGAGAGGAAAGCCAACGCAGGTCTGAACAGGACTCGAGCAGAGCCCACGCAGCCCTGGAGAGAGCAGGGGACCCCGAGGGGTCCCAAATCTGCAGCCTGCCCCCTCTGAAGTATGAGGAGAGCTATAAGACTCCTTGAGGACCCAGCCCACGAAGGAGGGGGCTGATGCCGGAGCTCTCCCGAGCTTCTTTCAAAGCTCTGCTTCTCAACTGTGGATATACCCAGCATTTCTCGGGAAGCATCCCCCATCCCAGGGCACACGCTGCTCCCAGACCAACTACTCAAGCACATCTGGGCTAGGACTCGGGCTCAGGCATCAGGGCTCCCAAAGCTGCACAGGCACTTCTGACAAGCGACCAAAGGTGAGGCCCACCCTTTAAAGGAGGACAGACTCCTCTCACCTGCAGGGGCCTGTCCACCAGCTCCAGCGTCATCATCTGGCCTCCCTCCTCCTTCAACCCAGCAGCGAACGCGGGCATGCTAATTCCATCTTACACAGAAACTCTGATGTGATCCTGAAGGAAGCCCAATATATTATAGCTGAAGCTAAGAGTGCAAAGCTAATCATTCAGTATAAAAACTGAGGGTGCATGAAAACCGACTACCCTAACCCTAACACAGCATTATCAAATTTCAAAACCCAAAACATAAAGAGAAAAACCTTAAACACTTTCAGAAAGGAAACCTTTAAAGAGACTGACAGGAGATTTCCTATCAAAACCAGAAGATAATGAGGCAAGCCTTCAAAATTCTAAGGGAAATGATTCTGAACCTAGAATTCTATACCCAGCCAAACTGTCAACTGAGCCTAAGTACAAAATGAAGACCTTTCAGACACGTAAAAACTCCAAATATATTTACCATCTACATACCAGATATGGAAAACATACTTTAAGGAGGACTTCAGCAACACAAAAAAGGAACACACAAAATGAAAAGTAAATAAAAGAAAAAGAGAAGGGGAAAAACCGAAACAACAGCAGGTGTCTAGAAAGTGAAAGTAACGCAGGAGGTCTTTCAAGGCCGCACAGATCCTGACCCTTGGGACGCCCCAGGCACAGCACAGAGCTGGCAGGAGACAGTGGCAACTCCCGGAGCCGGACACCCCTCCCCCGACAGGACCCGGCGAGCAGCGACTGTCAGAATCAACTTCTCAGGAAAGCACCTAAAACAAGTTATAGCACAGCGGAGACTATGCATCCTGACAGTGTGACTCCCTTTGACCGAACAGAAACTCTGCCGGGGGAGGAGAAGTGCGTGCACAACACTTTGTGGCTGAACATTTCCTTGTCCACGTGCGTGCTGGCCAGCACTGCCTGAGGTAAGTCAGCTGAGAACCACACGACACTGTCGCTTCTAGGGTGTGGGGCTTCTGTGTCTCACTGTGGACCCTTCTGTGTGCCGGAGTTTCTTTTTATCACACGCTATTATTTAAAAAAATATTACTACTCAAAGCAGACATCTGTGAGCATAAGCAAATGGGTCTTTTCTGTCACGTACACAGGCCACGGGACTAGTTTATATGGCAGGTGGAGACAAAGGAGACGAAGGGTGCTGAGCGGCTATACACGATCACGGCTTACAAAAATGCTCCATCGGCAGCCCAAGGCCTCCTACTCTCATCCCTGAGCCACACATCAAACAAGCACCCAAAAGCTACAAATCAATTTTCCATATGTCCAGAGATTAAAAAATCCTAAGGAAATTGAATAATTTTATTGTACAAAAATATATCATGCCATTGCTGATAGTTCTAGCACTTACTATGATAAACATGTGAGGAGAAAAGAAGTATTCACCTTAACAGACACCTAAGAGACATTTAATAAAATTCCACACTGATCCCTCATTTTCTGAAGGCTACTAAGTCAGGAACGACAAGTTAACTCAAGACAGGTATCTGTCAGAAAGCAACAGTAAAGACACTTAACACTGAAACTCCAGGAACATTCCCTCTATGTCAGGAACAGTACAAGGATTCAGTAATAGGATTCCATATTGTTCTTCTAGACTTTATCTCAACTTAAAAAAACAGGAGAAGTATAAACTAGAAAAAAGGAACAAAACAATAACATCTACTCAGGGTTAGACTGCTTAAATACAAAACCAGAGATAGTGTAAGAAACTGAGCTGGAAAAGACAGTGCACACAAACCAGTAGTCCACACCACCTACCTCATGCCAGCACTAGAAGTGCCTTCAAAACAGAAGAGAGTCGTAAGACTCAGAACACTTGATTTAAAACCACAGGCTCCTCTACAGGAGACAGAAGGAGGCTGTACCCTGGCATGGGGGGAAACCCAAACAGCACAGTCCAGGGGCTCACTTGGGAAGAACTGTGGGGTTCTGTCCTCTCTAGCCACCACTGTGAGGTGAGCTGACTGCCCATCCCTCCCTCCATTCCCAAGAAGCAAAAGAACATCACGTTCAAGAGGCACCATCGGCGGGGAGGGGCTGCTCCCACAATGTAGAAGCCCTTCGCTTCTCCCCAGCCACTCTGAAGAGGGAAGGGGCAACAGAACAACGGAAGATGGAAAGGTGGGAAGAAGGGAGCAAGGAGAGCAAGAGAGGGAGCAGGGGGACAGAAGCCACCCGGGAAGGTGACCCGAGGACAAGCTCCCCTGTCCAGAAGGGGAGCTGGGGGCAGCAGACAGGACTAAGGAAAGGCTGTGCGTCTAGTGAGGGCATTTCTTCAATGCACTGTCCACCAGCCCACCCATGCCAGAGGCAGACACACTAATGCCAAAGGAATGCATCACGCCCCAGAAATGTGCAACGTCCTTCGGGAAGAAAGAAGATGACAGCAAAGAGAAATCTGGATCTAGACAAGTAAGTGACGAGCACTGGAAATAGCAGCCACATGAGTGTTCATGTGATTCTCCGTCTTACTGTGTCCGTCTCTCTAGTGTTAACACTGGGCTCCCGGGAGGTTTATGACACAGGACGAGAGCAGCGTCGAGAGTGGAGGGGAGAAACACTGTTTTAAGATCCTCACACGACGTGCGACAATACAGGTGGGCATTTGGAAGGCTGAGACCCCTGAAACAGCAAAACGGAGAAATCTAGCGCCTAAGTCAATAGGGATAAACAGAGCCATCGAGGATCTTGACTGGAATGACTGTGCACAGAGCCCCCCAGTTTGCCTGAACTGTCCAGACAGAAGCTGGTGGACATCATAAAAAAACAACAACCACTTCCAAGGATATACTGCAATTGAAGAAATATTCACTGAAAGAAAGACTAAAACTCGGGAAGAACAGCAAGAGTCTGTGGTACTTGATCCGAGACCGGCTGCGTCCCTACCCCTACCCACGGTGTGGGTACCGCACTCTCCTGGGGGCCACAGGACATCAGCACTTCTCATCCTGCCTGCAAGCACCTGGTGCTGAGGCTGAGGTCCAGGCACGCGAGACTGAAAAGCAGGGCCCCCTTCTACCCAGCCCCCACATTGGCCCAGGGGCGTTGTTTACCTCTGGTGCAGTATCACCAAGAAGGGGTTCCTGCCCACTCCCTATGCGCTTTGCGATAGGGTGTGGGGAAGTCTACGGGTTACGGCACTCAAGCTCTGGTGGGAGGCAGCTGCTAGAGGAGATGGGAAACGTGGTTGAACTGGCTTCTCAGTGTGGTCAAGGCCACGGGGCAGTGGGGTAACACAGTCAGACACTCGAACAGAAGAGCTGCTAACCAAGAATCCTATACCCAGAGAAGTTATTTTTCAAAAATAAGAAGAAATGAAGACATTCCCAGATAAACAAAA
The DNA here is from genome assembly GCF_922984935.1 of Meles meles. Classification (NCBI taxonomy): domain Eukaryota; kingdom Metazoa; phylum Chordata; class Mammalia; order Carnivora; family Mustelidae; genus Meles; species Meles meles. The sequence continues at coordinate 64,337,920 of NC_060083.1, forward strand.
ACTGAGAGAATTTCTAGCACATCTGCCTTACAAAAAATACAAAAGGAAGGGGCGCCCGGGTGGCTCAGTGGGTTAATGCTTCGGCCTTCGGCTCAAGTCATGATTTCAGGGTTCTGCGATTGAGTCCCACATCGGGGTCCCTACTCAGCGGGGAGCCTGCTTCCTCCTCTCTCTCTCTCCCTCTCTCTGCCTGCTAGTGATCTTTCTCTGTCAAATTAAAAAAAAAAAAATCTAAAAAAAAAAAAAACCCAAAAGGAAGTTCTCTGGGCTAAAAAGATTGACCCCAAGGAATTCCAAGGAGTACTTCAAATCCATTATGTAAACAGAAACAAAAATAACAAAGGTAATTAATAATTATAAAAGACAATATAAATACACCTTTCTTCCTCCTTCTTTTAACGGATTTAAAAAGGAATTGTATAAAACAATATGTAGGTAATGTATGGTTAGCTCTATAACATATAAAAATTCTTTATCTGGCAAAATAATCCTTCGAAAATGAGGCAGAAATGAAAACATGCCCAGAAAAACAAGTGCTGACGGGCTCTCCCCTAGCAGGCCCGCCCTTACGAGAGATGCTAGTGGAGCTCTGCTGGCTACAACCAAGCTGTACTGGATGAGAACCTGAAACCACACAAAGGAGTAACAGACGATAATAAACTTTACTACATGGTTAATATAAAAGCCAGTGTTGTTCTCTTTTTTACCTTCAATTTTCCTATCTGACTTAAAAGACAAGTACATTGAGCAATGATTATAAATCTACCTCAATGGGCACATGATAGCCACGTGAACCGTGACAACAACTTGAAGTGGGAGGTACAGAACTGTGGGGGACAGAGCCCTGAACAGTACTGAAGCTAAATTGGTGTAAATTCAAACTAGGTTGTTCTAAACTTAATATATTAACTGTCGTCTCCACAGTAAGTACTAAGAACATAACTTACAAATACAAGCAAGAGGGAACTAGAGGGGAATCAAAATGGCACATTACTAGAAATAATCAACCAAGCACAAAAGGAAGCACTAATGGAGGGCTCAGAAAAAGACATAAGATGTACAGATAAAAACAACAAGATGGTAAAAGGCTGCCTTTGTCACTAATTACTTTAAATGTAAATGGATTAAATACTCCAATTAAAAGGCAAAGATTGGGAGAATGGATTTTAAAAACACATGATCCATTTAAATACTGTCTGTAACAGATTCATGTTAGATCCAAACCAGAGAGGAGTTAAAAGTGAAAGGATAGAAAAATATATTCCATTCAACTAGTGACGCAAAGAGTACAGGACTGGTTGGTCATTCTGATAGCAGGCAAAAATAAACCCTAAGTCAAAAGTTGTTACTAGAAACAAAGGACATTCTATATTGATAAAAGGGTCAGTCAAGATGATATAACAATTATAGAACTACACACACCTAAAAAGAGAGCCCCAAAGTAAGTGAAGCAAAAACTGACAGAATGGAAGAGAGAAAAAGACAGTTTGGGGGAACCTGGGTGGCTCAGTGGTTAAGCATCTGCCTTCCGCACAGGTCAAAATCCCAGAGTCCTGGGATGGAGCCTTGTGTCGGGTTCCCTGCTCAGCAGGGAGTCTGCTTCTCTCTCTCCCCACCCCACTGTGGTCTTTCTCACTATCTCTCTTTTTCAAATGGATGAATTCTTTTTTTTAAGGCAGTTTTACTATAATAGTTGAAGACATCAACACCCCACTTTCAATAATGGATGGATCATCTAGACAGAAGAGCAGTAAAGTAACAGAAAACTGAACAACATTATAAACCAGCAGACCTAACAGACACATACAGATGTTCTATGCAACAGTGGAATATCCTTAGACATATTCTTAAAATATGCTTAGGTATTCTTAGAGATATAGTCCTAGAGATAAGTGAAAAAGGAAGCACAACACACCAAAACTTACAGGATGCAAAAACAGCAACGCTCAGAGAGAAATTTATAGCTATGAATGCCTTCATAAAAGAGATCTCAAATCACTAACCTAATTTTAACATGCTAAGAAGCTAAAAAAGACGAGCAAACTAAACACACAGCTAGCAAAGGAAGAAAATAATAAAGATCAGAAGAGAAATAAATGAAATAGAAAGTTAAAAAAAAAAAAGAAAGAAAAGAAAAGAGGGGGAGAGAAAGGGAGGGGGAAATCAATGAAACCAAATGTTGGTCCTTTGAAAAGATTAACAAAATTGGCAAAGCTTCAGCCAGACTAAGAGAGAACTTAAAGTACTAAATCCAAAATGAAAGTGGGTACCTTACTACTAACAGAAATTTAAAAGGATTCTAAAAAAATACTACAAACAACTGTGTGCCAATCAATTAAATAACCTACATGAAAGGGACAATTTGTAGAAATACATAAACTACCAAATCTGACTCAAAAGGAAATATAAAATCTGAACATACCTGTAACAAATAAGTAGACTGAATAATTAATCAAAACCCTCCAACAAAAGGACCACCAGGGTGGCTCAGTCAGTTAAGCACTGCATTTGGCTCAGGTCATGATCCCAAGGTGCTGGGGTCGAGCCCTGCACTGGGCTCCCTACTTGGTGGGGAGCCTACTTCTCCCTCTCCCTCTGCCTCTCCCCTGCTTGTGTTCCCTCTCTCGCCATCTCTCTGTCAAATAAATAAAATAAATCTTTAGGAAAAACAAAAAAATTTAAAAAACCTTCCAATGAGATGGCTCCACTGATGAATTTTATCAAACATTTAGAGAAGAACAACAATCTTTCCCACTCTTCTAAAAAAAAAAACAGAAAAGGAGGAAACACTTAACTCATTCGGTGAGGCCAGCATAGCCAAAGACATGACAGGACATTTAAAACCACAGGACTCTACACTTTGACAGGTAACTGTGTGGCACAGGAATAAAGCTGTTATATTAAATGTAACTAATGTAAACACCCAGTTAAAAGGTGAAGATTGTCAGACTGGATTTGCTGTCTACAAGAGTCAGTGGGGAGGGGCTACCCTTTAAAGGAGACACCCTTCAACAAATGGGTTAAAGTTTAAGGAGATGGAAAACATATATTATGTTAACACTAGTCAAGAGAGCTAGAGCAGTTAAATTAATATCAAACAATATAGATTTCAGAGGAAAGAAAATCAGCAAAATCAAGAATGTTACTTCACAATGATGAAAGGTCAATTCCTCCTAACAACCCTATATGTTAACAGAATTTCAAAATATTGTTAATCCAAACTGAGAAAACTACAGAGAGGAATAGACAAAGGGACGGAGTTAAAGATTTCAATGCTCCCTTTCAATAACTGACAGAACAAGTCGACCCCAAATCAGCAACATGGTAGATTTAAACAAGACTGTCCTCGGCTTGATCTGATTCACATTTATGGAAATCTCCATCCAACACCATCAGCTACACAATGTCCCCAAGTGCACACGGGACATTTGCCAAGATAGGCCACACATTCAAGACAAAGTAGAGGAGTTACATGAGAAATCAATTCAGAAAATATCTGGAAAACCTCTCAAATATTTGGAAACTAAGTAACATACTTATAAATAATCCAAAAATAAGTCAAAAGAAAATTAGAAGGTGTCTTGAAACAGAATGAAAATGAAAAGAACATATCAATGTTGCTAAAGTGACAGTAGGAGGGAAAAGGGGAACTTATATCAAGAAATGCCTATAGGGGCGCCTGGGTGGCTCAGTGGGTTAAAGCCTCTGCCTTCCGCTCAGGTCCTGATCCAGGGTCCTGGGCTGGAGCCCCGCGTCGGGCTCTCTGCTCAGCACGGAGTGTACTTCTCTTCCTCTCTCTCTGCCTGCCGCTCTGCCTACCTGTGATCTCTGTCAAATAAATAAATAAAATCTTTTTAAAAAAATGCCTATATTAGACAAGAAGAAAGGTCTCAAATCAATGACCTCAGGTTCTACCTTAAGAATGAGGAAAAGAACAGGGGCACCTGGCTGACTAGTCAGTTGAGCAGCCAACTCTTAGTTTCAGCTCAGGTCCTGCTCTCAGGGTCATTGGGGCTCTGCTGGAGATTCTCTCTTCCTCTGCCCTTACACCCCTCCACTCCCGCTTCACCCCTCGCTTGAATGTGCTCCTGTGTGTGCTCTCCCTGTAAGATAAATAAATCAGTAAGATCTTAGAAAAAAAAAAGAATTAGGAAAAGAACAAATTAAACCCAAAGTAAGCAGAAAAAAGAAAATACAGATCAGAGTGGAAACAGAAAACAGACAAAATAGAAAAAACTATATATAGAAAATCACTGAAACCAAAAGCTAGTTCTTAATAAGATTTTTAGAAAATTGATCAAAAAGAAATCTAATGTCACAAGGAAATAATTTTAAGAGTAGAGGTAATCAATAATATGATCAATCACACGAAAAATAAAACACCCAACAGCTTTAATAGGCTGAATAAGTGTAAAGTATGCACGGTGATGTCATACAAACCCTTACCAGAGAATAAGAAATTTAGGTGTACCAGGTTCTTAATAAGTGGTAAGCTTTATTATTCAGGATACTCTTTATCAGGATTTGAAAATTAAATTATTATGAAAGTTAAGAAAATAAAATCTTATTTGGAGCAGAGTCAGGAGGCCGGCAGGGGACGCGCTGTGGCCAGCCCTGGTTATCCATTACAGACCCAACAGGAAGAGAGGCACCTTGCAGGTGGGTACCACTTTACTAACCCAGCTCCTGGACCGAAGGTTTTCTGCTGCCCCGGCAACAGCCCAGCCAATGAGAGACGGCCACCGTCCAGCCAATGAGAAGCCACTATACTTCCAGCTCCCGGTTCCCTCCAATGGACTTTCTGTTTACAACAGCCCCCGACCACCCCCCCATACAAGAGCCCGCGCGGTTACTGTCCGCACCTGCCTGGGGTTCAGGCAGGACCCGCGCGGGCCGGCAGGGTCTCTGCTCACCCCTTAGCACCGCCTCTTCGCCGGTGGAAGAGCCCGCGGTGCTGTCTCGAAGGTTAACGGTGTGTAAGTCCACAGGGCACGAGGTGTCCTCACCGTTGACTCCTAGCTCACCCGGGTCACTCACCTCCTCGGGGTGCAGGAGAGTCGTGCCCTCCGATGATCACGGGGATCCCAGCATCTTCCAGCCGCCCCTTCCATCTCTCAATGACGGCCGCAGACTGGTCCTGGAAGCACGAGGAGCTCGCTCGGAACAGCCCGGAGGGACGCACTCGAGGCCGCGTCCCCACCGGGAAGGCCGGCACTACCTGACTGGCGTCGTTGAAGACGGAGAGCTCCATGGAGCCCTGGAAGTCCTGCTGCAGGACGGACCGCAAGCACTCGTCCAGCCAGGGCTCGGCGTTGTGCACGGGGAGGATGACCGACTGCCGGCAAAAGACACGGGTTAGCGCGCCCCGGGGCCGGCAGGCCGTCCGCTCGGCGGCGGTGTCCCCCCCCCCCCGGCCCCCGCGGAGCGCCGGCCCCCGCGGGCTTCCCGAGGCCGAGGCCGGACTCACCCGAGAGCCCGCAGGGAGGCCGCAGGGAGGGAGGGCGCCCGCCCCCCGCCAGCTCGCAGCGGCCGCTGCTCCCCGAGACTGAGCAGGCCAGGCCTCCCCGCACTGGTCTGTGGGGTACTTGGGAGAGCGACCGGGAGTCCGAGAGGCGCCGGCTCCTTCCCGACCCCGCGGCGCGGCAGTGTTGGCCCATCACTGGTCGGCAGCGTCGTTCTGGGGGACGAGCGTCCGCAGGTCTCCCTGCCCCGCCTCAGAACCCCCTCGGCGGACGGGCCTTTTCGGGAAACGGCGACCTCAGAGACGCTAGAAGAGCGGCGGGCGCGGGGACGACGGGGTGATCCCGACCCCTCGGCCCTTCCGCCCTCCTCGCCCGGGGTCTGCTGCGGGGACCTCCCGCGGCCGCGACCAGACACACGCGTGGGAAGTGAGCGGGCCAAGCCGGGCAGCCCAGCCGCCGGCAGCGGGCGGACGCGGGTCCTCGGACACCGACGCCGGGGCCCCCTGCCCGGAGCCCGCGCCCGGCCGCGGTGCGCACGAGGCCGCGCACGGACACGCGTGTGTGCAGCGTCCACAGGGAGCGTGCGCAGGTCGCGGGGCACCGTGCCCGAATGCGGGGTGGACGAGCTCGGACACTGGACGTGCAACTCGGCCAAGCCCTCGACTCCGGGCCTCCGACTCGGCTGCCCCTTCCCGGACTTGTGGGACCCGAGAAGCGGTCCCCTGCCGCACTCACGTGCTCGCTCCTAAAGGAAACATGTTCTTTACAGCAAAGGGAAAGGAGGGGGTGTTTCACTGTCCGCCAATCTGCCGCGTAAAACCCAAGTCCCACGCGGGGCTTCGTCGGCGGCCCGGGCGCGGCCCCTTCGGGCGGAGACCCTCCTGGGCAGGCCCTCGGGAAGGCTGAGCCGCCGCGGGGACGGGCGGGGGCGGGAGGACGCGAGAGGAGAGGGAAGGGAAGGGGCGGGGAAGGGGCGGGCGGGGGAGGAGAAGGAGCGGGGAGGGGGGAAGAAGGGAAGGAGCGAGGAGGTGGGGAGGAGAGGAGTTGGGGGCGGGAGCGGCCTCCGCGGCCCCGGCACCTACCACGTGGGGCGCAGCGGCGGCCGCGGCGGGGTCTCCCCGGGCCCGCATGGCCACGCGCTCCGGCAGCAGCCCCGCCCTCGGAGCCTCCGGCGCTCCACCGCCCACATCGGCCTGCGGCGCGTGCGCAGACGTCTCCCCCGAGAGGCGGGCCGAGGCCGGGGCGCATCCTATTGGTGCGGAGAGCCATCGATCAGCGGGGAGTCGAGAGGAGCGGCCTAGAGAGACCGGAAGCCCGAGGTGGATGGGGAGCACCTCGCGGACCCCGGGAGGGGGCGGGCCTGGAGGGAGGGGTGGGGGAGGGGTGAGTCAGTGGGAAAAGGGGCAGGGGAGACTGGGTGCACGGAGAGGGGCAGGCTGCGGGAGGAGAGGGGCAGGGGCCGGCGCGGAGAAGGGGGCGGGTCAGCGGGGAAGGGGGCGGGGCGAACCCGTGGCGAGGGGTGGAGCAAGGGGCGGGTCGGTGGGGAGGGGGAGGGCCCTGGGGGAAGGTTTGGGGGAGGGGTGGGTCAGTGGGAAGGGGGAGGGCCAGAGGAGGGCAGGGGTCGCGGGGAGAAGCGGGCTCGGGGAGGCGGAAGGTAGGGGAAGGCCCAGGTAGGGGTAGAGGGGTTGGGGGGAGGAAGGGTTAGGGGAGCGGGCACAGAGAGGGGGAGGACGGGTGGGGGGGCAGTGGCGGCAGGGCAGGGGGCAGGCCCGTGGGGAGGGCAGGGAGACAAGGGGGGGGCAGGTGGATGCTAGTGGGAGGGCAGGGAAGGGCCCGGGGCAGGGGCTGCTGCGCGCCAGGGGCCCAGACAACGGGGCATCTTGTGCTCTGGAGCCTGGGCAGCCCCGGTGTCCCTCCACCCTCCTCTCTGCCCTGGCCCTCGGCCTCCAGCCCTGCTGCTCTCACCTGAAGGAGTAAATCCCTCGGAGGTCCTCAGTGAAATGAAATGCTATAAAAATACTGTAGTCGTGGAGAAGGTGGGGTTTGTACCAGAGAACTGCGCTTTACAGTGGGTTACACCTGAAAATCCAAACCAGATGACCTTTTGCATAACCGTTTTTAAAGGAAAGCAAGCAGGCGACATGTCCTCTGATTGACCCGGCAGTGGACAAGGAGAAGCCTGGCAGGGGGGTGGGGTGGACAAGGACACCTGAGCTGTCCCAGCAAGGAAGGGGTGCAGGGGGCAGGGGCTTGGCTGTGTCTGCTGGCATTGGCCCCTCCTGTCTGCGTCCCCGGCAGGAGAAGGGCTGCCCGGGCTCTGGGGCTGCGGTGTGGGTGCCTTAGAACACCTTCCCACAAGTGCCCCTCCAGCTCTGCTCAGTAGAGGCTCTCACCCCCTTACTGGGTGGGGTCCCATCCGCTGTGAGAACGTCTGCCCCTCCTGGTGAGACCGGCCCCTGGGGGCCCACTGAGTCCTGCCTGGAGCTGGTAGACCGGCCAGCACACTGTCCCCACCTGGGGTGTGTCCCAACGGATGTCAATCAATGACCAGCCCCGAACTAGCGTTAAGTGCAAATATTCTACACACCAACAGTGTAAGCAAAGCCACACTTCTGCTGTAGATTTTTTTTTTAAAGATTTTGTTTATTTTATTTATTTGACAGAGAGAAATCACAAGAGAGGCAGGCAGAGAGAGAGGAAGGGAAGCAGGCTCCCCGCTGAGCAGAGAGCCCAATGCGGGACTCGATCCCAGGACCCTGAGATCATGACCTGAGCCGAAGGCAGCGGCTTAACCCACTGAGCCACCCAGGCGCCCCTCTGCTGTAGATTTTTTAAGCATCCCTTCAAACGTAGTTTTTCCTTGACCCGCGTCTGTATTTGCAAAGCAGGTTGAAGCTCTTAGGTCAGATGAGTGAAGATGCCATCTTGTTTACAGTGGGATAAAGGCAGTCTGGGAATTTGTTCCCCAGGACCTAACGTTCTCCGAAGGTTGGCATATCGGGAATAGTTTATTGTAGGCAAGTTGGTAAGAAGTCTCATGGTAGCTACCGGAACACCCGTGGGCTTAGAGCCAGCACCTCCTCAGTGCGTGTGGGAGGAAGAGGTGGGGGCCCACACCGGGTGCCTCACGCCTCCACAGAACGTGGCATTGAACTTGGCTTGGCTGCCCCGTCTTGCTTCCTGCACCTCTCTTGCTGCCAGAAACTTGGTTTTTACTGCCTTTCGGGTAATCAAAGTTTGGCTATTTGCCTTGTGCAGACAGAGTGCCAGGAGGCACTTCAGAAATGCAGGGTTGAGGCTGGGGGAAGGCCTGAGACGAGTCCCTTCTTCACAGGTGAGAAGATTCTTAACAGAGAGACCAGGCCCTGGGGACTGACCCCTGCCCACACCAGAGGGACAGAGGGAGGACTCAGGGGGACTGAAAATGTGAACGAAGTCACAGGGCGCGTAAGGGGAGGCACAGAAATCTCCAGCCGTGGGCGCGTGGAGTGACCTTTCTGTTACAGTTGCGACTTGTGCAGACTAAAGGGTGGGTTCCGGTTGTATTCAGGAGACCTGGCACCAGTTTCGAGAGCTTTCAAATTTACAAAATGTCTAACAGGGACTTAAGATGCTGGTGTCAGGGCCAAGATGCAGTGAGGTCGGGGTGCTGGACCCCAGACCCACAGTGAGACTTCCTTGAGGGCGACAGGGAGGTGACTGTGGAATCTGGAGCAGCACCCGAGGGGACAGCCCAGGTGTTGCATTGTTCCCTTCTCCTCTGAGGGCTCTCAGCTCTCCCTTGGAGCACTGACTCCCAGCTCAGCCCTTCTCTCTGGAGTGACCCCACCCCTCCTGGGCGGAGTGGCAAAGTGCTGTCTCGAGGAGCACACTGGAGTGCTTGCTTCGGCAGCACATATACGAGGAGCACACTGAAGTCCCACAGAGACCCGAAATCGTGTCCCGTGAAGGCGCATGGGGAGAATGAAGACCCCACTGAGCACCTTGCCCTTAAAGCACGCAAAGAATGTTTCCTGAGGGATGACTAACGGATGGAAGCCGTCGTTCTTCCCATCTGCATTGTTCTGAGATGGACCAGGTCATCGGGAGCTCTGGAGAGACGGGAGAATCCCATTAGCTAAGCATCTCCTGTGTGCCAGGCACTATCTCATGACTTTCTGGCACACACGACTGACCTGAAGCCAGAGTCCGGGCTCCGTCACTGGACTGGCTGCAGGAAGTAATGAGGTTCCCGTCAGAGGCTTCATTCAAGGAGCAGCTGAGCAGACGTCTGGAGTGGGTGTGATGCAGGCGTCTGAGTATCACGTGGAATGTCTGTCTTGGCCTGGGCACCCAGAAAGCAGAGCCTCAGTCTGGGCCTTTTCAGTGAGGGTTTTTGTCCCCAGGAAGCTGGGAGCAAGGGAGTGAGGCAGGGAAGGAGGGAGCCAGGACCAGTGTTGGTGACGCCCCCACTACGGGCTGCTGGACCCGGACCCCTGAACCCTCCCAGAGCTCTGGAGAAGTGTCCATTGGAGCACGAAGGGGAGAAGACTTAACCTTTGGTCTTGTCATCTGGGGTTGCCCTTTGGGTGGCATTTACTCCCCTGCACTTCTGGACAGTGGTGCAGGGTCCCACAGCTGTCCCCTGAGGTGCCTAGCCTGCGGCAGGCCAGGTGAGGGCTGCCCAGAGCCCAGTGCCCTGGGTCTGGCTAGAACCAGAGACAGGACCCAGAGGACAAGGGTTGAGCAAGAGGCAAGAGGAGGTAAAAGTGACACGGGGTAGAAAGGCAGAAGGACGCTTAGAACAGGGCCCTGCCTGCTACCAACAATGGCTCCGGAGCGATTTCTGCTCTCCAGGTCCTGCGTGACTCACAGGTGGGTGGCAGGTGCCGGTGGGAGACATGTGGACGGCTTGGTATCAGTGCCCAAGCACCCTGAGGCCAGGGCTCAGACAGCGTCCGGCGAAAGGCCAGGCGGGGCCGGTTAGATGCCTTCCCCTGTGTTTTAACAGGAGGATGTCATCTGTGGGAGGAAGCCAGAGGTCTCAGAGGAGACTTGAGCCTTTGAGTGAGGCCTCAGTGGCAAAGCCAGGGGCCGCCGGGGGCCTGGCAGGGGGTTAGCCAGGAGCCTCCCCCAGCCCCTTCAGACCTGTCCCTGGTAGCTCACCTGGGTGAGGGCTGCACAGGCCCCGACAAGTCCTCCACAGCTGGAACGAAGCTCGGGGCCCTAGTGCAGTGTTGTTCCGGCCGCAGCCGCGCTGCCCGTGGGAGAGGGTGTGTTCATGTAGTGGCCAGGCATGTGGAGCGAAGCCAGGGTTTGGGGCCACACCAGCACTCTTTCTGGGTTCTGCTCCTTCCTGGCCGAGTGGCCCTGGCAGGTCTCAGCCATGGCACCTGTGTGAGCCCCCGCTTCTCATCGCCTTGCTCTAGTCCACGTGGTGTGGGAAGGCACAGTGTAGGCCGTGGTCTCAGGCTCGGAGAGCCGATGTCTGCCCTGTGCACCTGCCATGCCTCTGGGAGTCCCACGGCAGGAGCCAGCCCCAGAGACTCCCGGCCCTGGCAGCCACAGAACCCCCACCTGTAGGCCCCCCACTGGTAGGACCTCGTGCCAAGCACGATGCCCTCTGTCCCCCCCCCCCCCACACCGCTTCCCTCCACAACGCTTCTCTAATGCAGTTCATGGCCCCGTCCGCCGAGGGACCTACCCTTCTCTGCGTCTCCTGCTTCCTGGTCCTCCGCCATGTAGCCTCTTCCCTGCCCCTGCATGAGCTGGTCCCACCAGCTCCACCACCAGCGGCTCCCACCCTGATCTACTTCCTTCCCGCCCCGAAGCTGAGTCCCACTCGTCCTTCAAAGCTGAGCTTGGTATCCCCTCCCTGTGTCCTCCGCCGGTGCCCTGTGGCCCCTGAACAGACAGCACGTCCTAACACATCACAGAGCCCTCCTTTCACTTCCAGGCACCATAGGCTGCTGGGGAGGGGAGAGGCCTCTGGCTTCCAGTCCCCAGCGTGTCCGGTGACAACAACCTGCAGATGCTCTTAAACACTCAAGGACCAGACGGTCCCTAACACCCATACGAGCAAGGATGGGGCCTTCATTTATAATCTCTTCTGCATTTACCAGGTGAGAGTCTGTTCTTTCTGCAAAAAAAGTATTAAAAGGTACTTTTCAAAGAAGTAAAATTATGACTCATCCAAATATAAAATGAACACATGTCGAAGGTTTTAACTCGTTAATTAATGGGGAAGCCAGTAAGATGTTAAGCCTGATTAAAAGGAAAACCTGAACATGGACACACAGGCTGTCAGGAAGGCGGAGTGACGCACCCCTGGATGCAGACCGTGTTCGCAGTGACCTCTTCCTTGGCTGGGAACTCACGGCCTCTCTGTGGACAAACCCTAGCTGTCCGGGAGCTCGGTCGCTCGGCAAAGACGCTGCAAGGAGCGGGGTGCTGCGGAGCGAGGGAGCCCAGCGCAGACCTGGCTTCCCGTGATCAGGGCGCCCAGCAGTCTGCTCGCTGGTTCGGTGCCGTGCTCACATGTCACCGGTCAAGGCCCGGCACAGCCGTGGCTGCCTCCCTTGGCACACCCGAGCCCCAGACAGAAGGAAAGGGGGTGACGGGTGCTTTTGCCGTGAGCTCCTGAGGACAGCCATGCTGGGCTGGGGTGAAGGCGTGCATGGGAGGGGTGCCGAGCAGCGGGACCCCGCTCTGTTGCTCTCCCCTTTCACAGGGCAGAGAATTTGGGGAAGGTGGGGAGGGAACCCCGGCTGGCTGGGAGGAGCTGCCGTTCCGTTCCGTCAGCTCACGTCCAGGTCTCCTGCTCCCCAGGCCAGTCGTGTGCTGCTCACCCGCAGGCTCCCTGCCAAGCTGTAGGTGACCTGTGTTTGCCTTCCCAGATGGGAATAGCTGTCATCGGGCCCCCAGGGCTGCCTCCTTTAACTGGGTTTTGTTGGGAGACACTCCGGCCTGCATCTCGCGGGCATGTCTCTGCCCGGCTGGGCACATCGAGGCTGCCCTGGGTGCTGGTTGCCTGGGCTGTTCACACGAGCGGCCTGGAGGCGTGAGGTGGGGTCGCCGTCCAGGAAGGAGAGCAGGTGGCTTGCTGTCCTCTGTAAAGAGAGGCCCTCTCCTGTACCGGACCGCCGGCCCACGCGATGTCTCTTGGGCGTCCTCACGTGGCCCCTGGGGATTAGGGCTCTGGGAACCCATGCACACATGCTGACCCGGGGCTCACCGCTTTTGTTGCGAGAGCTCAAGTCCTCTAGCTCCGACCCAGAGCCCTGTGTCTTCCGTCAGCCCCGTGGGAACGTGGCAGACCGCCTGGCTAGCTCCCAGCTCGGGGCCCTGCCAGCCCTGCGGAGTCCGGCATGGTGTCCTGTGGATGCCGTCGGCAGCGGGGCTGTCCTCGCCACTGCTGGGCTGTGGCTGCTACTGACCGCCTCCACCCGTCTGGGGACCTGGCCTGGGGACCCATCTAGCTTGAGGACACCTAAGCCAGGAAAGCAAGAGAGAAATTCAGCGTGTAAACCCCCAGCACATGTAAGTTGTGTCCAAACACTGACGCAGGTTTATCTTTTCCTGTCGCAGCCCCCAGCTTGCAGCTGGAGGCCCCACTGCTCTGCCCAGCACTGTCTCTCCTCTAAGTTGCCGCCTCCGTGGGGGCAGGGACAGGGTCTTTTTGTCCACTGCCAACTCCCAGCGGCTGGCAGAGCGCCGTGACCCCCTGAGCCAGCCGCCAATGCAAGGCTGGGACAGCGGGGCTCCCCAGGCCCTTGGGGTCTGGGCCGGGCTTCGGGTCCGGGCTCTTCCCACACCTTCGCCAGTAACCCGTGGTCAGACAGGAGAGTTCCCACAAGCGGCAGGCCCCACACATGAGATCTGTGCGTCCACACGGAAATCTAGTTAGGGACCTAACACTATTATCAAAATGACTCAAAATTTTCAAAATGCCTTTTAGCTCAGTTTTACCTGGTAGGCGTGTGTATCGCCAAGCAGCAGGTCTATACTGTCTGAAATAGTTGGTTTGGTTTATCTGGTTGTTTTGATGAATGCGGATAAAAATTCAGGCCTTCCTGGAATTACATGGTTCCGTTCTGTGGCCACAGGAGGGGCCACGCCCAGCGCCCCTGCCCCAGCCCCGGCCCCCCTCTCCCGGGCTTGTTGTGGGCTGCAGAGCCCTTTAAACGTCAGGGGAGTCCACTGAGTCTGTAGATTCTGGCTTCTCATGGAGCTGGAGTGTGACTTCACAGGGTGACTCTGAGCTCACGCCGGGCCCTCCTGGGGACCTCTCTGGGGGTTCGCGGAGGGCTGTTCTCCTGCTGAGGCCCCGGTGGCTCCCGGACAAACAAATGCAGTAATATTGAAGCCGCAGTTTGCCTTTGGCTCCTCAGAGAGGCCCCTGGAGCCTGTGCCGCCTGCGGCCACCGTCTCCCACACCTGCACTGAGCTCCGGGCCGAGATCTCCAGCTGTCTCTCTGTAATGGAGCTGGGCTGCACTTCTGAATGTATTTTAGTCTTAATATTCAATTAAAATGGACAGAGCCCTAAGCAAATGGGAACAAGTTTATTTTATTATTTTTTTTTTAAAGAGAGCATGAGCAGGGGGGAGGAGCAGAGGGAGAGGGAGAGAGAGAATCTTTTTTTTTTTAATTTTATTTTATTTTATTTATTTGACAGAGAGAGAGAGCACAAGTAGGCAGAGAGGCAGGCAGAGAGAGAGGAGGAAGCAGTCTCCTTGCGGAGCAGAGAGCCCGACGCCGGGCTCGATCTCAGGACCCTGAGATCACGACCCGAGCCGAAGGCAGCGGCTTAATCCACTGAGCCACCCAGGTGCCCCACAAGTTTATTTTTTTTAAATCAAATGCCCTCAAAGACAAGTTTATTTTATTTTGTTAATATTTATTTATTTTTTTGAGAGAGAGCGCGGCTGGCTGCTGGTGCCCACGGCCCCGCTGATGTTGTCAGGTAACAGAGCCCTGTCATGGCTGCTGCCAGCCTCTGGGGCAGGTTGGGGTCCCACTCTGCCCTGGAGGCTGGGCCTGGCCACCTTCCTGCCAGCACAGCTGCCCAGGGTCACAGCCTCCTCGCTCCAGCTTCCAGGGAACCTACCTTAGCCAGTTCGTCATGGTGCAGCCAGAGCTCTCCCTGTCTTAGCCCCGAAAATCTCGAGTCCCAAAAGCCCCTCGGTCCCAGAAAACTGGGACAGTTGATCATAGTCCCAGCAAGAACCAAGGCTTGGAGTGGACGTAGGGGACAGGAGATGTGACTATGTGATGGCATCACAGAGAGCATGGGGGACCTTGGAGAGGGAGGGGGCTGGGCAGACAGGACTAAGCCCGTACAGGCCACCGGCAGGTGGGGGTGAGATGCTCTGGCCCCCCAGGGTGCGGGGGGCCCTGGCCTCTGCTGGTCGGCTCCCGTGGGAGTTTCCTGGCTCAGGCCGCCTGTGGGGGACTGTGGGTAGTCTTGAAGCTCAGACCCCTGGCTGTGCCTGTCCTCACCTCCACGGGACCAGCCTGCCTGGGTGCGTCCCACGCTGTAGATGCCTGGCTTGACTAACTACAGAATCAGGGACAAATGCAACCTTCATCCAGACAGACCATGGACTGTGTCCAACGCGGTAAGCCCCCAAGTCCAGGCCCAGCCATTCCCTCCCCCCAGTCTCAGCAACCCCACATCCTGCTAAGGACACCCTGAAACGTCACCACACTGCTCCTTCCTGCGGTGGGGAGATTTCCTCCTCTGTGTTATCAGCAAATCTATAACGAGAGGCATTCTCTTGTGAACCAGATGTCATCGAGAGAGCTGTCTGTCTCTCCTTCCCTCCATCTTCTGCTTCCCAGATGGACGACAAGCTGGGAGCACCTGGGTCAGGGCACCCCCAGAGTGTGCAGCCGGCTCCCCCATGTCCTGGTGGTGGCGAGGGCATGGGTCCCAAGGGCCTATGCGAAGGGGGGACACCAGGCCCCGGTGTGGTCACGGCTCCTCCCTCAGGGGGTGATGTGTTGCAGAAATGTCACAGAAAGAGGCAGAAGGCCATTTCTGCTGGACTGGGGTCGTAGGTGTCTGGTACTCCTGACCCCGGGCCCTCTCCGGATTGTCCCCGTCTGCCGGGGCGGCTGCTTTCACCTGGAGGACGCTGTGAGCCTCGCTGACCACACTGGCCGCTCCTGGCCCCAGGTTTGGAGGTGGTTGCTCAGAGCACCCTCGCCACAGCCAGGCCTAACCCCCCACCTGGCCCCTTCGGTCCCCACATTTTTTAAAAAAGATGTATTTCTTAGAGAGAGAGAGAAGTGGGGGGCTTGGGGGGGGCAGGTGTAAGAGAATCTTAAGAGCTTGAACTCAGGACCCGAGATCCCGCCCTGACCGGACGAGACTCAGAGGCTGACTGAGCCACCAGGGGCGCCCTGTCCCACGCACTCTGAGGCCTGCTCCGTCTTGCCCTGACGGTGGCCACGTGGTGGCCAGGACTCCTCAGTGAAACAGGCCTGGAGAAGGGCTTCCAGGCAGCTCAGAAGAGAGTGACTTTGGTCCTTTTGGGAGTGGTGGACTGTCAGGTCAGTGAGGTCAGATTTAAAATGACAAGAACGAACCCAAGACCTAGGACGGCGGCCTCCTGGGGGCCATCTGGGGGCCAGTTATTTTTTGCTGTTGGAGGTTTTGTTCTTTCTGCTTGGACATTTTTGGAAACACAAGGGCTTCCAACCTTCTCCTTTCACGGGCAGTGTGCTGTGGGGACGGGCCTTTCCACGTGGGTGACGGAGAGCCGGGGGCCACCAACGTCAGCTCCAGGACCCGGGCCTCATTCCCCGCAGAGGGCTTGGGAGCCAGGGCGTGAGCCCGGATGGCCCACCACACTGTCTGCGAGGGGCCCTCGCAGTGGGCTCTGGTGATGGGCTCCTCCCGGGCTCCCCTGAGAACCAGAGAACACCCTTCCTTGGAAGGAGCTGGAAAGAGCACGGGGTGGCTGTGCAGCCTTTCCCTTCCGAAACACGAACGCGAGCGCCGACTTGCACCCTGGGGTTTGGACCCTGAGCTGGGACCCGTCCCTCTTCCCACGTCCCAGCCCTGGCTGCTGGACTTCAGCCTCAGGACCGTGTCTTGTGCCCTCTCGTCCGAGTCTGGGAATGTGACTAAGGCTGCAGGAAGGGCTCACCTCCCAGGAGACAGTGCCGGAATGTGGGGGTGGGTGCGGTACAGGACGTGGCTCCGGGTCAGCAGTGAGGAGCAGACCCCAGCGGCCACGGGAACACCGGGCAGGACGCCCTCCCCTGGGGACATCCTGGAGGCTGGTCACCCTGGGCGGCCTTCCACACAGCTGTCTGCGGGAGGTGAAGCCCTTTGTCGGTTCAAAGTCCGGTGGGACCCCTATAAGTACAAGCGTTTAGCAGGTTTGGGGAACCCAAAGGTGAGCAAGGCACACCGCCCCTGGCAGCTGCGGCCTGGGGTCCCAGCAGTCCAGCTGGCCGGCGCCTCCCCAGGCACCACCCTGAGGACGGGGCGGGCTGGACAGAAATGGGGACTTTGCAGGGGGTGGGGCTGGGGAGGGCCCAGCAGGTCCTGCACACAGAGGGGCCCTCACGTCCCTGCCTGCACCCTGCCGGTGGCTGCAGGGCTCTGGGGGCCCGACACCCTAGAGAGGGTCAGGAAGGACTGTGGGTGGGCAGGCTGGGTGGTTGCCAGGGCAGGAGACTGTGGACATTCAGAGCCGGTCACCCAGGGAGATGGCAGCCCCTCCGCCCGCCCTCCGCTGGGCTTGAAAGGAGTGAGAACAGACGGAATTCAAAGATGCCCACAAAAGGGCTTCCTGTCGATACCGCCGGCATACCGGCAGACCTCGGCTCCTTTCTCCTCCGCACCCGGTGCCGGCGCCTTGGCCGCGCTGCACCCCTGTGGGGACAGCCAGGCCATGGGAAGAGAGTCCACCCACCGGCCCGCAACCCTACCATTTGTTTTTATAAAAACTGGGTTTGAAATCCAGATCCTGCCTCACGGGCACCAGGGCTGGCCCTCCTGCAAGCAGCCTCCAGACTTCCTGCTGTAGCCACGCGGGGACGCTGCGGACCTCCCTCCTTAGTGAACTGGGTCCCCACAGAACGCCACCCACACGTGTGCACACACGCGTGCAAATGCTCACACACGCGTGCACACGCACCCACACGCCACGCACACTTACACTCACAATGCACACACGTAAAGGCTCTGCTCATGTGCCCACGCCACACACCACACACGTCGTGCACGCACACACACGGCGCTCACGCATGTACCCCATGCACACGCACACGCTCGTCCGTGCACGCACACAAACACAGTGCTCACGCACTTTTGTGGGTGTGTGTACACCGTGCACACACGTACCTACAACACAATGGGAAAGTAGGGAGACGCAGCCTTGTGGGATGGGGCTAGGAGGAAGGGCAAATCTCTCTTTCTTCTCTTCGTTCCTTTGGCAGAATGGACTTTTCTCCCAGAAGCGTTCTTCCTTTCATGGTTAAGGAATATGACTGACATTTTCATGGGCTCTTGAGACTTCCACGTCATTTTCTCAAAGACACACACAAGGCTGGTGGGCAGGTGCTGCTCAGAGTCAAGGGGGTTGGGGGGTAACACAGCCACAGGTGTGACCCCCCCGGACACAGGCACCCTCCATGCTCTGAGGTGAACAGATGCCAGCAGTCCCCGTGGCCGCACTGCGGCTTGGGGGCGACGGGGGTGGACGGTCAATTCAGCGAACAGAGAGCGGGAAGGGTCTGCACGCCCACGTCACAAAGGAAGATGGGACCCTTACCCACCCGAGGCTCTGCGTGCTCCCTTTGGGCCACCCACGCCCCCGTGGGGTCCACACTGTGACCTCCTCAAGTCCATGTACAGATGGGGAGCAGGTGGATGGAAGCAAGGACGGTCTCCCGCAAGCGGCACACCGAGAACGTGCTAGGACACGCTAGAATGTGCTGGAACGTGGCTGGGACGTGCTGGGACGTGCTGGGACACGCTAGAATGTGCTGGAACGTGGCTGGGACGTGCTGGGACGTGCTGGGACGTGCTGGGACGTGCTGGAGGTTACGGTGGGTGCTGCCTCTCCATCTGCCCCTGACACTTCGGGCTCCGCCAGATCAGCCGGATCCCATGGCCCAAGCGACAGAGCAGCTCACTCAGCAGCCTGGACCTGTCTCCTGTTCTGGGCCCCGCTCACCACTAGCGGCTTTTTACGTCATTCAGCCAACTGGCTGCAGCAATACCCTCCAAGGAAGACTCTGTTGCCCTGAGAAGCCAGAGCCCCCCGGTGCCTGCTTTTGGCTGTAGGAGATGCCGCCTAACCGTCACCTCAGGACAAAGATATCTGCTGGGCCCCGGAAACGGCACTGAGGAAAGAGGTCTCCGAACTATTTCTGGATTTACTTCCTGCCTCTGACGTCTTCCTAGTATGTGCAGGGAAGCTGCTGGTAGTGTCGTCCGGACCATGGACAAGTATGAAACCTTGGGGAAGGGCACGGCAGTCGAGTTCCCCAGGAAGTAACCATGGCATTGGGCTGGAGAGTCTGTGTCCCCCTGGCGTCAGACCGCGAAGTCGCCTCCCTGGCCTTGTGGCCGAGGGCAAGCTGCTCCGGGGCCTTCCGAACAGCGGTGCAGAAATACGCACCTTCTGGGCAGCAGCTGCCTCCTGGGTACCAGGTTTGTAGTAACGTCCCCGAGCAACGACTCTGCAGTCCGGCCAGCTGGCTGAGCTAATGAGGGTCCACAGCCACTCCCCAGGGCCCACCCACTTGGGCCAAAAGCAGAGCCGGCCAGGATGTGGTGGGGGTCACCACTCCTGCACCTTCTGCGTCCTTGAGGGTGGCGCTAATGTCTGTGATCCCTCCAGGAGAACCGTGCTGCTTTGGGCTTCCAGTGGCCCCGCTTGGCCTTTCCTGCCCATCGAGTCCTCTCCGCAGGTCCGGGAACTGCTGTGGGGATTCAGCCAGCGGCTGGGGGTGTTGATTCTAATCAAGCGTTCTGGACCTGGGGAGGTAAATACAGGATGGGGTCAGGGCCACGCCAGCCCCATGGGGAGACAGACACAGGCTAAAACCCATGGGCCACCTGGCCTCCGAGAGCCCTCACTCTGACTGGACCATCGCGGTCGTCTGTAACTGGCAGTGCATGGAGGCTCTGACTAGTCCCTTCTCCCCAGTGCACAGTTACCCAGACGAGAACCCACAGATTCTTTTGGGGAAGATGGGGAGAAAGATTAACGGTATCAATTTTCAGTAGTGTACCAGGGTCCTTCCTCGAGCGGACCATGTCATCCCCAGGCGCTTGGGGTCTGGAACTGACAGAAGGTCCATGACTCTGTTTTTATGATTCAGGTCAGACTTTTCCTCACTTGACCTAGAACATTTCTGCTGATGCGTGAGAATTCATTGTGCTTCCTATGTGTTTCACATCCCCGTGCTATGACCAACCAGCCACAATCAACCATGGGTCATGACCAACCATGTGCCATGACCAACCAGCCATGGTCAGTCAGCACTGCAGGTCTCTGGGAGTCAGACGATTCTGACCAACCCCTCAGCTGGACTCTGCGGCCCCCTGGGAACCACGCCCACCTTGCTTGTGCAGGCAAGTGCCTCCCTTGGCCCCTGCCACCCTAGGATCCAAGTACTCCATTGGACTGAGGTTTCCCAGCTGAGTTGCTGTGGTCCCTGCTGCAGGGTCTGAGCTGCAGAGAGGGACCACGGAGCTCCTCAGGGCGCTAGGGTCCCCACAGTCTCGGTGGAAGGTACATCTTTTGGACACTCTGTGTGTAGGTGAAGGGGTCTTAAATGACAGAGTCACTCTAGTATCCCCAACCCTTTGAACCCCTCTTTCTGCAGTGGACCGAGGCAGTTCAGGCATTTCTAACCCGCTCACCACGGGCTACCTTTTGGTCCACGTTTCAACCACCCAGGCTGTCAGAACTGTCCCTAACCCACGCTGCAACGTTAACACAGAGCCTCTGCCTGGTGAGCCCGTGTCCGCAGCTTGGATTTGGCCTGCCCCAATATTTCCCTTCACTGTCATGCCACAGCCTTGACATCCATTCCTACCTATGTCTGTGCATAAACTAGAAAACTCAAGTAGTTCTTTTGGAGCGTAGCCCCCTTCCTCGTGGGTCACACTCCGTGCCCCTTCTTCAGGGCCTGCTGAGACCTCTGATCACAGGTCTAGGAGCAGAGGGCGGTAGGAAGGGTCATGGACATCGTCTTGGGGGACAGCTGCCTCAGAAGGGCCACAGGGCCCTCAGGCAATGCAGGGATTGGGGTGTTGTATTGGGTGAGAGCTGGGTGTGAGGGGCACCGGAATCTTCCCTGAGCAGCAAACTCTTCACCCTGGCCATGCTCCCAGAGCCCACTGGTAGGAGTTCTTGAATAAGTGTTTCCTAGGTTCTGTAGTGGGTGCACAAATCACACGATGACTTTATTACAGAAGAAGGAGTCTGTAACGAAATCAAGTCGCCTCCTGGTTGACCTTGCCTATAGCATTTGGTGACCTTAGGTGCAAAGCTCTGGAAGCCACACCTGTGACCTTGACCCTCCTCTGCCTTCATCCTGCACAGGTCTCAGCACCTGACCCTCCCTTGGCCCCTGCCCGAGTCCCCTCACCAAGGTCTCTGTGGTTTGCGAAGCACATATGATCTAGCCCCTGGGCCCTCCCCCAGGTCCCAGGATCCGCACTCCACATCCATTCCACGGGGTCTCTGGGTGCCCTTCCCTGTCCAGCCTGTGAGCCATGCTTCCCTGAGCCCCAGGCCCAGGGAAGGTGAGGTCAACCTGGACTTCTGACCACCATGTCCACATGGGCTGTAGACTCAGTGAGGGGACAGGAGGACACCTGTCTTCCAAGGCTTTGCCTGCATTTCCTGGTTCTGGGTGGGACTGCCCATCTAAACGGAGTCCCTACTGCCAAGGGACACTGGACTGGGGCCTGCCCTCAGCCTTTCCAGCAGGCAGCAGCCTGCAGAGTTGGGCGTTTGGGATACGGGCTGACTGCATGGGTGGGAGCCAGGCCACAACTGAGGAGCCCAGAACATGGGCTTTCTACAGCGGTCCCCGCCTGGGCTGTCACTGAGGTGTGGCTCAGAACCGACTCAGCGAGGGCCTGGGCCCTGACCACTCCATCTCCCACCCCATCCCCGGCATGTGCAGCTTCCCCCAGGGCTGAGGCATGGCCAACACCCATGGGGCGTGAGAGGGGGTGCTTGGGTGGGCATCACCCGGTGTGCCTGGCCCGGTCGTCCCCAGAGCCTCAGAGGGACCCGCCTCTCCTTTTGCTGGGGCAAGGAAAGGGACTTCAACACCTCGCTCGCTTGAAGGCCTGGAGCACCCCCATTCCTGCTTCTGCTCTGGACGCCCAGGTTCCTGGACTCACGGGTGTTGACCGGCCACGGTGTGTGGGCACAGAGGCACAGGGGGCTGTGGACGATCGCCCCCGCCCCCCCACCCCTGCCAGCACCAGCAAGGTGGCCCACACCCTCCAGGGCCCCTGCCTGAGACGGTGGTCTCCGGCACCACCAGTGAGTCCCCAGAGGGGCCGCGTTTCTTACACTGCATGTCGTGGAAAGTGTCAGTGTGCTGAGGGGTCCCGTCTCCCCGTGTGCTCAGGGTACCAGCACAGTGTCTCCGTCCTTTACCGTCCTGGCGGCTGGAGGCTGCAGGTGTGCAGGGGCTCATGGCCTCTGCGACTTTCAATGGTCAGAAAATGTACACACGTGGGGCATCCGGCGGCTCAGCTGGTTCAGTGGCCGACGCTTGGTTCCGGCTCAGGTGAGGATCTCAGGGTCATGAGATGGAGCCCCGCATTGCTGCACAGTGTGGGGTCTGCTCCAGAGCCTCTCCCTCTGCCCCTCCCCTACTCATGCGTGCTTTCTCCATCCAAAATAAATCTTTTTAAAAATTATTAAAAAAAACAAAACGTGCAAATGTGTGCACACAGACACACAGAGAAGCACCAATTCTATTACTGCTGAGTCGGAGGGTCTCAGTGCCGGGGTCGCTGGACACTCACGCAGCCTCAGACTTGCCACGTGCACGGCAGGGACAGGAAATGGTAATTGCTGTGTCAGACACTCCCCAGCCCTGAAGGCAGCGGGATGGAGTCCTTTCCTCAGAGGCTGGTTCAACCAGGTGTCCGAGCTGGGAGCAGCCCACGTGGGCTCTGCTGGGAGGCACGGGGAGCACCTGCAGGGGGACTCGGGAGCATCTAAAGGACCATATAGAGGCGCCCCTTCTGACCAGCCGTACCAGACGCTCCATCACGTCCACGTCTCCTACAAATTCACCTTCCGCTGAGTCCACCGTGTGGAGGCCAGGGGGCCCTCCTTCCTGGTGTGGTGCTGCCTCTAGGGAATCTGGATGCAGAGGCATTTCCATCGGTGTGACGGCTGTGGGATCACCACGGGTCACCACCGTGGGGCCGATGGTCTGTTCGGGGACAGCAGAGTGAGGTGCCATCGAGGTCTGAAGCCCCCAAGCAGCTGTTGCCAACAGCAGAGGTGGCACGGGGAATCCTGTCACCACAGCCGCGCCCCACAGCTGAGCCCCAGACCAACCCCAGCGGTCAGCACACACCTGGCCGGTTGGCCTGGACACACCCACGCCCAGCGCCCGGCCCCATGGGCAACGTTTCCCACCCCAGCTGGCTGCCCACTTTCTCCCTCCTGCCTCCTCTGCACAGACAGCAGACTGTGCTAGCAGATTAGGTCAGGGAGGCATTTAGGTGAGGGTTACTGGGTTGAGGCTGGCTGGCTTGGTTTACGTCTAATTACACGTTACTCGTTGCAATTGCTAAACATAAATCACAAGCGTTTGACCACAATTACAGTAATTATGTCCCTATGAGAAGGTCAGCAAAAATGACCTCAGAGGGAAGTGGTGTGAGAGCAGGGACTCCGGAGGCCAGGGGTCTGAGCGGGGAGGGCCCTGGGTCATGCTTGATTCTCCCCCCCAGGCAGGTAGAGGGCTGGGTGTTTTCATATGGACGGCAAAGGGCAAGGTGGAGAGGGTGAGCAGAGGAAGTTTCTGGAAGCTTCCAGCTGATTCTTCAGTGAGCAGAGTCAGGTGACAGGTCATTTGGAATAACAGAATGACCATCAATACACACTTGAAAACCTTGAGACAGGGCAGAAAATAAAAGTGTTTACATGGTTCGATCACGTTAGTGGCTCAAAGAACTTGTGCCGTGGGGAGCACGCCGGGGAGCCGGCCCCCACAAGAAGGCCCGAACCCTGCCAAGAGCCAGGTTGGCAGCTGGACACCTGAGTCCGATCTACAGAGCCAGGCCTACCACGTCCACCTGGTATGAGGCTTTGTGTGACGATATCATGAAGCTGACGTCACCCTGACCGTTGAGACACCACCCACTTGGCAAGTAACTGAGACCCAGAAAGAGACCCTGACCACACAGCCCCCGTGAGGCAGACCAGGGAGGAGCCACGTCTGACCCACCCACGGCACCAGCACCCACCCCGACACTCAGAGTCTGGGAGAGGGCATGCAACCCCTCCAACCCCAGCGCCAGTGAGCGTTAGGCACACAGTCATAATCATGGTCCTGGTCACACTGGAGGCCACCGCGGCTGCTGTGGCGTGTGGGGAGCTCTCCCTGCCTGGCCACGGCCTGTCTTCTGAGACTGGCCCCGGTCAGGGGCCACTGCCCTGGAACTCATCACAGAAACAGGCCCGGGAGGCATCTGGTAAACATTTCTTGAGTGAAAGGCAGGTGACAAGTGAATGTTGATACAAACCCGAATCTGGGCCACAGATTTGACCCACCGCACACGTGCTTTGTGGGGGGCCTGTGGGGTGGGGTGGGCGGCTACGTGGGCAAGCGACCGGCACCTGTCCTCCCTCCTGACATTCCCCTCCCAGGGCACACTGAGTTGTGCTGGTCGCTGGACAGCTGGCTGCTGTCACCACTGAGCCCGTGACCGAGCCCTGCGCCCTGTTCCTCTGATCACGGCAGGTACTGGGGCAGGAGGGTGGTGCACCTTGGCGGCCATCACTTGGGGTGGGGCAGGGTCCCTTCACGAGCAGGTGCAAAGGGGCAGCTCTGCCTCTGTGACACCAGCAGGTGCTGGTCTTGCTCTCCACCTGCCAACACTCCCTCCGGTGTCTGGAGGACAGAGAGTGCAGGAAGTCCCCGAGTGTTGCTCTGGACGCCACGATGCCCACTTCCTTCCTACTGTGGTGGGGCTCAGGTGCCTCTGTGGCCTCTTGCCGGGTTTAACTGGAGACATGCTCCCTGGGAAGTGACCCCAGCCATCTGCGGGTGAGCTTGCTCCAAGCTGCCCTCACTGCAGGGAGGACCCATGTTCCTGGCGGGCAAGGACCCTTCTGGTTCCGATTCAATCCCACAGGGGCTTCTTTGTTCCTGCCTGGGCCCCAGGGGGTGAAGTGGGGCAAGTGGTCCCTGGGAAGCCTCAGACAGTCATGGCCTACCTCACCCTTGTCCCCAGGCCCAAAGCTGATGTGCCCCCAGAGAGCCTGACACCACGGACGCCAGGGACACATTTAGGGGATATTTCATCCCAGGATCAGGAGGGGTCAGAAGCCCCACTTTGCCAGGCACGCATGTGCCCAGGAGGCCCTGAGAGTGGCAGAACCCTAACCCTTCCCGGAGCGGGGCGGAGACCCAGGAACCAGTTCTACGGCTGGGGCCCCACCCCACAGATGACTGGTGGCTCGTCAGCAGGAGAGAAGTCTGGAAATTCCTGCTTCGGAGACCCTCAGGAATCTGGAGGCACCTGTGTCCCCAGAAGGGAGGGCCTGTCACAGAGCCTGAGGTCTGAGAGCAGCAAGGCCAGGCCCTTCCCAGATCCTGCTGGACCTGTCCAAGAGCACTGTCGATGAGCAGCATTCCAGCAGCTCTTGTTCGCAATTAGTAGGCTCCCTATTTTAGGGTTACAGAAAAACAGAGCAGAGTTCTGATGTACATCCCCCACCCCCCATTATTCACATCTTGCATTAGCCTGTAGGGTTGTTATAATCAATTAGCTGATATTGACATATTACTGACAAAAGGCTGCACTGTTCAGTCTCGTGTGTTCTATGGATTTGACCACTGCATGTCCTGTAGGCCCCACTGTATTGTCCTAGCTTTAGGGAAGTGGACCTGGGCACAGGTGGTCTGGCAGTCCTCCAGCTCACAGAGCCCTGAACCAGGATGGGAACCAGCTCCACAGTGCCCCAGAGATGGTCTCTGCCCATTGGTCCCATGAAGCCTTCTGAAACGTCCCTCAGGCCAGGAGCACTCAGTCTCAGCACCTGCACCATGAGGGGCCTAAAGCCGCCCCTGCCCCGGAGTGGACCTTGGGCCCTGATAACCCTGTCTGGGCAGCTGCTTGACCACAGGCAGACCTCTTGGTACAAGGGGCTACAGAGCTGCGTGGACACGGCTGTGGGTGAGAGGCGGTTGCAGTTTCCAGATTCACAACCAGCAGGTTCCTCTACCCAGGGGCCCTGGGAGTGGTTTCACTTCACCCACTTGTCGCAGCACCCAGGTACCTGCAGGGAAGGGGCCAGGGCACATGCTCCAAGGGGGTGGGGGTTGGGTGAGGGCTGCAGGAGGCCCCCAAGCTTGGAACGGACTCCTCAGCCTCAAAACTGCCTGTGGGCCTTGGGGTGACATCCGTTCTTATGCCCGGGCAGGACCCGAGGGCTTGACCTTCCCAGTCCAGGGCTTCTCTAGACCCCTCAACTGTAACGTAACTGACTCCTCTGCCCAGGGCTCCTGGCTGCTCTCAGTTCCAGCTGTTTGGGGGCCTGCAGACGAGACCTCTCTAGAGGGTGACAATTCCATCCCTCCATCCAAGGACATTTCTCACCCTCTGACCAGACCAGAAGGGTACAACGTACAGACCAACCTGTGGAAGAGGTCACTCCCCTCCCAAAGCTCACTTGAAATTCCTCCTGAAATGTTTCTCGGCTGGACAAGGAATATGAAAACAAGGTCTGGTTTCTCCATCACTTGATGCTGTTTGAGGCTCTGGAGCTCAGACCAACACCAGAGTGTTGGAGAAAGCAGAAAAGCCTGCTTTTGTGAGCACAGAGGTGGCTATGTGGAACTCCATGGGTCCCTCCCTCAGCCCGGTAGACCCTCTCCACCATTTCAGGATGATGACCAGGTAGGATGGGAGACCTGGAGTCCCCCACGCATCCTCTAACCAGACCCAGCCCTGACTTTTGGCATCAGGCCCTCGAGCCAGAGGAGGACACCTTTCCCATCAGAGCTGGGGCTGCTGGTTCTCCTCTTGTCTCCCTCACTGGATGTTAGGCATATGGTGACCTCAGTGACTACCTGGTGAAAGAAGCCACCCTGATCACACTGTACTCACCAGCTGGGTGCTGTTAGGACAGGGGTCTCAGCGCTAGATTTTGCACACAGGGGGCATTTGTCAGTATCTGGGGACAGTATGGGTTGCCAAACCTGTGTGTGGGGGGTGGGGGTGGGGGGGGGTGGTGATGACATCTAGAACATAGCGGCCAGGATGCAGCTAAAATCCTACAATGCACCAGATGTCCCCAGGGGGAATCCAGCATGAGGCTGGTGAAGCGGGTACCAACCAATCGGGGGTGGGGCTGGTGAGGACCAGCAGGCAGAGCTCGGCCATGACGCACAGGAGCTGTGGCCCAGAGGGCTCGGTGGAGCGGGTACTCCAGAGTCCACGGTGCGCTCTACAGTGAGTTGGCCTCATCACCAGCCGCAGCTGGGCCTCCCCTGCCCCGGGAGTCGCAGAGCAGGACCAAGTCTGAACCTCTGCAAAGCACGCTCCGATTCTGCAAAGCACATCCCGGGTGGGACACAGGTCACACAGCCGCGGCAAGGCCCGGAGCCGCCACCACAGCCCAGCGGCCACTCCCGGCTGGGTCTGCACGACGGGGTCACAGCACCGCGGCCGAGGACGGGTCGGCGGGCCGGGCGCCGGCTCGGGTCTGCATGCACTTGGGGTCCCGGCTTTCTCCCCGGTCCCGCATCGCACCGGCCGGGGCGTCTCGCGGCTCCGTCTCCGGGTGCCCCGAGCCGCCTCCCCTCCCGGCGGAGCCGCCCCCCGACCACCGGCCGGGCACGCGGGGCGCGGGGCGCGCACTCGGGGCGGAGTTCCGGCGCGCGGGGCGGGCCCGGGGCGGGGCGGGGCGGGGCGGCCGGCGGACCCGCCCCCGCTGAGCCGCGACCGGACGGCGGACTCGCCCGCGGCAGAGGCTCGGGCGGCGGCGGGCGCGGCGGTCTTCGCTCCACGGCGGCGACGGCTCGGGTGGCCCCGGCCGGGATGGGCGGGCGGCCGTGCCGGGGGCGCGGTGGGCGCACGACGTGACTCGCCGGGACTGCAGCCCCGCCCGCCCGGCCGCGGGTCTGCTCCGGGGGCGCGGACGCGGGGTCGGCGGCCGAGCCGGAGCCGGAGCCGGAGCATGCGGGGCGCGGCGCGGGCGGCCGGGGGGCGCGGCGGGCAGCTGAGGCCGCGGCCCCCCGCCCCGGGCCCCGGCCCGCCGCCGCCGCTGCCGCTGCTGCTGCTTCTGGCCGCTGCGCTGGGCGGCGCGGGCGCGCAGTACTCGAGCGACCTGTGCAGCTGGAAGGGGAGGTGAGTCCGCGCGGCCAGACCCCGGCCCGGGCCCCGCGCTCCCTTCGCGTGCGCCCCCCGGGCCGGCAGACCGTGCGGGGGCGCGGCCGCGCGGGGACTCGGGCGCCCGCTCCCCGCCGAGTCCCGTCCCCGTCGCCCCCGCCCCCGGGTCCAGAACAAAAGGGCCCGCGGCGTCCGGGTGCCCCGGCCGGGAGGACGCCGGGGGGAGGTGCGCCCGCCGCGCCGCGGGGTCGGTCCCGACCCGCCAGCCACTCGCCCCGCGCCGACCCCGCACGGGCGGGGGTCGGTCCTCCGGCCCTTCCCGGCTCTGCCCGCGGCGAGGACTTGCGCCCCGGGCGGGAGGGGCCGGGCCTGCGCTCGGGGCGGAGCGGGAAGGGCCGGCGGGTCCGCGGGAGGGAGCGGGGCTCGGGGGACGGAGCCGGGCCTGTGCGCGCGGAGACCCGCGGGCGGACACCTGTGCGCGGGCCGAGTGACCGCCCCGCCGGCGCCCCCGCCCCGTCCCCGCCCGGGATCCGGTGAAGGTCAGGCCGCCCTTGGCAGCGCGCGCTGGGCTCGGCGACCCCCATGCCCCTCCGCCGCGGCCGCCGAGGACCGTTTCAAACTCAAGTGTGACGAGCAGAAAGGAGTGCAGGTCGCCAGGGTGCGCGGGCGGGGCGCCTGAGGGCACAGCCCCGGGGCGAGAAACCGCCCTCCGCCCGGGCGCCCTCAGCCCCGCGCCGGCAGCTCGCAGTCGGAAAGCCGAGTTCCGTGCGGGTGGAGTTTGCGGAGGGCGATGCGCATCTCCTTCCCGGAAGCCGCGGGCCGGGCCGCCGCGGCTCTCCGCCTGCGGGTGTTGCATGGAGCAGGGCCTCCACGCGAGCCCCGGCCTTGACGTCCGGTGGGAAGCCTCCCGCTGGCTCACACCTCGTGCTGGAGGGTATCACGGGGTTATTTCGAGTGAAGACAGTTTTTCCGAGAAGCCTGGGGGTGTGCCAGCGTGCTGGGCTCTGCGTCAGCAGGGCAGCCGCTGGTCAGCTTGGGTACTTACAGACCCAGGTCTCTGTGGACACTGGCAAGTCCCCTGCTCCCCACTTTCCACCCCTCCTAGAGCCGGGGTCCTGGGCTGCGGGGGCTGGGCCTTGTGGTGGCCTTCCTCCCCGGCACCAACTCCCTGCACACGCCAGGGCAGGGTTGGAGGAGCTGAGACTGGGGCCGGGAGCTTGAAGCTCTGGGGGAGGGTTGGCCTGGAGAATGCTGGCGCCAGCCCTGGGCTGGCCCGGAGCCTCCGACTCTGACACACTCTTCCAGGGCTGCCCTTTCCCCCACGCTGGTAATTAAACCCCCTGTTTTGCAGCTTCTGCTGGATGAATCAGTGCACCCCCAAACTGAGGTCTAGGGTGTCCTCCTTCCACAGATCAGAAACAGACCCGGTCCTACTGCGGGAGCCTGGGTTTCCAGAGGGGCTGACATCCTCTCAGGCTCTGACCAGCACTCCCTCACAGACCCGTCCCATCCCCAGGACAGGCATCCCCTTCCAGGCATAAAGTCTTCTGAGGGCCAGCTAGCTCCTGGATCCAGCAGGTGTCTGCATCCTCTTCTCCACCTGGAGAAGCAGGGGCACTTGCCTGCCACCCTTCTGTCTCCATCATTGCTGACATACCCCTGGTTCTGGATTCTCTCCAGCTGTCCTCACTCGGCCCAAAGGCAGCGTCTGCCAGGGGCTGCCACAGTCAGAGCTGGAGAGAAGACAGGGCCGGGCCACACTCCTGGAACATAAGGCTCCCTTTGCATGATCATCGCTGCCCCAGTTATCAATATGCCTCGCCGATCAGCTGATAGATCCTTGCCATGGGAACCCGAGTGTGCTGATCTGCCTGCTGACCCCCAGAACATTTATGAGTTTTTATGAGCTGTTCTAAAGACAGCACAGGGTGGTGCGAGTCCCCATGCGCTGGGTGGATTCTGATCCCCGAGAGGCAGGGAGTTTCTGTTTATGGCACTGGCTACTCACATTTGACAGGCTGAATGCGTTTCTGGGTGTTTCCAGGCAATGAAGCAGGAGGTTGTGCAATCCCTGTCCCATGAGCAGGGGCAGGACAGCACCCTGATCTTTATTAGGCTGTGGTTGTAAAGGTGGACCACGAACTTTCCCACCACCATTGGCAGGGGTGTGGGTCCCTCACACCTGGCCTCGTTCTCCTGCGGGGTGGGGAAATGAAAGCTAATGCCAGTTCTAGCTTCTCCCTCGAGCTGAATGCTGCTCCTGACTTGTAAACAGGAGACCACTCCTTACTCCTGGTGCCTCGGGTGGTCCAGGTTGTGGGTGTGAGGGGTGTGGGCCCTCCAGAAAATCTGTATCAATTTGGAATTTGCTGTCCTTTCCATGCTGGTGCCCCTTAGGTGTGTCCACCTGGGGAGTGATACTTGCAGACTCCTCTTTTTGGGACCGGTGCGTGAACCCAGTTTAGATCATCCTGGGAGCAGTCCGTGTGCTCAGCTTCCTGAAGCCCCACAGTTATGCTCGTCCACACATACGGCTAGAGCCACATTTCTCCTGAGGCTGAGGGAGCCACACTCCCCGTCCTTTTTCGCTTCATCCCATCAGAAGCCAGTTATTTATTTTGCCTGAGACGCAGGTGTGCTGGCATTAGTGACGTCACAGGCACCGTCTTGCTCCTCCAGCAATTTGCAGAAACAGACGTTTTTCCAGGTTGCTCTGGTGCTGGGAACTTAGAGGTGAGAGATTTGGCCAGATTTTCTGGTAAGAGCCAGACAGACTGTGAGCCCTTGACTTCATTAAAGACCCGTTGGGGTCCCGGGCCGAGAGACTGGTGGGTCTGCTGGACGGGGTCGATGTCTCGCATCACACACGCTACTCGCCTTCGTGTTGAGTGCCCGGTGGGACTCTTGGTTGTGTCCGTGCTTCAGGAGAGCATGAGAGGAGAGGCCGAGCAGAGCCCCATGCTGGCCGCGGACTCTGGGGCGGGTGCAGACCCTTCCCTGGGGCAGGGAAGACATTAGGCGAAGAGCGAGTAACGGGTGCCTTGTTTCTTCTGTGTCCACCTGCTTGCTGTTCCTGGCCCTCTTTTAGTCGAGGGGCTTAGGAATAAAAGGGGCCACGTGCACCACACAGGATGTCCAGGCTGATATGTGCTGGAGATGGCAGCCCAGCCCCCACTCAGGGCTGCCTCTCCCCGGGGAGCCGTGGTTGGTCACCTGTCCCCACACGTGTTCCCTCTGTCCCTGCCCAAGATGTGGGTGGGGGGTGGACCTCCCGGTGTCCCCCTCCACTGTTTGGATTAAGTGACTTGGTGAGAGGGATCCAAAGCCTCTGGTATGGGCTTTCCTTTCCCTGGAGCCCCAGGGCCCCCTCCCCCCACAGAGAGGGAAGTGAAGACTTGGACAGGATGGTTTTTATGGGAGAGAGCTTTGAGGATTGGTGTCTGGGCATGGGGCAAGTGTCCAGCTGCCTCTTGAGGCTGGAGACAGGAGAGGAGGCACACTATGATAACGTTTGTTTTGGCTGCATCAGAGCAGAGCTGATTATAGTCATCTGTGTCAACCACTCACCATCTAGTCTAATTTTTTCTCACAGCACTGTAATTATGCTCGTCCGCACGTATGTGTCAGATGAGTTTTGTGAGTTTTATTTGACTGTGATTTGTCAGTCTGTTCTGTGTGTGCGGCCCTGGGAGGCGTCTGAGGCTGAGCTGGCTGCGAGTGACCCGGGGCCTTGTGGGGGCAGGGAGCGGGGTTAGGAGGGGGGTCACCTCCTCGACACCTCCCTCTGATGTGGTCTGCAGGATGACTGTGCAGCCCCAGCCTGCAGCTGGCCGTCATATGAAAAGTGAGGGTTTTTGGAGCCCAGAGCGTGAGTCACCAACGGTAAATGCAAACCATATGTTACGTGCTTTCTCCTCTGTAGAAATGGTTTCTGGTAACTCGCTCAGGCCAGAGCACTGAATATAGCATTGTTTATTATACACAAAAATCCTAAGAATGTGGGTGAACCTGTCTGAGATCCGATCAGAACCAAATTTCGTGTAATAAAACACTCGGTTGAAGTCACTGGTTGAGTTCCAAGGCTGCTTGGTGGCTATGACGTAACCATCGGCACAAGCTGACATTCGCATTAAAATTTGGAGTAGAGGAAGCTTTAACATTTTTGAGGGTTTCAGTTTCTTGAAAATATAAGGTAATGACTTTGCTCCAGACCTGTTTCACCAAGAGGGTAGCACACTTCATATTTTCCTATTTAATGTTTACTGGGAGTGAGGCGAACGTGGCACTCAGAGCTTCTCCTTGGGAAGACGAACTGTCCACTCACTGTGTCTCCCTCCCTGAGGCTTCTGCACGCAGTCCCCGTGGTGTCTGTCCCCTGGCGAGGACCCTCACCTTACCTTTGTTTCTGGCTTTCATGCTATTCGAGTTTATTTTTAAAAATACAGTTGGCAGGGTCCCTCGGTGGCTCAGTGGGTTAAGCAACTGCCTTGGGCTCAGGTCATAGTCCCAGAGTCCTGGGATCGAATCCCACATCGGGCTCCCAGCTCTATGGGAGTCTGCTTCTCCCTCTGACCTTCCATCGCATGCTCTCTCTCACTCTCTCTCTCTCTGTCTAAATAAATAAATAAAAATCTTAAAAAAAAATACAGTTGGCAGTGTGGGGTTTCAGGGCTTATTTATTTTTAATTTAATTTTTTTGAAAGATTTTATTTATTTGACAGACAGAGGTCACAAGCAGGCAGAGAGAGAGGAGGAAGCAGCTCCCTGATGGCTTGAACTGAGCAGAGAGCCCGATGCGCGGCTCGATCCCAGGACCCTGAGATCATGACCTGAGCCGAAGGCAGAGGCTTAACCCACTGAGCCGCCCAGGTGCCCCTTCAGGGTTTATTTTTAAATTTTATTTGTTTGGGGGCACCTGGGGGGCTCAGTCGGTGATGCGTCTGCCTTCAGCTCAGTTCATGGTCCCAGAGTCCTGGGACAGAGCCCCTGCGTCGGGCTCCCTGCTCTGCTGGGAGTCTGCTTCTCCCCCGCGGCAGCCCCCTTGTGCTCTCTCTCTCACTTGCTCACTCTCTTTCTCAAATAAAGAAAATCTAAGAGCAGGGGAATGGGCGGTGGCTCCATCCAGGACCCCGAGATCATGACCCGAGCCGACTCAACAACCGAGGGCGCCCCCGGGGGCCCCAAGGTTTGCAGAGGAAAGCGCCATCGAGCCACCACTCTAGGGAACATGCAAATATGCCTGTCTGGAAGGTGCTGAAGACAAAACCCACCAACAGCCTCCAACCCGCAGGGGCTCACATCCCTCACTGGGGCGAGCAGACCGGCCCCTTGTTCTCACACTCGGAGGGAATCTGCCGTTCTTCCCAGCTCTCCGTCGGTCACCGGGCACTTGGGCTGGTGGTAGGGTCCCGTGTCCTTGTCATGTCCCAGAAGTTCCACCTCCGTGGTCCTTGCCTCCACGGCGCAGGGAACCTCAAGGGCACAGGCTCCTGGTGCCCCCCGAAGGCCAGCGCACCTGGGTGCCGAGGTGTGGGACACACTTGGCCTCCTCCGCCGTGGCCTGTCGTGCAACGACTCTCCAGGGCGGGCCTGCCGGAGGGGCCTGGCGGCGCGGCCGTGGGCAACCCTTACCCAGACCGGCGGGCCGGGCACAGGGGGCGGCCCCCTGCACGTGGGTGGGGGCTGCTGGGGCGCCCGGCCGGCAGAGGCCACAGTGAGCGCTGACACGTGTCCCCCCGCAGCGGGCTGACGCACGAGGCGCACCGGAAGGAGGTGGAGCAGGTGTACCTGCGCTGCTCCGCGGGCTCCGTGGAGTGGGTGTACCCGACGGGGGCACTCGTCGTCAACGTGCGGCCCAACACCTTCCCGCCCTCGCGCCTCCTGACGCTCTGCATCAAGCCCCTCAGAGGCTCCTCGGGGGCCAACATTTACTTGGAGAAAACTGGAGAACTGAAGCTGCTGGTCCGGGACGGGGACCGCGGACCCGGCCGGGTGAGCTGCTTTGGCTTCGAGCATGGCGGGCTCTTCGTGGAGGCCGCGCCGCAGCAGGACATCAGCAGGAGGACCACGGGCTTCCAGTACGAGCTGACCGGCCGGCCCGCAGGCTCCGACCTGCACGCTCTGTCAGGTGGGTGGCGTGCCCTGGCGGTGGGAGGGAGGTGGGGGGCTCCTGGACAGCCTCGGGGCGCTCGCAGACGGCCCACTGGGTGGAGGGATGTTGGGCGCCCGGTGCCCCGTTAGTTCTCAGGAACTGCATCTGGGCCGTGGCCGCGGGTGGGTAAGACCATGGTCCTGGCTCCCTGCCGTGCTCGGCTCCTGTGCCGTGGGGGCTGTAACGGGCAAGGGCGCCCCCGCGTTTCTCCTGATGTATGGATTGGCTGAGTGTTTTTGGTGTCAGGCCTCCGACTTGGCGAGTTCTGGGTGGGAGCCAAGACTGGTTCACGCTCCAGGGTAATGCAGGGCCTTGATGGCCTGAACTGGGGGGGCTGGTCCCCGGCTCTGGGGGCATTTTGTGGGTTATCCCCTGTGGACTGGAGACACGAGCAGCGTGCCAGGAGAGCGGCTGTGGGTAGAGGAACCAGGCAGGGCAGGGATGCCCCTGGGGGTCCTGGGAAGCTCCCTGGGCGTAACTCTGGATGGAGGCTCTCAGCAGCCACGGGACGGGGGTGTGCACGGGGACACTGAGTTGGTTTTAGATTGTCCTTCGTTTTCCCTTTGAGGCAGGCAGCCGGCTTTGCGGGGCCCTGTGTGGAGGGTAGTGTTTGTCTCTGAAAAGTCCCAGAGGCAGAGACCAAAGACAGGTGAGCGGCCCCAGGAGCTCTCACATGGCCTAGGTCTCACCCCTCATGCCTCTCCTCGCCCAGCTGCCTGACTGCCTAGGTGCACAAGTCCTTGTCTTTTAGAGGAGCCCAGGCCAAACTTCTCGCCCTTGCTTTAAGGCACAGGTGACCTCACAGGCCCCTCGCGTGTGGGGACACCGTCGGTGTCAGTTCTGAAGCTGGTCAGCAGCACGGTGCCTCCCAGCAGTGGGAAGGTGTGAGCAGGCTCCACGGAGGGCGTTCCCTAGGAAACCAGCTGGCCCGGGGGATGCCTAGGCAGGGGTGCAGGCCAGGCGGGGGTGCTGCTGGTACCCACAGCGCACGGGCAGTTCCAGCAAGTGTCTGCAGTGCTGAGGCAGAAACACCTGGTTTGGGGGGTAGGCCATCCCCAGGAAGGGTATAATCTCCACACTTTAGTGGAGATAAATGAAAGATTTGAAGTCGGGGAGAAACAGGTGTGCTAACAGGTGTCCACGCTTTATTGTTTGGCACTCTTGGCTCAGATCACTTCCCAAAACTTCAGTCTCTCAAAATGAACTCGTCTCTTAGAGAACATCAGTGTAGGACTTCCAGGTAGGACTCCCCCGCCCCCCCCAGTGCCTGACTGCCCAGGTAGGCTCCTGCTGCACCCCCCAGATGCTCAACTAGGGCTCAAACTCAGGAAGGTGACAGTAAAAGCTACTGTAAGTCTCAGGACCTGAGTGAAATTCAGGTTTTAACCACAACAGTCTTTCTCTTGATCACCAGCTATAGGGTGGGTGGGAGAGGGGACCCCAGCCTCACCCTGGGGACCTAGAATAAACTCACAATAAAAATAACATGTGAAAAAATCCAGTCACTGAATTCGGTGTTTCCGACTAGTGATCGCTGGCTGAGAGGACGGTGTGTTAGGAACTTGTTAGCACCATGCGGGAGACAGGGGGCAGCAGGGGTCAGGGGATACTGGTATGTCCCTGCTCCCTGGGGTGCTTGCCTTTCATCAGGGGATGGGCCCCTAAGCCCTTAATGCTGGAGGAATGGGTACGTAATGTGGAATGTCAGCCATCTGGCCACGGTGACGTCCGCCAGGCCCGGCCGGCTCTCTGATGGCCGTGTAGCTCTGGGCTCGCTGCGGCGCTGACCCTGGTTGCAGCTGCGGGAGACTTTAGGGAGGCGGGTGGGCACCTGTGGCGTGCAGGTGTGCACATGCCCTCGGGCCAGGCACCTGGGGGCCCCGTCCTCTCCCTCCCTGATGAGTCACAGCTTCTAGTTTGTGCTGACTTGAGAAAAGAGAGGCTCCCGGCCCGGGACGTTTCCGCTCGGGAGTGTTTGTAGTGAACGTGGTCACCTAGTGGGCACCCGAGCTGAAAGTCAGCTTCCTGGTATGAAGCGAGCAGCTCTGGGAGCCAGGAAGAGGCCAGGATGCAGAGGCAGACCACTCCTCCAGGCGCAGAGCAAGGGGTGGGCGGTGGGAGGTGACCCCTGCCTGCGGGCTGGGGGACTTGGGACCCAGGCACCACGCTGCAGGCAGGGTGGACTCGCTTCCCCCCATCCTGCCCTAGGCCCTCCTCCTTCTCCGGGGGCCTCACCAGGGCACCCGAGTCATGCTGCCCTGCACGGTGCGGAAGAAGTCTGGCAGGACCCGAAAGGTGGGCACGTGGCCAGATCCGGGGCACTAATGGATGACGCTCTGGGGACACGTGCTGAGGTCTCACAGGGGAACCCAGCCGGGCAGTCTGGGGGTCGTCCTCCCCAGAGTCCCAGCCTCCTTGGGAAAATGGGCACCACCAGGAGCCCCCATTGTCCAGTAGGGTTGGGCAGGATGGCTGAGAGTTGCTGTGTCTGGGTCTAGGGGGCAGAGACAGACCTCCTTCTCCTTGGTTTACCTGGGGCAGCCTAGGAGGACTCTGGTTCCGGCTGTTGCATGACTTCTCAGGCAGCTGAGGAGCAGGGGCTCGCCGGCTTGGCCTCATCCATTGTGTGGGGCTGAGCTCTGGGCTCCATGTGATCCTCCTTGAGCAGATGAGGCGGGAAGGCGGTGGCATTTTAGCCCCACAGCCAGAGGGGCGGGTGCCGGCTGTGAACGCACAGCAGTTATGCCCACGGAAACCGGGGAGCCTTGTGATGTGTGGGCAGCCTCGGTCCCCAGTTCTGATGGCTTCATCACTCCTCCCCTGTTGAAACTGCTCTGTTTGATGAGTTAGGGGTGAATGGTGCCGGGGGTGGGCCAGGTGTGTGCAGAGCCCTCCACTGGGGGCCTTCCTGGCTCGGAGTTTGGTGGTGGCCCTGATGGGCTGGAATGGGCTGTGGGGAATGAGTAGCAAAGTTCAGAAAAAGTGAAAGAAGCCTCACTATGTCCTAGGGACAGAAAAGGAGAGAGAACTGGACCTTTCCCTATGGGTCACTTTGTTTCCTGCCTGGCTTCTCTGGCCACTGTGATTACTGGATAATATTTCTCATCTTGCCCATCTCTGGCCTTTTGGGGTGGAAGGGTGTGGACCTGTGTCCTCACCAGGAAGAGGGAGGAATGGGAGCAGGCGAGGAGGAGAAGCTGGTGGGATTGGAGTTCCCAGGGCACAAGAGATGGGACTTGGGGGCAGCTGACCAGCCCGGGCCAGGGTCCCTGGGGCCATCTTGGGGGACACCCATGACAGGCTGCTGTGATAGCCCAAGGAGGCCCCAGAACCTTACTGGGCCTCAGCTCACACTGGCCCGGTTCCGGCTGTGTCCCCTTCCACTTGTCATGGGCTGCGCGAAGGCGTCCTGGGCAGTTTTCGCTTTGGAAATTGCATGTGTCCCTGGGCAGTCCCACCTGCCAGAACAATAGGTTGCCATCTCTGACCCCCCCCTTGGCGAGGGTCCCCCCACCGTCCTCCCTGCCTGCACCCTGACCCCTCCCCAGGTCCCTGTGGTAGCCCCCGTCTGTCTCCCCGACCCTGTGTTTCCCGTCTTCAGTTCATTCTGTGCGCATTCCGGGGTAATCTCCCCGAGATGTCCATCCTCAGCCACCCCCTCTCCAGGAACTGTAAGCCCAGCTGGGCTGCCCCCCTCCGCCCCATGTGCCCCTGCGAGGAGACGAGATTCGTTGTGTCCAAAACCAGTGCCTTCCAGAGCCTCTAGGAGCACAGCTCCGATGCGTAATTGTTTCCAGATTGCTTCCCTTGGCGTCTGCAGACTGGATTTTCCAAGACGGTGACCTACGCTTCGTAAAACTCAGAATCACGAGGCGAGTCTGCAGGGGGACTCTGTTGGCTCAGCTGGCCGGTGAGCACCGGCCGACCGAGGCTTCTGGGGCAGTCCTGCGGCCGGTGGCCGCCCTCCCCTCGGCTGGGCGTCAGAGCATCTGCGGTGCCAGGGGCGTGAGCTGGGCCGGCGCACAGGACGGGCTCCTTGGCCGTTTGTGGTGCCCAGTGCCTGTGTCCACAGAGACCTGGCGACTTGTGCACAGCCAGGCCAGGGATCTGAACCCGGGCTGTGGTCTGGGCCTCTCACTGCCCACGGCTGCCTCTGTGGCCTGTCTGAGATGTGTCTCTGGAGTGCTTGTGTGGACCCGTGCCTCATGCCCAGCCTCGCTGGACACTCTGTGTGCCGGGCCCCAGGGGCCCTACTGAGGCCCCTCCCCTCTGGGTGATGGCTCCGGGAGGGTCCCAACAGGCGCGCTGTGGCCATCTCGGGACGGACTGCTGACCTTCCTTTTCCCACCTGTGGGGGTGCCCAGGGCTGGGTCTCTGACCCCTGGGGCACAAACATCCATCCCAGAGCAGGACGGCGAGGGCCAGTGCTCAGAGACTCACAGAGACCCTGCGCTGCCCCGAGGGGCACAGAACCTGCTGGCTCATGCCCTGGGCCCCGGAGGGTCTCTCTGAGCTCCAGCTCCCGGTGCCTGGCCCTGTCCCTCGCTGTGCGTCCAGGTCCGGGTTTGTGAGGGTGACTGGTCAGTGTGTGGACAGGGTAAGCTTTGGCCAGGTCCAGCGAGGGCCAAAGCCACGGGTGTTCTGGGGCCTTGTTCCAGCAAGACCTCATGCTAACCCTTCCCGGAGTGGGAGAATTTGTGCCAAACCCAAGGGACTCCGCATCTGAGTTAGAGGCCTTGAAAGGTGCAGTGAGGGCCAGAGTTTGCGTCCTCCCAAGTCCAGGGCTGAGTTAGGAGTGGGGCCATGGGCTCGGGGAGGGTTGCCCCCCCCCGCTCTGTCTGGAGCTTCACCCCATGAGGAAGTGAGGGTGAGGGGTGGGGTGTGGGCCAGGCCAGGGCGAAGTTCACGGGGCGAGGCCTGGCTTGGCTGGAGGACACACCCCGGCTGCCCGGTGTGGGGCTTCTGTGAAGTGGCCTGCCGGGGCGTCCACAGGCAGTGGCGCGGCCGGAGGGCCCGGCAGTGTCGGGGAGGGCGTGTCCGGGGAGGGCTGTGCGGAGGCGGAGGCTGGCTGGCCAGAGACTCCCACAGCCGTGCAGGTGTCAGCGTGCCCATGCTCACAGAGACCTCCCGCAGCCTCCGTGGTCCTCCTCGGCGGTGCCCTGAGCCGCCAGTCTTGGCAGCAGACGGGAGCCTGGGGAGCAGGTGATGTGTGAGTGGCCGGTCACGGCATTTTGGGGTGCTGCTGTGGAGGCTGGAATGAAGGCGACTTCCGCTGGGCCGGTGTAGGCCTGCAGCTTCAGACCAGCTCAGGTTGGTTTCCCGTGGGGCACGGGCAGGCCAAGTGGGGACCAGCACCGAGGCCAGCCCACCCTCAGGGTACGTGCCCTTCACAGCCACATCTGGAGCTGGAGGTGTCTGCTGGGTCGGTCAGCCCCCCACCGCGTGGCCGAGGTTCAGGTTCTCTGTCCTGCCCCGAGCTCAGAGCTCTTACAGGACCTGGCAAGCTCGTAAGGGGGCCTTTGTCCCGCAGACTCCACTCCTGACCCTTCTCTCTGCCCGCAGCCCCGTGCCGTCCTTGCGGGGACGCGGAGGTACTGTTGGCCGCCTGCACCAGCGACTTCGGTAAGTGTCCTCGCACCCCACCACGTGCAGGCAGCCCTGCCTGGGCCTGGAGGACCTTCCAGGGCTCTCTACCTGGGCAGGAGAGGACTCTCTGTGCCCCGGGAGGGGCCTGTCCCTAAGGCCGGGAGAGGGTCAGGAATCCCATGTGAGGTGGTCACCGAGCATTTTCCTCCAAACACGGATGTAGCCTCACCTCAGAGCCCTGTTCTCCTCTGGGTCCGCTGCAGATTCTGTAGCGGGAGTTCCCGGCCCCGGGGGTCCCGGGAGCCTGGCGGGGGCGGGGGGCAGGGGCTGAGGTCAGGGACTCTGCCCGCTAGCGACAGCGGCACCAGCGCTCTCAGGCAGAGGGTGGAAGCCGTCCGCTGCGTGCGGTGCTGGGGCGGGACAGGAAGCCAGCCCAGCAGGGCCTGGCTCCGAGCACTCCCGGCCCCAAGGGCACTATGCGGTCCTGCACAGTGAGGGTTGGGGGCTGAGCAGGGTCCTGGGTGAGGGCCGGCTCTGCCAGCCCCTGCCCATCACCTCGTCCTCCCCGAGCCCCACCGTGCTGCCCCACCGTGATTCAGAGCCGCCGCAGGTCCCGTGTGCTAACTGGGGTCACCTGTCTTGCTCCAACTTGAAAGGGTGACGCACGGGTGGTTTCTAGCTCCTGTTTCTCCCACTCACATGGCTGGGGACAAATATCCTTACCCGCGGCAGGGTCAGGGACAGCTCCTCCGGGCCTCATGCGTGTGCATTGTTCTTTTTAATGGGGTTTCCGGAGCGCAGGCCCCGGGGTCAGCCCTGTCCCAGATGCCCCCGGTGACCCGCTGACCCCCGTGTCCTTGCCTCCGCAGTCGTCCGAGGCTCTATCCAGAACGTCACTCATGCCCCGGAGCAGCAGGAGTCCACCATCCACCTGCATGTGAGCCGGCTCTACCGGCAGAAGGGCAAGGTTTTCTGGCCTGCTCCGGAGGGTGGCGGCTGGCGGGGCCACGTGCTCACGCTGCTGGAGTGCGGTGTGCGGCCCGGACGTGGGGACTTCCTCTTCACTGGCCACATGCGCTTCGGGGAGGCCCGGCTTGGCTGTGCCCCGCGCTTCAGGGACTTTCAGAGGCTGTACCGGGACGCTGAGGAGAGGGGCCTGAACCCCTGCGAGATGGGCACGGAGTGATGGGGGCATGGGGTGCTCGGATCGGGGCTCCTGGGGCTCAGGCCGCAGGGGCACACGCCACGAGGTCCCAGCCGAGGGCTCCCTGACTGATGGGAAATGTTGTAAGATGCAAACTAAGTTATTATATTTTTTTTAAAAAAAGAAAAGTCCATAGGAAACAAACTCCAGAGTCTTAAAATGCCTTGTGTGCCATTTCATACTGTTTTTCAAAGCACCTGACGTCCTTGCGCTCGGCTGGTATGCCCGGAGCCCACGGAGGACGCCCGGCGCCGGGCTTTGCACACCGCCTGCATACCGATCAGTTGTTTCTTGTGACGGAAACTGATGGAGCCAAATACGTATTTCTTGTTTTGTTTTTGCTTTTTAAAGAATGTGCTTTACTGGCCGTGGTCACTTTTGGGCTGCAGGCTGTTTCCATTCCAGAGAATAAAGACCGGTGTCTGACGGAGCCGTGGTGCGTGGTCCGCAGCCCAGGGCGGGTGTGCATGGCCCCGGACTGGGGTCAGGGCCTGTCCTGGCGCAGCTCACCCGAGGGAGCCCCGCAGCCTTGTTGTGGGGTCTGCTGTGGGGTCAGGGCCTGTCCTGGGGCAGCTCACCTGAGGGAGACCCAGCGGCCCTGGTGCTCCCGGCCCTTCACTCCGGGCCCGACTCTAAGTGAGGGCCATTACTCTCGTGCTTCAGAAAACACCCCGAGCCTCAGCCAGCCCGAGCCTCAGCTCCTCCCACCTCCGTCCACTTCAGCATCGGCCCTCCTGGTCCTGGTAGCCCAGATCCTGCCCTTTGACTGCGGCTTCCCCCAAACGCCCCGGGCCATGGCCAGTCTGGGCAGTGGGGAGCTGGTGTGCACTGGGTGACCTCCACACGCTGGAGGACGAGCAGGTCCCCAGCAGCCGCTGTAACGAACGCCCACAGGCTGCGGCTTAGACAGCCCAAAGTCCTTCCGGAGGCCAGAGTACAAAAGCAAGGTGTGGGCAGGCCTGGCTCCCTCTGAAGGCTCTGGGGAGGAGGTTTCCCATCTCTTCCAGCTTCTGGCGGCTGCCGACAGTCCTCGGCCTGTGGAAGTGTCTCCGGGCTCTGCCTCCTTCTGCCGTCTGTGTCTGTGTCGAGTCCCTCTCACAGGGACGCCAGTTACAAGGACCAGTGCGGCCTCGTCTTAAGTGATTAAGCAAAGACCCTATTTCCAAATAAGTTCACAGTCACAGGTTCTAAGAAGGGAATTTGGGAGGACACTACTCACCCTCTAGGGGTCACTGGGGTATCAGGTAATCAGACCTAAGCCCGCATCCACCTCTGTGAATCAGGTGACTAACCCAAGCAGCTGCTGGGACTGAAGGGGGCTCCGGGAGAGGACACAGCACAGCCAGGAGCATACCAGCCGCACCCAAGACTCAGGCACGCTGTGCGGCCACAGGTAGGTGCCCTGTGCTAGCTCAGGTGTGGCCCGCGTCAGGTAGGTGTGGCCCGCGTCCGTGTGGCCTGGCTCAGGCACGTGCTGGCTCAGGCCCGTGGGCTCCTGCAGGTCACAACAAGAAGCAGGTGCTCCAAACCTGCACAGCAGGAAGCAGGCGGTCACCTGAAGCAGCGGGGGTGGTGATGGGAGCAGGTCCTGCCGCGGCGCGTACTTGCTGTGTCTGTGCCTGGAGCAGGTGCGCCAGGGCCGCAGCGAACCTGTAGCCGGGTTCACGCTGTGGGGTTTTCTGGGCGTTGGCTCTGACCTGGGAGGATGCGGCGGGGCATGCAGGTGCTGCAGAATGAGAATGCCGGGCTTGGGTTTCGGTTTTAGGGCTGGCACTCTTCCTTCTGTCAGTTCAGGGACCCTGGGAGGACCCGGGGGCCTGACCCCATGGGCTGACGTCGGGGGTGGACAGCAGCTCCCACTGCCCACGAGGCTTGAGCCCTTCACAGAGAGGCACAGTGGTGGCCAGTGAGAGCTGGCCTGGGGGAGAAGTCTTCTTGATGGGGGTCTGGAGGGAGAGCAGGGCCAGTGGGTGGGGAGGTGTCCTCCCTGGGGTGTGCCTCTGTTCCCAGGGTAGCACTGGTGTGGGGGGAGGGGTTTGCACAGCGGGGGAGCTGGATACCACGTGGAGCAGCCCCCGGTCCGCGGCTGCTTGGTGGCTGGAGGGCCTGGCCATTTCTGAGAGCCCTGCCCTCCCACTACTCAGAGCCTCCTGTGGACATCTGAGGCCACCACGTGCCTGAGCCTGCTCTGTGATACTGGATTTCCTGCTCTC
This sequence comes from Meles meles, assembly GCF_922984935.1. NCBI lineage: Eukaryota > Metazoa > Chordata > Mammalia > Carnivora > Mustelidae > Meles > Meles meles. The sequence continues at coordinate 64,381,090 of NC_060083.1, forward strand.
CCACGTCCATCCTCGGGGGAGTCCCACACCGTGGAGCCCTGACGGGCCAGGCGAGGCACTTGGAGGGTCTCCAGAGGGTCTTTCTGGCTGTCCAGTGTCTCTGTCTTGGCTGTGGTTGGTCCAGACCGCTGTGTGGGGCAGAGCCGCGGGCACCCTTCTTCAGCTCTGTCCAGAGGTCAAAGGAGACATGACCCGGGCCCTCCTTCCCCCGTCAAGCTTCACCCCCAGCGTCTCCCTGGCTGTCACGTGCTCTTGCTCTACGGAGAAGCTGGGCCTCCCAGCACCGCAAAGGGTCTGCCTGCTCCTTCCTTCTTCCTTCCACTGCTGGGCTGGTAGGGAACCTTCACCTCCTCGTACATTTCCCCGGAGAGCCACATGTCCCAGGACGCTGCTGCCCCCCAAAGTCAGCCGGGACCCCGGCATGGCCCAGTATGTGCCTCCTCCTAGCAGGCCCCGGTGGCCCTGGACACCCTTTCTTAGCACGTTTCCCGAACATGCTGGTGGCAGGAGCCCAGGTCTAATGACACCGAGAGCAAGAAAAACAGATGCTTTCTGAGCTGCTCTGTGGACCATGGTACCTGCGGGCAGCAGGCTCTTGTGTTTACAGACTGCCCACTGTGCCTGAGTGTTTCTCCTTCCCTCCTCTGCCATCCCAGCTGGGACACACCGGGGTGGCCTCAGACCTCTCCCCCTGCTGGTTGGGGCTCCACAAGGCCTCTCCGGCCCCAGCACTCCAATGCTCGATCCACCCCTGCTCCATCTTGGCTGCTTGGGAAGTCAGGCTGACCCTGAGGCCTCCAGCTGGGGGCGGGGGAGGAGTCACGTCCTGGGCCTCCTTTTGGGCATCTGGGTACCTGTCTGGAGCAGCTGGGCTGGGACGGACTGCAGCTGTGGGGGTCACATGCTCAGTTCAGGTCTAGCCACAGCTCACACCTGCCCAGGCGGCCCAGTGAGACGCAGGGGAAGCTCCAGAGTGCCACGTGGAGGAGCCCCTGCCCCGGCCTCTGGTGGTGCACCGGACCTCCCGGTGAGGGTCCCCAGCACACCACCCACACCAGGCTGGCCGGCTTGACACACCCTGTCAGCTCTGGGTGAGGCCGGAGCCTTGAGTCAGCTGCTCCCTGGGGCTGCCCGTCCAGCCCCCGCACAGGGATCCTGCCCTCCGGAGTGGGCGGCTGTGAGTCACACTGGTGAGAGTGACTGCCAGCGCCCAGGAGTGGAGAGCTGGCTGGGTGGGGCAGCTCTGGTCGTCGCCCTGCACAGCCCCGGGAGGCAGGGGTCTGAGGGGGCAGGGCAGAGGAGCCTGCAGTGGCCCCAGGGTGGGAGGGGCGGGGGCCAGGGGAAGAGACAGCACCGTGTGGCGTGTTCACAAAGCTTCCAGCAAACCTCTCTTGCTTTCTGCGGTCGTTTGGCCCGTGGGACTGAAGAACGGGGTCTTGGGTTGGTGATTTATATTCCTTTGATTCCTTGCTGGAATGGCCCTATTTCCACGCATGCGTTCCTGTCTTTTCTGTCCTCTGATTACGCCTTTACCCGCGGTGGTCAGCAGAACACTGGCCTCAAAGAGGCCCTCAACCCTGCAGCCAACGGCGAGGCTCCTTCGTGCGGCAAAGCGAACTAAGTCGTAGAGTTAGAGGCGCGGGTAGGACGGGGACCTCCTTCTGGGTCATCCGCTGGCCCTAGTGACATCGGGGGTGCTCTGGAGTGGGAGAGGGACGTGGGAGAGAGAGCCAGGAGATGCGCTTGAGAGGGACTCGGCTGGAAGCTGCCGGCTGCGTGGATCCGCGCTCGCCGGGGGCCTCCAGAGCCAACCCGCGCCTGCCCACGGCCGGACCTCAGGCCTGTGTGGGTCTTGTGGGACCGGAGCCTACAGAGCCGTGTGATAATAAACTTGGGCTGTTTCAAGCCATGATGAGTTTGTGGTTTGTTACAGTAGCTGGGGGGAAACACAGCGATGTCCCTTCTCGCCTACAGTCCCCGTGGGTCCTGGGAGCTTTTGACCCCCCCAAGTCGCACGTGAGGGGCTGTGCCGCATGTCTGCCTGCTTTCTTGGGACGCGGGCTCCTGGCTTCCATCAAAATCTCAGAGTCGGGAACGTGACTGCACGTGGGTGGGGAGTTAGGGGCAAGTGTGCTTTCTCTGGCCGATCTCCAGGGGACTGGGCCCTTCCCCCCACCCCCGTCTCCCTGTCTTTCCCTCTGTCTCCATCTCTCTGGGGCCCTCCCCTCGTCTCAGCTCCTTCTTCCTCTTTGCTCAGCTGCTGCCCCCCCAACCCCGCCGGGAGCAGCCTGCGTGCAGGTGTGGTGCCTACTCTGCCCAGAGCTGTCCCCGTCCACACCAGGGCTCACCTGCCTGACGTCGCCTTCTCCACCCAGACGTGCGGTTGGAGTCCTCAGGCACTCGCTGGTCAGCAGCCCCGCCCCGGCCCACCTGTGGCCTCCCCCTCCAGTGCCTGAGACCCTCCTCCTGGTGGCCCCTCGTGGCTCCTGCCTGTGCCAACAGGCTCCCGGGCCTGCCTGTTACTCTCTCTGGTCTGCAAGACACACCTGAGATCTGCAGATCCCCTTCCCTGGATCCCCTTCCCCTGTGGCTGGACAGCAGGACCTTGCCGTCTCCCTTGGGTGCCCCCTCTGCCTTGCATTCAGCCATGCCCAGGCTGCCGGGGCTCTGTTTGTTGGCACCTGACACAGACACGCCAGGAGGCATCCAGCGGAGGGGGACGGCCAGGCCAGAGCAGCCACACAGGGGCAGGTGCGGCCACAGCCCTGAGGGGCCAGGCCTGGGTTCCCTGGGTCCTTGCTGGCCCGTTAGGGACCCCTCCCTAAGGGCGGTACTTGCTTGGTCCTCGCTGGTTTTGTTCCTGCAGAGGCCCCCCCCCCCCTCGTGAGGACCCTGGGGCTCCAAGTCAAGTCTCCTTCCAGAGAGCTCTCCTGAGAAGGGCCCCTGGGCTGCTCTGCCCAGGACACCCTGCGTCCCCCTCCCCAACGTGCACCCAGTGCTGACGGGACCCTTTCAGGATGGTTCCTCTCGGGTCAGGCCTCAGGCCTTCGTCCCCACCACCCGTCCCTCCTGTCTGCTGTGCTCAGGGCCCAGGAGGCTGGGTGAGGGTTCCCAAGCGGGTCCGTCCCTGTGGCCCCTGTGGCCCTCAGTATTTTGAGGACGAGGTGGACGTGTCATGCCACAGTCTTGGTTTCTCAGGCCCCCAGTCGGGGCCACGGTCCACCCGAGCAGACGACCCCTTCGTGGATAAATGGCTGCGTGTGGAGACGGGTGTGCGCTGGGGACTGTGGCCTGCGCATGGGTGCCCTGGGCCCTCCCCGGAGCCCCGCTGAGCAGCTTTCTCCCGAGTCCTTCCCACGCCCCAGGGCCTGGGCGCTGTGGGTCTGCGCACAGGGTCGGGGCACCAGGGCTCCCCGGGTGAGCATGTGGCCTGGGCCCAGAAGCTCAGGTTTTCATCCCAGAACAGGAGTTGCCGAGAAGATACACCTGATTACTGCCGGGATGCGCGTCTGAAGCCAGCGGCCTGCAGCCCCAGCCGCCTTCTGAAAGAAGCCAGAGGACGTCAGGCCAGGCTTTGAAATGCCCAGGCTCCTGGCCGTCCACGTGAGACCAACTTTCTGGTCGTCCTCGTGGGAGGATCTCCTCACGCTGTGAAGGCCTCTACTCCAGCAGGTGCCAAATGTCAGCACACACGTAGCTGGCGCGGTAGAGCCCACAGCCACGCAGGGAAGGCCATGGCCAGGCCATTCAATCTTCCGACCCTGGGAAGGGGGTAAACCGGAGGCAGCGACGGTGGAGCCCAGAGGGACGCACACACAGGCTTGCGCACACGCTTGCACACACACACACACTCGCACACACCTGCACTCACAAGTCACATGTCTCCCGCACACACGCTCGCACACTTGTGCACACACGGACACTCTCAACCACACCCGCGCTCACACCAGCGCTCACACACGCATGTGCTTGCTCGCACACATAACACACGCTCACACCATGCTCCCACACAGAACACTCAGACGCACACGTGTCCGCGCACACACGTGCTCGTGCAAACACGCGTGTGCGGGCCGTGCACGCTCACACACACACGTGCTTGAGCACATGGACATACGCACTCACAGAGACCCTGACCCTCCAGCTGGACAGAGTGGCGGAGGCCCCAGACCTGAGTGTGCAGGACGGGCCTTGGCCGTGCTGTGGCCCCATGCCAGCGGTTTGGGAACGAACACCCCCCAGGCGGAGACTGAAGCCGGGGTCTGTGTGTGTGTCTGTGGGTGTCCGTGTTCGTGTGAGATGAGGAAGCTGGCCGGGGCGGAGTCCTGCCTCACCGACCCAGGGTCCCTGTGACCTCACTCCTGCCTGGTCACGTCCAGGGTCCTTGCGAGCACTGTGTCCTTGTCCTCGTCCCTAAGCAGGGATAGTTGCACACGTCCTGCAGCCCTTGCTGGCTCTGCCCCTTGGGTTCTGGAAGGAAAGCCGGCTGCAGGGAGGGCCTGGCACCCCATAGCACCCCGTGGCTGAGTGTCCAGTGGGGGCTGAGTGCCAGGTTCCCAGACGCTCCTGCGGAAGACAGGAGCCAAGTCTGGCCCGGGTCGAAGACCGGTGTGTCCCACGGGTGGGGGCTGGGACTCCCTTGTTAGGGCTGCAGCTGACACGAGGCGTCCGTCTTACTAATTGATTAAAGTGTTGGGTTCAGGCCTGTGTGGTGGGAACGGGCCCGCGAGGCTGCCAGGGTAAGATGTGGGGCAGCTCTCCGCCTGGGCAGTGGCTCTGGGCGTCCCATGGCTGGGACCCACATTAATCAGCGAGATCAGTCGTGCTGGCCCCTCTCCAGCTGCTTTGTGTGGTCGTGACTGGGGAGATCCCAGGGGGACTTTGAGACCCTGGGGTTCTGAGCTGCCATCCCTTGTAATGTGTGCTGGGTGAGGGCCTCCTGTGTGCGACGCCCCAAGGCCCTGCCTGCTTGCTGACTCTGTTCCTGCTCACAGGTGCTGAAGTGCCGCGAAGAGATGCAACAGGGAGTGTAACCTATGGGGTCAGCCCTGAGCACCTGCCCAGGAGACCAGGCCCGGGGCTACAGGGAGTCCTCCTGGGGAAGGAAAGCTGCGGAAGCCCTGGTGCCACGAACACCCTCCCCGTCCCTGCCCCCCAGGTACCATCCCCTTCCCACCAGGACCCCGTCAGCCCCAGAGGCTGGATGTGGGTGCCTCCAGTCTCGGGAGGAGGGCAGGGCCTCGGTTCCCAGAACAGCACAGGGGCCTGGCACAAAGCAGATGCACAGAAGGACCACCTGGGCTGGGGCCGGCAGCTCAGTCACAGGTGAGCTCAGGGGGCAGATCAGGTCTGGGGTGGGGGACAGACACGGAACAGCACAGGGCTGTGGGGCCTGCAGGGCTGGAAACCAGGCTGTTCAGGGATCACAGGCCCCCGTGCAGGAGCCGCAGGAGTTGAGAACGTGTGGAATTCAGTGTCAACACTGGCCATTGTGTGCTGCCCCCGGGCGGGTGGTGAGGTTTGGTGCATATCCCCGCGGTGAGGTCACGAATGCCGGGGGCTTTGGAATTCCGTCTTCAGAAGCGTTTTGCTCACCAAGCTACATACTTCCTAGTCATCAATTCCATCAGGGGCAAGAAGAAAAATGCTAAAAAACAAAACAAAACACAAAACACCCCTGAGGGCTCTGCGTGAGGGGAGGGAGGGGAGGCAGATAAATGGGCACTTTGTGGCGGGGGGGGGGGGGGGGGGGGGGGGCGGTGGGCATGGGGGGGGGCTGTGCTCATCCGCCTGAGATTCTGAGCATGTCCCGCGTGGTCCCCTGCACTCCAGGCCCGAGGGGCCTCCAGGCTCTGAGTGTCAGATCCCCCCACCCCGGCCCAAGGCCTCCGTGCTCCTGTGCACCAAGGGCTGGGGGCGGTGGGAGAGAGGGGTCCTTGTGGTCCTCAACCCCTCCCAACCCTGGCACAGAGCACAGGGCCCTCTGCCCAGCTCTAGCTCAGAAAGAGCGAAGCCTCTTGCTTTCCCCTTTTAGCTCTGCTGAGTGGACTAAAATGTCCAAAAAGGAGAGCTATTGAGAACAGAGGGAAATGAAAATACAGATGGTATAAAAATAGGCCAGGCCACGGCTCCGTGTGTCCACCTAAGGGGTGTGCGGCTTCTGTGGCCCTGAGGCCCCCATGGTCCCCGGGGCAGAGACTGGGGTCTGAGGCAGGTCAGGGCAGGAAGACTGGCAAGGGCTGTAGCATCTGGGGTGGGTGGGGGCTTGGAGGACCCCGAGAAGAAACGCATGAAGTGGGGGGTATTCGGGCAGGGCCTGCAGGCAGCAGACCAGCATCAGCTCCAGCCAACCTCAGGGGCAGCGGGAAGGAAAACGGGCCAGGCCAGCACCCTCTGGCCCCACCACTCCTGGCTGTGCCAGCGTCCAGGGCTCCTGTCTGCGAGGCTCTGCCCGCAGGGGTTAGGTGGGGACCCCACACTTCCAGGACGGCCCCCTCTGTGCCCACTTGGCCCCAATGGCTGCTCCGGGCCCACCCTGAGCCTGGGCTGGGCTGCTCCGTCTTAGCTCATGCAGGGGCTTCTGCGTCCTGACCCCGCAGGGTGTGTGGTGGTTGGGGACAGGGGCTGGGGGGCTGGTCCCGGCTCTCGGAGGGGCTTGTCTGGCCCTCCAAACCAGTGCTCTGCCGTCCTCTGTCCTGCTCGTTTGGCTTGCCGCTGGGCTGGGCATCCTGGGGATGCTGATCTGTGCCTGCCTCTTGGAGGCGTCTCCAGTGGCCGGGGGGCGGGGGCTGAGGACTGCCTTCCTGGGGTTCCTATCGGAGGTGGAGCCCCCGACAAAAATCCTCTCTGTGGCCTGATATAGGCCCAGGAGCCTGGGAAGAGGGCATGGCTGGAAGGAGGTGAGGTCCGGCCAGCGTTGCACTTAGCTTCACCCCGGGACCCACGGCCTTCCCTTGGGGTCTGCCGCTCTCCCCCCCATCCCCGCCTCCTTGGCCGGTTCTCTGTGGGTTCAGTGTGCCCGTCTCTTCCAGAGCCTGGCAGTGCGATCGTGTGAAGGCCCAGGTCGAAGGGGTAGGTCTGTGGTGGTGCAGCCTCGGTGGGGGGAGGGTGGTCTGGACCCGCTCCAGTTGGGACGGGCTAAGTCGTGCCAGCAAAGTTGACGGGTGGGTGAAGCCACACTGGCCTCAGGATAGCTCCCAGAGGCGCCTGCCTGCCAGCCTCACATTTAGGGCTCTCTGGGCTGACCCCGCTCCCCACAGGAGGAGAGGCCCCCGGGCATGGCTGGGCCCAGTCCCTCGGGAGGCCCTGAGAACCATCTATGGTTTAAACTGTCACTAGGCACCTCTGCCTTCGTGTGGATGACTGAGAACTGGAGGGCAAACCCACGTGGGGAGGGGAGAGGTGTGGGTGGGCATCCCTCCCCTCGACCAGGGCTTCCCCTGCAGACACCATGGCCTCCAAGAACGAAGACCTCAGTGGGCGTGCATTTCCCTGCTCCAACATTGTTCGTGCCGGCACGTCTCCTCTGCTGGCTAGGTTTCTGTGAAGGTTTTTCTGTGTGATCGGCAGTTCAGATCCGGTCTCCGGGCCTGGCCGGCTCGAGGGGCTCCAGCGGGAGGTACCCACCCGGCAAGAGCAGCCAGAGCGGGGGAAGGGGACTTCCAGGGCAAGCAGGGAGTGGCCAGTGGTGTGACGGGCCCCCCGGGCGATGCCCGCCGCAGTCCCCAAAGCAAGTGGCCTGACATGACCGGCACGTGGTGTGACCTTCATCCATGATGCTGGGGGCAGTGTTGGGGATGGGCCGTCCCTGCTGGGGGTGGTCTGGGTGTCGCTCTAGACCTTAGGTCACTGATGTGCCACGGGAGTACCAGCAGCCTGGGAGGCTCACTGGGGAGTGTTCGGGCTGCCGCACGGCCTGCAAGGTCCCGCACCCGTGGTCCCCTTTCCAGTGTGGCCACGCGTCCAGCTTCAGGGGACCCCAAGCTTGTGCTGTCCCCGCAGCCTAGGCAGGGGTCTCTCGTGGGCTTGGGGGCCACATACAGATGCCAAGTCCAGAACAGAACCCAGGCTCCACGGGGCCTGCTAGGGACAACTGTGGCTGGTCCTCCCTGAGGCTGTGGAGGGAGACCAGACTGGCTGCCTCTAGTGGGGGTAGGGGTCTCCTCAGGGCTGTGCCCCCCCGGTGCTCCTTCACCCACCCCGGCCTCTCCTGAAGGACCCCAAAGGCAACCAAGCAGTGCCCACACTGGAGGGAGGCTGGTACCTGGGGAGGGGAGGCCCAGCCCTTGGTGCTGTTCATGGCCCAGGAAGCCCGGCCCATCTGTGCCTCAGTCTCCCTTATTTCTGTCGGTGGGACCTGAGATCAGCACTGGTCACTTGGGTCCCAGGCAGTCTCTGGCTGTCCCAGGAGGGCGGGTTTCTGGGGGTCTGGGAAGGTGGCCTATGTGAAAGAAAACAGGGGAAGTTCCCACGCCTTCCCCCAGGCCGTCCTCAGGGCAGTGGACCCCTCCGAGGCCACACAAAGGAACTGTCCGTAAAGAAAACCCCGTGACCTCTGCCCCCTACTCCCCACTAGGTGTGAGAGGGGACAGCTGTCCCTCTCCAGCTCCCGGACGCCAAATACCCACCATAATAGCATTTGACATAGAGTCAAGGAAAACAGGCAGGACGCGCGTGGACTGCACATGTGTGAGCCATGGGTGTCTTCGGGGTATGAGCTTGTAACACTGCACACCCCGAGGTGAGAGCTGGTGCCTCTCCTGAGCCGAGGGCGGGAGGAAGGGTCAGGGCAGCCCGTGGCCGGCCCCTCCTTCCAGCCCACAGGTGGAAGCCCTCTTCCAGGGCCCGGGCTCCCAGGAGACGGGTCTCTGCCTCCATGTGTGCAGAAGAGGTTGAGAATGAAATGAGGGGCGTGGCTGGCATTTGCTGGGGAGGCAGCGGCTGGCGAGCTGTGGGTGGGTGAGCAGCCCGGCGCTCGGAGGCACGGCTTCCGTCTCCTGTGCGCCTGGCCCTTGGCAGGGGGCGGAGGGGGGTGTGCAGAGCCGCGGAAGTGAGCTCGACCGTCTTCTTGTTTTTCTTGGCAGCTGGTCACTGGCGACTGCCCCCTACCCTCCAGAGGGGTCTTCACGCGCGCTGGCTGCAGATCACAAAGGCTGCGCCCTGCTTCGGGTGGGCAGAGGCTGAAGGTACAGGTGTGGGGCAGGGCACAAGAGACGGGTTGGCTCCCTGACGAATGAGGGGGCACAGGAGACACGACAACCCCTGATGAATGGGGGGACACAGGAGACCGGTTGGCTCCCAGACACCCGGGTCCTCACAGCAGGGAGGCATAAACCTCCTACTGTCTCATCTGAACAGTGACGTTTGAGGCCAGGGGACAGGCATAGGACACGAGGCCCTTGTGGGGGAACCTGGCAAACTGGACGGGGCTCACCGCTGGCCCAGGGTCACAGCCGCAGGAACGCTGGCCCAGATGGAAACCACTGCAGGATGAGTCCTGCCCAGCGTCTACAGCTCAGAGGACCGAAAGGGGGCTCAGTGGCCACCTCCTCTCCTCCCTGAGGTCTTGCTGCTTCCACTCTGCTCTTTGGAGCTCCTCCTGGGGCTCTCCCGAGGGGCTCCTCCTGCAGGCGGGCTCGGGAGACCCAGGGCCTGACAAGGGGTGAGGAGGGACGTCCAGGTCAGAAGGAATGGAGGCCTGGAGCGCGTGGGATTAAACTTCTCACTCAGCCCGGCGTTCTTCCTTTGCTGGTACCCGTTGCCCCTCCGGGGAGCCCGGCAGAGAACGAGAGCGCCGGGTGGGGGGGTGGTGCCCAGCTGCGTGGGGAGAGGCCCCGGACAGAGGGTGAGCAGCGTCGGGCACTGAGACGGGAGGGGGGAGGGCGGGCAGCCCAAGCAGAGGCGGCGGCCCGGCCTGAGTGTCGGGCAGTGGTTGGGCCGGGCCGACCGGGGCGGAGGAGGGCATGCTGAGGAGAGGAGAGGGCACAGGCAGGCGCTGAGAGTTTCTAAATAGCACATGTCTCAAACCACACATGAAAACACGCTTGAGAGGAAAACTGCAAAGGTTAGAAAACTGAAAAATAAAAGGAAGGAAAATGAGCCGTAATCCCTCCCTGGGAGACAAATAGGGACGTTAAATGGCACCTCGGTGAGGCTTGGGCCGGGGCACACCGAGTGCGGTGACCATTCTCTGGGCTCCCGGGGAGGTTCTGAATGGAAAGTCTGGTGACAGAGGATGAGGCCTGCACGGGGGCCTGGGGGTGTTAAGGAGGGCGGCTCTCCCCTCCCCCAGCAGGACAGACCCTTCGACCGGTGGAGCTTCATTTGGGCCGAGGGGATTTCTGTCATGCCGGGTGCATGCCGGGGACCCACGTCTGTCCGCCGCACAACCGGCCAAGGAGCTGTGGTCAGCTCCGCTTGCTGAGAGAAGCCACGTCCATTGGGGTGTGCCCCCAGCCCAGGCCACACAGCGGGTCCTGACAGCCTTTTGGCCAGAGGTCCCGGACCCACCAGCTGTAGCAGAGGAGGGGGAGTGTGTTTTTAGCCTCCGGCTTCATGTTAGAACCCCTGGATGGCCAGTCACAGCAGAGCTCAGAGCCAGGATGAGGGAGGCCTGTCTTCTGCAGAACAGGGAATAGGGGGGTCACCCCAGGGCCCTCGGGACAGTGACCAGCACAGGGTCCTGTTCTGCCACAGGTGGGAAGGGTCGAGGCTGGGAGTGTCCGGCTGGTGGTGGACTGGGGGACTCCGTGGCCCTGTGGCTTCTGTCCCCGCCTGCCTGCTCCTCCTGCCCGGAGACCGGCTGGGTGCGGTGGACAGCTCGGCGCACATGGGGCCAAGGGCCGCAGGCTGTGGTGTGGCAGAGTCATGGTCCAGGAATGCAGGAGGATGGTCTGGGGTTCTGGCCCAGAGGCATGGCCAGACACCAACAATGTGCCTTGCAGAAAGATAATTGTGCGTTTGGGGCACAGGCGTAGCAAAGCTGCTGGGTTTACTGAGGGCCACGGCGACAGCCCGGTGCCCAGCTGGCCAAGCGCTGTCCCTTTAGGAGAGGAAAGTCCCCGGTGGGGCCCCAGCACCGCCGTGGTCTGGTCACTGTCCGGCAGGGACAGGGTGGGTGTGACACAGAGGCCTGTCGCAGCCCCGAGGGGCAGGGGAAGGAGGCAGGGGCCCGGGCGGTGCCCAGCAGCAGGCTGGCTTCTGGCGGGGGAGCCGGGCGCTGCAGAGCCTGTGGGGAGAGGGTCTGAATGACCCCATTGTGTGGAGCCGGCCGGAAGGGCAGCGAGGCAGGCCCAGTGGGGGGAGACGTGCATCTCAGAGCTTCTGTGTGCTGCGAGGGTGCGGGCGGGCTCTTTTGGAAAACTTGAAGTCACGGCAAAGCCGAGAGAACAGCGACAGTTCAGCCCACAGAGCCCCCAACCTCCAGCCTTTGGGTGCGTTTCTTCCAGAATTGCTTAAGCCGTACATTGGGGCCATGTGTTCGTTAAAAAATGTCCATTGTGGGAAAAGGCACATGACGTGAAATCGCCCACTTCAAGCACGTTTGGGGGCGCAGCTCGCTGGCCTTGCTGTGCAGTCAGCGCCGTCCACCTCCATATTCCCTGTCTGGGAAGATGGAAACTCTGTCCCCATTGAACCCCAGGTTCCCACCCCTCCCCCTGCCCCAGGACGCAACCCCCCCCCGCCTCCCCTGCCCCAGCACGGCGACTCCTCGTGGGGCCTCCCAAGAACGAGCCGGCAGGATGTGTCCTCCTGCGGCTGGCGGCTCCGCTCTCTGTCGCGCCCTCCTCTTCGCGGCTGCGTCATATTCCACGGGATCCTCGTCAATGTTTTGTTGGTGCGTCCACGGGGGCGGGCACGCGGGCCGTGTCCACATGGGGAGTGGTGCTGCGGAAAGCGCGGGCTGGGGCTGTTCTCTCTCTTCCAGGATGTTCTCCTTCTCCCGTCGGATACCAGGGGCTCAGGACTGGGGGAGCTCGAGGGGGCTGGGGTCCCAAAGCCCTCACCTGAGAGGCTCCCTCCAGCCTTGCCTCCGAGTCCAAGTTTCTTTTCTCTGACGACAAACAAGCGAGCAGTCAGCCCTGTCCGTCCCGGGGCTGGAACTGCAAGCCCCTCCTCGTCGGGGTGGCCGCCTGGGCCCACGTGCACTCCAGGCCCACAGACCCACCTGCCAGGGAGAGGGGCTTGGAGTTTCCCCTCCTTGCCCGATGGCTCTGCTGCTGCCTGAGAGCCAGCGGGAGAAGGAAAGGCTCCCCTGCTGAGTCGGGACCTGTGGGGGAAGGAGTCTCTGTTTGGGTCAGTTAAGGCCAGGGCCTCCCTTGTGTTCCAGAGCCACAGGCCAGGGTCCAGGGCCTCGGACCCCTGGCATGGCTTGACCACACGTGCCATGTTTGTTTCTTTGGGGTCTGCACACTCGGGGCAGTGAGTTCTCGATGGGGAAAAAAATCTCCCTTTCTTCTCCTAATAGATAGACGTGCGGCCAGGCAGAGCATCGAAGCAGAAGTAGCCGGGCGCTAGAAAAGCTTCCCAAAGTCTAAGCCAGCAGGAAGACAAGCTGTGCTTTGAAGCTGGACGGGACAAGGATGCTCTGGGGTCTGCCCTGGGGCCCTTGCCTGGCAAGGGCAGGGATGGGGAGCTAGGGAGTCCAACCTGGCCCCGAGGGCACTCGCAGGAGGAGGCTGTGCAGACCCTTGGAGGGTCTCTGCTCCCCACGCCCACGATGGGCCTCCTGTGAGCTGCCGGCTCCTGACTCTGGCCTGTGAGTCTCCAGGAGGCCGTGGCTTGACCTGCCCTGGGTTAGGGGTGGGGGACCCCTTCTTAACCCACTTTTGAGATTTTGAGGGGCTTGGTTTTTAAAATCACAAAATAACTATTGTTCTCCTACTTATCAAAGTACCCATTGTTCATGCCCCAGGGATGATCTGTTTTAATCTTTTGGTGTAGATGATTTTCTCCACACATAGGTATGTCTTCAGGCTTTTCAGTTAGGGTCACAGTGTATATACTGCGACCTGGACTGACCTTTGACATTTAATCTCTCATTCTTTCAAAGATTTAGTTATTTATTTTAGAGAGAGAGCAAGAGTGGGAGGGGCAGAGGGAGAAGGAGAGACAATCCTAGGCAGGCTCCATGCCCGGTGTGGAGCCCGACATGGGACTAAATCTCACGACCCTGAGATCATGACCTGAGCTGAGATCAAGAGACAGACATTAACCCAACTGCACAGCCCAGGGGCCCCTAAAATTTAATTTCTTACAAATGTCTTTCCATGACCTTGAATGAAGGCTAATGGTTGCATAGGATTTTATTTTGCCAATATAATTGATGGACATTTAGGGCTTAAATTTCCTCTTTTCCTTGAATTACAAATAATATCACTGCGAACATCTTATTCTTCTCATCCCTTCTTTCCCAGGAGCCCCAGAGTGTCAGTCCTTGGTGCCCAACCCGCTGGTTGGGTGGGGGTCTAGCGGGGTCTTGTGCTCTGGGTCCCCGAAGGGCTCAGGACTCGCAGCAACACTTCTGAGATACGAAACCCTTTCCTGGTATGCAGGCAGGGTCTGGAGAGGGAAGCGAGACCATGGGCTCTCGGTCATGTCCACACTCACACCGCACACACACACAGACACACTGCGGTGTGTTCTGGCTTCTTTTCTGCCAAACCCTCTTCCATGTCACGACCACAGCCTCTGCCTGAGTGGGGACATGAGCCTGTGAGGAAACTAGAACCAGAGGAACACACACAGAGTCCCTGCCCCTGGCCAGCCTGTGGGACAGGCCACTGAGAGCCCGTGAGGGCTGGGGTCACAGCCTGAAGTCACAGACTGAAGGCCCAGAGGCATCACTCCCAGATCCCGAGAGCCCCGTGGCGCCCCTTCAGCCTCGCCTGCTCCACACGAGGGGCCTCCTGTCCCCTCCTGGCTGTCCCAGCTCTGGGCATCCTGGGCCCCAGACCCTTCAGACCCCACCAGGCCCATCACGGAGGCCAGTCTGCTGCTGTTTCAAGTCGGCTGCTCACTTTGAAACCCAAGAAGTCTGATGATAATATCACCAGGGACAGAGCCAGGTCTGCTGCTAATTACCATTTGACATTCTGGCTGAGTCCAGCGTTGGGGGGGGACCATAAAAAGCTATTCATGCAGCTCAGGGTGACATCAAATGGAACTCCCCCACCCGTGGGCAGCATGACCCCCAGGAAGGTTGCCCGCAGGGGGTTGGAGGTTCTTACAGTCGGAGAGGCTAGTTGGGAGTGAAAGAGACAGAGGTTCATTCTCCTCGAGAAGGGGCTGCCTGTTTCTTGTGAGGGGGCTGGTCCAGGCCAATGTCCATCTAAGACCTTGAAGCTTGGCAGGGTTTTTGGGGAGGAGGAGACGCTGTGGAGCCCAAGACACATGGTCCCCGCACAGGCTCGGGCGGCCAGGAAGGGTGTGTGACCCCCGTGTTTGCTCTGGCCCCTGGGAGGAAATGCCTGCTCCAGCCTTCTCCCTGGCATGCCGAGGAGGGTACAAGACATGCATGAATCATGTGGGGCCGGCCTGGAAGCCCCGGGTCTAGAGGAACCTCCGATGTGGTTAAGGGTTAGTGTTCATGCCCTTTTAGGAAGATTTTGCTCTGATTCTTTTCCCACACAGACAAATTAAATGTACATCTTTTTGTTCTTTATTCATCAGCAGGCCAACGGCACAACCCAGACAGATTCTAGTCCATTCCATGACTGAGAGCTAGTGGTCTCCATAACGTTGTCATGAGCCCCAGACAGCAGCCCTCCTGCAGGCAGAGACCAACAGGTGGGCCATGGCCCTTTCCGGGAGAAACCAGCTGCTCCCATAAACAAAATGTGGGACTTCTGTAGGACAGAGCACTGCTTGGCCTTAAGGGGTGGCCCACTGGTACCTGCCACAGCACAGTGAACCTTGAAAACACGCTCTTAAGTGGAAGGAGCCAGACACAAAGGCCACATGTCATGCGATCCCACTGACGTGAAGGATCTGGTGCGGGAGATCCAGAGGCGGAAGCTAGTGGGGACCTGGGGCTGGGGAGTGGGGATGGGGGGAGGAGTGCCCACGGGTACAGGCTTTCCTTCTGGGTGATGACAATGTTCTGGAGCTAGAAAGAGTTGATTCTTGCAGGACGTTGTGAGTTGTACTTTTAAATGGTTAACAGTTAATTTTTTAAAATTTTTAAATTTTTTATTTACATGTGATGTATCATTAGCCCGAGGGACACAGGTCTGTGAATCACAGCACTCACCACAGCACATACCTTCCCCAATGCCCATAACCCCCTCCCCCCGGCACACCCCTCGGTTTGTTTGTGAGATGAAGAGTCTCTTATGGTTTCTCAGCACATGATCTCATATGTGGATTCTGCCTGACTTAAGAAAAGCTGTTTGGAGAGTTCCCTGAGGCCAGAGCACGAGAGTTCCCTGAGGCCAGAGCACCAGAGACCCCCAGGGCTGCACACCTCTCCTTTGTTTACTGGACCCTAGAAAGCACCGCAGGCTTCGGTTGTGACTTGGAATTTGCCCTTTCCCCTCCAGCACTGACCCTCTCAAGAGGTGGACCCAGGACAGGAGGAGGCGGAGCCAAATAGGAGGAAGCAGAGCCAGAGCCAGGACAAGAGGGGACGGGGCAAGGAAGGGAGGAGGCGGAGCCAGGACGGGGAGGTGGAGCGATGCTGGGAGTGGGCGGGGAAAGACCAGAGGAGGTGGAGCCAAGTAGGAGGAGGCAGAGCCAGGACGGGGAGGTGGAGCGATGCTGGGAGTGGGCGGGGAAAGACCAGAGGAGGTGGAGCCAAGTAGGAGGAGGCAGAGCCAGGACGGGGAGGTGGAGCGATGCTGGGAGTGGGCGGGGAAAGACCAGAGGAGGTGGAGCCAAGTAGGAGGAGGCAGAGCCAGGACAAGAGGGGACGGGGCAAGGAAGGGAGGAGGCGGAGCCAAGGCAGGAGGAGGCGGAGCCAGGTCTGGAGCGGGTGGAGCCAGCTGGGGGTGGAGTCAGGAAGGAAGGAAAAGGAACACGATGGGAGGAGGCGGAGCCAGGATGAGAGGAGGCGGAGTCAGGAGAAGGAGGAGCCGAGACAGTGAGAAGGGTATGGAGCTGTGATTAGGCATCTTCTTGCAGTATTTCCTAGGTTTAAGATGACTATTTCATTTCTAAAAGTTATGCTATGTTGTTCTCCTAAACGGCTCAGTTTGAGTTACAAAGGCGTGTCCGTTCACCTGCACTCATGTTGGAGTGTCCACCCTTGCAGGTGCCCTGTCTGGCGCTTGGCCCTCCCACCTGGAGCCACTGTGAGAGGCACAGGCAGAACCAACAGTGCTCTGACCCCAATGACCACCCAGGGCAGTCGTCCAGATGTACCCTGATGGGACGTGATTAAGTCTGAAGGGTGGGGTGGGGGTCATGGAGGCCAAGTGGACCAGGGCTGCCTCCAGCGTCTTCGGAAGAGATAGGAATATAGTCAGGCTCGGCAAGGTGGGGGGCACCATAGGGGTCAGAGCTGGGAGTGGGCCTGAGTCACTTCCAGAGCTGGGGACAGCTCAGGGCATGACAGCTTCCCCTGCCCCACACCCCACGGTGGGGTCGTCGTGCTCAGGGGACATCCAGTGAGGCTGGACAGAGGCTGTGGAGCCAGCCAAAGGGCTCAGTCCAGAACTTCTGTGCCAATAAGACAGACGTGTAGCAAGCAGGATATTTCCAGATGACGCAAGCCTCCTGCAGCCGACCCCAGGACTCTGTCGGGTGCCGTGGTAACTGGGTGACTGTGGGCTGTCTCCACGGCAGCGACCCCTCCTGATGCCACACTAGAGTCCTCATTAGTTTGAGGGACCTGTTTGGGGTTGCCGTGGAGCTAGACCCACAGGGCGGCTGAGGCCAGAGACTTCAGACTCCTGATGTCAGAAGTAAATTAAAGGTGAAGAATGAGTGTGTGCTGTGGGGGCCAGCCAGGACCACTGGATGATCGTGGCCTCACGGGGCCAGGCGGCTTTGTTGGCCCTCTTCCAGCTGACAGGCAGCCCCAGTAGGCAAACACCAAGAAAATTGTGATGGGGCAGAGGATTGTTGACCAAATGTGAAAAAAAAGGCGGCAGGCCTGAGAAAATGCTACAACGGGCAAACAGCAGGACTGCTGACCCCAGCCCTCACTGGGCCCTGGCTGGGGCTTCCCACGATGACGGGGAAAATGGCTGGAAACAGCACCACTCACCCTCCGGAATGGGCACTGTCTCCTGTGGAGGCTGAAGGTTCCCTGGCCCCACAGGAGTCCCGAGTGGCCTTCCTTCCACCAGCCTCATACCCCAACTCTGCATACCTCAGGGAGGACAGCATCAAGTGGGCACTCCAGAAGGCCACAGCTGTTCCTGGGGGGGGAATTCTGGGGTGCCACATGTCATGGTTGTCTCCCTGGGCAGGACGGAGGGCTTGTCCCAGAGAAGACAAGCTGCGAGAATGTCACCACAGATAAAGCACTGTCAAGGTCCGCAGAGATGTGGGGTGCTGTCTAGAACAGGTCTAGTCAGGTGGGCAATGGGTCTTCTGGAATGATGACTTAGACGTGGAAGACTGAAACCAAAGCATTTGAAAGTCATGGGATGATGCCAAAGGAGTGACCAAGAGGAACTAAGGACTCCGCCTGGAAACCACTGAGCAGGAAGGCCAGCACGGTTGCTGTCTCAGCAAGACAGCCCGCATTTCCTAGTACCCAAGGTTGAGCATCCACGTGGTAAGTCGTTTTAGAGTCTCACCCTGTGTGTGGTCTGCCCACGCGACCCTGGCCCACAGAGGACATAGACAGCAGGGAAGAGAGTCGGGAAGGGCCTGAAGGTGGGCACTTCCAGCATTCAGCTGTGTCACGTGAGGTCTTGGAAGCCCTGTGGGGATGACGTGACACTGGGTCAGAGCTGGCTGTGAGGACCTGGCGGTGGGACCCGGAATCTCTGCTACAAGACACCCTCCAGGTACAAGGTGGCCGTGACGTGAGGAGGGAGAGCAGCGTCTTGAAGCCACGTGCACTCTGTTCGCTCTGAAGCTTTATCAGGAGCTCCTGCAGGCACGCTGTCAGCTCTGCCCCCAAAGGGCTTGCCGCCCGTGTCTTCAAGTGCTGTCCACAGAGCCCTGGCCCTCGAGGCGTGGCTCTGTGTCTTCGGTGTCCTCGTAGGGCTTGAACAAATTGGAACAGATTTCCTACCTGCAGGACTCGTCAGAAACTTGAACACGCAAGTGTTCCTTGTGAGTCTCCTTAAGCCACGGGGAGGCTGGGCTGGGATAGGCTGTGAGGCCTGGCATGATGGTTGACACCCCTCCCCTGGGTATGGGCTTAGTGATCCGATGCTCCTGAGTGGAGTGTGGCACTGTGTGACCGCTGGGGCTGGGTCAGAGAAAGAGCAGCTTCCGCCTGCCTCTTGGGTCAGCGGCCATGGCGTAGGAGGCTCAGGGGGCCTGTGGGAGTGTTGTATTGGGTTGGCCCTAGGCCTCCCACCAACAGCCAGCCTCAGACCCAGGTCATGTGAAGAGCTGCCGTGGCTGGGGGCCCCGGGCCCGGACGCCAGCCTGGACTGACAGCACGACCCTAACCCTCTCAAGCTGAGCTCCCAAGTTCCTGACCCACGGACGCCATGCGGCCAGTAAACGTGCATTATTGTCGTAAGGCGCTGTCTCGTTCTGCAGAAATGGCTCATAGACAGACCCGGCACAGAGGTTTGGATTTTGTTCTGGTGGAATGTGTGGGGGATTGTCAGGCACGGAAGGAACATGATGACAAAAAGCCAGTGGAGAGTTGGAGAAGCCTCGTGACAGCAAGGATGCCAGGGCTGCAAGTGGTGTTGTGTGAGACAGTGGGCCTGGAGCAGTAGTTCCCGTCCGGGACAGCTCCTTCCTGCGCCTGCCATCCCGGCCTTGCCAAGACGGCTCAAGTGTGGATTCAGGCAGACAGATGGGGGTGGGGAAGTGAGCTGTGCTCTCGCGGGCCACGCCCACCTCTGCCCACCCGTGCTGGTCTGTAGGGATGACGTGAACCTTGGCTTGTGCTCGTGCAGGTGACCCATCGCAGTGGATTTGATATAAAGGCATGACCCTACTATTTATGCCCAATTATTTTAATTAATATGTCGGGGGCACTGGGGTGGCTTAGTCTGTGAAGCATCTGCCTTCGGCTCAGGTCATGATCCCAAGGTCCTGGGATAGAGCCCTGCATCAGGCTCTCCATTTGGTGGGAAGCCTGTTTCTCCCTCTCCCTCTCCCCCTGCTCGGGCCTCTCTCGCTGTCTCTCTCTCTCTCTGTCAGATAAATAAATAAAGTCTTAAAAAAAAAAGAAATCAGAAAAAGTCTGTGGTTGTGTGGAGGCCCCAGGACTGGCAGAACAACTCTCCTAGGCCCCAGAATAAGGAGGGGAGAAAGGGTGTAGAGGAGTTGGGTGGGAAGTCGGAGAAGCTGAGATGCTCGTGTCCGCTAAGGAGGAAGCCCTGACCTGGGAGAGCTGCGAGCAGGTTCGTCAGGAGAGGAAGCTCTGGAAGAGCAGAGCACACCTGAAAGCGGGTGCTCTCCACATGGATGGCTGCAACACAGACAGACACTAAGCCACGTGGACGGCTGCAACATGGACACTAAACCACGTGGACGGCTGCAACACGGACACTAACAAGTGCCGGCGAGCGTGGAGACTGGAGCTCGTGTCTCTGGTGGCACACCGTAACACAGTGCGCCACAGTGAAAACCTGGCGGTTCCTCAGAATATTAAACACAGACTGACATACAACACCGTCATTCCATTCCTAGGCATAAACCCAAGGGAAATGAAAACATACGTCCACACAAAACTTGAACATAGCATTATTCATAATGGCCCAAAAATAGGAACAACCCAAATGTGCATCCATAGCCGGAGAGATGAGAGACGGTCTCCCCACACCGCGGATGATTACTCAGCAGAGACGAGGTGCTGCCAGGCGCGACTACGTGGGTGACCCTGAAGCTGTGCTGGATGGGAGGGGCCAGGCGCAAATGGCCACATACTGTGGGCTCTGTTGGTGGGACGTGCCCAGGACAGGGGAGTCCACAGGGTGGAAAGTAGACGTGAGGCTGGGCGGGGCTGGGGGAGGGCTGGGGACTGTCGACAGCCGTAAGGGTCTTCCCCGCAGATTAACGAAAACGCTCTGAAGCTGGACAGCGACGATGGGCGCCCTGTCCGCGGGAGGCCACGGAGTCGTACACCTCGGATGAGGGGATTTGATGGTGTCTGCGCTCTCTCCATGGAGCTGTCTGAAAAAGAAGACAGAGGCAGAAGTCAAAAGGGAAGGAAAAGAGGAAGAGGAAGCTTTTGCAGAGCCAGAGTCCAGGTAGAACCACAACTGAAAACAGGAACATGGGACACAAACAGTGCTGGGCGGGGTGTGGCCCGGTGGCCACGGCCTGGGCAGCCTCCCTCAGGGCCAGGGGAAGCCTGCCCCTGCCTGCGGGACGGTTTCTGCTCTGCCCACTGGCCCGCAGATAAGGAAGCCACGTCCACACACGTGTGCTGGGGCATTTTGTTCAACGAAGATGATGAACTCGCTCCAAGCTGTGCCCTGCCTTCCAGCGCTTAGACGGGCTCAGATGTGAAAGAGGAGGCGGAAAGTTCTTTTCTGCATGTGTGTGGCCTTCCCACAAAGGACACGGGGACCCAGTGTAAGGACTCGGGCAAGGTGCACCTCCCTGTCCAAGGCAGAGTGGCAGGATGACGTTCTGCTGTGTTTGGGGAGGGGGATGGGAATCGGAGGGAGGGCAGGGTCTGTCGCGGACCCTGTGAGGGTGGTGGCCAAGCGCGGGAGTCCCTGGGGGACAGGAGAGAAAAGAAGCAAGGGGTCTCGCTGCAGCCACGGTCCCCGCACGCCCCGGGGCTCTGGGAGGGCCAAGCCCAGAAAGGAACCTAGTAGGACCTGGGGTGGGGGATGGAGGAGCGTGGGACCGTGGCACGTGCAGGAGAGGCAAACGCCGGGACAGAACGTGGGACCGTGGCACGCACAGGACATGGGACCGTGGCATGCGCAGGACAGGCGAAGGCCGGGACAGTAGACGCGTCGTGACAGCATCAAGGAGAACCACTGGTGCGGGGGCCGGGTTGTGTTTAGAAGAATTCCGGGAGCCTGGGAACACGGAGTGAGCACTGCCTGCTTTGGGGCTGGCAGGGAGGACGATGGGACGATGTGTAGACGCTTGCTTGGTCCAGGTTCAGAAGCCACGGACCCTGCAGTGGAAACCCTGTGACAACCAGAGACGTGGGGCAGGACGCCAGCACCTGCTGGAAAGGAGGGAAGAAGGTGCTGGTGTGTAGCATTGCTAACTGGATGGAAGAGGGTCTGCGGGCCCCTGATGGCCAGTCCTGGACACCGGCAGGGGGACAAGCTGGAGGGCCGCTGGGCAGTGCTGTTCAGAAGTAGAGTTCTGACTCTGCCACCCGGGGTTCCAGCCGACTGGGACGCAGACCCTCCTCGAGAGCCCGGGCCTTCCCCACTTGCCTCCAGGGTCCTGGTCAGTGGGCGCCCCGGGCTAGCCGTCAGAGAGACTAATGGCTGAAATGGGCTGATATGCATTAAATAAGTTACATTTCATGAGTTCTTAAGTATTCAAGAAGCAAAGAGGAAGAATCTCCCAGTCACCTCTGGAAGATGTCACTGTTCTCACCATTCTAGAAATGGGCAAGTAAGGTAAAAAGCAGGTGTTTGTCCTGCCTCTCCTGGGTGGGTTTTAACCAGCAGTTGACAAGGGGGCGCTTCCCAGAGGGAGGGCGGCCCCGCAGCAGGCGGCGGCGAGGCCGGAAGCCCACAGCCCGCTGAACACAATGCGACTGGGGTCTCTCGGGCAGCTGGCCGAAGCCAGGGTGTGGGGGAGCCCGCAGGGCAAGCAGCCCAGCTCCTTCAGCCAGGAAAAGAAAAAAGAGGGAGGAGACTGTTTGTACAGTTGAGACGTGTTAACGAATTCGCTGTTTAGAGTCCTTGTGAGGACTGAGACACCTGGGAATTCTGGACCTGAACCCTTCGACTTTAAGGTTGCTCAGTTTTTAGGTGATAATGGTATTGAGGTCAAAGGGGGGGGCCAGAGTCCTACCTTGAGCAGCATTTGCAGACGAGTTGTGTGACGTGTGGGATCTGCTTCATTGCACACGGAGGGAGTGGAGCGCGGAGAGGAGGCCGCCAGCTGGTGGTGACTGAAATTGGGCAACGGGGATGGTGGAGTCTGTTTTCTCAAGCTTCTGTTGGAAATTGTCCGTATGAAAACATTCAAACGCTGATGCCCCACGGAGCTTGCATTCCAGTGTCCTGTGCATGTTTGGGAGGCAGACAGATAAGAAAACGGTGTCGTCCACGAAAACAAGGGGGCGTGTAGGGGGGTTCTCGCTGAGTCATGCGGGATGGGGGCTGAGAAGCGGAGCCTCCAGGGGCAGGGGCCGGGACTGGAGTGGCCCAGAGCCCTCGGGGACCTCAGCCTCCAGGTGGGTGGGGTGTGGTGCCCTTGGCTCGATTGGGCCGGGGACGCTTCTGGGAGTTTTGATCAAGGCCAAGGAAGACCAGCTGACCAGAGTTCAGCCAGGGAACCCAGCAGAGCTGATGTTGGCAGGCGTGAGTTTGGGGCGAATCTGGGATGTCCAAGGAAGACGGGCCTCATTCCGAAGCTGCTGGGGATCGTCGGAGTCATACTCAGGGGAACCAGCCTACAGAGTGCCCCGTCTGCCTCTCTGGGTCCCCTTGGCAATCTCCACTGTGGCTGTGTCCTCTGCTGGGACTGTGACCAGCACGCTGTCCCCGCCCACAGCATCCGGAGCAGACGAAGCCAGCCCCACACGACCTCTGGCCCCTTCCCACCTGTGCGGGGACAAGGCTGTAGAAAGCGTAGTCTGAGACGAGCCAGCCAAGCCCTTGGGCTTCCTGAACAAGCCCAGGAATATTTCAGTGAAGAGGCAATTTCACATCTGAGCGACTGCGGTCAGACCACTTGCTAGCAGACGGCTCCCCTGGGACCTCAATGCGTCACTCCTGGCTGCTTTTCCTGCCGCACCCCTGGGTTCCGGGAAGCCCAGGACCTTGGAGAACTGAATCTAGCTCCGTCTCGGGGACCTGGGAGGCCTGAACTGGAAATGTGCTGAGAGAATAAATTGCAACACAGTGAGGGACGGGGGCTGCGTTGGCATATTCTGAGTTTGTGCTCGATGCCACGCAGTGTCGCGGGAAAGCAGAAATGTGCGGGCATCAGCAGGAAACGTCTGGGTCGGGTGGGCAGCACGGGCCGCGCGAGGAGAGCCAGATCCGTGCCTGCAGCCCTCGCCCAGTGCCCGCCGCGGGTGGAGCCCGGGCTGAGCCCTGCCTGGGGAGGGGGCCCTACAGTGGAACCTGGGAGGGGAAGCCGCACGGGATCTGATCTCCGTCCTCCCACTCATCTCAGGCCATCTCAGCTCCTGCAGGAAGCTCCCTCTCTCAGGAGTTTTGGGCTGTGGTTGGAGGGGGCCTGCCCGGTGAACCCTAGATTCTGTGCTATTTGAGAAGGGCTCCCTTCTGTTTCCAAATGGATTCACTTGTTTGTGCCAAATGAATGAACCCTCCTTGGGCTCCCACCTTCCACCCCATGCTCTGCTGGACACTGGGGACAGCATGCTACGGGGACAGTCAGGCCTGGGCAGTGTGGCCTGGGCGGGTCTACTCCCCGAAACATCCCCTCGTCTCCATTTCACAGATCAGAAACTGAGGGCAAGATGATGGCGTGGCCGGTGTGGTGGGGCCACTCAGGGCTGTGTGAGTCAGCAGGACCGGCACCCACGTCCGACCCCAGGTCTTGGAGCTAAGCTGGTGGCCATCAGGCTCCATGCAGGTCCCCTTATCCCCCGCCCTTGCCATGGACAGTCGCTGGGAGCGTGTGTCCCCTCCAGGAACGCAGAGAAGATGGCGGAGTGTGTGGGTCACAGTTCATGACCAGGCACGGCTGCGGCCCGCTGGACTGAGTCCAGTGGCTCACACAGAAGTTTGGGGCTCACCCCAGCTCATCTCTCAGAACACGGAGCAGTGAGATTTACTGTTTGGATGATTGTAAAAAGAAAGTGGAGGGTTCGAGCCCGTGGAAGGTGGCCGGTTTCCAGGGCCTGTTCTCTTCCACGTAACGCTGCCCTGGTTCTGATGGATGCCTGGGCATCGACTCCAATGGAAAGAGCCTGGTTCTCAGACACCGAGGCTCTCAGCTTATCACTGGGTCCACCTCCCAGCTGCACACACGAGATCCAGGTCCTGGAGGGGGACAAGCTTACCCCGGAAATCCAGAAAACCAACTCCTCGGCTCTGAGTTTCGAGGATCAGTTAATTGTTCCTCCCGCAACCTGAAGACTGACTGAAGCCTATCGACTTTTCATTTTGCCAAAAAAATTAAAAAACAAAGCAAGCAATGGCCAACACTGCCACGATCATCATTTGAGCGACGTGAGCAGAATGAGGAAGACATCTCAGAACCGAGTGTGCCGCCCGCCGAGGCAGCCAGCAGCCCTCGCTGGCGGACGTACAGCTTTGCCCCGTGTGCCAGCAGTGGACAGTGGCCAGGCCCCAAGTATGGGTGCCAGTCTGTGACATGTTCAGGGAGGAGGCCTGGAAGCTCCTTGCGGATCCTTTGGCCTCAGAAGGAGGAAAGGCTTGAGGGAAGGACACTGTTTGGCAAGCGCTCTGTGCCCTTCAAGGAACTCCTGCCGTGGCAGGGTGGCTGGGTCTCTCCCGGGCAAGATCCTGGCCCTCCCGTCGTGGCCCACTTGGGGCCGCTCCTGAAAGCTGCTCCATGGTGGGCTGTAGCCTGTCTGCTGTCCTCTGGGGTGGGAGACGCTCTCACTGCTGCCGGGGGCAGCGACTCTTGCCTGCACCCCTCTTGCGGCAAGACTGTCCCTGCAGCTGTCTGGGGCAGGGGTCTCGGCTCAGCCACATCACCCCAGATGCCCTGGAAGGGCCGGGTCTGGGGTCGACCCTCCTAGGTCCTCCTAGGACTTCCTGGGGTGGTCCCACAGGCTGGGGTCCCAGACCCTGGAGGCCTTCCGGGGACAGAACAGTTGTGTGAAGCATGGGTTCATCTGACCCGTTTGTTGAGTCGTACTGCTGTGCTGAGACACTCATAGCTGGAACCAGCTGGCCGTGTGCTGGCCCAACACGTGTTTCTGGGAAGTGGACGCCCGAGTGATGAGCTTCCGTGTCCCTGCTGACTAACCCCTGGTCGTGGTGTTACTCATCTCGTTAGACTGACTCTGCCCACTGAAACTTTCTCTAATTTCCCAACACCCTTGCATGCTGCATCTTGGACGCTTTAGGGGCAAGGTGACGCAGTGTAGAGGGGCAGATCCCGGACCTGAGTGGGGGTCGAGAGAGGGTCCGTTCCCCTCAGAAGCCTCAGAGTTCTGATATGGTGACCACAGCTGCAGTGGACTTTACCAGTGGTCGTGACGGTTTCCAAGGACACTGCACTGTGGTTTTCCGGATCCCAGCATCCAGCCCCGAGGGGACCCGTGAAGACTGTTTGCCGGTGCGTGTGTGTGGGGCCTGTTGCCCTCCACTCAGCTCAGCTGCTCTTGTCCGGTTTCCTGACCCGCCCCCCAGACGCTGGGTTCTTGGACCTGGGGCACTGCAAGTGGACTTGGGCCACTGCCCAGGGTGCCCGAGGTGTCGGCGACTGCCAGCCCCAGGAGGCCCCCAGCGAGTGGAGGCCAGGGGTCTCTGCTGTGGAGTTACGTTTTCTCCCCTTCCCACCCGGTTCCCTTTGCGGGGGAATCAGTATTCACAGCCCACTTTTAGGGGTGCGTGTTTCTTGGGGCACCGGGCCGGCCCAGTCGTTGGAACGTGCGACTCTTGTTCTCATAGTTGTGAGCTGAGGCCCACGTTGAGTGGAGAGATAACCTGAAGAAATACACTTAAAAATAAAAAGGCTGCATGCTTCCTTTCAGGTTAACACTGTTCTTGGTCACGGGTTCACGCTGGTACGAAAAGAGCCTGGGATGCCTTTTCGCGCCAAGGCGGTGTCCTGTCGCTTGTCCCTGGCACAAGGGGTTTGACCGGCTTTCTCCTTGATGCCCATCTAGGATGTAAATAGAATGGAACAGACCTACTTTGTAAACATCCGTTTTTACGCTGCTCGACGAACTGTTAGAAGTGGGATCACCAGGTCAGAGCTCATGCCGCTGCCTGTGACCACCAGCCGCAGGGGTGGGTGCCCCAGCCCTGCCCCCAGAGCACAAGCTCTGGGCTTCTGCTAACCAGACCGACGAACACGAACCCTTCTCAGGGCTGCTTTGGTGCCCTTCTCTCTTCTTCTGAGTTGAGCATCTCCCACGGTCACGGGCACTTGCATTTCTTCCTCTGGTGGCCTTTGGCTCACTGATGGGCCAGGGCTCGTGTGTAAGGACCAACCCTTCAGCGGCTGGGAGTCGTAGTCTGTGTCTGTCTTTTCACCTTGTGCGGTAGCTGTTTGGACCATGAGTTTTTAGGGAAAAACTTTTGTGTTTTCTTTTATGGCCTCTGGAGTTTGTAGGCTATGAGGGGCTTTCCTGTATTTTCTTCCAAGGCTGTCTGGGTCTCGCTCCTCACCATTTATGTTTCCAGCCCTTTGCGGGTCGTGCTGCTGTCTGGTGCGGCGTGTGCCTAGTCTCCAGGGGTTGCCTGTCTACTTGCAGTGTGGTTTCCAGCTGCCTTTGGTGGCACCTGGCCTGTGCCCCAGTATCCTGCCTGTGTCGGTGTGCTCCGGCCTGGCATCTGTCCTATGCATCTGGCGTGTGCCGAGACATAGGCTCCTGGTGCCTGTCCCATCCCCACTCTGCAGACTGGTGCCTCAAGGTATGGGGAGCAGGAACCTCCCTAGTGTCTGTTGCCAGATGGCTCTGCCCAATCCTGTTGCCTCAGCACCCCGTCAGTGTCCCCGCCTCCTCCGGGGTGAGCTGAGCAGGAAAGTCTAGAGGACGAGATGTCCAGGACTTATCTGTGTGCCCACATCTCGAGAGCTACCACGTTATCTGGGGCTCACAGTGGCGCCCCATGGCACCACGGGCCGAGATACTCATCTTGGCGAGGAACAAGTTTTCGGTTAGAGTTTTGCTAGGTCGGTCTTTGACCCGAGACGAAGTTCCTGGTCCTTCCCCACTGCTCCCAGCAGCAAGTGCTTGGTAGAAATGGGGGTGCTCCTGGCCTCCTCCCTGCCCAGGAGTGCCCTGCTGTTGCTCACCTAGGAGCCCATGTCCCCTGCTCAGACATCACTCTGCCTGGGACCTTCCTCACCCTCTGGGCAGACTGCTTGGCCTTCTCACGCGCTGCTCAGGAACGGCACTGAAGCCTTCTGCGTCCTCATCCGCCCAGCTGAGCCCCGAGCGCTTGGAGGCAGAGCTGGGCTGCTTCTCAGGGACCCTGAGGCTCTGCAAGTGCGGGGAGGGCATGGTGGATACAGAAGCATCGCGAGTCACTAGTGCTCCTCGAGGGATCTGCCCACACACACAGCTCGGTTGACTCTCCAGATCTGGTGGCTCGTGCGTCCTGTTTGCTCGGTACCTGCTTTTGCATCTCTGAGTCGGTCTTGCAGGTAGCCGTACCCCAGAGACGAGCAGTGACGGCCATCTCCTGGTACTGGGGAGTGTCTGTGTGGCCCTCCCCAGGCCACGCGTGTCCTACCCGTGCCGTCCGTGGCCAGGGCCCATGCTGGGCGAAATGTGGTCGCGGTCGGTCGTTCTCTCCGAGGGCCCTCGTCTCCTGGAGCCTCTCACCATCTCTCTCCTCCCTTCCCCCAGCTCGTGGCCAACAACCCCCTTGGGTACGTCAGTGGTTCATCGCTTTTCCTGCTTGGCATGTCGGTCTCCGGCCGGGGGCTCCAGAAAGTCAGTATGTGCTCCCGACGCACCCCGTTTCCCTAGCCGGCTTCCGGCACGGGTTAGCTGAGCAGGTACGTGGGGGTGCGCAGCTGTGGGGGGCGTGCCGTTCTCTGGGCAGAGGTCCAGGTGGGACACAGCAAACCCATATTCCCTGCTGGACCCACACGTGCCACGGGGGCCAAAAGCACTGTCTCTTCACCGTGCCAGCCCGGCAACCTGCCCAGCCTGCTGTCTGAGGTTTGCCTGGGGCCTTGGGTGGAGGCTGTGGGACGCCCACCGAGGGGCCAGGGGTCTGGGTCACGTGGGGTCAGTAAGAGCAAACCTGTGAGTCCAGGAGGCCCTCCTCATCGAGCTGGCCCCGTGCCTTCACGGGAAGCCCTGCCGTGCACGGGTCACTAGGGTAATGCACAGACCAAGGCCTGTGGGCCGCAGAGCCCTGGACACGACCTTGTTCAAGCATGTGCGGCCTGGAGAGGGGCTCTCTCCAGAAGCAAGTCACTCAATTTAAGCTACTTCCCGAAAAGACGAGTTTAATAAACGCATGTCTGTCCTGCATGGGCTGTGACTGCTGCACAACGGAGAGGCCTATGGTAGCTTCGCTGTGTCAGGCCGTGTGACACCCGGAGGACCCGCGTGACTCGAGATGGAAGGACGGCTGCCGTGCCGCTGCCTCATTCGGCAAGGCCGCTGACCTCGTCTGTTTTATGTTGTCGGGGAGTCCGGACTCAGTCATACTCAAGATACCACACTGCGTGGCAATGAGTGATAACGATTTCTCCAAAAGGAAAAACACCAAGCTTAAGATCCGGAAGTTCCCATCTGTGGTGGTGTGGGCCCGATGACGGCGGGGATTTGCCTGGGCTGGGGGGTCCGCCCGGGCAGGAAGCCGCACCCTGCCCACCCCTTCCCCACTTCCCTTCTGCTGCTGCTGTGGTTGAAGGGCCAAGGACTCGCGGGGGAGCTGGAGGGTAGCAGCACTTACCCCGAGCAGGGGTGCGCTTTCTCTGCTGACCCGTGTTCTGTCTGATGACGTAGCCCCAAGACTGTCAAGGCAGAGCCAGACTAATGCGAGAGATTAGTCTGGGGTGCTGAAGGCCTCGCGGACGCTACTGCGGAATCACTCTCTCTCCCTCTTCTGGCGTGACCGCGGAACCTCGCTCCCCTCTCCCTGGACCTCACAGCTCCTCTTGAGGGTCCCCAGGAACTGGGCTGCCTGTGGGGGTCTTGTCCACTCAGTCAACAAACACTATTACCAGAGCTTGGGTTCAAAATACCCTCACCTGCACCACACTCAAGAGAGGCCCCAGGAAGTTGTGAGGTAGAGGGGGGGTCCCAGGCAGGGGTGGGGCCCTGGGGTTGAGGGGAGGGTCCCAGGCAGGGGCACCTGGGTTGTTCATTGGGTTAAGCATCCAACTCTGGATCTCAACTCAGGTCTCTGTCTCGGGATTTTGAGTTCAAGCCCCAAGTTGGGCTTCAAAAGAGAAAGTGGGAGCGGTCTGAAAGGCCAGGGCGGGTGAGAGTCCTGCCGTCCCTTTCCCCGTGCCCCATCGTCCATGAGCATTCTGCACGTCCCAGTGTATATGTTTTTCTATCCGGCTTCTGTTTCTCACCCCAGATCTCAAACAATCCCCCGTTCTCCCCAGGGAATGTCTTCCTACAAAGCCCGCTTCCTTCCCACCCTGGAAATGTGCGGGACGCCTCTCCCTCCTGCGGGCCTTGGGCCTTGGAGCGCCTTTGCCGTCTCCCCACCTCTGGGCTGCCCATTCCGTCTGCCCCTGGCACGGGGGCCGCTGTCCCCCGGCGGGGGCAGAGAAGGAAGTCACAGCGGTGTCGTTGACCGAGGTGGTCTGTGTTCTCCAAGCCACGCTCGTCCGGAGTGAAGAAACACAGGCAGAAAGATGATAAATAGGCAGTTTTTCTGGAACTTGACAGTCGTTGGCTTCAGACACGAACCTCACATTAGTAAGAGGCAAGCTGTCGTGTTTTCACGAGACCGAAAAGACACACACGTGGCCCATCGTCTGAGGCGTCAGGGACACCCTGCAGTTCACGGTGAGGTCACTGCCCTCACTGATTCTGTGAGAAGCCTTGTTTACATTCTGACCCCAGGCCTGCCGCATTCCTGAAATTGTTGGAAACTTGGGAGAAGAGCCCCACATGAAGTTCAAACATTCCCTCTCTCCCGCCCGCACTGTCCGTGCAGCCTTGGCCTGGGGGATTTGTGCAGGAGGGCACAGAAAGACGGGTGCAGGCGGACATCAGGCTGACCTCAGAGGTGGGGGCGTCCTGCCCTCCGTGCCCGGCTGGGAACCTGGGTCCTGGAGGGTTGAGGAGAGGAGCCTGCGGGGCTGATCTGCGGGGCCGACCGGGTTGGGACATCCAGATGGCCGGCACACGCTCCCGGGACTCACGGGGGAGAACCAGGGTGGGGGAGGCTTGGGGCCTGGTGTGGCCAGCTGGGCACGGGACTGGGGACACACTTGTCCTGGCCCCGGATGTCTCTGCATTGCCCACTCTGCGTGAAGGGGCCACAGAAGGCGGGGCTCAGGCAGCTCTGCCAGGAGGGACCTGAGAGGGCATTTGTCTATTCGGCAAGGTCAGGGAACGCCCAGCTGAGAAAGGTAACGAGGAGCAGCCATCTGGGAAAGGGGGGAGAGCGAAGCCAGCAGATGAGAGCCTGGGGGCTGCAAACTCAGGAGGGGACTGTGGACGCTGTCTGGAGGGTTAGCAGGTGAGGGGTACGGAAGAGGCACGCCGGGCTCCCCAGATCTTTGCAAATGGCAGAACGCATGAAGCTTGGGCACCAGGTTTTCCCTAGACCCAGGCAAGTCTGACCTCCTTCGTGTGCGTGAAGTTTCACTGGGTGCTGAGGCTTCCAGCAGGTCTCTGGAGAGGATGCGCCGCCGGGAGGGGCAGGCAGGTGGGACACCTGGTTCTGGAAGGAGCTCCCTGGTGTGTCGGGATGCAGTCTGGGGCATGGAAGTCAGAGCGAGACCCGAGGGTCGACCTTGAAGTCAGCACCACTTGGGGCCCAGATGGGGATGGTCAGAGCAGCTGGGCTTGGCTCAGGAAGCCGGCGCGTGTTTTGGGGGCTGTGACTGGGGACGGCGCCCTTGGGCCCAGCAGGCAGATCAGGTGGGGCTGAGGGAGGTGGCCTGGCTGGGCTGGCAATGCAGGTGGGAGCTGGGGCCAGATGAGGGACACCCGGCGTCGGGGACGGGAAAGCCCGAGCGGACGGGCTGCGTACTAAAGGGCCGGGGCCGGGAGCCAGTGCACAGGTGTCTTCCGGGGGTCGGTCTGGAGCAAGCGACTGCTGGGGGCGGCACCCAGGGACCCCCAACCCCCAAAGGCCACAGGACGTGGGAAAGCAGGCGCGGCTCAGGGTGGGACCGAGGCCCAGCTGGGACTCAGCCCGCAGAGGAGGAGGCCTGGCTTCTCGGAGTGAGGCGGGAGGAGGCCCAGCTGGGGAGGAGACGCGGGCTGGCTGGGTCAGTCCTGTGGGTCCTCCGCCCTCTGTCCTCGTGCCCCCGACGCCTTCACGTGGAGGACACCAACCAAAAGGTTTTTCTCCATTGTGACCTAAAATAAGAGATCTTTTAAAATGTCGCAAGCAGACCGTTATGCTTACAAGACGCGCTGTGCTCCTTTCCTAGCTGCACCACGCTCATCGTCACCGTCACGTTCCCCAAAGTCTTGCGACCGGACGCCACTCGGGGACTCGGATGTTCAGCCCCACCCCCACTTTCTCTGTTCCCTCTTTTCTCCCCACTTCTTGTTAACTTTGGGTTTGCTTCTTCCTCTTACCCCTTCTCATGCCCTTGGCTCTGGCTGGCCGGCTTCAACGATCAAAGACCTCATTTCACAAGTATGCGTGAGAGACGCTGGCCGTGTTCCTGGGCGACGTCAGTCACCCGCACTCTGGTCCTCAGTCCTGGGGGCCGGAGGTTGTAGGGGACCCAGACCTGCCTGTGGCCCTGCTCTGAGGGACCCGTGGCCACGGAGGGGACCTGCTGCCCTGCTGCTTCTCCCCTACTTCCCGTCCCGTCGCCCCCCACCGCCCCGCACCCCCCTGCCGCACCCTGTGACTGCCCTGCTGGTCCTGCCTTCTTCGCAGGATGTTGGACCCGGATGGCTTTGTGGCTGTGGGGGCCTCTGCCTGCCGAGGCCAGGGTCAAGGAGAGGCCCGTGGGAGGCAAGGCTGGATGCAGTCCAGTGCCTGTCAGGTCCCTGCCTACGTGTGTCCGCGGCCCTCCAGAGGGCAGTGGGGACATCAGTGGGCCTGGCAGGACCTGGTCCTCACCCGTCTCTGCCAACTCCCCCCATACGTCCTCTGCGGGCTCCCTACCCCTGTCACTGCAACAAGCCCGCCACGGGTCTCACCCTCTGCTGGCTGGTACCCGCTCTGGTCCCCAAAGGGTCGAGAGGGGGCTCTACCCTGGGGAGGAGTGGGGTCCCCTGTGCCCTCATGTTGCTGGAAGTCCCAGGATTTGGGACGTGTGAGGAGCCGTCCAGGGCCTCTGGGACCCGTCCAGAGACTTGTCCTCAGAGAATCACCAGCGAGAGTCCCTGGAGTTTGTCCTCTCCCAGGAGCGACGGAACCGCGGTCCAGGTGTCACCTACTGCACGGGTTGGGGGTGAACAGGGTTCCAGCACCCTCCCCTCGTTTGCATCCTCGAAATATCCCCAAGGCTCACCCCTGCTGCTTAAGGAAAACGCCTTTCTCACCCCAAAACTCCCCTCAGTCCCTAGGAGCTGCCCACATTGCCTTGGAGCCCAGATCTGCCCTCACGTTAGAGGCCCCCTCAGACACCTGGTGACAGTGGCGTCCCGGCCTCCAGTCCCCTCAGACCCTTGGGTTTTTGCGGAATTTATCCTCCACTCTTCTCAGTCTCTATTATGCAGCAAGGACTGAGAATATATAAATAAGACATAATCCTCATCTTTAAGGAAAACCTACCTGAAATCTACAGAGACGATCGCTCTGAATCCTATATCCTTCAACCCATTTTTCTCTAATCAGAAAAACGGAATTTTCTTTTTGTTACAAAGTTGTCATATATGCAAGCGTGGGGACGGTGAAGAGGACGGGAATGGGCTCCCACCCACCG
Organism: Meles meles; assembly: GCF_922984935.1. NCBI lineage: Eukaryota > Metazoa > Chordata > Mammalia > Carnivora > Mustelidae > Meles > Meles meles. Next base: position 64,414,036 of record NC_060083.1, read on the forward strand.
GCGGGGTTGGGGGCAGGGTGCTTGGACCCGGGACCGCCTCGCACGGTGCTCCTGGCCGATCCTGTTTGTGGGTCTGGTGAGTATGACACGGGCTCTCGCTGTGGCCTTCCTTTTAGTTTCCCGGACTGTGGATGGGATGCGGCCTGGACGCACACCCCTGGCCACGCCCGCCCCCTTCGGTCCCGAGGCCCCGGAGCCGTTTCCCCGCGGTTGCTCTGGGGGGACCCGCCTCGTCGCAGGTATCTCCTCCGAGCTCAGGATCTGCCCTTCGTCTCTGATGACGTCGCACTTGGATACAGCGGAATTCGCCTGCCTTTTCCCCTCTATGATTCCCCTTCCTCGCCCTCGCCAGCCCTTCCTGGGCTTCGGTGTGTAAAGATACTCAGTCTTGCCTCGCAGGCAAGTGCTTGTCCATCTGGAAGCAATCTCCTTTGTGTTTGGTTGAAGATAGGGATCCGGTTTCACTTCTTAAATGTGCGTGACCTGCTCCTGGCATCGCCCGCGACGTGCATTTCAGTCCTGAGCCAGGATTCCATCTGCTAGCGGGGCTGCTCCGGGCTCTGAGCGCGGCCCGCTGGCCGGGGCCACACCACCCTGACCCTGCAGCTGGATCACAGGCCCCATACCCTGTAGGGCAGGCTCCCCTGCCTTGTGCTTCACTCATCGGTAATACTGCTCGGGCTTCTACGGTATGTCAGGAACTTTCTGGGTGCTGCCAAAGTGTCCGTGAGAAACCCCGACTCTTTAAGCCTACTTTCCAATGGGTTGTGAAGTGTGGCGAGGGCGAGCTCCAAGCTCTGCGGTAGCAGGTTCTGGGGGAAAGGAGCTGGGAGCATCGAGGGAGATGGGTGTGGGGGCTGCCGTGGAAGGGGACCGAGCCGGCAGGCAGCCACCCGTGCCCCGCATTCCCGGGACCTCCCCCCTTTCTCCCCGTGCTGTGGAGGCCGGAGGGGTTGGTTCCTGAGAGCACCGCTGTCTCTCTCCCGGTCCTCTTTCCTTTTGTCCGCCTTCTCCTAACATATGACACAGAATAAGATTAATGTAAAATTGCCCTTAATGAATGAAGTTTTGTGTTCCTCAACCTCGGTTTTCAAGTTGCTCTGGCCTCTCCTTCCCTCGTCTGCGGTTCTGAGCTTGGCCCCACCTCTGTGGCCTGGACTGTCTCCCGCCGACCGCCTCCCTCCAGGGCACCCTCCTCCCTCCCCTGAAGACTCACCGGCCTCGGTGACCATTTTCTTCCTGCCCTGCCCTTCCCAAGGGTCTCTGACTGCTCCTGTCTGTGGGATTAAAGCCCAGCTCCACACGCTGGTAGTTACTGACAACAACAGGCATTCCCAAGCTCCCCGAATCCTCGTTTCCCCAGCCGAATGCTGCCCGCTCTGACCCCGGCCAGCATCCTGGCTTCTGGGTCTGCTTCCGTTCGTCCCTCCAGTGCTCACCTGCCTCCCGGCCAGAACGGAGCGCGGAGCCTGTGTGCAGACCCTCCTGTGACCCTCTGGGCGGGATGGGGGCTGCTTCGGGCCCCTAGTGTCCTGGGAAGTGCCCTGCACCTCCTGCAGCCCGGCTGGGGTTGGGCGGATTGGGGTTCGGTCTCTGCTCACGGCGCCTAGCTCTGCACACATCAGCTCTTACCGCGAGGGAGTTACTCTTCTGTTTTCTCACACGCTAAGGATTTAATATTTGTTGAATAAATGTTTGCTCTTTGGTGTTAAGTGGAACAACACCAGCTTCTTTGTGAGTGCTGGGGAGGCCTGGAGGGAGGGGCTGTCACAGGGTAGAAGGGCTGGAGCACAGCGGCAGGGAGGGGTGGCCCATAGGCCATTTGCCTGGTCCCCCCATGGTCACCTCCTGGCCTTCCCGCTGGGGCCTCACTCTCCACTGGGCCTGCTCAGGACCCAGTAGAGATGGTGTCTCTGCCTAGGTTCCTCTGGGCAGGAGGCTCGAGGAGGGTGGACGTGGTGCAGAGCAGGAGAAGTGGGGAGCCAGCGACGCCTGAGGCCCTGGCCCCATACAGCTGACTTGGCTGCAGGTGTTTCTGTGAGCTGGAAGCTGAGGTTCTGTTGGGTTTCTTGGTCTGCTGGGGACCCGGTTCGGGGGGGCCTCCAAGAAGATATGTTGGGCCGTGGTCCTCCTGTGGCCCTTGAGGTTATGCCAATGGGGGAGAGTTGGGTTTTTTTAAGGGTGGAGGTTTTTATACAAGTACCTCTTTGTGCTTACTTACGGCCCAGGGCACACCACGAGCTCTCAAATACACCTGTGCTGGCCGGGGACAGGCGGACTGGGGAGGACCGTGGGCCAGGCTGCGGCTGAGGGGGGCATGCGAGCCCTGACCCAGGGCCGTTCCCCGAATACACTGCCCACTATGTGCCAGGCCTGCGGCGAAGAAGGCTGGGTGAGCAGGGTCGGCCCATACCCTCTCGGCCTCAACCTCACTGACCCCACGGGCACTGGCTTCGTGCAGCTGCTGTGGGCTCGGGAAGTAGCTGCGGAAGAAACGTGGAAGGAGGAGTTCAATGAAGCCTCAGGCAGGAGAGACCAGACTCTCAGGGCTGAAGCCCCGGAGAGTAGAGAGTGTTGAGGCCCTCCCTGCTGGGGGCTGGGGGTGGGCATCGGGCTGGGCGGGACTGTGGGGGCAGGGCTGGGGGACAGCTTCCCTCCCGCAGTTCTCTCTCTGCCAGACCTGAGGCCAAGGGGGACAGACTCAGGGGGCCCGGCTGGTGGAACCATGCTGGAGGCCCTTGTGCAGGGGAGCCGGGTAGGAGCTGCAATGAGGAGGCACAGAGGGTCCCAAATTTGTCCTCTGTGAGTCAGGAGTCCTATTCACCTGAACCGAAGAAATGGTTTTAGAACAGCGGGACAGGACCCAGATGAGTGACCGGCTCTGGCTGGGCATCCCGCTCTCTGTCCATCGGTCTCGTCTCACGTGGGGGGGGGCACTCACGCTGTGTGGCTGCCCGCAGGCCTCACCGGGGTTTGGAGCGGGGCGGAGTGTGCAAACCAGGACCCTGTCTCAAGGTTGGCCCGGCTGGCCTGGGCTTGGGGCTTCTGGAACTGGCCCCTCAGCCCTGCTCGGGGACCCTGCACACTCCCTCGTCACCTCCCTCCGGGGCCTCACGGCCTTCGCTGGCCGTGGTGTTTGCCTCAGGACCGTGAGTACCAGCAGCCTCCGCGTCCTCGCACCAAACCCAGAGAAGGACCGAACCCTTCACACAAGAGGGTCGGGGGCCGAGCCCCCCCACCCTGTCCACCAGGGAAGGTAGAGGCGCACACGGTGTGCGGGCGCGGCTCCCGCTGTCCAGAAGGCAAGGGAGGCAGCTGGGCTGGGCTGGGCCGGTTACGTAAGAGCACACGCGTGGGTTTACTTTGGCTGCCGCAGACCCTGAACGCAGCGAGAGCGGCCGCCCTCCTCTGGCCATCAGGGAGCCTCCCCACGGGCCCAGCACATGTGTTCGCGGACACGGTGCTGAGAGACGCAGCGGTGGCCGGAGGCCTCTGTGGCTGTGCCACGTGGGCTGTGACCTCCCGTCAGCCGAGCGAGGGTCCCTGGGGAGTCTTGGCAGCTCTGGGCCACACAGATGCCTCGCGTGGAGGCTGGGGACAGGGTGCGTGGCGCAGTCTGCTCTGCCAGTCTGGCTGGTCGGGGACCCACGGCTGACTCCCACCCCTCCCCTGCCTGGCGGGGGTCTCTCTATTGACTTCAAACGCGTCTACTCCTGTCACTATTTTCTGCACGGACTCTGGGCTTCCTCCTGCCCTCTGTGCCATTCTGTCTGTCTTCGCTGTGGTTCCCCTCACGGTGGCCTGGTGTTAGCCAGACGAAGCCCACAGAAGGGCTGGTGCTTGAAAACACAGTGGTGCCCTCCACGTCCAGATACTTGATTTTCATGGGAAATATTAGTGACATTAACTCAGACAAAGGAATGAGTCTCTAATGGTGATTACCAGCTGGTGAGAGGGCCCACTTCTGAACGGAGACCCTTTTGTCGAAGGCATCACATCGCACACAGGGCCAGAGCTGGGGTCCATATCCTGGGAGAGTGCACAGGGCACCCACTCTCCAGGCAGGTGGCTCGTTAGTAACACCTCCGTCGCCAGACAGCGACGTGAAGGCTTAGACACTCTTGCCGCGCGATCTCTGTCCTTGTGTTTAGGAGAGATCTGACCCATAATCACGTCCAGGGAGGAGTCTGCTTACAGCCTCTGGTGCAGCCTGCACCCCACGGTCGAGACTGGAAAATACCCTTGGTGGGGAGACTGATTTAACAACCGGTGTCCATGACAACAGGCCAAGGACCACCCCTGCCCAGGCGCACAGGAAAACGTGGGCAGGTCTGAGTGGACACGGAGGGTCCCGTTCAGCTTCACCCGGGCCAGCAGTCGGAAGTGCCCCACTGCTTCTCACTACCGAGGCAATGACTCCATGAGTTCTTGAATTTTCTAAGTCACTCTGGATAGCAGCCATCACCAGGGGCCGCCAGGAAATTCCAGGGGCATTTCCTTCCCATCCTCTGTGGCCCCTGGCCCTTTCCGGCTACCTAGCCCATCCCTCCACGGACCCACTTTCGAGGACGCAGGTGCAGAACAACTTGGCCCTCCAGGACGCACGGGCGCTGCTGCGGGAAGGGCTCCAGCTCGGGGTCCCAGGGCTGAGACGTCTGCGGAGGACAGGGGCGACGTCGGTCACTGTGCTCCAGGCTTCAGGGACACGGATGGGGAAACCGGGGCTTTTCGGGGTCACTGAGTGGCAGGGTGGAGGTGGGGAAGCAGGGCCCAGGGTGCGGGTGCAGGGAGCCCGCATGTGAGCCCGGACGCCCCGGCCGGAGGGAACGCTGCTCCTACACAGAGGACAGCAGGCACACGGGGTCTGGGGGGTGCTTTTCAGCTTGGCGGGACTGGGCATGGGAGTGACTCGGCAGGCCCTGGACCGGGCTTGTTTTCCACTTGGCCACGTATAATTTATCTGTAATAGCAATGTGCCTAATTCCAAATGCATGCAAACTCGGAGTGGAGATGTAGTTTGTTCAAGAGGAAGAGGTCCATGGAGAAGGTGGGCTGAGAAGGACAGAACTGAGCCCCCCGTGGGGCTCTGGGCTCCTGGCTGCCAGGAGGCTGGCTCTGATGCGACCCTAGAGGCCGAGACTATGCTGGCCCTGGACCCTCCCCTGGGGAAGATCTCACAGCCACCCAGAGGCAGCTCATCTCTGAGAGGAGGGAACCCCGACTCACTCCCACCCATCCCTGCGCTCAGAGCTCAGGCCCTAACCCCACCTCCCCGCTTGGGCCCTTGGGTTTCGGCTGTGATGTCATACTGCTGCTGGAGTCCCTGGTAGGCAAGGGTGGGGTGGGGGCTCCGGTTTGCCTAGAATTCCTCACGTCTGGCCGGGCAGCGTGTCTGACCAGCTGAGCACGTAGCTGTCCAGTGCATGTTTGGGGAGCTGGCAGATGACGTCTGGAAACAAGGCAAGTTCACTTGACATAGGACCACAGCGAGGTCCAGGGAGGGCTTGTCAGAGCCCCCTGTGGAGGCGGCTGCTCTCCTCCAGGGCCCAGCCAGGGCCCTTGTCTCAGGTCGCACACCAGCCCTCTGGGTTCTGGACATCCAGGTCCCATGACCTTCTAACTTCAGACGTTCATCTGTCATCTCCGCCCAGAGCTCGTACAGAAGCTGGCTGGCTGTCTCGTGGCCACTAGGCACTTGCTGTGGCGAGGGCTTGGGCAGGTTGGCAGCCGTCTCTGGGGGTGAAACCTGGTCGTGCTCTTCAGCAGGCTGACAAGTCTAAGTAAGTCGGAAGCAGGCAGGTTTCATCTCTTGGAAGCAGGTGGATTGGCATGGGGGCTGGAGGAGGGGAGGAGGGTTTTGGCTAAAGAAATTGGGATTTGGAGCAACAGGGGGGCTCCATCTGCCGTCTCAGGTCAAGATCCCGGTTCCTGGGATGCAGCGGCAAGTTGGGCTCTTGCTGTGCTGGGAGCTGCTTCTCCCACTCCCAACCTCTGCTCACTCCTGCTCTGTCTCTTAAATAAATAAAATCTAAGAAAGAAAGAAAGAAAGGAAGGAAGAAATTTGACTTTGGCCCAGGTCAAAACTGTGAGCAGGACCAGCCTGGATGAAGACGGGGGTGGGAGGGGGCCCTTCTGCACCAATGGCAGCCAGGGCGGGTTTACAGAATGACGTGCCAGCTTGGTCTCCCTCGGCCCCAAACGGCTTTGTGAGCTCAGCTTCAGAAACCGTTCCTGAAAAGCAGGGACCTGTCCAGGGTCCCCAGGAGCCTGGAGTGAAGCAGGGGGACCCGGGTCCAGGCCCGTTTCCATGCTCCCTTCAGCCTTCCTCTCTGAGCTCCGGCTGTGGGGCTCCAGGGTGTTGTCTGGGGACGACGTCTGGGTCCTTGGCAGGTGCTCAGACATTTGTCCAGTAGTTGAGGGGCCTGCTCAGGCCCGCAGGCCCTGAGAAAGCTGTTCTGTGCATATCAGGATCCGTGTCCACGGAGGGGGACTGGCCAGGAGCGGAGCTCTCGGCGGGGAGCAGAGACATCGCAGAACCAGTGGGGTTGGCTGATTTGGGAAAACGTGACCTCAGAGACCGCCCCCCCAGGCCTCCCGCCACTTGCCCCACAAGGATCCTCCCTTCTCTGGGCCCCTGAAACTCTGCTCCGCACCCCTCTTGGCCCCCACTTTGCTCACAGGTATGTCTCCAGTCCCTTGCACGGATGGCACCGTCTCCGAGGTTGCTTCTCAGGGCAGCCACCAGCACATGCCCTCAGGAAGCATTGCCTCAAGGCATGGGCAGTGCTCAGGGCCGGGTTGCCTCTAGGCAGTACTGAGGCTTGGTGGCCCAGGGGCCTGTCCCTGCCATCCCGGGCTCTGGACTCCCGGGTCGGTCGGCTCCCTGACCTGGCCGGCGCCCGCTGTGGGACACGCAAGGGAGGAGTGGGTCCTGAGTGCTCCCCGCACCCTGAGACCTGCTCCGCAGGCCCGGTCGCGTCTCAGGAAGGCCCACCACCGCAGCTGTGACTCTCTCGAGGGCGAGCTCTGTCCAGCCTGAGGTGGTGCTGTAGCTTTGTGACTCCATTTGTGGGTCCCGGGGCCAAGTCGGGGTGCAGACCCGGTCCTGTACTTAGCCTGGCCGTGCCCCGTGGAGCTTTGGTGGGAACTAGGTAAGTAGACGAATGTGACGAGCTTAGAACAGCGCCTGGCCCATGGTGAGCAGCCATGGGTCGGCACCTGCTGTGCGGATCAGATGGTCCCTGTGGCGGGAGAGGGGATGCACGTGTCTTGGGAAGGCTGAGGAAGGGCCCGCATGGGAGGGCCAGGCATTGCCCCTGAGACGTTCACTGCCCTGGGCCCCTCTGGGCCACCTCGCGTAGTTATAGCCCCAGACGGGAGGACTCAGCTGGGACTCCAGCTCCGGCCTTCTCTCTGCTGCCCCAGTGCTTCTGGGCAGGCCGGCCAGGGGTGACTGCCCGCAGGGCCGTGCGGGGCAGCTGAGCGGGGCTCCCTGTGGGGGCCGAGGGGGGATCAGCCTGCCTTTCTGTCTCTGTGTGTGCTGCTGGCTGACAACAGCCCCTCCGAGGTCTCCTGGCAGAAACACTGAACGTGGCTACTCTGGCTCGGAACTATTTTTATTCTTCGTCCCTTGGATTTCCTGTTTCTTTTTCTCTAAATGGCTAAGGACAGACAAAGTTGAATTTGCTAGATTCCTCCTGGTACAGCTCTCTTCTTCCTCTTGGAAGGCTTTTTATTTTTTATTATTATTTAAACCTCTTGAGCAACAGTCTGACAAGTGCCTCACGCAGCTCTGCTGGGGCCTGGCTCTGTGCTCGGCTCTGCTCTCCACCCCAGTTCCCGGGCCCACCCTCGGGTCTGGCGGCCAGCGACCAGGCCAGGCACAGGCCCGAGCGCCAGACTCATTATTTCATTTTGTCAGCACCGTGGAAAACATTTGCTTTCCGGGAGGTGACCCTACTTTTGAGAGCCAACCTTTGGAGAAAACAGGACATGAAAGCTGGTTTTGGCTGTGAGGCCCAGACAGGCCTGTGTCCTCACTTGCAGCCGTGGCTCTCTCTGGCTCAGGAGCCCCACAGGGCTCACGTGTGTCCCGAGGTTCCCTTTCTCCCATCAGAGCCGTGCCCAGCTGGCCTCTGCTGGTGAGTGTGAAGAGTCTGAGCCGACTGCCCCTGCACACACTGTAGGTCCTGTCTGGCATGGCTTCCCCCCACCCCCGCCCCGACATGGGGTCAGGACCCACCCCGATGACTGCACTGTTGGCAAGGGGACCCAGGGAAGCCCCGCTAAAGTGCAAAGCAGCTTGCTCCAAGGCCTTACCTAAAGGGCTGGAGGTCAGACCAGGTACACCCTGTCCTGCCTGGGGAGGGGTCCTTGGCACTCGGACCTGCCCAGGCTCCCCAGGGAAGGTGGGGGCACAGACCCTGGGGTAGGCCACAGGGTGGCTTCCGCCGGCTTGACAGGTCACCGAGGCTGCCGTGCCGGAATGAGAAGTGGACCCCTTGGTCTAGCTGGTCCCACGACACCAGGCAGAACCTTTTCCAGTGGCTTCACTGAAGAGTGATGAGCACCTGCTTCAGAATGCTGAAAATCGAATTCACCAGACACTGACGTCTCCTACAGACAGCTCACGGGACGACACACCAGCACAGCCCCACCGCTCCCGTCACGCACTGCTTGGGAGACAAACGTGTAGTCCCGTCCCAAGAGACAGGCCGGCGCTGAGACCGGCAGAGTCGCACCAGGAGCCTGAGTCTGAACCCTGTCCCCTTCCTGACGGGCTGGGAACCCAGAGCAGGAGGTTAGCATCGCCAGTCCTCAGGGTTTTCCTTTGCGAAGTGGACGTAGGGATGGGCCTACTTGATTTCCTCATGCGGACCCAAGAGGTTGATTGTGGAAGTGTTGCCACAAAATCGGCTGAGTGAGACCGACCAGGACAAGGGGCCAACAGCTTCCAAAGCCAGCTAGGAACTAATACAGTGCATGCACAGGAAATTCCTTCCTGCCTATAAGAAAGACGGCAACTCCAGTGGAAATCAGGCAAATGATATAAACAGGTGATGTGCAGAAGGGCCAAGAAACCAATGACCCTGGGACACGGTGGTTATCAGAGGGATTCAACCTGGAGTGACGGAGAGACCCCCTCACACCCGCAGGGCGCATGTGGGACGCCGTGGCTGGAGGGCGTGTAGCTGTGGGGAACGGTCACAGCGGGGGTGGACGGGGCTTTGCCAGACCCCAAGTTACACGCCACAGAGAGCCGCAGCCCCCGTTTCTGCCCCGGGGAAGAGCAGGGCTGGATTTACTCCCTGAAAAAGCGGCGATGAGGCGAGCCCCGTGCCGGCCCAGCCCCCGCGGCAGGGCCCAGCAGGACCAGGCCCAAGCCGGCAGGACAGAGCGCCCTGTGCAGCTCGGGCCTCGGGGCGGCGGCCCCCACCGCGCCTGCGGAGACGCAGAAAACGGCAGGAGCACGTGGGGCCCGACTCGCTCCTGTGGGCCGGGCACGTGCCTTCACGATGGCTGTGCTCCTCCTGCAGCAGCTCGTCACAGCGGCCGATGTTGGGCCGGAAAGAGGGACGGGCCTGGAGAGTGGGACTGCAGGGCACAAGGCCAGGGCTGACCACCCTGATTGAGAAGGAGCACGGTGAGCTTGCAACCCTGCCCCACGGCAGAAGGAGAGAGGGAGGAAGTGCCTGTCCCTGGGCTGACGGCAGGCCCGGGTGAGGCATAGTGACCTCCTGTGTTCCTGGGAGTCTGGAACGTAGACACGGGCAGGGGCCAGCGTCAGTACTTAGACAGGAAGTTGGGCCACGAGATTAAGGTTGTAGGAGACAAGCAGACGGATCTGGCCTGTCCCTCAGCGGTAGGCAGAGGTGGACGTGGTCACTGCTGGCCGTGGCATGGTGCTGGGACGGTGGTGCCTGAGGAGGGGAGGTGGGGGAGGGCAGCACTTTCAAGAGGGGCTGGGGCTGGCTGGGGCTGGTCCACCTGGGCACAGAGAGGAGAGGGCTGCCCTTGGTGTCCGAAGTTCCTGTTCACGTGACTGGATGACGCTGGGAAGGGGCAGGTGCCCAGGGACAGAGACGGGTCCCCCTTGTGCCCTCTTGATCTAGAGACATTTGTGTGCTGGAGATATGTCTAGGGTCCCTGCAAACCCTTAGGCATGGGAAGGCCCCTGATCTTGTCTCGGACAGGGGTGGGTCCTGCTGAGCTACACTGGCCACCCCTCCTGACTTCCCTCCTGTCCCACCAAGACAGGCTTTGCCGAGACTCTGCAGCTGAACACCCACTTCCCTAGGCCTGCGTGTAAACATCCCTGCTCCCCGGGGCATCCCAGCCCAGTGGGGCCGCTCCCTTCTAGATGAGCTGTCCTTCAGGCACCCCAGTGTGCATGGAGCCTTTACCCTTCTTGGCATCAGAGGCCAGGCTCTCGCCCTGCAGGATCCCTTGAAGACACACTGTCCTCAGGAGCTGAAGAGGGTTATTCCAGCTGCGGGGACTGGGCTTCCCACAGCTGTGTGAAGTGACCTCTGTGGCATCCCTGGGGGTCACCCGAAGGTGTGGAGAGCTGCCCTGATCAGCACAGCTCCCGGGGCGGCTGTCATCTTCTGCCCTGTGCCCCGGGGCCAACGCGACATTCTAGCCTTTCGTTCACCGGGACGATTTCGAGATGCGGGTTCCTCCAGGACGTGATTATAGACAAACATTAGGAAGAAATGCACAAGGCCCGTGTGGCCCCAGCAGGAGTCCGGTCAGTGTGAGGGGCTTGGTCCCTCCGGGCAGAGGCAAGCCACCCTAAGCCACACGAGGAGTGAGTCCCAGGGGGGCGTCTCTCGGCATGTAGTCCCCATCCAGCCCCGTCGTGCGCATAGGAAGCAGGGAGACGGGCTCCAGACAGGACCGGGCTGGCCCTGTGTTTGGTGAGGCATCCCTGCCCTGAGGGAAGACCCACGGTGAATCAACTGGGGGGGGGGTGTTTACCCACCACTTGGGGACGAGAACCCCGGGAAAAGGCAAAGCCTATTCTTCTAAATCCCATCTGCTTCCACTCGAATTTATGATAATTTGGACTAGAGTGGACTGGAGTTTATCTTTTGTGTGAGGCATTAGAAGCAGAGGGACTGGTTTGCTATGCAAAATACAGATACTAAAACTGTGTTGCCGACATGAAACAGATTTGCGCGTTGTTTTCCGGGCAGAGAAGCACTGCGGGCTCAGAGCTGAGCCCCGGGTCACTGGGACAGAGCGGTCTCTGCTTCTCCACACGGTACTCGACCCTGCTGCGTGCTACTGGAGATCCGGGTTTCCTTGCCTGCGTCCTGACCCCCGGGTGCCGTTGTGTCCTCTGGTTTCTGTGCTACCACGTTCTGGTTCAGCTCCTGGGCCAGCTCAGGCTCTACCTCCGGTCAGGCTGGGCGGCACTGGTTTCCGGGGTCTCCCCTCCCCTCCACCAAGCACCCCTGTCGTGACCCCGGGGCTGCGCAGGACGGCCCGGCACTGTGGCTGGCTCCGGCTGGGACGGAGTGGGACGTGTCTGCACACGCACGTGGACGGGCCCAGGGGCCCGTGGCTGGTGATCCCACAATCCGCCCCCTGTGGCTTTCCCGTGGTCACCACCACCTACGGAGGCCTCTCAGGAGCCACCGTGAGGCAGGTCAGCGCCGGCGAGTGTGGGCACATCTCTCCCCTCCATGGCGTTCCGAGCCTGGTGTCCTGGCCTTTCTGCTTCTCACACGGGGTGTGAGCTTCAGAACGAAGTGACTGCCCAGAGCCACACAGTTAGGGGGTTGTCACAGCCAGGACTGGAAACAGATCTGGTCCCAAGTCCCAGACTTTCCTATGCTTGACATGAAGCCTGCCTCAGGTGACCCTAGCTCCCAGAAGCACCTCCCCTCCTAGGATAAGACCCGTTCACAGCCTGGCCAAGCAAATGTGTGGGACACCGGGTTCCTGGTGAGGTCCAGGGGGCTGAGGCCACAGACGGTCTCCTGAGCAGAGCAGGGGGCAGAGGGCTCCTGGGTCCTGCCGCATCCTGCCTCTGGGGGCCTGGCTGAGGCCGGCGTGGACCGAGAGCTGTCGTGGATGGGGATGCTGGAGTCTGTGGCAGTGCCTTTCCCCACCCTGTGCGTCCCGCTGCCCTCTTGGCACACCTCTGTTTATTGTCTGCCTCCGCTCACACCCCTTCCCCGGGCGTGTTTCCTTCATAACAGGATGGCGGACACGACCCCGCTCAGCAAGGCTCCAGTTGTTGCCGAAAACAGAGAGAAGCCACGATGGCAAAGTCCCCGGGTTAGAGAGGCACCATGCATCAGGGTGTGCCCTGGTTTCAGGTGGCTTGGACAGCGGCCGTTTGGGGACGTCACCCTGAGCAGACCCTGCCCGATGCTGAGTCTTCCCTTTCACTTTTGCTCGTAATTGCTTGAAGATGGTCTCAGTGTTTGATCTTGCAAATGCCAGGATTGCCGGGCTCCCTGCCTTTCCTCTCCATTCTGCGGTGCGTCTGCCCATTCCCTTCTGAGCTCGTTTTCCTCCTGAGATGCTTTAACAAGTGCAGGGGACGACTGAGTTACCCAGCGATATTTTGCTTGGAAAGCTCTTCGCCCGAAGCCAGGGTTTCGCTAGGTGTGTTTCCTGTTTTCCGGGTTATTGCAGGAACCAGTCCTCCTGGCTTCGTACAGTCGAGTAACGCGAAGTAGTAGCTTCCCGCTTCCCGAGACAGCGTCTTCTCCGAGAACCACTGGCTGGCGCCGTGTCCTTCACGATTCTCTGTGGCAGCAGGTCGGACCCCAAGGCTGTGCCGCGAAAGGCCTGCCGATGCCAGTGCTTCGGGAGAAATGTTCGTTCCTCACTCCCGTGCTTGGCAGAGTCGGCCTCAGGCCTCAGGGGCAGGACAGGCCTCAGTCGGCCTCGGGCCTCAGACCTCAGGCGGGGTTCAGATCTGCCCCTCGTCTCTCTGGGACCCAGATGGAGAGGCAGCAGCTCCCCGTGGCCTGTCTTCCCATGGAGCAGGCCAGGGGACAAGAGAATGAGCAGAGGCCTGTCCTGCACCTGAAACCTCTGTCCACAGGCACCTGGGATCGAGCCCCGCTTCGGGTCCCCTGCTCAGCCGGGAGCCTGCTTCTCCCTCTCCCTCTGCCCGTCCACACCCAGCTTGCGTTCTCTCTCTGTGTGAAATAAATAAATAAAATCTTTAAAAAAAAAATGAAACCTCTGCCCAGAACTGCCTCCCCTCCCTTCTGCCCCCAAGCCCACCCAGCCAAGGCGGTGGGGCGGGCGGGGAGGAAGCCCCACCGCAGGACGGGCTGCACACACGCACGCACATGTGTGGGATGAAGGGCGATGGCTTAGCTCAAGACCAGGTTCTCCAGAGACATCGGCTCAAGGTGGCCCTGTCCCTCTGCTCTGAGGCCTGGGGTCGCAGCACGGGGCTGGGCCAGCCTGAGGCCACCACTTCAGTGGTCTTGTGACCGGGCCCGGTGGGCTGCTCCTCAGGATCCCGGAGCGGAAGCTCTCTCTGCTGTGAGAGGGGTGAGGGCAGCCCTCCTCAGGGGCGTCTGTCCTTGAAGTCCTGCCCTGTGAGAGATACTGACTGACGTCGCCTCGCAAACCTTCCTTCTCTCTCCACCTGCACGGGAGCAGGGCGCCGAATTCAGCCCCGTCTCCAGGACCGAGTGCTAGTCGTGGACTACTCTCCCCTCCCTCGCCCCTCCAGGGAGACGCCGGGTGTGGGCAGCCGAGGGGCGGGTGGAGGGCTGCAGCCTGAGCAACCCAGCCTCGGGGAGCCAGACTCAACCCCCGCTGAGAGCAGAGAAGGGTCCAGCCAGTCGGGCCCAGGAAGACGGGGGTCTGGGGTCTCCACGATGGTAGAGGAGGACACATACCAGCCCTGTAGGGCTCGCAAGCTCCAGAAATAACCGTCAGCCCTCGTTACCACAGCAGTGGGCGGCTGCCTTCTCACGTCCTTGCTCGTGCTGGACGTTTCCGTCTGACGCGTTCCGCACACGGTCTGTAGGAGGCTGACTGTGGCCGCAGAAAGGTGGGTTCCTTCCCTTAGTCCCAGAACCTGTGGGTGCGACCTTATTCAGAAAGTGGGTCTTTGCTGGTGTAATGGAGTTCAGGGTCTGGAGATGAGACCATCCTGGATTATGTGAGTAGGTCCTGAGTAGGGGTTTTGCTTGTGTCCTTACCAAAGAGGCAGGAGAGTTCAGACGGGAGAAGCCACGTGGAGCCACAGGCAGAGGTGGAGAGACTCGGGCACAAGCGGCGGAGCACGGCATTGTTTGGACAACGTGGATGCTTGTGTGCACACGTAGCCGTGTGTGTGTGTGAGTGTGCTCGCAGGCTCTGTGCCTGTGTGTGCAGGCATGTGCGTGTGTGTGTGGTGGCTGTGTTACACGTGTGTGCAGGACGTGGGCTATGAGCTCTGGAAAGGAAGCAAGGTGTGGCAGGACGGCTCTGGACGGGTGCGCTGGAAGGAACGAGCAGAGCATCCGACCGTACAGGCCCCCACCCCGGAGAGATGAGTGCGTGACTCCAGGACCCGCGGCAAAGTCAGCAGAGCCCAGGGCGGAGGCGGGACCGTGCGGGACAGACCCATGGAGGACACACGTCAGGCCGCGCAAGCCCCTGGGACAGCTGCCAGAGACTCCTGGAGTTCTTGAGTCGGCGGGCACACCGCAGCTGGAGAGGGAAAGAGGGACGCTGACAGGTAAGGCGAAAGCAGACTCCTGAACCTCTCGTGGTGCTGCCGGTGGGAAACAGGCAGATAAAACCCTTCGCTGCAGACGTGCTCCCTTCTGACACAAGGAGGGGTGATCCGCAAGTGAGGCCGTGAGCCCAGAGGGCAGAGGGGACCACAGAGGGACATGCTCAGGCCTGGACACGTAAAGCTGTCTGCCTGCTGGGTTTTGAGATTGTTGGGAGCAGGTGGCTCCCTTTTGTCTTCATTTTCGCCATTTTTGAAGGGAATGTCTCTAACCATCAATATGTGTCTGTTCCGACCTTGTATTTTGGGAGCAAATGACTTGTTCTTGACATGCTCTCGGATGGAGAGGGAGTACGTACCAGGCGGGAGTGTTTATTGGGGATGTGGGACTTTTGAACGGATTAGATTTAGATGACACTTTTTTAGGTTTCAACTTGATGTTGTAATGTGTGCGACTTGTGGGGATAGTGGGCTGGGGTGAGCTCATTTCACACGTGGGGGCTTGCATGCGAGTCTTTGGAGGGCAGACTGTGGTCAGTAGGACAATGGCCACCCCCAAACCTGACTCTGGTCCAGTAGTCTGCGTCCCAGGAGTTGCGCAAGTATGACGAATGAAGGGCTTTGAGGCTGCTGGATTACGGGGGTGGGGGGTGCAGGACAGTCCTGAGAGCGAGGGAGGGAAGACGTGAGGCTGCAAGCAAGGTCAGGCTCGAGAGGGAAGACTTGAAGGTGGGGGAGGGGAGGGGAGGACCGGGGGCCTCTGGGAGCTGGGAGAGGCAAGGAAGTGCATTTGGGTTTCCGGAAGGAAGGCCATCTTATTGACCCTGATGTAGCCCAGTGAACCCCATTCTGGACTTTGGAGCTCCGGAACCGTAAGGTAACGAAGTCGTGTTAATTGTGGTAAGTGACTGCCACGGCCACAGGGAACTCATGCCGACGGGGAGACTAGGCAAGGCAACGGTGAGGCAGTGCCACAGTGGCTGGTGACAAGGGCCGGGGGCAGGAAGTGGGTGTCCCGGAAGCCCCAGGGCCGGCATGCCCTGGACAGGGCGTACCAGTCTGTACCCATGCTGCTGACCCTCCAGGACGAGGGTGGGAGGCTGGCCCCTGGCGTCAGCACGGCGACGGGCGTTGACTGAGTCAGAGGTTTCTGGTGGCCCGGAGGAGACGAAGGGCCTGCCGGAGAGCACTGAGGTCCAGAGAGGACCCGGCGCTGGCAGGACTGCCCCAGGGGCTCGAGCTGACCGGCGGGGGGAGGGGGGGTGTCGCTCGTGGCGGGGGGTGGTGGGGTTGCCCGTGGAGGGTGGGGGGGGAATTGCTGGGGCCTTGTCCCCAGGCTGGAGAGGGCCTGACGCATGGGGCAGCCTCCGCGGGGCACGCCGGCGGGGGTGGCGAGGGGCAGACACACCAGAGCCGTCTGCAGGAAGCCGTGGTGGCACGCGGTGACACAGGGTGACATCTGGCACACACGGCTTCCGTGTTGTTGGCTGGACGTGCCCTACACCGCCGGCCAGTTTGTTCCCAGTTAGACGCCCCAGCCCGTCTGCTGCTGGGGGGCCCGCCGCGGCACTGAGCTGCCTCTCGGTAACATCCGGACCATGAAGGGCGTGCGGATGGTGGCTGCGCGGGCCGCAGGGCATGAGCCACCCACCCCCCCGCCCGCAGCTGCTCCAGGGGTCCCGCCTGAGAATCCCGGGTCCCGCAGCTCCCACCCCAACCTTAACCATCGGTTGGTGCTTCTGGAAACCAGGGCTGGGGTCACTGGGGACACAGCCCCACAGGCGGCCATAGGGTCCTGCCCGCCCCTGGTGAGCCCACGCTACTCAGAGACAAATCCCGAGGCCCCTGGCGCCCTTCCATTCTGCTTCCCCGCGAGGGACTGGACGGCTGCAAAGAGATGAGACTCTTCTCAGAGCTTCACGTCTGCGGCAAGGTTGAAGTGAAGACAGCCCTGAGGCCGAGAAAGGGATTTCCATCTTGGCCTTGCTGTGTCGGCCACAGGCCTCGGTGGGGACAGGAAGAGGAGAGGACGGCCCGGGCATAGCCATTCCTGGGGCCTTAAGCCGGTGGAGCCCTTCCATGTGGCAAGGGTGGTGGGTGGTGGGGGCATGACACGGGGCGGCTGCCAGGGAGCTCAGCCCCCAAAAGCCACCTACCAAAGGCCACTGGTGCCCAGGTGTTCCCGGGAAGCCTGACCTCAGTCAGAGGCCTCCGAGCCACCAGGACGATCTAGGTGGAATTCCAACAGGGAGTCCTAATACCTCCCGAGGCCTGTGAGCCCCCAGCCCATCACAGCAGTCACTTGGAGTGTTGGGGGAGCCAGAACCCTCTCTGGGGTGGCCACCATGGTCAGCGGGGACTTCATCCAGAGGTGTGGCCATGCCTGCTACCTCAGGAACAGGGTCCCAGAAAGGGGTGAATGGTCCTTCTGATGGTGTTTCCCAAATAGAAGGGGAGGTCAGACCAGTAGTCTGACGGTGACCAGAGACGGTGACTGATCCCCAGCCTCTGTGACCGACTCCGTGATAGCGTCACGCTGAGGGCGGTGGGTCTAAAAAAGATGGAAACTTACGATCACATTCCCCCACCAGCCTGGTCCCCTGTGCCTAGCTGCGGAGTGGGACAGACCTGTGCTCCCCCGCGGTGGGCAGCCCTCTGTGGGTCGGGCTGGGGCAGCTGTGGGTGGGATCCTGGCGTGGGAAGAGTCGTTCATGGCAAGGGAGCCCTGGGCGGAGTCGCTCCAAACTCCAGCCACACCCCCCACATGCACCCCTGTGCCCCGTGAGCCCACAATGCCATGGCGGCCGAGGGCGTCGGAGCCCAGCCCTGGTGCATGTGTGCAAGCAAGCGTGCGTGTGCCCACATGCGTGTGCAGATGTGTGTCCGTGCACGCGCTGGGGTGCTTCAGAGAACAAGCAGCCCAGGAACGCAGGGGTTGGACAGGACGTGGGCCGTGCCTGGGGGTCCCTCCCCGGGGTCGTGCGGAGGCGGGTGGGGCTGAGGCCACGGGAAGAGCCTACTGCCCCCGGAGTGTGTGGGGGATGCTGTTTCTCACAGACTTCTTTTCCTGTTTTAACACATGTGAATGTCCTGAAATAAAGAACTGTTGGGCCCCCGTGGGAATGAGAGGGATCGCTGGGATCGCAACCCTCTTCTGCTGCTTGTGCTGGAGACGCTGGGGTGTGGCCTTGGCCGTGTGGCCACGTCCCTCCCCGTCCACCCCGCACGGTCGGGACTGCCGTCCCATCCTCCTGCAGCCAGGCCTGGGGGCGGTGGAGACTCTGATGAGGGTTTTTGCCCCGCAGCCCTCCTCTGGAGTGCCCAGGCCGCAGGCTTCCCCCGCCTCCTCGCTATCTCTGGGCCCTGAAAGTCTTCCCTGCCCTCTGGAGGGGCTGCCCGGGAGCCCTGTGGTGTGTGCCACCAGGTCAGGAGATGAAGATGGCGCCAGGGGCCCTCATGCTTTAGGGTTGGGCCACCCCTGGAGGCTCCCGAGGATAGACCTTCCCGCAGAGGTTCCCGAGACAGCACTGGCTCCCCGGCGGGCCCTGGTGGTCAGCCAGGCCTTGCTCTGCTCTGGCAGCCGGCATTCAGACCCTGACTGCTGCACAGATGGGAGGACCTGAGGGCCCCTGGGGCTCTGGCTATGCACGTCCCCAGACCCCCACGTAACGCTGGAGGGTCGGTTTCTGCCTGGAGCATTGCCTAGCTGCAGCTAGGGGCTTCTGAGTTCAGGACGGAGCGGAGGCCAAGGAACGAGGACGCCCAGGCTGCACTGGAGGGGTCTCCAGGCAGGGGTGGGGGAGCACTGCCCCCAGGGGCAGGGGGCCAGGCCTTGTCTCACCCCCAGGGGCACTCGGGGCCGGCACCCTGTGTGTGGGCATGGCTGTAGTGACAAGAGCTACCTTCTCGAACACCGTGCCTGTCCCTGGGGCCCGAGTAGGCCTGGCACGGCGCCCCAGCAGGGCCCCGGGGGGGCGTGGCCTGGTGAGGCTCCAGCTGCTTTCAGACACTGGTGTTGCCCAGCCTCCGCCCCGCCCGGCTCAGGTGATGGGCATGAAGGTGCGGCCAGGCCCAGCAGGTCCAGGGTACACCCTTTGGGATGAGCTGGAGTCTTACCTGCCTCGCAGCCTGGGCACCTCTCGAGTGAGCTGGGCACGACCACCGCCGCGTGGAGCCAGGAAGGAGTCCGACTCAGGGGAGGCTGGGCGGGGCGTGGGAGAGCAGGGGTTAGGGTTGGGGGTTTCTGGCGGCGGGTGAGATTAGAGGTCAGGGTCAGGGCAAGAATCCAGAAAGACCCCAGAGTGGCGGGAGGTCATTCACCTTGGGCATGGGACGCAATGTCTGCGAGAACGGCCAGGCGAGTTAGGGGACACCTGCTTCCTGCATGGGGTGGGGTCGGGAGACCCCAGCCCTCCTGCAGGTTGTGGCAGCGTTGCTGAAAATCCTGCCTGGTTGTGGGTCACGACCAGGGAGGACGGTGGGGCCCCTGGGAGGGGCGGGAGGAGCCCGGGTGGACGTGGGGCAGGGGCGGGCGCCTGGGTGGGGCCGGCTGTGGAGTCCGGACAGAGGCCTTGTCGGCCGGGGCCTTTGTTCCTTCACGGGGGCCAGCGTCTTCCTCTAGGGACGGGGAACCCGAGATGGGCTCCAGGGTGGGAATTAAGGCAAGTTTGCGTTCAGCGGGAAAGTCAGTTTGCTGTTCTTTGCTGGACTTCAGGACCGCAGGCCAGTGTGGCCTGGCCTGGCTGTGCGGGCTCCTCCCCTGGGGCAGGGCGGGTCACGGCCCATGAGGAAGGAAGCCTGAAGCTGCAGAGGCCCCGGCAGCTGGTGCACATGGAAGGGTCCGCGTGGCCTCTGGAAGGAATCTCAGTGGCCAGGTCCTCCAACACCCGGACCCCCTCCCTCCAGCCTGGGGCACCCCGGCGCTCACCTCTGGGGCTCCCCCAGTCCTCCCAGCCCCTCTCCCAGGCCCTGTGGCCACAGTCACGGGAGGCAATGGGGGTCTGTGTCTTTGGGACATGACCCCAGTTTGTGGTCATTCTTTGCAGACACACCCCTAGTTGTGGACGAGAGGCCACCTTCAACCTTGGCTTTGAGTGGGGAATGGACTCTGGGCCACGTTAACTTAAATGGTAATTGACTCTTAAAGTTCCAGGACCATGTCTGAGGCCTGGCCAAATCCTGCCTGCCCTTGGTGGCTCTGAGATCTGGTTCATTTGAGAAACCAGGTGAGGTGGACTGGGGTGCCCTGAACGGGGGGTGAACAGGAGGCCAGACACCGCTCACTCACTGAGGCTGGTCTGCAGAGGGGTGGGCACCTGATATCACCTGGGGGAAGAGCTGTGCCTTCCGCTGGGTGGGCTGGGGTGGCCATGTGGGTGGGTGAGTGCCCTCTCTATGTCCCCAACCTCTGGGTCACCTCTCCTTACTCCCACCCCTCAGGGCTCGCCCTCTACCTTGGGTGGGGCTGCGTGCGCAGGAGCTCTTCCTTAGACCAGGCATGGGTACGCCGTGGGTGCTTCAGCAACCCATCCAGGAACTCAGCCCACGAGTCCATGATCAGGGCAGTGGTGGGGTCATTAAGGCCTGCCCCAGGGCAGCTTGTGGGGGGCAGGGGCAGTCTTACCTGCCCGGTGAGCAGGAGCAGGCCAGGCAGTGGACCGACCGTGGGAGAGAGGGAGAGAGGATTCCAGGGTGGGTGGGTTCTGGATGAGGGAGGCCCCCGCCAACGGGGCCCTGGCACCCTTGGGGGCTCCACCCTCCAGCTGGTGAGTGTGTGCAGGAGGTGCATTCCCAGGCCACCAAGTGGTGGTGGCCCCGTGCCAGTCCTAGTCCGCTTCTGGACAGTGAGGGGGAAGTACCCTCAGTTCGTCTTTCTCCAGCCTGGCTGTGCCATGAAGACCAGGCTCAGTCAATGCCGTGAGAGGGGAGTCATGTAGGCCCCTGAGTCCCGGGGGATGTGTGGGTACTGTAGGCCCCGGCCATGAGGGATGTTGGGGGTAGTGTAGGCCCTGGGATGTGTTGGGTCCTGTGAGTTGCTGGGCCATAGGGGATGTGGTTTGGCCTGGGGCTGGGTACCTGGCGAGGCAGCGAGCACAGGAAATGCCATCGGCCCATGTGTTCAGTGTCCCTGAGGCTTCCCCACGGAGAAGATGTCATGGGGGCTTCCAGGAGAGAGATGATTGGTAAGAGTGGAGGGAAGGGGCCCGCTTCTGGAAGTGTTCTGAGGTCCAGGTCGGAAATAGAGGGAACAGGAGTATAGGGTGTCCCCGTGGTACCGTGTCACACACCAGGGCCCCACACAGGGGTCATCTCTGTAGGAGGGTTCACTGTGGTCAACTGTCCCAGGGCCATTCCTATCCACCCACCCCATACACTTGGCCCGTGGCCTCCTAGGCTCTCGGTGAGCAGAGGACACTTCCTGGGAAGATTGGGCCCCACGATACCAGGGTGAATGAGGAGGGACAGGCGGCGCCCAAGTGTAGGTCAGAAACCTGGGGCTGAAGGAAGGCTGGACGGCAGCCCTGACCCCACACCCCACCACTAGCCCCACACGCCTTCCCTGGAGCCCAGGAGCACTGGGCTGGAAAAGCACCTGGAACAAGTCCCACACCATTTCCCGGGGAGGGGGGGCACGCCTCTCCGTAGACCCCGCTTCCTGACTCATGAGATGGGAACCCTGCCCAGGCCGCCCACCCCCGTCCAGGACAGTCTGAGCGCAGAGCGCCTTTCAGAGGCATCTGGATGGAATAAGTGCCTTAGAGGGTGTACAATTTCGAGATGAAACTCTCCAGAAGGCAGAGCCGCCGCAGCTCCTTCCTGAGATTTAAAAATCAGTCCCGAGAGAAGGGCCACGAATCTGTCCACTCCTGCTCCGTCCAAGTGGCCACGGAGCCCTGTCTGTAGAGGGAGGAGCAAGAGAGAGACCTCACAGTGCCAGCGTGTGGAGGGACGGGGAAGCTGCCTGCAGAGCACAGCGAAGCTGGCACCCTGAGTCCTCCCCGTGGCTGGTCCCTCCCCGTGGCCAGGCCCACGCCAACCCTGAAGTGTCTGCTGGCCCCGTGGCCAGGCAGATGTGGTTCTTCATTGGTGCCTCCCTGTGTGAGCTCATGGAGTCTCTGACCCTCTCTGGGCCTCCCTCTCCTCGCCAGGTCTTGGTGAGCGTGGAGCAGAGACGGCACCACACCCCAGGCCTGCCCCCAGAACCCCTCAGGGCAGCTGAATATGGGGTCTGCAGGCAGGGATGGCCTCCCTCCCAGGTGTCCAGCCCAGGATGGCCCCCCAGGCGTTCAGATGGGCTCGAGCTCTCCATGACAGCTGGGTTTCCCAGAAGGCAAAAGCTTGGGGCTTGTCCCCACATGGCAGGTGTCAGGACTTGGTTGTGGCCAGCAGGGCATCTTAGACATCTCTCCATGGGGCTGGGGTGTCAGGGTACATGCATTTAAATTTCTGGTAGAGGTTCCCAATCCCTGATTTACACCCTCGCGCATGCTTTGGGAATGTGCCCCCTTCCTCTCACCTCACCGATACCGGATCTGGTCATCAAATGTTTTTCAACTTCTCGTTTCTGTGATTAATGGGGACCGAATGATGTGTTGTGTTCATTAAGATGTTTTATATATTTTTGTTCTCCTTTGCCAATTTCCGACTGGGTTATTGGTTGTTCCTTACCGACTTGTGGGTGCTGTTTACATATGATAACCCTCAACACTCGGGCTTACCTTGCAGATGCTGCTCCCGTCTCTTGCTTCACATTTTAGCTTTCTAGGGGGTCTTCTCCACTGCACGCAGGTCCTTGGATTTCTTGTAGTCAGCTCTGTCTCCTTAGTCAGTTGTCTCCTTAAGGGTTAGATGCTGGTCGTGCCTGTTTTCCTGGGAGTGTGCACTTTCGATTCTCTTGTAGTTCTTTTATAATTATACTTTTTGCTTTTAATCTCTCTGCGTTTATTTTGGGTATGGGGTGAGACATAGTGGAACCATTTTTTCCACATTAAATCTGAGACATCAGGAGCCCTGGAGGACTCAAATTACAGTGTAAGGGCTTGGAGCACGGGCTCTGGGCCGGGCTTCCCGGGCCGCGGTCCATGCCTTGCCCCACACGGCGGGGGTGCTGGCCGCTTCCTGAGTCTGTTCCAGCCTCAATTTCCCCTTCTCCAGAAGGCTTCTTGTGCAGACTGAATTAGCACCTCTGTGTAAACCACTTGGGAATGGGTCAGGTGGTCTGACAGAGCCCACAGCAGGTCACAGGGTCTCCCTAGCCTCCAAGCAATTTCCAGACTCTGGAGTTCCTCCTGCTTCTTCCAGAGGACGGGAGGGGGGTGGGGTAGGCTGGGAAGGGAAGACCCGCAGCCTCTGGGTGAGTGTGCCCAACACCTGTGTGCCCCGATGACCTCGGAACAGAGACATCCCCATTGCCGGGGGCTTCTGGGGGGAAAACAGTCACCATGCGGTCATGCCAGCCAGATTCTGACAAGTCTGGAGAGGTCCTGAGATCTGGAAGTGCATGTAAGTTCATATTTCTGCCAAGGAGAGAGCATGGAGCCGGGGACAGAAACGGGCTGCTCAGGTGTCCTTCGACTGATACCCCAAGGTCACGCCTTCTCACCGGTGAAAGCCGGGTAACGGACCAGCCTCCCTGCTCTGTGGGTAGGTAGCCCAGGCAAGCACTGAGAGAGGAAAATGTCCCACAGGCGGGCACGGGTCATTGCCGGCCCCTGGAAGACTGAGTTCTGGGGGTTGGAAGCCCAGTGTAGATGCCCTCCCTTGGGGTGTGGCTCCTGGGGGACGACACCCTCGCTGTCTGGCCTGACCCCTGGCTATGTCCACTGGGGCTGGCTTGGGGCTGACCTCTGAGACCCTGGTCCCAACCCTCCACGTGCGCATGTTGCCCGTTTTCTGAGAACGTGTCCTTTGTTCTCTGGCCCTGGGACTGGCCCCTGAGCCCCTCTGCCTTCCTCCAGCTCCTCTTCCCCGGCTGCTTTGGCTGCTTTGGCCGTTTCCCTGCTCAGAGCTGCCAGCAGCCTGGCGCTTGCTGGTGGAAGACTGTGTAAGGGAGCCTGGGGCTAAGAACGTGGTAAAAAAAGAAAGAAAGGAAGAAAGAAAGAAAGAGAAAGAAAGAAAACGAAGAGAAGAGAAGAAAAAAGCGGTTGTTAATTTGGGCCCAAATGAGTCGGGGGAGAGGTTAAGCAAAGTGGAGAAGTAGAGACCTGACTGAGAGCGGGAACTGCGGCTCTGCGGGTTGTGGGGACGGAACGACGACCCTCCCAGGCCGCGCCGGCGGGGAGTGCGCCAGGTCCTCCTGGGCTGCTGGGGAAGGGGCTCCCTCAGGAAGCAGGAGCCACAGACCCAAACCACTGGGTGGGCCCCCTTCCTGAGCCTCTCCTTGGCTGAAAGCAGAGGGGATAGGCTGGCCGCCGACAGCGTCCTGACGACCCTCGCCTCAAGAAGGGGCACTCACGGCAGCCCTCCAGCCCCACGGCCAGGAACCGGCTCGATGGGGCCAGTGCTGGAAGGCTGGTGCGAGAGCAGAGGGGATGCTCTTTCCTGAGATGGGCTTGTCGGGCCCCACAGAAGAAGGCCTTCCTGGTTTCCCCCTTTGCAGAATGAGTGGCACCGAGCGGGCCCCACACGTCCAACCTCACTAATTCTTGTCCGACGCCGTGCTGAGGTGGGCTTCCCCGGCTGCTCTGCGGTAAATATTGCTGAGCTGAGCACGGTTGCGACACTTTCCTGTAAAACAAACTGAAACAGAAGTTGATGTCTTCCTCATACACGAAACACATAAATCAGTTAAAAATAGTCCCCGGAGCGGACGTGACGATGTCGTGGCTGTCACAGGAAGCACGTGAAGCTCGTCCCCACATACAGGAAGGTGGAAGCAGGGTCCCTGGGCCTTGGGCGTCTCCTCGGAGGACTCTGGGCGGCAGGTCCCGCGGGCTCCTCCTCACACCGGGGCCGGGCGGGGGCCTCCAGAAGGATAGCACCAACCCAGACACGCGCTTTTGCTGGACGTTGGTTCCCTAGTTCAGACCTCCCGACCACCCGCTGGAGCAGCCCCAAGATGCACATCCGAGGGCCTGGCCAGCCCGCCCAGCCCGGGGACACCCTCCCTGGGGACCCAGCGTAGCTGATGGGCGTCCGGGCTGGTCCGCCTGATGGGCCACCAATGGCTGTGGAGCCCATGTCCTCTGGGCCGTCCCCTTGGGCACAGCCAGGCCTCGGGCTTACTTGGGAAGGTGAACACGTAGATGACCACACTGAAGCTGCCCAGAAATGTCACCCCCATCCTAGGCAGTCCCTGGACACCTGGGGGGTCGGGCGACCCAGGGTCCCGAGTGACCAGGAGGAAGGTTACAGGGCATGGGCCGGGGTCCTCAAGGGGCGTTAGGGATGAGGTCTGGTGAGCATCGTCACAGCACAAGCCCGATGGCGCTCGGCACCAACTGGCCACGGGTTCCTCCCTTGCTGGGCGGGGGGCCGAGGGGGGTGAGCCCAGGGAGGGTGACGGCCACCCGACACCAGCCAGTTAGCGGCGAGTAGGCAGGCAGTCACTGTTTTGAGTCTGAGTCAGTGTCAAGTGTGAACCTCAGGAAAACTCAGCTCACAGCAGGCTCGAAGGTCTCTGAGGGGACGCAGGGACTGGGCCAGCAAGTGCCAAGGAAGTCCGACTGCTTTCCATTCCTGCCGCCCCGTTCCCTGGGGCGGGGGCACCTGCCTGGGGGACACAAGGTGGGCTGGACTGCCTCCCAAGCCCCAGGCCTGAGTAGGAAGGACACGGCGCCCCACTGGCCTCTCAGCCTGAGGCCCTGGGCTGTGGCGGCTGGTGGGCCCAGCTCATCCCAGGCACCTGTCACGGATGTCCGGCTGTCCGGTCAGCTCAGTGGGGAAGTGCTGGGGAGGGGGCCAGCGGCCTCTCTGCCTGGGGAAGGGGGGCGGGGACAAGGAGACTTGGCTATGGTGGAAGCATGTTTGGGAACATGCCCTTCCCCAGAAATCCCTAAAACGAACACCTGGGGGTGTCCCGAGAGGGTAGCCCAGAAGCTCAAAAGCAATTTTCTTTCCGTATTTTGGATCTAATAAATAGGGTATTTCCCCCCAGTTTCAACATTTTCATAGGTCCTTAAAAGGTTGAGGGCTCTGTGCTCTGAGCTTTAGGGTCTGATGGCTAAAGGAACAAGGACTATCCAGAGCCGCCCTCCTGGAGGGGGGCCCTCAGACGAGGAGGAAGAGCCGGCCCTTGCTTGCTGGCTTGGTCCGGAGCGGCCCAGCCTCTGATGTGTGAGCGCACAGACGTCCGTGCGTGTGCACATCGGCATGCATGCATGCACACCCATGTGAGCTCACACGCACACCCACGGGAGCTCACACGCACACCCACGGGCCTGCATGCACACGCACAACCCTGCCTATGGGCACGTGTGTGCACACACAGCTGTGGTCTCCCTGGGGGCAGTGATGGCTGTGCCTCCATCTCCTGCTCCTGGGGCCCCCACCCTATCTGCCTGCAGCTGCTCCCTGGGCTCCTGGGGTCCAGGCTGGCTGTGGTCCCTCTGGGGTGAGGCAGGGTCTGCCCTCAGCAGGCAGCTGGTCCTGAGTCAGTCAGACCCTTCTCGTCTGCCCCCACCTCCAGGGCAGACTTCTTTCTGTCCTCTTACCCCTCTGTCTCGACCGGCTGGGATGCTGATGTCCGGTTTCTCCCCTTGACCGTGCCTCACACTCCTCCCTGCGTCTTTGAGTCACACGTCCTTAATGGTCTGAGCTCAGGGAAGGGCTCCTGGGCTTGGCCTCTTGATGTAGAGGGCAGCTTCAGGTACGTGGGATGCAGGTACGTCCCAGCCCAGGCACCTGCATCCACCCAGAGATTCTGGAAGAGCCAGGATTTTGGGGGTACACACAGGGATTGGCTGACTGGGGGCATTCCCTTGGTTGGCTGGTGATTGGATGGTGTCAGAGTCCCCCCAGCATCTGGGATGGGCTGAAAACCATCGCCAGGGGGTCATATCTCCCCCAGTGCCTCCTGCCGGGTAGTGTTGGGCAGGGCAGGTGCTGGGACCTGCTCCTGGCAAACCCTCCCTATTGCACTCCTGTTAGGCCCCTCCTGGGCCTGGTCTCAGCAAAGAGCCTTCCTGACCTGCAATGGAACCGTGTGTTTGAGCTTGGCCGAGTGGCTTGCTCTTTTCGAATCTTCGAGTCAACCGTGAATGAGCACGGAGCTTCGTGAAACGTGCAAATGTCATCCTCCCTACCCCATATGTCACAGCTCTGCCCTGTCCCTGCTTGTCCAAGACGCCCGCCTGGCCATGGACTTCACCATACGGTAAGTATACGGATGGATGACTCTCTTTTTAAAAAAGGTTAAATGGCATAGCACAGCCCCTGAGCCCAGATAGCAACCGTGGAATACTTCCCGGGCTTTTGGCTCCAAGCTGAGAGCTCACCGCAAGGCCTCGCAGCTCAGAACCCCGTCCCCGGCACCGCCCAGAGAGGGTTTCGAAGTAGAACGAACTTTCCTTGGTAAAATGCGGCTGCGCAACCAGGAGAGAGCAAGGGAAGCCCTTTCTTCCTCGGATCGGTTCCTCCACCGATTCTAGATTGCCAGACCCACACCTGCCCAAGCCAGGGGCCACTTCCTGTGTGTCCTCAGGGACCGGCTTGGTCGCGGCCCCCACGTCCACCCTTTATCACGTGGGTCCATGCAGCAATGACTACCTCTGCGCCAATCTGCGGAAGCACAAAAGGAGGAACTTGGGGACATGAAGAGAGCTCTCCCCGGAGACCTGCTGCCACAGCCACGACCCCTCACCTTCCCGGGGCTCCCAAGGCTGAGGGCACAGCCCTGCCCAGCCCCGGGAAGGAGGGGTTCACACCGGGCCCCGTGCCGAGCATCTGACAGGTCCTGGGGCATCGTGTCTGATCCTCTGCCGGGAGTAGACGTGCAGGAACTTGTCCAAGGCCACACGGCAGGGAGTGTGATGGCAAGAAGGCTTCAGGGCAGGACTGGTCAAGGGCTCTGAGACAGCATCGCGGGGGCCCAGCCCACCCAGAGCGGCCAGGAGTGTCACAGTGGGGGAGGGGGATGGCCAGCGCTGGGCTGACCCTTGCTCCAACTGTGACTCCTCGCTGCTGCCTCCAGAAGCCGGAACTGCCCCACATGCCAGTTTTCCCGACAGAAGAGACCCTCTCCAGGCAACCTGGGCAGAGACAACAACCCCCAACCTCTTAGAACTCTGCTGCCTCTCCCCCTCCCCCTCCCTCCCTGCCTGTCCCCCATCCCTCCCCCTGCCCCTCCTCCACCCCTCCCCTGCCCCCTCCTGCCTCCCCCTGCTCCTCCCCCATCCCTCCCCCTGCCCCTCCCCCATCCTTCTGGCACTGGTCTCTGCTTCCAACATCTTCTCTCCGGGTGTGCAGGAGGGCAGGGCCTGGAGCCTGCAGAGGTGACCTCCAGGCGCTCTGGTTCTGTCTGGAGTGGCTGCTGCGCTCAGAGGCACATTTTGCAAAGTGGGGAAGGGCCCCTGGGGGCCACAGATGAGCCTCCTGGCCCTGCCACCACTGGGCCATTCAGTCAAAGCACATGTTCTCCCTGTCGTCTCTCTAGCTGGAGCTGGGTTAGGGCTGTGCCTGGGAATGGCTGTTTGTCAACAAGGTGGCTGGGGCTCAGGGCCGCCCCAGTGGAGGCTTGTGGTCGGGACGATGTGGGGGGTGGCCGGCCCCCCTGCTGTCGTGGCTCCAGGCCCCGGAGGAGCAGTGCTGACCCCGGCCTCCTCTGCAGGGTCCTCAGCACCTGGAGAGGAGCCAAGGACCCGAAAAGCCAGAGCGGCCTGGGCCCTTTTGGAGCAGGCTGGGGCAGAGGCTCCAGGTGCGGGGTCTGCCGAGGGCACCTGGACATGTCGTTCCTTCTCAGCAGGGGAACGCAGCTTCTTCTGTGAGTTCCCTGGAGCCATGGCATCGAACAGAGACGTAGGGAGCACTTCTCACCAGGCTCCCCACCCGTCCTCCTGCACGAGAGTAGAACGTTCTTCTGCTGGCCTGACGGGGACAGTGTGGGTGGTGGACAAACTTTGGGCTCCCCTGAGCAGACATCGGCTGGAGGGGGGTGATGGGAAGGGGAAAGAAGGTCTTCCCACAGGTTGGGGGAGGGTTCCTGGGTCCTGGGAGCACAGAGCCCCGTTCCAAGGGGACAGCAGTTTTCTTATCAGTACAGAGGAGAGGGTGCGCCGTGGGCTTCAACACTGCTTCCTGCATTCCCCAGAGAGCAGGCCCCCATGCCACCTGGCTGGGGTGATCTACCAGGCCTGCTGGAGCAGGATATGTAGCCAGACCCACGGGGAGAACCCCCAGAGGGTATAGGTGAGGGTCTGGGCAGTGAAAGGCGTGAGTGGGGGTCCGGGTTGGTCTGGGTGGAGCCCTGTTCTCCCACTCACATGCTGGGCAGAGCTCTGGACCCGCTCCTGGAATGACCAGACAGGCAAGAATGACAAGACAGGCTCAGCCCTGTCCTGAGAGCGATGAAATCTGACAGGTGAGGAGGTGGTCCCATTGCGGGCACGCAGGGTGCCCACCGCCTGCTTGTACCCACCAGGCCCGTTTGGAGGCAGCCTGGGGGCACTTCAAGTTTCACTCTCTGGGCATGCCGGCAGGGGCCACAGTCTTGCTCAGGCTTCTGCTCGTGGCCTCCCAGCTCCCTCCAGCCTGGTTCTGCGAACACACCCGTCTGGGTCCTCTCTCATAGCAGGGTCCGCCTGGAAATTCTTTCTCACCCCTTTCTTCTGTCGTGTATTTTAAAACGTCTCTCATCACAGGCTGACCAAGGCCTGCAGCTCTGATCTGCTGTTCCTCCACAGTGTGCAGGGGCACCAGCTGCGTTTTAGGGCACCGGGAATCCCAGGAGAGGCTGGCCAGCTTGTCAAGCCCTATGGCTCCTTGATCCTGGCTCTGTAGCCCTCCAGCTCCTTCTGCCTCATCCCTTGACACGCCAGTGCCCTTTGCCCCTGTACTTCCCCAAGAGACACCAAAGGGTCTGATGTGTCAGGATGTGGGGGTTGTCTGGGTCCCTGGGGAGGGGCTGAGCCAGATGCTGCCCATCTCGTCCTAATCACCTGTGGGGGTCGAGCCCCACCCTCCATGCCCAGTGTTTCCCTCAGGCTGTGGGTGCTGGGAGCACCCGGGCAGGGCAGCTGTGGCAGCGTGTCCCGGGGAGGCCGGCTGAGGCAGCTAGGGAACAGAATGTGCACGCTGGGCAGGCACCCTGCAGCGTGTCTGGCCTCCAGGGGCTGTGGGCAGGAAGGGTACAACTCAGAGCCCTCAAGGGCTGAGTCACCCACGGGCTCCAGGAAGCCTGGCCATGTGACCTCTGACCTGAGGCAGCTTGGCTTTCTCCTGAATGTGAGCCAAGTCACTGCCGCTTTTGAAAGCAGAGTTGGGTGAGGAATGTCAGCAAGCAGCCCCTTCAAGAGCCGTCAGCATCTCCAGGCACCTCCAGCGAGGGTCTCAGAGCGAGAAGTCACGGCAAGAGCTGGGACCTCACCGTCTGGACCCGCCGGGCTCCTCTCGAGCAGGAGCCGTGGTTAGAGACACCTTGGGCAAACACGGGCGAGACCATTTGTCTGAGTATCTTAGAGGAAGAGACAGAGCCCCCGGGCTCAGGTAGACGCAGGAACCACACCCACACCCACTGCAGCGTGCAGACGTGCCTGTCTGCCTGGGACAGACGCCGGGATGCTCCCTGACACACTCACACACCCGCACACGTGCGCGCACACCCCCCCCCCCCCGCAGAGAACACGCCCATGTCTCGCACGCACACACGCACACTCATGTGTCCCCGCACAGCCTCAGCCTCAGCGGCTGCACCGGCCGAAGATCTACGGCCCCAAGCAGACCTGAGACCCCAGGACTCGGGAAGGAAATGGCAGAGCGCTCTAGCGCGTGGTCTCGCGTGGCACCGTGTGCAACCTGGGTCGCCCGACCGCGCCGCCACCTTCTCATCTGTGGAACAGGCTGCTGAAGCCCGGGCGGGGCGTGTCGGTGGAGGAGGAAGAACAGGGAGTGGTGGAGGGCTTCTGTGAGCTCTAGCCTCCACCTTGGGAAGCTTCCCGATGGATGTCCGCAGGGCAGGCTGCCCCTCCCCCATCCCGCACTTCCCAGCCTGCAGGAGGCTAGGCCAGGGCCGTGGGCGTGGGGGTCCCTCCCGGGCAGGGCCTCTCCTGCAGTACGGCCTACAGTCCAGCTCTGTGTGACGGGTGCCGCTCTGGGGGCCGCCCCAGACCCAGGGCCTGCAAAGCCCCAGGATGGGCTCAGACTACAGGTCGGGTGCAGGCTGCCAGGCCCCAGAGTCCGGTCTCCATGTCCAGAGAGCCAGGCAAGACAGAAGCAAAGGTTGGGCACCAGGTGCCGGGCTCCATCCGGAACTTACTCTTGGGGTGGGGGTGCTGCAGAGCCGGATGGTGGCCCTGGGCACACGTCCTGCTCCCTGCCTCCCCTCCCCTGCCGCTTCCGTTTGCAGGCCCCAGAGCTGAGCCATCTCTTGCATAAAGCAAGGTCCGGGGGTGGCAAAGCGTCCTCCCCGGGGGCTCCTGAGCCCTGACACACAGGCTCCCAGCCGGTGGGCCGGTGGCCGGTCAATCCTACAGACACCCGGGGAACCCAGAGAAAGGGGCAAGTGGCCTGAGCTCCAGTCCATGGGGTGCCCTCAGTAGCATGTTCTGAGACAGTGAGCAGGCGGCAGAGCGTGGAAAAGAAACACTCGGAGGAGGACATTTTGTGTGGCTTAGAAGGGTAGACTTCGACGACGACTCCAGTGGGTGCATTTCTTTTTCACCGAGCTGCTCGGTCTCTCTGCTCTGACCCTGTCTGAACCCGCCACTCCCGGCGTCCACCTGCTCCACCAGCCCCTTCAGGCCCAGGTGACAGTGGTCACCCTATCCCTGGAGGCCTTCCTGGGCCTTGCTCCTTCATCCTGTTCTCCAGGAGCTTGGTGTCATTCTCTAGAAAAGCTAATTCTAATAGAACAGTGTGAGGGTCACAGCTCACCTAAAAAATTTGAGCCTGATCTCCAGCCTCCAGGATTCAGCCACAACTGGACACTCTGTGGAGTCTGTTTCCACTCCTTTTTTTTTTTTTTAAAGATTTTATTTTTGACAGAGAGAGAGAGTGAGAGAGGGAACCCAAGCAGGGGAATGAGAGAGGAAGAAGCAGGGTTCCCGCCGAGCAGGGAACCTGACATGGTACTCCATCCCAGGACCTTGGGACCAGGCCTGAGCTGAAGGCAGACATTTAGTGACTGAGCCACCCAGGTGCCCTCTGTTTCCACACCTTACTTCAGCCACTTATTTCCTCAACCAGCCTCAGTGAGAGAGTTTCCCCTTACCTGGAGTTTCTCTTGGAGGTGAAAAATCCCAGATTTCACTCCCTGCAGACATAAATTTCACTGGCTTCTTTGTTCTGAGACTTGCCAGTTACTCAGGTCACTGGTGGTGCATAAGCCTCTCTTGCCAGCTGGTCTTTCCAGGAGGAAACAACCTGTTGTTGTATTGTTGAAGAAACAGAAGAGCTTGGAGCAGGCAAGACAAAGCTCCATTTAACACAGTTACTTTTCTTTTCTTTTCCAGATCCCCTCCTCTCACTCACTCACATGCACATGAGGACAAAACATGCTATGTGATGATGTAACTTTAAAGCCTGTAGGCTTGGGGCACCTGGATGGCTCAGTTGGTTGGGCATCTGCCTTCACCTCAGGTCATGGTCCTGGGGTCCTGGGATTAAGCCCTGTGTTGGGCTCCCTGCTCAGTGGGAAGCCTGCTTCTCCCTCTCCCACTTCCCCTTCTTGTGTTCCTTCTCTCACTGTGTCTTTCTCTGTGTCAAATAAATAAATAAAATCTTAAAAAAAAAAAAAGCCTGTAGGCTTAGCCATGCTCACAAATACATTGTTGGTAGAAGATAGATAGATAGATGGATAAAAGAAGATAGATAGATAGATGGATAGATGATTGATAATGGATAGATGAATGGATTGATGGATAGATAGGTGCTAGATGGATGGATAGATGGGTAAATGGATGGATAGATGGATGGATAGATGATAGATGGATAGATAGATGACAGATGGATGGATAGATGGAAGGACAGATGAATGGATAGATGATGGATGGATAGATGGGTACATAGAGATCATCGGCAGCTGAGTCTGCCTGAACCAGCCTGTCCTGAACCAGCACGGTGGGAATGGGGACACATGTGGGGGCCCTGCAAGTCCTTGAACTCACCCACGATAAACAGGGTGTTGGGTCTGAGTGCTGACAACGCCCTTTTCCCTGAGATGCGGGCCCAGGAGGAGGAAGGGGAGGCCTTTGCGTTCCTCTTTTGTGGCCGACAGCTGCTGGGGCCTGAACAAAACCAACATGGTTCTGACACCCAGAGCGTCTCCTCCTGCCCCCTCCACCCCTTTCTCACTCTCTGCCTCTTTACAGAATTCGCTCCCCTTTGGCAACCTCTCCCTGCCTCACTCATCTTCCTAAAATTCTTGCCCAACTGTCTCAGTCTGTGGAAGAGACAAGAACCCAGCCCAGTGACTCTTGGACTCTGTGCTACTAGGAACCCTTGAGGAGCTGGTGTCTCTGGGACTGAGTACTGGTGGGAAGGATTTTAGTCGGATTTCCCGGTTCTGTGATTCAGGAGATGCTGTCTCTGGTCTGCGGCCCCCACCATGGGGCTTTCCCAGGGGCTACGGTGCAGGGGGGATGTGCTTAGGCAGCGAGGGCCCTAGCCCTGCCGAGGTTTCATGGTCTCTGTGGGGGTGAAGGCTGTCCTGAGCCCCTCTGTCAGGGCCTCCTCCTCTCTTCTGGGGCTGGACATCCCTCGAGGGGGCGTGGAGCCGTTGACGCCAGGAGCAGGTGCAGGGACCCTCCCCACTCTCTCCCCACGTTCACAAGGGGCGGGAGGATTCACGGGTGTGCAGCTTCTAACAGACCGAACACGAGCAGAGTGTGGCTTCACGGTGGGGAACCACGCAGCAGAGGTCAGCACTGCTGTGGTACGTCGTGATGGTGTCACGCGTCCCGACGTGATGTGATGAGAAGGGCACTTCACCTCTTGCTGTTCTTCCCCAAATCCATAAACCCAATTGAAACATTAAAAAAAAAATCAAGTATTTCCACAGAATACCTGAGCGGCTCTTTTCAAAGGTGTCAAAAGTTGAAAAACCAAGAAAGAAGGAGAGACAGTCACAGACTGAAGGAGGAATGGACACGAGGGCCCCAGGCAGCATCACCGTGGCCCTGTGTGCGAGGGCGGTGTGCGCACACGTGAGTGTGTGAGTGTGTGCCTGTGGGACTGTGAGCCGGGCACAGGGACTGTGTGCACGTGTGCGCGTGTGTGTATGGTTTGTACACATGCAAGCGTGTGTGTACAGTTGTGTGTGCACATGCATCAGATTTCCAATCGCTAGCGTGTGTGGCAGCCAGATTTTTAAGGGTAATGTAGAATCAAAGCCCTTAATAGTTGCAATAACCCACCAGTTCCGGCTCATGAGTACTCAACCGGCCTGGCCTAGTGACCGGTCTAGCACGGCAGGACATGCCTTGGTTGTGCTTTGCTATGGAATTGTGTGCCGTGGGCACAGACCCTTTGCCCGGGGGCCTCGGGCTACGGTGCCCAACGGCCCGCCACACGGGGCAGATGTGGACCGTCTCTGTGCCTGCGAGAGGACCCTGAGGGGCATTGAGGATGCCGCCCCCTCTTTCCCCGGCTAAGCACTGCGTCAGAACCATAGCCCTCCCCCGCCTGGTGTTACTGAGGGCCACAGTCCCTCCCGCGAGCTCCCTGAGAACGAACGCGTTCTGGGATTCAGAATGCTTCTTGAGTGTGGAGGAAGGAGGAGAGGACGGCTGTTGGGACCCAGAGTCCTTCCCCAGGTGCGGACACCAGAGGGTCGGAGTTTTGTCCCCGCAGTGCAGGCTTCCTTCAGCACGTCACCAGCAAACCGCACTCCACGGCCACGCCGGCAGCCGGCCCTTCTCTGGGTGCATCTGCGGCTCTGCAGAGGGTCCTCAGACTAGCACCTGTGCAGCTGGTGCTGACCGTGCCCCCTCCCAGCTCAGCCCCAGGGACGCCCCCTCCCCACTCACCCCTGCCCTGCAGCACCCAGCGGAGGCAGCTGGGGACTCTGATGGCAGACTTCCCCCTAGGGCCCCTGCCCAGTGTACAGGCACACCAGCCCTTGGCCGCAACCCCGTAGGGACCCGGGCGCACTCCTGCCCTCGTGGGCCTGTGGCAGCCCATCTTCTGAGAATTAAAGGGTGGTTTGGTTTTAACCAAGCCTCCTGCATCAGGTACTGAGGAGCTCCCAGGTGTCTCGGGGTATCTGTCCCCCCAGGGCTCCCGTCGGTGGGCCTCAGCGGCAACGAGGCCAGCCGAGCCGTGGCGGGGATCTGTGGAACAGCCACGGCTGATTGAACTTAGTGCTGACCGTGTCCAGCAACGTGCTGCATGGGAGTCAGGAATGCCTGCCCTTCGATGGCGCTCCCCCATTTCCGGGGTTTATGGGAATGGAAGTAGCTAGGCAGCGGTATTTCCTTTGGCATCACTTACAATAAAGAAAAAGTTAGGCACAACAGCTTCTGTTTATGTGACGTGAAAGGACTGTTAAATGTCATGCCCTCCCCAGCACCGTGGCCTACTCCCAGGCAAGACAAGCACACAGAGATTCGGGAATGTGGGGCAGGGCTCTCCGTCTGAGCCCGGGCCTCACCCTTGGCATCACGGGAGCAGGTGAGGTCAGTGAGGGGCCTGGCACTGGGCATGGGGTGGGAGCTAATGAGCGAGCGAGGCCTCACTGACCCTCCCTCCGTGGAGATGCCTGGGAGAACCACGCACGCCTGAACGGACACTCGTTCTCGTCGAACCGCGTAGAGCAAGTCAGAGGGGACATTCCGTCAAGTCATAGAGAGCCACCGCCTTCCGTAACGAGGGAGGGGCCTTCTGCCGCTGCTATGGGCACACGGGCTCACCTAACCCTTTCACAGCCCCAGACCGAGAGGGCAGCTGGGGGCAGGAGACAGTGCGAGAGAGCCTGACCAGAGCTCAGCCCTTGTCCGAGAGGGCACCCTTGTCACCCGCACCGTGGCCTGTCTCGCAGGTGGTAAAGTGGAGGTAACGAATTAAAGAGGGAACTAATGTTTTCAGGAAGACACCTGTGTACTTTGGCTGCAGGACGAAGACACAGTCTGGGATAAAGAGGGCTGAGAGCCTCATTGCTTTGCCAGGCAAAGGAGGCCACGGCAGGCTCTGGTCCCCCAGCCGAGGAAGGGGCTGGGGGCTTTGCAGGAGCTTCGGTAGGTGTGTGTCGGCCTCCAGCCTCATGAATTGTTTTCAGGGTGGTCCCTGGTTCCTGAAACAGAGGCTAAGAAGGGAGGAGGGGAGGTTTGTGGAAAGGACAAAAAAGATCACTTTAAAATCAAGCCTTGTTGAAGGGTTTATGCAGCTGTTTGGAATTTTGTTCAACTTTATGCTTTTAAGCTTTTTAAAAACTGTTTTTCCCCCCTAAGATAGGTCAAGAAACCTGCCACAGAGGACACACCGTGGCCTGTGGCCCCAAAGCCTCCCACATGTGCGGCTTGTTGCCTCAGTCTCTCTGACTCCCTCCATCCTGAGCCCTGTCTCCCCGTCTCTGGCCTCTGCTCTGCTACTCTGAGCGGGTGTGAGCTGTTGTCTTCTGGACCCACTTCTCTGCCACGGCCTTCTCCTCTGCCCCCTTCCTGTCCCAGCACGGAGCTTCTGCCTGGGTCCTCCTCTGCCCTGACTGACCACAGCCAAGAACAAACCTGCTGGTCAGGCTGCGAGCACACTACGGTCCATGTGTGGCTGTTTCTAAGGGTCATGAGCACCGTGCTTTATCCCTTCTTCTTCCCTAACATCCAGACAACAAATTAATTTGCCCTTCATGGATTCTGTCCTGCTGGAATCTTGCCACGGAAAGTGTTCCTGGAGGAGGCTGAGCCCTTCGAGGTGCTGCAGACAGAAGATCTCAGAAAGCAGGTGGGGGACGGTTTCCTGGAGGCCACACCTCAGAGGAAGCCCCCAGAGGCCTGTGGACCCCTCCCCTCCATAGGTCAGAAGCAGAACCGGAACTGGGCCTCCAGGACCAAACTGGTTTTTCCAGCTCGTCCCGTTTGGGTGGCCCAGCAGGCAGCCAGAAACTCAATATGTCAGAGCAGGAGGGCCAGGGAGGGGAGAAGGGAGACAGCAGACCCCAGACTGTACCATTCTCAGAGGCCCTGAGAGCAGAGACGAGGGGTAGGGAGCAGACAAGAGCAGGGAGGACAAGCCTCGGCTCTGCAGCTTGAGCAGGACAGCCTAGCCCTGGGTTTTACATGCGTCCTCACAGGGTCTCAGGACCCCTTCTCCTGGCTCCTCCATGGTCTCCTGTACTCAAGGTACCAACCCCCCCACTTTGGGATGTTGGGGTGACCCAGGCTCACAGTCTTGCGTGGTCTCCCCTTACCCCCAGCTCCTCTCCCAGGACACAGCCCTTCAGCCACACCTGAAATCTCTGTTTTCCAGATGCTTAGGGCAAAACCCCAGCATTATCTCGACCAGCACTTTCTCGGGTGACCACATCCACCCTCGATTTCCTGATGGCCTCACGTTCACAACACATTCCAAATCCACCACCGCCTCCGCTGGTGGAAGCCACTTCACCGGGACCTGCATTACTGTAGTCTCCCAACCAACAGTCCTGCCCACACTCTCGTTCTTCACCCAAAAGCCAAAGATGATTTTGAAAAGACCGGGTCATGATGCTTCTCTCTCACGTCTTATTTCTAACGAAACCCCAAGTCTTCACCATGCTTCACTGTTTGCAGTGACCCTTTGTCCTCTTCATCCTCACTGTCTCCCAGATACTCTGGGCTCTACTGCACCTCTACCTCAGTACCTTTGCACATCCTGTTCCTCTGCTGGAAAGCTTTCTCCCAGGCACAGGCATAGCTGGCCCTCACTTAATTCACACTTCTGATCCTGTCTCATCTTCTTGTCTGTGGTCGATCTCCCTGTAAAAACCAAAGCTCATGGGACACGGGGGCCTTGTTTTCCCAGCACTTGGAGAGATGGCTAGCACATAGGGCATGCTCAGTAACATGAGTTTTGAATTAGTGAACGGCCAGGACTTCAGAGTGGGGATGCCGCCAGCCTCAAAGTCAGGAACCTGTGTCCCTAACCCTCAGTTCTGCACAGCCCCCATGGCTGCTTCCCCAGGAACCAGACCTTTGTACACGAAGTCCCACCTGCCCTCTTCACAGACCCTCTTCTCTTCCACTCAAGTCTCTCTTTGACTCATGGCAAAGCTCACTTAATGGTCCAGGCATTCACCAGCAAGGCCCTTGGCACTGCTGTATCTGGAAGGAAACCCTGGGCAGCTCTCCAAAGAGCCACTGGTTCAGGGTAGAGTTTCATGCCCTGGTGCCCTTTTCCAAAGGGAAGGGGTCTTCCCTGACACCTGACTCCCCTACACATGCTGGGGAGGGGCATCGATCAGGTAGCAACCAATTCCCTCCTCTGCCTGGGCCTCACTGTGGGAGGTGCAAGGCCCCGGCCCTGCTCCCACAGGAATGACTGCCCCCAGGTGTCCGGTTCCCCACCTCTGCCCTGCTGACTTGCCGTGGAGCTTGCTGGAACGTGCACAGAGAGCAAAGCTTTCCTTTGCTGCAAGCGTGGACAGCGTGTGCCAGCCCGGGTGCCTGGGTGTGGGGAGCAGATTTCTGTGACCCTGAGACGAGGACTGTGGAGACTGCTGAGGCTGCTGTGTAGCTGCTGCACAAAAAGTACCAGTAGGCATTTCACTATTGTCCCATGGGTGTCCCCCCACTGCGCCCCCAAGTCAGAACGTTCCGGAGCAGGAGTCTGCCAGGGAGTGTGCTCTTTGTGCTGTGTGACGGGCATGGTTCCAGAAGGGGTGTGGTGCGGGGAAAGAAAGGGATTCCCGTTTCTGGCCCCCCATCCACTGTGTGCAAGGCTCTGTGTGTGTTAATGTTTTTGCCTGTTGGGGATCCTGAGACCCTTCGAGGCCAAGGGTTCCAGTCCAAAGCCTTCCCTGATGAAGCTTCTAGCATGAGAAACAGGACAGCACAAACCAGGACATCACCGCAATAGACACACAGACTAAGAGCTCATTTCCCTGAACACAGAAGTTAGTTTGCTTTCATTGACGGCCACGCAGTGCCCCACGGAGAGTCTGACGAGAACAGCATCAGTTTCCTTCAGCCTCAACTCACATTTTTGGGATCAAGTAACACTTTGAGAATCTGCTTAAATGCGGCCCAAATTTGTGAAAACGCCCATGGCTACCCCAAGGGTTCCAGAGATGGCAGGTTGATGTGGTCCAAGTTTGATGAGGGACCCAGAGCACAGTATGTTTTCTAAATGAGTAAACAGCCAGCGACATGTGAAAATATGTCCAAACAACTTGTACTTAAGAAAGAAAAAAGGTAAAGACAAATTATAGCAACAAGACTGCATTTTCACGGACCAAATTGGCAGAGTTTTGCTCTTGTTTTATTACCTGTGAGTGGTGGTGTCCCGGATCGTTGGGACTCCAAACCTGGTTCCTCTGGGGACACAGGTCTCCTTGGTCCAACCCACAGGTTCCCTCCTTCAGCTGTTTGTTGAACACCTGCTGTGTGCCGGACACAGCCTAGGCTCTGGAGCCCCCATGGAGAAGTATGCCTCTGTGCAAAGGCCTGCAAGCGGGGAGCCAGCCAGGAGGCTCTGTGTGGGGAGCGGCTCCAGGCCGAAGGGCAGCCAGTGCCTGAGGGCTCACCAGAGGCAGTTCATTAGGTTGGGGGAGGCCAGAGGAGATGGGGTGGTGGGGCCTCCGCAGGGCCGGGGGCCCCATGGGAGGTGGCCGGCTCCTCCACTGAGTACTGGGGGACAGGCGGGGATGGGTGACTCGAGCGTGAGCAGGTGGCCCCGGCTGTTGCGTGAGAATGGCCCGAGTGACAGCGTAGGCTTCTGTGGCCACCCTGCCGAAGGGAAGCGGGGCCCGGGGTGGTGGAGGAGATGGAGCCCTATGGTCCCGCGAGAGGTGTATCAGGGCTCACCTGGCAGGACGTCCAGGTTTGGGGCTCGAGCCCCTGGAAGGATGCAGCTGCCCTCCAAGAGAGGTAAGGTCAGAGGAGCAGCTGTGGAGAGTGTCGGGGACTCAGTTCTGCCCATGGCATTCAAGTGGAGATGCCGAGTGGCCAGTGGACCCAGGAGCTGAGGTCAGGGGAGAGATCAGCTTGGGGATGTGAAGTTTGGGGTTGGTAACCTCTGCACGAAGCCCTGGTCTGGAAAGAGCCCAGGAGAGTGAGATGGACAAAGAAGAGAAGGGGCCGAGGGCACGGTCCTGGAGCAACCCGCTGTTGAGAGCTGGCGGGGCGCTGTCAGCAGGTGTGAAGTAACAACAAACGTATGTGCTGGTCTCTATCCCGGGTTCCTGACCATGGGGTCCTCAGTCCCTCAGAATTTCCTAAAGAACAGGCGTATCCTCTGTTCCTAATGAGGCAATTCCTGGTGGCTCCTGGATGGCGGATGGTGACGATTTGAAGCTCGAAGGGGTAGCCCCACCCCCCACTCTCCTGAGAAAGCTAAAAACGGAGTTAATGATCAATCATGCCTACTTGATAAAGCCTCCATAAAACCCTAAAAGTACAGGGCTCTGAGAGCTTCGATGTTGGTGAACACATCCACACGGGGAAGGTGACATGTCCCACCTTCAGAAGGACAGAAGCCTCTGAGCTCGGGACCCTCCCACCCCTTGCCCTATGTATCTCTTCGTCTGGCTGCTCATCTTCACCCTGTATCATAGCCTTAAATAAACGGTAAACTTAAGTGGCTCCCGAAGTTCTGTGATCTGCTCTAGCAAATTAATCATACCTGACAAGGGGGGTATTGCGAACCTCTGATTTGTAGCAAATAAGACAGAAGTTTGTGGTAACTTCTGACTGACCACTGGTGTCTGGACTAGGGTGGGAGCAGTCTTGTGGGACCAGGCCCTCCACCTGTGGGATCTGACTACGGTCTCTGTGTAGATAGCGTCAGAGCTGAGCTAAACTGTCGGACACCCAGAGAATTGCTTGGTGGACGTGTGGGAGAAATTCCCCCATATTGTAACTGGGTCCTATAACCCACTCTCCAGGAAAGTGGGGTGTGGGGCCGTCTCCCTGTGAGCCGTCCTTGCTGGGTTTGCGACTCTGCTGCGTGCCTCCCCTTCCCTCCCCAGGGCAGCTGTGCTCCTGCTGCAGCACACAGCACACTTCAGCTGAAGCTTGGGAGCGTGAAGTATGTCCCCACCATGAAGTTCAAGGGTCATGGGACGCCCTTCTGGACCTGGAGGCTCCTGGTCCTTGCACCTGCTGACCTGTCATTGCCACAGTGCCTGTGTGTCCTCACGCTTGCTGGGTAATTGTTGTTCTGGCTGTTGTAGAGAAGATTTCGGAGGAGCCACAGTCACACGGAAGGGAAGTGAAGAACCAACATTCAAATGGGATTTGGCCTCACTTCAAAATCTGAAGCCCTTCTGTCCCTTGCGTGGCGGAGTCAGGTGGGGCACTGAATGGTAGTGTAGAACGTATTTCCAGGGGGAGGGTAGAGGGCTGGTTCCCTGTGATGTGCTGCCTGGGTGTGGGGGCTGCCCACAGATCAGAGGTTACAGAGGACGGACCCCAGGGTGAGTGCACAATCGGCCCCAGTCACGTGTCCCTGCCTAGGGCAGTGAAGGCAGTGACTGCTGTGTGGCTATTTGGAGGGGGGGTAACAACTGATGGCCATGTCTCCTGGCATTCCTACCCATTTTGGAGCTATGGGAACTCCAAGTATCTGATTTTTATAAGGCTGTTTGAGGAACGAATGGTTACAGAGGCCAAGAGCGCTGGTAGGGCCAATAACACCAGTCCCTTCTCCGTGTTTTTGCTTCTCCACCATCAGAGAGGGGAGATAGATACCACACTGAGCAGGACTTGTGGTACACGAGAGAGGAACACTCCCACCCACACTGTGCCTGAAACCATCCAAGGTATCCCCCAACCCTGCAGCAAAGTGGACAGTGACCTCTGTGTCCTGCCCCTGCACACAGGCAGAACGTGGCTCTGCTCCCCCACCCCTGCCTCCAGCCCCTGTCCTCCTCTTAGCCTTCAAGTGACTTTATCTCTAAGGGTCTAGGTGGTTTTTACATTTGACAGAAGGATTTGTGAGATGATAAAATATATTGCATTGCAATCCCTTCCCAAGACCAGCTTTCAAGCATCTCCTTTCTCCCCAAATTCCTCCTTCAGCCCTAGTTACCTCATTAAAGTTATAGGAGACTTTTTTGGCAGGGTGGAATTCAGCAAATTAATTCTAACATGCATATGGAAAGGACAAGAGCTAAGAAAGGACAAGAGCTAAGAGCTAAGAAAGGCCAAGATATCTTTTTTTTAAAGATTTTATTTATTTATTTGACAGAGAGAAATCACAAGAGAGGCAGGCAGAGAGAGGAAGGGAAGCAGGCTCTCCGCTGAGCAGAGAGCCCGATGTGGGACTCGATCCCAGGACCCTGAGATCTTGACCTGAGCTGAAGGCAGCGGCTTAACCCACTGAGCCACCCAGGAGCCCAGGCCAAGGTATGTTTTAAAAGGAATAAGAATGGGAGAAATTACCCTATCAGATGTCAGGACTTTTGGCCTGTCCATGGACTGAGTCTGGCCTACTCTCTGCCTTTCTGTGGCTTACAAAATGAGCATTTTTTTTTTACATTTTTAAATGGCTAAAAATAATAAAAAGAAGAATATTTCATGACACATGAAAATTCTACGACATTCAAATGTCAACAGCCATAAGTAAAGTCTTACTGGATGGAACACAGCCATGTCCCTTTGTTTATGTACCCTCTGTGGCTGCTTTTGTGCTACGACGGTTGTGCTAGAGATCGTGTGGTCTGCAAAGTCTGAACTAGCTCGTATCTGGCCCTTTACAGAAGGTTGGCTGACTCCTGAAAGAGACCAGGGAGACAGAATCGAGTCACCTGCCTTGTGACAAAGGTGGTGTTGCGGAGCCATGTTGGAAAGATTAATATTCTAACACACGATCCTAGGTGAGTTGCATTTCCACTAACCCTAACCCGACCCTTATCTCACGACATAGGCACAAAAAAGGGCATTTAGAATCCAAAGGTGAAGGGTAAAACGAGGACACTACGGGGATAAATCTTCATCCCCTGGGTTAGAAGAGGGTTCTTGTATAGGCACAGAGCTCGCTACCCATAAAGTGAAGGATGGGTCAGGGGGTTCCACGGGGACCCGAACCACCTAACACACCGTTAGGACAGCGAGAAGTCAAGTCGCATCGTGGGAACGAGCCTGGCGACAGGTTCACACCCAGGGTACGAAGGGACTCCTGTACACCGAGCGGGAGATCCAGATGGTCACAACCCCGAGACAGTGCTCCGCTTTGTCACCAGGGAGAGGAGGAAACACCCGACGACAGCACCACACCCTCCCGGGGGCAGAAGGCGCCCGAGGTCCGCGCCGGGGAGCGCGTCCGGAAGCAGGTGCCGGAGGGTCCACGGCATCGCCTCGCCGGGTGACCCGAACCGTCCTCGTCGTTGTGCGGTGCGGAGAAGCCAGACGAAACAAACGGAAAGCAAACGGAAAAATTGAAAAAAATTAAACAAGAGGCAGTTGGATTCCGGCCAACTGGAGAGAAGCCCTTTACATGCAGGAACGTGGAACAGCAGCTGAAAACGGCTCAGTCCCGGTCAGACATCAGCAGCTCCGCACCTGGGTCCTAGTAAGGATGTTCCGGATCTGTGGCCTGCTTCGTCCTCTGATGACCGACGCTTGCTTCTCCATCACAGCTCTCCAACCGCGTCACCCACTCCCCCATTTAAAGTTACAACATCTGGGAAGGTTGTACTCCTGGGATAGCGGAAAACATTACATGCTATTTCTAATTTAAATCCCCTCAAGAAAGCTGTTGTGAACAGCAGTTTTGCTAGATTACAGGAACCTCCATATATCTGTGTGAGGGCTGTGTGGTTGATGCTCCATCTTGCCGGGAGTCTTCTCTAAATCTTAACCCATTTTATAAAACAGCTAAAGTGAAAGGCTGTTTGCTGTCCCCACAGGCTTCTGAATCAAACTCTCTCAGGTCTAGCTTATCTTTCATTTCAGGGATTCCCCACTATTAGAACAATTATGGGAGTCTTTAATATATTAAGCCGGATGCCCCAGATAAACCAGCTCCAAAATGCCATTCGTTCATCAGTCTGAGATGAAATATGAGTAACATAATACAGTGTCATAGGAATCATTCCACAGTGGCAATTTGGTTTGCGTATCCACCTTCCACCTGTTCTTTCAACCTGATCATCTAAAAGATTAGGCCACTGAGAAAGTTCATTGGTCTTTCAAGACTCCATAGCAAATCTTGCAGTCTTCCAGAATCCACTATATTCTTCATACCCGATTTATGTTCAAGGGCGCCCTTACCACTCGCTCCTGTTCAAGACTGCTGTCATGTGTTAGTCACAGAGATGAAGAAATTTATCATTC
Source organism: Meles meles (assembly GCF_922984935.1). Classification (NCBI taxonomy): domain Eukaryota; kingdom Metazoa; phylum Chordata; class Mammalia; order Carnivora; family Mustelidae; genus Meles; species Meles meles. The sequence continues at coordinate 64,458,295 of NC_060083.1, forward strand.
ATACAAATTTTCAAATCAAGATCAACATAGCTGACTTGGATTCTTGTTAGACTGGGTCCAAAGATCAAACCTGGAATCTGGTTTCCCACTTCTATATTTTATAACTCATAGTGGCTTTTCATCACCTAGGTGATCATCCTACCCTCTACCTTGGTACATTCTTGGGTCAGAATTCAAGGTAGAAATGGCATTAAAAGCCACTGTTCCTCAGCATGAACAAAGAAAGCCCCAGTGGAACTGGGAACTTAGCTAACTTCGTAATACCGTTAGGCCTTTGGACTCCGTTAGGGCAGTTGCCGTGTAAACTAGTTTGTGCTGACCTATTTGTACTCTGGGAGCTTGTTCTGCATGATTTGATTTGTACCCTCATTTAGTATTTACTGCTTCTACTTCAGTCCTACTTTCTGGTCACTTTGTGTCTGGTTCCTCTATTGATTTCCCATTCTTAATTAATGGAAATTTCACTGGTATCTGGTCTTAATCTTAGGTGTGGTCCCACCACATAACTGCTTATTAGATTTCTAGCTATTTTCTGATCTCTAGCTGCTTTTTGATATTTTCAGCATTATTCCTTCTTAGTGTTTTTTTATTGCCCTAGTTTGTCCTTACTTATGACTCCCCAACACTATACCTCTACTATAGTACTTGTTACATTTTATTAGATGCCTGTCTTAGTAGACTGGAAGCTCCTTGGAAGGGTGGGACCTTGTTTAATTCATCTTTGCATCTGGGCTCCAGCAGATGGAATGACCCAGAGCGGCTGCTCAATAAAACCTTTTTGAATATATGACATACAGTCCTAGTCACCATTTCCACAGTCCAACTGAACACATCTTTACCAGAAAGTCTTTGATGTTGTAGAAGATCCTTGGGCTAGATACATCTGCACATATCATGGCTCTGTGTGTACTTTGCATGGTATTTATATGAGATATGTCAGTGCGAAGTAATATAATACAGTGGTTCAGAGCTTGGGGTCAAATGGCGAGGTCTGAGGTTCATCTCTGGCATTTGGTGGTGGCTCGTGGTACTTCTTGACACTTTGTTTTCCTGATTTATATAACTGAGACAACTGTCTGTACCTCATAAGGTTGTATATATGAAGTAATGCATGTAAAGAACTCAGCACAGTGCCTGTTACATAGGAATTGTTTCTTAGCTTGCCTTGTTTGGACCTTGTATCCCTTCCTGGTGACTGATCTATCTCGTAGTCTAGATCCAGAAGATCAACTAATCTCTCTCTTTTCCATTCTCATATTCTGCCTTCTCTCTATGGTATATTGTCTTTACTAATTGTTTAACTTTGGCATGAATCCATAAAAATTTCCTTTGAACTCAGTGCCCCTTCTAGGCGCCAATTTCATTCCTGTTTGCTGCTTAAATCCTTAAATGAATGATCTGCAGTTCATGATGTAATGTACCTTGTTTTCTGGGTGTTACCTTTAGCTCCAAGACTACTTTTCAAGCTTTATCTCCAAAACTCTACCTTTGAAGGAGATGGGCTCTGATATTCTTTCTGTACCCTCTACAATGTCCAGCATAGTACTTAATGCAAATAGATTGTGAGCAAATAGTTGGTTGCTATTTAATGAGAATAAGAACCCACATCAGCCTGACATGAGACCATATATAGTGTGGTTATTGGCATTTTAGAGGAAATTTGGTCTAACAAAACTGTTTGTTGCAAGATCACTAGGATGTCTTACAGTATCTAAAAGAGTGTGTGTATGTCCCTGGAATGAGTGAAACCAGAACCCTAACACAGAGAGGCAGTCTCTTCCTCTCTTACCTCTGCCCTTTCTGTGTAATGATTTCCTTTGTTTGTTTGTTTGTTTGTTTGTTTGTTTTTATTCTTGCTGTATACTTAAGTTTCCGGTGGCAGGAAGCCTGACTGTCAGCAGTTCTTAAGGTCTATATCATCCGTTTTAATCATCAAAAGATACTGCATCATTCCTGATTTTTTGCCTGTCTGCTTGATCTATCAGTTACTGACAAAGGAATGTTGATGTCTCCAGCTGTGGTCACTGATTTGTGTATTTCTCCTTTCAGTTCGATGAGTTTCTGTATCACACATTTTGAGAGTTTTGTTAACACACATACACATTTAGGTTGTTGTGCCTTCTTGGAAGACCGGCCCTCTTATTATTTTGTGCCCCTGATCTCTTGATGTCTTCTTTGTCCTGTATATCTACTTTGTCTGAAATTAATAGATCTAGATCAGCTTATTTTTTGATTAGTGTTAGCATGGTAGCTCTTTCTCCATCCCTTTATTTATAGTATGAATTGTTATGTTTAAAGTGGGTTCCTTGTGGATCACAATGTTGGATCGTGTTCCTTTATCCCTTTCACAATCTGTCTTTTAAGTGGTATATTTAAAGATATCATTGATTTAACCAGATTAATATGTATCATATTTGTTACTGCTGTCCATTCTTTGCAGTTCTGATTCTTTTCCATCTTTTTTATTTTTGCCTTCTCTAGTTCTTTTTTATTTTTTATTTTTATTTATTTATTTTTTTTTAAAGATTTTATTTATTTATTTGACAGAGAGAGATCACAAGTAGACAGAGAGGCAGGCAGAGAGAGAGAGAGGGAAGCAGGCCCCCCGTCGAGCAGAGAGCCCGATGCGGGACTCGATCCCAGGACCCCGAGATCATGACCCGAGCCGAAGGCAGCGGCTTAACCCACTGAGCCACCCAGGCGCCCCTCTAGTTCTTTTTTAAAAAGATTTTATTTATTTGAGAGAGAAAGCGAGAGAGAGCATGAGCTAGGTGTGGGGAGAGGGAGAGGCAGGCTCCCCGCCACGCAGGGAGCCTGATGTGGGGCTCCATCCCAGGACCCTGGGATCATGACCTGGGCTGAAGGCAGACGCTTAACTTCCTGAGCCACCCAGGTGCCCTGCCTTCTCTAGTTTTAATTGAGCATTTAAAGAGTCCATTTTATCCTTCCTTTTAAATGTCTTTTATTTTTAAAAAAATTTATTTATTTGAGAGTGAGAGAGAAAGCATACACAAGCCAGGGTGGTGGCGGGGAGGAAGAGAGAGAATCTCGAGCAGACGCCATGCTGAGCGTAGAGACTGACATGGGGCTCGATCCCAGGACCCTAAGATCATGACCTGAGCTGATCTCAGGAGTTGGCCATCCAACCGAATGAGCCACCCAGGCAGCTCTTTCCCTAATAAATGTTTTAAAAAAATATTTTAGTGGTTTCCTTCCTTAGAACTTGCAATATATATTTTAAACTAAGCCTCAATTTAAATAAAACGATACTATGTGGCATGTAGTGGAGGTATCTTATAGCAGAGTATTCCATCCTTCGCGGCATCGCTGTCCTGCATTTTACAGATGCTGTAATCACCCAATTTATTGCTATTACTAGCACTATAAATAAGCAGTTTGAGGTTAATTAACACTAAGAAATAGAAGATTATTATATCTTCATTTAATTTCTGCACTGATGTTCTTCACAACTATCCTGTGAAGGACAGAACCGTGTGGGAGAGGTGTGAAGCAGAGATGGGGAAATACATACCCTCACTGTCTAGATTCCTTACCCAAACTGCTGTTGAATAAATGGATCTTCCGTGTTGTCTCGCCTCTTGGTTTTTCTTTCCTTCTTAGAAAGCTAGAGCAGGGTTTCTTCGAGGATGCTCCAGGGCTCTGCAAAAGGCTGCCAGTTCTTTGAGGCTAAGGTGATAGGTACAGTGCAGAGTCTCTTGTCACTTTACCTAGAGCTCTTTGTTTTCTCTCAAAGTGGAAAAATCCATTTTTGGTTATTATGTTGGGTTCCCAATATTGGGTCCCCCACTAGTGGGTCTGTGATTAAAGGAGCGAGACTGATACAAAGCGAAGGTCAAGCAAAGCTTTATTTCACACCAAGCACTGAGAATCGAACTGACCGGTCAGGGCCGTCTCTTACGAAGAGGCGACCTCTCTCTGCCTTACAGACTAGCTTTGAAGGGCAAAGGGTATGTGGTTGGGCCTGGCCACGCACAGATGGCCAGTGAGATTGTGACACACAGAGAAAGCTGCACAGTCATGCTAGGTCACACATAAGTGACCAATTGAATTACAATTTACCCTAGTAGACAGTTGAACCAGCCTATCACACTGTTCAGAATTGGCGCCCAAAAGGTGCCCAAAAGGCAGGGCCCATACTCCTTGGCAGCTAGGGAGACAGTATGCGCCCCCACTGATTGGATGTCTCCACCTGGCCTGAGTCACCCTTGTATTTGGGCTTTTTTACCTGGGACTGGTTTCTGGGACTTGTTTTAAAGTAAGTTCCCCTGGGGGGGGTGCAGGGTCAATTTAAGTTTTACAAGAAAATGACAGTTCAACTGGGGTGGGGCTGCTCTGGCTGAATAGGCCCTTACAATTATAAAGTAATCAACATTAATTTTCAAAAATTTGAAAAATTGTAGCCTTCATTCATGCTGTAAAATTCTTAAGCAACTATCAATAAACCAATTCTTCCTTACCTTAAAAAGAATTTAAACAGTGTGGACATGTGTCCAGTCAGCCACGAAACTTTCTGGTCATTCGTGCACAGAGAGAACTGTGAGCGGTTCATTTCCAGATGCACTTTTCCCTCCGGAAATACCTCTATGGACACTAATCGCTTATTAAACAAGCTTCAGTGGAGCGCCTGCCCTGTGGCACCTGTTCTTCGGAGGGCTTGGAACCCATCCACGTACAAAACGTTCTGTCCCTGCCTTCATGACACTTGTGTCCTGTGGAGGTGGGCAGGGAGGGTCCGGCAGCACTGAGGACTCCAGGCAGGTGAGGGAGGTGGACCCACAGCTCCGGGCGGGCCGCCGCAGGGTCACGTCACTGGAGCCGTTTTCGGGTCCGTGCGCGTGGCGACCTGCGTCCTCCGTCACGTTTTCACGGCGACCAAACGTGACAACACGGACCGCTTCGGACAGGGCAGGTGGCAGGTCCGCAGCCTCGGCCAAGGTCACGCGCCGCACGTCATTCTCCAAAATGTTCTCCTCCTGCCCGAGGGGGACCGTGTGCACGAGACACCGACTCCCCGTCCCCTGCCCTCGGCCCGACTGTGTGTCCCAGACGCCTCCTCCGAGGGGGTCCCCGTGTCCGTCCCTCCAGACGCCTCCTCCGAGGGGGTCCCGGTGTCCGTCCTCCCACGACGGGCTGATGTCGCTCAGCGACCGGCTTCCAGGTTCAGTCCGTGTCCCAATCTGGGTCGGAGCGTCCGTGTTTAAGGCTGGATCGCGCTCGGTTGTGCAGATGCCAACTTCTGTTCCCGCTGGTCTGTCAGCGCGCACTCGAGCTTCGTCCACCTCCCGGCTGGTGTGAAATGCTGTTCTGAGTAAGGGCACGTGCGTGTCTGCTCCAGGCTTTGTTTTCAGCTCTTTCGGGTCTGGATGCTGAAGTGGAATTCCACGTTAAATTTTTTGACACATCATCTTGTTTCCACACATGCATCACTTTTTTTCCATCTTAAAAAGCTATTTTTATTCATATTCTAGTCAACCTGTTAATGAATCCATTATGTGCTAAAACGTCTATGCATTTTATTTTATTTATATTATTTTAATTTATTTATTTTTAAAATAACTTTTTATTTTTTATTAACATATCATGTATTTTTAGCCCCAGGGGTACAGGTCCGTGAATCTCCAGGTTTACACACTCACAGCACCGTAGCACATAACCCACCCCCCTCTCCCTCCCTCTGCCCCCCAGCAACCCTCAGTTTGTTTTGTGAGATTAAGAGTCTCTTATGGTTTGTCTCCCTCCCGATCCCATCTTGTTTCATTTATTCTTTTCCTACCCCTCAAACCTCCCATGTTGCCTCTCAACTTCCTCATATCAGGGAGATCATATGATAGTTGTCTTTCTCCGATTGACTTATTTCACTCAGCATAATACCCTCTAGTTCCATCCACGTCGTCACAAATGGCAAGATTTCATTTCTTTTGATGGCTACATCGTATTCCATTGTGTATATATATACCACATCTTCTTTATCCATTCATCTGTTGATGGACATCTAGGTTCTTTCCATAGTTTGGCTATTGTGGACATTGCTGCTATAAACATTCGGGTGCACGTGCCCCTTCGGATCACTACGTTTGTATCTTTAGGGTAAATATCCAGTAGTGCGATTGCTGGGTCATAGGGTAGCTCTATTTTCTGCTTTTTGAGGAACCTCCATGCTGTTTTCCAGAGTGGCTGCACCAGCTTGCATTCCCACCAACAGTGTAGGAGGGTTCCCCTTTCTCCACATCCTTATCAATGTCTGTCATTTCCAGACTTGTTAATTTTAGCCATTCTGACTGGTGTGCGGTGGCATCTCACTGGTTTTGATTTGTATTTCCCTGATGCCGGGTGATGTGGAGCACTTTCTCATGTGTCTGTTGGCCATCTGGATGTCTTCTTTGCAGAAATGTCTGTTCATGTCCTCTGCCCATTTCTTGATTGGATTATTTGTTCTTTGGGTGTTGAGTTTAATAAGTTCTTTATAGATTTTGGATACTAGCCCTTTATCTGATATGTCGTTTGCAAATATCTTCTCCCATTCTGTCAGTTGTCTTTTGGTTTTGTTAACTGTTTCTTTTGCTGTGCAAAAGCTTTTGATCTTGATGAAGTCCCAATAGTTCATTTTTGCCCTTGCTTCCTTTGCCTTTGGCGATGTTTCTAGGAAGAAGTTGTTGCAGCTGAGGTCAAAGTGGTTGCTGCCTGTGTTCTCCTCAAGGATGTTGAGGGATTCCTTTCTCACATTGAGGTCCTTCATCCATTTTGAGTCTATTTTCATGTGTGGTGTAAGGAAATGGTCCAGTTTCATTCTTCTGCATGTGGCTGTCCAATTTTCCCAGCACAATTTGTTGAAGAGACTCTCCTTTTTTCCACTGGACATTCTTTCCTGCTTTGTTGAAGATTAGTTGACCATAGAGCTGAGGGTCCATTTTAGGGCTCTCTATTCTGTTCCATTGATCTATGTGTCTGTCTTTGTGCCAGTACCATGCTGTCTTGATGATGACAGCTTTGTAATAGAGCTTGAATTGTCTGGAATTACAACGCCCCCAACTTTGGTTTTCTTTTTCAACGTTCCTCTGGCTACTCAAGGTCTTTTCTGATCCCCTATAAATTTTAGGATTACTTGTTCCATTTCTTTGAAAAAAATGGGTGGAATTTTGATAGGGATTGCATTAAATGTGTAGATTGGTTTAGGCAGCATAGACATTTTCACAATATTTGTTCTTCCAATCCATGAGCATGGAACATTTTCCCATTTCTTTGTGTCTTCCTCAATTTATTTCATGAGGACTTCATAGTTTTCTGAGTACAGATTCTTTGCCTCTTTGGTTAGGTTTATTTCTAAGTATCTTATGGTTTTGGGTGCAATTGTAAATGGGTTCGACTCCTTAATTTCTCTTTCTTCTGTCTTGTTGGTGTATAGAAATGCCACTGACTTCTGTGCATTGATTTTTTATCCTGACACTTTACTGACTTCCTCTACATGTTCCAGCAGATTTGGGGGGGGGGAGTCTTTTGGGTTTTCCACATAAAGTATCATATCATCTGTAAAGAATGATAGTTTGACTTCTTCTTTGCTGATTTGGATGCCTTTAATTTCTTTTTGTTGTCTGATTGTTGAGGCTAGGATTTCTAGTGCTATATTGAATAGCAGTGGTGATAATGGACATCCCTACCATGTTCCTGACCTTAGCGGAAAAGCTCTCAGTTTTTCTCCATTGAAAATGATATTTGCGGTGGTTTCTTCATAGATGGTTTTTGAAGAGTTTTTTTAAAAAAAAGATTTTATTTATTTATTTGACAGACAAAGATGACAAGTAGGCAGAGAGGCAGGCGGGGGGTGGGGGGAGCAGTCTCCCCGTTGAGCAGGGATCCTGATGCAGGGCTTGATCCCAGGATCCCAGGACCCTGAGATCAAGACCTGAGCCAAAGTCAGAGGCTTAACCCACTGAGTCACCCAGTTGCCCCACACTTTTGAAGAGTTTTGATCAAGAAAGGATGCTGTACTTTGTCATATGCTTTTTCAGCATCTATTGAGAGTATCACGTGGTTCTTGTTCTGTTCTTTCTTTTATTAATGTGTTGTATCACATTGATTGATTTGCGGATGTTGAACCAACCTTGCAGCCCTGTAATAAATCCCACTTGGTCGTGGTGAATAATTCTTTTAAAGTACTGTTGGATCCTATTGGCTATTATTTTGGTGAGAATTTTTGCATCTGTGTTCATCAGGGATATTGGTCTTTAATTCTCCTTTTTGATGGGATCTTTGCCTGGTTTTGGAATCAAGGTAATGCTCAAACTCATAAAATGAATTTGGAAGTTTTCCTTCCATTTCTATTTTTGGAACAGTTTCAGGAGAAGAGGAATTAATTCTTTAAATGTTTGGTAGAATTCTCCTGGGAAGCCATCTGGCCCTGGGCTCCTTACTGGTTATGAGTCTGTTAAGATTTTCTGTTTCTTCCTGGTTCAGTTGTAGTTTATATGTCTCTAGGAATGCATCCATTTCTTCTAGATTGTCAGATTTGCTGGCATACAGTTGCTCATAATATGTTCTTGTAATTATTTGTATTTCTTTGGTGTTGGTTGTGATATCTCCTCTTTCATTCATGATTTTATTTATTTGGGTCCTTTCTCTTTTCTTTTTGATTAGTCTGGCCAGGGGTTTATCAATCTTATTAATTCTTTCAAAGAACCAGCTCCTAGTTTTGTTGTTTTGTCCTATTGTTGTTTTTTTTTTGTTGTTGTTGTTTGTTTGTTTCTGTTTCATTGATTTCTGCTTTGATCTTTATTATTTCTCTTCTCCTGCTGGGTTTAGGCTTTATTTGCTGTTCTTTTCTCCATCTCCTTTAGGCATAGGGTTAGGTTGTATATTTGAGACCTTTCTTGTTTCTTGAGAAAGGCTTGTATTGCTATGCATTTTCCTCTCAGGGCCGCCTTTGCTGTGTCCCACAGATTTTGAACCATTGTGTTTTCATTATCATTTGTTTCCATCAAATTTTTCAATTCTCCTTTAATTTCCTGGTTGACCCATTCATTCTTTAGAGGGATGCTCTTTAGTCTCCATGGATTTGAGTTCTTTCCAACTTTCCTCTTGTGGTTGAGTTCTAGCTTCAGAGCATTGTGGTCTGACAATATGCAGGGAATGATCCCAAACTTTTGATACTGGCTGAGACCTGATTTGTGACCCAGGATGTGATCTATTCTGGAAAATGTTCCATGTGTACTAGAGAAGAATGTGTATTCTGTTGCTTTGGGATGAAATATTCTGAATATATCTGTGATGTCCATCTGGTCCAGTGTGTCATTTAAGGCCTTTATTTCCTTGTTGCTCTTGCATGATCTGTCCATTTCAGTGAGGGGGGTGTTAAAGTCCCCTACTATTATTGTATTATTGTCAATGTGTTTCTTTGATTTTGTTGTTAATTGATTTATATAGTTGGATGCTCCCATGTTAGGGGCATAGATATTTAAAATTGTTAGCTCTTCTTGTTGGACAGACCCTTTGAGTATGATATAGTGTCCTTCCTCATCTCTTATGATAGTCTTTGGCTTAGAATCTAATTTATCTGATATAAAGATTGCCACCCCAGCTATCTTTTGATGATTTGGACTGATAATACGTGATGTCCCTGAGTTCTCAGGATATCTGTAATGGGTTGTCACAAGATTTCTATCCAATTCTCATTAGAATTGCCCAAGATATCAGGAGATTTTGACTGAAATCTCTGGAGCTCTGGCATAAGTTTTCATCTCATATTTGGAATGTGTTCTCATGGTATTTGGGTAAAAATCTCAAGAGTACTGCTTGAGTTTTCGCGAGAATTGGACTGAAATCTCATACCTCCTGTTGTGGGAACTGACACTGCCCCTCCGTCCAGAGTCACGCACTGCAACTCACCACTGCCTACAGTGGTGACAAGCTGCATAGCTTCGTAATTACTGGTCCCACACTGCATCTTAACACTGCCTCTAGTGACCATAAGAAGCCTGCAAAGTCTTCTGGAGTCCCTCGCACTACAGCTGACTTCTGCCCCCAGTGGTGGGAAACGACACTGCCCCTCTTTCCAGCGTCTCAAACTGCAGCTCCCCACTGCGTCCAGTAGTGTGAAAGGGCATTGCAGTGTTTTCCAACATCTTGACCTGGAACTCATCACTGTGTCCAGTGGAGGCAAGATGCAGTGTCCCGTCTCCTTGATCCTCTCTTAGTGTAGCTCACCACTGCCTCCAGTGGTAGGAAACAGACCACCCGTCCTTGCAGCGTCCTAAGCCCCAGCTCACCAGTGCCTCCAGTGGTGGGATACTTCCCTGTCCATCCCTCCAGTGTCTCTCATGGCAGCTCAGCACTGCCTCCAGTGGCGACAAGCTGCACAGCCACGCCATTCATAGTCTCATACTGCATCTCCACACTGCTTCTCCAGGCCATCAGAAGCACTGCAAATCCTTCTGGCATCCCTTGCGCTGCAGCTGACCACTAACTCCAGGGGCATGAACTGACATTTCCATTTCTTCCAGGGTCTCGCGGTGTGGCTCACCACTGACTCCAGTGCCTGGAAGCTGCACTGGCACGTCCCCCAGCAGCTCTGCCAATGCAGCTCAGCACATCCTCCAGTGACAGACTTCTGCACTGCCACAGCATCACCGCTCTCATCACTCATCTTTCCACCAACGGACGCAGTGCTGAACTCCAGTGCAACGGATGCTGAAAGATGACTCCGTTCAGCTTGAGGCCAAGGGAAGCACTGCTGAGCTGTGTGGGCAAGGCGTTGGAAGACATGCCACAGGAGCTGCCCTACCACGGATGCAAGGACAGACACAGAGCAAGGTATGGGAAGGTGAGGCAGGGCGGATTACCTCTGCCGGAGGCAGTGCTGAGTTGCAGCCTGAGGGATGGTTGACAATGGGCCAGTGTGCCTTGAGACTTGTGGAGGCAGTTGTGGGCTGCATGGTGAGAGGATGGAAGGCCCTGCAGTGCAGGTTCACGCCGATGGAGGCAGTGGCGAGCTGTGGAGCCAGAATCCTGGAAGGCATGGCAGTGCTGCTGGCCACCACTGGAGGAGGAGTCAGTGCAGCCTGCTGGCTCTGAGGGCAGTGGTGAGGTGCTGGGTGATTTGGGCAGAACGCCTGTGAGAATTGGCCAGTGTCGGGCAGCTCTGCGGAACGCCCTGTTCCCCGTGTCCAAGGGCCCTTTCTCGCTCGGGGCATGTCGCGGCACCTGGAACACAAGCCGAGAGGAGGTCGCCCACCCCAGGGTCCTGGCACAGGGAAGCTTTCCCGGAGCAGAGTTGAGGGAGGGGTTGTGGCCCGGCATCTGCCTCCAACTTTTGGGGACGCTGGGGTGCCCAAGGATGGGGCTGGCCTCTGTGGGGCATGAATGTGTCTCGCTCGAGGGCTGGGATGCAGCTCCGAAAGGCACCGTGTGTGCCGGGATGGTCAGGGGACTCGTGGCGCGGGACTCAGGTGGAGGCCCCAAGGGACAGGACCCTGGAAACGGAAGGCTGAGGAAGCAGGCGAGAGATTGTGTCCGGGCCCCAGGGCTGTCCTGGCCCCATCTGCCAGCGCCACAGAAGGAACCTCTGGAGGCCGAGGAGCAGGAGCGTTGGCCTCGCCTGCGCCTGACTCACGGAGGTCTTTCTGGCGAGGTTCGGACGTGACCCTCGGGATCCCGGGCCAGGCCCGCGGGTGGCCCTGCAGACATGTGGCGCCTGAAGCGAGTTTGCCGGGCGTTTCCTGGCCAGTTCTCACGAGCGTTCTGCCCAAATCGGGATCGATTTGTGAGAATTGGCCGGCGTTGGGCAGCCCTGGGGACCGCCCTGTTCCCCGTGGCCCAGGGCCCTTTCTCGCTCGGGGCATGTCAGGGCCACCCGGAAAATGTGCGGAGACGACGTGACCCACCCGGGCCCCGGCGCAGGGGAGCTTTCCCGGAGCAGAGTTGAGGGAGGGGTTGTGGCCGGGCGTCTGCCTCCGACTTTTCGGGGCGCTGGGGTGCCCAAGGATGGGGCTGGCCTCAGTGGCGCCAGAAAGGCTTCTCCTGCTCCCAGGGTTTTCCGCAGTCTGAAAGGCACCGTTTCCGCTTGGGCAGCCTGTGGACTCGTGGGGTTGGCCTAGATGTCCCAATCTGGAAGGACATCGTCAGTGTCCTTTAGACCTGGGGAGCGTTTCTCGGAGCTGCATGAGGAGTCTGCGGAAGGCTCAGCAGTGCCTGTTCATGCCACTGGAGGGCGCGGTGAGCTGTGGTGCCCTAGAGCGCGGGAGGGTGCAATGCTGCTTGCCACCACTGGGGGCAGCAGCGAGCTTCTGTGGCCAACACACCTGCCGAGGAGCCTGTGCAGCCTGCTGGCTCAGACAGCCGTGGACAGGTGCTGGGTGAGGGACCCGGAAACGCGAGGCACTGCACTCATTTTTCCAGGACAGAGTGGTGAGCTGAAGACTTTCCCCAGGCTCAACAGTGCTGGTAAGAATGGCTGGAGCCGGGCCCCCACTCAGTCGGCGCTGTGCCCCATTTCCCCAGGTTGGATGGGAATGTGCTCTCAGGATGGTTCCGGAGGGTCCTCCCGGTGCGGGTCTGGAGCCGGGGGACCCAAATTCAACCCATGATGCCTTTGGAACTGAGGAGTTGAGTGTCTGTTTGGAAGAGTCTGTTTGCTTCTCCAAAAAGGACAAGGCGGGTTGCCTGGGTGGCTCAGTTGGTTAAGCGACTGCCTTCAGCTCAGGTCATGATCCCAGAGTCCTGGGGTTGAGTCCCACATTGTGCTCCCTGCTCCTTGGAGAGTCTGCTTCTCCCTCTGACTTTCTCCCCTCTCATGCTCTCTCTCACTGTCTCTCTCTCAAATAAATAAAATCTTTAAAAAAAAAGGACAAGGGCATTGCTGGGCTTGAGAAGGAAGTAAATGACCACTTAAGAAACAAGCAGGTGCCTCTCCTTCTCCCAGGATCGGAGCAGGTGTGTAGGCTTTAGGTGGGAGGTGCCTACTTAACCGCACCTGACAACACTTCTTCCCTCTGGCTCCAGGAGACCTGCAATTTGGAAATCAGCATCTGAATCTGTCATGCAGCTTTTCCCAGGACATCAGCATTCAGAGAAAACAGCAGGTCTGTGGGGTACAGTGGCGCATCCACGCCAGCATGGGAGGTAAAACTTCTCTTTCACCCCAACATCCTGGGTTTTCTCTCATCTCCACTGGAGCCAAAAAGTTACACAAACGCAGCTGTCAGCCATTGAGAATGGATGCTAGGGTTCCTGAGTTTCCTTGCAGGGAGCACCTGGCAGGGGATCTCATTTTCTCACTTCCGTCTAGCTCACTGAGATATTTGGAACATCTCTTTCGTAGGCAATCCCTTGGATTCGAAAAGGAAGTTGAGATGGATTTGGTGTGTGTTTGGGACCTAGGATGCATTCCGTCCTTGAACAGTGTTGATTCCATGGGTCCTCGGCTGTGGTGGAACGACCGGCATCTAGAGTGAGGTGGCTCTTTGCGGTCAGAGAGAGGCCTGGAGGATGGATTCTCCTTTGTCCAAGGGGATGGATCCTCATGGATTCGCCTTTTTTATTCAAAGAGTTCTGATGAGGGCAGAGGGAACATTCAAAAGAATTCCAAGGAGCCTTGGACAATTGAAAAGGGAAGCTTGACTTTCTAGTGTCCCTCAGTGGACCATCTAGAGATTTGGACGTGTCATTCGTTCTCTGTAGTTTCATGGGTGGTGAAGTCAGAAGGAGAGTCTTTGGGAATTCCCCTGGATAGAGGCATTCTGATGGCTTCCCAGGGCATGTCGTCAGGAACTCTGGGGGGAACTTCTGGGGCTGCTTGCCGGACGCTGTCTGAGTCGTGTTATCCCCCAGGTTTTTTGTTTCCTCCTCAGGACATTGCTGGCAGGGAATGTTCTTCTTCCAGTGGAACCTTCCTGCACTGTCGGTGGGCATGCGGGTTGTTGCAGCCACTCTGGAAAAGAGCATGGTGGTTCCTCTGAAAGCTAAGAACTGAACAACCCTAGGATGCAGCAGTTGCCCTCCGAGGAATTTCCCTAAAGGGCACAAAAAGGCACATTCAATGGGGTACAAGCACTGTGATATGGACAGCAGCGTTATCAACCATAGCGTAAAGATGGAGGGAGTCCCAATGTCCATTCACTGATGAGTGATATGTATAAATATATATATATATATATATATATTTACATATGTCGATGTATATATATATCTACATATGTAGATATATATATATCTTCATATGTAGATATATATGTATAAGTATATATAGATATAGGTATATAGATATATATAGATATCTAATCTCCCACATATTCTCAATGGAATAGGAGCAAGATTCAGAAATATTGAACTCTTACCATTTGCAAGGATGTGGATGGATCTACAGTGGATTTAGCTAAGCAAAATCAGTAAGAAAAGACCAATAGCCTATAATTTGACTTCTATGGAATTTCAGAAAGAAAACATGAATGTAGTGAGGGGAGAAAGATAGGTCAATGAGGAAAGAGACTCCAACTCAGAGCAGCAACTGAGCGTGGCTGAGAGTAGGGTTGTGGAGGGGAAGGGTTCAATGGGTGACGGCTATTAGGGAGCGCACTCGTTGTGATAAGCTCTGGGTGTTCTGTGCAGGTGAGGAATCATGAAATCCTACCCCTGAAGCAAAGGAATGAACACTGCATGGAAACAAAACGGAACTGAAAGCAAGGAAGGAAAGAAGAAGGCCATTTTCTACTTCATGAAGAGTGAGGTAAAAATGGAGTGACTCTCGCTCTCCTGTTCTGTCAGTGATCATTTTCAAACACATTGTGGTAGGATATACTGTTTTCTTTTTCCATAAGGAGTCCTCAGATAGCTGCCAGGAAAGATTCAGATGTCAGAGTATGTCCGTGTTCCATGGATATGTTCCTTCCTGTTTGCCCAGGTTCAAAGGTAAGTGGAGAGAAATAGGGCAGAAGAGAAAAGGAGGTGTGAAGCAGTCAGGATGTAGCCTTCCCCCTTTCTCAAGAAAGCCTTAGGCCAATGTAAATTGAGAGAATGGAAAGGGGATCCCAGAGCTCTGTGGCAGGCAGGGGAGTTCCAGGTCTGCCTAGATCTGACGGGATCCCTGAGGACAGCTGAGCAAGGAGCATGGCAGGCCCAAACTGCTGGTCCGGAGGTGGGTTCGCTGAGGAGCTCCGTTGAGGTTGGGGTCAGGTGGCACATCAGGCTCCAGGGGGGCTGCAGAATGTGGGGGAGTACTCATGGGGACAGGCAGATTTCTCTGGCTCTGATGGTTCCATGCAGAGCCAAATGGACTTTTTTCCTGCTGGGTGGCGGGAGGACTCCTACAGTGTGACTCTAGGGTTCCCGAGCCAGAGGCCTTGCAGGGCAGGCCCCTTTAGAAGGAAGCCTGAAAACTCAGCTTAGTGTTAAGGTTATGGCCTTGGGAAATGGCAGCTCCGATCTGCCAGCGCTGATGCGGGCACCCCTCAGGGTTGAGTTGAGGAAATGCATCCTGAAATGCAGGAGAATTGGGGTTTCTGGCCAGGGCAACCACTGATGGTGGGTGGTTTAGAATGGTGAGCAGGTTTCTTCCTCTCCAAAATCAGTATTGATTTGGGCAGAACACTCGTGAGAATTGGCCAGCGTTAGGTGGCCATCCAGACTGCACTGTCCCCTGTGGCCTAGAGAGCTTTTTGGCTTGGTGCATGTCTCGGCTATCCAGAAAACGTGCCGAGACGATGCTGCCCATCTGGGGCCCCAGCACAGGGGAGCTATCCCAGGGCAGAGTTGAGGGCGGGGTTATGGTCAGGCATCTGCCTCCGACTTTTCGGGCCGCTGTGGCACCAAAGTTTGGGGATGGCCTCAGTGGGGGCACGAAAGTTTCTCTTGATCTGAGGCGTTTCTGCAGTTCCGAAAGGCACCGTTTCCGCCTGGGTGGCAAGTGGACTCGTGGCGTATTATCAGGGTTCCCCATTTGGAGGGCTCAAGGGACAGGACCCTGGAAAAGAAAGACTGAAAAAGCAGGCGAGGGTTAGGGCCCGGGCCTAGGGGCAGGGCAGGCCCCATCTGCCAGTGCCAGGGAGGGGACCCCCGGCAGCTGCATAGCAGGGGGTGTTGGTCTCGCCTGCGTCTGACTCTTGGAGGGTTTTCTGGCAAGTTTCAAGCTGGGACTTGGGATTCCGTGCCAGGTCCAGGATGCGTCCCTGCAGACATGGGGCACATGAAGCAAGTTAGGGTTAGGATTAGGGTTAGGATTTATGGTTAGGAGTTAGAGTTAGGGTTAGATGGTTTTGGTTAGAGGGTTTGGGTTAGGGTTATCATTTCGGTTAGGGTGAGGTTTTCCCTGTCCTCGCCTGCACAGAGCACATTCTCTTCCAGTAACCAGAGTGATCTTTTTGTAACATAAACTCTGGGCCTCTCTGTGGTTTGCTCCCCTCCTGCCTTCCAACCTCCAGCATCACCTCTCCCAATGGAACCCTTCCTTCTGTGGGCACCCAGGAGTCTGGTTACCCACAGGTGCCTCAGGCTTGGATCCAATCTTTGCATATGCTGTGCCCTCCTCCAGGAGCACTCTGCTCTCCTCCTGCTTCACGTCTGGCTTGTTTTCCCATGCCTGAGCCTCAATTTGCCTCCGATGACCTGACTCATGCCTGCTGGGTGTGTGTGTGCTTTTCCCCCACTTAAATGTAGGGCTGCATGGGTGTCCAACCTCTAGGCCTTAGAGTCCCCTTTGTAAGATGGGGTGCTGATGGCCCCCATCTCTGGGAGCAGATGGTAGGGACCACATGAGTGGACTCACTCAGGACAGGGTGGGAGATTTGCTGTTGCTTAAAACAGCCCAGAGCCTGCACCCTTGAAGAAGGTGTACATGTTTACAGCCCCCAGCTCTGGGGTCCTGATGCCAGCCTCTGGCAGTGAACCTCTTCACACCTTGTCCCCTGTCCCTATAGCTACATGGTCTTCCTGGACCTGTTCCTGCAGATAGTGGAGAAGCCCGTCATGGTGGGACATAAGGTCGCCTGCTACTCCACGGACCAACTGGCTGCTGGGCCCCTGGGCCCCCCCCCCCCCGAGAGGGCTGGGAGGGTGGTGGTCCTCGAGGTCTGTGGTTCTCTGCACTGGCAGGATGTGTCCATGCAGGACATGGTGATGGTCAGCTGCTTCTGAGAGCAGCACTTCCTCTGTGAGTTGGATGGCTTGGTGTGCAGGCATAGACCTGAAGTTCTGTGACCACATGGGTGTGGAGATCCTCTCCCCTCTCTTTGGCACCCTGTACCCCAGTGTCTACTGGGCAGACTGCAAGGACTTCAGCTACAAGTGCCAGCCGTAGTCCCAGGCCCATATTCCCAGTGATCAGGACAGCATTTACTTCGTGGGAGTCTTTTTTGGGGGTATTGGTGGTAGAGGTTCACTGACTGACCTTGGACTGTCACCATGCAATGGGGATCGACCTGGCCAATGGGATGGAGGCCATGTGTCATGACAAGAGCCACCTGAGCAGGTACCTGCTGGACCGCAGGCTCACCAAGAAGACCCATGGGATCTGCAGTGGCTGGGCTGTCTCCTGGTGGACCTGTGGCACCCATAGCTGCTGGGCTGTCCCTCGGAGGACCTGTGGGACCTGTGGCTGCTGTGCTGTCCTCTGGCAGACCTGTGGGATCTGTAGATGCTGAGCTGTCCCTGGAGGATCTGAGGGATCGATAGCTGCTGGGGTACCCACCCCCCCTCAATCATGGAGAAGCTGAGATACATATCTGTGCCCAAGAATCACCAGGACACCAGGAACACGCGAGCGGCTGCCCCCATGTCCATCAGGAGATGCTGCCAGGGGAGCCGTCAGAGCAGGTTCTTTCTTATGTGCCCTTGAGGGAGACTGTGAGGCCCAGATGTGCAGGGCCCCCAACCACACCTGCATGCAGGAGGCCTGCGGGGGGACACAAGTTCCTCTCTTTGTGGTCACCACATTTTGATAACTTCTGGGTCATTTGCAGCTGTGAACAGCTCCAGTTTTATGTCAGATGTTTTTCTGTGTCAATGCTGAGCATCCTCTTTAAAAAGAACAATTGAGAGAAAAGGTTTCCTTCCTGGTTCTGAACAGACACTTCTTGGTGGGGCTGAGAGTGGCCCTGCAGTCACCCTGGAGCCAGAATGGTCCCTTACTGGGTCTTTCCCCCAGTCCCATGGGTTTCAGGGTCAAGGGTGTGCCAAGCCACCTGTCAGACCCCCAGTCCCCTGGCTGCCAGAGGCCTTGGCTGTGGCCGCTACCTCAGCCTCCAGGAGAATGGAATCCCCTGGGCTATATGTGGTTCCTGCCTTGGTTTTAAATGGCTATTTCTGTGTAGGTGTTTGTAAAATGTGGGCACCGGCTCCGTCTGGATGCAGGTCCTGTTGAGATTCCTCAGTGCCCACCGGTGGGTTTATCCTTGTGCCCTCATCTGCCTGCGCTGTGTCTTAGCAAGCATTCACTGAGTGCCTGCTGTGAGCTGTCACCGACAAGGGGCAGAGCGTGAGAGCGAGAACTAAGATACAGGATCCCTGCTCCAGGGTCCTCCTGGGACTCACGATGGCCCTGACCTCCTGACTCACTTCTTTCCTATTGTGGTGTGTCAGACATGTAACTGACACTGTGAAGCACGTTTCAGGGTCAGTTCAGTGGCAATGAGTACATTCGCTCTTCTGGACCTGCCACCACCATCCACTGCCACAACTCTGTCCTCACTGCCAACTGAACTCTACTCACCCTAACTCTAACCCTCCACTTCCCCTGCCCAGTCCTGGTACCCACTAGCTCCTTCCACCTCTATGACTCAGTTCTCCGTCCCTCACAAGTAGGGTCCTTCAGTATCAGTCCTTGGGGGACTGGCTTATTTCTTGTAGCATAATGGCCTCAAGGTCTGTCCCCATGAGCCTGGAGCTGACCCACTTTTCCCCCAAAGGAGTGACTCAGCCCTTTCCTGTCTAAGCTGAGCCTCCTCAGTCCCCTATGCCCCCCTCATCTTCCTTCTCAGTCTGAAGATGATCCCAACCACTCTGTAGCTTTTAAGACCTGTTCAGTCCAGATGCCAGGAACATCCCCCGGGGGTCTCGGGCCTCACTTACCCCATCTGCCCATGTCAGGCGCCTGGACCCCCACCAGCTAACCACCCGCTCCTCCCACAGGTGTCCCCATCTCAGGGGAGGGAAACACCAAGTCCAGGCCTTTGGAGTCCTCTGTGACTTCTTGCTTCCACCAACTCTCCCAGTAGTGAGGTGGCTGCCTTCAGATGCTCCTCGGTTACTCCTGTGCCTCTGGGGTCTTCCTGGAACCCTGACCTGGCTGTTCTCAGATAGCTCATCCAGTGGTACCCTCACTTTCTGGGAGGGGGATTTGCTGGAATCCGCAGTGTGTCCTATTACCCCACCTTTTTGAAGGCACATTGTTTGGGCTGTCTGAGGACCCAAGACTGGGTCTGTGACCTGGAGGGATTCTAAGCAGAGCTGGTGGGATGGGAGGGTGGCAGGGCACAGAGGCATGTTTCAGAAAGCTTCCCTTGGTCCCAGGCATCCTACCGTTTTTGAATCAAAGCCCTGAGATCTTTAAAATGCTAGCAGTTTTGCAGAGTGGGCCAGAAAATCACATGCATCGGTGCGCCCAACACCACCTGAACTATTGGCCCTTTCTTGTCACTTGAGCTGAGTACAAAGGCTTGGGAGTGGGAGCTTGAGGGCAAGGCCTGAGTCAGCTTGTTTGGGGCACAAAGGCCGTCCAGACAAGCTTGTGCCGAGCCTGAGGAGGGGGTCTGTGTGGAGACCCCAGTTGTAGACACTGCTGTCTCCTGATGCCCCCTCAGCCCACCTCAGTGCACCTGCTGCTGGGAGAGCTCCTGCCCCCTCCTCTCTGCAGAGGGCTCTTTCCTGTACCAGCGGTGCCTCCTCCCCTGTCAGTCACTGCCAGCCTGCAGCCTGGGAGGTCAGATACCAGATGACCTCCAGCCCGGGGGCAGAGCCACTGAGGGTGGGGTGTGGTCTTCCAGTTGTCTAGAGCGCCAAGCCCCCACCATTCTCACTCTCCTGTGGGCTCAGTGTACTACGTCCTCTCTTGGGCTCCCTAGGCCCAAGTCGTCCTCTGCTTGGGGACCATTCTTGGCCCAGACTCCACATGCTGGGATTGGGAGCAGATCATCTGGACCTCCTGGACTCGTGCTTCCATGCCCATGACGAGGGCACAGGCTGGCCTCACAGATTTGTCAGAGGAGATCCAGAGCAGAAAGATGCAGGCCACTACATTGGAGATGCCCAGTGACTGCAGAGGGAGCACACAGGCCTTGCACAAAGCACTGGGTTCAAGAGACACAGCACAGGTTCTGGGCACCAGGCCACAGGGCATGGGGAGTCCTGGAGGGGGAGGCCCTCGCAGGGGGTGTGGGTCCATGGAAGTGTTCCAGAAGAGGCAGGAGACAAGGAAGGCAACAGGACTGAGCTTCCCCAGGAGGTCGATGGAAGAGTCAGAGGATCACAGAGACCTTTGGGTAAACTCAGAGGCCCTAGAGATGTTGGCTGAATTGTTGTCATTTGGTCAGAAAAGTTGTGTCACAAACCCCCAGTCAACATTGAATGATTTACTTTTTGCTTCTAGGAATCAGTGTGTATGGGAAGAAACCTCCAGAACACATGAAGGAACAGAAAGAGAAAGCAACATAGGGTTGTGAGGGGCCAGGCTGGGGGAGCAATGGGCAGTGAGGACTTGGGCTCAGGGTCTCCTTTGGGGAAGGAGATATCCTGCAGCAATGTTCTGGGGTGTGGTGGCGCAGCGTTGGGAATGTACTTCATGCTCATGACGTGTTCAAGGGAAAACAAGTAGTTTTATTTAAAATAAATAATAGAGAGCATACAGGACATGGAAAGCTACTGTAACAGTGACTATGTACCAGAGAGAAAGAACATAGGGGAAGGGGATGAAACATTCTGGGTGAATGTCAGGGTCAGGGGATGAAACTGAGGGTAATTGTACAGGGAACTTTTCCCGCAGAGTTGTGGGCTCTGGATGTGGCTCTGGGAACCCCACAGGAGCAGGTGTAGGGGCAGGGGTTGGGATCGGGGCGGGGACAGGGTCAGCAGTAGTGGCCAGTGCAGGATCCAGAGCAGGGGCTGGGTCAGAGACAGGAACAGGAGCAAAGGCAAGGGCAGGGAAAGGAGCAGGAGCAAGGGCTAGGGGCTGGGTCTGAGGTGGGAACAGGGGCGTAGGCAGGGACAGGGGAAGGGGCAGTGGTCCTGGCAGGGGAAGGGAAGGGGGCAGTTGAAGGGGAAGAAGCAGGGGCAGGGTTTGGGTCTGGGGCAGGAACGGGCTCCTGCTCCTGCCCAGGACTGTGTCCCCAGCCACAACCTGTGGCTCTCAGGGCCTCCCCAGTACCCCTATCTGCACACTGGGGGTGTTCTGGCTTCTACTTCTAGGGGTGCCATCAGGGATAGGACCTCTACATATATTCCATACCCACTCTCACAGAAGGCTGGCACACACACTTGGCAATGCAAAGGTGAGCTAGGTGCTGGGCGGGCATGGAACATAGCCCAGAGGGGCCCGTACCTTCTCTGGGATCCAGGCAAATGCACCCTCCTCCTGCCTGGGTCCCATCACCTGCGGGAAGGTTGCAGTGAACAGATTCTGACTTTGGTGTCACAGACTTCCAGGGGCTTCCTTTAGGTTTCAGTCCAAGGGCCTCATCTGTGCCCATGTGCCAGGCAGTCTCCACAGTGGTTCCCGGGCATTCCCGAATCCTGGTCACACATCCCTGTGGAGTCCCTCCCCACCAGGGTGGATGGCCTGTGTGACTGTGAGAATGGCACAAAATGTTTAGATGTAATTTCCAAGTTGATTAAGAAAAGTCTGTGACTTCTCCTTGTTCTCTTTCTCCTGTGTTCGGTGTCTGTCTCTGTCTCTGTTTTCGTGTGTCTCACAGGAGCAGGATCTGTGGGCTCCAGAGGTGATTTAAGAAAGCTCAGAAGCCTCCTTTGTCCCTGTTTCCCTCTCCTGTGCTGGTGCTTGGTTCCTTCCTAAGGCCTTCTCACCCTGACAAGCACACTGACTCTGGAACCTCTTCCAAATGAGGACCCCGAGGCTGCAACAAGGAGGGTCCTGGCCTTGATCCCCAGACCAGTGGGTCTAGCGCTCTGCCACATTCTGCAAGCCCACTTCCTCAGCCCCCCAAGCCCTAGGCTGTCTTATGCTCAGAAGGACCTCGAAGGAGTACAAAGCATGTTCCCAAGACTGGGAGCACAGTGGGTCAGGGAGAGAGATTCAAGGCCAACAGGCTCTTCGACAAGCCTGTGGGAGCCTAGGGACACCCTGTCTCTATGGCCCCACTGATAGAAGAGTTAGGGGAGGCCTTTTGTGTTGTAGCCCTGTCCACACTGAGGGGTATCTCTTCCTACTTCCAGTAGTCCAGGGTGGTGAAGGACACCAGACCCCAGACCCTATCCTCACCCAGTGCCCTGGCAAAGCCCCTGGGCCCCTTGCAGACCCCTTGACCATCAGCCTGTCCTGTCTCCCCTCCCCATGCTAAGGATCTCGGTCCTTGCCAGGAGTCCTGACGCCCCTGACCCCATGGCCCAGCTGTCTCCAACCTCTTTCTTCTTTTCTGCCTTGTTACCCACCATTTTCCCAGGTTGTCTCCCCCTCTGAGCCCTAGCTTGACAGTCAGAGTGGTGTGTGTGTGTGTGTGTGTGTGTACGTGTGCACGCTCAAGCATACGCCTCTCCCTGTCTGGGGATGCCTGAAGTCCTGTCCCCACATGGGACAGGGCGGGTAGCTCTCCCCGAGGATCTGAGGGGCTCTCACCCTCAAAGATAACCTCATGGGAGGGTCGGGGCTGGCCTAGGACTGGAGGGAAGCTCTGCTCCTTGGACTCTGTACCCGTCTTTTGTCCTGGGCCAGTCCCTGCCTCTCTTGACCCCAGTTTCCCAACTGTCCCTGAGGCTTGGACATGGAAATGCTTGAATCTGGCCGTTCCTCCAGGGGGAGGTGGAGGTGGAGGAAAGGTGCCCCAGGCATACAGACCTCCATTCCGAGAGGGCCAGGTGTGCCCAGGAGACCTGCACGCAGCACCTGGACCGTGACCCAGCCTTGCGGTGGATGTGTACGCGACCCATAGCTCCGTACCTGACTGGTCCCCCATGTTCTCTCACCACTGCTTACAGAGCACTCTCAAGTGCTCTGTGGCCTCAAAGTCTGCTGAGCACCTGAACCATGCCTACCCTGGGAAGCAAGGCTCAGGGTGCAAGGCCAGGTGGGTTGGACATCTGGGGATGCAAAGGTCACTGAATACCCCTCACCCAGCTGGT
Organism: Meles meles; assembly: GCF_922984935.1. Taxonomy (NCBI): domain Eukaryota; kingdom Metazoa; phylum Chordata; class Mammalia; order Carnivora; family Mustelidae; genus Meles; species Meles meles. The sequence goes on from NC_060083.1 coordinate 64,481,581, forward strand.
CTGGAATTCAGATTCCCTTCCAGGGTCCAGCTAAATGAAGGGTTGAGCCAGAGGACTTGGAGACATCAATGGAGGCCGATTCAAGGCAGGGAGAAGATCAGTCCGCCCCTTCCACTTCTCCTCTCCTCCTTCTGCTTTGTCTTCCTGGTTGTACCCTGGGACAGAGGTCTAGCCTGTCCCTGGATTCAACCTTGGCTAGAGTCAGAGGGGTGGGAAGGAGGACAGGGAGGAGGGGGCCACCACCAGGATGCCCAAATGTGAGGGTGTTATTACCGTAATGACGCACCCTGTGGACACACATGGATTTCAGCCCTTTTTAGATATAAGCAGTGGTCCCAGGACTCGGCCCCTGCCCCCTCCTTCACCCTCCATGAGGGCCAGCATTTCCCCCAGCCCAGTCCTTGTCTGCAGCCAGTCCTCCCTCTAGCCCTAGGAAATTCAGCTGCCCCAGGAGGCGTCAAGCTCATTACAAGTTGGAGCCAAGCCAGCCCTATGGGGCCTGGTTTCAGGTCCTGGAGCTCCACAGTGAAGAGAGGTGATATGGGGCAGGAGCAGGGAGAGGGCAGAATGGACTCTCCCTGGGAGCCATGGCTCCCTGGTTTGCACAGACCCTGTTGTGTGCTGGTCCCTAGGGTACCCATACTGCAGCTCCCAGGCAGGCTCCGGGAGGGAGACCAGAATGTGGCTTGTGCTAGCTCAGACTGTCACTCTGTCTTGTAGCTACAGCCTGTCCCGCCAGCTGGGTTCCCTCTCCTAGTTGGTCAGCAACACCCTCAGAGCCAAGAAGAACAGCCCATCATCCAGTTCAGGGGCCAGTGTGTGGCTGGGCGGGCAGGAGAGGGCTCGCTCTGGGCTCAGGGAGTCCCTGGCTGGGCTAATGGTGGTTTGGGAGGGCTGGCCTTCCAGCCCCTCTGCTGACCAGCCCTGTGACTGGAGCCATTTGCCTCCCCTCTCTGGGCCTCACTCTCTGCCTCTGTGCAATGTGGTGATACTGAATGATCACTCCTGTGGCAGGAACATATGGGATGCTGGCGATTGACCTATGGTAGGCACAGAGCCTGGATTGCAGAGTGCTGTGGGGGATGGTGCACAGTGTTGCCAGTGAGCACCCCTCTTCCCAAAGCCATTCAGCTCTTTCACACAGCTGCCAGGCCCCTGGGAGACCACACTCCTGACACCAGGTGTCTCTGTGTGGCTCTACTTCAGCAGTGGGACAGGGTGGGAACCCTGGGACATGGGATCAGCTCCTCACTCTGAGGGCAGGAGAGCAAGGACCGCCAAGGCCATGGAAGAGGGGAGGTGGCTGCCCCCACGCAGTACATTTGAAATTCTGTTTCTGTGAGAACCTGAGAACTGGGGTTTGGTTCTTTCACTTGCTGGGAGGACAAGACACATACGCTCTCCATGACTCCTCCTCGAATTAAGAGCTCGTGCAGGGTCCCGGGCGTCCTGGACTTGGGAAGGGGGAGGGGCCAGTCCTCTCTCTGGAAGGAGACCTGTCCTCTCAAAGACAGGATTGTTTCTAGTCATGATCCTGGGCCAGGATGGGAGACAGCCCCTTATGGTTCCTGACTCTGGGGCTGAGGGGGCCTTTCTCAGGTGCAGCACTGCCCACTGAAAGAGGGGGCTTCAGAAAGAACTTATGCCTGGACCAGGTTCTGCCCCAGGGTGGTGGCTGCCTTCTCCAGCTCTGGAGAAAGAGGGACATCCTCTGTTTCTCTGGGCATGGGGTCCTCAGACCCATGAGCAGGCACTGTAAGGTTTCTAGTCTGACTCTGGAAGAGCACCAGTGGGTCAATCACTATCCACACATGAAGTGTGTTAGGAAGTGTCAAAGGTGATCCTGTGCCAATGGCCTGTGGCCGGCAGGGCTGGCAGCTTCAGTGCCCTCCAGCGGGCCACCTTTCCCTGGATGGGAATCCCCCTGGAGTCTCTGTCTTCAGCGCTCTCTTCCTGCTGGTTTCAGGACCAAGGGAGAGACTGTGGTGTGGCTTAGAAGGCTCCACCGTGGCCTCCCTCTTTTGGCACACATCACTACATCACTGCTATCCAAGAAGCAGGGGCTGCTGCTCCCATACTGCCCCACACAAGGCTGGTTAATGGCACTCACTCCCTCCATGCCCAGCTGCTCTGGCTCTGTCACATACACAGCGGGTACAGCTTCCTAACTAGGCCAGGAGTCCCAGCAGAGCTCTCCTTTACCGGGATCAAGGTTCATATTCTTAGCCAGAGAAGAAGCCCCATCTGTCTTCTTCTAGAGAAGGTGAATTCTTGGGCCAGGTGGACCTCAGGTGCCTGAGGACAGGGGGTCTCCTTCATTTCCCCTGGAGAGAAGGGTGATGGACACCCCTCTCTGGGAGAACGGTGAGCAGCATCCATCCTAGGCCACAGGTGCGCCCATCACCTAGCAGTGCTTATACTCGGACTCACCCCTGGAAACTCTGGCACCGTTTTTCATAGATGTATTTTCAACAGAGTTCCACACAGCAGTGGAGGAAATAGCAGCGGATGAAACAACGCCAATGTCTATGGAGGTGGAGGGTGGCTCAGTTAAGCAACTCAGTTTTGATTTTGGCTCCCGATGTGATCTCATGGTGTGGGATCGAGCCAAGTGTGGGTTCATGATTCTCTCTTTCACCTCCTGCCTCTCCCACCACTCTCATGCCACACACTCTCTAAAATAAATGAGTAAAATATAAAAATGGAATGTACTTTTAAAAAATTGTAAAGAATTGAACATTGATTTTTCCATTTTAAGCATTTTCAGTATAAAGTCCAGTAGTGTTAAGTGTATTTACACTGCTGTGAAACAGATCTTGAGAACATTTCATCTTACAAATCTGAACTTCTGTTCCCATTATTATGTTTTTCATATAGAAAGCATATTTATTTATTTATTATGTTCAGTTAGCCACATATAGTACCACATTTGTTTTCGATGTAGTGTTCAATGATTCATTAGTTGTGTATAACACCCAGTGCTCATCACAACACATGCCCTTCTTAATACCCATCACCCTGTTACCCCATTTCCCTTCCCTTCTGTAACCCTCAGTTTGGTTCCCAGAGTCCAGAGTCTCTTGTGGCTTGTTTCCCTCTCTGATCTCTTTCCGTTCAGTTTTCCTTCCCTTCCCCTATGGTCCTCCCTGTTATTCCTTGCATTCCTCATATGAGTAAAACCGTATGATAAGGGGCGCGTGGGTGGCTTGGTGGGTTAAAGCCTCTTCCTTCAGCTTGGGTTGTGATCCCAGGGTCTTGGGATCAAACCCTGCTTTGGGCTCTCTGCTCCGTGGGGAGCCTGCTTTCCCCTCTCTCTCTGCCTGCCTCTCTGCCTACTTGTGATCTCTGTCTGTTAAAAAAATAAAATCTTAAAAAAAGAAAATCATATGATAATTGTCTTTCTCTTGTTGACTTATTTCACTCAGCATAATCACGTTCAATTCTGCCCATGTTGATGCAAATGGCGGGTATTCATCCTTTCTGATGGCTGGGTGATATTCCATTGTATATACGGACCATATCTTCTTTATCCATTCGTCTATTGAAGGACATCTAGACTCCTTCCACAGTTTGGCTACTGTGGACATTGCTGCTATGAACATCGGGGTGCACATGTCCCTTCTTTTCATTACATCTGTATCTTTCAGGTAAATACCCAGTAGTGCAATTGGTCGATTGTAGGGTAACTCTATTTTTAATGTCTTGAGGTCCCTCCATACTGTTTTCCAAAGTGGCTGTACCAGCTTGCACTCCCACCAGGAGTGTAAGAGGGTTCCCTTTTCTCCACATCCTTGCCAACATTTGTTGTTTTCCTGTCTTGTTAATTTTTGCCATGCTAACTGGTGTAAGGTGGCATCTCAGTGTGGTTTTGATTTGAATTTCCTTGATGGCTAGTGCTGTGGAACACTTTTCCATATGTCTTTTGCCCATTCATATGTCTTCTTTGGAGAAGTGTCTGTTCATGTCTTCTGTCCATTTCTTGACTTGATAATTTGTTTTTTTTTGGGGGGTGTCGAGTTTGATAAGTTCTTTATAGGTCTTGGATACCAGCCCATTATCTGTAATGCCATTTGCAAATATCTTCTCCTATTCCATGGGTTGTCTCTTAGTTTTGTTGACTCTTTCCTTTGTTGTGCAGAAGCTTTTCATCTTGATGAAGTCCCAAAAGTTTATTTCTGTTTTTGATTCCCTTGACTTTAGAGACATGTCTTTCTTTTTAAGATTTTTATTTATTAGACAGAGAAAGACAGAAGGATAGAGGGAACGCAAGCAGGGGAAGTGGGGAAGGGAGAAGCAGGCCTCCCGCTGAGCAGGGACTCTGATGTGGGGCTTGATCAAGGACCCCAGGATCATGACCTGAGCTGAAGGTAGATGTTTAATGACTGAGCCACTCAGGTGCCCCTAGAGATGTGTCTTGAAAGAAGTTGCTGTGGCCGAGGTCAAAGAGGTTTCTGCCTATGTTCTCCTCTAGGATTTTGATGGATTCCTGTCTCACACTGTGGTCTTTCATCCATTTTGAGTTTATCTTTGTGTATGGTGTGAAAGAATGGTCCAGTTTCAGTCTTCTGCATGTGGATGTCCAATTTTCCCAGCACCATTTATTAAAGAGACTGTTCCTTTTCCACTAGATATTCATTCCTGATTTGCCAAAGATTTGTTGCCCATAGATTTGAGGATCCATTTTTGGGTTCTCTATTCTGTCCCATTGATTTATGTGTCTGTTTTTGTGCCAATGCCATGCTGTCTTGATGCTCACAGCTTTGTAATATAGCTTCAAGTCGGGCATCATGATGTGATGATCCCAGGTTTGGGTTTCTTTTTCAACCTTTCCCTTGTTATGCGGGGTCTTTTCTAGTTCCTGTTTGTTCTAGCTCATTGAAAAATGCCAATGGTAATTCGATAGGGATGACATTGAACGTGTAGATTGCCCTGAGCAGCATAGATATTTTGACAATGTTTATTCTTCCAACCCATGAGCATGGAATATTTTTCCATCTCTTTGTGCCTTCCTCGATTCCTTTCATAAGTGATCTGTAGTTTCTAGAGTGTACAGCTTTTACCTCTTCAGTTAGGTTTATTCCTAGGTATCTTATGGTTTTTGGTGCTGTTGTAAATGGAATTGATTCCCTAATTTCTCTAATTTCTCTTTCTACAGTTACATTTTTAGTGTATAGAAAAGCAACTGATTTCTGTGCATGGATTTTGTATGCTATCACATGACTGAACTGCTGTATGTGTTCTAGTAATATGGGGGTGGAGTCTTCTGGGTTTTCTACATATAGTATCATGTTATTTGTGAAGAGAGAGAGTTTGACTTCTTCTTTATCAGTTTGAATGTTTTCTATTTCTTGTTGTTTTCTGATTGCTGATGCTAGGACTTCTAGTACTATGTTGAAAAATAGTGGCGAGAATGGGCATCCTTGTTGTGTTCCTGAGCTTAAGGGAAAAGCTCTCAGCTTTTCCCCATTGAGAATGACATTCACCATGGGCTTTTCATAGGTGGTTTTTATGAAATTGAGGAATGTTCCTCTATTCCTACACTCTGAAGAGTTTTAATCAGGAAATGATGCTGTACTTTGTCAAATGATTTTTGTACATCAATTGAGAGGATCACATGGTTCTTGTCTTTCATTTTTTATTAATGTGCTCAACCATGTGATTGATTTGCAAATGTTGAACCAGTCTTGCTTGCATTTCAGGAATAAATCCCATCTGGCCATGATAGATAATCCTATTAATGTACTATGGGATCCTTTTGGCTAGGATCTTGTTGAGTATTTTGGCATCCATTTTCATCAGGGATATTGGTCTGTTCTCCTTTTTTTTTTAAAAAAAATTTTATTTATTTGACAGAGAGAAATCACAACTAGGCAGAGAGGCAGGCAGAGAGAGAGGAGGAAGCAGGCTCCCTGCGGAGCAGAGAGCCCAATGTGGGGCTCGATCCCAGGACCCTGGGATCATGACCTGATCCGAAGGCAGAGGCCTTAACCCACTGAGCCTCCCAGGGGCCCCTGTTCTCCTATTTGATGGGATCTTTGTCTAGTTTTGGGATCAAGGTAATGCTGGCCTCACAGAATGAGTTTGGGAGTTTTCCTTCTGTTTCTATTTTTTTTTTTTTGAAACAGCTTCAGAAGAATAGGTATTATTTCTTCTGTAAATGTTCAGTAGAATTCCTGTGGGAATCCATTTGGCCCAGGGCGATTGTTTTTGGGGAGGCTTTTGTTTACTGCTTCAATTTTGTCAGTGATTTTTGGTCTCTACAGATTGTCTACTTCTTCTGTTTCAGTCTTGGTATTTTATTAGTTTCCAGGAAGGCATCCATTTCTTCTAGGTTGCTTAATTTTTTGGTATATAATTGCTGATAATAATTTCTAATAATTGTTTCTATTTTCTTGGTGTTAGTTGTGATCTCTTCCCTTTCATTCATGATTTTATTAATTTGGGCCCTTTCTCTCTTCTTTTGGATAAGTCTGGCCAGAGGTTTATCAATCTCATGAATTGTTTCAAAGAACCAGCTTCTAGTTGCTTTGATCTGCTCTACTGTTTTTCTGGTTTCTATTTCATTGATTTGTGCTCTAATCTTTATTATGCCTCTTCTCCTGCTCGGTTTAGGTTTTATTTGCTGTTCTTTCTCCAGTCCTTAGGTGTGAGGTTAGCTTGTGCATTTGGGATTTTTCTGTCTTTTTGAGTGAGGCTTGGATGGCTACATACTTCCCCCTTAGGACCGCCTTTTCAGTATCCCATAGGTTTTGAATCGATGTGTTCTCATTCTCACTGGTTTCCATGAATTGTTTAAGTTCTTCTTTAATTTCCTGGTTGACCCAAACACTCTCAGCAGGATGGTCTCTATCTTCCAAGTGTTTGAATTTCTTCCAAGGTTTTTCTTGTGATTAAGTTCCAGTTTCAAAGCCTTGTGGTCTGAAAATATGCAGGGAATAATCTCGATCTTTCAGTATTGATTGAGACCTGATTTGCGACGCAGTATGTGGTCTACTCTGGAGAAAGTTCCATGTGCATTTGAGAAGAATGAGTATTCTATTGTTTTAGGACGGAGTGATCTGTATATATCTATGAAGTCCATCTGGTAAAATGTGTAATTCAAAGCTCCTGGTTTTTTGTTTTTTTTTTCTGATCTTCTGCTTAGATGATCTGTGTATTGCTGAGGGTGGAGTGGTGAGGTATCCTATTGTTAACATATTATTATTATCATCAATACGGTTATTTTGGTTAGCAGTTGGCTTATGTAGTTGACTGTTTCCATGTTGGGGATGAAGATATTTACAATTGTTAGGTCTTCTTGTTGGGTAGACCCTTTAAGTATGATATAGTGTCCTTCCGCATCTCTTACAGTGTTTAGCTTAAAGTCTAATCTGTCGGATGTAAGAATTTCTACCCCAGATTTCTGTTGAGGTCTCTTGGCATGAAAAATGGTTCTCCATCCCCCACTTTCAATCTTGATGTATCTTTAGGTTCAGCATGTGGATGGATCATATCTTTTAATCTAATCTGCAACCCTGTGCCATTTTATGGGAGCATTTAGGCCATCCACATTGAGAGTGAGGATTGAAAGATATGATTTCAATACTTTCAATATAAGATACTTTCAATACAAGATATTGCCTGTGAAATTGTTTATATAGTTTTTCTCCATAAATAGCTGGTCTATATTACTCTTGGGGTCTTCTTTTATAGAATACCCCTTAATATTTCTTGTAGGGCTGGCTTGGTGGTCACATATTTTTCCAGTTTCTGCTGATCCCAGAAGGCCCTTGTCTCTCCATTCATTCTGAGTGACAGCCTGGCGCATAAAGTATCCTTGGCTGCATTTTCTTCTCATTGAGTACCCTTGATATATCTTGCCAGCCCATTCTGACTTCCCAGGTCTCTGTGGACAGGTCTGATATTATTCTGATATTCCTCCCTCTGTACATAACAAATTTCTTCCCCTGGCTGTTTTCTAGATTGATTCCTTTGTTCTAAGACTTGCAAGTTTTCCATTTTTAATTCTAATAGTGTATTTATAGACTATTTTGGATTTTCTATGTAGTGACTCATATCTGTGAATAGTCACTATTATTTCCTCGATTCCTATTCTTTTTGTTTCTCTTGCTTTATAACACTTGATAGATTCTCAACTAGAGAAGCATTGTTTGAAGATTTTAATATGCCTTTCTCAGTATCTTACAGAAAAAGCAGACAAAACATTGGTAACAAAGGTGACCTAACTGACAAATATGGAACATTTCATAAGTTCAGAATACATTCTTTTCAAGTGGTCCTGGAAGATTTACCCAAATAAGTGATATGTTGGGCCATGAATGAAGTCTACATATTGTAAAGCCTGAAATTAAGTAGAGCAAATTCTTAGACCACAGGGAAATTGAGCCATGGTCATAATGAAAAAAAACCAGGAAGTCCCTCATTGTTTAAAAATTAAATGTAACTTGATGTAGTGAAAAGAAGGGCCATCTGTACCCCAATGTTCATAGTAGCAATGTCCACAATCACCAAACTGTGGAAAGAGCCAAGATGCCCTTCAACAGACAATGGATAAAGAAGATATGGTCCATATATACAATGGAATACTGTGCCTCCATCAGAAAGGATGAATACCCAACTTTTATATTAACATGGATGGGACAGGAGGAAATTATGCTGAGTGAAATAAGTCAAGCAGAGAAAGTCAATTATCATATGGTTTCACTTACTTGTGGAACATAAGGAATACCACGGAGGGCATTAGGAAAGAGAAGGAAAGGAAAAGGGAATTGGGGTAAATCGGAGGGGGAGATGAACCATGAGAGACTGTGGACTCTGAGAAACAAACTGAGGGTTTTGGAGGGGAGGGGAGTGGGGGGATGGGTGAGCCTGGTGGTAGGTATTAAGGAGGGCATGTATTGCATGGAGCACTGGGTGTGGTGCATAAATAAGGGTCAGAGAGGGGATCACAATGGAGATTCTCAACCATTCTTACATCAGAGCTCACAGACAATGACACTCTATCTCTGAAGAGCACTATAAGTAAGGTTGTAAGTAAGTAAGGCAGAAGTTGAGCCTTAAGTCAGAGTTCTTCCTGCTCCAGCCACACCTGGCAGCCTTGGCCTGTGCCCCCCTCCCCAGCTGCCCTTTCTGGTGGCCCTGAGCTAGTGGGGACAACATGGTCATGTGGAGATGGCAAGCTCCCTGGTGATGATGGCACTATTGTATTGTTCTCACCAGTCCAACAACATGATGTCTGAGTTAAATATGACAAAATAGCAGCTTCTTGACCTTCTTAAGATTTGAAAATCATCTTGAGTCATCTATTAGAAGTATAGTTTCAACATGTCTTCTTTTTCTGAAAAAAAAAAAAAAAAAGAAAGAAAAAAAAAAAAGACCCAAATAGTAATCATGGCTTCCTGAGCACCTGCTCTTGAGAGCCATCACACTGGCTCTTTGTGGAATTGTCCCTCATAAACTTCTAAATTGTGATGTAGGTATTTTTAGGCACATTTTCTAGGTGGTTAGATAGGGGCTTAGAGACGACTCGAGTCAGAGTGAATTTTAGTGTCAGAAACCTAAATGGCATCCCCAAACTGATTCAAAATCCCTTGTTATTCCATACACGGTACTATTTCCCTCTTATCCGTGGTCTTCTCAATCTGAAAACATTTCAAGTCTCTGAGTTTCCTTGCATGGCCAACTGGAACAGATTCAGCTGGCTTTTAACCTCTGCGCATCATGATCATTCAGATAATTATCTCAGGGGAGGACCTCTGAGTAAGATACTCAAAGGTCTTTAAGAATAGAGACATTATAATATTTTTCTGATATTAAAGTCACTGAAAGAATTACCTTTTTAAAATTAATTCAGACTCTGATATGTTCAGAATGTGCTGTAAGACAGATCTGAGAAGTCATTTAAAAACACTCAGCTCAGCCTCTTCTACAGAGGGAGACAATGCTTACAAACATTGCTGAACTATTCCTTTACCAACGGTTACTTACTTTCCAACCACCGTAGTGTTTATATGGTATGACTATGACTTACATTAGTCAAAATCTGCAAGGAAAGAACTTAGAGAGTGTACCCAACTTTAGGGACGCTTCATGTTTATACTAGTGTTGTGACAATGAGCTACCCTGTTTTGTTCTGTAGTCCAAGGGAATGGTGCCAGACATTTTAAAATTCTGACTTTAAATTATCTGTGTGCTTCAGAGATTTGGGCAGGAGAAGGGGAGGAGCCCAGTGTCTGTGAACATTTCTGTTACCTGTGTTGACGATGGACCAGGTAAACTTCTGTAGATATCATTTTGATTTCTTGGTACTATTGTTAAAGGTGCTTTTGTCTCAAGTTCTTCCCTTTAGAAGTACTTAGAATGATAATGGGAATTTTTATCTTTTACCATCCATGGGCCCAGATCCTGGGCTCCCAGGGAAGCTATCCCTTAACATTTTACCAAGCTCAAAATGATGGGGCAAAACCTCAGAACATGGACCCTATTTCTGCCTTAAGCACATGTTTCACATCTGCTTTGAGAAGAAAAAGATAACCAAAGACTGCCATTGCAAACATAAAGATAAGAAAAACAAAAGATTAGAGTCATACTGACTTGCACATACTGAAAACATATGAAAACGTTCTGGAATGTTCTTCCTCATGATGATGTGTAACTCTGTATGTAAAACAAAACAGAATATAGAAATTTGCTCCAAATGTCCCTTCCCTGGAGCCCTCCTTTTCTTTAAGATTTTATTTATTCATTTCAGAGAGAGAGAGAGAGCGAGAGAGCGCACACAAACCAAGGGGGAGGGAGAAGCAGGTTACCACTGAGCAGGGAGCCTGATGTGGAGCTCAATACAGGGCTTGATCCCAGGACTCTGGGATCATGACCTGAGCTGAAGGCAGACACCTAAAGGCTGAGCCACCCAGGGGCCATGAGCTCTCCCTTTCTTGTGAAGATTGTGTCTCCCAGGCAGCTGTCCTGACTTGGGTTTGAATAAAACTCTCTTCCTTTCTCTCTAAAATGTTTAAAAGGGTTTGTCATCTAGTGTCAATAATAACAGTATGTTTTCTTTTCAAGTGTAAAGTATTCCTGGTTTACAACTCCAACAGCACAGAAGGGTGGTTGTTCTCGGTCATCCTGGAGCTTCCCTGCAGTGCCAAGCATATGTATATATATTGCAGCACAAATGGGCTCATCTTAGAGGGTGCTTTGAAGGTCTAAGAAGCACTATCCACTCCGGGGGTGAGAGTTCTTCCCACTTGGAACATTACTATTTGTGTCTTAAAATTGTTTTGGAAATGTGGGAAACCATTGCATTTCTTGAAGCCCAAGTCTCAGAAGGTCTGAGAACAGCTGACCTTGTCAGGAGCCAGGCACAGCTCCTCAGGAAGTGTTGGTGCAGGAAGGGAAGGGGCAAGGCTCTGAGGGTGGTCTGCAGCTAGAGGAATCCGGGGAAGGGGATTGTGTTTGTGTGTGGAGGCCCCGCCCCCGCCCCGCCCCAAACTCCGCCCATGCCTGTGCGGCCCAGTCAGTTGTACAGGTGGGTAGGGCAACCAGGACGACCTGCAGGTACAGGAAGGCACCGGTATAAGTTCCGGTGACTGGATGCAGGCAGGTGTAGCAACCAATGGGCTGGGGGCACCACCGTCCCTAACCAGTCACTGTGTGGGGGTGGAGCTACCTCTCTGTGGGTGGGCCCCCAGCTGCCCCAGGATGCAGGGGTGAGGCAGGAGAAGGCGAGATTGACCTGTGGGGGTTCCCTGGTGGGTGAGTACATGCCGTGGGCCGGGGTGGGGACCTGGGGGGTAGTTAAGCCCCCCGTGGGAGGTGGGGGTACTGGAAGGGGGGCACGGAATAAGCTAATCCTGGGAACTCAGATGAGTTCTCCATTTCCCCTTGAAAGTCTCTTCTGCCCTATATCCTGGGGGATGGGCAAGGCCCCAGATAAGCAACCAGGATGTATGGTATTGTGCAGGAACAGAACTTTCTTTGAAAGTGATAGAAAGAGATCATGGTGAGCTTCAGGACAATAGCCGAAGTCCTGAGTGACCCACTGGGTGTTGGTGGTGGGTGGGGTAGTGCGGTCTGTTAATCTGTCTCATAAGATCCTGTGGAACTCAGGGACACCCTCCTGTCTGTTGAGTTGTGTGGAGACAGGTAGACAGCAGTTTCTGGCCAAGCACAAGGGTTGCTCTGGACCACCACCAGAGGGGTAGTGTTCCAGGCAGCCACTCCTTCATTTCCATAAAAATTGACCAGGGTCTGTGACTCTGATTCCTAGCAGCAGCATGGGGAGAGGAGGGCGGTAGTGGTGCACACTTCCTAGGGCTGTGGTCAGGACTAGTCTGGAGCCCACTGAAGTCAACCGGACCTGGCAGAGAAGGCTCCCAGTCACTGTAGCTGTGAGCACTGTTTCAGCTCCCATGTTGCTGCCTCCTATTTTTCATCATCTTTATGGTCATGAGCCTCTGCTCTTGCCCCGTGGCCTCCAGGGTGTTGCCCTCCCTCCATCTGGCGCTCCTCTTCTGCCCTGTGTAACCTGATGCCAGGGTACCTTCTCAAGAGGCAGCTCAGTCAGTCCCTTGATGGAATACTTCCATGGATCCCCGGTGAGGTGAGGACAATACCTTGCCCTGGAAGGGGGCTGCGGGTCCCCAATGAAGAAAGCCACATCTCTCTTTTCAGCCTGACCTGCCCTCCCCTCAGTCTTCCTCAGGGAAGATCTCACTTCATGAGCTGACAGCTCTGAACTTAAAAATGAATATTGTTTTATATTTCTCAATGCCTTAGTTCATCCATGGCATGTCTTTCAAAACTGTCAGTGGGTTTTTAGCAGTCCTGGAGGGCTGCCTGCTCAAGGAGGGGGTGACCTGTGAGGGGCAGCCCTCCTTCCCATCTCCCTCAGCATGTCCCTGAGCCCTGGAGCCATCTGTCCCACTGAGGGTTGAGGGACCCAAGACAGCCCATCTTGAGCCCAGGCACGGTCAGCTGTGTAGACTGATGTGTACCAGTAGTGTTGGGAAGCTGGCATGGGCCATGTGCAGGCAATTTCTCCTTCTCATGTCTTCCTCCCTTCCTGCCCAGAGGTAGCTCAGAACAGACTTCAAGCCCTGCATCTCAAGATCCCATGACCTGGGCTCCCTGCTTTCAGCTGATGACCTTAGTGCTTTCCTGTTGCTTCTGCCTCCCATACCCACTCCAATGGCCATTCCTAGATCAGGCGAGGGATCGAACCCTTGTCTGTACTTGGTCCTCTTCCTGTCCCACACCAAGCCCACCCACATTGGTCTTCCACATATGTGCTTGGAAGCAAGCCCATCCACAGGAACTTATCAGCCAAACAGATCCAGGTAATACCACCTAATTAGAGATCCAGGGTGTATACCAAACCTGCTCGGAAACCTGTCCCATACTCTCTGACAATCTCACATGAAAACAGAAACAATAATAGCTTTCTGGACAGTGACGTGACATCTGTCTCTACTTACACTCTTGAGAACATAGGTGCTGACCCCGGATGGAAAGGAACCATGGCTCCTGTGGGCACAATTAACAGGAAAACTATAAGAATTCAGTGAAATTTGAATTACAGGCATCAACTGAATAATTATTGTACAGTAAGTACTTTCAAGTAAGTCTTATAAACATTGCATAGCGAAAGCTTTTTCAAATAGTTTACTGAAAGAAAAAAACGTTTTATTGTTCATTTTAATTCAAGTAGAGTTAACATGCAGTGGTATATTAGTTTCAAGTGAACAATATAGTGATTTAGTGATTCTATATATTACTCAGCAGTCATCCACAAAAGTGTACTCTTAGTCCCCGTCATCTATTTCACTCATCCCTCCGTCCACTTCCACTCTGGTAACCACAGAGTCGGTTTTTGTTTTGTATCTTCTTCCTTCTTTATTTATGTATGTTCGTTTTTTAAATTCTATGGAAGAGTGACATCACAAGGCATTTGTCTTTCTCCGACTGACTGATTTCACTTAGGATAGTACTCTCTAGCTCCATCCATGTGTCTGCAAATGGCAAGATTTCATTCTTTTTATGGCTGAGTAATTTTCCACTGTGTGTGTGTGTGTGTGTGTACATGTATCATCTCATTTATCAAATTATCAAGAAATATCTGGGTTGCTTCCATATTGTAATATTGTAAATACTGTTGCAAGAAACATAGTTGCACATGTATCCTTTTGAGTTATTGTTCTCATATTCTTTGGGTAAACACCCAGTAGTGTGATTGCTGGATCATAAGGTAGTTCTCTATTTAACGTTTTGAGGAACAGTCATACTGTTTTCCACAGTGGCTGCTGCAGCTTGCATTCCCACCAGCAGTGCAAGAGGGTTCCCTTTTACCCACATCCTCTCACCATCTGTTTTCTTGTGCTGGTGCTGTTAGCCATTCTGATAGTATGAGGTACTATCTCATGGAACTTTTCATTTGGAGTTTCCTGTTGATGGGTGATGATGACCATCTTTTCACGTGACTCTTGGCCATCTATATTTCCTTGGAGAAATGTCTGTTCATGTCTTCTGTTTATTTTTTAACTAGATTGTTTGTTTTGGGGGTGTTGTGTTGTATCAGTTCTACATATTTTGAACACTATCCCTTTATTGCACATGATATTTGCAAACATCTTCTCCCATTAAATCGGTTGTCTTCTGTTTATTATATTTTCATTGTTTTTCTGCTGTGTGGTAAGTTTTATATCAATGTAGTTCCAGCAGTTTATTTTTGCTTTTGTTTCCTTTGCCTTAGGAGGCATGTCTAGAAAATGTATGGTTCATGTCAGAAGTTAGTGTCTGTGTCCTCTTGAAGGATTTTTATGAATCAGGTCTCGCACTGAGATCTTGAAACTTTTGAGTTTATTTGTCCACATGGTGTAAGAAAGCAGTCTAATTTCATTCTTTTGTGCATACCTGTCCAGTTTTCCCAACACCATTTGTTGTAGAGACTGTCCTTTTCCCTTTTAATATTTTTGCCTGTTTTGCAGAAGATTAATTAGGCAGCTAATTGTGGGTTTATGTCTGAGCTTCTATTCTGTTCCCTTGGTCGCTGTATATTTGCACCAGTCACGTACTGTTAGGATGATTGCAGCTTTGTACTATAATTTGAAATATGGAATTGTGTCTCCTCCAGCTTTGTTTTTCTTTATAACATTGTGTCGGTTGTTCAGTATCTTTTGTGGTTCAATACAATATTTTAGGGCAGTTTCTTTGAGTTCTTTCATTTTTTAAAATTTAAATTCAATTAACCAACTTATCATACATCACTAGTTTCAGATGTAGTGTTAAATAATATGTCAGATGTGTATAATATCAAGTGCTCATTGCATCCCGTGGCCTCCTTAATGCCCATCATCCAGTGACCTTTCCCCCACTTCCCCTCCAACAACCCTCAGTTTGTTGCTATAGTTAAGAGTCTATCGTGGTTTTTTTCCCCTCTCTGATGACTTCCCATTCTGTTTCCCCTTCCTTTGCCTACCGTTCTCTGCCCTGTTTCTGATATTTCATATATGAGTGAAACCCTATGATAATTGTGTTTCTTTCATTGACATATTTTAGTCAGCATAATATCTTCCAGACCCATCCAGGTTGATGTGATGATAAGTATTCATCCTTTCTGATGGCTGAGTAATATTCCATTGACTATATGAACCACATCTTCTTTATCCATTCCTCTGTCCATAGATATCTGGGTTCTTTCCATAGTTTAGCTATAGTGGATATTGTTTCAATGAACACTGGGGTGCAGGTGCCAGTTCTTTCCCCTACATCTCTATTTTTGTGGTAAAAGCCCTGTAGTGCAATGTTGTGTTTTAGGGTAACTTTACTTGTAACTTCTTGAGGAAACCCCATACTGTTTTCCAGAGTGGCTGTTACTGTATGCATCCCCACCAGGAGTGTAGGAGACTTCTCCATTCTCTGCATCCTCACCAACATTTGTGGTTTCATGTCTTGTTAAGTTTAGACATTCTGCCTGGTGTGATAGGACACCTCGATGTGGTTTAGATTTGTATTTCCCAGAAGACATGTGATATGGAACATTTATGCATGTATCTGTTGGTCACATGTGTGTCATCATTGGAGAAATGTCTGTTCATATTTTCACCCATGTCTAGACCTTACATTGGGTTAAGGCCCTGAAGCCTGGAAGATGCGATCAGCCAGAACTGCGGAGAACTTCACAAGGTCTGTGTTAAAATGGAGTTTTAGGGTGTGTATGAAGCTCAGGGATTGTGTTCAGAGGTGGATGAAAGTGTAGGTTCACTGACATTTTCTCAGGTTTGCATTCAGATTTCTCATGCTCTGAATCCAGTCTGGAGTAAAAAAGGGAGTTTCCTTTTGTGTGGCGGGCTGATCCTCTGGTGTTGCTGAAGTGTTCCCAATACCTGGGGTTTGGGATCCAGGCCTCTATAGATGGACCTCTCAGAACCCCAAATAGGGTGATGGTTAGGACCTAGGTGCATGGAAGGTCTGAACTGCCAACCGTGAGGTGAGCGTCCTGGAGGGCTGAGTTGAGGGCATGGGTCAAGGTGAGTGTCCAGCTCAGGGTTTCAAGCCATGAGCACTTGAAAGTGGGAGTTCACTGGGATAGAAACAGATGGGCCTTCAGATTTCTACTGACCTATATACTTATTGGAGTCCATTATGGAAAGATTTCCTTCTGGGTGGGAGGCTGAGTCCTCTGGTATTGCTCAGGTATCCCCAAATCCTGGGACTTTGGAGCCCACCCTTGAGGGACGGATACCTGAGAACCCAACCTAGGGATAGGGTTAGGGTCAAGGGGCATTGCAGGCCCAGTCAGCTGACAGTGTGTGTGGTTCCTAGACGCTGGAATTAAGGATGAGTGTTCCAGTTCAGGTCAGGCACAGGGTTTGTGGCCAAGAGGCCACTGGAAGCAGGGTTTGCTGGGATAGGCTCAGATGGGCAGGCATTTTATCCTGCTTTGAATACTTTCTAGAGTTCTACATGGCACGCGTTCCTCCTGTGTGTTAGGCTGAGTCCTGTGGTATGGCTAAGGTGACCCCAGTCCCTGGGGCAGGGGGCCAGGCCCCTAGGAATGGAATGCTCAGAACACAAACTAAGCTTCAGTTAGGGGTTAGGACCATGGCAGGCCCAATCTGATGGTGGTACGGCAAGCTATCCAGAGGGCAGAGTCCAGAGTGATGGCTAGAGTGAGTGTCAGGTGCAGGTTTTTGTCCAGGGAGCTGCTGACTCTGGGTGAACTCAGTGGTGCATGGCAGATTTTTCCTCAGAATCCTTTGCAGAGTTCCAAATGGTATGGAGTCCTTCTGGGTGGCAGACAGAGATCTCAGATATTGCTCAGGTGTCCCCATCCGTGGGACTTGGGCGCCAGTCCTCTGGGGACAGAGCATGAAAACCCAACCTAGGGTCAGGGTTAGGTCCCAGGAACATGACAGGCCTGATCTGCTGGTGCTGTGCAGAGCTCTCACGGGGACTGAGTGGGGAACATGGGGCAGGGTGATTAGGCTCCGGGTTGGTGTCCATGGGGCTACAGAAGATGGGGGTGGTCATGGAGGGAAAGGCACATTTCTCCTGCTCTGAGTCTTTGGCAGAGTTCCAATTCTACTGTTTCCTTCTGGGTAGAAGGCAGAGTCCTCTGGCATTTCTCAGGGGACCCACCTATGTGGGGCTTCGGTAACCTGTATTCTGGGGTACTGAAAATACACCTAAGTTTAGGTTAGGGCTGAGGGTCATGTCAGGCCCAATCTGCCACCCTGAGAGGAGCGACCAGGGGAGCAGAGTTGAGGACGTGGGTCAGTGTGAGTGTTAGGATCCAGGTAGTGTACAGGGGGTTGCTGAAAGTGGAATAGCCTCAGGGGGCCACGATATATTCTGGTATAGTTCAGGTGTAACCCACCAGTGGGGCTTTGGTGTCGATCATCAGAGGACAGAAGACTGAAAGCACAACCTAGAGCAAGGGATAGGGCACAGGGGCAAGGCTGGCCTGATCTGCCAGTGCTGAGGCGGGATGTCTGGGGCACTGAGTTGAGGGCCAGGATCAGGTGGTGCAGTACGCTCTGGGTTTGTGCGTGGGGGGCGGCCAAAGGTGGAGCTGGCTTCATTGGGCATGCAAGTTTCTCCCATTCTGAGGGTTCTGTGCAGCTCCGAACAGAACAGTTTCCTCCTGGGTGGCAGACGGATTCCTGTGTTGTGGCTCAGGAGTCCAAATATGGAGAATTGGGGGCCCAGCCTCTGGGGATGAAGACTGAGAACCCAACCTAGGGTTAAGGTTAGGGCCAGGGACGTGGCAGGCCCAATTTGCTGGCACTGAGGAGGGGCCCCAGGGGGCTGAATTGAGGGCAGGGGTCCGGTGGCATGACAGGGTCCAGGTTTGTGGCCAGGGGGCCGTTGAAGGAGGGGGACGTGCTCAGGGGTGGCATGCAGTTTCTCCCACTCTGGGGGTTCTACTCAGCTTTAAGTGGCACGGTTTCCTCCTGGGTAGAAGGCAGGCTGAGTGTCAGCCTCCGCATTCGTGGCCCAATGGTATGCAGAAGGTGGGGGTGTCCTCAGGTGGGGCATGCAGGTTTCTCCCTCTCTGAGGATTTGGCACAGCTCCAAACAGCATGGTTTCCTCCTTGTATGGTGGGCAGAGTCCTGGCGTGTCATTCAAGGGTCTTTAATCTTGGGGGCTTGGGGTCGGGCCTCTTGGGATGGATGCCCAAAAACCCAAATTAGGGATAGGGTTAGGGCCTAGGGGCATGGCAGACCTGATATGCCAGTGCTGAGGCAGGTGCCCTCGTGCACTGAGTTGAGGTCGGGTGTCAGGTGGCGCATTAGCCTCTGGGTTTGTGTCTAGGCATTCACATAACCTGGGGGTGGCCTCAGGGGTGCATGGAAGTTTCTCCAGCTCTAAGGGTTCAGCACAGCTCCAAACAATGCAGTAGTGCCCTGCGTGGCAGGCAGAGTCCCAGCATAAGTATCAGGCATCCTCAATCTGGTGGACATAAGGACCAGACCTCTGGGCGCCGAGGCCTGTACACCCCTCCTAGGGTTAGGGTTAGGACCTAGGGGCATGGCAGGCCCGATCTGCCAGCACTGAGGCATGAGTCCCTTGGGGCTGAGTTGAGGGCATATGTCAGGTGGTGCCTCAGAATCTGGGATGTGGTCAGGGGGGCTGCAGATGGTGGGGGGGTGACTTTAGTGGGGTATGCAGGTTTCTCCCTCTCTGAGGATTCTGTGCAGCTTCAAATGGCACAGCTTCCTACCACATGGGAGTCTGAGTCCTGGGGTGTCACTCAGGGTTCCTTAATGAGGCTGGTTTGGGGGCCAGGTCTTTTGGGATGGAAGCCTGGAAATCCAAACTAGGTTTAGGGATAGGACCTAGGGGCATGGCAGGTTCTATCTGCCGGTGCTGAGGCAGGTTCCCTGGTGGGCTGAGTTGAGGACACATATCTGGAGGTCTGTCAGATTCCAGGTTTGTGTCCAGGGGTTCCACAGAAGCTGGGGTGGCCTGAGGGGGTCATACAGATTTCTCCCGTTCTGAGGGTTCTGTGCAGCTCCAAGCAACAGAGTTGTGCCCTCAGTGGGAGGCAGAATTCTTGTGTGAGTTTCCAGGGTCCCCAATCTGGCTGGGTTGTGGGCCAGGCCTCTGGGCACGGTAGCCTGAACACCTCAACTAGGTTTAGGCTTAGGGCCTAGGGGCATGGCAGGACTGATCTGCCACTTCTGAGGCATGTTCTGCTCAGGGCCAAGTTGAGGATTTGTCAGTCATTGCATCAGAGTCTGTTTTTGTGCCCGGGGGCCACTGAAGTTGGTGTTGGCTTTATGAGGGCATGCAGGTTTCTCTCACTCTGAGAGTTCAGCACAGCTCCAAACAGTCTGCTTTACAACTGCATTGTGGGCTGAATTCTGGGGTGTTACTCAGAGGTCCTTAATCTGGGGGGCTTTGGGGCCAGGCCTTTAGGGTGGAATCCCGAAAACCCAAACGTTTAGGGTTAGGGCCTAAGGGCTTGGAAGGCCAAATCTGTTGATGCTGAGGCGGGCTCCCTGGTGGGCTGAGTTTAGGGTGGGCATCATGCAGTGCCTCAGTCTCTGGGTTGGTGACCATGGGGCCCACCGAAGGTGTGTGTGGCCTCAGGGAGGCATGCAGGTTTCTCCTGCTCTGAGGGTTGGGCACAGCTCAAATGGCACAGTTTCCCTCTGGGTAGCAGGTGGATTCCTGGGGTGTGGCTCTGGGGTCCCCAATCTGGAGGGCTTGGGGGATAGCTCCTGCAGATGAAAGTCTGAAAACCCAACCTAGGGTTAGGGTTAGGGTCTGGGGCATGGGAGGCCTGATCTGAAATTGCTGAGACCGGCACTCCAGGGGGCTGAGTAGAGGGAGGGAGGGTTTTGGCCATGTTTGCACCTGGATTTTAGATTGCTTTTTCATGGGGTTAGGGCTGCGACCACTTGAGATCACGCGCCAGGCCCAGGTGGTTGCCCTGCAGCTCCGTGCTTCCAGAAGCAGTTTCACTGTGGGGTTTTCTGGCCAATTCTCACGATCTTTATGCGCAAATGGATATTGAGTTGGGCAAGAAGCTCATGAGAATTGGCCGGCATGGGCAGCAATTTGGGATGCACTCACCCCCGCTGTTTAGAGTGTTTTCTCCCTAGGTGCATGTTGCGACCATCCAGGAACGTGGACTGGGCCCACGCAGCTGGGCTCCAGCTGAGGGGAGATTTCCCGGAGGGTCTCAGGGTGAGAATGAGGCTCCATGTTTGTGGCCCATTTAGGTGCTGAAGGTGGGGGTGGCCTCAGGAGGGTATGAAGGTTCCTCCCCATCTGAGTTTTCCTGCAGCTCAAAACAGTACTGTTTCCTCCTTCGTGGCAGTGGAGTCCTGGGGTGCAGCTCTGGGGTTCCCAATCTGGAGGGCTTGGGGCCAGGTCTCCTGTAAGCCTGTAACACCCAACCTAGGGTTAGGTTTAGGTTCTAGGGGCAGGGCACACCCGTTCTGCCAGTGCTGAGGTCGGCCGCCCAGGGGACTGAGTAGAGGCCAGGACTGCCAGCGTTCTGGGGCAATTCCGAGCACGTGTCCATTTGCAGTTTAGAGCTCTTTCTGGAGAGGTTTGGGCTGCGAGCCCTCGGGACAATGGCCCAGATCCAGGCAGCTTCTCAGGGCTCCCGCCTCTGGATGCGAGTTCAGAGGAGGTTTTGGGCCAATTCACATGAGATTTCAGCCAAATTCGATATTGATTTGGGCAGAAATTTTGTAAGAATTGGCTGGTATTGTGGAACGATTGTGGTCACGCATGCTCCTAGGGTTTGGATTTCTTTGTCGCTAGGTTTGTGTTGCAGCCATCCGCGACCATGGGCTGGGCCCGCACGGTTCCCTGAGAGCCCACACTGGTGAGGGCCGAGTTGTATGGGGGTCAGAGTGAACACCGGGCACTGGTTTTGTGGCCCGTGAGGGCTCTGAAAGTGGTGGTGGCTTCAGGAGGCATGCCGTTTTTTCCTGCTCTGAGGGGTTTGCACGGCTCTAAATGGCATGCTCTCATCCTGGTGGCAAGCATAGTCCTGTGTTCTGTCTCACGGGTCCCCAGTCTGGAGGGACAGTGCCATTGTGTCTTGAGACCTGTGAGGCGTTGTGAGCTGCATTAGGAGACTCATGCCAATTCATGAATCACAGATGAGATTGACTCGGTGTGTGTTTTGAACATAGAATGTGTTCCTTCATCTAACAGTGCTTATTCCATTGGGCGTAGGCTGTGGTGGGATGGCAGGCATCTAGAGTTATGTGCCTGTTTGTGGTCAGATAGTGACTTGGATGATGGCTTTTCCTTTGTCAAAGGTGATGTATCTTAATGGATTCGTCTTTCCATTCAAAGAGTTCCAATGAGGGCAGAGGGAAAATTCAAAATGATTCCGAGGATGATTTAAAGGGAAGCTTGACCTTCTAGTTTCACTAAATGGACCATCTAGATAGTTGGGCATGCTGTATTTTCTCTGCAGTTTCATGAGTGGTGAAGTCAGAAGGAGAGTCTTAGTGATTTCCCATACAGAATACAGGCATTCTGGGGACTTTAAGGGGATTGGCTTCAGGAATCCTGGCGTGAATTTCTGGGGCTGCTTGCCTGACACTCAGTGAGTCAGGATATCCCACAGGTTTTCCATTTCCTCCTAGGGAATTGCAGGCAGGTAACATTCTGCTTAAAGCAGAGCCCTCCTGCACTGTCGGTGGGCATGCAGGTTGTTGCAGCCTCTTTGGAAAAGAGTATGGTGGCTCCTCCAAAAGCTAAACTCAAACAACCCTAGCACCCAGCAATTGCACTCCTAGTTATTTATCCAAAGGACACAAAAATGTGCATTCAGTGGGGTACAAGCACCATGATGTTTATAGCAGCATTATCAAGAATAGCAAAACAATGGAGGGACTCCCAATGTCCATTCACTGATGAATGGAGAAAGAAGATGTGAGAGATATATCTTCTATCTATCTATCCGATGGAATAGGACCCAGCCTCAAAAAAAAAAAAAAAAAAAAATGAAATCTTGCCATCAGCAAGAATGTGGAAGGATCTAGAGTGGATTAAGGTAAGCAAAATCAGTAAGAAAAGACCAATGGCCTATGATTTGACTCCTATGGAATTTCACCTAATTAATAGCTTTTTAAATTTCAACTTGGTTATATTTTAGTTCTTTTATTTCTCCAGGAATAGCTTTTATCTCTCTGGAGAGGGTTTCTCTAATATCTTCCATGCCTTTTCGAGCCTGGCTAAAACCTCGAGAATCGTCATTCTGAACTCTAGATATGACGTATTACCAATGTCCTTATTGATTAGGTCCCTAGCCTTCAGTACTGTCTCTTGTCCTTTGTTTGTGGTGAGTTTTTCTGCCTTGTCATTTTGTCCAAATAAGAATATATGAAGGAAGGATGCCTGGGTGGTTCATTTGGTTAAGCGGCTGCCTTCGGCTCAGGTCATGATCCCAGTGTCCTGGGATCGAGTCCCGCATCCGGCTCCTTGCTCAGCAGGGAGCCTGCTTCTCCCTCTGCCTCAGCCTGCCACTCTGTCTGCCTGTGCTCTCTCTCTCTCTCTGACAAATAAATAAATAAAAATCTTAAAAAAGTTATGAAGGAGCAAATAAAATACTAAAAGGGTGGCAAAGACCCCAGGAAAATGTGATTTAACCAAATAAGAGACCCCGAATCATGGGAGGGAGAAAGGGGATAAAGAGAAGTTAAGAAAAAGAATTAAAGAAAAAAAAGAAAAAATATAAAAAAGAAAAAAAAATATATTAGACTGGTGACTAGAACAGGGTCACCCACTTAATTTTGGGAGTATTTTGGTTTCTTAGAAGAAACTACCTCCCAAAATTTTAAGGAATGAAAAACGTATATAAGGGTAAACACAATGAAGGGATGGAATATGCCCATTAAGATAAATTTTTTTTTTTTAATTTCAAAGAAAGGAGTTGATAAAGTAAGTTGGTTGGGAGAATAAAGGAAAAGAAAGTGGTGAGAATTTACTTGGGCTGGAGACTAGAACAAGCTCAGAGCTAGATTTAGGGTATATTTGATCTATTAGAAGAAATTGTACCCCAGAACTTTAGAATAAAAATCCCTATGTGTATTCAAAAAATAAACTTAGATACAATGAAGGATGAAATGTGACTATAATAATGAAGGTTCAAAAAAGATTATTATTATTTTTTTATGACGGTATTGTTAAGATAAACTAGTTTAAAAACATTAAAAGAGGAAAGGGTAAAAGTTAAAAAAATTTAGCTGAAGAAAAAAAATAAAATTAAAAAAATTAATTAACCGTGAGACTAAAGAATAATGGGGAGAAAGCCATGAATTCTTTGAATTCCTCTGGAATTCTGCTGTTCTCCTTGGTAAGTGAACTTGGTCTTGGCTGGATTTCTTGTTGGTCTTCTGGGGGAGGGGCCTGTTGTAGTGTTTCTCAATTGTCATTGCCTGAGGCAGAATTGCACCGCCCTTACCAGGGGCCAGGGTAAGTAATTCGCTTTTGGGAGCTTTTGCTCTCTGAATACTTTCTGTAGAATTCTGGAGGATGGGAATGAAAATGGCGGCCTCCCAATCTCCGGCCTGGAGGAGCCAAGAGCTTGGGGCCCCTCTCCTTAGTGCGCCCTCAGAGAAAAGCGTTCAATCACTCCCATTTCCCTGGTCTCTGGCCGTGCTCTGAGCTCACCCAGCCTGCGACCCATTCAAGGTAACCCCTGAGAGCTCACTCCTCGGTTCTGTCTCTGTAGCCAGCTTTCTCACTCTAATACCTGTGAGCTCTGCAACACTCAGACTCCCTGATCCTTCTGTGTCCCCGTGGGACATGGGGCCTTGCTGACCCCGCATGGGCTTTACCCTGGTTAAGCCTCTGGAGTGACATCCCTCAGTGGAGCAGACTTTTAAAATTCCTTGATTTTTGTGCTTCGTTGCTCCGCCCCTTGCTGGGAGCTGGCTCCTCCGTCCGCAGTCTATTTTCCAGTCGCTTTGGATTCACTTCTCTGCCGGTCCTACCTTTCAGAAAGTGGTCGATTTTCTTTTTCTAGGATTCTTGCTCTTCTTCTCTTCGATCTCCTGTTGGATTTGTTGGTGTTTGCAATGGTTTGACAAGCTATCTAGCTGGTCTCCTATGTGATATCCTGTCAGCCTGCTACTTCTCTACCATCTTGACTCCTCCTCTTATGGAATTCCAGAAAGAAAACAGATGAACATAGTGAGGGGAGAAAAATAGGCCAATGAGGGAACAGACTCAGCCTTAGAGCACAAACCGAGGGTTGCTAGAGGGCAGTGGTATGAGGGGAAGGGTTCAGTGGGTGACAGCTATTAGGGAGGGTACTTGGTGATGAGCTCTGGGTGTTCTGTACAGGTGAGGAATCACAAAATCCACCCCTGAAACAAAGGAATGAACACTGCATGGAAGCAAATGGGAACTGAAGTCAATGAAGAAAAGAAGACCATGTTCTACTTCATGAAGACTGAGATAAAACTGGAGGGACTTTCACTCTTCTGTTCTGTAGATAGTCATTTTGAAACACTCTGTGGCAGGATACACTAGTTTCTTCTTGCATAAGGAGCCCTCAGAACGCTGCAGTGAAAGACTCAGATCTCAGAGCATGTCCATGTTCCATTGATACACTATTTCCAGTTTGCCCAGGTACAAAGGTAAGTGGAGAGAAATAGGGCAGAAGAGGAAGGAGGTGTTAAGCATTCAGGAAGTAGCCCTCCCCTTTTCTCATGAACGCCTGAGCCTGTGTAAATTGAGAAGGAGGGGGGATCCCAGAGCTTTGCCGCAGACAGGGGATTTCTAGGTCTTCCTAGAGCTGATGGGGTTGCTGAGGAGAGATGACCTAGTGGTGTGGCAGGCCAGAACTGCTGGTGCTGAGGTGGGTTCCCCAAGGGGCTGAGTCAAGTCAGATGGTGCATCAGGTTCTGGGTTTGTAACTGAGGAGCTGCACAATGTGGGGGAGTTCTCATGTGTGCATGCAGGTTTCTCCAGCTCTGAGAGTGCTGCACAGTTCCAAATGGACTGGTTTCCAGGTAGGTGGCAGGCGGACTCCTATGGTGTGACTCCAGGGCTCCCAATCTAGAGGGCTTGGGGGATAGGCCCCTGGGGAAGGAGGCCTGAAAATTCAACTTAAGGTTCGGTTTAGCGCCTAGGGGCTAATCTGATCTGTCAGTGCTGAGGCAGGCTCCATGGTGGGCTGAGTTGAAGGTGGGCATCAGGTGGCATGTCGGACCCTGGGTTTGTGTCCATGGTGCCGCATAAGCTGAGGGTGCCTCAGGCAACACGCAGGTTTCTCTCGCTCTGAGGGTTTTGCACAACTCCAAATGGACATGTTTCACTCTGGGAAGCTGGTGGAGTCCTGGGGTTGAGTACAAGGGTCCCCAATCTGGCGGGCTTAGGGGCCAGGCCTCTGGGCACAGAAGCCTGTACACCACACTTAGGGTTAGTTTAGGGCCTCAGGGCATGGCAAGCCTGATCTTCTGGTGAGGAGGTGGGTTCTATGCTGGGCTGACTTGGGGGAATACATCAGGCAGCTTGTCAGAGTCTGGGTTTATGTCCAGGGTCTGTAGAAGCTGGGGGTGGCCTCAGGGTGGCATGCAGGTTTCTCCTTGTCTGAGGGTACCGCACAGCTACAAATGGCATGGTTTCCTTCCACGTGGTGGGCGCAGTCCTGAGGTGTCTCTCAGGTGTCCTTAATCTGTGGGGCTTGTGGGCCAGGACTTTTTGGATGGAAGCATGAAAACCCAAACTAGGGTTAGGGTTAGGGCCAAGGGGAATGGCAGGTCCGATCTGCTGGCACTGAGGTGGGATCCCTGGGGGGCTGAGGCAAGGACAAGGGTCAGGCAGCGAGTCAGAGTCCAGGTTGAGGGAAGGGGTCTGGCTGAGGGTCAGCCTCCTTGTTTGTGGCCTGCTGGAGTGCTGAAGGTGTGGGGGAGGCTCAGGGGGGCATGCAGTTTCTCCTGCTCTGAGGGTTAATGGCACGGTTTCCTCCTTGTGGCAGGCGGAGGCCTGGGGTGTGGCTCAGGGGTCCTCAATCTGGAGGGATTGTGGGCCAGTTCTATGGGGACAGAAGCCCAGGAACCCACCCTATGGTTCCCATTAGGGCTTAGGGGAATGACAACCCTGATCAGCCAACTCTGAGGTGGGATCCCCAGAGGGGGCATGAGTTGAAGATGAGGGTCAAGAGGCGTGTCAGACTCCAGGTTTTGTGGATGGGGCGGGGCAACAGAGGTGGGGGTGGCCTCAGGGATGCATGTGGTTTTCTCCCAGTCTGAGGGTTCTGCATAGCTCCGAAGGCCACCATATCCTTCAGGGTGGCAGGTGGACTCCTGGCAGGTGCCACACCGGGGTCCCCAATCTGGAGCACTCGGGACAGGTCCCAGGGTCTGAAGCCTGAAAAACCAAAGGAGACTTAGGGCAGGGGCCTAGGGGCCTGGCAGGCCCAAACCAACAGCACTGGGACAGGCACCCCATGGGACTGAATAGCAGGAGGGGTAGGTCACACGTGGCCCTGGCTCATAGAGGGCTATTTCGCAGGGTTCAGGCCACGACCACTCGAGATTCAAAGGCAGGCCCAGGCGGCGGCCCTGTGGTGGCCCACGCCACTGCCAGCTAGTTCGCTGGGGGTTTCTGAACAGTTCTCATGAGCTTCCTGCCTAAATCAATATTGACTTGAGCAGAAAACTTATGAGAATTGGCTAGCGTTGGGCGGCAATTTGGGCTGTGCTGGCGCCCACGGTCTTGAGCAGTTTCTTGCTAGGCATGTGTTCCGGCCATCTGGGAATGCTGGCTGGGCCCACGTGGCTCCCCCGAGGACCCCCACCCAGTGGAGCTTTCCGGGGGGCTGTGTTGAGTCAGGCGGTCTTGCTGAACGTCAGCCTTCATGTTTGTGGCCTGGTGAGGCACCAAATGTTGGGGTGGCCTCAGGGAGTCACGCAGGCTTCTCCTGCTCTGTGGGTTTTGTGCAGGTCTGAACAGCACGGTTTCCTCCTGGGTGGCAGGCGGAGTCCTGGGTTGTGGCTCAGGGTTCCCCAATCTGGAGGACTTGGGGGCCAGTTCTCTGTGGATGGAAGCCTGAAAAGCCAAACTAGGGTTAAGGTTAGGGCCTAGGAGCATGGCAGGCCCGGTATGTCAACACTGAGGCAGGATCCCCATTTGGCTGAGTCAAGGATGTGTGACAGGCTGTGTGTCAAGCCTTGTGTTTTGTGACCGAGTGGCCCCCAGAGGTGGGGGTGGACTAAGGAAGCCTGTGCACCCCACCTAGGGTTAGGCTTAGGGCCTAGGGGCATGGCAGGCCCGATCTGCTGGCACTGAGGGGGGCTCCCCTCAGGTCTGAGTTGAGTGCATGCTTCCAGCACCGTGGAAGAATATGGCCTTATGGCAGGGGGGCCACTGATGTTTGGGGTGGCTTTAGGGTGGCAGCAGGTTTGTTCCCCTCTGAGGGTTCGGCACAGCTCCAAATGGCACAGTTTCCAACCACGTGGCTGGCAAAGTCCTGGAGTGTCACTCAGGGTCCTTTATCTGGGGGCGTGAGAGCCCAGCCCCTCAGAATGGAAGCCTGAAAACCCAAACTAGGGTTAGGGTTAGGGCCTAGGGGCATTACAGGCACAATGGGCGGCATTGAGGCAGGCTCCTCTCAGAGCTGAATTGAGGGAACTCATCTGACACCACAGCAGAATCTGGCTTTATGCCCAGGAAGGCTGCTGAAGGTGGGGGTTGCTTTAAGGGGGCATGCAGTTTTCTCCCCCGCTAAGGGTTCGGTGCAGCGCCAAAAGGCACAGGTTCCTACCATCTGGTGGGGGAAGTCCTCGTGTATAGCTCAGGGGTCCTTAATCCATGGAGTTTGGTGGCCAGGCACCACAGAATGGAAGCCTGAAAACCCAAACTATGGTTAGGGTTAGGGCCTAGGGGTATTAGAAGCCGATCTGCTGGCACTGTGGCAGGCCCACTCAGGGCTGTGTTGAGGGCATTCGTCCAGGGCCATGGCAGAATCCGGTGTTATGGCCAGGTGGGCTGCCGATGGTGGGGGTGGCTTTAGGGGGACATGTAGGTTTCTCCCACTCTGAAGGTTTGGCGAGCTCCAAATGGCAAGGTTTCCTCCCACTTGGTGGGCGGTGTCCTGGGGTGTCTCTCAGGGGTCCTTAATCCAGGTGGCTTGAGGGACCGGCCTCTTGCGATGAAAGCCTTTGTATTAGGTTCTACGGCATGGCAGGCCCTATCTGATGGTGCTGATGTGGGCTCCTCTCAGGGCTGAGTTGAGGGCATGCATTTGGTAGCTCGGAAGAATAGGGCTTTATGGCCAGGTGGGACACTGATGGTGGGGGTGTCTTTAGGGGGCATGCCGTTTTCTCCCACTCTGAGGGATTGGCGAGCTCTAGACCACAAGGTTTCCTTCCTGTGGTGGGTGGAGTCATGGGTTGTCACTCTGGTGTCCTTAATCCGGGTGTTTGGGGGCCAGGCCTCTTCAGATGGAAGCCTGAGAACCCAAACTAGGGTTAGGTTTAGGGCCTAGATTCATTACAGGTCTGATCTGCCAGTGCTGAGTCAGGCTCCCCTTAGGTCTGAGTTGAGGGAGTTGGTCTGGCACTATAGCAGACTCTGGCTTTATGACCAGGTGTGCAGCCGATGGTATGGGTGGCTTTTGGGGGATCATACAGTTTTCTCCCATTCTGAGTGTTCAGTGAGCTCCAAACTACATGGTTTCCTCCCACATGGTGGGTTGTGTCTGGGGTGTTGCTCAGGGGTCCTTATTCTGGGGGGGGGGCTCGAAGGACAGGCCTCTTTGGATGGAAGACTGAAAACCCAAACTAGTGCTGGGGTTAGGTTGTAGGGGCATAGCAGGCCTGATTTGATGGTGCTGAGGCAGGCTTCTCTCAGGGCTGAGTTGAGGGCATGAGTCCAGTGGCACGGCAGAATCTGGCTTTATGGCCAGGGGTACACAGATGGTTGGAGTGGTTTTAAGGGAACATGCAGTTTTTTCCCCCGCTAAGGGTTCATTGCAGCTTCATACAGCATGGGTTCCTACCGCATGGCAGGTGGAGTCATGGGGGGTAGCTCAGGGGTCCTTAATCCGTGGGGCTTGATGGCCAGGCCCTTCAGAATGAAGGCTGTCAACCCAAAGTAGTGTTACAGTTAGGGCCTAGGGGAGTGGCACGACTGATCTCCTGGCACTGACTCAGTCTCCCCTCAGGGCTGAGTTGAGGACATGCGTCCGGTGGCACAGCGGAATCCGGCTTTATGGCCAGGGGACCACTGATGGTAGGGGTGGCTTTATGGGGGCTTGCAGGTTTCTCCCACTGTGATGGTTTGGCATAGCTGCAAACCACAAGGTTTCCTCCCCTGTGGCAAGCGGAGTCAGATTGTCACTCAGGGGTCCTTAATCAGGAGGACTTTGGGGCAAGGCCTCTTGGGATGGAAGCCTGAAAACCCAAACTAGGGTTAGGGTCTTGGGGCACGGCAGGTCCGATCTGCCAGTGTTGAGACGGGCTCCCTGGTGGGCTGAGTTGAGGGCAGGTGATAGGTGGCTTGTGTGAATCTGGGTTTTTGTCCAGGAGGGGGGCAGATGCTGGGGCTTGCCTTGGGGGGCATGAAGTTTTCTCCTGCTCTGAGGTCTGAGCAGCTCCAAATGGCACCATAACAGCATAGGTGCCCAGCAGACTACCAGAGTGAGTCTCAGTTGTCTCCAATCTGGCGGGTTTGGGGGCTAGGCCTCTGGGTATGGAAGCCTATACAACAAACCTAAGGTTAGGGTTAAGGCCTAGGGGCATGGCAGCTCCGATATGCTGGTGTCGAGGCGGTCCACCTCAGGGCTGAGTGGAGGACATGCATCCGGCGTCGCGGCAGAATCCGGCATTTTGTCCAGGGAGCTGCCGATGGTGGGAGTGTGTTTAGGGGCTCATGCGCCTTCCTTTCTGCAGGGCAGGCAGAGTCTTGTGGTGTGGCTCTGGAATCCCCAGTCTGGAGGGCTTGTGGGCCAGGACTCTGGGGACGGAAGTTGGAAAATGCAAGCTAGGGTTAGGGTTAGGGTCTAGGGCATGGCAGGCCTGATCTGCAGACTCTGAGGTGAGCTCCCTGGGATCTGAAGGTAGGGCGCATATCAGGCGGTCCGTCAGGCTGGAGTTTGTATCCATGAGGGCCGCCAAATGTGGGGCTGGCCTCACGGGGCCAGAGATGTTTCTCCCGATCTGAGGGTTTTGTGCGGGGGCAAATAAGAAGGTATCCTTCTGGGGGAAGGGAGGAGTCCTGTTTTATGGCTCAGGGGTTCCCCATATGGAAGGATTGGAGACCAGGCCTATGGATATGGATGCCTGAAAACCAACGGAGGGCTAGGATTAGGGCCTAGAGGCATGGCAGGCCCGATCTGCTGGCTCCGTGGCAAGCTACCCAGGGGGCTGAATTGAAAATGGGTCTCAGTCTCAGGGTCACAATATGGGTTTGTGTCCAATGTGACCTATGAACTTGGGGGCGACCTCGGGGGCCATGCAGGTTTCTCCTAATCTGGGTTGTTTTTTTTTTTTTTGCAGCTTCATAGGACACAGTTTCCTTCTGGAGGGCAGGCAGAGTCTTGAGGTGTGGCCCCAGAGTCCCCATTCTTAAGGGCTTGTGGGCAAGGACTTGGAGATGGAAGTCTGAAAACCCAAGCTAGGGTTTGAGTAAGGGCCTAGGGCATGGCCGGCCCGCTCTGCAGATGCTGAGGTGAGCTCCTCGGAATCTGATGTAGGGCATGTGTCAGGTGGTCCCTCAGGCTGGAGTTTGTATCTATGAGGTTTGCTGAATGTGGGGGTGGCCTCATGGAGCCATGGAGGTTTCTCCTGCTCTGGGGCTTATGCTCAGCTGCAAAAAACAAGGATTCCTTCTGGTGTACAGGAGGAGTCCTGTTTTATGGTTCAGGTGTCCCCCATATGGAGGGATTCAAGAGGAGGGCTCTGGGTATGGATGCCTGAATACCCAACCTAGGTTTAGGATTAAGGCCTAGGGGCATTGCAGGCCATATCTGCTGACTCTGGGGCCAGCTATATGTGTGGCTGACTGGAGGTCAGAGCTCAGGCTGTGTGACAGAGTGTGCATTAAGTTCAGGGCGGCTTACAAAAGTGGGGTGGCATCGAGGGCAGTGCAGTTTCTCCTAAACTGGGGGTTTATTCAACTCTGTAGGGCACGGTTTCCTTCTGGAGGGCAGGCAGAGTCCTGTGGTGTAGCAACAGTGTCCCAACCTGCAGGGCTTGTAGCCTAGGACTCTGGGGATGATAGTATGAACACCCAAGCGAGGGTTAAGGTTATGGCCTTGGAGATGGCAAACCTGATCTGCAGATGCTGAGCAAGCCCCCACGAGATCTGCAGTTATGGCAAGTGTCAAGTGGTCACTCAGTCTGGAGTTTGTGTCCATGAGGGCCGCTGAATGTGTTGCTGGCCTCATGTGGCCATGGATGTTTCTCCCACTCTGGTGGTTTTGCTCAGCTCCAAATAGCAAGCTTTCCTTCTGGGGGACAGGAGGAGTCCTGTTTTATGGTTCTGGGGTCCCCCCTATGGAGGGATTTGAGAGGAGGTGTCTAGGTATGGATGCTGGAAAACGCAACCTAGGGTTAGGATTAGGGCCTAGGGGCACGGAAGTTCCGATTTGCTGTCTCTTGGGTGAGCTACCCCGGGGGCTGAGTTGAAAACGGATTTTATGCTGAGGGTCACAATGTGGGTTTGTGTTCAAGGCAGCCTCCGAAAGTGGGGGTGGCCTCAGGGACCATGTAGGTTTCGCCTACTTTGAGAGTTTGACACAGTTCCAAATAGCAAGGGTTCCTTCTGGAGGTGGAATAGTTCTTTCTGTGACTCAGACATTAGACATGGAGGGATTTGAGACCAAGCTTCCAGGGACAGCTGCCTGAAAACCCAAGCTACAGTTAGGTTTAGGGCCTAGGGTCATAGCGGGTCTGATCTGCTGGCTCTGGGGCCAGCTACCTGGGTGGTTGACTGGAGGTTGGGGCTCAAGGTGAGTGTCAGAATGTGTATCAGTGTCCAGGGATGGCCTCCTTAAATGGGGGTGGAATTGGGAGCCATGCAGGTTTTCCCTAAACTGGGAATTTTGTGCAGTTCCATAGGGCACAGTTTCCTTCTGGAGGGCAGGCAGCGTCCTGTGGTGTGGCTCTGGAGATCCCAATCTAGAGCGCTTGTGGGTCAGGACTCTGGGGATGGAAGGCTGAAAACCCAAGCCAGAGTTGGTTTTTGCAGATCATTGCAGGCCCGATCTGCAGAAGCTGAGGTGAGGTCTCAGGATCTCAAATAGGGCAAGTGTCAAGCAGTCGCTCAGGCTGAAATTTATTTCTCTGAGGGCTGCTGAATGTGAGGGTGGCCTCATTGGGCCGCGGAGGTTTCTCCCGCTCTGAGGGTTTTGCACAGCTGCAAATACCAAGTGCTCCTTCTGGGGGACAGGAGGAGTCTTGTTTTATGGTTCAGGGGTCCCCTATATAGAGGAATTTGGGAGCAGGGCTCTGGGTATGGATGCCTGAAAACCCAACTGAGGGTTATGCTTAGGGTCTAGGGGCATGGCAGGCCTGATCTCTTGGCTCTGGGGTGAGCCAAGGGGGCTGAGTTGAAAACAGGGCTCAGGCTGACTGTCAAAATGTGGGGTTGTGTCCAAGTCGGCCTATGGAAGTGGGGGTGGCCTTAGGGGCCATGCAGGTTTCTCCTACTTTGAGGTTTTTACACAGCTCTAAATAGCATGGTTTCCTTCCGGGGGGCAGGCAGAGTTCCATTTTGTGGTCAGGGTCCCTGATATGGAGGGATTCGAGACCAGGCCTCTAGGGACAGATGCCTGAAATCCCAAATTAGTGTTAGGTTTAGGGCCTAGTGACATGGCAGGTCGGATCTGCTGGCTCTGGGGCCAGACACCTGGGAGGCTGAGTGAAGGTGATGGCTCAAGCTGAGTGTCAGAATGTGTATCACTGTCCAAGGATGTCCTCAGTAAATGGGGGTGTCCTTCGGGAGCTGTGCATGTTTCTCCTAATCTGGGAGTTTTGGGTAGCTCTATAGGGCACACTTTCCTTCTGGAAGGCTGGCCAAGTTCTGTGATGTGGCTCAAGAGTCCCCATTCTGGAGGTCTGGTGGGTCAGGACTCTGGGGACAGAAGTCTGAAACTCTAACCAAGGTTGAGTGTTAGGGCTTAGGCATGGCAAGCCTGATCTGCATATGCTGAGGTGAGTCCCCTGGGATCTGCAGTTAGGGCGAGTGTCAGGAGGTCTGACTCTGGGGCAAGCTTCCCAGGGGGCTGAGTTGAAAACAGTTTTAGGCTGAGGGTTATAATGGGGTGTGTGTCCAGGGCGATCTCTGAAAGTGGGGATTTGATTTTGTGTCCATAGGGCCATGGAATGTGAGTGGCCTCTTTGTCCTTTGGGGGGACAAGAGCAGTCCCGTTTTATGTCTCAGGGGTCCTCCATATGGAGAGATTCTAGAGCAGGATTCTGGGTATGGGTGCCAGAAAACCCAATGTAGGGTTAGGATTAGGGTCTAGGGGCATGGCAGCCCTGATCTGCTGGCGCTGATGTGGGTTCCCCTCAAGGCTGAAATGAGGGCATGTGCCTGGCACCGCGGCAGAACCTGGCTCAGTGCATGGGGGCCGCCGATGATGGAGTTGGCTTTAGGGGGGCCTGCAGGTTTCTCCCCCTCTGTGGGTGCAGCGCAGGTCTAAAGAGCATGGTTTCCTACCCCATGGCTGGCAGAGTCTTGGAGTGTCACTCAGGGGTCCTTTATCCGTGAAACTTGTGAGCCCGGCCCCTCAGAATGGAAGCCTGAAAACACAAACTAGGGATAGGGTTAGGGGCCTAGAGCATCATAGGCCCATTCTCCTGGCAATGAGGTGGGCTCCCCTCAGGGCTGAGTGGAGGGCATTTGTCCAGCACCTCAGCAGAATCTGGCTTTATGGTCGGTGGGCCACTGATGGTTGGGGTGGCTTTAGGGGAAAGCAGTTTTCTCCCCATCTGAGGGTTCAGCACAGCCCCAAACAGCACGGTTTCCTACTGTGTAGCTGGCAAAGTCCTGGAGTGTCACTTGGGGGTCCTGTATCTAGGGGACTTGGGAGCCAGGCCCCTCAGAATGGAGGCCTGAAAACCCAAACTAGGGTTAGAGGTATTACAGGCCTGATCTGCCGGCGCTGTGGCGGGCTCCACTCAGGGCTGAG